>NC_088695.1:7620663-10120663 GCF_028017835.1 Emys orbicularis | reverse complement strand
GAGGATGTCCTGGGCACCTTGGACCCTACACTGTTAGAACTAGAACTGCAGGGGCCTATGCCAGTAGCCGAGGGGCCCTCAAAGGAAACCTCCCCATCTGTCGTTCAAGACGCTGTCCACTCTACCACGGTAACAGAGAGTCTCAATAGATGAGACAGGGTAATAAGACCAGTAAAACGGTTGACTTATGATGCACCTGGGGTGACTAGTGAGGAACCAATATGTTTAGCACACAGGCTTGTGGAAGCTAAAGTGGGCTATCTGAGGCCCTTTGGAGGGAACCAGTGAGTTGGTATATAGGGTGTGATTTGTCGGGACGACAAATTCTCGGCTGGGGGGAGGATGTAAGCAGTGTCAGGATGAGCTCTACCCTGACATCTGGTGGTGAATTATGGCGAGTGTGGAAAAGAACTCCAGGGGCTGATCTTGTTTGCATAGGCACACCCACTCGCCTGGCATGGAACAACAGCAACTGAAAGTGGTTACTTTGGCTGGTGTGGGATCCCCAGTTTCTCTATTATTGGGGCAGGAAGAATAAAGTTTTGTTACCCTGATTCTGTGAATCAAGGCCAGTGGAACTGTTGTATGACAGAAGGACTGAGTGAGTCCTTCACCATTACCTAAGTAGCACTTGCTTGACAAGGGGCATGGGTTACAAAACCCAGCGAATTGAAAGAGGATGGGGACAGGTATTTGTACCTGATGGTATGGGCCCCCTCTGAGGGTTTGAAACACCAATTGCACCACCTCCTCTCTCCACTGTTGAATGTCAGAGCTAACTTTGATTCCATTAGGAGTCTAGTTACAGGCTGCTGAGCTGAATTCACTTTGGGCCAATGGTGCACCAGCACTAGGGCTCCCCTACTATATACTATGAGCTGAAATCGCTAAGAGCTGAAATCACAAAAGAGCTAAAGTTACTAAGAGCTGAGATCACTGAGTGAAGTGTTAACAAGTGGGGGAGCCTGAAGCTATATTGCTCAGCAGCTGGCGGAGCAATTTGTGGGGACGACTGGAGGAGCAGCGAGCGGCGTGGAGCCTTGTGGGGCCGGTTGGAGTGGCCCAAGGAACGGCGAGCGGAGCTGGTTGCGGGGACGGCTGGAACGGCTCACAGGTCGGTGAGCGGAGCGGAGCGGAGTGGAGCGGAGCAGCTTGTAGAGCGGAGCAGTTCGTGGGATGGCAGGAAAGTGGACTGGCTCGTGGTGAAGGCTGCGGCGGAACCCCCACGGAGAAACAGACGGCTGGCCAGCCTCGGATCACGTAAGGTGCCCCTTAACACCCTGCGTGCCCCCCCTTTTTGCTCTGGGGCTGCACTGACCAGGGACAGAGACTGGGGGTTGTTGGACTTTTGGGACTTTGGGTGGTTGCTGGACCCAAGAGACTTTGGGGGTGTTGGACTTTGGGGACTCTGGGTGATTTTTGGGTTGTTGGATTCAAGAGACAAAGGGAAAGGACACAGCCCAATTTGCTGGGGTGGGTTTTGCTCATGGTTTGTGTTATGAATCCTGTTTGTGGTGTTTTTTCCAATCTTATGCTGATGTCGTTTACCTCATGTTATTAAACATTTTCTGCTACACTCAGACTCCGTGCTTGCGAGAGGGGAAGTATTGCCTCTTAGAGGTACCCAGGGGGGTGGCATGTAATTGTCCCAGGTCACTGGGTGGGGGCTCGAGCCGGTTTTGCATTGTGTTATTGAAACAGAACCCCTAGATACAGAACCCGGCCCTTGTTGCTGCCAACTTAGATGGGCAGAAGGGTTACATAAGAAAACCACCTCCACGGGAAGGAGAAGGCTTTTTGCACAAAGGTTTTATCGCCAAAGTGCCAGTGTAAACACCTTGTAATTGGCCTCCGGGGGTGTCCCACTAGGCCTGCAGTGACCTCTCTGTTCATTGTTTGGAACTCAGCAGCCCTGCAGGCATGTGCCCCTCCCCTTTCAAAGCTGGGAAACAAAGCCCAAATCATTAAGGTGGAATGCTCCTGCTGCGTCCCACAATAGGAGCACAGAGGCAGGCAGGCAGGGGTGGATGTGAGAGAGACTCTGTTCTGCACAGAGCCAGGGAGGGTTGATGTCGGGGGTTTCCCCCTCCCCCTGCATCAGGACAGGTTGCTTCCAGCGGCTGTCTGAATTTAAGAGATGGCATGTCCACACAGTCACCCTCCCCCAACACACACTGTCTGTCTCTCTCTTCCCCCCCCCACCCCATACACACATGCTCCCTGTCACACACTCCCCCCTCCCCCCCCCAACACTTCAGTTGAAAAGCGGCTGGCAATCTAGTAGGATGCCCATGGAACAATGGGATTAAGAAACCTGCATCATGTGATGCTGTACCTGCCCCATGAGGCATTGCAAACCCTTCCCAAAGCATCCTGCGGCCAGTTGTATCGTGAGATAGTTACCACAGTGCCCTGCTCTCTGTGTCAATGCAAAAGCTGCTAGTGTGGGTGCGCTCCAGCGACACAAGGAGCTAGTGTGGGTATGCAACAGCGGTTTAATTAAAGCTTGGCAGCGTAGACAGAGCCTTAGTTTTATCTCAATCAGTCGGGGGTAAAGCAGAAATTCCGTAAGTGGGGAATAATCACAAGTAAATCAAAATTAGTTGTTTTGGCAGAATTACTACTTAGGCTTACACCATAAACCGGAGGTTTTCAGCCTTTTTTGCATTTGCGGATCCCTCTGGAAATTTTGAATGGAGGCGCAGAGACCCCTTTGGAAATCAATTGTCTGTCTATATAATTGAATTCTGTTCAGTCAGTTTTTCTTTTGCGGACACCTTAGACATAGTGCACGGACCCCCAGGGGCCTGCAGACCACAGGTTGAAAAGCACTGCCATACGCTACTGGAAACTATTATTCTTATCTACTGTATATTAACTACTATTCGCTTAATTAAACTCACTTTATAGGTAACAATTTATACATATAACCTAACAGAATTTTTAATTAGAAAATCAAACGCACTAGAACAAACCCCCAGTGTTACACGTTCACTCTGCAGTCTCTCAGTTTTTGGCCTCTGTGAGCCCAGAGTTTGGAGGACGTTTAGTTAACTCTTGAAGAATCCTCCTGTACAATCTTTCTTGACTGTTCTGAGTTCCAGCTTAAATAAAGCCACGTATTCCTGGGTGTGATGTGTTGGGTTCTATCCCTCCGCTCGCTTCTGGTTTATAGTCCCTTTGCACTCTGACAATTTCTCCATTCCTGTCATTCCCCTTGTATGCCTGAGGGTGCTGTCCAGAGATGTTGTTTTACAGTCCTTACTATTTTCTTATTGTAACTACAGCTCACACCCTGCTTATGTCTTATGTCAGTTTCTCTTTAATTAGAGTTTATCTTTTATTACAGCTTATTTCCTTCACATTTCACTCTTGTGAATGATTGCTTTGTGGCCTTGCGGAATGTGGACTTTTGTCTGCTGCTTGATGATCCTGGGATACTGTGTGTGTGTGTGTGTGTGTGTGTGTGTCTATGTGTATGTGTGCACACAGATCTCTACAGAGGGCCTGAAAACTCCTTTCCCTAGAAAAGGGAAACATATTCCTCTTCAGATTCTAAGCTTTCATTTCAATTAATGAATTAGTTTCCAGCCATTGTGGCTGTGATAAAAATCTTCCCAATGTGAACTGAATATATCCAATGCAGAGCTCTCTGCCTGAGTCTGCAGTTTTTTGTGTCATAGCTTCATTTGTTTTTTCTCTTCTCGCCTGCCTTTGTCAATGTGGTTCTGAGTAGAGCTGGGCAAATACCAGATATTTTTCACTTGCTGAATATTAAAAAAAATAATGGGTTGAACCAAAAATGATTTTTTTAATAAAATTTTTAGCAAATCACAAATTTGACTTTTTCTTGGTCAAACGAAATGTTTCATGTTCAACAAAATCAAAATATTTTGTTCCAATTTTGACCATATCTTTTAAAATATATAAGTATATATAAAAAAGGAAATCTTCAAACAAAAAGTAATTTGAAATTTAAAATCATGGAAAAAATTAAAACAAGAAAATGTTTTGATTTTTTATTTATTTATTTTTGTAACAAAACAACTGGGTGACAATGACAGTAAATCATGAAACATTTCAGTGTTGACAAATCTGAATTTTCTCTGGAAAAATATTTACTGTAGAAAATGTCCCCCAGCTCTAGTGCTGAGTCCTGCCCCCTGCTGCTTTGGATCTGTGTCTCTGAGGCCATTGATAACACATGATCCAAATCATGTCAGACATGGGAACGTCCCTTTATGAGATTCTGGGGCCAAATGGAAAGGTGTGAGAAAATCCTCTCTCTGGTAACCACAGGATACTGTTCAGTGTCAGAGATGACTTAGAATCTGCAAAGAAATTCTCCCTCCTGCACACTCAGCACTCTATCACAGGACCAGCCACCATACATGTCTCTGACCAGCCCTTTCTCTCCTTTTCTGTTACAGAGAAAGACAGAAACCGAGAGGCAGAAGATTGTGTCTGAATTTCAGCAACTGCGGCGGTTCCTGGAGGAACAAGAGCGACTCCTGCTGGCCCAGCTGGAGAAGGAGATTGTGAAGATACAGAATAAAAATATCACTAAACTCTCGGAGGAGATTTCCCGTCTAAGTGAGCTGACCAGTGATATGGAGGGGAAGTATCAGAAGCCAGTGAGTGAATTTCTGCAGGTGAGAGTGAGTTAGAAATACTCCAGATCCCACCATAAGGACAGGACCGCTCCTAAATCAGGGGCACGGCAGTCCAGCAGTCAGAGATCACAGTGTAACTCAGTGTGTGCGTTCCTGAAATGTGAATGACTATTATTCTTTGCAGACTCACAGACACATTGATATTAGAGATGCAAAAACCCCATTAGCTCAGCGAATCCATGGCCCTGGGTCCAGGGCAGGACCACTTTTCCCCATATCTGCTAAATCCCTTCTTTGGAATTCAAAGTGTGTGTCAGGTGGGACTGATATTCTCTCTCTCTCTCTCTTTTTCCTCTCCTCTAGGATGTCAGAAGCACCTTGAGCAGGTAGGTGGCTCTCTCTCACTCCCCCTCACACTTCACAATGCTGTTACGAGAAGGAGTAAATAACACTTTCTTAGGGTATGTCTACACTACGGGATTAATCCGAATTTATATAATTCGAATTTGGGAAACAGATTGTATAAAGTCGAATGTATGCGGCCACACTAAGCACATTAATTTGGCGGTGTGCGTCCAAGTACCGGGGCTAGCGTCGATTTCTGGAGCGTTGCACTGTGGGTAGCTATCCCATAGCTATCCCATAGTTCCCGCAGTCTCCCGCACCCATTGGAATTCTGGGTTGAGATCCCAGTGCCTGATGGGACAAAAAACATTGTCGCAGGTGGTTCTGGGTACAGCCTCACCCCTCCCTCCCTCCCTGCATGAAAGCAACGGACGGCAGAGAACCATTTCGCGCCTTTTTTCCTGGGTGAACACTGCAGACTCCATACCACGGCAAGCATGGAGCCCGCTCAGCTCCAGACAGCAGTCATGAACATTGTAAACACCTCGCGCGTTCTCGTGGAGTTTATGCTGAGCCAGGACCAGAAAAACGAGGTGAGGAGGCAGCGGCGGCGGCAGCGCAGCGACAAGCGTGATGAGGACATGGACACGGACACAGAATTCTGTCAAACTGGGGGCCCCGGTGCTTTGGAGATCATGTTGTTAATGGGGTAGGTTCTATCCATGGAACGCCGATTCTGGGCAAGGGAAACAAGCACAGACTGGTGGGTCCGCATAGTGTTGCAGGTGTGGGATGATTCCCAGTGGCTGCGGAACTTTCGCATGCGTAAGGGCACTTTCATGGAACTTTGTGACTTGCTGTCCCCTGCCCTGAAACGCCAGAATACCAAAATGAGAGCAGCCCTCACAGTTGAGAAGCGCCTGGTGATAGCCCTGTGGAAGCTTGCAATGCCAGACAGCTACCGGTCAGTCGGGAATCAATTTGGAGTGGGCAAATCTACTGTGGGGGCTGCTGTGATGCAAGTAGCCAAAGCAATCACTCAGGTGCTGCTATGAAAGGTAGTGACTCTGGGAAATGTGCAGGCCATAGTGGATGGCTTTGCTGCAATGGGATTCCCTAACTGTGGTGGGGCGATAGACGGAACCCATATCCCTATCTTGGCACCGGAGCACCAGGGTACCCAGTACATAAACCGCAAGGGGTACTTTTCAATGGTGCTGCAAGCACTTGTGGATCACAAGGGACGTTTCACCAACATCAACGTGGGCTGGCCGGGAAGGGTTCATGACGCTCGCGTCTTCAGGAACACTACTCTGTTTAAAGGGCCGCAGCAAGGGACTTACTTTCCGGACCAGAAAATAACCGTTGGGGATGTTGAAATGCCAATAGTTATTCTTGGGGACCCAGCCTACCCCTTAATGCCATGGCTCATGAAGCCATACACAGGCAGCCTGGACGGGAGTCAGGAGCTGTTCAACTACAGGCTGAGCAAGTGCAGAATGGTGGTAGAATGTGCATTTGGCCGTTTAAAAGGTCGCTGGCGATCGTTATTGACTCGCTCAGACCTCAGCCAAACCAATCTCCCCATTGTTATTTCTGCTTGCTGCGTGCTCCACAATCTCTGTGAAAGTAAGGGGGAGACCTTTATGGCGGGGTGGGAGGCTGAGGCAAATCGCCTGGCCGCTGATTACGCGCAGCCAGACACCAGGGCGATTAGAAGAGCACACCAGGAAGCGCTGTGCATCAGAGAAGCTTTGAAAACCAGTTTCATGACTGGCCAGGCTACAGTGTGAAATATCTGTTTGTTTCTCCTTCATGAAAACCCGCCCCCTTTATTGACTCATTCTCTGTAAGGAACCCACCTTCCCCCTTCCCCCAGCTTGCTTTCAAACCAAATAAAGTCACTATCGCTTAAAAATCATTTATTCTTTATTAATAGATTATAAAAAGAGGGAGGGAACCCTGGTGGGGTTTGGGAGGAGGATCGGTGGGAAGGAAAAGGCCACTAAAAAAAGGTTAAAAAAATGACAGCCTTTTGCTTGGGCTGTCCACTGGGGTGGAATGGGAAGGTGTACGGAGCCTCCCCCGCCGCGTTCTTACACGTCTGGGTGAGGAGGAACATGGGGAGGGGGGTTATACAGGGGCTGTAGCGGCATTCTGTTTTCCTGCAGCCGTTCCTGAAGCTCCACCAGACGCCGGAGCATGTCTGTTTGCTCACACAGCAGCCCCAGCGTTGCATCCTGCCTCCTCTGATCTTCCTGCCGCCACCTCTCATCTCGAGCGTCTCTCCTCTCCTCACGTTGGTCCCTTCTGTCCTCACGTTGGTCCCTCATGTCCTCACATTGGTCCCTCCTGTCCTCACGTTCACTGGCTTCTTTCCTATACTTTGAAACCGTGTCCTTCCACTCATTCAGATGAGCTCTGTCACTGCGGGTGGATTCCATGATTTCTGCAAACATCTCGTCTTGGGTCTTCTTTTTCCGACGCCTTATCTGTGATAGCCTTCGGGACAGAGGAGGGAGGCTTGAAGAATTTGCAGCTGCTGTAGGGAGGGGAAAAAAGAGAGAATTTTTAAAAAAGATACATTTTGCAGAACAATGCTTATACTCTTTCACGGTGACCAACACTATTCACATTACATAGCACATGTGATTTCTGTGCAAGGTCACATTTTGCCTCTTAATACTGAGTGCCTGTGGCTTTGCTGCTAGAGATCACAGGTCCAGGCAACAGAATTCGGCTTGCATGCGGCCATGGTAAGCCATTGTCTTTCGGCTTCTGCGCCCTCCTTTCTCACATACCAAGCAAAGCCCGTTGAGTGCTGCGGTTTTCCTGTTAACATTCAGCAGCAGCAGAAAACAAACTAACCCCCCCCCCATCCAATTCTCTGGATGATCGCTTTATCCCTCCCCCCACCGCGTGGCTGGTATCAGGGAAGATCCCTGCAGGAACCAAACTAACCCCTCCGCCCCCCCCTCCCGCCATGAATTTTCTGGGATGATCGCTGTACCCCTCCCCCCACCGCGTGCCTGGTATCAGGGAAGATACCTGCAGGAACCAAACTAACCCCCCCGTCCCCCCCCTCCCGCCATGAATTCTCTGGGATGATCGCTGTACCCCTCCCCCCACCGCGTGGCTGGTAACAGGGAAGTTCCCTGCTAGCCAAACGCGAAAAGCTCAGGGCCAATTTCCCACCCTGCGCTTGGCTAACTGCAGGGAAGGATTTCTTTTCAGCCACAGGCAAACAGCCCAGTAGGAACGGCCACCTCTGTCCCCTTAATTAAGTTCCCGTATTTCAACCAGGTTACCATGAGCGATATCACTCTCCTGAGGATTACACAGCAAGATAAAGAACAGATGTTGCTTGAATGCCAGCAAACACTGGGACCATATGCTGCCAGGCTTTGTCAGGCAATGATACCAGATTACTTGCTGCAAGCATGGCGTGGTCAAGTGTCCTACCATGGAGGACGGAATAAGGCTGCACTGCCCAGAAACCTTGTGGCAAGGCTTTTGGGGTACCTCCAGGAGAGCTTCATGGAGATGTCCCTGGAGGATTTCCGCTCCATCCCCAGACACGTTAACAGACTTTTCCAGTAGCTGAACTGGCCGCGAATGCATCCCAAGTCCTCAGGGCAAAGTAATCATTAAAAAACGCTTGCTTTTAAAACAAGTTTTATATTTTAAAAGGTAAACTCACCTGAGGTCCCTTCCATGGGGTCATGGTCTTGGATACTGGCTTGGGAGGGTACTTCAGTCAGGCTGAGAAAAAGATCCTGGCTGTTGGGGAGAACGGAGTGCTGGGTGCTCTCTGCAAGCTCGTCCTCCTCCTCCTCCTCTTCCCCATCCGCAGAATCCTCAGGTGTAGCTGATGGATTATCCCCGACCCGGAATCCACGGTCACAGGTGGGGTAGTGGTGGCGGCCCCCCCTAGAATTGCATGCAGCTCGGCGTAGAAGCGTCATGTCCGCGGCTCTGACCCGG
The DNA here is from genome assembly GCF_028017835.1 of Emys orbicularis. Taxonomy (NCBI): domain Eukaryota; kingdom Metazoa; phylum Chordata; order Testudines; family Emydidae; genus Emys; species Emys orbicularis. The sequence goes on along the minus strand of NC_088695.1, from coordinate 10,111,721 downwards.
AGCGACCGTTTGCCTCCTTTGTTTTTTGATAGGCTTGTCTGAGCTCCTTGACTTTCACACGGCACTGATCTGAGTCCCTATTGTGACCTCTCTCCATCATGCCCTTGGAGATTTTTTCAAAAGTTTTGGCATTTCGTCTTTTCGAACGAAGTTCTGCTAGCACTGAATCCTCTCCCCATATAGCGATCAGATCCAGTACCTCCCGTACGGTCCATGCTGGTGCTCTTTTCCGATTATCGGACTGCATGGCTACCTGTGCTGATGAGCTATCTGTGGTCACCTGTGCTCTCCATGCTGGGCAAACAGGAAATGAAATTCAAATATTCCCAGGGCTTTTCCTGTCTACCTGGCCAGTGCATGCGAGTTCAGATTGCTGTCCAGAGCGGTCACAATGGTGCACTGTGGGATAGCTCCCGGAGGCCAATACCATCGAATTGCGGCCACACTAACCCTAATTCGAAATGCTAAAATCGATTTTGGCGCCACTCCGCTCGTCGGGGTGGAGTACAGAAATCGATTTAAAGAGCCCTTTATTTCGAATTAAATGGCGTCGTTGTGTGGACGGGTGCAGGGTTAATTCGAATTAAGGCTGCTAAATCCGAATTAAAGTCGTAGTGTAGACCAGGCCTTATTTACTTTCTCCACACCAGTCATGATTTTATTGACCTCAATCATATCCCCCCTTAGTCGTCTCTTTTCCAAGCTGAAAAGTCCTGGTTTTATTAACCTCTCCTCATATGGAAGCTGTTCAATACCCCTAATAATTTTTGTTGCCCTTTTCTGCACCTTTTCCAAGTGCAATAAATCTTTTTTGAGATTGTGTGTAGTTACTGGAAAGGATTCCATTGCTGTCTCACTAAAGGAAATGCAAAGGAGTAGCTAGAGATGTGGGCACGGGAGTTCAGTTACAGGTCTTTAGATGTTGCTGTCTAGGGGTACGTCTACACTACCCGCCGGATCGGCGGGTAGTGATTGATCTATCGGGGATTGATTTATCACGTCTAGTGTAGACGCAATAAATCGATCCCCGATCGCTCTGCCGTCGACTCCAGAACTCCACCACGGCGAGAGGCGGAAGCCGAGTCGACGGGGGAGTGGTGGCAATCGATCCCGCACTGCGAGGACGCGAAGTAAGTGATTCTAAGTCGATCTAAGATACGTCGACTTCAGCTACACTATTCTCGTAGCTGAAGTTGCGTATCTTATATCGATTTCACCCCCCCCACCCAGTGTACACCAGGCCTCAGTGGCTCGGGTGCTGGATGTGTCTAGTAACATGTAGAAGGAATTGGTGCTTTGCATTGGAGTGGGTCAGGAACCAGAATGTCCTTTTTGTGAGAAATTCCATTTTTATATTTTGTACTGAATCAGAATGGGAAAAAAAACCTCCCTGCAACATTAAATACACATTAATAATTTGGGGTGAACTGAAATGTTTCATTTCAATAAAATTGTACAGTTCTAGTCTGATTTTGACTTTTTCATTGTATATTATGGCTGTTAATGTAATGTAAAATAAACTTTGAGACAAAGTTGTTTCAAACTGAATAACCAAAAGGGAACATTTTAATCTTGTGACCCGGGGTAGCCCACGGTGAAAATACCAAGGTCAGGGCAGGTTGCAAAAGGAGAACAGATTCTCCTGTAAGTGGTGGATAACACTGAAGTTAGACTCACCAACCTGTCACAAACTGTGCTCCTGATCCCCCAAATTGGTTATCAAGAAGCTGAAAAAAACAAATCACACAGCCCCCTTTACTGCATTCCAGCTCTCTGGCTCCCAATCAGCACCTAGGTCCAGTACAGTGAGAAGTTATTTGAAACTCTGCTCACTATAGAAAATGTTCTTCTGAACCCCAAAGGGTCAGCCACATTGCCAGGTCAGTATTAGTTTGGATCTTACCCAAAATATCAGTCTGCCAACCAATCCCTTAGGGTGTAAAACTAAAGGTTTATTATAAAAGAAAAGGAAAGAACAAGAAGAGAGTTGTTAAATGGTAAAGAAATCAGGTGCATACATAAGAGTTCAAAGTCCATATATCAGGTTCTTAGCAGTATTGGTGAGTTTGCTGTCTCAAGAGTCCCTCTGGAACACATCCACAGCTTGGATAGGTCATCCAGTCCTTTGTTCAGAACTTCAGTTTGTAGAGAAGTTGCTCCAGAGGTCGGAAGCAGGATTATTGAAGACAAAATGGAGACGATGCAGCTGCTTTTTATATTATTTTTGCTATGTGGCTTGTACTTCCTGTGTCCCAAACACAAGCTTCAAAGCACATAGAAAAGCCTTAGAGTTCTGTCCATAGGCATGCCCCTACATGTCTTGCTGACTCATAGAGTGTAGCCCCTGGATTCTTTCAATGGATCCATTGTACAGTGGATTGCCCTTGATGGGCCATGGAACAGGGTAGGCAGCGCTGATACCAATCTGTCTGTGGGTGTCACCCAGATACACAGCACAAGTTTGAAATACAGATAAACCACACATATTCCTAAATCACGATACAAAGGCAACACAAACATATAAGCGTGATTATCATATTTAGCAAATCGTAACTTTTCCACTGATACCTTACACAGTATATCTGGTAAGATTCATTGCACTTTTATAATATAGGTATCAATAATATCAGAAAGTGTGTCACATATTCCATACAGCATCACAAACCTTATTGCAGAGTATGGGGGGAGGGGTTACCATATGTCTGGGAGTTCCTGGCAGCCTTCCACCCCAGTTGGGGACTCACAGCTGGGGCCGCAGCCTCTCTGCCCTGGTCAGGGGCTGACCGTCACCCTCACTTCTGCTCTGCCTTCAGAGCTGGGCTCCCAGCCAGCAGCCACAGAGCTCCTTGCAGCTGGCAGAGGTTCCCGGAGGTTGGTTTGAGCTGGCTTCGGGAGCGGCCCCTGCAGCGGAATAGAAAGACCCATCCCTCCCCAGACTGGGCCGGGACTAGCAGCTGGCACCCGGCGCATGGTAGGAGCCCCCAGCTGGGGTGCCCCCTGTAATGATGCTGCCTTTGGTGGGACCCAACTGAGAGTGCCAATTCAGGACAAATTGCTTAAAGCAGGGCAGTTACAGCCCAAGGCTGGGGTTCCTTTGCACACCAAGGCAAACCAAACCAGCCAAACAGAGAAGACTTTGGTTTTACCCCACTGGCTAACCACAAGTCACACAAGCAATTCCCTTAGACACTCCAGTTTCCCAGTATCAGCACCAGTCCCACTCGTTATGGGGACGAAAGGTTATGAAAACCAATACCCCAGTAAAAGGTTCTCTCGATCCCAAAGGACCAAGCCCCAGACCCAGGTCAATATACAAATCAGATCTTACCCACAAATCACACTGTTGCCAATCCTTTAGAACCTAAACTCTAAAGGTTTATTCATAAAAGGAAAAAGATCTAGATGAGAGCTAGAATTGGTTAAATGGAATCAATTCCATACAGTAATGGCCAAGTTCTTGGTTCAGGCTTGTAGCAGTGATGGAATAAACTGCAGGTTCAAATCAAGTCTCTGGAGTACATCCCCAGCTGGGATGGGTCATTCAGTCCTTTGTTCAGAGCTTCCGTTTGTAGCAAAGTCCCTCCAGAGGGAAGAAGCAGGACTGAAGACAAGATGGAGGAGCTGCAGCTGCCTTTTATAGTCTCTTGCCATGTGGACTCTGCTTTCTTTGTCCCCAAGACAGGCTGTCCAGCACATGGCGTAGAAAAATCATAGAGTACTGTCCATAGGCATGTCCCTGCATACCTTGCTGAGTCACAAGGTGTATCTGCCTTCTCTCAGTGGGTCAATTGTATAGCTGATGGTCCTTAATGGGCCATCAAGCAGGCTAGGCAGAGCCAACGCCAACTTGTCTGGGGTGTCACCCATGTCGGAGACCTTGAACGCAGAGCAACTTTCTCTTTATCTCTGTACCAAGCTGAATTTCAAATTAACCCGTTCCTTTCCTCAATAGACATTGTGTGTCAGAGGCTTTTTTTTGGTGATTAAAAGCTCCTCTGAGATGTATGATCTTATCTAGATTGAAGGTACCTTCTAGTGGGCATTGTTTAGATGGATTTTCACGCGTGTAAAGATTCCAATTCTCAAAATACCTGCAGGTTTTAGGACCATAATGTACGTACATGAAATAAGCTGGAGTACCCTTAGGGGGTGAAAGGGAATGCTTAGACTGTCCCCCACCCATTTTCCAATCACACACACAGGGAGAACGCCCTGTCCGCGCAAGTGGCTCAGAAACTAAGGATCTCACCCTACAGGGTACTCACACAGGAGAGGCTAACGAGGATGGCCATGACCCTCCTACACCTCTCTTCAGCAAAGAGCGCCGGCTAGTCTCAGAGAGATGACACTGCTCGCTCTCTTTGCATCCAGCGAGATGATCAGACTGTCAGTGGCTCACACAGAGAGGAAAGGGGAGGGAAGATGGGTTCACACACTCCTAGACCCAGGTAGCTTCCTCGCCGGACGATGCCAGGCCGAGTTAGCCCACCGTGGGTCGGCTCTTCTAAAGATCCTCTAGTTACCGGGCTTGCGTTAGAATAGTTCTGGTCACGAGCCAAACGACTTCGCAGAATACTCTGGGCATCTTCCGGTAACTTTCATTCACATTGGTGTACACACACACACACACACACACACACCAAGGCCTCTATTTCTAAATACCACGATGCATCTATACCTTATGTCCGGACTCAATAAACTATGAGGCGGTAACAACCCCTCTTGAGGCGGTAAAAGCCCCTCAGCACCGGTGCGTACCTAATGCATTTCCCTTATGCATATGGGGGCGGCCAAACTAACAGTTCCCCAGAACTGCATAAAACTACCTTATTGGGGGCGGCAAAACAATTCCCCAGAACCGCTCTGCATCTGATCTTGCTGCACAGTCAATAAGTTTGGATGCGTGAGCCCAACAGGGACAGACGGCCCCACGGACAGTCCTCCTCCGACATCCCAATAGAGATTTCAAAAGGTCTCATACCTCTATTGTGGCGCCATGGGGTCCGAAGGGGAACGATCCGCAGCAACTGCCGGTGCCTCTGCGGGCGTTGCCATCCCGGACGAGCCCCCCAATTGTCGGAGAAAAACACAGTTCTCACTTTTTGTTTGGGTACAGCCAAGGCAGATACTTTATTCTCTCTCTATCAATTGCATAGAGGGAGAGAGTGCACTAGGACACAGGGTCTCCCCCTCCTAGGCAGGTCTCTCAACAGGTAAACAATTACAGCAAGCATTTATACCTTTTGTTACAGACAATAATGAGCAACAGCTGCATTTTGTTTATACATAGGTCATTCTGATATCTTGTATTTCTCACTAATGTAGACTCTTCGTCTACAGTCCATATTATCTACACATTATCTACACAAGGTTGCAACAACTTCTCACACAGTTCTTTCCCACTCGCCTCTCACAATCCTCACTTCTACAAATCTCACGTTATTAGGGTTACAGTTAGACTGACTCTTGCTAACAAACTGTCATGCATTGCAATCCCCTTCCTGTCAGTTCTTTCTCTGCTTCCATACCCAGAAGCATAGCACAAATTTGAAATATAGACATTATAGAGCCTATACTTATAACTTTAAATACAAAAATGATAGCTGCATACAGATAGCACAATCATAACCAGCAAATCATAACCTTGTCTTAGACACCTTATTTTACCCCCTTTATACAAGATTTGGTGCCACTACAGGACCTTGGTTGCAACAATGATCTATATGGTCCCAGTTTGTGTCAATAATGTCACACCCCCAGCCCTGCCCCTCCCAAACAATAGCCAGATTTCATGGGGGAGATCAGATTTCACATTCCTTGACCCGTTTTTTACAGTGGTGAATTTGGTAGGGCCCTGCTCATCACACTTCTTTCAAAGATTCTTTTCAATCTACAAAAAACAAACAGCATGAGACCGCACCCAGAAAAGAAATGCCTAATGACTGTGCCAAATTCAATCAGCCCATTTCTGACAAGAAGGAAATAAAACTATATTCCTCTCTTGTCTCTTTCCTGCACTAGAAGCCATGGCTGCTGCGAATCCAGCAAAAACTCTCCAGGATGAAGTGACCTGTCCCATCTGTCTGGAGTATTTTAAAGATCCGGTGTCTCTAGACTGTGATCACAGTTTCTGCCGAGCCTGCATCACCCAGTGCTGGGGGGGATTCGATACAGACGTCTCCTGCCCTCAGTGCAGAGAGATCTTTCCCCAGAGGAACCTCAGGCTGAACAGGCAGCTCAGGAATATTGTGGAAGCAGCCAGAGAACTCAGGTTGCAGACAGGGAGGGAACCAGAACCAGAGAAACTGTGTGAGAAACACAAGGAGCCTCTAAAACTGTTCTGCAAAGAGGACGAAATCCCCATCTGCCTGGTGTGTGACAGATCCAAGGAGCACAGAGATCACACCGTGGTTCCTGCAGAGGAAGCTGCTGAAGAATTCAAGGTATGAAATGACCAACTGTTATTTTTATAGCCAGAACCTTGGGAAACTCACCTTCCCCCAGCATTAGGGTTTCCCTGAGCCCCAGACAGTCACTCAATGAGCCTCCACTGGAGAGGAATGAGGGACTTCAGGCTGAAGTAGGTTTCCCAGCAACTGGGAATTCTCCGAAAGCTTGTGCAGGTGGAGAAGTGTGGCCCTAAATAAATATGCTAAGGCTAACATGCTGGAGTGTGGGGGAGTGAGTAACCCACACCCCACCCTCTCCTGCTCCCTATATGTGGAGTCCTGGGCAGTGAAGGACCCCCCTTCTCTGACTTTCCCAACTTCCACTACCTCCCAAAGCTATTAACACCATGTCCGTGCTGCTCCTGTCCTTGGGGTTGAGGGAGCAGAAGGATGTAGCTGGGGCTTTCCTCTTGGCCCAAATCCCCTTCATCATTTTCCTGCAGAGCTTCTCACCCAGGCAGGAACCATGGGAGCTGCGCTGAACCCTCCCTCATGAGACGTAGGAGGGGACTGGAGTGGAGCTCCCATCCTGCAGAGCCTAGCAAATTTGTCTGATGCAGGAAACAGGGACTGAGTTGGAGGGGGCAGCAGAGCAATGGGGCATGTAGCAGGGTCATTGCCTCCAGAGTGCCCCCTCCTGGCCTGGGGCTCTGCCTCAGTTTCCCTCTGAGGTTTCCAGAAATAATCCACAAAGGTTTTTTGGGGCCAGTATAACCCGTGCTCTCTCAGCAGTGACTCGAAGGACTTCTAGTCTGGAGTTCGGCCTTATCACCACAAGGAAGCTGCAAGGCCTCCTCTGCCTTCTCCACAGGTCTCCTCCTTCTGGCTCTCCATAGGCCTCTGTTTTACCTACCCCAAGCCTGGTTGAATCACATTATCCCACCGGTCACTGCTCCCCAGTTTCGCCACCTGGGTTGGAGAACTGGTTATGTCACAGGTGGGACAGAGACCCCTCTCCCGTTATAGGGCCAGTCACCCCGTGACCGGCATCATCCCTCTTCCACGTCTCCTGAGGGCACAGGAAGAGAGTCCCAGTCCTGAAAATTTCTGTTTGGAAATTTTGGCCGAAGATTTCAGTGCCCATAAAGTTTCCATGTTGACATTAATAACGATAATAATAATTCATAATCAATAGAATGTACTGATTTCTATTACAGTAGCATCTCTGTCCCCCATGAGGGATTAGGGCCCCGTTGTGCCAGGCACCGTACAGACAAGTCAGGCAAAGAGCTCACAGGCAGAGTCTAACGAAGACGATATGCAGCAGGTGGCTAAAGAAACAACCGGAGGTTGGAGTGGGGGACAAATGAAGAGCTTTGTGTTTGTATACACTGACAATCGCGATACTTAGGTCATCATGGGTGGCCACCATTCCAGATTTCAAAGCTGTCCATTTTCTCTGGTGCAGATTTAGATGCTCGTACTTTTCTCTGGGGAATGTTTTCGGTGCTTGAGTGTCTATGGCCCAATCTCCGATAGTCGGCGGGTATAATAGGCAAGGGGAGGAGCTAAGATGCTTAGGCCGTGGTGGCCTCGCCTATGCTCCGCCTCTTCCTGTCCATGCTCTGCCCCTTCCCCGAGGCCCCCTCCACCCACCGCTGCCTGGTGGGTTGCTCGTCACCTCCACTCCACCCCTCTCTGTAGGTCCCCACCACTCGCTGCGCCCCTCTTCTCCCCAACTTCCTCCCCCTCGAACTCTTCCCACACACATACCGCTCGCCGTGTCCAAGTATGTGATGCCAGTTTCCTGTTGGTGTAAATCAATGGAGTAACCAGGTCAAACAACTTCAAAGAGTCTGAAAATAAAACACTCCCAGTGTCTATTAATATGACTCCACTTCCTTAATATCATAAACTGAGTTCTCCACTCATCAGTAGAGTGTTTGTTTGTGTTGGAAAAGCCTCCCCCGTCCCGCCCCCCACACACTCCTAAAACTAAAAATAACACCACTCAAATCATTTTCTGTTTCTTCAGGAAAAAATTCAGGCCCATTTGCAGACTCTGAGGGAAGAGAGAGAAAAGCTGCTGGGATGTAAAGTGAGCAGAGAGAAGAGAAGCCAGGAATATCTGGTAGGTGCCTGCCATTATTAACCTGTATGTGTAAGGAGCTGGATGGAGGAGCGTTCTGAATCAGAGCAATAAGGAGCGGCCGGGGCAATCTAGAGGCCCAATTATGTTTTATCTCAATCAGTTGGGGGTAAAGCAGAAATCCGTTCAGTGGGGAATAATCACAAATAAATCAAAATTAGGGTTTTTTTGCAGGAATTACTACTTAGGCTTACACCGTAAATGAGTGGTTTTCAACCTTTTTGCATTTGCAAATTTCTAATGGAGGTGCGGACTCCTTTGGAAACGGATTGTCTGTGTGTAGTTGAATTCTGTTCAATCAGTTTTCAGTCTAAGTCTTTTGCGGATCTCTTAGACGTTGTCTGGGTCTGCGGACCACAGGTTGAAAACCACGGCCATAAACTGCTGTAAACTATTATTCTTATCTACTGTATATTAACTACTGTTACTTTAATTAAACTCACTGCATAGGTAACAATTAACACGAATGAAATAACAGAATTTTGAATTAGAAAATCCAACCCATTAGAACAAACCCGCACTGTTACACGTTCACTCCTCATTTCACAGTTCTCTGCCTCAGTCAGCCCAGAGGTTGAAGGATGTTTAGTTATATCTTGATGAATCCTCTTGTGCGATCTTTGTTTCCTGTTCTGAGTTCCAGCTTAAAAAAAGCCACGTATTCCTGGGTGTGATGTGTTGGGTTCTATCCCTCCGCTCGCTTCTGGCTTACAGTCCCTTTGTGCTCTGACAATTTCTCCATTCCTGTCATTCCCCTTGTCTGCCTGAGGGTGCTGTCCAGATATGTTGATTTTCTTATTGTCACTACAGCTCACATCCTCCTTATTTCTTAAGTCACTTTCTCTTTAGTTACAGTTTTTCTATTATTCCAGGTTATTTCCTTCACATTTCACTCTTGTGAATGATTGCTTTGTGGCCTTTGGGAATGTGGACTTTTGTCTGCTGCTTCATGATCCTGGGATACTGTGTGGTGTGCGTGTGTGTGTGTGTGTGTGTGTACATGTGCACACATCCATACAGAGGGCCCAAAAATCCTCTCCCTAGAAAAGGGCAACATGATCATCTGTGTGTGTAGCTGTGAATATTCTGGGTCCTTTCCCTAAAAAGACACCGAGAGGAAAGCTGTACATATTGACCTTCATGGACAGGAATTCCTTTATATTGACAGGAATTCATAAAATGTTTCAAGCTCAACAAATCTGTATTTTTCCTGGAAAAAAAATTTAGTGCAGAAAATGTCACCCAGCTCTAGTGTTGAGTCCTGCCTCCTGCGGCTTTGGATCTGTGTCTCCGAGGCCATCGGCAACGTACTGTCCGAACCATGTCAGACATGGGAACGTGGAAAGGTGTGAGAAAACCCTCTCTCTAGTAACCACAGGATATTGTTCATGTCAGATGATTTAGAATTTGCAAAGAAATTCTCCCTCCTGCACACTCAGCGCTTTGTGAAAGGACCCCAGGCTCCAGCCATGTCCCTGACCAGCCCTTTCCCTATTTTTGTTTACAGAGAAAGACACAAACCGAGAGGCAGAAGATTGTGTCTGAATTTCAGCAACTGCGGCAGTTCCTGGAGGAAAAAGAGCGACTCCTGCTGGTCCAGCTGGAAAAGTTGGACAAGGAGATTGAGAAAATACAGAATGAAAATGCCACTAAACTCTCCGAGCAGATTTCCCATCTCAGTGAGCTGATCAGTGAGATGGAGGGGAAGTGTCAGAAGCCAGTGAGTGAATTCCTGCAGGTGAGACTGAGTGAGAAACATCCAGGATCCCCACACAGGGACAGGACAGCGGCTAAATTATAAGCACTGGGTTCCAGCAGTCAGAGATCCCAGTGTAACTCAGCGTGTGCATTCCTGAAATGTGAATTACTATTGTTCACTGCAGAGTGACAGACACAGAGATATTAGAGATGGAAAAGCCCCATTAGCTCAGCGAACACGTGGCCCTGGAGCCAGGGCAGAGCCTCTTTTCCCCATATTTGCAAAAGCCCTTCTTGGGAATGTTGTGTGTCAGGTGGGACTGAAATACACTCTCTCTCTCCTCTAGGATGTCACAAGCACCCTGAGCAGGTACGTGGCTCTCTCTCACTCCCCCTCACACTTCACAATGCTGGGAAGAAGATTGGAGATGATGTTAGCATCACATCCCCCCAGGGCTCTACAGCAAAATGTGTGGGGAATGTCACATGTTGGATACAAATCTCTCCAATAAACTTAATCCTGAGGTTTTCACCCTTCTACAGAAGACTGTGGAATTTCCCATACAGTGGGGAAGACTGACGTCAAGTATTGTCCAGAGATGTCACATCCCTGGGGGCTGACTTCCTCAGGATTGTGGGGATGGAATATGGGCCTGTCACTGCTGGGTCCCTTGTTACCATTCAGCCCAGGACAGCAGTGGTCAAGAGTCTTTCCTACCTGAGGACTGTTTGGAGACCTGTGTGGAATGAACTGGGGAGGGGAGAGTTGATGTCTTAGTCTAGTACCTAGTGGTCAGATTTCTACAGCACTTCACATGGGAACCTCCTGTCCCTCAGAGCATGGAGGCCAAGGAGTGAATTGGCCAGAGAGCCTCAATTCCCCTTTTATCACCAGAGCAGGTCTCTCCAGGCCAGAATTGAAAAATATTAATGGGACTTTTGAGGGGAAGGTTTCACTGCCATGGGCTGTGCTGCACCTGTTCTGAGGCTGGGAGAAGTAGAGGAATTCTAACTCCAGGCCCATTAGAGCAGCATCTCACTAGCAAGAACTTATAATGAGTCACTAAATGAAATATAACCATGTGACATTGTTTCTGTCCAGGTGTGAGAAAGGGAAGTTCCAGCAGCCACTGGAGATTTCTCCTAAACAGGATAAGAGACTCAGTGATTTCTCCCAGAAAACTGTTGCTCTAATGGAGACTCTGAGGAAGTTCAAAGGTACCTAGAAGGGATCTAGGAGGGGAAATTGGGATGAGCCTCTGAGACTGTTGGAGGAGAATGACTCTGGCCAATTGGTTCATAATTAGATTATGCTTCTCTTTAATTGTTGGATGAGAATGCCACACACTTGGAGTCCAAGTCACTCAGGTTCATTAATTGAAACCTTTGTTTGTACCAAAAGCGTGCCTTGCAATTGCAATTACTATGAAAGTAAGAAATGACACACATACTGAAAGACATACTGGCCAGTTGCCTTCTTCTGGGACATAGGTGTGTCATGGTGGATTTCTCCTATGAAGCTCTCATTACACTTATAATGTCTGACATATTATACACATCCAACTAATATATTTAAGGGTTTTTTCCAATCCTCTTTGAGTTTTATGACTATTAAGTATATTATGTGGCTCATACAATACACATGCATGAACTTTTTAATTTTCAGGGCTTTTGCTGTCCAAGCAATTTCCATGTTATTATTCTCTTTTCTGATTGGCTAATTACCACCGATTATGCATAGGTCACTTTGACCCTTGTCTCCGCCTGGGGGTTTTCGGACTTTGCTAACTGCTCCTTGGCACTACATTTTGGGTGCCTGGTGTCTTTAAACACATTGTGTGGTCAAAACATCTCTTTGTCCCACAGAGCAACTTATGAACACATCACTTAATAAGAAGGTCACTTAAGGCAACATTACCCTTATGTCCAGCTAACTGCTCACCAGGCCAAAGTCAGTCAGTATAAATGCACAATCTCAGTCTGACCCTTGTACCAATTCTCAATACTGACATAATAACTAGTGGAAAGCAGACAAATGGAGCAGATGTAGCAGGGACCAGGTGTCAGGATGTTTCCCATTGATTCATGATTTACCAAAGGTCACAATATTAAGGCCCATATTTAGTAAAAATGGCCTAATTTGGGGCACCTCAGTTTCTCTCTCCCAACTCGAGAGCTGCAGGGCAGGTGCTCCAGAGCTGTGCAGCCTCCACAGCTGCAGGTGGAGTCAGTGGAGCTGCAGGTGCCAAACCCCTCTGAGAAGCAGGGCCCAGGTGCCTACAGGACGGGATTGTAAATTAAAGGCCACTTGTTAAAGCTATCACTGTGCTCTGGTCCCATACTGCAGCTAGTCTGGGCACATGGGCTGTGGGGAAGAAGAAAGCCCCTCCCCTACGGAGACGGATGCCTTCAGCACAGAAGCCTCTTCTGCCTCCTCCACAGCAGGTGCTGGCACAAGGTAGGTTCCTGAGAGGGCTGGGAATGGGGTGGGGGTGGTGAGGGTGGATGGAAGAGGGAGGGGGCTGGATGAGGGTCAGAGGGACATGGGCAGTGTAAAGCTGGGCCTCTGACACTCTGCACACTGGGCAAGACACACGGGGCCCATTGTCATAGGGATGTAACTCTGGCTGGCTTCAGAACTTCCTCAGCCTGTGCCAAGGTCTGCACCGGCCCCTGCAGCCACTGAATAGCGGAGTCACAAACGGCCCCTCCCCTCTCTCCTTTTGCCGGTACAGGGGTGAATCTGGCCCATTCAGCCAACCTTCCCCTGCCTCAATGTCCACATGAATAAAATGATTTTATTATTATTCCTATTTCTGCCTATGGAGGACAAAGTCTCCATCGTCCTGCTCTCTGTAGAGACTATAGGCAAACAGACCCAACAGCTCACAATCAGAGCCAGGATTTAGCAAACTCTGAAAATCCTGTTAGTGTCAAAGGGCTGGTCTACACCCAGCCGCTAGTTTGGCGGCTGGGGATCGAAGTTCTGGGTTCGATTTATCGCGTCTGGTGTGGACGCGATAAGTCGAACCAGGAAGTGCTCGCCGTCGACTGCGGTACTCCAGCTCGGCGAGAGGAGTACCGCTGCCGCGTGTGGACCGCGTCTGAACCGCGGTAAGTTCGAACTAAGGTATGTCGAATTCAGCTACGTTATTCACGTAGCTGAATTTGCGTACCTTAGTTCGACTTGGGGGGTTAGTGTAGACCAAGCCAAAGGGACCCAAGTGGGTAAAGTTACTTTTATGCCAATGTCTTGCATGATCTGGGTCTAGGTTACAACCAAATGCAGTAAATGAATGGGAGAAACCAAGTGGAGTCTGAAGAATGGGAGGGGATGATGAGGAAAAATTAAATCTCTGTATGTTCTGGGATGGTTGTGAGGCTTCCATTTCTGTGAGATGCCTGAATGAGAGAGAAAAGATAAAGTTTCAGATTAGTTTATATTAAATACCTGAGTTTGTCTCTGTGCCTCTCGGTCTGTTTCTCTGTCATAACTGAAACACAGTTCTAGGAGTTCAGAGTGGGAATGCTGCTATAAATATGAAAGCCTGAAATCCCATCTCTTTTCTCCTTTCCCCTTCTAGACACTCTGCCGTCTGCACTGGAGACAAGAAGAGGGGAACCTGTAGGAGCACACAGACAGGGTGAGATTCCAGAGAAAAGATCTTCATGAGATTGTAGCTAAAGTTACCAACCAAATCGACAGCGACCATGACACACAGAGCCCTAAAAATGAACACATTGAACAGTGAGGAGATCCTAAGCTAAAGTCACAGAAACAATCCTGACATCAACATTGGTGCTGAGTTCATGCCCATGCTGATGAACAAAAACACTCTCCCTGAACTGCATCCAAACACCCTTAACTCTGACCCTGGGGTTTTCATAGACATTGACAGGACTTTTAATATTATATTGAGAGGAATGAGTAGAGTGCTCTCTCCCCTGAGGACTGACACATCCCTCTCCTATATCCTGGCCGAGGGGGTTTCCCCCATAGGCGTCGAGTCGTGGGTGCTTGGGGGCTGAAGCTTCCACAGGAAAAAAAGAGTTAGTGCTCAGCACTCACCAGCGGCCACTCCTCCCACTCTCCTCTAGCACCTCCCACCCACCTGTGGCTCTTCCAATCAGCTCTTCCCCCTCCCTCCCAGCGCCTCTCGCCCGCTGCAATCAGCTGTTAAACAGTGTGCAGGAGGCGCTGCGGGGAGGGGACTGAGCTAGGGCGGGGCATTCTCAGGGGGGGGTGCAGAATGGGATGAGATGGGGCGGAGAGGGGTGGGAAGAGGTGGGGCAGAGGTGTGAGGCCTTCGGGGAAGGGGTGGAATCTGGGCGGGGTCTCGGGCGGAGTGGAGGGTCAAGCACCCGACCCGGAAAATTACAAAGTCGGCCTCTCTGGTCTCCCCCATCACTCTTCTCCAACATCCTACTTTTCCTTTGGGCAGGGCTGGGCTCTCCCATTGGAGTTTCTCACTCTTTCATGGATTGGGGAGACGCTCTCCCTCTGATGCTGCCCCTTCCCTTCTCTCTGGGCTGGGGATGGGGTTACCCCACCCAATGCCACCTCCTACTTTCTGGTCTTAAGTGGCTCTTCCCCAATGCTGCACCTTCCTCTCTGTTCCCTGATCTGGGAGTGGAGGCTGCATTAGGGGAGGGAGGTCGCCTCTGCGTTTTAAAGCTGGTACCTGCCTCCTCTGCTCCAGCCTCACTAAAAGCTTCTGATACCTTCCTGGCTGTGTCTCTGATGCTGGGAATGGAGCAGCCCCAGCAGGGGGAGCTGGGAGCTGAAGTCTCAGCAAGCAAATGAAAAACTAATGTAGTGAGTCCCATTCTAAAGACTGAGGAGCTGCAGTGACATCTCTGCTCAGTGTCAGGTGCCCAGGACAGAGGCAGCTCCCTGGGATCCAGGCCTGTCCCAGCCAGAACGGGGCTGCTGGGGAGTGTGAGAAATGGTCCCAGCCTCCCCCAGGGCTGAGCTCTGCCCCTAACGCTCTGATTCTTTCTCCCCAGCGAATGTGACTCTGGATCCAGACACGGCCCATCCTGAGCTTGTCCTGTCTGAAGATCAGAAAAGTGTGAGACTGGGAGACACACGGCAGCGACTGCCCAACAACCCTGAGAGATTTGACGCTGAGCGCTATGTGCGGGGCTGTGAGGGATTCACCTCGGGGAGACATTGCTGGAAGGTGGAGGTGGGGGATGGGCGATTCTGGGCTGTGGGGGTGGCCAGAGAGTCTGTGAGGAGGAAGGGAGAGATCAGCCTTAGCCCTGAGGAGGGGATCTGGGCCGTGGGGTATGTGTTGGATCAGTTCCTGGCTCTCACCTCCCCTGTGACCCCCCTGCCCCTGAGTCGGGCCCCCAGCAGGATCCAGGTTTGTCTGGACTGTGACTGGGGGCAGGTGACATTTATCGATGCTGGTGACAAGGCCCCGATCTTCACTTTCCCGTCGGGCTCCGTCTCTGGGGTGAGAATCCGACCCTGGCTCTGGGTGGGGGGATCCCGGCTCAGACTGTGTCCCTGAGATACTGGGAGTGGGTGGGGGGGAATATCCCACAGGCCCTTAAATCAGCCTCTCTAGCCTTTGTGACGTTGTTGACATGAACTGGGACCATAGATCATTGGTTCAACCAAGGTCCTGTAGTGGTACCAAATCCTGTATAAAGTGGGTAAAATAAGGTGTCTAAGACAAAGTTATAGTTTGCTGGTTATGATTATGCTCTCTGTATGCATGTAACATTTTTGTATTTAAAGTTATAAGTGTTGGCTCTATATTGTCTGTATTTCAAACTTGTGCTATGCCTCTGGGTGACACCCCAGACAAGTTGGCATCAGGTCTCCCTAGCCTGTTTGATGGCCCATTAAGGACCATCAGCTATACAATTGACCCATTGAGAGAAGGCAGATACACCTTGTGATTCAGCAAGGCATGCAGGGACATACCTATGGACAAAAACAACAAGGAGTCTGGTGGCACCTTAAAGACTAAGGGCTTGTCTACACTACAAAATTAGGTCGGATTTATAGAAGCCGGTTTTATAGAAACCGGTTTTATGCAGCCGACTGTGTGTGTCCCCACATAAAATGCTCTAAGTGCATGAAGTCGGCGGACCGCGTCCACAGTACCGAGGCTAGCGTCGACTTCCGGCGCATTGCACTATGGGTGCCTATGGGTACCTATCCCACAGTTCCCGGAGTCTCCGGCGCCCATTGGAATTATGGGTTGAGATCGCAATGCCCGAATGATGCAAAGCAGTGCCGCGGGGGGTTCTGGGTACATTGCGTCACGCCCCTCCCCCGCCGTCACAGCAACGGCAGACAATAGATTCGCGCCTTTTTACCTGGGTTACCTGTGCAGACAACATACCACGCCAAGCATGGAGCCCGCTCAGCTCAGCTCACCGTCACCATATGTCTTCCGGGTGCCGGCAAACGTGGGACTGCATTGCTAAACAGCAGCAGCAGCTTACTGCCTTTTGGCGGTAGACGGTGCAGCATGAGTAGTAGCCTTCATCGGCGCTCGGGATGCTGGTAGCTGTGGGGCTGGCAGCCGTAGGGCTGCATTGCACCAGCCCCTTGCCTTTTGGCAGTAGATGGTTTATTACGACTGGTAACCGTCCTGTCAGTATTGTCTGCTGAGCACCCAGAAGAGGCCGAGGGCGATCTGGGTGCTCAGCAGATCTGCAAGAAGAGCTTTCCTCAGGTCTGAAAGCAAGTAAATTTACAGGTTGCCTGAAATGCTCATAGATGTCCTCGTTGGACAATGATGGTTACCAGTCGTAGTATACTATTTGCTGCCAAGTATTGTCTGCTAAGCACCCAGAAAAGGCCGAGGGTGATCTGGGTGCTGGCAGACATGTGGCTGGCACACGTGGGGCTACATTGCTACACAGCAGCAACCCCTTGCCTTTAACCGTCCTCGTTGGACAATGATGGTTACCAGTCGTAGTATACTATTTGCTGCCAAGTATTGGCTGCCAAGCACCCAGAAAATGCCGAGGGCTATCAGTCATGCTGCACTGTTGTCTTAAGATGTAAAAAATAGATTTGTTCTGTATTCATTTCCTTCCCCCCTCCCTCCGTCAAATCAACGGCCCGCTAAACCCAGGCTTAGGAGTTCAATCTCTGGGGGGGGGGGGGGGGGGGCATTCTGTGTGACAGTTGTTTGTATTTCTCCCTGATGCACAGCCACCTTTCTTGATTTTAATTCCCTGTACCTGTACGCCATGTCGTCAGTCGCCCGCCCCTCCCTCCCTCCCTCCCTCCCTCCCTTCTTCCCCTGGTCTTTAGATACTAGTTTCGTGCCTTTTTTCAGACCAGACGCCATAGCTAGCACTGGGATCATGGAGCCCGCTCAGATCACCGCGGCAATTATGAGCACTATGAACACCACGCGCATTGTCCTGGAGTATATGCAGAGCCTGGACATGCCAAAGCAAAACCAGGAGGACCAGCTGAGGAGGAGGAGGCGATTGCAGCGCGGCGACGATAGTGATGAGGAAATTGACATGGACCTCTCACAAGGCACAGGCCCCAGCAATGTGGAAATCATGGTGTTACTGGGGCAGGTTCATGCCATGGAACGCCGATTCTGGGCCCGGGAAACAAGCACAGACTGGTGGGACCGCATCGTGTTGCAGGTCTGGGACGATTCCCAGTGGCTGCGAAACTTTCGCATGCGTAAGGGCACTTTCATGGAAATTTGTGACTTGCTTTCCCCTGCCCTGAAGCGCCAGAATACCAGGATGAGAGCAGCCCTCACAGTTGAGAAGCGAGTGGCGATAGCCCTGTGGAAGCTTGCAACGCCAGACAGCTACCGGTCAGTCGGGAATCAATTTGGAGTGGGCAAATCTACTGTGGGGGCTGCTGTGATCCAAGTTGCCAGGGCAATGAGAGGCCTGGTGATATCAAGGGTAGTGACTCTGGGAAACGTGCAGGACATAGTGGATGGCTTTGCTGCAATGGGATTCCCAAACTGTGGTGGGGCGATAGACGGAACCCATATCCCTATCTTGGCACCGGCGCACCAAGCCACTGAGTACATAAACCGCAAGGGGTACTTTTCAATGCTGCTGCAAGCCCTGGTGGATCACAAGGGACGTTTCACCGACATCAACGTGGGCTGGCCGGGAAGGGTACATGATGCTCGCGTCTTCAGGCACTCTCTTCTGTTTCGAAAGCTGGAGGAAGGGACAATCTTCCCGGACCAGAAAATAACCATTGGGGATGTTGAAATGCCTATCGTGATCCTTGGGGACCCAGCCTACCCCTTAATGCCATGGCTCATGAAGCCATACACAGGCAGCCTGGACAGGAGTCAGGACCTGTTCAACTACAGGCTGAGCAAGTGCCGAATGGTGGTGGAATGTGCATTTGGGCGTTTAAAAGCGCGCTGGCGCAGCTTACTGACTCGCTGTGACCTCAGCGAAAAGAATATCCCCATTGTTATTGCTACTTGCTGTGCGCTCCACAATATCTGTGAGAGTAAGGGGGAGACATTTATGGCGGGGTGGGAGGTAGAGGCAAATCGCCTGGCCGCTGATTACGCGCAGCCAGACACCAGGTCGGTTAGAGCAGCACAGCAGGGCGCGGTGCGCATCAGAGAGGCTTTGAAAACTAGTTTTGTGACTGGGCAGGATATGGTGTGAAACTTCTGTTTGTTTCTCCTTGATGAAATCGCAGCCCCCCCCACGCACCCGGTTAACTCTACTACCCTGTAAACCAAGCACCCCAACCTCCCCTCCCCTCCCCTCTTCAAGCACCACTTGCAGAGGCAATAAAGTCATTGTTACTTCACATTCATGCATTCTTTATTAATTGAGCACACAACTAGGGGGATAATTGCAAAGGTAGCCCGGGATGGGTGGGGGAGGAGGGAAGCAGCACACAACTAGGGGGATAATTGCAAAGGTAGCCCGGGATGGGTGGGGGAGGAGGGAAGCAGCACACAACTAGGGGGATAATTGCAAAGGTAGCCCGGGATGGGTGGGGGAGGAGGGAAGGAAAAGGACACACTGCACTTTAAAACTTCAAAACTTATTGCTGTGGAAATCATCTAGGGTGGAGTGATTGGGTGGCCGGAGGCCCCCCCACCGTGTTCTTGGGCATCTGGGTGAGGAGGCAATGGGACTTGGGGAGGAGGGCTGGTGGTTACAGAGGGGCTGTAGCGGCGGTCTCTGCTCCTGCTGTTGGTTACAGAGGGGCTGTAGCGGCGGTCTCTGCTCCTGCTGTTGGTTACAGAGGGGCTGTAGCGGCGGTCTCTGCTCCTGCTGTTGGTTACAGAGGGGCTGTAGCGGCGGTCTCTGCTCCTGCTGCCTTTCCTGCAGCTCAACCATACTCAGGAGCATATCACTTTGATGCTCCAGCAGCCGGAGCATCGACTCTTGCTTTCTGAGTACAAGCTGACGCCACTTCTCCTCTTCAGCCCGCGTTTCAGCACGCACCCTCTGCTCTTCAGCCAGCGATTCAGCTCGCCACCTCTCCTCTCGCTCATATTGGGCTTTTCTAAAATCAGTCATTGACTGCCTCCACGCATTCTGCTGTGCTCTGTCAGCGTGGGAGGCAGTCTGTAGTTCAGTGAAAATTTCGTCACGCGTCCTTCGCTTCCTTCTTCGAATATTC
The DNA here is from genome assembly GCF_028017835.1 of Emys orbicularis. NCBI lineage: Eukaryota > Metazoa > Chordata > Testudines > Emydidae > Emys > Emys orbicularis. The sequence continues at coordinate 10,091,869 of NC_088695.1, read as the reverse complement.
ACTAGCCTCTGTGAAGGTGAAACATTTGCAGCTGGTGGAGGAGAAGGGAGAGTTGTTTAAAAAAGATACATTTTTGAGAACAATGGGTACACTCTTTCACTTTAGATTTTGCTGTTCACATCACACAGCACATGTGCTTTCGTTACAAGGTCGCATTTTTCCTCTTATATTGAGGGCCTGCCTGTTTGGTGTGAGAGATCACTCAAGCAGTTCCAGGCCACAGATTTCAGCTTGCAGGCAGCCATGGTAAGACACAGTCTTTTGGCTTTTTTAACCTTGTTAACAAGTGGGGATGGTTTAAAACAGTACTGCTCTCATTAACCATACCAAGCACCCGTTGGGTTGGCCATTTAAAATGGGTTTGCAATGTAAAAGGAGGGGCTGCGGTTTCAGGTTTAACATGCAGCACAAACCCAACTAACTCCCCTCCCCCACACACCCAATTCTCTGGGATGGTCACTTCACCCCTCCCCCCCACCGCGTGGTTAGCAGCGGGGAATATTTCTGTTCAGCAGAGCAGGAAGGGGCACCTCTGAATGTCCCCTTAATAAAATCGCCCCATTTCAACCAGGTGACCGTGAATGATATCACTCTCCTGAGGATAACAAAGAGCGATAAGGAATGGATGTTGTCTGCATGCCAGCAAACACCGGGACCATACACTGCCATGCTTTGTTATGCAATGATTCCAGACTACGTGCTACTGGCCTGGCGTGGTAAAGTGTCCTACCATGGCGGACGGGATAAGGCAGCCCTCCCCAGAAACCTTTTGCAAAGGCTTTGGGAGTACATGAAGGAGAGCTTTCTGGAGATGTCCCTGGAGGATTTCCGCTCCATCCCCATACACGTTAACAGACTTTTCCAGTAGCTGTACTGGCCGCAATTGCCAGGGCAAATTAATCATTAATCATTAAACACGCTTGTTTTTAAACCATGTGTAATATTTACAAAGGTACACTCACCAGAGGTCCCCTGTGTGCCCACAGGGTCTTGGGTGAGTTCGGGGGTTACTGGTTCCAGGTCCAGGGTGACAAACATATCCTGGCTGTTGGGGAAACTGGTTTCTCCGCTTCCTTGCTGCTGTGAGCTATCTATGATGTTCTCTCCATCCTCATCTTCCTCGTGCGCCGAACCCGCTTCCCTGTCTCCAGAGAGGGACTGATAGCACACGCTTGGACTACTGGTGGCTGCACCCCCTAGAATGGCATGCAGCTCATCGTAGTAGCGGCATGTTTGCGGCTCAGCCCCGGACCTTCCGTTTGCGTCTCTGGCTTTGTGGTAGGCTTGCCTTAGCTCCTTAATTTTCACGTGGCACTGCTGTGCGTCCCTGTTATGGCCTCTGTCCTTCATGGCCTTGGAGATCTTTTCTAATGTTTTGCCATTTCTTTTACTGTTTCGGAGTTCGGCCAGCACTGCTTCATCTCCCCAGATGGCAATCAGATCCCGTACCTCCCGTTCGGTCCAGGCTGGAGCTCTTTTGCGATCCTGGGACGGGGACTGGGACTCCATCACGGTTACCTGTGCTGATGAGCTCTGCGTGGTCACCTGTGCTCTCCACGCTGAGCAAACAGGAAATGAAATTCAAACGTTCGCGGGGCTTTTCCTGTCTACCTGGCCAGTGCATCTGAGATGAGAGTGCTGTCCAGAGCGGTCACAATGAAGCACTGTGGGATAGCTCCCGGAGGCCACTAATGTCGAATTCCGTCCTCACTACCCAATTCCGACCCCCATAAGGCCGATTTTATCGCTAATCCCCTCGTCGAGGTGGTGTAAAGAAACCGGTTTAAAGGGCCCTTTAAGTCGAAAGAAAGGGCTTCGTCGTGTAAACGTGTCCAGGCTTAAGTTGACTTAACGCAGCTAAAGTCGACCTAAACTCGTAGTGTAGACCAGGCCTAACAGATTTATTTGGGCATAAGCTTTCGTGGGTAAAAACCTCACTTCTTTGGATGCATAGAGTGAAAGTTACAGATGCAGGCATTATATACTGACACATGGAGAGCAGGGAGTTACTTCGCAAGTGGAGAACCAGTGTTGACAGGGCCAATTCAATCAGGGTGGATATAGTCCACTCCCAATAATAGATGAGGAGTACTTGTGGCACCTTAGAGACTAACAAATTTATTAGAGCATAAGCTTTCGTGGACTGCAGCCCACTTCTTCGGATGTTAGTCTCTAAGGTGCCACAAGTACTCCTGTTCTTTTTGCAGATACAGACTAACACGGCTGCTACTCTGAAACCAATAATAGATGAGGAGGTGTCAATTCCAGGAGAGGAAAAGCTGCTTCTGTAATGAGCCAGCCACTCCCAGTCCCTGTTCAAGCCCAGATTAATGGTGTTAAATTTGCAAATGAATTTTAGTTCTGCTGTTTCTCTTTGAAGTCTGTTCCTGAAGTTTTGTTCAATAATAGTGACTTTTAAATCTGTTACCATTCCTGATGTCCGATTTGTGTCCATTCATTCTTTTGCGGAAACACCAACCCAGGAACCAATCCCTGTAGCAAACCTCGTTGCCTACTCTGTCCCCATATCTACTCTGGCGACACCATCAGAGGACCTAACCACATCAGCCACACCATCAAGGGCTCATTCACCTGCACATCTACTAATGTTATATATGCCATCATGTGCCAGCAATGTCCCTCTGCCATGTACATTGGCCAAACCGGACAGTCCCTCCGCAAAAGAATAAATGGACACAAATCTGACATCAGGAATGGTAACATACAAAAGCCAGTAAGTGAACACTTCAATCTCCCTGGTCATTCTATTACAGATTTAAAAGTCACTATTATTGCTGTGAAAAGTGGTATTTGTATGTTTGTTAATATCACTTTTCCCAGCAAGTCCTGGCAAGTTAAGACCTGGATGGATGGATGGGTGGGTGGGGGGTGAAGCAGCGGGGGCCAGGGAGGATGGATGGATGGGTGGGGGGTGAGGCATCAGAGGCCGGGGCGATGGAGGTGGGGCCCGCTACTGTCAGCACATGGTCAGAGGTGTGGGTCGGTGCCTAGGGTTGGAGGTCGGCGCCCTGGGCCAGCACCAACTGCTGTGTGACTGGAGCTGGGGGCTGGCACCCAGGGTTGGCGTTTGGGGTCCGCGCCCGCTGCCTTACAGCTGGGGCTAGGAGTCAGTGTCCTGGGCCAGCATCCACCGGAGCCTGGGGTTGGTGCCCGCTGCTGCATTACTGGGGCTGGGGATCTGCACCCGGGGCTGACGCCTGGGGCTGGGGATCGGTGCCTATGGCCCTCACCTACCGGAACCCAGGATCAACATCTAGGAGCCGTGCCCAGGGTCAGCAGCCAGGGCTAGGGGTTGGAGCACGTGGCCGGCAGTTGGCTGCCGCCAGGGTTTGGGGCTGGCGCTTGGGGTCTGTGCCTGCTGCCGCATGGCCAGGGCTAGGGGTTGGCATCCAGAGTCTGCATCCGTCGGAGCCCAAGGCCAGAACTGGGGATTTGCACCCAGGGCTGGCAGCCGCTGGAGCTCAGGGTCGGCGACTGGGGCCGGCACTTTGGGTCAGTGACTAGGGCTGGGGGTCGGAGCACACGGACGAGGTCATCACCTGGGGCCAGCTGCCGCTGGCGGGATTGGGGGTCGGCACCACGCAGCCAGAGCCAGGGATCGGAGCCTGCTGCCGCACGGCCAGGGATTGGAGCCTGAAGCCCCATGGCTGCAGTCCTAGTCTGCAGCAAGGCTCCCTAACTCCCCACCGCCCCCCCCACTAAGTCCCCCCATCCCCTCCCCAAGGTAGAGAAGTCACCTAGCTCCTTCAGCGCTGTGCCCCACCTGTCTCCGGAGATGTGCAGAGTGGCACATTCAGGAGCATCAGGGAGGGAGGAAGAGAGGCCGATGCTTTTGCCCTCCCCCTCCCCCATCACCGCCCAGGAAGCTGTCGTGGCAGCAGGAAACCCCCTTGGTGGCCGCATTTGAGAAACGGTGAGTTAGGCCATGTCTACACTGGCACTTTCATCATTATAACTTTTGTCACTCAGGGGTGTGAAAAAACACTCCCCTGAATGACGAAAGTTATAACGACAAAAAGAGCTGGTGTGGACAGCGCTACATCGGCGAGAGCCACGCTGCCGGTGACGATGCTACCGCTCCTCGTTAGAGGTGGTTTTATTTTGTTGCCAGAAGAGCTCTCTCCTGGCAATATAGAGCGGCTACACAGCGCACCTCACCACACAGCCGCGCCATTGTAAGGTGTGCAGTGTAGACATAGTCTTAGGGAGACTCAGGGAAATAAACAGCTGGAGAAGCAGTGCTAGAGAAAACGATGGGTAAAACAGGGTGAAATGAAGGAAAAGGGAAAAGGAAAGGGAAAGAGAGAGGGAGATGGAGCTGGAGATGTATAAAATGTTTCTGAAAGTGAGACTGTAACATTAATTCCACCCCATAGTTCATGGACAGTATTTCCACTTTAGTGCCTTTCAGAACAACACTTCTTCCAATTTGTGGATGTTTTTATCATGTGTTCTGGTCATGAAAGTTCCCTCTCTGCTCCTTTTAAACCTGACATTTACTTAAGGTCAATGAAACATATAAAACATTCTTCTTGTCTATTTCCCTTTAATTTCCCAGCTGTGATTTTTGAAGGCACACATGGGATATTTCCCCCCTAAATTGCCTGTGTCAATCCAGCACCAGTGGGGATATCTGTGTACGTGACTAGGATGCTAGCCTGGACCCTACTGTAGTATGTTGCTCTCCAGCCTGCACCTTGGGCCATGTGCTTCATATAAACATGTACCTCAGGGATTGTCCAGCTGTGCTCGGGAGAGAGCTACTTGGGTCACTTTACTTCTCACCTTCCAAACCTGCCCGTGTGTGACACCAGCCATCAAACTGTGTGACAGATGTTTGCAATCTGGAATACCTGGATTTTATGGCACATCGCCCGACAATCAACAGCTTATAATGGCTTTAATTACTGTGATAATCAAATAAACTATTAAAAAATGAAAACTAAAATATATATCAAATGGAACCACTCAATCCCCACTCCCACAGCAGCGGTGTTTATAGTATGGTCTCCCCAGTCAGGGTCGGCTTTAGGGAAAATGGCACACTGGTGAACTTGCATTTAGTGTCCCTCCCACATTGCCCCTGGTGCCCTCATGGGCTCCCCACTCTCCCTTCCCCCCAAGCTGTGCACTGTGCCCCCTTCACCCCAATCCATGCACTCCCCTCCTGTGCCCCTAATCCCTGCATTTTCTTCACTACTATTCCCTGTACCTGCCTCCTGAGCTCCACCTCTTCCCCCAGCCGGGGCAGTGCTGTGACGTGGGCAGTATAGTCGCGCTTTATCGCTGGGGAGAACTCTCCTGGCGATGAAAAATAACCACCCCGAATGAGGGCTGGTAGCTTTATTGCCGGGAGCGCGGCTCCCAGTGATAAACACTGTCTATACTGGCGCTTTTCAGCACTAAAACTTTTGTCACTCAGGGAGATGTTTTTTCACACCTCAACCGACTAAAGTTTTAGCGCTGAAAGTGGCAGTGTAGACACAGCCTGAGTGGAGAGAAGCGAAGCCAGGAATACCTGATAAGTGCCCATCATAATTAACCTCGTTTGTAAAGAGCCCGATGGAGGGGCGTTGTGAATCAGAGCAATAAGGAGAGGCAGGGGCAACCTACAGATCGAATTATGGCCTGGTCTAAACTGCCAAGTTTTTCCGCCAAAAGCCAGCTGTTGGTGCTGACCCAGCAGAGGTGCACACACTGCAAAGTCACTTTTTGCCACGAAACGCCTCAGTTGCAGCGCTGTAAGAAAACCACCTCCACAGGACGGAAAAGGCTTTTGGCACAAAGGTTTTATCCCCAAAGTGCAGGTGTAAACACCTCGTAATTGGCCTCCTGCAGTGTCCCACAAGGCCTGCAGTGACCGCTCTGCTCATTGTTTGGAACTCAGCAGGCCTGGGCCTCTCCCCTTTCAAAGCTGGGAAACAAAGCCCAAATCATTAAGGTGGAATGCTCCTGCTGTGTCCCACAATAGGAGCACAGAGCCAGGCAGGCAGGGGTGGATGTGAGAGAGAGACTCTGTTCTGCACAGAGCCAGGAAGGGAGGTGGGGGCTGATGTCGGGGTTTCCCCTCCCCCTGCATCAGGACAGGTTGCTTCCAGCTGCTGTCTGAACTTAAGAGATAGCATGTCCACACAGTCACCCTCCCCCAACACACACTGTCTGTCTCCCCCCGCCTCATACACATATGCTCCCTGTCACACACTCTCCCCCACAACACATCAGTTGAAAAGCGGCTGGACATCTAGTAGGATGCCCATGGAATACTGGGATGGAGAAACTTGCATCATGTGATGCTGTACCTGCCCTATGGGGCATTGCAAATCCTTCTCAAAGCATCCCGCGGCCAGTTGTACAGTGGGATAGTTACCACAGTGCCCTGCTCTCTGTGTCGATGCAAGAGTTGCTAGTGTGGATGGGCTCCAGCGACACAAGGAGCTAGTGTGGGTATGCAACAGTGGTTTAATTAAAGCTTGGCAGCGTAGACAGAGCCTTAGTTTTATCTCAATCACTTGGGGGTAAAGCAGAAAGACACAAACCGAGAGGCAGAAGATTGTGTCTGAATTTCAGCAACTGCAGCGGTTCCTGGAGGAACAAGAGTGACTCCTGCTGGCCCAGCTGGAGAAGCTGGACAAGGAGATTGTGAAGATACAGAATAAAAATATCACTAAACTCTCCGAGGAGATTTCCCGTCTCAGTGAGCTGACCAGTGAGATGGTGGGGAAGTGGCAGAAGCCAGCGAGTGAATTCCTGCAAGTGAGAGTGAGTTAGAAATACTCCAGATCCCACCATAGGGACAGGACTGCTCCTAAAACATGGGCACGGCAGTCCAGCAGTCAGAGATCACAGTGTAACTCAGTGTGTGCGTTCCTGAAATGTGAATGACCATTATTCTTTGACAGGTTTCGGAGTAGCAGCTGTGTTAGTCTGTATCCGCAAAAAGAACAGGAGTACTTGTGGCACCTTAGAGACTAACGAATTTATTTGAGCATAAGCTTTCATGGGCTACAGCCCACTTCAGACAGTTTGACAAGAAGGTGTGAGGATACTTAACATGGGGAAACAGACTCAGAGACACATTGATATTAGAGATGCAAAAACCCCATTAGCTCAGCGAATCCACAGCCCTGTGTCCAGGGCAGGACCTCTTTTCCCCATACCTGATAAATCCCTTCTTTGGAATTCGAAGTGTGTGTCACGTGGGACTGAAATTCTCTCTCTCTCTCTCTCTTTCTCTCTCTCTCTCTCCTCTAGGATGTCAGAAGCATCTTGAGCAGGTACGTGGCTCTCTCATTCCCCCTCATACTTCACAATGCTGGGAAAGAGCTAGGAGATGATAACAAGGAGTCCGGTGGCACCTTAAAGACTAACAGATTTATTTGGGCATAAGCTTTCGTGGGTAAAAAACCTCACTTCTTCAGATGCATGGAATGAAAGTTACAGAAAGTTACATGCATCTAAAGAAGAGAGTTTTTTACCCATGAAAGCTTATGACCAAATAAATCTTAGTCTTTAAGGTGCCACCGGACTCTTTGTTGTTTTTGTGGATACAGACTAACACGGCTACCCCCTGATACTAGGAGATGATGTTAGCACCACGTCTCCCCAGGGCTCTATAGTAAAATGTGTGGGGAAGATCACATTTTGGATACAAATCTCTATGATAAACTTCATTCTGAGGTTCTCACCATTTTATAGAAGAGTGTGGAATTATCCATTCAGTGGGAAGGACTGACCTCAAGTATTTCCTAGAGATGTCACATCCCTGGGGGACTGGCTGCCTCAGGATAGTGGGGATGGAATATGGGCCTGTCATTGCTGGGGCCTGGTTACCAGTCAGCCCAGGGCAGCAGTGCTCAAGAGTATTTCCCACCTGAGGACTGTTTGGAGACCTGTGTGGAATGAGCTGAGGAGGGGGGAGTTGGTGTCTCAGTCTAGTTCCTAGTTGTCAGATTTCTACAGCACTTCACCTGGGAACCTGCTGTCCCTCAGAGCATGGAAGCCAAGGAGGAAATTGGCCATAGAGACTCAATTCCCCTTTTATCCCCAGAGCTGGTCTCTCCAAGGCAGAGTTGAAGAATATGAACAGGACCTTTGAGGGAACAGATTCGCTGCCATGGCCTGTGTTGCACCTACTCTGAGCCTGGGAGAAGTAGAACATATAGTAAAAACATCCACAAATTAGTGTTTCTATAACAAAGGCTGGTATTTCCCCTTCCTACCAGGACCGTCACAGGATAACTCTGAATACAATCTTTGCTCTTTCACACTCACCGCACCAGCTGCAGTACAAAGGGGGCATTCACCTGCAGATTAAAGTCATTAGAGGTAAAATCACTGAGCGCAGATGGACCCGGACACTCAGATGAGACCATTTATTGCTTAGGATAAAAGTTGAAAGACTCCACTAACAAGATAACTTCTGGACAGAGTGTAACTGCCAGGGATCCTGTAACTACTGAGGAGTTTCTAGCACATTCCAGCGGTACCTACAGTTCTCCCATCTCCCCCTCCCTTGGGCCTGTGGCTAAGCAGAGTCTGTGCTCCGTTCAGGAGGAATTGTGCTGTAGCGACCTGAGCACAGGACGAAGGATCCCCTGGGTGCTAGTTCCTGCTCTAATTTTTACAAGTGCGTGACTAAAGGACAGGGCAGGCTGCAGGGCAGTGCGGGTATCTGCAACATTTTGGAGGAGTTAGTGTCAATGTGGACTCATCACTAGGTCCTTACCACATTCAGGGTCCATTTTGGTGAATTTCATGGTCATAGGATTTTTTAAATAGTAAATTTCATGGTTTCAGGTGTTTACCATTGAAGTTTTTATGGTGGTGTAATTGTGAGGGGTCCCTACCCAAAAGAGGGTTTTGTGTGTGTGTGTGTGTGGTGGTGGTGGTGGGGGTGGTCACAAGGCTATTGTAGGGGAGTTATGGGATTGCTACCCTTACTTCTATGCTGCTGCTGGCAGGGGCTCCGTCTTGAGAGCTGGGTGGCCGGAGAACAGTGGCTGCTGGCCAGGCACCCAGTTCTAAAGCCAGAACCAGCAACACCACCAGCAGCAGGGCAGAAATCAGGGTGGCAGGGTATTGGGGAGGTGGGCGGGGGGAGTTTTCCTGGCAGCCTTCCACCCGGGTTGGGGACTGACAGCTGGGGCCACAGCCTCTCTGCCCTGGTCAGGGGCTGACAGCCACCTTCACTTGTACACTGCCTTCAGAGCTGGGTTCCGAACCAGCAGCCCCAGAGCTTCCTGCAGCCGGGAGAGGTTCCCAGAGGTGGGTCTGAGCCAACTTCAGAAGCGGCTCCTGCAGGGGAATATAAAGACCCATCCCTCCCCAGACTGGGCCGGGACATGCACCCGGCACATGGTAGGAGCCCCAAGCTGGGGTGCCCCCAGCTCTGCCTCTCCCCAACAATAGACAGATTGCATGGGGGAGATCAGATTTCACATTCCGTGAGGCGTTTTTCACAGTGGAGAATTTGGTAGGGCCCTGCTCATCACACTTCTTTCAAAGGTTCTTTACAGTCAACAAAAAACAAACAACAGGAATCCGCCCCCAGAAAGGAAATGCCTAATGACTAGGCAAAGTTCAGGCAGCCCATTCTGAGCAGAAGGAAGTGAAACTAACTAAACTCCTCTCTGGTCTCTTTCCTGCACTAGAAGCCATGGCTGCTGCGAATCCAGCAAAAACTCTCCAGGATGAAGTGACCTGTCCCATCTGTCTGGAGTATTTTAAAGATCCGGTGTCTCTAGACTGTGATCACAGTTTCTGCCGAGCCTGCATCACCCAGTGCTGGGGGGGATTCGATACAGACGTCTCCTGCCCTCAGTGCAGAGTGACTTTTCCCCAGAGGAACCTCAGGCTGAACAGGCAGCTCAGGAATATTGTGGAAGCAGCCAGAGAACTCAGGTTGCAGTCAGGGAAAGAACCAGAACAAGAGAGACTGTGTGAGAAACACAAGGAGCCTCTAAAACTGTTCTGCAAAGAGGATGAAATCCCCATCTGCCTGGTGTGTGACAGATCCAAGCAACACAGAGATCACACCGTCATTCCTGCAGAGGAAGCTGCTGAAGAATTCAAGGTATGAAATGACCAAATGTTATTTTTACAGCCAGATAAGGCCTTGGGAAACTCACCTTCCCCAAGCGTTAGGGTTTCCCTGAGCCCCAGACAGTGAGCCTGCACTGGAGAGGAACAAGAGAATTCAGGCCTAAGTAGGTTTCCCAGCAACTGGGAATCCTCCAAAGGCTTGTGCAGGTGGAGAAGTGTGGCCTTAAAGAAATATGCTAAGGCTAACATGCTGGAGTGTGGGGGGAGTGAGTAACCCGCACCCCACTCCTCCTGCTCCCCATATGTGGAGTCCTGGGCAGTGACCCCCCTTCTCTGCCCTTCCCCACTTCCACCATCTCCCAAAGCTATTAACACCATGTCCATGCTGCTCCTGATCTGGGGCTGAGGGAGCAGAAGGATGTAGCTGGGGCTGCCCTCTTGGCCCACATCCCCTTCATCATTTTCCTGCAGAGCTCCTCACCCAGGCAGGAACCGAGGGAGCTGCGCTGAACCCTCCCTCATGAGACGTAGGAGAGGACTGGAGTGGAGCTCCCATCCTGCAGAGCCTAGCCAATCTGTCTGATGCAGGAAGCAGGGACTGGGTTGGAGGGGGCAGCAGAGCAATCATAGAATCATAGAATCTCAGGATTGGAAGGGACCTCAGGAGGTCATCTAGTCCAACCCCCTGCTCAAAGCAGGACCAATTCCCAACTAAATCATCCCAGCCAGGGCTTTGTCAAGCCTGACCGTAAAAACCTCTAAGGAAGGAGATTCCACCACCTCCCTAGGTAACCCATTCCAGTGCTTCACCACCCTCCTAGTGAAATAGTGTTTCCTAATATCCAACCTAGACCTCCCCCACTGCAACTTGAGACCATTGCTCCTTGTTCTGTCATCTGCCACCACTGAGAACAGCCGAGCTCCATCCTCTTTGGAACCCCCCTTCAGGTTCAAATCCCCCCTCATTCTTCTCTTCTGGAGACTAAACAATCCCAGTTCCCTCAGCCTCTCCTCATAAGTCATGTGCTCCAGCCCCCTAATCATTTTTGTTGCCCTCCGCTGGACTCTTTCCAATTTTTCCACATCCTTCTTGTAGTGTGGGGCCCAAAACTGGACACAGTACTCCAGATGAGGCCTCACCAATTTGGAATAGAGGGGAATGATCATGTCCCTCGATCTGCTGGCAATGCCCCTACTTATACAGCCCAAAATGCCGTTAGCCTTGTGGCATGTAGCAGGGTCATTGCCTCCAGAGTGCTCCCTCCTGGCCTGGGGCTCTGCCTCAGTTTCCCTCTGAGGTTCCCAGAAAAAATCCACAGTGGCTTTTTGTGGCCAGTAACACCCCTGCTCTCTCAGTAGTGACTTGCAGGACTTCAGTCTGGAGTTCAGCCTTATCCCCCACGGAAGCACCAAGGCCTCCTCTGCCTTCTCCACAGACCTCCTACCTCTGGCTCTCCATAGGCCTCTGTTTTGCCAGCCCCAGGCCTGATTGAATCACATGATCCCCCAGCCACCACTCCTCCATTTCCCCTACCTGCGGAGGAGAACTGGCTATATCACAGGTGGGGCAGAGACCCCTCCACCTTTATAGGGCCAGCCACCCTGTGACCCAGCATCATCCCTCTTCCACATCTCCTGAGCCCACAGGGAGAGAGTCCCAGTCCTGAAAATTTCAGTTTGGAAATTTTGGCCATAGATTTCAGTGCCCATAAAGTTTCCATGTTGACATTAATAACGATAATAATAATTTGTAATCAATAGAATGTACTGATTTCTATTACAGTAGCATCTCTGAGCCCCAGTGAGGGATTAGGGTCCCATTGTGCGAGGCACCGTACAGACAAGTCAAGCAAAGAGAGCTCACAGTCAGAGTCTAAGATGATCTGCAGCAGGTGGATAAAGAAACAACTGGGGGTGGGAGTGGGGGACACCTAAAGAGGGTTGTGTTTGCATACACTGGCAATCGCGATACTTAGGTCATCATGGGTGGCCACCATTCCAGATTTCAAAGCTGTCCATTTTTTCTGGTGCAGACTTAGGTGCCCGCACTTTTCTATAGGGAATGTTTAAGGTGCTTGTGTAGCAGCAGGCACTAGGAGGAGTCTACAGCCAAGTCTCCCATAGTCAGCAGGTATAATAGGCTAGGGGAGGCTAAGCCTAAGCCTCCCCTGGCGCAGCCACCACCAACCCGCTGCTGGACTCTTGGGCCATGGTGGCACCACTTGCGTTCCACTTCTTCCCATCCCTGCTCTGCCCCTTCCCCGAGGCCTCCTCCACTCCACGCCCCCTCTCTGGAGGTCCCCACCGCTCGCTGCGTCCCTCCTCTCCTCCACCTCCTCTCTCGTGAGGCCCCCCGCCCACTATGTTCCTTCTTTCCTCCATCTCCACGAGAACGAATGGATATAAACTGGTCGTGGGGAAGTTTAGGCTTGAAATTAGAAGAAGGTTTCTAACCGTCAGAGGGGTGAAATTTTGGAACAGCCTTCCGAGGGAAACGGTGGGGGCGAAAGACCTTTCTGGCTTCAAGATTAGGCTTGATAAGTTTATGGAGGGAATGGTTTGAAGGGATAACGTGATTTTAGTCAATTAGGCAATAACGTGCCATCGCTGGTAAAATGAGGGTCCGGCTGTAGAATCTTGCCTGTATGCTCGGGGTTCTGCTGATCGCCATATTTGGGGTCGGGAAGGAATTTTCCTCCAGGGTAGATTGGCAGAGGCCCTGGAGGTTTTTCGCCTTCCTCCGCAGCATAGGGCAGGGGTCGCAGGCTGGAAGATTCTGTTGTGGGTGGGTCAGCTTTTGTGGCCTGCATCATGCGGGAGGTCAGACTAGATGACCATATTGGTCCCTTCTGACCTTAAAGTCTATGAGTCTATGAATCCCCCTCCCCCGCGAACTCCCTCTGTGACAGATTTTTGTTACCAATTTGCTTGAGGCATCAGGTGATTAGGCTGGGGCCACATGATCGTTTGGGAGGAGGTGACAGAACACACCAAGTGTCTAAGTTGTGAAGCTTTATTAATAAAATAATAAAATAACAGTGGTGAGACATGGGTGCTCCCCATGTTACTTAGAGGAAGGAAGAAAACATTAGTGCCCTAACCCACTTTTATACTCACACACTTACTACCTGAGGCTGGCCAGGCCTGGGTGTAACGTAAGAAGAAGAGGGGGAAGGGTGGACGGGAGTTCTGTCCTGTGCGCACAGGTCATCCAGGGTCCGCTGTGATCTCCGAATTGCTCCAGCTCTTAGGAGGGTTTTAAGTCCTGGGTTCCCTTGGGGGTGTTCCATTTTGCGACCTCTGTTCCTGGTGCTCTTTGTGCCAGTCCAAACCGGCTTTCTGTGGTCTTCCTCGCTTTCCCAAAAGGACGCGAAGCTCTGCTCCCCTGCCCCTAGTTGTTTCGCCTGTGTTTTTTATTTTTGCAGCCCTGGTTCAGAGTACTTTTTCTTTTTTTTATGGCTGGCTGTGGCTGGGTGAGAGATAAACTTCTCACTTAGCACTGTGACCTTGGACTGGGGCCAGCGTTTTATTGTCCAACTGAGCTTGCTAGCTGCAGTGTTCAGTTAATCCGTTCTCTGCTCTCTTTTTTCCTTCCTCCTTTGGCCTCTCGCTGCCTGCAAAGGAATCTTCCACTCTACACTCACACCTTTGACCTTCCCCAAAATGCCTTACAATGCTTGCAACAGCGTTAGCAACATGCAGTACTGATCTGCCTTCCCCAGAGGAACCCCTGAGGTTGTGACACCCCCCGACACACACCACTCGCCAGGTCCAAGTATGTGATGCCAGTTTCCTGTTGGTGTAAATCAATGGAGTAATAAGATCAAACAACTTCAAAGAGTCTGAAAATAAAACACTCCCAGTGTCTATTAATATGACTCCACTTCCTTAATATCTCTGATATCATAAACCTACTGGATTCTCCAGTCATCTCTGGAGTGTTTGTGTTGGAAAAGCCCGCCCCCTCCCCCCACTCCTAAAACTAAAAATAACACCACTCAAATCATTTTCTGTTTCTTCAGGAAAAGATTCAGGCCCATTTGAAGACTCTGAGGGAAGAGAGAGAAAAGCTGCTGGGATGTAAAGTGAGCGGAGAGAAGAGAAAACAGGAATATCTAGTAGGTGCTCATCATTATTAACCTGCAGTTGTAAGGAGCCGGATGGAGGGGCGTTCTGAATGAGAGCAATAAGGAGAGGCCGGGGCAATCTAGAGGCCAAATTATGTTTTATCTCAATCAATTGGGGGTAAAGCAGAAATCAGTTGGGGGTAAAGCAGAAATAAATTCGCAGGAATTACTACTTAGGCTTACACCATAAATGAGTGGTTATCAACCTTTTTGCATTTGCAAATTTCAAATGGAGTTGTGGACTCCTGTGAAAATCCATTGTGTGTATAGTTAATTTCTGTTCAGTCAGTTTTCAGTCTAAGTCTTTTGCGAACCTCTTAGACATTGTCTGGCTCTGCGGACCACAGGTTGAAAAACACTGCCATAAACTAATGTAAACCACGATTCTTATCTACTGCATATTAACTACTGTTACCTTAATTAAACTCACTGCATACGTAACAATTAACATGAATGAAATAACAGAATTTTGAATTAGAAAATCCAACCCATTAGAACAAACCCCCACTGTTACATGTTCACTCCTCATTTCACAGTTCTCTGCCTCTGTCAGCCCAGAGTTTGGAGGATATTTAGTTTTGTCTTGATGAATCCTGTTGTGCGAGCTTTGTTTACTGTTCTGAGTTCCAGCTTAAATAAAGCCACGTATTCCTGGGTGTGACGTGTTGGGTTCTATCTCTCCGCTCCTTTCTGGCTTACAGACTTTTTGTGCTCTGACAATTTCTCCATTCTTGTCATTCAACTTGTATGCCTGAGGGTGCTGTCCAGAGATGTTGATTTTCTTATTTTCATTACAGCTCACATCCTCCTTATTTCTTAAGTCAGTTTCTCTTTAGTTACTCTTTTAGTAAACTTCAAAAACAGACTCTAGAGAGAGACTGCTGAACTCGAATTAATATGCAAATTAGATACAATTAACTTAGGTTGAAACAGAGACTGGGCATGGTTGGGTCATTACACTAATTGATTTTTTCCCCCCCATGTTAAGTTCTCCTCATACCTTCTATGGGTCATCTCGATTATCACTTCAAAGGTTTTTTTTCTTCTCCTGCTGATAGCTCATCTCAATTGATTGGCCTCTTACAGTCGGTATGCCTACTTCCACCTTTTCATGTTCTCTGTATGTATAAATATCTTCTGTCTGTGTGTTCGTTTCTATGCATCCGAAGAAGTGAGCTGTAGCCCACGAAAGCTTATGCTGAAATAAATTTGTTAGTCTCTAAGGTGCCACAAGTACTCCGGATCTTTTTTCTTTAGTTACAGTTTATCTTTTACAGGTTACTTCCTTCACATGTCACTCTTGTGAATGATTGCTTTGTGGCCTTTGGGAATGTGAACATTTGTCTGCTGCTTCATGATCCTTAAATATGGTGTGGTGTGCGTGTGAGTGTGTACCTGTGCACACATCCATACAGAGGGCCCAAAAAATCCTCTCCCTAGAAAAGGGCAACATGATCCTCTTCGGATTCTAAATTTTCATTTCTATTAATGATTTAATTTCCAGCTTTTGTGGCTGTAATAAAATTTTTCCCAATGTGAACTGAATGTATCCAATGCAGAGCTCTCTGCCTGAGTCTGCAGTTTTTTGTGTTATAGTTTCATTTGCTTTTTTTTCTCCCCACGTCTCTGTTAACGTGGGTCTGAGTAGGGCTCAGCAAATACCAGAACTTTTTCACTGGCTGGCTATTAAAAAAAAATGGGTTGAATCAAAGATGTTTTGTTTCCGTTTAGACCATTATAAAATCCTGGGGAAAAAAAGAACAAGAAAATGTTTTGATTTTTCATTTATTTATTTTTGTAACAAAACAACTGGTGACATTGACAGGAATTCATAAAACATTTCAATGTTGATAAATCTGTATTTTCCCTGGAAAAAAATGTTAGTGCAGAAAATGTCCCCCAGCTCTAGTGCTGAGTCCTGCCTCCTACTGCTTTGGATCTGCGTCTCCGAGGCTCTCGATAATGCACTATCCATGTCAGACATGGAAACGTTGAAAGGTGTGAGAAAACCCTCTCTCTAGTAACCACAGGATATTGTTCAGTGTCAGGTGATTTAGAATTTACAAAGAAATTCTCCCTCCTGCACACTCAGCACCAGGGCCGGATTAAGACCTTTAGAGGCCCTAAGCTCTGAAAAGGTTATGGTGCCCCCCCCCCATAATGTAATTCAAAATAAAAACAATACTATACCGTAAAATAAAATTTTATTTTTCAAAATGACACAAAACTTACGTGTATGCTGAAATTAAAATAGCTTCTTTCTAGATTTTCTGATTGCAAAATTCTGGATAAATTCATCGAAGCTGACTCGACAAAGCATGTCCGCTTCCATACACAATAGGGAAAGTGAATCAAGTCTGTCCTGACACATTGTTGTTCTCTGAGGGTTTCTTATTCTTTTCAGCTAAGAAAAAGAGCATTCTGCAGAGCAGTTAGTAATCATCAATGTTAGAAAAATATGTAGTGCGATCTCTACATTTGGAAATACACATTGTATTCCGTCTTTCAATATTGTGTCATGAAAATCAATGTGACTGAATTTCATTTTTCCTGTTTCATTAAACTTTGCACGCATATAACAGTGGAACTGCTGTACTTCTCCACAGAGCTTCATGTTCAAGTCAACAGGGTATGAGTCAACTAGCTTTTGGGAACCTTGTGAATATTGTTTGTCAGATAAGTCCATATTGTTTAGAAAAGAAAATCTCACCTCTCCTCTTCATATGAGCTTCAAGTGTATCAATTATAGCGTAGTAAGTAGATACGCGAAAACTGTCTCTAGGATTCAACGTTGTTTCTGTTGCACTGCTATCATTTGCATGTTTTTTCCTGATTCGCTTGTGGGACTGGGCTTCTTTGTAGTTAGTATCAGGCAAGATATCTTTTGATATGTCTTCAAATCTTTCGAAATCATTCCTCAAAGTGTGTAAGTGGCTGCTAATGATTGACAGAGGTCTGCACATGTTTTCAAATCCAATTCTTTTTCTTGAAGAGCTTGACTTGTGGGGTAAAAGTGTTGTAAAATTTAATTCCACTTGGTCAACATGAATACAAACTCTAGTTCTTGCATCTTGTTCGCAATGTTTTCTGCCTCTCGTATAGTTTCTTCCTTTTGTGATTGGTCTTCAGCTATACTTTCTAATGCAGCCACAATCTTTGAGAAGGTCTCCAGAATTGCACTTGTTGCCACTGCATGTGCCTCCCAGTGAGTATTAGAAAGAGATTTCAACACACGATCATTGCCCAAATATGTTTTAAGAACTGCCCATCGGTGTGTTGAGGCAGAGAAAAATGTATAAAGTAACTGGACTGTTGAGAAAAACCTTACTGCCACGGGACAACAATCAACAGCACTGCGGCCAACAAGATTGAGAGAGTGTGCAGCACATGGTATGAATATGGCATATTTGTTCTGTTCTAAAAGCTTCTTCTGCATTCCTTGATAACACCCTGACATGTTGGCAGTGTTGTCATAAGATTGACCTCTGCACTTTGAGAAATCTATTGTGCAAACTTGGCACAGATAATGCAGTACTTGATTTGCCATTTCTTCATCAGTGTGGCTTTTCAAATTGAGGAATGTTATAAATCGTTCAACTGGTTTTCCATCTGTGGGAGACACATATCTTAGTACAATACTCAATTGATCAATATGTGAAAGATCAGGTGTAGAATCGACAGATAAACTGAAGTACCCAGCAGTACTTATTTCATCCACAATAGCTGAGCGAACTTTGTCACTCAATAGACCAGAGTTCATCACATATGGTCTTGGATAAGTATGATGGGTTACCTTTGCCAGCATTCCCATATTTTGAGATATGGCCTGCTAAAAATGGGTCAAACTGAGCCACAAGCTCCAACAATCCCAAGAAATTTCCATTCTGCAATGATCCAAATGTGTCATTTGATCCCCGGAAAGGCAGACCACATTCAGCTAATGTTTGAATAACAGCTATAACACGCTGCAAGACATGTTGCTAGTATTCGCGCTCCCCTTTAATTTGTTCTTCCAATTTTTGTGTCAATCCAAAGCCCTGTCTTCGATTTAAATATGTCAACATTGAATCCCTGAGTGGTGCTATTTTCATGTTGTTCAATTAAAACAGTATTCCACCAGTCACTAAATCCATCTGCAGCAAACCGGGATGTTGAAGGTTTATATGCAAAAAGTTTACAAACAAAACAGTACACAGACCCTGTTGATGGTGAATACAGTAGCCATTTTCGAGTATATTTCCCATCATTCACTTTCATGCCGAAAAATATTTTTTGTGGACAATATCTTGTTTGTTTGCCATTGGCAAAAGTCCAACGTGATTTCTCAAATGGCCCAGTGTGGTGTTGACAGTCATTTGGTCCAGGATCTATCCAGTAAGCTACATCATCGGTACTGAAATCAACCCACATACCAGGATCTTTTCTCCTATTATTTACAGCATGAGCAGGTTCAGTCTCTGACACATCCACACCTTCTAGAACAATGTCTGTTTTACCACCAGGAGTAGGATGATCAGTTACAGTCTCTGACACATCCACATGTTCTGGAATGGTGTTAGTTTCACCAATAAAAGAAGGGTCAGTCTCTGAAACACCTACAGGTTTTGGAACGATGTCTGTGCTACTGAGAGAAGATGTTGCTTCTGATGGATTCGCTTTGAAAAATGATGTCAGCTTTGGAAGGTTTTGGAAAATTTCACTAGTTTTTTGTTTCTTTTCTTCCGCCAGTTTATGTTTCTGTGCTCCACTCAGTCGGTTACATTCCATCCTGCCCCTTATCTCAGTTATGTGAACTTAAAAAAAAAAAAAAATTACACAATGTACACTATTTTTATGTACATATAATATATATATATATAAGAAAGAAAAAATGAATCAAGTACGTATAACTCAGAAGAATATATCAATAATAAAACAAATTTATTGCAATACATGACAGGATCTGATTTCCTCGCATTATTTCGATCTACGTTAGTAGGAAGCCCCCCTGGTTTAGGTGGGGATAAGTAATGAAAAGAGAACAGAAAAACGGGTGAAGAGCATGTAGTGGAGTGTAAGGAAATCTAAGAAAGTTCTGATTTTTCCCATGATGACTACTTCAATGCTTTTTTTGAAAGATCAAATATCAAATTTTTTCAAAAAAAAAAAGCTAATTTTTTTTGGTGCCCCCTGCTTTGCTGGTGCCCTAAGCACGTGCTTCGTCTGTCTATTGGGTAATCCAGCCCTGCTCAGCACTCTGTGAAGGGACCCCAGGCTTCAGCCATATTCTGACCAGACCTTTTCCTATTTTTGTTTACAGAGAAAGACACAAATGGAGAGGCAGAAGATTGTGTCTGAATTTCAGCAACTGCGGCACTTCCTGGAGGAACAAGAGCGGCTCCTGCTGGCCCAGCTGGAAAAGCTGGACAAGGAGATTGAGGAAATACAGAATGAAAATGCCACTAAACTCTCTGAGCAGATTTCCCATCTCAGTGAGCTGATCAGTGAGCTGGAGGGGAAGTGTCAGAAGCCAGTGAGTGAATTCCTGCAGGTGAGACTGAGTGAGAAACATCCAGGATCCCCATACAGGGACAGGACAGCTCCTAAATTATAAGCACTGGGGTCCAGCACTCAGAGATCTCAGTGTAACTCAGCATGTGCATTCCTGACATGTGAATTACTATTGTACATTGCAGAGTGACAGACACATTGATATTAGAGATGGAAAAGCCCCATAAGCTCAGCGAACACGTGGCCCTGGAGCCAGGGCAGAGCCTCTTTTCCCCATACTTGCAAAATCCCTTCTTTGAAATGTTAAGTGTGTGTCAGGTGGGACTGAAATACTCTCTCTCTCTCTCTCTCTCTCTCTTCTAGGATGTCAGAAGCACCCTGAGCAGGTACGTGTCTCTCTCTCACTCCCCCTCACACTTCACAATGCTGGGAAGGAGATTGGAGATGATGTTAGCATCACATCCCCCCAGGGCTCTACAGCAAAATGTGTGGGGAAGGTCACATGTTGGATACAAATCTCTCTAATAAACTTAATCCTGAGGTTTTCACCCTTCTACAGAAGACTGTGGAATTTCCCATACAGTGGGGAAGACTGACGTCAAGTATTGTCCAGAGATGTCACATCCCTGGGGGCTGACTTCCTCAGGATTGTGGGGATGGAATATGGGCCTGTCACTGCTGGGTCCCTGGTTACCAGGAACTCTAACTCACAGCCCATTAGAGCAGCATCTCACTAGCAAGAACTTATAATGAGTCACTAAATGAAATATAACCATGTGACATTGTTTCTGTCCAGGTGTGAGAAAGGAAAGTTCCAGCAGCCAGTGGAGATTTCTCCTAAACAGGATAACAGACTCAGTGATTTCTCCCAGAAAACTGTTGCTCTAATGGAGACTCTGAGGAAGTTCAAAGGTACCTAGAAGGGATCTAGAATGGGAAATTGGGATGAGCCTCTGAGACTGTTGGAGGAGAATGACTCTGGCCAATTGGTTCATAATTAGATTATGCTTCTCTTTAATTGTTGGATGAGAATGCCACACACTTGGAGTCCAAGTCACTCAGGTTCATTAACTGAAACCTTTGTTTGTACCAAAAGGATGCCTTCAATTACTATGAAAGTAAGAAATGACAGACATACCGAAAGACGTACTGGCCAGTTGCCTTCTCCTGGGACATAGATGCGTCACGGTGGATTTCTCCTATGAAGCGGTCATTACCCTTACAATGACTGACATATATACACATCCAACGAATATATTTTAGTTCTTTTCCAGTCCTCTATGAGTGTTATGACTATTAAGTATCTTATATAGCTCATACGATACACATGCATGAACTTTTTAATTTTCAGGGCTTTTGCTATCCCAGCCAGTTCCATGTTATTATTCTCTTTTCTGATTGGTTTATTACCACCGATTATGAACAGCTCACTTTGACCCTTGTCTCTGTATGGGGATTTTGGGACTTTGCTAACTGGTCCTTGGCACTACATTTTGGGTGTCTGGTGTCTTTAAGCACATTGTGTGGTCAAAACATCTCTTTGTCCCACATAGCAACTTATGAACACATCACTTAATAACAAGGTCTTTTAAGGCAGCATTTCCCTTATGTCAAGCAAACGGATAACCAGGCCAAAGCCAAGTCAGTCAGTATAAACGCATAATCTCAGTCTGTCCAAACTTATGCATGACCCTTGTACCAATTCTCAATTCTGAACATAACAACTAGTGGAAAGTAGACATATGTAGCAGGGGCCTAGACATCAGGATGTCTCCCATTAATTCATGACTTACCAAAGGTCACAACATTCAGGCCCCAATTTAGCAAAATGGTTTAATCTGGGGCACCTGAGTTTCTCTCGCCCAACTCGAGAGCTGCAGGGCAGGTGCTCCAGAGCTGTGCAGCCTCCACAGCTGCAGGTGGAGTCAGTGGAGCTGCAGGTGCCCAACCCCTCTGAGAACCAGGCCCCAGGTGCCTAAAGGTCGGCGCCCAAAATCTAGAACCTAAATTATAGGCCACTTGTTAAAGCTGGACCCAGCCCATCACCGTGCTCTGGTCCCGTATGCAGCTAGTCTGGTCCAAATGGGCTGCGGGGAAGGAGAAAGCCCCTCCCCCACGGTGAGGGATCCCTTCAGCACAGAAGCCTCTTCTGCCTCCTCCCCAGCAGCTGCAGGCACAAGGCGTGTTCCTGAGAGGGCTGGGAATGGGGTGGTGGTGAGGGCGGGTGGAAGAGGGAGGGGGTGGACGAGGGACAGAGGGATGTGGGCAGTGTAAAGCTGGGCCTCTGACACTCTGCACACTGGGCAAGACACACGGGGTCCATTGTCATAGGGATGTAACTCTGGCTGGCTTCAGAACTTCCTCAGCCTGTGCCAAAGTCTGCACCAGCCCCTGCAGCCACTGAATAGCGGAGTCACAAATTGGCTCCAGGGCCTCGGGGCTGAGGACAACTGAGCCAATATAGGTCAAAGGCTGCTTATTTTCCTTCAATTTGGGGCAGTTATATCTCAGGTGCTCTGTAGAATTACAGTGGAAGCACCTTCTAGGGTCTCCTGTTTTTAAGGGCGGTTTGGGATGGGTATGGGAGGAAGGGCTCTGGGGGTGGGTGCCCCACCTCCCGTCCACCCTCCCTCTTCCCAGGGGTAAAGCAGGGACCTTGCTTCGCACCAAACTTACACCCCTCTGCCTGTGATTTATTCATAATAGGTGCTTGGGATTGTTCAAATTCATCCACAAAAGTAGCAAGTTCTTTGACAGTTTTTACCCTCTTATCCCATAAACACTGTTCTACATCATCACGACACATATTCAGGAACTGTTCCTGAGCAACGAGATTACACATTTCTTCAAAGCCTGAAATACCTTTCCCCCTTACCCACTTAGCCAGTTAATCTAAGATTTGGGGTTTACATATGCCACATTACTCATTCCAGCCCCTCTCTTGAGGCTTCTAAATTTTACTCTGCAGGTTTCAGGAGTGATCGTAAACTGTTTTAAAACTATTTTCTTGAATTTACCATAATTGGAAGTGTCACCCATTGGCATCTTATTGAATATATCCAGAGCTCTCCCAGACAGTTTTGCAACCAAAGTGGTCATCAGGAATCTCATGCAGCACACCCAGCCTCTCAAAGGTGATGAAATATTCAGCAATGTCCCCAGTTGCACTGTAGGCAGGACACAAACAGTCCCATTTGTGGATTTTGGGAGAGGTGGGGCCCCCTGGTGTGGGGTTCTGGTTCTGCCTCTCAATTAAGGCCAGTTTATGCTGTCTCACTTTTTCCTTCTCCTCAATGGGTTGCTTCTGGACCTCCATTTCTTTGTCTCTCAGCTTTTTGCCTGGTGCTTCTGCCTCCATCTGCAGAAACTGTAATTCCATACGTCTTTTGTGCTCTTTTCCATTTTCTGCTGCCTGCAATCTGCAGAGCTCCAATTTTGCAACTGTTGCACTATCACTCATTTTCCTGCTTTTCTGCCCCTACTTCCCTTGCCTCAAATAAGCAATCAGAAAATAACAAACTGGTCTTTCCTCCAGCCAACACACTTAAAACTCACTTAAAATCACCACCAGTGTCCCAGAGCAAAGAGCTGTGCACATGACCCTGCTCCCTGCGCCACTGTGACAGGTTGCCCCCCACTCTGGGGTGCCACCTGAAGTACTGGGGTCCCACTGAGCCTGCCCGTTCCACCAGCCTGGGCTCCCTCACCCTGTCCTGCTGTGCCAGGCCCTCAAGCCTCCTCCAGTACACACGCAGGTAGGGAATTGCCCAGCGCTCAAATGCACACCCCTTCTGGGGTGGAAACCCAACATTGTATTGTCTTTCGCTCCACAGAAAACTGTGCAGCGTAAGCTCATGAAATTTGCTCCCTCCCTAAGTGTGGAGGAAAACAACGAGAAGTCCGGTGGCACCTTAAAGACTAACAGATTTATTTGGGCATAAGCTTTTGTGGGTAAAAACCCCACTTCTTCAGATGCATGAAGTGAAAATTGCAGATACAGGCATAAATATATATTGGCACATGAAGAGAAGGGAGTTACCTCACAAGTGGAGAACCAGTGCTAAAGGCCAATTCAGTCAGGGTGGATGTGGTCCACTCCCAATAATTGGTGAGGAGGTGTCAATACCAAGAGAGGGAAAATTGCTTTTGTAGTGAGCCAGCCACTCCCAGTCCCTATTCAAGTCCAAATTAATGGTGTTAAGTTTGCAAATGAATTGTAGCTCTGCAGTTTCTCTTTGAAGTCTGTTTTTGAAGGTTTTTTTGTTGAAGGATGGCTACTTTTAAATCTGTTATTGAATGTCCAGGGAGATTGAAGTGTTCTCCAATTTTTGCAACCAATTATGAATTCCACAAACTGGGTTTAAGAATAAACAAAACAAGTTTATTGACTACAAAAGGTAGATTTTAAGTGATTATAAGGGTTAGCAAACAGATCAAAGCAGATTACCTTAGTAAACAAACAAAACCGCAAACTGAGCTTAACACACTAGATAGGTAGGATATAAATGAGCAAATCCTCACCCTGAGTGATAAACAGGCTGGCAGATCCTTAAGGCACAAGTTGCCTTGGCTTTCCCAGGTTTTCATACACAGGCTAGTTCCTTCTATTCTTGGACCATCACTTACAACAGTTCAGTCCTTACCCCTCAGATGTGTCCAGGTGTGTTGTTGCAGGGAGAGTGAGATATCCTCATGATGTCATTGTCCCCCTTTTATATCTTCTCCCCACTTGCAGGAAAGTTCTTTTGCTGTCACCTGGGTCAAACAGTTCACATTGTGCAGTGCTATCTCTGAGAGGTTTCTATTGTACACAGTTCCAGGGGTAATCCTTGTGCTTGTGTGCATTCCCTCAATAAGCCATTAACATTGGTTGGCCTTTTTACTGTTGTACCTGAAAGGCTGCTGGTGGGTGTTTTCAACCTCACAACATGTTTCCATAACACATACATAACCAAACTTTATAACTTCACACACGACGATAGCACATACAATCCAAGGAGATATTAATGTCTAGCACATCAAGTCTTTTAGAATGATACCTCACAAGACATACTTTGTATAAAATATATCCTAATTACATGACAGTTGTGAATATTGGGGTGTCAGGGTGTCACACACAGGAGTGAATCTGGCGCATTGAATCAACCTTTCCCCACCTCAATTTCCACATTTATAAAATGATTTTATTATTATTCCTATTTCTGCCTATGGAGGACGAGGGTCCCATCGTGCTGCTCTTTGTAGAGACGCTGAGTAAACAGACCCACCAGCTTACAAATAGAGCCAGGATTTCACAAACTCTCAACATCCCGTTAGTGTCAAAGGGACCAAACTGGGTAAAGTTACTTTCATGTCAAAGTCTTTGTATGATCTGGGTCTAGGTTATGACAAAAGGCAGTAAGTGAATGAGACAAACCAACTGGAGTCTGAAGGGTGGGAGGGGATGAGGAGGAGAAAAGTAAATCTCACTTACAGATTGTGTGTCCTGGGATGGATGTGAGGCTGTAAGGATGTTGGGTCCATTGCTAAGAGATGCCCGAATGAGAGAGGATATCTGAGTGTGTCTCTGGGCCTCTCTGTCTGTTTCTCTCTCATAATTAAAACACAGTTTTAGGAGTTCAGAGTGGTGATGCTGTTATAATATGAAAGCCTGAAATCTCACCTCTCTTATTCTTTCCCCCTCCAGACACTTTGCCGTCTGCACTGGAGACAAGAAGAGGGGAATCCCTAGGAACATTCAGACAGGGTGAGTTTGCAGGTGGAGATTGTCTTTAAATGATGAGAAAATTCCAGTGAAAACATCTTCATGAGAGTGTAGCTAAAATTACCAACCACTCCGACAGCAGCCATGACACACACAGCCCTACAAATAAACCCACTGAACAGTGAGGAGATCCCAAGCTGAAGTCACACAAACAATCCTGACAGTTACCTTAGTGCTCAGTTCATGCCTATGCTGATGAACTCTCCCTGAGCAGCATCCGAACAGAGCTCTCTGCCCTAAGGGCTGACACATCCCTCAACTTCACCCCAGTGCAGGGGGTCTCCCCATCGCTCTTCTCCAATATCCTGCCTTTCCTTTGGGCTGGGATGGGCTCTCCTATTGGAGCTGCTCACTGCTTCCTGGATTGGGGAGATGCTGTCCCTCTGACGTTGGCAGCTCCTCCCTTCTCTGTAGGCTGGGGATGGGGTTACCCCACCCAATGCCACCTCCTACTTTCTGGTCTTAAGCAGCTCTTCTCCAATGCTGCACCTTCCTCTCTGTTCCCTGGCCTGGGAGTGGAGGCTGAATTGGGGAGGAGGTTGCTTCAGGGGTTAAAAGTTGTTACCTGTCTCCTGTGCTCCTGCCTCACTAAAAGATTTTGACACCTTCCTTGCTGTGTCTCTAATGCTGGGAATGGAGCTGGGAGCTGAAGCCTCTGCATTAAAGGAGAAACTAATGAAGTGGGTCCCATTAAACAGACAGAGGAACTGCAGTAACATCTCTGCTCAGTCTCAGGTGCCCAGGACAGAGGCAGCTCCCTGAGATCCAGGAGTGTCCCAGCCAGGACAGGGCTGCTGGGGAGTGTGAGAAATGGTCCCAGCCTCCCCCAGGGCTGAGCTCTGCCCCTAACACTCTGATTCTTTCTCTCCCCAGCAAATGTGACTCTGGATCCAGACACGGCTCATCCAGAACTCGTCCTGTCTGAGGACTGGAAAAGTGTGAGACGGGGAAACACACGGCAGGATCTGCCCAAGAACCTTGAGAGATTTGACACTGAGCCCTGTGTGCTGGGCTGGGAGGGATTCACCTCAGGGAGACACTGCTGGGAGGTGGAGGTGGTTGCTGGGCGATGCTGGGCTGTGGGGGTGGCCAGAGGGTCTGTGAGGAGGAAGGGACAGATCAGTCGTAGCCCTGAGGGGGGGATCTGGGCTGTGGGGCAGTGGGGGAGACACTTCCAAGCTCTCACTTCCCCTGTGACCCCCCTACCCCTGAGCCGGGCCCCCAGCAGGATCTGGGTTTGTCTGGACTGTGACCGGGGGCAGGTGACATTTATCAATGCTGATGATGAGGCCCCAATCTTCACTTTCCTGCTGGGGTCTGTCCCCGGGGAGAGAATCCAACCCTGGCTCCAGGTGCTGGGACCAGGATCTGGGCTCAGATTGTGTGCCTGAGACAGGGTGGGGGCATCGAAATAAACCTAGGTATCCTGAAATCAGCCCCTCAAACTTCAGAAACCATATTCTCTATGACCCTGGAGGACTCCTGTCTTCCTGCAGACTTTCTACTGTACAGTCTCTATGACTCTGTGCGCTCAGTGGGGCTGGGGTGGGGACGGTCTCTAGGGACTGTCAAACCATAGAGAGCAGGAAGTGATTGAAATGGAGAAGCCAATCTTACTACTCCAGGGATTGTGCAGCCTGTTAGTCACTGTCCTCTATGGTCCAGGAGGACTCGGGATCCTGGGTCAGACAGTGTCACTGAGACAATGGAGAGGGGGAGGGGAGAAACAGCCATGAAAATATGGGCTTTTCTAGCCACAGTCATCGTAATCTCTAAGATGCTGGAGGACTCCCATCTACCCAGCCTCTGGCCCAGTCTCAGTGTCACCAGGAAGCTCCTCCCCCTTCTCTCCCTGTAGCACCAGCGATGGGAGGGGGTGGTGGGAAGAGCCCCTGGAGCTGCAGGAGGAGCAGAGGGGGCCCTGAGGGGCAGAGGTGGGGGCTGCAGGGTCAGAACTGAAGGAGGGGCTAGGGACAGAAGTGATGTAGGGTTTGGGGGTAGAATTAACAGCTGGGCTGGGGACAGGCAGAGGTGAGGGCTGGGCAGGGGGGTAGAACTAACAGCTGGGCTGGGGACAGGCAGATTTGGGGGTGCCAGGGACACAGAATTAATTAATTCTAATTTGAGGCCTTGGGGGAAGCTGGAGGCTCAGCACCAGCCAGGAGCCTTGGAGAGGGAGACCCAGGCCCTGGAGAATATGACCTACAGGCCACCAGGGAAGAGATGCTCCAGGAGGGAAGGAGTTGTGGGTGGGGAGATGTCAGCTGGATGAAGAAGAGGTGGCTGGGGGGAGGGGAGTCAGGTACAGGGCAGGTTTAACCAGAAGGGAGAGAAGAAATGAAATGGGAAAAGGTGAAAATAAAGTAAAACAAGATTAAGGAGAGAAGACTGGGGAAAATGGGGAGCGGAGGAATGGGACGGACTGAAATGAGAAGCGTGAAAGCAAAACAATCCTGAGAAGGAAAAACCTCAGCGGGCATGGACAGGGGAGGTGATAAATTCAGCAGAGAGAACTGGGCACCCGAGTTGAAATGATCAGTGACATGGATTAGAGAAGAGTTAGGGAGACTCAGAGAAATAAACAGATGGGAAACGAGTGCTAAATAAAACGCTGTGTAAAACTGGATGAAATGAAAAAAAAAGTGAAAAAGAAAGAGAATATGAGAGGGAGATGGAGATCTATAAAACGTTTCTGAAAGTGAGACTGTAACATTAATTCCACCCCATAGTTCATGGACAGTATTTCTACTTAGGTACCTTTCAGGGCAAAACACTTCACATTTGTGGATGTTTTTACCATGTGTTCTGGTTATGAAAGTTTCCTCTCTGCTCCTTTTAAGCCTGATATTTACTTAAAGTAAATGAAATATATAAAACATTCTTCTTGTCTGTTTCCCTTTAATTTCCCAGCTGTGATTTTTGAAGGGAGACATGGGATTCCCCCGACATAAAACACCAATGAGGATATCTGTGTATTTCACTATGATGATAGCCTGGACCTTACTGTGATATGTTGCTCTCCAGCCTGCACTCTGGGCCATGTGCATGTATGTCAGGAATTGTTCAGCTGTGCTCTGTAGACAGCTGGTTGGATCATTTTATTTCTCAACTTCCAACCTTGCCCGCGTGTGACACCAGCAACCAAACTGTGTGACAGATGTTTACAATCTGGAACACCTGGATTTTATGGCACATCACACCAGCACCCATAGGCGCTGACTCCGTGGGTGCTCTGGGACTGGAGCACCCATAGGGAAAAATTGGTGGGTGCTCTGCACCCACTGGCAGCTCCTCCCCCGCGCCAGTTCACCTCCGCCCCGCCTCCTCCCCTGAGCATGCGCCGAGGCTCTGCTTCGCCCCCCTCCCTCCCAGCGCTTCTTGCCGCGAAACAGCTGATTTGCGGCGGCAAGCGCTGAGGGGGTGGGGAACGCGACGCGCTCGGGGAAGAGTCGGTCCCGGGGCGGGGATTTGGGGAAGGGGTCCAATAGGGGCAGGGAGGGATGGAGTGGGGCGGTAACTTTGGAGAAGGGATTGGGAAGGGGGCGGGGCATGGGCAGGAGGGGGCGGGGTGAGGCTGGGGCCGTGGGCGAGCACCCACCAGCGCCTGGAAAAGTTGGCGCCTTTGCCAGATTATAATGGTTTTAATTATTGTTGTAATTAAATAAACTATTAAAAAAACCTAAAATATATATCAAATGGAACCACTCAATACTCACTCCCACAGCAGCAGGGTTTGTAGTATGATCTCCACGGTTCACAGCACACGTCCCCACCCTTTGAGCTTCAGGAGGAATTTCCATTATGTCTGAGGCCAATCTCCAGAGAGGGACTTGACACACACTGTGCCAGAGACCCACGAATCACTGTCTCCCTTCCAATGAGCTATAAATATCTGAAGGACTTGGCGGCAGCCCCTGCAGTGGGTACATCTCTGTTTCCCATTGACCGTGGTAATGCTCTTAAAACAAGATGGCTGAACAGTATGACGCTCCTAGGTTTATGAGACACCGCCCCAGTACCTGCCTCTAGCGTGAAATGGGCTTGTCTGTGCCGGATGCAACTCAGCTCCCCAAAATGCACAGCCTCTGGCAACCCAAGCCTGGCCATCTGGGACGGGTCCCCACAGACAAAGATTTTTTAAAGAATCACCAAAAAAACAAATGAAAACAAAACAAATGCAAACCACACTGAACTGCAAAGTTCCTCTCTAAGGTTCTGCTACAGGAATTGAATTGTGTTTCTGAGATCCCCCCCTGAACACCCTACAACTTTAGGCCAGGAGGTGTGATAGGGAGCGCCAATCAGGCAGTGGAGAGAGGCTCGGTGTATCTCTTTGGAGGAGCTGCCTACACAGAGTCTCTGGAATGATTGGTTCAGGGATTCCCCGCTGCCTGGCAGGCCAGCTCGGGGCAGGGTTTGGCTCTGCTCTCAGTGAATCATAGCTGCTGCAATGACTGTGGGTCCCAGGCTCCTTAAGAACATAAGAACAGCTATACTAGGTCAGACCAAAGGTCCATCTAGCCCAGTATCCTTTCTTCCGACAGTGGCCAATGCCAGGTGCCCAGAAGGAATGAACAGAACAGGGAATCATCAAGTGATCCATTCCCTGTCGCCCATTCCTAGATTCTGGCAAACAGAGGCTAGGGACACCAACCCTGCCCAACCAGGCTAATAGCCATTAATGGACGTATCGTCCAGGTACTTATCTAGTTCTTTTTTTAACCCTGTTATAGTCTTGGCCTTCACAACATCCTCTGGCAAAGAGTTCCACAGTGTATTGTGTGAAGAAATAATTTGTTTGTTTCAAACCTGATGTCTATTAATTTCATTTGGTGACCTCAGTTCTTGTGTTATGAGAAGGAGTAAATAACACTTCCTTATTTACTTTCTCCACACCCGTCATGATTTTATAGACCTCAGTCATATCCCCACTTAGTCGTCTCTTTTCCAAGCTGAAAAGTCCCAGTTTTATTAACTTGTCCTCATACAGAAGCTGTTCCATACCCCTAATCATTTTTGTTGCCCTTTTCTGTACCTTTTCCAATTCCAATAAATCTTTTTTGAGATGGGGTGATCAGATCTGCACACAGTGTAGTTACTGGAAAGGATTCCATGGCTGTCTCACTGAAGGAGGTGCAAAGGAGTAGCTAGAGATGTGGGCACGGGAGTTCAGTCACAGGTCTTTAGATGTTGCTGTCTATGTGGCTCGTGTGCTGGATATATATAGTAACATGTCGAAGGAATTGATGCTTTGCATTGGAGCGGGTCAGGAACCAGAATGTCCTTTTTGTGGGAAATTCCATTTTTATATTTTGTACTGAACAGGGCCAGCTCTAACTTTTTTGCTGCCCCAGGCAAAAAAGAAGAGCACCACCCTGCCGTAACCCCCCCCCCCCCGCCCCAGTGCCTCGCCGGGCTGTCCAAACCCCCGGAGCGCTGTGCTGCGCCGGGCCAGCCAACACCCCCCCCCCGAGCGCCGGGCTGGGCCGGGCCGCCCAAACCCCCGAGCGCCGGGCCGCCCAAACCCCCGCCCCCTCCAAGCGCTGCGCCGGGCCGCTCAAACCCCGGGCCGCCCCCCAGCGCTGTGCCACCCCGCCAAAGCCCCCCCAGCGCCGCGCTGCCGAAAAACCCTCCGCGCTGCCCGGCCGAAACAAACAAACAAAAAAAACCCCTTGAGCGCCGCCCCGCCGAACAAAAAACAAAAACACCGCGAGCGCCCCCCGCCACCCCAACATTGGCCGCCCCTTCTAAGGTGCCGCCCCAAGCATGTGCTTGGTCAGCTGGTGCCTGGAGCCGGCCCTGGTACTGAATCAGAATGAAAAAAAACTTCCTGCAACACTAAATAAAAATTAATAATTTGGGGTGAATTGAAATGTTTAATTTCAGCAAAATTGTACAGTTCTAGTCTGATTTTGAGTTTTTCATTGTATATTATAGTTGATAATATAATGTAAAATAAACTTTTAAACAAAGTTGTTTCAAACTGAAAAAACAAAAGGGAACATTTTAACCTTGTGACCTGGGGTGTCTGGGGTAGCCCACGTTGAAAATAATACCAATGTCAGAGCAGGTTGCAAAAGAAGAACAGTTTCTCCCATAACTGGTGAATAATACTGAAGTTAGACTCACCAACCAGTCACAAACTGTGCTCCTGATCCCCCACACTGGTTATCAAGAAGCTGAAAAAAAGAAATCCCACAGGCCCCTTTATTGCATTCCAGGTCTCTGGCTCCCAATCAGCACCTAGGTCCAGTACAGTGAGAAGTTATTTGAAACTCTGCTCACTACAGAAAATGTTCTTCTGAACCCCAAAGGGTCAGCCACATTGCCAGGTCAGTATTAGTTTGGATCTTACCCAAAATACCAGGCTGCCAGCCAATCCTTTAGTGTGTAAAACTAAAGGTTTATTAAAATAGAAAAGGAAAGAACAAGGAGAGAGTTGTTAAATGGTAAAGCAATCAGGTACATACATAAGACTTCAAAGTCCATATGTCAGGTTCTTAGCAGTATTGGTGATTTTGCCAGCTTGTAAAATCCCTCTGGAACACATCTGAAGCTTGGATGCATCATTCAATCCTTTGTTCAGAGCTTCAGTTTGTAGAGAAGTTGCTCGAAAGGTAGGAAGCAGGATTATTGAAGACAAAATGGAGATGATGCATTTTTTTTAAAAATATTCTTTTTGCCATGTGGCTTGTACTTCCTAAGGGTATGTCTACACTACGGGATTAATCCGAATTTATATAATTCGAATTTAGGAAACCGATTTTATAAATTCGAATGTATTTGGCCACACTAGGCACCATTAATTCGGTGGTGTGCATCCAAGCTACCGTAGTAGCATCGATTTCCAGAGCGTTGCATTGTGGGTAGCTTTCCCATAGCTATCCCATAGTTCCCGCAGTCTCCACCCCCCCTTGGAATTCTGGGTTGAGACCCCAGTGCATGATGGGGCAAAAAACATTGTCGCAGGTGGTTCTGGGTACAGCCTCCCCCTCCCTCCCTGAAAGCAACGGCAGACAACCATTTCGCACCTTTTTTCCTGAGTGAACTCTGCAGACTCCATACCGCAGCAAGCATGGATCCCGCTCAGCTCCAGAACGCAGTCATGAACATTGTAAACACCTCGCGCGTTCTCGTGGAGTTTATGCTTACCCAGGACCAGAAAAAAGAGGCGAGGAGGAGGAGGCGGCGACTGCAGCGCAGCGACAAGCGTGATGAGGACATGGACATGGACCGTGAATTCTCTCAGACCGCGGGCCCCGGTGCTTTGGAGATTATGATGTTAATGGGGCAGGTTATAGGCTTGGAACGCCGATTCTGGACCCGGGAAACAAGCACAGACTGGTGGGACCGCATAGTGTTGCAGGTGTGGAACGATTCCCAGTGGCTGCGGAACTTTCGCATGCGTAAGGGCACTTTCATGGAACTTTGTGACTTGCTTTCCCCTGCCCTGAAGCGCCAGAATACCAAGATGAGAGCAGCCCTCACAGTTGAGAAGCGAGTGGCGATAGCCTTGTGGAAGCTTGCAACGCCAGACAGCTACCGGTCAGTCGGGAATCAATTTGGAGTGGGCAAATCTACTGTGGGGGCTGCTGTGATGCAAGTAGCCAAAGCAATCACGGAGGTGCTGCTATGAAAGGTAGTGACTCTGGGAAATGTGCAGGCCATAGTGGATGGCTTTGCTGCAATGGGATTCCCTAACTGTGGTGGGGCGATAGATGGAACCCATATTCCTATCTTGGCACCGGAGCACCAGGGTACCCACTACATAAACCGCAAGGGGTACTTTTCAATGGTGCTGCAAGCACTTGTGGATCACAAGGGACGTTTCACCAACATCCATGTGGGCTGGCCGGGAAGGGTTCATGACGCTCGCGTCTTCAGGAACACCAATCTGTTTAAACGGCTGTAGCAAGGGACTTACTTTCCGGACCAGAAAATAACCGTTGGGGATGTTGAAATGCCAATTGTTATTCTTGGGGACCCAGCCTACCCCTTAATGCCATGGCTCATGAAGCCATACACAGGCAGCCTGGACAGGAGTCAGGAGTTGTTCAACTACAGGCTGAGCAAGTGCAGAATGGTGGTAGAATGTTCATTTGGCCGTTTAAAAGGTCGCTGGCGATCCTTACTGACTCGCTCAGACCTCAGCCAAACCAATATCCCCATTGTTATTACTGCTTGCTGTGTGCTTCACAATCTCTGTGAGAGCAAGGGGGAGACCTTTATGGCAGGGTGGGAGGCTGAGGCAAATCGCCTGGCTGCTGATTACGCGCAGCCAGACACCAGGGCGATTAGAAGAGCACACCAGGAAGCGCTGCGCATTAGGGAAGCTTTGAAAACCAGTTTCATGACTGGCCAGGCTACAGTGTGAAATTTCTGTTTGTTTATCCTTCATGAAAACCCGCCCCCTTTATTGACTCATTCTCTGTAAGGAACCCACCCTCCCCCTTCCCCCAGCTTGCTTTCAAAGGAAATAAAGTCACTATTGTTTAAAAATCATTTATTCTTTATTAATTGATTATAAAAAGAGGGAGAGAACCTGAGTGGGGTTTGGGAGGAGGATCTGCAGGAAGGAAAAGCCCACTAAAAAAAGGTTAAAAAAATGGCAGCCTTTTGCTTGGGCTGTCCACTGGGGTGGAATGGGAGGGTGTATGGAGCCTCCCCCCCCCCCCGTGTTCTTACACGTCTGGGTGAGGAGGCTATGGAACATGGTGAGGAGGTAGGGGGGTTATACAGAGGCTGTAGCGGCACTCTGTTCTCCAGCAGCCGTTCCTGAAGCTCCACCAGACGCCAGAGAATGTCTGTTTGCTCACGCAGCAGCCCCAGCGTTGCATCCTGCCTCCTCTGATCTTCCTGACGCCACCTCTCATCTCGAGCGTCTCTCCTCTCCTCACGTTGGTCCCTTCTGTCCTCACGTTGGTCCCTCCTGTCCTCACGTTCACTGGCTTCTTTCCTATACTTGCAAACCGTCTCCTTCCACTCATTCAGATGAGCTCTTTCACTCCTGGTGGATTGCATGATTTCTGCAAACATCTCGTCTCGCATCTTCTTTTTACGACGCCTTATCTGGGATAGCCTTCGGGAAGGAGGAGGGAGGCTTGAAACATTTGCAGCTGCTGGAGGGAGTGAAAAAAGGAGAGAATTTTTTTAAAAAAGATACATTTTTCAGAACAATGCTTATACTCTTTCACGGTGACAAATACTATTCACATTACATAGCACATGTGATTTCTGTGCAAGGTCGCATTTTGCCTCTTAATATTGAGTGCCTGTGGCTTTGCTGCTAGAGATCACAGACGCAGGTCCGGGCAACAGAATTCAGCTTGCATGCTGCCATGGTAAGCCACTGTCTTTAGGCTTCTGCGCCCTGCTTTCCCACATACCAAGCAAAGCCCGTTGTGCTGCAGTTTTCCTGTTAACCTTCAGCAGCAGAAAACAAGCTAACACCCCCCCACCATCCAATTGTCTGGGATGAGTGCTTTATCCCTCCCCCCACCGCGTGGCTGGTATCAGGGAAGATCCCTGCAGGAACCAAACTAACCCCCCCCCCCCACCCGCCATGAATTCTCTGGGATGAGTGCTTTATCCCTCCCCCCACCGCGTGGCTGGTATCAGGGAAGATCCCTGCAGGAACCAAACTAACCCCCCCCCCCCAACCCGCCATGACTTCTCTGGGATGAGTGCTTTATCCCTCCCCCCACCGCGTGGCTGGTATCAGGGAAGATCCCTGCTAGCAAAACGCGAAAAGCTCAGGGCCAATCCTCCCCCCCACCCTTTGCACTCACTTGGCTAAATGCAGGGAAGGATTTCTTTTCAGCCACAGGCAAACAGCCCAGTAGGAACGGCCACCTCTGTCCCCTTAATTAAATTTCCTTATTTCAACCAGGTTACCCTAAGCGATATCACTCTCCTGAGGATTACACAGCAAGATAAAGAACGGATGTTGCTTGAATGCCAGCAAACACCGGGACCATACGCTGCCAGGCTTTGTCATGCAATGATACCAGATTACTTGCTACTAGCATGGCGTGGTCAAGTGTCCTACCATGGAGGACGGAATAAGGCTGCACTGCCCAGAAACCTTGTGGCAAGGCTTTTGGAGTACCTCCAGGAGAGCTTCATGGAGATTTCCCTGGAGGATTTCCGCTCCATCCCCAGACACGTTAACAGACTTTTCCAGTAGCTGTACTGGCTGCGAATGCATCCCAAGTGCTCAGGGCAAATTAATCATTAAAAATGCTTGCTTTTAAACCATGTTTTATATTTTAAAAGGTAAACTCACCTGAGGTCCCTTCCATGGGGTCATGGTCTTGGGTACTGGCTTGGGAGGCTTGGGAGGGTACTTCAGTCAGGGTGAGAAACAGATCCTGGCTGTTGGGGAGAACGGAGAGCTGGGTGCTCTCTGCCAGCTCGTCCTCCTCCTCCTCCTCTTCCCCTTCCGTGGAATCATCAGGTGTACCTGATGAGATTATCCCCATCTCGGAATCCACAGTCAGAGGTGGGGTAGTGGTGGCGGGCCCCCCTAGAATTGCATGCAGCTCGGCGTAGAAGCGGCATGTCCGCGGCTCTGACCCGGAGCGACCGTTTGCCTCCTTTGCTTTTTGATAGGCTTGTCTGAGCTCCTTGACTTTCACGCGGCACTGATCTGAGTCCCTATTGTGGCCTCTCTCCATCATGCCCTTGGAAATTTTTTCAAAAGTTTTGGCATTTCGTCTTTTCGAACGAAGTTCTGCTAGCACTGAATCCTCTCCCCATATAGCGATCAAATCCAGTACCTCCTGTACGGTCCATGCTGGTGCTCTTTTTCGATTATCAGCCTGCATAGTCACCTGTGCTCTCCACGCTGTGGAAACAGGAAATGAAATTCAAATGTTCCCGGGGATTTTCCTGTCCACCTGGCCAGCGCATCCGAGTTCAGATTGCTGTCCAGAGCGGTCACAATGGTGCACTGTGGGATAGCTCCTGGAGGCCAATAACATCGAATTGCGGCCACACTAACCTTAATTCGGATTAACAATACCGATTTTGACGCTACTCCTCTCGTCGAGGAGGAGTACAGAAATCGAATTAAAGGGCTCTTTAATTCGAATTAAATGGCTTCGTTGTGTGGACGGGTCAAGCGTTAATTCGAATTAAAGCAGCTAAATCCGAATTAAAGTCGTAGTGTAGACCAGGCCTAAGGGAAATTGGCCCTGAGCTTTTCGCGTTTGGCTAGCAGGGATCTTCCCTGTTACCAGCCACGCGGTCGGGGGAGGGGTACATTGATCATCCCAGGGAATTCATGGCGGGAGGGGGAGGGCGGGGGGGTTAGTTTGGTTTCTGCAGGGATCTTCCCTGATACCTGCCACGCGGTCGGGGGAGGGGTACATTGATCATCCCAGGGAATTCATGGCGGGAGGGGGAGGTGGGGGGGTTAGTTTGGTTTCTGCAGGGATCTTCCCTGATACCTGCCACGCGGTGGGGGGAGGGATAAAGCGATCATCCCAGAGAATTGTATGGTGGGGGGGTTAGTTTGTTTTCTGCTGCTGAAGGTTAACAGGAAAACCGCAGCAGTCAACAGGCTTTGCTTGGTATGTGGGAAAGGAGGGCGCAGAAGCCGAAAGACAATGGCTTACCATGGCTGCCTGCAAGCTGAATTCTGTTGCCCGGACCTGCATCTGTGATCTCTAACACCAAAGCCACAGGCACTCAATATTAAGATGGAAAATGCGACCTTGTACTGAAATCACATGTGCTATGTAATGTCAATAGTGTTTTTCACCATGAAAGAGTATAAGCATTGTTCTGTAAAATGTATCAGTTTAAAAACTTCTCTCCTTTCTTTCAACCCTCCCTCCAGCAGCTCCACATTTTTCAAGCCTCCCTCCTCCGTCCCGAAGGCTATCTCAGATAAGGCGGCGTAGAAAGAGGACGCGAGACGACATGTTCACAGAAATAATGGAATCCACCCGCAATGAAAGAGCTCATTTGAATGAGTGGAAGGACACTGTATCTAAATTTAGGAAAGATGCCAGTGAACGTGAGGTCTTGAGGGACGCTCGAGATGAGAGGTGGCAGGCTGCAACACTGGGGCTGCTGCGTGAGCAAACGGACATGCTCCGGCGTCTAGTGGAGCTTCAGGAACGGCAGCAGGATGACAGAGTGCCGCTGCAGCCGCTGTATAACCTCCCTCCCCCGACACCATGTTCCATATCCCCCTCACCCAGACGTGTAAGAACGCGGGGGGGGAGGCTCCGTGCAGCCTCCCACTCCACCCCAGTGGACAGCCCAACCAAAAGGCTGTCATTATATTGAATTTGTTCAGTGGCCTTTTACTTCCCTCCTACCCTCCTCCCAAACCTCACCCAGATTACCTTCTTCGTTCTCTCCCTATGTTTATAATCACTTAATAAAGAATACATGATTTTTAAACGATAGTGACTTTATTTCCTTTGAAAGAAAGCTGGGGGAAGGGGGAGGGTGGGTTGCTTACAGAGAATGAATGAGTCAATAAAGGGGGCTGGTTTTCATGAAGGGAGAAACAAACAGAAATTTCACACTGTAGCCTGGCCAGTCATGAAACTGGTTTTCAAAGCTTCTCTGATGCACAGCGCTTCCTGGTGTGTTCTTCTAATCGCCCTGGTGTCTGGCTGCGCGTAATCAGCAGCCAGGCGATTTGCCTCAGCCTCCCACCCTGCCATAAAGGTCTCCTCCTTACTTTCACAGAGATTGTGGAGCACACAGCAAGCAGAAATAACAATGGGGAGATTTCTTTGGCTGAGGTCAGAGCGAGTTAGTAGCGATCGCCAGCGACCTTTTAAACGGCCAAATGCACATTCAACCACCATTCTGCACTTGCTCAGCCTGTAGTTAAACAGCTCCTGACTCCTGTCCAGGCTGCCTGTGTATGGCTTCATGAGCCATGGCATTAAGGGGTAGACTGGGTCCCCAAGAATAACTATTGGCATTTCAACATCCCCAATGGTTATTTTCTGGTCCGGGAAGTAAGTCCCTTGCTGCAGCCCTTTAAACAGAGTAGTGTTCCTGACGACGCGAGCATCATGAACCCTTCCCGGCCAGCCCGCGTTGATGTTGGTGAAACGTCCCTTGTGATCCACAAGTGCTTGCAGCACCATTGAAAAGTACCCCTTGCGGTTTATGTACTGGGTACCCTGGTGCTCCGGTGCCAAGATAGGGATGTGGGTTCCATCTATCGCCCCACCACAGTTAGGGAATCCCATTGCAGCAAAGCCATCCACTATGACCTGCACATCTCCCAGAGTCACTAGCTTGTGTAGCAGCACCTCAGTGATTGCTTTGGCTACTTGCATCACAGCAGCCCCCACAGTAGATTTGCCCACTCCAAATTGATTCCCGACTGACCGGTAGCTGTCTGGCGTTGCAAGCTTCCACAGGGCTATCGCCACTCGCTTCTCAACTGTGAGGGCTGCTCTCATCCTGGTATTCTGGCGCTTAAGGGCAGGGGAAAGCAAGTCACAAAGTTCCATGAAAGTGCCCTTACGCATGCGAAAGTTCCGCAGCCACTGGGAATCGTCCCACACCTGCAACACTATGCGGTCCCACCAGTCTGTGCTTGTTTCCCGGGCCCAGAATCGGCGTTCCATGCCTATAACCTGCCCCATTAACAGCATGATCTCCAAAGCACCGGGTCCCGCGGTTCGATAGAATTCCATGTCTATATCCTCATCACTCTCGTCGCCGCGCTGCTGTAGCCTGTTCCTCGCCGCCTGGTTTTCCAGGTTCTTGTTCAGCATAAACTGCACGATAAGGCGCGAGGTATTTACAATGTTCATGACTGCTGTCTTGAGCTGAGCGGGCTCCATGCTTGCCGTGGTATGGCGTCTGCACTGTTCTCCCAGGAAAAAGGACGCGCAACGGTTGTCTGCCGTTGCTTCCTGGAGAGGGGGGAGGATATACCCAGAACCACCCGCGACAATGTTTTTGGCCCCATCATGCATTGGGATCTCAACCCAGAATTCCAATGGGTGGAGGAGACTGCGGGAACTATGGGATAGCTATGGGATAGCTACCCACAGTGCAACGCTCCAGAAATCGACGCTAGCCCCGGTACATGGACGCACACCGCCGAATTAATGTGCTTAGTGTGGCCGCATACAATCGAATTTATACAATCTGTTTCCCAAATTCGAATTATATAAATTCGGATGAATCCCATAGTGTAGACATACCCTAAGTACCAAACACAAGCTTTACAGCACATGGCATGGAAATGCCTTAGAGTTCTCTTCCATAGCCATGCCAATACATGACTCGCTGATTCATCAAGTGTAGCCCCTGGTTTCTTTCAATGGATCCATTGTACAGCTGATGACCCTTGATGGGCCATGGAACAAGCTAATTAGTGCTGATACCAATCTGTCTGAGGTGTCACACAGAAACACAGCACAAGTTTGAAATATAGATACATCACACACATTCATACCTCACGATACAAAGATGATACAAACATATAAACGTGCTTATCATATTTGGCAAATTATAACTTTTCCACTGATACCTTACAGGGTATATCTGGTAAGATCATTGCACTTTTATAATTTTGGTATCAACAATATGAGAAAGTGTCCCACATATTCCATACAGAATCACAAACCTTATAGAAATGCTTCATTGAAAAATCATCCAAGTGGACACATTCGCATGGAAAGTTTTGATTTGAACAAAATGGCATTTTCTGACAGGAAAATTGTTCCTTTAGAATTTTTTTTGACCAGCTCTAATTTTTACAAGCGAGTGACTAGAGGACAGGGCAGGCTGCAGGGCAGTGGGGTAGCTGCAATATTTTGGAGGAGTTAGCGTTAATTTGGACTCATCACTAGGACCCTACCACATTCAGGGTCCATTTTGGTCAATTTCATGGTCATAGGATTTTTTAAATAATCAATTTCAGAGTTTCATATGTTTACCTCTGAAATTTTTATGGTGGTGTAACCATGGGGTTCCCATGGAGCACCCATGGAGTCAGCGCCTATGTCTTTGATATCATAAACCTACTGGATTCTCCAGTCATCGGTAATATGTTTGTGTTGGAAAAGCTCCCCCCCTCCACACACTCACTCCTAAAAATAAAAATAACAGCACTCAAATCATTTTCTGTTTCTTCAGGAAAAGATTCAGGCCCATTTGCAGACTCTGAGGGAAGAGAGAGAAAAGCTGCTGGGATGTAAAGTGAGGAGAGAGAAGAGAAGCCAGGAATATCTGGTAGGTGCCTGTCATTATTAACCTGTATTTGTAACAAGCCAGATGGATGGGCATTCTGAATCAGTGCAATGAGAGGTAGGGGCAATTTAGAGGCCAAATTCTGTTTTATCTCAATCAATTGGGTGTAAAGCAGAAATCCGTTCAGTGGGGAATAATCACAAGTAAAGCTAAATTAGTTGTTTTGGCAGAATTACTACTTAGGCTTACACCATAAATCGGAGGTTTTCAACTTTTTTGCATTTGCGGATCCCTCTGGAAATTTCGAATGGAGGTGCAGAGACCTCTTTGGAAATCTATTGTCTGTATGTATAGTTGAATTCTGTTCAGTCAGTTTTCAGTCTAAGTCTTTTGCGGACTCCTTAGACATGTCCGCGGACCACAGGTTGAAAACCACTGCCATAATTTATTCTCATCTACTCTATATTTATTACTGCTAGCTTAATTAAACTCACTTCATAAGTTACAATTTACATTAATGAAATAATAGAATTTTGAATTAGAAAATCGAATGCACTAGAACACCCCTTCCCCCTCCCCCCCCTCAAAATACACGGTCACTCTGCTGTTTCTCAGTTTTCAGCCTCTGTCAGCCCAGAGTTTGGAGGACGTTTAGTTATAACTTGAGGAATCCTCTTATGCAAGCTTTGATTACTGTTCTGAGTTCCAGCTTAAATAAAACCACGTATTCCTGAGTGTGATGTGTTGGGTTCTCTCCCTCCACTTCCTTCTGGCTTACAGACCCTTTGTGCTCTGACAATTTCTCCATTCCTGTCATTCCCCTTGTATGCCTGAGGGTGCTGTCCAGAGATGTTGTTTTACACTCCTTACTATTTTCTTATTTTCACTACAGCTCACACCCTGCTTATTTCTTAAATCAGTTTCTCTTTAATTGCAGTTTCTCTTTTATTACATGTTATTTCCTTCAGATTTCACTCTTGTGAATGATTGCTCTGTTGCTTCATGATCCTGGGATTTTGTGTGTGTGTACGCACGTGCATACATCGCTGCAGAGGGTCCAAAAAATCCTCTCCCTACAAAAGGGCAACATGATCCTCTTCAGATTCTAAACTTTCATTTCAATTAATGAATTAATTTCCAGATTGTGTGGCTGTAATAAAAATCTTCCCAGTGTGAACTGAATGTAAACAATGCAGAACTCTCTGCCTGAGCCTGCAGTTTTTGTGTGTCAGTTTTATTTTTTCTCTCCACCTGTGTTTGTCAACGTGATTCTGGGCAGAGCTGGGCAAATACCAGATCAGTTTTGTTTCCGTTTTAACCATTTCTTTAATATATATAAACAAGGAAATTTTATAACAAGTAGTAATTTGAACTTTAAAATCCTGGAAAAAAAAATTAAAAATGGAAATGTTTTGATTGTTCATTCATTTCTTTTTATAACAAAACAACTGGGTGACGCTGACAGAAATCTATGAAATGTTTCAGTGTCAACAAATCTGCATTTTCCCTGGAAAAAAAATTAGTGCAGAAAATGTCACCCAGCTCTAGTGCTGAGTCCTGCCCCCTGCTGCTTTGGATCTGCATCTCTGAGGCCATCAATAATGCACAATCCGAACCATGTCAGACATGGGAACGTGCCTTTACAAGATTCTGGGGCCAAATAGAAAGGTGTGAGAATTCTCTCTCCAGTAACCACAGGATCCTGTTCAGTGTCAGATAACATAGAATTTGCAAAGAAATTCTCCCTCCTGCACACCCAGCGCTCTGTGCAAGGACCCCAGACTCCAGTCATGTCCCTTAACAGCCCTTTCCCTATTTTTTTGTCACAGAGAAAGACACTAACGAACAGACAAAAGATTGTGTCTGAATTTCAGCAACTGCAGCAGTTCCTGGAGGAACAAGAGCGATTCCTGCTGGCCCAGCTGGCAGATCTGAACGAGGAGATTGTGAAGATAAAGAATGAAAATATCACCAAACTCTCGGAGGAAGTTTCCCGTCTCAGTGAGACGATCAGTGAGATTGAGGGAAAGGGTCAGAAGCCAGCAAATGAATTCCTGCAGATGAGACAGAGTTGGAAATACTTCAGATCCCCATACAGGGACAGGACTGCTCCTAAAACATGGGCATGGGAGTCCAGCAGTCAGAGATCATAGTGTAATTCAGCGTGTGCAGTCCGGAAATGTAAATTCTTCTTCTTCTTTGTAGACTCACAGACACATTGATATTA
The DNA here is from genome assembly GCF_028017835.1 of Emys orbicularis. Classification (NCBI taxonomy): domain Eukaryota; kingdom Metazoa; phylum Chordata; order Testudines; family Emydidae; genus Emys; species Emys orbicularis. The sequence continues at coordinate 10,049,016 of NC_088695.1, read as the reverse complement.
GAGATGCAAAAGCCCTATTACCTCAGCGAATCCATGGCCCTGGGGCCGGGCGAGGCCAGGGCCTCTATTCCCCACACTGCTAAATCCCTTCTTTGGAATTCAAAGTGTGTGTCAGGTGGGACTTAATTTTTTTTTTCTCTCTCTCTCTCTCCTCTAGGACGTCAGAAGCACCCTGATCAGGTACATGGCTCTCTCTCTCTCCCCCTCACACTTCAGAATGCTGGGAAAGAGCTTGGAGATGATGTTAGCACTGCATCTCCCCAGAGCTCTATAGCAAAATGTGTGGGGAAGGTCACACTTTGGATACAAATCTCTCCATTAAACTTAATCCTGAGGTTCTCACCCTTCTACTGAAGACTCTGGAATTTCCCATTCAGTGGGAAAGACTAACCAAGTATTTCCTGGAGATGTCACTTTCCTGGGGGACTGGCTGCCTCAGGATAGTGGAGATGGAATATGGGCCTGTCACTGCTGGGGCCCTGGTCACCATTCAGGCCAGGGCAGCAGTGGTCAAGAGTCTTCCCTACCTGAGGACTGTTTGGAGACCTGTGTGGAATGAGCTGGGGAGGGGGGAGTTGGTGTCTCAGTCTAGTTCCTAGTGGTCAGATTTCTACAGCACTTCACATGGGAACCTCCTGTCCCCAGAGCAGGGAGGCCATGGAGGAATTGACCATAAAGACTCAATTCCCCGTTTATCCCCAGATAATGGGTCCTTTGAGGGGAATGTTGCACAGCTGTGGCCTGTGCTGCACCTGCTCTGAGGCTGGGAGAAAGAGGAATTCTAACTCCAGGCCCATTAGAGCACTGACTCACTAGAAATAATTTATGAGTCACTACATGAAATGTAACCATGTAAAACTGTTCCTGTCCAGGTGTGAGCAAGGGAAGTTCCAGCACCCAGAGGAGATTTCTCCTGAACTCCAATGGAGACTCAGTGATTTCTCCCAGAAAACTGTTGCTCTAATAGAGACTCTGAGGAAGTTCAAAGGTACCTGGAAGGGATCTAGGATGGAAAATTTGGAGAAGCCACTGAGACTGTGGGAGGAGAATGGCTCTGGCCAATTGGTTCATAATTAGATTGTGCATCTATTTAATAGTTGGGTGAGAATGCCACACACTTGGGGTACAAGTCACTCTGTTTGATTAATTCAAACTTTTATTTGTAGCAGAAGCATGCCTTGCAATTTCAGTATGTCTGTCATTTCTTATTTTAATAGTAACTGTAAGAAGTACTGGCCAGTTGGCTTCTCCTGGGCATAGGTGGGTCACAGTGGATTTTTCCTATGAAACTCAGACTGTCATATTATACACATCCAGATTATACATTTATTCTTTTCCCAATCACCTTGAGTGTTATGAATAGTATCTTATATAACTCAGACACTAAACATACATGAACTTTTTAATTGTCAGGGCTTTTGCTGTCCAAACTATTTCCATGTTATTATTTTCTTTTCTGATTGGCTAATTAGGACTGATTATGCATAGGTCACTTTGACCCTGTTCTCTACATAGAAGTTTTGGACTTTGCTAACTGCTCCTTGGCAATACGTTGTGGGTGTCTGTTGTCTCTAAGCACATTGTGTGACCAAAACATCTTGTCCCACATAGGATCTTATGAACACATCACGGCAACATTTCTCTTATGTCAAGCAAACTTCTAACCAGGCCACGTCACTCAGTATAAACGCACAATCTCGGTCTGGCAAAGCTACTGCATAAGAAATTACCCTTGTATCAACCATCTCCCTGCCTCAATGTCCACATGGATAAAATTATTTTATTATTATTGCTATTTCTGCCTATGGAGGACAAGGCCCCATCGTGCTGCTCTCTGTAGAGACGCTGAGTAAACAGACCCAACAGCTCACAATTAGAGCCAGGATTTAGCAAACTCTGAACATCCCGTTAGCGTCAAAGGGACCAAAGTGGGTAAAGTTACTTTTATGTCAAAGTCTTTGCATGATCTGGGTCTAGGTTACGACAAAAGGCAGCAAGTGAATGGGAGAAAGCAATTGGAGTCTGAAGGGTGGGAGGGGATGATGAGGGAAAATTAAATCTCTCTTAGAGATTGTGTGTCTTGGGGTGGTTGTGAGGCTTCATGCACGTTGGTTCCATCACTGGGAGATGCCTGAATGAGAGAGGAAGTAGAAGGTTTCAGACCTTATTATATTAAATACCTGAGTGTCTCTGGGCCTCTCGGTCTGTTTCTCTGTCATGATGAAAACACTGTTCTAGGAGTTCAGAGTGGGAATGCAGTTATAAATATGAAAGCCTGAAATCTCATCTCTTTTCTCCTTTCCCCCTCCAGTCACTCTGCCGTCTGCACTGGTGACAAAAAGAGGTAGGGTGATGATATTTCTCAAAGAGATAATGGGACACCATGTGGGGCTAGCCTTCCCCTCCCCCACCCTGGCAGGGCTGCAGTTGCTGCTTGCCCAAGCACTGCCTGCCCCCACGCACAGGTGCCGCTGCTAGCTCTTCTGAGCCCTGCCTTCCCACCTGCATGGGGCTGGCATTGCCGCTCGCCCCCCTGCATGTTCCTCTGCACCCCACTTTTGCCAAAAAAGTCGGGATGGCCAGGACAAGGCTTAAATGGGATCGTTCAGACAGGGTGAGATCGTGTTTAAATTATGAGAAAATTGCAATGAAAACATCTTCATGAGATTGTAGCTAAAGTTACCAACCAAACCGACACCCTGCCATGACACACACAGCCCTAAAAATAAACACCTTGAACAGTGAGGAGATCCCACGCTGAAGTCACAGAAACGATCCTGACATCAACCTTGGTATTGCGTTCGTGTCCACACTGATGCACAGAAACACTCTCCCTGAGCAGCATCCAAACACCCTTAACTCTGACTCTGGGGTTTTCACAGACAATCACAGGACTTTTAATATGCAATGGAGAGGATTGAGTAGAGAGCTCCCTCCTTTGAGGGCAGACATCCCTCTCCTTTACCCCAGCAGAGGGGATCTCCCCCATCGCTCTTATCCAACATCCTGCCTTTCCTTTGGGCAGGGCTGGGCTTTCCCGTTGGAGCGTCTCACTGCTTCCTGGATTGGGGAGACGCTCTCCCTCTGATACTGCCAGCTCCTCCCTTCTCTCTGGGCTGGGGATGGGGCTACCCCACTCAATGCCACCTCCTACTCTCTGGTCTTAAGCGGCTCTTCCCAAACGCTGCACCTTCCTCTCTGTTCCCTGGCCTGGGAGTGGAGGCTGCATTAGGGGAGGGAGGTTGCCTCAGGGGTTTAAATCTGGTACCTGCCACTTCTGCTCCCTCCTCAATAAAAGCTTCTGACACCTTCCTGTCTGTATCTCTGCTGCTGGGAATAGATAAGCCCCAGAATGGGAAGCTGGGAGCTGAAGCCTCTGCAAACCAATGAGAAACTAATGAAGTGGGTCACACTATATAGACTGAGGAGCTGCAGTGACATCCATAGGCGCCGACTCCATGGATGCTCTGCACCCACTGGAAAAAAATTGGTGGGTGCTCAGCACCCATCGGCAGTGCCCCCCCCCCCAGCTTACCTCCGCCTCCACCGCGAGCGTGCCGCTGTGTTCTGCTTCTCCCCCATCCCTACCAGCGCTTGCACCGCGAAACAGCTGATTAACGGGGCAGGGAGGGAGGGGGAATGCGGCGCGCTGGGGGAAGAGGCAGGGCCGGGGCGGGGATTTGGGGAAGGGATCCAATAGGGGCAGGGAGGGGCAGAGTTAGGGCGGGGACTTCGGGGATGGGGTTGGAATGGGGGCGGGGCTAGGCGCAGGCACCCACCGGCACCGGAGAAACTTTGCGCCTACAGTGACATCTCTGTTCAGTCTCAGGTGCCCGGGACAGAGGCAGCTCCCTGGGATCCAGGCCTGTCCCAGCCAGAACAGGGCTGCTGGGGAGTGTGAGAAATGGTCCCAGCCTCCCCCAGGGCTAAGTTCTGCCTCTAACGCTCTGATTCTCTCTCCCCACAGTGAATATGACGCTGGATCCAGACACGGCTCATCCTGACCTTGTCCTGTCTGAGGATGGGAAAAGTGTGAGATATGGATTAACCTGGCAGTATCTGCCCAAGAACCCTGAGAGATTTGACACTGAGCCCTGCGTGCTGGGCTGTGAGGGATTCACCTCGGGGAGACATTGCTGGGAGGTGGAGGTGGGGGTGGGCGATACTGGGCTGTGGGGGTGGCCAGAGAGTCTGTGAGGAGGAAGGGAGAGATTAGCCATAGCCCTGAGATGGGGATCTGGGCTGTGGGTGGGCCGGTTCCAGGCTCTCACCTCCCCTGTGACCCCCCTGCCCCAGCGCCGGGCCCCCAGCAGGATCCGGGTTTGTCTGGACTGTGACCGGGGGCAGGTGACATTTATCGATGCTGGTGACAATGCCCTGATCTTCACTTTCCCACTGGGCTCATTCAATGGGGAAAGAATCTCTCCCTCACTCTGGGTGGGATGGGGATCCCGGCTCAGACTGTGTCCCTGAGGGAGGAAGGAGCTGGAGTTTCTGTATTAGCAGGGATCCTGGGAGAGGGAGACCCAGGGATTGGGGAGTGTGACCTCCAGGCCACCAGGGAAGGGATGCTGCTGTGGGAAGGAGTTGCGGGTGGGGATATGTCATCTGGATGAAGAAGAGGTGGCTGTGCAGAGGGGAGAGTCAGGTACAGGGCAGGTTTAACCAGAAGGGAGAGAAGAAATGAAATGGGAAAAAGTGAAAATAAAGTAAAACAAGAATAAACAGAGAAGCCTGGGGCAAGTGGGGGGAAGCTGAAATGAGGAGAGTGAAGGCAAAACAATCCTGAGAAGGGAAAAGCTCGGGGGGCACTGAGAGTGGAGGGATTAAATTCAGCAGAGAAAACTTGGTACGTGAGTTGGAATGATCAGTGACATGGATTAGAGAAGAGTTAGAGAGACTCCGAGAAATAAACAGACAGAGAACAAGTGCTGGAGAAAATGATGGGTAAAACTGGATTAAATCAAAGAAAAGGGAAAAGGAAAGGGAAAGAGAGAGTGAGATGGAGATGTATAAACTGTTTCTGAAAGTGAGACTAACATTAATTCCACCCCATAGTTCATGGACGGTATTTCCACTTGGTACCTTTCAGAAAAAAGATTTCAAATTTTTACCCTGTGTTCTGGTTATGAAAGTTCCTGATCAGCTCCTTTTCAGTCTGAAATTTACTTAAGGAAAATGAAACATATAAAAATATGCTTCTTGTCGATTTCCCTTTAATTTCCCAGCTGTGACTTTTGAAGGTAGACATGGGATTGTTTTCCCCTAAATTGTTTGTGTCAACCTGGCCCCAGAGAGGATATCTGGGTCACTTTACTTCTCAACTTCCCAACCTATCCATGCATGACACCGGCAATCAAAATGCGTGACAGATGTTTGCAATCTGGAATACCTGGATTTCATGGCACATAGCCTGACAATCAACAGATTATAATGGTTTTAACTATTGTGGTAATTAAATAAACTATTAAAAAAGAAAACTAAAATATCTATCAAACAAAACCACACAATCCCCACTCCCACACCATCAGAGTTTGTTGTACGGCCTCCCCGGTCCCCAGCACATGTCCCCACCACTTGAACCTCAGGAGAAATTGCCATTATTTCTGAGGCCAATCACCGGAGGGGGACTTGACACACACTTTGCCAGCAGGTACAGAAATGCTTACTAGACAGATTAGAATATTAGTGATCAGAGCTCCAGGGTTCTCTTCCTGGCTCCATTGTGCAGTGGTAGTGACAGGTAGCCAGATCGTATCTGTTGTCTACATTCATCCCAAAAGGCAGTAGGAATGAATGGCTCCTGCCTGGACTTTCCATATTGGAGACCTGGGTTCTCTTCCCTGTTCCACCTGAAGTGACCTTGTGCAGCCACTCAATTAACTTGTAATCTGGAGGAGAAAGTGCCTAATACTTCTCTAGTTACTCGGGTTGGGGCTGTGGTGATATTTGAACTCATGGGTTTCTAGCTCCTACTTTGTTGCACTTTGTCATTGGTACTGGATATTTGCTGGCAGAAGAGTCTCTCTCACATATGTCTATGAAAGACTGCCTGCTTTTGAAGCACGACAAAAGCACAAAAAAGCAGCTGAAATTAGTGCAAATAGTGAACTTCCCACTAATTCAGTGACTTGGGAGCTCTGCTGGCCACGTGGTGCTGATCCTCCTGCTTTCCATTTGGAAAGGGAACTAACGTTGTTCACATTTCTTCCACCCATCAGCAATTGCTATGATAGCCACAGGGGTGTTAATGGGAGGGGAGCTGCTCCAAAGGTCAAACTTGCACTTTTCCTTGTTGAACCTCATCAGATTTCTTTTGGCCCAATCCTCCAATTTGTCTAGGTTTGAGGCACCTCCCCACTACCTGCCTCTAGTGTGAAATGGGCTGCAACGCAGCCCCCCCCAAAATCCACAGCCTCTGGCAACCCAAGCCCAGTCATCTGGGTCCCCACAGACAAAGATTTTTTTAAAGAACCCCCCAAACAAGAAACAAAAACAAAACAAATGCAAACCACACTGAACTACGACGTTCCCTTCTATGGTTCTGCTACAGGATTTGAATCATGTCTTTGCAGATCCCCACTGAACACCCCACCACTTCCGATATGGGAAAAATTGCTGTGCGTGGACCAGCTGCCACTTTGCCAGTGGGTTACACAAGTATTTGCTAGTCATCAGTAGAACATTTGTGATCAGGACTCCCAGCTCCTGTTGCTTGCTCTGGTGTAGTCTAGCAGTTAGCAACAGGAGAACCAAAACACACGTCTAATGCTTTCAGACTAAAGACAGTGGAGCTGACTAGCTAAGACCTGGGGCTTCCCTGTTGGAGACCATGGTCCTATTCCCCATTTTGATGTCAGTGATCTTACGCAACTTCTTTTTAACTTATTTGTAAAATGGGCAGCAAAGACATTCAATATTTGATTGCCTTCGAGGGCTGGGAACACACTGGCTTGGTCAGCGAAAAGGGCTGGAAAGTGCCTGCAAATACAAACAGCACTCAGTAAAGGTGAGCTTTATACTCAAGGTCTCTTGGCTTCTAGCTTGTTTCCCTTTACCCCAACCCACGTATTTTTAGCCTTGCTGACAAGGGCAGGGGGGCTTGTGGGGACTGTAGCCACTCCAAAATTTGCCTTAGCGGCCTCCCCCATAGCCACCCCTCCAAACCTGACACAGTGAGGATACCACCCTCACTGCTCTGATGCTGCTGGCCTGGGGCTGATCCCTGCAAACTGCTTGAACCCCCAGCTGATAGGGTACGGAGCCAACTCTCCCACCCACGTGGCCCAGGCCCAGCGTAACAAAGGAGAGGTGAGTACCTGGTCTGACCTCCAATCACAGCCCCCTTTGCTCTTCGCACTGGGCCAATCATCGACCAGGGTCGAACGGAAACATCCTCCCCGCACCCGCCTGGGATGGCTGAAGTATAATAAAGAGAAGGCGGGACGTTCCCTTGCATACCAATCAGAGAGCAGGGAAGTGTGATAGGCAGGTGAGAGCACCAATCAGGCAGCGGAGAGGGCTCAGTGTATCTCTTTGGATGAGCTGGCTACACGCAGTCTCCGGAATGGTTGGCCCAGGGATTCCCCGCCTCCTGCCAGGCCTGCTCCGGCCCGGGCTTTGGCTCCGTTCGGGGTGAATCGCGGCCGCTGGGTCCCAGCCAGGCTCCTGGCGAGATCCCCGAGCCCCGGCGGCTGGTGCTGGGAGCCCGGAGCCCTGGCTGCAGCCGGGAGAGGGGAATCTCCAGCAGGGCCCTTCCCGCTGCTCCCCAGGAGCCTCTCCCAGGGCAGAGCCCCCGGCCTGGCCAGGCCCCGGCCCGGCCCCTGCCCCGGGCGGGCCCCGCTCGGAGGGAAGGTAAGAGAGACCCGCCCCCCGTCACCCCCGGGCTGCAGGGGGAGGTTTGGCCCCAGGCGGCTCCCAGCGGAGCTGGCTGCGATTCCCTGTGTTGTGTATCTAGGAAAGATGGCCCCCAAGTCCCATTGTGTGCAGGGCGGGGGGACGCGACACGTGGGGGCGGGGTGTGTGTGTGGGTAAGGGGGGAACAAGGTGGCCGGGGGCAGGATGGGATGCAGGGGGCGGTGGTTGCACTGAAGGGAGGTTGGGGCGATGCGGGGTGATCGGGGGAATTATGGGGCTGAGGGGAACGAGGCTGGAATGGAGGGAAGATGTGAGGGGGGGGTCACTGCGAGGGAAAGGGGGGATGTGGGGAAGCTGGAGGGAGACTGAGAGCAAGAGGAGACTGGCTGGGGAAGGGAGAGGGGAGGGGAGAGACACATGGCAGCTCCCCCGCCCCATGGGGTAGGGGAGGGTGACAGGTTGCCCCGCCCAGCAGCCAGTGGGTCCTCCCCCCCCCCCCCCCCCCCGGAATGGTCAAACAAGCGGAGGGGTGGGTGGGCAGGAGACTTCCTGGACGGGCTGAAAATTTACAAGGCAAAAGTCCACATGCAATCCCTCCCCACACACTTTTTACTTCCAGTTTAAAGACAATCTCATTATTTGGGGGGATCTGACACCTGGGCTGACAGCACTGAACAGGGGCTGGTCTGATTTCTGTGCAGGATTCGGTGTCCAACCAGAGTCACTGCGAGCCACAAGGAGTGGAACTGGGGTTTGGTTCAGGTTCAGTGGCAGTCAGTGTGTTCAGTTCCTGGTTCAATACACCACAAAATGGTTTGGTTACCAGGCAGTGCCTAAGAAGGGGGGGCCTCACAGCTTGCTTCAGTGGGGAGATGAATTTGGGGCATGGGGCCTGTGTCAGGTGGGGCAATTGGAGGAAGGAGCCGCACTAGGGGATGAGAGAAGTCCTTTCTAAGAGGGAGAAGAGTTGAACAGCCTTTCTCCTTGGGCTTGAAGAGTTATTGTTAACTTCTGGGACTGGGGAGCCCCTGCACTTCTTCTCTCATCTCCCTCCCTGCTCCTGTTGGCTCCCCCCTTCTTTTCTTCTACTGGCTGGGATGATTTAGTTGGGAATTGGTCCTGCTTTGAGCAGGGGGTTGGACTAGATGATCTCCTGAGGTCCCTTCCAACCCTGATATTCTATGATTCTATGCCATTCTGATAGCAATCACATGCCAGTGTGTTGTTTTGTTTTTATAATGAAAATAAGATCAGAGTAGCTTTTATTTCATTTTTATCAATTATTGACCTGAAAAATTGCTGAAACTTTATTTTAACTGGCAACCATTTCCCCGCTCCCTCCCTCCCCCTCCTCCCCCAGTTCGATTTAGATTCACTGTGTAAGAGGAAAAATAAAGGGGGAAAGCTGGTTATTGCTAAGGGCTTGTCTACACTGGCAGTTTACAGCGCTGCAACTTTCTCGCTCAGGGATGTGAAAAAACACCACCCTGAGTGCTACCAAGTTTTAGCGCTGTAACATGGCAGTACAGACAGTGCACCAGCGCTGGGAGCTACGCCCCTTGTGGAGGTGCTTTTTTTTTGGAGTGCTGGGAGAGCTCTCTCCCAGCGCTATGCAGCGACTAACCAAGTCATATTAAAGCGCTGCTGCGGCAGCCCTTTAACGTTGCCAGTGAAGACGTGCCCTAAGGCAGAGGAGGCTGGTTTCTGTGTCTTTGGCTGTGTCTACACTGCCACTTTCAGCGCTAAAACTTTTGTCATTCAGGGGTGTGAAAAAACACCCCCCGAGCGACAAAAGTTTTAGCGCTGAAAAGCACCAGCATAGACAGTGCTTTATCGCCGGGAGCCGCGCTCCTGGCAATAAAGCTACCACCGCTCGTTAGGAGTGGGGGGTTTTTATCGCCGGGACAGCTCTTCCCTGGTGATAAAGCAAGTCTATACTGCGCCACGTCATACCCTTTCTCTGCTCATGATATTAGAGTCCTAGAGTTAGTTGAGCTTCCTGGATCAGATGCTTCCAGGGATTTCCCTACACTCCGTCCTGCTGCCCCCAACTCTCCCATCACCCACTTCAGTGGTCAAACCAACCAAGATGACGAACATACCAAGAATATACCAACGTGTCACCTGAAGGTTCAAGTGGTGTTTCAACATCCAAACAGCCTGAAGCACAAATACAGCTACCTACTGAAGAAACAGTGTCTCCGCAACCTAAATCCCGATGTTTGTCTGTCACCGTCAAAGCCAGTTTTAGAAGTACTCGATGAGGCTGTTAAGAATGCTGGAGACACAACATGGTTCATACTCCATACTTTCTATTTAAGCAAGAGATACCACACACTACAAGCTGGAGGCCAATGTTAAGTGCATTGTCACTTGTTAACCCTGAAATTGGACACTGGTTCCAAACAAGACTGGCAAATGCTCACTATCTTTCTGCTAGAAACTCAACTGACTGCTTAGAAGCATGCAATGCAACAGTGAAAGACTCTTGGCATTTGGAAAAAGTGAAGAACTCTTTCATCATCTTAAAACATTTGCATACATGGCTGATGAATGCACCCATGCAAATGGGTATTAAGTCAGTGTTTACATTATCATGATGTCAGGGATAGGCCAGTAGATGCATTTCTAGATGTTCAGGTTATAGAAGACACATTGGCTGCATCTGTGACAACCCACATCTTAGAAGAGTTAAATGCTTGTCAATTGGACCCCAAACAGATGCCTGCTTGTGCATTTGATGGAGCTGCAAACTTCCCTGGAAGACATGGTGGAGTACGAGCTTTGCTCAGAGAAAAGTGTATCCCTAATATTTCCTATACACACTGCAGAGGCCATCTTATCTTCAGTACTCAGAAAGATAATGGAGCAAATAATTAAAGAATCAATTTGAAAACAACTAGGAGATAATAAATAAGTAACAGCATGGATTTTTCAAGAACAAAGCATGTCAAACCAACTTAATAGCTTTCTTTGACAGGATAACAAGCCCTGTGGATAGGGGGAAAGTGGTAGTTGGTATATCTTGACTTTAGTAAGGCTTTTGATATGACCTTCTCATAAACAAACTAAGGAAATACAACTTAGATGGAACTACTATAAGGTGGGTGCATAACTGGTTGGAAAATTGTTCCCAGAGAGTAATTATCAGTGGTTCATAGTCAAGCTGGAAGGGCATATCGAGCAGGGTTCCACGGGGATTGCTCCTGGGTCTGGTTCTGTTCAAACATCTTCATCAGTGATATAGATAAGGGCATAGAGAGTGCATTTGTAAAGTTTGCGGACAATACCAAACTGGGAGGGGTTGCAAGTGCTTTGGAGGATAGGATTAAAATTCCAAATGATCTGGAAAAACTGGAGAAATGGTCTGAAGTAAATAGGATGACATTCAATAAGGCTAAATGCAAAGTACTCCATTTGGGAAGGAATAAACAATTGCACACATACAAAATGGGAAATGACTGCCTGGGAAGGAGTACTGCGGAAAGTAATCTGGGGGTAATAGGGGATCACAAGCTAAATATGAGTCAACAGTGTAATACTGTTGCAAAAAAAGCAAATATTCTGGGATGTATTAGCACAAGTGTTGTAAACAAGACAGAAGAAGAAATTTTTCTGCTCTATTTTGTACTGATATGGCCTCAACTGGAGTATTATGTCCAGTTCTGGGCACCACATTTCAGGAAAGATGTGGACAAATTGGAGAAAGTCCAGAGAAAGGCAAAAAAATGATTAAAGGTCTAGAAAACATGACCTATGAGGGAAGATTGAAAAACCTGGGTTTGTTTAGTCTGGAAAAGAGAAGACCAAGAGGGGACATAACAGTTTTCAAGTACATAAAAGGTTGTTACAAGGAGGAGGGAGAAAAAATATTCTCCTTAACCCCTGAGGATAATATAAAAAACAATGGGCTGAAATTGCAGCAAGGGAAGTTTTAGGTTGCACATCAGGAAAAACTTCCTAACTGCCGGGGTAGTTAAGCACTGGAATAAATTGCCTAGAGAGTTTGTGGAATCACCTTCACTGGAGGTTTTTAAGAGGAAGTTAGACAAACACCTGTCAGGGATAGTCTAGATAATACTCTAGTCCTGCCTTGAATGCAGGGGACTGGACTAGAAGACCTCTCCAGGTTCCTTCCAGACCAGTGATTCTATGATCTACTCAACTAGCACTAGTACAAGCTGCAGAATCTTCAAAAGACATTTAAAAAGCCATAAATTTAATGCCTTTGTTATATTCTCTTTTTCAACAAGAGTCCAAAAAGACTGAACGTCTTGAAAAAACTAGAAGATGCTCCGGGACTGAAGTTCAAATTAGTCCAACCTGGGAAATCCCACTGGTTTTCTCATGAGTGATCCTTGGCTGTTGTCTTAAAATTACTGCAACTATTATTACTGGCTTTGGAAAGTATCTACCAAGATGGGATGGATCTAAGTAGTGAGGCGGGTGGATTACTTTTGCTACTATGTTCAGAGAAGACAATCACCATTCTCTCTCTTTTAAGTCTACTGTTAAAACCACTTGGGTCATTAAACAATGTCATCCAGGCATCTGCTACAACAGTAGTAGATCTTTGTCCAGCAATAAAAGCTATACTTGGATCAATCAGAGAGAGATCCACTGAAAACGTACTGGAAGAAGCAAAGATTTCAGTCCAGAAGTTGACAGGAGAAGTGTTTGTTAAGCCAGCTGAAAAAGTACACAGGCTTCTGGATTCTACTCAACCTTTTACAGATGCCTATCTTGTAAAACAGCGATAGTTGAGTGGAGTGAGGCACTACCAGAAATGGGGCTGAGATGCGATCAGGACAGAATAGAGAATTTGAACACAGAATGGAATATCATACGATGAATGAATGAAGATTTCACTTCAACTTCTTTTTTATCATCACTAGTGGCTTGACCTGATCTTTTTGTTATGTGTCCTGGGATGAAAGAAGTAGGAATGCATCTCTTGCTACTCCCAGTCACAACAGCTACAGTTGAGCATTCTTTTTCACCATAGAATAGAATGTTATGTTCTGAAAGAAGTCGACTTCTGCCTGATCATGTGACTGAACTAATGAGCATATCAATTGAAGGCCTGGAAGTTCCGTACACACAAGAAGCCACCAAAGATGAACGCATTGCATTCAAGAAGTTAATTAACAGACTTGTGCAAAATTATAGCAAGAAACGAAGAAGGATGGTAGATGTTGTGCCTCATAGAAGGCTTGAGTAGCCAATTTTAATTTGTTTGATTTTTACAACATGAGTTAAATCTAATAAAATGAAAAAAATGTTTCACGATCAGTTTTTAGTATGATACCATACAGCCCACCTTTGCCCTCACGGTCTCACCCCTTGGCCCTCACCCTTCATGTAAATTCGAACATCCCCCAAATTTCAATTCCTGGGGAAAATACTAGATGCAGCTGCCTCCTCCCTTGTGATCTGGGAGCCTAGACTGAGCAGCTGCTGCTCCCCCAGCAGGGGTCTGTGTCAGGGAGAGACTGTCATTATATCTCCCTCTGTGCCCAGCCCAGGTGGGGACTTTCCGCAGTGCTTGGAACTAGCCCCCTGGGGCAGTCCTGGGCTCTGCCAGTATCCGCTCCTGAGCTAGAGCCTCCGAGTGAGGAGAGAGACCTGGGGGAAGGGCTGGGGCCGGGCAGGACAGTGACTCTCTGCTGGTGAGTTTTACAGGAGGGGGAGGGTCTTCCTATATGTCTGCGGCTCCCAGAGCTGCTGCCTTCAGACCCACACCCACTCTCACATTTGAAGAGCAAATGCCCATGGGAACCGGACAGGCACCAGTTCTCCCAGGCAGAGGGGAGAGGGAAGGAGACAGGAAGGGGAGGGGTGAGACTGAAAGGGGCAGCAGGAGCAAGAAGTGGGGAGGGAGGTTCCGAGCTCCCAGCCCTGCCCGGATCCATTCCCTGCATCCCCCTGGGCCGACTGACTCTCCTGGGAACAAGGGGAGGAGCTGACAGAGGAAAAGCCAGGTTTTGCCCCAGCCGAGTCCCCGCACTGCTGGGGGCATGTGCTGCCATCGGGGCCAATGTCAGGGGGAACCCCCCAAAGTGGCTCCTTTGATTCTGCTCTTTTTAGCATTTGTCTTAGAGACTCTGTCCCTGGGGGCGGGGGGTTAAAAGTGTCTCAGAGGGTTCAGTGCTGGTGGGAGGGGCGGGGTCTGTGATGTAATAAAGTGACTGAGGGTTTTTTAAGCTAAGCGTTTTCCCAGCATGGCAGAACATCTGTCTTCAGGGAAAGAGCCTGGGGGGAATCAGGGTGTGAAATGGACTCAAACCCCTTCTGAAACCTCCCCCATCGCCCCTCTCGCCCTGACAGGCTGAGGAATCACGTCCATGTTTCGCTCCTGATCGTCCCATCCTCCTAGGAAACAGGGAAGTGGCTGTGGTGGAGCCAGCTCAGGTAGGGGATTTTCAGCGAGCTGCTGGGGGGGCGGGGGGGAGGTTGGGGCGGGGCAGGAAATACACAGGGTGAGGCAGGGGATGGTGGTGGTGTAATAAACCTGCTGGGACATGTTCAACCTGGGCCTGATTTTCAGAACGGGCCCATTGGCAGGGAGTGAACATTCCTCCATTTCTATAGTTACCATATTTCAAGTTCCCAAACGGGGGTCGGGGGGAGTTCTGTTTTTACTGTACAGTTTCTTTCCACTTTGAATATCTAACATTTATAAATAACAAGCGTAACAGCCTCAAAAATAAATTTAAATTTGATTTACAATGTACCTCTTTGCATGCAGTCAGTCCTTTCCTACTGCGCTTCTTCCTGTTGTGCCCATGCATATGTCTCTGTAGAGCGTATCTTTCTCAGCAGTGGTTGATTGCTCATCAAATAGCCATGAATGTCTTTGCCAGATGTGTGCCTGAAGTTGAGCTGTACAAGCAGGATTCCTTTCAGCAACTCAGTAGTCAATATCATGCTACCCTTATTTCTGGGCTGCTGCTGCTGGTGGCGGCACTGCTTTCAGGGCTGGGTGCCCAGCCAGCAGCTGCTACTGTCCGCTAGCTCTGAAGGCAGCGCCACAGCCAGCAGCAGCACAGAAGTAAGGATGAGAAAACCAGTGAACATGCGTGCTGCTGTTAGGGTACGCCAGGAATAGCAGTTCATCCAGATTCAGTGCTGGAAAAAGGATGAGCAAGGAAAAATCACGGATATTTGTTCATATTTCAAAAATCTGTCTGGATGGAGATCAGAGGGCCAAAAAAGAGGTCATGTCTGGGAAAACCCAGGCATATGGTAACCCTAGGAAACACCCCCATGGACAGGGCTGGGAAAACGGATCAGATTCTCAGTGCTGAAGCCTGAACCCACTAGCCAGAGGCTACCATGAAATATGAAGCTCTTGGGATTCCTGTCCTTGTCCCCTGCTTGGGACAGGATTAGTTGGCAGGCACTGACTGGGGAAACTGATATTGTTTCAGGGTTCGGTGACCTTCAAGGAGATGGTTGTGTATTTCAATAAGGGGCAGAGGGCTCTGATGGACTCCGGTCAGAGAGCCCTTTACAGGGACATCATGCAGGAGAATTATGAGACTGTGACCTTGCTGGGTAAGGGATTCCTGTGCCCTCGGCTATTAGAAGCCGTGGGGTCTGCATTTCTGAATCTGGTCAGGTTCTTCCCTGCTCAGTTGGATTTGGGGAGAATGGGTCACATAGTCCACAGCTTCAGTGTGAGAGACACTTTCATCTCCATATCCCCTTGAAGGGACCAGGGGAGTCAAATCTAATGGACATGCTAATTCATCTCCATCTCCCCAGCTTTCAAGGGGCCAGAAGCAGGGTATTGTCCTGCCTGTATTATTTCTCCTTCACACACCGTTCACCTGCCGTCTTGGGACTAGCTCCATCTGTGTGGAGGGCTCTCGGTGCTGCAGGCTTGGAAATAGGCAGGAGTTTAACATCTGAGGTGTTTGTGTGTGTGTTAGCAAGTCCCCCAGAGCGCATCTACCCTGAGAACTCCTAGTGAGGGCGTGACAACACCCCCTGTCCCTAGATATCTGCTGCTCCCAAGGGGTCGGAGTTACCACAGTCACATGTAGGGCCAGGTTAAACTCAGGGAATGTTCCTTGTGACAGATACTCTACCAAGACTCCATGTGCCCTGATCTTGCCTGATTTTATCCCCTGCACAGGATTCCCCATTACCAAACCTGACCTGATCACCAGGTTGGAACGAGGGGAAGAACCGTGGGACCTCCAGGCCTCCAAGGAAAGGGAGATCCTGAGAGGCACCCACACAAGTGAGGAGTCCGTGAAACTGACAGAGAAACCATCTGGTGAGTGAAGGAAAAAGCCTTGACTCCCAAAAATGGGCTGTGAGCGAGAGCCCTCAGTTCTGCCCCGTCCCACTCAGGTCAGGGCTGCAGGGTTTACTGTGGCATCAAGGCAAATATCAGCCATGGCTTCCCACACCCATCCTGTTAGCTGTCAGGAGTTTCCTCCCTGACTTTACTTCCCTATGAGTGTTTGGATGGGATGTGGAGGTAGAACCCAGTTTCTGAGGCAAGCTGCCTCGCTATGGAGATGTCTACAATACAGTGTTCTTCCCACTGCTTTAACTCACCCGCTATGCCAACCTAATAAATCCACTTCACCAAGAGGCATAGCACTTAGGGTGACGCAGTGTCAGTGTAAACACTGCATTGCTTATGTCCACTTCAGTGGCCTCCAGGAGGTGTCCCACAATGCCCCACAGTGACTTCTCTGGTCACCATTTTGAACTCCACTGCTTGGCAGCCAGGTACATACCCCTCCCCTTTTAAAGCCTGGGAATTTTTGAAATTGTTCTTCCTGTTTGCTCAGCGTGGAGAGCTCACCTAGCAACTTCCCAGCTGAGCATGCCGGCTCCACGCGGCAGACGGGCTCCTGCCTGGAGTACGCCGGAGGTGGTGGATCTCCTGGGCCTGTGGGGACAGGGGGACGTGCAGGCACAGCTCCGAAACAGCCGTCGGAACTTTGACGTCTACAGCCAGATTGCTCGGGGCATGGAGGAGAAGGGCTACGACAGGGACCCGCAGCAGTGCCGTGTAAAAATCAAGGAGCTGCGGCAGGCGTACCAGAAGGCAAAGGAGGCAAATAGTCGCTCCGGTGCGGAGCCGCAGACGTGCCGCTTCTACAAGGAGCTGCACGCCATCCTCGACGGCGACTCCACCTCCACCGCCAAGCATCCTGTGGATACTTTGGGGGACCTGGAGTCACAGGCCACCGGAGTGAACCCTGAGATCGAGGTGATGATCAAGGAAGAGGATGATGAGGAAGAGGAGGAGTATGGGGCACAGGCGACAGGGGGATCTGGTGGTGTGGCGAGCCAGGACTTCTTTTTGACTCCTGAGCAGTCTAGCCAGTCCCAGCAGTCCAGCCCCGGTGAACCTGATGCAGGGGAGGGAACCTCTGGTAAGTACTTAGTTTGCTTCAATACTGCAGAGACACATCTGCTCATGTACAGCTTTTTTTAATAGGCTAGAAGAGGAAGTGAAATAACCCATACAGGTACAGTTGCTATCTGCTTCTCATTCCCCTGTACAACTAGGCAGAGGGGGCCCTGCAGAATAGTTTGTTTATTCACACCAGGATGTTCTGTGAATCCTCCATAGAGATCTCTAGGAAACTTTCCTGGGAGGTACTCTGCAATCCTCTGCCGAAGGTTTCTTGGGAGGGCTGCCTTGTTTCTTCCCCTATGGTAGGACGCTTTGCCACACCACTCAGCAATTACTTCATCAGGCACCATTGCAGTGCACAGGCTAGCAGCATACCGACCCGGTCTGCAGCCAGGAGCTGTTCCCTCAGGAGTGAGAGATCAGCTACGATCACCACCGCCTGTGGAAATGGGGCTAGTCTGCAGTACAATAGCCTTATCCGCTTGTACTGATGCCCCAGTGCTATCCCCTCCTTATTGTCCCAACTCCCATCCCACCCCCGGCCATACTCGCCATGGGTGGGGCTGCCACCGTGCTCTGAGTCCCAAGGGGAAGTGAGCATGTTGTGCTTGTAAGGGGAGTAAATGCACTGGCAATGGTACCCCTGTCCATTGTTTCTTTAGCAGCTGCAAATGCGGCCTTGAGGGCCTCTCCGTCCACCCCAGAGGAGCGGCTGGGCCAGGTGAGGAGGAGAAAGAAGAGGACAAGGGAAGACATGTTTCAGGAGGTCCTGCGAGCCTCCCGCGCTTCGGAGCGTGAGCAGAGGGCTTGGAGGATAATGATCAATGACAAAATGCACAGGGATAGCGAGGACAGGAGAAACGGGCAGCAAGAGATGATCACATTGCTCCGGGAGCAGACAGACATGCTGCGGTCTCTGATTGAACTTCAGGCCGAACACATCCGTGCTCGCCTCCCCCTGCAGCCCATAGAGAACTGCATTCCGGGATCTCCCTATACTGGCCTCCATGTATCTTCTGGGCCCGCAGCAGTACCCCAGGCACTCCACCCCACGGAAGATTACACACAATGACAGCTGCACGTACACCCGGCTGTGAGAGCCTTTTGGGTGTATGTGCTTGTGAATTCCCTCTTCCTTCCCCTTCAAAGATACTTTCCCCTGTATGTATGAAGTTTTTACTTTAGCATTACCTAGGTATGTTTGCATAGGTGTGGAATAAAAATGTAAATTCAGTTTTCATAAGTATCTTTATTAGTCTCCAGCCAGGGGTGCCTGAACAGGGTGGGGCCATGGATTTGGCAAATAACTATAGGTATATAAAGGCCTATTATTAAGGGTCAAAGTCTGACCGTGGATAGACTCTTGTTGCACCTATTTAACTCAAAGAGAGGAGCACATCAGTATCCAAGGGCAGAAATTGTTACTAAGATACTGCTTTAAAAAGTAGTGACTCCTATGTACCAGTCCACATGATGGTCAAATGACATGAAAACTTCTAGGGACTGAGGCTGACTAACATGAAGGGCCCTTTTACACAGCTTTGACTGTGTAAAGTGAGCCCTTACAGTGGGCGTAAACATCAGTTCCTCGCAAATCAAGGCCCCTTTATGCCGATTGAGTTGCGTAAAAAAGGACTTTGTGTAAAAGAGAATCGGGCTCCGTATTTTAAAAAAAATAAACTTGTTTTTTAAAGAAGAGTACATGAATTCATTCCTGTATCTTTTGTTTTTGCATTTACACACCTCTAATAACAGAGAGAGCCTTTTTTCAAAACAAAACAAAACTGTACCAAAAATATAATTTGGGCTCAGGTTCTTTAATCCCAAAATGGAGCCTGGAGCAAATATCTATGCCTAAAAGGTAAGATCCTAATGGCTGAGATGTATAAAATAGAACTGTTACAGAGCCTTTAACCATAGCTGCACTGTTACGCAATGGAGCTGAAACAATACATATTTCCATAAACTCACCCTTTCAAAATACACAAAGTGAGATATATATAAAAATAGTTATTGCACTAGTTTTAATTATGAATTAAATTGTTACAGAGGTTGGAACTCTTGCAGCCTACCATGTGATATATAAAAACACGTTAAAAACTTTCAAGCCGTTTGTGGCTTATTTTAGTATCAGAGTTTGGAAGAAAACAATGCTTAGTACGCATGAGCTTTCCGTCTTATCTTTATGATTTGTCTTTCCAATAACAAATACACACCCATACACACGTGTATTAAGAAAAAAAATCATGAATAATTACTGTGAAATACCTGTTAAAACTGTGGTATTGCTACTGAAAATGTCATTTTATACAGCAATACAAATGTAAAATAAAATTTGCGTGAATAATTATAGTACTCACCATCAGTGGCAGGTCCTCTGCTGGACAAGGGACTTGGAGTGAGTTCAGTCAAGGCAAGAAAGCCCTGATTGCCCCCCACCCAGTTCTCCTTTCCTAAAACTCCTAATCACCCCCTACCCAGCTCCCCTCCCCTAGCCCCCTTGATCAGCCCTCATCTCCCCTTCCATGATCCCCCAATTGCCCCCCCCCAGGTCCCCTCGCCTAGCCCCCCTGCCCTGGCCAGAGAGGCTCCTGCCCCCCATTCACTGAGCCCGGATACCAGCACCTGCTCATTCACCTTCATGGCCCACTCGCTTCATCCCTGTGCTCCTGCTGGAGCTGCAGCTACACAAGCAGCCTCCCAGGGACATACTGCACCTCAGAGCCTGGCCCAGCTGGGGTGGTCCTGCGCTAGGGAGTGGGCACAGCTCTGCACAGCTCCAGCCCCAGCTTGGCTTCAGCCCATTTCACCTTTGCACTGGGAGGGGTGGGTAAGGGAAATTTTGGGGTGGCTGTAACACTCAGAATTCCCCCCCTAGTGCTGCCACTGATCACAAACTTTATCATTAATAAAACCCCATACCCCCAGCCCTAGAAAGCAGAGAAGTATCAGACACTTCCTCCCCCAGTTTACAAGGTGATTGGGAAGCTGCGCAAGGTCACTTCAGGTGGAACTGGGAAGAGAACCCAGGTCTCCAATGTGGAAAGCCCAGTCACTAGCCACGCATTCCTACTGCCTTTTGGGATGAATGTATGAAATAGATACAACCTGGTTACGTGTCACTACCCACCACTGCACAATGGAGCCAGGAAGAGAGCACTAGAGTTGTGATCTCTAATCGGTCTAGTAAGCATTTGTGGACCTGCTGGCACAGTGTGTGTCAAGTCCCACTCTGGTGTTTGGCCTCAGAAATAATGGCAATTCCTCCTGAAGTTCAAGTGGTGGGGATGTGTGCTGGGGACCACAGAGGCCATGCTACAAATTCTGCAGCTGTGGGAGTGGGGATTGAGTGGTTCTACTTGATCTATATTTTAGTTTTCTTTTTTTTTAATAGTTCAATTCACATGCTAGTTAAAACTGTTATAATCTGTTGATTGTGGGGCGATGTGCCATAAAATCCTACTGTTCCAAACTGTGAACATCTGCCACGCACTGACAGGTTTGGAAATTGAGAAGTAAAGTGACCCAACCAGCTCTCTCCTCTTGAACAATTCCTGATGTGTATCTTTATATAAAGCACATGACCCAGAGTGCAGGCTCAATAGCCTGGATCTTACCATAATACGTTGCTATCATCATAATGACATACACAGAGGTCCTCGTTGGAATTGCGATTCCCCCCCCCCCCTCCCCAAATTGCTTATGTCAACCCATGTTTGCCTTCAAAAATCACAGCTGGAAAATTAAAGAGAAATGAAACATATAAAACATGTGTCTTGTTTATTTACCTTAAGTAAATGTCAGGTTAAAAGGAGCTGAGAGGGAACTTTCATAACTAGAATACATGGTAAAAACATCCACAAATTTGAAGAAGTGTTGTTCTGAAAAGTACCAAAGTGGAAATATTGGCCCTGAACTATGGGGTTGAATTAATGTTACAGTCTCTCACTTTCAGAAATATTTTATACATCTCGATCTTATGTTCTCTCGCCTCCCTTTTCTTTAATTTCATCTAGTTTTACACATCATTTTCTCTAGCACTCCTTTCCCATCTGTTTATTTCTCTGCGTCTCCCCAACCCTTCTCTATTCCCTATCACAGATCATTCTACTCCAGGTTCCCAGTTCTATCCCCTGAGTTTATCCCTTCCGCTCTTGCAGCCTGCCCCAGAGCATTTCCCTTCTCAGGACGATTTTGCTTTCACTCTTCATTTAAGTTTCCCACCACTTTCTCCAGGCTTCTGTCTTTACACTGGTTTTACTTTATTTTTCCTTTTTTATTCTTTCATTTCTTTCCCCCGTTTTGGTTAAACCTGCCCTGTACTTGACTCTTCACATCTTCATCCAGCTGCCATCACCCCACCCTCTAACTGCTTCCCACTATAGCATCCCTTCTCTCATGACTTGTAGGTCACACTCTCCAGTTTCTGGGTCTCCCTCTCCCAGGCTCCCTGCTCCTGGGGAGCCTCCAGCTTCTCCCCAAAACCCCAAATCCTAATTAATTAATTCTGTGTCCCTGTCACCCCCACATCTGCCTGTCCCCAGCCTGGCTGCTAATTCTACTACTCAACCCCCACATCACTTTTGCCCCCAGCTCCTCCCTCAGCTCTGCCCCTGCAGCCCCACATCTGCCCCTCAGGACCCCTCTGCTCCTGCAGGGGTTCTTCCCCCCACCCCCTCCCATCCCTGGTGCTGCAGGGAGGGAGAGGAGCTTTCGGGGCCATAGAGATGAGATATCGGGGGTTGGGTAGACAGGGGTCCTCCAGGGGCATGGAAATGAATCAGAACACATTAAATGGGAATCCTCCAGGTCATAGAGACTAGGATGACTGTGGCTAGAGAAGCCCATTTTTTCATTCCAGTGGGCTCTTCCCCCCCATGTCAGTGGCACTGTCTGACCAAGGATCCCCAGAGTCCTCCTGTATCATAGAGGACAGTGGCAAACAGGCTGCACAATCCCTGGGGCAGTGACGAGATTGGCTTCTCTACCTCACCTACTGCTCTCTGTGGTTTGACACCAGAGACTGCACAGAGTTGAGTCCGGATGCAACTTCCGGGGTTGCAGAGACTTCATGATAGAAAGTCCACAGGAGGAGATCATAGAGACTACACTCTCTGAGGCTAGAAGGGCTGATTTCAGGCTCCCCAGTGGGATATTCCTCTCTCTCCCCCCACGCCCATGGTCTCAGGGACACAGGTGGAGCCGGGATCCTACCCCCAGCACCCAGAGCCAGGGTCGGATTCTCTCCCCAGGGACGGAGCCTGGCGGGAAAGTGAAGATCGGGGCCTCGTCACCAGCACCAATAAATGTCACCTGCCCCCGGTCACAGTCCAGACAAACCCGGATCCTGCTGGGGACCCGGCTCAGGGGCAGGAGGGTTGCAGGGGAGGTGAGAGCCCAGAACTGATCCAACACATACCCCACAGCACAGATCCCCTCCTCAGGGCTGA
Organism: Emys orbicularis; assembly: GCF_028017835.1. Taxonomy (NCBI): domain Eukaryota; kingdom Metazoa; phylum Chordata; order Testudines; family Emydidae; genus Emys; species Emys orbicularis. Next base: position 10,026,324 of record NC_088695.1, on the reverse strand, counting down.
TCTGTCCCTTCCTCCTCACAGACTCTCTGGCCACCCCCACAAACCAGCCTCCCCCACCACCCACCTCCACCTCCCAGCAATGTCTCCCCGAGGTGAATCCCTCACAGCCCAGTACACAGGGCTCAGTGTCAAATCTTTCAGGACTGTCAGGCAGATCCTGCCATGTTTCTTCCCATCTCACGCTTTTCCAATCCTCAGACAGGACAAGTTGGGGATGAACCGTGTCTGGATCCAGAGTCACGTTCACTGGGGAGAGAGAATCAGAGCGTTGGGGGCAGAACTCAGCCCTGGGGAAGGTTGGGACCATTTCTCACACTCCCCAGCAGCCCTGTTCTGGCTGGGACAGTCCTGGCCTGGATCCCAGGGAGCTGCCTTTGTCCTGGGCACCTGAGGCTGAGCAGAGATGTCACTGCAGTTCCTCACTGTTTAATAGGAATCACTTCACTGGTTTTTCATTTGTTTGCAGAGGCTTCAGTTCCTCCTGCTGGGGCTGCTCCATTCTCAGTGACAGAGACACAGCAAGGAAGGTGTCAGAAGCTTTTGGTGAGGAGGGATGAGAAGAGGCAGGTACCAGCTTTAAACCCCAGAGGGAAGCTCCCTTCCCTAATGCAGCCTCCACTCCAGGGTCAAGGAACAGAGAGGAAGGGGCAGCATTGCGGAGCGCCAATTAAGACCAGAGAGTGGGAGGTGGCATTGGGTGGGGTAGCCCCATCCCCAGCCCAGAGAGAAGGGAGAGGGGCCAGCATCAGAGCGAGAGCATCTCCCCAATCCATGAAAGAGTGAGCCGCTCTAATGGGAGAGCCCAGCCCTGCCCAAAGGAACGGCAGGATGTTGGAGAAGAGCGATGGGGAGACCCCCTGCACTGGGGTGAAGGAGACGGATCTGTCAGCACTCAGGGGAGGGAGCTCTCATTCCCCTCAATTTATATGAAAAGTCCTGTGATTGTCTATGAAAACCCCAAGGTCAGAGTTAAGGGTGTTTGGATGCTGCTCAGGGAGAGTGTTTCTGATCATCAGTGTGGGCATGAATTCAGCAAAAAAGGTTGGTGTCAGGATTGTTTATGTGACTTCAGCTTCTGATCTCCTCACTGTTTAATGGGTTTATTTTTCGGGTTGGGTGCCATGGCTGGGGTTGATTTGGTTGGTAACTTTAGCTACAATCTCATGAAGATGTTTTCATTAGAATTTTCTCATAATTTAAACACATTCTCACCCTGTCTGAACGATCCCATTTAAGCCTTGTCCTGGCCATCCCGACTTTTTTGACAAAAATGGGGTGCAGAGGAACGAGCAGGGGGGCGAGTGGTGATGCCAGCCCCAAACAGGTGGGGAGGCAGAGCTCAGGCAGGGAGGAAGGCGGGGCTCAAGCTAGCAGTGATGCCAGTGCATGGGGGGCAGGCAGTGCTTGGGCAAGCAGCAACACCAGTCCTGTTGGGGTGGAGCGGGGAGGGCTCGGACTAGCCCCACACGGTGTCCTGTTTTCCCTTTGGGAAATTTCGTCAACCTACCTCTTTTTGTCTCCAGTGCAGACGGCAGAGTGTCTGAATGGGGAAAGGAGGAAAGAGATCAAATTTGTGACTCCGCTATTCAGTGCCTGCAGGGGCCGGTGCAGACCTTGGCACAGGCTAAGGAAGTTCTGAAGCCAGCCAGAGTTACATCCCGATGACAATGGCCCCCGTGTGTCTTGCCCAGTGTGCAGAGTGTCAGAGGCCCAGCTTTACACTGCCCACGTCCCTGTATCCCTCATCTACCCCCTCCCTCTTCCACCCGCCCTCACCCCCCCCCCCCCCATTCCCAGCCCTCTCAGGAACACGCCTTGTGCCTGCAGCTGCTGGGGAGGAGGCACAAGAGGCTCCTGTGCTGGAGGGATCCCTCACCGTGGGGGAGGGGCTTTCTCCTTCCCTCCAGCCCATGTGCCCAGACTAACTGCTATATGGGACCAGAGCCCAGTGATGGGCTGGGTCCAGCTCTAACAAACGGCCTTTCATTTAGGGTCTAGATTTTGGGTGCCGACCTTTAGGTACCTGGGGCCTGGTTCTCAGAGGGGTTGGGCACCTGCAGCTTCCACTGACTCCACCTGCAGCTGTGGAGGCTGCACAGCTCTGGAGCACCTGCCCTGCAGCTCTCGAGTTGGGAGAGAGAAACTCAGGTGCCCCAAATTAGGTCGTTTTGCTAAATTTGGGCCTGAATGTTGTGACCTTCGGTAAGTCGTGAATTTATGTAAGACATCCTGATGCTTGGGCCCCCTACATCTCCTCAGTTTATCTGCTTTCCACTAGTTATTATGTTCAGAATTGAGAATTGGTACAAGGGTCATGCAGAAGTTTGCACAGACCGAGATTGTGCGTTTATACTGACTGACTGGCAACTGGCCAGTACTTCTTTCAGTATATCTGTCATTTCTTACTTTCATAGTAATTGTAATAGCAAGGCATGCTTTAGATACAAATAAAGGTTTGAATTAATCAACCTGAGTAACTTCGACCCCAAGTGTGTGGCATTCTCACCCAACAATTAAATACACACATAATCTAATTATGAACCAATTGGCCGGAGACATTCTCCTCCGATAGACTCAGATGCTCATCCCAATTTCCCCTCCTAGATCCCTTCTGGTACCTTTGAACTTCCTCACAGTCTCCAATAGCGCAATAGTTTTCTGGGAGAAACCACTGACTCGCTCTTCCAGTTCAGGAGAAATCTCCTCTGGCTGCTGGAACTTCCCCTTCTCCCACCTGGACGGAATAATTTCATGTGATTCTATTTCATGTATTGACTCATAAGTTCTTGCTAGTGAGCTACTTCTCTAATGGGCCTGGAGTTAGAATTCCTCGACTTCTCCCAGCCTCAGAGCAGGTGCAGCGCAGGCCATGGCAGTGAAACCTTCCCCCAAAAGGACCCATTAATATTCTTCAACTCTGGCCTGGAGAGACCTGCTCTGGGGATAAAAGGGGAATTGAGTCTCCATGGCCAATTCACTCCTTCGCCTCCATGCTCTGATGGACAGGAGGTTCCCAGGTGAAGTGTTGTAGAAATCTGCCCATTAGGAACTAGACTGAGACACCAACTGCCCCCTCCCCAGCTCATTCCACACAGGTCTCCAAACAGTCCTCAGATGGGACAGACTCTTGGACCACTGCTTCCCTGGGCTGAATGGTGACCAGGGCCCCAGCAGTGAAAGGCCCATATTCCATCCTCACTATACTGAGGCAGCCAGTCCCCAAGGGAGGTGACATGTCTAGGAAATACTTGAGGTCAGTTTTCCCCACTGTATGGATAATTCCAGAGTCTTCTATAAAAGGGTGAGAACCTCAGGATAAAATTGATCAGAGAGATTTGTATCCAGAATGTGACCTTCCCCACACATTTTGCTGTATAGCCCCTGCGAGATGCGGTGCTAACATCATCTCCAAGCTCTTTCCCAGCGTTGTGAAGTGTGAGGGGGAGTGAGAGAGAGACACGTACCTGCTCAAGGTGCTTCTGACATCCTAGAGGAGAGAGAGCAAGAGAGTGTATTTCAGTCCCACCTGACACACACTTAACACTCCAAAGAAGGGATTTTGCAAGTATGGGGGAAAGAGGCCATAGGCGCCAACTTCCCCTCTAGCCAGGGGGTGCTTGACCCCCCCACTCCACTCCTTCCCCCAATTCCCACACCCTGCCTCTTCCCACCCCGACCCCTCACATGCCCCGCCCCCACTCCACCCCCTCCGCCAAACCCACGCCCCCATCCCACCTCTTCCTGACCGCTTCTCCCCGCTCCGCCTTTTTCTGCTCCCTGCCCCCAAGCACGCCCCATACCCGCTCCTCCCCGCCCTCCCAGAGCCTCCTGCATGCTGCGAAACAGCTGATTTGTGGCGGTTGGAAGGCGCTGGGAGGGAGGGGGAGGAATTGATCAGTGGGGCTGCCAGCGAGCAAGAGGTGCTGGGAGGAAGGGGGAGAGGGGGAGCTTGGCTGCCCATGGGTGCTAAGCACCCACTAATTTTTCTCCGTGGGTGCTCCAGCCCTGGTGCATCCATGGAGTGGGCACCTATGAAAGAGTCCCTTCCCTGGCTCCAGGGCCATGGATTCCCTGAGCTTATGGAGCTTGTCTATCTCTAATATCAATGTGTCTGTGGCTCTGCAAAGAATAATAATTCACATTTCAGGAACGCACACACTGAGTTACACTGTGATCTCTGACTGCTGGACTGCCGTGCTCATGTTTTAGGAACAGTCCTGTCCCTGTATTGGGATCTGGAGTATTTCTAACTCAGTCTAACCTGCAGGAATTCACTTGTTGGCTTCTGACACTTCCCCTCCATCTCACTGATCAGCTCACTGAGACGGGAAATCTCCTCTGAGAGTTTGGTGATATTTTCATTCTGTATCTTCACAATCTCCTCATTCAGCTCTGCCAGTTGGGCCAGCAGGAGTCGCTCTTGTTCCTCCAGGAATTGCCGCAGTTGCTGAAATTCAGACACAATCTTCTGTCTCTTGGTTAGTGTCTTTCTCTGTAACAAAAAAATAGGGAACGGGCTGGTCAGGGACATGGATGGAGCCTGGGGTCCTGTCACAGAGTGCTGAGTGTGCAGGAGGGAGAATTTCTTTGCAAATTTTAAGTCACCTGACACTGTGCAATGCCCTGTGGTTACTAGAGAGAGGATTTTCTCACACCTTTCCTTTTGGCCCCAGAATCTCATAAAGGGACATTCCCACGTCTGACACGGCTCGAATAATGTATTATTGATGGCCTCGGAGATGCAAATCCAAAACAGCAGGAGGACTCAGCCACTAGAGCTGGGTGACATTTTCTGCACACAATTTTTTTTCCAGGGAAAAATGCAGCTTTGTCGACACTGAAACGTTTCATGAATTCCTGTCACTGTCACTCAGTTGTTTTGTTACAAAGATAAATAAATGAAAAATCAAAATATTTTCTTTGAAATCTTTTTTCCAGGATTTTAAATGTGAAATTACTTGTTGGTTGAAAATTTCCTTCTTTTTTATATAATTATATATTTTTAAAGAAATGGTCAAAATTGAAACAAAACATTTTGATTTTGTCAAAATGAAACATTTCTTTTGACCAAGAAAAAGTCAAATTTATTATTTGCTGAAAATATTATAAAAATAATTTTTGGTTCAAGCCAATTTTTTTTTTAATATCTAGCCAGGGAAAAAGATCTGGTATTTGCCCAGCTCTACTCAGAACCAGGTGGACAGAGACAGATGGGGAGAAAAAAACAGATGAAACTATGACACGAAAAACTTCAGACTCAGGCAGAGAGCTGTGCTTTTGATACACTCAGTTCACATTGGGAAGAGTTTTATCACAGCCACAAAAGCTAGAAATTAATTCACTAATTAAAATGAAAGCGTAGAATCTGTAGAGCAACATGTTATCCTTTTCTGGGGAGAGGATTTTTCAGGCCCTTTATATGGATGCACACATACACACACAGACACAGTATCCCAGGATCATGAAGCAGTGGACAGAAGTCCACATTCCCCAAGGCCACAAATCAATCATTCACAAGAGTGAAATGTGAAGGAAATAAGCTGTACTAAAAGATAATTTCTAATGAAAAGAAACTGACTTAACAAATAAGGAAGATGTGAACTGTAGTGAAAATAGTAAGGAGTGTAAAACAACATCTCTGGACAGCACCCTCAGGCATACAAGGTGAATGACAGGAATGGGGAAATTGTCAGAGCGCAAAGGGACTGTAAGCCAGAAGGGAGCGGAGGGATAGAACCCAACACCTCACATGCCGGAATACATGACTGTATTTAAACTGGAGCTTAAAACTGTAAACAAAGATTGCACAAGAGGATTCCCCAAGACATAACTAAACATCCTCCAAACTCTGGGCTTATAGAAGACTGAGAACTGTGAAACTGCAGAGTGACCGTGTATCAGGGGGGTTGTTCTAGTGCATTGGATTTTCTAATGCAAAATTCTGTTAGTTCATAAATATAAATAAACTGTTACCTATAAAGGGAGTCTAATTAAACTAATAGTAGCTAATATGGAGTAGATAAAAATAATAGTTTACAGTAGTTTAGGGTTACCATATTTCCACAATCAAAAAAGAGGACACTGGGGGGGAAGCCCCACCCTAGCCCCACCCCATCCACTCCCTCCCACTTCCCACCCCCTGACTGCCCCCTCAGAACCCCAACCCCCCTGCTTCTTGTCCCCTGACTGCCCCCTGCTGAGAACGCCCCACCCTAACTGCCCCCCTAGGACCCTACCTGTCCCCTGACTGCCCCGACCCTTATCCACTCGCATGGGTGGCAGGGTTGTAGAAATTTTGGTGGTGCCCAACCCCCCCCCCCACCTGCCTAAGGCTCTGGGAGGGGGGTTGGGTGGGGGGAGGAGGTTTGGGGTGCAGGTCCTGGGCTGGGGATTAGGGTGCAGGAGGGGTGCAGGGTGCAGGCTCTGGGATAGAGTTTGGGTGCTGGGTGCAGGCTCCGGGCTGGGGCAGGGGGTGGGTGTGCAGGAGGGGGTGAGGGGTGCAGGCTCTGGGATGGAGTTTGGGGGTGGGAGGCAGTGCAAAGGGAGGGGGTGCAGGCTTTGGGAGGGAGTTTGAGGGCAAGAGGGGGTGTGTGGGAAGGGGGAGGGGGTTTGGGAGGGAGTTTGGGGATAGGAGGGGATGCAGGGGTGAGGGCTGTGGGTCTGAGGATGAGGGGTTCATGATGCAGGAGGGGGCTCAGATACGGAGCAGAGGATTAGGGTGTGGGGGGATGAGGGCTCTGGCTGGGGCTGGGGATGAGGGGTTCATGATGCAGGAGGAGGCTCAGGGCTGGAGCAGAGGATTAGGGTGCGGGGGGATGAGGGCTGGGGCTGGGGGGTTTGGGGCATTGGAGAGGCTCAGGGCTAGGGTGGAAGGGCAGGGTAAGGGCAGCCTGTCTTCCCATTAGTGGATGGGGGACGCTAGGACCCGGGGGCAGCAGACAGCAGTTGCTGCTGGCTCTGGCAGTACAAGCAGGCAAGGGAGAGGCAGGCAGGGGAGGGGCTCACGGGGGGGGGGATGCACGGAGGGAGGGTGGCAGATGGAGGCCGGGGACCCATCCAACACTCCCCCGCTCCCTGACTGCCCCCCCCCCCCCCGGACTCCCCTTACCATTCTGGCTCCACGTGTAGGCAAAACACGCTGCCCGGTGGGTCGGTTTGTGTGTTACACAGGGCTGCAGACAGAGGGAGGGGGGAGCAGGGGAGGGCTCTGGCTGCTGGAGGCCAATGGGAGCGGCTCAATCGGCCCAGCCACCCAATCAGCAGCTGCACTCTGCATGGAAGGGAGGGAGGGAGGCGAGGGAGAAAAAAACCCCGGACATTTTAACCTTGTTACCAATTCCTCCCGGACGGCTATTTAGAGACGCAAAAGCCGGACATGTCTGGGGAAATACGGACGGATGGTAACCCTACAGTAGTTTATGGCAGTGGTTTTCAACATGTGGCCTGCAAACCTCTTGGGGTCCGTGGACTATGTCTAAAGGGTCCACAAAAGACTTAGACTGAAAACAGACTGACCAGAATTCAGCTATACACACAGACAATAGATTTCCAAAGGGGTCTCTGCACCTCCATTCGAAATTTCCAGAGGGGCCCGCAAATGAAAAGAGGTTGAAAAATACTGGTTCATGGTGTAGGCCAAAGCAGTAATTCCTGTTAAAACAACTAATTTTGATTTCCTTGTGATTATTCCCCACTTAACGAATTTCTGCTTTACCCCCAAGTGATTGAGATAAAACATAATTGGGCCTCTAGATTGCCCCGGCCTCTCCTTATTGCTCTGATTCAGAACGCCCCTCCATCCAGCTCGTTAACAATGCAGGTTAATAATAACAGACACTTACCAGATATTCCTGGCTTCTCGTCTCTACACTCACTTTACATCCCAGCAGCTTTTCTCTCTCTTCCCTCAGAGTCTGCAAATGGGCCTGAATCTTTTCCTGGAGAAACAGAAAATGATTTGAGGGGTGTTATTTTTAGATTTAGGAGTGAGAGGGTGTGTGGGTGGGGAGCTTTTCCAGCACAAACAAACAAACACTCTACTGATGAGTGGAGAACCCAGTAGGTTTATGATATCAGATATACCAAGGAAGTGGAGTCATATTACTGGACACTGGGAGTGTTTTATTTTCAGACTCCTTGACATTGTTTGATCTTGTTTCTCCATTAATTTACAACAACATGAAACTGAGGTCAGATCGTTGGATTTTTCATTCACTATGTGAAATATCCTGTTTTTAAGAAGGTTTAACAAACAAAGTGATACAAATTCCAGAAGCCACCAGGGCTTGAAATATGGGCTGGGATTCTCAAAGGAGCCCAACTCCCACTGAATTTCAGCACTGAACCCCTGGAGACTGGACTGCTTGGAATGAACTGGTCTGAGCATGAGGGCAAACCCTATTAGATGTGTTGATTTTTGACAAAAATGTTTGGCATTTGCGCTAGTGCTGTCCTGAACCCTTCCAGTGCTAATGCTGCCCGGCTAATGCTGCCCAGCTCCCAGCAAAGCTCCCAGAAGGGAGTTCTAGAGGTTTCAAAATTCTGTGCTGTGGGAGAGCAGTGTAAGGACTAGTGAATCCACTTTGGTTGGTTCTTAAGATTGACACAGGTCAGCACCGCCCAGTGGTTAGTTTTGCTCCAACACAGTCTAATCCCCATTGTATTTGGCATGTACCTGTGCTGCCTGGAGCCCTTTTGTGCATGCACTGAAAGTCCACAGGGTCTATGGAGTGTTTAGCACAAGCATCTTCTCTAGTCTAGTGCAGGCCGGCATCAGAGTTAAACTTCTCATGGAGCAACACAGGAGTTCAGAATCCCAGTGGGAAACCTCATCATCATGCTGGGCCTGGCACCTTTATCAAGGCGTCTTTTCCTCCTAATGGCCTTTCTTAATTATTGCTCAGTCAGGAGACAGCTGTATCGGAACCCTCCCAGCATTGGGTGAGGCAGGCTCGGCAGAAAATATTCCCACCCTCCCGACTGACAGGTTCTCTGAAATACTCCAGACAGGTGGAACAAGTAGGTTCATGCTGGAATCTTTCCACCAAGTTCTCTGCAGCCATAACCTCTCTGTGGAGAGCTGGACCCAACCCTGTGGGACAGGAGCTGCCACTGGGGCTGAGTATGGTGGGTGGCAGGTTCTTCACTCCCTCTTCACTCCAACGTGTAAGACTTAGGACGTTTATCGAGGGCCTCACTTCTCCACCTGCATGACCCTTTGGAGCATTCCCAGTTGCTGGGAAACCTACTTAGGCCTCAAATCCCTCGTTCTTCATCAGTGGAGGCTCATTCAGTGGCTGTCTGGGGCTCAGGGAAACCCTAATGCTGGGGGAAGGTGACTTTCCCAAGGCTCTGGCTATAAAAATAACAGTTGGTCATTTCCTACCTTGAATTCTTCAGCAGCTTCCTCTGCAGGAATGACGGTGTGATCTCTGTGCTGCTTGGATCTGTCACACACCAGGCAGATGGGGATTTCGTCCTCTTTGCAGAACAGTTTTAGAGGCTCCTTGTGTTTCTCACACAGTCTCTGTTTCTGGTTCCTTCACTGTCTGCAACCTGAGTTCTCTGGCTGCTTCCACAACATTCCTGAGCTGCCTGTTGGGCCTGAGGTTCCTCTGGGGAAAGGTCTCTCTGCACTGAGGGCAGGAGACGTCTGTATCGAATCCCCCCCAGCACTGGGTGATGCAGGCTCGGCAGAAGCTGTGATCACAGTCTAGAGACACCGGATCTTTAAAATACTCCAGACAGATGGGACAGGTCACTTCATCCTGGAGAGTTTTTGCTGGATTTGCAGCAGCCATGGCTTCTAGCGCAGGAAAGAGATGAGAGAGGAGTTTAATTTCACTTCCTTCTGCTCAGAAATGGGTTGATTGATGTTTGCATTTTTATTAGGCGTTTCTTTTCTGGGTGCGGTCACGTGTTTGTTTTTTGTGGACTGTAAAGAATCTTTGAATGAAGTGTGATGAGTAGGGCCCTACCAAATTCACGGCTGTGAAAAATGCGTCATGGACCATGAAATCTTGCTATTGTAGGGGAGAGGCAGGGCTGGGGGCACCCCAGCTGGGGGCTCCTACCATGCACTGGTTACCAGCTGCTAGTCCCAGCCTACTTTCTCTTCTCCCAAAGCCGTCTCAGACTCACCTCTGGGAACCTCTCCTGGCTGCAGGAAACTCCATGGCTGCTGGCTGAAAGCCCAGCTCTGAAGGTAGTGCAGAAGTGAGGGTGGCTGTCAATCCCCAACCAGGGTGGAAGACTTCTGGGAACACCCAGATTTATGGTACCTCCCCCCCCCCCCCCCGACCCTCAGTTCTTCACTGCTGCTGGTGGGGGACACCACTATTTACCTCTCTCCATTCTGAAAACTGACCATTTATACCTACCCTTTGTTTCCTATCTTTTAACCAGTTACCAATCCATGAGAGCACCTTCCTCTTATCCTGTGGCAGCTTACTTTGTGTAAGAGCCTTTGGTGAGGGACCTTGTCAAAAGCTTTCTGAAAATCTAAGTACACTATATCCACTGGATCCCCTTGGTCCACATGTTTGTTGACTGCCTCAAAGAATTCTAGTAGATTGGTGAGGCATGATTTCCCTTTACTAAAACAATGTGGACTCTTCCTCAACAAAGTATGTTCATCTATATGTCTGACAATATTGTTCTTTATTATAGTTTCAACCAGTTTTCCCGGTACTGAAGTCAGGCTTACAGGCCTGTAATTGTCGGGATCACCTCTGGAGCCCTTTTTAAAAATTGGCGTCACATTAGCTATTCTCCAGTTATTTTGAACAGAAGCTGATTTAAATGATAGGTTACAGACTATAGTTAGTAGTTTTGCAATTTCACATTTGAGTTCCTTCAGAACTCTTGGGTGAATACCATCTGGTCCTGGTGACTTATTACTGTTTAATTTATCAATTTGTTCCAAAACCTCCTCTAATGATACCTCAATCTGGGACAGTTCCTCAGATCTGTCACCTAAAAAGAATGGCTCACATCCTCAGCTGTGAAGACCAATGCAAAGAATTAATTTGGTTTCTCTGCAATCAACTTCGCTGATATAAAGCAAAGTTAAGTCGTAAGCAAGAGGCAGGCCCTGCTCGCAAAATTTGGCAAGCACAGGACTGATGTTGCAGAAACACATATTCCTAAGAGGTGCTGGGCACAGAGCATTCACACTAGCACATTCCAGAAGGATGGTACCAGAACATCCAGATACCAGCACATTCCCCAAAGAGAACAGGAACACACTGACCCCTCCTATAGATAAGGTCAGGATGACAGCATGATGGATAGAGATATTTTAATCAAACTGGCATATACAAGGCAATGGGTGGCACCTTGATACGTCAGAGGCAATACGCAACTTGTTTGTATCGGTGTATACAGATGTATCTCAGAAGGAGTGTCTGTGACCAGACTAGGGAGCAGTGGAAAGTCCCGCCACTGACTGAGCAACATCCATTGTCACGAGCATAGTTGTCTTAGTCTCCTTGTAGAATCTGCCAGGTGATATTACTGTGCTTCGTCGACAATACGCCTGGCCGGGTGCTTTCACTGAAAACCGAGTCTGTGGATCTACGGGGCAGTTTAATTAAGCTCTGCTGTCTCTTCTATCTGCGCAGAGCTGGGACAGCACACTGAATAAACACACGCAGCCAACATCTGACCACACCTATGACGGTGAAATTGACCAAAATGGACCCTGAATGTGGTAGGGCCCTAGTGATGAGTCCAAATTGACATGAACTCCTCCAAAATGTTGCAGATACCCCACTGCCCTGCAGCCTGCCCTGTCCTCTAGTCACTCGCTTGTAAAAATTAGAGCTGGTGAAAATTTTTTCTAATGGAACAATTTTTCTATCAGAAAATGCCATTTTGTTGAAATCAAAACTTTCCATGGGAACATGTCCACTTGGATGATTTTTTCTAGTGAAGCATTTCAATAAGGTTTGTGACACTGTATGGAATATTTGGGACCCTTTACGATATTATTGATACAAAAATTATAAAAGTGCAATGAATCTTACCAGATATACCCTGTAATGTATCAGTGGGAATCACATTTATATGTTTGTATCATCTTTGTATCATGAGTTAGGAATATGGGCTGTAGCCCACGAAAGCTTATGCTCTAATAAATTTGTTAGTCTCTAAGGTGCCACAAGTACTCCTGTTCTTTTTGCGGATACAGACTAACATGGCTGCTACTCTGAAACGTGAGATCTATCTGTATTTCGAACTTGTGCTGTGTATCTGGGTGACACCCCCAGAGAGATTGGCATCAGCACTAGTTAGCCTGTTCGATGGCCCATCAGCTGTACAATGGATCCATTGAAAAAAGCCAGGGGCTACACCTGATGAGTCAGCAAGACATGTAGGAGCATGCCTATGGAAGAGAACTCTTAAGGCATTTCCATGCCATGTGCTTTGAAGCTTGTGTTTGGGACACAGGAAGTACAAACCACATGGCAAAAAGAATATAAAAAGCAGCTGCATCATCTCCATTTTGTCTTCAATAATCCTGCTTCCTACCTTTCGAGCAACTTCTCTACAAATTGAAGCTCTGAACAAAGGTCTGAATTACCTATCCAAGCTGTGGATGTGTTCCAGAGGGACTCTCAAGACAGCAAAATCAACAATACTGCTAAGATCCTGATATGTGGACTTTGAAGTCTTATGTATGTATCTGATTGCTTTACCATTTAACAACTCTCTTCTTGTTCTTTCCTTTTCTTTTATAATTAACCTTTAGTTTTACACACTAAAGGATTGGCTGGCAGCCTGGTATTTCGGGTAAGATCCAAACTAATATTGACCTGGCAATGTGGCTGACCCTTTGGGGTTCAGAAGAACATTTTCTATAGTGAGCAGAGTTTCAAATAACTTCTCACTGTACTGGATCTAGGTACTGATTGGGAGCCAGAGAGCTGGAATGCAGTAAAGCAGGCTCTGTGATTTCATTTTTTCAGCTTCTTGATAACCAGTGTGGGGGATCAGGAGCACCGTTTGTGACTGGTTGGTGACTCTAACTTCATTGTTAATCACCAGTTTTCGGAGAATTTGCTCTCCTTTTTCAGCCTGCCCTGACCTTGGCATTTTCACCGTGGGCTGCCCCAGGCACCCCGGGTCGCAAAGTTAAAATGTTCCCTTTTGATTTCACTGCTCTACAGCCAAAATGCTTCTGAAATAAATGTAGTCAAACTTTACTAATTCTGGGTCACTGAGAACGAAAATGATGCTTAAAATTGTTGATTGGCTCTAGTTTTCAAGATATGCTATTGGGTCAGTATATACAACCCTTGACTTGGGAATGGCAGAGGATAAGTGAGTTATAAAGGGAAGGGATCTCAATTTAAACCAGAAATTACTAAAATACATCTTTGACTGGATCTATGAATAAATCTATGACTGGGTTTGGACAGTACTTGCTTTGTAGGCAAAACAATGAATGATGCAATCTGAAGCTGGTATTGCGTCATACATAATTTGAATTGCATCATGTTATTCCTAGAAGTCATGGATGATGCAATCATAACGAAGCTTACATCACTCTGCTGAACAAATTGCCCTATATCAGCTCTAGAAATCATACAGTGTTGTGCTCTCTTATTTGTCAGTGTTTGATTTTGCAAAGGGACACATTTCTGTTTAGCCAAAGTGAGCAGAGATGCCTCGTACTTGTGTGAAGAGTGCAGATAACTTCTGCTATGTTTGTGGTGAAGTGACTTTTGCATCACAAAAGCGCAGTATAACCACTATGGTTAAGAAAGCCTATCACCTTTATTTTGGCTGCAAAATTGGAGATCAGGACAAGAGGTGGGCCCCACACATATGCTGCAACACTTGTGCAACAAATCTTCGCCAGTGGTTGAACAGGAAAAGGAAATCTATGCCTTTTGCAGTGCCAATGATTTGGAGAGAGCCAACAGATCATACCAGCAATTGTTACTTCTGCATGGTGCCTCCAGTTGGGAAAGCTGTGTCAAAGAAGAAAAAGTGGACTGTGCATTATCCAAACATTCCATCAGCTATACGCCCAGTACCCCACGGAGAAGGACTGCCGGTTCCTGATGCACCAGAATCATTCTCACTTGAGTCAGACGAGGAAGAGGAAGAGGATGAAACTTCTGGTCCTGAACCATCAATGTCACAGGACCCACATTTTCTCCCATCCTCCTCCTCTGAACCACACCTCATAACACAAGGTGAACTGAATGACCTTGTCAGGGATTTGGAACTACCCAAGAGTAAGGCAGAGCTGTTGGGCTCCAGACTACAGCAGTGGAATCTCCTGGCAGGTGATGTTAGGGTTTCCATGTTCCGTGACCGTCAAAAGGATCTTGTCCCATTCTTCTTCATGGAAGGTGATCTTGTAGCCTGCAACAACATAGGTGGTGTGATGGCAGCCCTCAACATCGTTCACGATCCAGATGACTGGAGACTGTTCATTGATTCATCGAAGACGAGTCTTAAAGCTGTTTTACTGCATAATGGCAATGTTTTGCCATCAATTCCAGTTGGTCATGCAGTCCATATGAAGGAAACCTATGACAACATGAAACAACTTTTGAGGTGCATAAACTATGACCAACATCAGTGGCAGCTTTGTGGCGATTTGAAGGTTGTTGCTCTCTTGCTTGGTCTGCAGACTGGATACACAAAGTACTGCTGTTTTCTCTGCGAATGGGATAGTCGTGCAAGAGATTCCCACTACATCAAGAAAGATTGGCCACTCGGACAGTCATTGGAGCCTGGGAGGAAAAGTGTTCAGCATCCACCACTTGTTGAATCAAGGAAGGATTTTGTTACCACCCTTACACATCAAGCTGGGTCTGATGAAGAACTTTGTCAAGGCCATTGACAAAACACAAGCAGCTTTCAAGTACCTCCGTGGAAAATTTCCAAGGTTAAGTGAAGCTAAGATAAAGGAAGGTGTCTTTGTTGGTCCTCAGATTCATGAACTTCTTCGAGATGATGCATTTGACCATGCACTGCGTGGCAAGGAAAAGACGGCATGGAAAGCCTTCCAGTTAGTGGCAATAAATTTTCTCGGAAACAACAAGGCAGACAACTACAGGTTGTTGGTGGAAAACCTCCTCAAGGCATACAAAAGCCTTGGTTGCAACATGTCACTAAAGATACATTTTTTGCACGCTCATCTAGATTTTTTTCCACCGAACTGCGGAGGAGTGAGCGACGAGCACGGCGAGCGATTTCACCAGGACATTGCAACAATGGAGAAACGCTATCAGGGCAAATGGAGCCCATCAATGCTTGCAGACTATTGCTGGACAGTGACAAGAGATGCTCCATTTAATGAATACAAGAGACAAGCCAAGAAGCGCCGAGTAGACACTGAATAGGACTAAACTATGTACATAATATTTTTTTGCCTTTTGTTTCATAATACATTTTATTTATATAACCCTTTTGCTGATTTTTAAAGTGTTACACAAACAGGACAGGTGAAATATTATCATGTAAAGCAACCATAAACACATGAAAAGACCTAGGTTTACAATTTATGATTAAAACTCTACTATCTACACAATATACATAGACATAAAATGTAAAAACTTAAATATCTTAGAAACAGTAGCCAATCAGTTGTTTTAATTGTCATATTTGAATTCAGCACATCAAAATACATAATAAATAGCACATTTTATCTCTGAAGTAGATGACTTCTCAAAAATTGTAGACCAGTGTTTTTCAGTTTGAAACAACTTTGTCTCACAGTTTATTTTACATTACATTATCAATTATAATGTAAAATCAAAAAGTCAAAATCAGACTAAAACTGTAGAATTTTACTGAAATTAAACATTTCAGTTCACCCCAAATTATTAATTTTTATTTAGTGTTGCAGGGAGGTATTTTTTCATTCTGATTCAATACAAAAAATAAAAACGGAATTTCCCTCAAAATGGACATTCTGGTTCCTGCACCACTCCAATACAAAGCACGAATTCCTTCTACATGTTACTAGACATATCCAGCACACGAGCCACATAGACAGCAACATCTAAAGACCTGTGACTGAACTCCCGTGCTCACATCTCTAGCTACTCCTTTGCACCTCCTTCAGTGAGACAGCCATGGAATCCTTTCCAGTAACTACACTGTGTGCAGATCTGGTCACCCCATCTCAAAAAAGATTTATTGGAATTGGAAAAGGTACAGAAAAGGACAACAAAAATGATTTGGGGTATGGAACAGCTTCTGTATGAGGAGAGATTAATAAGACTGGGACTTTTCAGCTTGGAAAAGAGACAACTAAGGGGGGATATGATAGAGGTCTATAAAATCATGACTGGTGTGGAGAAAATAAATAAGGAAGTGTGATTTACTCCTTCTCATAACACAAGAACTAAGGTTCACCAAATGAAATTAATAGGCATCAGGTTTAAAGCAAACAAAAGAAAGTATTTCTTCATACAATGCACGGTCAATCTGTGGAACTCTTTGCCAGAGGATGTTGTGAAGGCTAAGACTATAACAGGGTTAAAAAAAGAACTAGATAAGTGACTGGATGATAGGTCCATCAATGGCTATTAGCCAGGATGGTCAGGGATGGTGCTAGCCTCTGTTTGCCAGAAGCTGGGAATGGATGACAGGGGATGGATCACTTGATGATCACCTGTTCTGTTTATTCTCTCTGGGGCACCTGGCACTGGGCACTGTCAGAAGACAGGATACTGGGCTAGTTGGACCATTGGTTGGACCAAGTGTGGCCATTCTTATATTTTTATGTTCACTTCAAGAATCAAATCAGCATATGCATATCTCATGAAAATCTCTTTGGAGAGGTAGAAATGGTGAGAACATGAACCTGCCCTCCTGGAAAGTTCCATTTTTCAGTGAAAAACTGAATAGTGAAATATTTTTGTCAAAATGCAAAATATTGCAATTTGAAAATGTCACTGTGGTACCTGAAAGGACCTGTTCAGGTTTCTCAGGCTTCCATTCTCCTGTACAGACCCCAGGGATCCTGATAAAACTATATAAATGGGAGCCTAAGTCTCCCCTGGCACAGCCACCGTCAACCCACCACCAGATGCCTGGGCCGTGGTGGCTCCACGTGCGCTCTGCCTCTTCCCCTCCCTGCTCCCCAAGGCCCCCACCACCTGCTGCTGCCTGGTGAGTCCCTCCTCTCCTCCATTCCACCCTTCTCTCCGGAGGTCCCTGCCACTCGCTGCGTCCCTCCTCTCCACCCCCCTTCCCATGAGATCCCTGCCACCTGCGCATCCCTCCTCATCCCCATGCAAGCAGCGGGGGCTTTGGAGGGTGAAGGAGAGGAGAGATGCGGCAGGCGGTGGGGGCCTCATGGGGGGGAGAAGAGGAGGGACATGGCAAGCGGCAGCGGGGAAGCTGAGCTGGGAGGGGGCCGAGTGGGGCTTGGGATGGAGCAGAGCTGGAGTGTGGGTAGGGCCTCGGGTGGAAGAGGCGGGACAGGGAGCTAGCCTCCCCCAGAGGAAGCTTCACCTGCCCTCCATGAATCTCCCATGATGCACCATGGTTTCTTCTCTTGGTGAGACATTGCATCATGGGTATCCCATGGCCACAGTGCCTCATGGGAGATGAAGTCCATCTGGGGAACCTAGCCCATACAGTAAAATAGGGACATGAAGCAACCATGTGACATCTCCCATGGGACATGGTAGTTGCATGTCCATTTATTTGTTTATTTATTTATTTTGCTTTTCTGATTAAATAATTCTGTTTTGAAGCATTTTTTTATTTAAAAAAATGGAAAGTGACACTTCTTGTGAACATATTAGTTTAATCCAAACTCCAGTTTTCCAACAAAATCCACAACATTTTCAAGCAGCCTTAATCACAGGGACATCACATGAGCCCTTCCATTGATTATCTAGCTGTGCCAAGCACTTTCCTCTTCTCTCATAGCTCACCAAGGGGCTATCATGTTCTAAGTTAGCGGTTCTCAAACTTTAGCACCCAAGGACCCCCATTTTGACTTAAAATTTTTCACGGATCCCCAAGCCCCAGGCCCTGCCCCCACTCCACCCTTTCCTCTAAGGCCCCACCCCTGCCCCACTTCTTTCCACTCCCACTCCACCCTGCCCCACCTCTGTCACTCAGTTTCCTGCCGGGATCACACTCACGACTGCTTCTCTTGGCTTTCTGCCTCACACACACACCAAGCTGCCAGCCAGTCCCTCAGCCCCTGTGTTTTCAGCTAGCTCCAGGGAAACCCCCTCTTAGGCCTGCTCTACTTAGATCAACCTAGTGAGGTTATTCAGGGCTGTGAAACGTTGTGTGCTCTGAGTGCCACAGCTAGATCGACCTAACCCCCGGTGCAGACAATGGAATTCTGCCGGTGACCTTGCTATGGCCTCACAGAAAGGGGGATTAACTAGAACAATGCAGGATGCACCTATACTATGGCACTTCAGCGACACAGCTGCAGCACTGTAGCTCTGCCGTAGTAGTGACTGTAGTGTAGATATACCATTATTCTTACTGAGACCTGGTCTACACCTAAAACTTAGGTCAGCCTAGCTACATCGCTCAGAGCTGTGAAAACTTGCACACCCTGTGCGATGTAGTTAGATCGATCTAACCCCTGATGTAGACGCAGATAGGTCAAGGGAAGAATTCTTCATTGCCCTAGTTACTGCTTCTCCTAGAGGTGGATTTACTGCATTGATGAAAACACCCTTCTATCGATGTAGGAAGTGTCAACGCTAGTCACTCATTTCTACAGGCTCTCGGCTGGTGCGGAGCTTCCAGCTTCTTACCAAAACACCAAATCCCAATTAACTAATTCTGTGGCCCTGCCACCCCACATCTGCCTGTCCCCAGGCCCACATTAATTCTGCCCCCCAACCTCCACATCTTCCCCTCAGGGCCCCTTTTCTCCTTCTGCACCCCCAGGATTTCTTCAACTTGGTGCTGCAGGGAGGGATGGGGTGGGGCTTCCAGGGGCCATAGAGCTAAGAAGCCAGATGGTTGGGAAGACAGGAGTCCTCCAAGTCATAGGTACTAGGATGACTGTGGCTAGAAAAGCCCATTTTTTCATCCCCAGGGGGCTGTTCCCCCTCCATGACTCAGTGACACTGTCTGACCGAGTCCTCCTGTATCATAGAGGACAGTGGCAAACAGGCTGCACAATGCCTGGGGCAGTGATGAGATCGGCTTCTCTACCTCGCTCACTCAATGCTCTCTATGGTTTGACAGTCTATCTCCCCTGGCTGTCGGACGTACCGTGTCCCGCTTGTTACTTAGGGACACTTAGAGAGCTGGGGTGGCATGTCTGTGCTCTGCCCCTTTCTCGGTAAATGGTGGCTGTAACTTTACGCACTCTGGTCCCTTTGGCATCATTGGGACATTGAGACGTTTCAGGATCGAGACTCTGAATCATAAGTTTTTTGGGTCTATTTGCCCAGTGTCTGCTCAGAGCTCAGCACCATGGGGCCCTCTTCCTCCATAGACTGTAATGCAAATAACCACACAAACATTGTATAGATGGGGAAACTGAAGCAGGGAGAAGGCTGGATCAATAGGCCCCCCATTCAGTGGCTGCAAGGGCCAATGCAGACTTTGGCAATAGCTAGGGAAGTCCTGAGCTCCAGCCAGACCTGCATCCCTCTTCTAATGGTCCTAAGGGGCTGACTATAAAAGGTGAGGTGCAGCTTCACCCTGGCCACACCCCTCTATCCCTGCTCCGCCCCCTTCTCCTCCAGCCTGTCCGTGCCCCAACCCCACTCCCACCCGGCCCTCCCAGGAGCACTCCCTGTGCCTGCAGCTGCAGGGGAGGAGGCACAAGCGGCTCCTTTGTTGGAGGAATTTCCCAGGGTGGGGGAGGGCTTTACTTGCCCCACTTGCCCCACGCTAGCCCCACACTAGCCAGCTCGGGAGCCAGAGCACAGTGATGGGCTGGGTCCAAATGTCAAGAATGTCTATTGATTTAGGGTCCAAATTTGGGATCGTGACCTGAGTACTTAGGGGCTGGTTCTCCAAGGGGCTGGGCCCCTGCAGCGCCCACTGACTCCGGCTGCAGCTGTGGATGCAGGTAGATCACGTGCCCTGAAGTCCTGTATTTCGAAGAGATAAACTGAGACAGCCAAAATTAGGCCAGTGTTGTAAATTTAGGCCTTAACGACTTGGCCATTAACAACAGTATGTGGGCTAAGTCTCATTGTGAGTCGCTGCTTATTCTTGATCACATGGTTGCAAGCAGAGACCTAGCAGTGAACGGCCCATGTTATATCCCTAATGTCTAGATGCAGCTGGTCCCCCAGGGATGTAACAAGTTCAGGAGTACTTGTGGCCCCTTAGAGACTAACAAATTTATTTGAGCATAAGCTTTCACGGGCTACAGCCCACTTCATCGGATGCATAGAATGGAACATATAGTGAGGAGATATATATGCACATACAGAGAACATGAAAAGGTGAGAGTTGTCCTACCAACTCTAAGAGGCTAATTAATTAAGAGAAAAAACTTTTGTAGTGATAATCAAGATAGCCCTCAACTATCAACCTCCTCCCAAGGCTATGGCTGATCTGTCCCTTCCTTCTTACAGACTCTCTGACCACCCCCACAGCCCAGCCTCCCCCTTCCCCTACCTGCACCTCCCAGCAATGTCTCCCCGAGGTGAATCCCTCACAGCCCAGCACCCAGGGCTCAGAGTCAAATCTCTCAGGGGTGTTGGGCAGTTGCTGCCGTGTGCATAGACGCCAACTTTTTCTGGCGCTGGTGGGTGCCCGCGCCCCCCCCCTTTTCCCGCCCCGGCCCCGCCCCGACTCCACCTCTTGGCCCCGCCCCCATTCCAACCCTGTCCCCAAAGTCCCTGCCCTAACTCCACCCCCTCCCTGCCCCTATTGGATCCCTTCCCCAAATTCCTGCCCCGGCCCTGCCTCTTCTCCCAGCGCACCGCGTTCCCCCTCCTCCACTCTCCCTCTCTGCTCCGCGAATTAGCGGTTTTGCAGCGCAAGCACTGGGAGGAAAGGGGGGAAAGCAGGACGCTTGCGGCGGAGGCGGAGGCAGAGGTGAGCTGGAGTAGGAGGGTGGGGCAGGGCCACGGGGAGCTGCTGGTGGGTGCTGAGCACCCACCAATTTTTTTCCATGGGCGCTCCAGCCCCGGAGCACCCACGGAGTCGGCACCTCTGGCCATGTGTCTCCCCATCTCACACTTTTCTGATCCTCAGACAGGACGAGTTTGGGATGAGCCGTGTATGGATCCAGAGTCACATTTGCTGGGGACAGAGAGAATCAGAGCGTGAGGGTCAAAGCTCAGCCCTGGGGTGAAATTTGATGGTGTCAGTGATAGGATCTGCCCCAGCTGGAGAGTGACTCAGGGAATCTCCTTCCTCCAGGATGTATCCCTAATGGTCTCAGCACAGTGCTGGGGAGAGTCACGCCCCTGCCAGAGAAGGGCCAGTGAAAGTATCAGCTGCGCCAGGCCTGAGACTCAGAATCTTTCCCCTCCTGCCCCCACCTCTCCCCGGGGAGGGAACTAGAGACTCTGGGAGCCCCAGCAGATGGTACAACTCAGTGAATATTGAGAGAGCTCCCCTCCCCACCTTAAATCTCATTGTGTCCCAGCTGCCCCTGTGCTCGACTTTGCTATGGAGCCTCCCCACTGCACCCGGCCTGCTCTGAAATGTCACAGCTCAGACAGGAACAGGCCACATGGTACCAGGATTGAACATATCCAGAATTTCACTGCTCAACAGCAGTCACAGCACAAAAGTACATTAGCATGAGGCAGAGAGTGAGGGGTCAAAACAAGGGAAGGGGAATGAGGTGGTGGAATGAGGCAGAAGCTACAAGTGTGGGGGGAGGTGTAGAATAGGTGGCTGGTGGAAAGAGGGAGTGGGTCATGCTAGTGATGGGGAGGCTAAAGTGACGTCCTGTTTACCAGAGACAGGAGAATTCTGGGATCATGGTGGATGGAGAGAGGAGAAAAGAGTCAAGCTCAGAACTCCAATCACAGGAGATCCCGGATCTGTACAATGGAACCAGGAGAGCCCCTGTCTGGGATCAATCTCTGTTCCTCTGCTTGAGACTGGAGCAAGGATTGCACACAGACACAGTCCCTGCTCATCCACTCTGTGTGGGGGCACTGCAGAGCTACTGGCTTAGTTGCATTCTTTATAGGGGAGAAGATGAAGGAAGAAACAGAGAGACACTGGAGACAGGC
The DNA here is from genome assembly GCF_028017835.1 of Emys orbicularis. Classification (NCBI taxonomy): domain Eukaryota; kingdom Metazoa; phylum Chordata; order Testudines; family Emydidae; genus Emys; species Emys orbicularis. The sequence goes on along the minus strand of NC_088695.1, from coordinate 10,004,155 downwards.
CAGCAGCAGAGGGAGATAAAACAAACTCCCCCTGGAGAAGTGGCTGTGGAGGTGCACGTCCCACTGGAGCTGTACAATGAGTGGGAACCGCTATCTCAGATCTCTGCAGGGTGCAGTGCACATGCGGGTGGTGGAGGGGCAGGAAGAGTAGATGCAATAGGATGTAGATTCATTGTAGTGTGGTAGGACATAGGCACAAGCCCTGCCTCTCCTCATGATGTGCCGTGAGGTGCAGGGTGCTGGGGAGGTCTGCCCTGAACTATCACATCCACTCCCACATTCAAGGAAAAAGAGGAACATTGTCTCATGGGAACTGATATTTGGACATTGATAAAATGTGATGTTTAATTACCTTCTTCTACAGCTCTTCTCCACCCTAAAACCAACCATATAATTAGAGATGAGAGCAGATGTGAACAAGTATTGCATGATTCAGTATTGTACAAACTAATACACTGAGAAAAAAAGAACCTTATAAGTTCTTCCAGAAGTATACTGGAATATAAAGCATTAGAACCTCCACTAGGTTCCATGAGTGTTTCTCTCCAAGGGTGTAGCTTCACTGCAGAGTTAGTCCAGGATCTTGCCTGGCTGTTCCTCCAACCTGTTTACTGCCCAGGCACAAAAATTCTGACTCAGGTTTGATGGTGCCTTAAACCCAGGGTCAGTGGAAAGGCTTGGAGTATAGGCAATAGCCCAGGTTCTGCTTTAACCAGGGCCGGCTCTAGGCACCAGCAAAACAAGCTGGTGCTTGGGGCGGCACATTTTTAGGGGCGGCATGGCCGGCGCCAGAATGCCGCCCCTAAAAATGTGCCCCAGCCGCCCTAGCTCACCTCCGCTGCTGCTGCCACGGCACGCGAAACAGCTGATTCGCGCGCCGCTACTCGCCCTCCCTCCCAGGCTCTCAAGGAAGGGATGGAGGGGGAGCAGCGGCGCGCGAAACAGTTGTTTCGCGCACCGCAGCCGCTCGGGATCTCCCCCTCCCTCCTAGGTTTGAGAGCCTGGGAGGGAGGGGGAGATCCCGAGCGGCCGCTGCTCCCCCTCCCTTCCTCCCTCCCAGACTTGAGAGCCTGGGAGGGAGGGGGAGAAGCGGCGCCCGCGCCTCGGCCACTCGGAGACTTGAGAGCCTGGGAGGGAGGGGGAGAAGCGGCGCCCGCGCCTCGGCCACTCGGAGTCTCCCCCTCCCTCCCAGGCTCTCAAACCTGGGAGGGAGGGGGAGATCCCGAGCGGCCGCTGCTCCCCCTCCCTTCCTCCCTCCTAGGCTTGAGAGCCTGGGGGGAAGGAGGCAGGGCTGGGGATTTGGGGAAGGGGCAGAGTTGAGGCGGGGCCGGGGGTGGGGTAATTAAAAAACGGGGGGGGGCGGCCAAAATTGTTTTTGCTTTGGGCGGCAAAAATCCTAGAGCCGGCCCTGGCTTTAACTCAGGTTGGTTACCTGCCCACTTTGCAGTGTGGATGGAGGCTGATCACTTCATGGGGTGATAGTCCTCCAGTGCCTTCCCACAATTCCTCCTGGGGCGTATTTTCTTGGCCACTACCTACACCCTTCTTCTGCACTGGAAGCCACCTTCCCGTTTATAGACACCAGTTCATTGTTTAAACATTGCATGTGGTCTGCTACAATTCTACTGCACTTCCATAGTACTTACAGTAGGTATGGCTACTTCCACATTTGCATGTTCTCTGTATGTATAAATATCTTCTTGCTGTATGCTCCATTCTATGCATCCGATGAAGTGGGCTGTAGCCCACGAAAGCTTATGTTCAAATAAATTTGTTAGTCTCTAAGGTGCCACAAGTACTCCTGTTCTTTTTGCAGATATAGACTAGCACGGCTGCTACTCTGAAACTTGTACAGAGATGTCATCTGAGAGATCATCCTTCCAGCATGCTGCCAGCTGGTCAGGTACTGAAGTGAGGATCCTGGTGGACCTCTGGTGCAAGCTCAGTAACACACACAATTTGGGGAGGGATGGAGCCAAAATCTGCTGTTTGAGGAGGATGTCTCCAAGATGCTGGCAACGAAGAGATTTCAGCAGAGGGAATCACAGTGCAGGGAGAAAATCAAATCCCTCAGAACCACAAAAAACCAAGGATCACATCCCCCAGCCTGACAACTCACTGGGAATGAGTCCTTCCTATCAGGAGCTGGACCAGGCACCTGGCACTGCCCCAAGCAGAGCCCCCTTTCCCCTGGATGGGCTTTTGACTATGGATGTTGCTGGTGCTCGACCAGGCAAAGTGGGACCACAGGAGCTAGAGTAAATGTCACATGCTTTGTGGCATAGCCAGAATGACCTGAAGCCTGAATCCCAGGACCTCTTCAGGAAGGAGATGGGAGAATGGATCAGGAAGGGTGAAGAAGAGAGACCGGCATTTTAGCAGCTGGGGAAGATACAAGCTGCCATTTTTGATATGGTTAGGGGGAATATTACAACGGTTTAGGACCAGTCTCATTGCTGTCCTAGGGATGCTATGTGCTGGGGGGTCAGCTTTGATAACAAAGCTTCAACTGGGGGCAGAAGAGCCCTCCATTTTCCCTGCTCCTGCTTTCTTGTCCCCTCCTCCCTGGCCATGTGAATTCCAAGTTGGGGGGAGGGAGGCAGTAGGGTGACCAGACAGCAAGTGTGAAAAATCGGGACGGGGTGGGGGGTAATAGGAGCCTATATAAGAAAAAGATCCAAAAATCGTGACTGTCCCTATAAAATTGGGACATCTGGTAACCCTAGGGGGCAGGAGAAGGGGAATATACACAAAACAAGTGATGTATTGTGGCACCCTCTGCTGCATGCATCCAAGCAATACAACCAGCAACGCAAACATAGGGAAAAGGGCAGCAGAAGCATAGATATAGATATAGTAGGGACTTTACCTAGATATATTTAATCCTGACTCAGTGCAGGGGGGAGGGGGAGGGGGAGGGGAGAGGGGTGGTCTAGATGACCTCTTCAGATCCCTTCCAGCCCTACATTTCTATGACCTCACATTGACATGAGCAATAAAAGATTTCTGGAGGCAGCTTAGCTAGCAAGTCCCATGCCACGCCCTGGGTGAGTACAGCACCATTGTGGACACAGCAACATAGGCATGACTTGGGTGGGGCTTTGCAGTGGGGACACTCACACCTGGGTGATACTAACCCAGTTGCTCAGACACAGGTGTAGCTCACCAGGTCTAACTCTTCAATGAAGACGGGCCTCTAGTGACTACAGGTTTAAAATACATTTTTATTATAAGAAGTCCCATTACCTATGTAACTATTAACACATTACAATCGCAGTTTCCCCACTGACACACTGCAGTTATGTTGCAAAATAGCTGGTAATAAAGGCCTGATCATTCAACCATTGAGGTCAATAGCAAATCTCCCATTTAGTTCAGGGGAAGCAAAACTAAATGCATCGGTCCTGATTTTACTAAGACAGATTAACGTACTTAAATTTGTGTAGCTAGTGGGGTCCCGCAGGGGTCTGTCCTCAGTCTGGTACTATTCAGTATTTTCATTAATGACTTGGACAATGGAGTGGTGAGTATGCAGTCGGGAGTAGATCTTAGGGAAAACTGTCTAAGAGTAGATAAGATCTGGAATAGGTTTCCAAGAGTGGTTGTGGAATCCCATCACTGGAGGTTTTTAAGAACAGGTTGGACAAACACTTGTCAGAGATGGTTTAGGGAAGGGATAGGTCACGTCTGCAGGTTTGGCTGATCACAGCTCCCACTGGCCGCGGTTCACCGTTCCAGGCCAATGGGGGCGGCGGGAAGTAGTGGCCAGCACATCCCTCAGCCCGCGCCGCTTCCCGCAGCCCCCAATGGCCTGGGACGGTGAACTGCGGCCAGTGGGAGCCGCGATTGGCTGAACCTGGGGATGCGGCAGGTAAACAAACTGGCCCGGCCCACCAAGGTGCTCACCCTGGCGAGCCGCGTGCCAAAGGTTGCCGATCCCTGGTCTAGGGGTTTACTTGGTTCTGCCTCAGCACAAAGGGCTGAACTTGATGACTTCAAGGTCCCCTGCAGCCCTACATTTCTATGCTTCTATGTTTATAGGTAGTTCCACACAGTTCAATGGGTTCTACTCAGACACAGAAAATAAAACATGAGGCTAGAGAAATAATAAAAGTTCATTTTAAAAAGAAAACTTGTTTTTCTCAGAGAAAAACATTTTGTGTTTGTTTTTGTTTTTTAGGGTTCTCCCCGCCCAAAATTGTCAGTACTATGATCATTTTCTGTCTTTTGTGAAATATTTTGATGGTTTTTTTCCCAAATCAAATACATTATTAATAAGATCTTTTTTCATTTATCAAGTTTTTTATTTTAGTAAACAAAAAGTGTTAATGAAAAAATAAAAATAAAAAATACCCAAACAAATGAATAGGTCATTTTCAAGCATTTGAAATTAAAACCTTTGTGAAATTTTAAAAATATTTTGCAAAGCTAGTTTTCCAGGTTAAGTGCATGAAACTATGCAGGGTCACAACCTTAATTATTTGTAAAGATTTACAATTATGGAGAAAAATTAAGTTACAAATACATATACTTAGATAAAATGACTTGTCTATTTGCTATTTTTTGGTTAATAGAAACAAATGTATTTAGAGATATTGAAGTGTTACCACAAAGGTGAAAAGGTTTCATTTTCCTCTTTTATATATTCCATGTCTTTATTACATTGGTTGTCAACATTAACGTAAAGTCTGAGTGATTATTTCTATACAAGTTGCTGTTTTCTTTATATGACATTTATCTCGTGTCATTTCTCAGTAGTGTCAGTACTAAAGTTAAGACTGAGAACTCATTTCTATATAAACCTCTTTCTTTTAATTGTATGTTGCTTTTTGAAGAGTCTCTTTTGGTGTGAAAATCAGTCTTAGCCTTCCCCACATTAATAAAAATAAATAAAAACTAAAGAAACACACAAGCATGCACACAAACAAACCAAAATTCCCACTCCAATCAAGCTATAGCTGTGTACAAAGTTGTAGCTGTGGAAAGAGGAGAAATGACACTTACCAAGTGCTGCCATAAGTTTCCCTTTAAAAAAGGACAGAAATAAATATAAATGATTATTCAGAACTTCTTTCTGCATTGGTACACGGTTAAAGGATTTAATCTGATATGTATGAAATTCACCAGGCATTTTTAGGGCTGTGTCTGAGTTATGTGAATGATGGGCAGAAAGATTTTACAGTCAATGAGTTTTGACATTGATGACTCAAAAAGAACTTTGTTTTGAAGCTTTACAATGGCTGTACATTGGTTTCCTCTCTGCAGATTACAGGCATTTATTTACTGCCCTTCCACAGAGGCACTTCTATCGGGCTTAGCCCCCAAGGGTATGTCTACACTGCAATAAAAGGCCAGAGGTTGGCCTGGATCAGCAGACTCAAGCTCATGGGGCTTGGGCTGCCTGGCTATAAAATCACAGTGCAGACACATTTGAGCTTGGGCTGGAGCTCCAGCCTGAGCCCTAATGTCTTCACTGAGATTTTATAACCCTGTGAGCCCGGGTCAGCTGGCTCAGGCCAGCCATGGCTGTGCCGCACTTTTGTCACAGTGTAGACATACCCTTGGGGTACATCTGACCAGCATAAATACCCCGTGGAGGAGTGTCAGAGCTTGGGTCAACTCAGTGGGGTCACACTGCAGGGCTAAAAATACACCTCTACCTCGATATAATGCTGTCCTTGGGAGCCAAAAAATCTTACCGCGTTATAGGTGAAACCGCATTATATCGAACTTGTTTTGATCCGCCTGAGTGCGCAGCCCCGCCCCCCCCCCCCCCCCCCCCGGAGCGCTGCTTTACCGCGTTATATCCAAATTTGTGTTATATTGGGTTGCGTTATATCGGGGTAGAGGTGTAGCAGTGTAGACCTGGCCAGCCCAAGTGGGAACCCGAAGGTCTACACTTCTCCCTTTAGCCCTGCAGCACGGGCCCTGTGAGCCAAAGTCAGTTGATCTGGGCTCTGAGACTGGCTGCTGCAGTTGTTTGGTTTTGTTTTTGCTTGTAGACATGCCCATAGTGTCAGAGTGCATTGTACCTTAGGCAGGGCTGGCTCTAGGCACCAGCGCTCCAAGCATGTGCTTGGGGCAACACTTTACAAGGGGTGGCACTCCAGGCCCCCCCCCTTTTTTTTCTTGGGGCACAAAAAGCCGGGAGCCGGACCTGAACCAAGATGTTCCCTGTCAGCTGAGGCTTTCAGGCTGTGCTGGAACTGACACTGCAGTTCTGGATGCAGTCGCTAGATGGCGCTCATGGCAGCCTGAGTCGCACAGGCTGGACTGCAGTTCAGGCTGCCCTGCCGCTGGAGATCCGGAGCATCATCCCCCGGAGCTGAGCCCGGCTGCGGCGGTGAGAGGGGCTCAGCTCCGGGAGATGATGCTCTGGCTCTCCAGCGGCCGGGCAGCCTGAACTGCAGCCCAGCCTGGGTGTGAGGAGCCGGGGCGGGAGGGAGGGAAGTGGGGCCCGGGATGCAGGGAGGGAGGAGGGGTCCTGCTGCCGCTGCTGCTCTGAGTCACCCCAGGGCGGCGCGGCATTTCCCCGCCGGAGGGGGCTGTGCAGGGCGCTGCCGGGCAGGGCAGGGGGCGCGGATCCCGGCTCGCGCGCTGCCAGGGCAAGTGGCTGGGCAGCCCGAGCTGCCAGGGAGCTGCCGCCGCCCCCTCCTGCCCCCGGACCCAGCCTGCCGCGCACCTCCCCCGCCTCAGCCCCGCGCTGCCTGCCCTGGGCGGGGAGAGGCAGAGCCCGGCTCCGAGCGGGGGATACTGCCCTGCCGGGGGACCCCCGCAGCTCAGGCACCTGGGGGTCAGTGTCTGTCCTCTCGGCTCTGCCTGGACGGGGCTGGGGAAGAAGCTGTCAGCGCCTGCTCCTCTCAGCCCTTGTACCCCCCATCCCGCTCGCAGCCCCTCCACTTGTACCTCCCCCATTGCTCCTTCGCTGCACCCCTTCCCCTTGTACTCTCCCTTCACCCGCACCTCTCCCCTTGTACCCTCCCCCAGCCCTCTCCTCCCGCACCTCCCCCCTCCCCTGCACCTCTTCTCCCGCAACCCTCCTGATACCCCCTCTCCTCCTCCACAAGCACCCCCACACCCGCTCCTCTGCCTGAACCCTCTTTACTAGCTCCCCATCCCTTTCTGGGTACAAGGTTTGAGGGTTAGTCCCTATGCCTTCCATGTGCATTTGGAGCACTAAAGATGGGGTTGTGGGGGTGAGATTTATACTAAAGTGAAATAAAAATAGGAGAAACAGTTTGATTCCCACTGCAAGTGTAAATGGGGATTGCTGTGGTGAACAAGGAGGTCATGTTTGGGGGGGAGCTAAGGGCTGGGGCAGCAGGGGGTGCGGGTGGGGGGGGAAGAGAGAGCGCAGGGCTGGGGCGTGCGGGTGGGGGAGGGCACTGGTGTGGGGGGGGGGAGAAGAGCCCAGGGCTGGGGTGGGGGGCAGCCAAATTTTTTTTTTGCTTGGGGCGGCAAAAAACCTAGAGCCGGCCCTGCTCATGAAGCCCTATACAGGCGCCCTGGACAGTGAAAAAGAACTCTTCAACTACCGGCTGAGCAAGTGCAGAATGGTGGTGGAGTGTGCGAAACCGCATCCTCAGCCAGCTCCATTTGGGCCTGGTGGGGGCCTCTCCCAGCTCGGCGCCTGCGCCGGGAGCTGGTTTTGTTTGCCAGAAGGTTGGGCACGTCCGCCTTCTGGCCTGGATGGGAGCTGTTTCCCCACCAGGGGGGATGGAGGGGTTTCTCTGCCCCTTGGGAAGATGGCAGCTGCTTCCCTCAGGCTCTGGGGCCACCTGCAGAGCCTTCTTCCTGAACATCCTCAGGAGCCTGGCCATCCTGGAACCAAGCGGGGAGCAGGTGTGAGTCTGCGGTCAAGGCAGCCTTTCACTCATGGGCCTTTTCGGTCCCTCCTCATCCCTGCTCCAACCAGAGCAGCCCCTTCTCCCCCCACAGGGGTGCAGGGAGTGCAAGCTACACACACTGGCAGGAGTTCATTGCATGATCTGCTCCCAACGTTCCCCCTCGTCATCCCTGCTGCTGCAATATCCAGGAAGTCTCAACCTTTTAGAGCAATGGGGTCAGTCCCAAAGACCATCGGTTACTCTGGACAAGCAGCCCCCTCCTGTCGTCCCAGGCCACACTCCCCCGCCCAGGCTAGAGAAAGAACAGACCCAGGAGTCCGGACTTCTCCTGGGAAACCATTCCCCACGTCAAAGTCACAAAGACCCTAGGCACAGGAAGACCAGGGCCCTCCTTGTTCCCCATTGATTTCCATGCTCAGCAGCTCACAGGGTCTGGCCCAGCTCAGAGACTCTCAGCCTGGGGAACAGTGTCCCACAAGGGAAGGGCTGGGAGCCCCATTGCTGGAACCTTTCCAAACACACTGGAGATGGCTCTGGAGAAGCCCCTGCCCAGTCGGAGAGTGAGGGGCTCTTGGGGGCTGTTTGCAAATGAAATCCCCTTTTGGAGATGTTCTCTCCCCCTGTTTCTGCCTCTTCCCAGACAGACAGGGGAAGCCACCGAGGAACCCTAATGCCACTCACTTGCTCTAGGTGATGGTATGATGGATGGCAGATGTTCAGGGTCAGCAGATGTCCCTCACCCTCCTCCTCACTCTCCAAGCCCAAGGCAGGCTGGAGAGGGTGGTGATCTGAGGAGTTACCCTGCCCAGCCAGCAGGCAGGGTGATGACAGTGGGTGATCAACTGTCTGCGAAAAGAGGAGTTTGTCTTATTGTCAAGGGACGGAGAAACTCAGCCAGCAGCAGCGGGGTGCAGAACACTGCCCTAGTGCGGAGGTGACAGCGCCTCCAGGATCCTGACCTCCCAGCACTTATACACCTTCCTGGAGCCTTCCAACCCTCCTGGGCTGTAGCGATGGGACCCCAACCCTACTGATGGCAAACGGGCCTGAGCTACCGGCTCAGGGTCACACCGAGTATCAGAACCACGGATGGACCCCTTCACTAATCACTGCTGCACACTCCCTCCCACAGCTGGCAATTGCAACCAGGCCCTCATGTCCGGTCCCCCTGCCTTTGAGAGGGAGTGTCACTCCTGGTTCCATTGCTGCCTATTGATCTGTGGGACTTTGGGCAAGTTACTCCCCCTCTCTATGGCTCTCTGGGACTCACATCCCTGAATGGGCTTTAAAAAAGACAATGGTTCAAGTTTGGCCCCAACTATTTCTTGTTTCTCTAGACTAGCCATTTTAGCAAAGTTTAGAATTCTTGATGTTCAACACCTGGAAACATCCCTTTGCAGACAGCTTGAACATCCCTTATCCCACCCAGGCTCACTGCTGCCTGGAGTTAGAGAACTGACCCTATTCCCTTTGGACCTACCCAAGGTGTCACACAGCAAAGCGGTGACAGAGCCAGAAAGAGAAGCCAAGAGTCCTGACTCCTGTTCTAACTAACAGACAACAACCCCCCCGGAGGCAGGGATAGAGCCCAGGAAATAAGGGGTGAAAATTTTCATGGAAACCGTTTTCTGTCAGAAAATCCATTCAGAATAAACCACTTTGTTTCTTGAAATCATAACAAGTAGGATGAAAATTCTTTGCAAAAATATTTGTTTGCAAAACAAGAGCCTCTCCTGTTTGTCACAGTGCATTAAACTGTCTCGTCGTACATAAAGGGGAGACACTATGATCTAGAAAATTAGACGAGATGCTTCAGTCTGAGCTAAGTAGTTGCTGCTCTTAACAATTTCAAAATAATAAAATACAAATAAAATAGAATATTATGTCATAATCTGATATGGCTCAATGTGATAGGACACCTCCTATTCTGCACTGCTACTAGTGACACTCATCAATGGATCCCCATCATCCACCCATCGCGAGGTAGGTGGGAGAGGATTGTTATTCGTACTTGACAGAAGGAGAAACTAAGGCTGAGAAAGGAGCAGTGACTTGCTTTAGCTGATGCAGCCAGTCAGTAGCAGAGTTGCTCTCAAATGAGCTACAGACCAACAATTGTTCATAGTAATTATTCAGCAAGTATTTTAGAAGAATTGGAATGTTAGAGAGGATCATGAACTGCTCTGAGACAATTAATGGAAAGCAGGATCAACATTGGTCAAACATATAACTGGTTGTGACTTATTTGCTTGGTCATAAAAGAGAAGAAGAAAGACTAGAGTTTCCTCCCTGTCAATAGCCCCCACCTCAGCCAATCAAGGTTGAGACCTTGAGGGGTGGGAGGCTAAGGGTTCTTATCAAATAGCCCAAAGAATGGCCCAGGTCACCACTGAGGGGATCACTCTCAGAGCACTATTCCAGTCTCACCTCTCTGTGAGGGCCTCCCACAATGCCCCCGGCCTCCACTGCACACACAGAGCTCCTGGTGGTGGGAGGAGAGCAGAGGAAAAGGACAAAGGAAGCAAGAAGAGAAAGGTAGGAGGGACAGAGGAAAAGGGAAAACAAAAAGGAGAAACCCCAATGTCCCCAGTGATTCTAACGGACAAAGTCCTACATTGGGAATACAATGCTGCTACCTCAATCTAGTGTTTTCCATTCCTAGAATTCAGCCGGCACCTGATGGATCAAACTGAACAGGTTCCAAACCTCTCGGAGGCTCTTAACTTCTATACAGGGACGTCTGTTTTCTAGCAAAATAAATAAAAGAAAAGGAGAAAACTCCGAAGAGGGTCCTCCTTGCGCTCATGTACGTGAAGGTGAATTCTCTCTCAGTCCTCAAGGAGAGACCTCGAGAAGGAGACGTGCTGAAGCAAAGCCCCAGGGATCTCCAAGGTTGCCCCTGTCCTGCACCCCCTGTCCTGCCTGGCTGATGTCAAGATCTCTCTGTGAGATCATCACCTCCCCACCACCTTTGTCCAATAGGCTGAGGTCCTGCCAAAGGCCCTTGTGATGTCACTGCCACACCCACCCCTCCCCTGCAGTGCTGATATCCTGCCCCTATCCAGCCATATTGGATGTTTGAGCTGCTTCCCCTGGATCACCCCACTCAATGACGCTTCATTGTGGGGATGACACCAACTACACAGTAGAACACGAGAGACTCTTCCCCAGGCCGCAATCAGGTTTTCATAAGTTAGTAGACTTTATGGCCAGAAGGAACCATTAGAGCATTTAATCTGATCCCCTGCGTATCCTAAGGCCTCCTGTATGTCAGAAGAGCTGGGTTTTTCTTTTACTCAAACATTTTCCAAGAAGGCATCTAGTCTTTATTAGAAGATATCAAGAGATGGAGAAGCCATCATTTCTCTTGGTAGTTTGTTCCAATGATGAATCGCCCTCTTACAAATCTGGGTCTTATTGTCATTATACTTTTTCTGATTTCTGCTTCCATCCATGGGGTCTTGTCATGCCTGTCTCTGCTAGGTAAAAGAACCCTTTTATACTCAGCATTTTCTCTCCATGAAGTCAAGCAACTCACCTCTCATTCTTCTTTTGTATATACTAAACAGATTGAGCTTTTTCAATGTCTCATTATAAGGCATCATCCCCATCACTCAATTATGAATCTTTTCTGTACCCTCTCCAATATTTTTAACATAATATTCAAAATGTGGACACAAGAACTGGAGTCAACATTCCAATATCAGTCTCACCAATGCTGTATCACTTCCCTTTCCATACTCACTACTCTATCCATCCAAGAATGGCTTTAACCTTTTCTACCACAGTTTCACATTGACAGATCATGTTGAGCAGCTCATCCACTATGGCCCCGAAATCCTTTTCAGGGTCACTGCTTTCCAGCAGGCTGTCCCCCATTCTGTAGGGTGCCGCCTGACTCCTTTGTGACTGGAAGTATGGGTTTGCATATGGCTTTATTAAAACCTAATTGTTCAGTAAGTATTTTAGAGGAACTAGCCCATTAGAGAGAGAATCGTGAATTACTCAAAGACAATGAATGGAAAAAAGCAGCAAGAGCAATCAAATACATGTTTGGTTATGGCTTATTTCCGTGGTCTTAAAAGAGAGTAACAAGGACCGGAGTCTCCTCCCTCACAAGAGCCCCATGCTCACCCAATCAGCATTGAGACTCTGAGAATCAGAAAGCTGAGAGTTCTCACCAGATGTCCCAGGTCACCACTGGAGGGAGTCACTCTTAGAGCACTTTCCAGCCACATGTCTTGGGGAGGGCCTCCCGCAATGAGAGTTGGAGTGCAAACCCCCTCCTGCCTCCCACTCCACATTCACAGACAGGTCCTGGTGGTGAAAGGAGAGCAGGGGAAAAGGACGAAGATGCAAGAGAAGAAGAGAAAGGAGGGAGAGACAGGAAAAGGGAAAACAAAAAGGAGAAACCCCAATGTCCCCAGTGATTCTAACGGACAAAGTCCTAGGTCGGAAATAAAATGCTGCCCCCACAATCTAGTGTTTTCCTTTCCTAAAAATCAGCCGGCACCTGATGACTCAGACTGAACAGGTTCCAAACCTCTCGGAGGCTCTTACCTTCTATACAGGGACGTCTGTTTTCTAGCAAAATCAATAAAAGAAAAGGAGAAAACTCCGAAGAGGGTCCTCCTTGCGCTCATGTACGTGAAAGTGAATTCTCTCTCAGTCCTCAAGGAGAGACCTCGAGAAGGAGACGTGCTGAAGCAAAGCCCCAGGGATCTCCAAGGTTGCCCCTATCCTGCACCCCCTGTCCTGCCTGGCTGATGTCAATATCTCTCTGTGAGATCATCACCTCCCCACCACCTTTGTCCAATAGGCTGAGGTCCTGCCAAAGGCCCTTGTGATGTCACTGCCACACCCACCCCTCCCCTGCAGTGCTGATATCCTGCCCCTATCCAGCCATATTGGATTTTTGAGCTGCTTCCCCTGGATCACCCCACTCAATGACTCTTCATTGTGGGGATGACACCAACTACACAGTAGAACACGAGAGACTCTTCCCCAGGCCGCAATCAGGTTTTCATAAGTTAGTAGACTTTGTGGCCAGAAGGAACCATTAAAGCATTTAATCTGATCCCCTGCGTATCCTAAGGCCTCCTGTATGTCAGAAGAGCTGGGTTTTTCTTTTACTCAAACATTTTCCAGGAAGGCATCTAGTCTTTATTAGAAGATATCAAGAGATGGAGAAGCCATCATTTCTCTTGGTAGTTTGTTCCAATGATGAATCGCCCTCTTACAAATCTGGGTCTTATTGTCATTATACTTTTTCTGATTTCTGCTTCCATCCATGGGGTCTTGTCATGCCTGTCTCTGCTAGGTAAAAGAACCCTTTTATACTCAGCATTTTCTCTCCATGAAGTCAAGCAACTCACCTCTCATTCTTCTTTTGTATATACTAAACAGATTGAGCTTTTTCAATGTCTCATTATAAGGCATCATCCCCATCACTCAATTATGAATCTTTTCTGTACCCTCTCCAATATTTTTAACATAATATTCAAAATGTGGACACAAGAACTGGAGTCAACATTCCAATATCAGTCTCACCAATGCTGTATCACTTCCCTTTCCATACTCACTACTCTATCCATCCAAGAATGGCTTTAACCTTTTCTACCACAGTTTCACATTGACAGATCATGTTGAGCAGCTCGTCCACTATGGCCCCGAAATCCTTTTCAGGGTCACTGCTTTCCAGCAGGCTGTCCCCCATTCTGTAGGGTGCCGCCTGACTCCTTTGTGACTGGAAGTATGGGTTTGCATATGGCTTTATTAAAACCTAATTGTTCAGTAAGTATTTTAGAGGAACTAGCCCATTAGAGAGAGAATCATGAATTACTCAAAGACAATGAATGGAAAAAAGCAGCAAGAGCAATCAGATACATGTTTGGTTATGGCTTATTTCCTTGGTCTTAAAAGAGAGTAACAAGGACCGGAGTCTCCTCCCTCACAAGAGCCCCATGCTCTCCCAATCAGCATTGAGACTCTGAGAATCAGAAAGCTGAGAGTTCTCACCAGATGTCCCAGGTCACCACTGGAGGGAGTCACTCTTAGAGCACTTTCCAGCCACATGTCTTTGGGAGGGCCTCCCGCAATGAGAGTTGGATTGCAAACCCCCTCCTGCCTCCCACTCCACATTCACAGACAGGTCCTGGTGGTGAAAGGAGAGCGGGGGAAAAGGACGAAGATGCAAGAGAAGAAGAGAAAGGAGGGAGAGACAGGAAAAGGGAAAACAAAAAGGAGAAACCCCAATGTCCCCAGTGATTCTAAGGGACAAAGTCCTAGGTCGGAAATAAAATGCTGCCCCCACAATCTAGTGTTTTCCTTTCCTAAAAATCAGCCGGCACCTGATGGATCAGACTGAACAGGTTCCAAACCACTCGGAGGCTCTTACTTTGTATACAGGGACGTCTGTTTTCTAGCAAAATCAATAAAAGAAAAGGAGAAAACTCCGAAGAGGGTCCTCCTTGCGCTCACGTATGTGAAAGTGAATTCTCTCTCAGTCCTCAAGGAGAGACTTCGAGAAGGAGACGTGCTGAAGCAAAGCCACAGGGATCTCCAAGATTGCCCCTGTCCTGCACCCCTGTCCTGCTTGGCTGATGTCAAGATCTCTCTGTGAGATCATCGCCTCCCCACCACCTTTGTCCAATAGGCTGAGGTCCTGCCAAAGGCCCTTGTGATGTCACTGCCACACCCACCCCTCCCCTGCAGTGCTGATGTCCTGCCGCTGTCCAGCCACATTGGATGTTTGAGCTGCTTCCCCTGGATCACCCCACTCAGGGCCGGCTCTAGGCACCAGTGCTCCAAGCATGTGCTTGGGGCAGCACTTTCCAAGGGTCGGCACTCCAGGGCCCCCCCCCCCCCCTTTTTTTTTCTTGGGGCACAAAAAGCCGATAGCCGGACCTGAACCAAGATGTTCCCTGTCAGCTGAGGCTTTCAGGCTGAGTTGGAACTGACGCTGCAGTTCTGGCTGAAGTCACTAGATGGCGCTCATGGCAGCCTGAGTCGCACAGGCTGGACGGCAGTTCAGGCTGCCCGGCCGCTGGAGGGCCGGAGCGTCATCCCCCGGAGCTGAGCCCAGGTTGCGGCGGCGAGAGGGGCTCAGCTCCGGGGGATGACGCTCTGGCTCTCCAGCGGCCGGGCAGCCTGAACTGCAGCCCAGCCTGGGTGTGAGGAGCCGGGGCGGGAGGGAGGGAAGTGGGGCCCGGGATGCAGGGAGGGGGGAGGGGTCCTGCTGCCGCTGCTGCTCTGAGTCACCCCAGGGCGGCGCGGCATTTCCCCGCCGGAGGGGGCTGTGCAGGGCGCTGCCGGGCTGGTCAGGGGGCGCGGGGCGAGTGGCTGGGCAGCCCGAGCTGCCAGGGAGCTGCCACCGCCCCCTCCTGCCCCAGCCCGCTGCGCACCTCCCCCGCCTCAGCCCCGAGCTGCCTGCCCTGGGCGGGGAGAGGCAGAGCCCGGCTCCGAGCGGGGCAGCGGGGGATACTGCCCTGCCGGGGGACCCCCGCGGCTCAGGCACCTGGGGGTCAGTGTCTGTCCTCTCGGCTCTGCCTGCACGGGGCTGGGGAAGCAGCTGTCAGCACCTGCTCCTCTCAGCCCTTGTACTCCCCATCCCGCTCGCAGCCCCTCCACTTGTACCTCCCCCATTGCTCCTTCACTGCACCCCTTCCCCTTGTACTCTCCCTTCACCCGCACTTCTCCCCTTGTACCCTCCCCCAGCCCTCTCCTCCCGCACCTCCCCCCTCCCCTGCACCTCTTCTCCCGCAACCCTCCTGATACTCCCTCTCCTCCTCCACAAGTACATCACACCCAACCTCTCTGCCAGTGTAGAGCCCCCAAGCACCCCCACACCCGCTCCTCTGCCTGAACCCTCTTTACTAGCTCCCCATCCCTTTCTGGGTACAAGGTTTGAGGGTTAGTCCCTATGCCTTCCATGTGCATTTGGAGCACTAAAGATGGGGTTGTGGGGGTGAGATTTATACTAAAGTGAAATAAAAATAGGAGAAACAGTTTGATTCCCACTGCAAGTGTAAATGGGGATTGCTGTGGTGAACAAGGAGGTCATGTTTGGGGGGGAGCTAAGGGCTGGGGCAGCAGGGGGTGCGGGTGGGGGGGGAAGAGAGAGCGCAGGGCTGGGGCGTGCGGGTGGGGGAGGGCACTGGTGTGGGGGGGGGGGGGGAGAAGAGCCCAGGGCTGGGGTGGGGGGCAGCCAAATTTTTTTTTTGCTTGGGGCGGCAAAAAACCTAGAGCCGGCCCTGCTCATGAAGCCCTATACAGGTGCCCTGGACAGTGAAAAAGAACTCTTCAACTACCGGCTGAGCAAGTGCAGAATGGTGGTGGAGTGTGCGAAACCGCATCCTCAGCCAGTTCCATTTGGGCCTGGTGGGGGCCTCTCCCAGCTCGGCGCCTGCGCCGGGAGCTGGTTTTGTTTGCCAGAAGGCTGGGCACTTCCACCTTCTGGCCTGGACGGGAGCTGCTTCCCCGCCAGCGGGGATGGAGGGGTTGCTCTGCCCCTTGGGAAGATGGCAGCTGCTTCCCTCAGGCTCTGGGGCCACCTGCATAACCTTCTTCCTGAACATCCTCAGGAGCCTGGCCATCCTGGAACC
The DNA here is from genome assembly GCF_028017835.1 of Emys orbicularis. NCBI lineage: Eukaryota > Metazoa > Chordata > Testudines > Emydidae > Emys > Emys orbicularis. The sequence goes on along the minus strand of NC_088695.1, from coordinate 9,987,705 downwards.
GAGCGGGGAGCAGGTGTGAGTCTGGGGTCAAGGCAGCCTTTCACTCATGGGCCTTTTCGGTCCCTCCTCATCCCTGCTCCAACCAGAGCAGCCCCTTCTCCCCCCACAGGAGTGCAGGGAGTGCAAGCTACACACACTGGCAGGAGTTCATTGCATGATCTGCTCCCAACGTTCCCCCTCGTCATCCCTGCTGCTGCAATATCCAGGAAGTCTCATCCTTTTAGAGCAATGGGGTCAGTCCCAAAGACCATCAGTTACTCTGGACAAGCAGCCCCCTCCTGTCATCCCAGGCCACCCCCCCCCCCCCCCCCGCCCAGGCTAGAGAAAGAACAGAACCCAGGAGTCCGGACTTCTCCTGGGAAACCATTCCCCACGTCAAAGTCACAAAGACCCTAGGCACAGGAAGACCAGGGCCCTCCTTGTTCCCCATTGATTTCCATGCTCAGCAGCTCACAGGGTCTGGCCCAGCTCAGAGACTCTCAGCCTGGGGAACAGTGTCCCACAAGGGAAGGGCTGGGAGCCCCATTGCTGGAACCTTTCCAAACACACTGGAGATGGCTCTGGAGAAGCCCCTGCCCAGTCGGAGAGTGAGGGGCTCTTGGGGGCTGTTTGCAAATGAAATCCCCTTTTGGAGATGTTCTCTCCCCCTGTTTCTGCCTCTTCCCAGACAGACAGGGGAAGCCACCGAGGAACCCTAATGCCACTCACTTGCTCTAGGTGATGGTATGATGGATGGCGGATGTTCAGGGTCAGCAGATGTCCCTCACCCTCCTCCTCACTCTCCAAGCCCAAGGCAGGCTGGAGAGGGTGGTGATCTGAGGAGTTACCCTGCCCAGCCAGCAGGCAGGGTGATGACAGTGGGTGATCAACTGTCTGCGAAAAGAGGAGTTTGTCTTATTGTCAAGGGACGGAGAAACTCAGCCAGCAGCAGCGGGGTGCAGAACACTGCCCTAGTGCGGAGGTGACAGCGCCTCCAGGATCCTGACCTCCCAGCACTTATACACCTTTCTGGAGCCTCCCAACCCCCCGGACTGTAGCAATGGGACCCCAACCCTACTGATGGCAAACGGGCCTGAGCTACCGGCTCAGGGTCACACCGAGTGTCAGAACCACGGATGGACCCCTTCACTAATCACTGCTGCACACTCCCTCCCACAGCTGGCAATTGCAACCAGGCCCTCATGTCCGGTCCCCCTGCCTTTGAGAGGGAGTGTCACTCCTGGTTCCATTGCTGCCTATTGATCTGTGGGACTTTGGGCAAGTTACTCCCCCTCTCTATGGCTCTCTGGGACTCACATCCCTGAATGGGCTTTAAAAAAGACAATGGTTCAAGTTTGGCCCCAACTATTTCTTGTTTCTCTAGACTAGCCATTTTAGCAAAGTTTAGAATTCTTGATGTTCAACACCTGGAAACATCCCTTTGCAGACAGCTTGAACATCCCTTATCCCACCCAGGCTCACTGCTGCCTGGAGTTAGAGAACTGACCCTATTCCCTTTGGACCTACCCAAGGTGTCACACAGCAAAGCGGTGACAGAGCCAGAAAGAGAAGCCAAGAGTCCTGACTCCTGTTCTAACTAACAGACAACAACCCCCCCGGAGGCAGGGATAGAGCCCAGGAAATAAGGGGTGAAAATTTTCATGGAAACCGTTTTCTGTCAGAAAATCCATTCAGAATAAACCACTTTGTTTCTTGAAATCATAACAAGTAGGATGAAAATTCTTTGCAAAAATATTTGTTTGCAAAACAAGAGCCTCTCCTGTTTGTCACAGTGCATTAAACTGTCTCGTCGTACATAAAGGGGAGACACTATGATCTAGAAAATTAGACGAGATGCTTCAGTCTGAGCTAAGTAGTTGCTGCTCTTAACAATTTCAAAATAATAAAATACAAATAAAATAGAATATTATGTCATAATCTGATATGGCTCAATGTGATAGGACACCTCCTATTCTGCACTGCTACTAGTGACACTCATCAATGGATCCCCATCATCCACCCATCGCGAGGTAGGTGGGAGAGGATTGTTATTCGTACTTGACAGAAGGAGAAACTAAGGCTGAGAAAGGAGCAGTGACTTGCCTTAGCTGATGCAGCCAGTCAGTAGCAGAGTTGCTCTCAAATGAGCTACAGACCAACAATTGTTCATAGTAATTATTCAGCAAGTATTTTAGAAGAATTGGAATGTTAGAGAGGATCATGAACTGCTCTGAGACAATTAATGGAAAGCAGGATCAACATTGGTCAAACATATAACTGGTTGTGACTTATTTGCTTGGTCATAAAAGAGAAGAAGAAAGACTAGAGTTTCCTCCCTGTCAATAGCCCCCACCTCAGCCAATCAAGGTTGAGACCTTGAGGGGTGGGAGGCTAAGGGTTCTTATCAAATAGCCCAAAGAATGGCCCAGGTCACCACTGAGGGGATCACTCTCAGAGCACTATTCCAGTCTCACCTCTCTGTGAGGGCCTCCCACAATGCCCCCGGCCTCCACTGCACACACAGAGCTCCTGGTGGTGGGAGGAGAGCAGAGGAAAAGGACAAAGGAAGCAAGAAGAGAAAGGTAGGAGGGACAGAGGAAAAGGGAAAACAAAAAGGAGAAACCCCAATGTCCCCAGTGATTCTAACGGACAAAGTCCTACATTGGGAATACAATGCTGCTACCTCAATCTAGTGTTTTCCATTCCTAGAATTCAGCCGGCACCTGATGGATCAAACTGAACAGGTTCCAAACCTCTCGGAGGCTCTTAACTTCTATACAGGGACGTCTGTTTTCTAGCAAAATAAATAAAAGAAAAGGAGAAAACTCCGAAGAGGGTCCTCCTTGCGCTCATGTACGTGAAAGTGAATTCTCTCTCAGTCCTCAAGGAGACACCTCGAGAAGGAGACGTGCTGAAGCAAAGCCCCAGGGATCTCCAAGGTTGCCCCTGTCCTGCACCCCCTGTCCTGCCTGGCTGATGTCAAGATCTCTCTGTGAGATCATCACCTCCCCACCACCTTTGTCCAATAGGCTGAGGTCCTGCCAGAGGCCCTTGTGATGTCACTGCCACACCCACCCCTCCCCTGCAGTGCTGATATCCTGCCCCTATCCAGCCATATTGGATGTTTGAGCTGCTTCCCCTGGATCACCCCACTCAATGACGCTTCATTGTGGGGATGACACCAACTACACAGTAGAACACGAGAGACTCTTCCCCAGGCCGCAATCAGGTTTTCATAAGTTAGTAGACTTTATGGCCAGAAGGAACCATTAGAGCATTTAATCGGATCCCCTGCGTATCCTAAGGCCTCCTGTATGTCAGAAGAGCTGGGTTTTTCTTTTACTCAAACATTTTCCAGGAAGGCATCTAGTCTTTATTAGAAGATATCAAGAGATGGAGAAGCCATCATTTCTCTTGGTAGTTTGTTCCAATGATGAATCGCCCTCTTACAAATCTGGGTCTTATTGTCATTATACTTTTTCTGATTTCTGCTTCCATCCATGGGGTCTTGTCATGCCTGTCTCTGCTAGGTAAAAGAACCCTTTTATACTCAGCATTTTCTCTCCATGAAGTCAAGCAACTCACCTCTCATTCTTCTTTTGTATATACTAAACAGATTGAGCTTTTTCAATGTCTCATTATAAGGCATCATCCCCATCACTCAATTATGAATCTTTTCTGTACCCTCTCCAATATTTTTAACATAATATTCAAAATGTGGACACAAGAACTGGAGTCAACATTCCAATATCAGTCTCACCAATGCTGTATCACTTCCCTTTCCATACTCACTACTCTATCCATCCAAGAATGGCTTTAACCTTTTCTACCACAGTTTCACATTGACAGATCATGTTGAGCAGCTCGTCCACTATGGCCCCGAAATCCTTTTCAGGGTCACTGCTTTCCAGCAGGCTGTCCCCAATTCTGTAGGGTGCCGCCTGACTCCTTTGTGACTGGAAGTATGGGTTTGCATATGGCTTTATTAAAACCTAATTGTTCAGTAAGTATTTTAGAGGAACTAGCCCATTAGAGAGAGAATCATGAATTACTCAAAGACAATGAATGGAAAAAAGCAGCAAGAGCAATCAAATACATGTTTGGTTATGGTTTATTTCCTTGGTCTTAAAAGAGAGTAACAAGGACCGGAGTCTCCTCCCTCACAAGAGCCCCATGCTCACCCAATCAGCATTGAGACTCTGAGAATCAGAAAGCTGAGAGTTCTCACCAGATGTCCCAGGTCACCACTGGAGGGAGTCACTCTTAGAGCACTTTCCAGCCACATGTCTTGGGGAGGGCCTCCCGCAATGAGAGTTGGAGTGCAAACCCCCTCCTGCCTCCCACTCCACATTCACAGACAGGTCCTGGTGGTGAAAGGAGAGCAGGGGAAAAGGACGAAGATGCAAGAGAAGAAGAGAAAGGAGGGAGAGACAGGAAAAGGGAAAACAAAAAGGAGAAACCCCAATGTCCCCAGTGATTCTAAGGGACAAAGTCCTAGGTCGGAAATAAAATGCTGCCCCCACAATCTAGTGTTTTCCTTTCCTAAAAATCAGCCGGCACCTGATGACTCAGACTGAACAGGTTCCAAACCTCTCGGAGGCTCTTACCTTCTATACAGGGACGTCTGTTTTCTAGCAAAATCAATAAAAGAAAAGGAGAAAACTCCGAAGAGAGTCCTCCTTGCGCTCATGTACGTGAAAGTGAATTCTCTCTCAGTCCTCAAGGAGAGACCTCGAGAAGGAGACGTGCTGAAGCAAAGCCCCAGGGATCTCCAAGGTTGCCCCTGCCCTGCACCTCTGTCCTGCCTGGCTGATGTCAATATCTCTCTGTGAGATCATCACCTCCCCACCACCTTTGTCCAATAGGCTGAGGTCCTGCCAAAGGCCCTTGTGATGTCACTGCCACACCCACCCCTCCCCTGCAGTGCTGATATCCTGCCCCTATCCAGCCATATTGGATGTTTGAGCTGCTTCCCCTGGATCACCCCACTCAATGACTCTTCATTGTGGGGATGACACCAACTACACAGTAGAACACGAGAGACTCTTCCCCAGGCCGCAATCAGGTTTTCATAAGTTAGTAGACTTTGTGGCCAGAAGGAACCATTAAAGCATTTAATCTGATCCCCTGCGTATCCTAAGGCCTCCTGTATGTCAGAAGAGCTGGGTTTTTCTTTTACTCAAACATTTTCCAGGAAGGCATCTAGTCTTTATTAGAAGATATCAAGAGATGGAGAAGCCATCATTTCTCTTGGTAGTTTGTTCCAATGATGAATCGCCCTCTTACAAATCTGGGTCTTATTGTCATTATACTTTTTCTGATTTCTGCTTCCATCCATGGGGTCTTGTCATGCCTGTCTCTGCTAGGTAAAAGAACCCTTTTATACTCAGCATTTTCTCTCCATGAAGTCAAGCAACTCACCTCTCATTCTTCTTTTGTATATACTAAACAGATTGAGCTTTTTCAATGTCTCATTATAAGGCATCATCCCCATCACTCAATTATGAATCTTTTCTGTACCCTCTCCAATATTTTTAACATAATATTCAAAATGTGGACACAAGAACTGGAGTCAACATTCCAATATCAGTCTCACCAATGCTGTATCACTTCCCTTTCCATACTCACTACTCTATCCATCCAAGAATGGCTTTAACCTTTTCTACCACAGTTTCACATTGACAGATCATGTTGAGCAGCTCGTCCACTATGGCCCCGAAATCCTTTTCAGGGTCACTGCTTTCCAGCAGGCTGTCCCCCATTCTGTAGGGTGCCGCCTGACTCCTTTGTGACTGGAAGTATGGGTTTGCATATGGCTTTATTAAAACCTAATTGTTCAGTAAGTATTTTAGAGGAACTAGCCCATTAGAGAGAGAATCATGAATTACTCAAAGACAATGAATGGAAAAAAGCAGCAAGCGCAATCAAATACATGTTTGGTTATGGCTTATTTCCGTGGTCTTAAAAGAGAGTAACAAGGACCGGAGTCTCCTCCCTCACAAGAGCCCCATGCTCACCCAATTAGCATTGAGACTCTGAGAATCAGAAAGCTGAGAGTTCTCACCAGATGTCCCAGGTCACCACTGGAGGGAGTCACTCTTAGAGCACTTTCCAGCCACATGTCTTGGGGAGGGCCTCCCGCAATGAGAGTTGGAGTGCAAACCCCCTCCTGCCTCCCACTCCACATTCACAGACAGGTCCTGGTGGTGAAAGGAGAGCAGGGGAAAAGGACGAAGATGCAAGAGAAGAAGAGAAAGGAGGGAGAGACAGGAAAAGGGAAAACAAAAAGGAGAAACCCCAATGTCCCCAGTGATTCTAAGGGACAAAGTCCTAGGTCGGAAATAAAATGCTGCCCCCACAATCTAGTGTTTTCCTTTCCTAAAAATCAGCCGGCACCTGATGGATCAGACTGAACAGGTTCCAAACCTCTCGGAGGCTCTTACCTTCTATACAGGGACGTCTGTTTTCTAGCAAAATCAATAAAAGAAAAGGAGAAAACTCCGAAGAGGGTCCTCCTTGCGCTCACGTATGTGAAAGTGAATTCTCTCTCAGTCCTCAAGGAGAGACTTCGAGAAGGAGACGTGCTGAAGCAAAGCCTAAGGGGAAAATACATAAAGGTGTCAATTCCATGAATTCATTTATAAAGCAGAAGGGATGAGGAACAGTTTGTGGATCCCTTACTCACACTAGAAATCACTAATTCATGTGGGTAGTCAGTAGAACAGATAAGTGAATACTGGAATGGCTGAAATCCCAATATTCATGGACACAAAAAACATAAACAAATATTTAAAATAAGTTCACTGAGTCAGTGGGAGATATTGTTGTCTCAACACAGGAGCAACTGAGTGCTGAGCACCTTTGGAGATATGACAATGTAGATACCTGAATAGGATCTGAAATTTTGAAAATCTGATAATTAGTGCATTGGATAGATATATTTATTTTTGAAAAAGTCTAACTGGCTTCATGGTTACAGTGTCAAAGCAGCAGGGGAGAAATGCTAGGTCTTGTCTAAGAGTGGTAAATACATAATTAGTAATATGATTATGGTATGATTATGATATAATTATGTTTCATCTTATACAAGATGTGTCATGTAAGGTGTCAATGGAAAAGTTATGATTTGCTGAGTATGATTATCCTATTTATATGCATGTATCATTTTTGTATTTGGCGTTATGAATATTGACTATGCATCTGTATTTCAAATGTGCTTGTCCTGGGTAACACCCACAACTAGCCTTTCAGGTACAACAGTGAAGAAGCTAGACAATGCTAATGGCCCATCAGCAAAAACAATAGGACATGGAAAAGTCCTGTCCTCACCGGGGGACACTTCAGACAGCCTATGGATAATGGTTGCCATGACTCATCAAGTATGCAGGGGAATCTGACTAGATCACATGATACTGAACTCCATTTTGGTACCTGTATTTTTCCACAAACTGGGCTGGGAACCTGGCTTGGAACAAAGGGATTCCTGCCATATTGAAGAAACTATAAAAGGAGGAAGTGACATCACCAACGGGCCTCACTTTCCTCACAACTCCACATCTGGATATAGCTCTGGAAGAGCACAGACTTTGAACTGGGGAAGTGCTGGTCCCAGGTGGGAAAGAAGGAAACCCTGCCTGTGTATGCAACATCTACAAACTGCTTGTACTATCTAACAGGGTGAGACGCTGTTTGATTCAAATCCTGTGTAGTATATTAGGCTTAGATTGTGTGTTTGTTTATTTGCTAAGTAATCTACTTTGATCTGTTTGCTATCACTTATAATCACTTAAAATCTGTCTTTCTGTCATTAATAAATCTATTTTATATTTTTACCTAAAACAGTGTGGTTTGAGTAATGTGTTTTGGAAAAATCTCAGCTCAGTTAACAAAGGTTTTGTTCATATTCCTCTCCACATTGAGGGAGGGGCAAACTGGGTAATTGTAATAATCTTTTCTGGTTAGGCTTTTGACCAGGGCAGGACGGTACAGCTCCAGGATCCTAGGTTGGTGTGCTGGGGTGTGTTTTGGCTGAAGCCTCGCTATTGTGGGTTCATGAGTGCCTGGCTAGATGCATTCATGAACCCAGCTGGGTGTGGTCCCTGCCTGAGGATGTTGGTGTGAGTGCAAGTGTGGAGGGCTTTGCAGCTTGTCACAACATCACAGTGCAAGAGGGAACCCAGATTGGTGAGAGAGAGGGCTCAGCTGTACCTCAGTTCCAGGTGGCACCCCGGGGGGAACCCATCACACCCACCACCACCATCACTATTATACAGTCTCAGCAAATAATAACACTGCATTTGATTTTAACTACGCCCCGAAGCAACAACCAACAGTGAACCAATGAGAAAGGCCATAAAAGTCTGGCAGTCCCACCTTAGCCCACATCCTAGAAATGCATGCAGAGCAACTGGAAGACCATACGCATCCAGAAGTCCTTTCCCTCTTAACTAAAGACCGCTTTGAGGTCAATTAAGATTGGGCAAGAAAGTGCCTTGGCCATCCTGAAAATGTTTTTAATAACATGTTGGGAAAGTTTCCAGCATATTTTCCCTAGTATGAAAGTGGCTGTTTGCTGAAAGTTAGATACACTGTGTTATTGTAAAAATAGATCACAAGCAGGGAGTCACAGTTGTTGTAATAGGAAAGAACAAACCCAGCAAACTGCACAAAGCTAAAACTGTCACAGGCTACTGACCTGCTACTCGCAGTTCCAATACGGTTTCTTCATAAAAAGTATCATCTTGAACAAAGCAGTGGTATTTTCCTTCATCAGAGTGTCTGATATTGAGAATCCTCAAGGGAACATTTCCATCTGTGAGTCCGGCTTTCAAAAGCTCCGTCCTTCCCTGGTATTCTGGCATCTGCCTTTCATACTGATCCTTCCCATCACGATACAGGTGCACAAAGGGTACAAACTGAGATCGGAACCATCTCACCTCCATGTTTGCAGCGCTCATCCGGGGGAACAGGTGACAGGGTAACACAGTTTCCTGACCCAGGATGGCAGCAACAGGGTTATGGGGTCCAATCACTGTGAACTTTGCTGGAAAATGCACCAGAACAACAACAACGAAAAGCAGCTCAGAGGAAAGAGGGAATTTGATATGAAGGACACATCCAACAGGTTCCATTTCAGACAAACTTTCCAAAAAGTTCAGCCAGAGATGGACACCCGGCATGGAACATTTCAGCCTGAATGTTTAAGAGACAGCAGCGCTCATGGGCAGCAGGACTGGGGCTCTGTTATAAGAACATTCAGCCTCAGTGTATGGCACATGCACTCAGCACTGAGATGGGGTATGGAGCTGATAACAGGCAAGTTTGGCGCATGGTCCAGGGACAGAGCATGGACAGAGTGGGGAGGTGAGAATTGGTAGGTTCAGTGCATGACAGAAGCACACAGTGCTGACACGGGGTGGGAAGCTGAAGACAGGTGTATTCAATCCATGTCACAGTCACACATCACAGAAACTGAGGCAGAGAACTGGGAATGGACGTGCTCAGTGTATAGTTGAGACAAGCTTACTATTCAACAGCCCATTTTTGTAAGTGCTCTCAAATTGACACGCTTGCTGACATTGCCATGAAATTTGCTGGGCCACAGCAGGAAAAAGGGTAGAGTTGGCCAGCCATATTTGGTGTTCTTTCACCAAGGTGTTCCTGAGACATAGCCATATTGCTAGAACCAATTGTTGGACAATTATTGTTCAATGCTTCACATGCTCAAGAGACCAAATAACCAAACATAGTGAAAATTATTTCGTAAAGACAAAACAGTGCGCTACGAAAAGGAGACATCCATACCCTCCTCCTGGGAAGCAATTCTTATCTTGCAGCGTGCTCACCTTACACAGAAGGTGTGCTTGAAAAATACACCCCAAACCCACATATACTTATACCATTACTGTTTACAAGTGAAAAAGCACTTTATACATCACCTAAGATCCAACCCACCAGTTTCTTAACTTGTTGTTCTGTGCCTTCCTTAACCCTGTTTTGGACACCACATTCCAAACCAGGTGGGTGTAGAGGTACATCCCAACCAGTGCTAGGACACACCTTTCATGGCTTTGATAGGCTTCCTATTTTCTATTGTGAATGCTTACGTCAGATTTGTAAAGTGTTGTGAGATACACCTCTACCCCGATATAACGCGGCCCGATATAACACGAATTTGGATATAACGCGGTAAAGCACTCCGCTGGACCAAAGCAAGTTCGATATAACACAGTTTCACCTATAACGCGGTAAGATTTTTTGGCTCCCGAGGACAGCGTTATATCGAGGTAGAGGTGTATTACATATTTGTGAACAGAACTGTGGGAAGAGCATAATACATTCAGTTAACTTCCCAACACTCTCTCTCTGTCTAATGTATATTATAGGACTACCGTGCACATAATGCCTAATCATATGGTGTATACTGCACCTAACATATATGTATTAGCTAACAGGCCCAATTAAAAAGTCACATGACATCATCATATTCTGGTTCTTCTTATGTTTTTGTGCAGATTAGTCTCAGACTATGGCTCTGATCTTTTTTACATCTGAAACCCACTAAGTTATTTGATTTTATTATTTATTATTATTATTATTATTATTAAACTCTTCAATAAGTGTCCACCCAATGCTCTGGGCATCTTTGACAATCTTTTAAAAATACTCGTGTGAAGAAACTGACCTGGGCACTATCCCAGGAGCAAATAAAATAACGCAGCAGCAACATAATCAGAGCAAACAATGAATAATGAAGGTGCTGATCTTGCTGTGCGGTGAAGTTTACACACTGTGAATAGTTACATTGACTTTGGGTGAAACATGTTCTTAAGTTACTTCAAGGGCCTAAATAAATCCTCTAAGAAGCAGCAGACACAGGGCGGATTCCTACCTGATTCCATCTTGTGAACATAACAAGTAAAGAAGAAAATAATAAAACCAGGGAGAGGGGAGCTGGCTCTGGAGCTGTGGCAGAATGAGAGAACCTTCATCTTCACTGTAACTTGATCTAGACAACAGGGGGAGGATAAAAAACTTATCATAATGACCATAACACTGATTAACATTAAATCATTAACATCAAACATTAAAGAGGACACATTAAATCAAAAAAGAATAAATATATTGTTAAGTGAACTCTTTCATGTTATGGAGTGAGAACAGTCATTCAATTACAGTTGAAAATGTGTTTCCTTTACGACTCTGATTTTGTCCCATCCCTACAAAATCCACTTTAAAAAAAAGTCAGATCAGTGTAAAAGTTCGTAGTAATTCCATCAAGGGAGAAAAAAGTTTTAAGGAATGAGAAACAGTGTGTGTGTGTGAGAGAGAGAGAAAGATTCTTGGAGGTTTTTTTTACCCATTTCTTTTCTTTCAACATATCAGAGGCAAAATGATTCAGTCCCATAAACAGAGCTATTAAGTAACAGGGACCACAGAGAAAGACGCTTCCCATAAGCTTGGATTTGCAAGAGTTTGTAACTTATTTTACAAAACAGAAATATACAGTAAGTTAATTCATAGCAGATCTCCCTTTGAAAGCATTGAGAGAAGGATCAGGTCCAGTTTTCTTGAATAAAGTGTAGGAGCAAAGAAATAAATTCTTAAATCAAATAACCAGAATAGTCTGGAGTTACATTACAATGAAAGGAGAGGGGAAAATAGCTCATATATCATTTTGAATATATAGTTCAAAAGCAAAGTTTGTATTCAGAGTAAGACACATTTATCCTGGGATTACTGGATCATTTTGCAGTTAATAATTCACACAGGGAATAAATGTCTACTAGGAGATATCAAAGAGCAAGGGAGATGGTATTCAAGTGACAGAAGCTCACTTACCTGACACATCCTGGAAATAAGCTTTGGAACAGTTTTGAGCTCTCTCTCGTGTTCCCAGGTTTTCTAAAATCCTCATCCATTCTCCTCTCATTAGTTTACATTGTCAGTGACTATTTCAGTGATCAAGTATCAGAGGGGTAGCCGTGTTAGTCTGAATCTGTAAAAAGCAACAGAGGGTCCTGTGGCACCTTTAAGACTAACAGAAGTATTGGGAGCATAAGCTTTCGTGGGTAAGAACCTCACTTCTTCAGATGCAAGTAATGGAAATCTCCAGAGGCAGGTATAAATCAGTGTGGAGATAACGAGGTTAGTTCAATCAGGGAGGGTGAGGTGCTCTGCTAGCAGTAGAGGTGTGAACACCAAGGGAGGAGAAACTGCTTCTGTAGTTGGATAGCCATTCACAGTCTTTGTTTAATCCTGATCTGATGGTGTCAAATTTGCAAATGAACTGGAGCTCAGCAGTTTCTCTTTGGAGTCTGGTCCTGAAGTTTTTTTGCTGTAAGATGGCTACCTTAACATCTGCTATTGTGTGGCCAGGGAGGTTAAAGTGTTCTCCTACAGGTTTTTGTATATTGCCATTCCTGATATCTGACTTGTGTCCATTTATCCTCTTGCGTAGTGACTGTCCAGTTTGGCCAATGTACATAGCAGAGGGGCATTGCTGGCACATGATGGCATATATAACATTGGTGGACGTGCAGGTGAATGAGCCGGTGATGTTGTAGCTGATCTGGTTAGGTCCTGTGATAGTGCTGCTGGTGTAGATATGTGGGCAGAGTTGGCATCGAGGTTTGTTGCATGGGTTGGTTCCTGAGTTAGAGTTGTTATGGTGCGGTGCGTGGTTGCTGGTGAGAATATGCTTAAGGTTGGCAGGTTGTCTGTGGGCGAGGACAGGCCTGCCTCCCAAGGTCTGTGAAAGTGAGGGGTCATTGTCCAGGATGGGTTGTAGATCACTGATGATGCGTTGGAGAGGTTTAAGCTGAGGGCTGTAGGTGATGGCCAGTGGAGTTCTGTTGGTTTCTTTTTTGGGCCTGTCTTGTAGCAGGAGGCTTCTGGGTACACGTCTGGCTCTGTTGATTTGTTCCTTTATTTCCTTGTGTGGGTATCGTAGTTTTGAGAATGCTTGGTGAAGATCTTGTAGGTGTTGGTCTCTGTCTGAGGGGTTGGAGCAGATGCGGTTGTACCTCAGTGCTTGGCTGTAAACGATGGATCGTGTGGTGTGTCCGGGGTGGAAGCTGGAGGCATGAAGGTAGGCATAGCGGTCGGTGGGTTTTCGGTATAGGGTGGTATTAACGTGGCCATTGCTTATTTGTACTGTGGTGTCCAGGAAGTGGACCTCCCGTGTAGATTGGTCCAGGCTGAGGTTGATGGTGGGGTGGAAGCTGTTGAAATCATGGTGGAATTCTTCCAGGGTCTCCTTCCCATGGGTCCAGATGATGAAGATGTCATCAATGTAGCGTAGGTACAACTCAGGAACCAACCCATGCAACAAACCTCGATGCCAACTCTGCCCACATATCTACACCAGCAGCACTATCACAGGACCTAACCAGATCAGCTACAACATCACCGGCTCATTCACCTGCACGTCCACCAATGTTATATATGCCATCATGTGCCAGCAATGCCCCTCTGCTATGTACATTGGCCAAACTGGACAGTCACTACGCAAGAGGATAAATGGACACAAGTCAGATATCAGGAATGGCAATATACAAAAACCTGTAGGAGAACACTTTAACCTCCCTGGCCACACAATAGCAGATGTTAAGGTAGCCATCTTACAGCAAAAAAACTTCAGGACCAGACTCCAAAGAGAAACTGCTGAGCTCCAGTTCATTTGCAAATTTGACACCATCAGATCAGGATTAAACAAAGACTGTGAATGGCTATCCAACTACAGAAGCAGTTTCTCCTCCCTTGGTGTTCACACCTCTACTGCTAGCAGAGCACCTCACCCTCCCTGATTGAACTAACCTCGTTATCTCCACACTGATTTATACCTGCCTCTGGAGATTTCCATTACTTGCATCTGAAGAAGTGAGGTTCTTACCCACGAAAGCTTATGCTCCCAATACTTCTGTTAGTCTTAAAGGTGCCACAGGACCCTCTGTTGCTTATTTCAGTGATGAGACTGCAAAATTAATTCTTGGTAAGAAATTACAGAGACAAAGAGCTGAATCCTGGCCTTTCCTTCCGTATTTCTGCCAAAATTATGTTTATTTTTTGTTGGACGCTGAAGTGAAATGTGTCTCTGTCAATGCCTTCACCAAGCTAGAAAGAGAAAGTAGAAAAGGAACTGGAAAGTTACGATGATTTCAGTCCGTATCATACCCTGATTATCGTTTGGAGATAAGGATCCTCTCCCAAAGAAGTCCTCCTAGCGTGCCAGTGTACGTGGCAGTAGAGTCAGACATCCAAGTGTCCCAGTCTGGCAGAAGGCAATGAGATTTCTGAAGAGGCTCGGCTTCCTGCGTCTCAAGAACTGGTAAATACTGTCATAATAACCATTATATTTTTCATCTCATGCTACAAATGGAAACTCACCTTTTAATTACTTAAGCAACAAGCAAACTTTGTACTGCTACATTGGAGTTTCTGGTGAAGCCAGTGTCTTTATTGCTGTAAGGTTGAAGTTTAAAGTCCAACCCATCTCTGTTCTCAGATAGGAGTCAAACAGGGATCAAACTGCGTTAGTTGATTCTAGGTTCTGATTGGTCAGCAGACATAGTGTTCTCCTTGTGACAGGATCCCCGTGGTACAACCTGGAACTCGGGTACTGCTGTGCCCCCTTAACTCTCCCGGCTGGGCTGTCTCTCACAATGCTTTGTTAGTGACAAGCAGCAAACCCATCCAGGCTCTTTTATCACTCTGCACAACAGCATGTGGAGCCCCACACCCATCTAGATTGTCTGAATGCTCCCAGAGCCACTCACAAATCACATAGAGAAAGGCACCAGCCAATTCCCCCCAGCTCCCCAGCCGTACACCCCAGAACTGTACTGTCTTGCCCTGGTCAGAAGCCTGACCAGTGTACGTTTTTTAACCAGTCCGCCCCACCTTCAACATGGAGAAGACACACGCTAGCCTTTGTAAACTGAGCAGAGGTTTCCCAAGCACTGGAACCAAAACACACTGTTTTAGGTAAAATATAAAACAGATTTATTAACTACAGAAAGATAAATTTTAAGTGAGTATCAGTGGTAGGCATAAAAGTTCAGGGACAATTACCAAAGAAAATAAAAGGTAAGCGCACAGTCTAAATCTTAAACCTTATTACACTCGGCAGTATTTAGATCAAGCAATTTTCTCACCACACTGGATGTTACAGTTCTTAATACACAGGCTTGTCTCTCAAGCCTGGGACCAGCCTCCTCAACTGAAGTCTTCATCTTCTCAGCTCATAGGTGCCAACTTTCTAATGTGCCGTGGGGTGCTCCCCCTGGCTCTGCCCCAGGTCCTGCCCCCTCTCCAGTCCTTCCCTCAAGACTCCACCTCGACCCTGCCTCTTCCTGCCCCATTCCACCCCTTTCCATGAGGACACCCTGCCCTCGCTCCCCCCTCCCTCCAAGCGCCTCCCGCATGCCACGGAACAGCTGATCCATGGCGGGTGGGAGGTGCTGGGTGGAAGGGGGAGGCACTGATTGGTGGGCCCTCTGACAGACGGGAGGCACTGGGTGGAAGGGGACGCACTGATGGGGGGGCTGCCGGTGGGTGCTCAGCACCCCATCATTCCTTTCCATGGGTGCTCCAGCCCTGGAGCACCCACGGAGTCAGTGCCTATGTCTCAGTTTTCTTGTTGCTTCCAGTGTAGGTGGGGGAGGAGAAAGGCAAAAGCATGATGCCGCTGTTCCCTATTTTATATCCATAGTCCATGTGCCAAGAAGACACTTGCCCAGACTTGGCCTGGTGGGCTTTGCTGAGCCAGAGGGTTGAGCAATCCCCCTGGCGTGGTCTTGTGCAACTCAGTCATGGGGTTGAGAAGACCCCACTGTGTGGTGCTTGCACAACTGTCACTGAATTACAGCTCCCCTGTTGACTAGTGGTCATTTAACACTCTCCTGGGTGGGGACCATGACCTTTATAGTAGAGACTCTGAAATTCAGAGCATATTTCAGTAACAACCATACAGCGAAATCTCATCACTTCATATACACTAACTATATACATATTTGGACAGAATAACAGGTTTCAGCATATCATGACCTTCCATATGATATCTTACATGGCATGCTTGTGTGAAATATCACAACCATATATGAATAATGAATGTGAGGGTTACAGAGTGCTATTTTGAGGTATGGCGTGTCACACTCCTGTCTTATCAACACAGGTTACTGAATCCATGAATCACAACCCTCCATGTTCTCTTTATTCCTTTGCAAGTGGACAGTGCATTCATGGGGTCAGACCCAGACAATCACAGTGCAATATTTGTAGAGGGATATGCAATGGTTTCCCATCATGTCAACAAGACTTGAAACAGCACGGAAGCCATGACTGTACAGATCTAGTTATTAATTAGAGAGACAAGGTGGATGAGGTCATCTCTTTTATTGGCAGGGCCGGCTCTAACTTTTTTGCCGCCCCAGGCAAAAAAGAAGAGCGCCGCCCCGCCATAACACACACACACACACACACCCCCCGCGGCGCCAGGCCGGCCAAACCCCTGCCCCTCCTGAGCGCCGCGCTGCGCCGCCCAAACCCCCGGAGCACCGGGCCGGGCCGGCCAAACCCCCGCCCCCCCCAAGCACCGCGCTGGGCCGTACAAACCCCTGGAGCGCCTGGCCGGGCTGGCCAAACCCCCGCCCCCCCGAGCGCCGGGCCGGGCCGGCCAAACCCTGGAGTGCTGGGCTGGGCCAGCCAAACCCCCGCCCCTCCGGAGTGCTGCGCCGGGCCGGCCAAACTCCTCCCCCCCCCGAGCGCCGCGCCGGGCTGCCCAAATCCCCGGAGTGCCGGGCTGGGCCGCCCAAGGCCCCGCCCCCAGCTCCGTGCCGCCAAAACACCCCCCGCGCTGCCCGGCAGAAACAAAAACACTGCGTGCGCCCCCCTGCCACCCCAACATTGGCCGCCCCTTCTAAGGTGCCGCCCCAAGCACGTGCTTGGTCGGCTGGTGCCTGGAGCCGGCCCTGTTTATTGGACCAACTTCTGTCGGTGAGAGAGAGAAGCTTTTGAGATGCACAGTGCTGGGAAAGGTACTCAGAGGTCATGGCTAAATGCAAGGTGGAACAGATTGTTTAGTCTAAATAGTTAGCACATATACGGGACCATTCAAGGTAGAGTGGCCCGTCAACACCTCTGCAGTCATAGGACAAAGGGGCGGGGGGAGTGAGTTACAGATTTTTGTAATGAGCCATAAATCCAGTGTGTCTGTTCAGTCCATGATTTTTAGTGTCTAGCAGACTCGATTTACAAAATGCTCCCTGCTGGTGGACAGTTTTCAACTTCTTCTCAAAGTCCCAAACCCTAATTAACTTAGGCTTTGTCTACACTAGAACTTTTGTCAGTCAGGGGTATGAAAAAACACCCCCCAACTGACAAAATGTTACCAACAAAAAGCACGAGATGCTCTCCCAGCGACAGAGCTACTGCTGCTCATTTTTGCGGGTGATGTTATTTTGCCAGCAGAAGAGCTCTCTCCTGCCAGCAAAGAGCGGCTACACGGGAAACACAACTGTGCTGCTGTAAGGTCTGTAGTGTAGACATAGACTAATTCTGTGTCCCTGCCACCCCCACATCTGCCTGTCCCCAGCACAGCTATTATTTCTACCCCCTGCCCAGTCCCCACATCTGCCTCGCACGGCCTCTCTTCTCCTCCTGCAGCTTCAGGGGTTCTTCACCCCTCTCCCCCTCCCATTCCTAGTGCTTCCAGGGGCCATAGAGATAAGGAGACAGAGGTATATGGGAATCCTCCAGGGTCCCAGAGACTGGGATGACTGAAGCTAGAGAAGTTGTCTTTTTTATTCCCAGTGGGCTATTCCCATCATGTCTCAGCAACACCGTCTGAGCTGAGATCCCCAGAGTCCTCCTGGACCATAGAAAGCAGTTCTCAAACAGGGGTTCGGGGTGCCCTGAGGGTAGGGTTACCATATTTAAACATTAAAAAAAGACAGGTTTCAGAGTAGCAGCCGTGTTAGTCTGTATCCGCAAAAAGAACAGGAGTACTTGTGGCACCTTAGAGACTAACAAATTTATTAGAGCATAAGCTTTCGTGGGCTACAACCCACTGCATCCGAAGAAGCGGGTTGTAGCCCACGAAAGCTTATGCTCTAATAAATTTGTTAGTCTCTAAGGTGCCACAAGTACTCCTGTTTTATTAAAAAAAGAGGACACTCCATGGGCGCTGGCCCCGCCCCTTCCCCACCCCGGCCCCGCCCCAACTCCGCCCCTTCCCCACCCCAACTCCGCCCCTTCCCCACAGTCCCCACCCCAACTCCGCCCCCTCCCCTGAGCGCCCCGCATTCCCCCTCCTCTCTCCCAGCCACGCGAAACAGCTGCCCGAGTGCTACCAGCTTCACGGTTTGCCGGGCAGCCCCCAGATCTCCAGACCCTGCGCCCCCGGCCAGGCGCTTCCCCAGCACAGCCGGAGCCCGGAAGGGGAAGCGCCCGGCCGGGGGCGCAGGGTCTGGAGGTCTGGGGGCTGCCTGGCAAACCATGAAGCCGGTAGCGCTCGGGCAGCTCCACTCTTCAGCTGCACAGAGCTGAGGTGTCTGGGGGGAGTTGCAGGCAGATTCCCCCGCGGTGGTGGCGGTGGCCGCGGCAGCTGCACTAAGGTTGGTGTCAGGAGTGTTTGTGTGACTTCAGCTTGGGATTGCCTCACTGTTTAATAGTTTTATTTTTAGAGCTGTGTGCGCTATGGTCTCTGTTGGTTTGGTTAGTAACTTTGGCTACAATCTCATGAAGATGTTTTCTCTGGAATTTTCTCATAATTTAAAGACAATCTCCACCTACAATCTCACCCTATCTGTGTGCTCCTAGGGGTTCCCCTGTTTTTGTCTCCAGTGCAGACAGCAGAATGTCTGGAGCGGGAAAGGATAAGAGTGGTGAGATTTCAGGCTTTAATATGTATAACAGCATCACCACTCTGAACTCCTAGAACTGTGTTTTAATTATGACAGCGGAACAGACTGAGAGGCACAGGGACTCACTCAGATATTTAATATAAACTAACCTGAAACCTTCTATTTCCTCTCTCATTCAGGCGTCTCCCAGAAATGGAACCAACATCCTTGCAGCCTCACAACAATCCCAGGACAGACAATCTGTAAGAGAGATTTACTTTTCCCCTCCTCATCCCCTCCCACCCTTCAGACCCCAGTTGGTTTGTCTTATTCACTTACTGCATTTTGTCGTAACCTAGACCCAGATCATGCAAAGACTTTGGCATAAAAGTAACTTTACCCACTTTGGTCCCTTTGACTCTAACGGGATGTTCAGAGATTGTGGCCTGGTCCACACTAACCCCCCACTTCGAACTAAGGTACGCAACTTCAGCTACGTTAATAACGTAGCTGAAGTCGAAGTACCTTGGTTCGAACTTACCGCGGGTCCAGACGCGGCAGGCAGGCTCCCCCGTCGATGCCGCGTACTCCTCTCGCCGAGCTGGAGTACCGGCGTCGATGGCGAGCACTTCCGGGATCGATTTATCGCGTCTAAACAAGACGCGATAAATCGATCCCAGAAGATCGATTGCTTGCCGCCGAACCAGTGGGTAAGTGTAGACATACCCTGTGAAATCCTGGCTCATATTGTGAGCTGTTGGGTCTGTTTACTCAGCGTCTCTACAGAGAGCAGCACAACGGGGCCTTGTCCTCCATAGGCAGAAACAGGAATAATACTAAAATAATTTTATCCATGTGGAAATTGAGACGGGGGAAGGTTGGCTCCATGGGCCAGATTCACCCCTATACTTGTAAAAGGAGAGAGGCTGGAGATTTGTAGCCATCAGTCACACTTCTTCATTCTGCTGCTATTTCATGTTTGATTCCCCACCCCTCCATGGAGAAGAACATCAGACCAAGGAGTTGGTTAGTAGCAGGTGACCAGGCCACCTGACTCTGTAGCATCCCAGCATCATCTCCACAGGATGGCCAAGCCTTTTCACAGTCCATTGTCTTTGCTGATGGGCCATCAACCCCTGTCTGGCTTTTCCATTGTAGTCCCTGAAGTGTCAGCAGTTGGAGTGACATAAAACAACAAATATGAAATACAGATACACAGGCCAGTATTCCTAACTTCATTTACAAAAAGGATACATGCATACAAATGGGATAATCATATTCAGTAAATCATACCCTTTCCAATGATATCTTACATGACCCATCTTGCATAAAGTATATCTCAGTTATGTCATATTCAGATCATAAGCATATTTTCATAAAGCATATGGAATATTATGTTACATCTTAAATCAAAGTCTAATAAGTTCTCATGCAGCATTGTTCTTACTGTGACTATTGGTAAATTTTTCATTATCAGCAATGGACATATTTTGTCATGGTCTTTGTGTGTACAGTGAAATCAACGGTTACAGACATCTACCAATAAAGTCTAATTCTTCCAAGTCTAGTAACATTAAATTCCAAGGACAAAATCTTGGTTAAGCTGGTATCAGTGTCTCATAGGCCCGATTCTCATGTACACTAAGGCTGCTCTGGCTCAGTGTAAAGGAGCTGCAGTGTCACCAACACTCATGATTTTATAATAAGTCTTATGATATTTGGTGTGTGTGTTAAAGCCCCAGCTCCTGGAAGCATGTGATGAGGTGAGATTCTGGCTTTTGTTTCCTAAACAAAGGAAGTTTCTAGCTTTCTTGATTGCAGAGGAAAACTTAATAATATGATCCAAGTGCAGCCTAAAGGTCTGAGAAGCCAGATGGCAAATAGAAAGAACCCAACATTTATTATTAATTATTATTTTTAAGTCTCATGGTTTTTAAGGCAATCTCATCATTTCACGGGTTCTGACTAATGATTTTTAAAAGTTTGGAGTTGGTAATACTGTGAGAATTCAGGCCTTAACTCTCTATTCACTACCCATGGAAAGCCCCCTAATTTAGTGCCATGATTTATCTAAAACAGCACAGTCAACAGAAAGGGAACTAAACAAAGAGGACAAGGTGTGGGAATGCTCAGGGAGCCAGGCTGTGGGCCCAAGCAGCAAATGAGCACAGCCTCCCTGGATTGGGGGTGAACTAAAGAGAGAAATTAGAATGTTCATTTTTATATTTAGGTCCTTAGAGCCTTTGCTGGAGAAGACAGGCCTGAAAACATAAACTCATCAATGTCCATGCAGTATTGCCAGCACCACGTAATCAAAAATCATGAGGTTGGTTGAAGGAACCATGACGGGTTTTCTTGTAAAAAAATTACATTCCGGACATTGTTTGTTTGTTTCTGAGCATTCAGGATTCACTCCAGTCACATTCTCAACCTTTCCTACTCAAGAAACTGAGAGCAAGAAACTAAGAGCAAGAAACTGACCTTTATTAAAGTGAGAGCTGAGATTGTCTCATAATCACAGGATTCCAGGAGCTGGGGCATTAAGAGAAACAGCAGTTAGAGAAAGAGTCAGTGTGAAATCACTTCTAGCTATTGCAGATCCTTATCTGCCCCCCATCACTGCACTGTCTGAGCACCTCACAAACTTCAATCAGAGCCAGATTAACTTTTTGTGGGCCCGGTGCCAAACATATTTGTGGACCCCCCTGGGGAATGATTGTAAAAGACAGGAGATCAACACAGAAATTGTCTTTGACACAGCACATAGCTGCACAGGTTTTATTAACAATAGCTACACAAAGTGGTTTGGTTGAGTAAGTTACATTAATACTTACTATGTAATATACAAATTACTTATCTGAAGCAAAACTAGTATGAAGAATGATACTGTAAATAAAACGTACGAAAGTTTTCTTCTGATTTTTTGACGTGACTGCAGCAAACGTTTCAATTAAACTCAAGAAGTCTATTGAGTTTACCATCTCCAATTCAATGGATAACAGAGTAAGACTGTTAAGTCTTTCTTGAACCATTGTAGCACGTAAAGCACTTTTTATCCTTTTTAAATGTGAAAAAGACCTTTTCACCACTGCCAGGGCTGGCTCTAGGTTTTTTGCCGCCCCAAGCAAAAAAATTTTTGGCTGCACCCCACCCTAGCCTTGGGCTCCCCCACATACACCCCTGCCTCCCCAGCCCTGGGCTCTCCCCCACCAGTGCTGACTCCGCCCGCTCCCCCCTCACCTCCAGCCGGTCCAGCGCTGGCAGGGTTGAGGTAAGCAGCGGGGGTCCCGGGCCGTGCCTCAGCCCAGGGTCCCTCCAGCCAGGGCTCCTGCCTCCAGGACCGGCCAGGATCCGGGAGGGCAGAGCTGGGGGACTGCCCCAGCAGGGGACTGAGGAGCTGGTGCAGGGTAGCCCCAGAGGGAGCGGAGCCCTGGAGAGCAGGCCCCGCACGGCAGCGCCCCGGGCACCGGTCCCCACTATGGCCCCGCTGCTGCTGCTGCTCCTGGTCGCCCTGCCGCAGTCCCTGGGTGGCTCGGGCCGCTTCGCCCAGCCCCGGCTGCGGCGCTGGGGGGCGGCCACCCTGCGGCACCTGCAGGCAGCTCCGTGTGCCCCGCGCGGCAGTCCCCAGCCCGAGTGTCCCACGCTTGGAGCCCGCTCAACCCAGTCACAAGGTGCGGGCGCTGCTCCCCGATACGAACCACAGCGGTCCCAGGGCGCCCCCCCCTGCGCTACTGTTGGCAGGGCTGGCTCTAGGCTTTTGTCACCCTAAGCAGGTGAGCACCACTGTACCCATTCTTCAAAGATCTCTTCATTGAGGTCACCTGAATAGAATTCCATTAATCTTCTGAGAGACTCTTTAACAGCAGTACTGTCAAGGTCCTGTTAAAAAACAGAAACGGTTGTTTATTTCTGATATGCATGAACTCTTCTGTTGAGATGGCTGACAAGTGAATCAATTGTGGTGTAGAATGATTCAACTTTGAACTTCTCTTCTCCTGTCAGCACAACAGCAGGTTCTTCACTATCATCAGCCATACGCTTTGGATGACGTTGCCGCTTTACCTGAAAGTTACCTGTAGAACTTAAAGACATTGCAGATTCATGGTATTCCTCAAAACTATTCCATTGTGCTGCCACAAACTCAGATAGTGACTTCAGCAGCATCCCAGCTGTGCCTAAGTCCATTGTTTCAGACTGCAGAAGTTGACTTGTTTTGTTTACTCTTGTAAGAATTCTACTCCAAAATGTTGTCATAAATGCAGTCTCCAAATGATCCATGGTTTCAACTAATGAGTTTGCCTCTGCTCGTTTTTCATTGTTCTGCACAGTATCTGCACCAAAAGCCTGAAGCACGGATTTATAGCTTTTGTAGTTGCATGATAAACTGCGAAGTGCATCCGCTCGAGCGGACCACCTTGTGTCACTAAGGAGCTTTGGGAGAAGTTCTCTCTTACTGGCCTCAGATGTCTCCTTTTTCAGAGAATCTCACAACAGGCCCCAGCGATAAGTTGAACCTGAGAAAAAAAACATAGTTTTTGGACAAATCCAAAAAATTTAATTGCATCAGTGCATGACTCTGCAGCTGCAATACCACATAGATGTAGTGAGTGGGTCATGCATGGGATGTGCACTGCTTTCTCATTGACTGCAATTACCCGAGCTTGCACACCAGAATAAATGCCAGATATGTTACTAGCATTGTTGTATGTTTGACCTCTGCAGTCCTTTAGGTTTATATTTAGTTCATTACTTAGGGTTTCATTGATGACATTAAACAGATGAAGACCTGTATGTGATGTAACTGGAACAAAATTCAAGAAGCATTCTACAGGTGTGCAGTTATTCAGCACAGAGTGCACAGTAAATGTCAGCTGATCAGTATGGCTAATATCCAGTGTGGAATCAACACTGAAGGAAAAATCCTTAGCCAATTTTAGCTCATCCACAATGTCCTGCTTTACCTTGTTAGCCATGAGTTTGATGAACTCTTCAGATTGTTGATGAAATATGCCCAATGGCCTGTGATGGGATGTTAGATGGGGTGGGATCTGAGTTACTACAGTGAATTCTTTCCTGGGTGTCTGGCTGGCGAGTCTTGCCCCATGCTCAGGGTTTAGCTGATCACCATATTTGGGGTCGGGAAGGAATTTTCCCACAGGGCAGATTGGCAGAGGCCCTGGGTTTTTTTTGCCTTCCTCTGTAGCGTGGGGCTACAGCGGGTCACTTGCTGGAGGATTCTCTGCACCTTGAAGTCTTTAAACCATGATTTGAGGACTTCAATGGCTCAGAGATAGGTTAGGGATTTGTTACAGGAGTGAGTGGGTGAGATTCTGTGGCCTGTGTTATGCAGGAGGTCGGACTAGATGATCATAATGGTCCTTTCTGACCTTAAAGTCTATGATTCTATGATAGATATGATGTTGTGCCCTGACCAGCATTCCCATATTTGTTGATGTGGCAGGCCAGGAAAGAATCAAACTGTGCTAAGAGCTCTAAGCAGCCAAGGAAGTTGCCATTATTAAGACTGCAAAAGGTTTCATTAGACCCTCTCAGTACCAGACCTCCTGTTGTCAGAAATTTTATTGTTGCTACGACTCGCTTCAACACTTCTGTCCAGTAATTTCTTTCTTTAATAGAGCCACCTACTATATGTTTATCAAGGGTTTGAGTTTTTGATAAACGCATTACATAAGTGGTGAGAGCTTGTTGGTGCTCAGTAGAACTTTCATGTTCACCAAGTCTGCCAATGTGAGCCCATGAATCAAACCCTCTCGTAGCTAGTGCAGATGTGCTGTTCGGAGGAAACAATTTGCACACAAAACAGAAGACGCAGCCAGTTGATGATGAGTATATGAGCCAGAGCCTTTCAATAATTTCACCATTCGGGGACACCTGGTTGAAGGCTGTATCACAGAGTTTCTTAAAATAATAAACATGTCACTATTAATGCATGTTCTCCAACATTTGTGATGAATACAGGCACATTTGTGGGGCATTAAGAGAGTAAGGGGATCATAGTATAGTAGCAAGCAACCTGGAATGAACATTTTTACATTAAGATAGATACAACAAAAACCTGTTTCTTTCAATTGTCTCACAAAATTAATAGTTAAGTCAACCCCTGCTGGAAAGAGTTAATCTCATAAAATGACTCAAGTAATGTATAGATTTTTAAAAGCATACGAAATTTATAATTACCTTGTTCTGCCCTTATGTTGTCTTGATGACATTGCATATTTTCCATCACTAGCAGGATTTCGGCAGAAATCGGGGCCCACGTCTATGCAGTACTGTTGGGTGAAAGCATCAACAGTCCAGAGGGCAGCATCAGAGGAGGGTAATTGTACTGATGTGTTTTGCAGCAGCCGTTCTTTATTTGGTGAATTTCATCAGAAGAAAGAGCCTGTTCTTCAGAGCCATGATCAATGTCGGCTGGACTTGCCGTTATACTAGTTTGATTAATTACACACTCATCATCATTACTAGTAGTATTAATATCATCAGTGGGAGTCTCTATACGATTATTAGTGAAGTAGCTGCTTATATGATGCATTTTTGCATTCTTATCTTCAACTTCTGCTTTACGCCTCCATTTTTGAGCACCACTTAAATGTTTTTTCATCATTATTTTCTTTATCACTTGGATTTGTTTGTTCTCCTATGTTTATAGAATCCTGCTTTGCACCTCACCTGCACCTGCCGTAGATTACAGTGCGTACATATGCCACTGACACCATGTGCCTTCCCATAAATCACTGCAGGGGAGGAAAAGAAAATTAAAGGGTTGGATGGGCAGAGGGCTCAGGGCTGCAGATCAGGAGTAAGGGGCACTGGCAGAGTGTGGGGAGGAGTCCAGGGCTTGGCCTGTAGGAGGCTGCCCAGGTTGGTCCCCAGAGCGAGGTAGGGGCCGGGGGCAAGAGCACAGCGGGGCATGGGGGAGGGAGGATTGGTCCCCAGCTGGAGCAAGGCAGGGGCCAGGGGCAAGATGAGCACATGGGCATGGGGGGAGGATTAGTCCCTGCTGACTGGAGCAAGGCAGGGGCCAGAGAGGGGTAAACAGGATCCCTCCCTGCCCCTGCCTTCATAGAGCGGGTACCTATCTTCTCCCTGGTTGTTCTAGCCCATTCTCTTCCTCTCTCTGCACTGAGCTGCCCCTCCTCCCGCAGCAGCAGGACAGGTTCTCTTCCAGCCCTCCGGGTGGGTGTTGGGAGTGGGAGGAGCCAAGACTAATGTGGTTACTCCTATAACCGAACTTTTAGTTTCCAGTCAGCACTGATAACTGGACACTCAGGTCCCGTTTTCTACTGGAGTTTTCAGTCTAAAATTGGATACCTGGCAACAGGGCTGCCAGAAAAGCCTGAGTGTGGGGGGCAAGCAATCATTTTTAAAAGTGAGAGGGCTAAGGCTTAAGCGGGGGGAGAGGGGAAACAAGCGGTGGGTGGGCTAGGGAGTGGAGAGGAGCTAGTGGGCAGGGCCATGTCTGCTGTACTGCCCAGGTAGGTTGGAGACAGTCTGTGAGGATCAGTTGACACAGTATCCCCAGCCCAGGTGATGTGACAGCCAGTGGTGGATTTAGAGTTAGTGGGCCCCCCCGGCCCTGTGCTCAGCTTCATTTTGGGGACCCTACTTGGGACCCAGCCAAGAAAAAGAACATTCTCTCTTATCTCCCCCCCCATCCCCGTTTTTCATTCTTTTTTCTTCATCCTCCTCCTATAAGTAATAGCAAGTAAATGAAAATAAAGTGAGGTACCTTGATTGTTCTTGTAGTCTAACTTATTTTTCCACAGACCACTTGAAAATCACTGAGGGTCTCGATGGACCACTTAATGATCTTTCCAAATATTGTTTGTACTGTGTACTGTTAGCTAACTATTGTAAAGCGTTTTGGATAAGATCGCTTTATAAAAAAAATGTAAAAAAAATGTTGGGGTGCGGGGTCTGGCCAGGAGCTAGGGTGAGGGAGGGGGTTCAGGGTTGGGGCAGGAGGTTGGGGTGTGGCGCGCTTACCTGGGGCAGCTCCCATTTGGTGCTCAGGGTGGGGGTGGGGATGTGTGGGACTGCAGGAGTCAGGGCAGGGGGTGTGGGGGGTGCAGGAGTCAGGGCAGGGGGTGTGGGGGTGGGTATGTGTGGGAGTGCAGGAGTCAGGGCAGGGGGTGTGGGGGGTGCAGGAGTCAGGGCAGGGGTTGGGGGGGCTGGGTATGTGTGGGACTGCAGGAGTCAGGGCAGGGTGTGTGTGAGGGGGTGCAGGGGGCCAGAGCAGTATGAGGGGGGTGCAGAGGTCAGGGCATGGCTGGGGGTATGGGCTGGGGTTGTGGGGGTGCTCACGGCATGGGGCTGGAGGGGGTATGCTCCGATTCCACCCCTTTCCCCAAGGTCCCGCCCCCACTCCTTCTCTGCCTCCTCAAAAGGTAAGGAACAAAACTTAAGTCTGTAGATAGTCTCTCTGAGCTGCAGCTGCATTCACTTCTCAGCAAACCCACAGACAAGTAACTGGTGTATGCAATATTCTATTTCTGCCAATAAATCCATAGTAATGCAAAGTTTATAGGCCAATTCTTCAGCTGGCGTTTAAGTCTTTGGAGCTTTGCTGACTTACGGCTTAGCCTCGCCCTATTGCTGTGCAGAGAAGACCCGGACCTGCTGATAGTGGGGAGCCAGGGCAGTGCCTTCCCAGCTGATGTTACTGAGCATGCTCATTGCAAGCCAAGCAGCAAATCTCAGGGGGGAATGGGGCGGCACATGGCTCCATTTCTTTGTCCCCCTCCCACCCACACACAGTGCCTCTGCTGCTGTGAGATGGGGAAGTGTTGTTACCTACATTTTAGAAAAGAGAAAATCAGGCCCAGACAGAATAAGTGACTTGCCTGACTTCACACAGGGCAGGGAATGGAACTTGGGTCTGCTCAGGGTAACGTAGCGCCTTCGCTACTGGGCAAACCTTTCCCTCTGCAGCCAGAACCTGGGATAATAGGAGAAGGGGATGGACAGATGCACACATGCACAGAGTTTGTCTGATAATCATCTCACTGACCCTTCCCCCAGTCACTAGGCCAGTCTGTGCAGAGTCAGGTGAGAATGGTGATGTCACCAGTCCTTGATGTGATTTTCCAGGATGTCTCTGCTACTCCCCGATTGGCTTTCTTTGGTTAGCCTCTGGTCAGAACAGGTCTTGGCCCCTGGCATCTAATTAAGCCAAGCAGTCTGTATCAGTGCCTTTGGGCTGTGTCTCTAGAGGCAGCCAGGTACAAGAGTATTAGCCCTTTGCTATCCCAAGCCTTTCTACCCCTTTCCAGCTCCAGCCTCTCTTCTGTTATAGCAGGCCTTGTTTCCCTTATTGGTTGCAGCTCTGGGTGCCTGCCTCCCTGACTGGCAGTTGAGGCATCTATGGGGGGCGTGGTCAGGCTGCTCACCTGTAGGTAGGAGGGGCTCCCCTCCCCCTACAAACCTCTGCTCCGTATGGGTGTGTGTGTGTGTAGACCCCAGTACAGGTGGACAGGAGTGAAAGTGTATCATTTTTCAGGCCTGCTGTAAAACGCTGAAGTTCTCTCTGAATATCCAGTCACTTTCTGTGCTCAGCTATTAGGTCCAGCTGCCCACAGCCCCATCTCCGCCCAGTTCTGTTTGCATTCCCTAGATAGGATTCTTTACTGGGCATCCACTGTTCCCATTAAGATCCCTTTGGAGGAAGGGATGAGAAAGAGAGACAAACATTTCTCCCTCACCCACAATCTCTACCAGTCCCTGCTCCTTATCTGGTGGGGAAATAAAGTAAAACCAGCCCATTGGGGCTGTGAGCAGGTAAATCTCCTCTCTCCCCAAGCAGCTCCCCCAGAGCACTAACCCAATGGCTCCCCCACCACCACATGGACAGAGG
Source organism: Emys orbicularis (assembly GCF_028017835.1). NCBI lineage: Eukaryota > Metazoa > Chordata > Testudines > Emydidae > Emys > Emys orbicularis. The sequence goes on along the minus strand of NC_088695.1, from coordinate 9,959,010 downwards.
CTGAAAGTCCATCTGATGGCAGCTCAGGGGCCAGTGTGCAAAGTGCTGGGTTCTCAGCCTTGGCCCTAGTGGTGCAGGTGACCCCATCTCAGAGAACCACACCCAGCAAGGCCTGCATGGATTTTCTCCCTTTTTTTCAGTCCCCAGAAGACTCAGGGACTAAGTGGTGTACGGAGACCAAGCTCCTCCCGACCAGGTGAGGGCTGGGGCCCAATGGCCAAGGGCAGTGGGCGTGAGGGGAGCTCACACTTGGGGTCCTGCAGTGCACAGGGTGTGGGATAAACAGAGAGCTGTAGGGGTCCCTGGTTCAGTGCTGGGTGTGCTGGCCAAAAAAGCAGCCATCACACCTTTTCTTAGCCTAGTGGCTACTGCTTCTGTTTCCCTACACAGTCTCCCCAGCTCTCGGGGACTCCTGGATCTCTGCAGACAGGGCCGGCTCTGGCTTTTTTGCCGCCCCAGGCAAAAAAGCCTCCGCTGCCCCCCCCCCCGTGGGGGGGGGCAGAGTCGGGGGGGGGGGGGGCGGCGAGCCCCGGCGGGGGCTCCGCTCTCCCGCCGGGGGGAGGGCGGCCGGAGCCCCGGGGCGAGGGTGGCGAGCCCCGGCGGGGGCTCCGCTCTCCCCCCGGCGGCCGGGGGCAGGGCGCCGGGGGGGAGGGCGGCCGGAGCCCTGGGAGGAGGGTGGTGAGCCCCGGCGGGGGCTCGGCTCTCCCCCCCCCCCGGCGGCCAGAGCGCCGGGGGCAGGGCGGCGAGCCCCGGCGGGGGCAGGGCGGCGAGCCCCGGTGGGGGCTCGGCTCTCCCCCCGGCGGGGGCTCGGCTCTCCCCCCGGCGGCCAGAGCGCCGGGGGCAGGGCGGCGAGAGGGCGGCGAGCCCCGGCTGGGGCTCGGCTCTCCCCCCGGCGGCCCGAGCGCCGCGCCGCCCCCCTCCAGGTGCCGCCCCAGGTGCCGCTTGGTTGCCTGGTGCCTGGAGCCGGCCCTGTCTGCAGATGGCAGCGGGTGTGAGGGGAGCTGGCGCTGGGGCTCCTGCGCTGTGCAGGGGATGGGCTAACCAGAGATCTCCTGTCTCCAAGGCTCTCAGGCGACTTTGTCCAGTCTGGCTGCAGGAGGGGATCTGGGGACAGACAGAGGGGGCCTGGGAGAGTCTGGGGAGCAGCCACCTGGGACCAGACATGGAAATCCAGCTGTGGTGAGAAGGGAGAGCTTCCAGGGATGTAGCTGGTTACAGGGGCTGCGGTACCGCTGGATACAATGTTGCAGCTATTTAATGCAGTGCACTGGGGAATTCCTACGTTTTTGCAGCTGGATGGTGTGAGCTGAAATTATTTTCTTACAGGGGGAGGCTGGCACTGCTCCTGTTTTGCTGGAGAATGCATGGCTGGAGATCTGTAGCCATCAGTCACATGCCTTCATTCTGCTGCTGTTTCCTGTGGCTGGGCACTGCAGCCAGGACTCTTTTGCAGCAGAGTGGATTTGAGATCAGATTCAATAGGGAATCTGGGGAGTGGCCGCCTGGACCCAGAACAGGAGCTGCAACTGCGATGGGACAGGTGTGCTGGGTGGAGATGCTCTGGGGAAGCAGCTGGTTACTTCATGAGCAACAAGATACAATATTGTTACGTCTTTACTCAGACTGTGATGAGATGTATTGTTACCATTGTGTAAGGCAAACTGGTTACCTGGTGTAAACTTGCTTACAACCAGTCTTGCTACTTCTTGACAGCCAGATGCTGTCAGCTCTGGTGGATGTGCTCAAGCAGAGGTTCTCACTGTCGGCGGGTTTTTTGCTGGTGAATGTATTGCCTGAGAACTGTAGTCATCAGTCAAACACAGATGACATGCCATTATTTTTGGCCAACAGAAGTGACCTCCAGGAGCTGTGAGGGGGAGGCTGGAGAGATGAATCCCTCAGCCCATGTCACTTGCAGGCAGCTGACTGTGCCAATGAGACAGTTCCCAGACTGCTGAGCGGAACAGCGGGATGGGGGAGTGGGGACACTTTCCAACAGCTAGGTCAAAAAACATGGGCTGGGGTAAAGTGAAACAAGCCAGAGGATGAGTACAATTCTCACTTGACCTTCCAGCCCTAGCAGGCAGTCTAGTATTGAACACCTTTGCCACCCATTCTACTCCTAATTTACCAGAGAAGTTGCAAAAGGTGACTGAAGCCAAAATGGGGAATAGAACCAGGGTCTCCAACATAGAAGGCCCAGGTCTTAGCTACTCAGCCCCACTGCCTTGGTTGAAAGTGTCAACTATCTGTTCATTAGGTCACCTGTCTCTAACCGTTACAGCAGAGCCAGCAATAGGAGCCCAGAGTCCTGATCACAAATGTTCTACTGATGATGACTAGCAAATACTTGTGTAACCCACTGGCAAAGCACATGTCACATCCCCTCTACTGGCTGGTCTACACACAGCACAACAATTATTCCCAGAGCTGGTATGGTGGGGCTCCGAAAAGACAAGATTCAAATCATGTAGCAGAGCCAGGGAGAAAAGCTTTGTAGTTCAATGTGTTTTATTTTTATTTTTTATTTTTTTTAATGGTTTGTTTAATTCACACAATAAGGAAAAAATACTTTAAAGCAGGATTATAGTTTATAAACATTTTTATCTGTAGGTTATGGAGCAATGTGCAACCAAACACAGCTGTTCCACATTTCAGCTATTCAGCACATACATTTCTTGCTGGTGCCACATCTTCGCATGTTTGAAGGCTGATGGGCACCGTGACCAGCCAGCTCCCTCCAGAGCTCCATGAACAGTTCCTGAGTTACATGGTTATATGCAGTAAACACCCAGACAGACCGTAAAGGAACATGTCACAGGCTGGCCAATGTACCTGGACAGGCAGTTAAATGTGTCTCTCTCTTTCACAAAAAAAGTAAGCATTGCAAGTAAACACACTGGAAGTCTGTTGGCATATGGAACAAACAGGAGTATGAGATGACACCTTGGAGCCCCACAAAAAGACCCACAGGGTTCCACCTGCCTTTCTGGAGCAGAGCAATGAGTTCTGGAAATACAAGAAGAAGCAAAACAACATTTTGCCCCCCATTTCCTGAGAAAACCCCTGGTACAGCCTGGGGTGTTCAGGAAATCTTGGATCCTGGTTACGACTGTAAAGCAGCAGCTCTGTCAAAGACAGAAACCTTGGGAGAAACTCCAGGGAACTGGAAGCAAAGGGCAGTGGGGAGTAGCCAGGCGCATGATGGCCTCAGTCTATGGTATTTGCATCTATTGATTCCAGTGAGACAATTCTCAGAATGCCTGAAGCAGAGCTGGGCCCTGACTTCATTCTGAGTTGTTGGTACTCAGCACCTTTCAGGGTTGGGCCTGAAGTATGTACCTGTTTCCCAGTCTGGTTACTATGGGCCGAGGGAAAGGGACAAGTGCTCAGTGCAGTTTTCCTTAGGTATTTACAGCTCATGTCAGTGAAGATGGCGATTGGTTGGTCTCTGGGGGTTTAACAATCAAAATGATCATTAAAACGACAACAGAGGGTCCTGTGGCACCTTTAAGACTAACAGAAGTATTGGGAGCATAAGCTTTCGTGGGTAAGAACCTCACTTCTTCTCTTGCATCTGAAGAAGTGAGGTTCTTACCCACGAAAGCTTATGCTCCCAATACTTCTGTTAGTCTTAAAGGTGCCACAGGACCCTCTGTTGCTTTTTACAGATTCAGACTAACACGGCTACCCCTCTGATAATTAAAACGACAATAGATCTTAGTCATTTGTATTTTAAAATTATTGAGAAACCTTCACTAGCCAGTTCCCCAAGATGCCGATAACCTGAGTGTTAATAAACTTCTTTCGTAGGCTGGCCCCTTGAAATCAGTGGAAAGATTCCCAACCACATCAAAGTCCTTTGGATCAATCGCTAAGTGACTTGGTCAGTCACCCCAAGTGCCATTCACTGCATCCTAGTAACTGGGTTCTCTGCAGATGAAGTGCCAGGGGGTGGGAAGGTGAAATCCACCCCCATCCTGGGGCCAGGACATAGGGCTCCAGCACAGCACATCCTGTCCACCCTAAAGTCAGCCCCTCCCCCAGCCTGTGCCCTGGAGCGCTGGCTTCAGCCCCCCTGCACCACTGGGAGTCCCCTTCCATGCGACATTGGGGCTGCTTCCCCTCCAGCAGCTAGTCCAAGCCGTCCCTTTGCTGCCACGGCCTCACTGCTATTGGTAGTGTGCTCACTCCAGCAGTATCAGCATGTTTACATGTACCCGAGCTGGTAATCACACCTCCCAGGTACTGTGTAGATGTGCCCTCAATCGAACTAGGACATTCTTAATGTAAGTAGGGTCTGAATGAGCTCTCCCCTGACACCTACTGATGAGCTGGGGAAGAGGACTTCAGGAACTACCCTTGTTTGCATGGGCACACCCACCCTGCCTGGGTGCTCAGCATGATGGGTCTGCTTTGCCAAAATGCTCACTTTTGGCTGGTGTTGGATCACCACTCACTTTGTTAGTGGGGCAGGTACTAAAGGTTTGTTCTTCTTGTTGTGTGAATGAAGGGCAGCAGAACTGTGCTTGGCATACCCTCATTGAGGGACTCACCCTCAACTAAACTGCACTCGCTATGCAGGGGACATGGGTTCCAAAGACTAGTGGAGGTGTGAGGGGGCGGTGAGATATCTGTACTAGATGGTTGAAGCCCTGGATGTGATCTGATCCTTTCTGTGTCCACTGTGTAATCACAGAGATGTTTAAGATTCAATGGGGAGTCTTGTTATGTACCAACAGAGCTGAAATAACTGATTATCAGGTTTAAGCATTAGATCTGCTTTGGGAGAGTTTCTCTGATACAATAGACTGCCCTGTCTGTGCTACCAGTGAGTTTCCCCCAATAACAGCAGAAATCACTGAGAGCTGTACTAAGTGGTATGACTTGAAGATGTTCTAGAGAGTGTGGGGCGGTGAGCTAATAACTGGGTGAGCAGCTGGTGCAGTGGTAAGTAGAGCTGTGAGTGGCTGGCAAGGCAGCCAGTGCCAGAGCAAATACCTGGACAGTGGAGCAAGCAAGATGCACCCCCCACACCCACCACCAGGGGGAGAGGTGAACTCTGCAGATGCACCTCTAAATTCTGGGTCTTCACTGTGTGTGCGGCAGAGAGAGAAGGGACGGGTACGTTAAAGGAACTTTTGATTGCTTGACTAAAGAGCCTGAGACAAAAGGTCACTGCCCAAAGTACTCCAGGGTGGTGGTTTTGCTCATGGTTTTATGTTTATTAATCCAGCTTGCAGCATTTTCCCAAATGAATGCCCTGTGATTTCCCTCCTTTCATAAAAGTTTCATTTCTACATTCAGACTCTGTGCTTGCGAGAGGGGAAGTATTGCCTCCCAGAGGCGCCCAGGGGTGGTGTGTAATTTTCGCAGGTTACTGGGTGGGGGCTAGAGCCAGTTCTGAGTTGTATTGTTGAAGAGGAATCCCTAGATATTAAACCCGGCCCTGGTTGCTCCCAGCTCCACCGGGCAGAAGGGTTATATTAATACACAATGAGGGCATCCACAGCCACACACAGACTTGCACTGAAACAACAGTGCAAACAGACACACAAACAGGTATGTTGTGAGCAAGACACGAGAAGTCATTCTTCCGCTCTACTCTGTGCTGGTTAGGCCTCAACTGGAGTATTGTGTCCAGTTCTGGGCACCGCATTTCAAGAAAGATGTGGAGAAATTGGAGAGGGTCCAGAGACAAGCAACAAGAATGATTAAAGGTCTAGAGAACATGACCTATGAAGGAAGGCTGAAAGAATTGGGATTGTTTAGTTTGGAAAAGAGAAGACTGAGAGGGGGCATGATGTTAGGATATAGATATTCAGGCCTGTCTGCAAACGCCTATACTTTAAGAATTTAGGTGTATTCTTATCACTTAGCTAGTTATAGAGTTATAGAAGAAAGAATCAAAATCACTGTCTGCCGGTGTAAGGGCCTTCTCTTACCGTGACAATCTGAGGCCCTGTTCTTAGGCTAAGGCCTTCGGCTAAGCAGCAGACGCCAGCCATAAACTGGAAAGTGTATGGTCACATCCTCACATTCCAAACTAGTCACGTTGAAATAAGGTGCTATTGGGCTATTAGGAATACAATCCTGTCCTGATATTCCTATCACCTCCAGAGAAAAGGAAGAGCCTAGAAGATGTAAAAGGAAACTTAGTTTGATAGCATCCTGTCTGGCAAAAACTCACTTATCAATAGCTGGGATGTGAAATCCTCATTTCTGTATTGTTCTATCACTGTAGTCTCCACTTCCCTATTGTTTGTCTGTATAATCTCTGTCTGGTTCTGTGATTGTTTCGGTCTGCTGTATAATTAATTTTGTTGGGTGTAAACCAAATAAGGTGGTGGGATATAATTGGTTAAATAACCATGTTACAATATGTTAGGATTGGTAAGTTAAATTTCAGTAAAATGATTGGTTAAGGTATAGCTAAGCAGAACTCAAATTTTACTATATAGTCTGCAGTCAATCAGGAAGTAAGGGGGGAATGGGAACAGGGACTGGGGGAATTGGAATCATGTTTTGCTAAGGGGGGAATGGGAACAGGAACAGGGACACAGGCAAGGCTCTGTGGTGTCAGAGCTGGGAAGGGGGACACTGAGGAAGGAAACTGGAATCATGCTTTCTGGAAGTTCACCCCAATAAACATCGAATTGTTTGCACCTTCGGACTTCGGGTATTGTTGCTCTCTGTTCATGCAAGAAGGACCAGGGAAGTGAGAGGGTGAAGGAATAAGCCCCCTAACACATGATAGCAGTTTTCAGGTGTCATAAGGAGGAGGGAGAAAACTTGTTCATCTTAGCCTCTAAGGATATGTAAATGGTCCCGCTATTGTGGGGAACTTTCCTGGCTTCTGCACTACCCCGGTGAAGTGGGCTAGCGAAAGGATCTGAGTCCTCGCTCCCACTTCCTCTACCCAGAGGCCTCCCTGCCCTTGAAGATTCCCCTTCCACTCTCCTGTCTGGCAGAGTCCTCGTAACCCCAACAAGGCTGGGCCCAGGATTCCTGGGGGGCTTGACCCCCAACCCTGCTGTGGTCACCCAGGACAGGGGCTAGGGTGTCCCCACTCTGGGGTACTCTCTCTGCACTGGGCACCTCCCTGACCCACTGATCATTTCATACAATTTAAAACAAATACAAGTTGTTTAATTAACAATTAATTTAAAGAAAATAATAAGGAAAAATAGGAAAAGTGAAAGGAAAACACATCACACTGCTCTGTGGCAGGGAACATCACAAACAGTGTCTCTGGAATGTCAGGGCACGTCACAGTCTGTTCCTTTTCCTTGTAGGTCCCAGGTCTCCGTCTCAGGCCCTGGCTGTGCTGCAGGGATGCTGCGGGTTGGACACTTGCAATGGTGGTGGCCACACACCTCCGGGCTTTGGGTGGTGGGACCCTTCTTCCCAGCGTCAGCCCCCCGTCAGGTTAAGATCCCCCTCCCGGTCTGGCCTGCAAGGGCCCTTGTCTGGGGGTGTCTTTCTGTGCTGGGCCCTTTGCCCAAGGTCCCCCCTTGGCTGGCCCCAGTTGCTCACCACACCTGGCTCTTTGGCTGCAGCTCTGCTCCCAGCACAGGATCTGCTCTCCCTGGGCTGCTTCTGTGACTCTGCTGCCAACTCTGACCTGCTTCCTGAGCTGCTTTTCTGGCCCCTCTGGATCTGGCACGGTTCTGCTCCCCAGCTCAGCTTGGGCCCCTGCTTTCTCCTTAGCTCGGCCCCGCTCTGTCTGACCCAGGCCATTCCAGCTCACACGGAGGACGGGACCCCCCTGGCCTCCTGACTCCCTGATTAGCCTGCCCGCCCTGTCAATCAGGCTCAGAGGTTGAGGCTGACCTGGAGCATTGGCCTCTTCCCATTCTTTCAGTGCTGGGAGCTAACCAACCAAAAGACCCCCATTGAACGTTAGTAAGGGGGCAACAATCCCCTTACAGATAGAACAAGAAGCAATGGTCTTACACTGCAGCAAGGGCAGTTTAGGTTGGACATTAGGAAAAAGTTCCTAACTGTCAGGGTGGTTAAACACTGGAATAAACTGACTAGGGAGGTTGTGGAATCTCCATCTCTGGAGATATTTAAGAGTAGGTTAGATAAATGTCTATCAGGGATGGTCTAGACAGTATTTGGTCCTGCCATGAGGGCAGGGGACTGGACTCGATGACCTCTCAAGGTCCCTTCCAGTCCTAGAATCTATGAATCTATGAACTATAGGCAGGGCCGGCTCTAACTTTTTTGCCGCCCCAAGCAGCAAAAAAAAGCGCCGCCCCGCCGTAACACCCCCCCACCGAGTGCCGTGCCACCGAACCCCCCACTCCGAGCGCCGCGCCGCCGAACAACCACCGCCTCCCACCACGCTGCCGAACACCCCCCGCCGCGCTACTGAAACTCCCCCCATGCAGAGTGCCGCCGAACATCCCCCGCCGAGCGGAGCGCTGCTGAACACCCCCTGCCAAGCGCCGCGCTGCCAAACAGCCCCCGCCCCCCGCCGTGCTGCCGAACACCCCTCGCCCCCCGCCGAGCGCTGCGCTGCCAAACACCCCCGCCAAGCGCCGCGCCGCCGAACAGCCCCCACCCCCCCCGCCGCACTGCCGAACGCCCCCCGCTGAGCTGCCGAACACCCCCGCCCCCCGTGGAGCACCGCGCCACCGAAACCCCCGCCCCCCGCGGAGCGCTGCACTGCTGAAGCCCCCCCACGCGAGCACCACCAAACACCCCCCACTCAGCGCCGTGCCGCCGAACACCCCACGGAGCACCGCGCCGCCAAACATCCCCCGCTGAGCGCCACACCACCAAACACCCCCCGCCCCCCGCGGAGCACCGCGCCGCCAAACACCCCCCGCGGAGCACCGCGCTGCCGAACCCCTCCCCGCGGAGTGCCACACTGCCGAACACCCTCTGCCGAGCGCTGCACCGCCGGAACCCCCCCCCCGCCGAGCGCTGCGTTGCGCTGCCCCCCGCCACCCCAAGATTGGCTGCCCCTTACCAGGTGCCGCCCCAAGCACGTGCTTGGTTGCCTGGTGCCTGGAGCCGGCCCTGACTATAGGTGGGAACTAAACCCCCATTGAGTTATTTCAGTGACAGTGTGTGTGTAGAGGATCCTTGGCTTCACTGTGTCTTGCTGAACATCTAACCACCCGACTGGGACCAGCTAGGCTAGAGGGGCTCCCTGGGTTAAGGTCAGAGGCAGCTGGTGTGTCCTAGTGACAAGGCATGAAAATGGCAGCAACTCATTAACCCAGAGCAACTCTTGAGCTGAAGGGTGATTTTATGGTAAATCTTCTAAGATTTATGTCATCACAGTCTAAAGGTTACAGCCCAGCCCCTTCAAAACATGAGCTAAGAGCTAGAAAGAAGATTTTAGGTTTTAATTTTGTAAAACTCCAAACACAAAAGGGAAAGTAACAATCCTACCCGTTCCCCACCCCAATCCTCCACCCTGTTCCAGCTGCCCCAGTCTCTTCCTGTCATTTTTTCTCCTTGGGCCAATACTGAGTTCATTATCACTGTGTTGACTGGGTCTGCTGGGGGGAAATACAAGCCAGGGATCCATGTTTTGGTTTTGTCTGACTCTGGGCAGAGGAGTGTCAGGCCTGAGACAAGGGACAATGGGGACTGCTCGGCCCACAAAGCTGGACATGCTCAAGTCCAGAATTAGCAGCAATCTGCTACTCTGCACAGGCTCTTTGCTGCTGGAGCTCCCTGCAAATGTTTCCCACCAACACATTTGCCTCCACACATCTAGATTCTGACTCGGGTTGTACCATTGCTCCTTTGACCTCAGCAGTTAGCCAGTGTTTGGGGCCTTGCTAGGTTCTTCCATTGGCAGAAGAAATTGATTATAGGAGTCAGGTATTTCTTTGGTGCAATCTTTATTATTTACGAATAATGTCCACACATTCCTGTGCCCTGAACACGGTACAAACAAACAGCAGCCGGCAGTTTCCTTACTCAGAACTCCACGTCTGCCTTTCCAGGGAACCCTGGGCCTGAAGCCAGCTCTGTCTCTCCGTTTCCTGCTGGGATCATACTCACAACTGGTTCTCTTGGCTTTCTGTCTCTCACACACCAAGCTGCCAGCCAATCCCTCAGCCCCTGTGTTTTCAGCTAGCTCCAGGGAAACTGCTCTTAGGCCTGCTCTACACTTAACACTTAGGTCAACCTGGTGACATTATTCAGGGCTGTGAAACATTGTGTGCTCTGAGTGCTGCAACTAGATTGACCTAACCCCCGGTGCAGACAATGGAATTCTGTTGGTGACCTGGCTACAGCTTCTCAGAAAGGGGGATAAACTAGAACAATGGGGGGGAAAAAACAATTCCATCAATGCAGGATGCATCTACACTATGACACTTCAGCAACACAGCTGTAGTGCTGTAGCTCTGCTGTAGGAGCGACTGTAGCGTAGATATACCATTATTCTTCCGGAGACCTGGTCTACACCTAAAACTCAGCCTAGCAACATCGCTCAGAGCTGTGAAAACGTTCACACCCTGTGTGATGTAGTTGGGTTGATCTAACCCCGATGTAGACGCAGATAGGTCAAGGGAAGAATTCTTTGTTGCCCTAGGTACTGCCTCTCCTAGAGGTGGATTTACTGCATTGATTGTAAAGCCCCTTCTATCGATGTAGGACGTGTCTATGCTAGTCACTCATTTCTACTGGATGTTGGGATGAATGCACACTCCCCAGTCCCCGGGTCTCCCTCTCCCAAGCTTCTGGCTGTTGCAGAGCTTCCAGCTTCTTCCCAAAATGCCAAATCCCAATTAATTAATTCTGTGTCCCTGCCACCCCACATATGCCTGTCCCCAGCCCCACATTAATTCTGCCCCACAACATCACATCACTTCTGCCCCCAGTCCCTCCACCAATTGTGACCCCGCAGCCCCCACATCTACCCCTCAGGGCCCCCTTTCCCCTCCTGCACCTCCAGAAGATCTTCACCCACCCCCTCCCATCCTGGTGCTGCTGAGAGGGAGGGGGAAGGAGCTTCCAGGGGTCATAGAGCTAAGAGGCCAGAGGTTTGGGTAGACAGGAGTCCTCCAGGCCATAGGGGCTAGGATTATTTGGCTAGAGAAACCCATTTTTCCATTCCCAGTGGGCTGTTCCCCCCCATGTCTCAGTGACACTAGCTGAGCCAGGATCCCCAGAGTCTTCCTGGCTCATAGAGGACAGTGGCAAAGAGGCTGCACAATGCCTGGGGCAGTGATGAGATTGGCTTCTTTTCCTCACTCACTCAATGCTCTCTATGGTTTGACAGTCCAGAGGCTGCACAGAATTGAGACCGGAAGCAACCTCCAGGGTCACAGAGACGGGATGATACAAAGTCCACAGGAAGGAGCCATAGAGACAAAGGGGTGCGAGGCTAGATAGGCTGATTTTAGGGCTCCTAGTGAGATATTCCCCCGCTCCCCCATCTCAGGGACACAGTCTGAGCTGGGATCCCAGCCACACCCAGAACCAGGGTCGGATTCTCTCCCCAGGGACGGAGCCCAGCGGGAAAGTGAAGATCGGGGCCTCGTCACCAGCATTGACAAATGTCACCTGCCCCCGGTCACAGTCCAGACAAACCCGGATCCTGCTGGGGATCCGGCGCTGGGGCAGGGGGGTCACAGGGGAGGTGAGAGCCTGGAACCGACCCCCCCACCAGCACTCCACAGCCCAGATCCCCCCCTCAGGGTTATGGCTGATCCGTCCCTTCCTCCTCACAGACTCTCTGGCCACCCCCACAGCCCAGAATCGCCTATCCCCAACCTCCACCTCCCAGCAATGTCTCCCCGAGGTGAATCCCTCACAGCCCAGCACACAGAACACAGTGTCAAATCTCTCAGGGTTGTTGGGCAGATCCTGCCGTGTGTGTCCCCATCTCACACTTTTCCGATCTTCAGACAGGACGAGTTGGGGATAAACTGTGTCTGGATCCAGAGTCACATTCGCTGGGGAGAGAGAGAATCAGAGTGTTAGGGGCAGAGCTCAGCCCTGGGGGAGGCTGGGAACATTTCTCACACTCCCCAGCAGCCCTGTCTTGGCTGGGACACTTCTGGATCCCAGGGAGCTGCCTCTGTATTGGGCGCCTGAGACTGAGCAGAGATGTCACTGCAGTTCCTCAGTGTGTTTCTCATTTGCTTCCAGAAGCTTCAGCTCCCTGCTCCCTCTGCTGGGGCTGCTCCATTCCCAGCAGCAGAGACACAACCAGGAAGGTGTCAGAAGCTTTTATTGAGGAGGGAACAGACAGAGGAGTCAGTTACCAGCTCTATACCCCCGAGGGAAACTCTGTCCCTTAAAGGCAGCATCCAGTCCCAGGCAGGGGAACAGAGAGGAAGATACAGCATTGGGGAAGAGATGCTTACAACCAGAGAGTAGGAGGTGGCATTAGGTGGGGTAGCCCCATCCCCAGCCTAGAGAGAAGGGAGGAGCTGGCAGCATCAGAGGGAGAACAGCTCCCCAGTCCATGAAGCAGTGAGCAGCTCTAATGGGAGAGCCCAGCCGTGCCCACAGGAAAGGCAGGATGTTGGAGAAGAGTGAAGGGGAGACTCCCTGCACCAGGGTGAAGCAGAGGGATGGGTCAGCCCTCAAGGCAGAGAGCTCTGTTCTGGTGCTGCTCAGTGAGTGTTTCTGTTCATCAGCATGGCCATGAACTCAGCACTAAGGTTGGTGTCAGGATTGTTTGTGTGATGTCAGCTTGGGATCTCCCCAGGAGTTCCGGACCCTTGATAGAAGTTGGGGGTGGGGCACGAGGTCCCACCACTGGTGGCCCCGCCCACTCCATGGCCCTGCCCCCTCCTCCTCTTCCTGCTGAGCCCCTGACCCCTGGCCAGGCTGGGAGCCTTGGCTGCTGGGGAGATCTCCTGACCCTCCACCTGCCCTGGGTGGGTTTCTGGGGGGCCTGTGAGCAGCCCCCTGCCCATGTCCCCGCTCCCCATAGTGCACCACCCCAGGGCAGGTGGAGGGTGCAGGACTCGCCAGTGCCGCTTGGGTTCCCTGGGTGAGACCCCGGCTCTGGCTTCTGGCCTGGCCAGGGGGCAGGGCCCTGGAGGAAGTGGAGCAGGGGTGGAGCCACTCTGGGGCCAATGCCAGGAAGCGGCTGCAATCTCACCCTGTCTGTGCGTGCCTAGTGGTTGCCCTCTTTTTCTTTCCAGTGCAGATGGCAGAGTGTCTGGAGGGGGAAAGGATAAGAGAGGTGAGTTTTCCGGCTTTCATATTTATAACAGCATCACCACTCTTAACTCCTAGATCTGTGTTTTCATCACGACACAGAAACAGACAGAGACACACTCAGGTATTTAATGTAAAAAAGGTCTGAAACCTTCTCTTTCTTCTCTCATTCAGGCATCTCCCAGCAATGGAACCAACATCCTTTTGAACTCCCAACTTGTCAAAAGACATGAAATTGTATAAAAGATCCTTGGGTCCTGATTCTGTCATCTCAGAGCTGCTTAGGCTTCATCAGGGGAAGTTTGAGTCGCAAGACTGAGGTCCCAGTTATGCTGGTACGCTCTGAAGGTGATATTGGACAGTGGACTATGAACTATTTCTGAAAGAACTCTTTACAACTAGAACGCTCACCATCTCTGCTATGAATCTGGACCTCAATGAATCAAGCTCATTTCTGTATGTATATTGATCTTCTAACAATACTCTCTCTCTTTTGTTTTTTAATAAACTTTAGTTTAGTTAATAAGAAATGGCTGTAACGTGTATTTGGGTAAGATCTGAAACATTCGCTAACCTGGGAGGTAATGTGTCCGATCCTTTGTGATTGGTAGAACCTTTTCTTTTATATGATGAAATAAGATGTTCAGAAATCATCGTATTTGACATAAGGGAAATGTTGCCTTAAGTGACCTTGTTATTAAGTGGTGTGTTCATAAGTTGCTATTTAGGAAAAAGAGTTGTTTTGACCACACAATGTGCTTAAAGACAACAGACACCCAGAATGTGCTGTCAAGGAGCAGTTAGCAAAGTCAAAAAAATCCCATGTGGAGAAAAGGGTCAAAGTGACCCGTGCACATCAGTGTGTAATGACTGGTAATGAACGAATCAGAAAAGAGAATAACTTGAAAATAGCTTGACCAGCAAAAGTCCTGCCAATTAGAACGTTCATGCATGAGTAATGTATGAGTTATACAAGATACTTACAATGCATAACACACAAAGGTGATTGGAAAAGAACTAATAAATATATAATCTGGATGTGTATAATATGTCATACATTGTAAGGGATAGTCGGAGCATAGGAAAAATGCATCATGACCTGCCTATTCCCCTGGAGAAGGTAGATGAACAGTATTTCTTTCAGTATGTCAGTCATTTCTTACTTTCATAGTAATTGTAATAGCAAGACATGCTTTTGGAACAAATAAGGGGTTGAATTAATCAATCTGAGTGTCTTGGACTCTAAGTGTGTGGCATTCTCATCCAACAATGAAATAGAAGCATAATCTAATTATGAACCAACTGACCAGCGCCATTCTCTTCCCACCGTCTCAGACACTGATCCCAATTTCCCCTCCTAGATCCCTTCTAGGTACCTTTGAACTTCCTCAGAGCCTCCAATAGCGCAATAGTTTTCTGGGAGAAACCACTGACTCGCTCTTCCAGTTCAGGAGAAATCTCCTCTGGCGGCTGGAACTTCCCCTTCTCCCATCTGGAGAGAAACAATTTCACGTGATTATATTTCATTTAGTGACTCATTATAAGTGCTTACTAACAAGTCACTGCTCTAATGGGCCTGGAGTTAGAATTCCTCTACTTCTCCCAGCCTCAGAGCAGGTGAGACACAGCCCATGGCCGTGCAACCTTCCCCCAAAGGTCCCATGAATGTTCTTCAAATGTGGCCTGGAGATATCAGCTCTGGGGACAAAAGGGGAATTGAGTCTCCATGGCCAATTCACTCCTTGGCCTCCATGCTCTGGGGGACAGGAGGTTCCCAGGTGAAGTGCTGTAGAAATCTGACCACTAGGAACTAGACTGAGACACCAACTCCCCCCTCCCCAGCTCATTCCACACAGGGCTCCAAACAGTCCTCAGGTGGGAAAGACTCTTGACCTCTGCTGCCCTGGGCTGAATGGTAACCAGAGCCGCAGCAGTGACAGGCCCATATTCCATCCTCACTATCCTGAGGCAGCCAGTCCCCCAGGGATGTGACATCTCTGGGAAATACTTTAGGTCAGTCCTTCCCACTGAATGGATAATTTCAGAGTCTTCTGTGCAAGGGTGAGAACCTCAGGATGAAGCTGATCAGAGAGATTTTTATCCAGAATGTGACCTTCCCCACACATTTTGCTGTAGAGCCCTGGGGAGACGTGGTGCTAACATCACCATCAAGCTCTTTCCAAGCGTTGTGAAGTGTGAGGGGGAGTGAGAGAGCCACGTACCTGCTCAAGGTGCTTCTGACATCCTAGAGGGGAGAGAGAGAGAGAGAAAGAATCTTAGACCCATCTGACGCACACAAGAGATCCCATGGTAGGCATTTTGCAAATATGGGGAAAAGAGCCCCTACCCTGGCCCCAGGGCCATGGATTCCCTGAATTAATGATGCTTTTCCACCTCTAATATCTATGTGTCTGTAACTCTGCAAAGATAATAGTCATTCATATGTCAGCAATGCACACGCCGAGTTACACTGAGATATCTGACCGCTGGCCCCCAGTGCTTATGATTCAGGAGCCCTCCCTTCCCTGTGTGGGGATCTGGTATATTTCTGACCACAGGTGCCGGCTTCCAATTGTCCCTGGGGGTGCACAACCCCAAGCCTCACTCCACCCCTTCCCCAATGCCACACTCTTGCCCAGCTCTTCCCACCCCCACTCTGCCCCCACCCCACCTCTTTCTGCCCCCTCCCTCGTGCGCACCCCCTCCCCACTCCTCCCCCTCCCTCCCAGTACCTCCTGCACACCGCGGAACAGCTGATTGAGGCAGGTGGGAAGCGCTGGGAAGGAGGGGGAGGAGTTGATCAGCAGGGCTGCCAGCGGGCAGGAGGCACTGAGGGGTGGCGGGGGTGGGGGGAGCTGGCTGCCGATGGGTGCTAAGCATCTGCTAATTTTTTTCCATCTGTGCTCTAGCATTTAAGCACCCATGGAGTCGGCGCCTCTGTTTCTCCCTCAGTCTCACCTGCAGGAATTCACTTGCTGGCTTCTGACACTTCCCCTCCATCTCACTGATCAGCTCATTGAGACGGGAAATCTGCTCGGAGAGTTTACTGACATTTTCATTCTGGATCCTCACAATCTCCTTGTCCAGCTTCTCCAGCTGGGCCAGCAGGAGTCGCTCTTGTTCCTCCAGGAACTGCCGCAGTTGCTGAAATTCAGACACAATCTTCTGCCTCTCGGTTTGTATTTGTTTCTGTATGAAAATAGGGAAAGGGCTGGTCAGGGACAGGAATGGCACCTGGGGTCCTTTCATGGAGCGCTGAGTGTGCAGGAGGGAGAACTTCGTTGAAAATCCTGATTTCTGACATTTGACTTTACCCTAGGGAGAGAATTCTCTCACAACTTCCCCTTCAGCCCCTATATCTCTGAAAGGGAGGTTTCCATGTCTGTCATGGTCAGCGTATTATGTTATTCATGGCCTCTGGGAATTCAGACCCAGAGCAGCAGGAGGCAGGACTCAGCACTACACCGACAGAGATACCAGGGGAGAAAAAAGAAACAAACATGTTAATGCACAAAATGACTAGACAAGTGGACAGCACTTCATGGGTGACATTCAGTTCACTTGGGGAGGATTTCTGGGAAAGCCACAAGGGCTAGACATTAACTCATCAGCTGCAATGGAAGCTTAGGGCTTGTCTACACATGAATCTAACCCCAGCAATCTATGATCATGGAGAAACACACAAGCCGATGTTCACCAAGGCCACACAGGAATCTGCCTCCAAACAGACCTCCCACTGCCACTCTCTGCTGGTTAATAACAACAGGCACCTACCAGATACTCCTGGCGTTTCCCCTCTCCAGTCACATGAAATCCCCACAGCTTTTCTCTCTCTTCCCGCAGAGTCTTCAAATGGGCCTGAATATTTTCCTGAAGAAACCAAAAGGATTCGGGAAGTTTCACTTTGAGGGTTGAGAGGGCTTTGGAGTTGGATGTTTTCCTACCCAAACTCAAGATTACTGTTGGTCCTAATCACTTTGTGACATCAGGGCCACCAAGGAGATGAAACCTTATCAATGCAGACTGGGAGTGTGTCATATTCAGACTTGTTACCAATTCAGGTTCAGTCTTTTTAGTAATTACACAGAGATCTCAATTATAACCAAACTTTATTGGTATTTGTGAATTGATTAGTGGTTCAGCGCATAACAGGACACTGAAGTCACTTGGGGGTGAATCAATAAACTTGTTTTTGAGAAGGTTTAATGAACAAAGTGATACAAGTCCCAGAAACCACCAGGGTTTAAATATGGGCTGGGATTTCAGCCCTGAAGCCCTGGGGACTGCAATGGTTGGGCAGAGCTGGTTTAAGCACCAGGTCAAACCCCATGAGACGTCGGGAGGCCATTCGTCTGATTTGAAGCTGCGCAATCCCAGTTTTGTGGAGAACTATCCCTGTCCGGTAGGGACCCAGCACTGGACATGGGTTTGTCCAATGAAAAAGAGAGAGGAGGAGACTGAGGACGCAGGAGGATACCAGTGAGGGCGGGGGCAGGGGTGGGGGTGGCACTTCCATGCAGAATGATGCAGGTGGGGGCGTGCTGACAAAGGTGGTGGTGGGCCCACACAGGCTGACTGATTCAGGTGTGGGAGGGCCCATGCAGGCAGGCGTGGGGATGTCCTATATTCTGGGGATGCCTCAGTGGCCTCCCTAATTAGACAGGCAGATTTGTATAAAGAACGGTTGGGGTTTGCCTCAGTACTGTCCTAAACCTTTTCAGTGGCAATGCACTCTGGGTAGGTCCCCACTGTCCCATTCCCTGGTAAGGATCCCAGAAGCAGTGCATTCTGGGAGATTTCAAAAGGCTGCATGGTGGGACTAATGGAACCACTTAGGCTGCTCCTTGCCCACGTACACACTAGAACAGGTCAGACTGGCACCAGTCAGCTCCAGCCTGTGGTTAGTTTTGCTACAATCCAATGTAATCCCAGTGGTACTTGGCATGGACCTGTGCTGTCTGGAGCCCTTTTGTGTGTGGACTCAAGGTGCTTGGGGTTCACACAGCGTTTAGCCCCATGATGTCCTCTAGTGCAGGCCGGCAGCATCTGAGTTTAACCCTTCATGGAGCAACACAGGAGTTCAGAATCTCAGTGGGAAACCTTGTCTCCCTGCTGGGCCTAGGGCCTGTATCAAGGAGTCTTTTCCTCCTACTGTCTGCACTTCATCACTGCTCAGTGCTGCTGATGGAGGCAGCGTAGCCTAGTGGTTAGGGCACTGGCATGGCCTTGGAAAAGTGTGGGTTTATACCCATCTCTGCCACTGACCTACTGAGTGACCTTGGACAAGTCACTTCCCCTCTCTGTGCTTCAGTTTCCCCTTCTACCTTTTGTCCCTCTTGTCCAGTTAGACTGTGAATGGCTCAGGGCAGGGATTGTCCCTCACTGGGTTTTGTGCAGGGCCCCCTACAATCGAGGTCAGATCTCATCTGGGGTGTGTAGGGGCTGCTGGGATGCAAATAACAATAATAAACTGTGATACAATCAGCAATAATAGCCACAGCTTGTAACTCCCCCTTCTCCAGTCTGAAGGCAACACTCCCATAGACTGGCCTGCAGCTCTTGTCAATAAAACCTCTCTAGTCATTTAATAACTTCCAGTCTGCAGAGAGTTCCCTTATTTCACTGGTGGGAGCTGAGTTTGAAAAGGATTCAGTTGCTCAGAGAAAACTTTCCCACATCAGACAATTTTAAAATCTTCATCTCTTGTCATTCTTGCCAGGCTGGAGTATCATTAATTTGTACAGCATCTTTCAAGCAATGAAGGCTACACACAGCTGAATGACAGTTACACCTGTCTCGGGCAACTTGTGATGCCAGTAACCTGTAATTAAAATCCAAAGTTATTACCCATTAGACTGGAGAGCAACTCTGTACCTTGTACTCCTGGGCGGCTTCCTGTATGGGAACCACCGTGTGAGCGCGGTGAGCCCGGGACTCTCTGCAGATCACACAGATGGGGGTTTCATCCTCTTCACAGAACAGTTTCAAAGCCTCCTGGTGTTCCCCACAGACCCCGTCCCCTCCTGTTCCCTTTGTTGCCTGTAAACTCAGCCGTTTGGCTATTTCTACGACATTTGCCAGCTGCCTGTTGGGCCTGAGGTTTCTCTGTTGCACAATTTCTCTGCACTGAGGGCAGGAGGTGGCTGTATCGGATCCCACCCAGCATTGGCTGATGCAGGCTCGGCAGAAATTGTGCCCACACTCCAGAGTGACAGGTTCTGTGAAATACTCCAGACAGACGGGACATGTAGCTTCCTCCTGGAGACTTTCCAAAGGGGTCTCTGCAGCCATGGCTCCCTCTGGGCAGAGTAACAGGTTAAGTTTCAATTTCCTGAGTTCACACTATGCCCCGCCTGCAGCAGCAACGGGGTATTTCCCTTCCCGGAACTGACTCATGCTGTTTGCTGAATTGGAAGGGGCCCACCCGTAACTTTACATCCCTGGAGGCTTTGGTGAAAAATGTACCACTAAGGCTCTGGTCCTGCAATCAGCCCCTGTGCTGGTGTCGAGGGTAACTGGGGCTTCACATGGACATCAGCACCCCCCTGTGAGGATGAACCTGTAGGAGCAGGGCCTGTGTGTCTAAGGAGTGATAGTCAGACTTGGCAGAATTCGTTTTTTATGATATATAATTTTGACAGCTATTGTTTATTTTAATCCATTTTTATATTTATTGATTTAAACTTTCACAGTTGCACAAAAATCTGGGTTTCAGCATTTCATTCCAATTGTTATCAATTTAAATATTCACAGCTGTGGGAAATCAGGAGGGATCAGACAATATTTTGGTCAGCCAATAACTATTTAATGACACTGGACACTGAGATTCAAAAAGTTAAAGCTTTATAACCGTTAATTTTGTCTGTGAGCATGTAAATTTTCTCCATCCCTCAGCAGCTCCCTGAGGGCAATAATCCAATTCCTCCCCCCGACCATAGGCACAGAGGCTGAAAGTCCATCTGATGGTGGTTCAGTGGCCAGCGTGGAATATGCTGGAATCTCAGCCTTAGCCCTAGTGGGGCAGGTGACTCCCCTTTCACGCAACCACACCCAGCAAGGTCTGCACCGATTTTCTCCCTTTTTGTCAGTCCCAACAGAGCGACCAGGGACTCAATGGTGTACAGAGACCAAGCTCCTCCCCACAAGCTATGGGCTGGGGTCCAATGGCTGAGGGCAGCAGGAGCGAGAGGAGCTTGTACTAGGGGCCTGCAGGGTACATGGTGTGGGATAAAGAGAGAGCTCTCAGGCCACCTGTCCATTCCGGGTGCAGGAGGGGATTGTGATGGGTTGGATCACAGAAACCCCCTTGGGAGCTGCCACCTGATGTGCCAAGACTACTTCTAACCCTGCCTTCCCTGCCAGCTTAGGACTCCAGCACCCTGTCTTGCTGAGCCAGACACTCCCATCTGATCCAACACAGACCCAGGGTCTGAAGTCCTGACTTGGCAGGGAAGGCAGGGATAGAAGTAGGCTTCGCACATCAGTTGGCAGTTCCCAAGGGGGTCTGTGATCCAACCCATCACAGTGGCGTAGTCGGCAGGATCTGTGCACAGCTGATTGTTTTGAGGTACTGGTAGTAATTCTAAGTGAGTTTTAAGTGTGGTGGCTGAAGAACAGACAAAGTGGTTACTGGTTTGTTATTTTCTGTTTGCTTATTTTGGGTAAGGGAAGTAGGGACAGAAAAGGAAGCAAAATAAATAAGATTGAAGATCAGAAGAAGCTAGAACTATACAAGTTGCAAATTGTCCAGAAAGGCCGAACACTGGGCACTGGGAAAGTCTCTGTTAACTAAGAAGCCCCTGAACTGAGTGCATCTCAGTTTCAGTGAACTGCAGACGGGTGTGGCCCAACCTCTGTGTCTGTGCTGAAGCTGACTGGAGTGTCTAACTTAGCAAGACAGGAGTGGAGGGGTGCCTTTTCTGAAGTGACAGTCTCAAGGGAAGACAAATAGAAATTGATGTGCAATTTGCCCAGGAAAAGGCTGCCCTGGAAAAAGAAAAGGCTGCCCACCAGTGAACCCTGGACTTAAAAGACAAAGCAATTAAGACCCAAAAGCATGAACTGGCTGTAATGGAGTGGAAGAGGTGCACAGAGACATGTGTCCTGGAGCTGGAAGTTGGGGTCCTGGTGACTGCTGCGGTGGGAACAAACCCCAAGGACTCTAGCTGGAAGCAAACCCAATCTGAGTGAAAGGGGGGTGGTTTTGCTGGCCAGGATCTCTTTCTGGATCAGGATCTCTTTCCCTTTTGGGGGACACAGGAGTATCTGCCCCATAGGGGAGCCCAAAACCGATTTTTAGGTATACTGCCTCCGCCATGGTCTGTGTCCAAGTCTCTGGTAGTAAGTCCAGAAGGAGGGTGTGACGTTGCAGTCTATATGGTTTTATAAAAATATGCTAATGAGTGAATATAATGTAACTGAAATATGCTTCATGCAAAAGGTCTCTTGTAAGGTATCATTACAAAGCTTATAATCTACGGAGCGTGATCATCCTATTTGTATAAATGTACCACTCTTGTATCTGAAACTAGAAATATGAAATATAACTCTGAGGGCCTATTGTAATTATGCAAAGTGTGGGCCATTAATGGTGGTTTGGAATCTTGATGACTCCCATTAACCAGGACAATTGACTGCAGATGGCTGTTTTACCTGTAAGTCTTCCTGTTTATGTGTGTGCTGGCAAGTGGGTAATGAAGTCTTGCAGTGACATGTGATCATGTCACCTGAACTGAAATCCATCTTTAACCTGGTGTCTTTCCATTGAGAAGGAGGGGGTGGGAACCCAGAGAGGGACAAAGAATTCCCACCTTATGCAAATATATAAAGGGGTGGAATAGAACAAAGAGGAGAGGAGCCATCATGAAGAATCCCCTAGCTACCACCTGAGCTGGAACAAGAGCTGTACCAGGGGAAAGAATTGTGCCCAGGCCTGGAAGGTGTCCAGTCTGAGGAAAAAACTTACTGAAGCATCTCTGAGGGTGAGATTATCTGCATTCAGTTGGTTAGATATAGATTTGTGCATTTTATTTTATTTTGCTTCTGTCTGTTACTACTTGGAACCACTTAAATCCTACTTTCTGTATTAATAAAATCACTTTTTACTTATTAATTAACCCAGAGTATGTATTAATACCTGGAGGAGCAAAGAAATTTGCATATCTCTCTATCAGTGTTATAGAGAGCGATCAATTTATGAGTTTACCCTGTATATGCTTTATACAGGGTAAAATGGATTTATTTGGGTTTAGACCCCATTGGGAGTTGGGCATCTGAGTGTTAAAGACAGGAACACTTCTGTTAGCTGCTTTCAGGTAAATCTGCAGCTTTGGGGCAAGTAATTCAGACCCTGGGTCTTTGTTAGAGCAGACAGGAGTGTCTGGCTCAGCAAGACAGGATGCTGGAGTCCTGAGCTGGCAGGGCAGGCAGGGGTAGAAGTAGTCTGGGCCCATCAGGTGGCAGCTCCCAGGGGGTTTCTCTTATCTAACCCGTCACAGGGATCTGGGGACAGACTGCGGGGGCAGGAGACAAGGAGAGGGAATTCAGCTGTGGTGGGGGAGCCATGCGGCGCAGAGACGCTGCTGCGGATGCAGCTAGTTCCCCGGGTCAGTGTTGCAGCAGTTTAACAATGTGGTTAATGGAGATGTTGCAGCTCATCTGAGCGAAGTGTTGCTCTTTTGCTGGTCAATGCACGGCTTGAGATTTGAAATCATGTTCAAACACCTTTGCCCTGCTGCTGTCTCCGGTACCTGGGGCTTAACTCAGCATTTCAGAGCAGAGCAGATTCGATGTTCTAGGTACAGGGTTACAGAAAAAGATGGGAATGGTACATATAATATCCTGTATCAGAGGAAGTGAGGTTTTTACCCACGAAAGCTTATGCTCCCAATACTTCTGTTAGTCTTAAAGGTGCCACAGGACCCTCTGTTGCTTCATATAATATCCTGTAATTTATCTCCCCTGGCTGTCGGACATACCGTGTCCCGCTGGTTACTTAGGGACACTCAGAGAGCCGGGGTGGCATGTCTATGCTCTGCCCCTTTCTCTGTAAATGGTGGCTGTAACTTTACCCACTCTGGTCCCTTTGGCATCATTGGGACACTGAGACTTTTCAGGATCGAGACTCTGAATCATAACCTGTTCGGATCTATTTGCTCAATGTCTGCTCAGAGCTCATTACCATGGGGCCATCGTCCTCCATAGACTGTACAGCAAATAACCACACAAGCCTTGTGTAGATGGGGAAACTGAGGCAGGAAGAAGGCTGGTTCAATAAGCCCCCATTCAGTGGCTACAAGGGCCAATGCAGACCTTGGCAGCAACTAGGCAAGTCCTGAGCTCCAGCCAGAGCTGCATCCCTCTTCTAATGGCCCTAAGGGGCTTTGCCAGGGTGCAGAGTATAAGAGGTGAGGTGCAGCTTCACCCTGGTCACACCCCTCTATCCCTGCTCCACCCCCTTCTCCTCCAGCCTGTCCATGCCCCAACCCCACTCCCTCCCGGCCCTCCCAGGAGCACGCCTTGTGCCTGCCGCTGCAGGGGAGGAGACACAAGCGACTCCTTTGTTGGAGGAATTTCCCAGGGTGGGGGAGGGCTTTACTTGCCCCACTTGCCCCACGCTAGCCCCACACTAGCCAGCTCGGGAGCCAGAGCACAGTGATGGGCTGGGTCCAAATGTCAAGAATGTCTATTGATTTAGGGTCCAAATTTGGGATACTGACCTGAGTACTTAGGGGCTGGTTCTCCAAGGGGCTGGGCCCCTGCAGCACCCACTGACTCCGGCTGCAGCTGTGGATGCAGGTGGACCACGTGCCCTGAAGTCCTGTATTTCTAGGAGATAAACGGAGGCACCCAAAACTAGGCCAGTGTTGTAAATTTAGGCCTTAACGACTTGGCCATTAACAACAGTGTGTGGGCTAAGCCTCATTGTAAGTCGCTATTTATTCTTGATCACGACTTGATCACATGGTTGTAAGCAGAGACCTAGCAGTGAACAGGCCATGTTATACCCCTAGTGTCTAGACCAGGGATGGCCAACCTGAGCCTGAGAAGGAGCCAGAATTTACCAATGTGTATTGCCAAAGAGCCACAGTAATACATCAGCAGCCCCCCATCAGCTCCCCTACCCCCGGCTTCCAGCTCCTCGCGCCTACCGGCAAAGGTCAAGGGACGCGGTTAACGTTTGATTGACGGTAGGGCCCTTATACTACTTTGGTGGCAGCAGACTCAGATTTCCAAGTGCTCCAATCCGGCTGAAGAGAATGACAATTTACAACAGGCTCCACTTCCTGCTCCTCAAAAACTGCTCAATACTGTCATCATCTTAATAATAATAATGATATTTTCCAAGTAGAAACTCCCCTTTTAATTACTTCAGTAATAAACAACCTTGTACTACTTCCCAGGAGCCACCTGCAGTAAGCGCTGCCCGGCTGGAGCCCACACCCCTCACCCCCTCCAACACCCAATCCCTCTGCCCCATCCCTGAGCCCCTCCTGCACTCAAACATCCTCCCAGAGCTCGCACCCCCTCCAGCATCCAGCCCCCGTCCCAGCCCGGTGAAAGTGAGTGAGGGTGGGGGAGAGTAAGTGACGGAGGGAGGGGGGATGGAGTGAGCGGGGTGGGGCCTCAGAGAAGGGGCAGGGCAGGGGGCATGGCAAGGGTGTTTGGGTTGGTGCAATTAGACAGTTGGTAACCCTACTTCCTGCCTTTCACCCTCAACTCCTTCCCCCCTGCACATACCTCTTCCTCCTCTCCCTCCCACATCATCGAAGAAAGCTTTCCTCGTAGGAACTGAAGGAAACCAATGAAGCAGGGATAGTTTATTGGGTTGTTTGTAATGATTTTTTCAACTTGGTATTTTTAATCTAAGGAAAAATACTTACCCTTGTCTGCTGGGTCCATTTGCCTTGACTGTTGTGTTGGGGAGGGGGGCGGGGCTCTGGTTTCATTCTCAGTGGTACTGCCCTTTGTGAAATACAGGGCTAAGGCAGAAGTAGTATGAGAGGTGCTGCTCATGGGTAACTGGAGCAACTGATCGGACCCAAGCTGAGTTCAGCAGGGGAGGTAGCTCTGGACGTGCGTTTCCCCTCTAGCTACCTGAGGTCCTTTTAGGGTCTCCAGGGTCGTAAGATCTGAGTGATGTAAAAAGCTTCAATGTATTTATTCTCTCACCCCTTTTCACAGATGGGGGCTGTGGTCCAGAGAAATGAACTGAGTCGCCTGAGGCCACACAGAGAGTCTGGCAGAACAGAGAATATAACCCAGGTCTCCAGTCTCAGGTTCACACCATGACCACTGGACCATCCTTCCTCCGAAGTTTCAGCTCCTCCTTATGCAGTTCTAGCCCTTGTGCTTGATATAGTTTAATGTATTTCTGTTGGGGAAGAGGCGACGGTCAATACACTGAAAACTTGCTGGGGCAAATCTCAGCAGCGCTGTGAAGCTGTGAAACTTTACACCAGCTGAGGATCTGCCCAGAACTGTCTTACCCGTGATAAAGAAAGAAATAAAAGGAAGAACAAAGCATTTTAAAGCTAGGATCCTACCACCACAATCTTTCATGATAATGGCCAGAGTCTCAGCAGGTGGAGAGTTCAGCTGAAGGAAGTTATGGAGGCGCTGCTTGCACTGTCATATGTAATAACTAAAATTCCTCTCCCCCACCAGAAGGAGGAAGAACGCTCCTGGGTGGCTGTGTGCTGGTCCCAGTCTCATGCTCAGGGCGAGTGAGGACAGTGAGACTGAAGAATCCCACCCTCAGACTGTACCGAGGTGTCCAGCAAACAGAGCTGCATTGCCAAAGTGACCAATTTTGACTGGTTTGGGGTTTCCTTAGTGTATGAGTAAAGGTCAACAGAACTGTGCGTAGCTGCCCTAATTAAGGGTCACACCATGAATGGAACCTCACTTTCTAAGCAGGGGATAGGGATGCCTAAGCCCAGTGAAAATCAGAGGAGGGTAGGGATAGATGTTCCTGCCTGATGGTCTGAATTCTGCTTAGAGAGTCTGTTACCGAACCTCAGGGCTTTCTTGCACGCTATGGCTTTCACCCCGAGGAATTATGAACGAGAAGCTTCGTTCTGCCCACACACCTAACACCCAAGCGTACAAGACAGAAATTTATTAACCGGTTAACCAGAACAGAACCAAAACCAGAGTCAGATAGTGTTTTTTTATTTCATTAGGGCTCACCTTATCAGAGCACGAACCCCAGGGGCTGCGGTGAAGTGAGGAAAAGGGGCTAAGCACCCTGTTGGCGCCGTTCCTAGTTCGCCGCAGCCATCCGGAGTTTAATGTCCAAGCTAGGAGGGTCCCATCTGGGTCACCAGAAACTGTTATTGAAATGTTGGGTCCGCTTAGCTGAGAGCCAATAACAGCCAGACAGGGATAAGGAAAAGGTTGCTTTATTTTGCAGAAGAAAGGAGAGCTTTGCACCTTGGTACAAAAACTCTGTTTTATATACATTTTACAGATTTTTTATACACACTTAAATAAAAACTTTTGCCATGTTAACATTTAATTAATGGTTGCCAGACCCCGTACTTCTGCTATCTGGTCAGTAAAAAACAGTTTAAAGCCAGTCTCCTCTGCTTTAAGGCAGGGGAGACAAAATAGTTTAAAAGTTTAAGCTAGCTGTGTACGTAAAGCGCCTGCTACCCCTAATGGCCATTGGCTGCTATAACGGCTGCTAGCTGTTAGGGGGTGGGGGGGGTCGCTGCTAACTGTCACAAGTCCTAGGCACCTCTTAACCCCCCCTTCCCACTCCAGTGTTTAAAGCCAGAGCTGAGTGGAGAGCCCTTGTTTCTGTTCAGTGATTGCTAGAACTGAAATCACTGATGAGCAGGTCTGGGACCCAAACCTTAGACTGGATGTGGGGAGAGCGTTGCACTGAAAGACAATGGAGAGGCAGCAGTGGGCAGGTTCCCCACTACCTGGCAAAATCACTAAGCGTGGGGCAAGTGGTCAGATCTGAGAACGCACCATTGCAGAAGTGGCAGAGGGTGGCCAGCAGCAGCAGTGATAGCAGTGGAGCTGTGCGGTGGCAGAGATAACAGCAGCAGAGGTGGCAGTGAGTGGCAAGCAGCAGAGGTGGCAGCGGCAGCAGTGGTGAGCAGCGGTGGCTGTGGCAGAGGCATCAGCAAGTGGTGGCAGAGATGACAGCAGCAGTGAGCCAGTTGTAGAGGTGGCGGCAGCTGCAGACGCTCAATGGCCCCCCCACACCTTCCAGGGGTGGGAGGTGAACCCATGTGAGGGCACCTCTGAACTCTGTGTCTTTGCTGATTAAGAAGAACTGACGGTGAGTGGGGTGCAGTGGTGGGAGAGGGGAGTGGTGTGTTAAAGGGACATTCATTTATTGGACTTTCACGCCACAAGGTGGGAAACTGAAGCAAAGGACACTGCCCAATGTACTGTGGGGTGGGTGTTTACTTATGGTTACATGCTTTGGAATTGTGGTTGTGGCATTTTCCCAAATCAATGCTGGGTTCCCTTTGCCTTGTAATGAAAGTTTTCTTTTGTTACACACAGACTCAGTGCTGGCAAGTGGGAAGTTTTGCCTCTTGGAGGGGTTCGGGGTGATGTTAAGTTTTCCCAGATCATTGGGTGGGGTCTCAAGTTGTTTCTGTTTAAGAGGAACCCAGCCCTTGTTGCTGCCGACTCCACCTGGCAGAAGGGTGACAGATTGATAGACACAGAAATAGTTTCAATACCATAGTAAAAGGCTGCATTAGATATATATAAACACTTACCGAATTCTTTTTGAAGGGCATCTAGGGAATAAAGAATGAGACAAAAATACCCACTAATTAACTGCTTCCTTTACAGGCTGGAATCAACTCCAGCCTTTCATTATGCAGCCAGCGCTCACAATCGGTACCGGCTTCTTCTTTTTTTCCAAAATAGCTCAGCACTCAGTGTGTTGAGCCCTTCTGGAAATCTTGCAAAAGAGTTTGGTGCCCGAATGGGAGCTGAGTTCTCATGAAAATGTACCACTAGGGCTCTGGTCCTGCAATCAGCCCCCTGTGCTGGTGGGGAGGGTCACTGGGGCTTCACATGGACATCAGAATCCACCTGTGAGGATGAGATAAGCTAAACAGGTTAAGCTCTTTCAATAGCTCACTAGAAGGCATTTTTCTCCAGCCCTCAGAACATTTGGTGGCTCTTTGCTGCCGCATCTCCAATTTCACAGCATCTTTTTCAAATGAGGACACCCAAACCGGATGCCATATTCCAATATCAGTCTCACTGATGCTGTGTCACCTCCTGTGACGCTATTGCCATAATCTGTAACTGTATAGATCATTGTTGCGACCACTGTTATATATTTGCAGCCAATATTGTATAAAGGTTGTCGTGTAAGGGGTCTATGGAGAGTTTATGATTGGCTGGTTATAATTATGCTATCCGTATATGTGTATAATTTTTGTAGTTGAAGTTATGAATATTGGCTCTATACTGTCTGTATTTCAAATTTGTGCTATGCTTCCAGGGAACACCCCAGACAAGTTGGTGTCAGCTCTGCCTAGCCTGCTTGATGGCCCATTAAGGACCATCAGCTATACAAAAACAACAAGGAGTCTGGTGGCACCTTAAAGACCAGCTATACAATCAACCCATTGAGAGAAGGCAGACACACCTTGTGACTCAGCAAGACATGCAGGGACCTGCCTATGGACAGAACTCTAAGGTTTTTCTATGCCATGTGCTGGATAGAGTGTACTTGGGACAAAGAAAGCAAAGACCACATGGCAAGAGACTATAAAAGGCTGATGCCTCTCCTCCATCTTGTCTTCAATCCTGCTTCATACCTCTGGAGGGACTTTGCTACAAACTAAAGCTCTATACAAAGGACTGAATGACCCATCCCAGCGGGGGATGTATTCCAGAGACTTGATTTGAACCTGCAGTTTATTCTATCACTGCTACAAGCCTGAACCAAGAACTTTGCCATTACTGTATGTAATTGATTTCATTTAACCAATTCTAGCTCTCATCTATATCCTTTTTCCTTTATGAATAAACCTTTAGGGGCAGGAGCGGTGACCACCGAAAAAGGGAAGGGTCTGAGGGGGAAGGGCAGACTCAGGGTTAGTCTGCCCTGGCAGTAGAGAAAGGGGGGCACTAGGACCCTGCCGCGGCAGTTGATGCAGGGAGGCAGCATGGAGCTGCACAGGAGAGGCAGGGACACTCTGCTCCGGGGCCCAGGGAGGTACTGGGGACAGCAAGGGGAGGCCGGGGGACACTCGGGGGAGGTGCGGGGGGGCAGGTGGAGCTGGGGGGGGAAGACCTGGCCCCAGATATTGGTGGAGTCGGGCCCCTGGGCTCTGAATATTGCTGGAGCCTGGGCACCACCAGAGAATATAACTCGCCGCCCCTGCTCTCCTCATCAGTCATTACCACTCCGCCAGTATTTTGTCACCCACCAATCTTAGCAGCAGTAATTATATGTTTTCTCCCAATTCACTGATAAAAAATATTTTAAAAAATGAGTCCTTGAGAGCTTCTTCAGACTCTTAGTCCCCAGGACATGCTCCCCACAGCACAGTGAGAAAAGGCCGTCCAGCCCTGCTGGTACCTAGGAGAGAAGCACAGAAGGAAGCAGGATCTCTCCCTCAGCAACTACCTGAAGGTCCCTCGCCCTGAGGGAGGGGAGGACCTGCTCCTGTTGCACCAGGGTGCGGTGTTCTGTCCCAGCTAGTGGCACTGAGACCACATAGAGAGAGAATTAAATGACTCAGCTCTGTAGCCTTAGCTAATAGCCAGTTGGCTTTTAGCTCATGCTGAAGAGGCTCATGCACTAAACTCCCAGGTTCAATCCTACCCGTTGACGACCGGGGTCTATTGGTGTTATAAGTGGGGGGGTTTGACATTATTGACATGAACTGTGACCATATAGATCATTGTTGCAACCAAGATCCTATAGTTTCACCAAATCTTGTACGGAGGAGGTCATGTGAGGTGTCTATGAAAAGGTTGTAATTTGCTGTTTATGATTATGCTGTCTGTATGTGTGTATCATTTTTGTATTTGAAGTTATGAGTATTGGCTATGTACTTGTATCTCAATGTGTTTGATTCTAAGTAGCATTAGTGAAGCATTTGGTCAGTTTCTTGCAAAAGGAATTTTCAGATTAAGTGCCCAATCAAGAATCACTTAACTCACAATGGACCTTGGGAGACTCCGATCCACGTATGTGAAGCCTTCCTGGGAATGTTCAAGGTAGCATGTGAGCAATGGCTGCTCTACCTGTAAAGAACTGAGTCATGCATGGACATGTGACTTGCCCATGTGACTCCAAACTCCACCTTGCTGCTGTGATTTTCCACAGTAAGAACAAAGGGGTCCTTCCACATGGCAGAGGATATAAAAGGCCCTTGAAACCCCTCCATTTTGTCTTCGATCCTGCTTCTTACCACTGGAGGAACTTTGCTACAAACTGAAGCTCTGAACAATGGACTGAATGACCCATCCAAATCTGTGGATGTACTCCAGAGACTTGATTTGTGCCTGCAGTTTATTCCATCACTGCTACAAGCCTGAACCAAGAACTTTGCCATTGCTCCATGTAATTGATTGCTTTAACAATTTTAACTCTCATCTATATTTCTTTCTTTTTATGAATAAACCTTTAGATTTTAGATGCTAAGGATTTGCAACAGCGTGATTTGTGGGTAAGATCTGACTTGTCTATTGACCTGGATCTGGGGCTTGGTCCTTTGAGAGAATCTTTTTTCTTTTACTGAGGTATTGGTTTTCATAACCATTCATCCCCATAAGGAGTGGTGTTGGTGGTGATCCAAGGAAACTGGAATATCTGAGGGAATTGCTTGTATGACAGCGTTACAGAGGCAGCTGCCACCCAAAGAAGGAGAGAGCTACCATGCCACGCCCGGCCGCGAAGAGGTGCCAAGCAGTGAGTTGACACCCTTCAGAGCTTCCTCTCATAAACTGCGAAATTTGGACAATAGCGGGGTGGTCGGAAGTGTCACCCCCTTGTTTTGCCCTCAGAGTGGCCTGGGTCAGAGCCCAGTGGGAGGCCCTGGGATCCCCCACCATCTGCCACGCCCTTCCCCCTCAAGGGGCCGAAACCCTGACCACTAGGCAACATCCCCAGGAGTGAAGGCCATCACGAGGCATCCGTCTTTGAAAGTTTGCAGAGGATGCAGGAGCAGAAAGTGGTGAAAGGATGAGGGTGGCTCTTGGGAAGAAGGTGGGAGGGAGCCTTATGGGAATCTCGTTTACCGCCATCAACCCAATGATCAGATCATTGATGCCTAGAATCTTCCCTGATGTGTTGTAATTGATTGGATCTAGATTTTAAAACGGTTACCACATTTGCAGACAGAGAAATGTCAGCGAGTTGAGTGGAAGGCCATGGCAAGCTCAGCTAATTATGCAATGTGGCTTATGCCCCATCTAACAAGATCATTAAATAATAGCTCCCAATTTTCATTCATGTTGTTCTGTTTAGTGTTTTTCTCCAAAACAGTTTCACTAACCATTTTGATCAGCTTTGGAAAGTTAGCCCTTTCAGTGCACCAAATATAAATATTGCTGGTTGGGACTGCCCTCTACTGGTCATAAGAATAGCCATACTGGATCAGACCAATGGTCCAGCCAGCCCAGAATCCTATCCTCCCACAGTGGCCAATGCAAGGTGCCCCAGAGGGAAATCAACAGACCAGGTAATCATCAAGCGATCCATCCCCTGTTGCCCATTCCCAGCTTCTGGCGAACAGAGGCTAGGGACACTTCAAGAGCATGGTTTTGTATCCCTGCCCATCCTGGCTAATAGACAGTGATAGACCTATCCTCCATGAACTTATCTAGTTCTTTGTTAAACCCTGTTATAGTCTTGGCCTTCACAACATCCTCTGGCAAAGAGTTTCCCCAGGTTGACTGTGTGTTGTGTGAAGAAATACTTCATTTTGTTTGTTTTAAAACTGCTGCCTATTCATTTCATTTGGTGACCTCTAGTTCTTGTGTTATGAGAAGGAGTAAATAACACTTCCTTATTTACTTTCTCCATACCCATCACCATTTTGTAGACCTCTATCCTATCCCCCCTTAGTCATCTCTTTTCCAAGCTGAAAACTCCCCCCAGTCTTATTAATCTCACCTCATACGGAAGCTGTTCCATACCCCTAATCATTTTGGTTGCCCTTTTCTGTACCTTTTCCAATTCCAATATATCTTTTTGAGATGGGGGGGACCAGCTCCAGTATTCAAGATATGGGCATACCATGGATTTATAGAGAGGCAATTTTACATTTCTGTCTTGCTATCTATCCCTTTCCTAATGACTTCCCAACATTTTGTTTGCTTTTTTGACTGCCGATGCACATTGAGTGGACATTTTCAGAGAACGATCCGCAATGACTCCAAAATCTCTTTCTTAAGTTGTAAAAGCTAATTTAGACCCCATCATTTTAGATGTAGACGTGGGATAATGTTTTTCAATGTGCATTACTTTGCATTTATCAACACTGAATTTCATCTGCCTTTTTGTTGCTCAGTCACTCAGTTTGGTGAGATCCCTTTGTCACACTTCACACTCTCTTTTGGACTTAACTAACTTGAGATGGTTTGTATCAGCTGCAAATGTTGCCACCTCACTGTTTACCCCTTTTTTCCAGATCACTTAGGAGTATGTTGAACAGAACGGGTCCCAGTACAGACCCCAGGGGGACACTACTATTTACCTCTCTCCATTCTGAAAACTGACCACTTAGTCAGACCCTTTCTTTCTTGCCTTTGAACCAGTTACCTATCCCAGAGAGGACCTTCCATCTTATCCCATTTTGCTTCAGAGCCTTTGGGGAGGGACCTTGTCAAAGGTTTTCTGAAAATCTAAGTACACTATATCCACTGGATCACCTTTATCCACATGCTTGTTGACTCCCTCAAAGAATTCTAGTAGATTCATGAGGCATGATTTCCCTTTACAAAAACCATGTTCACTCTTCCCCAACAAATTGTGTTTATCTATGTGTCTAATAATTGTGCTCTTTACTATAATTTCACCCAATTTGCCTGGTATTGAAGTTAGCCTTAGTGGCCTGTAATTGCCGGGAGCATCTCTGGAGCTCTTTTTAGACATTGGTGTCATATTAGCTATACTCCAGGCATCTGGTACAGAAGCTGATTTAAAGGACAGGTTACATACCACAGTTAGTAGTACTGCAATTTCACATTTGAGATTCTTCAGAACGCTTGGGTGAATACCATCTGGTTCTGGTGACTTATTGCTGTTTAATTTATCAATTTGTTCCAAAACCTCCTTATTGGTCCTTACTGAATAGTCAAGTCATGATCACTGGCCCCAGAGCAACCATGGATATCCAGTCCAGTGATCAGTTCATCTTTATCGACCACAAGGAGGCCCACAATAAAGTCAACCCTAGTTGGGTTCAAACCTTTGTGTTTGAAAAGTATCTATAATTTTTCAAAATCTCCAAGGACAATTTACTTCTGGCTATGTGAGACCTCCCCCGTCTGTCTCCCAATAGGAAGTCCCCTGTGCTAACCTAATTCCTTCCCACAAGTCACAGACAGGTGCAAAAGGAGAAACATTTCCTGCTGTCTGGTATGGATTCAGTGAACTGTGCCAGCCCCACAATGGTTCATCTGCTGGGCTGTGTTAGTTAGCAGATTGATCCCCATCCATTCGAGGTCCTGGGCTTCTCAATAACCAAGAACGTAAAACAGGTAATGATGTGTCTACTGCAGGGGTTCTCAAACTTCACTGCACTCCGACCCCCTTCTGACAACAAAAATTACTACACGACCCCAGGACGGGGGACCGAAGCCTGAGCCCTCCCAAGCCCCACCGCTCTGGGTGCGGGAGGAAAGCCAAAGCCCGAGTCCCACCACCCTGCCTGGGGAGGCCAAAATGGAAGCCCAAGGGCTTCAGCCCCAGACAAGGGGCCTGCAACCTGAACCTGACTGCCCAGGGCTGAGGCCCTCAGGCTTTGGCTTCAGCCTCAGGCAGTGGGGCTCGGGCTTCAGCTTTGGCCCCAGCAAGTCTAAGCCAGCCCTAGTGACCCCATTAAAATGGGGTTGCAGCCCACTTTGGGGTCCTGACGCACAGTTTGAGAACTGCTGGTCTAATGTAAAGTGCCACCCTGTCCACCACTTTTTTTACCCTCTCCCCACTACCTCAATGGGTTGTAACCAGCGACACTAACATTCCAGTCATATGCATCGTCCCACCAGGTTTCCCCATTTCCCCTCCCCATGGAGAATTTCCAACTCCTCTTCCTTATTGCCCAGATTCCGCTGACAAGAGCAGTGTTGCTTTCCTTCATGAGTGATATCTTGCAGGGCACATACACCGCAGCACAGCATTCCCCTGAGTCCACACTTGTGTTACTGCAGGATGGGTTATCTGTAAGCCAGGGAGAGACTCCGTCTCACGTGTCCCTTTCTTCCCTCCATTGCAAGGTGCTGGGGGAGAAAGAGAACGTGTCCCCAGGGCTGAGGCAGCATGGGATTGCTGGCGTTGCAGCATGCTCTCCAGGAACCCTCAAGCCTCACTGGCTGACTGTCTAGGAGAACAGAAATCCTTTGTTAGAGCAGGAGAGTCTCTTCAATGCAGCACTCTTTTCACGGCTCCCAGAGAGTCACAGTGAAACACCTGCGAGTCTCTAGGAGGCTCTCAAGGAGTTTCCTGCTCAGTCACGTGGCACCCACTAGCAATGGTCTCTGACAGTGGCATTGCAAAGGGGAGCTCAGTGGATGGTCCCTTCTATGGCTTCCTGAGTGGGAGAGAGGTTGGTCTTGTCATTTACGGCCTAGCTGTCAGAGTCAGGGCTCCTGGGTTCTCTGACTTTGGAAGTGGGTGGAGTCTAGTGGTTGGAGCTGGACTGGTATCAGTATCACGCTTCCTTCCTGCCTCCGTCAGTGACGTTGTGTGTGACCTTGCAGCCAGTTGCTTTCTATCCCTATGCCCCAGCTAACAGGGATAATACTGACCCACCTCAGAGGGGCTGGCAGGGGTCACCATGGTCATGACTCAAGTTGGAATGAGTTGTGCTCTTGGTAGTGAAGGGCCCAGATTCAGTCCCCATGGATGACCGGGGTGTCTGTATTGTGGCCATGGTTTGACTCACCTAGCATTATAGGCTGTTTAGCCCGGTCCTGGCCAGGCGTGGTGCATCTGCTCCTGGCCCTCTCTGGCACACAGCTCCATCCCACACAAGAACATGGCCCACCAAGGACAATCTATCAGCTCCCATCTGGGGTTCAGCTCCAAGATGGATGGTGAGCCCTACCCAGACCATAGAAAGACAGGGGGGTGTTCTTTGGTGGAAACTGCTAGAGCTTCAGCCTCTGCTTCCACCTCCACCCACACGCTACGGGCTTCAAAAGTGGTCCCTGACCCCAGGTAAACAAAGTAGCTGAGCTGAGGCCAGGGTGGGTGGAATTACTGCTGGGACTGATCCTAAGAGAAGAGCAGATTTCTCCTCTGCTCTAGGGAGATTCCCATAGGAAAAGTAGCTGGGGTGGGGGTAATACAAGCACTACCCCTCAGCCCTTGAAGAGCAGCAATTAGGACTTTGGGAGCCAAGGGACTGGTGTATCTTGCTGGAGAGCAGAAAAGGGCATTGGAGAAATTGTACAAAAGTCAATGTCGTGGCTGGGTCAACAGCAGCCAGACCTACTGGTCAGAGCCAGAGTTCACACTCACATGACAGGAGTTGAGACTCAGCTGGGTCAGGATACTGGAAGATCAGCAGCAAAAGAGAAACTTGTGATCACAACCACAAATCAGATGCCAGGAAATCAAGCCAGGGGAGCGGCAGCAGAACCAGGCAGCACACGGTCCAGAACCGGGAGCAGCCCTGGTGTTCACTCAGCTTCCTGTTCCTGCTGCTGTCTTACGCAGGGCCAGGGAGCCACTGAGCTTCTCTGGGACTCCTCCAATAGGACCTCAGGAGTGGAACCTCAAACTGGGGCTGAACTTCATGGGTCCGAGGTAAGCAATTTTCAGCAGGCTTCCAGGTGGAGGATTGGAGTGTGGCTGCTCCCATGAACCCTGCAGACCCGGGTTGAAGACCCCTGGGGTGTTACAGTGAGTGATCTCTCCCCGCTCAAACCTCCTGCAGCAGGAAACAGTCTCCAGGTTCTGTTTAGAATAAGCAATTGAATCAACGGATTCAATGAAGAATTATTGTGCCTTACAGGTACATCATAAGGTCCTCTCATGGATTGGTAACTGGTTAAACACTGACTGCCCTGACTACGGGTGGCCCAATGGCCCACCGCACCCCCAACTTAGCAGCTCCAGCTACCAAGAGAGCAAGAACCAGAGGCCTTCCTGCTCCTGGGACAGAGGAGTAGGTTGATGATCTACCTGGAGGTGAGTGTTGGCCTTCCCCATGCCCATGGTCTAGACTCCATTCAGGGCAGTGCACAGGAGCTGCGATTCCTGTTCTGGATCTAGGGGTGGTTTCAGTTTGCTGGCAGGAGACTGGACATGAGACCTTGCAGTTGCAGGGCGACCCAGGCACTAACATGGGCATGGAAGTTTGAGGAACAGGGCAGAGGCCTGTGTGGGGCAAGGAGGGCAGGGATTTGGGAAGCAAGAGCAGAGGATCAAACACTTCTTAAGGTGGGACAGGATGATCCCCATTTCAAAGATAGAGAAAGTGAGGCACCAGGTGGGAGAGTGACCTGGCCAGGATCACGTTACCACTCAGTGGCAGGGCTGCAGTATAACCTGTTCCCTGCTCTCATCACTGGACCCTGCTGCCCCTTCTGTATGACCCCTCCAGCCATCCTCTCCCCTAGGCCATCCCCACCGCTTTCCAATACCAGGTTGTTTCCATAATGGAAGCAGGCTTGTAACAGAGTTCACTCACTGCTAGGTGCCTCTTCCTGGCAAGGCCTGGTGTCACAGCTTTCTTGCTGGGCTAGCACCCCCACCGAGAGTCACTAGGGCATTCTGGCAGTTTTTTGCCTGGGAACTCAGCCCTTCAGCCAGGTGACTGTCTTTTAGTCCACTCCTTCCTGGGTCACGCTCATCCCAAATGAAAAGTCCAAAAATGGCTTTAACCGAAACAAGGTCCTCTGTCCCGTTGGGGGCTTTTCCCTTTGGCTCGGCCCGCCCTTGCTGGCCTTGGTAGCCCTTTCTATGGCCTTGTACGTCCCCTTCCTTAGAGACCATGGGAGAACCAGTCCTACCCTGGATTCTAGGCTCTGCCCCAAGGCCCTGTACCGAACAGCTAGGCCTGCTCCTGTACCTTTGCTGCGGTTTTCCCTGGTTTTCCCCTCAGGTGGAGCTCACTCTGTAATCCATTTGGCCTAGCTCCAGGCTTTATTGCCCACAGGCCAAGCCCCCTGTCATATACGCTCCCCCTTAGAAACTAGCCCACAAGAGGGGCAAGTTCTCTTCTTGTCCAAGCTTCATCCCTCGTCAGATCGTCACTGTCACCGGCTGCGCGCTTGTACAGCCTGCGCCCACAGTGTCTCCAGCTCCATTGCCAGCTCGCTCACCAGAATGGAGAGGCAATTCTCCTCTTCTGCAGTATCCCAGCGCTCTTCCTGCAGCCGCTCAGTCTCATTAACAGCTGCTTGCAGAGCCTTGTTCTGAAGCATTTAGCTTCTTCTGTAGCCTTTTTTCTACTGCCGCTGCATCCCCCAAAACCTTTTCCAACAGGGTCAAAGAGCCCACCATGGACTGCTTCACCCTTGTGATTGTCCCTACTTCAGTCTGCTTCATCTCTGGGCCAACCATTTCCTCCTTCACCTTCCTGCAGCACCCGACAAGGTGTGTTGGTGGAGGGTCTGCAAAGTCCATGGCCATCCCTGCCATCACCACCTAGACTGCCTCATGTGCGTTTGTGTCAGAGGACACCTTCTCCTTTCTTTCTAACTTCTTGGGGCCCTGGCCCCTCCTTTTGCCACTCAGCAATTTCCTAAGCAGGCCGGGTCTTTTGATATGGCCTCCTTCTCTGCACCAAAACAAAGAACTCTTGTCCCCATCTTGGCATTAGGCTATGCTTGTACACTTTCTCATGCCCTGCTCCCCTGGGCTAACCTTCTCAGCACAGCCCAGGCATGCTCTCTGAGTCTGCTCTTTTATTCCATGGGCATTCCCTTTGCAAGATCTCTCACAGGTATTGCTGCTGCTGCGTCTGTAGCTCCACCTGCACTTCCTTCTGCTTCTGTTGGGTTTCTAGGAGCTGCTGGAGAAACCCCTAGACCTGCTTTGGCTGCTTAACCAGTCCCTGGAACTCAAATGGGAAATCCAGTGACCGGCTCGGTCCCTCGATACACCCACTTGGGAGGACAGATCTTCCTTCAGCAACCAAGACTTCCATCAGTCCTCATGGATCACGGGCAGAATTCAATCCTCCTGCCTATGCCAATCATAAACGAATCTACTCATCGTTCCGTACCCCCGTGGTGGCCAGGCATGGCATCACAGCCCTCTCGCTGGGCTAATGTCCCCCATCCATGCTCGCTCCAGCACCAAGGCAGTTTATCTGCCTGGTAACTCAGCCCTCTGGCCAGTTCACCACCTTTAGTCCACCCTTCTGGGGCCCAGCTTGTCTCACACCAGAAGTCCAAAGAGGTCTTTCCACAGAAAGAAGTCCTTCTGCCATCGTTGGGGCTCTTGCTCAGCCTGCAGCCCCCTTACTGGGCTTAGTAACCCTCTCCAGGTGTGTGTACACCCCCTTCTTTGGGGCCAGTAGGGGAACCCAGTCCCACCCTGACATTGGTAGCAGCCCAGGGCCCTGTACCCAACAGCTAGGTCCTTTCTCTTTGCTGTAGGTTTCCCTGGGCACTTCCTACCTTTCTTCTCAAGTTTCCTTGCTGCTCTGAACTACCTCGTTCTCATTCCTGTGGATACCCCAGCTGGGCTGTGTCACCACTGAAGTCTGGCTCTTCAGGGGGAGGTACATGGTGCCTCCCAGTTAGGGCTCATTCTGTAATCAGCTGTGCAGCGAGGGGAAAGCACTCTGTTACAGGCCTGCTCCGCCCACTCCTACTGTTATTGGCCTGGGCTCCTTGCTCCCCATTTCAGACCTGGTTTCCAGAGGGGCTGAGTACACACAGGCCCCACTGCCTGGAACTGGAGTTTGCTTGTTCTGGTGTCCAGGTTCGAGGACGTCTCTGGGGAGCCCCTTCCTAGGAACAAAACCAGGGTGGTACGATGATGGAGACGTCTCTGTCCCAGAGCTGGGAGCCAGGGCCGGGTGAAACTCCCAGCCAGGCTATGCATCAGGGATGCCATTTCTCTCCCAAGAGACCCACAGGCCTCAAGGAGTAAATGGCTCTTACCTCCATGAGTAATTATGGATTGAGTTATTATTATTATTCCATATCTCCTCTTCAGGGGCTGGCAAGTGCAAATGTTAATTGTCACTTGTCTTCCTGCTGTACCAGCAGGAATTAAGGGGCCTGTTTGCTTTTTTCCACCCAACAGTACCAACAAATAGCCATGGGGCTAAAGGCTACATGTCCAAGCTGCTGTATTCATACTAATCTGAAGAAAATCTCTGTACATTGCCTTAATGACAATACAAACTCTTCCATCTTAGCCTCTTTGAGAGCCAGCTTTGCTTGCTTTGATGGGATGAGGTGACGTGTCTCCACTGCTCCCTGACATGGCTCCGCTACAGAATGTGCCCATCTGGGAGGCTGGGCCAGATCCCAGGGCCTGGAAGACAGCTGGGAAGGAGGCTCCTATTCATTTCACACCCAGAGACCCCATAGAAAGGCCAAAGGGAGAATAAAGGGCGGGAGGTGAAGCTAGCCCTGAGCCTCTGTCCCACCCCCACCTCCTCAAAAGTGGAGCTTTCGGAGCTTCAGTGGGTCTGTGGCGATGACACAACAGCCCTTCTGCACCATATCGGGCAGGGAGAGCTCTGCCTGGGTGCAGGGGGAATGGGATGGGGGTAGAAGAGTCGCCACTTAACCAGGACAAGAAGTACTTGACTCAAGCCAGGCTCAGTCTCTGCTTTGACTCTGCTTCCCCAAGAGGAACACTCCTAACCCACAGCCCCTGCAGCAGCAGATCCTACAGCCCATTGGAGCCAGCCCGCCTATGCCTGGAGTCAGGAAGCTGGGGTCAGAAGTCACTTAATTTGAACTCAGGGAGGGTGATGGTTGAGCAGGGCCGTGCTGCTCCTAATGGCCCTGGCTCTCTCTTGCGACACCCTGGACACGATCCAGTAGTTAATGTGCTGTGGGGAAAGGAGACAACTCATGATCAATGGGCAGGTGCATGTGTTGTGCTAATGAGCCCCTCCCCAGGGGGCTGAGACATTGTATGTGGAGTGGAATATCTGATTCGTTGATTGCAGAGCTTTAGAAGGGGATTGTTGCCCCCAGGACAATGCTTGTATCCTGCAGGTCACAACTTGTCATTGTCTCGCTAGATTGGGACAATGCTTGGTGCCGGGGCTGGTCCCATCCCCCCTGAACTCCTGATTCCTGAACAGCTCACCAGGAAGGAGACAGACCCCTCCCCCCTCCCTGGCTCTCAAGTCCTTGGTTGGGTGAAGGGACTGAGTGTGAGCACAATCCCCCCAGGAATCTCGGGGCCCGTCAGAGACAAGGGATGATTCTCTGGGGTCCTCCTGTTTCTCTAGGAATGAGCCTGTGACTCTTCTCTGAGGACCATCTTCTGGATCTCACAGGAGGGGTTCAGACTCTTACTCCCCAAGTCAGCCAGAGGCCCCATGGTTAGTCTCAACAGAACCAGGCAGAGCTCTGGCTTGAAGTCCCAGCTCCTTCCTCTGTCCTTCAAGGAGGAAGGGCCTGACACTGCATTGCACTGACTGCCTGACCAAGGATAGCCCACTGGGGGCCCAGCTAGGAGGACAGACTGGAAAATGGATCTAAGAGTGAAGGTGAAATTGCCCCCACCCCTCTCATCGGGCTTACCTCCAAAA
The DNA here is from genome assembly GCF_028017835.1 of Emys orbicularis. Lineage (NCBI taxonomy): Eukaryota > Metazoa > Chordata > Testudines > Emydidae > Emys > Emys orbicularis. The sequence continues at coordinate 9,917,959 of NC_088695.1, read as the reverse complement.
TGTAGCGGAGCCTGTTGGTGTCTGGGGACTCTGCCAGCATGGCATTCAGGACATCTGGCAAGACCCTATGAAGATCCTGCAAAGCAAGGGGAAGTCATGGGTCAGAGTTAGGGAAACCGTGGCTACACCTGCCACAGGATGGGAAGAGGGGTCTCTGGGAAGCACTGGTGAGACTCCCAAACACATATCCTGGCCTCTCTCATTCACATCCCAGTGCAGGCAATTAGCAAGGATTCGTGGCAGGATGACAGCTGGCTCTTCAATCCATGATTTAGCTGATCTACCTGGACTTGGGTGGTGTCCTTCTCCGTGCCCAGGGTGAAGACAGCGTGCAGGGCAGCTCGGAGGAGGTGGGTCTCCAGCTCTGGCTCTAGGGCAGGTGTCATGGTGATGGTAGGAGAGAGGAGCCGGTATTAGACTGTGCAGTGCGGGGGTGGGACTGGCACCGACACGGACGTGAAACTGCAGGGAAATAGGCAGAGGCTGGTGAGAATGGAAACTGAGGCACCGAGCCAGGGAATGTTAAGGCCAAGGTTTCCCAGACAGACAGTGGCAGGGCAGGAATGGCGCCTGTTCCCTGGACCCTCCTGTATCTGATCGTGGGAGTCGGCCTCTCCCCAAAGCCATTGCAATGTTACTGGAGTGAAAAGAACAGAGCAGCCAGGAGAGGGAGTGACCCTTCCCCGCACCTCTGCCAGAGGAGCCCCCCTTGGGAGGTGAGCTGGGAGTGGGAGGGGCAGTGACTCTCAGCCATGGGCCTGAGCAGCACCGGGGTTAGGGGAACCGGGCGGGAGGGTTTCGGTACCTGAGGTTGCTCACAGCAATCAGGGAGTTGGCCAGGACAGCGCCGGGTGGAGAGTCATCAGGAGGCTCCTCAATGAGCTCCTGTGAGACCCAAAGGAGACAAAGGAGTGTGAGAGATTTGGGCCTCACTGACACTTCCCAAGGAGGAGATTACACAGCCAGGGCCCCACACAGCCAGCAGGATCCCCCCACCTGCCTCCCGCTCCTCCGACTCCTGCCCACTATTTCTCCCGTCTCTTCTCCCCAATCTTCAGCCCCAGAAATCCCTGCCCTCAGCTGCTCCTCCAGCACCAGCCATGCCCCAACCATCGGCCCGGGGAGACCCCTGCCCCTCCCATGTCTCTGTCCACCCTCCAGCTGCCGGGCGCCATGTCTTGCTCACCATAATCCTCTCCGCCACAGCCGCCTTGCAGCAGTGAGGCTCCAGTGTGTCCTGCCCTCTCTCCTGTGCAGCGAGACACGGGGGGTGGATGGCCTGCAGGAACATGAGCTGCTGGGCCGCATCCTGCACCCACCAGGAGTGGGGTTACGGGAGAGAGAGCCAGTTAGCCAGGGACCTCCCTGCCTCAGCCACACCAGCTGCAAGACTTAGGCCTGAATCAGGGATAGTGGGGACCCGACCATTGTCCAAATCACCCACGACTCCTACACAAGCAGGGTCAGGAACTGGGACAGTGCCTGTGGGGGGAAGAGACTCTGGCTGGTGTGTGACAATCTTGGGGGTCCCAGATCATGGAGGAGAAAGGTTCCCATTTTAGGTGGTGGCTCATGAGGGCCAAGACCCTCTGCAGGGGGTTGGGATGCTGGGAAGGAGCAGGACAATCTCAGTTCCAGCACAGCTGGGAAACTTTTGTACCTTTTCTCGGTCCTGGAGCTGCTCTTGGATGTTTTTGAGAGCAGCCTCCTCTGTGACCACATCCAACCATTGCTCCTCTTCCTCGTCCTCTGAGTCCCTGGCGGTCCCTGCACCAGAGAGAGAAGGGGACAGGGTGACTCCTGCTGCCATTCGGGGGAAGGACAGGGGCATGGTGGGGCAATGTGCCCCCTTCCCACCTCCGGGACATAGGTCAGATCGGGCCCCACACTCCCCCCTCTCAGTGATGCCTTTAGCCCCAAATTCCAACAAAAACCCATAGCAAAGAGACCCCCCACACTGTCCTGGACTCCCTGGGAGGTGCCTCCCACCCGCCCAGTGGAGCACCAAGGACCAAAGTGGCAGCATCTAGTGTCAGTGGGGTTCATGTGGCTCAGGCCAGACACCTGGTCTGGGGACCCACCCCCATAGCACTGCTCGAGGGCCTGGGCCCAGGGTGTTCACAGCCCCCTCCTCACCCCTCCCTGAGGCCAGCCTGGCCCCTCACCTGGAACAAAGCAGAAGCGTCCATTGGCCTCGCTGCTGCCTGAGTCCCAGGCGCTGCTGCTGTCCCATGGGGAGTGGGCTGAGCTGCTGGTGCTGGGACAGGGATCCTCCATCTCCTGCCCTGGGAAGGCTGGAAGGTCCTCAGTGACTGGGCAGGGCAATGCCTCCTGCAGGAAATCAGGGCTGGGCTCCTGGGGCCGCTGCTACCCACAAAACAAGCCCCAAAGCCACCCTGCCCAGTTCCGCTCCTGGGCTGGGTCCTGCCTGCCCAGCCGCATCCTGGCCCAGCTCCATTTTGGCCTGGCCACTGCCTCTCCCACCTTGGCACTTGTGCCGGGAGCGGGTTTCCTCTGCCAGAAGGCTGGGCACTTCCACCTCCTGGCCCGGCAGGAGAAGATGGCAGCTGCTTCCCTCAGGCTCTGGGGCCACCTGCAGAGCCTTCTTCCTGAACATCCTCAGGAGCCTGGCCATCCTGGAACCCAGCGGGGAGCAGGCATGAGTCTGGGGTCAAGGCAGCCTCTCACTAACCAGCCTTTTTGGTCCCTCCCCATCCCTGCCCCAGTCAGAGCAGCTCCTCCTCCTGCCACAGGGGTGCAGGGAGTGCAAGCTACACATACTGGCAGGAGTTCATTGCATGATCTAGACTGCTCCCCCTCAATGTTCCCCCTCGTCATCCCTGGAGCTGCAATACCGGGGGAGTCTCCTCCTTTTCGAGCACTGGGGTCAGTCCCAAAGACCATCGGTCACTTTGGACAAGCAGCTCCCTTCTGCCATCCCAGGCCACACTCCCCCGCCCAGGCTAGAGAAGGAACAGAACCCAGGAGTCAGGACTTCTCCTGGGAAACCATTCCCCACGTCAAAGTCCCTAGGCATAGCAAGGCTAGGGCCCCTTCCTTTCCCATTGATTTCCATGCTAAGCAGCTCACAGGGTCTGGCCCAGCTCAGAGACTCTCAGCCTGGGGAACAGTGTCCCACAAGGGAAGGGCTGGGAGCCCCATTGCTGGGACCTTTCCAAACACACTGGAGACGGCTCTGGAGAAGCCCCTCCCTGGTCTGAGAGCGAGGGGCTCCTGGGGGCTGTTTGCAAATCCAATCTCCTTTGGGAGAGATTCTCTCCCCCTCTTTCTGCCTCTCCCCAGACAGGGGACACCACAGAGGAACCCTAATGCCACTCACTTGCTCTGGTGATGGAGCGATGGATGGAGGATGTTCAGTGTCGTCCCTCGCACTTCTCCTCACTCTCCAAGCCCAAGGTAGGCTGCAGAGGGTGGTGGTGACAGCAGGCAGGGTGATGACACTAGGGCGACCAACTGGCTGTAAAAACAAGAGTCTGTCTTATTGCCAAGGGACAGAGAAACTCAGCCAGCAGGAGCGGGGTGCAGGACACTTCCCTAGTGCGGGGGTGACAGCGCCTCCAGGATCCTGACATCCCAGCACTTTACACACCTTCCTGGAGCCTCCCAACCCCCCTGGGCTGTAGGGACTGCGACCCCAATCCTACTGATGAGAAACAGGCCTGGGGAGGGGAAGCTACTGGCTCAGGGTCACACCAAGTGTCAGAGCAATGGATGGGACCCAGCAGTCCTTATTTCCAGGCCCTTTCGCTAACCACTGCTGCACACTCCCTCCCACAGCTGGCAATTACAACCAGGCCCTCACGTCCGCTCCCCCTGCCTTTGAGAGGGAGTGTGCTCCACTGGAGTGACTGGACCAGGGGATTGGGAGTCAGGACGCCTGAGTTCCATTGCTGGGTTTCCTATTGGTTCCACTGCTGGTTGTTTTCCTTTTTCTGTGGGACTTTGGGCAAGTTGCTCCCCCCTCTATGGCTCTGTCCCCAGCAGTCAAATGGGGATTTAATACTTTCCCGCGATTGGAAAGTGCTGGGAGAATCCCCCAGCAAAAGCTGCTCTGACAGTGCTAAGCAGTATCTGACCATTAAAGGTGGGAGCGCACTGCCCAGGAGGAGGAGTGTTTGGCTCTGGGGTTTCACTTCAGCCCAGTCTATAGAGAGGGGCCCAGCCATGGAGTTTGTCTCAAGAAGAGCAATTCTCCATTTTGAACAGGGCTGCCCCGGGGGGGGGGGGGGGGGGCAAGAGGGGCAATTTGCCCCAGGCCCCGGGCCCTGCAGGGGCCCCCACGAGAATATAGTATTCTAGAGTATTGCAACTTTTTTTTATGGAAGGGGCCCCCAAAATTGCTTTGCCCCAGGCTCCCCGATTTTGGGAGGCCCTGATTTTGAGCCTGGGAGGCCCTGGTTTTGAATTCCAATCCTGTGCGCCAAAGTGTTTGGTGTCATTTGCCAATTTTAGAAACATATTCTCCACTCCATTTTCCAAATCATTAATGAAAATATTGAATAGTACCGGACCCCGGACAGATCCCTGCTGGACCCACTAGGTACACCCTCTCCGTTGGACAGCCAAACATGGAGAAGGGCTCTTGGAGTCTGGGCTTTAAACCAGCTCTGCACCCACATTACACTACTTGCATCTAGACCACATTTCCCTAGTTTGCTTGTGAGAATGTCCTATGGGACTGTGTCAAAAGCCTTAGTAACACCAAGATAGATCACATCTACTGTTTACCCACCTCCACTAGGCCCGGAACCCTGCCAAAGAAGGAAATAGGATTGGTTTGGAATGATTTGTTCTTGACAAATCCATGCTAACAAGTCCTAAGAACCAAATGATCCTGTAGGTGCTGACAAACTGATTGTTTAATGATGTATTCCAGTATCTTTCCAGCTATGGAAGTGAGGCTAGCTAGTCTGTAAGTCCCAGGGTTCTCTTTGTTCCCCTTTTAAAGATAGGTCCTGTCTTTTTAATGGATGGGAAGATGTTCTTTTTCAGGGATCTCAGACGAAAACTGGGGCACAGCCAGCACCTGGTTTGTTAAGACCACAAAAATGGAGGCAGGAACCTCTTCTCTCCTGCTGGCAAAGAACCCCAGGTACCTAAAAGACAGGGACTCACATCCCTGAATGGGCTTTAAAAAAAGGCAATGGTTAAAAAATTTGGCCCCAACCATTTCTTGTTTCTGCAGACTAGACATTTTAGCAAACTTGAGAATTCCTTGGTGCTAAACACCATGAAACTCCCCTTTCTCCTTCACAGAGGGCTTTAATGCCCCTTATCTCACTCAGGCTCACGACTGCTCAGAGTTCGAGAATTGTCCCTGTTCCCATTGGACAGATTTGGGGGGGAGCCTGAGATACAGAGAAGGGAAGTGACCTACCCAAGGGCCTACACAGCAAGCAAGGTGGTGGCAGAGTTGGGACTAGGACCCAAGAGCCCTGATTTTCAAACTAACCATCGGATCTTGAATTTCATAAATTGAATGACCTGAATAAAGTGCTCTCAAATGAGCTCCAGACCAACAACAGTGCACAGTAATTATTCAGCAAGTATTTTAGGAGAACAGGAATGTTAGAGAGAATCATGAACTGCTCAGAGACAATTAATGCAGAGAAGCAGCAAAATTCGTCAAACATATAACTGGTTGTGACTTATTTACTTGGTCTTAAAAGACAACAACAAGGACCTGAGTCTCCTCCCTGTCAATAACCCCCTGCTCAGCCAATCAGGGTAGAGACTGAGGACAGGAGGCTGAGGGTTCTCACCAGAGAGCCCAAAGGATGTCCCAGGTCACTGGTGGGGATCACTGCCCAAGCACTATTTCAGCCTCACATTTTTGGGTGGACCTCCCACAATGGGAGCTGCAGAGCACTCCCCCACGACACACACGCACACACTGCCTGGTGTTGGGAAGGGAACAGGAGAAAGGACAAAAGAAGCAAGAGAAGAAGAGAAAGGAGGGAGGGATGGAGGAAACGGTGACAAACCCTAATGTCCACAGTGATTCTAAGGGACAAAATTCTAGGTGTGGAATAAAATTCTGCCTCCTTAAGCTCGTGTTTTCCACGCCTAGAATTCAACTGTCACTAGATGGATCAGACTGAATCGGTTTCAGACCTCCAGGAGGCTCTTACCTTCTATACTGGGATGTCTGTTTTCTAGTAAAATCAGTAAAAGGAAAGGAGAAAACTTGAAAGAGGTTCCTCCTCGTGCTCACGTACGTGTACCCTAATACTCTCTCAGTCCTCAAAGAGAGACCTCGAGAAGAAGACTTGCTGAAGCAAAACCACAGGGGTCTCTGAGGTTTCCCTGGCCCCTTGCCCCTGTCCTGCCTGGCTGATGTCAGAATCTCTCTGTGAGGTCACCACCTCCCTACCACCTTTGACCAATAGTCTGAGGTCCTGCAAAAGGCCTTTGTGATGTCACTGCCACACCTCTCCCTTGCTGTGCTAATGTCCTGCTGCTGTCCAGGCACTTTGGAGGTTTGAGCTACACCCTGTGGATCACCCCACTCAATGAGTGTTCATTTTAGAAATCAAGCCAGTTAGACAGTAAAACATCAGACGCTGCTCCCAATGCTACACTCAGTTTTTCACAAATTAGTAGACTTTATGGCCGAAGACAGGGGAGTGGGAGGAGCGGAGGCTAATGTGGTTACTCCTATAACCGGACATTTAGTTTCCAGTCAGCACTGTTAACCGGACACTCAGGTCCCGTTTTCTACTGCAGTTTCCAGTCTAAAACTGGATACCTGGCAACAGGGCTGCCAGAAAAGCCTGAGGGGGGGAGAGGGGCAAGCAATCATTTTTAAAAGTAAGAGGGCTAAGCCTTAAGGGGGGGGGCAAGTGGTGGGTGGGCTAGGGAGTGGAGAGGAGCTAGTGGGCAGGGCCATGTCTGCTGTACTGCCCAGATAGGTTGGAGACTGTGGGGATCAGCTGACACAGTATCCAGGGCCGGTGCAAGGATATTTTGCACCCTAGGCGAAACTTCCACCTTGCGCCTCCCCCAACCCCCCCGAGCATCGCTTATTATACATTTTCAAAAATGAATACAGTGGAGTCACATTTTACACGGGGGGTTAGGTTCTAAGGTCAGCACGTAAGAAGAAAATTGCATATAGTGAAAATTACCATAAAGTACAGTATACACAGTATACAGTAGAATGGGGTCCTCAACCTACGGCATGCGTATTAATGGCAGGCTGCAGGTCCCGGCCACAGCTGAGCCTGCTGCCGGCCTGGGGTTCCGTTCACTGAGCTGCCAGCTGGGGTCCTAGCTGCCGGTCCCACTCAGGGCCGGCAGCGGGCTCAGCAGGGCCAGTGGTTGGGGACCTCAGCCCGCTGCCAGCCAGGGTCCCAGACGGCGGCTCCGCTCAGCCTCCTGCCAGCCTGGGTGAATGGAACCCCAGGCCAACAGGAGACTAAGCGGGGCCGGCAGCCAGGACCCCAAGTGGCAAGGGGTCGGCAGCTGGAACCCCAGAATGGCAGCGGGCCGAGCAGGGCAGGTATCTGGGACCTCGGCCCACTGCCAGCCGGGGTCCCAGCCGCCGGCTCCGCTCAGCCTCCTGCTGGCCTGGGTGAACGGAACAGGGGTCCTCAACCTACGGCACGCATGCTGAGCCTGGAACCCCAGACCGTTCACCCTGGCTGGCAGTAGGCTGAGCGGAGCCGGCTGGGACCCCAGCGGGCTGAGCGGGGCTGGTGGCTGGGACCCCGGCTGGCAGGAGCCAGCCCACTGCCGGCCCTGCTCAGAGCGCTGCTGGCTGAGTGAATGGAACCCCAGGACGGCAGCAGGCTCAGCATGCGTGCCGTAGGTTGAGGACCCCTGTTCTAGTGTATACTGCACTTTACGGTAATTTTCACTATGCACAATTTTCCTCTTACGTGGTGACTTTAGAACCTAACTCCCGCGTAAGATGTGACTCCACTGTAGTGTAAAAAAAAATTTGGGGTCACGGCTTTTTGGCACCCCAAATCTTGGTGCCCTAAGCAGCCGCCTAGTTCACCTAGTGGTTACACCAGCCCTGACAGTATCCCCAGCCCAGGTGACGTGACAGCCAGTGGTGGATTTAGAGTTAGTGGGCCCCCCCAGCCCTGTGCTCAGCTTCATTTTTGGGGCTCCTCCTTGAGACCCAGTCAAGAACATTCTCTCTTATCTCCCCCCGCCCCCATTTTTCATTCTTTTTTTCTTCATCCTCCTCCTATAAGTAATAGCAAGTAAATGAAAATAAAGTGAGGTACCTTGATTGTTCTTGTAGTCTAACTTATTTTTCCACAGACCACTTGAAAATCACAGAGGGTCTCAACGGTCCACTTAAAGATCTTTCCAAATATTGTAAAATAATGTTGGGGTGGGGGGTCTGGGCAGGAGCTAGGGCAAGGAAGGGGACTCAGGGTTGGGACAGGAGGTTGGAGTGTAGAGCACTTACCTGGGGCAGCTCCTGTTTGATTCTCAGGATGGGGGTGGGGATGTGGGGGGTTACAGGTCCCACGATATTAGGCTAAGACTTAGCATGACAGTTGCTCTGTTTCTTACAACTGAGAGGCCTATACTTAAATCCTTTAACCCTATTCCCATAGGGGAGATGGGGCTGTGGGCAGCTGGGCCCAACAGCTGAGCGCAGAAAGTGACTAGATATTCAGACAGCCTGAGCATTTCAGAGCAGGCCTGAAAAATGATTCACTTTCGCTCCTGTACACCTGTAATGAGGTCTATACCCCCACCCATAGTGAGCCGAGTTTTGTAGGGGGAGGGGTGCCTCTCTGGCCTGCAGACAAGCAGCCTGACCACGCCCCCACACAGCTGCCTCAACTGCCAATCATGGAGACAGGCACCCACAGCTGCAACCAATAGGGGGGAAACAAGGCCTGCTATAAAAGGAGAGAGCCCAGAGCTGGGAAAAGGATAGAATGGGGGTGTTTGTCTGACTGACTTCCTTCCTTCTAGGCTTAATTAGATGCCAGGGGCCAACCAAAGGAAGCCAATCAGGGGGTAGTAGAGACCCCTGAAAGACCACATCAAGGACTGGTGACATCACCATTATCATCTGACTCTACACAGACTGGCCTAGGGACTGTGGGGAGGGTCAGTGGGATGATTATCAGACAAACTCTTTGTCTGGGCTTATCCATCTATCTCCTTATCCTCTTCTCCCAGGTTCAGGCTGCAGAGGGAAAGGTTTGCCCAGTAGTTAAGGTGCTAAGTTAGCCTGCACAGATCCAGGTTCTGCTCTGTATGAAGTCAGGGAAGTCATTTATTTTGTCTGTGCCTGACTTTCCCCTCTTCTAAATGGGGGTAACAACCCTTCCACATTGCACAGCAGCAGAGACATTGTGTGGGGAGGAGGGGGACAAATGAACCTATGTGTCTTCCCCCCTGATTTGCTGCTTGGCTTATAGTGAGCATGCTCACACAGACTGAGCATGCTCAGTAACTTCAGCTGAAGGCAATGCCCTGACTCTGCCCCCCCACACTATTGGCAGGTCTGGGTCATCTCTGCACAGCTATATGGTGAGTCTAAGCACATGGAAGTTTGTGAGTTGCTCAGACAGTGCAGTGATGGGGCCAGGTAAGGACCTGCAATCGCTAGAAGTGCAGCTGTTTCCTGTACACATCAAATCACCAAAATGTCACATTGGGATTGTCACAAACTTTCCTGATTTCACACTGACTCCTTCACTAGCTGGTGTTTCTCTTAACACCCCAGCTCCTGGAATCCTGTGATTATGTGACCATCTCAGCTCTCACTTTAACAAAAGTAAGTTTCTTGCTCTCGGGCCTGAGTAGAAAAGGTTGAGAACGTGACCAGAGTAAATCCTGACGGCTTGCTCACAAACAAGCCGTCCAGAATATAATTTTTAGAAGAAAAACGCTCATGTTTTCTTCAGCAGCCTCCTGATTTTTGATTACATGGTGGTGGCAATAGTGCCTTGGCAGTGATCAGTTCATGTTTTCAGGCCTGGCTTCTCCAGCAAAGGCTCTAAGGACCTAAATATAAAACTGAGCATTGTAAGTGATTCCTTTAGCTCACCCCCAATCCAGGGGGGCTGTGCTCATTTGCTGCTTGGGCCCACAGCCCAGCTCCATGTGCATTCCCACACCTTGCCCCCTCTATTTCCCTATCCGTTAACTATGGTGTGTTAGATAAATGATGGCATGAAATTAGGGGGCTTTCCATGGAGGATAGGGATTTAAAGCCTGAGTTCTCAGTGGCACAATATTGCCAACCCCAAACTCTTGAAAATCATGAGTCAGGACCCCCAAAATGATGTGATTGCCTTTAGTGAGACTAAAAAATAAAAATAAACGTTGAGTTCTTTCGATTTGCCTTTTGGCTTATCAGGCTTTAGGATGATTCAGATCACATTTTAAGTTTTTTCTCTGCAACCAAAAAAACTAGAAACTTCCTTTGTTTAGGTGTCCCTAACTTCTCTTTGCCAGAAGCTGGGAATGGGCAACAAGGGATGGATCAGTCGATCACCTGTTCTGTTTATTCCCTCTGAAGCACCTGGCATTGGCCACTGTTGGAGGACAGGATACTGGGCTAGATGGACCATTGGTCTGACCCAGTCTGGCCATTCTTATGATCATGACATTCATTATAAAAACAGGAATGTTGGCAACACTTCTGACACTGCATCTCCTTTACACTGAGCCAGAGCTGCCTTAGCGTATGTTAGAATCAGGCCTTTGAAACATGGATTCCAGCTTCACCAAGTTTTTGGCCTGTGAATTGAATATCCCTAGACTTGGAAGGATTAGACTTTATCAGTTGATGTCAGTAAATGTTGATTTCACTGTACACACATAAACTGATGAAAAAATATTTCCATTGATAAGAACTGAAATGGACCAATAGGTAGAGTAAGAAAAATGCTGCTTGATAATTTACTAGAGTTTAATTTAAGGATATTTACTTAGCATGTTTTGACATGAAATGTTGACAACTTGTGTTTTAACAGTTACACTTTTTGAATCTGTCTACTGTCATAAGAATTAGTCTGACAAAAATATTGTCTGATTTCCCCCCCAATTTCCCACAATTGTGAACAATAATATTGATAAAAACTGAAAGTTTAAATAGATAAATATATAAACATTCTTACAAATATGAATCTTATCTGTCAAAATTACATAAATCAAATGAATTCTGCCAAGCCTAAATATGACTCCTTAGACACGCAGTTCTGTCAGCTCATCAGGACAAGGGGAAGCTGGTGTCCATGTGAATCCCCAGTGACCCCCCACACCAGCAGAGGGGGCTGATTGCAGGATCAGACTCTTATTGGGACATTTCTCACCAAAGCCTCCAGGGCTGGAACATTAGGGGTGATCTGTCTCCAGCTCAGCAAACAGCCCAAGTCAGTTCCAGGAAGGGAAACACCCAATTGCTGCTGCTGCAGGCGGGACATATTTCTGAGCTCAGGAAAGTGAGACTAACCCTGTTACACTGTCCAGAGGGAGCCATGGCCACAGACAACCCCGTGGAAAGTCTCCGGGAGGAAGCTACATGCCCCATCTGTCTGGAGTATTTTAAGGACCCGGTGATTATAGACTGTGGGCACAATTTCTGCCGAGCCTGCATCGCCCAGTGCTGGGAGGGATCGGATACAGCCGTCTCCTGCCCTCAGTGCAGAGAAACTGTGCAACAGGGAAACCTCAGGCCGAACAGGCAGCTGGCAAATGTTGTAGAAATAGCCAAACGGTTGAGTTTACAGGCAGCAAAGGGAGCAGGAGAGGAGAGGGTGTGTGGGGAACACCAGGAGACTCTGAAACTGTTCTGTGAAGAGGATCAAACTTCTGTCTGTGTGGTTTGCCATCTGTCCTGGGCTCACAGAGCTCACACGGTGGTTCCCATAAAGGAGGCTGCCCAGGAGTACAAGGTAGGGAATTGCTGGCAAGTTTAATGGGTAATAACTTTGGATTTGAATTACAGGCTGATTTCACTGAAATTTGCCTGTCACAGTTTTGATGCATCATTCAGCTCTGTAAAGCCTTCATTGTAGGGGAGATGCTATAACAAAATTAATGATCTGGCAGTGTGGTGACAGAATCAAATATCAAGTCTTAAAAGATATCTGATGTTGGAAACTTTTCTCTGAGATTCTGAATGCTTTTCAAACTCAGAGTCCACTGCTGAAATAAGGGGACTTTTTACACAATGGCCGGTGCTAACAATCAGTGAGGTTTAAATCACAAGAGCTGCAGGCCAGTCTATGTGAGTGTGTGACTTTGAGACTGGAGAACTGATCATTTAAATATCAACACTGTTAATTATTTTGTTCCCCTGTGAGACCAGAGAGGGAGAATTACAGCTCGGCACCATTTATTGCCAGTGACGCCTCCTTCCGGTGCCACAAGCGGGTGATGTTTGGGAGATGCCACCTCTTATTCCCCCCCAGTAAAGGAGGACCAGGCCCAGAGAGCCCATCAGAGTCCAGTGGTACAGTCTAGCTACATGAGGGGAGTCTGGCCCCAGGAGCCCCTTGGAGCCAATCAGCAACTCCATCCTGTTTTGAACATTGCACCATCTACTGTGAACAGATCATGGTGTCTCCTTTTGGTGACTCTAATGGGTGGAGCTTATTTTGTGGGTGGAGCTTCAAAGAATCCAGCCACCTTTGCCCTTCCCCCAGTCTGATTCCTGCTCATTTATGAAGCTGTTTTGCTGGATGCAAAGGCTGCTTTTCTGCCTCCTGTCTCTCACTAGCCCCTGCTGGCTCCTCCCTCACTGCTTCCCTGCAGCAGCACCGCAGGGGTGTCACCGAACAGCTCCCCAGGAGCTCTCAGCAGCAGCCTGGGCCCTTGGGCAGAGAGGAGGAGAGAACTCCAGGGCTCAGAGAAAAGAGTGAAATGGGAAAATTTCTGGAAGGGGCTCTGGGGGGCTGCCATGAGTGTGGGGCTGATGGTGATGCACAGAGTGGGGCTGATGGGGCAGGAGCACTTTGCTGTGATGTGTGAAGGAATCACACACTGTCAAAGGGGAAGAGAGCCCTGGGTTATTACAGCTCTGAGCAGTTATAATTATGGGTGGCACATTCCCCCAGACCGAGTGTGTCCCTGTTCCTCACTGACCTCCAGCCACCTCACAGCTTCACCCTGTACAGTTCATGGGACTGCGCTGGCTCCGGTGCTCAGCTGATGCCTGAGGGAGGCCACATGGGAGCCTGGACAGATGAGAGCACAGTGGGGTCTTGTTCCTGGCCTGGGTCTGGGCACAGTGCAGCGAGGTGCTGTCCCAACCTCTTCACTCTCACTGGCAGGAGGGATTGTTCAGAACCTTCCCAGCTATTTCCCCTCTGGCCTGTGCTCAGGGATGGGAAACTTTAGCTCAAACACAGGCTCTGAGAAGTCTGAAGTGTCTGCAGGAAGCAGAGCCCCTGCTCTGAGACTGGCGTCTCTGCTCCCATGAGGCCTTTGGGGCCGGCAGAGCCGAGTCTGCTGCTCGCTTCCAGGGTATTTACTGCTGGAGTACGAAATGCCAATATGTACAGTACTGTCCACCCATCGGACAGGCAGACTAATGACTGTTTATCGCACATGATGCCCCTGCAGGTGAAACTCCAGGGAGCCCTGGGCCCTCTGAGGAAGGAGCTGGAAGAGGCCCTGGCTCTGATGTCTGAAGAGGAGGAGAAAACCACAGAGTGGCAGGTGGGTGTCCGGGTTTATTCCTCCCTGAGCCCTTCCCCCTGCAGCTCCCAGGAATGACGGGGCCGTAAAGCTCCAGGATGAGGTTATGAACCTGCTCTGGTTGTTTGCTCCCTTGCACAGGCTTGGTGCCGGCCATGGGCAGCGCATGCCTCCGGCATTCGGGTAGGTTGGGCATGAGTGCTGGAACCTCCCCGGTGCCTTGATCATCTCCCTGCCCACTGCTTCACCCCCATTTCTCCTGCTCTCGCCGAGGCCCTGCCCACGCTCCCCTCCTGCTCTGCCCCATGCCCTGCTCCCACTCAGCCCCCTCCCCAGAGGCTCCCCGCTCACTGTTGCAGCTCCCCCACCCCCTCCCCCAAGGCCCGTCGCCTGCTGCTTGCTCCTTATTGCCCCCTCCTGTCTAACTGCATCTTTCCAAAGCACCCTAGACAACCCCGCTATGGAACTGGCCATATTAACTCTGAACTAAACCACACCCTTTATGCTACGTTTCCCAAATAAGTAACTATCCTTACAAACCTGATACTGATCTAATATCCCCTGCTTCACGGACATAGGTCCAGTCTGTGTAACTCAACATCTGGCTCACGTTTTCTCTGTGCCTTTCCTATTTTTCTATCTCCAGAGGAAAGTGAAGAACAGGAGAGAGATGATTACAGGTGAATTTAACAGACTGCACACACTGCTGAGAGAGGAGGAGCAGCTGCTTCTGCAGAGCCTGGAGAAGGAGGAGAGGGCGACTCTGCAGAGACTACAGGAAAATATAACCAAACTCTCCCAGCAAAGCTCCTCTCTGCAGCAGCTGATCACAGAGATCGAGGAGAAGTGTCAGCAACCAGTTGTCGAGCTGCTAAAGGTGAGACGGCATCAAAATTCTCCCCCCATCCAGAATTATAACTCAGATCCCTGGGTCTGAATCCCAACAATGAGAGTAAATGTGTCTGTGGTTTCCTGACAAACAGAACATCCGGCTAAGGGCTCCATCAGTTCCAAAATATCTCAGTTCATGTCCGAGGGGAATTCTCCTCCTGGAGACCCAGTGAGGCCATGGGCGATTAAATGGATGATAACAAAAATGATACTGAGCTAAACCCATCCCTGCTCTGACCCCAGTACATTGGACCCAACCCAGGCAATAAAAACAGATACTGATGGGCTGGGTCCCTGGAAGGGAGAATCCTTTAGCTAAATTCCTGTCTCACCTACATACATGAAACAAGTGTTAATGCAAAATGGTGTGTGAGATTTTACCACAAAACAGTGAAGCCTGGGAGGGTTGATCTATTTTCTAGATGAAAGGTTGATGCCCAGAGTGAGACTCACTCAGTTTTATGCACATTGTGTTAATACAGAACATTGATTCTCTTTTTCCTTTCAGGATGTGAAAAGCACATTGAGCAGGTGTGTTTCCCACTTTCATTGCTCTTATATTCCTGGTGGTGGTTCTGGGATGTGTGTACAGAGCAGCTGAGTGATGATGGGACGTTTTCTTCATAGGAGTGAGAATGTGAAACTCCAGGAACCAGAAGCTGTTTCTACTGACCTGAAGGACGTGTATAAAATTTCCCTTGACATGAATGAAGTGTTGAAAAGATTCATAGGTGAGTGGAAGCTATTGGGATATTCAGCTGTATTGTGCCTGGGACCCCAGGACACGCATGCACCCAGTTGACCAGCTTGGAGCTGTGTGATAGCTGGAGGCTGATGCGCTGAGTGCTGGGCAGTTTGCCTGCTACTTACAGCCACCTGCTGGTACTTGCCCAGGTATCTGACCAGGCCCCATCACTCTGACATCCTGACCCCTCCATGGCTGAGTTAATGGGTGTCACTGACCCAGGTGCTGTGAGGCCTGGACTGGGCCCATCGTGCTGGGTGCTGCACAGACTGGTAACAGATGACATGTCTGTGCCTCTTTCCTGGGGCATGTGAGGGCTGCATGGTGTGACCACCGCTCAGCACTGCCTCAGCCCCCATTAGCCAAGGCTGGCCGAACTTTCTGAGCTGGAGGAGGGGCTGGTCTGGCTGCTTCAGTGTGACCTGGGCCGTGTGTTACTGGGTAGCAAGCTGAATCCTACGGGCCCCTCGTCTGCTCTGAGTGCAGCCCAGTGTGAGGTTGGGTCAGTGGTTTGCTGCTCAGTGAGTGAGACTTACTCATGAGAGTGTGACCCTGTCACAGTGTTTGAGCATTGTTGCCAGCTTTGCCCGTTACTTTGGGGTACACTCATTTATTAGGGTCACTCTTCTGGGGGCAGGGGGTTCTGTACTTCTATCAATGTGCTGCTTGTGTCACTTGTGTTCGCATACAGAGCTCTACTTCTCCCTTCTACAAGTCCCCTCCCAATGGAGCTATCGTGCAGGACCTAGGTTCCCCAGGGCTCAGTTCTTCCAGCCCCAGAATCAGATGAACACACAGACATACGCATTACCAGAGCATGTGTGAGAGGACCGGGTTAATCAGCACTCCCAATCTGACCCCTTATATGTCCCTGCACTCAGTAGGCTGGGTCGAGCAGCATTTCCAAGCTGTCACCGTCATATGCCATGGGCACCGCACTGGAATAGAGTAACCCTGAGCAGGCTGGGTTGAGCAGCACTTTCAGTCTGCCACACTCATATGTCCCAGGTTCAGCACGTGCCTACCCCCACTTTCACGTTACAATCGTTCTGGTAGTAACCCACTTGATGAGCAAACCCCACAGGATTTTTGAGCGCTGCAGGGATCTTTTAGCTTAGGTACGAGGAACGTGCTACAGAGCAAATGAGGAAACCAAAAAACATCCATGGGGGAGGGGGAGGGGGAAGGGGGAGAGAGAGAGAAGCAACCAGCTTAATCATGAAAGTTATTTATTTCCAGGTAATAACCATAGGGGAGCCAAACAAACAGTTATAATATTAAATCTAACTTAAACTTGATTATAAAAGTCAGGTTTACAAAACTAGAACTGATCACACCAGTCAGGGTCAGAAGGCAAGGGGCGGCTCCAGGCACCAGTGCAGCAAGCGCATGCCTGGGGCGGCAAGCCGTGGGGCGAGGCCTGCCAGTCGCCGTGAGGGTGGCAGTCAGGCAGCCTTCGGTGGCATGCCTGTGGGAGGTCCGCCAGTCCCACGGCTTCGGCGGCAATTTGGCAGCAGGCACTCCGAAGGCGCGGGACTGGCAGACCACCCGTAGAAACGCCACCGAATCCGCGGGACCAGCGGACCACCCTCAGGCATGCCGAAGGCCGCCTGACTGCCATGCTTGGAGCGGCAGAAAACATAGAGCCACCCCTGCAGAAGGCTATACCTAGAGAGAGAGAGAGAGAGAGAGAGAGAGTGTGTGTGTGTGTTCTCACTACTCCGTGACCGTTGAATCGATCGGGGGGGTCCCAGGTGATGGTGGTAGCTGAGGGTCCGGAGTGCTGGAGACTGGCAGAGCCCCCAGCACAATCAGTCAGGAGAAGATGAAGTCCCAGTGGAACTGATGCAGATTTTGGATCAGGCATCAGAACACTTACTTGAGTATGGATAGGGGTTTTTGTAGGGAAACAATAATGGTTTGGGGAAGAGAACCCTAGATTTGTTTATGGGTAAACTGATGGCTCAAGGGAGTATACTAAAGGTGTTTTGTTCAGGCTAGACAATGGGAGTTGGCTATGTGCAGTGTTCCTTCAAGGGAGCTCACAATGCAATTAGGGAGCTTCACTATTTTGGATACCAATAAAGGAATTATTACTAGAATTGGTCTGATAACCACTGAGCTGGGTGTGTGCATGCATAGGTTCACTAACATCTGGAGCAGAGATCCCCCATGATGCATTGCTTCCCTGCTTTTCTGGTCCCAGAGTTCCCTGTGGTTCTTGCCTTGGAATCTGTTTTCCAGTCTGTATGCTAATGGAGATGCCTCCTTGTCCCATCTTTGATGCAAATGAGGCTAGGGGAGTTTCCTTAATCCTGTCGCTTATCCCAGGGATTTAGGTATGTCCCCAATGACTTTTCATTGCTTTTTGTAAGTCTTTCTTCTGATCGGTTTTGTTTCAAGCAGAGGCTGGGGGCGGGGGTCTTTTGTGAGTCAGACAGGCTGGGTACTGCACCCTGGTTGCCCAAGAACACAGAGCTGCTAGGTAACAATTGGAAAACCAAATCTACTATAATCCATTTTTCCATGTTTCTGGTTTTCACCAAAATCAACAGGGTTCTGCACGGGAGTGGGATGAGCGTAGGGTGACCAGATGTCCCAATTTTATAGGGACAGTCCCGATTTTGGGGGCTTTTTCTTATATAGGCACCTATTACCCCCCACCACCTGTCCTGATTTTTCACACTTATTATCTGGTCACCCTAGATCAGTGGTGGGGGGAGGAGTTTGGAAGGACTGGGGACCAGTGACCTGGCTAGGGCGATGGCTGGATGGGGATGAGGGGCACCCTGACCCTAGACCCTAATCCTAACCCTGAGGTCACTGCCTCACCCAGTATCCTGAGATTTTAGTGCATATCAGGCTTTTATAGTTTTCCATTTTTCACCAAAATCCAGAAGTTTCTGCCCACTGATGCCTAAAACATACTCTGAAATGGAGTTGATGAAATGTGGTTGTGAAAACTTATCACATTGCAGACAGACAGACAGACAGATAGAAACGCCATTGAGTTAGGTGTGGGGCCTCACTTCCCTCAGCCAAAAATAATAGTTGATTTTCATAAAAGCTTTAACCTCAAAGTAGTTGTTTTATTTGGGGATAATTAACTAAACAGGCCTTTAGTGTATGTTCACTAGGGCCCCAATTCAGCAGGGTAGTTAAGCACATGTTGCACTTTAAGCCCACGAGTCAGTACATCCCTATTCAGTGTGTGCTTAAGTGTTTCACTGAATCGGGCTCTAAAACAGAAGCGGTAGCTGCTTCACAAGGAGCAAGAAACCCCCTAGTGGCTGATGACAGACTAACCTGCCCCCAGGGAAAGTTTCCTCCTGACCCCCATCAGTTAGCAATTGGCTTGTGCCCTGAAGCAGGAGGGGGTTTCTCTGCCCTCTAGAATGCTTGCATTTTTTGAGAACTGTGATAAGTCTGGAGATTCACATTCCCATATCACTGCCTGGGGCTTTTTGAATCCTTTGTCCATTTGGGTTTTTTTCTTTGCTTGTCTGTTTTGTTTTAACCCTACCCAGTATAAATTTGTATGTTCTCATTGTCAATCTAAATATCTTTTGTTTTACTCCTGCTAAACTCATGGTCTCAATGCTATCTTGTGACAAGTTGTTCCACAGACTAATTATGCATGCTATAAAACAGTATTTCATAGAATCATACAATCCTAGGACTGGAAGGGACCTTGAGAGGTCATTTCCTCTTACAGTTTGAAATTTGCTGCTTTTCAGTTTTCCAGGACAATAATTTACACCTCACCCCATGATGACTTATTTTCCTTAATAACCTTTTGTGAGGAACTTTGTTAAAGGCTCTTTGAAAGTCCACATCAGTTATGCCAATGGGTTCTCCTTTGTGCATGATTTTACTGACCTACTTAAAGCAATTTAATAGATTAGTGGGACACAGGTTTCCTTTCCAGCTCTGCTAGTCAGACCTTATCCTATCATTCTCATAGAGCTGTTTTAGAATTCTCTTTTAGTTTCAACTAGTTTAGCAGGCACTGACGTAAGGCTCACTGGGCTGCAGTTCTCAGGATTACTCCTACCAAAATTTTAAAGTTGGCTACAACATTCCAAACCCTCCGATTCTCCAGAAGTGTAGCTGATTTTAATGAGAGATGCATATTATTGTTAGCAGTTCGATATCGTCTGATGTCATTTGAGAGCTCCTGGGATTTGCCATCTTGCAGGGATCTAAGCTCTCTTGGTGGCTGTTGGCTGTTTAGTTTGTCAGTTTGTTCCAATAGCTCCTCTTCACTCCTCGATCCCTGATCTTTATTTCCTGAACAGAGCAGCTCCAGGGCAGGTCTCTCCCCAGCAACCTTTCTGGTGGAAACTGATGCAAAGAAACCAGTCAGTCTCTCAGCATTGTCCTTACCCTCCCCAATTGCTCCCTTTCCCTGCTACTGATCCAGGGGACCCATCGATTCTCTCACAGGCTTCCTGATTCTGATGGACTGAAATAATTCCCTGGTATGTTTTATATCTCTGGCTGTTCACTCTTCTAATTCCATTTAGCCTCCTAATTCCCATCATGCACTTCACCCGATGTACTGCATGCTCCTTTCTGCTGGCTTCTCAGGGTTAATATTTTCCATTTGCAGAGGGATCCCTGTTTGGCTCTAACAACCTCCTGCACCTGGCCAGGTGGGGTTACTGTATTTCTCCCCTTACTGATTCCTTTGTTGCTCAGGGGGTGCAGGTGTCTGGCTGCTGATGTAGCTTCCAGGCTGAGTCTAAGGATTGTAACTTCCCTGCTTTAAGGTCTTTTTGACTCTCTTCTCCTCTGCAAGATAATGTGATATTGACTCATTTCTCTTTATTTTATTTTCAGACAAACTCCAGGCTGAGCTCAGTAAGTTCCATTCCCCCCTGTATCACCCTGTGTGACATTGTCTCCTGCTCAGGGTGTCGGTGTTCAGGGGCGTTCTCACTCCTCTGTCTGTGTTTGGTTGCAGGGTGGAGATGCGCCCAGCTCTACGCAGGTACTGTACATACCACTGATGTTTTATCCATGGTGAGGCTCCACCTCCCCCTGGGAGCTCTCTGCTCCTTTCCCTGCACAGAGCATTTTCCTATGACATTCAATAGGCTAGAAACAGCAATGTCACTGGGGTGGATGGAAAGGGGCAGACAAAACCCAGGTTTATTGCAGAGCAGGGACCTGCCCCCTTTGGGAAAGGGCTGATTAGTGATGAAATGCTGCCCCCTGGTGTCACCTTTCCCAGGTGGTACCTGGGATCTGCAGGATGGACATTCTTAACTGGCCATAATTGAACTGAACTGCCAAGCTCTCTCTTCCCAGCAGCAGGATCAGATCAGGCTTTAGCCACAATTTCCTTCTAATGTAACATGCCCAGACAGGAGCTGTTCAGTGTCCCCGTGGAATTGGGGTGAGGAAGGCCCTGACCCCACTGCAAGAGCAGACACATTTTTATAACCAGCTTGTGACATTCCCTTGACCCAGTTACAACAAACTGTGCCCAGCCCACGCGGCAGCTTTTCTGCCTCACAGCCGTAGCTGAGCTGTGTCTGTGTGTTTGTACCCAGCATCCAGCCCAACCATGTGTGCACTGGTGCATGCAGGGAGACTCTGGGCAGCTCCAGCAGGGATCAGAGAGCCCAGGGGCCATGCACACACATTGCAGCACCACTGGCCAAGGGGTCCATGCACTCCGGGGTATCCTACCTCCCAGAGCAGTTACACAAACACCACTGGGGGTCCTGTTAGGGTCACCACCTCTGAGGTGCAAAAAAAACAGGAAATCTTCCTGTTCCACACCTGTCTCCTCACCCCAGGCACTCTCTCCCCATCCCACCCCCAGGCACTGTGTCCCATCCCACCCCTGGGAGAGGGCACCAGCCCCCATGGGCTCCTGTTCCTGGAGCTGTGCCAGGCACAAACCTCACCAAGCAGGACATGGTGCCAGATCTACTCCTCTCCCACCCCCTGGTAGTGACCCCCCACAGCCGGTACTTGTGCGGTGTACATGGGCCCTACTGGTCCTGAGCTCCCCATCTCACTTGGGGCTAATAATGTCCTGGCAGACTCACGATTTCCCAGGAGAGTGACCTGAACAAAGGGATGATCCTGGGAAACCTGGACAGGTGGCATCCCAGGTCCTGTCCACACAGCACAGTAACACCCAACTGAGCTGGGTACAGACAACCAGACACGTGCCAACCCAGGCCCCTGGCAGGGACGCTGAGCTGCCAGGGTCACTAAGTGTTAACTCTGCCACGTGTCACACACCACGCTTAGACCCCCCAGGGCCCTTGGCCCAGCCCCTGAACAGACCTAGACTCATGGCAATGCAGGGCTGGAAGGGACCTCGAGAGGTCACCTAATCCAGCCCCCCGTGCTGGGGCAGGGCCTAGACCATCCCTGGCAGGGGTTTGTCCTGTTCTTACAAACCCCCAATGACGGGGATCCCACAGCCTCCCTAGGCGCCTGGTCCAGAGCTTCACTGCCCTGAGAGTTAGAAAGTGTTTCCTCATCTCCAGCCTCAGTCTCCCTTGCTGTAGATTGCGCCCATTGCTCCTTGGGCAGGCCCTCGCCCTGCCCGCTGGAGGTACTGGGGGTGTCACCAAGTGTGAGCATCGCTGGTATCACACTGCATGGGGAAGAGGAACCAGCTGGCTCAAGGGGACAGTGATGGGAGTTGGGGCCTTTCACTCCCCAGTCACTGACCTCAGCCCAGGCTCGGAGTCTGGTTACCAGCGCACAGGAGCTCACATCATAACTCTCGTTAACAGCACCCTTACCAGCCACCTCCACAGGGAGGGCAAGGCCTGAACGAGTCGCAGGGACTGTTCCTCCTCAGGGAGAGGCTCCACCAGGTGTCAGGGCTGAGCCATGTTGGCAGGACAGTGCAGGGCTCCCATGGCTACTGTGATGTCCGCGTACCCTCGATACACAGAGCTCCAGCAGGAGGGGTGTAAAACCCCACTCGTACCCCCAGCACTGAACTCACTGACACTGCCCCAAAGGGTTGTGGGGGTGAGTAAAGGGCACTGGAAGAGGGAGGCCAGGGGGGCATGGCCCCATCTCTTTTACTAATAGGAGGGCTAGGCTTCCCACTTTTTACTGGATGTAAGGGCGAGCAATGGGGGGGAGGGGGCAGAGAGGAGCGACCAGGGGGTCAGGGTCTTGGGGGGGGGAAGAGGCAGTGTGAAGGCCGGGGCTCGGGGAGAAGGGGCGATGTGAGGATGGGGGTTTGGGGAGAAGGGGCAGTGCAGGGGCAGGAGCTCGGGGAGAAGGGCTGGCACGACTGGGTGACGCTCTACTTTTACGGAGCTTCCATCACTCCTGGGGAGAGTACCATCCTGGATCCTGATCCACGGGCACATCTGTGTATTTGCCGGGTGCACAGAGCTTTCTGGGTGGAGACACTTTCACGCTCACCCAGGAACCTGTGCTGGGAGGCCCCACTGCCCAGGAGGCCGAGGCTCTCACTCCCCTGCCCTGGGGGTGAAGGGAGAGGCCCTGGGGCTGCTGTTCCCCGTCCCAGGAAGGGGGTGAAGGGGATGTGGACACAGACAATGTCCCTGCGTGCGCTGTGTGGGGCAGACCTGGCTCCACTCTGGGCTTCAGAGCCTGAGCTCCAGCCAGAACCTGAACGTCTACGCGGCTATTTTTAATTCCAAAGAGGGAGCCCCGTAAGCCTGAATCTGTCCACCCTGTTCCAAGACTCGCTTCTGCAGGCTGTGTTGATGAACCCAAAGGGTCTCCAGAGTCTATGTGTGAAAGTTCCCAGCGTGTTTGACCCAGGGCTGGTTAATGAGAGTAAGGGGGGTGGGTGGCACAGGTGTTAAATGGAGACACTTGAGCCCCTGGGGCTCTGAGATGGTCTCTGTGAACATTATCCACCATGGGACAATCGCTCTGGGCAGAGAGTTCAGGCTAGAGCCGAGTCTCCATTTTCAGCCTGATTTGTGGGGGTGAGACCAGGGCCTCAGGGGGCATTTGTCTGCCAAGAGCAAATTTAACAGCAGCTCTGGAGTGTTTCATAGCTGATGTCCTGAACCTGCCCTGCCCAAACCTGTGCATTTCTGGGGGTGTTGACAGTCACTCACTGCAGGTCACTGAGATTTGGGCTCCTAAGTTGCTCAGACAGGTTTGCAGTGGAGCTGGGTGAAATGTTTTGGACAAATAGTTTGTTTGCTGCAAAATTATCTTTCGAGTCAACAGAAACTATTCACGTTTGCTGTCAAGTTTAAATGAACAGAAAAAGGTGCTGCTTCTTTCCTTCTAGCCTTTATCCCAGTGGCTGGGCCCTCACCTGGGAACCCCAGGTTCAATCCCCCTGGGTGATGTCATGAGGGCTCAAACCGCTGGGCTCCAGGTGTCTGATGACGTCCCCCTGTCTAAACACTGCCATGGGCACTGGGCCAGAGCGTGGGAGTGAGAATGACTCTGCAGCCAAGTGGGTCGGGCCCCCACCTGGGAGCCCAGAGTCCAGCTCCCCTGCTCCAGTGGCCCTGTAATTATTGATCCATAACCCCAGTGAGGGGAGGGGTTACGGCCCCTGGCACACCAGTGTCTCAGGCCATGTCTGCCAGGGTTTCCTTGCACCGATGTAGCTGCACTGGTGCAAACCCCTAGTACAGCCGTGCTGTGCGGGTGTGAACTGGGACTGGTCCCCGGTGCAGCTTCTCCCAGATGGAGGGGGCAGTAAGTGGGGGAAATGCCCCCTTCTCTCCCCACTGCCCTGGCCTCATTAGAAACATCCCATTAGTGCGCATTTATACCCCCTCAGAATCTTCCACTGTACTGCCCCCCCAGTGAGCGCAATCCAGACAACTGCCCCCGTGGGGGTGGGGCTGGGCTGGGCGAGGGGAGGGGCTGGCTGTGGGGTTTGCCTGGCTGGAAGGTGGGGCCCGCCAGCATGGAGAGTCCCAGCAGCTCCCCCTGGGGTAGGGCTGCACCCCCAGTGTGTGGGGACAGCACCAACCTGCTCTGAGCGAGAAACCAACCACACGTGACCCCAAAGCAAGAGAGATTCCCTGGGGCCTACCCCTCCCTCACTCCTCTCTGGCTCCTGCCCCTCCCTTACCTGGACCCTGGGTCTATTCTGACCCCTCACCCACATCCCTCCCTTTCTTCTCCCCCGATTTCTGCTCTCCTGGGCCCCTGCCCCTCTGCCCCACTTTGCCTCCCTGGCACATGCCCCTGCCCTCCACCCACCTCTGCCCCGCTGGAACTCACCCCTTCCTTCTCCCCCTGCCCTCCTGGCACCTGCCCCCTCCCCCAAACATCCTCTTCACCCTGGAGCCCACCCATCACTTCATACCCCTGCTATGTCCTGGTATCCACTTCTCCCCTTTCCCTTATCTGCTGCCATGTCTCCCACCCCTCCCCTCACCCCCCTCTGCCCCCTGATGGCCACCCCACCCCCCTCACCATCCTTTGCTGTCCTGGCTTCCGCCCTTCTTACTCCCCTCAGCCCTCCTAGCACCTGTCCCTCTCCCCACCCTCTCTGACCCCTGGCACCCACCCCTTCCCTCACCCCCCCGTGCCCACCCCTCCTCTAGCCCCACTCTGACCCCCTGACACCTTCCTCTCCCCAATCCCTTCTCCTAACACCTCCCTCTACCCACCTGCCCTGCCTCTCACCCCTCTCTGCCCCCTGATACTTGTTCCTCCCCTCCTCTGCCCTCCCTGTGAGCCCTTCTGCTCAACCCCCTTAATCCCACTGGACTTGCCAAGTATGAGCATCGCTGTTACTGCACTGAATGGCTGGTGTTGCTGGGCTGGCTCAGGGGGGCAGTGAGGGCAGCTGGGCAGGGCCGGCTCCAGGCACCGGCGTAGCAAGCTGGGGCGGCACATGGAAGGGGGCGGCACGTCCGGCTCTTCGGCGGCAATTCAGCGGCGGGTCCCTCACTCCCTCTCGGGGGGAAGGACCTGCCACCGAATTGCCGCCGAAGAAGTGGCGATGGTAGAGTCGCGGCGGAAGTGCCGCAGATCGCGATCGCGGCTTTTTTTTTGGCTGCTTGGGGCGGCAAAAACCCTGGAGCTGGCCCTGCAGCTGGGGCCTTTCACTCCCCAGTCACCGATCTCAGCCCAGGCTGAGAGTCCGGTTCCCAGCAGACAGGAGCTCACATCGTAACTCACATTAACGGCAGCCTCACCGGCCACCTTCGCAGGGAGGCCAAGGCCTGAATGGGCCACAGGGACGGTTCCTCCCCAGGGAGAGGTTCCAGCAGGTGTCAGGGCTGAGCCACGTTGGCAGGACAGTGGGGGGCTCACACGGCCGCTGTGACGTCCTCGTACCCTCGATACACAGAGTTCCAACAGCCGGGGTGTAAACCCCACTCGTAACCCCAGCACTGAACTCACTGACACTGCCCCAAGGGCCCTTCTCCTCCTGGGGTTGGAGGCTGAGTAAGGGGCACTGGAAGAGTGGGGCCAGAGGCCATGGCCAATCACTTTTACCAATGGGAGGGCTATTCCCTCCCACTTTTTACCAGCTGTAAGGGTGAGCGACGAGGGAGGAGGGGGCCGAGAGGAGCGACCAGAGGGTCAGGGTGTTGGGGGGAAGAGGTGGTGTGAGGGTGGGGGCTTGGGGAGAAGGGGCGGTGTGAGGGCAGGGGCTTGGGTCAGGGAGAACGGGCGGTGTGAGAGCGGGGGTTCAGGGAGAAGGGGTGGTGCGGGGGCAGGAGCTTGGGAAAAAGGGCCGGCATGAGAGGGTGGGGCCATTGTTTGGGCACCGGTGACCCCTCTGCTTTTAGAGAGGTTCCATCACTCCTGGGGAGAGGACCATCCCGGATCCTGATCCACGGGCACATCTGTGTATTTGCTGGGTGCACAGAGCTTTCTGGGTGGAGACACTTTCACGCTCACCCAGGAACCTGTGTTGGGAGGCCCCAATGCCCAGGAGGCCGAGGCTCTCACTCCCCTGCCCTGGGGGTGAAGGGAGAGGCCCTGGGGCTGCTGTTCCCCGTCCCAGGAAGGGGGTGAAGGGGACGTGGACACAGACAATGTCCCTGCGTGCGCTGGGAGGGGCAGACCCGGCTCCATCCTGGGCTTCAGAGCCTGAGCTCCTGCCTGAGCCTGAACGTCTACGCGGCTATTTTTAATTCCAAAGAGGGAGCCCCACAAGCCTGAATCTGTCCAACCCCGTTCCAAGACTCGCTTCTGCAGGCTGTGTAGAATAGGGTGACCAGACAGCAAGTGTGAAAAATCGGGGCGGGGGTGGGGGGTAATAGGAGCCTATACAAGAAAAAGACCCAAATATCGGGACTGTCCCTATAAAATCGGGCCATCTGGTCACCCTAGTGTAGAAGGACCCAAAGTGTCTCCAGAGTCTGGGTGTGAAAGTTGCCAGCGTGTCTGACCCAGGGCTGGTTAATGAGAGTGGGGGGGCGGCTGGCGCAGTCGTTAGATGGAGACGCCTGAGTCCCGGGCTCTGAGATGGTCTCTGTGACCATTATCTGCTCTGGGAGACGCCCAGGTGCAGCTGCAGAGGGTCTGTGCCACTTGCAGCATCCATAGGACAAATGGCTCTGGGCAGAGAGTTCCGGCTGGAGCCAAGTCTCCATTTTCAGCCTGATTTGTGGGGGTGAGATCAGGGCCTCAGGGGGCATTTGTCTGCAAAGGGCAAATTAAACAGCAGCTCTGGAGTGTCCTGAACCTGGCCTGCCTGTACCTGTGCGTTTCTGGGGATGTTGACAGTCACTCACTGCAAGTCACTGGGATTCGGGCTCCTAAGTTGCTCAGACAAGTTTGCAATGGAGCTGGGTGAAATGTTTTGGACAAATAGTTTATTTGCTGCAAAATTATATTTCGGGTCAACAGAAACTATTCACGAATCCACGTCGAGTTTGCTGTCGACTTTCAATTAAGAGAAAAAGGTGCTGCTGCTTCCCCTCTAGCCTTTAGCCCAGCGGCTGGGCCCTCAGCTGGGAGCCCCAGGTTCAATCCCCCCATGTGATGCCACGAGGGCTCAAACCGCTGGGATCCGAGTGACATCCCCCTGTGGCTAAACACTGCCATGGGCACTGGGCCAGAGCGTGGGAGTGAGAATGTCTCTGCAGCCCAGTGAGTCGGGCCCCAACCTGGGAGCCCAGAGTGCAGCTCCCCTGCTCCAGTGCCCCTGTAATTATTGATCCATAACCCCAGTGACGGGAGGGGTTACGGCCCCTGGCACAGCAGTGTCCCAGGCCATGTCTGCCGGGGTTTCCTTGCACCGATGTAGCTGCACCGGTGCAAACCCCTAGTGCAGATGCGCTGTGCAGGTGTGAACTGGGACTGGCCCCTGGTGCAGCTTCTCCCAGATGGAGGGGGCAGGAAGTGGGGAAATGCCCCCTCCCCACTGCCCTGGCCTCATTAGCATCAGCCTATTAGTGCCCATTTATACCCCCCCCCCCAGAATCTTCCACTGTAATGCCCCCCAAGTGAGGCCAACCCAGACGACTGCCCCGTGGGGGTGGGGCTTGGTCCGGTGAGGGGAGGGGCTGGCTGTGGTGTTTTCCTGGCTGGAAGGTGGTGCACATGGGGCCCGCCAGCAGGGAGAGTCCCAGCTGCTCCCCCTGGGGCAGGGCTGCACCCCCAGTGTGTGTGGGAACAGCACCGACCTGCTCTGAGCCAGAAACCAACCACACATGGCCCGAAAGCAACAGAGATTCCCAGGGGCCTGCCTCTCCCTCACCCCTCTCTGGCTCTTGCCCCTTCCTTCACCCCTGTGAGGGACCCTACATCTATTCTGACCCCTCACCGACATCCCTCCCTCTCTTCTCACTCCCTTTCTGCTCCCCTGGGCCCCTGCCCCTCTACTCCCACTTTGCCTCCTTGGCACGTGCCCCTGCCCTCCACCCATCTCTGCCCCGCTGGAACTCACCCATCCCTTCTCCCCCTGCCCTACTGGCACCTTCCCCTCTCCCCCAAACATCCTCTGCATCCTGGAGCCCACCCATCACTTCACACCCCTGCTATGTCCTGGCATCCACCTCTCCCCTTTCCCTCCTCTGTGCCGTGTCTCCCACCCCTCCCCTCACCCCCATCTGCTTCCCTGGTGCCTACCACTGCCATCACCCCCCCCCCAAACCCTCTGATGGCCACCCCATCCCTCACCCTCCTCTGCTGTCCTGGCTTTTGCCCTTCTTACTCCCCTCAGCCCTCCTGGCACCTGCCCCTCTCCCCACCCTCTCTGACCCCTGACACCCACCCCTTCCCTCACCCCCCTGTGCCCACCTTTCCTCTAGCCCCACTCTGACCCCCTGGCACCTGCCCTTCCCCTTACCCCCGCACCCTTCTGCTGCCTTCCCCTTTCTTCCCTCCCCCTGTCCCCCAACACCTGACACTCCCCTTGTCCCCTTCCTTCCTGTTGCCCACCCCCTCACCACCCTCTGCCCCACTGACCCCGCTCTCCTCTCGCCCCTCTGGCACCATCACCCATGCCACCTTCTCTTTATTTCTCACCCCCGCCCCTCCCCCCCTGGCTCCGTGACAACTGCGCCCCTCACCACCCCTCCAGTCCCCTGGTGCCAGCTCCTCCTCTGCCCCAAGTCCCAGCTCTACCCTTGCCCCATCTGCCTTCCTGGTGCCTGCTGTTTCCTTTGCCCCCTCTGCCTGCCTGGTGCAAGTCCCTTCCCTCACCCCCCTTTGGGACTCCTGGTCTCAGCCCTTCCCCTCACCTCAGCACTGCCCCACCCCTCACCTCTCCTTCTCCTAACCTCTGGGTCCCACCCCTCCCTTCATCTTCCCTCTGCCACCCTGGTGTCCACATTTCCCTTCACACCCCTCTGCCCCCCTAGGTCCCGCCTTCTCCACAGCCCTCTCTCTGCCCCCCTTCTGCTCACCTGCTCCTTCAACCCCCATTCTGCCACTCTGGCACCAGTGCCTGCCCATTTGCTGCCCCCCATGGTTCCACCTGCCCCACTCCTCATCATCTCACCCCCTGGCAGCTCACCCTCCCCTTGATTTCCCCTGCCCCATTGGAGCTCCCCCATTCCCTCACACCCCTCTGCCCCCTGGTGCCTGCCCCATCCCTTGCCCCCCACAGACTCCTGGGGTCTGTCCCCTTCTTCTCCCATGGAGCCCACCCCTCCCCTCTCCCCCTGCAACCCCCTGGAACCTGCCCCTCCATTCACCCCCCTCTGTCCTGCTGGTGCCCGTCCCTTCCCTTGTCCCCCCATTGCCCTTGTGCCCGCCCCTCCCCTATGTCCCTCCCTCCACCCCCTCTGCTCCTGTCACCTCCCCCTCCCCTTTCCTCTCCCAGCATCTACTTGTCCCCACCCCCGCCTCCAGTGACAGCTTCTCACCCTCCCCCCCCCCCCCGCTCCTCCTGCCCTTTCCCCTCATTGTCTCCTCAGAATTAGACGGGCCATGACTCCCCTCAGGCAACAAACCCCCCCCCCCCAGCGATTAACGGGGGCGCAGGTTAATTTCCCTTTGATCTCAGTGACCAGCCCCTGCCCCCCTGGCACTGACTCTGTGACTCTCTCCCCAGTGGACGTGACTCTGGATCCAGACACGGCAAATCCCTACCTCGTCCTGTCTGAGGATCGGAAACGTGTGAGACTCCGAGACACGTGCCAGGATCTGCCTGACAAGCCTGAGAGATTTGATAAATATGCCATTGTCCTGGGCACTGAGGGGTTCGTGGGCGGGAGGCGTTACTGGGAGGTGGAGGTGGGAGACAAGACAGGGTGGATTCTGGGGGTTTGTAGGGAATCTGTGGAAAGAAAGGGGGAGAGATTTCTCTCACCTGATAATGGGTACTGGGCCATGTGCCTGAGGGATGAGGGATACGATGCCCGCACCTCCCCACCGACCCCCCTCCCCGTGAGCGTCAGGCCCAGCCGGGTGGGGATTTTCCTGGACTATGAGGTGGGTGAGGTCTCGTTTTACAATGTGACTGACGGGTCCCATCTCTTCACTTTCACTGACACCTTCTCCGGGACGCTCCGCCCTTATTTCAATCCTGATCTCAACGCTGGGGGTACAAATGCGGCTCCCCTGATAATCTGCCCGGTCCCAGCTCAGGCCGGAGGGAATCTCTGTCCCTGACAGTGACCCCGCGGCACAGACTGTCCCCTCCCAGCGCTGCTGCTCTTCCCGCCCCCAGTGTTGGGGGCCAGTTACTGCAGCAACTGAAGTTTTTGTGCTGACCGGACGCTGCCAGTTTCCCTGTTAAACTGGAGCTTCCAGTCGAAAAACAGACACCTGGGAACCCCCAGCCCTCTCCTTTCCCTGTCCCCTGCCCCAGGGGTAGCAGATGGGGGTGGATGGGGTCATTTACCCCTGTCAGAATTTTCTACCCCTGTGAAAGCTCAATGTAAAATATGAAAGAAAAAAGGTTATTCTAATTTAGAAAATATTATTGTAACAAGGTGTAAATACAAGAACATTTTAATTTACATTTCAACAGTATTTCAAAAACAAGCATCTAAACGTGTTTTTAGAATTGGAATTATTTACATCTATTTTTTGATTCTTCCCTCAAGTCTATATTGAAGTTTTACTTGTCTAAATAAAGTCATCTGTATTTCAACTGTGGAATTTCAAGAAATCCAAAATATTTATCTTAACAAAATAAACCATTACATTGTCAGAGGAGGTTATTCGGTTATAATGTACATGTGTCGTAAACATCACAACTACACACATGTGCAGCTGCTCTCTCTCTCTCTCTCTCTCTCTCTCTCTCTCTCTCTCTCCCCCTCTCTTTATTGTCTTGACTGGTTCTCTCTGGAAGGCAGGGCACATACACCCACCTCCTGCACTACATCTTTGAAAATTAATATGTGAAAAAATGATAGAATTAATTAAGCAATATATTTAAGTGAACTCACCCAAGATTATATAATAGTTTTTGAAGTTCTGTCAGCATTAAGTCATTTGATTTTTAACTTTCTATCTACATATAATTGGTAATCAAGATATGACCCTTCCTTTCTTTTTCTCACATCAATTAACAAAACAGAGTCCCCACGGTGTCCTCTGTACAGTGTTACTTTGCACGCGTGGTGCTTGTGAAGTCATGATGGCAGGGGCAGGGTCAAACCAACGAGGGCGGGCCCATCCTGTTCCAGAAGTTCTGTAATGTCCAGTAATCTGGGGATGTGTCAGTGGCCACCCTACTTGTCTACACAGGGGGTTTAAACTGGATTAAGTTGAGTTAATTTGATTTAAAAATGTATGTGCACACATACCACAATCCTTCCCAGCACACTAATTCTGCATTCATGGTGAACTCTGGAGTCCTCTTGCAAATTGGATCCCCATGTTGTGAATAAAGTTCCATCCGTCTATTGTTTGAGTGCACACAATCCTGCTGCACACCACTTTGGCAGTCCTCCAATAGCTATCCCACACTGCTTTGCAGGGAACTATTATTGACCTGTTTACCTGCATATCCTCTGGTGTCTACTTCCCAGGATGACCCATCCCCCATTTAAAAGTTGGGATGGGGCCAAATTTTGCCTATTTCCTCCTGGGTTTGAGTGTCTCACTGTTGCTGCAATATTACCCCAGGAGCCCTACAACACTCCTTGAGCAGCCTCTGGGAGCCGCGCTGAGACCTGGATCTCAGCGACATTGGGGAAGAAGCGTTGGTTCAGGAAGCTCTTGTAGCCAGTCACTGCGATAGAGATCTGTCTGTGGTGTCACTGAGGGGCCGTGACTGGGATGCTGACCAGGGCCTGATAAAGGAATTTACATCC
The DNA here is from genome assembly GCF_028017835.1 of Emys orbicularis. Taxonomy (NCBI): domain Eukaryota; kingdom Metazoa; phylum Chordata; order Testudines; family Emydidae; genus Emys; species Emys orbicularis. Next base: position 9,886,003 of record NC_088695.1, on the reverse strand, counting down.
CTCTTACACACAGTGACCAGCACAAGAGAGACCTTTATCTGCACTGATAGGGCCCCACTCAGCGTTACCTGGCAGGGCTGTCTGCACAATAGGGGGAGTGGGTTTGGGGGATTCCCAGGTCCTCTCAGGGCCATTCACTGTGTTATCTGACTCCGAGATGGGAACCTCCCGGCATTTCCTGCCCTGGGGGAGTCTCTGCCCATGGAGGGGAGTGAAACAGCCCCAGGGGCCAGCGCGGAGGCAGGAGTGAGAGCGCCGGGGCCCTGCTGTACGGGATGCTCGGCGCTACAGACTCAGCCATGTGAGGGAGCTGGTCCCAGTGCAATGAGGGGTGGAGTGAGCTGACGAAGGTGATTCGGTGGCTGGGCCAGGGGAAGGGGAGTGAGAGCCCAGCCCCAGGGCTGTGTGAGTGATGGGCCCAGGCTGGGTAAATGGGACCCGCTCACAGGAAGGAGCCCAGGCAGCTTGTCTCCCATTCTCGACACGTGTTCACCTGACCACACGGCTCCTCCCCAACTCCACGTCCTTCACCTGGGCACCTTCCTGTACAACCGCACCCCTAACCCCTCCTTGCTCTGCTCTGTACCCAGCAGCTCCCGCCCTCCGTGCCGTCTGTGGGGAGGGAGCTGGTGAACCTGAGCTGGGCGAGTGTTGTGCTCGGGTCAGACAGGGGAGGCTGGAAGCAGGTTGGCTTTGCAGTGTTAAAAGGGCTTCATCGCACACTCCTAGTGACACGGCTGATTTAGCAGCCCACACACACTATGGGAGTCATGAGATCCTCACAGACATTCACTTTCCTTTGTGTTTCTCTCTCTGTGTATCCCCCTTGTGTGCTGAGACGCTGCTGCTGGGTGTGACATTAACCCCGTCATTTCACAGACCCAATAGAGATGTCATTGGGATCCATGTTACTTTATTCTTGTTTTCCTGGCTTTAATTCCTGGCCTGGCTGCCTGACAATAAGCAGAATTGTCTGCTGGCCCCTCCCCTGCCATTTCCCATGGCCCCAGTGGGAGGCCAGCAGCAGAAAGGTCAGTGCAGATCAGGGACATGTGCTAGGAATGTGCTGTGGAAGGGAAGCCCAGGATGGAGTCATAGAATCATAGAATATCAGGGTTCGAAGGGACCTCAGTAGATCATCTAGTCCAACCCCCTGCTCAAAGCAGGACCAATCCCCAGACAGATTTTTGCCCCAGATCCCTAAATGCCCCCCTCAAGGATTGAACTCACAAGCCTGGGTTTAGCAGGCCAATGCTCAAACCACTGAACTATCCCTCCCCCCCACTGAGCTATCCCTCTAAACATATCTGTGCCATGTCTGTAGATACCTCATATGTAATTGGGCATGAGATGTCAAATATATGCATGACACCATGTGCCTGAGAAAATGAAGGCAATTTCTTGCTGTCATTTGTGGGCTGGCCTGAACTGTCTCTAGGAGACTGGTCAGAGTGTTGAATCTGTGCAACAGGAGGAATGCTCTTGCTTAAACTGCATCAAGTTCAACCCCTATAAACTCCAAATGCTTTACTGGAGTCAAAGCCAATTTCTGGGTATTGAGTTGTAGACCCAGTTGCGCAAAAATGTCCTTTGTGTGGCTCGTAGGGCATCTTTGAAGGACTGAGAAGGCAGTCATCCAGATATGGGTAGATTACGATATCCAATGTTTGTAGATGTGCTGCTATGACAGAGAGGACCTTGGAGAATACTTTGGGTGTCAGTGAGAGACTGAATAGAAGTACTCTGTACTGGCAGTAGTCCTGCCCATAGGTAAATCAAAGGAATCTTCTGTGGGACGGTAGGATTGAGATGTAGAAATAGGCATACTGTACGTCAAGGGCAGAGAACCAATCTCCCTGCTCTAGAGATGGAATAATTGCTGCTAGTGTGATCATCTTGAATCTTTGCGCCTTAGCGGGAGTGGGGTCCCTGCACTCACAGAGCTGCTGATCGGGATCTGCCAGGCTGCTGAGGAGCCGCTCCCAGGCTAAGGGACTAACTCCCGCAGGAGCTGAGAACCCTTCCCCCGCCCCAAACATCCCCACGCTGGGTTCCCAGTGCCAGGGGATGTGTCAGACCTGCCCCCAGTCACCAGCGCACAGAGCATGGCAGGCACCACATCCACCAACAGATACACAGAGTGAAAATCCCTGGCACTGCGGAGAGAAGGGAGCAGGAGAGAATCCCAGGGGACGAATGTGAGTTGTGTGGCTGGTGCCCGGTTAGACGCACTGGGACCCTGCGGGGATGAGGGGCTGTAAGGACTGAATAGAACAGAACAGAACGTGGGGGACGGTGCTGCCTGGCTGCTAACGGGCCAGTGGGCTGGATCCCTTAAACTCCGAACTACGCATTCAATATTGATGTAATGTCCTCTGCAGACTGTGCCCCCTTCCCCCAAATTATTTATAATTAACCAAACCCAGCCCCCAATCCCCAACAGTCAATCACCTGCCCCTCCTCTGCTGCTGCCCCCCACCCCCAAGTGCCATGGGATCTTCTGGCTCCATCCCCCACCGTGCCCCTGTTAATGTGCGTCACCCAGGGCTCCCTGCTGCCCGTGTCAGTGGCAGGGCTGGGTGGTGGTAGGGTGACCAGATGTCCCGATTTTATAGGGACAGTACCGATTTTTGGGTCTTTTTCTTATATGGGCTCTTATTACCCCCTACCCCCGTCCCGATTTTTCACATTTGCTGTCTGGTCACCCTAGGTGGTGATGATGGTGGGAAATTAAATTTAGATTTGTGACCACTCTGGGTGCTGCCTGAGGGGAGGAGTGTCCCAGTCACACACAGAGCAGCCCCCATGGGGTGGAGAGTGACCCCTCATGCTGCTCCGTCTGGGGCTAAAACCAGATTAGGTCTTGCCAAGTGACCTTTCCATGACTCCTTGTGTTTTTCCCACACTTCTGCAGTGAAATATACTAAATATCCCCATGGCCCAATGTAGTGAGTCGGCGTGGCTCCCCTCCCCCGAAGGCAGGGTAGACCTGCCTTCATCCCCAGGGTGGGCGGAGCTACCGGGTCCGGGGCCCGCCCCTCCGAGGTCACGGCCCCGACCCGGAAGTATAAAAGCCCGCCACCAAAGCTCAGTAGCAGCCAGCCCGCCGGAGAGAGCAGACGTCCCGGGCCGAGCTCCCGGTTGAGAGACACCGGCAGACCGCGAAGCGCCTGCTAACGCCCCGCGCCGGTTGAGCCTCCCTCTTGCCAGGTACCCCGAGGAGGACTGGCCCAGCCTGCCCCGGACCCGGTACACCGAGGAGGACTGGCCTGGCCTGCCCCGGACCAGCGGCCCCGAGGAGGAGCCAAGTCTGCCCCCTGCCAGCTGTCCTGGGGAGGAATTGTCGAACCAGCCCCCCAGCCCCGCCACCGAGGAGCCGATGCTGGTGGACTGGCCTGAACCCAGCCCCACCACCGAGGTAAGCCCTGAGGGGGGACAAGGAAGTAGCCCGGGGGTAGCCGACCCTGGTCAGGCTGCAGAGGCCTCTGAGCCGATGTCAGTGTGTTTCGGTCAGGATACCCCACTGACCGGCAGCGACAATAATCGCTGCTAGGGCCCCGGGCTGGGACGCAGTGGAGTGGGTGGGCCTGCGTCCCCCCCTGCCACCCCCACTTACGGGTGGCAGGCTTCCCCCTCACCCAACGCTCAGGTAAGAACCTGAGCCCCTTACCTGCTTGTTTGCTCAACCCCTGTCCCAAAGGGCTTGAGCCGTGACTGTTTGTGCCCCACCCTGACCCAGGGCCTGGGCCCCCTTTAACTACTAGTTTGCTCAACCCCTGCCCCAAAGGGCTTGAGCGGTGACTGTTGTGTTTGCCCAGCCCCTGCTCCAGAGGGCCTGGGCTCCTGGACTGCTGTTTGCCCAGCCCCTGCTCCAGAGGGCCTGGGCTCCTGGACTGCTGTTTGCCCAGCCCCTGCTCCAGAGGGCCTGGGCTCCTGGACTGCTGTTTGCCCAGCCCCTGCTCCAGAGGGCCTGGGCTCCTGGACTGCTGTTTGCCCAGCCCCTGCTCCAGAGGGCCTGGGCTCCTGGACTGCTGTTTGCCCAGCCCCTGCTCCAGAGGGCCTGGGCTCCTGGACTGCTGTTTGCCCAGCCCCTGCTCCAGAGGGCCTGGGCTCCTGGACTGCTGTTTGCCCAGCCCCTGCTCCAGAGGGCCTGGGCTCCTGTACTGTTGTGTTTGCCCAGCCCCTGCTACAGAGGGCCTGGGCTCCGGTACTGGTGTGTTTGCCCAGCCCCTGCTACAGAGGGCCTGGGCTCCGGTACTGGTGTATTTGTCCAGCCCCTGCTCCAGGGGGCCTGGACTCGGTAACTGTTGTTTTTCCTCAGTCCCCACCCCAGAGGGCCTGAGTCCTGAGCTAACCGGCTGTGGATTTCGTCTGCAGTGAGTCGGCGTGGCTCCCCTCCCCCTCCAGCAGGGTAGAGCCCCGACTCACACTACTACACCCAATCACAGCCTTATTGAGAATTATAGGGACGGGCAGGAAATTGGAGGGAATTCTAGTATCAGTATTGGATTATGGAAAAAAGCATCATAATTCAGAAGATTTAATATGAATATTCAATAATTAAAGGGGAAAACTCAATTCTGCGGGAGCAGCAGCGGCTCGGCCTGGGCTCCTGGTTCACAATGGCGGCTGCAGCAGCATCTGTCCAGGGACAGGAGCGAGCAGCCTCCCCTCCCTGAGCAATAGCCAGAGCCTTCTGGTGGGGGCAGCTGGTAAAAGAAACAAACCAGAGACAGAGACCTAGAGAAACGTGGCCCCTTGCTGCCATTCAGGGCCCTACAACACCCTCCCTGGGGCCAAGTTCCCATCAGCCCTGGTGGGCCTTTATTTTGGCCACTCCCAGAACAATCCCAGGTCCCTCAAGACACCCCGCTCCTGGGGTGTCCTCATTTCTGTCCCCACCAACTGCGTCTGAGGAGGGGGAAGGCCAATGCTAATGTGGCTGCATCCTCCAGACTTTCCACAGTCCCCCATCCTAGCTGGGGGGGGAGGGGGCTGCCTGAGGGGATTTGCACATCCCAGCTGTGGAGGGACCGATCCAGACATGCAGGACTATGCTCAGAGATTGGACTGAGAACAGGGGGTCTCATGGGGAGTGTGAGATGTGTATGGAGAACTGGTCCTAAGGTCAGTATTTTCTGTGGCCACCATCTGGGGGGGCCCTATTGTTTCTGGTTCTGTTTTTGAACATAAAAAAAATGAAGGGCAAAAGCAGCAGGGGGGATGGGGAGAAATTAACAAAGGGGAAAGTGAGTCTGAGTCTCAGGGGAAACATCCTGGCAGTGAGATCTGTGGGGCTGAGGAACCATCCCCCCAGGGCCAGTGCTGGGCACCCCATTATTCCATGTTGCCTCTGGGACCCCTGCATCACCAAGCCCCCTGAGACCTCTCAGTGCATATGAGCTGAAACAGCCCCACAGCCACCTCTGTGCCCTGCTCTGGGCCTCCTCCCTGCGCTGCCTGCAGGCTAAGGGTATGTCTACACTAAGGCCTGGTCTACACTAGGCTTTTATGTCGAATTTAGCGCCGTTACATCGAATTAACCCTGCACCCGTCCACACCACGAAGCTATTTAGTTCGACATAGAGCTCTCTTAAATTCGACTTCTGTACTCCTCCAAAACGAGAGGAGTAGCGCTAAATTCGAAATGGCCATATCGAATTAGGCTAGGTGTGGATGGAAATCGACGGTAATAGCTCCGGGAGCTATCCCACAGTGCACCACTCTGTTGACGCTCTGGACAGCAGTCCGAGCTCGGATGCTCTGATCAGCCACACAGGAAAAGCCCCGGGAAAATTTGAATTCCTTTTCCTGTCTGGCCAGTTTGAATCTCATTCCCTGTTTGGACAGCGTGGCGAGCTCAGCAGCACTGGCAACGATGCAGAGCTCTCCAGCAGAGATGGCCATGCAATCTAATAGAAGGAGGGCCCCAGCATGGACTGATCGGGAAGTCTTGGATCTCATCGCTGTGTGGGGCGATGAGTCCGTGCTTTCAGAGCTGCGCTCCAAAAGACGGAATGCAAAGATCTACGAGAAGATCTCTAAAGCCATGGCAGAGAGAGGATACAGCCGGGATGCAACGCAGTGCCGCGTGAAAATCAAGGAGCTGAGACAAGGCTACCAAAAAACCAAAGAGGCAAACGGACGCTCCGGATCCCATCCCCACACATCCCGTTTCTACGAGGCACTGCATTCCATCCTAGGTGCGGCCGCCACCACTACCCCACCACTGACCGTGGACTCTGAGGATGGGATATTGTCCGCGGCAGGTTCCTCGTCGGACATGTTAGCGGACGGGGAAGATGAAGAAGGAGATGAGGAGGACGAGGCAGTCGACAGCGCTGGCACCGCTGATTTCCCCGACAGCCAGGAGCTCTTCATCACCCTTACCGAGATCCCCTACCAACCGTCCCCATCCCTTACCCCGGAGACAGAATCAGGGGAAGGATCAAGCAGTGAGTGCTTTAAATATCTAAACATTTATTTTTACAAGAACTAGAATATTTATAATATTAACAATGGCTGTTTATTAAAGTGCTTAAACATGTAAACAATTAACTGCAAAAAAACTGGAATATTTACAATCGTAACAAAGGGTTTTTCATGATTTGTCTGCCTTAGGCTCTTCACAATTTAGTCCCAAGTATTTAAAATTTTTTTTACAATGTCCGGTAAGTCATGATTATGCTGCCCAAGACGCTCCACTCTTTAGTCCCAGTGCACCTACGCGAAAATCCGGTCAATATGGCCGGGGATGGAGGCGAAATCCTCATAGGAGAACTCCTCGTAGGTCTCAAGAAGGTACATTTCCAGCCTGTTCATCAGGTTCCTGGGTAGGGCGATCTTATTGGGCCCTCCGTGGTAGGACACGTTACCGCGCCACGACACCATCAGATAGTCTGGTATCATCGCCCTGCAGAGCATAGCGGCAAACGGCCCTGGTTTCTGAAGGCTTTCTCGAAACATCCTTTCCCTCTGGGACTCCGAGATCCTCAGCAGGGTGATGTCGCTCATTACGCCCTGCTTTGAATTAGGGAGGGGAATGTTAGTATTGGGACTGCTTTACAGCCACGCGGTGGAGGGAGAGGGGCAGCATACAGGGATCTTTCCCTGGAACAGCCGCGAGGGGGTGGGACAGGGGCATAGTTCATGCTGTCCTGATTGCTGGCAGCAGAGACTGGCATTGCTTTCAATGTGAAAGGAGGCCAGTGCTACTAGTACAGTTTTAAGCAGCCAGAAGTCTACGGCTTACCATGATTGCACGCTACAGAAGTTCAGGTGTCCTGCCACGCTTCTCAGATAACTGCAAGACCACTGCAGGACCCCAGGCACTGAAGGCGATGGCCGAAAATTCGACCTTGTCCTGAGTGCGCATGTGAGAGGTGCAGTGCATGGTCTTGTTCACAGAGAAAGACTAGGTTCTTTGTACACAACTTCATTTATCTGTCTCAGGAATTCACTCCATTTTTCCCATTCACACAGACACATCTGCGACTGTCTCCCAACCCAGCCTGTCAGCACACTCCCAGAGGCTAGCGCAGATTAGGAGGAGGAAGAAGAAGACGCGGGAGGACATGTTCTCAGAACTAATGAGCTGTTCCCGAGCCCAGGCAGCCCAGCAGACACAGTGGAGGGAGAACTTGTCCCAAATGCACCGAGCAGTCATGGAACGGGAGGAGAGGTGGCGTCAGGAGGACCAGCAGGCTACTGAAAAGCTGCTTGGACTTCTGAGGGAGCAAACGGACACGCTCCGGCGCCTTGTGGATGTTCTGCAAGACCGGAGGCAGGAGGACAGAGCCCCGCTGCGGTCTATCTCTAACCGCCCTCCCCTGCCACCAAGTCCCACACCCCCCTCACCCAAAGTACAAAGAAGGAGGGGCGGCAAGGGCCGTTAAAACTTTCAGTCAACCCCTGCAGACTGCTCTAGCACTAGAAGGCTCTCATTCCCCAAAATTTTAAAAGTCCTTTCCTACACACCTCACAGAAGCCCCCGTGCAAGTTTCAACCCCCACGTTTCATGTGTGGTTCATAATAAAATATTCGTTTCTGTTAATTACTGTTTCCATGATTTTATTTTGGAGGAGAGTCTGTCTGAACGAGGGGAAGGGGCATGGTAATTGGACAGGACAGTCACCTTTACCAGGGTACAGAGGCGGGGTCAGGTCCAGGATCAGGACACATACCCAGTGCAGTGACTAGTGACCCTGTTCAATCTGGGAGGTGGTTTTCGTGTTCTGGGGGGCGGGGGGGGGTTGCTCTGTGACTTTGTGGCGGGGGAGGGCAGTTACAGATCTAATGCATCACAGAGCCCCGCAGCAGGGGAGCTGTAACCCTCCTCCCCCTGCCAGACAGTCACATAGCCGACACATACACGCTGTCCCGCCCAGGAGGGCTGGCAGGCTCTGTTGAAACAACCAGTCCACCACTGCGGAACCCGTCATTCCTGGAGTTTAGAAGCATCATTTGCATCACAACAGTAAACCCGCACCCCGCCACAGTCTGCGTCCCAGGTTTAAAACATTCCCGCGAAAACAGTAATAAAGACAACGGTGTTCATTAACAAAACAGAACAGATTTTATTTTTTGGGAAGGGGGTGAAGGGGGTATGTAACTGGAGAGGATAGTCAACGGTAACTGGGTAAAGAAACGGTGGCAAGTTCAGGTTCTGAGTCCACAAACTTAAAATTCACTGGTGACCCTGCTCAGTCTGGAAACTGTCTTTCAAAGCCTCCCGGATGCACAGTGCGTCCCGCTGGGCTCTTCTAATCTCCCGGCTGTCTGGCTGGGAGTAATCAGCAGCCAGGCGATTTGCCTCAACCTCCCACCCCACCATAAAGGTCTCCCCCTTGCTCTCACAGAGATTGTGGAGCACACAGCAAGCTGCAATAACAATGGGGATATTGGTTTCGCTGAGATCACAGCGAGTCAGTAAGCTTCTCCATCTCCCCTTGAGACGGCCAAAAGCACACTCCACCACCATTCTGCACTTGCTGAGCCGGTAGTTGAACAGTTCTTTTTCTGTGTCCAGGGCGCCAGTATAGGGCTTCATGAGCCAGGGCATTAGCGGGTATGCTGGGTCCCCGAGGATCACTGTAGGCATCTCCACATCCCCAAGAGTTATTTTGTGGTCCGGGAAGTAAATACCTTCCTGCAGCCTTCTAAACAGACCAGAGTTCCTGAACACGCGAGCGTCATGAACCTTGCCCGGCCATCCAACGTTGATGTTAGTAAAACGTCCCTTATGGTCCACCAGTGCTTGCAGCACCATTGAAAAGTAGCCCTTTCGGTTGATGTACTGGCTGGCCTGGTGGTCCGGTCCCAGGATAGGGATGTGAGTCCCATCTATAGCCCCACCGCAGTTTGGGAATCCCATCGCGGCGAAGCCATCTATGATGGCCTGCGCGTTTCCCAGGGTCACTACCTTTGACAGCAGTACCTTCACGATTGCATTGGCTACTTGCATGACAACAACCCCCACGGTAGACTTGCCCACGCCAAACTGGTTCGCGACTGACCGGTAGCTGTCCGGCGTTGCGAGCTTCCAGAGGGCTATGGCCACTCGCTTCTGGACAGTCAGGGCTGCTCGCATCCGGGTGTCCTTGCGCTTCAGGGCAGGGGACAGCAACTCACAAAGTTCGAGGAAAGTCCCCTTCCGCATGCGAAAGTTTCGCAGCCACTGGGATTCATCCCAGACCTGAAGCACTATGCGGTCCCACCAGTCCGTGCTTGTTTCACGGGCCCAGAATCGCCGTTCCACAGTATCCACAAGACCCATTGCCACCGTGATGTCCTCGGCACTGGGTGTCGTGGTTTCAGACAGGCGTGTGCTACTCTCGGAGTTCAGGTCCTGACCCCGGTGCCGTAGCCTCCTCGCCTGATTTCTCTCTATCTGCCTCAGTGAAAGGTCGATGATGAGCTGCGATGCGTTGACAACGGCCACAACTGCAGCGATGGTCACAGCGGGATCCATGCTCGCAGTGCTGTGGCGTCCGCGCTGTCACTGACCAGAAAAGTGCGCGAACTGATTTCCCGCCGGCGCTTTCAGGGAGGGAGGGCGGGAGTGACGGTTGGATGACGACAGTTACCCAAAAGCACCCTCGACACATTTTTTTACCCAGAAGGCAATGGCGGCTCGACCCAGAATTCCAATGGGCAGCGGGGACTGCGGGAACTGTGGGATAGCTGCCCACAGTGCACCGCTTCCAATGTCGACGCTTGCCCCGTTAGTGTGGACTGACAAAGTCGAATTACTGTCCTTAGTGTGGACACACACGTTCGACTTTGTAATATCGATTCCACATATTCGATTTAACTAAAATCGAACTACTCTCGTAGTGTAGACATACCCTAAGGGATTAATCCGAATTTATATAATTCGAATTTTGGAAACAGATTGTATAAAGTCGAATGTATGCGGCCACACTAAGCACATTAATTCAGCGGTGTTTGTCCATGTACCGGGGCTAGCGTCGATTTCCGGAGCGTTGCACTGTGGGTAGCTATCCCATAGCTATCCCATAGTTCCCGCAGTCTCCTCCGCCCATTGGAATTCTGGGATGAGATCCCAATGCCTGATGGGGCCAAAAACATTGTCGCGGGTGGTTCTGGGTACATCCTCCCCCCTCTCCAGGGAAGCAACAGCAGACAACCGTTTCGAGCCTTTTCCCTGGGTGAACACAGCAGATGCCATACCACGGCAAGCATGGAGCCCACTCAGCTCAAGACAGCAGTCATGAACATTGTAAACACCTCGCACGTTATTGTGCAGTTTATGCTGAACCAGAACCTGCAAAACCAGGCGGCGAGGAGTAGGCTACGGCAGCGCGGCGGCGAGAGTGATGAGGACCTGGACATGGACTTCTATCAAACCGCGGGCCCCGGTGCTTTGGAGATCATGCTGTTAATGGGGCAGGTTATAGCCGTGGAACGCCGATTCTGGGCCCGGGAAACAAGCACAGACTGGTGGGACCGCATAGTGTTGCAGGTGTGGGACGATTCCCAGTGGCTGCGAAACTTTCGCATGCGTAAGGGCACTTTCATGGAACTTTGTGACTTGCTTTCCCCTGCCCTGAAGCGCCAGAATACCAAGATGAGAGCAGCCCTCACAGTTGAGAAGCGAGTGGCGATAGCCCTCTGGAAGCTTGCAACGCCAGACAGCTACCAGTCAGTTGGGAATCAATTTGGAGTGGGCAAATCTATTGTGGGGGCTGCTGTGATGCAAGTAGCCAAAGCAATCACTGAGCTGCTGCTACGAAAGGTAGTGACTCTGGGAAAGGTGCAGGTCATAGTGGATGGCTTTGCTGCAATGGGATTCCCTAACTGTGGTGGGGCGATAGATGGAACCCATATCCCTATCTTGGCACCGGAGCACCAGGGTACCCAGTACATAAACCGCAAGGGGTACTTTTCAATGGTGCTGCAGGCACTGGTGGATCACAAGGGACGTTTCACCAACATCAATGTGGGCTGGCCGGGAAGGGTTCATGATGCTCGCGTCTTCAGGAACACTACTCTGTTTAAACGGCTACAGCAAGGGACTTACTTCCCGGACCAGAAAATAACCGTTGGGGATGTTGAAATGCCTATAGTTATCCTTGGGGACCCAGTCTACCCCTTAATGCCATGGCTCATGAAGCCATACACACGCAGCCTGGACAGGAGTCAGGAGCTGTTTAACTACAGGCTGAGCAAGTGCAGAATGGTGGTAGAATGTGCATTTGGCCGTTTAAAAGGTCGCTGGTGCTCGTTATTGACTCGCTCAGACCTCAGCCAAACCAATATCCCCATTGTTATTACTGCTTGCTGTGTGCTTCACAATCTCTGTGAGAGTAAGGGGGAGACCTTTATGGTCGGGTGGGAGGCTGAGGCAAATCGCCTGGCTGCTGATTATGCACAGCCAGACACCAGGGCGATTAGAAGATCACACCAGGAAGCGCTGCGCATCAGAGAAGCTTTGAAAACCAGTTTCATGACTGGCCAGGCCGTACGGTGTGAAAGTTCTGTTTGTTGAAAACCCGCCCCCTTGATTGACTCATTCCCTGTAAGCAAACCACCCTCCCCCCTTAAATCACAGCTTGCTTTTAAAGGAAATAAAGTCACTATCGTTTAAAAATCATGTATTCTTTATTAATTGATTATAACCATAGGGAGAGAACCGACAAGGTAACCTGGCTGAGGTTTGGGAGGAGGATAGGAGGGAAGTAAAAGGACACTGAAAAAATTCAATATAATGACAGCCTTTTGGTTGGGCTGTCCACTGGGGTGGAGTGGGAGGGTGCACGGAGCCTCCCCCCCGCGTTCTTACACGTCTGGGTGAGGAGGCTATGGAACATGGTGAGGGGGGAGGGAGGTTATACAGCTGCTGCAGCGGCAGTCTGTTATCCTGCTGCCGTTCCTGAAGCTCCACCAGACGCCGGAGCATGTCCTTTCGATGACGCAGCAGCCCCAGCGTTGCAGCCTGCCACCTCTCATCTCGAGCGTCCCTCATGACCTCACGTTCACTGGCATCTTTCCTGTACTTAGATACCGTGTCCTTCCACTCATTCAAATGAGCTCTTTCATTGTGGGTGCATTCCATTATTTCCGAGAACATCTCGTCTCACGTCCTCTTTCTCCGCTGCCTTATCTGAGATAGCCTTCGGGACGGAGGAGGGAGTCTTGAAAAATTTGCAGCTGCTGGAGGGATGAAAAAAAGGAGAGAAGTTTTTAAAATGATACATTTTACAGAACAATGCTTATACTCTTTCATGGTGAACAACACTATTCACATTACATAGCACATGTGATTTCAGTACAAGGTCGCATTTTCCATCTTAATATTGAGTGCCTGTGGCTTTGGTGTTAGAGATCACAGACGCAGGTCCGGGCAACAGAATTCAGCTTGCATGCGGCCATGGTAAGCCATTGTCTTTCGGCTTCTGCACCCTCCTTTCCCACATACCAAGCAAAGCCCGTTGACTGCTGCGGTTTTCCTGTTAACTTTCAGCAGCAGAAAACAAACTAACCCCCCCCCATCCAATTCTCTGGGATGATCGCTTTATCCCTCCCCCCACCGTGTGGCTGGTATTAGGGAAGATCCCTGCAGAAACCAAACTAACCCCCCGCCCCCCCCACCCGCCATGAGTTATCTGGGATGATCGCTGTACCCCCTCCCCCCACCGCGTGGCTGGTATCAGGGAAGATCCCTGCTAGCCAAAGGCGAAAAGCTCAGCGCCAATTCCCCCCACCCCCCGCGCTTGGCTAACTGCAGCGAAGGATTTCTTTTCAGCCACAGGCAAACAGCCCAGTAGGAACGGCCACCTCTGTCCCCTTAATTAAATTCCCGTATTTCAACCAGGTTAACATGAGCGATATCACTCTCCTGAGGATTACACAGCAAGATAAAGAACGGATGTTGCTTGAATGCCAGCAAACACTGGGACCATACGCTGCCAGGCTTTGTCATGCAATGATACCAGATTACTTGCTACTAGCATGGCGTGGTCAAGTGTCCTACCATGGAGGACGGAATAAGGCTGCACTGCCCAGAAACCTTCTGCAAAGGCTTTTGGAGTACCTCCAGGAGAGCTTCATGGAGATGTCCCTGGAGGATTTCCGCTCCATCCCCAGACACGTTAACAGACTTTTCCAGTAGCTGTACTGGCCGCGAATGCATCCCAAGTCCTCAGGGCAAATTAATCATTAAAAAACGCTTGCTTTTAAACCATGTTTTATATTTTAAAAGGTAAACTCACCTGAGGTCCCTTCCATGGGGTCATGGTCTTGGGTACTGGCTTGGGAGGCTTGGGAGGGTACTTCAGTCAGGCTGAGAAACAGATCCTGGCTGTTGGGGAGAACGGAGTGCTGGGTGCTCTCTGCCAGCTCGTCGTCCTCCTCCTCCTCTTCCCCTTCCGCAGAATCCTCAGGTGTAGCTGATGAGATTATCCCCCCCACCTCAGAATCCACAGTCAGAGGTGGGGTAGTGGTGGCGGCCCCCCCTAGAAATGCATGCAGCTCAGTGTAGAAGCGGCATGTCCGCGGCTCTGACCCGGAGCGACCGTTTGCCTCCTTTGTTTTTTGATAGGCTTGTCTGAGCTCCTTGACTTTCACGCGGCACTGAACTGAGTCCCTATTGTGGCCTCTCTCCATCATGCCCTTGGAGATTTTTTCAAAAGTTTTGGCATTTCGTCTTTTCGAACTAAGTTCTGCTAGCACTGAATCCTCTCCCCATATAGCGATCAGATCCAGTGCTCTTTTTCGATTATCGGCCTGCATGGTTACCTGTGCTGATGAGCTCTCTGTGGTCACCTGTGCTCTCCACGCTGGGCAAACAGGAAATAAAATTCAAATGTTCGCGGGGCTTTTCCTGTCCACCTGGCCAGTGCATCCGAGTTCAGATTGCTGTCCAGAGCGGTCACAATGGTGCACTGTGGGATAGCTCCTGGAGGCCAATAACATCGAATTGCGGCCACACTAACCCTAATTCGAATTCACAATACTGATTTTGTCGCTACTCCGCTCGTCGGGGTGGAGTACAGAAATCGAATTAAAGAGCCCTTTATTTTGAAATAAATGGCTTTATTGTGTGGACGGGTGCAGGGTTAATTCGAATTAACACTGCTAAATCTGAATTAAAGTCATAGTGTAGACCAGGCCTTAGTATTGATATAGCGCCCAGGAGTGAGCCAGGCCCTGCAGAGACAGAACAAGGGGCTGCCGGCCACACAGGGCTCCTGGTCTGAGTGCAGACAAGGCCCAGCAAGGGCAGCAGCAAACATTGGGGGAGGGGGCAGGAGGGTCCCATTGTGGGACCAGCCACTCCCTGAGCCCATCCTGTGCCTGTCTTCTGGGTGTGGTAGACAGTATTGCAGTGACCCTGATGGCTCCATGCTGGGCCCTGGGTCAGCCCCCAGGGAACAGGACAGGGCAGAGGCAGCCTGAGGTCGGGGGGAGCTGGAGGCTGTGGGGGAGCGGGAGCAGCCTGGGAGTTGGGACAGGGACACTGGAAGCCATGTGGGTGCCCAAAACCCTGTGCTGTGTTCGCTCCTGGTTCCCACTCTGTGATGCAGGCTCTGTTGGGGTCAGATACTGCGGTGAGGGGCCCACGCAGACAGACTGAAGAGAGCGAGGCTCTGTCTGCATGGGGAAGGGGCAGCAGTTCTGTTAAATGGTGTCATAACTATAAAGGGAAGGGTAACAGCTCTCCTGTGTACAGTACTAAAAATCCCTCCTGGCCAGAGACTCCAAAATCCTAAGCTTAGAAGTTTTCATGCAGGCCCCCACATTTTGTACCCTAAAGTTCAGAGTGGGGAAGCAGCCTTGACAAATGGGTTCCAGGTTTGTAGTCTCATCATGGGGTGGTGCCCTCCGGTACCACCCTCAGCTGTTTCAGGGTGTCTTGGCAAGCATCTTGCCTCAGTTTACCCTCTTCAGCACTCCTTAAATTATGCCTCACAGTCCAAAAGATCTGAGAGAAAAGTGCCTTGCTGGGGTCTACTCTGAGTCCAAGTAAACCCCAAAATAAAATATTTTCCCCTCACTCTGCTCCAGCTTCCAGCTCTCACTCAAGCTCCTCACTGTCAAGTCAGGAGTCCTCAGTCCTCCTTCCTGGAGCTGGGCTTGGATTAATTTCCATCGTGGAATCAGATGACTGCAGCCCCTGTTCCTGGAGCTGGGGTCATTTCAGACTGTGCCTTTATTCTCTGCATCTACTTTCTCCAGCCGGGGGCAGCTCTCTAGGGTTCTGTCCTGCTCCAGCTGCTGCTGTCATTGTCATCTCTGGCAGCTCCTCCCCCTTAGGGGAGCTCCTCTGTCCAGGACAGTGGTCCCCAAACTTTTTTGGACATGTCCTCCCTTACCTGGTTTGCGCCCCCACCCCAGGAGCTGCGGTTAGGAGATCGGCCAGGAACGGGGCTGGAATTGCGGCCAGGAGCCGGGGGCCATGGCTGGGAGTGGACCCACAGTTGGGGCTGGGAGACAGGGGCTTCGGCCGGGTGCGGAACCATGCTTGGGGCTGCAGCTGAGGTCACAGCCCAGAGCAGGGCCGGGAGACAGTGGCTGAGGCCAGAGCCGGAGCTGCAGCTGAGGCTTAGGGTGGGGTCGGAGTTGAGCTGGGGGCAGAGCAGGGCGGGGTAACATTCCTGCAACCCACGGAGGCTGGTCCAGGCCCTGCCATGCTCCCAAATGTTCCTCCACACCCTCTGGGGGGCACAACCCACAGTTTGGGGACCACTGTTCTAGGAACACCCCTTCCAGGCTCCTTGCTGTGGTGAGCTCTCCTGGGAGCTCCTCTCCTCAGCACCTTCCTGTCCCTAGAATCCCTTCAGCTGAGCCCTGGTAACCCTTTATCAGGCTCATTAGCTATTTAGCTGCCAACTAGCCACCTAGGGATTTAATTACTTCCAGGTTGGTCTGGGTTGTCTCATTCTCCCTTACAGGAGCCTGTCACAGGCAGTCTGGTCCCTGACTCCCCTAAAAGGGCCAGCCCTCTTGACGCATTCCCCCCCACCCTCAGAGCCAACCTGTATTCAAAGATAGGCTTGACCATGGCTGACACTTGGTTATGTTTTGCAGCTGGGGTGAGGTGGGGGGTACTTCCTGCCTTGCTGCCACAAGGAAATCTGCAAGGCCCTTGGCCATAATTTAATTCTTATCACTAAAGTATGAAGAGACCAGGAGTTTGATTCCCCAACTTTCTATGTAGCTCATGTCATGGGTAAAATTCCCCATAGTCTTCAACATGTCATAGTTCAGACCAACTCTTTGGCCATAGCAGAGGTGATCAATAACACTTTGCTTTCATCATTGGTGTGATTGTCCTGTAGCACATATAGCTGGTTACAGAGCTTCCTTCTCAGCCAGATACACACCGGATGTGTTCATCACAAGATCCTTTCATGTTCTGCCAACTGGCTGATGTCAGTTTCAATATGGTATTTTACACACAGTGCTACCTCGTGGTTGAACAGCATAATACAGTTTAGCGTTACATTACATCTCCCCCTTTAAGTTCTACATTCCTTCCATTTATAATATTTACATTATCGTACTGTCTTTCAAGTTCAATGTGGATCAGTCTGTTAGATGTCTCTGAATGGTGCTGATCTTCTAATTACACAACCCGAACAGGTAACAGCTTGGTCATCTGGCTGTCCATTAGTTCCACCGACTGGAACTGGTCTATCTGGAGTCCTTGAGTCATCTCCTTGTCCTGCAACCACCATCAGTAGAGTTTGCTCAGTTGATTGTTCTTTCTGAGGAACAAACGGTAGATGTTGACAGTTTCTGTTGAACTCTCCTCTCTTGGTCTCGATCACATACAACCTGGATGTTCAATTCTTTTTCTTTACAACAGCTGGAGAATTCCATTCTTTTTCTCCATCCAGTTTGACAGAAACATGGTCACCAGGTAGTTTTCTGAGTGATGTCTGTTGTAAACGTGATCATAAGCTCTTTTTGCCTTTTTATTCAATTTGGCTACTCTCTACATGTCTGGCAACTTTGGAGATAGATTCTTTTCCAAAGTTGGGAGGGTAGGTCTGAGTTGTCTTCCCATCAGGAATTGTGCTGCACGATATCCAGTACCTGCTATTGGTGTTGATCTATAACTCAGTAAAGCAAAGAATGGAACTTCCTGTTGAAGGATATTCTTGGCTGTCTGTACAGATCTCAGCCTCTCCATTCGCTTGTGAGTAATATGGGCTGCTGGTAATATGAGGAAGATCATATTTTGTTTGGATAAATTAAATTCTACGTCAGTGAATTGTGGTCCATGCTCTGTCACAAGTTCTTCTGGAACCCTGAAATGACCAAAAGTGCACGTCAGTTGCTCCATAACACGCTGGTATGTTACATCTTTCAAGTACACTATTTCTATATACCTGGAAAAATAGTCCATGACTACCAGGTAAAGATGTCCCCTGAAGTCACAGAAATCTGCAGCTAGTCTCTTCTAAGGTGTCTTGCATTCAGACTAGCTCCTTGTTAGTGTCACTAATTACTACTGGCCATATCTTTTTCCCCGCAGTCTTCAGTAAAAGCTATGGGAAACCAAGGGGAAATTTTTCTACCAAAGGCAAATTTAACAGCAGCTCTGGAGTGTTTCATAGCTGATGTCCTGAGCCTGGCCTGCCCGTACCTGTGCGTTTCTGTGGATGTTGACAGTCACTCACTGCAAGTCACTGGGATTTGGGCTCCTAAGTTGCTGGGACACATTTGAAATAGAGCTGGGTGTACTTTTGGGGGTAAATAGTTTATTTGCTGATAAAGTTATATTTTGGATTGACTGAAACTATTCCTGAATCCATGTCAAGTTTGCTGAATAGTTTCAATGACCAGAAAAAGGTGCCGCCGCTTCCCTTCTAGCCTTTAGCCCTGTGGCAGGGTCCTCAGCTAGGAGCCCCAGGTTCAATCCCCCCATGTAATGTGGGGAAGGAATTGGAATGTGGGTCTCTCCCTCCCGTCCCCGCCCCCGCCCCAGGCAAGGACTGGAACGGCTGGGCTCCAGGTGTCTGAGGTGGGGCTCCCTCAATCTCTCCTGCTGAAGACATCTCCCTGTGCCTAAACACTGCCATGGGCACTGGGCCAGAGCGTGGGAGTGAGAATGATTCTGCAGCCCAGTGGGTCGGGCCCCACCTGGGAGCCCAGAGTCCAGGTCCCCTGGTCCAAGGACCCTGTAATTATTGATCCATAACCCCAGTGAGGGGAGGGGTTATGGCCCCTGGTACAGCAGTGTCTCAGCCATGTTGGTGCCCCACTGCAAACCCCTAGTGCAGATGCGCTGACCGGGTGTGAACTGGGACTGGCCCCTGGTGCAGCTTCTCCCAGATAGAGGGGGCAGTAAGTGGGGAAATGCCCCCTCCCCATCCCACCTGCTAATGCTCCAGCCTCATTAGCAATGGGCTCTGATCCCCTCAGGACACCTCAAGTCTCATCCCCCCACTACCCTGCCGCCTTCCAGCGAGCGCAGACACGCTGCCCATGCCCTAGCATCGAGAGTCCCATCTGCGCCCCGTGGGGCATGGCTGCACCCACAGTGTGTGTGGGGATGGAACCAACCTGCTCTTAGCAACAAACCAGTCACACATGGCCCCAAAGCAACAGAGATTTCCTGGGGCCTGCTCCCTTCACCTTCCCTCCTGCCCCCCTTCACCTCCCTCTATCCCCCTGGCACCTGCCCATCCATTACCCTTCCCTCAACCCCTGTGCCCACCTGACCCCTGCCTCTATCCTGTCCCCTCCCCCTCACCCCAACGTCCTGCTGATCCCCTGGGCCCCTGCCCCTCTCCCCCCCACTTTGTCTTCCTGGCATGTGCCCCTCCCCTCCACCCACCTCTGTCCCCCAGAACTCACCTCCCTTCTCCCCCTGCCATCCTGGCACCTTCCTCTCTCCCTCAAACATCTTTTGCACCCTGGAGCCCACCCATCACTTCACCCCCTGCTACCTCCTGGCATGAACCTTTCCCCTTTTTCTCTCTGCTGCCATGTCTCCCACCCCTCCCCTTGCCCCCAACCTGCCCCCCTGGTGCCTGCCACTGCCCTCACCCTCTGCCTCTTCATGCCCTCCCCCCCTCCCCCTCCTCTGCTGTCTGGGCTCCCACCCTTCTCACCCCCTTCAGCCCCACTTGGTACTCGTCCCTCTGACCCCCCTCTCTGACCCCTGTGCCCACCCCTCCTCTAGCCCCACTCTGACCTTCTGTCTCCTGCCCCTCCCCATCCCCCTCTCCTATCACCTCCCTCTACCCACATGCCCTGCCTCTCTGCTCGCCTCTCTCTGCCCCCTGGTGCCCACCCCTCCCATTGCCCCCCACTCTGACCTCTGTGCCTGCCTTTTGCTCAACCCCCTCACACCTGCCCTTTTTCTTACCCCCTGCACCCTCCTGGTGCTGACCCCTTTCCTTACTCCCCCTGGCACCTACCCCTCCTCTTGCCCCCTTCCTCCCTGGTGCCCACTCCCTCACTCCCTCTGCCCCCTGACTCCACTCTCCTCATGCCCCTCTGCCCCCATCACCCATGACTTGCCCCACCCCCTGCCTTTCTCGTGCCCATCCCTCCTTTCACCACCCATCTCCTGGCACACACTCTGTGACATTCCCCTCTTGTGTTGGCTGGACCAGTGATCTGCTAGGTCACTCCAATCCTTGACTCTGGGAGCCAGCCTGACCCTGCTCTGCCCACTGGATGCTGCAAGCTTATATAAGTTCATCAATTTATCTAAGAAATTGATATGTACCAGGATTGTTCTCCCAAGGGGAGTTTCTGACTCACTGCAAACCAAACGCACTGCTTCAGATAGAATAAAAGTCAAAGCATAACAAGTCAGATTTGGTCAAATGGAATAAAAGCAAATTGCATTCTAAGCTGATCTTAACACTTTCAATGTCCTTACAAACTTAGATGCTTCTCACCACAGGCTGGCTCTTCAGCCAGGCTCTCCCCTTTGATCAGTGGTTCAGTCGATTAGTGGTGGTGGTGTCTGATGATGTAGGCAGAAGAGAGAGAGAGCATGGCAAAATGTCTCTCCTTTTTATCATGTCCTTTCTTTGCTCATGGCTTTGCGCCCCCACCCCTTCAGGGCCAGGTGAGCATTACCTCATCACAGTTTCAAACTGACCAAGGGAAGGGGGTGACTCCCTTGAGGGTCTAACAGATTCTTTTGTTGCTGCCTAAGCCAGTGTCCTTTGTTCCTGTGGGGCTGGGCTGGTCCATCCATGCCCTGACGAGGTGTGAATTGCCTGTCTGTTCTGGGAGAGTTTTTGCCTGGGCTTGCTTTAAACCATGAGGATACATTTTCAGACTCATAACTATATACATGAAATTATAACCTATAACATTACTGTAACAATTACTATAGCATCACTATAACAACCATGCTCAGTGCATTATGACCTTCCAAAGACACCCGACATGACAAACTTTGCATTGGATACCACACAATCATTTTATAAAGATGAACATGGGGGTGCTGGGTGTTCCCCCGAGGTACTGAGCGTCACACACTCCTCCCAACCCCTTTCCCTCCTTCCCCCCCTTCTGTCCCCTGCACCTGCCCCTACTCCGACCCCTCTGCCACCCACCTCTTCTCTTGCCCCCCTCTACCCCTGATACCGACCCATCATCTGGCCCCTTGTTCTCCCTGTTGCCTGCCCCATTTCATGCTACACCACTGTCCCCCTAGCTCCTGCCCTTCCCCCTGCCCATTAGCTGCCTGCCCATCGGCTCTCCTTCCTGTGCCCCCTGGCATTCACCACTCCCTGTGTACCCCACTAGCCCCCTGGCACTAATCCCTTCCCTTTCCCTTGCACCCACCGATAACCACACCTTCCGTCAACTCCCCCATTTGCCCCTGGTGCCTTCCCCATCCCATGCCCCAGTACTGTCCCCTCCCCCCTGGAATTTGTCTCTCCCTCACTCTGCCCCTGGTTCCTGCCCCTTCCTTCTCCTGCCCTGGCCCCCACCTCTCCCCTCGGCACAAGCCCCTTCCCTTGCCCCCACCCCCTGGTGCCTGCCCCTTCCCTCGCACCCCTCCCCCCACCACCTTCCCCTTAGTTCTTCCCCCTCCCCACTGCCTCCCTGAAACCTGCAACCCTCACCCCCCTCTAGTCCCCAGGTGCCAGCACCTCTGTTCACTCCTCCTCTTCCCCCCTGAGGCCTATCTCTACCATTTCCCCATCTGCTTCCATGGTGCCTGCCCCTTCCTTTGCCCCCTCTGCCTGCCTGGTGCAAACCTCTTCCCTTGCCCCTCTTAGGGTCCCCTGGTGTCTTCCCCTCCCCTCAACCTCTCCTAACCTTTGGATGCTGCCCCTCTCCTCACATTCCCTCTGCCCCCCTGGTGCCCACTCCTATCTTCTCTCCCCTCCTTGCATCTGCCCCTCTGCTGATACCCCCTATCCCTCCTAGTGACTATCCCTTCCCTCTCCCCACCTCTGTCTTCCTGGCACCCACCCCTCATGCTCCTCTCCCCCTTTATGAGTGCACTTTCCCTCACACCACTGTTGTCCCCTGGGGTCTGCCCCATCCCATGCCCCTCTGACACTTGTCCTACCCCTCATCCATCTTTGTCCCCTTGTCACCTGTGCCTTCTCCCATCCCCTCCTTTTCCCCTGGTGCCAGCCCCTCCTTCTACTCCCCCTCTGCCTCTCTAGCGCCTGCCCCGCTGTTCACCCCTTGTGTCCCCTGGTGCAAGCCCCTTCTCTTCCCCCCCCATCTCCCAGTGCCGCCCGCCCCTTCTCTAGCCCACCCTTTGGACTCCTGGTGCCCACTCCTCCCCTCATCTCTCTCTTTCCCTTGGCACCAGTCCTGCCTCTCACACATACTCTATGGCCCTGATGCCTGCCCCTCCTCTTCCCTCTTAGGCCCCCCCTGTGCCCACCCATCACCCCATTCTGCCACCGGGCACATGCTTTTCTGCTCACTCCATCTCCTGCAGCCCCTGGCACCTGCCCCTCCTCTTGCCCTCCTATACCCACTGGTGACGCCCCCTGCCCTAGCCAGCCCCTTGCCCCCAGACTCCTGCCTCACTCTGTGCCCCTGGTGCCTGCCCATTCCCTCCCCCACACCCCATGGTCCTGTCAGCTCCTCCACTCCCTCATCCCCTCGCTCCAGTCCCTCCCCTTTATGCCCCCCTGCCCCATTGGAGCCCCCCCATTCCCTCAGATCCCTCTGCCCCCTGGTGCCCTCCCCTTCCCTGTGCCCCTGGGGTCTGTCCCCTTCTTTTTCCCTGGTGCCCACCCCTGCCCTCACCCCCTGCAGCTCCCGGGAACCAGCCCTTCCCTTCACCCTCCTCTTTCCTCCTCTTGCCCCCCATTGCCCTTGTGCCTTCCCCTCCCCCTTCTCCTGTCACCTGCCTCTCTCCTGTCCCCTTCTCTCCCCTGCCCCCACTGACACCTTCCCACCCCTCCCCCACTCCTCCTGCCCTTTCCCCCTCATTGTCTCGGGGCCCTGAGTCCACTCAGACAACAAACCGCCCCCCAGCAGCGTTAATGGGGGTGCAGGTTAATTTCCCTTTGATTCCAGTGACCAGCCCCTCCCCCCGGCACTGACTCTGACTCTCTCCCCAGTGGACGTGACTCTGGATCCAGACATGGCAAATCCCAACCTCATCCTGTCTGAGGATCGGAAACGTGTGAGAGATGGAGACACATGCCAGTATCTGCCCGACAACCCTGAGAGATTTGATACATATCCCATTGTCCTGGGCGCTGAGGTTTTCGCTGGCGGGAGGCGTTACTGGGAGGTGGAGGTGGGAAACAAGACAGGTTGGACTCTGGAGGTTTGTAGGGAATCTGTGAGCAGGAAGGGGGAGGTCACATACACACCTGGGAATGGATACTGGGCCGTGGTGCTGAGGGATGGGGGATACACGGCCTGCACCTCCCCCTCGACCCCCCTCCCCGTGAGCGTCAGGCCCAGCCGGGTGGGGATTTTCCTGGACTATGAGGCGGGCGAGGTCTCGTTTTACAATGTGACTGACAGGTCCCATCTCTTCACTTTCACTGACACCTTCTCCGGGACGCTCCGCCCTTATTTCACTCCCCATCTCAACATTGGGGGTACAAACGCAGCTCCCCTGATAATCTGCCCGGTCCCAGCTCAGGCCGGAGGGAATCTCTGTCCCTGACAGTGACCCCGGGGCACAGACTGTCCCCTCCCAGTGCTGCTGCTCTTCCCGCCCCCAGTGGTGGGGGCCAGTTACTGCAGGAACTGGACATTTTGTGCTGACCGGACGCTGCCAGTTTCCCTTTTCAACTGGAGGTTCCTGTTCGAAACCAGACACCTGGCAACTCCCAGCCCTCACCTTCCCCGTCCCCTGCCCCAGGGGTAGCAGATGGTGGTGGATCGGGTCATTCACTCCTGTCAGAATTTTCTACCCCTGTAAAATCTCAGTGTAAAATATGAAAGAAAAAAGATTATTCTAATTTAGAAAATATTATTGTAAAATGCGTAAATACAAGAATATTTTAATTTACATTTCAACAGTATTTCAATAGCAAGCATCTAAACATACTTTTAGAAATTGATTTATTTACATTTATTCTTTGATTCCTCTCTCAAATCTATATTTAAGTTTAACTTCTCTAAATAACATCATTTGTATTTCAACTGTGGAATTTCAAGAAATCCAAAATATTTATCTTAACAAAATAAACTATTAAATTGTCAGACTGGGTTGTTCAGTTACAATGTACATGTGTCATAAACATCACAACTACACACATGTGCAGCTGCTCGCTCTCTCCCCCCCCCCCTTTATTGTCTTGACTGGTTCTCTCTGGAAGGCAGGGCACATACACCCACCTCCTGCACTACATCTTTGAAAATTAATAGGTGAAAAAATGTTAGAATTAATGAAGCAATAGATTTAAGTGAACTCACACAAGATTATATACTATTATTTGAACTTCTGTTAGCATTAATTCATGTGATTTTTAACTTTCTAGCTAATCAGTAATCAAGATATGACCCTTCCTATTTTGTTCTCACATCAATCAACAAAACAGGGTTCCCAACCTCAAATGCTATGTTATTACAGATAGAAATCTCTTCTAAAAGATCCATTTTTAGTTTATTTTGTTTAGAAACATTATTTGCAGGTAATGTCATAATTCAGTTTTGAAGATTTATTCACAATATGCCATTCATGGCACTGTCCCCTAAACTTACCTTGATTATTTGAAAATAAACAGCCTACAATCATTTTTTAATGGATTCATTTGTGTTTTTATCCAGTCTGCTGGTGTCTAGGTGGCATGGGCTGCTGAAGCTATGTGTTTTTCCTAGTTTTTAACACAGGGAAAATTTAATCTAAAAATAGATAATTTTCCCCTAAAATTTCCTTCAGAAATATCTGTGTTCCTTTCCCTATTTCTCACTGAATTATGTGTAATTATTGTGGTTTCTTATCCAATGTTATTGTGTTATTACATGGGGAAATATGTTGGCAAATAGGTTAATATACAACATGGTTTTTACTATCTGACAAGACATAAAAATGTGTGGTCACTCACAATTGACAGCATGAAGTGCCATGAAGAGATTGCAGGGAATGTTCATTTTTACATTTCTAACTACAAATGGGCTCCCCCATCAGTCCCTGCAACCCCCTGGCTGGCAGAGCTCTGTGTGAATTAAGCAGCAGGCAGTCTTCAGGGAACCTCCACCAAGTGTCTTTATGACTTTTTATGGTGCATCACAACAGAGCAGCAGTTACGAGGAGCCCCCTTCCTGCTCCCTGGTTCAGCCTTTTATACTGCTGCTTTCTTCTCAGCGCTGAGCTAGTGACCTCATCAGGCTCCCTAGAGGTGCAAGTGATCCCCTCTGCCCTTCCAAACCCAAACTACTCAGTCCCTGCTACTCTAACTGCACCCGGTGCCCTGGGTGTTCTCAGTGACCCGGGTGCTGGTTTCCAAAGGGCTCCGTTTGTAGCTGCTAACAGCCCCCTGTCATAGGATCATAGAATATCAGGGCTGGAAGGGACCATCTAGTCCAACCCCCTGCTCAGAGCAAGACCAATCCCCAGACAGATTTTTGCCCCAGATCCCTAAATGGCCCCATCAAGGATTGAACTCTCAACCCTGGGTTTAGCAGGCCAATGCTCAAACCACCAAGCTATCCCTCCCCCGCCTGCTTGTGTAATTGACCCTTTAGTGAAAATAACACCACATGTAACCTGTTACCTCATTATTCAATTCAGAACCCAGATCTGCCAGTATCTGCTCTGCACAGCCATGTCGATATATAATTTTACATGTTTTCTTCTCCATCTCATGTGCTCTCATAGATCTAAGTGGAAATTCTTCTACCTCTTTTGAAAAATCATCTGTAGCTGTCAGTACATACTGGTATCGCTTCTGTGGGACTGGATAGAGCCCGATTCAATCTGCTCTCAGCAATTCCCAGGGATTAACAACCTATGTGCAAGAACACAGGCTAGAGTTCTCATTTGGATCTTTCCTGTGACATTTTTGTTATAATCCCATATATAGTCAGCAGAGTAAATGTTATAATGTGGTTTCTGTAATCGCTGATGTCTCCACACAGTCAGAATCTAACTTTTGGTGTTTTTCAGAAGTAAATAAATACAGGCCAAACTTCTGCAACTGAAAACTTGCATAAATACGCTGTGCAGGGCCAGTGATGCCCATGCTCCAGCAATATTCAGGGCCCAGGGGCCTGGCTCCACCAATGTTCAGGGCTGGGTCTCTCCCACGGCCCCGCCTCCTGCCCCTACATGCCTCCCCCGGAACGTCCCTGCCTGCACCCTGGGCAGCGGGTGGCTTCCCTGCTGCTCTGCAATGCACTCCCTCACCGGCCGCTGCTGCTGCTGGCTACAACAAAGGGACCATCACCGGTGGCAGGCTAAGGCGATTGCTATGCCAGAAGAGGGAGGAGAGGAGGCGCACATATGATGGCAGCCCCCTCCCCCCCCCCCGGCACCCACCAGGAGATGACTCCGACGCCGAGGGGGCTTCCTGGACTCAGGACCTGAGCAGCTGGGACTTGGGTGAGTGTCGGACTCATGATACCCTGCCCCCCCACCCGCAATCACGACTCCTGCACCATGCTTGGCAAGGAGCAGCCCCATCCCCCATCCCCAGTGAGGCTACGGTGAGGGGCAGCAGCAGAGGCAGAGATGCACACATGAAGGCAGCCCCCCCCGCACTGAACACCATGGAGGAGAGGGGTCTTCCTGGACCTTCCTGGTCACCACTCCTGCCCCAGGCTGGCTACAGGACAGCCCATCCCCCACTGAACAATGATGAAAAGTGTTTGCTGCCTCCTGATGAACATCGCAAAAGAAGGGGCTACGTTTTGTTTCAATTTTAGAAAATATTTGCTTCTGAGGGTTATTGATCCAAGAGTGCTGGGTTGTTTCCATATTCAAAAGAGTATTAATAAACTTGATGTTCTTAGTTGAATATATTTTTCTGACGATAGTGATATTGTGGAATAGAGGGAAACTGTTAAATGCTTACTGTTTCCAGTCCACTTTTACATTATTTTAAAAAATATAGATCGGCTTACAAGGCAGGTGCCAGGGGAGGGGAAGGGGACTTGGACCCATTCTGGGCACCACCGAAAATTATACAAACCTGACGCTGTGCCAGCACAATGGGCAATAGAAGTCATTGCTGCACTATGTCATCCATTAGTTCACAGGGGCACTTGTTAGAGCTGATTAGAGGCTTTATTGTGCAGCAATAATAAATACTGATAATGATAAACAATTAGCTTGGCTAATGTTTAAAAACACTCCAGATGTATTTAACATGGGGAAAGATGCAAAGTGTTTGATTTAACAGGGAGCCATCCACTCAGGTCCACTTCATTGCAAGGGTTGTAAAGTTAAGTCCAATCCAAGCAGGACATTTGCCTTGCATGAAATCTGTTTGAACCCCCCTACTGGTGTGTCCTCATTTCTGTCCCCACCAACTGTGTCTGAGGAGGGGGGAGGCCAATTCTAATGTGGCTGCATCCTCCAGACTTTCCAGAGTCCCCCATCCTAGCTGTTGGGGGTGTGGAGGGGGCTGCATGAGGGGATTTGCCCATCCCAGCTCTGGAGGGACCCATCCAGACAGGCAGGACTGTGGTCAGAGATATGAGTGAGAACAGGAGGTCTCATGGGGAGTGTGAGACGTGTATGAAGAACTGGTCCTAGGGTCAATATTTTCTGTGGCCACCATCTAGGGGGTTCTATTATTTCTGGTTCTGTACATAAAGAATTTAGGGGGGGAAGCAGCAGGAGGGATGGGGAGAAATTAACAAAGGGTAAAGTGAGGCTGAGTCGCATGGGAATCATCATGGGAGTGAGATCTGTGGGGTTGGGGAACCATCCTCCCAGGGCCAGTGCTGGGCTCCCCATTATTCCAGGTTGCCTCTGGGAGCCCTGCATCACCAAGCCCCCCGAGACCTCTCAGTGCGTATGAGCTGAAACAGCCCCACAGCCACCTCTGTGCCCCGCTCTGGGTCTCTCCCTGTGCTGCCTGCAGCCTGAGTGGGGCACAGGCATCGGTAGCACCCTGGTGTATTGCAGCCTCCAGGATTCCCCAGTTGACAGCAGGCGGTGCTGCCCCCCACAGTCTATGGGCTACACCTATTCCTGCACCCAAACAGCCCAGCAGCCTGCACCCCCTCTGCCCCTGCACCCCCACAGCCTGCACCCCCCTTCTGCCTCCCGTGGGTGTTACTGTCAGGGACAGAGATCCCCTCAGCCCCGAGATGGGACCGGGGAGATTATCAGGGGAGCTGTATTTTTACTCCCATCTTTGTTACCAGGATAGAAGAAAGGCTGGAGTGTCTCAGGCTTGGGCTACGCTACACAGCTAGGTTGACGTAAGGCAGCTTACATTGACTTAATTATGTCAGTGAGCACACTACAGCCTTGTCCCACCAATGTAAATGCCCTACTACACCTACATAATAACTCCACCTGCATGAGAGGAGTAGGGCTTATGTGGGTGTAGTTAGGGTGACACAGTGTCTATGTAGACACTGCCTTACTTGCACCGGCTGCTGGCTATCTTGTTAATTTCACGGCTCCAGATTGACAAGAAAGCCAGGCAGGTAGAGCCCAGCTTCCCCCGGCTCCCCGCTCCCAGATGGGCGGCTGCTTGGAGGCTCCCCACACAGGGAGCCGAGAAGCGCAGGCAGCTGCCCCCTCACTCCCAGCCGGGAGCAGAGAGCCAAGAGTCTGGAGGGGCCGCTGGGCTCCCGGTGTGGAACTGTGTGGAGCTGAGAGCCCGGGCTCTTATCCACCACACGGCCCCTCTTCAGTCGGTGGAAGCGCTCCTGGGGAGGACGCGCACTACCGACAGGAGGGTAGTGTGGACATCGGCTATGACAGTAATTACTGTGGTGGCTGTAAGTCGAACTAACGTAGATCGACTTAAGTCTGTAGTGTAGACACATCCTAAGAGAAAGTGTCAGTGAAAGTGAGGAGAAGGATCCTGTCAGTCACATTGAAAATAAAACCTTGCCCACCACATAATCTGGGAAAATCCCCTCCCAGCGAGGCCTCACAGCCGGCCTGAGGCAGGTTTGGTGGGAGGTGTATCTGTCTCCATTCCTGCGGCACAACACCCAGTATTCATCCCTAGCTGAATAGAAAATCTTCCCCTTCCTGCTCACACATTCCCTACAAACCCCCAGGTCCCACTCAGAGCAGGTCTGCACTATAAACTGTCATCGGTATAACTGTGTCGTTCGGGGGGTATGAAAAATCCACCCCCTCAGTGATGCAGTTATACCGAACGAACTCCCAGTCTAGACAGCGCTATGTTGACACAAGGGCTTCTCCCACCAACATAGCTACTGCCTCTCGCAGAGGTGGATTAATGACATCGACAGGAGAATCTCTACCGTTGGCTCAATCGTGTGTTTAATGAAACACTGCAGTAGCACAGCTGCATGGGTGTCCCCGTTAATTGCTGTGCGGGGGATTGTTGCCTGTTAAGGGGACTCAGGGTCCTGTCTACCTGTGAGGAGAGAGGGAGGCACAAGGGATGGGAAGGGGGGCAAGAGAAGGGGCTGGTGCCAGGTGGCAGAAGGAGATGGTGGGGAACTAGGGAGCTAAGGGGGGTGAGGAGAGGAGCTAGTCCCCAGGGGATTGCGGGTGGTGGAAGGGGTGAGTGCCAGAGGGTAGAAGGGGGTCAAGGAAGGGATGGGTACTGGGAGGCAAGGGGAGGGGAGGGCAGCAGGGGATCATAGGGGTGTGAGGGAAGGGGCAGACACCAGGAGGATAGAAGGGGGCAAGACAAGGGATGGGCACTAGGGGGCAAAGGGGGGCAAGGAAGAGGGGTGGATGCTAGGCGATCAGAGAAGGATGGAGGGGAGGGCGCATGGGAGATGGGCAGAAGGGTGCGATGGGAGAGGTGGGTGCCAGGGACACAAAGGGGGGCAAGAGGAGGGATGGGCACTACGGGGCAGAGAGGGGAGGGAGACGGGCAGGTGATAGGCAGGCAGAGGAGGGGGGAGGGGGGAGGTGGGCAGAGGGGGACAATGGGAGAAGTGGGTTCCAGGGGTCAGAGGAGGGCAGAGGGGAGGGGCAGGCTCCAGAGTGCAAATGTGGGTGAGAAGAGGGGTGGGTGCAGGGGGCTAAGATGGGTGAGAGGAGCAGTGGGTGACAGGGGACGGAGTGGGCTGAGGGAGAGAGGTCAGTGCTTAAATAAATAAAATAATGGAGATATCCCATCTCCTAGAACTGGAAGGGACCTTGAAAGGTCATCGAGTCCAGCCCCCTGCCTTCACTAGCAGGACCAAATACTGATTTTGCCCTAGATCCCTAAGTGGCCCCCTCAAGGATTGAACTCACAACCCTGGGTTTAGCAGGCCAATGCTCAAACCACTGAGCTATCCCTCAGGAGGGGTAACGGGGGTATGGACAGGACAGGGGCCAGGGGCACAAGGGGGGTGTCAAGGAATCCCAGGGTCTGGTCTATGCCCAGCCAGTAACCAGTCCCCTGGGAGTGACCCCTTTCATGTGCACGGCCCCAAGCACCCCCCAGCTCCACAGGGGCAGGCCTCTGGCCTCCAAGGCTCCAAGACTGGGCCATTGGTACCAGCGACTCTGTCTCTCTCCATGGCTCCCTGCAGTGAATCCAGCCCAGCCAGACTCCTGCGGGAGGCCTGTACTGTGCCCCGTCAGGGTGTGATACTCACAGGGAGTATTCCCAGAGAGACAGGCAGCCTTTGCAAACAAGGGAACCATTGATTAGTCACTTGGCTACAGAATCCCATAGTCTTTAGGTCAGCCCAGACAGGCAGAAGTCACCCCATAGTCCATGTGGCCAACGCCAGTGTCCTAGTGGGCCTACCATGCTGTGATGGACTCTGTCCTTGGCCCTGTCTCTCTCCTGCTCTCCCTTTTTGTCTCTCTCCTCCGGGCTCCATAGTCCCTTCCAGACACCAGCTCTTAATCTCCAACTCAGACCTCTCCAGACCTTTGTTCTGGAGCTGAGAAATGTTGCTCAGCTTCCCTGCTGAAAAGTGGGGAAATCTCTCTCTCTCTCTGGATCATTGGTTGCCAGCTGTAAATGTCCTGGCAATTGGATTCCCCATTGATATGGGGTGGGCCTCAGCCGCTCCATTTCCAATGGCCCATTCACGCTCAGACAGCTAGACCAGTGTTTCTCAACCTTTTACATACCAGGGACCACTTGCTGCCTTCCTAAACTGTGTCAGGGAGATCTCAGGGACCGGCGCCGGGCTACGGACCAGTCGTTGAGAAACACTGATATCCATGTCTCTCAGCCTGCCCTTTGTCACCCACTGGTAACGGTGCAGAACACAGGGGAAACTGAGGCACACACAAGGGTCATAAAAATATTACAGAAAATTCCACTTTGACACACCCAGCTACAGAAGCTTATCGTTCTTAGGTCAGCATGGGGAGGCAGAATTTAAGCTATAGTCCAGCCTGGTCAAACCAGCACGTGGATGGGCCAGCCAAGCTGTGATGGATCCCATCTCTGGCTCTCTCTCTTTGTCTCCCTCAGTCTGGGCTCCTGCCTGTGTCCCTCCAAAAAGCCTCCATTCTCCTGTTCTCCAGCTCAGTTCCCAAGTCCCCCTGCTGGGGTTTCCTGTGTTGATTATTCAGTCCTTGGGAGCATCTCTTCATCTTGCTGGTTCCTCTGTTGATTTGGGCTGGTTTCAGCCAGTTCTTTAATGATCCTCTGCCTTCCCCCCAGAGAGCCAGATAATGCACACACACACCTCCTGTCTCCTGCTCTGATCCAGGAGCAGCGCTAACCCTTTCACATCCTCTGGATAGCAATGCAGCTTATGGGGAAACTGAGGCACACACAGGGGTTATAAAATTATTGCAGAAAATTCTCATTTTGTCATAGGGGTTGAGGAGAAGGGTGGGCATCATACAGGTGAGAGGAGGAGTGGGTGACAGGGGAGGTGAGAGGGGTGAGGAGAGTTACGTGTTCCAGGGGGTAGTGAGTGTGAGGGGAGAAGATGGACAGCAGGCGGATAGAGATGGGGTACAGGGAGGGGCAGGCACCGGGGGGAGAGGGGAGTGAGGGGACGGGTGGATGCCAGGGTGTTAGATGGGGGGACAGAGGTGGGTGAAGTGATGGGTGAGCACCGGGGGGCAGAGGGAAGTGAGCAGGTGCCAGAAGAGAGAACAGGGCATTGGGAGGGGTAGTCTCCAGAAGGGGATGAGGAAAGGGGCGGGTGCTAGGCTGGCATAGGGGTGAGGGGAGGGGCAGGCTCCAGTGGCTGAGTGGGGTGAGACAGGTGGGCGCCAGTGAGGCAGAAGTGGGGGAGGGGACAGGTGGGCACCAGGGGGGCAGAGAGGATTGAGGAGAGATGCAGGAGCTATAGAGGGCAGGGGATGAGGGAAGGGGCAGGCATCAGGAGGCAGAGGGGTGAGGGGAGGGGGCACGTGATGCTTTATAGCTGCTGTAGCACATCTCCTGGAGACTAGCACTAAGAGCGGGTTGGTGTTGTCCCCCCACACACGGGGGGTGGAGCCCTGCCCCAGGGGGAGCAGCTGGGACTCTCCATGCTGGCCGGCCCCATGGGCACCACCTTCCAGCCAGGCAAACCCCACAGCCAGCCCCTTCCCTCGCCCGGCCCAGCCCCTCCCCCAGGGCATGGGCAGTGTGTCTGGACTGGGTTCTCATGATTTTGTCATGAGTCTGAGTCTCAGGATAACGATTGTTTTCCTTAAAGCCCCAGCTCCTGGAGTCTAGTGGAGATGTGATGATTTCAGCCTTCCTTCTTAAAGAAAAAGTAAGTTTCTAGCCCTCCTGGCTGTGGAGAAAGCTTCAAAATGTGACCCCAGCGCACCCTAAAGGCTCAAAAATCAGAAGGCAAATAAAAAGAATCCAAAATCTATTATTTTACATCATCTCATGATTTTAGGGGAGCCTGCCTCATGTTTTTTGAACATTTGGGGTTGGCAATACTGGAGAGGTCCATGGGGGGCTGTGCAGGGTGGGTGCTGGGAACTGTAACTGGGTATTGGGGAGAACGGGGGCTGTTGCTGATGAGGCCGGGGCAGTAGGGAGGTCAGGGGTGGGGAGTGGGGTGAGAG
Source organism: Emys orbicularis (assembly GCF_028017835.1). NCBI lineage: Eukaryota > Metazoa > Chordata > Testudines > Emydidae > Emys > Emys orbicularis. The sequence goes on along the minus strand of NC_088695.1, from coordinate 9,852,984 downwards.
GCGGGTGCTGGCACAGGGCAGAACCTCAGTTATTTGATGTAACTGCATTTGCAGACTGTCCAATGTTGGGGTTTGTTTTGAAAGCATTGCCTTAACTTAGAATCTCCAGGCTTTTGAACCTTGGTGGGTTTTGAGAAAACTACAGAATTCCTTTAGTACTGGGCTAACAGATGTATTGGAGCATAAGCTTTCGTGGGTGAATACCCACTTCGTCAGATGCATGTCAGACACATGCTGAGCTTCAATTCATTTGCAAATTTGACACCGTCAGCTCAGGATTAAACAAAGACTGTGAATGGCTAGCCAACTACAAAAGCAGTTTCTCCTCCCTTGGTGTTCACACCTCAACTGCTAGCAGAGGACCTCACCCTCCCTGATTGAACTAACCTCGTTATCTCCAGACTGATTCTTGCCTGCATATTTATACCTGCCTCTGGAAATTTCCACTACATGCGTCTGGCGAAGTGGGTATTCACCCACGAAAGCTTATGCTCCAATACATCTGTTAGTCTTAAAGGTGCCACAGGACTCTCTGTTGCTTTTTACAGATCCAGACTAACACGGCTACCCCTCTGATACTTAGATTTCCAGAAAGTCTTTGACAAGGTCTCTCACCAAAGGCTCTTACGTACATTAAGTTGTCATGGGATAAAAGGGAAGGTCCTTTCATGGATTGAGAACTAGTTAAAAGACGGGAAGCAAAGGGTAGGAATTAATGGTAAATTCTCAGAATGGAGGGGTAACTAGTGGTGTTCCTCAAGGGTCAGTCCTAGGACCAATCCTATTCAACTTATTCATAAATGATCTGGAGAAAGGGGTAAAAAGTGAGTTGGCAAAGTTTGCAGATGATACTAAACTGCTCAAGATAGTTAAGACCAAAGCAGACTAAGTTCTCACAAAACTAAGTGATTGGGCAACAAAATGGCAAATGAAAATGAATGTGGATAAATGTAAAGTAATGCACATCAGAAAAAATAACCCCAACTATACATACAATATGATGGGGGCTAATTTAGCTACAACCAATCAGGAAAAAGATCTTGGAGTCATCGTGGATAGTTCTCTGAAGATGTCAACGCAGTGTGCAGAGGCGGTCAAAAAAGCAAACAGGATGTTAGGAATCATTAAAAAGGGGATAGAGAATAAGATGGAGAATATATTATTGCCCTTATATAAATCCATGGTACGCCCACATCTTGAATACTCCATACAGATGTGATCTCCTCATCTCAAAAAAGATATACTGGCACTAGAAAAGGTTCAAAGAAGGGCAACTAAAATGATTAGGGGTTTGGAAAGGGTCCCATATGAGGAGAGATTAAAGAGGCTAGGACTTTTCAGCTTGGAAAAGAGGAGACTAAGGGGGGATATGATTGAGGTATATAAAATTATGAGTGATGTGGAGAAAGTAGATAAGGAAAAGTTATTTACTTATTCCCATAATACAAGAACTAGGGGTCACCAAATGAAATTAATAGGCAGCAGATTTAAAAGAAATAAAAGGAAGTTCTTCTTCACACAGCGCACAGTCAACTTGTGGAACGCCTTACCTGAGGAGGTTGTGAAGGCTAGGACTATGACAGCGTTTAAAAGAGAACTGGATAAATTCATGGAGGTTAAGTCCATTAATGGCTATTAGCCACGATGGGTAAGGAATGGTGTCCCTAGACTCTGTCAGCGGGTGGTGATGGATGGCAAGAAAGAGATCACTTGATCATTACCTGTTAGGTTCACTCCCTCTGGGGCACCTGGCATTGGCCACTGTCGGTAGACAGGATACTGGGCTAGATGGACATTTGGTCTGACCCAGTACGGCCGTTCTTATGTGTTGGAGGCAGCTGGTGGCGGTAAGAACCCGGATGTTGGAGAAAGTGGGTTGGAGGTGACATGGGGGCACAAGGAAAAGAGTTTTGGGACAAGGTCTGCAGCAGGGAGCGGGCACGGTAGTGCTCCGCCTGCATGGCTACAAGCCAGTAGCATAGCTAGTGGGGTGCAGGGGAAGCAGCCGCTTCCCCTCAGCATGTTTTCAAAAAACGGTGCGCCTGCCGGCCAGCCCTGAACTCCTGCAGGCAAGCCGGGGGGCAGCATGGCTGGAGGAGCAATGGGGGGCGCAGCAGGGCAGCCCGCAGCGCGGCCGGCAGCCAATGGGGGGGGGGGGGGCGGTGGCCACGGCTGGAGAAGGCCGAGTTAGGGGGGGCTCAGCACTGGCAGAGTAGCTGTGAGCCTCCTTGCACAGGCCGATTGTCCCATTGGAATAACTCTTCTTTCCTTTCCTTCACCTGCTGCTCTAGCCCCCTGGCATCCTAGTGAGAGACAAGCTCAGCCCTGGCGCGGGCAGGTCCCGTGTGGCCCGAGCCTGCAGCAGCGAGCTCCGCTCCTGCCCCATCCCCAGACGCGCCCGCCCGCGGTGCACTGAGACACGGAGGCAAGGGAAATGGCAGCACCTGTCCCGGGCTCAGCAGCCCCGATTGGGACCTGGGCAGCTTGCAGGGCTCGCGAGAAGCAGGAGACCCCCGCCCCCGCCGCAACCCTCTGCAGCCGCTGGCTGCCCCCCGGCTCTGCAATCAGAGATGCAGTGCTTGGCTGCTCCCCTGCCCTAAAATCCAGCCTCCCTCCTGGCACGGGCTTGTCCCTCCTCCACACACAAAGGCTGGTGCGGGAGGCAAAGTCCCGGGGAAGGGTGGGGCCGGGGAGGCCACAGGAGCAGGGGGCAGTGAGAACCCACCCGGGGCCGGGAGAGCCCCACAAGGAGGCACAGACACACACACCCTTCTGCAGTGCGGCCGGCAGCCGTGGCCGGAGGAGCAAGGGGGGCGCGCATCATGGCGGCTGGCAGCCAATGAGGGGGCGGAGTGGCCGGAGGAGGAGCCAAGGGGGGGCGCCTTTTTTATGTTTGCTCCCCCTGCTCTTAGATCCTGGCTACGCCACTGCTACAAGTGCCTGGATCGAGTCCGCTTGGCGCTCCATGATGCTTATCAGCAGATCCGTGATTTGCTGCCGGAGCACCGCGCTTTTGTGCCGGCGCTCCTCGTTCTGCTGGCGGATCCTCCATTCACTCTCCCGCCACCCCTGCACTTTTTGATTTTCATTACTTGAATGCTGCATTATTTCATGCAGCATATTTTCCTTGCTTTTACGTGGCCTCTTTCTGATAGTTTGGAGTCTTTCGGCCAGTGATAACATGGACGGCTAAGATCTCAAGGTTGCGTCTATAAAGGAAAAATGCAACACTTAACCGAGGCGGCATTGTTCACACCAGACAGAGCAATGATTCCCCGTATTTAAGGGCAAGCACAGTCTACACAATAGCAGAATTTGCCCATCCCAAAGCGAGCGCACATAACTCCCGGGGGCAGGAACGGCAACTTGTATGGGCCTGTGGTGCCCGGGCTCCAGCAAATTCAGGGCCCTGGCTCCACCAGAGTTCGGGGCTGGATCTTGCCCCCAGCCCTGCCTGCTTCCCCTGCACGCCTCCCCCGAGCTTCCCTGCCTGCCCTGGGCAGTGGGTGGCTGCCCCCTGCAGCTCTGCGGTGCACTCGCTCTCCAGGTGCTGCTGCGGCTGGCTACAAGGGAAGCGGCGCTGGGGGCAGTCTGAGGTGGCTGCTGTGCCTGTGAAGGGAGGAGGGGAGGCGGCGCATGGCAGCCCCCCCCCCCCCCCCCGGCAGGTGACTCCGAGTCCAGTCCGATGGGGGCAGGACAGGGCTTATCCTGGCTGGACCCCCTGAGCAGCAGCCTGGGGGGCCAGGAAGGACCCCCCTTCCCTGGAACTCACTGCTGCCAGTGGGCAGAGGGCTGGGGGGAGTCCTCCTCTCTGGCCCCCTGTCCCAGCCCAGAGCCTGCACCCAGCACCCAAACTCCATCCCAGAGCCTGAGGCAGGGGGACGGGGGTGATTTGGACCCGTTCTGGGCACCACCAAAAATTATACAAACCTGCCGCCACTCCTCGGGGGGGGGAACAGGGGTCTGTGAGTCCCAGAGCTGCTGCCCTCCCTGACCCCCCCCCCGCTCTGCTCCCCTGAGTGCCAGCAGGAGCCGAGCCAGCTCCAGCCGGGCAGTGCCCAAGTCACAGTCAGTCCGTTCTGATCCCCTCCCCCCCTTGATCAGCTGTTGCTTCCAGCCGCGGTTCCCACTCTGTCACTCCGGATTTCAGCTCCCCCCCTCCTTCCTCCTGCTGCCGCCACTTATGGCAGGGCAGCGGGGGGTGAGAACTGGCTGGTGCTTTTTGCTGCTTTATTTCCCAGCCGGACCGAGCTGTGGCGGGCGGTGCTGGGCGAGGGAATTACTGAGACCCCAGCGATCCCCGGGGAGCAGGTACAGCAGCTGGGGGGGCATTGACACCCCCACACTGGCTCGCCCGGCAAACTGCCCCTCCCAGCCCCCTCCCCCCAGCTCCGGGCCCTGCGGGGGGGCTGGTACTTTCACAGGAATTTGCTCCGCTCCCAACCAGCCCGGGACACAGATCGGGACTTTCACTTCCCTACTTCTGTACGTTCAGTTTAAAGCGCGTGTCAGGCCCAGGCGGGGGGGCTCGGCCCCGTCACTTCAGCTACAAATGGCACAACAATAACGATGCCGGGTCGGGTCTCAAACCCTCCGGCGGCATGACCCCGTGTGCGGCACTGGGGCTGCAGCCTCGGTGACTGACCTGGGGACCAGGGCCGGATTTAGGGGTACACAACCGAGGCGACTGCCTGGGGTGCCAGACTGGAGGGTGCTGGGCTCAGGGGCTGTGTTTGTGATAAAAAGAGAAATCAAATGTTTGATGTAAAATGTTTCAGGTTTTCCTTATGTGGCTCATTCGTGTAGTGCAGGAAACCGCTGTCTGTAGGAATTGCTACTTAGGGGGTGCACTTGCGGGGAACAAACTGAGCATGCTCAGTAACATCTGCCCTTCACCCTGCCCTTACTAGGCATAAGATTCTGCTGACTGCTTTTTACAGGGGTTAGAAGGAAGAAATTAGGGGGAGGGGAGTAGCTCAGTGGTTTGAGCATTGGTCTGTAAACCCAGGGTTGTGAGTTCAATCCTTGAGGGGGCCACTTAGGGATCTGGGGCAAAATCAGTACTTAGTCCTGCTAGTGAAGGCAGGGGGCTGGACTTGATGACCTTTCAGGGTCCCTTCCAGTTCTATGAGATAGATAGGTATAGGTGGCCAGGGAGCAAAAATTGACTGGTCAGGTGAGTCAAGCAGCTGGAAGGAGGGTTAGGAAGGTGCTGAAGGGCATAATCAGGGATGGGGGCGGAAGGAGCCGGAGTTAAGCCCAGGGGTGAAGCACTGCCCGAGGGTGACAGAGGGCAAAACCCCAACACAGGCAGGGGCAGAGGGTGAGTAGAGCAGAGGGGATTTTTTATTTTCCCTCTCACAGACAGCACCTCTCAGCATGGGCTTCCCAGGTCTGGGTTCTTAAAGGCACAGGCATCCGAATGCCTAGTCACTGCAGCTTCTCTTTGATGTAACCTACAGAAGTGCTGCAGCAGGAACTTTATTCAGTGAGACCAGGCCTTCCCTACACCCCCCCAGGCCTTCCCTACACCCCCCCAGGGGGCTGTACACCCCCCCTGAATTTTCCTAACACCCCTCCAGTGATCAACTAGTTACAACAGTGTTGCCAATTTTGTCATTGGTGGGAAATTTCAATTGAAATTGAAGCATTAAAACACAATTTAAAAGCATATACAGTGTATGATAAAATACTTGTACCTGAAGAAGTAGAGTAGGTTAGAAAACTACGAACGAAGACTGGCTTCCTCACACCGCTGTTGTTTTTTCTGACAATGTCGGCACATTCGTTTTGGCAATGTCGGCCAACTTTATAATTTAAAATTATGATTTGTAAGCAAGGTCTGAATGAGCTCTCCCCTGACAGCCAGTGATGAGCCAGGGGTGGGGAGAAGGCTTCAGGACCAGACTGTATTTACATGAACTCACCTACTCTGCCTAGGTTTCCAGCAGACAGAGCTGTGTTGCCCAAGTGATCAATTTTGGCTGGTGTTGGGAGTTCCTGTACTAAACATTTTTATTATATTATAATTATTTTTTACATAAGAACGTCTATATTGGGTCAAACCAATGGTCCATCTAGCCCAGTAATCTGTCTTCCGACAGTATCAGAGGGGTAGCTGTGTTAATCTGAATCTGTAAAAAGCAACAGAGGGTCCTGTGGCACCTTTAAGACTAACAGAAGTATTGGAGCATAAGCTTTCATGGGTGAATGCCCACTGTCTTCCGACAGTGGCCAATGCCAGGTGCTTCAAAGGGAATTAACAGAACAGGGCAATTATTGAGTGATCCATCCCCTGTTGTCCACTCCCAGCTTCGGACAAACAGAGGCTCTCAGAGCATGGTGTTGCATCCCTGCACATCCTGGCTAATAGTCATTGATGGACAATATCCTCCATTAACTTATCTAGTTCTTTTTTTTTAATCCTGTTCTAGTTTTGGCCTTCACAACAGCCCTTGGCAAAAAGTTCCACAGGTTGACTGTCTGTTGTGTGAAGAAGTACTTCCTTTTGTTTGTTTTAACCCTGTTGCCTATTACTGTCATTGGGTGACCCCTAGTTCTTGTGTTATGTGAGGGAGCTTTTCACTTTCTCCACATCAGTCAAGGTTTTATAGCCCTCTATCATATCCCTCGCTTAGTAGTCTCTTGTCCAAGATGGAAAGTCCCCCAGTCTTTTTAATCTCTCCTCGTATGAAAGCTGTTCCACATGCCTAATCATTTCAGTTGCCCTTCTCTGTACCTTTTCCAACTCCAGTATATCTTTTTTGAGATGGGGTGACTAGGACTGCACGCAGTATTCAAGCTGTGAGCATACCATGGATTTATATAGTAAAAGTGGAGGAGCTTGGTTTGCCAGCCTGATCAGCAAAGCCAATGCTGACAAACTATGTGAAAAGGCTGCAAAACACCAATCCTCTGGACTGCATCGACATGAAGAAAGCGTTATAAGCCAGTCATTTTCAAAGCCAATTTTAGAAGTACTTAATGAGGCTCTTAAGAATGCTGGAGACACAACACAGTTTATGCGAACAAACATGGCTGCACATCATACTTTCTCTTTAAGCAAGAGATACCACACTCTACAGAGTGGAGGCCAGTGTTAAGTGCATTGTCATTTGTTAATCCGGGAGTTGGACACTGGTTCCGACCAAGACCAGCGAATACTCACTATCTTTCTGCAAGAAACTCAACTGACTGGTTAGAAGCATTCAGTGCCACAATGAAAGCCTCAGCAGTTGAAAAAGTGAAGAACTCTCTCACCGCATTCAGAAAATGTGCATAAATGGCTGATGAATGCACCAATGCAAATGGGTATCAAGTATTAAGTCTGCCTATGTTCTCTGGATAGCAGTGGTAGGTCAGTAGAAGGATTTCTAGATGTTCAGGTTATAGAAGACACATTGCCTGCATCTCTGACAACCCACAACTTAAAAGAGTTAAATACTTGTCAGTTGAACCCCAAACAGATGGCTGCTTGTGGATTTGATGGAGCTGCAAACTTCTCTGGAAGACACGGTGGAGTACAAGCCTTGCTCAGAGAAAAGTGTAACTCTAATCTCTCCTATACACACTGCAGAGGCCATCTACTCCAACTAGTGCTAGTTCAAGCTGCAGAATCTTCAAAGGGCATTTAAAAAGCTATAAATTTAATCATGTATCGGGGGGTAGCCGTGTTAGTCTGTATCCACACACACAAATGAGGAGTCCGGACATAAGCTTTATTTGGACATAAACTTTTGTGGGTAAAAAACCCACTTCTTCAGATGCATGGAGTGAAAATTACAGATGCAGGCATAAATATACTGACACACGAAGAGAAGGGAGTTACCTCACAAGTGGAGAACCAGTGTTGACAGGGCGAATTCAACCAGGATGGATGTAGTCCACTCCCAATAATTGATGCGGAGGTGTCAATACCAAGAGAGGGAAAGTTGCTTTTGTAGTGAGCCAGCCACTCCCAGTCCCTATTCAAACCCAAATTAATGGTGTTCAGTTTACAAATGAATTTTAGTTCTGCAGCTTCTCTTTTAAGTCTGTTTTTCAAGTTTTTTTGTTCAAGTATGGCTACTTTTAAATCTGTTATTGAATGTCCAGGAAGATTGAAGTGTTCTCCTACTGGCTTTTGTATGTTACCATTCCAGATGTTCGATTTGTGTCCATTTATTCTTTTACGTAGAGACTGTCCAGTTTGGCCAATGTACATGGCAGAGGGGCATTGCTGGCACATGATGGAATATATCACATTAGTAGATGTGCAGGTAAATGAGTCCCTGATGGTGTGGCTCATGTGGTTGGGTCCTCTGATGGTGTTGCTAGACTAGATATGGGGACAGAGTAGGCAACGAGTTTTGTTACAGGGATTGGCTCCTGGGTTAGTGTTTCTGTGTTGTGGTGTGTAGTCGCTGGTGAGTATTTGCTTCAGGTTGGGGAGCTGTCTGTAAGAGAGGACTGGCCTGCCTCCCAAGGTCTGTGAGAGTGAGGGATCATTCTCCAGGATAGGTTGTAGATCGTTGATGATGTGCTGGAGAGGTTTTAGCTGGGGGCTGTACGTGATGGCCAGTGGTGTTCTGTTATTTTCACTGCTAGGACACTGGTACAGTTGGTCAGTAATAGCACAGGACAATGACACAAGGACGATGTCTGGTGATCTGTGTGACGTGAGCTGTTTGGTCTTAGTTTATTTCCTAGGGAACTGGAGCCCACATCACCTCATCCACCATCACAATCAGCACTGATGCAGATGCTGTTTGGCATCTCAGCACAGAGCTGAAACATCCACTGGACACAGAGTGACTGATTCAGATCTCTAGAGGGGGCCCTGCCCTTGGGGTCTCAGTCTGTGCAGCTGCATGAAGTGAACGTGGCCACAGACTCTGCTAAGTTGTTTTATTTTACTTGTACCAGGAAACCTGTGAAGGAAACTGACACTGTGGAGAGGGTTTTCTCTGCTGATCTTGGGCTGCTGCTGAGCTTCTGTCCAGCTGCCTGCCCTTGTCACACTCCTCACAACCAGAACTCTGTAGGGGTTTCTCTCTAGTGCAGAGGGAAGCCTGGGCAGGTGGGTGTTAAATAAATATTATTTCCCTTATTACAGCTGGGCCCAGTGTATTCCTCAGTTCTTAGGCTGCAGAATTCACCTCTTGCTGCAGATATTGGGCTCCAGAATCTCCATCTGCATCTTCAGAAATCAGAGGGGGATTTTCAAAACCACATAAAACATTTGGATGCCCAGTTCCCATTTGAAATTAATGGGAATTGGGCACCCAATTCATATAGACTTCAAGGGCAGAAGGGGTCATCATGATCATCTAGTCTGACCTCCTGCACATTGCAGGCTACAGAACCTCACCCACCCACTCCTGTAATAGACCCCTAGCCTCTGGCTGAGTTACTGAAGTTCTCAAGTCATGACTGAAAGACTTTAAGCAATAGAGAATCCACTATTTACTCTAGTTTAAATCAAAAAGTGACCTGTGCCCCAATGTGCAGAGGAAGACAAAAACAAAACAAAAAACAGGATCTCAGGCTAGGTCTACACTACCCGCCTGAATCGGCGGGTAGAAATCGATCTCTTGGGGATCAACTTATCGCGTCTCGTCAGGACGCGACAATCGATCCCCGAATTGACGCGCTTACTCCACCAGCGGAGGTGGGAGTAAGCGCCGTCGACTGGGAGCCGCGGCAGTCGATTTTGCCGCCGTCCTCACAACAGGGTAAGTCGGATCTGATACGTCGAATTCAGCTACGCTATTCGCGTAGCTGAATTTGCGTATCTTAAATCGACCCCCCCCTGTAGTGAGGATGTAGCCTCTGCCAATCTGACCTAACATTCCTTCTTGACCCCCAAAATGGTGATCACTTAGACTCTGAGCATGTCAGCAAGACCCACCAAGCAGACACCTGGGAAAGAATTCTCTGTAGCAACTCAGAGCCCTCCCCATCTAATGTCCCATCTCTGTCCATTGGAGATATTTGCTACAGTCACAGATGGGGCACATGGCACTGTAGGCAATGTCATCATAACATCCCGTAGGTGGCTGTGAAACCTCAGCCTAAGTTTCTAGCTTTATGGTTGCAGAGATAACTTTGAAAATGGGAACAGGTAATGGCTGCCTGAGTCTGCAGACAGCCTGAAACAGTAGCTCTGAAAAGAGAGAACTGCACCAGGCATCTGAGTCAAGGCCCCATGGAGCTTATGCTGGTATGTTATAGGTTGTATTAATGTGGATGGAATCAATGGGCCCAAAGAACCAAAGGTGGTAACATGACCCTGTCACTTTCTAATATTAAGCACTTTTAAACAAGGTTCAGGGGTTGGTTTTCAGAGACCTCAGCCTGCTGAGTCCCATGGCAAACACACCATGAAACATCCCTTTAACCTTTTATTAAAGATACAGAAAAGAAGGACAAAGAGTTAAAACATTTGAAATTTAAAGTATTGAGTCAGGCTCTCATTTTAATAACATGCCTTGTTTCCTTTAGCTGCAGAGAGATTTTAGAAGGAAGCACCCCCCTGTATGTCAGTCTTTATGGTTTCAGAGTGGTGGCTGTGTTAGTCTGTATCAGCAAAAGCAACAAGGAGTCCTTGCGGCACCTTAGAGACTAACAAATGTATTTGGGCATAAGCTTCTGTGGGCTAAAACCCACTTCATCATATGCATGGAGTGAAAAATACAGTAAGCAGTATAAATATTACAGCACATGAAAAGATGGGAGTTGCCTTACCAAGTGGGGGGTCAGCGCTAAAGAGGCCAATTCAGTTAAGGTGGAAGTGGCCTATTCTCAAAAGTTGACAAGAAGGGATGAATGTCAAAGGAGGGAAAATTACAAATGGTAATAGCTGTTCTTTTGAGTAAAAGGGAAGAAGTTAGTTGAGATGGGCTGGAGCTGCCATTACTTCTGTGAAAGTCCGATCCCGTTTCCTAGATGACCAAACAAGACAAGCCCAGGAGGGGAGAGAAAAAAAACAGCAAAGAGAGGAAATGCACTTTCTGCCTGTGAGTCTGACTCTGACTTGTAGCCTCGCTGCTGGAGAATCACAGCACATGGTCTGATCAGCCACTCCGAGGACAGAGCAAACTTTTATCAGCATTGGGCTGCTTAGGGCATTGCTTGTAGCTGCCTCTTTGTGGCCACAGGCTTAATATACAGAAGGCAAAAAGAGAGGGATAGGACAGAGAAAGGTAGGTAGGGAAGGAAAAGGACACACGGGGTGTGTCCATGGCCTGGTCTACACTACGACTTTAATTCGGATTTAGCTGCCTTAATTCGAATTAACGCTTGACCCGTCCACACAACGAAGCCATTTAATTCGAATTAAAGGGCCCTTTAATTCGATTTCTGTACTCCTCCTCGACGAGAGGAGTAGCGTCAAAATCGGTATTGTTAATCCGAATTAAGGTTAGTGTGGCCGCAATTCGATGTTATTGGCCTCCAGGAGCTATCCCACAGTGCACCATTGTGACCGCTCTGGCCAGCAATCTGAACTCGCATGCACTGGCCAGGTGGACAGGAAAAGCCCCGGGAACATTTGAATTTCATTTCCTGTTTGCACAGCGTGGAGAGCACAGGTGACCACAGAGAGCTCATCAGCATAGGTAACCATGCAGGCTGATAATCGAAAAAGAGCACCAGCATGGACCGTACAGGAGGTACTGGATTTGATCTCTATATGGGGAGAGGATTCAGTGCTAGCAGAACTGCGTTCGAAAAGACGAAATGCCAAAACTTATGAAAAAATTTCAAAGGGCATGATGGAGAGAGGCCACAATAGGGACACAGATCAGTGCCGCGTGAAAGTCAAGGAGCTCAGACAAGCCTATCAAAAAGCAAAGGAGGCAAACGGTCGCTCCGGGTCAGAGCCGCGGACATGCCGCTTCTACGCTGAGCTAAATGCATTTCTAGGGGGGGCCGCCACCACTACCCCACCTCTGACTGTGGATTCCGAGATGGGGATAATCTCATCAGGTACACCTGATGATTCCGTGGAAGGGGAAGAGGAGGAGGAGGAGGACGAGCTGGCAGAGAGCACCCAGCTCTCCGTTCTCCCCAACAGCCAGGATCTGTTTCTCACCCTGACTGAAGTACCCTCCCAAGCCTCCCAAGCCAGCACCCAAGACCATGACCCCATGGAAGGGACCTCAGGTGAGTTTACCTTTTAAAATATAAAACATGGTTTAAAAGCAAGCATTTTTAATGATTAATTTGCCCTGAGCACTTGGGATGCATTCGCAGCCAGTACAGCTACTGGAAAAGTCTGTTAACATGTCTGGGGATGGAGCGGAAATCCTCCAGGGACATCTCCATGAAGCTCTCCTGGAGGTACTCCAAAAGCCTTGCCACAAGGTTTCTGGGCAGTGCAGCCTTATTCCATCCTCCATGGTAGGACACTTGACCACGCCATGCTAGTAGCAAGTAATCTGGTATCATTGCCTGACAGAGCCTGGCAGCGTATGGTCCCGGTGTTTGCTGGCATTCAAGCAACATCCGTTCTTTATCTTGCTGTGTAATCCTCAGGAGAGTGATATCGCTTAGGGTAACCTGGTTGAAATAAGGGAATTTAATTAAGGGGACAGAGGTGGCCGTTCCTACTGGGCTGTTTGCCTGTGGCTGAAAAGAAATCCTTCCCTGCATTTAGCCAAGTGCAAAGGGGGGGGGAGGATTGGCCCAGAGCTTTTCGCGTTTTGCTAGCAGGGATCTTCCCTGATACCAGCCACGCGGTGGGGGGAGGGAGAAAGCACTCATCCCAGAGAATTCATGGCGGGTGGGGGGGGGGGGTGTTAGTTTGGTTCCTGCAGGGATCTTCCCTGATACCAGCCATGCGGTGGGGGGAGGGAGAAAGCACTCATCCCAGAGAATTCATGGCGGGTGTGGTGGGGGGGGGTGTTAGTTTGGTTCCTGCAGGGATCTTCCCTGATACCAGCCAGGCGGTGGGGGGAGGGAGAAAGCACTCATCCCAGAGAATTCATGGCGGGTGGGGGGTGGGGGTGTTGTTAGTTTGGTTCCTCCAGGGATCTTCCCTGATACCAGCCAGGCGGTGGGGGGAGGGAGAAAGCACTCATCCCAGAGAATTCATGGCGGGGGGGGGGGGGTGTTAGTTTGGTTCCTGCAGGGATCTTCCCTGATACCAGCCACGCGGTGGGGGGAGGGAGAAAGCACTCATCCCAGAGAATTCATGGCGGGTGGTGGTGGGGGGGGGTGTTAGTTTGGTTCCTGCAGGGATCTTCCCTGATACCAGCCAGGCGGTGGGGGGAGGGAGAAAGCACTCATCCCAGAGAATTCATGGCGGGTGGGGGGGGGTGTTGTTAGTTTGGTTCCTGCAGGGATCTTCCCTGATACCAGCCACGCGGTGGGGGGAGGGAGAAAGCACTCATCCCAGAGAATTCATGGCGGGGGGGGGGTGTTAGTTTGGTTCCTGCAGGGATCTTCCCTGATACCAGCCACGCGGTGGGGGGAGGGAGAAAGCACTCATCCCAGAGAATTCATGGCGGGTGGGGGGGGGGGGTGTTGTTAGTTTGGTTCCTCCAGGGATCTTCCCTGATACCAGCCAGGCGGTGGGGGGAGGGAGAAAGCACTCATCCCAGAGAATTCATGGCGGGGGGGGGGGGTGTTAGTTTGGTTCCTGCAGGGATCTTCCCTGATACCAGCCACGCGGTGGGGGGAGGGAGAAAGCACTCATCCCAGAGAATTCATGGCGGGTGGTGGTGGGGGGGGGTGTTAGTTTGGTTCCTGCAGGGATCTTCCCTGATACCAGCCAGGCGGTGGGGGGAGGGAGAAAGCACTCATCCCAGAGAATTCATGGCGGGTGGGGGGGGGGTGTTGTTAGTTTGGTTCCTGCAGGGATCTTCCCTGATACCAGCCACGCGGTGGGGGGAGGGAGAAAGCACTCATCCCAGAGAATTCATGGCGGGGGGGGGGTGTTAGTTTGGTTCCTGCAGGGATCTTCCCTGATACCAGCCACGCGGTGGGGGGAGGGAGAAAGCACTCATCCCAGAGAATTCATGGCGGGTGGTGTGTGGGGGGGTGTGTTAGTTTGGTTCCTGCAGGGATCTTCCCTGATACCAGCCAGGCGGTGGGGGGAGGGAGAAAGCACTCATCCCAGAGAATTCATGGCGGGTGGGGGGGGGTGTTGTTAGTTTGGTTCCTGCAGGGATCTTCCCTGATAGCAGCCAGGCGGTGGGGGGAGGGAGAAAGCACTCATCCCAGAGAATTAATGGCGGGTGGGGGGGGGTGTTGTTAGTTTGGTTCCTGCAGGGATCTTCCCTGATACCAGCCACGCGGTGGGGGGAGGGAGAAAGCACTCATCCCAGAGAATTCATGGCGGGGGGGGGGGGGGGGTTAGTTTGGTTCCTGCAGGGATCTTCCCTGATACCAGCCAGGCGGTGGGGGGAGGGAGAAAGCACTCATCCCAGAGAATTCATGGCGGGTGGGGGGGGTGTTGTTAGTTTGGTTCCTGCAGGGATCTTCCCTGATACCAGCCAGGCGGTGGGGGGAGGGAGAAAGCACTCATCCCAGAGAATTCATGGCCGGGGGGGGGGGGGGGGGTGTTAGTTTGGTTCCTGCAGGGATCTTCCCTGATACCAGCCAGGCGGTGGGGGGAGGGAGAAAGCACTCATCCCAGAGAATTGGATGGGGGGGGGGGTGTTAACCTTCAGCAGCAGAAAACAAGCTAACAGGAAAACTGCAGCACAACGGGCTTTGCTTGGTATGTGGGAAAGCAGGGCGCAGAAGCCTAAAGACAGTGGCTTACCATGGCAGCATGCAAGGTGAATTCTGTTGCCCGGACCTGCGTCTGTGATCTCTAGCAGCAAAGCCACAGGCACTCAATATTAAGAGGCAAAATGCGACCTTGCACAGAAATCACATGTGCTATGTAATGTGAATAGTATACACCGTGAAAGAGTATAAGCATTGTTCTGAAAAATGTATCTTTTAAAAAAATTCTCTCCTTTTTTCACTCCCTCCAGCAGGTGCAAATGTTTCAAGCCTCCCTACTCCTTCCCGAAGGCTATCCCAGATAAGGCGTCGTAAAAAAAAGACGAGAGAAGAGATGTTTGCCGAAATCATGCAATCCACCAGGAATGAAAGAGCTCATCTGAATGAGTGGAAGGAGACGGTTTACAAGTATAGGAAAGAAGCCAGTGACCGTGAGGACAGGAGGGACCAACGTGAGGACATGAGGGACCAACGTGAGGACACAAGGGACCAACGTGAGGAGAGGAGAGACGCTCGAGATGAGAGGTGGCGGCAGGAAGATCAGAGGAGTCGGGAAGCAACGCTGGGGCTGCTGCGTGAGCAAACAGACATGCTCCGGCGTCTGGTGGAGCTTCAGGAACGGCTGCTGGAGAACAGAGTGCCGCTACAGCCCCTGTATAACCCCCCTACCTCCTCACCATGTTCCATAGCCTCCTCACCCAGACGTTTAAGAACACGGGGGGGGGGAGGCTCCGTACACCCTCCCATTCCACCACAGTGGACAGCCCAAGCAAAAGGCTGCCATTTTTTTAACCTTTTTTTACTGGGCTTTTCCTTCCCGCTGATCCTCCTCCCAAACCCCACTCAGGTTCTCTCCCTCTTTTTATAATCAATTAATAAAGAATAAATGATTTTTAAACAATGGTGACTTTATTTCCTTTGAAAGCAAGCTGGGGGAAGGGGGAGGGTGGGTTCCTTACAGAGAATGAGTCAATAAAGGGGGCGGGTTTTCAGGAAGGATAAACAAACATAAATTTCACACTGTAGCCTGGCCAGTCATGAAACTGGTTTTCAAAGCTTCCCTAATGCGCAGCGCTTCATCGTGTGCTCTTCTAATCGCCCTGGTGTCTGGCTGCGAGTAATCAGCAGCCAGGCGATTTGCCTCAGCCTCCCACCCTGCCATAAAGGTCTCCCCCTTGCTCTCACAGAGATTGTGAAGCACACAGCAAGCAGTAATAACAATGGGGATATTGGTTTGGCTGAGGTCTGAGCGAGTCAGTAAGGATCGCCAGCGACCTTTTAAACGGCCAAATGCACATTCTACCACCATTCTGCACTTGCTCAGCCTGTAGTTGAACAACTCCTGACTCCTGTCCAGGCTGCCTGTGTATGGCTTCATGAGCCATGGCATTAAGGGGTAGGCTGGGTCCCCAAGAATAACAATTGGCATTTCAACATCCCCCACGGTTATTTTCTTGTCCGGAAAGTAAGTCCCTTGCTGCAGCCGTTTAAACAGATTGGTGTTCCTGAAGACGCGAGCGTCATGAACCCTTCCCGGCCAGCCCACATGGATGTTGGTGAAACGTCCCTTGTGATCCACAAGTGCTTGCAGCACCATTGAGAAGTACCCCTTGCGGTTTATGTACTGGGTACCCTGGTGCTCCGGTGCCAAGATAGGAATATGGGTTCCATCTATCGCCCCACCACAGTTAGGGAATCCCATTGCAGCAAAGCCATCCACTATGACCTGCACATTTCCCAGAGTCACTACCTTTCGTAGCAGCACCTCCGTGATTGCTTTGGCTACTTGCATCACAGCAGCCCCCACAGTAGATTTGCCCACTCCAAATTGATTCCCGACTGACCGGTAGCTGTCTGGCGTTGCAAGCTTCCACAGGGCTATCGCCACTCGCTTCTCAACTGTGAGGGCTGCTCTCATCTTGGTATTCTGGCGCTTCAGGGCAGGGGAAAGCAAGTCACAAAGTTCCATGAAAGTGCCCTTACGCATGCGAAAGTTTCTCAGCCACTGGGAATCGTCCCACACCTGCAACACTATGCGGTCCCACCAGTCTGTGCTTGTTTCCCGGGCCCAGAATCGGCGTTCCAAGCCTATAACCTGGCCCATTAACATCATAATCTCCAAAGCACCGGGGCCCGCGGTCTCAGTGAATTCTGTGTCCGTGTCCATGTCCTCATCACGCTGGTCGCTGCGCTGCAATCGCCGCCTCCTCCTCCTCGCCTCTTTTTTCTGGTCCTGGGTAAGCATAAACTCCACGAGAACGCGCGAGGTGTTTATAATGTTCAAGACTGCGTTCTGGAGCACAACGGGATCCATGCTTGCTGCGGAATGGAGTCTGCAGAGTTCACTCAGGAAAAAAGGCGCGAAATGGTTGTCTGCCGTTGCTTTCAGGGAGGGAGGGGGAGGCTGTACCCAGAACTACCTGCGACAATGTTTTTTGCCCCATCATGCACTGGGGTCTCAACCCAGAATTCCAAGGGGGGTGGAGACTGCGGGAACTATGGGATAGCTATGGAAAAGCTACCCACAATGCAACGCTCTGGAAATCGATGCTACTACGGTAGCTTGGACGCACACCACCGAATTAATGGAGCCTAGTGTGGCCGAATACATTCGAATTTATAAAATCGGTTTCCTAAATTCGAATTATATAAATTCGAATTAATCCTGTAGTGTAGACATACCCTAAGAGAGGGTTCAGCCTGGCCAGAGCTGGGGCTCTGCCGAGCCGTGCTGCTGGAGGGTCCCGCTTGGCTCGCTCTCTCCCTGTCCCTTGTTTTGTGTCTCAGTCCCAAGTGAGTTCCTGTGTCTCTATCAGCCCAGTCCTTTAACACAGACACCTGGCACCTTCGCCCTTTGCTCTCCAGCGCTGGGCTATGGCTCCTCTTCCCTGCAGAGAGGTGGGGGAAAGAAACTTAGTGTAGGAGTTGATGCTTAATTGTTGAGGCTTCCCATTGTCTTTTCAAGATCCTCCATTGATATGTGTTGATTCCAGCCCAGACAGTCCGAGTGGCTCTACATCTCAGACACCTAGCCTGTTCAGTCACGTCCCAGCGAGAGAAGCAATTCTTTCCCCCAAAGCAGCAGCGATGCCAAGGGGATCAATACGGAGTCCTACTGATAGTTCACAAAAATATTTCAGTAAAATTCCCCACCTGTCACACCTTCATGAAGAAGGTACATGGTGCTAAAGGGTTCTTTACTAAAGTGGAGAAAGGCATAACAAGAACCAATGGGTGGAAGTTAAAACTGGACAAATTCTCATTAGAATTAAGGCACAGAATTGTAACCATGAGGGTGATTAATCACTGGAGCAAACTACCAAGGGAACTGGTGAATTGTCCATCTCTTGCTGTCTTCAGATAAAGACTTGGTGACTTTTTGGAAGATGCTTCAGTCAAACACAAGTTTGGGCTCAGTACAGGGGTAAATGGGTGAGAGTCTTTGGCCTGTGCCACAGATCAGACTAGATGATCTAATGGCCCCTCTGACCTTAGTCTATGAATATTGGGAAGTGCGCTAATGTAAACATAACTGATCCATGGACCAGGGCTATGAAAGTCAGACAACCTGGCACTGTCACTGCATTCCACTCACTCGCTGTCTGGTTTGTTATTTCTCCTGTTCCCCAGAGCAAGCTACGATGACGGGGAAGGTTCCCTCGTTCTCCCCCGGTTCCACAGTGAGCTCCGCTCTGCCCGGCTACGTCACTCTCTGCCTCGCTCTACAGGTTCACAGGCTGGCGTCAGGTAGGAGCTCATGGAGAAATCCCAGGCTACACCTGGGTCCCCAGTAACCATGATTCCTATCTATACACCATCTTGTCAGGCCTTGACACTACATCCTTCCTACTGCTCTGGCTGATTTCTGGCAGTTTCTAAAACACAGAACACAGAGAGCACCACTACAGGGCTCGCAAACTATTTAAAAGGAAACTACCCAACTCCTATACACTGCACTGACAGACCGTATACATCACAAATCAGATTCTTCAGCCACTAAGGAGTCCTGAATCCTACGCTCTCCAGTTTAGACATAACAACCCACAAGTCATTCATGCTGCACTAGGCACATCTAACTAGGTAGGGCTCAGAGCTAGACCTCATCTCACAGTGAGGATGTGAGGATATTTGCCGGTTTCTTCATTCTGTGCCTTCAGTGAAGCCCTGATAGTGACCCACTCCACCCCCGGGCTGGCTCCACAGCTCCTTGGGCATTTTGGTTCCCTCCTGCTGTGGTTTCCATCCTGTTAATTTAACCAGCTCTCTCTATCTGTCCTGATGCTGAGTCTCTGCACCGAGACTCCCAGATCCTGTGCAGTTCCACAGTGATGGGTTCTCTGTTTCTTGCACTTTTCTATCTGCCTCCTTCTCCCTCTCCATTACCTGACCTCTGACTTTACCTTTAAAGCCATTGCCCGCATAGTGATGATCTGTTTTCATATCTTTACCCCTTGTCAGCCTTTATACCACTGCTCCTGCAGATGAGGAGGCCCCTGTGCTGGAGCAGCACGAAAAGGCCTTTGTGTATCGGAGAACCAGGCCCCCAGTATCATTATCCCCAGGGTGACTATGAGAAGTTAGAGCTTTATTCAGAGATAATAGGGACAGTGTATAACACTCACATGTGACCTCTGTGTGACAGATATTGCAGCCACATGCGGCATTTTGGGGACTATCCAATTCACTTTATGCATGTTCTGTTTATTTGTGTACCCCCTTTATCAATGGTATCTATACATGTTCTATGTATCTTTGTGGGACTGGGATTGTAATCTATGCCATGGGGGAGGGTTACCCCATCTCCTTCAGAATGTACAGACCGTGGGGGATAATTACTTGTGGGACAGGTAACCGCTCCAGAGACGTACCACTCCTAGGGAGAATTGCATAAACTGGGTTAGACCAGGTCCCAGAAGCCCAAGAGAACAAAGATTTTTGGTATAAAAGTTGGCTTTGAACTGACCAGAGGCCCGAGATCTTGGGCTGCAAAGTGACAGGACCTGTTAACCAAGAGGACAAACCCTTAGAGAAAGGTTTGAAAGACTTTGGAACCTACCGAAGAGTCCCATGTGCCAGATGAGAATCCTTTGGGATAAGTGTAATGTGTATTCAGACCTTTGATTGGTTTATGGTAAGTTTGCTCTGTCAGGCTTTTGTCTTTAAATGGTCTCTCACTTCTAACGCAGGGCGCTCTCTTACAGTGTGTCTTACTGCTGAATTAACATCACGCCCCAGCCCCTCGCCAATTTAATTTCCTTTTTTCATTGTATATTTCACAGCACAGTTCACAGTGGCTGGACCTGACCATCCAATCACTGCCTCCCTAGGTGGGGAGGCTGTCCTGCCCTGCCACCTCTCCCCCAGGATGAGCGCTGAGAACATGGAGGTGAGATGGTTCCGATCCCAGTTCTCTGCAGTCGTGCACCTGTACCGTGATGGGCAGGATCAGTACGGACAGCAGATACCGGAATATCGAGAAAGAACTGAGCTCTTAAGAGATGACATCATCAGTGGGAGTGTTTCCCTGAGAATACACGATATCCGACCCTCTGACGATGGGCAGTACAAGTGTTTTTTTCAGTCCAGTGTCTCTTATGAAGATGCTATATTGGAACTACAGGTAGCAGGTCAGTAACTTCTGATGTTTTAATGTCTTCAACAGGGTAATAAGTGGAGTCAGAGGGTTCATTGTGAGATGACACAATTTTTCTCATTATAGTGGGGCAGCAGCTCTGCTCTGGACAAAGTTGAGTCTAGTTTGCTGTATAATATCCATTTTTTCTAAGTCCTCTAAAACCCAGATGCATACTCAGGGTATGTCTACAGTGGCAGACTTTCTTCACCGGCAGTTACAGCGCCACTCAGAGAGTACTAAAGGGAAACCGCTGTTGTGTGTTCACACTGTCAGCTGCCTGCGCAATAGCGTGTTCACACTTGCGGCATTTGCATGGTCATTCAGCAGCTATCCCACAGAGCATGTCTTCCTTTTCTGCCGCTAAGTGTTGTGGGAAGGCAGAGGGGGTTGCAAGGCATCCTGGGCCTGTCCCAGTGCCCTATGATGCATTGCTTTGCATCCCAGCAATCCCTGTACTTCCTTCCACATTTGGCGCCATCTTTCAACGGTTTGCGTAATGTGCGCTCTGCCTCTTCAGTCTGCAGGAATGGATCCTGCACTGTTGACCAATATGCTGCTCGCTCTGACTAACACATCACGAGTGGCAGTGAAGTTGTTCCTTAAACTACAAAGGCAAGACATGTCTAACATTGATCTCACCGCGCGCAATAGCTATGACATGAGATTGCTTGTGGCATTCACGGAGGTGCTAACTACAGTGGAACGCTGGTTTTGGGCTCAGGAAATAAGCACTGAGTGGTGGGATCACATCGTCATGCCCATCTGGGATGATGAGAAGTGTCTGCAGAACTTTCGAATGAGGAAAGCCACTTGCTTGGTACTGTGTGGTGCGCTCGCACCAGCTCTGTGGCACAGGAACACAAAAATGAGAGCTGCCCTGTTGGAGAAGCGTGTGGTGATTGCACTGTGGAAGCTGGCAACTCCGGACAGTGACCGATCGTTCGCTAACCAGTTCAGAGTGGGAAAGTCAACCGTTGGACTCATGTTGATGGAAGTGTGGAGGGCCATTAATCGCATTCTGCTGCGTAAGACTGTGGACTCTGGGCAATGTGCGCAACATTGTAGTTGGCTTTGCACAAATGGGCTTCCCTAACTGCGGAGGGGAGACAGATGGCACTCATATTCCAATTCTGTCACCGGACCACCTAGCCACCGAGTACATTAATCACAATGGATATTTCTTTATGGTTCTCCAAGCGCTTGTGGATCGCCATAGGTGTTTCATGAACATTAAAGCAGGCTGGTCCAGAAAGGTGCATGACGCATGCAACTTTCAGAACATTGGCCTGTTCAGGAAGCTGGAAGCAGGAACTTTCTACCCAGACCAGAAGATCACCATAGGGGAAGTCGAAATGACCATTGTGATCCTGGGAGACCCCACCTACCCCTTAAAGCTGTGGCTTATGAAGCCATACATGGGAAACCTTGACAGCAACAAGGAGTGGTTCAACAACAGGCTCAGCATGTGCAGAATGACTGTTGAGTGTGCTTTTGGTCATTTAAAGGCCCACTGGCACTGCCTATATGGGAGGCTGGATCTGGCCTTTACTTTCATCTGATGAAGTGGGCATTCACCCACGAAAGCTTATGCTCCAATACTTCTGTTAGTCTTAAAGGTGCCACAGGACCCTCTGTTGCTTTTTACAGATTCAGACTAACACGGCTACCCCTCTGATAATATTCCTATGGTTATTTCCACGTGCTGAACGGTCCATAATATTTGTGAAGGGAAGGCTGAAAGCTTCACTCGGGGCTGGACCATTGAGTCTCAGCACCTGGATGCTGACTTTGAACAGCCAGAGACCAGGGCTATTACAGGGGCACAGTGCGAGGCCATAAGGATGAGGGATGCCTTGAGGCAGCCATTTGAAGCTGAAAGCCACTAATATTTGTTGCTACGCTCAGGATTGCAGTGCTTGTAATGCTAGGAGGTGATTATGTTGGTGCGGATGATGCACCGTGAAGGTTTAAGAAAATGGACTGTTGCTTTGCAGGGCTATGTTTGCATTCAGTTAATGTAATAAAGGTCGCTTTCAAACCAAAACAAATCTTTTATTAAAAAAACAACTGGAGGAGAGACACACACACACACACACACACACACACACACACACACACACACACACACACACACAAAATCAGCAGTGAGGGGGATGGTGGAAGGGAGGGTCCCAGGGGGAAGTGGGGTCCTGAGATGGTTAAAGATTTGTGTATGTCCAGATATCATATGCACTCTTGTCCTTTGGAGTACTGTGCAGCGGGTACTGTACTTCAGCAGGGTAAACTGCAGAGGAATGGGTGTTGAGTGCAGTAGGTACTGGGAGTCCACAGAGCTGGACTGTGTGTTGGCTCTGTGTGTGTGTGCGGGTTGGGGGTGGTGCATGGCAAAGAGTTTTGCAACAACAGCTGCAGGGGAAGGTGGGCACGGAGCTGCTCAGTTTTCAGTGCTAGGAGTGCCTGGAGCGTGTCCACTTGGCGCTCCATAATCTTTAAGAGCCGCTCCATGGCTTTGTTCTGGCACTCCGTGTTCTCCTTTTGGTCCCTCTTCTTGCTGTCCTGCCACTCATTCAACTCTTGTTTTTCGGCTGCGGAGTGCAGCATGACATCACACAGACGATCCTCTCTACTTTTTCATGGCTGCTTTCTAATCCTGCGCAGCTGTTCAGCCTGTGTGTAAAAAAGAGGGAGGCTGGGCTCCCAAGGTAAGATTTGTGAAGCCAAAATGAAGCATTTTACAGAGGCACTATTGTTTGCAACACAGAGACCACTGAATCAGTGTTTAAAACACAGCCAGTACTCACACACCTGTCACTAACTGGCTGACCCCAGGCAAGCACACATGAGCCACAAGACCACCAAAATGGTGAGTAGCCGCAGAGGCAGGGGAATTCAGTGTTCCAGGATAGCACTGGGCTCTTGGAGAGAGTCATCACTGTAAGGGGGGCATTGAAATCATTCCTGTCCCCACATTTCCTACAGGCTGTGTTCATTATGGCAGATCTCTCGCTGCTGAGGCTTCATTCTGGTGTGTCGCGTTCTCCTTTTGGTCCCTCTTCTCACTGTCCTGCCACTCCTTCAATTCCTGTTTCTCAGCGGCAGAGTGCATGATAACCTCACGCAGAAAGTCCTCCTTAGTTCTTCTTGGCCACTTCCTATTTCTGCGCAGCCGTTCTGCTGCCGATAACAAAGAGGGAGGCTGGGCTCCCAAGGTCATCTCTGTGAAGTTTAAATGCAACATTTTACAGAAGGAGTATTGTTTACAACACGGACAACACTGATTCAGCGGCAGTGCTTTAGAACACAGCCAGTACTCACACTCCTGTCACTGACTGGCTGACCCCAGGCAAGCACACATGAGCCCCAAGACCCCCAAAATGGTGAGTAGCCTCAGGGGCAGGGTAAATCACTGCTCCCAGACCCTGCTGTACACTGGGTACGTGGCTCTTGGGGAGAGCCAGCATTGGGGGGGAGGAGGGGGCTGATAATTGTTCCTGTCCCAACATTTTCCACAGGATGTGCTCATTATGGAAGATATCTCGCTGCTGAGGGTGACCGGGGAATCAAGGGAGGCTCATCTCAAGGAATGCGGCTTCCACCCAGGCCCTTATGCAGCTAGCCTGTGTGCAGCAATGGTCCCCCACCCCCACCCTCCAGTGATGGCCGAGTGGCAGGGGAATGTTACCCTTAGTCAGGGGTGAAAGTAACTTACAGGTTTTACCGGTACGGCCAGAGTCCTGAGCGGGGGCGTGGCCTCAACTGGAAGAGGCGGGGCCTCTCAAGATTTAAATTCCCTGGGGCACCAGCTGTGGCTGGGAGCCCCAGGGCCTTTAAATCACCCCGGGGCTCCCAGCTGCAGAGGTGGCTGGGAGCCCCCGGGGCTCCGGCCGCCGCGGAGCTCTGGGCCCTTTAAATCCCCCCCACAGCTCCGGCAGCCGGGCTGGGGCCCGGATTTAAAGGGCTCGGAGCTCCCCGTCACTGCGGGGAGCCCAGAGCCCTTTAAATCCCCACCGCAGAAGCTGGTGCGGTCCGGCGCGGCGTACTGACTCTTGCTGGTACGCCGAACCGGACCCGCTTACTTTCACCTCTGCCCTTAGTGGGACAAGAAACAAAGCAGCTCTGCCAAAGAACCTGCGGCAGCCGATTGCCCAGTATCTCCACGAGAGTTTCCTGGAGTTCTCTGAGGCAGATTCCTGTGAAGTGAGGGAGTCCATCCACACCCTGTTCCACCGCTCTGCCTAGGCATGTGGTGGTACACGCATCGCACAGACACAAGGCAGCCTTCTGCAAATCCCTCCTGCAAGTTCAGCACACAGAAACAAGCAGGCCTTCTGCAACCCTCCTCCCCCCAACAGCTCGCTTCAGTGATTCCCAAAATCAAAGCCACTTACAATGGCCTCATCTCCTGTTTCTGCTTCGCCAAGTTCTGAACGCTGTGACTGGCTAGCCACCTCCAGGGTACACAAGAGCTCCTGGCTTCATGCATCTCTGAACAAGTCATCCTCTGGCTCTGGGCCCACCTCCCTCTCCGCAGCCTTGTCCAAGATTTCCTCCTCTTGGCTCAGTCCACTCTCGACTGGCACGGAAGCCCCTGAAGTATCCATGGGGCTCTTCGCAGTGGAGGTGGGGTCGCCACCGAGTATCATGTCCAGCTCTTTGTAGAACCGGCAGCTCGTGGGCACAGAGCCAGAGTGGCAGTTTGCCTCCCGCGCCTTGTGGTAGGCATTCCACAGCTCCTTCACTTTAACCCTGCACTGCAATGTGTCCCGGTCATGGCCCCTTTCTGTCATG
Source organism: Emys orbicularis (assembly GCF_028017835.1). Taxonomy (NCBI): domain Eukaryota; kingdom Metazoa; phylum Chordata; order Testudines; family Emydidae; genus Emys; species Emys orbicularis. The sequence goes on along the minus strand of NC_088695.1, from coordinate 9,827,846 downwards.
CATCGTGAAATCTGTCTGAAGATATCATAATTCCTATGGCTGGAGCGCAGCTGGGACTGGACAGCCTCCTCTCCCCAAACACTGATGAGGTCCAGCAGCTCGTCATTGCTCCAAGCGGGGGATTGCCTGGTGTGTGGAGCAGCCATGGTCACCTGGAAAGATGAGCTGAGACCACTGCATGCCGAGCAAACAGGAAGGGGACTTTCAAAATTCCTTGGGAAACTGAGACACAGAGCAGAGAAGTGAGTTGCCCATGGTCATCCAGCAGGTCAATGGCAGAGCAAGGAATAGTCCCAATCCTGGGAACTCTCTGTTAGGCCACTCAGTTGCTCCGTGGTTGCCCATTGCCCCTCCCCCCTCTATGTTCTGTTATAATGCAATGGGGATAGCAGTCGTGCTTTGCAGTGTTTTCAGTGTGTGGCTCGTAACAGGGCTGGTGAGAGAAATCTCATCCCAGGTCTCTGCCCCAACACCTTGACAGTTTTATTATACAGCGGCTACTTTAAGCATGTGAGAGGAGACTCGTGTGTCTGTTTCCTTCTCCACCCACCTTGAAATAGGCCTTGTCTACACTGCCAAGTTTTGTTGACAAAAGTTACGCTGACAATCAAAAAGTGCTATAATAATGTAACCCGTCTGCCAGCTGGAGTGGGCAGCAAGAAGCGCCGGGTTCAATATCTAGGGGGTTTCTTTTTTCGACAATATAACCAAAACCGGCTTGAGCCCCCACCCAGTAACGTGGGAAAATTTCACTCTACCCTCTGGGCGCTTCTAAGAGGCAATTCTTCCCCTCTTGCAAGCACAGAGTGTGAGATAGAAATAGTTTCTTTAATAAAAGTAACCTAGCATTAATCTGAGAAAACAGCACAAGCGATATTCATAAATGCAAAAGCATGGGCAAGACACCCTCCCCAGAGTATGCTGGGCAGCATCCTTTGCTTCAGGTTCTTGAGTCCAACAACCAAGTTCTTGTAGTTCAACACACCACTCAGAGTTGTTGTGCCTGCGCAGACCCAGAGTTCGTAGGTACATCTGTGTGCATCCTGGTCCTGCCATGAGCAGGGGGAGGGGGGTAAATGCACCCGCTGGCCACCTGTCCGCTGCTCCCAATGGCTGCCCCCACCGGCCGCCTGCCTGCTGGTCCTGCTGGCCGCCTGCTCACTGCTCCCATTGGCCGCTCCGGCCGACCGCCTGCCCGCTGCTTCTGCTGGCCAACTGTTCCCTGCTCCCACCTGCCCGCTACTCCTGCCAGCTGCCTGCTCGCCGCACCCACTGGCCGCCTGCTCGCTGCTCCTGCCAGCCGCCTGCCTGCTGCTCCCACTGGGTCGCTGCTCCCACCGGCCGGGTTAAGATCATTCAGATTAAGATCATTTTATTTCAGTTTAGCTCATCAGTAAAAGTGTGGCCTGGTGCAGAAGGCATTACCTTAACCCTGCATTTTTTTGTTATCTAATGTCTGTATTTTGTGGGTGTGAGTGTGGGTGTGTTTCCTGGCTCTAAGAGGAGTCCAGTTTTCTGCCACCAACTTCTGCATTCTGGAAGGGTACAAGACACAGCCAAGGCAACTTGAACTCCCAGTAACAAAGTTTTTTGGTAGTGAATTAATTTAACGTTTGTCTATACCAGGGGCGGGCAAACTTTTTGACCTGACGGCTGCATCAGGTTTCAAAAATTGTATGGCGGGCCGGTTAGGGGAGGCTATGCCTCCCCAAACAGCCAGGCATGGCCCAGCCCTGCTCCCTATCTGACCCCCCCCCCCCCGCTTCTTGCCCCCTGACGGCCCCTCTGGGACTCCTGCCCCATCCAACCCCCCCTGTTCCCTGATGGCCCCCCTGGAACCTCTGCCCTATCCACCCCCCCCGTTCGCTGTCCCGACCACTCCCAGACCTCCCATCCCTAACTGCCCCCCGCCGCCCCATCCAAACCCCCGCTCTCCTTCCTAACTGCCCCCCCGGGATCCCTGCTCCATCGAACCCCCCTGTTCCCTGCCCTCTGACCGCCCCGGCCCCTGACCACACCCCCCCCACGAATTCCCCTGCCCTCTATCCAACCCCCTCCCTTGCTCCCTGCCCCCTTACCACGCTGCCTGGAGCACCGGTGGCTGGCGGCGCGGCTGCACCAGGACAGGCAGCCGCACCACCCAGCTGGAGCCAACCACGCACCGCGCAGGGCAGAGCACTGGGTCAGGCCGGGCTCTGCAGCTGCGCTGCTCCAGGAGCTCGCAGCCCTGCCGCCCAGAGCATTGCGCCGGCGGTGCAGTGAGCTGAGGCTGCGGGGGGGGGGGGGGGGGGAACAGTGCGGAAGGGGTCGGGGGCTCAGGGGCCGGGCAGAACGGTCCTGCGGGCCGGATGTGGCCCGCAGGCCGTAGTTTGCCCACCTCTGGTCTATACATACACATGCACTGGTTACAATGAAGTAGTGCAAAACCCTATATGGACACTCTTAAATGGTTTGGAAATGGCTTATATTAATTAAGCTTGAGTCGATTCCTTCTTGAGATAAGAGTGTCCACACAGGGATTTGCACTGGTTTAAAAAAAAACAAAACTTTAATGAAACTGGAGCAAGTTTGTGCATAGAACAGCCCTGACATTAAGATTAATTCTATCAAATTGGAATCTGGCCAGTTTAACTAATCAACCACATCCATGGACTCACATTCAATTCTCAGTTTAATAGGAAATGGCTTTTGATAACAGTGTAATACAACTTTTGGCTCATTACTGGGCACTGTAGGATTATCACAAGTTCATTTATTTCTTCTGTAGGTTTGGGCTCTGCTCCTGCCATCTCTGTGGAGGGACATCAGGATGGAGGGATCCGGGTTGTGTGTCGATCAGCCGGATGGTACCCACAGCCCGAGGCTCAGTGGAGAGATCTCCAGGGGCAGATCTTACCATCAGCCTCTGAAAGAATATCCCAAGAGGCCAATGACCTGTTTCAAGCAGAGATTGCCATTGTTCTAACAGAAGAGTCCAACCAGAAAGTGTTCTGCTCTGTCAGGAACCTCCTTCTCAACCAGGAGAGAGAGTCAGAGATTTCCATAGCAGGTCAGTACCCGTCTGTGCCGCACATGGATAGATTGAGACGTTGCAGACATGGGCAGAGGGTATTTGTCATTGTGTCTCCTGTTTATTGGCCTGAACCTTCAATGTGCTGAGCACAGCTTGTAAAGTCCTGAACAACCTCAATTCTCTTTGGATATGTCTACACTGCAATTCAAAACCCGCTGGTGGCCCAGGCCAGCTGGCTCAGGCTAGGGCCTCAGGCTAAGGGCCTGTTAAATTGTGGTATAGATGTCTGAGCTTGGGCTGGACCCTGCTACATGCACTAAAAATTCCATGCTGTGCTTTGATCTACCCCACTTTAAACCGGGAACAGATCAAAGTGCACCAGGGAACTTTTAGTGCAGTGCAGCAGGGTGTACATAGCTATTTAGTGCGCAGCAGGCCAGTGCACGGTGGATTTACACCCCAGCCTGACACGCACTAACTGTGCCTATAGATGAGCCACCGTAGAGCAAGGTGGGTGAGTTGTGCCCAATGCCTTAGGGAGACACCTGCCTCTCTGTTCTGGGGTTCTTGTGTATTCAGATTCTGGATTCTAAGAAATAAAATCATGATACACTGCAACCTTCCAGCAGGAGTATCTATGTTTGTGTCTCACTTTGTGTGTGTGTGTGTGTGCGCTTGCGCATGCGCGCACACGCTATGAACATCACAATTCTCTGTGGGGGTGGGGGAGGGAATTCTCCTTTGTTCTCAGTGAGAGTTGTGGGTGCTAAATATTTATGAGAATCTGGGTAATAAAGTCATTTTTCCTGACTAGCACAAGAGAGCCCTGAATATGGCCTGAGCGTTGCTACTTAGATTACATCTGAAACTACCAGCAATAAAAGTTCAGGCCCAAAATATGCAGAAACAAAATCTTACCTAAGAGTACCTTAGTTTTTAGAAAAAAAGGCTGTGATGTTATGTGTTATTATCTACCAAATAACTTGGTTACTATCGAATGAATATTTCATCACTATAATAGTAAGAATGTTGTATTTGTAAAGCACTATTTGTCTGAGGTCTCATAGTGCTGCATTGCTGGTTAGTCTATGATATGCCCAGTATTACCTGATAGTTATGTTCACAGCACACACGGAGAGTTAGAACCAAAACATAAATACTCTTCCTGAAAGGCTGCAATGTCACACTGCTTTATTTCTAAGAATCCAGAAGTCTAACACGCCACAGCCAAATACAGAGAGAGACAAAGCAGGCTGCTCCCTAAGGCAGAGAGGCAGAACCAAACCCACCCTGCTCTAGGCTGGCTCTTTGCAGACTGACTGCAGAGGACCCAGATGCACACTCCCTACAGAGCCCCCTAGCCTGCAAGCAGGACCAGGAATCCCCTCAGGATTTCAAGTGTGAACTTGTAATTTTTACACAGTTTTCAATACACCGCACTAATCACTTAGCAAGAACCTCTAGTCAGCCATTGCTCCAAGGCCCAGGGAAGAGGACGCTGGGGGAATTTTTACTCTGAATCTCCAGGCTCAGTTTTGTTTTTATTAAAATCCCGTATTAACATATTTTGGGCCAGATTCTTTCGTGTGGCTGAGGAGAGTCGGGGGTGTCAGGAAGCTGGTCACAACTCTCTGATTCTGAGATCCAGTCTGCACTGGCTTCAGCCTTGGGATCAGTTAGAGCAGCCTAGGGAATGCCTGAGCTTACGCCAGTGGGGGATGGTGTAGCATAATGGAGCTGCACCCTACGCTCTCCCCTCCCTCAACACAGCCTCTCCCATTAATTACCCAAGTTCAGTAACCAGGCTAAAGCTTGGGTTTTCATTGGCTTAATAATAAAGCACAAATCAGCCACATCTCCCTGTATATTACCCTGTGAGACTCTTAACTAGTCCCAGTGTCACCACTGTCACTGAGTCCTGCCTTCATTCCACGCGTTTGCTCCCAAGTCAATGGCGCTTTCTCTTGCAGAGCTGTTTTTCCCGAGGGTCAATCCCTGGATGGTGGCTCTGGGGGTGATCCTGGCTCTCCTGGCTGTTCTCATCCCCCTGGCCAGTTACTGCTTCTGGAGGCAGCACAGAGCGAAAGGTGAAGTAACAAAAGGGGGGATTTGGTGATAGATAGATATAAACAAAACCAAAAGTAAAGCTAGAGGGATTAAGTGGCTTTGATTCAATGTTCAGAGGAGTTTCAGGCAATGGGAGCTGGGCTGAGGGTGAAGGGGGAGCTGAATAAATTATGATCATGTTTGAACCAAGAAGTGTCAAGTGGTTTCACCCCTTCAGATCTCACTCAGGAATCCCAATCAAGTGTGATTCTGAACTGTTCCCTGGGGATCAGCCTGGCTCAGTTTGAAACACCTTGTGAGGCTCAGGTTGCTGGGCTTGGAGCTCCGACATATGTAACTTGGCTGCTTACAGGAAAACCAGAATGCAAAGCCGGGCAGGGGGAATTTATGGCCCAATTCTGCCCTTCAGTCTGTGCATGAACCTCCCACCTCCCCCTGCAGGTGAGTAGGAGCTGTGGATGGGCAGAGTAGTGGCTGTGCAAATGGAACGGTTAGCAGTTAACTTATCTACACTAAGGGTATGTCTACATTGCCCATGTTACAGTGCAGCCGTGGCAGTGTAGTCACGCTTTATCGCCGGGAGCATAAAAAAACCCACCCCGAACGAGCGGTGGTAGCTTTATTGCCGGGAGCATACTGGCACTTTTCACCGCTAAAGCTTTTGTCACTCGGGGGTGGGGGTCCACACCCTTGAATGACTAAAGTTTTAGCGCGGAAAGTGGCAGTGTAGACACAGCCTAAGATTTGTTCAGCCTGAGATCCTGCTACAGCAACAGAGCAATGAACTCTCTGTTGTAGTATAAGTGCTCAGCTGTAGGTTTTTTTCCTTTAGTCCCAAAAGGCAGAAATTGGCCTTCAGTGATCTATGTGTTTATAGGGAGCTGGGGTTCTCATAGCTGCCTAAGGTAGCTGAATGCCTGATTTTTGTTTAAAGTAATGGGCACCGAATGTGCAAACCCCCAAGGGAGCTGTGAAAGTCCCACCCGGAGGGTTTTCTCACCTGAAGTGCTGTGAATTGTATGTTGAAATGTACCAGTGTAGGAAGGATTGGGAAGGGGAAATGTCTGTTACAATGATTTCCCAGTGGGGATGGAAGCAGGTAATTCAGAGAAGCAGAGAGGAGGTGTGCTGTTTACTTGTGCTTTGTACTTGTGAAAGTTGGAACTGGATGTTGCACCTTTAGAACTGTCACATACACACTCTGTCAGCACCAGGTGTGAACTGGTTTAGTTTGTGGCCCGTTATTTAATGGGGCGGGGGGGGGGAACAATAACAGAAATGTGAAAATGGCAGAGGTGCTTAATGACTTCTTTGTTTTCGTTTTCACTAAGAAGTTTAGGTGGTGATTGGGCATCTAACATAGTAAATGCCAGGGAAAATGAGGTAGGATGAAAAGAGGCTAAAATAGGGAAAGAACAAATTAAAAATTACTTGGACAAATTAGATGTCTTCAAGTCACCAGGGCCTAATGAAATGCATCCTAGAATACTCAAGGAGCTGACCGTGGAGATATCTGAGCCATTAGTGATTATCTCTGAAAAGTCATGGAAGATGGGAGAGATTCCAGGAGACTGGAAAAGGGCAAATATAGTGCCCATCTATGGGTATGTCTACACTGGCAAGTTTCTGTGCAACAAGTTATACCATTTTTATTAAACCGCTGTTGCATGTCCACACTGTGCTCCTTGTGACGGTGGAGCGCATCCACATTAGCAGCTTTTGCAAGGGCAAAGAGAGCAGTGCATTGTGGTAGCTATCCAACCGTGCAGCTGGCCGCAGGGTGCTTTGGGAAGGGTTTGCAATGCCTCATGGGGCAGGAACAGTGTCGTATGATGCAAGTTTCCCAATCCCATTGTTCCATGGCATCCTACTACAGCTGCTTTTCAACTGAAGTGGGGAGGGGACAGAGTGTGTGACAGGGAGTGTGTATGGAGTGGGGGAGAGACTGTGTTTTGGCTGAGGGACAGAGAGTGTGTCAGCATGCTGTCTTGTAAGTTCAGACAGCGGCAGCAAGCAATCAGTCCTGCGGGAGGGGGAAACCCAGACATCATCCCCCGCCTCCCTCCCCAGCTCTCTGCACCGCAATCTCTCTCTCTCTCTCACACACACACACACACACACACACACACAAACACACACACACAGCTGCCTCTGTGTTTAACAGCAGGAGCATTCCACATTAATGGTTTGCTTTGTGTCCCAGAGCAGATCAGCACTGCATGCAATGAAGGGGATGAGCGCATGTCTCCAGGTTAGACGAGTTCAGAACAATGAGCAGAGTGGCCGCTAGAGGGATTATGGGACACTTCCAGAGGCCAGTTGATTGCTTTCGGTGCTGTAATGTGTTTACACTGCCAATACAGTGCTGGAGTCTCTGTGCTTTACGGCTGACGACTCTCGTCAAGGTATTTTTTTTGCAATGCTGCAACTGAGGAGTTTCTGCACACACAGGCCTTGGCTACACTTGCAGCTGTACAGCGTTGTGAGTTAAACCTGTCTTCGTGCAGCTGAGTAGGGAAAGCGGTGCAGTCTGTCCACACTGACAGCTGCCCAGCGCACTGTCGTGGCCACATTTGCAGCATTTGCTGCACCATTGGGAGCGGTGCATTATGGGCAGCTATCCCACAGAGCACCTCTTCCCATTCTGGCGCCGTGGGTGTGTGAAGGGGGCGTGGGTGCGGGGCATTCTGGGTCCTGTCCCAATGCCCCGTGATGCATCGCTTCGCATCCCAGAAATCCCTTTGTTTCCGTCCACCTTTGGCGCCATCTTTCAACGGTTTCTGTGCAGCGCGATCTGTCTGTGGGAAATGGAGCCCGAACTGCTGAGGTGTATGCTGACGAGTCTCGCCAGCACATCACGTTTGGCTGTCGAACTATTCCTTAAGATCCAAAGTGACAGTGAGAGTGAGGAGTCCGACGATGCTATCAAGCCGCGTAACGTGTACGACACGAAATTGCTTGTGGCATTCACGGACATGCTCAGCACCGTGGAACGCCGCTTTTGGGCTCAGGAAACAAGCACCGAGTGGTGGGATCACATCGTCATGGAAGTCTGGGATGACGAGCAGTGGCTGCAGAACTTTCGGATGAGAAAAGCCACTTTCATCAGACTGTGTGAGGAGCTCGCCCCCACCCTGCGGCTCAAGGACACGAGATTGAGAGCTGCCCTGCCAGTGGAGAAGCGGGTGGCTATTGCAATCTGGAAGCTGGCAACTCCAGGCAGCTACCGGTCAGTCGCAAACCAGTTTGGAGTGGGAAAGTCGACCGTTGGAATCGTGTTGATGCAAGTTTGCAAGGCCATTAATCGCATCCTACTCAGAAGAACCATGACTCTTGGTAACATGCAGGACATAGTGGATGGCTTTGCACAAATGGGGTTCCCTAACTGTGGAGGGGTGATAGATGGGATGCACATTCCTATTCTGGCACCACCCCACCTAGGATCTGAGTACGTTAATCGGAAGGGGTATTTCTCTATGGTTCTCCAGGTGCTTATGGATCACCGTGGGTGTTTCATTGACTTTAACACAGGCTGGCCCGGAAAGGTGCATGATGCACGCATCTTTCGGAACACTGGCCTGTTCAGGAAGATGCAGGCCGGGACTTTTTTCCCAGAGCGGAAGATCACAGTAGGGGAAGTTGAAATGCTCTTGGAGATCCCATTTACCCATTAATGCCGTGGCTCATGAAACCCTACACAGGGTGCCTTGACAGCAGCAAGGAACAGTTCAACTACAGGCTGAGACGGTGCCGAATGACTGTGGAGTGTGCCTTTGGCTGTTTAAAGGGCTGCTGGTGATCTCTGTATGGGAAGCTGGACTTGGCCCAAAACAGCATCCCCGCGGTTATATCCGCGTGCTGTGCCCTCCATAATATTTGTGAAGGGAAGGATGAAAGCTTCCTGGAGGCTGAATTTGCACAGCCAGAGAGCAGGGCTATTACAGGGGCCCAGCACGGGGCTGCAAGGATTAGGGATGCCTTGAGGGAGCAATTTGAGGCTGAAAACCAGCAGTGATATCTGGTGCCCTGCACAGGAGTGAAGTGCTGTAGTTCCAATCTTTAGGAATCAGTGTTTGCTAAGCAGACAAGCAGATTTGCAGTGCCTGTTTATTTCCTGGGCTAAGGAGCCTTTTACTTTATGCAATAATAAAGAATGTTTTCGAAGCCAAAAAATCCATTTATTGAAAAGAAACACAACTGCTGGGAATCAGAAAGGGCAAGGGGGTGAAAGGGGTGTAGTGGGGAACGGTACAATCACAGATTCGCATATGTCCTGTCTGGTGTGCTGTGCAGTGAGTGCTGCACTTCAGGATAGCTATACTGCATGGTGATGGGGGTTGAGTGCAGAGGGTAAGGGCCGTGGTTTTCAGGGCTGGGTGGTGAAGATACTGGTGTTGGAGGCAGCGGGTGGCGTGAAGAACACGGAAGTTGGGGAAAGTGGGTTGGAGGTGACAGTGGGGCACAACAGAAAGAGTTTTGGGACAAGGGCTGTGCGGGGGGTGGCGTTTGCGTTTGCGGTACTGCTCCTTTTGCATGGCTACGAGCTCCTGGATAGCGTTTGCTTGGCGCTCCAGGATGCTTATGAGCCGATCCGTGCTTTGCTGCCGGTGCTCTGTGCTTTGCCGCTGGTGCGCTGCGTTTTCCTGGTGGATCCTGCTTTTGCTCTCCCTCCAGTTCTGTGCTTTCTCATTCTCTTTAATAGATTGCCGCATCACTTCTTGCAGCATGTCTTCTTTGCTTTTTTGCGGTGTCTTCCTGAGTCTTTGCAGTCTCTGAGCAGGCGATAAGAGGGACGGCTGAGGTCTCAAAGTTGATGCAGCTGTATAGGCAAAATGCAACATTTAACAGAGGCAGCATTGTTTATACCAGACAGAGTAATGATTTCCTCCGCACTTAAGGAGTAGAAAACACACAGGGTCTACACAATAGCATACTTTTCCTGTCTGAAACAGAGCACACATATCCCACGGGAGCCTCAAAATGGTGAGTAAGAGGGACTGATTGTTTCAGGGCTGCACTGTCCTCTGGGTTTCTGTGCCTTGGGGAGAGCCAACAGCTTCAGGGGGCACCTACACTGAACACTGTCCCAACATTTTCCACAGGAGTTCGTCCTGGATGATATCTCCCTGCTGAGGGTGACCTGGGAAGCAAGGGAGGGTCTTCTACTGCAATGCGGCTTCCGCCCTGGCCCATATGCAGCTTGCCTGTGTGCAGCAATGGTCCCCCCGCCCCTCGCGGCACAGTGGCGCGGACACGTTAGCCTGGCTGGGACAAGGACCACGGTGGCTCTCCCGATAAACCTTCGTAAGCGCATTGCACACGTTCTGGATGAGACATTCAAAGAGATTACCGAGGCCGATTACCGCGATGTGATAAACCACATCAATGCACTATTCCGCATCTAGGCATGCATGCCTAACCCTCCTCTCCCAAAGAGCCCGCACAGAAAAAATTCCTTCCCGAAAAAAAACCCGCTTACCGGGAACCTGCTCTTCTGTTTGTCCTCCACCAAGTACCAGCCGCTGTGACTGGCTACCTTCCTCCTGGCTCGAGAAGAACTCCTGGCTGCATGGCTCCAGGGATTCCGGGGCGTCTCCATCCGGCCCACCACCCTCACTCCCGTTTTCCTCCTCCTCCCTCCCCCACACCGGCTCTGAAGTGTCCATGGTGGTGCTCAGAGTGGAGGTGGGGTTAACCCCAAGTATCGCGTCCAGCTCTTTGTAGAATCGGCAGGTTGCGGGGGGAGCACCTGAGCGACCATTTGCGTCGTGGGCTTTGTGGTAGGCACTCCGCAGCTCCTTGACTTTAATCCTGCACTGCAGGGCGTCCCGGTCATGGCCACTTTCCATCATGTCCTTTGATACCTTCCCAAAGGTATCGTAATTCCTATGACTGGAGCGCAGCTGGGACTGGACAGCTTCCTCCCCCCAAACACTGATGAGGTCCAGCAACTCGCCATTGCTCCATGCTGGGGCTCGCTTGGCGCGTGGAGGCATGGTCACCTGGAAAGATTCGCTGATAGCACTCCATGCCACGCCTGGCTGAGCAAACAGGAAGGGGATTTTTAAAATTCCCGGGGAATGTAAAGGGCGGGTCACATGGTTGGTTACCTGAGGCCAGGGCAGTAGAGTTTGAACTGATGACCAGATTGGCTAGAACAGGCATTGTGGGATACTGCCGAATACTTCTGGAGGCCATTCACAGTGCATTGGGCAGCCACACTGGCGCTGCAGCGCTGCAGCGGCAGCGCAATACACACTATTCCTCTCGGGGAGGTTGGAGTACATGCAGCACTGCAACCATGGAGATACAGCGCTGCAAATGCCTTGCCAGTGTGGACGGGGAGTGAGTTACAGCGCTGGGGGTGGCTTTACAGCGCTGTAACTCGCAAGTATAGCCAAGGCCACAGTGGCTTGGCAGTGTGTATGCCTCGGGAGTTACAATGCAGAAAGCTGCTTTACTGCGCAGTAGCTTGACATTGTAGACAAGGCCTATAAAAAGTGAAATAAGGACAACCCGGGGAATTACAGACCAGTCAGCCTACTTCTGTACCCGGAAAGATAATGGAGCAAATAATTAAGCAATCAATTTGCAAACATCTAGAAGATAATAAAGTGATAAGAAACAGTCAGCATGAATTTGTCAAGAACAAATTGTGTCAAATCAACTTGATAACTGTCTTTGACAGGGTAACAAGCCTTGTGGATGGGGGGAAGTGGTAGACGTGGTATATCTTGACTCATAAACAAACTAGAAAAATGCAACCTAGATGAAGCTACTATAAGATGGGTGCAAAACTGGTTGGCCAATGTACATGGCAGAGGGGCATTGCTGGCACATGATGGCATATATCACATTGGTAGATGTGCAGTTGAACGAGCCTCTGATGGCGTGGCTGATGTGATTAGGTCCTATGATGGTGTCCCTTGAATAGATATGTGGACAGAGTTGGCAACGGGCTTTGTTAGTGTTTTTGTTGTGTGGTGTGTGTGATTGCTGGTGAGTATTTGCTTCAGGTTGCGGGGCTGTCTATAAGCGAGGATTGGTCTGTCTCCCAAGATCTGCAAGAGTGAGGGATTGTCCTTCAGGATAGGCTGTAGATCCTTGATGATGCGCTGGAGAGGTTTTAGTTGGGGGCTGTAGGTTACGGCTAGTGGCGTTCTGTTATTTTCTTTGTTGGGCCTATCCTGTAGTAGGTGACTTCTGGGTACCCTTCTGGCTCTATCAATCTGTTTCTTCACTTCACCAGGTGGGTATTGTAGTTTTAAGAATGCTTGATAGAGATCCTGTAGGTATTTTTCTCGTTCTGAGGGATTGGAGCAAATGTGGTTGTATCTTAGAGCTTGGCTGTAGACAGTGGATCGTGTGATGTGGTCTGGATGAAAGATGGAGTCATGTAGGTAAGTATAGTGGTCAGTAGGTTTCTGGTATAGGGTGGTGTTTATGTGACTATCGCTTATTTGCACTGTAGTGTCTAGGAAGGGGATCTCTTGTGTGGTCTGCCTCCAGGCTGAGGTTGATGGTGGGGTGGAAATTGTTGAAATCCTGGTGGAATTCCTCAGGGGCCTCCTTCCCATGGGGCCAGATGTTGAGGATGTCATCAAACTAGATGTCAGTAAACAAGTAAACAACTCTCCCCATTTTTCTCCCCCTAGAGATACTGCGATCTAAACTGGAGAGGGAGAAAGGTCAGTGTCTGGGCTAGTTACATTAACTGATGTAAGGGTTATTCCCATAAATATGACAGGGGAATCTCACCTCTCCCCCTTTTCTCCCCCTAGAGACGCTGAGATCTGAACTGGAGAGTGAGAAAGGTCAGTGTCTGGGCCAGTTACATTAACTGATGTAAGGGTTATTCCCATAAATATGACAGGGGAATCTCACCTCTCCCCGTTTTCTCCCCCTAGAGACGCTGAGATCTGAACTGGAGAGTGAGAAAGGTCAGTGTCTGGGCCAGTTACATTAACTGATGTAAGGGTTATTCCCATAAATATGACAGGGGAATCTCACCTCTCCCCCTTTTCTCCCCCTAGAGACGCTGCGATCTGAACTGGAGAGCGAGAAAGGTCAGTGTCTGGGGCCAATGGGGTGGGTTAAGGGTTATATGAGAATGTTTCCCAAAAATGTGGCAGATCAGTAAACTAGAGAGTGCCAGGCTGGGGAGACATTTGGAATGAAGCCAAAGGGAGGCTGGGACTCAATGTAAAGATCCTCACAGCTGGGGATTCCCTCCCTTCCCCTGGGGACCCAGCTGTGCCTGGAGGGCCCATTGGCAATGATGGCTCAGGCTACGGATACGGAGCTGCGTGGGCTGCAGGGCCTCCAGCAGGGACACTACAGAGCAATGGGGAGCAGTGATGGGTGAGAAATCGGCAAACCCCATGGGTGAAAGTAGGCTGGTACAGGCTGGTACTGTGTACCAGGAAGAAGTGGCCACTGGTACCGGCCCGTATGCAGCCAATGTTAAAGTGCTGTAATGGCAGCGCTTTAACATTGCTGCCCCTTTTGTCCCCCCCCATTGGCGATCCTGCCGGACCCTACCGGCAGGGCTGCTGACAGTGGGGAGGGAGGGTAAAAGCGGTAACTGCCCCGGGGCCTAGTGATTTAAAAGGGCCTGGGGCTTCCGGCTGCTGCCACCGCTACTGTGGCCAGAGCCCCGGGCCCTTTTAAATCACCGCTGGTGCTCCGTGTGGTGCAGGCCAGGGAGCGCATATGGGATGGCTGGGAGAGGCTGAGCCCCCAGCCTCGCCCCTTCCACCCAAGGCCGTGCCCCTTCCTGGGGACCGGAGATGGGCCCCCATACCAGTAAGTCTTCTATGTTACTTTCACCCCTTGCAGAGCCCCTCCCTTCATCAGGCGTTGGGCGGGGAGGGTATTTGCACAGAGAGGATTCCAATGGGGAGGGAGGGGAGAGGGAGAGTAAATGTGTGTGCTGGAGAAAGTGCAAAACACCCGTGGGATGGAACAATTACAAATAAGGTGCTGGTGTTTGAACGGGTGATGGGGAATTTCTCCGTATCGGCACCAGAGCCCAAGCAGTGAGCTCAGGGCTGCTCGCACTGACACAGACAGGCTCTGAAGGGGAAGGGGCCAATTGTCTTAAAACCCCATGGAAATTACAGACACAGCACCCTGAGCCCAGGCCTGAGTAGCCCTAGCCCGGCCGGGCCAGAGTCATTGCTGGGGACTGAGACTAGTCCATTATTTAACAGAATCCCTCACATGGGATCCCCCCTTCCACAGCCATGTAAAAAGGGAAGGGTCAGGATTTCACCCTCAGTGACCATGGGCTGTGTGAGTGTATGTGTGTGTGTGTTCTGGTATCCAGGACCAGGAGGCATTTCGTACTTGAGGGAAGGGAAGGAGAATGTATCTCCTTTCTCCCCTCCCCGTTTTAGCATACACAGAGATCACACTGTATTTGGATGGGGGAGGGAGGGGCCTGAATTCACTGTTCCTTACCCCTGCAACCTTTGATGACAGGTAGCTGCCCTACTGCCCTCTGCCTTGCCCCACTGCTGCCCTCCCCAGTACCTCTCCTCATCCAGCTGTGAGGGAGAAGCACACAAGCTGGATGTTTCTGTTAAAATGATCAGCAGTGAGCTAATTGCAAATTGTCATTGATCAGGTTTTAATGTCACCATCCCAACCCCACTGTGCTGAGTGTGAGCAGCAAACAGTGCTGCCTGCAGACTTAGGCAGATCTCACTGGGCTGGAGCACTGCTTACACCCAGGTCACTTGATCAATGTCACCTTTATACCCAGAAAGGCTGGGCACATTTTAATATATGGAGGGTGAGATTTTCAACCCCCCTCAACCGCGTTATGTTCAGTAAAAGGACCAGAGCAGCGTAACAGGGCTCCTGAAAACCTGGGTCCAGCTGGGGGCAGATTCCTCCACTGCAGCAAGGGCATAAAACAGCTGTAGGCTGCCCTTTGAGGACCCCCTCACAAGCCCTATTGTAGGGGACATATGTGAGATGGGACTGGGAACAAGAGGGGTGTGTCAGGGCGGGACCACAGTGCAAGGGCTGGGCCTTAAGGAAAATGGTGCCCTGGGTGGACTTGTATTTTGGTGCCCCTGGCCCCCATGGGCACACTGCTCCCCCCATTTCCCTGTTCCCTGTGGGTGCCCCCCAGTGATCCTGGCCCCCACGGGCTCCCCCTTCACTCCAATCCCTGCACTGTGCCCCCTCTGCCCCAACCCCAGCCCCCCATGTCCCTAATCCCTTCATTCCCCACCTCCTGCGCTCCTAACCCCTGCCCCCGTCCTGTGTCCCTAACCCCTGCACCCTCTTCCTGCGCCCATGTGGGAAAAGTGACCTGAATGCACGGAGCATCTGGCATTGCTGCTCCCTCCCACCCTTGAACACTGCTCCTCTGCGCACCCCTAGGGTCTGTGTGTGTGTGTGTGGGGGGGGGGGATCGAGGAGCGATGTCAGGGTTCCCTGCATCCCAGGTCACTTTCCCCGCATGGGCTACGTAAGGGGAGGGCAGGAGAGCAGCAGCTCCTGATGTCTCGCCTCTGCGAGTTTGCGGTGCTCCCCTGCCAGCCAGGAGCAGTTTCTGATATTACATAAACTAAGCCAGAATAACTCACTCTTCTTATGGAATGTGTGTGTTGACATGGAGCGTTATACCGGTGTAACAAGAGTGGTATAAATTGCCACCTTACCTTGTACTGGTGTAACTTTCCCATGCAGACAAGCCCTGCATTACTGCGGGGGTTGATTTGGCATCCAGAGCACTCAAGATCAGGAGGATACGGGGCAGGGCTTAAAGTTGCCTGAGCCCTCGCATGCTCCTGGGCTGCAGGTTGTGAGCAGAAAATCTCACCCTGAGAGTTTAGGTCACGGAGCATAACAAGAGGGCAGCACATTTTGTTGATTACATAGGCCCAGTAGTAATCCCGGCTGGGCTCCTCCCCCTCTCCATCCCCCTTCAACTGGGTCCCTCTTCTCCCCACTCTGCCATAACCTTATCGAGCTTGGTGAAAAGCAGAAAACTGGAGAAAACTAATTTCCACTAAAATCAGGCTTTTCTCATTGTCACCCAAATCAATAGAGTTCAGACCAAAGTGCAGATGAGGACGGCCCGGCTGGACTACGGGGGTGAGGAGACCAGCTGGGTGTCCGGCTGACACTGGGGCAAGAAGACCAGCTGGGGCAGGGGTGACTGGAGTGGGGTGAGGGGCCTGCTGACCCTAACTCTAACCTCACCCACAGCTTAAACCCTAACCCTAAGGTCACTGCCTCACCCTGTGTCCTGAGGGATCAAACGGTGAGTTTAGTGGAAATCAGGCTTTTACGGTTCTCCGGTTTTCATCAAAATCAGGAGGTTTCTGCCCACTGATGCCTAGAACATGCCCTGAAACGCTGGAGCTGATGGGACGTGGTTTTCAAATGTTATCCCATTACAGACAGACAGAAATGCCATCGAGTTCAGTGTGGGGCCTTGCTTCACTCAGCCAGAAGGGAAAGGAGACAGCCATTTACTCAGTGTTTTACCTGCACTAGGAATTGTGTCCCCAGTATAATGCTGGGAATAGGTAGGCAGAGCGCCTCTGTGTGTGTTCTACTTTCTACCAGTAGAAAAATTATTCCTATGAGTTTGCAATAATTGAAGATAAATCTTCTACGTTGTAACACATCTCTCCTGTTACTCACTTGCAGGGGCACATCGTGCAGAGAAAGGTAAGGTCCCTTTGTTCATTGCAATGGGTATGGGAGGGGGAATCTCAAACTTTACAACAAGTTTCATAGACCCGCAGGGCAGGTATTCAGAGCTCTCACTATGAACTGAGAGTCAGTTTGGTTTCTGTGGTGTGGGATCTTATTGAATAGCCTCCTTTTTCTTTTATCATATGTTTACTCATTTCTCTTTGCTTTACTTTTAGAGAAACTGCAGGGTGAACTCAGTAAGTTGTCTTCTATTCCTAATATAAACCTTGCTACAAAATTGTCTCGTATTCGGAGTGTCTGTGTGCAGGAGAGGTCTCATCTCTCTGTCTGTGTTTGGTTTCAGAGTGGAGAAGAGCCCTACTAAATGCAGGTAAATAAATTTGTGTTTTTGCTAATAGACAGTTATCATACGGAAATATATTTTTCTCTTATCATAAATGTTGTTAGAGATTGTTTTTTATTCAGCAAGTCTCCGTTCAGGGCAGTTCTCATCTCTCTTTATTTGCTTGATTTCAAGTTGGGAGAAAGCCCGACAATATGCAGGTAACTGTGCTGTAAGCACCGCTGAAATGTGATCTGTCAAAACCCCGCCAGCCCCTGAGAGCTCTCTGCTCCTTTGCTTTGGAAAAGTGCTGAATAATGAGAGACTGTTTCCCCTCGGCTTCACCTTCCCAGTATGGTATCTGGGTCGTGCCTGATAGACATTATCTCAGCTCACCTTAATAGGCATTAAACTGCTCAAATCTCCCCTCCCAACAGCAGGGTTTTCATGCTCATAGAGGTCTTTAACCTGCTACTCTGAAGGGCTAAGAGCTGTTCAGTGTCTCCATGGATTTGGGGTGAGGAAGGCCCCATCCCCAGTGCAGTGGCAGATGTTTTTATAACCAGATTGTGAAACTCACAAGTAAAACAAACTGTGCCCACCAGTGGCGTAGCCAGGTTCTAAGAGCAGGGGGAGCGAACACATAAAAAAAGGCGCCACCCGCTGCGAAGCAGCGAAGAAAAAAAATGCACTTCCATCCTTTAAAAAAAAAAAGGACTGGAACATGCTTCCAGTTCCACCGCCAAGTGATACTGGCAGTACCCAAATGCCATTCCAGCTCCTCAAAAACGTGCTAGAATGGCATTCCGGAGTGTTCCGGCACAAGTCAAGCCCTGTTGCTGAGGGACCTCTCTTGCTGGAGCCCCGTTACCTAGCTTCTGTAACCTTGCTCTTTCCTGCCCAGTGCTTTCTCTTCCTGTATGACTCCTATTTGTTCTCCTCCTGGTACAGTTTTCCAATGCTCCTACCTTCCCTCCCCCTCCCTCCTAGAGTCAGCTAAACTGGTTTTCTAAGGATGCAGCTCACTCATTATCCCAGATGTTTACACCTGAATAGGGTCGTTAAGTCCTAAGCACCTTCTTAATGCATCTGTTGGGTGCATATGTGCTCCAGGGCCTGTCAGCAGTACTGGCTCTACTTGTAGAGAGACATTCATAACACAGCAGGTTTGCATAATCAGCTTCACGATATCAAGCAGAATCCATAAGTTGTACAGATCTAGCCCTAATCCATCACAGGAGGATACTATGGGACATAGTTGATGCACAAAGGATAGCTCTTCTATGGCCAAAGAGGAATAAGAGGCAAGCAGAGCCATATAAAAAGGTACACTAAGGACTAAAGAGCACCCAGGGAGTTGGTGCCTAAGGCGCCACTTTTGAGAATGTGCTCAGTGGGGGAGCGGCCACTCCCCCTGCCCCCCCCTCCCCCAGCTACTGGTGCCCACACAGCAGCTTTTCTGTCTCACAGCTGTGGCTGAGCTGTGTTTTACATTCACACCCAGCCTGCTGCCTGACCTCTGTGTGCACTGGTGCATGCTGGGGGAGACTGGGCAGCGCCAGCAGAGGTTAGGAGCCCAGGGGACGGGCACACACATAGCAGCACCAGTAGCCCAGGGGTTAATGAACGCTGTGGTATCCTACCACACTGAGCTGGGAGTGAGGGGGGTGCTCTGGCCAGTTACATGGGAACTGTTCGGGGGTCTGGGCCACAGAGCACAGTAACAGCCGGCTGAGCCAGGTACAGGCAGCCAGCCACGTGCCAGCCCAGCCCCTGGTGAGGATGCCGAGCAGCCGTGGACACTAACTGTTAGCTCTACTGTGGGCCAAATCCTGTACTTATAGCTCCCAGGGGCAGGCCCCATGCCCAGTAACAGCTGTAATATGTGCGGGACCCTGCTTGGGGCACTGGGGCGGGGGGGTCACCAAGTGTGAGCATCGCTGTTAACGCACTGAATGGCTCGGGTCAGAATGGACCAGCTGGCTCAGGGGCACAGGGAGGGCAGCTGGGGTCTTTCACTCCCCAGTCACTGATCTCAGCCCAGGCTCAGAGTCCGGTTCCCAGCAGACAGAAGCTCACAGCGTAACTCACATTAACGGCAGCCTCACCGGCCACCTCCACAGGGAGGCCAAGGCCTGAATAGGCCTCAGGGACGGTTCCTCCCCAGGGAGAGGTTCCAGCAGGTGTCAGGGCTGAGCCACGTTGGCAGGACAGTGGGGGGCTCACATGGCCGCTGTGACGTCATTGTACCCTTGATACACAGAGCTCCAGCAGCCGGGGTGTAAACCCCACTCGTACCCCAGCACTGAACTCACTGACACTGCCCCAAGGGCCCCTCCCCTCCTGGGGTGGGAGGGGGTCAGTACCAGCCCCGCCCCTCATCCGACAGGCACATCTGTGCATTGCTGGCTGCACAGAGCTCTCCGGGTGGAGACACTTTCACACTGACCCAGAAATTGGTACTGGCCACCCCACTGCCCAGGAGGCCGAGGGCTCTCGCTCCCCTGCCCTGGGGGGGTGAAGGGAGGGGTCCTGGGGCTGCTGTTCCCCATCCCAGGAAGGGGGTGAAGGGGACGTGGACACAGACAATGTCCCAGCTTGCGCTGTGAGGGGCAGACCCGGCTCCACCTGGGCTTCAGAGCCTGAGCTCCAGCCTGAGCCTGGAGGTTCTGTGCTGCTCGCAGCGTCCATGGAACAAATCACTCTGGGCAGAGAGTTCAGGCTGGAACCAAGTCTCCATTTTCACCCTGAGTTTGTGGGGTGAGATCAGGGATGCAGGGGGAATTTTTCTATTAATGGCAAATTTAACAGCAGTTCTGGAGAGTTTCATAGCTGATGTCCTGAGCCTGGCCTGCCCGTAAGTTTCTGGGGATATCGACAGTCACTCACTGTGAGTCACTCGGATTTGGGCTCCTAAGTTGCTCTGACAGGTTTGAAGTGGAGCTGAATGAAATGTTTTAGGTTGATTGAATCCATGTCGAGTTTACTGAATAGTTTCAATGAACAAACAAAGGTGCCAGCACTTCCCTTTTAGCCAGTGGTTAGCCAGTGGTTGGGCCCTCAGCTGGGAGCCCCAGGTTCAATCATCCCCATGTGATGTGGGGCAGGAATTGGAATGTGGATCTCCCCGCTCAGGTGAGGGCTGGCACTGCTGGGCTCCGGGTGTCTGATGTGGGGCTCCCACAATCTCTCCTGCTGAAGACGTCCCCCTGTGTCTAAACACTGCCATGGACACTGGGCCAGAGCGTGGGAGTGAGAATGACTCTGCAGCCCAGGGGGTCGGGCCCCCACCTGGGAGCCCAGAGTCCAGCTCCCCTGCTCCAGTGACCCTGTAATTATTGATCCATAACCCCAGTGAGGAGAGGGGTTACGGCCCCTGGCACAGCAGTGTCTCAGGCCGTGTCTGCCGGGGTTTTCATTCAGTGATAAAGCTGCCCTGGTGCAAGCCCCTAGTGCAGACGTGCTGCACAGCACCCGGTGGAGCTTAACTCAGATGGAGGGTTGTCCCTCCCGATTGTCCCGGACTCAAGAGCAACAGCCAAATAATTTCTCATTTACACGGCCCCAGAATCCCCCACTGCACTGCCCCCTCCTAGTGAGCCCAGCCCAGACACACTGCCCGTGCCCTGGGGGAGGGGCTGGGCTGGGAGAGGGGAGGGGAGGGGCGGGGTTTGTCTGCCTGCAAGGTGGAAGAGTCCCAGCTTCACCCCCTGGGGCAGGGCTGCCGGCCAGTGTGTGCGGGGACGGCACAGACCTGATCTTAGCGACAAACCAACCACACATGGCCCGAAAGCAACAGAGACTCCCTGGGGCCTGCCTCTCCCTCACCCCTCTCTGGCTCCTGCCCCTCCCGTACCCTTTCCTCAATCCTGTGCCCACTTGGCCCCTGCCTCTATCCTCACTTCTCCCTTTCGCACCTCCCCTTCTTCTCACCCCCTTTCTGCTCCCCTAGGCCCCTCTGCCCCCGCTTTGCCTCCCTGACTTGTGCCCCTGCCCTCCACCCACCTCTGGCCCACTGGATCCCCCCTTTGCCCCCTGCCCTCCTGGCACCTGCCCCTCATCCCCAAACAGCCTCTGTATCCTGGAGCCCACCCATCACTTCACCCCCCTTCTACCACCTGGCATCCACCTCTCCCCTTTCCCCCCTGCTGCCCATATTCTCCCCTGGTGCCACCCCACCCCTCAACCTCCTCTGCTGTCCTGATTCCTACTATTCTCCTCCCCTCAGCCCTCTCTGACCCCTGGCACCCACCCCTTCCCTCACCCCCCTGTGCCCACCCCTCCTCTGACCTTCTGGCTCCTACCCCTCCTCGATTCCCTCTCCTACCACCTCCCTCTACCCACCTGCCCTGCCTCTCTCCTCGCCCCTCTCAGCCCCCTGGTGCCCACCCCTCCCATTGCCCCCCCACTCTGCCCCCTAGTGTCTGTCCCTCCCTCCTTTGCCCTCCCTTAGTCTGCCCTTCTGCTCAACCCCCTCAATCCCCCTGGCACCTGCTCTTTCCCTTACCCCCTGCACCCACCTGGTGCCAACCCCTTCCCTTACTCCCCATGGCACCTGACATCTACCCCTCCCCTCACTCCTCTCCTCTCTGGTGCCTACCCCTTCTGCCCCACTGACCCCGCTTTCCTCACACCCCTCTTCCCCAATCACCCATGACTTGCCCCACCCCCTGTCTTTCTTGTGCCCACCCCTCCATTCACCCCCACTCTCCTGGAACACACTCCTCCCCCACCCCTTCCTTCCTTTTGTCTGCCCCTTCCTTTTCCCCCTTCGGTCTCTCGGAACCTGCCCCTTCCCCTGCCCTTCTGGTGCCCACCACTTCCCCTGCCCCTCCTCTACCCCCAATACCTGCCCCTCCTCTTTCTCCTTGTTGGTGTTGTTGCTTGCCCCATTCCATGCCACACCACTGTCCCCCTAGCACTTGCCCCTCCCCCTGCCCCATTGTTGCCTGCCCCTCTGCTCTCCCTCCTGTGCCCTCCAGCTGTCGCACCTCCCTTTGTACCCCTCTAGCCCCCTCGCATCCACCCCTTCCCATGCCCTCCCACCCACTGATCACCACACCTTCCCTCACCCCCTGCTCATTTGCCCCTGGTGCCTTCCCCATCCCACCCCCACCACTGTCCCCAACTCATTTGTCTCTTCCCCACTTTGCCATCCGGTGCTTGCCCCTTCCTTCTCCCACACTGGCCCCTACCTTTACCCTCAGCACAAGCCGCTTCCCTCATCCTCCCACGCCCTGGGGCCTGCCCCTTCCCTGGCACACACACACACCCTCCACCTTCCCTTTAGTTCTTCCCCTGTCCCTCCCCTCGCCCTCTGCCTCCCTGACACCTGGACCTCTCACCCCGCCAATCCCTTCATGCCAGCCCCTCTGTTCATTCCTCCTCTGCCCTCCTGAGGCCCATCTCTACCATTGCCACCATCTCCCTCCATGGTGCCTGCCCTTTCCTATGCCCTCTCTGCCTGCCTGATGCAAGTCCCTTCTCTCGTCCCCCTTTTGGACTCCTGGTCTCTGCCCTTCCCCTCACCCCATCTTTACCCCACTGGTGCCCACCGCTCCCCTCAGCCTCTCCTAACCTCTGGGTCCCGCCTCTCCCCTCACACTCCCTCTGCCCCTCTGGTGCCCACATCTCCACACCCCTCTACCCCCCCAATCCTACCCCTCACTTGTGCTGTACAGCCCTGGTACCTACCCCTTGTCATCCTACTTAGTCCCCCCTCCAGTGCCCGCCCCTCCCATAGCCAGCCCCTCTGCCCCCAGGCTTCTGCCTCACTCTGTCCCCCTGGAGCCTGCCCATTTGCCCCCCCCCCTTGGTCCTGGCACCTGCCCCACTCCTCATCCCCCCCATCCCCTGGCATCTGTCCCTCCCCTTGATTCCCCCTGCCCCATTGGAGCTCCCCCCCATTCCCTCACACCCCTCTGCCCCTGGTGCCCGCGCCTTCCCTTGCTTCTCTGTGCCCCCTGGGGTCTGTCCCCTTCTCCCCTGTGCCCACCTCTCCCCTCATCCCCCTGGAACCTGCTCTTCCCTTCATCCCCGTCCATCCCCCTGGTACCCCCCACTCCCCTCACCCCCCACAGTCCCCTGGGGTCTGTTCCCTTCTCCTCCCCTAGAGTCCCCACCTCCCCCCACCCCCTGCAGCTCCCTGGAACCTGCCCTTCCCTTCACCCCCCTCTGCCCTCCTGGTGCCTGCTCCTCTGGCCCCCCATTGCCCTTGTGCCCATCCCTCCATCACCTCTGCTCCTGTCACCTCCCCCTCCCCTTTCCTAACCGAGCATCTACTTGTCCCCTCCCCCGCCTCCACTGACAGCCTGTCCCCTCCCCCGCTCCTCCTGCCCTTTCCCCTCATTGTCTCCTCACAGGCGGACGGGCCCTGACTCCCCTCAGGCAACAACCCCCCCCCCAGCAATTAACGGGTTAATTTCCCTTTGATCCCAGTGACCAGCCCCTGCCCCCCGGCCCTGACTCTGTGACTCTCTCCCCAGTGGAGGTGACTCTGGATCCAGACACGGCAAATCCCTGGCTCGTCCTGTCTGAGGATCGGAAACGTGTGAGAGACGGAGACACACGCCAGGATCTGCCCAACAACCCTGAGAGATTTGATCATTGTGTCTGTGTCCTGGGCGCTGAGGGGTTCGCGGGTGGGAGGCGTTACTGGGAGGTGGAGGTGGGAGACAAGCCTGAGTGGACTCTGGGGGTTTGTAGGGAATCTGTGAGCAGGAAGGGGTGGGTCACAGCCACACCTGGGAATGGATACTGGGTCGTGTGGCTGTGGGATGGGGGATACAAGGCCTTCACCTCCCCCTGGACCCCCCTCCCCGTGAGCGTCAGGCCCAGCCGGGTGGGGATTTTCCTGGACTATGAGGCGGGCGAGGTCTCGTTTTACAATGTGACTGACGGGTCCCATCTCTTCACTGTCACTGACACCTTCTCCGGGACGCTCCGCCCTTATTTCTATCCTGGTCTAAACGCTGGGGGTGAAAACGCGGCTCCCCTGATCATCTGCCCGGTCCCAGCTCAGGCCGGAGGGAATCTCTGTCCCTGACAGTGACCCCGCGGCACAGACTGTCCCCTCCCAGCGCTGCTGCTCTTCCCGCCCCCAGTGGTGGGGGCCAGTTACTGCAGGAACTGGAGTTTTTGTGCTGACCGGGTGCTGCCAGTTTCCCTGTTCAACTGGAGGTTCCAGTCGAAAAACAGACACCTGGCAACCCCCAGCCCTCACCTTCCCCATCCCCTGCCCCAGGGGTAGCACATGGTGGGAGATGGGGTCATTTACCCCTGTCAGAATTTTCTACCCCGTTAAAGCTCAACGTAAAATATGAAAGAAAAAAGATTATTCTAATTTAGAAAATATTATTGTAACAAGGTGTAAATACAAGAATATTTTAATTTACGTTTCAACAGTATTTCAAAAACAAGCATCTAAACATATTTTTAGAATTGGAATTATTTACATCTATTTTTTGATTCTTCCCTCAAGTCTATATTGAAGTTTAACTTCTCTAAATAACGTCATTTGTATTTCAACTGTGGAATTTCAAGAAATCCAAAATATTTATCTTAACAAAATAAACCATTAAATTGTCAGAGGAGGTTATTCGGTTATAATGTACATGTGTCGTAAACATCACAACTACACACATGTGCAGCTGCTCTCGCTCTCTCCCCCCCCCCCCCCCTCTGTTTATTGTCTTGACTGGTTCTCTCTGGAAGGCAGGGCACATACACCCACCTCCTGCACTACATCTTTGAAAATTAATAGGTGAAAAAATGATAGAATTAATTAAGCAATATATTTAAGTGAACTCACACAAGATTATATATTTGTCTTTGAAGTTCTGT
The DNA here is from genome assembly GCF_028017835.1 of Emys orbicularis. NCBI lineage: Eukaryota > Metazoa > Chordata > Testudines > Emydidae > Emys > Emys orbicularis. The sequence continues at coordinate 9,802,920 of NC_088695.1, read as the reverse complement.
CAGCATTAAGTCATTTGATTTTTAACTTTCTATCTACATATAATTGGTAATCAAGATATGACCCTTCCTTTCTTTTTCTCACATCAATTAACAAAACAGAGTCCCCACGGTGTCCTCTGTACAGTGTGACTTTGCACGCATGGTGCCTGTGAAATCATGATGGCAGGGGCAGGGTCAAGCCAACGAGGGCGGGCCCATCCTGTTTCAGAAGTTCTGTAATGTTCAGTAGTCTGGGGATGTGTCAGTGGCCACCCTACTTGTCTACACAGGGGGTTTAAACTGAATGCAGTAGAGTTAATTTGATTTAAAAACGTATGTGCACACATACCACAATCCTTCCCAGCACACTAATTCTGCATTCATGGTGAACTCTGGAGTCCTCTTGCAAAGTGGATCCCCATGCTGCGAATAAAGTTCCATCCGTCTATTGTTTGAGTGCACACAATCCTGCTGCACACCGCTTTGGCGGTCCTGCAATAGCTATCCCACACTGCTTTGCAGGGAACTGTTATTGACCTGTTTACCTGTGTGTCCTCTGGTGTCTACTTCCCAGGGTGACCCATCCCCCATTTAAAAGTTGGGATGGGGCCAAATTTTGCCCATTTCCTCCTGGGTTTGAGTGTCTCACTGTTGCTGCAATATTACCCCAGGAACCCTACAACATTCCTTGAGCAGCCTCTGGGAGCTGTGCTGAGACCTGGATCTCAGCAACATTGGGGAAGAACCGTTGGTTCAGGAAGCTCTTGTAGCCAGTCACTGCGATAGAGATCTGTCTGTGGTGTCACTGAGAGGCCGTGACTGGGATGCTGACCAGGGCCTGATAAAGGAATTTACGTCTCTGTTACACACAGTGACCAACACAAGAGAGACCTTTATCTGCTGCACTGATAGGGCCCCACTCAGCGTTACCTGTCAGGGCTGTGTCTTTGCAATTAGGGGCCTGGGTTTGGGGGATTCCCAGGTCCTCTCAGGGCCATTCACTGTGTTATCTGACTCCGAGATGGGAACCTCCCGGCATTTCCTGGCCTGGGGGAGTCTCTGCCCATGGAGGGGAGTGAAACAGCTCCAGGGGCCAGCGCGGAGGCAGGAGTGAGAGCGCCGGGGCCCTGCTCTACGGGCCGCTTTGCGCTACAGACTCAGACATGTGGGGGAGCTGGTCCCAGTGCAATGAGGGGTGGAGTGAGCTGAGGAAGGGGATTCGGTGTCTGGGCCAGGGGAAGGGGAGTGAGAGCCCAGCCCCAGGGCTGTGTGAGTGATGGGCCCAGGCTGGGTAAATGGGACCCGCTCACAGGAAGGAGCCTAGGCAGCTTGTCTCCCGTTCTCGCCACGTGTTCACCTGACCACACGGCTCCTCCCCAACTCCACGTCCTTCACCTGGGCACCTTCCTGTACAACCAGAACCCCTAACCCCTCCTTGCTCTGCTCTGTACCCAGCAGCTCCCTCCCTCAGTGCCGTCTGTGGGGAGGGAGCTGGTGAGCCTGAGCTGGGCGAGTGTTGTGCTCGGGTCAGACAGGGGAGGCTGGAAGCAGGTTGGCTTTGCAGTGTTAAAAGGGCTTCATCGTACACTCCTAGTGACACGGGTGATTTAGCAGCCCCCACACACTATGGGAGTCATGAGATCCTCACAGACATTGACTTTCCTTTGTGTTTCTCTCTCTGTATCCCCCTTGTGTGCTGAGATGCTGCTGCTGGGTGTGACATTAACCCCATCATTTCACAGACCCAATAGAGATGTCATTGGGATCCATGGTACTTTATTCTTGTTTTCCTGGCTTTAATTCCTGGCCTGGCTGCCTGACAATAAGCAGAATTGTCTGCTGGCCCCTCCCCTGCCATTTCCCATGGCCCCAGTGGGAGGCCAGCAGCAGAAAGGTCAGTGCAGACCAGGGACATTTGCTGAGAAGGTGCTGTGGAGGGGAAGCCCAGGATGGAGTCAAAGCCATGGAACGGGAGTGGGGTCCCTGCACTCACAGAGCTGCTGATCGGGATCAGCCAGGCTGCTGAGGAGCCGCTCCCAGGATATGGGACAAACTCCTCACAGGAGCTGAGAACCACCATGAACATCCCCACGCTGGGTTCCCAGTGCCAGGGGACGTGTCAGACCTGCCCCCAGTCCCCAGCGCACAGAGCACGGCAGACACCACATCCACCAATGGATACACAGAGTGAAAATCCCTGGCACTGGGGAGAGAAGGGAGCAGGAGAGAATCCCAGGGGACGAATGCGAGTCGTGTGGCTGGTGCCCGGTTAGACGCACTGGGACCCTGCGGGGATGAGGGGCTGTAAGGACTGAATAGAACAGAACAGAACGTGGGGGAGTGGTGCTGCCTGGCTGCTAACGGGCCAGTGGGCTGGACCCCTTAAACTCCCAACTACTCATTAAATATTGATGTAATGTCCTCTGCAGACTGTGCCCCCTTCCCCCAAATTATTTATAATTAACCAAACCCAGCCCCGACCCCAACCACCAAGAGTCAATCACCTGCCCCTCTGCTGCTGCCCCCCACCCCCAAGTGCCATAGGATCTTCTGGCTCCATCCCCCATCCTGCCCCTGTTATTGCAGCATCACCCAGGGCTCCCTGATGCCCATGTCAGTGGCAGGGCTGGGTGTGTGTGTATGGGGGGGGAATAAAGTTTAGATTTGTGACCACTCTGGGTGCTTCCTGGGGGGAGGAGGGACCCAATCACACACAGAGCAGCCCCTATTGGGTGGAGAGTGACCCCTCATGCTGCTCTGTCTGGGGCTAAAACCAGGTAAGTTCTGGCCAAGTGACCTTTCCATGACTCCTTGTGTTTTTCCCACACTTCTGCAGTGAAATTCACTAAAAATCCCCATGGCCCAGTCACAGCCTTATTGAGAATTACAGGGACAGGCAGGAAATCGGAGGGAATTCTAGTATCAGTATTGGATTATGGAAAAAAGCATCATAATTCAGGAGATTTAATGTGAATATTCAATAATTAAAGGGGAAAACTCAATTCTGCGGGAGCAGCAGCAGCTCGGCCTGGGCTCCTGGTTCCCAATGGCGGCTGCAGCAGCATCTGACCAGGGAAAGGAGCGAGCAGCCTCCCCTCCCTGAGCAACAGCCAGAACCCTCTGGTGGGGGCAGCTGGGGAAACAAACCAGAGACAGAGACCCGGAGAAACGTGGCCCCTGCTGCCATTCAGGGCCCTACAACACCCTCCCTGGGGCCAAGTTCCCATCAGCCCTGGGGGGCCTTTATTTTGGGCACCCCCAGAACAATCCCAGGTCCCTCAAGACACCCCCCTCCTGGGGTGTCCTCATTTCTGTCCCCACCAACTGCTTCTGAGGAGGCGAGAGGCCAATGCTAATGCGGCTGCATCCTCCAGACTTTCCAGAGTCCCCCCATCCCAGCTGTGGAGGGACCCATCCAGACATGAAGGACTGTGGTCAGAGATATGTCTGAGAACAGGAGGTCTCATGGGGAGTGTGAGATGTGGATGGAGAACTGGTCCTAGGGTCAGTATTTTCTGTGGCCACCATCTGGGGGATTCTATTGTTTCTGGTTCTGTTTTTGAACATAAAAAAATGAGGGGCAAAAGCAGCAGGGGGGATGGGGAGAAATTAACAAGGGGGAAAGTGAGGCTGAGTCTCAGGGGAAACATCCCGGCAGTGAGATCTGTGGGGCTGGGGAACCGTCACCCCAGGGCCAGCGCTGGGCACCCCATTATTCCATGTTGCCTCTGGGAACTCTACATCACCAAGCCCCCCGAGACCTCACAGTGCCTATGAGCTGAAACAGCTCCACAGCCACCTCTGTGCCCTGCTCTGGACCTCTCCCTGTGCTCCCTGCAGGCTAAGTGAGACACAGGCATTGGTAGCAGCCTGGTGTATTGCAGCCTTCAGGTTTCCCCAGTGCAGCAGGTGATGCTGCCCCCCACAGTGTGTCAGCTGCACTGCACAGCAGTTACATTCCTGCTGGGACTTCACTCCACCCTCCCCCAAGGAGGAGCTGCCCCTGCTGGTGACAGGTCTCTGCAGGGCCAGGGCCCCTGAGCAAGAGCCCCTGGGGAGTCGCACTGGAACACACAGTGCAACAGGAGAGAGTCTAAGGAGAGATCCTGAGGGAAGCAGAATCAATTGTGAACAGGCCCTAAAGGGCCAGGGTTCAGAGCCTTTGGCTGTTCTGCCTGTAGCTAGTTCCATGAGGTGAGGCCCATGGTTGTGAAATGAATGATTGAGACTGAATTTCCCCTCCCCGTTCCTCTCCCAGGGCCCTGGCTGTTGCAGCCCCCCGCCCCCCATCTCACCCCCGCTCCATCTCTAGGAAGCTCTCACCTGCCCAGTTTGCCTCGATTTTGAACTGTGGGCAGAATTTCTGCTGAGTCTGCATCACTCGCAGCTGGGAGGAGTTAGAGGGAGACTTTCACCAACAGGTATAAACAGCACGTGTGGAAGCCTCCTGCAAAATCCCTGCCCTGTTCACTAGCACAAAACTGGCTGGGGCAGGTGCTTCCCCACCAGGAATGATTGGCGCTCCCATTGCTGTAGGTGGCTTCTCAATAGACCACAGAGGGGATTAAAGGTTCAGTTACCCCCAACTCTTTCATCAAGGTTCCCCATTTGCCCACCCCACCCAGTGCCAGGGGCCCCAAGTGTCTCCCATTTCCTGCTTCCAGATTTCTGACACAATCAGGGTAGTTCTGCCCACTGATGCCTAGAACATTCGCTGAAGTGTTGGAATTGATCAGATGCAGCATTGAAACATTATTGTGTTACAGACAGAGCGGTGAAATGGATTGAGTTGAAGGTAAGGCCTCTGTACATCAAAGCAGCACCCTGGAACCCCCATATTCATCACTGTCAGATAATTATGAAAACATAGAGATGAAATGAATTGAGTTGAATGTAAGAAAAAAAATACACGTATGCCGGCTGGCTGGGATGAAGAGGGGTGTCGGGGGCAGAGGAGTAGGAGGCATGGGGAAGAGGGGTTTAGTTCTGCATCGAGGGATGGGGGATTATACAGATGGGAATACATGGGAATGGGTGACAGGGGAGGGAAGAGAGGTTGAGGGCTCACCTGAGAGGAGGAGGTGGGTGTGATAGGTCCCCACAGCACAACCTGGACTATGGGACCACTGAGCCCTCCAAACCCACCAACCGGGACTGCCTTTCACCCTGTGATGCTGGTGTCAAGCTACTAGCCTTGACAGACACTGCACATACACAGCCATTCACAGGCAGAGACACACCCAGCAGTGTTACATGAATGATCTCCCAGCCACTCATGGACCGTCAATAGGGAGGCTCCAGCCAATTCCCCCCAGCTCCCCTGCCTTACACCTCAGAATTATGCTGCCTTGCACTGGTCAGGAGCCTGGCCAGTGTAAATTCATTACTTACTTCGCCACTTCTTCATAGGAAAGTGGACATGCACCCAGGGCCGGTGCAAGGATATTTTGTGCCCTAGGCGAAACTTCCACCTTGCGCCCCCCCCCCCTCCGCCCTTCCCCCCGGAGCATCGCTTATTATAAACTTTCAAAAATGAATACTGCATAACGTGGCATTGTTCATTAGAATTAATACACGTTCGGCTTGAAATTTTATTTATTTCATTATTTCGTCTACTTATTTAATGAAAATAAATGACCTTGGGTCTCCTGCATGTGGCTAGAGTCCCTCCTGCCCTCCACCCCATGGATGTGGAAAGGGCTGTTTTGGGGATCAGAGCACAGAGCTGGGAGTCGGGATCTGGCTTCTATTCTCCACCCTGCCACCAACTCACTGGATGACTTCAGGCAAGTTACTTCCCCATTCTGTGCTTCAGCTCCCCCCAGCACTAAGGTGTGAAATGGTTCCTTGCTCCTGGGCTGGAAAGTGCAATGCAGGTGGGAGGGGGTGTCTGAAGGCCTGTCTTCCCCACAGGTGTGAGGTGAGGACAGAGTTCCAGCCTCCGTCATGACCGTCCTGGTTGCTTTACTCTGCCCCACACCAATCACTGATGAAGCCCCTTACTCAGAGAGCTCTGGCCCAGGGCAGAGGCGTCAGTGTCATTCTGGGCCTGATTTTCAGAGATGCTGAGAACCTGCGGTTCCCCCGATGTCTGTGGGAACTCCAGGGTTCTCAGTACTTCTGAAACTCAAGGCAATTTATTTCTAATGCTGGGCCAGGACTGAGCCTGCAAAGGCAGGTCCATACACACCCCTCAATCCACAGCAGATCTCCCATCAATCACAATACAGCAATCAGGAGAATGATGAGGGCCAGTTGGCCCAATGCTGGGAGTCGGGAGGATATGGCCCTAATGTGGTCACTAAACTTCTACCTAGTAAAGTTACTGGTGCATCTGCTGTCATTCAGTGGGAGAACAAAAATCTCTTGGGTGCTGCAGCCTGCCCAGCCGCACTTAACCTGAGTTGCTTGCACACGTGCAGTGGTTGTGCACCACACAACTGGTCACCCATGTTACATGAAAATCTGGCTCTGACGGTGTTGTAATTAGACTTAACAGTTACTGCCGCATTTCCTAGAGCTGTTGTCCCAGGCTGGCTGCAGACTCAGGCAGACAGAACTGTGTCGGCTAGATGCCCACCACCTTTGGAAGATTTTCCTTGTAGCCATAAGGGCTCGAGACAGCCGTGTTTCTTCACTGAAAACTTGCAGTGTGCTGCCCCTGCATCTCAGATTAATACCTTGTGTGGGCAGGTGCAGAGCTCAGGGCTTGAAGGCCTCTGGTCTAATGGTCTGAGCCAGTGCAGAACTAGGACCCTCGATCTCCTGTGTTCAAAGCAGGACTCTGACAATGACTCCCCGGGTGATCTTGGGCAACTCATGTCCCTGTTCTCTGCCTTAGTTTCCCCCAAAATAGGGCTCTATTTCCCTGCTCCACAGGGCTGCAGGGATGGAGAGGGATGAAGCCTTGGAAGGTGGCACGTGCTGAGGATGGTTACACTTTTGCAGCTCTTTAACCCTGTATCCTCTGGCAGGGCCATGATCCACCCCCACAGGTGGACCGGTGGCCACGGTCTCCTCTTCCTTTCCCTCACCCCCCCGCCGCTGCATTGCTGTCAATAGGGCCAGCTGCAGGTGGGCTGATGTCACCCGCTCCGATCAGCAGCCGGCAGCCCTTGGGCAGCAGCCACTGCTGCGGCAGGGCGTCCAGGACTGCCAGAGCCGGAGGGAGCAGGCTAGGGAGCGATGCGGCTTGGGGAGGAGGCGGCGGCTCTGGGCTGGCAAGGGGGGTGTGGGTGGGCAGTGATGTGGGGCGTGGCGGAGGGGGGTGGCGGGGCCCGCGGTTGCAGAGGATGCCCGCAGAGGTAGGTGCTAATGCTGCTGCGAGCGGCCCATCTCCCCGCTGGGAGCAATAGTGTAAAAAAAAAATTGGGGGGCACTGCTTTTTGGCGCCCCCAAATCTTGGCGTCCTGGGCAGCCACCTAGTTCGCCTAGTGGTTACGTCAGCCCTGGGTTTAACTCCTCCATCTTGTTGGTAGTTCCCTTCGGTATTTTAGGTGGTTTACCACCAAGTGTGCTGGCTTTTATGCATTTTATTTTTAGGGGCCTCTCTCTCCCCATTCAGTTTATAGGGCGCCTAGGAACCTTACTTGTCTTTCTGGCTCATAGTATCGTTCCTGTGATTGTCTAGGTGCCTAAAAGTCAGGTGATGTGACACTCAGCCTTGCAATAAAAAAAAAAAATCCTACCCCCTAGCACTTTCTGTTCCCTACTTGGAACAGGCTTTAAAGAGGAAGGAAATAATGAAGCCTCCTCTCTCCCTCTGGCTGAGTATCTGCCCCACAGCTCCTAGTAAGGTGAACAATTATTTCTCTTCTATGATTCAGGATATCAATATGTTAAAATTTATTGGAAGGATGAGCAGAAATATTGTTATTCTGCAAGGTGTTAATAAGTGCCATTAATAGATGACAGCATCTACATGTGTCCCCCATTTCCCCTCTTTCAGTATTTCATTCCCTCCAAAGTTAATTGGATTCTGTCCATCGGTGACTTCAACATTCCCTGAAATTCTGGAATGAATTGGATATGATGACATTCTGAAGTTATCATGGGAAAGGTCCCATGACGGATGGGGGGAAAAAAATAGTGAAAGGCAATTGAGCTGAATGTAAGTCCTCACAAGCTTGGCCAAATACTACTTGAATTTTAAATTCAATTATCCAGTCACAACACTGGGAATGGACTCTGTGTAGTACTATTCATGCTAGTATAGTAATAGTATCATTATTATTCCACACTTTATAAATCACACCGTTACTTTTTATAACACATTCTTCTCTCTTCCTGATGACATCAAAATAAGGAAATAAACAAGTCTTTGCAGGCCGAGCTAAATATGATCAGCTAGCACATGCCTCAATAAGGCCCAGCCAAAATAGCTGCCTGCAGCTACAGAAACATATCAGAATGGAAAAGAAGAGAAGAAGAGAAAAAAATCAACCTGAAGAAGATGCAAAGGAGGTGATCTTAAATTTGCAGTGGAAACTGGAGATGCTGTCAGAGAGACAGTTGATATTGGTAAAACGTGATAGGTCGAGCACACAAAACTGAATTTCAAGAGGTTGCAGGAGGAGGTTGAGAAGCTGAGGCTGCACCAATGGATGGATTATCCTGCTTTGATTGGTAATTAGTACTAGCACGGTGTCTGCTCTAGCTACAGACAGAAACAGCTATATTAATACACCAGGGGTATCTGACTGAACTTTGACAATGTTTCACATTCAGTTCCCATTTATTGTGTTAATACAGAGGTAATATTTTAGACATGTTTACAGGTGGGCTTGTTACTTGAAATCTCTTTGACTTCACAAACAAGGTCAGCTCCCAGACTGCTGCATTGGGCAGCACAGCAGGGGAGGAGGTGACCAGCCTGCTGTGGAGAAAGAAGTGGTTCAGGACTATTTAGAAAAACTGGACGAGCACAAGTCCATGGGGCCGGATGCGCTGCATCCGAGGGTGCTAAAGGAGTTGGCGGATGTGATTGCAGAGCCCTTGGCCATTATCTTTGAAAACTCATGGCGATCGGGGGAGGTCCTGGATGACTGGAAAAAGGCTAATGTAGTGCCCATCTTTAAAAAAGAGAAGAAGGAGGATCCGGGGAACTACAGGCCAGTCAGCCTCACCTCAGTCCCTGGAAAAATCATGGAGCAGGTCCTCAAGGAATCAATTCTGAAGCACTTAGAGGAGAGGAAAGTGATCAGGAACAGTCAGCATGGATTCACCAAGGGCAAGTCATGCCTGACTAACCTAATTGCCTTCTATGAGGAGATAACTGGGTCTGTGGATGAGGGGAAAGTAGTGGATGTCTTATTCCTTGACTTTAGCAAAGCTTTTGATACAGTCTCCCACAGTATTCTTGCCACCAAGTTAAAGAAGTATGGGCTGGATGAATGGACTATAAGGTGGATAGAAAGCTGGATAGATCGTCGGGCTCAATGGGTAGTGATCAAAGGCTCCATGTCTAGTTGGCAGCCGGTTTCAAGCGGAGTGCCCCAAGGGTCGGTTCTGGGACCGGTTTTGTTCAATATCTTCATTAATGATCTGGAGGATGGTGTGGACTGCACTCTCAGCAAGTTTGCAGATGACACTAAACTGGGAGGAGTGGTAGATATGCTGGAGGGTAGGGATAGGATACAGAGGGACCTAGACAAATTAGAGGATTGGGCCAAAATAAATCTGGTGAGGTTCAACAAGGACAAGTGCAGAGTCCTGCACTTAGGACGGAAGAATCCCATGCACTGCTACAGACTAGGGACCGAATGGCTAGGAAGCAGTGCTGCAGAAAAGGACCTAGGGGTTACAGTGAACAAGAAGCTGGATATGAGTCAACAGTGTGCCCTTGTTGCCAAGAAGGCTAACGGCATTTTGGGCTGTATAACTAGGGGCATTGCCAGCAGATCGAGGGACGTGATCATTCCCCTCTATTCGACATTGGTGAGGCCTCACCTGGAGTACTGTGTCCAATTTTGGGTCCCACACTACAAGAAGGATGTGGAAAAATTGGAAAGAGTCCAGTGGAGGGCAACAAAAATTATTAGGGGGCTGGAGCACATCACTTATGAGGAGAGGCTAAGAGAACTGGGATTGTTTAGTCTGCAGAAGAGAAGAATGAGGGGGGATTTGATAGCTGCTTTCAACTACCTGAAAGGGGGTTCCAAAGAGGATGGATCTAGACTGTTCTCAGTGGTACCTGATGACAGAACAAGGAGTAATGGTCTCAAGTTGCAGTGGGGGAAGTTTAGGTTGGATATTAGGAAAAACTATTTGACTAGGAGGGTGGTGAAGCACTGGAATGGGTTGCCTAGGAAGGTGGTGGAATCTCCTTCCTTAGAAATTTTTAAGGTCAGGCTTAACAAAGCCCTGACTGGGATGATTTAGTTGGGAATTGGTCCTGATTTGAGCAGGGGGTTGGACTAGATGACCTCCTGAGGTCCCTTCCAACCCTGATATTCTATGATTCTATGGTACTGAATGGAGAAAGCTGAGTGTCTACTGGCAAATTCTACAGCTTTCCCTGTGCTGGAAAAAATAATCTGCTCTTCAAGCTATAAGTAATCCTGAAGTGAAACTGACAGCAATGATCAACATTTATAATTATTTTATTTGTTATGTTGTTTGTGTGTAATTAGTAGTAAATATTGAAATGTGATATCATTTAAAAATTCTTCATCTTGACAAACAATATCCATCAAAAGGCAGAAGAGGATAAGAAATGGGAAAGGGTGATGGATTTCTTCACAATTTCTGAAAACCCCTTCTGATCATTTTTACTCACAATTTCTAAAGATCTGCAGACTTAAAGTAAAATTCCATTGTATTGAATTTGTGCGTGATGTGAGTGTATATAGCATCAATTTCTAAGTATTGTTCCCAATGTTTATATAAACAATTCAGAAGTTCAGCATTTCTCAGCATAAAACAGTTATTTCTGGCTATCAGTTAGAGGAATGAGTTCCTTATTTTGGAATAGGAAAGGAGTCTAGTTTTCTGAGTGATAATTTCTGCACTTATTCAAATCAACACTCACACTATTGCATGTACTGCAAAAGGAATATTACTTTATATCATGAAATAAATGTAATACTTTATTAAATAAATATACATAAGATACGTAGCGACCAGCACTCTAAGATGACCCCGGTTCTATCTTTGAATGAAATAAATGTGTCTTTCATGTGTCCAATATGGAAAATGACAGCAAAGTTAGGGACAAAGCAGGAAAAAGATGATAGATCAGGAAATCTGACTGGTCAGATTTTGCTGCATACTGCAAATCCTACACAATCAGAAGAACATTTTGAAACAAACAAACAAACAAAAAGTCACAGATGGAAAACACTTTTATTGGAAGACCCTCCAGAAATGAAAATACCACAACAGAATATGGAAAATAAAATAAAATTCACTTTGAAAGGGGCTCTTATTTTCAGCAACTCACAGAAGCAACTGGTATTGTCCAAAAATGTGGAATTTCATTGTCTTTATAGTTAGGCAGGACTTAATAACATGACTCAGTATAAAAAATGAGGAATTATTATAGAAATGATTTTTTAAAATCAAGTCTTGGGGACTCTAAATAGAGTGGATGGGAGAGTGGGCAAAATGAGAAGATCCAATATCCCACTTCTTTTCCTCTAAATCGAGCATCAGCATCATACAGACGGCAGCAAGTAGTGGAGGCAAAGGGAGGATGAAAATGACTAACTTGCCCTTTTCCAGTCTCCATTCAGGCCATCTCCCAGGCACTACACACAGACTTCCCCCACTCACATCTCTTTGTACACACTGTACTATGGAGCTAGTAAGTAATTGTCCTGGAGCAGGCTCAGGGCCCTGAGCCTGCTACCGGAGGGGCAGTGGCGGCTCACACACCTGGGAGCCGCACAACCCAAGCATGGCAAGGGGGAAGCTGGGGGGCGCATGGGGGCCGCTGCCTGCATGCATCTGCTGCAGCCTGCAGAAGCCCCCGGGGGGGGGCGCCAGGCTGCAGCCTGGGCAGGAGGGGCGGGGGGCACGGCTGCTCCCCGATAGTGGCACCGCTGCCTTTGCAGGGATGCTGCCCCCCCTGCACCGCACCGGCTCCTCCATGGCTTGAGCTCACCGCCCCCGTAAGCCGATGCTTTGGCTCTCTGGTCCTCCGGAAGGTGGCTCCTCACTGCCGAGCCAGGGCACTGCTTTTTACCTCCAACCACTTGGCGCCCTAGGTGACAGCCAACTTCGAGGGGGGCCTCTCGTGTTCTACTGTGTAGTCGGTGTCATCCCCACAATGAATAGTCATTGAGTGGGGTGATCCAGGGGAAGCAGCTCAAACATCCAATGTGGCTGGACGGGGCAGGACATCAGCACTGCAGGGGAGGGGTGGGTGTGGCAGTGACATCACAAGGGCCTTTGGCAGGACCTCAGCCTATTGGACAAAGGTGGTGGGGAGGTGATGATCTCACAGAGAGATCTTGACATCAGCCAGGCAGGACAGAGGTGCAGGACAGGGGCAACCTTGGAGATCCCTGTGGCTTTGCTTCAGCATGTCTCCTTCTCGATGTCTCTCCTTGAGGACTGAGAGAGAATTCAGTTTCATGTACGTGAGTGCAAGGAGGACACTCTTAGGAGTTTTCTCCTTTTCTTTTACTGATTTTGCTAGAAAACAGATGTCCCTGTATAGAAGGTAAGAGCCTCCGAGAGGTTTGGAACCTGTTCAGTCTGATCCATCAGGTGCCGGCTGATTTTTAGGAAAGGAAAACACTAGATTGTGGGAGCAGCATTTTATTTCCGATCTAGGATTTTGTCCCTTAGAATTACTGGGGACATTTGGGGTTTCTCCTTTTTGTTTTCCCTTTTCCTGTCTCTCCCTCCTTTCTCTTCTTCTCTTGCATCTTTGTCCTTTTCCTCTGCTCTCTGTTCACCACCAGGACCTGTCTGTGCATGTGGAGTGGGAGGTGGCGGGGTTTGCACTCCAATTCTCATTGCGGGAGGCCCTCCCAAAGACATGTGGCTGGAACAGTGTTCTAAGAGTGACTCCCTCCGGTGGTGACCTGGGACATCTGGTGAGAACTCTCAGCTTTCTGATTCTCAGAGTCTCAATCAGGGCCGGCTCCAGGGTTTTGGCCGCCCCAAGCAGCCAAAAAAACAAAAAACAAAAAAAACGTGATCGTGATCGCGATCTGCGGCAGCAATTCGGCGGGAGGTCCTTCGCTCCGAGCGGGACTGAGGGACCGTCCGCCGAATTGCCGCCGAATAGCTAGACTTGCCGCCCCTCTCCGGAGCGGCCGCCCCAAGCACCTGCTTGCCAGGCTGGTGCCTGGAGCCAGCCCTGGTCTCAATGCTGATTGCGTGAGCATGGGGCTCTTGTGAGGGAGGAGACTCAGGTCCTTGTTACTCTCTTTTAAGACCAAGGAAATAAGCCATAACCAAACATGTTTTTGATTGCGCTTGCTGCTTTTCTCCATTCATTGTCTTTGAGTAATTCATGATTCTCTCTCTAATGGGCTAGTTCTTCTAAAATACTTACTGAATAATTAGGTTTTAATAAAATCATATGCAAACCCATACTTCTAGTAACAAAGGAGTCAGGCGGCACCCTACAGAATGGGGGGACAGCCTGCTGGAAAGCAGTGACCCTGAAAAGGATTTCGGGGCCATAGTGGACGAGCTGCTCAACATGATCTGTCAATGTGAAACTGTGGTAAAAAAGGTTAAAGCCTTTCTTGGATGGATAGAGTAGTGAGTATGGAAAGGGAAGTGATACAGCATTGGTGAGACTGATATTGGTATGCTGAATCCAGTTCTTGTGTCCACATTTTGAATATTATGTTAAAAAAATTGGAGAGGGTACAGAAAAGATTCATAATTGAGTGATGGGGATGATGCCTTATAATGAGACATTGAAAAAGCTCAATCTGTTTAGTATATACAAAAGAAGAATGAGAGGTGAGTTGCTTCACTTCATGGAGAGAAAATGTTGAGTATAAAAGGGCTCTATTATCTAGAAGAGACAGGCATGACAAGACCGCATGGATGGAGTCTGAAATCAGAAAAAGTATAATGACAATAAGACCCAGATTTGTAAGAGGGTGATTCATCATTGGAACAAACTACGAAGAGAAATGATGGCTTCTCCATCTCTTGATATATTCTAATAAAGACTAGATGACTTTCTGGAAAATGTTTGAGTAAAAGAAAAACCCAGCTCTTCTGACATACAGGAGGCCTTAGGATACGCAGGGGATCAGATTAGATGCTCTAATGGTTCCTTCTGGCCATAAAGTCTACTAACTTATGAAAACCTGATTGCGGCCTGGGGAAGAGCCTCTCGTGTTCTACTGTGTAGGCAGTGTCATCCCCACAATGAAGAGTCATTGAGTGGGGGTGATCCAGGGGAAGCAGCTCAAACATCCAATGTGGCTGGACAGGGGCAGGACATCAGCACTGCAGGGGAGGGGTGGGTGTGGCAGTAACATCACAAGGGCTTTTGTCAGGACCTCAGCCTATTGGACAAAGGTGGTGGGCAGGTGATGATCTCACAGAGAGATCTTGACATCAGCCAGGCAGGACAGGGGCAACCTTGGAGATCCCTGTGTCTTTGCTTCAGCACGTCTCCTTCTCGAGGTATCTCCTTGAGGACTGAGAGAGAATTCACTTTCACGTACATGAACGCAAGGAGGACCCTCTTCGGAGTTTTCTCCTTTTCTTTTATTGATTTTGCTCGAAAACAGACGTCCCTGTATAGAAGGTAAGAGCCTCTGAGAGGTTTGGAACCTGTTCAGTCTGATCCATCAGGTGCCGGGTTAATTCTAGGAATGGAAAACACAAGATTGAGGTGGCAGCATTGTATTCCCAATGTAGGACTTGTCCCTTAGAATCACTGGGGACATCGGGGGTTTCTCCTTTTCGTTTTCCCATGAAATTTTTCACCCCTTATTTCCTGGGCTCTATCCCTGCCTCCGGGGAGCGGGGGGGGGGGGTTGTTGTCTGTTAGTTAGAACAGGAGTCAGGACTGTTGGCTTCTCTTTCTGGCTCTGTCACCGCTTTGCTATGTGACACCTTGGGTAGGTCCAATGGGAATAGGGTTAATTCTCTAACTCCAGGCAGCAGTGAGCCTGGGGGAGATAAGGGATGTTCAAGCCATCTGTGAAGGAGAAAGGGATGTTTCCAGGTGTTGAATGTCAAGAATTCTAAACTTTGCTAAAATGGCTAGTCTAGAGAAACAAGAAATAGTTGGGGCCAAACTTGAACCATTGTCTTTTTTAAAGCCCATTCAGGGATGTGAGTCCCAGAGAGCCATAGAGAGGGGGAGCAACTTCCCCAAAGTCCCACAGATCAATAGGCAGCAGTGGAACCAGGAGTGACACTCCCTCTCAAAGGCAGGGGGACCGGATATGAGGGCCTGGTTGCAATTGCCAGCTGTGGGAGGGAGTGTGCAGTAGTGGTTAGTGAAGGGGTCCATCCATGGCTCTGACATTCGGTGTGACCCTGAGCCGGTAGCTGAGGCCCATTTGCCATCAGTAGGGTTGGGGTCCCATTGCTACAGCCCAGGGGGTTTGGGAGGCTCCAGGAAGGTGTGTAAAGTGCTGGGATGTCAGGATCTTGGAGGCACTGTCACCTCCGCACTAGGGGGGTGTTCTGCACCCCGCTGCTGCTGGCTGAGTTTCTCCATCCCTTGGCAATAAGACAGACTCTTGTTTTCACAGCCAGTTGATCGCCCTAGTGTCATCACCCTGCCTGCTGGCTGGGCAGGGTAACTCCTCAGGTCACCACCCTCTCCAGCCTCCCTTGGGCTTGGGGAGTGAGGAGGAGGGCGAGGGACATCTGCTGACCCTGAACATCCGCCATCCATCGCTCCATCACCTAGAGCATGTGAGTGGCTTTAGGGTTCCTTGGTGGCTTCCCCTGTCTGTCTGGGGAGAGGCAGAAAGAGGAGGAGCGATCATTTCCAAAGGGGGATTTCATTTCCAAACAGCCCCCAAGAGCCTCTCACTCTCAGACTGGGCAGGGGCTTCTCCAGAGCCATCTCCAGTGTGTTTGGAAAGGTCCCAGCAATGGGGCTCCCAGCCCTTCCCTTGAGGGACAGTGTTCCCCAGGCTGAGAGTCTCTGAACTGGGCCAGACCCTGTGAGCTGCTGAGCATGGAAATCAATGGGGAACAAGGAGGGCCCTGGTCTTCCTGTGCCTAGGGTCTTTGTGACTTTGACATGGGGAATCGTTTCCCAGGAGAAGTCCGGACTCCTGGGTTCTGTTCTTTCTCTAGCCTGGGCGGGGGAGTGTGACCTGGGACGACAGGAGGGGGCTGCTTGTCCAGAGTGACTGATGCTCTTTGGGACTGACCCCATTGCTCTAAAAGGATGAGACTTCCTGGATATTGTAGCAGCAGGGATTACGAGGGGGAACGTTGGGAGCAGATCATTCAATGAACTCCTGCCAGTGTGTGTAGCTTGCACTCCCTGCACTCCTGTGGGGGGAGAAGGGGCTGCTCTGGTTGGAGCAGGGATGAGGAGGGATCGAAAAGGCCCATGAGTGAAAGGCTGCCTTGACCCCAGACTCACACCTGCTCCCCGCTCGGTTCCAGGATGGCCAGGCTCCTGAGGATGTTCAGGAAGAAGGCTCTGCAGGTGGCCCCAGAGCCTGAGGGAAGCAGCTGCCATCTTCTCCACGGGCAGAGCAACCCCTCCGTCCCCGCTGGCGGGGAAGCAGCTCCCGTCCAGGCCAGAAGGCGGAAGTGCTCAGCCTTCTGGCAAACAAAACCAGGTCCTGGCACAGGCGCCGAGCTGGGAGAGGCCCCGACCAGGCCCAAATGGAGCTGGCTCAGGATGCGGTTTCGCAGACAGGACCCAGCCGAGGAGGGGCGCCGGGCAGGGAGGCTCTGGGGCTTGTTGTGTGGGCAGCAGCGGCGCCAGGAGCCCAACCCTCATTCCCAGCAGGAGGCATCGCCCTGCCCGCCCACTGAGGACCTTCCAGCTCCCTCAGGCCAGGAGGTGGAAGATCCCTGTCCCAGCACCAGCAGCTCAGCATGGGACAACAGCAGCGCCTGGGTCTCTGGCAGCAGCGACGCCGATGGACGCTGCTGCTTTGTTCCAGGTGAGGAGCCAGGCTGGGCTCAGGGAGGGGTGAGGACAGGGATGTGAACACCCTGGGCCCAGACGCTCTCCCAGTGATATGGCGGGTGGGGGGGTCCCCAGCCCAGGTGTCTGGCCTGAGCCATGTGAACCCCACTGACACCAGCAGCAGTCACACAGCTGCCCCTTCAGCAAGGGGAACTGGGGGTGGGGGCATCAAGAGCTGCTGCCACTTTGGTCCTAGATGCTCTGGGGCTGGGGGAGTCGGCACCTCCCATGGAGTCCTGGACAGTGGAGGGGCGGGGCTCTCAGCTATGGGCTTCTGAAGCTGTTGGGGGCTGGAGGTATCCCTGAGAGGGAGGTGTGGGGCTCAATCTGCCCTGGGTGCCTGAGGTGGGAAGGGGGGTCTTTAATCTTGCTCTCCCCACCACGCCCCTGTCCTTCCCCCAAGTGGCAGCAGGCATCACCCTGTTCCTTTCTCTCCCGGGTGCAGGGACCCCCAGGGATTCAGAGGAGGAGGAATGGGTGGACATGGCCACAGATGAAGCTGCTCTCAAGATCATCCGAGAGCAGCTCCAGTGCTGAGAAAAGGTACAAATGTTCCCCACCTGGGCTGGAACCAAGATTGTCCTGTCCCTTCCCAGCATCCCTGGGCTTTAAACTAGGTTCACCGGGGGAAGGAGACCAAAGCCCTGAGGTAAGTGGGGAAATGGGATCCTGGGAGGAAGCACAAGCAGGAGAGCGCAAGAGGGGAGGACTCCTGTCTCATGCTGAGAAAGAGGGACGATCGATGAGTTATCTTAAGTGCCTATACACAAATGCAAGAAGCCTGGGAAACAAGCAGGGAGAACTGGAAGTCCTGGCACAATCAGGGAACTATGATGCGATTGGAATAACAGAGACTTGGTGGGATAACTCACATGACTGGAGTACTGTCATGGATGGATATAAACTGTTCAGGAAGGACAGGCAGGGCAGAAAAGGTGGGGGAGTTGCGTTGTATGTAAGAGAGGAGTATGACTGCTCAGAGCTCCGATATGAAACTGCAGAAAAACCTGAGAGTCTCTGGATAAAGTTGAGAAGTGTGAGCAACAAGGGTGATGTCGTGGTTGGAGTCTGCTATAGACCACCAGACCAGGGGGATGAGGTGGATGAGGCTTTCTTCTGGCAACTAGCAGAAGTTGCTAGATCGCAGGCCCTGGTTCTCATGGGAGACTTTAATCACCCTGATATCTGCTGGGAGAGCAATACAGCGGTGCACAGACAATCCAGGAAGTTTTTGGAAAGTGTAGGGGACAATTTCCTGGTGCAAGTCCTGGAGGAACCAACTAGGGGCAGAGCTTTTCTTGACCTGCTGCTCACAAACAGGGAAGAATTAGTAGGGGAAGCAAAAGTGGATGGGAACCTGGGAGGCAGTGACCATGAGATGGTCGAGTTCAGGATCCTGACACAAGGAAGAAAGGAGAGCAGCAGAATACGGACCCTGGACTTCAGAAAAGCAGACTTTGACTCCCTCAGGGAACAGATGGGCAGGATCCCCTGGGAGAATAACATGAAGGGCAAAGGGGTCCAGGAGAGCTGGCTGTATTTTAAAGAATCCTTATTGCGGTTGCAGGAACAAACCATCCCGATGTGTAGAAAGAATAGTAAATATGGCAGGCGACCAGCTTGGCTAAACAGTGAAATCCTTGCTGAACTTAAACGCAAAAAAGAAGCTTACAAGAAGTGGAAGATTGGACAAATGACCAGGGAGGAGTATAAAACTATTGCTCAGGCATGCAGGAACGAAATCAGGAAGGCCAAATCACACTTGGAGTTGCAGCTAGCAAGAGATGTTAAGAGTAACAAGAAAGGTTTCTTCAGGTATGTTAGCAACAAGAAGAAAGTCAAGGAAAGTGTGGGCCCCTTACTGAATGTGGGAGGCAACCTAGTGACCGAGGATGTGGAAAAAGCTAATGTACTCAATGATTTTTTTGCCTCTGTCTTCACAAACAAGGTCAGCTCCCAGACTGCTGCACTGGGCAGCACAATATGGGGAGAAGGTGACCAGCCCTATGTGGAGAAAGAAGTGGTTCGGGACTATTTAGAAAAACTGGATGTGCACAAGTCCATGGGGCCGGATGCGCTGCATCCGAGGGTGCTAAAGGAGTTGGCGGATGAGATTGCAGAGCCATTAGCCATTATTTTTGAAAACTCATGGCGATCGGGGGAGGTCCCGGATGACTGGAAAAAGGCTAATGTAGTGCCCATCTTTAAAAAAGGGAAGAAGGAGGATCCGGGGAACTACAGGCCAGTCAGCCTCACCTCAGTCCCTGGAAAAATCATGGAACAGGTCCTCAAGGAATCAATTATGAAACACTTAGAGGAGAGGAAAGTGATCAGGAACAGTCAGCATGGATTCACCAAAGGGAAGTCGTGCCTGACTAACCTAATTGCCTTCTATGATGAGATAACTGGCTCTGTGGATGAGGGGAAAGCAGTGGATGTGTTATTCCTTGACTTTAGCAAAGCTTTTGACACAGTCTCCCACAGTATTCTTGCCGCCAAGTTAAAGAAATATGGGCTGGATGAATGGACTGTAAGGTGGATAGAAAGCTGGCTAGATCGTCGGGCTCAACGGGTAGTGATCAATGGCTCCATGTCTAGTTGGCAGCCGGTTTCAAGCGGAGTGCCCCAAGGGTCGGTCCTGGGGCCGGTTTTGTTTAATATCTTTATTAATGATCTGGAGGATGGTGTGGACTGCACTCTCAGCAAGTTTGCAGATGACACTAAACTAGGAGGCGTGGTAGATACACTAGAGGGTAGGGATCGGATACAGAGGGACCTAGACAAATTAGAGGATTGGGCCAAAAAAAACCTGATGAGGTTCAACAAGGATAAGTGCAGAGTCCTGCACTTAGGACGGAAGAATCCCATGCACTGCTACAGACTAGGGACCGAATGGCTAGGTAGCAGTTCTGCAGAAAAGGACCTAGGGGTCACAGTGGACGAGAAGCTGGATATGAGTCAACAGTGTGCTCTTGTTGCCAAGAAGGCTAACGGCATTTTGGGCTGTATAAGTAGGGGCATTGCCAGCAGATCGAGGAACGTGATCGTTCCCCTTTATTCGACATTGGTGAGGCCTCATCTGGAATACTGTGTTCAATTTTGGGCCCCACACTACAAGAAGGATGTGGAAAAATTGGAAAGAGTCCAGCGGAGGGCAACAAAAATGATTAGGGGTCTGGAGCACATGACTTATGAGGAGAGGCTGAGGGAACTGGGATTGTTTAGTCTCCAGAAGAGAAGAATGAGGGGGGATTTGATAGCAGCCTTCAACTACCTGAAGGGAGGTTCCAAAGAGGATGGAGTTCGGCTGTTCTCAGTGGTGGCAGATGACAGAACAAGGAGCAATGGTCTCAAGTTGCAGTGGGGGAGGTCCAGGTTGGATATTAGGAAACACTATTTCACTAGGAGGGTGGTGAAGCACTGGAATGCGTTACCTAGGGAGGTGGTGGAGTCTCCTTCCTTGGAGGTTTTTAAGGCCCGGCTTGACAAAGCCCTGGCTGGGATGATTTAGTTGGGAATTGGTCCTGCTTTGAGCAGGGGGTTGGACTAGATGACCTCTTGAGGTCCCTTCCAACCCTGATATTCTATGATTCTATGATTCTATGATTCTATGATCCCCACCCCCTGCTAAGGGTCTTGTCCCTGATGATCCACCACCCCTAATGGGGCCCTTTTACATCCATGATGTAGGACCCGCAAGATGGGGGTGTTTGTCCCACAACAGCCGAGGTCTCCTCCCCCCACAGGCACTCTCCCAGTTCCTGATCCTGCTTGTGTAGGAGTCGTGGGGGATTTGGACACTAGGCGGGTCCCCACAATCTCCCATTGAGGCCTGAGCCCTGGAGCTGGTGTGGGTAGGGCAGGAAGGTCCCTAGCTAACAGGTTCTCTCTCGCTGTACCCCACTCCTGGTGGGTACAGGATGAGGGGCAGCAGCTCATGTTCCTGCAGGCCATCCACCCCGCATGTCTCGCTGCACAGGAGAGAGGGCAGGACACGCTGGAGCCGCGCTGCTGCAAGGCAGCTGTGGTGAAGAGGATTGTGGTGAGTGAGACATGTCATACGGCAGCTGGAGGGAGGAGAGAGGCATGGGATTGGCAGGGGTATCACCGAGCTAATCGGTGGGGGCTGGGTGGTGTTGGAGGGGGCAGCAGAGGGCAGGGATTGCTGGGGCTGAAGACTGGGGAGAAGAGAAGGGAGAAATTCTGAGATTGGGCAGTGGGGGAATTGTGGGGCTGGAGGGCAGCTGAGACTGGGGGACAAGGAATCGCATGGTCCCAGCTCGGTAGTCGGGATGGTGCTGAATGGGGGCAGTTTTGACAGGGAGGAGGAAAGAAGGTGATTGGGACTGAGCTGGGCAGGAATCCTGGAAGGGGGACAAGTTTGATGGGCAGGAAGAAATCAGAGGAGCAGGAGGTAGTGGGGGATCCTGCTGGCCATGTGGGGCACTGGCTGTGTAATCTCCTCACTGGGAGGTGTCAGTAGGGCCCGAATCTCACATGCTCCTTTGTCTCCTTCGCATCTCACAGAAGCGCATTGAGGAGATTCCTGATGACTCTCCACCCAACGCCATCCTCGCCAACTCCCTGATTGCAGTGGGCAACCTCAGGTACCGAGACAGCCCTTCTCCCCTCCCCCCCCCCCCCCCGCTGGCTCCCCTAACCCCAGTGCTGCTCAGGCCCAAGGCTGGGAGTCACTGTCCCTCCTGCTCCCAGGTCACCTCCCAAGAGTGGCTCCTCTGGCAGAGATGGTGGGGTGGGAAGGTTCACTCTCTCCTGGCCGGGCTGTTCTTTTCACTCCAATAACATTACAGGGGCCTTGGGGAGGGGCTCACTCCCGGGCTCAGATACAGGAGGGGCAGCAGGCTCCAGGGAACAGGCGCTATTCCTGTCCTGCCACTGTCTGTCTGGGACGCCTTGGCCTTGTCATTCCCTAGCTCAGTGCCTCAGTTTCCATTCTCACCAGCCTGTGCCTATATCCCTGTGGTTTCGTGTCCGTGTTGGCGACAGTCCCACCCTCGTACTGCACAGTCTAATACCAGCTCCTCTCTCTTGCCAGCACCATGAATCCTGCCCTTGAGCCAGACCTAGAGACCCACCTCTTGTGAGCTGCCCTTCGCTCCGTCTTCACCCTGGGCATGGAGAAGGACACCACCCACATCCTCCTCCTCCATCCTCCTACTCTTCCAGAGTGGTCCTTGGTCCCTGCTCTCTTGATTCCCTGGAGCTCCAGATTTAGGGGTGGGGTAGGCAGAGATGGAACAAGCAGCAGGGTTGGATCCTTCCCTCCAGAGGATTACCCCTCCCTGGGGGATTTCTTTCTTTCTTTCTTTCTTTCTTTCTTTCTTTCTTTCTTTCTTTCTTTCTTCCATATGCCGTGATTTGCCCAGCAGCCCAGCTTCCATCCATAGCAACTTGGCTGTTTCATATTCGTCTGCCTACAAGGCCGTCTGCAGACACCTGCTAAGCTCATGGATCAAAGATCCAGGTGTCATCAATTCTTGCTAATTGCCTGCAGTGGGATGTGAATGAGAGAGGCCAGGATATGTGTTTGGGAGTCTCACCAGTGCTTCCCAGAGACCCCTCTTCCCATCCTGTGGCAGGTGTAGGCCCAGTTTCCCTAACTCTGACCCATGCTTTGCAGGCTTGGCACAAAGTCATGTCAGAGCTCCTGGATGCCGTGCTGGGGAACCTGCTGGCAGAGTCCCCAGACACAGACAGGCTCTGGGGGGATTGTGCTCTCAGTGACTCCCTACATCCCACCAAGGATTTTAGTAGCAGGGAAGGGCGAGGGTTCAGTCTCCTTTCTGGTGAAGTGTTCAGGAATCAGGAGTTCTGGGAGGATGGGACCAGCCCCAACACCGAACCTTGTCCCAATCTAGAGAGACCCTGACAAGTTGTGACCTGCAGGATACAAGCTGCGTCCTGGGGGGAAGAATCCCCTTCTAAAGCTCTGTGATCAATGACTCAGCTATTCCCCCCTGCGCATAATGTCTCGGGCCCCTGGGGCTGGGGGGGTGGGGCTCATTTGCAAAGCACCACCTGCCCATTGATCCTGACCTGCCTCCTTTCCCCACAGCATGTCAACCTCTGGATCATGTCCAGGGTGTCGCGCGAGAGAGCTAGGGCCATTAGGAGCAGCACAGCCCTGCTCAGATACACAGTCACCCTCCCTGAGTTTGACCTAAGTGACCTCTGACCCCAGCTTCCTGACTCCAGGCGTAGGCGGGCTGGCTCCAACGGGCTGTAGGATCTGCTGCTGCAGGGGCTGTGGGTTAGGAGTGTTCCTCATGGGGAGGCAGAGTCAGAGCAGGGAATGAGCCTGGCTTGAGTCAAGTTCTTCTTGTCCCGGTTAAGTGTTGTCCCTGGGCCTTTAAGGGGACCGTGCTCCAGCCCCTGCTTGGCATCCCAAAGCAGCTCCTGGCTCCCTTGGCAGCAGAGCAAATGAAGGGTCTATCTCAGGCTTCTCTCCCCCAGCATCTCCTGCAGAGGGGCTAAGGGGAAGGTGCCTTCTGGGCCAGGGGGACAGGGAGCTGACAGGAAAATGCTGATGGAGTCCCCTCTCCTCTCCCTTCCATTAGATCTCAGCAGAGTTCCCTAGGATGGGGCACCATGTGGCACAGCTGGCTCTGTTTGTCAGTGACCCAGACAAGGACATCAGCCAGCAGGCCAGGGAGGGGACTTACCGGCTCTACCAGCTGCTGCTCCAACAGAGGGGTAAGGAACCCGCTGGGACACGGAACCCAATAGGGGACTGAGAGTGACCATGGGTGGATAATGGGACCCCAGACAATTTCTCTCAGACTGACCCCAGCTGGAGGACAAGTCTCTCTCTGCCTCTGTTAATCTCCACTCCACTGTGCAGCCACCAATGGGATTGGAAGGACACAGAAACTGCAACCAGAAAGATAAAAGTGCCCACAGCCCGGCTCCATGCGCATTCCCACACCTTGCCCTCTCTGTCTATTTCCCTTTCTATTAACTCTGCTGTTTTAGATAAACGATGGCACTAAATTAGGGGGCTCTCCAGGGATAGCAGATAGAGTTTTAAGGCCTGAGTTCTCAGTGGCACGGGATTACCAACCCCAAACTTTTGAAAATCATGAGTCAGGACCCCCAAAATGATGCAACCGCCTTTTATGAGACATAAAAATAAAAATGATAATAAATGTTGAGTTCTTTCGATTTGCCTTCTGGCTTCTCAGCCCTTTAGGCTGCACTTAGATCACATTTTTATAGTTTTTCTCTGTAAGCAAGAAACTTCCTTTGTTTAGGAAACAAAAGCCAAGAGTCTCACCTCGTCACATGCTTCCAGGAGCTGGGGCTTTAACAAACACACCAAATATCAGGCAGAACCATTCTCTGAAGTGTTCCTAGCCTCTGTTTACCAGAAGCTGGGAATGGGTGACAGGGGATGGATCACTTGATGTTTGCCTGTTCTGTTCATTCCCTCTGAAACACCTGGCATTGGCCACTGTCAGAAGACAGGATACTGGGCTAGATGGACTATCGGTCTGACGCAGTATGGCCATTCTTATGTTCATGAGACTCATTATAAAATCATGAATGTTGGCAACACTTTTGACACTGCGTCTCCTTTACACTGAGGCAGAGCTGCGTTAGCGTATGTCAGAATCAGGCCTTTGAAACACTGATTCCAGCTTCACCAAGTTTTTGGCCTGTGAATTGAATATCCCTAGACTCGGAAGGATTCGATTTTATTGGTAGATGTCAGTAACTGTTGATTTCACTGTACACACACAAACCATGGGACAATATTTCCATTGATAAATGAAATTTTCAAATAGGCACAGTAAGAAAAATGCTGCTTGAGAACTTACTAGAGTTTGATTTAAGGAGATTTACTTAGTATATTTTGACATGTGATGTTGACAATTTGTGTTTTAACAGTTACACTTTTAAACTTTTTGAATCTCCGTGTCTACTGTCATAAACTAATTATTGTCTGACTAAAATATTGTCTGAATACCCCCCCAATTTCCCACAACTGTGAACAATAATATTGATAAAAACTGAAACTTTGAAAGTTTAAATAGATAAATATATAACCATTCATACAAATAAATATTAAACTTATCAGTCAAAATTACATATTAAATCAAATGAATTCTGCCAAGCCTAAATATCACTCCTTAGACATGTAGTTCTGTCAGCTCATCAGGACAAGGGGAAGCTGATGTCCATGTGAATCCCCAGTGACCCCCCACACCAGCAGAGGGGGCTGATTTCAGGATCGGAGCCTTATTGGGACATTTCTCACCAAAGCCTCCAGGGCTGGAATGTTACCGGTGATCTGTCTCCAGCTCAGCAAACAGCCTGAGTCAGTTCCAGGAAGGGAAACACCCAATTGCTGCTGCTGCAGGCGGGGCATATTTCTGAGCTCAGGAAAGTGAAACTAACCCTGTTACCTGTCCAGAGGGAGCCATGGCCACAGACAACCCCATGGAAAGTCTCCAGGAGGAAACTACATGTCCCGTCTGTCTGGAGTATTTCACAGAACCTGTCACTCTGGAGTGTGGGCACAATTTCTGCCGAGCCTGCATCGCCCAGTGCTGGGAGGGATCGAATACAGATGTCTCCTGCCCTCAGTGCAGAGAAACTGTGCAACAGAGAAACCTCAGGCCGAACAGGCAGCTGGCAAATGTTGTAGAAATAGCCAAACGGTTGAGTTTACAGGCAGCAAAGGGAACAGAAGAGGAGAGGGTGTGTGGGGAACACCAGGAGACTCTGAAACTGTTCTGTGAAGAGGATCAAACTTCTGTCTGTGTGGTTTGCCACCTGTCCCGGGATCACAGAGATCACAGGGTGGTTCCCCTAAAGGAGGCTGCCCAGGAGTACAAGGTAGGGAATTGCTGTCAAGTTTAATGGGTAATAACTTTGGATTTTAATTACAGGCTGATTTCATTGAAAGCTGCCTGTCACAGGTGTGATGCATCATTCAGCTCTGTAAAGCCTTCACTGTATGGGAGATGCTATAACAAAATTAATGATCTGGCAGTGTGGAGACAGAATCAGAATATCAAGTCTTAAAAGATATCTGCTCTGGGAAACTTTTCTCTGAGATTCTGAATGCTTTTCAAACCCAGCTTCCACTGCTGAAATAAGGGGACTTTTTACACAATGGCCGGTGTTAACAATCAGTGAGGTTTAAATCATAAGAGCTGCAGGCCAGTCTATGGGAGTGTGTTACTTTGAGACTGGAGAACTGATCATTTAAATATCAACACCGTTAATTATTTTGTTCCCCTGTGAGAGGAGAGAGGGAGAATTACAGCTCGGCACCATTTATTGCCAGTGATGCCTCCTTCCAATGTCACAAGCGGGTGATGTTTGGGAGATGCCACCTCTTATTTTTTCCCCAGTAAAGGAGGACCAGGCGCAGAGAGCCCATCAGAGTCCAGTGGTACAGTCTAGCTACATGAGGGGAGTCTGGCCCCAGGAGCCCCTTGGAGCCAATCAGCAACTCCATCCTGTTTTGAACATTGCACCATCTACTGTGAAAAGATCATGGTGTTTCCTTTTGGTGACTCACATAGGTGGAGCTTATTTTGTCGGTGGAGCTTCAAAGAATCCAACCACCTTCTCTCTCCCCCCCCCCCCCCCCATTCTGATTCCTGCTTACTTAAGAAGCTGTTTTGCTGGATGCAAAGGCTGCTTTTCCGTCTCCTGTCTCTCACTAGCCCCTGCTGGCTCCTCCCTCACTGCTTCCCTGCAGCAGCACCGCAGGGGTGTCACCGAACAGCTCCCCAGGAGCTCTCAGCAGCAGCTGCAGCAGCAGCAGCCTGGGCCCTTGGGCAGAGGGGAGGAGAGAACTCGAGGGCTCAGAGAAGAGTGAAATGGGGAAATTTCTGGAGGGGGCTCCGGGGGGGCTGCCAGGGGTGTTGCACAGAGCAGGGCTGATGGGGCAGCAGCACGTTGCTGTGCTGTGTGAATGAATCACACGGTGTCAAAGGGGAAGAGAGCCCTGGGGTATTACAGCTCTGGAGCAGTTATAATTATGGGTGGCACATTCCCCCAGACCGAGTGTGTTCCCTGTTCCTCACTGACCTCCAGCCACGTCACAGCTTCACCCTGTACAGTTCATGGGACTGCGCTGGCTCCGGTGCTCAGCTGCTGCCTGAGGGAGGCCACATGGGAGCCTGGACAGACGAGAGCACAGTGAGGTCTTGTTCCTGGCCTGGGTCTGGGTACAGTGCAGCGAGGTGCTGTCCCAACCTCTTCACTCTCGCTGGCAGGAGGGATCGTTCAGAACCTTCCCAGCTCTTTCCCCTCTGGCCTGTGCTCAGTGATGTGAAACTTGAGCTCAAACACAGGCCCTGAGAAGCCCTGAGTGTCTGCAGGAAGCAGAGCCCCTGCTCTGAGACTGGCGTCTCTGCTCCCATGAGGCCTTTGGGGCCGGCAGAGCCGAGTCTGCTGCTCGCTTCCAGGATATTTACTGCTGGTGTATGAAATGCCAATATGTACAGTACTGTCCACCCATCGGACAGGCAGACTAATGGCTGTTTATCGCACATGATGCCCCTGCAGGTGAAACTCCAGGGAGCCCTGGGCCCTCTGAGGAAGGAGCTGGAAGAGGCTCTGGCTCTGACCTCTAAAGAGGAGAAGAAAACCACAGAGTGGCAGGTGGGTGTCCAGGTTTATTCCTCCCTGAGCCCTTCCCCCTGCAGCTCCCAGGAATGACGGGGCCGTAAAGCTCCAGGATGAGGTTATGAAGCTGCTCTGGT
Source organism: Emys orbicularis (assembly GCF_028017835.1). Classification (NCBI taxonomy): domain Eukaryota; kingdom Metazoa; phylum Chordata; order Testudines; family Emydidae; genus Emys; species Emys orbicularis. Next base: position 9,775,104 of record NC_088695.1, on the reverse strand, counting down.
TGTTTGCTCCATTGCACAGGCTTGGTGCCGGCCATGGGCAGCGCATACATCCGGCATTGGGGGAGGCCGGGCGTGAGTGCCGGAACCTCCCCTGCGCCCGGATCATCGCCCTGCCCACTGCTCCACCCCCATTTGTCCTCCTCTCCCCGAGGCCCTGCCCACGCTCCCCTCCTGCTCTGCCCCATACCCTACTCCAGCTCAGCCCCCACCCCAGAGTCTCTCCACTCACCATTCATTGTTGCAACTCGCTCCTCTCCCCCCCCACAGACCGCCTCGCCTGCTGCTTGCTCCTTTGTGCCCCCTCCTGCCTTAAGGGTGAGTGATGGGGGTGCGGAGAGGAGCAAGTGGTGGCGCCCCCCACACAGCTGACGGGCGGCAAGCAGCGGGTGCTGCGGGCTTCGGGGGAAGAGTGGGAGCGAGGCCTCCTGGCGGAGCGCAGGCAGCACTCCAAAGACGGCAGGTCTGCAGCCTGCCTCCAAAGGGAGGGGCGCTGCAGCCTGTCTGGGGAGGCTCAGCCTCCCCTGGCCTATGGTACCTGCCATCCAGGGTGCTGGCAGCATCAGGCTGTGTCTGGTGGGGATATCAGCACAGCAGCTCCTGTAGGCGGAGGAGGGGCAGTTCCTGGCCCTTGTACAGTGGTGCAGACCCACCCCTGAGATCTCTGATAGGGGCAAATTCTCCATATTGGGTGCAGTGTTTTCACTATTCCATGGCTCCTGTTTCCCTCCTGCAGATGGGGAGGGTGTGTCGGCTGCTCCAGCCATCGGTTTTCAGTGGCCTCCATGACAAAGCTCTGCAGCGTCTCTGCAGCCTGGAGGAAACAGATTGTTCCTTCTCGCTCTGCACCCACAATCCCTGCAGTGACTCTGCCCCGTGCCTGGGCCAGACACTGGAGCTGGGAGGAGGATTTGCCCCCATGGGTGAGGTTCAGAGTCACTCAGCTGGCTGGGCTGGGGGCATGCTGGGAGCTGAGCTCTTCTGAGCATCAAACCCAGTTGTGGGTGTGGAGCTCTGTGGAAAATCTGCCCCCAGGGTGCGTCTACATGGCCCCAACAGCCAGCTGCAGGCTAGTCACTGAGTAACACCCAGGGGTCTGGGTGGGCGTGTACAGCCCGTGGTGCTGGGGCTTCATAGCTACCAGTACCCGAGCCAGCCAGATCAAAGCTAGCCTGGGTGTGTCTACACACGGTGCTGTCACACCTTCATTGCAGTGTGGACACCCCCTGAGTGAGCAGAGCCAGGGGCAGGTCAGTGTCAAGCCAGGCAGCGCTCGGCCACTTCACAGCCTCTGTTGCCATCACGTGGCCACTTCATCCCAGTCACCTGCTACTGTTACTGTGACTTTACCTGTGCTTGTCTGTAGCCAGGTGATGAACCCAGGGGACACAATGTCTGTTCCGGTTCACCTGCCTCTTACAGTGAAATCCCTGCAGCGAGCTTGGGGGGGGGGGGTGTGAGGAAGGTGCCAGTAGCAGGGATGAGAGGAGAAGTAGGTGTCCCACTAGTCAGATAAAAATGGCCATTTACAAGAGCTGAAGTGCTCAGAGCTGGGTGCCTCTGGTTCTGCATCTGAAGCCGTATTTACAGCCCGGCGGAAGTGGCTGGTTTGCAGAGGACAGAACCGCAGCAGCTCCCACTGCCCGCACTGGAAGCAGTTGGTGCTCAGTTCCCCAGACAATAGGGATTTAGGTAGATAACAATTAACAGCCAGATTTGAATGTGTCCGGCAAAGTGCCCAGCCGGTGCCATGGAGACGGCTGCACCTTGGGACAGTCACTGGTGTGGTTCTGAAACCATTGATTATTGCCCCGTGAGAGCGAGTTACGTCCTACATCACCAGAGGTCACGGCCCAATGATCAGTGTCACTCGGCAGTGTAACTACAGCCCCAGTGACTGTGAGACGAGGCCCAGCAGGGGTTGCCAGTCACCCACTGAGAGGAGCTGCCTTGGGTCTGAGCCAGGTGGGGAATATCCGATGTGACGGAGCAGGGAGCGGGGCAGATTTGACCTGGGAATGTTGCAAGGGGGGGTTGCATCGGGGATGGGAGACTTCCCTGGAAGGAAGCTACCTGAGCTGTAACCTGAGCCAGGAGGGGGGTTGGGAGAAGTAACACCTTCTGCCTGGGACACTGAACAAAGGAGGGAGGGGCTGCTAGGGAAGAAAGGAGTTTGGTCTTAGGAGGGCTAGGCTGGGTGGTGCAACGCAGGGAACCCCAAGCTGGGGTCTAAGCTCCCTGAACCTCCCAGAAGGGCCTAATTGAGGGGCTCTGGTCGTACCTACACGCTCTGCTTGAGACTGTATTCCTGTCATCTAATAAACCTTCTGTTTTACTGGCTGGTTGAGAGTCACAGTCAATCTCAGGAAGAGGGGTGCGGGGCCCTGACTCCCCCTTACTCCGTGACAACTGGTGGCAGCGGCGGGATCTACTGCACCCCGTGGACGGCGCTTCCTGCAGTAAGTGACTGGGGAGAAGTAAAACGAAGGGGGATTGACGGGGACCAGGCGTGCTGAGGAGTCAGAGAGAGACGGTTATCACCCCTGGGAGTGTGTGACCAGCGAGAAGGACTTTTGCAGTAACAGGGTCCCCCGTGAGATCGCAGCGAGTGGTCCCAGGGGCGGAGGAGTCTGCAGCTCGACCCTGGCAGAGAGGTGGTGACCTCGAGAAGGGCTGGCACACTAGGTGTCTCCCTGGAGACTGTGGGGAGCGGTGAGCACACAGGCCTGTGAGTGGCCAGCAGGAAGATGTATGCCAAGCGGCTTAAGAGCGACCTGGTGGAGCTGTGCAAGCACAGGGGGGTGCGCATTGGGAAGCTCACCAAAGAACAGCTCATTGCCCAGCTGGAGAAGGGAGATCGCGCGAATGAACTGATCCCTGTCTCTGAGGGAAGCAGCCTGGCAGATGCAGCGCAGGCCCCAATGTCTGTCCCATCTGGGAGTGGTCAGCCGGCTGCTGAGGGCTTCCTGAGACCCCTCCTTCCTACGCCTAGGGGAAGGGTGGGGAGGAGCCCAGCAAATACCGAGGGCGCAGGGACCCCCCCGGCCAGCAGGGGATCCTCCCGGCCACGCGCAGCATCCGTGGAGCGGAATGGGCTGGAATGGGAGATAGAGCTAAAACTGAGAGAGCTGGAGGATCGTGAACACCAGAGACAGCATGAAGAGAAACTGAGGCAGCATGAACGGGAGGAGAATGAGAGACAGAGGCATCATGAACTGGAGCTGGCGAGGCTGAAGGGCCGCGAGCCCCCGGCTGCGGTGAGTGAGGGGGGACCCAGGACTGCACGGAACTTCGATAAGTGCATCCTGGCCCCACGCAAGGAGGGGGAGGACATGGATGACTTCCTGGATGCCTTTGAGACGGCCTGCGAGCTGCACCAGGTTCATCCTGCAGACAGACTCCGGGTTCTCACCCCCTTACTGGACCCCAAAGCCGTGGCCTTGTACCGCCAACTGGAAGAGGCGGAAAAAGGGGACTATGAACTATTCAAAAAGGCCCTGCTACGTGAGTTTGGGCTGACTTCTGAGATGTACCGGGAAAGGTTCCGGAGTCAGGATAAAACCCCGGAGATCTCATATCTGCAACTAGCCGTCCGCATGGAAGGATACGCCAGCAAGTGGGCTGCTGGGGCCCAGACAAAGGAGGACCTGGTTAAACTGCTGGTACTGGAGCAACTGTATGAGCGGTGCCCATCCGACCTGAGGCTGTGGTTGAGGGACAAAAAACCAGAGAACCCGCGACATGCAGGCCGGCTGGCCGATGAGTTTGTGAAGAGCCGGTCAGGGGCTGGCAGGGAGGAGTCCCAAAGGAGCAGGCCCGCCGCGATGCAGAGAAAGAGTCACCCGGGTACCTCCCAAAGGGGGAATATGGGGAATCCCCTCCCAAAAGGAATGCCCAGCGTCAGGGACAACTGACCGGCTCGAGGGGACCCACGGGACATGAGCTGCTATTACTGCGGCCGAAGAGGCCACATTCGGGCCCAGTGCCCCAAGCTCAAGGACAGACTGAGCAGACCGAACCCACACCGGATTAACTTGGTAGAGGCCCAGACGGACGAGGGGCCGGCTTTCCAGGCAAGGGGGGCTGGCAGCTTATCAACTGCTCAAGAGAGAGAAGGGCCTCAGGCCAGCTTCTCTGGGGGGCCGGATGCTCCGGACTCAAAGTTCTCCGTTTACAGGGTGGGCGCGGGGCTGCCCCTGCGGAGCGAGTGCCTTGTCCCCCTGGAGGTGGATGGGAAGGAAGTTTATGGATACTGGGACACAGGCGCAGAGGTGACACTGGCCCGGCCCGAGGTGGTGGCCCCAGATCGGGTGGTGCCCAACGCCTTCCTGACCCTGACAGGGGTGGGCGGGACCCCATTCAAGGTTCCCGTGGCGAGGGAACACCTGAAATGGGGGGCCAAGGAGGGCCCCAAGGACGTGGGAGTGCACCACCATTTGCCCACTGAGGTGTTGATGGGGGGGGACCTAGAGGACTGGCCAAGCAACCCCCAGACCGCCTTAGTCGTGACCCGTAGCCAGAGCCGGTGAGGGGCACTACGCCCTGACCTTGGGAAGGATGTCACATCGGAGGCACAGAACCCTACCCTGGTGGGGAGGGAACACCCAAGGACAAGGCTCGGGGTGGCTGTGGCTTCTGACCCAGCCGACGAGAGGGAGCAGGTTCCCGTCCCTTCCCCAGCTGCCGAGTTCCAGGCCGAGTTGCAGAAGGACCCCTCCCTGCGGAAGCTAAGGGACCTGGCTGACCTCAGTGTGGTACAGACCATGATGAGAGGTTGCAAGCAGAGGTTCCTGTGGGAGAAGGGATTCCTATACCGAGAGTGGGCTCCCCCAGGGGAAGTGGAGTCCTGGGGGGTCAGGAGGCAGCTGGTTGTTCCCCAGAAGTTTCGCCACAAGCTACTGCACCTGGCCCATGACATCCCTCTCGCAGGGCACCAGGGAATCCGGCGCACCAGGCAGAGGCTGCTACAGAACTTTTACTGGCCTGGGGTCTTTACCAACGTCCGACAGTACTGCCGATCCTGTGACCCCTGTCAGAGGGTGGGGAAGGCCCGGGACAAGGGGAAAGCGGCATTGAGACCTTTGCCCATCATAGAGGAGCCTTTCCAGAAGGTGGCCATGGACATAGTGGGACCTCTCAGCAAGACGACCCGGTCAGGAAAGAAATACATTCTGGTGGTGGTAGATTTTGCCACCCGCTACCCCGAGGCAGTGCCCTTATCGTCCATCGAGGCAGACACTGTGGCAGATGCGCTGCTGACCATTTTCAGCCGAGTGGGGTTCCCCAAGGAAGTCCTGACGGACCAAGGGTCCAACTTCATGTCGGCCCTACTCCGGTGCTTGTGGGAGAAATGTGGGGTTCGGCACAACTGGGCCTCGGCGTATCACCCCCAATCCAACGGGCTGGTGGAGAGGTTCAATGGGACGCTAAAAATGATGCTGAAAACATTTATGAATCAGCACCCGCAGGACTGGGACAAGTATTTACCTCACCTGCTGTTCGCGTACCGGGAGGTACCCCAGGAGTCTACCGGGTTTTCACCTTTCGAACTGTTATATGGAAGGCGGGTAAGGGGGCCCCTGGACCTGATGAGAGCCGAATGGGAGGGGAAGGCCACTTCCGATGGAGAGTCGGTGGTGGAGTATGTCCTGACCTTCCGGGAACGACTTGCCGAGCTCATGGGCCTGGCCAGGGAGAATCTGGCCAGAGCCCAGAGGAAGCAGAAGGTCTGGTATGACCGCACAGCACGGGCCCGCGCCTTCGCCACTGGGGACCAGGTGATGGTCCTCATCCCCGTGAGGAAAAACAAACTCCAGGCCGCCTGGGAAGGGCCCTTCAAGGTCGTCAAGCAACTAAACGAGGTAAACTATGTGGTGGAGCTGTCGAACCGGGCACACCACCACCGGGTGTACCATGTGAATATGATGAAGCCATATTACGACAGGGGGAATGTGGTGTTGGCTGTGTGTGGACACTGGGAGGGGCCGGGAGATGACCCTTTAGTAGATCTATTCCCTGGGACAAGAGCTGGTTCCCCCCTGGAAGCAATTCCCCTCTCTGAGCAGCTGAGCCCGGCCCAGCAAGCTGAGATCAGAGGGGTGTTGCATCTGTACCAACAGCTGTTTTCCAACCAGCCTGGACGCACTAATCTGACTGTCCACCGGGTGCAGACAGGATCGCACCTGCCTATAAAATGCCCCCCCTTCCGGGTCACAGGGAAAACTGCGCAGGACCTGGAAAGAGAGGTCAATGACATGCTGGCTTTGGGGGTGATCCAGCCATCTTCCAGCCCTTGGGCCTCGACAGTGGTGCTGGTCCCCAAAAAGGACGGGTCGATCCGGTTCTGTGTGGACTATCGCAAGCTCAATGCCATCACTGTAGCCGATGCCTACCCCATGCCCAGGCCTGACGAGCTCCTAGACAAGCTGGGAGGTGCTCGGTACCTGACCACCATGGATCTTACAAAGGGCTACTGGCAAGTGCCGCTGGATGCTGATGCCAGGCTGAAATCGGCCTTTATCACCCCTCTGGGGCTCTATGAGTTCCTGACCCTGCCTTTCGGCCTCAAGGGAGCGCCGGCCACCTTCCAGCGCCTGGTGGATCAGCTACTGAGGGGGATGGAGAGTTTTGCCGTGGCGTATATTGACGACATCTGTGTCTTTAGCCAGACCTGGGAGGACCATGTGTCCCAGGTTAAACAAGTGCTGGACCGACTCCAGGAGGCTGGGCTGACCGTAAAACCGGAGAAGTGCAAGGTGGGGATGGCTGAGGTATCCTACCTAGGCCACCGGGTGGGGAGCGGCTGCCTAAAGCCAGAACCGGCCAAAGTGGAGGTGATCAGAGACTGGCCTGCCCCGCAAACCAAAAAGCAGGTCCAAGCCTTTATTGGGATGGTGGGGTACTATCGAAGGTTCGTGCCCCACTTTAGCTCCATAGCAGCCCCCATCACTGAGCTGTGCAAGAAGGGGAAGCCAGACAAGGTGGTCTGGACCGAGGAGTGCCAGGGGGCTCTCCAGGAGCTGAAGGAGGCTCTGGTCAGTGGCCCAGTTCTAGCAAACCCCGACTTTGACAAGCCCTTTATGGTGTTCACCGATGCCTCAGACACGGGACTGGGGGTGGTGTTAATGCAGGAGGATGAAAAGGGGGAGAGACACCCCATCGTGTACCTGAGCAAGAAGTTGCTACCTCGGGAGCAGAACTACGCGGCTATCGAGAAGGAATGCCTGGCCATGGTGTGGGCCCTCAAGAAACTAGAGCCATATCTCTTTGGGCGACACTTCACCGTGCACACCGACCACTCTCCCCTGACCTGGCTGCACCAGATGAAAGGAGCCAACGCCAAGCTCCTGAGGTGGAGCCTGCTCCTGCAGGATTATGACATGGACGTGGTCCATGTGAAGGGAAGTGCCAACCTAATAGCGGATGCGTTGTCCCGGAGAGGGGGCCCTGAACTTCCCCAGGTCACTGGTCAGAGTGACCCCGCTCAGTTCAGTCTCGAAGGGGGGAGAGATGTGACGGAGCAGGGAGCGGGGCAGATTTGACCTGGGAATGTTGCAGGGGGGGGTTGCATCGGGGATGGGAGACTTCCCTGGAAGGAAGCTACCTGAGCTGTAACCTGAGCCAGGAGGGGGGTTGGGAGAAGTAACACCTTCTGCCTGGGAGACTGAACAAAGGAGGGAGGGGCTGCTAGGGAAGAAAGGAGTTTGGTCTTAGGAGGGCTAGGCTGGGGGGTGCAACGCAGGGAACCCCAAGCTGGGGTCTAAGCTCCCTGAACCTCCCAGAAGGGCCTAATTGAGGGGCTCTGGTCGTACCTACACGCTCTGCTTGAGACTGTATTCCTGTAATCTAATAAACCTTCTGTTTTACTGGCTGGTTGAGAGTCACAGTCGATCTCAGGAAGAGGGGTGCGGGGCCCTGACTCCCCCTTACTCCGTGACAGGGGGTCTTTTGTGAGTCAGGCTGGGTACTGCACCCTGGTTCCCCAAGAACACAGAGCTGCTAGGTAACAATTGGAAAACCAAATCTACTATAATCCATTTTTCCATGTTTCTGGTTTTCACCAAAATCAACAGGGTTCTGCACGGGAGTGGGATCAGCGTAGGGTGACCAGATGTCCCAATTTTATAGGGACAGTCCCGATTTAGGGGGCCTGTTCTTATATAGGCACCTATTACCCCCCACCACCTGTTCTGATTTTTCACACTTACTATCTGGTCACCCTAGATCAGCGGTGGGGGGAGGAGTTTGGAAGGACTGGGGATGATTGACCTGGCTAGGACGATGGCTGGATGGGGATGAGGGGCACCCTGACCCTAATCCTAACCCTGAGGTCACTGCCTCACCCAGTATCCTGAGATTTTAGTGTATATCAGGCTTTTATAGTTTTCCATTTTTCACCAAAATCCAGAATTTTCTGCCCACTGATGCCTAAAACATACTCTGAAATGGAGTTGATGGAATGTGGTTGTCAAAACTTATCACATTGCAGACAGACAGACGGACAGATAGAAACGCCATTGAGTTAGGTGTGGGGCCTCACTTCCCTCAGCCAAAAATAATAGTTGATTTTCATAAAAGCTTTAACCTCAAAGTAGTTGTTTTCTTTGGGGATAATTATCTAAACAGGCCTTTAGTGTATGTTCACTAGAGCCCCAATTCAGCAGGGTAGTTAAGCACATGTTGCACTTTAAGCCCACGAGTCAGTACATCCCTATTCAGTGTGTGCTTAAGTGTTTCACTGAATCAGGCTCTAAAACAGAAGCAGTAGCTGCTTCACAAGGAACAAGAAACCCCCTAGTGGCTGATGACAGACTAAACTGCCCCCAGGGAAAGTTTCCTCCTGACCCCCATCAGTTAGCAATTGGCTTGTGCCCTGAAGCAGAAGGGGGTTTCTCTGCCCTCTAGAATGCTTGCATTTTTTGAGAACTGTGATAAGTCTGGAGATTCACATTCCCATATCACTGCCTGGGGCTTTTTGAATCCTTTGTCCATTTGGGTTTTTTTCTTTGCTTGTCTGTTTTTGTTTTAACCCTACCCAGTATACATTTGTATGTTCTCATTGTCAATCTAAATATCTTTTGTTTTACTCCTGCTAAACTCATGGTCTCAATGCTATCTTGTGACAAGTTGTTCACAGACTAATTATGCATGCTATAAAACAGTATTTCATAGAATCATACAATCCTAGGACTGGAAGGGACCTTGAGAGGTCATTTCCTCTTACAGTTTGAAATTTGCTGCTTTTCAGTTTTCCAGGACAATAATTTACACCTCACCCCATGATGACTGAGTTTCCTTAATAACCTTTTGTGAGGAACTTTGTTAAAGGCTCTTTGAAAGTCCACATCGGTTATGCCAATGGGTTCTCCTTTGTGCACAATTTTACTGACCTACTTAAAGCAATTTAATAGATTAGTGGGACACAGGTTTCCTTTCCAGCTCTGCTGGTCAGAACTTATCCTATCATTCTCATAGAGCTGTTTTAGAATTCTCTTTTAGTTTCAACTAGTTTAGTAGGCACTGACGTAAGGCTCACTGGGCTGTAGTTCTCAGGATTACTCCTACCAACATTTTAAAGTTGGCTACAACATTCCAAACCCTCCGATTCTCCAAAAGTGAAGCTGATTTTAATGAGAGATTCATATTATTGTTAGCAGTTCGATATCGTCTGATGTCATTTGAGAGCTCCTGGGATTTGCCATCTTGCAGGGATCTAAGCTCTCTTGGTGGCTGTTGGCTGTTTAGTTTGTCAGTTTGTTCCAATAGCTCCTCTTCACTCCTCGATCCCTGATCTTTATTTCCTGAACAGAGCAGCTCCAGGGCAGGTCTCTCCCCAGCAATCTTTCTGGTGGAAACTGATGCAAAGAAACCAGTCAGTCTCTCAGCATTGTCCTTACCCTCCCCAATTGCTCCCTTTCCCTGCTGCTGATCCAGGGGACCCATCGATTCTCTCACGGGCTTCCTGATTCTGATGGACTGAAATAATTCCCTGGTATTTGTTTGATATCTCTGGCTGTTCACTCTGCTAATTCCATTTTAGCCTCCTAATTCCCATCATGCAATTCACCCGATGTACTGCATGCTCCTTTCTGCGGGCTTCACAGGGTTAATATTTTCCATTTGCAGAGGGATCCCTGTTTGGCTCTAACAACCTCCTGCACCTGGCCAGGTGGGGTTACTGTATTTCTCTCCTTGCTGATTCCTTTGCTGCTCAGGGGGTGCACGTGTCTGGCTGCTGATGTAGCTTCCAGACTGAGTCTAAGGATTGTATCTTCCCTGCTTTAAGGTCTTTTTGACTCACTTCTCTTCTGCAAGATAATGTGATATTGACTCATTTCTCTTTATTTTATTTTTAGACAAACTCCAGGCTGAGCTCAGTAAGTTCCATTCCCCCCTGTATCACCCTGTGTGACATTGTCTCCTGCTCAGCGTGTCGTTGTTCGGGGCGTTCTCACTCCTCTGTCTGTGTTTGGTTGCAGGGTGGAGATGCGCCCAGATCTACACAGGTACTGTACATACCACTGATGTTTTGTCCATAGTGAGGCTCCACCTTCCCCTGGGAGCTCTCTGCTCCTTTCCCTGCACAAAGCATTTTCCTATGATATTCAATAGGCTGGAAACAGCAATGTCACTGGGGTGGATGGAAAGGGGCAGGTAACACCCCAGGTTTATTGCAGAGCAGGGACCTGCCCCCTTTGGGAAAGGGCTGATTGGTGAGGGAATACTGCCCCCTGGTGTCACCTTTGCAGCGGGTAACTGGGCTCTGCAGGATGGACATTCTTATCTGGCCATCATTTGCATTGAACTGCTCAGCTCACTCTTCCCAGCAGCAGGGTTTCTATGCTCAGACTGAGCTTTAGCCCACAATTTCCTTCTAGCGTAACACGCCCAGACAGGAGCTGTTCAGTGTCCCCCTGGATTTGGGGGGAGGAAGGCCCTGTCCCCACTGCAAGGGCAGACAGGTTTTTATAACCAGCTTGTTACACTCCCCTGATGCAGTTACAACAAATTGTGCCCACGCAGCAGCTTTTCTGCCTCACAGCTGTGGCTGAGCTGTGTATGTGTTTGTACCCAGCATGCAGCCTGACTGTGTGTGCCCTGGTGCATGCTGGGAGAGTCTGGGTAGCTCCAGCAGGGATCAGAGAGCCCAGGGGCCATGCACACACACTGCAGCACCACTGGCCCAGGGATCCATGCACTCCAGGGTATCATCCCGCAGAGAGCTGGGAGGGAGGGGGGCACCCAGGGCAGTTACACAAACACCGTTGGGGGTCCTGTTAGGGTTGCCATCTCTGAGGTGCAACAAAACAGGAAATCTGCCTGCTTCATGTACACCACCTGTCCCCTCACCCGGACACTGTCTCCCCCATCTCTCCCACCCCTGCCCCTGCCCTGAGGCCTTGCCCTTGCCCTTCTCTGAGGCCCACTCCATCCCCCCTCCCTCCATCACTTGCTCTCCCCCACCCTCAGTCACTTTCACTGGGCTGGGGCAGGGGTTTGAGGTGCGGGAGGGGGGTGAGGGCTCCGGCTGGGGGTGTGGGCTCTGGAGTGAGGCTGGGGATGAGGGACTTGGGGTGTAGGAGGGGGCTCTGGGCTGGGGCAGGGGGTTGGGGTGTGGGAGGCAGTGCATGAGGGGGTGCAGGGTCCCGACAGCACTTACTACAGCTCCCAGGAAGCGGCTGCCAGGTCCCTGCTGCCCCCAGGTGCATGGGTGGCCAGGGAGGCTCTGCGTGCTGCCCCTGCAGCTCCCCTTGGTCATGATTCCCTGGTGGCCGCTTCCACGAGCCGCACGGAGCTAGGGCAGGCAGGGAGCCTGCCTTAGCCCTGGATCCCTGCTGCGCCGCCGACCAGACTTCTAGCATCCCAGTTGGTGGTGCAAACTGGAGCTGCCAGGGTCCCTTTTCAACCAGGCGTTCCCATTGAAAACTGGACAGGTGCCAACCCTAGGTCCTGTCCACACGGCCCAGTAACACCCTGCTCAGCTGGGTACAGGCAGCCACATGCCAGCCCAGGCCCCTGGCAGGGATGCTGAGCTGCCAGCTGCCATGGTCACTAACATGTTAACTGTGTCATGTGCCACACACCAGGCTTAGAGCCCCCTGGGCCTAGCCCCAGGAACAGCTGTAACCTAGAATTATAGCAATGTAGGGCTGGAAGGGACCTCGAGAGGTCACCTAGTCCAGCCCCCCACGCTGGGTCAGGGACTAGACTATCCCTGGCAGGGGTTTGTCCAACCTGTTCTTACAAACCTCCAGTAATGGGGATCCCACAACCTCCCTTGGAGCCGGGTCCAGAGCATCACTGCCCTGAGAGTTAGAAAGTGTTTCCTCATCTCCAGCCTCAGTCTCCCTTGCTGCAGATTGTGCCCATTGCTCCTTAGACAGGCCCTCGCCCTGCCCGCTGGGGGTACTGGGGGTGTCACCAAGTGTGAGCATTGCTGTTATCACACTGAATGGCTGGCGGCGCTGGGCTGGTTCAGGGGGGCAGTGAGGGGAGCTGGGGCCTTTCACTCCCCAGTCACTGATCTCAGCCCAGGCTCAGAGTCCGGTTCTCAGCGGACAGGAGCTCACATCGTAACTCACTTTAACGGCAGCCTCACCGGCCACCTCCGCAGGGAGGCCAAGGCCTGAATGGGCCTCAGGGACGGTTCCTCCCCAGGGAGAAGCTCCAGCAGGAGTCAGGGCTGAGCAACGTTGGCAGGACGGGGGGGGGGGGGGGGGGGGGGCTCACACGGCCGCTGTGATGTCCTTGTACCCTCGATACACAGAGCTCCAGCAGCTGGGGTGTAAACCCCACTTATACCCCCAGCACTGAACTCACTGACACTGCCCCAAGGCCCTTCTCCTCCCTGGGGTTGAGGAAGTGAGTAAGGGGCACTGGAAGATGGGGGTAGGGGGCCATGGCCCCATCACTTTTACTAATGGGAGGGCAGTGCCAAAGAGGGAGCCCCGCAAGCCTGAATCTGTCCACCCCGTTCCGAGACTCGCTGCTGTGGGCTGTGCAGATGAACCCAAAGTGTCTCCAGAGTCTGGGTGTGAAAGTTCCCAGCGTGTCTGACCCAGGGCTGGTTAATGAGAGCGAGGTGGGTGGGTGGTGCAGGTGTTACAGGGAGACACTTGAGCCCCTGGGGCTCTGAGATGGTCTCTGACCATTATCCACCATGGGACAATCGCTCTGGGCAGAGAGTTCAGGCTGGAGCCGAGTCTCCATTTTCAGCCTGATTTGTGGGGCTGAGATCAGGGCCTCGGGGCATTTGTCTGCCAAGAGCAAATTTAACAGCAGCTCTGGAGTGTTTCATAGCTGATGTCCTGAACCTGCCCTGCCCAAACCTGTGCATTTCTGGGGGTGTTGACAGTCACTCACTGCAGGTCACTGGGATTTGGGTTCCTAAGTTGCTCAGACAGGTTTGCAGTGGAGCTGGGTGAAATGTTTTGGACAAATAGTTTATTTGCTGCAAAATTATATTTCGAGTCAACAGAAACTATTAGTGTTTGCTGTCAAGTTTCAATGAACAGAAAAAGGTGCTGCTTCTTCCCTTCTAGCCTTTAGCCCAGTGGCTGGGCCCTCACCTGGGAACCCCAGGTTCAGTCCCCCCGGGTGATGTCATGAGGGCTCAAACCGCTGGTCTCCAGGTGTCTGATGACGTCCCCCTGTGTCTAAACACTGCCATGGGCACTGGGCCAGAGCGTGGGAGTGAGAATGACTCTGCAGCCCATGGGGTCTGGCCCCCACCTGGGAGCCCAGAGTCCAGTTCCCCTGCTCCAGTGACCCTGTAATTATTGATCCATAACCCCAGTGATGGGAGGGATTACGGCCCCTGGCACACTAGTGTCTCAGGCCATGTCTGCCAGGGTTTCCTTGCACCGATGTAGCTGCACTGGTGCAAACCCCTAGTGCAGACGTGCTGTGCGGGTGTGAACTGGGACTGGTCCCCGGTGCAGCTTCTCCCAGATGGAGGGGGCAGTAAGTGGGGAAATGCCCCCTTCTCTCCCCACTGCCCAGGCCTCATTAGAAACATCCCATTACTGCGCATTTATACCCCCTCAGAATCTTCCACTGTACTGCCCCCTAGTGAGCGCAATCCAGACAACTGCCCCCGTGGGGGTGGGGCTGGGCCGGGCGAGGGGAGGGGCTGGCTGTGGTGTTTGCCTGGCTGGAAGGTGGGGCCCACCAGCATGGAGACTCCCAGCAGCTCCCCCTGGGGCAGGGCTGCACCCCCAGTGTGTGTGGGGACAGCACCAACCTGCTCTGAGCGAGAAACCAACCACACGTGACACCAAAGCAAGAGAGATTCCCTGGGGCCTGCCTCTCCCTCACCCCTCTCTGGCTCTTGCCCCTCCCTTACCCTTCCCTCACCCCTGAGGGACCCTGGACCCTGGATCTATTCTGACCCCTCACCCACATCCCTCCCTTTCTTCTCCCCCGATTTCTGCTCTCCTGGGCCCCTGCCCCTCTGCCCCCACTTTGCCTCCCTGGCACATGCCCCTGCCCTCCACCCACCTCTGCCCTGCTGGAACTCACCCCTTCCTTCTCCCCTGCCCTCCTGGCACCTGCCCCCTCCCCCAAACATCCTCTTCACCCTGGAGCCCACCCATCACTTCACACCCCTGCTATGTCCTGGTATCCACTTCTCCCCTTTCCCTTATCTGCTGCCATGTCTCCCACCCCACCCCCCTCACCATCCTTTGCTGTCCTGGCTTCCGCCCTTCTTACTCCCCTCAGCCCTCCTAGCACCTGTCCCTCTCCCCACCCTCTCTGACCCCTGGCACCCACCCCTTCCCTCACCCCCCCGTGCCCATCCCTCCTCTAGCCCCACTCTGACCCCCTGGCACCTGCCTCTCTCCAATCCCTTCTCCTAACACCTCCCTCTCACCCCTCTCTGCCCCCTGATACTTGTTCCTCCCCTCCTCTGCCCTCCCTGTGAGCCCTTCTGCTCAACCCCCTTAATCCCACTGGCACCTGCCCTTTCCCTTACCCGTCGCACCCTCCTGGTGCCTTCCCCTTCCTTTCTTCCCCCCAACACCTGACCCTCCCCTTGGCCTCTTCCTCCCTGGTGCCCACCCCCTCACCACCCTTTCCCCACTGACCTTGCTCTCCTCTTGCCCCTCTGCCACCATCACGCATGCCACCTTCTCTTTACTTCTCACCCCTGCTCCTCCCCTCGCCCTCTGGCTCCATGACACCTGTGCCCCTCACTACCCCTCCAGTCCTCTGGTTCCAGCTCCTCCTCTGCCCCAAGTCCCAGCTCTACCCTTGCCCCATCTGCCTCCCTGGTGCCTGCTGTTTCCTTTGCCCCCTCTGCCTGCCTGGTGCAAGTCCCTTCCTTCACCCCCCTTTGGGACCCTGGTCTCAGCCCTTCCCCTCACCTCAGCACTGCCCCACCCCTCCCTTCATCCTCCCTTTACCCCCCTGGTGCCCACATCTCCCTTCACACCCCTCTGCCCTCCTAGGGCCTGCCCTTCTCCACACCCCTCTCTCTGCCCCCCTTCTGCTCACCTGCTCCCTCACCCCCATTCTGCCCATTTGGCACCAGTGCCTGCCCATTCGCTCTCCCCACCATGGTTCCACCTGCCCCACTCATCATCTCACCCCCTGGTAGCCCACTCTACCCTTGATTTCCCCTGCCCCATTGGAGCTCCCACACTCCCTCACACCCCTCTGCCCCCTGGTGCCCGCCCCTTCCCTTGCTTCCCTGTGCCCCCTAGGGTCCATCCCCTTCTTCTCACCTGGTGCCCACCCCTCCCCTCACCCCCTGGGACCTGCCCATCCCCCCCTCTGTCCTCTGAGTGCCTGCTCCTCTTCCCCCCCATTGTCCTTGTGCCTGCCCCTCCCCTTTCCTCACCCAGCATCAACCTGTCCCCTCCCCGCCACACTGATACCTTCTCACCCTTTCCCCGCTCCTCCTGCCCTTTCCCCCTCATTGTCTCCTCACAGGCAGATGGGCCCTGACTCCCCTCGGCCAACAAGCCCCCCGCCCCAGCAATTAACGGGGATGCAGGTTAATTTCCCCTTGATCCCAATGACCAGTCCCTGCCCCCAGCCCTGACTCTGTGACTCTCTCCCCAGTGGACGTGACTCTGGATCCAGACACAGCAAATCCATGGCTCGTCCTGTCTGAGGATCGGAAATGTGTGAGACTTGGAGTCAAATACCAGGATCTGCCCAACAATCCTAAGAGATTTGATAAATATGCCATTGTCCTGGGCACTGAGGGGTTTGCGGGCGGGAGGCGTTACTGGGAGGTGGAGGTGGGAGACAAGACTGCCTGGAACCTGGGGGTTTGTAGGGAATCTGTGAGCAGGAAGGGGGAGGTCACACTCTCACCTAAGGATGGATGCTGGGTTGTGTGGCTGAGGGATGGGGAATACAAGGCCGGCACCTCCCCCCTGACCCCCCTCCCCGTGAGCGTCAGGCCCAGTCGGGTGGGGATTTTCCTGGACTATGAGGCGGGCGAGGTCTCGTTTTACAATGTGACTGACAGGTCCCATCTCTTCACTTTCACTGACACATTCTCCGGGACGCTCCACCCTTATTTCTATCCTGGTCGCAACGCTGGGAGTGAAAACGTGGCTCCCCTGATAATCTGCCCGGTCCCAGCTCAGGCCGGAGGGAATCTCTGTCCCTGACAGTGACCCCGCGCCACAGACTGTCCCCTCCCAGCCCTGCTGCTCTTCCCGCCCCCAGTGGTGGGGGCCAGTTACTGCAGCAACTGGACTTTTTGTGCTGACCGGGTGCTGCCAGTTTCCCTGTTCAACTGGAGGTTCCAGTTGAAAACCGGACACCTGGGAACCCCCAGCCCTCAGCTTCCCCCATCCCCTGCCCCAGGGGTAGCAGATGGTGGGGGATGGGGTCATTCACTCCTGTCAGAATTTTCTACCCCTGTGAAATCTCAGTGTAAAATATGAAAGAAAAAAGATTATTCTAATTTAGAAAATATTATTGTAACAAGGTGTAAATACAAGAATATTTTAATTTACATTTCAATAGTACTTCAAAAACAAAGATCTAAATATATTTTTAGAAATGGAATTTTTTCCATTTATTTTTTGATTCATCCCTCAAATCTATACTGAAGTTTAACTTCTCTAAATAACATCATTTGTATTTCAATTGTGAAATTTCAAGAAATCCAAAATATTTATCTTAACAAAATAAACTATTAAATTGTCAGACTGGGTTGTTCAGTTACAATGTACATGTGTCATAAACATCACAACTACACACATGTGCAGCTGCTCTCTGTTCTCTCTCCCTCTCTCTTTATTGTCTTGACTGGTTCTCTCTGGAAGGCAGGGTACATACACCCACCTCCTGCAGTACAACTTTGAAAATGAATAGTTGAAAAAATGATAAAATTAATTAAGCAATATATTTAAGTTAACTCACACAAGAATTTCTGTCAGCATTAATTCATGTGATTTTTAACTTTCTAGTTACATATAATAGGTAATCAAGATATGACCCTTCCTTTGTTTTTCTCACATCAATTAACAAAACACGGTCCCCAACCTCAAATGCTGCCTTCCTATAGATAGAAATCTCTTCTACAATCTCCAGTTTTTAGTTTATTTTTCTTTAGAAATATTATTTGCAGGCAATGCACTGTCACTGTGCACTGTTGATTTCAATGTACTGCCAGGCTCTTCATGTTCTTGGTTATAAGGACACAAGACATGTACTTTGATAAAGAAATAGAGACGGGGTTGTATTCCTTTACTGAATCATCACAAATTCACTTAATTGTATTAAAGACGCCGGCACTTAATGACACATAACATGAAATTTAGTGAAGCTTTTTGGAAAACCTTTCTTCTCGGCCATAAATCAGTCGAAATGGTGATATTTTTGTTGTCATGTGAGGTTTAGAGTACAAAGAAAAGAAAGTTGCTCCAGGAAATTCATCACAATTCCTCTGGGTTCTGTCCACCACCTTCTCTAATGCTCTGTAAAAATAGTGACCAATTGACCTAATCCCTTGAAATTAGTGATTGAACCTAATTTCTTGAAGAGCTAGCTGAGCAGAGTCTGAGGGGAGGCACATCACATGGCATTGCTAGGACTACTTTTTGTTTTAAACTTGATGCATTATGAACATTTTCAATGTAATAATTAAGTTTTGAAGCTTTATTCACAATATGCCATTCATGGCAATGTGCCCTAAACTTACCTTGATTATTTGAAAATAAATACCCTAAAATTATCTTTTGATGGATTCATTTGTGCCTTTTATCCAGTCTGCTGGTGTCTAGGTGGCATGGGCTGCTGAAGTTATATGTTCTTCGTAGTTTTTAACACAGGGAAATTTTAATCTAAAAATAAATATTTTTTCCCTAAAATTTCCTTCAGAAATATGTGTGTTCCTTTCCCTATTTCTCACTGATTTATGTGTAATTACTGTGGTTTCTTATCCAATCTTATTGTGTTATTACATGGGAAAATATGTTGGCAAATAATAAAAATCATGTTGTATATTAACATATCTGACAAGACATAAAAATGTGTTGTCACTCACAATTGACAGCATGAAGTGTCCTAAAGAGATTGCAGGCAATGTTCATTTTTAAATTTCTAACTATGAATGGGCTCCCCCATCAGTTCCTGCAACCCCTGGCTGGCAGACCTCTCTGTGAATGAAGCAGCATGCAGTCTGCCAGGGAACCTCCACCAAGTGTCTTTATGACTTTTTATGGTGCATCACAACAGAGCAGCAGTTACGAGGAGCCCCCTTCCTGCTCCCTGGTTCAGACTTTTATACTGCTGCTTTCTTCTCAGCGCTGAGCTAGTGACCTCATCAGGCTCCCTACAGGTGCAAGTGATCCCCTCTACCCTTCCAAACTCAAACTGCTCAGTCCCTCCTACTCTAACTGCATCCGATGCCCTGGGTGTTCTCAGTGACCAGGGTGCTGGTTTCCAAAGGGCTCAGTTTGTAGCTGTTAACAGCCCCCGTCACACTGCCATGATTGTGTAATTGACCATAGAGTCTTCAGATGTATTTAACATGGGGAAAGATGCAAAGTGTTTGATTTAACTGGGAGCCATCCGCTCAGGTCCACTTCATTGCAGGGGTTGTAAAGTTAAGTCCAATCCAAGCAGGACATTAGCCTTGCATGAAATCCTGTATGAACCCCCTCCTGGGGTGTCCTCATTTCTGTCCCCACCAACTGTGTCTGAGGAAGGGGGAGGACAGTGCTAATGTGGCTGCATCCTCCAGACTTTCCAGAGTCCCCCATCCTAGCTGTGGGGGGCGGGGGCTGCATGAGGGGATTTGCTCATCCCAACTGTGGAGGGAGCCATCCAGACATGCAGGACTGTGGTCAGAGATGTGACTGAGAACAGGAGGTCTTATGGGCAGTGTGACATGTGTATTGAGAATTGGTCCTAGAGTCAGTATTTTTTGTGGCCACCATCGAGGGGGGGTGGGGGGGGTTCTATTGTTTCTGGTTCTGTATATAAAGAATTTAGGGGCAAAAAGAGCAGGGGGGATGGGGAGAAATTAACAAAGGGGAAAGTGAGGCTGAGTCTCAGGGGAAACATCCTGGCAGTGATATCTGTGGGGTTGGAGGGAACCATCCCCCCAGGGCCAGTGCTGGGCTCCCCATTATTCCATGTTGCCTCTGGGAGCCCTGCATCACCAAGGCCCCCGAGACCTCCCAGTGCATATGAGCTGAACCAGCCGCACAGCCACCTCTGTACCCTGCTCTGGGCCTCTCCCTGTGCTGCCTGCAGGCTAAGTGGGGCACAGGCATCAGTAGCAGCCTGGTGTATTGCAGCCTTCAGGATTCCCCAGTGGCAGCAGGCGGTGCTGCCCCCTACAGTATGTCAGCTGCACTGCACAGCAGTTACATTCCTGCTGGGACTTCACTCCACCCTCCCCCAAGGAGGAGCTGCCCCTGCTGGTGACAGGTCTCTACAGGGCCAGGCCCCCTAAGCAAGAGCCCTGGTGAGTCGCACTGGACACCTCCCTGTTCCTCTCCCAGGTGCCCTGGCTGCTGCAGCCCCCCACCCCTGCTCCATCTCTAGGATGCACTCACCTGCCCAGTCTGCCTTGATTTTGAACTGTGGGCAGAATTTCTGCTGAGTCTGCATCACTCGCAGCCGAGAGGAGTTAGAGGGAGACTTTCATCAACAGGTGTAAATACCGTCCACCGTCACAGCAGGGTGTGTGGAGGCCTCCTGCAAAATCCCTGCCCTGTTCACCAGAACCAAACTGGCTAGGGCAGGGGCTTCCCCATGAGGAGTTATTGCCCCTCCCACTGCTGTAGGTGGCTTCTCAATAGACCACAGAGGGGATTAAAGGTGCAGTTACCCCCAACTCTGTCATCAAGGTCCCCCATTTGCCCACCCCACCCAGTGCCAGGGGCCCCTAGTGTCTCCCATTTCCTGCTTCCAGATTTCTGACACAATCAGGGCAGTTCTGCCCGCTGATGCCTAGAACATTCACTGAAATGTTGGAACTGATCAGCTGCAACATTGAAACACTATTGTGTTACAGACAGAGAGGTGAAATGGATTGAGTTGAATGCAAGGCCTCTGAACCTCAAAGCAGCACCCTGGAACCTCCATATTCACTGTCAGATCATTGCGATATGTTTTGTACAAAGTATGCCTTGTGAGGTATCATTTTAAAAGTCTGTTGGACTGTGTGTGTTATTCTATGTGAAGTTATGAATTATTGCTATATGTGTTACTAAAATATGTTGTTGGGTTGGGAACACCACAACTAGCCTTTCCGGTACAACAATGGAGTAGCCAGACAACGGTTAATGGCTCATCAACACCCATTAAGGAAAGAATCCACTATCCAGAGACTGTGTACAATGGAGACTGCTTGACCAATGGGGACTGACTGACCCCCACGTCACAGCAAAAGATCTTTCCAGCAAGCTGGAAGAAACTATAACAGAAGGGGGTCCCAGGCTGGAAAAGAGTCCCAGCCTCTGTATTGAAGAACTAGACCATCTGTCAGGGTGAGACACTGCTCGATTCAAATCCTGTTTAGTTTGTAGAACTTAGCCTGAAAATTAATTTTCATTTCTTATGTAACCAGCTTTGATCTCTACATTTGCTATGTATAACCACTTAAAATCTATCTTTCTGTAGTCAATAAATCTGTTTGATATTTCATCTAAAAGTGTGTGTTTTGGTTGAAGTGCTTGGGAAAATCTCAGCTCAGTTTACAAGGGCTAGTGCATGTCCTCTCCACATCAAGGGAGGGGGCAGACTGGGTAATGAACTTACATTGGCCAAGCTTCTCACCAGGGCAGGACAACACAGTTCTGGGGTGCAAGGCTGAGGAGCTGGGGGGAATTGGCTGGAGCCTCTGTATTGATGGTTCATGAGTGTCTGGGAGATCATTCATGTAACTCAGTTGGGTGTGTCCCTGCCTGTGGATGTCTATGTAAGTGCAGCACCTGCCAGAGGTTTGTGGCTTGACGTCAGTATCACAGCGTGAGAGGGATGCCCCAGGTTGGTGGGAAAGGGGGCTCAGTGATCCCACAGTCCAGGTTGCACCCCGGGGACCCCATCACAGTCTCTCAAACATGGCCAAATATGGAGGAAGGGCTGAACACACCAAAGAGTCAAATTCCTAAGTCCCTATTTTAGGCACTTGTCAAGGCTGTATCCCCACTTTGAACTTTAGGGTACAAATGTAGGGGCCTGCATGAAAACTGCTAAGCTTATCTACCAGCTTAGCTCTGGTTCGCTGCCACCATCTTAAGAATTCCCTCCCTGGGAAGCCTTGAGAAACCTTTCACCAATTCCCTGGTGAATACAGATCCAAACTGCTTGGATCTTAAACAAGGAGAAATTGACCCTTCCCCCCTCCTTCCTTTCACCAACTCCTGGTGAATACAGATCCAAACCCCCTTTGGATCTTAAAACAAGGAGAAATTAATCAGGTTCTTAAAAAGAAGGCTTTTAATTAAAGCAAAAGGTAAAAATCATCTCTGCAAAATCAGTATGGAAAATAACTTTACAGGGTAATCAAACTTAAAGAGCTCAGAGGAATCCCCTCTGTCTTAGGTTCAAAGTATAGCAAACAAGATAAGCACTCTGGTAAAAGGTACATTTACAAGTTGAGAAAACAAAGTAAATCTAAGACGCCTTGCCTGGCTTTTACTTACAATTTTGAAATAAGAGAGACTTGTTTAGAAAGATGGGGAGAACCTGGATTGATGTCTGGTCCCTCTCAGTCCCAAGAGCGAACAACCCCTTAAACAAAGGACACACACAAAAGCCTTTCCCCCCCCAAGATTTGAAAGTATCTTGTCCCCTTATTGGTCCTTGGGGTCAGGTGTCAGCCAGGTTACCCGAGCTTCTTAACCCTTTACAGGTAAAAGGATTTGGAGTCTTTGGCTAGGAGGGATTCCATAGCACTGTACACAGGAGAGCTGTCACCCTTCCCTTTATAGTTATGACACGCCCCCCAAATCACAGATAGTGTTGGACGTCCGGTTCCACACTGGCTGTGATTTCTTCCTGGAGCTTTAGGAGAAAACAGAGTTAATAAAACACATGTACCTTTAGACATACTACTGATTATATAAAAACTAACAATATGTTTTATTTCAAGAACAATTGTTAACCAGTTAACTCTGGGAAACTTTCCCGGGAGAGTGCATCAGCCACTTTGTTAGAAGCTCCCGAAATGTGTTGTATTTCAAAATCAAAATTTTGGAGAGCTAAACTCCACCGAAGAAGTTTTTTGTTATTTCCCTTGGCGGTATGAAGCCACTGTAGCGCAGCATGGTCTGTTTGTAGTTGGAAACGTCGTCCCCAAACATATGGGCGTAGCTTTTTCAGCGCGTACACAATGGCGTAGCATTCCTTTTCGCTGATTGACCAGTGGCTTTCCCTCTCAGACAGTTTCTTGCTGAGAAACACGACAGGATGGAATTCTTGATCCGGTCCTTCCTTCATTAAAACTGCTCCCACGCCTCGCTCGGAAGCATCTGTGGTTACTAGGAACAGTTTGTCAAAGTCTGGGGCCCTTAGCACAGGGTCAGACATGAGTGTTGCCTTAAGCTGGTTAAAGGCCTTTTGACACTTCTCAGTCCACTGAACTGCATTTGGCTGTTTCTTTCTGGTTAGGTCTGTCAGCGGGGCGGCGATTTGGCTGTAGTGTGGTACAAATTGCCTATAATATCCGGCCAAGCCTAAGAAGGATTGGACCTGTTTCTTTGACTTTGGAACCGGCCACTTTTGGATAGCATCCACTTTGGCCTGTAGGGGATTTATAGTTCCTTGACCCACCTGGTGCCCCAGGTACGTCACTCTGTTTTGGCCTATTTGACACTTTTTAGCCTTAACAGTTAGTCCTGCCTGCCGGATGCGCTCGAAGACTTTTTTCAGGTGCTCCAGGTGTTCTGTCCATGAATCAGAAAAAATGGCCACATCATCGAGGTAGGCAACTGCAGATTTTCCCAATCCTGCTAGGAGACCATCTACAAGTCTTTGGAAGGTGGCGGGTGCATTTCGCAACCCGAAAGGGAGTACATTGAATTCATACACCCCTGCCTGGGTGACGAAGGCTGACCTTTCCTTAGCGGGTTCATCTAGTGGTACTTGCCAGTACCCTTTGGTTAAGTCTAAAGTAGAGATGAATTGGGCATGTCCCAATTTTTCCAATAGCTCATCTGTGCGTGGCATTGGATAGTTGTCAGGACGAGTTACAGCATTTAGCTTACGGTAGTCCACGCAAAAGCGTATTTCCCCATCTGGTTTGGGAACTAGAACCACTGGAGATGCCCATGCACTGGTAGAGGGGCGGATTATACCCATCTGTAGCATGTCCTGGATCTCCCTTTGTATAGCCGCTTGGGCATGAGGTGACTCCCGGTAGGGTGGGTTTCTAATTGGGTGAGCATTACCTGTGTCAATGGAGTGGTATGCCCGTTCGGTCCGTCCTGGAGTGGCTGAGAAAATCGGTGCAAAGCTTGTGCACAGCTCCTTTATCTGCTGTCGCTGCAGACGTCCCAGAGTCGTGGAGAGGTTCACCTCTTCCACGCCACCATTCCTTTTTCCTTCATAGTAGACACCTGCAGGCCACTCCGCGTCATCAGTTTCCTGGGCTGTAAACTGGCAAACGTTTAATTCTCTAGAATAAAAGGGCTTAAGAGAATTAACATGGTATACCTTAGGCTTTATGTTGGAGGTGGGGGAGGCTATGAGATAGTTAACAGCTCCTAGGCGCTCCTGGACCGTGAATGGTCCTTCCCACGACGCTTCCATTTTATGGGCCTGGAGCGCCTTTAAGACCATGACTTGGTCTCCTACTTTGAAGGACCGTTCTCTGGAATGTTTATCATACCAGGCCTTTTGCTCTTCCTGAGCATCCTTTAGGTTTTCTTTAGCAAGGGCTAAAGAGTGTCGGAGGGTGTTTTGTAGGTTGCTTACAAAGTCTAGAATGTTAGTTCCTGGAGAAGGCGTAAACCCCTCCCATTGCTGCTTCACCAACTGTAATGGCCCCTTAACCTCGCGGCCATACACAAGTTCAAATGGTGAAAACCCTAAACTGGGATGTGGTACAGCCCTGTAGGCAAAAAGCAACTGCTGCAACACTAGGTCCCAATCATTGGAGTGTTCGTTTACGAATTTACGTATCATGGCCCCCAAAGTTCCATTAAACCTCTCCACCAGACCATTGGTTTGATGGTGATGAGGGGTGGCAACCAAGTGATTCACCCCATGAGCTTTCCACAGGTTTTTTATGTTCCCTGCCAGGAAATTAGTTCCCGAATCTGTAAGTATGTCGGAGGGCCACCCTACCCTGGCAAAAATGTCTGCTAATGCCTGGCACACACTTTTAGCCTTGGTGTTGCTTAAGGGTACAGCTTCCAGCCATCGGGTAGCAAAATCCATGAAAGTCAGTACGTACTGCTTTCCTCTGGGTGTCTTCTTTGGGAAAGGACCCAGAATATCCACAGCTACTCGCTGAAATGGGACCTCAATTATGGGTAGTGGCTGGAGAGGGGCTTTAACCTGGTCTTGGGGCTTTCCCACTCGTTGGCACACCTCACAAGACCGGACATAATTAGCAACGTCCTTGCCCATTCCCTCCCAGTGGAAGGACTTCCCCAACCGGTCTTTGGTTCTGTTCACCCCAGAATGGCCACTGGGATGATCATGGGCTAAGCTCAAGAGTTTTACCCGATACTTAGTGGGAACTACCAGCTGTCTTTGAGGATGCCAGTCTTCCTGGTGCCCACCAGAAAGAGTCTCCTTGTATAAAAGTCCTTTTTCTACAACAAACCGGGATCGGTTAGAAGAGCTGAGAGGCGGTGGGGTGCTCCGTGCCGCTGCCCAAGCTTTTTGAAGGCTGTCATCTGCTTCCTGCTCGGCCTGGAACTGTTCCCTTGATGCTGGAGACATCAGTTCCTCCTTGGACTGTGGACTGGGGCTTGGTCCCTCTGGAAGCGATGCAGGTGCTGGGGCTTTTTCCATTGACTGTGAACCGCTGTCCGCTGGTGCACTATGTGGTATTTCAGGCTCTGGCTGAGCCTCTTGGGTAGGGTTATCTGCTGCTTCCGCCAGTTTAGGCTCGCTGGTGCCCTCTGGCATTGGAGTTGTAGACGGGGTTGCAAGCGCTGGACTCAGTGCTGGCAATGGTTCTGGTGCTGGTTGCGTTGCCAGTTCCGGTTCTGGGACTGGCTTTGGCTGGGTCTCTGGGATTGGATCCACTACGGCTGTTGCAGTCGTTGGCAGGGGATCCGGTTCCACCACCTGTGTTTGGGTCTCCGGTAACACAGACGGGGTCCTGGTGGACGGCTCAGGAACAGGGATGGGGGTGAAAGCTTGCTTAGCCTGGCTGCGGGTGACTATTCCCACCCTCTTGGCTAGCTTCACATGGTTAGCCAAGTCTTCCCCCAGTAGCATGGGAATGGGATAATTGTCATAGACTGCAAAAGTCCACATTCCTGACCAGCCCTTGTACTGGACATGCAACTTGGCTGTAGGCAAGGTTACAGACTGTGACACAAAGGGTTGAATTGTCACTGTAGCCTCCGGGTTGATGAGTTTGGGGTCCACTAGGGATTGGTGGATAGTTGACACTTGTGCCCCAGTGTCCCTCCAAGCGATAACCTTCTTTCCGCCCACTCTCAAGGTTTCCCTTCGCTCCGAGGGTATGAGAGAGGCATCTGGGTCTGGGGATCTTTGGTGTGATTGGGGTGTAATGAACTGTAATCGGTTGGGGTTCTTGGGGCAGTGAGCCTTTATATGTCCCAGTTCATTACATTTAAAACATCGCCCTGCTAAGGTATCACCGGGGCGATGTTGGTTGCTGGAGACTGGTGTGGTGGGGTGAGAAGGCGTCTGGGGTTTCCCTTGGGATGTGGGTGGGGCCTTGGGTTGTCCCCGGTGATAAGGTTTTGTTTCGGCTTGCCCCTTCTGATATTCGCTCCAACTGCTACTAGCTTTTTTCTTTTCTGTCACCTCCACCCATTTTGCTCCAATCTCCCCCGCCTCGGTTACAGTTTTGGGCTTCCCATCTAGGATGTACCTTGCTATTTCCTCAGGAACACCCTCTAAAAACTGCTCCATTTTTACTAGGGAAAGCAGATCTTCCAGAGATTTAACATTTGCTTCTGATACCCAGGCATCACAATTTTTGTCAATGTGGTAGGCATGCCGGGTAAATGACACATCTGGTTTCCACCTTAGGGCTCTGAACCGCCGACGGGCATGCTCGGGTGTTAGCCCCATTCTGAGTCTGGCCTTGTTTTTAAAAAGTTCATAACTGTTCATGTGTTCCTTAGGCATTTCAGCCGCCACTTCTGCTAAGGGTCCACTGAGCTGCGGCCTCAGCTCTACCATGTACTGGGTTGGAGGGATGTCGTATCCAAGGCAGGCCCTTTCAAAATTTTCTAAGAAGGCCTCAGTATCATCGCCTGCCTTGTAGGTGGGGAATTTCCTGGGATGGGAAGTGGTACCTGGAGAGGAGTTGTTAGGATGGTCTGATGCACCCTGCCTAGTCCTTGCTGCTTCCAGTTCCATCTCTTTTTTATGGGCCTCCTGTTTGGCTTTTTCTTCTCTTTCATGGGCCTCCTGTTTGGCTTTTTCCAGCTCCATTTTTCTCTTGTGGGCCTTTTCTTTGGCTTTCTCTTCTCTGTTTTTTAGCTCCATCTCTCTCTTGTGGGCCCCCTTTTTGGCTTTCTCTTTTTTGTCTCTTAGCTCTATCTCTTTTTTTTTTAGCTCCATAGCTCTCTTGTGGGCCTCCT
Source organism: Emys orbicularis (assembly GCF_028017835.1). Lineage (NCBI taxonomy): Eukaryota > Metazoa > Chordata > Testudines > Emydidae > Emys > Emys orbicularis. The sequence continues at coordinate 9,747,889 of NC_088695.1, read as the reverse complement.
CTTTAGCTTTTTCTTCTTTGGTAGTCATTTTTCTGGTTTTCTTGTGCTGGGTCACACCCCTCTGCAGTTGACTGAAACTGGGATGTACTTAGCTCAGGCTCCTGCTGAGTGCTGCTGAGTTAACAGAGAGTTTCTAACTAGCTACTTCCGAGGATGTAAAAAAGAAAAAAAACACAATTCAGCTTGTAAATTATCTTTACCAGTTGTTTGCTCATTAATTGAACCCTTCTCTTAACAAAGGACCTTGTTAAAAAAACTTAACACCTCTGCCTTCAGGCAAGGAGAGATAAGATATGCATCTACCTTCAGCTCTGCTCTCCAAGCAGCTAGAAGGAAAAAAAAATCTCTTACTGGCTTTTGGGTTTAAAACGATCCCACCTCTGCCACCATGTCAAGGCTGTATCCCCACTTTGAACTTTAGGGTACAAATGTAGGGGCCTGCATGAAAACTGCTAAGCTTATCTACCAGCTTAGCTCTGGTCCGCTGCCACCATCTTAAGAATTCCCTCCCTGGGAAGCCTTGAGAAACCTTTCACCAATTCCCTGGTGAATACAGATCCAAACTGCTTGGATCTTAAACAAGGAGAAATTGACCCTTCCCCCCTCCTTCCTTTCACCAACTCCTGGTGAATACAGATCCAAACCCCCTTTGGATCTTAAAACAAGGAGAAATTAATCAGGTTCTTAAAAAGAAGGCTTTTAATTAAAGCAAAAGGTAAAAATCATCTCTGCAAAATCAGTATGGAAAATAACTTTACAGGGTAATCAAACTTAAAGAGCTCAGAGGAATCCCCTCTGTCTTAGGTTCAAAGTATAGCAAACAAGATAAGCACTCTGGTAAAAGGTACATTTACAAGTTGAGAAAACAAAGTAAATCTAAGACGCCTTGCCTGGCTTTTACTTACAATTTTGAAATAAGAGAGACTTGTTTAGAAAGATGGGGAGAACCTGGATTGATGTCTGGTCCCTCTCAGTCCCAAGAGCGAACAACCCCTTAAACAAAGGACACACACAAAAGCCTTTCCCCCCCAAGATTTGAAAGTATCTTGTCCCCTTATTGGTCCTTGGGGTCAGGTGTCAGCCAGGTTACCCGAGCTTCTTAACCCTTTACAGGTAAAAGGATTTGGAGTCTTTGGCTAGGAGGGATTCCATAGCACTGTACACAGGAGAGCTGTCACCCTTCCCTTTATAGTTATGACAGCACTAAATCCTGGTTTTGGCACCACGGTGATGCTCAAAGCCTCTGTCAAACCTGTAGGTGCCTAAATTCACTTGGCCCCTACATTTTTTAAAGTAAAAGTTCCCTTTGCAGCTATGCTTGAATCGCTAGGCACGTGCAATGCTGCCTTCCCGTGGGCATCTGGAGACCGCTCTCCTGCCTAAGTCCCAGAGCGATGCACAAACCAGTGGACGATAAGCTAACAAACTTCTATGGATCTGGCTGCAGGGCCGGCTTTAGCAAGAGCGGGGCCCGATTCCTGGGGGCGGGGCTTGCTGCAAGCCCCGCCCCCAGGAATCGAGCCGCGCTCTGGCCGGGGTTGCCGGGCTTGGGTCTGGCCCGGAGCCGTGCCGCGGGGGCCGTGCCGGGCCGGAGCCGCACCGGAGCCGCGCCGCGGGGGCTGGGCCAGGCCGGGCCGGAGCCATGGGGGCCGGGCCGGAGCCGCGCCGCAGGGGCCGGGCCGGGCCGGAGGCGCACCGCGCTGCGGGGGCCGGGCTGGGCCGGAGCCGCGCCGCGGGGGCTGGGCCGGGCCGGAGCCGCGCCGGACCCGAGCCGCGCCGCGGGGGCCGGACCCGAGCCGCGCCGTGCCACGGGGGCCGGGCTGGAGCCAAGCCGGGCCAGAGCCGCTGGGGCCTGCGTGCTCGGCCGGAACCGGGGCCGGACTGGGCCGCGCCTCCCCGGAGCCCTTCTCGCGCCCCCCGCCACCCCAGCTTACCTGGTGCTGCCTGCCCGCCCCTGCTTCTTTTCAGACTTCCCGCGAACCTCTGATTCGCGGGAAGCAGGGGAGGAGCAGGGGGCGGAGCGTTCAGGGGAGGAGGGGGAAGTGAGCTGAGGACGGGGTGGAGAGCTGCAGCGCAGGGCCCTCGCAGTGCGGGGCCCAATTCAGCCGAATCGGCTGAATCGGCCTAAAGCCGGCCCTGTCTGGCTGCACCGCAACAAAAGACCCGAAGCAGCGAGTCTCAAAGCTTGAGTCTACAGACTTGGGCTTGTGCTACGGCACTAAAAATAGCCATGTCGCAGGTTCCACTCAGGCTGGAGCTTGGGCTGTGAGACAAACTCCCTGGCTGGGTTTCAGCACCCAAGTGGGAACATCTACAGAGCTATTTGAGTGCCACAGTGTGAGCCCTGTGTGAGCCTGAGTCTGGAGAACTGGGCTCTGAGACTCGCTGCCATGGGCGGGTTTGTTTTTGGTTTGATTTATTTATTTATTTATTTATGTTGCAGTGCAGACATACCCTAAATCATATGCAGGGCCTGAGCTTATAGGCATGATCAGAGGCTGCCTCCTGGATTGGGTCCCATTCAAAATCCAGGAAGAGGAGCCTAGTGGTTAGAGCCCTCAGCTGGATGTGGGAGACCCAGGTTCCAGTCCCCCCTTTCTAGAAGAGGGGGAGAAGGGATTTGAAGAGGGGTCTCTGACCCCTCTCAGAAAGTGAGATTCTGATGTGGGGCTCCTTCAATCTCCCCTCCTGAAGCTGTTCCACTGTGGATCAATAGTGTCAGGGGAGCTGGAGCAGTGGGACTGGACCCAGGGTCTCCCACCTGGCTGCAACATCATTTTCTCCCACCCTCTCTCCTGGGCACTGGCCCTTTAACTGACAGGGAGAGGGATGGATCGAGAAGGTTCAGTGGCAGCTGGGAGGGGACAGCACCTGGGATGGGCAAATTGGGGCTGGGCAGTTTATTAATATTTGGTATTTTGGGGTAAATGGGGCACAGTCTGCAGAGGATTTTCTATCAATTGTTAATGAGTTTAACCCAATCAGTTGGGATCTGGCCAGCTGCCCTGATAGGAGCCGGGCGGTGCCGCTCCCCCATGTTCTATTCTATTCAGTCCTTACAGCCCCTCATCCCTGCAGGGTCCCACCACCGTCTAGCCGGGCACCAGCCACACGACTCGCGTTCGTCCCCTGGGATTCTCCCCTTCTCTCCTCAATGGGGAACGTACGTGAGATTTATGTGAATCGGCAAATATGGCAATTTTAACGGACATAAAGTGGAAAATAATTTGATTCTAAGACACAAGGGGGAAAGTTGATGGGAATTTAATCCACTTCTGCACTGTCCAATCCTCCGCCCTCCCCCCCACACACACACACCCACACACATCTGGGCTAATAACTCGGGGGCACCAGTTTCTCTCCCAAGTACAGGGAAGTTGCTGCAGATTAAAATGGTAGGAAACTCCCCAACATCTGAGATTTTATATTGACATTTGAATATTAGTAGTGAGAAAATGGGACAAAATCCAAGGGGGAAAACAAACTTCAATCATTTGAGGGAAAAGAAAAAGTTGTATTTAAATAAAAAAAAATAAAGAATTCTCTCTTTTTTCTCCCTTTAGCAATATCAGGACAGTTTAGTCACGGCTCCCTTCTTGTTGCTGGGGGCCTGGTTGGGTGATTCCCATGTGTATTGGGAACTTTGAAAGCTTCTCATTGAAGATGGTGGGTGATTGAATCTTTAACCAGCGGATATTTTCCTTCAAGTGTTAGAGAAAAACCAAATGCACCAATATTATTTCCCTCTCAGTAAAGTCGCAGGGGCCCCACGGGCAGAGGTATTGAACAGTTGTAATTCACAGTGACTTCAGCTGGAGAGGAGGGTGCTTAGCACCTTCGACAATCTGTACGTGAGATGCTCTGGTGATTGGTGCCAAAAAACTTCTTGGAAGAGACTCAGGTTTCATTTGCTGTATTTCTTGGACATTATAAACCTACTCATTTTCCATGTAGTCTTTTAGGGAAATTAGGGTATTTAAAACAATAGGCACCAACTCCATGGGTGCTTCGGGGCTGGAGCACAGAAAAAAAATAGTGGGTGCTCAGCACCCACCGGCAGCCCTGCAGATCAGCACCTCCCCTCCCCTAATGCTCCCACCCATCACTGGTCCTGCTGATCAACTCCTCCCTCTCCCTCCCAGAGCCTCCTGCTCACCACCATCAGCTGTTCAGGAGTGTGCAGGAGGTGCTGGGGGGGCAGAGCAGGAGCAGGAAGATGCAGGGTGGGGGTGAGGGCTTGGGGAAAGGGGTGTCATTGGGCGTGGCCTGGGGCAGAATGGTAGCAGGAAGAGGCATGGCAGGGGTGGGGGTCTGGGGGAAGGGTGGAGTGGGCGCGGGACCTGGGGCAGAGCAGGGGTCGAGCACCCCCTGGGAACAGGAAGTTGACACCTCTGCTTAAAACCCAAAAACCTATAATAGTAAAAAAGAAGAAGAAAATCCTTCCCAGGTCTTTGTTATTGCTCATAAAGAAGCAGAAATAATCCCATAACCTCTAAAAATCCTGGGTGCTTCATCTCACTGTCATTATAGCAGGGGCCCAGCTTTGCTACCGTTCAGAACTGTCTGTTTAAAGGACAACATGTCTAAGTGCTCTAAAGTCTGTGTAGTTATTTGCATTGCCTTGACATTTTGTGTGTGTCATGGTGGTGGTGTGTGTGTGTGGGGGGAGAGGTTAGTGTGTGTGTGTGTGGGGGGTAGGGTTAGTGATCCACATTTGGTTTTATTTGACTAACGGGTTCCCTAGATGCAGCTCCCCACAAAACAGCTTTTCTTACAGTTGTCAGATTCTGCCCACATTGTTTTGCCCCGTGCTGGGGATCAAACTGTCGCTTTGTTCCTAGCTCTGTGCTCTGTAACCACTCAGCCCTGACTCCCAGGGCCGGGTGCGCACTCAGCCTTCAGGGGGCAGCACTGACAATGGCATTCAACACAGAGTTCAGCTGTCTCAGGGTATGTCTACACTACGAGGGTAGTTCGATTTCTCTTAAATTGAAAATGTAGAATCGATATTGCAAAGTCGAACGTGTGTGTCCACACTAAGGACAGTAATTCGACTTTGTGAGTCCACACTAACGGGGAAAGCGTCGACATTGGAAGCGGTGCACTGTGGGCAGCTATCCCACAGTTCCCGCAGTCCCCGCTGCCCATTGGAATTCTGGGTCGAGCCGCCAATGCCTTCTGGGTAAAAAAAAAGGGTCAAGGGTGCTTTTGGGTAATTGTCGTCATCCGTCCGTCACTACTGCCCTCCCTCCCTCCCTGAAAGCGCCGGCAGGAAATCAGTTCGCGCAATTTTCCGGTCAGTGCCAGCGCGGACGCCACAGCACTGCGAGCATGGATCCCGCTGTGACCATCGCTGCAGTTGTGGCCGTTGTCAACGCCTCGCAGGTTATCATCCACCTTTACCAGAGGCAGATGCAGATAAACCAGGCGAGGAGGCTACGGCACCGCGGTGAGGGCCTGAAGTCTGAGAGTAGCACAGGCCTGTCAGAAAGCACGGGACCCAGCGCCGAGGACATCACGGTGACAATGGGTCATGTGGATGTTGTGGAACGGCGATTCTGGGCACGGGAAACAAGCACGGACTGGTGGGACCGCATAGTGCTGCAGGTCTGGGATGAATCCCAGTGGCTGCGAAACTTTCGCATGCGGAAGGGGACTTTCCTTGAACTTTGTGAGTTGCTGTCCCCTGCCCTGAAGCGCAATGACACCCGGATGCGAGCAGCCCTGACTGTCCAGAAGTGAGTGGCCATAGCCCTCTGGAAGCTTGCAACGCCGGACAGCTACCGGTCTGTCGCGAACCACTTTGGCGTGGGCAAATTTACCGTGGGGGTTGTTGTGATGCAAGTAGCCAACGCAATCGTTAAGGTACTGCTCTCAAAGGTAATGACCCTGGGAAATGTGGAGGTCATCATAGATGGCTTCGCCGCGATGGGATTCCCAAACTGCGGTGGGGCTATAGATGGAACTCACATCCCTATCCTGGGACCGGACCACCAGGCCAGCCAGTACATTAACAGAAAGGGCTACTTTTCAATGGTGCTGCAAGCACTGGTGGACCATCGGGGACGTTTTACAAACATCAACGTCGGATGGCCGGGCAAGGTTCATGACGCTCGCGTCTTCAGGAACTCTGGTCTGTTTAGACGGCTGCAGGAAGGTATTTACTTCCCGGGATGTGGAGATGCCTACAGTGATCCTCGGGGACCCAGCCTACCCGCTAATGCCCTGGCTCATGAAGCCCTATACTGGCACCCTGGACACTGAAAAAGAACTGTTCAACTACCAGCTGAGCAAGTGCAGAATGGTGGTGGAGTGTGCTTTTGGCCGTCTCAAGGGGAGATGGAGAAGCTTACTGACTTGCTGTGATCTCAGCGAAACCAATATCCCCATTGTTATAGCAGCTTGCTGTGTGCTCCACAATCTGTGTGAGAGCAAGGGGGAGACCTTTATGGCGGGGTGGGAGGTTGAGGCAAATAGCCTGGCATCTGATTACGCCCAGCCAGACAGCCGGGCGATTAGAAGAGCCCAGCGGGACGCGCTGTGCATCCGGGAGGCTTTGAAAGCTAGGTTCCACAGTGAGCAGGGTAACCAGTGACTTTTAAGTTTCTGTACAGAGAAGCTGAACCTGCCCCCGTTTCTTTACCCAGTTAATGTTGACTATCCTCTCCAGTTACAGACCCCCTCCACCCCCTTCCAAAAAAATAAAATCAGTTTTATTTTGTTAATGAACACCGTTGTCTTTATTACTGTTTTCGCGGGAATGTTTTAAACCTGGGACGCAGACTGTGGTGGGGAGCGGGTGTAGTGTACTGATGCAAATGATCCTTCTAAACTCCAGGAATGACAGGATTAGCAGTGGCGGACTGGTTGTTTCAACGGAGCCTGCCAGCCCTCCTGAGCGGGACTGCGTGTATGTGGGGGCTATGTGACTTTATGGCAGGGGGAGGAGGGTTACAGATCCCCTGCTGCATGGCTCTGTGATCCAGGACAAGGACCGCTGCATAAGATCTGTAACTGCCCTCCCCCGCCACAAAGTCACAGAGCAACCCCCCCCCCCCCCACGCACAGAACATGAAAACCTCTCCCAGACTGACCAGGGTAACTAGTCACTGCACTGTGTATGTGCCCTGCTGCTGGACCTGCCCCCCGCCTCTGTACCCTGCTAAAGGTGACTGTCCTGTCCAATTACCAAGCCCCTTCCCCCCCTTCAGACAGACTCTCCCACAAAAGAACATGATTGAAACAGTAATGAACAGAAACGTATTTTTTATTAACAACCACACATGAAACTGGGGGGTGAAACTTGGACGGGGGCTTGGGTGAGGCGGGCAGGAAAGGACTTTTCAAATTTTGGAGAATGACAGCCTTCTGGTGCTTGAGCAGTCTGCAGGGGTCGAGTGAGAGTTTTCACGGATTCTGCCGCCCCTCCTTCTTTGGACTTTGGGCGAGGGGGGTATGGGACTTGGTGGCGGGGGAGTGCGGTTACTGATAGACTGCAGCGGGGCTCTGTCCTCCTGCCTCCATTCCTGCAGAACATCAACAAGGCGCCGGAGCGTGTCCGTTTGCTCCCTCATAAGTCCAAGCAGCGTTTGAGTCGCCTGCTGGTCTTCCTGCCGCCACCTCTCCTCATGTTCCATGTGTGTCCGGTGCATTTGGGACAAATTCTCCCTCCACTGGTTCTGCTGTGCTGCCTGGGCTCGGGAGCAGCCCATTAGTTCTGAGAACATGTCCTCTCGCGTCTTCTTCTTCCTCCGCCTAATGTGCGCTAGCCTCTGGGAGTGTGATGCCAGGCTGGGTTGGGAGACAGTCGCAGATGTGGCTGTGGGAATGAGAAAAAGATAGTGAATTCCTCCGAAACATAAATGTAGTTGTGAACAAAGAACATAGTCTTTCTCTGTGAACAAGACCATGCACCGCACCTATCACATGCGCACTCAGGACAAGGTCGAATTTTCGGACCTCGCCTTCAGTGCCTGGGGTCTTGCACTGCCTATCTGGGAAGCGGGGCAGGACACCAGAATTTCTGTAGCAGGCAGACATGGTAAGCCATAGACTTGTGGCTGCTTAAAACTTTAGTAGTACCACTGGCCTCCTTTCACATTGAAAGCAATGCCAGTCTCTGCTGCCAGCAATCGGCCAAGCATGAACTCTGGCCCTGTCCCACCCCCTCGCGGATGTCCCAGGGAAAGATCCCTGTATGCTGCCCCTCTCCCGCCTCCACCGCGTGGCTGTAAACCAGCGGTTACAGTTCTGTAAAGGAACTTGCAAGCAGTCCCAATACTAACAGTCCCCTACCTAATTCAAAGCAGGTCATCATGAGCGACATAACAATAATGAGGATCTCGGACAGCGATAAGGAAAGGATGCTTCGGGAAAGCCTGCAAAGACCAGGGCCCTATGCCGCCATGCTGTGCAAGGCAATGATCCCGGAGTACTTGAGGATCTCCTGGCGCGGGAACGTCTCCTACTTCGGAGGACCCAATAAGGCCGCTCTCCCCAGGAACCTGATGAACAGGCTTTCCCATTACCTCCAGGAGAGCTTCCTAGAGATGTCCGTGGAGGATTTCAGCTCTATCCCCGGACATATAGACCGCATTTTAATATAGCTGCAGTGGCAGGGACTAAAGAGTGGAGCAGCTTGGGCAGCAGAATCATGCACAACCGGACACTGTTAGATTTTTTTTAAATAGTTGGAACTGAATACTTAAGCGCCCAGGGTAAAGAAATCATGAAGAACACATTGTTCTTATTCTTAATATTCCAGTTTTGTTAAAAATAAATGTTTAGATGTTTAAAACACTTACTGCTTGATCCTTCCCCTGAATCTGTGTCCGGGTTAAATGCTGGGGAGGGTTGGTAGGGGATCTCTGTAAGGGTGATGAAGAGCTCCTGGCTGTCGGGGAAATCAGCTTGGTAAGCGCTGTCGACTGCCTCGTCCTCCTCATCTCCTTCCTCATCTTCCCCGTCCGCTACCATGTCCGAGGAACCGGCTGTGGACAATATCCCATCCTCAGAGTCCACGGTCAGTGGTGGGGTAGTGGTGGCGGCCGCACCTAGGATGGAATGCAGTGCCTCGTAGAAACAGGATGTGTGGGGCTGGGATCCGGATCGTCCGTTTGCCTCTTTGGTCTTCTGGTAGCCTTGTCTCAGCTCCTTGAATTTCACGCGGCACTGCGTTGCATCCCGGCTGTATCCTCTCTCTGCCATGGCTTTAGAGATCTTCTCATAGATCTTTGCGTTCCGTCTTTTGGAGCGCAGCTCGGAAAGCACGGACTCATCGCCCCACACAGAGATCAGATCCAAGACTTCCCGATCAGTCCATGCTGGGGCCCTCTTTCTATTCTGAGATTGCACGGCCATCTCTGCTGGAGAGCTCTGCATTGTTGCCAGTGCTGCTGAGCTCGCCACGATGTCCAAACAGGAAATGAGATTCAAACTGCCCAGACAGGAAAAGGAATTCAAATTTTCCCGGGGCTTTTCCTGTGTGGCTGGTCAGAGCATCCGAGCTCGGACTGCTGTCCAGAGCGTCAACAGAGTGGTGCACTGTGGGATAGCTCCCGGAGCTATTACCGTCGATTTCCATCCACACCAAGCCTAATTCGATATGGCCATGTCGAATTTAGCGCTACTTCCCTCGTTGGGGAGGAGTACAGAAGTCGAATTTAAGAGACCTCTATGTCGAACTAAATAGCCTCGTGGTGTGGACGGGTGCAGGGTTAATTCGATGTAACGGCGCTAAATTCGACATAAACGCATAGTGTAGACCAGGCCTCAGTGAGACAGGCTCACCTGTCGAATGGACTGTACTGAACACACACAAAGCAGCCAAGGTGCTTCCTAGCCGGCCTGGTTTTATTCCGGCTGATTGTCTCAGGGACGTGCTGTGGCCATTGATCCTGACCTACCCCCAGCCAGCGTCAGGTTTGCCCTGCCCTAGGGCAGAAGGCTGAAGAAGGTCTGTAGCACGTCGCTAAAATCTCTTTGTCGGGTTTTTCCAGTCAATGATTTGGGGACGTGTAATTTGAGTCCAGTCAATAACTCAGTGGCTGCTCAAACTATTTTTGAAATGAAAAAAAATACACGTGTGCTGGCTGGCTGGGATGAAGAGGGGTGTTGGGGGAGAGGAGCAGGTGGCTTGGGAGAGAGGGGGTTAGCTCTGCATCAAGGGATGGGAGATTATACAGATGGGAATAAATGGGTGATAGGGGAGGGAAGAGAGGTTGAGGGCTCACCTGAGAGGAAGAGGTGGGTGTAGGGTGACCAGACAGCAAATGTGAAAAATCGGGATGGGGTGGGGAGTAATAAGAGCCTATATAAGAAAAAGACCCAAAAATCAGAACTGTCCCTATAAAATTGAGACATCTGGTCACCCTAGGTGGGTGTGACGGGTCCCCACAGCACAACCTGGACTGTGGGACCTCTGAGCCCTCCAAACCCACCTTTCACCCTGTGATGCGGGTGTCAAGCTACAAGCCTTGACAGGCACTGCACATACACAGCCACTCACAGGCAGGGACACACCCAGCTGTGTTACATGAATGATCTCCTAGCCACTCATGAACCATCAATAGGGAGGCTCCAGCCAATTCCCCCCAGCTTCCCTGCCTTACACCCCAGAATTATACTGCCTTGCATGGTCAGAAGCCTGGGCAGTGTAAATTCATTACTTACTTTGCCACTTCTTCATACGAAAGTGGACATGCACCAGCCTTTGTAATCTGAGCTGAGATTCCCCCAAGCACTTCAACCAAACACACACTGGTGTAGGTAAAATATAAAACAGATTGATTACCTACAGAAAGATAGCTTTTAAGTGGTAAGTAGCAGGCATAGAGATCAAAGTTGGTTACCTAAGAAATAAAAATAGAACTGCATCTAAATTCGGACTTTAATAGACTAAGCAAGGTTGAATCAAGCAATGTCTTGCCCTAACAGATGGTACAAGCAGGTTACAGTTCCTTAAAACGCAGACAGGATTCCAGTCCAGCCTGGGACCAAACTTTCCCAGTTCAAAGTCTTTGTATTTCAGATCTTCTTCCAGGTGTTGAGAGGGGGAAGGGGGGAAGAGGCTAAGTAATGATGTCACTCTCCCTCTTTTATACTTTCTTCCAGCTGCTAGACAGATCCTTGGGAGGTGTGTTAGGCCTTGTCTACACTGCAGAGATTTGTCAATGCAAATTATGCCAACAATCAAAAATCGGTATAATTGCATCGCTGGTGCATGTTCACACTGTGCTCCTTCTGTCGGCAGAGCACAGCCACACTTAGTGCTCTAGCATCAGCAGTGAGAGCAGTCCGAAAGGCTGGATCCCGCACTGCTCTCTACTGGGGTGGGCACTGTTATGAACTGGGTCTGTTGATTAATTGCAGTTAAATCACGTGATTAACACAAAAAATTAAATTAATACAAAAAAATAAAAATTTAATCATGATTAAAAAAATTAATCACAATTAATCACAGTTTTAATCGCACTGTTAAACAGTAGAATACCAATTGAAATGCATTCAATATTTTTGGATGTTTTTCTGCATTTTAAAATATATTTATTTCAATTACAACACAGAACCCGTTGGAGGGAGCTGGGTTTGGTGGGGGAGGCAGCAGCTGGGGCTGGGCAGTCCCCATGGGGGACAAGGTTCTTCTCACTGTAGAGGATTTTACATCAGTATTTAATAACCAGAGGAAAAGGGGCGATGCCCGTGGGGATTTTGTTTCCAAATGGAAGAATTAGAGAGAAAACAGCAACATCTGCAGCTGGAGACGAGTGTCTAGTACTTGAAAAATGGCCTTTTCTGAAAGGTGACCTGAAGGGGAAAGAATAACTGGGATCTGCTTCCTTTTGTGATTCTCTAGGTCACATAGGGGAGGCCTGACAGCTTCCTGACAGGGTTTTTTTCCACCTGAAAAAATGAATTGCGCTTGAGTTTTCGCCCCTAAAATAGCTTCACTCCCCTGTTGTTGCTGTGGCTGGTTGGGAAACTACCATGTGTCTTGGGAGCTTTCTTCGAGCCAGTCTACACTTCAAACACGGCAGTGGCACAGCTGTGCTGCGGTAGCAGGTCAGTGAAGATGCTCCCTGCACCAACGGGAGGCATCTCCACTTCCCTGAGAGCTGGTAGCTGTGTTGGAAGAAGCCCTCACCCATTGCCATGGCTACACAGGGGTTAGGTCGGTTTAACTGTGCCAATCGGGGGTGGATTTTTCACACCCTGAGCAGCGTAATTCTACCGACTTAATTTCCAATGATAGACCTGGCCTCAGATTCTCAGCGCAGATGGAGGTGCTGAATATTGAACTGACAGAGCTTTTGCGCCAAGTGTTCTTAAGATCAGAATTTTTAATTAATAAAAGTATAAAAAAGCTTGAAGGCCTTTTTCACCTCTATTGATCCAAAGGAAACAACGATCAGAAAACTCATTATTTTATCTTTTCCTGGTTGCCTTTAAAAATTGTGGCTGCATCGCCTCAATTCAGGATTAGGTGGAAGGGAGCTTGATGTTGGTAAAGGTCTGTGCCCCAGAAAGGTCTAATCACACCTTTCTGCCACTAGTTAATTATACTAATAACTAAAATGCTGATGAGAAAGGTAAAGCACTGTGGTGTTTAGATGCTGCTTGTAATTGTTAGAACTGGGAGCACTGGCTGTTGGGAGTCTGAAAGGACAGGAAACAGGAAGGAGGGGGGAGGAGTTGAGGAGGCTGGGAGAGTTACAGAGTGTGCAGCTACAGCTTGGAGAAGAGACTTCCACTGTAAATAAAGTTCTGTTGAAGTTGTTGGATACAACATTTTGGCGACCAGGATGGATCTTTTGCCTCTGAACCCACCTGCACCCTTTCTGCAAAGCCCAGGTGAGCCTCCAATTGCTTTTACTGCCTGGATCCGTATGTTTGAGACTTATCTGCTTGCAATCAGTGCTACAGAGATTTTTGAAGTAAGAAAGCGTGCTCTGCTAATCCACTGCCTTGGAGCAGAAGGGCAGGGTATATTTTACACTTTTCCCCTTGCAGATGATAAATATGAGACTGCACTCACTGCCAGGGCCGGCTCTAGGTTTTTTGCTGCCCCAAGCAAAAAAAATTTTGGTTGCCCCCCCCGCCCCGCGCGCGCTTTTTTTTGGCTTTTACACATGTTTGCACTTTGCAGTTTTGTTTTGACTGTTTAAAATAAAAAAAAAATGAAAACAGAGAATTTGTAGTTAGTCAAATAAAACAATTTCCTACTAGTGTAATTTTAACATTTAATTTTAACAAAAACACAATTACAAACAATTTGAGTTCAACTATACACTGTAATGAAAAACGTTAGTGTCTTCCAGTTTCTCATAAATTAAAAGAATTTATATGAACTGAATTTTTCTGGTTTTTATACTTGTGTAGTCTTTTAATAAGTGAGTGAAATCTAATTTTTTTGCAATAGTACTTTCAATTGAAATTAATGCCAGTCCTGACATACGATTTTGAGACATGGTGGACCTCAAATAATTTTTTAGTAATTTCAGTTTTGAGAAACTACGCTCACCAGAAGCCACTGATACTGGTAATGTTAAAAGAAAGCGTAATGCTATAGCAGTGTTTGGAGTGAAAAAATCATTTCTTGCTATAAATTCTAATACTTTTAGAGGAGAAGTTTTAGGACTTATTAGCTCAGATAAAGCTATTAATTCATCATACAATTCTACTGCATCAATGTCAGCAGCGTTATCAGTACTGAGCGCTAAATGTAGGTCTTGGCACTGCTTCATGAGGTCTTCTTTGGAAAACTGATTTTTAATATTTCCAATATCGTATAAAAATTCGAAAGTTTCACAATGACCATGCAACTGACAAAATCTTTCTTCAATGGAAGTTATAGCTACATCCAAAATACAATAGAAACATTCAACTTTAAACCTTTCGTTTGGATCGAGAATAGGATCATCATGAGCCTCATAACAAAACTGTCTTGTTTTTTTCCGAGGACGAATGAATTTTTGAGGTGCAAACGTTGGTTCAAAATCAAGATCCTCTGCTATTGTTGTTGCTTCTTTGACAGTTTCTTCAAAACCTTCATCTGAACGGTATTTTTTTAAATATTCCAGCGTTTTATTCAAAATCATCTTTGCCTCGGATATGTCTATGGTTATGTTCTGCATAACTTTGCTGGTCAAATTAATTTGATTTAGAATATTGTGCCAAATAACCATGCAACATGAAAATTGAAACTGCATCATTTTCTGAGCCAATGTTTCAGCTTCATGTTGAAATGAAGGATCATACGACAAGTCCTGGCTTATTTCGAATAGTGCATTGTAAATCTCTCGTGATGAATATCGGAATGGTCTAATAGCTTCTATCCTGCTTTCCCATCTAGTTTGACTCAGAGGTTTAAGTGTGAGTTTTTGTTCAAGATGCTTCTTCAAGACTGCCCAACGGTGTGTGGAAGCACTAAAAAAGTTGTAAATTGCTTGCACTGTGGTAAAATATGAAACGGCATCTTTAGATGATTTGGCGGCATCACTGACAACCAGATTGAGCGAATGCACATGGCAAGGAATGAAAAAAGCTCGATTGTTTAAATTCAATATTCTTTGCTGTACACCTGCATGTCGTCCTCGCATGTTTGAGCCGTTATCATACCCTTGGCCGCGCATATTTTCTAAAGGTATTCCATAGTGTTCCAATCTCTGTAGAATTACATCTGTGAGGGCTTTCCCAGTAGTTTCATTCACTGGTATAAATTCTAGAAAGTGTTCACAAATTTTCACTTCTGCATTTTCATCAATTTTCAGAAATCGTAAAACTATTGACATTTGCTCGGTTTTGCTCAGATCTTGAGTACAAGCAACTATAATTGAGTAATATTTGGCATGTTTCAAATTTGATAAAATTTCATTATGCACTCCATTAGAAATTAATTCTATTATCTCATTTTGTGTATTTTTACCCAAATAATGGTTGTGAATCTCTCCATCTTTCACTCTTCGTACATGCTCAGCCATAACATTATCAAATTTTGCCAATAACTCAACCAATTTTAAGAAATTTCCATTCTAATTCTCATATAAAATATCCGAGGATCCACGGAATGCGAGGCACTGTTCGGCTAGGAAATTAATGATTGCCAGTAAACGTTCCAACACTGCTTGCCAACGTAGAATTTCTGAATTTAGTTGACGTTGCTGTACCGCATCGATTGTTGTACCAGTACGTAATCTGTTTGACAGCTCAATCCAATTTGTCAATGAGCGTAAATGATTTTTTGATGTTTCATGTTCTTTCAAATGCTGATGCAAATTTCACCAGTCATTAAAACCTGCAGTTGCCAGAAAAATGTCCAAGTTGCAGAACAGTTTGCAGCAAAAACAAAAAACTACATCTTTGGTCTGTGAATACACTAATCACGATCTATTAATTTGTTCCCCATTTTTCATTTTTTTCTTCATACTGGATGGCATAAATTGACAATTCGACTCATTAAATTGATATTCAAATGTAGGATCTAGTTTTGAAGGACCTTTTTTCACAATAATAATTCGCATTGTATCAGTAATTATTGTCGGGCATGTACTTGGATCCGATCCTATGTCAGTCTCTCCACCTTCCAATAATTGTTCTTCAGTTTTAGATTTGGATAACAGTTCTTCATTTCTGGACTCTTCAGCTGAAGTAGTAAATCTTTGGATGGATTGTGATTGTTCGTCTTTATCAGTTAGTGAAGATAATCTTTGGTCAGATTGTTGTTCATCTTTATCAGTTGATAAAGGTAATCTTCGGTTCGATCGGTCTTCATCAGTTGATGAATAATCATCTTCAGTGCATTGCTTAGAGCTTTCTCCTTGATTGTCGACTTTTTTAAAATACTTTTTTGAAGTACGAGATAGTTTTTCTAATTCTTTTTGCCGTTTCTCTCTTTGTTGCCAGTAAGCAGCACCAGAAAATCATTTTCGTTTTTGTCCCGGCATTTTAGCCCTATAACCACTGGCACCGACGCGAAACGGAAATTAGCGCGAATGGCGCCAATAGGGCAGCACAGTACACACACGTAATCGTGATTTGAGTGACCGTGTCACAACGTGACATGTTATTTTTCACGTCACACTCCTATTGCACTACTGTACTTGCCGTAGGTAAGGCGCTAGTCATTGGGGCGAGAGAGCTCCCCACGAGCTCGGATACACACTGGACCCAGCCCTGCTGGCGTTTTCCCAGCACTGAGGCCGCCCAGCTGGGAGCCCGAGGGGCATGCAATGGAGAGAGCTCTGTGGCTGGAGGAGCCAAGGAAGAGGTGCTGGGCTTGCTGGACAGATGCTGCCCCTCTCTGCCAGGTCGCTCACCCCCTGCAGGAGGGGTGGCAGAAGGAGACTCCAGGCACTGGAGTGCTGTGAGGGGCTGGGGAGGGAGGCAGCAGCCTCTGGGGCTCCAGCAGGCAGAAGCTCCCCAGGGGTCCTGGGGACCCTCCCGCCTGGCCCGACTCTTACCTTGCTGCGGATCTGGCCTGAGGTGGAGTCATCTTCGGTCAGCGCCGCTCCCAGGGCCAGGGGTTGGGGCTGCTGCTGTATCCCAGCCCTGCTCATCCTTGGGCTTTGCCTTGGCCCTGGCACGAGCTGGGCTCAGCCCGGGCTGCCGCTCCGCTCCCCTCTCCCCTCCCCTGGCAGGAGACGGGGCAGAGAGGAGGAGGCAGAGGCGGGGACAAGCCGAGGAGGAGCGGACCGCCCAGGCGCCATGTTCCCCCGTCCTCTGCAGCCAGGGCAGGGCCGCGCTACCAGCTCCCGCCTGGGGGGGGGGGGGCGCTGCCCGCGGGAGAGCGGCGCTAACAAGCCGAGGAGCAGCCCATCCTCTGCAGCCGGAGCAGAGCCGCGCTACCGGCTCCCGCCGCTCTCCCGCTGTCAGCGTCCACCCCCCAGGCGGAGCCGGTAGCGTGGCCCTGCCCCGGCTGCAGAGGACGGGATGCTCCTGGGCTTGTTCGCGCTGCTCTCCCGTGGGCAGCGGCCACCCCTCCCCAACCTGGCAGGCGCCGGTAGCACGGCCCTGCCCCGGCTTCAGAGGACGGGCCACTCCTCGGCTTGCAGCGGCGGGGACAAGCCAAGGAGGAGCTGTCCATCCTCTGCAGCCGGGGCAGGGCCGCGCTACCGGCTCCCGCCTGAGGGGGGGGTGGCCGCTGCCCGCGGGAGAGTGGCGGGGACACGCTCCCCACTTAGCCGGCTCCGTGCCCCACCGCACCCCAGGATCCAGCCCAGGTGATGCCCCAGCATTTTGCCGCCCTAGGCACCAGCTTGTTTAGCTGGTGCCTAGAGCCGCCCCTGCTCACTGCATTAAAGAACTTTTTTGTGCCAAAAGTGAATGTAGTAGCTAATCGCTACAGATTTCGCCAGCGTGAGCAGAAACCAGGGGAGACTATAATGCAGTATATGGCTTCCCTGAGGAGTCTGATTGTAACTTGTGACTTTGGGAATATGGCAGATGAGATGATTAGAGACCAGCTCATTGAGAAAACAACAATGCTTCATGTAAGAGAACGCTTACTTCTAGAACCACAACTTACACTAGAAAAAGCAATAACCATTGCTACTCAGATGGAGTCAGCTACAGCTGAAGCCAAAATAATGAGCCAGGGTACAAGAGGCCCAGTCCAGGCTGTGACTCCTTTGCAGAAAAGTTCACTATCACTGCAGACAAACAATTGCAAAAGGAAAACTCATGAAAAGCCACTGAATCAGCGAATGCAAAATACAGTAAAAGCATGCTTTCGCTGTGGATCCCCACAACATCTTGCAAGCTACACAGGATGTCCAGCAAAAGTAGCTCAGTGCAATCATTGCAAAAAGATTGGGCATTTTGCTAAAGTATGTCGCAGTAGCCAGTTCAATCAACAGGTGCATGCAGTTACAATACCAGATGTTACTGTGCTGAGTGTGGACAAAATCACTACTGCACATATTCCAGAACAGATAAAGTGCACTGTAAATGTTTCTGCCATACCCTCAGGCAAATCACACTCTATTCAGCTAATGTTGGACACTGGCTCAGCAGTATCTATACTTCCTGATTCCATCTATTTGCATTACTTTAAAGATGTGCCTCTTACTGAACCCAAACTTCACTTGGTATGCTATTTGAAAAACCATATTCCAGTACATGGCTGCCTGCCAGCAATAGTTACTTTTGGTGATCGCTGTGTAACTGCGGAGTTCTACATTGTCCACAAAGGCACTGCTATCCTTGGCAGATATTTATTAGCTGCTTTAAATCTCAGGGTAGTTAATGGAAAAATTGATCTTCCTCAGCAAAGCACTCTTGCGGTACACACACCAGTTTCAGCTGGGACCCAACTCCAGGTTGAGGAGAAACTCGGCTGTGCTTATGGGTTTCTGCATAAAGTTAAAATGCGGAATAATGTGTTGCCTGTACAACAGAAATTACGGCGCTTACCATTTTCAGTCAGGGAAGCTGTTTCAGAGGAACTTAGAAAACTTGTTCAAAAGGACATTATTGAAGAGATTCACTCCTCGGAATGGGTTTCACCTATAGTAGTGACACAGAAGAAGGGTGGAGACATTCGCCTTTGTGTGGACTTAAGGGAGCCAAATAAAGCTATTGTGATTGACAGCCATCCTCTTCCTCACATAGAGGAAGTATTTGCAGAACTCCGTGGGGCAAAGATGTTTTCTACTCTTGATTTGCAGAGCGCATACCACCAGGTTATGTTGCATGAAGATAGCAGACACCTCACAGCATTTATTACACATGAGGGACTATTTCGTTTTAAACGTGTTCCATACGGTCTCACATCAGCCCCAAGTGCCTTTCAAAAAATGATGTCATTGATTCTGAAGAATCAACATGGAGTTCAGTGCTATTTGGATGATATTATTGTGTTTGGAAATACTACTGAGGAGCATGACAATAACCTGCAGTCTGTACTAAACTGCATCAGCAAAGCAGGCCTCAAGCTCAATAGGTCCAAATGCAAATTTAGACAAACTGAACTCTCCTTTCTGGGGCATACAATTTCACAGGCTGGACTAAAACCTGATCCAGATCATATCCTGGCAATTTCAAATGCTCCTCCTCCAACAGATTTGCAAACCTTACGTTCCTTCTTGGGTCTTACCTCCTGGTATGCAAAATTCATTCCCAATTATGCTTCTGTCATTGAACCGTTACGAGAATTACTACGGAGAAGTTCAACCTTAGTGTGGACAACGGATGCACAAGTTAGTTTCGAAAGGGTGAAAGACTTGATTGTACATAGTCCAGTACTTGCATTATTCAGTCCCGCATTGCCCACAATTGTAACTACTGATGCTTCTGATTATGGACTTGGGGCTGTCCTCACACAACTTCATGAGGACAACACTGAGAGGACTGTTGCATTTGCTTCAAGGACACTAAGTAATGCTGAGAGAAAATATTCTACAGTTGAAAAAGAAGCACTTGCTTGTGTCTGGGCTACTGAAAAATGGAGAACTTACCTGTGGGGCCGCACGTTCAAGTTGCGCACAGATCACAGCCCTTTGACGACGTTGCTCACAACGAAAGGTCTGGGAAGAGCAGGATATCGTATTGCTAGATGGTCTGCAAGACTACTCTCTTTCAATTATGAACTGGAATATAAGCCTGGAAACGAAAATGTGGTAGCTGATTGCCTTTCTCGCCTGCCTTTGCCTTCACCAGATGGTCCACCAGAAGATCAGGATGTAGTAGTTGCGCTTATTACAAGCACTCTTACTGCAGTTACAAGAGAACAATTTCAAGCTGCTTGTTCAGCGTGTCCAGTTCAACAAAAACTACGGGAATTTCTAACAAAGAGATGGCCCAGTAACCCTAAAAACCTTGACCCAGTTTTGCTGCCTTATTTTAGAGTTCGGGATGAACTTTCTTTGCTCGATGGCTGTGTGCTACGAGGTACACACCGGCTACTTGTGCCAGAAGAATTACAGTCAAAACTCATACACCTGGCACACGATACTCATCAAGGAATTGTCAGAACCTAACAACGACTACGGGATCTGTATTGGTGGCCAGGGATGGACTCTCAAACTGAAGCAGTCATAAAATCCTGTGTCACTTGCCAAATGCATGATAAGACAGCAGTGACATGTAACCCTCAATTACAGCCTGTTCCTCTTCCTGAATCTGCATGGGAAAAAGTGGTGATTGACATTGTAGGACCCTTTGACACTGCTCCAATTGACTGTCGTTATGCCATCACTTTAATAGACTATTTCAGCAAATGGCCTGAGGTAGCGTTTACTTTGCAAATTTCTTCTGCTACAGTAATTAAGTTTCTCTCTTCAGTTTTTAGCCGGGAAGGTAACCCCAAAGAACTGGTTTCAGATAATGGTAGTCAATTTACTTCCCTGGAGTTTGAAACTTTTCTAGCAGAGAGGAACATTTTACACAAGAGGTCATCCCTATATTACCCTCAAGCCAATGGAGAAATCGAACGGTTTAACAGAAGTTTGAAAGAGAGTTTGCAAACAGCTAAACTGGAAGGGCGATTGTGGATACCCTTCACTACTGATTTCTTGCAAGCATACCGGGCTACACGACATGCCACAATGCAAAGATCACCTGCAGAGTTACTTCATGGGAAACAGATGAATACTAAACTGAACATTGCTGGATTGTTAAAGGCACGACCTGATGCCCCAAACAAGGATGATGTGAGAAAGACAGTTGAACAGAACCAAGCAAAGTCTAAGGCTTTCACAGACAAATGGCGGGGTGCTAAGGAAGCAAAGTTTGAGTGTGGTTCCTTTGTTAGAATACGAAAACCTGGAATCTTACACAAAGGGGACCATAAATTCACAGCTCCTCTTAAAATCATAGAGAAGAAGGGACCGTACACCTATCGAATTTCTGATGGGTGGGTATGGAATGCTTCTTATCTTGCACCTGCCTATGCACCAAGAGGAGATTATGCCAACACCCAGTCTGCATTGGATGACTTCACTGTAGAACCAACACAACAAGACATTGCACTGGAACCGGGGCTTGAGAGACGGCCTGTCAGACTCAGACAACAACCTGCCTGGACTAAAGACTACGTTATGTAGTATCTACAGTGTTTTCAGTGTAATATTCCTGCCAACAGTATAGTGTCTTATTTCATATTTGTTCCTGGGGTTAGAACAACAATGTTTATTTTAATTTGGAAAGTTTCTTAAGAGAGGAGGGAATGTGGTGTTTAGATGCTGCTTGTAATTGTTAGAACTGGGAGCACTGGCTGTTGGGAGTCTGAAAGGACAGGAAACAGGAAGGAGGGGGAGGAGTTGAGGAGGCTGGGAGAGTTACAGAGTGTGCAGCTACAGCTTGGAGAAGAGACTTGTACTGTAAATAAAGTTCTGTTGAAGTTGTTAATACTTTGCCTGGTGGATACAACAAGCACTGACACTAGGATGTGTAATTTCAGAATGATAAAATATGAAATGTAGCCTTTTCTATTGAGAGTAAATGTAGTGATGTTGTCTTACATCACTCTGGGTTCGTCTCTGGTTGCTACAGTTTCCAGCTCAACAGAGGGAAAGTCACCTCTGCTACTCGTTTCAGATGTAGGGTCTCTAGAAACTCATGAAGACCAAGGAGAGTGACCACACATACATCCGCCACATCTAATCTGTATTACAAGTTTTATTAGAGTCACAAGCAAGGTTATAATTACCAAAGCATATATTAATTTTATGAATACCCATGCACACGTTATTAATATAATCATACTCATATCCTCAAAGATATTCTTAGGGTCTGATAGATTCCTCAGCAATTGATCATCAGTAGAGGGATGGTTCCTGCTGGGAATTTTCCCTTGGGTACTCCCAATTTTACTCAACCTGGGAACCTGCCTTCCCTCTAAGGTGCACGCCTGGGCAGCCACACAAGAGGGCATCAAGTACCGCACACCTAATTAGTGGAGCTATGCAGGTGTGGCTCCACTAATTAGGCACCTGGACCCCAGAGAGGCTGCACGTGTAAGAGGTGAGGTGGTGGTGTGGGAGGGGGAATAGGGGACAATGTGGGGGTGAGGGACAGTGGGGAGTTTGGGGTGTGCAGGGCTGCCAAGGCGAGGAAGCAACGTCTCTCCCCTAACCCCTGCTGAGCTGCTGTGGCCCCGGGAAGAGAGAGGCACCTCTCTCCCATCTCCAGCTCCGGGGCTGAGATACCAGGTGCTGCCAAGCCAGAGACGGCCTTTGGGAATCCAGCTGATCTCTGCAGACAGGTTTGAATTTTCCTGTTACACTGGGGAGGGGGAACCTTCCCTCAGCAGGGATTAAAGCTCCCACTGGGAGAGGACTGGCCTGATCCTTTGTGAGCTCCTGCTCTCCACTAGCCTCTCAGGCAGCCCAGCTCTGGGACTGCTGCGGCTGGGGAGAGAGAAACGCTTCTCCCCCAGCCTCTGCTGAGCTGCAGTGGCTGGGCAGATAAGTGCTTTGTTGAATCAACCTTCCTGAATATGCCTCACTGCAGAGCTTTCTGCTTCAATCAGTGACATAAATCCTTAGAAATGCTGGTTCGTGCTCCTGACATTCCCAGTCATGTATTTGCCTTCCTGCCTCCTTCCTCCCTGTCTCCAATCCATATCTTTGTTTTCCTCACAGAGCAGAGTTCAGTGGATTTCCAGTACTTCTTCTCAGGCTGTTACTCTTAAAGTGGCAGAGCCTGAGCAGTCAGGACCTCCCTCCAAATGAAGAAAGCAGTAGAGACAACAAGAGCAATTACAGGCAGGCGGGGTCTTCTCTCAGAAATAGGTGTTAGGGCTCTGACAGGGAAGGCATGCAGCATTTCCATTGATAATAACTGAAATTTACAAATAGGCACAGTAAGAAAAATGCAGCATGAGAACTTATTAGAGTTTGATTTAAGGGTGTTTACTTAGTATATTTTGAAATGTGATGCTGATAATTTGTGTTTTAATGGTTACAAAGTTTTAACTTTTTGAATCTCAGTATCTACTGTCATTAAATAATTATTGTGTTATCAAAATATTGTCTGACCCCCCCCCATAAATTCCCACAACTGTGAACATTTAAATTGATAAAAACTGTGCAACTGTGAATGTTTACATAGATAAACATAAAAATAAATAAAATAAATATTAATTGTATCTGTCAAAATTATATATTAAATAAAATGAATTCTGCCCAAGCCTAAATATCACTCCTTAGACACACAGTTCTGCAAGCTCGTCAGGACAGGTGGACGGATTCTGATGTCCATCTGAAGTCCCAGTGACCCTCCCCACCAGCACAGGGGGTGACTGCAGGACCAGAGCCCTAGTGGGGTACATTTTTCACCAAAGCCTCCAGGGCAGTAATGTTGGCTCTTTCCAATTCAGCAAACAGTGAGTGAGTCAGTTTCAGGAAGGGAAACACCCCCTTGCTGCTGCAGGCGGGGCATAGTGTGAACTCAGGAAATTCAAACTAACCCTGTTACTCTGCCCAGAGGGAGCCATGGCTGCAGAGAACCCCGTGGAAAGTCTCCAGGAGGAAGCTACATGTCCCCTCTGTCTGGAGTATTTCACAGAACCTGTCACTCTGGAGTGTGGGCACAATTTCTGCCGAGCCTGCATCAGCCAGTGCTGGGAGGGATTCGATACAGCCGCCTCCTGCCCTCAGTGCAGAGAAACTGTGCAACAGAGAAACCTCAGGCCAAACAGGCAGCTGGCAAATGTCCTAGAAATAGCCAAACGGCTGAGTTTACAGGCAGCAAAAGGAGCAGGAGAGGATGGGGTGTGTGAGAGACACCAGGAGGCTCTGAAACTGTTCTGTGAAGAGGATCAAACCCCGATCTGTGTGGTGTGTGACAGATCTCGGGCTCACGGTGCTCACGCGGTGGTTCCCATATAGGAGGCTGCCCAGGAGTACAAGGTAGGGAATTGCTATCAAGTTTAATGGGTAATAACTTTGGATTTTAATTACAGGCTGATTTCACTGAAAGTTACCTGGCACAGATGTGGTGCATCATTCAGTTCTGTAAAGCCTTCATTGTATGGATGATATTATAATAAGTAAATGATCTGCTAGTGTGACAAGAAAGGCAAAAAATGAAGTCTTTAAAGATATCTGATGTGGAAAATTTTTCTCTAAGATTCTCAATCCTTTTCAAAACTACTTTCCACTGTTAATTGAAGCTGTTAATTAGGGTGACTAGACACCAAGTGTGAAAAATCGGGACAGGGTGGGGGGTAATAGGAGCCTATATAAGAAAAAGACCCCAAAATCGAGCCTGTCCCTATAAAATCGGGACATCTGGTCACCCTACTGTTAATTGATCAGTAAGGTTTAAATCACAAGAGCTGCAGGCCAATCTATGTGGGTGTGTTACCTTCAGCCTGGAGAAGGGAAGTTAAGAGCTATTGTTACAGATTTGTTTAATAGAATTTATTATTATTATCTTTATTTGCATCCCAGTAGCCCTAATAGACCACAAATGAGATCTGGGCCCTACACAAAACACAATGAGAGACAATCCCTGCCCTGGACAGTTTACAGTCTAAATAAGCAAGACAAACAAAGGGTGGTAAGGGAAACTGAGTCACAAAGAGGGGCAGTGAGTTGCCCAGGGTCACCCAGCATATCCATGGCCAAGCTCAGCGTAGAACCCAGCTCTCCCCTGTCCCAGTCTAGGCCCAAACCACTAGGCCATGTTGCCACCTCAGTATCCGCCCCCGTGAAGAAGTTTGTCCATTAGGAGGGAAAGACTCCTCGATAAAGGTCCCAGGCCCAGCAGGGAGATGAGGTTTCTCACTGGGATTCTGAACTCCTGTGTTGCTCCATCAGGGGTTAAACTCCGATGCCAGCCTGCACTAGAGGAGATCACTGGGCTAAACACTGGGTGGACCCCAAACACCTTGAGTCCACCCACAAAAGGGCTCCAGACAGCGCAGGGCTGGGCCAAATACCATGGGGATTAGACTGGATTGTAGCAAATAACTGCTGGGCGGTGCTGACCTGTGTCAATCTGAACTGCACTAGTGTGTATGTGGGCAAGGATCAGCCAAAGTGGTTCCATTAGCCCCACCTGCAGCCTTTGGAAATCTCCCAGAATGCACCTTCTGGGACCTTTACCAGGGAATGGGACAATGAGGTACCTACCCAGAAGACACAGTCATCTCCCAGCAAGGCTGGTGAGTGGGTGCAAAGCACAGGAGAGAGGGTATCTGGGAGGGTTTGTGTGGGGGGCTCTGGGCAGTGGGGGGGTGCTAGGCGGGGGGGGTGCTGGGGAGGTCTGTGTGGGGCACTGGGAAGTTGTGGTGGGGCTGGGAAGTGGGGCACCTTAATGTTAAAAGTGGTGGTATGCCTACTGCCCATGGAGGTAAGGAGCTCCAAGCTGCTGCAGGCAGCAGAGGACCCTGGAGCTCTGAGTCCCTGCAGGTAGGGGGAGGGAGCTCGGAGCCGAGGCCCCCGCAACTGCCCAGCCACCAGGGGCAGTGTGGGGATCCCGCCGGGGGCACACAAGGTGTAAATCCAGCTCTGTTTCCTCCTCTCTCTCATTTTCACTGGACAAAGCCACGTCCAGTGCGAGTCCCTACCGGACAGGGATAGTGCTCCACAAAACTGGGACTGTGCAGCTTCAAACCAGACGAATGGCCTCCCGACGTCTCATGGGGTTTGCCCTGGTGCTTCAACCAGCTCTGTCCAACCAGTACAGTCCCCAGGGCTTCAGGGCTGAAATTCCAGCCCATATTTAAACCCTGGTGGCTTTTGAGATTTTTATCACTTTGTTCATTAAAACTTCTCGATCACAGGTTTATTGATTCACCCCCATGTGACTCCAGAATCCTGTTATGCACTACACTACTAAACAATTCATAAATACCAATAAAGCTTGGTTACAAATGAGATCTCTCTCTAATTACAAAAATATAATAATAATATTGAACCTGAATTGCTAACAAGTCTGAATATGACACACTCCCAGTCTCCATTAATAAGGTTTCATGTCCTTGGTGGTCCTGATGTCACAAAGTGATTAGAACCAACCAATCTGAGATTTGGATGGAAAAATACCCAGCTCCACACCCTTCTCAACCCTCCAAATAAAACCTCCCAAATCATTTCTGTTTCTTCAGGAAAAAATCCAGGCCCATTTGAAGATTCTGAGGGAAGAGAGAGAAAAGCTGCTGGGATTGAAAGTGACTGGAGAGGGGAAAAGCCAGGAGTATCTGGTAGGTGCCTGTTGTTATTAACCAGAAGAGACTGGCAGTGGGAGGTCTGTTTGGAGGCAGATTCCTCTGTGGCCTTGGTGAACATGGACTTGTGTGTGTTTCTCCATGATCATGGATTGCTGGGTTAGATTCATGTGTAGACAAGTCCTAAGCTTCCATTTCAGTTAATGAGTTAATGTCTAGCCCTTGTGGCTTTCATAGAAATCCCCCCAAGTGAACTGAATGTCACCCGTGAAGTGCTGTCCACTGTGTCTGGTCATTGCTCACATTGTTAACATGTTTGTTTCTTTTAACTCCCCTGGCATCTCTGTCAGTGTAGTGCCGAGTCCTGCCACCTGCTGCTCTGGATCTGAGTTCCCAGAGACGATGAATAACAGAATATGCTAACATGACAGACATGGAAACATCCCTTTCAAAGATACAGGGGCCAAAGGGGAAGGTTTCAGAGAATCCTCTCCCTAGTACCCATAGAGCAGAGTCAAATGTCAGCAAGCTTGGGATTTTCAATGAAGTTCTCCCTCCTGCACACTCAGCTCCATCCATGTCCCTCACCAGCCCTTTTTCTATTTTTATACAGAAACAAACACAAACCGAGAGGCAGAAGATTGTGTCTGAATTTCAGCAACTGCGGCAGTTCCTGGAGGAACAAGAGCGACTCCTGCTGGCCCAGCTGGAAAAGCTGGACGAGGAGATTGAAAGGATACAAAATGAAAATTTCAGTAAACTCTCCAAGGAGATTTCCCATCTCAGTGAGCTGATCGGTGACATGGAGTGGAAGTGGCAGAAGCCAATGAGTGAATTCCTGCAGGTGAGATTGAGTGAGAAACATAGGCACTGATTCTGTGGGTGCTCCAGGGCTGGAGCATCCATGGAAAAAGTTGGCAGGTGCTTAGCACCCACCGACAGCCAGCTCCCCCCCCTCCCTCTCCCAGTGCCTCCTGCACACCAGCAGCCCTGCCAATCAACTCCTCCCTCTCCCTGCCAGCGCCTCCTGCCTGCCACGATCCGCTGTTCCACAGTGTGCAGGAAGCGCTGGGAGGGAGGGGGAGGATTGGGTACAGGGTGTGCTCTGGGGATGGGGCAGAAAGAGGCAGGGTGGGGGCAGAGTGTGGGCAGGAAGAAGTGGGGCAGGGGTGTGGCATTGGGGGAAGGGGTGGGGTGGGGTCGGGCCTGTGGTTTAGCACCACCAAGGACAACTGGAAACCAGCACCTGTGGTTAGAAACATTCCTGATCCCCACATGGGGAAGGGAGGGCTCCTGAATCATAAGCACTGGAGTCCAGCAATCAGAGATCTCAGTGTAACTTGGCATGTGCATTCCAGACATGTGAATTACAATTGTTCTTTGCAGAGTTACAGACACATTGATATTAGTGATGGAAAAGCCCCATTAGCTCAGGGAATCCATGGCCCTGAGGCCAGGGCAGGACCTCTATTCCCCATATTTGCAGAATCCCTTCCCTGGGATCCCCTGTGCGTGTGTGTGTGTCAGGTGGTACTGAGATTCTCTCTCTCTCTCCTCTAGGACATCAGAAGCACCTTGAGCAGGTACGTGGCTCTCTCTCACTCCCCCTCACACTTCACAATGCTGGGAAAGAGCTTGGTGGTGATGTTAGTGTGACTTTCGACACTTTGGGGGAGCACTCTGTAACCCCCAGAGTCCTCATTTACATATAATTGTGATATTGCATATAAAGCATGCCATGTGAGGTATCACGGGAAGGTTATGATCTGCTGAAACCCATTGTTCCATCTAACTGTGTATATCATGTGTTGTATGCTTGTCACTAAAATATGCTGTGGCCTTGGGAGGCGCCCAGGTACTAGCTCTCCAGAGAGAATGACAAGGGAGGTAACCAACACCCGGGAGTGTACTGAACAGAGAACACCAGCCATTGTCCAGCAAGGGAGCTACAATGCGATGACTCACCTGCATAAAGCCACACCAGGGGAATTGCTCAACCTTGCCTGGGGACTCAGCAATGCCCACCAGAGACATGCCTGGACTTGTGTTCTCCAAGCACATGGGCTAAGGGTATAAAACAGAACACGGGCCCATGCTTGGTCTTTCTCCTGCCCTCACCTATGCTGCAAGCAACCAAGACACTGAGAAGACTTAAGACTCCAACAGAGGAGACTGGCCCAGATTAAGGGTGAAATCTGTGTACTAAAGTACGCCCCCCTGCTTGACACCCTGAGAGCGAAGGGCTATGAGGTGCAGATGGACACCCTGATTGTCGGAGCCCTGGGCGCCTGGAACCCCTGCAACGAGCATGTGCTGCGGACCTGCGGGATCGGTCGATGCTACGCACGTCTCATGCGGCGCCTCATGGTCTCAGACGCCATCCGATGGTCCAGGGACATCTACATCGAGCACATCACCGGCCACCGACAGTACCAGGAGGCGTGAGCCAGAGTGACATCGTTCTCCCACTACGAGAAAGGGACCAAATGACCTTCTCCGTTGGATCATATGAACTGGAACCATCAACTCCCTAAACATTAAATCTCACCAAATGAGGGTCAATCCATCCTCATCATCATATCCACTCATTATACTCCACACCCGAACACAACCACTCTATGAACTTCATACCCTCATATCTCAATGTCTGTACTTTGACCCATCAACCTTTTACCCCCAATCGGGGATATTGCAGATTATGTATTCCTCATGCCACCTGATCTTAAACCAAACTTTACACCCTCAATAATCTGTATGTTATTCCCTGATAACCAGAAACTTCTATGCTCAAACTCTGTTCACTCTTTTTTTTTAACATCATCTTAATAAAAATTTTAAATCTGAACTGCAATATCCACTGGGGTGAGAAAACCTGCTTAATCTAGATGTTGCCCAGTCTAATAGGGTTGAGAATTTAGACTGCGTGCTTATATTTTAGTTTCATTTGGTAATTAACTCTGACTTTTTGTCCATCACTTATAGTCACTTAAAATCTATCTTTTGCTGTCAATAAACTTCTTTTACTGGTTATCTTTACCAGTGAGTTTGTATGAAGTGTGTGGTAAATCTGCTCAGGTTTTGCAAAGGCTGGTGTATATCCACTTTCCATTGATGAAGTGGTGAACCAATTAGTAAATTAGACGGTATATTCCTTAGGTAAAGTACTGGGGGCGGATTTGGCTGGTGCCTTTCTCTGTGTGATTGAGTGGTTCTGGGAGCATTCATGCAATCTAGCTGGGTGTGGAGCTCCGCATGCTGTTGTGCTGAGTGATAACAACGCCTGAAGGGGTTTGCTGCTTGTCACTAGCAAGGCATTGTGAGAGACAGCCCAGGCTGGAGAGAGTTAAGGGGGTGCAGCGGTTCCACAGTCCCAGGCTGCACCCCGGGGAGCCCGTCACAGTTAGCACCACATCTCCCCATGGCTCTACAACAAAATGTGTAGTTAAGGTCACATGTTGGATACAAATCTCTCTAATCAACTTCATCCTCAGGTTCTCACCCTTGCTCAGAAGATTCTGGAATTATCCATACAGTGGGGAAGACTGACCTCAAGTATTTCCTAGAGATATCACTTCCCTGGGGGACTGGCTGCCTCAGGATTGTGGGGATGGAATATGGGTCTGTTGCTGTTGGGGCCCTGGTTACCATTCAGCCCAGGGCAGTAGTGTTCAGGAGTCTTTCCCACCTGAGGACTGTTTGGAGACCTGTGTGGAATGAGGAGGGGAGGAGGGAGTTGGTGTCTCAGTCTAGTTCCTACTGGGCAGATTTCTACAGCATTTCATCTGGGAACCTGCTGTCCATCAGAGCATGGAGGTCATGGAGTGAATTGGCCATGGAGACTCAATTCCCCTTTTATCCCCAGAGCTGTTCTCTCCAGGCCAGAGTTGAAGAAGATTAATGGGTCCTTGGAGGGGAATGTTGCACCTTGTCTGAGGCTGGCAGAAGTAGAGGAATTCTAACTCCAGGCCCATTAGAGCAGCGACTCATCAGCAAGAATTTATAATAAGTCACTAAATGAAATATAATCACATGAAATTGTTTCTCTCCAGGTGGGAGAAGGGGAAGTTCCAGCAGCCAGAGGAGATTTCTCCAGAACTGGAAGAGCGAGTCAGTGATTTCTCCCAGAAAACTATTGCGCTATTGGAGGCTCTGAGGAAGTTCAAAGGTACCTAGAAGGGATCTAGGAGGGGAAATTGGGAGGAGCGTCTGAGACTGTGGGAGGACAATGGCTCTGGCCAATTGGTTCACAATTAGATTATGCATCTATTTAATTGTTGGGTGAGAATGCCACAAACTTGGTGTCCAAGTCACTCAAGTTGATTAATTCAACCCCTGATTTGTCCCAAAAGCATGGCTTACTATTACAATTAGTATTAAAGTAAGAAATGACTGACATAATGGAAGAAATACTGCCCAGTTACGTTCTCCTGGGGCATAGGCGGGTCATGATACATTTCTCCTATGATGCTCCGTCTACCCTTTACAATGTCTTACATATTATAAACATCCAGATTGTATATTTATTAATTCTTTTCCAATCACCTTTGAGTGTTATGAATAGTAAGTATCTTGTATAACTCATACACTACACATGCATGAACTTTCTAATTGGCAGGGCTTTTGCTGTCCAAGCCATTTCAAGTTATTCTCTTTTCTGATTCATTCATTTCCCTCAGCACACACTGATGTGCACAGGTCACTTTGACCCTTTTCTCCACTTGGGGTTTTTTGGACTTTGCTAACTGCTCCTGGGCAGTGTATTTTATAGACTCATAGACTCATAGCAGCGAGCAGCGAGCAGCGGTCGGCAAACAGGGCGGCTAACAGGGGAGTTTAAGTGGGAGTGAGTCTCATTGGAGGAGAAGGTATCTGTACTTGCGTCTGTCTTTGTGGTGCTTGTATGTGTAGAGGCCTGTAGGGGCAGTGTGCTGAGCCCCGAGCCCTGATTAGGGGGCGGAGCCTGGCTGATTAGGGGACCTATAAAAGAGGCCTCCCAGCCAGGCAGCGAGCAGCGGTCGGCAAACAGGGCGGCTAACAGGGGAGTTTAAGTGGGAGTGAGTCTCATTGGAGGAGAAGGTATCTGTACTTGCGTCTGTCTTTGTGGTGCTTGTATGTGTAGAGGCCTGTAGGGGCAGTGTGCTGAGCCCCGAGCCCTGATTAGGGGGCGGAGCCTGGCTGATTAGGGGACCTATAAAAGAGGCCTCCCAGCCAGGCAGCGAGCAGCGAGCAGCGGTCGGCAAACAGGGCGGCTAACAGGGGAGTTTAAGTGGGAGTGAGTCTCATTGGAGGAGAAGGTATCTGTACTTGCGTCTGTCTTTGTGGTGCTTGTATGTGTAGAGGCCTGTAGGGGCAGTGTGCTGAGCCCCGAGCCCTGATTAGGGGGCGGAGCCTGGCTGATTAGGGGACCTATAAAAGAGGCCTCCCAGCCAGGCAGCGAGCAGCTAGCAGCGGTCGGCAAACAGGGCGGCTAACAGGGGAGTTTAAGTGGGAGTGAGTCTCATTGGAGGAGAAGGTATCTGTACTTGCGTCTGTCTTTGTGGTGCTTGTATGTGTAGAGGCCTGTAGGGGCAGTGTGCTGAGCCCCGAGCCCTGATTAGGGGG
This sequence comes from Emys orbicularis, assembly GCF_028017835.1. Taxonomy (NCBI): domain Eukaryota; kingdom Metazoa; phylum Chordata; order Testudines; family Emydidae; genus Emys; species Emys orbicularis. The sequence continues at coordinate 9,716,178 of NC_088695.1, read as the reverse complement.
CGGAGCCTGGCTGATTAGGGGACCTATAAAAGAGGCCTCCCAGCCAGGCAGCGAGCAGCGGTCGGCTAACAGGGGAGTTTAAGTGGGAGTTTATAGGGGGAGGTGGAAGGGGAGGCAGGAGGGCGCGGCGGTCGGTGTGCTTTGTTCCCTCAGAGGCTGCAGGCAGAGACCATGGCAGCCATGAGCCAAGCAGCAGGGGACACAATGCAGATGAAAGCATGTAGCAGCTGTGGTATGTATATAGTCCTAGCAGGTGCAACGGATCAGAGGTATGTTTGTATGAAATGCCGCCTACTTGCTCTGTTAGAGGAAAAGGTTCGGGCGTTGGAGATGCAGGTAGAGACCCTGGTAGAGTTTAGAAGGGGGTTTGAACAGCTAATGGAGCAAAGGCAAGGGGTAACTGAAGGGGAATGCTCGGCGGTGCACGTGGAAGCGGGGGCTATGGTCTGTGAGGGGGGAATGTCGGGGGGAGAACAAGAGCAGTGGAAGCATGTGACCGTGAGAAACAGGCCAAGGAAAAGGAGGGCTAGTGAGGGGGAAATAGAACTCAGGAACAGGTTTGGGTGTTTGGCTAACGAGGAGGGGACGCAGCAGGTGGTAACTGATGGTGGGAGGCAGAGGAAGAAAAGAAGGGCAGCTAGTCCAATAGACAGGGGGGAGGAGTTGATGGAGACAGCATCAATACTCAGCCCCGGGAGGATACAGGGTGGCAATAGGGGGACTATAAGGGTAAATGGAGACAGACAGGACTTACGGCCGCAGGGAACAGGGGATAGACTGGTAGATTGCGCTGCCCCTAGGCAAAGGCAGGTGTATGTGATTGGGGACTCCTTACTGAGGAGGTTAGACAGGCCTGTAACCAGGGCGGACCCAGAAAACAGAAGGGTGTGTTGTCTGCCGGGCGCTAAGATACGGGATGTGGACCTGCGGTTGAAAAGGATCCTAAAGGGAGCAGGTAAGAACCCCTTGATCGTCCTTCACGTAGGAACGAATGACACGGCTAGGTTCTCGCTAGAGAGAATCAAGGGATATTATGCCAGGCTGGGGAAGACGCTTAAGGAAGTTGAGGCTCAGATTATCTTCAGTGGGATTCTGCCTGTTCCTAGAGAAGGACAGCAAAGGGCAGACAGAATTGTGAGGATAAATAGCTGGCTGAGGGAGTGGTGCTATAAGGAGGGCTTTGGGATGTATGGCCACTGGGAGGCGTTCGGGGACAGACAGCTGTTCTCGCGGGATGGACTTCACCTGAGTAGGGAAGGAAATAGACTTCTGGGAGGAAGGCTGGCTCATCTCATCAAAAGGGCTTTAAACTAGGAACTTGGGGGAGACGGTTGGGAGATGTCCAGTTAATCTCCACGCCAGATTCCAACACTGAAAATGAGGGCGAAGAAATAAGCACAGATATAGATAGGGGTAGGGAATTGGACATTAGAAGGAGGGGGCGGATGGACACTAGGGGGTCCGTACCAAAGTGCATAACTAATGGGAGAAAGGACAGACAGCATACGGTAAGATGTTTATACACCAATGCGAGAAGCCTAGGTAACAAAATGGAGGAACTGGAGCTCCTGGTCCAAGAAATGAAACCTGATATCGTAGGAATAACCGAAACATGGTGGAACTGTAGTCATGACTGGAGTACAGGTATCGAAGGGTATGTGCTGTTTAGGAATGACCGGAAAAAAGGTAAAGGTGGGGGTGTGGCACTGTATGTGAATAATGAACTAAAATGTAAAGAAATAATAAGTGATGGAATGGATAAGACAGAGTCTGTCTGGGCAATGATTACACTGGGTAAAAGAACTACTAGAGCCTCCCCTGAGATACTGCTTGGGGTGTGCTATAGACCGCCGGGATCTAGCCTGGATGCGGACAGAGAACTATTTAATGTTTTTAAGGAAGTAAAAACTAATAAGAGCTGTGTGATCATGGGGGACTTTAACTTCCCAGACATAGATTGGGGAACAAATGCTAGTAACAATAATAGGGCTCAGATGTTCCTAGACGTGCTAGCAGATGAATTCCTTCAGCAAGTAGTAGCTGAACCGACGAGGGGGGATGCCATTTTAGATTTGGTGCTGGTGAGTAGTGAGGACCTAGTTGAGGAAATGATAGTAGGGGACAACCTTGGCTCGAGTGACCATGAGCTAATTCGGTTTAAACTAAATGGAAGGATTAACAGAAATAAAACTGTGACTAAGGTTTACGATTTCAAAAAGGGCAACTTTTATAAATTAAGGCAACTACTTAGGGAAATGGATTGGGCTAACATACTTAGAGAGCTAAAGGCAGATGAGGCCTGGGATTATTTCAAGCTGAAGTTGCACGAGCTGTCCGAGGCCTGTATCCCAAGAAAGGGGAAACGGTTAGTAGGCAGGAGAATTAGACCTAGCTGGATGAGCGGGCGTCTCAAAGGGGCGATTAAGAAAAAACAGAAAGCGTACAAAGAATGGAAGAGGGGGCAGATCGGTAAGGAAACCTACCTTATTGAGGTCAGAGCATGTAGGGATGCGGTGAGAAAGGCCAAAAGCCGTGTAGAGTTGGACCTCGCGAGGGGAATTAAATCCAATAGTAAGAGGTTTTATAGCCATATAAATAGGAAGAAAACAAAGAAAGAGGAAGTGGGACCGCTGAAGCATGTAAATGGAGTGGAGATTAAGGATAATCTAGGCATGGCACAATATCTAAATGAATATTTTGCGTCAGTATTTAATAAGGCTAATGAAGGGTTTAGGAATAGAGGGAGCGGGACAGAGGGGAATAAAGGAGGGGCGATTGACATTACAGTATCAGAGGTGGAAGCCAAACTTGACCAGCTAAATGGGACTAAATCGGGCGGACCGGATGATCTCCATCCTAGAATATTGAAGGAGCTGGCGCGAGAAATTGCAAGCCCCTTGGCGATAATTTTTAATAAATCTGTAAACTCGGGGGTGGTACCGATGGACTGGAAAATAGCTAATGTGGTTCCTATTTTTAAGAAGGGGAAAAAAAGTGACCCGGGTAACTACAGACCTGTTAGTTTAACTTCTGTAGTATGCAAGGTCTTGGAAAAAATTTTGAAGGAAAAAGTAGTTAAGGACCTTGAGGTGAATGGCAATTGGGACAAATTACAACATGGGTTTACGAAAGGCAGATCGTGCCAAACCAACTTGATCTCCTTCTTTGAGAAAGTAACAGACCTTCTAGATAAAGGAAATGCGGTGGATCTAATTTACCTCGATTTTAGTAAAGCATTTGATACTGTCCCGCACGAGGAATTATTGGTTAAATTGGAAAAGATTGGGATCGATATTAAATTCCAGAGGTGGATAAAAAACTGGTTAAAGGGGAGACTGCAACGGGTAGTACTGAAAGGTGAACTGTCGGGTTGGACGGAGGTCACCAGTGGGGTTCCTCAAGGTTCGGTTTTGGGTCCGATTTTATTCAATCTATTCGTTACTGACCTCGGAACCGAATGTAGGAGTGGGCTGATAAAGTTTGCGGATGACACAAAGTTGGGAGGTATTGCCAATTCGGAGAAGGATAGGGATATTCTGCAGGGAGACTTGGATGACCTTGTAAATTGGAGTAAAATTAATAGGATGAGATTTAATAGTGAGAAGTGTAAGGTGATGCATTTAGGGATGACTAATAAGAATTTTAGTTATAAGTTAGGGACGCATAGGTTGGAAGTGACGGAGGAGGAGAAGGACCTCGGAGTCCTGGTTGATCGTAGGATGACTATGAGTCGGCAATGTGACGTGGCTGTGAAAAAAGCTAATGCGATTTTGGGATGCGTCAGGCGAGGTATTTCTAGTAGGGACAGGGAGGTGCTGCTTCCGTTATACAAGGCGCTGGTGAGACCTCATTTGGAGTACTGTGTGCAGTTCTGGTCTCCTATGTTTAAAAAGGATGAACTCAAACTGGAACGGGTACAGAGAAGGGCCACTAGGATGATCCGAGGAATGGAAAACCTTTCCTATGAAAGGAGACTCGAGGAGCTCGGTTTGTTTAGCCTAACCAAAAGAAGGCTGAGGGGGGATATGATTGCTATCTTTAAATATATCAAAGGGATTAATACCAAGGAGGGAGAGGAATTATTTCAGCTCAGTAGTAATGTGGACACGAGAACGAATGGATATAAACTGGCCGTGGGGAAGTTTAGGCTTGAAATTAGAAGAAGGTTTCTAACCGTCAGAGGGGTGAAATTTTGGAACAGCCTTCCGAGGGAAACGGTGGAGGCGAAAGACCTTTCTGACTTCAAGATTAGGCTTGATAAGTTTATGGAGGGAATGGTTTGAAGGGATAACGTGATTTTAGTCAATTAGGCATTAACGTGCCATCGCGGGTAAAATGAGGATCCGGCTGTAGAATCTTGCCTGTATGCTCGGGGTACTGCTGATCGCCATATTTGGGGTCGGGAAGGAATTTTCCTCCAGGGTAGATTGGCAGAGGCCCTGGAGGTTTTTCGCCTTCCTCCGCAGCATAGGGCAGGGCTCGCAGGCTGGAATATTCTGTTGTGGGTGGGTCAGCTTTTGTGGCCTGCATCATGCGTGAGGTCTGACTAGATGACCATATTGGTCCCTTCTGACCTTAAAGTCTATGAGTCTATGAGTCTAACTAGTCTGGGCAAAATGGGCTGCGGGGAAGGAGAAAGCCCCTCCCCCATGGCGAGGGATCCCTCCAGCACAGGGGCCTCTTGTGCTTCCTCCACAGCAGCTGCAGGCACAAGGCGTTTTTCCTGAGAGGGCTGGGAATGGGGTGGGGGTAGGGGTGAGGGCGGGTGGAAGAGGGAGGGGGTGGACGAGGGACAGAGGGACATGGGCAGTGTAAAGCTGGGCCTCTGACACTCTGCACACTGGGCAAGTCACACGGGGGCCATTGTCATAGGGATGTAACTCTGGCTGGCTTCAGAACTTCCTCAGCCTGTGCCAAGGTCTGCACCAGTCCCTGCAGCCACTGAATAGCGGAGTCACAAATGGCCCCTCCCCTCTCTCCTTTTGCCGGTACAGGGGTGAATCTGGCCCATGGAGCCAACCTTCCCCCTGCCTCAATGTCCACATGGATAAAATGATTTTATTATTATTCCCATTTCTGCCTATGGAGGACGAGGCCCCATCGTGCTGCTCTCTGTAGAGATGCTGAGTAAACAGACCCAACAGCTCACAATTAGAGCCAGGACTTCACAAGCTCTGAACATCCCATTAGTGTCATAGGGACCCAAGTGGGTAAAGTTACTTTTATGCCAAAGTCTTTGCATGATCTGGGTCTAGGTTACGACAAAAGGCAGCAAGTGAATGAGACAAACCAACTGGAGTCTGAAGGATGGGAGGGGATGATGAGGGGAAAAGTAAACCTCACTTACAGATTGTGTGTCCTGGGATGGTTGTGAGGCTTCATGGATGTTGGTTCCATTGCTGGGAGAGGCCTGAAAGAGAGAGGAAATAGAAGGTTTCAGACCGTTTTATATTAAATGCCTGAGTGTGTCTCAGTCTGTTTCTCTGTCATGATGAAAACACAGGTCTAGTTGTTCACAGTGGGAATACTGCTATAAATATGAGAGCCTTAAATCTCACCTTTTATCCTTTCCCTCTCCAGACACTCTGCCATCTGCACTGGAAACAAAAACAAGGGAACTCCTAGGCGCACACAGACAGGGTGAGTTTGCAGGTGGAGATTGTCTTTAAATGATGAGAAAATTCCAGTGGAAAGGGCTTCATGAGATTGTAGCTAAAGTTACCAACCCAACTGACAGCAACCATGACACACACAGCCCTAAAAATAACACGTTAAACAGTGAGGAGATCCAGGGGCAGTGGAACAGGGGGACCAGGGGGCCAGGCCATCCCACTTTTAAAACCCTAACCCAGGCCCCCTGCTTTTTAACATGGGCACAGTTTGGGGGCAGGCAGTGGCGGATTTAGAGTTAGTGGGGCCCTGTGCGCAGCTTCATTTTTGGCCCCCCACCCTCGGGACCCAGCCAAGAAAAAGAACATTCTCTCTTATCTCCCCCCCGTTTTTCATTTTTTTTCTTCATCCTCCTCCTATATTATAAGTAATAGGAAGTAAATGAAAATAAAGTGAGGTCCCTTGATTGGGACAGGGGGTTGGGGTGCAGGAGGGGGCGTGGGGGTTGGGCTCTGGGAGGGAGTTTGGATGCGGGCTCTGGGCTGGGGCAGGGGGTTGGGGTGTGGGGAGTGGTGAGGTGTGCAGGCTCTGGGAGGAAGTTTGGGTGTGGGATGGGGTTGGGGGTTGGAGTGCGGGAGCGGGTCAGGGGGGCAGCGCTTATCTCCAAAAGCAACTGGCACCCCCCCTGTGGCAGCATCTCTTTGGTGAAGGTGGAGGGGGAGAGATCAGGGGGTCTCAGCGCATTCCTGCCCGCAGGCGCTGCCCCCGCAGCTCCCATTGGCCACACTTTCTGGCCAATGGGAGCTGCAGAGTCAGCGTTCGGGGCAGGGGCAATGCACGGATACACCCTCCCACCCTCCAGGGGCTGCAGGGACATGCTGGCCGCTTCTGGAAGCAGCGCAAAGGGAGGGAGGCAGAGCAGGCAGGGAGCCGCCTTAGCCCTGCTACGCTGCTGCTGGCATGTCTCTGCACGCCCCTTGGGGGGAGGAGGACAGCGGGTCGGGCAGCGTGCGGAGCCACCTCCCCCCTGCCAGGTGCACGCAGAGACGTGCCAGCAGCCGGCCACTTCCAGGAGCGGTTCGGGGCCACTGGCCACAGCCTGCCTGTCTGAGCCCTGCCGCGCTGCTGCATTTTGGTGGCCCCCCTGTTGTTGGGGGTCCTGTGCCACTGCACAGTGTGTTTAATAGTAAATCCGCTCCTGGGGGCAGGGGACCATGTTGCCCCCCCAAAACAGCAAGCCTTGGCCAGGCCTGGAGCTTCGCAGGCAATGGCTGTACTTCGTGGCATGGGAGCTGATCAGCTTCCCCCCGTGGCACAGCCCCTGCCCGCAGTGCCAGCCTCTTCCTGGTCCTGGCCCCTCTCAGTGGCTCCACCCCTGCTCCTCTTCCCCCAAGGTCCTGCCCCCTGGCCAGGCCAGGAGCTAGAACTAGGCTGTCACCTAGGGAGCCCAGGCTGCACTGGGGAGCCCTGGACCCTCCACCTGCCCTGCGTGGTGCACCCTGGGGAATGGGGACATGGGCCGGGGGCTGCTTTCAGGCCCCCTGGACCTCGGCTCAGAGCAGGTGGAGGGTCAGGGGCTCTCCACAGTGGCCAAGGCTCCCAGCCTGGTTGGGGGCGGGACCTTAGTGGGAAGAGGAGATGTAGGGCAAGGCCATGGAGGGGGTGAGGCCACAGGCTGCAGGACCTCGTGCCCCCTCCCCCTCCAGCCCCAATTCTACCAATGTTCATGCACTCCTGGGGAGATCCCAACCTGACCACAAAAAATCCTGACACCAAGGTTAGTGCTGAGTTCATGCCCACGCTGATGAACAGAAACACTCTCCCTGAGCAGCACCCGAACAGAGCTCTCTGCCATGAGGGCTGACACATCCCTCTGCTTTACCCCAGTGCAGGGGGGCTCCCCATTGCTCTTCTCCAACATCCTGCCTTTCCTTTGGGCAGGGCTGGGCTCTCCCATTGCACTGCTCAATGGTCGCTGGATTGGGGAGATGGTCTCCCTTTGATTCTGGTAGCTCCTCCCTTCTCTCTGGGCTGGGGATGGGGCTACCCCACCTAATGCCACTTCCTACTCTCTGGTATTAAGCAGCTCTTCCCCAATGCTGCACCTTCCTCTCTGTTCCCTGATCTGGGAGTGGAGGCTTCATTAGGGGAGAGAGCTTCCCTCTGGGGCTTAAAGCTGGTACGTGCTTCTTCTGCTCCCTTCTCATTAAAAGCTTCTGACACTTTCCTGTCTGTCTGTGCTGCTGGGAATGGAGAAGTCCCAGAACGGGGAGCTGAAGCCTCTGCAATAAATGAGAAACTAATGAAGTGGGTCCCATTGCAAAGACAGAGGAACTGCAGTGAAATCTCTGCTCAGTCTCAGGCGCCCAAGACAGAGGCAGCTCCCTGGGATCCAGGACTGGCACAGCCAGAACAGGGCTGCTGGGGAGTGTGAGAAATGGTCCCAGCCTCCACCAGGGCCGAGCTCTGCCCCAACACTCTGATTCTCTCTCTCCCCAGAGAATGTGACTCTGGATCCAGACACGGCTCATCCCAAACTCATCCTGTCTGAAGATCGAAAAAGCGTGAAATGGGGAGACACACGGCAGCGACTGCCCAACAACCCTAAGAGATTTGGCACTGAGCCCTGTGTGCTGGGCTGTGAGGGATTCACCTCGGGGAGACATTGCTGGGAGGTGGAGGTGGGGGGTGGGGGAGGCTGGGCTGTGGGGGTGGCCAGAGAGTCTGTGAGGAGGAAGGAAAAGATCAGTCTTAACCCTAAGGGGGGGATCTGGGCTGTGGGGCAGTGGGGGAGTCACTTCCAGGCTCTCACCTCCCCTGTGACCTCCCTGTCCCTGAGCCAGTTCCCCAGCAGGATCCGGGTTTGTCTAGACTGTGACCAGGGGCAGGTGACATTTATCGATGCTGGTGATGAGGCCCCGATCTTCACTTTCCCGCCGGGCTCTGTCCCTGGGGAGAGAATCCGACCCTGGCTCTGGGTGGGGGGATCCTGGCTCAGACTGTGTCCCTGAGACATGGGGTGGGGGGGAGAGGAATATCCCACTGGGGCCCTGAAATCAGCCTCTCTAGCCTCACACACCCTTGTCTCTATCACCTCTCCCTGTGGACTTTCTATCATGCCGTTTGTATGACCCTGGAGGTTGCTTCCAGTCCCAACTCTGTGCAGCCTCTGGACTGTCAAACCCAGTGCCTTAACGAGGGCGAGGCAAGTGAGGCACTTGCCTCAGGTATGAGGAGCCTAGTGTCAGCTGCTCTCTCAGCTACTGCTGCCTCTATGGCAACCAGAGACTGTGATTTGTGGGTAAGATCTGATTTGTATATTGACCTGGGTCTGGGGCTTGGTCCTTTGGGATCAGGAGAACCTTTTTCTTTTACTGGGGCATTGGTTTTCATAACCATTCATCCCCATAATGAGTTGCATTGGTGGTGATACTGGGAAACTGGAGTGTCTAAGGGAATTGCTTGTGTGACTTGTGGTTAGCCAGTGGGGTGAGACCAAAGTCCTCTTAGTCTGGCTGGTTTGGTTTGCCTTAGGGGTGGAAAAACCCCAGCCGTGGACTGTAACTGCCCTGTTTTAAGCGATTTGTCCTGAATTGGCACTCTCAGTTGGGTCCTGCCAGAACCGCATCGTCACAGTGTGCTTGGGGGGAGGACAGAGGCACACACATGCTTCTGAGACGTAGAGCCCTCCCCTCCCCCAGCACTCACCTGGAGGAGACGCTGAGGGGGCTTCCGGTGGGAGACAGGATCATTGGCAGTGGACCTCACTCATCACCTGAGCAGCTGCTGGGGCTTCGGTGAGTGTCTGACCCTGTGAGCCGCACACCCCCCCCCCCCAGCCACCACTCCTGCAAACTGGAAAAGGGGCAGCCCCATCCCCCACCCCCAGTGAGGCTATGGCGAGGGGCAGCAGAGGAGGAAGGAAGCCACATGTGATGGCAGTCTCCTCCCCCCCCAGGTAGCCAGTCACAGGACAGGAATGATCTTAAACCTGTGTCTATTGTGGGCAATGATTTGCCTTTGGAGGGTTTCTCCAAAGGTTTGTCTGAGGAGAAGAGCTGTTTGTCTGTAAATGAAGTTTCTGAATGTCTGTCTAATGTCTCAGAAGTAAATCTGAAGTTAGATCAAGAGCAGAAAGATCTCACTGGTCAGGACAATGTTTCTCAGGAGCAGATTAAAGTGGCTGGTCAGGTGAAAGCCCTGACGGAGGGAGGAAAGGGCAGATTTTGGATGGGTGATGGATTGGTGGCTAGTACAGCTTACGAAAGGGAACCTGAAAAGGGTAACTGTGATTTGCTGGAAGTAGCTCAGTGTAGTGAAAAGAGCAGCAGTGTATCTGTTGGGAGTGGCAATGTGCCTGGTAAGGAAAGTCTGGATGAGCCTAGCAGCCTTGTGAGCTGATGGCTTTATCTAGTCAGCAGTTTGGGAAGGAGAGTGGAGGATGAGTTTGTTGCCATGGGGCAGGGGGCACTGTGTGTGTGTGTGTGTTTTGGGGGGTCTGGCGCTGGGGTGGGGGGCGCAATTTTATATTCTTGCCTCGGGCTCAAAAATAGCTAGTTACGGCTCTGGTCAAACCATAGAGAGCATTGAGTGAGTGAGGTAGAGAAGCCAATCTCATCACTGCTCCAGGGATTGTGCAGCCTGTTTGTCACTGTCCTCTATGGTCCAGGAGGACTCTGGGGATCCTGGGTCAGACAGTGCCACTGAGACATGGGGGGGGGGGGGTGGAACAGCCCACTGGGAATGAAAGAATGGGCTTCTCTAGCCACAATCATCCTAGCCCCTATGGCCTGGAGGACTCCTGTCGTCCCAATCTCTTAGCTTGGCTTCCTGGCCTCTTAGCTCTATGACCCCTGGAAGATCCTTCCCACTCCCTCCCTGCAACACCAGGGGTTGGAGGGGGAAGGGGGGTGAAGAGCCCCTGGAGCTGCAGGAGGAGCAGAGGGGCCCTGAGGGGCAGATGTGGGGCCTGCGGGGTTAGAACTAAAGGAGGGGCTGGGGGGCAGAAGTGATGTGGGGTTGTTGGGTAGAATTAACAGCCAGGCTGGGGACAGGCAGATGTGCGGGTGGCAGGGACTCAGAATTAATTGAAGTTTGGGGGAGAAACTAGAGACTCCACACCAGCAGGGATACTAGCAGAGGGAGAGCCAGGGACCGGGGAATGTGATTCATCCCAATATCCAGTAGAAATGAATGGCTAGCATAGACACGTCCTACATTGATAGAAGGGTTTTTTCCTTCAATGCAGTTAATCCATCTCTGGGAGAGGCAGTAGTTAGGGCAACAAAGAATTCTTCCCTTGACCTATCTGTGTCTACATCGGGGTTATATCAACCTAACTACATCACACAGGGTGTGACATTTTTCACAGCTCTGAGCAATGTAGCTAGGCTGAGCTAAGGTTTAGGTGTGGACTAGGCCTCAGGATGAACAAGGGTATGTCTACACTACAGTGGCTAGAGTGACACAGCTACAATGCTACAGCTGTGTCCCTGAAGTGCCCTAGTGTAGATGCTTCCTACATTGACAGAAGTGGTTTTTCCATCACTCTAGTTAATCCCCCTTTCTGAGAGGCCGTTGCCAGGTCATCAGCGGAATTCCATTGTCTGCACCGGGGGTTAGGTCGATCTAGCTGTGGCACTCAAGGAACACAATGTTTCACAGTCCTGAGTGACAGCACTAGGTTGATCTAAGTGTAGAGCAGGCCTAAGAGAGGTTTCCCTGGAGCTGGCTGAAAACACGGGCTGAGGGACTGGCTGGCAGCTTGGTGTGTGAGGCAGAAAGCCAAGAGAAGCAGTCGTGAGTGTGATCCCAGGAGGAAACGGAGAGACAGAGCTGGATTCAGGCACAGGGTTCCCTGGAAAGGCAGACATGGAGTTCTGAGTAAGGAAACTGCCGTCTGCTGTTTGTTTGTACCGAGTTCAGGGCACAGGAATGTGTGGACATGGTTTGTAACCAATAAAGATTGCACCAAAGAAATACCTGACTCCTATAATCAATTTATCCTCCCTATGGAAGAACCTAGCAAGGCCCCAAACACTGGCTAACTGCTCAGGTCAAAGGAGCAATGGTACAACCCGAGTCAGAATCTAGATGTGTGGAGGCAAATGTGTTGGTGGGAAACATTTGCCGGGAGCTCCAGCAGCAAAGAGCCTGTGCAGAGGAGCAGATTGCTGCTAATTGTGGACTAGAGCATGTCCAGCTTTGTGGGCTGAGCAGTCCCCATTGTCCCTTCTCTCCAGCCTGACACTCCTCTGCCCAGAGTCAGACAAAGCCCAAACTGACTCGTATTTCCCCCCAGCAGAACTGGTCCACACCGTGATTATGGGGTCAGTATTGGGCCAAGGCAAAAGACCACATCACGTACTGATGACATCACCATTATCACCCAACACTGCAGAGACTGGCCTAGGGACTGTGGGGAGGGTCAGTGAGATGATTATCAGACAAACTCTGTGTCTGGGCTCGTCCATCCGTCTCCTTATCCTCTTCTCCCAGGTTCCAGCTGCAGAGGGAAAGGTTTGCCTAGTAGCAAAGGCGCTGTTACCCTGAGCAGACCCAGGTTCCGTTTCCTGCTCTGTGTGAAGTCAGGAAAGTCACTTATTCTGTCTGGGCCTGAATTTCCCCTCTTCTAAAATGGGAGAAACAGCCCTTCCGCATCACACAGCAGAAGAAGCACTGTGTGTGTGTGTGGGGGGGGGGGGGGGGACATGGGGTCATGTGTCCCTCAGATTTAATGCTTGGCTTGTAGTGACCATGTTCACACAGACTGAGCATGCTCAGTAACATCAACTGAAGGCACTGCCCTCACTCTTCCCCTGTGCCCCTACCATCGGCAGGTCTGGGTCATCTCCGCACAGCAGTATGGTGAGTCTAAGCACGTTGGCGTTTGCGAGGTGCTCAGACAGTGCAGTGATGGGGCCAGATAAGGACCTGCAATCGCTAGAAGTGCAGCTGTTTCCTGTCACATCTAATCACAAAAACATCACATTGGGGTTGTCACAAACTTTCCTGATTTCACACTGACTCTTTCACTAGCTGGTGTTTCTCTTAACACCCCAGCTCCTGGAATCCTGTGATTACATGACAATCTCAGCTCTCACTTTAACAAAGGTCAGTTTCTTGCTCTCATGGCTGAGAAGAAAAAGTTGAGAACAGGGCCACAGTGAATCATGACTGCTCCGAAACAAACAAAACATCCAGAATGTAATTTTTTAGAAGAAAACCCTCATGTTTCCATCAGCCAACCTCAAGATTTTGGATTACGTGGTGCCGGCTGTGCTGCCTTTGCAGCGATCAGTTTGTTTTCAGGCCTCTTGTCTCCAGCACAGACTCTAAGGAGCTAAATATAAAAATGAACATTCGAAGTTATCTCTTTACTTCACCCCTAATCCAGGGGAGCTGTGCTCATTTGCTGCTTGGGCCCACAGCCCGGCTCCATGCGCATTCCCACACCTTGCCCTCTCTGTCTATTTCCCTTTCTATTAACTCTGCTGTTGTAGATAAATGATGGCACTACATTAGGGGGCTCTCCAGGGGTAGCAGATAGAGCTTTAAGGCCTGAGTTCTCAGTGGCACAGTATTGTCAACCCCAAACTTTTGAAAATCATGAGTCAGGACCCCCAAAATGATGCAACTGCCTTTTATGAGACATAAAAATAAAAATGATAATAAATGTTGAGTTCTTTCGATTTGCCTTCTGGCTTCTCAGACCTTTAGGCTGCACTTAGATCACATTTTTATAGTTTTTCTCTGTAACCAAGAAACTTCCTTTGTTTAGGAAACAAAAGCCAAGAGTCTCACCTCGTCACATGCTTCCAGGAGCTGGGGCTTTAAGAAACACACCAAATATCAGACAAAACCATGCTCTGAAGTGTCCCTAGCCTCTGTTTGCCAGAAGCTGGGAATGGGTGACAGGGGATGGATCACTTGATGATTGCCTGTTCTGTTCATTCCCTCTGAAACACCTGGCATTGGCCACTGTCAGAAGACAGGATACTGGGCTAGATGGACTATCGGTCTGACCCAGTCTGGCCATTCTTATGTTCATGAGACTCATTATAAAATCATGAATGTTGGCAACACTTTTGACACTGCGTATCCTTTACACTGAGGCAGAGCTGCCTTAGCGTATGTCAGAATCAGGGCTTTGAAACACTGATTCCAGCTTCACCAAGTTTTTGGCCTGTGAATTGAATATCCCTAGACTCGGAAGGATTCGATTTTATTGGTAGATGTCAGTAACTGTTGATTTCACTGTACACACACAAACCATGGAAAAATATTTCCATTGATAAGTGAAAATTTCAAATAGGCACAGTAAGAAAAATGTTGTGTGAGAACTTACTAGAGTTTGATTTAAGGAGATTTACTTAGTATATTTGGACATGTGATGCTGACAATTTGTGTTTTAACAGTTACACTTTTTAACTTTTTGAATCTCTGTGTCTACTGTCATAAACTAATTATTGTCCGACTAAAATATTGTCTGAATGCCCCCCCAATTTCCCACAACTGTGAACAATAATATTGATAAAAACTGAAACTTTGAAAGTTTAAATAGATAAATATATAAACATTCTTACAAATAAATATTAATCTTATCTGTCAAAATTACATATTAAATCGAATGAATTCTGCCAATCCTAAATATCACTCTTTAGACAGGCAGTTCTGTCAGCTCATCAGGACAAGAGGAAACTGATGTCCATGTGAATCCCCAGTGACCCCCCACACCAGCAGAGGGGGCTGATTGCAGGATCGGAGCCTTATTGGGACATTTCTCAGCAAAGCCTCCAGGGCTGGAACATTAGGGGTGATCTGTCTCCAGCTCAGCAAACAGCCCAAGTCAGTTCCAGGAAGGGAAACACCCAATTGCTGCTGCTGCAGGCGGGACATATTTCTGAGCTCAGGAGAGTGAGACTAACCCTGTTACACTGTCCACAGGGAGCCATGGCCACAGACAACCCTGTGGAAAGTCTCCGGGAGGAAGCTACATGCCCCATCTGTCTGGAGTATTTTAAGGACCTGGTGATTATAGACTGTGGGCACAATTTCTGCCGAGCCTGCATCGCCCAGTGCTGGGAGGGATCGAATACAGACGTCTCCTGCCCTCAGTGCAGAGAAACTGTGCAACAGGGAAACCTCAGGCCGAACAGGCAGCTGGCAAATGTTGTGGAAATAGCCAAACGGTTGAGTTTACAGGCAGCAAAGGGAGCAGGAGAGGAGAGGGTGTGTGGGGAACACCAGGAGACTCTGAAACTGTTCTGTGAAGAGGATCAAACTTCTGTCTGTTTGGTTTGCCATCTGTCCCGGGATCACAGAGATCACAGGGTGGTTCCCTTAAAGGAGGCTGCGCAGGAGTACAAGGTAGGGAATTGCTGGCAAGTTTAATGGGTAATAACTTTGGATTTTAATTACAGGCTGATTTCACTGAAATTTTCCTGTCACAGGTGTGATGCATCATTCAGCTCTGTAAAGCCTTCATTGTATGGGAGATGCTATAACAAAATTAATGATCTGGCTGTGTGGCAACAGAATCAGAATATCAAGTCTTAAAAGATATCTGCTGTGGGAAACTTTTCTCTGAGATTCTGAATGTTTTTCAAACCCAGCTTCCACTGCTGAAATAAGGGGACTATTTACACAATGGACGGTGTTAACAATCAGTGAGGTTTAAATCACAAGAGCAGCAGGCCAGTCTATGGGAGTGGGTTACCTTCAGACTGGAGAACTGATCATTTAAATATCAACACCATTAATTATTTTGTTCTCCATGTGAGAGTGGACAGGGAGAATTACAGCTCGGCACCGTTTATTGCCAGTGCCACCTCCTTCCAATGCCACATGCGGGTGATGTTTTCCCCTGTTATTTTCCCCCCAGTAAAGAAGGACCAGGCCCAGAGAGCTCAGCAGAGCCCCGGGGTATATTCTAGCCCCATGAGGGAAGTCTGGCCCCAGGAGCCCCTTGGAGCCAATCAGCAACTCCATCCTGTTTTGAACAATGCACAATTTGAACAGATCATGGTGTCTCCTTTTGGTGACTCACATGGGTGGGGCTTATTTTGTGGGTGGAGCTTCAAAGAATCCAGCAATATTTGTTCCCACCCCCCCTTCTGATCCCTGCTCATTTACGAAGCTGTTTTGCTGGATGCAAAGGCTGCTTTTCCGCCTCCTGTCTCTCACTAGCCCCTGCTGGCTCCTCCCTCACTCACTGCTTCCCTGCAGCACCGCAGGGGTGTCACCGAACAGCTCCCCAGGAGCTCTCAGCAGCAGCTGCAGCAGCAGCCTCGGCCCTTGGGCAGAGGGGAGGAGAGAACTCGAGGGCTCAGAGAAGAGTGAAATGGGGAAATTTCTGGAAGGGGCTCTGGGGGCTGCCATGAGTGTGGGGCTGATGGTGTTGCACAGAGCGGGGCTGACGGGGCAGGAGCACGTTGCTGTGCTGTGTGAATGAATCACACGCTGTCAAAGGGGAAGAGAGCCCTGGGATATTACAGCTCTGAGCAGTTATAATTATGGGTGGCACATTCCCCCAGACCGAGTGTGTTCCCTGTTCCTCACTGACCTCCAGCCACATCACAGCTTCACCCTGTACAGTTCATGGGACTGCGCTGGCTCCGGTGCTCAGCTGCTGCCTGAGGGAGGCCACATGGGAGCCTGGACAGACGAGAGCACAGTGGTGTTGCCCGCCTAGGGGCTCGAGGGGGACAACAAAGGTCCGTGGCCCGGTGTGCTTAGCACCAATAAAGACACCGAGGGGAGAAAGCCAAGTTTATTTCAGAGCTCTGAAATGACACTAGGAGACCAGCATGTCTCAAATCCAGTGCAACAAATACAAACAACTTTTACCTTTTATACTCCACACTAGCCCCTGCTGGCTCCCTCCCTCCCTCACTGCTTCCCTGCAGCACCGCAGGGGTGTCAGCCGAGCAACACCCCAGGAGCTCTCAGCAACAGCCTGGGCCCTTGGGCAGAGAGGAGGACAGAACTCGAGAGCTCAGAGAAAAGAGAGAGTGAAATGGGCAGATCTCAGGTGGGGGCTCTGGGGGGCTACCATGGGTGTTGCGCAGAGCGGGGCTGACGGGGCAGCAGCACGTTGCTGTGCTGTGTGAATGAATCACACGTTGACAAAGGGGAAGAGAGCCCTGGGTTATTACAGCTCTGGAGCAGTTATAATTATGGGTGGCACATTTCCCCCAGACCGAGTGTGTTCCCTGTTCCTCACTGACCTCTAGCCACATCACAGCTTCACTCTGTAGTGGCATAGCCAGGTTCTAACATCAGGGGGAACGAACACATAAAAAAAGGCGCCACCCGATATATCAAATTACTAATTACATACTTTTAAATTCGTTATATATATTTATTTGTACTTAAAATAAAAACACAAGAATGATCCAGCCACGGAAGGGTTTGCACAGCCGGTATTTCACAGGAGAACTTCAGATTATTCTTAGATATACTTTAGATTCCAGAAAGTAAATCACAGAATACAGTCGTTTGTAATTGTCACTCCTCGCCCCCGGAGCAGAGCGGCGGCTCGGCTGCGGCAGAGTCATTCCCCGGGCTGCCACTGCTCGCGGAGAAAAGATGCCAGTGAAGAGAGACCACGAGAAAAAAAAAAATCCCCTCCTCCCCCCCTTTTTCTTCCTTCTCCACCTCTTCCATTGGCACCAGCTGGGCTTTAGAGCTACCAGGAGCTCTGCCCACCAGATTGTGGCTTTTGTGCTGTTCTGTCGAGGTCTCCTTGGATGTCCTGATGTGAGAAAACGGAAAGCTTGGAAGCCGTGTTAACTTCCAAGTGACAGGTGCCTATTGTAGTGCTGCACACTTGGTTTCCAGCCGATGGTTCCCTTATTTCTTGGTGTTGCATTGGTGCAGCTCATCTAAACTAGTAATTGTGACGGGTTGGATCACAGAAACCCCCTTGGGAGCTGCCACCCGATGTGCCAAGACTACCCCTGCTTCTGTTTTCCCTGCCAGCTCAGGACTCCAGCACCCTGTCTTGCTGAGCGAGACACTCCAGTCTGGCTCCAGACACTGACCCAGGGTCTGAATCACTTGTCCCAAAGCTGCAAGTTTACCTGAAAACAGCTTACAGGAGTGTGCTTGTCTTTAGCACTCAGATGCCCAACTCCCAATGGGGTCTAAACCCAAATAAATGCGTTTTACACTGCATAAAGCTTATGCAGGGCAAACTCAAATTGTTCGCCCTCTATAACACTGATAGAGAGATATGCACAGTTGTTTTCTCCCTCAGGTATTAATACACACTCTGAGTAAATTACTAAATAAAAAGTGATTTTATTAAATACAGACAGTAGGATTTAAGTGGTTCCAAGTAGTAACAGACCGAACAAAGTAAGTCACAAGCAAAATAAAATAAAATGCGCAAATCTATGCCTAATCAAACTGAATACAGATAATCTCACCCTCAGAGATGCTTCAGTAAGTTTTTCTCAGACTGGACACCTTCCAGGCCTGGGCACAATTCTTTCCCCTGGTACAGCTCTTGTTCCAGCTCAGGTGGTAGCTAGGGGATTCTTCATGATGGCTCCTCCTCCATCTTTGTTCTCTTCCACCCCTTTATATATCTTTTGCATAAGGCGGGAACCCTTTGTCCCTCTGGGTTTCCACCCCCCCCCCTCACTGGAAAAGCACCAGGTTAAAGATGGATTCCAGTTCAGGTGACATGATCACATGTCACTGCAAGACTTCATTACTCACTTGCCAGCACACACATATACAGGGAGACTCACAGGTAAACACAGTCATCTGCAGACAATGGTCCTTGTTAATGGGAGTCATCAAGATTCCAAACCATCCTTAATGGCCCACACTTTACGTAATTACAATAGGCCCTCAGAGTTACATTTTATATTTCTAGTTTTAGATACAAGAGCGGTACATTTATACAAATCAGATGATCATACTCAGTAGATTATGAGCTTTGTAATGATACCTTACAAGAGACCTTTTGCACGAAGCATATCCCAGTTGCATTATATTCACTTATTGTCAATTTTTTATAAAACTATCCCAGTTACATTATATTCACTTATTATCATGTTTTTATAAAACCATATAGACTGCACAACGTCACAGTAATGTTCACCCGTAGTTGCTTACATAGTGGCACATCAGTGCAAACCCCCCTCCAGTGTAGACAAGGGCTTAGGAGGATGGAAAAAGGAGTCACCTATGGAATAATTTCCTACTGTCAACATAGTAAGCAAGCCACAGAAGAAGAAAATGGCTTTACTTCTGCAAATATCTGCTCTTTCCATTGGAATGCAGGTATATTTCTGTAAAGCAGTGGAGACAGGAATCTAGTACATGCCCTGTGAAATCACAGGCCACTCTTTAAACTGGAATACAAACTTACATGTAGTAATGGGCTCCTGTGTAGTAGATGGAGGAACTGGTAAATAAATAAATAAAAAGCCAAAAATAAATACTTTACAAAAGAGACATTTCAATAAACTTTGAGTTACTGGCAAAAATAAAGTAGAATTACATCTGACATGTGCTATTGTAATAAGCTAGATCACTTGCTGCTGTGGGGAAAACATTGTGAAGGAGTCTGGAAGGGCAAAAGTACCACAAGTTTCCTCTTCATTTCTTGCCGTTTAATTCCCCCTTGCAAAAGAACCAGAGGTCAACTCCAAACCCTGCAGATCAAATAGGATTTTATGGATGCATCAATTCAGCTTAAGATAAAATTATTAAATCTGGTAGGGAAGGTACCATGGATACTATATGCAGGGCCATACACAGCTGTGTTCACACCATTATTTGTTGGGGGACAAGAAAATGAGTTAAAAAAATCTGAAACGGAGTTGCTCCCAGAATAATTTTCTATTTAAGAGAAAAGAAAGCCAGATTAAGAAATATTGCATTTGCTTCTGCAGATATCTGCTATGTCCATGAGAATACAGGTGTGTATGTATACAAATGGAAGTGAGAATTCAAGAAATCCACTGTGAATTTAAGGGCTACCCTTCAATAGGCATGTAAACATGGATCACATATTGAAAAGAACATTCCGTAACATAAGAATACAAGAACGGCCGTACTGGGTCAGACCAAAGGTCCATCTAGCCCAGTATCCTGTCTACCGACAGTGGCCAATGCCAGGTGCCCCAGAGGGAGTGAACCTAACAGGTAATGATCAAGTGATCTCTCTCCTGTCATCCATCTCCACCCTCTGACAGACAGAGTCTAGGGACACCATTCCTTATCCATCGTGGGTAATAGCCATTAATGGACTTAACCTCCATGAATTTATCCAGTTCTCTTTTAAACGCTGTTATAGTCCTAGCCTTCACAACCTCCTCAGGTAAGGAGTTCCACAAGTTGACTGTGCACTGTGTAAAGAAGAACTTCCTTTTATTTGTTTTAAACCTGCTGCCTATTAATTTCATTTCGTGGCCCCTAGTTCTTGTATTATGGGAATAAGTAAATAACTTTTCCTTATCTACTTTCTCTACATCACTCATAATTTTATATACCTCTATCATATCCCCCCTTAGTCTCCTCTTTTCCAAGCTGAAAAATCCTAGCCTCTTTAATCTCTCCTCATATGGGACCCTCTCCAAACCCCTAATCATTTTAGTTGCCCTTCTCTGAACCTTTTCTAGTGCCAGTATATCTTTTTTGAGATGAGGAGACCACATCTGTACTCCGTATTCAAGATGTGGGCGTGCCATATATTTATATAAGGGCAATAATATATTCTCCGTCTTATTCTCTATCCCCTTTTTAATGATTCCTAACATCCTGTTTGCTTTTTTGACCGCCTCTGCACACGGCGTGGACATCTTCAGAGAACTATCCACGATGACTCCAAGATCTTTTCCCTGATTTGTTGTAACTAAATTAGCCCCCATCATATTGTATGTATAGTTGGGGTTATTTTTTCCAATGTGCATTACTTTACATTTATCCACATTACATTTCATTTGCCATTTTGTTGCCCAATCACTTAGTTTTGTGAGATCTTTTTGAAGTTCTTCACAGTCTGCTTTGGTCTTAACTATCTTGAGCAGTTTAGTATCATCTGCAAACTTTGCCACCTTACTTTTTACCGCTTTCTCCAGATCATTTATGAATAAGTTGAATGGGATTGGTCCGAGGACTGACCCTTGGAAAACACCACTAGTTACCCCTCTCCATTCTGAGAATTTACCATTAATTCCTACCCTTTGTTCCCTGTCTTTTAACCAGTTCTCAGTGCATGAAAGGACCTTCCCTTTTATCCCATGACAACTTAATTTACGTAAGAGCCTTTGGTGAGGGACCTTGTCAAAGGCTTTCTGGAAATCTAAGTACACCATGTCCACTGGATCCCCCTTGTCCAAGAGTGAGAAAAGACTTACTAGTTGTACTGGTCTCTTGTGTGGTAACTATAGCTGGCAATAGAAAAAGAAGACAACAAAATTAAAATAGCATCCCTGAAAGAGAGAGAGAGTAAGAGAGAGAGAAAGGGAAAATATATACCAAGCTACAAATGTAACTAAGTATTTGATACCTGTTGGGGTCTCCGCTAGATCACAAAAATACCCATAGTTAGTTTGTGAGCAATCAAATACATTCGCCTGTGTATATCTGGGGACCTGCATTGACTCTAAGCCTTTGAATTATTAATCACACCTGAAAATAATTGGTTTCTTTGTTGTATATTTTTATACTGCTATAGCTGTGCACAGCACTTTATAAAGTTGAAAAGATAAGTGACGAATTTCCTCTGGACTGAAAAAAATTATTTAAAACACTATTAAAAACATTATTTAAACAGGACTGGGGCCGGCCGGCCGGGATGTAAAGGGCTCAGGGCTCCCCGCAGCAGCGGGAGCTCCCGGCTCTTTATATCCCGGCCCCAGCCCAGCTGCCAGAGCTGCGAAGGGGGGGGGATTTAAAGGGCTCGGGGCTGCTGCTCCTCAGCCCCCCCTTCCCCCACCACACTGGGGGGCTGTGCTGCCGTCCCTTCCCCTCCCGGCAGAGCCCACCCCTGCCTGGGCAGCGTGCACCAAGCGAGGCTCGGCTTAGCGAGCCGGGCAGCTGCGGGCGGGGGGGAGCCAGGCAACCAGCCGACGCCGCTTGAAACGAGCAAGCAGGGCTGGGGATGCGGGAGGGCCATGCAAAACCTGGCTCCGGCCACTTTTAGAAAATGTGCTCAGGGGGGAGTGGCCACGCCCCCTGCTCCCCTCCTAGCTATGCTCATGTGTACAGTTAATGGGACTGCGCTGGCTCAGGTGCTCACTGCTGGCTCAGGGAGGCCACATGGGAGCCTGGACAGACGGGAGCACAGTGGGGTCTTGTTCCTGGCCTGGGTCTGGGTACAGTGCAGCGAGGTGCTGTCCCAACCTCTTAACTCTCACTGGCAGCAGGGATCATTGAGAACCTTCCCAGCTGTTTCCTCTCTGGCCTGTGCTCAGTGATGGGAAACTTGAGCTAAAACACAGGCTCTGAGAAGTCCTGAGTGTCTGCAGGAAGCAGAGCCCCTGCTCTGAGACTGGCGTCTCTGCTCCCATGAGGCCTTTGGGGCCGGCAGAGCCGAGTCTGCTGCTCGCTTCCAGGGTATTTACTGCTGGTGTATGAAATGCCAATATGCACAGTGCTGTCCACCCATCGGACAGGCAGACTAATGGCTGTTTATCGCACACGATGCCCCTGCAGGTGAAACTCCAGGGAGCCCTGGGCCCTCTGAGGAAGGAGCTGGAAGAGGCCCTGGCTCTGACGTCTAAAGAGGAGGAGAAAACCACAGAGTGGCAGGTGGGTGTCCGGGTTTATTCCTCCCTGAGCCCTTCCCCCTGCAGCTCCCAGGAGTGATGGGGCCGTAAAGCTCCAGGATGAGGTTATGAACCTGCTCTGGTTGTTTGCTCCATTGCACAGGGTTGGTGCCGGCCCTGGGCAGCGCATGCCTCCGGCATTTGGGGAGGCCGGATATGAGTGCCGGAACCTCCCCTGCGCCCGGATCATCGCCCTGCCCACTGCTCCACCCCATCTGTCCTCCTCTCCCCGAGGCCACGCTCCGCTCCTGCTCTGCCCCATGGCCCGCTCCCACTCAGCCCCCTCCCCAGAGGCTCACTGTTCACTGTTGCAGTTAGCTCCTCTCCCCCACCCCCTCCCCCAAGGCCCCCTCACCTGCCGCTTGCTGCTTTCTGCCCCCTCCTGTCTTAAGGGCAAGTGACCGGGGGGGCAGAGAGGAGCAAGTGGCGGGGCCCCCCACACAGCTGATGGGCGGCAAGCGGCGGGTGCTTCGTTCTTCGGGGGAAGACTGGGACTGAGGCCTCCTGGTGAAGAGCAGGCAGCACTCCAAAGGCGGCAGGTCTGCAGCCTGCCTCCAAAGGGAGGGGCGCTGCATGCTGTTTGGGGGGGCTCAGCCTCCCCTGGCCTATGGTACCTGCATCCAGGGTGCTGGCAGCATCAGGCTGTGTCTCTGGTGGGGATCTCAGCGCAGCAGCTCCCGTAGGCAGAGGAGGAGGGGCACTTCCTGGCCCTTGTACAGTGGGGCAGACCCACCCCTGAGATCTCTGATGGGCAAATTCTCCATATTGGGTGCAGTGTTTTCACTATTACACGGCTTCTGTTTCCCTCCTGCAGATGGGGAGGGTGTGTCGGCTGCTCCAGCCATCGGTTTTCAGTGGCCTCCCTGACAAAAGCTCTGCAGCGTCTCTGCAGCCTGGAGGAAACCGATTGTTCCTTCTCGCTCTGCACCCACCATCCCTGCAGTGACTCTGCCCCGTGCCTGGGCCAGACACTGGAGCTGGGAGGAGGATTTGCCCCCATGGGTGAGGTTCAGAGTCACTCAGCTGGCTGGGCTGGGGCCATGCTGGGAGCTGAGCTCTTCTGAGCATCAAACCCAGTTGTGGGTGTGAAGCTCTGTGGAAAATCTGTCCCCAGGGTGCGTCTACACGGCCCCAACAGCCAGCTGCAGGCTAGTCACTGAGTAACACCCAGGGGTCTGGGTGGGTGTGTACAGCCCGTGGTGCTGGGGCTTCATAGCTACCAGTACCCGAGCCAGCCAGATCAAAGCTAGCCTGGGTGTGTCTACACATGGTGCTGTCCTTGGGGGGCGGGGAGGGAGAGTTCAGTGGTTTGAGCATTGGCCTGCTAAACCCAGGGTTGTGAGTTCAATCCTTGAGGGGGCCACTTAGGGATCTGGGGCAAAATCAGTACTTGGTCCTGCTAGTGAAGGCAGGGGGCTGGACTCGATGACCTTTCAAGGTCCCTTCCAGTTCTAGGAGATAGGACATCTCCAATTTAAAAAAAAAAAAAAAAAAAAAAAAACCTTCATTGCAGTGTGGACAACTCCTGAGTGAGCAGGGGCGTGTCAGTGTAAAGCCAGGCAGCGCTCGGCCACTTCGCAGCCACTGTTGCCATCACGTGGCCACTTCATCCCAGTCACCTGCTACTGTTACTGTGACTTTACCTGTGCTTGTCTGTAGCCAGGTGATGAACCCAGGGGACAAAATGTCTGTTCCGGTTCACCTGCCTTTTACAGTGAAATCCCTGCAGAGAGCGTGGGGGGTGTGAGGAAGACGCCAGCAGCAGGGATGAGAGAAGAAGTAGGTGTCCCACTATTCAGATAAAAATGGCCATTTACAAGAGCTGAAATGCTCAGAGCTGGGTGCCTCTGGTTCTGCATCTGAAGCCGTATTTAGAGCCGGGTGGAAGTGGCTGATTTCCAGAGGACAGAACCACAGCAGCTCCCTCTGCCCGCATCGGAAGCAGCTGGTGCTCAGTTCCCCAGACAATAGGGATTTAGGTGCATAACAATTAACAGCCAGGTTTGAATGTGTCCGGCAAAGTGCCCAGCCAGCGCCATGGAGACGGCTGCCCCTTGGGACAGTCACTGGGGTGGTTCTGAAACCATTGATTATTGCCCCGTGAGAGCGAGTTACGTCCTACATCACCAGAGGTCACGGCCCAATGATCAGTGTCACTCGGCAGAGTAACTGCAGCCCCAGCGACTGTGAGACGAGGCCCAGCAGGGGCGGCCAGTCACCCACTGAGAGGGGCTGTCACGGGACTGAGCCAGATGGGGGTATCCCCATGGGCGGGAGCAGGGCCGGGAGGTGACAGGCCCCATGAAGGATGCGCTGTCCGTGTCTGATGGGGGGAGATGTTAGGAGATATGATAACGCTGCGCCACTCGGGTTAGCCGGGGCAGAGGTAGGAGGTGGAAGTTCCAGCACTCAAGCAGCTGCCTCTTCAGAAACTGAGCACAGCCCCTCCCCCACCACACAGGTGAGCCGGACAGACAGGTTAGAGCCCTGCACAGGGAAGGGGAGGGGGGGTCAGCGCAGGGCACAGACTGAGCTGAGCTGCAGGGGAGCTAGAGAGGCCAGTGCAGAGCAGCCAGCCCCTCCCCCAGCCAGGATCAGCACCGGCTCAGCATCGTTCCCACGGCTCCTTTCATGGAGCAGGTGGGGACACAGCTGGCATCAGCCAACCCGCTGCTCTGTGAGCCTAGAGGGATCCCTAAAGGCTGTGATCCCAGGGGCACTCGGCACATGGGCATGGGGCATTCGACCAGGCTGGGTGAGGCCAAAGCCAGCCTTGACAATGCCCTGGGTGCCCAACACCCATGTGAGCCCCAGGGTGTCACCCAAAGGATTATTAGCACCAGCCCAAGGTCCTGAACTTTGCAGCCCTGGGAGCAGGTTGTCAAAGAAGGAGCATCGCCCACATCCCACTGTATCGGCTCCCCTTGGTGTCTGAGTGCCCAACACTGGACACCCAAATCCCTCCACGGACACCCTGGGAAGCCTCCTGTAAATCTCTCCTGTTCCCTCGATTTCTCCCCACTCCACTTTGTCCATCTCATGCCACCTGCAATAACATACGGCGTCTTTACAAAGCACCCTAGACGACCCCGCTATGGAACTGGCCTTATTAATTCTGAACTAAAACAAACCCTTTTTTGTACGCTTCCCAAGGAAGTAAATATCCTTACAACCCTGATACTGAACTAATATCCTCTGCTTCATGGTCAGAGGCCCAGTTTGTGTAACTCAACATCTGGCTCACGTTTTCTCTGTGTCTTTCCTATGTTTCTATCTTCAGAGGAAAGTGAAGAACAAGAGAGAGACGATTGCAGGGGAATTTAAGAAACTGCACACGCTGCTGAGAGAGGAGGAGGAGCTGCTTCTGCAGAGCCTGGAGGAGGAGGAGAGGGCAACTCTGCAGAGACTACAGGAAAATGTCACCAAACTCTCCCGGCAAAGCTCCTCTCTGCAGCAGCTGATCACAGAGATCGAGGAGAAGTGTCAGCAACCAGTTGTCGAGCTGCTAAAGGTGAGACGGCATCAAAATTCTCCACCCATCCAGAATTATAACTCAGATCCCTGAGTCTGGATCCCAACAATTAGAGTAAATGTGTTCTGTGGTTTACAGACAAACAGAACATCCGGCTAAGGGCTCCATCAGTTCCAAAATATCGCAGTTCATGTCCGAGGGGAATTCTCCTCATGGAGACCCAGTGAGGCCATGGGAGATTAAATGGATGATACTGAGCTAAACCCATCCCTGCTTTGACTCCAGAACATTGGACCCAACCCAGTCGATAAACACAGATACTGTGGGCTGGGTCCCGAGAAGGGAGAAACCTTCAGCTAAATTCCTGTCTCACCTACAT
Source organism: Emys orbicularis (assembly GCF_028017835.1). Classification (NCBI taxonomy): domain Eukaryota; kingdom Metazoa; phylum Chordata; order Testudines; family Emydidae; genus Emys; species Emys orbicularis. Next base: position 9,689,927 of record NC_088695.1, on the reverse strand, counting down.
ACATGAAACAAGTGTTAATGCAAAACGGTGTGTGAGATTTTACCACAAAACAGTGAAGCCTGGGAGGGTTGATCTATTTTCTAGATGAAAATGTGATGCCCCGAGTGAGTTTGATGCACATTGTGTTAATACAGAACATTGATTCTCTTTCTCCTTCCAGGATGTGAAAAGCACATTGAGCAGGTACGTTTCCGATGTTCATTGCTCTTATATCCTCGGTAGCGGCTCTGCAGTGATGTGTGCACAGAACAGCTGAGTGATGATGGGACGTTTTCTTCCTAGGAGTGAGAATGTGAAACTCCAGGAACCAGAAGCTGTTTCTACTGACCTGAAGAATGTGTATAAAATTTCCCTTGACATGAATGAAGTGCTGAAGAGATTCGTAGGTGAGTGGAGTCTACTGGGACATTCAGCTGTATTGTGCCAGGGGATCTGGACAGAGCCTGGGACCCCAGGACACGCATGGACCCAGCTGACAGGCTTGGAGCTGTGTGGTAGCTGGGGGCTGATGTGCTCAGTGCTGGGCAGTTTCCCTGCTACTTACAGCCACCTGCTGGTACTTGCCCAGGTATCTGACCAGGCCCCATCACTCTGACATCCTGACCCCTCCATGGCTGAGTTAATGGGTGTCACTGAGCCAGGTGCCGTGAGGCCTGGACTGGGCCCATTGTGCTGGGTGCTGCACAGACTGGTAACAGATGACGTGTTTGTGCCTCTCTCCTGGGACATGTGAGGGCTGCGTTGTGTGGCCACCGTTCAGCACTACCCCTGCACCCATTAGCCAAGGCTGGCCAAGCTTTCTGAGCTGGAGGAGGGGCCGGTCTGGCTGCTGTGGTCTGACCTGGGCCGTGTGTTACTGGGTAACAAGCTGAATCCTACGGGCCCCTAGTCTGCTCTGAGCACAGACCAGTGTGAGGTTGCGTCACTGGTTTGCTGCTGAGTGAGTGAGACTCACTCTCAAGAGTGTGACCCTGTCACAACAGCTGAGCGTGAGCTGCCCCCATCCAAACCCCTCCCCACAACCCCAGCACGGAGACCGGGGGCAAAGGCAGAAACCTGACCGCAATGAGGGAGAGAGAAGAAACTAAGGCAGAGGAGAGGGGGGTGGGAAGGTTCAGTGAGCTCGGTCTGTGATTGTTGAACTGGCCCTTTCATCCTACCCCCGCCGCTCCCCTCTTCCCACCCACCCCCAGCAGGGGGCAGTGGAAGGGGCCAAGCTGGGTGTGTCTGTCCCGGCCGATGGAGGCTGTGCAGTCTGTTCCCCCCGTGCGCACCTGTTCCCTTGCCCCCACTCTGCCCCCTGGTGCCCACCTCCTCCTCTCTCCCCTCCTTCCATCTGTCCCTCTGCTCAATCCCCCCCATTCCTCCTGGTGGCTACTCCTTCCCTCCACCCACTGTCATCCTGGCACCCAACCCTCATGCCCCTCTTCCCCCTTGGTAACTACCCTTTCCCTCACTGTCCTGTTGTCCCCTGGGGGCTCCCCACCCTTTACCCCCCCCAATGCCCCTCTGGCACCTGCCCTACCCCTCGCCCCTCTTTGTACCCATGTCACCTGCGCCTTCTCCCACCCCCTCCTTTTCCCCTCGTGCCAGCCCCTCCTTCTCCTCCCCCTCTGCCTCCCTAGCACCTGCCCCTTTGTTAACCCCTTGTGTCCCCTGGTGCAAGCCCCTTCCCTCTCCCCCCTCTGTCCCCCAGTGACCGCCCTCTCTCCTGACCCCCCCACTTTGGACTCCTGGTGCCCACCCCTCCCCTTGTCTCTCTCTTTCCCTTAGCACCAGTCCTTAGCACTCATGCTCTACAGCCGTGGTACCTGCCCCTTGTTGTCCTGCTTAGCCCCCACTAGTGCCCACCCATCCCATCACCCCACTCTGCCCCCGGCACATGCTCCTCTCCTCACATACCCCGCAGCCCCCTGGTACCTGCCCCTCCTCCTCTTGCCCTCCTCCACCCACTGGTGACACTGTCCCTCTGTACCTCCCTCCACCCCCTCTGCTCCTGTCACCTCCCCCTCCCCTTTCCTCTCCCAGCATCAACTTGTCCCCTCCCCCGCCTCCACTGACAGCCTGTCCCCTCCCCCGCTCCTCCTGCCCTTTCCCCCCATTGTCTCCTCACAGGCAGAAGGGCCCTGACTCCCCTCAGGCAACAAACCCCCCCCCAGCGATTAATGGGGGTGCAGGTTAATTTCCCTTTGATCCCAGTGACCAGCCCCTGCCCCCGGCCCTGACTCTGTGACTCTCTCCCCAGTGGACGTGACTCTGGATCCAGACACGGCAAATCCCAACCTCGTCCTGTCTGAGGATCGGAAACGTGTGAGACATGGAGACAAACGCCAGGATCTGCCCAACAACCCTGAGAGATTTGATCCTTGTGTCTGTGTCCTGGGTGCTGAGGGGTTCGCGGGCGGGAGGCGTTACTGGGAGGTGGAGGTGGGAGACAAGACTGACTGGGACCTGGGGGTTTGTAGGGAATCTGTGAGCAGGAAGGGGCCGGTCACACTCTCACCTGAGGATGGATTCTGGGCCGTGTGGCTGAGGGGTGGGGGATACAAGGCCCTCACCTCCCCCTGGACCCCCCTCCCCGTGAGCGTCAGGCCCAGCCGGGTGGGGATTTTCCTGGACTATGAGGCGGGTGAGGTCTCGTTTTACAATGTGACTGACAGGTCCCATCTCTTCACTTTCACTGGCACCTTCTCCGGGACGCTCCGCCCTTATTTCAATCCTGATCTCAACGCTGGGGGTACAAACGCGGCTCCCCTGATCATCTGCCCGGTCCCAGCTGAGGCCGGAGGGAATCTCTGTCCCTGACAGTGACCCCGCGGCACAGACTGTCCCCTCCCAGCGCTGCTGCTCTTCCCACCCCCAGTGGTGGGGGCCAGTTACTGCAGGAACTGGACTTTTTGTGCTGACTGGATGCTGCCAGTTTCCCTTTTCAAGTGGAGGTTCCAGTTTAAAACTGGACACCTGAAAACCCCCAGCCCTCAGCTTTCCCCGTCCCCTGCCCCAGGGGTAGCAGATGCTGGTGGATGGGGTCATTCACTCCTGTCAGAATTTTCTACCCCTGTGAAATCTCAATGTAAAATATGAAAGAAAAAAAGATTATTCAAATTTAGAAAATATTGTTATAACAAGGTGTAAATACAATAATATTTTAATTTACTTTTCAACTGTATTTCAAAAACAAGCTTTTAAACATATTTTGAGAAATTGAATTATTTACATTTATTTTTTTATTCTTCCCTCAAATCTATATTGAAGTTTAACTTCTCTAAATAACGTCATTTGTATTTCAACTGTGGAATTTCAAGAAATCCAAAATATTTATCTTAACAAAATAAACTATTAAATTGTCAGACTGGGTTGTTCAGTTACAATGTACATGTGTCATAAACATCACAACTACACACATGTGCAGCTGCTCTCTCTCTCCCCCTCTCTTTATTGTCTTGACTGCTTCTCTCTGGAAGGCCGGGCACATACACCCACCTCCTGCACTACACCTTTGAAAATTAATAGGTGAAAAAATGATAGAATTAATTAAGCAATATATTTAAGTTAACACACACAAGATTATATAATATTCTTTGAACTTCTGTCAGTATTAATTCATGTGATTTTTAACTTTCTAGCTACATATAATCAGTAATCAAGATATGACCCTTCCTTACTTTTTCTCCATCAGTTAATAAAACAAGGTCCCCAACCTCAAACGCTATCTTCCTATAGATAGAAATCTCTTCTACAATCTCCATTTTTTGGTTTATTTTTCTTTAGAAATATTATGTCCAGGCAGTGTACAGTCAGTGTCCACTGCTGATTTCAATGTACTGCTGGGCTCTTCATGTTCTTGGTTATAAGGACACAACAAATGTAGTTTGATAAAGAAATAGAGAAGGGGTTGTATTCCTTTGCTGAATCATCACAAATTCACTTAATTGTATTAAAGACGCTGGCACTTAATGACACATAACATGAAATTTGGTTAAGCTTTCTTGGGAAACCTTTCTTCTCGGCCATAAATCAGTCGAAAGGGTGATATTTTTGTTGTCATGTGAGGTTTGGAATACAAAGAAAATGAAGTTGCTCCAGGAAATTCATCACAATTCCTCTGGGTTCTGTCCACCACCTTCTGAAATGCTCTGTAAAAATAGTGACCAATTGGTCTAATTCCTTCAAATGAGCAACTGAACCTAATTTCTTGAAGAGCTAGCTGAGCAGAGTCTGAGGGGAGGCTCATCACATGGCATTGCTAGGACTACTTTCTGTTTTAAACGTGATGCGTTATGAACATTTTCAATGTAATAATTCAGTTTTGAAGATTTATTCACAATATGCCATTCATGGCAATGTGCCCTAATCTTACCTTGATTATTTGAAAATAAATATCCTAAAATTATCTTTTGATGGATTCATTTGTGTTTTTATCCAGTCTGCTGTTGTCTTGGCAGCATGGGCTGCTGAAGCTATATATTTTTCCTAGTTTTTAACACAGGGAAATTGTAATCTAAAAATAGATAATTTTTTCCCTAAAATTCCCTTCAGAAATATTTGCGTTCCTTTCCCTATTTCTCACTGAATTACGTGTAATTACTGTGGTTTCTTATCCAATCTTATTGTGTTATTACATGGGAAAATTTGTTGGCAAATAGGTTAATATACAACATGGTTTTTACTATGTGACAAGTCATAAAAATGTGTGGTCACTCACAATTGACAGCATGAAGGTCATTAAGAGATTGCAGGCAATGTTCATTTTTAAATGTCTAACTATGAATGGGCTCCCCCATCAGTTCCTGCAACCCCTGGCTGGCAGATCGCTCTGTGAATTAAGCAGCAGGCAGTCTGCCAGGGAACCTCCACCAAGTGTCTTTATTACTTTTTATGGTGCATCACAACATAGCAGCAGTTACAAGGAGCCCCCTTCCTGCTCCCTGGTTCAGCCTTTTATACTGCTGCTTTCTTCTCAGCGCTGAGCTAGTGACCGCATCAGGCTCCCTACAGGTGCAAGTGATCCCCTCTGCCCTTCCAAACCCCAACTGCTCAGTCCCTCCTACTCTCACTGCACCCGGTGCCCTGGGTGTTCTCAGTGACCAGGTTGCTGGCTTCCAAAGGGCTCTGTTTGTAGCTGTTAACAGCCCCCGTCACACTGCCATGATTGTGTAATTGACCATATAGGGAACATAACTCCAAATGTAAACTGTTACCTCATTATTCAATTCAGAACCTAGATCCACCAGTATCTGCTCTAGGCAGCCATGTTTATACATAATTTTACGTGTCTTCTTCTCCACCTCATGTGCTGTCATAGTTCTAAGAGGAAATTCTTCAACCTCTTTTGAAAAATCATCTGTAGCTGTCAGTACAAACTGGTGTCACCTCTGTGGTACTGAATATAACCCGTTTAAATCTGCTCCCAGCAATTCCCAGGGTTTAACAACCTATGTGCAAGAACACAGGCTAGAGTTCTCATTTGGATCTTTCCTGTGACATTTTTGTTATAATCCCATATATAGTAAGCAAAGTAAATGTTATAATGTGGTTTCTATAATAGTTGATGTCTCCACACAGTCAGAATCTAACTTTTGGTGTTTTTCAGAAGTAAATAAATACAGGCCCAACTTCTGCAACTGAAAACTTACATAAATATGCTGTCACTGTGCCAGCACAACGGTCAGTAGAAGTCATTGCTCCACTATGTCATCCATTAGTTCACATGTGCTGATTAGAGGCTTTATTGTGCAGCAATAATAAATACTGATAATGATAAACAATTAGCTTGGCTAATGTTTAAAAACACTTCAGATGTATTTAACATGGGGAAAGATGCAAAGTGTTTGATGTAACGGGGAGCCATCCACTCAAGTCCACTTCATTGCAGGGGTTGTAAAGTTAAGTCCAATCCAAGCAGGACATTTGCCTTGCCTGAGATCCTGTATGAACTCCTGCAAAGCATATGACAGAGGCACCAGGGTGACCAGAACCTTCTGTAACTCCAGGGGTTCTCTGCTGTCTATCCAAAGAAACCAGAGAATGTGAACCAGAGCACTCAAAGGTCTCCTTGGAGATCTAAGAGGGACCCAAACCAAGCAGGGGAAACACAAACTGCCTGATGGAACCAGCACATCATAATTGAAAGGGCCTCAAATGCCACAGCTCTGGACAGTTTCTTGTCCCTGAAGAAGTCAAACCTATTTTAATTTACAGTCTGTGCACTAAGAATTTCTGAGTTACCCAGCAGGGCAGAAATAGAACCCAGGTCTCCTAATTCTTAGTCCAGTGCCACAATCATGAGACCATTCTAACTCCCATGGAACAGGGTTTCTTTACACCCTCCACCATGTCTTTGATGTCTCTGCTACTCTCACCATATCCTTCCATGCCCCTGGGGCCCTCACCCTTTCCACACCACTATCTCCTGTCTTCATGTCTCCGCATTCTTATCATATGTGATAGTGTTCTTGGGCAAAGAGGCCATCACTGCCATTGCTACACCCCTAGGCATGCAGGTGGCTGACTCCCTGCATGCATTGTAGTCATAGCTGAAGGCTGCAGGATCATTTCATGGGAAGTGGAGAGGACATGAGCAGACAAATAACTGCTCTGAAGCTGCCTGGCAGCTGTCTCCCCACTCCCCAGCAGGAATGGGGGCTTCCCGCAGTCAGGGAAGGTTATTGAGGTTCACCAGCCCCTGCTACTCCTCTGCTCTGCCTTCCAGGAAAGACCAGGTCTCTCTGCAGCTGTAATTTCCACCCGCCACATTTCACATCACCATTTCATCCAAGTCCTGGATCCCTAGGGCTTGAGCCCTCTTTGCTAAGCCATCGCATGGCTCCCAGTCTTCTCCATATTGTCTTCAGAAACCCAGTAGCACTTTCCCCTGAGCGACAGCCAGTCAGTGGGGCAGAGTCTGCACCTGGAGTCCCCTGGATGGGGAGACAGGAAGGGATTCCCCATTTGGCTTGTCCAGAAGAGTGTTGGGGCCTGTTGTAACTCAAGCTCATTAACTGTGAATTAACACATTCATCACAACTGTAAATGCTGGGCCTTTGCTTCATATGCATTCACATCTGTTTAACTAACAGTGTCTTTTTAAACCAATGTCATTAACGGTCCGTCCGTCCGTCCCCCCCCCGCCGCCCCAGTGCAGATGGAGTATATATCAGTATAGCTGTTCCCTTATGGGGAGGTGAATAAGCTCTACCAGGAGGAGTCACTTTTCACAGAGTCATAGAATCATAGAATATTATGGTTGGAAGAGACCTCAGGAGGTCATCTAGTCCAATCCCCTGCTCAAAGCAGGACCAACATCAAATAAATCATCCCATCCAGTGTTTTGTCAAGCCAGGCCTTAAAAACCTCTAAGGATGGAGATTCCACCACCCTCCCTAGGTAACCCATTCCAGTGCTTCACCACCCTCCTAGTGAAATAGTTTTTCCTAATATCCAACCTAGACCTCCCCCACTGCAACTTGAGACATTGCTTCTTGTTCTGTCGTCTGCCACCACTTGAGAACAGCCGAGCTCCATCCTCTTTTGAACCCCGCTTCAGGTAGTTGAAGGCTGCTATCAAATCCCCCCTCACTCTTCTCTTCTGCAGACTAAATAACCCCAGTTCCCTCAGCTTCTCCTAGTAAGTCATGTGCCCCAGCCCCCTAATCATTTTTGTTGCCCTCCGCTGGACTGTCTCCAATTTGTCCACATCCTTTCTGTAGTGGGGGGACCAAAACTGGACGCAATACTCCAGGTGTGGCCTCACCAGTACCGAATAGAGGGGAATAATCACTTCCCTCGATCTGCTGGCAATGCTCCTACTAATACAGCCCAATATGCCGTAAGCCTTCTTGGCAACAAGGGCACACTGCTGACTCATATCCAGCTTCTCATCCACTGTAATCCCCAGGTCCTTTTCTGCAGAACTGCTGCTTAGCCAGTCGGTCCCCAGCCCGTAGCAGTGCTTGGGATTCTTCCTTCATAAGTGCAGGACTCTGCATTTGTCCTTGTTGAACCTCATCAGATTTCTTTTGGCCCAATCCTCCAATTTGTCTAGGTCACTCTGGACCCTATCCCTACCCTCCAACGTATCTACCTCTCCCCCCAGTTTAGTGTCATCTGCGAACTTGCTGAGGGTGCAATTAATCCCATCATCCAGATCATTAATAAAGATGTTGAACAAAACTGGCCCCAGGACCGACCACTGGGGCACTCCGCGTGATACCGGCTGCCAACTAGACATCGAGCTGTTGATACTGATCTAAATGCAGCCGCACTATGGTTTGTAGTGCTAGAACTATTTAGGTAGAAATTCATATCTCTGACCAAAATTGTTATTCTGGGACAAACACAGACCTAAGAGGGATGCACGTCGATTTAGCTTAAATAGATTTCTCACTGGCTTAAGTAAACCAAAATAGGCCACTCTGGACCAAGATAAGTGTGTCCATATTGGGTTTTACACTGGCTTAACTAAACTAGTGCAACTTGGAATCTAGGCAGGGCCTCAGGCCTTGTCTACATCAGACAGTTGCACCAGTTTCATTGAAACTGTGTTTTAAACCAATTTAGTTAAACCAGAACAAATCCCTGTGTGGATGCTCCTCTTATTTCATTTTAAAAGCAGTTTACTACGGTTTAGATTAACCTGATTCCTAATTGACTTGAGATGAACTGAAATAAGCCTTGTTCAAACCAAAATAAGAGTGTCCGCACAGCCTTTCACTCAGGTTTAACTAAACTGGTTTAAAAACTTATTTATGGTGCATCTCTAGGCAGGCCATTTGTCTGGTTTGGAGTCGGACAGTGCTGTTTTTGGAAAGGTTTGTCCCTGTGTAAACATCCAGTACCCAGTTTGTGACTAAGGATCCAAACATCACTGATGGAAGGTGACTGTGAGAACGGCAAATTTGTAATTAACGAATCCGAGTTGACACAGCAAAATCCACAGACTTACATGAGAGACAACTGCTATAAAGATGGGCGGGAGTCAGGAGACTTTGGGTTCATTCTGCATCAACAATGGAGCATTGGACGTGTCTGATGGAGGCCCAGCTCCCACTCTAGTTCAGTCTACCCGGCCACTAGGCTGACTCGAGCAACGATAAGGACTGGCAACTATAACACCAGCTGCAGAAAACTTTTGGTGTGTGTGTATGTGTGTGTGTGTGTGTTTATGCATATACTGATTTTAATACTTGTTTAGCATTTTAAATAAACGTGGCATCAGGGCCAGCTCTAGATATTTTGCCGCCCCAAGCAAAAACATTTTTGGCTGCCCCCACCCCAGCCCTGGGCTGTCCCCCCCCCACCCGTGCCCTCCCCCACCCGCTGCCGCCCCAGCCCTGGGCTCTCTCTTCCCCCCCCCACCTGCACCCCCTGCCGCCCCAGCCCTGGGCTCTCTCTTCCCCCCCCCACCTGCACCCCCTGCCGCCCCAGCCCTGGGCTCCCCCCCCAAACGTGACCTCCTCGTTCACCACAGCAATCCCCGTTTACACTTGCAGTGGGGATCAAACAGTTTCTTCTATTTTTATTTCACTTTAGTATAAATCTCACCCCCCCATCCCCCGCAACCCCATCTTTAGTGCTCCAAATGCACATGGAAGGCATAGGGACTAACCCTCAAACCTTGTACCTGGAAATGGATGGGGATCTAGTAAAGAGGCCTCAGGCAGAGGAGCAGGTGTGGGGGTGCTTGGGGGCTCTACACTGGCAGAGAAGCAGGGTGTGATGTACTCGCAGAGGAGGGTGGAGGAGGAGAGGGGGTATCAGGAGGGTTGCGAGAGAAGAGGTGCAGGGGAAGGGGGAGGTGCGGGAGGAGAGGGCTGGGGGAGGGTACAAGGGGAGAGGTGCAGGTGAAGGGAGAGTACAAGGGGAAGGGGTGCGGCGAAGGAGCGATGGGGGGAGGTACAAGTGGAGGGGCTGTGAGTGGGATGGGGGTGCGGGCAGTATCCCCCGCTGCCCCACTCGGAGCTGGGCTCTGCCTCTCCCTGCCCAGGACAGTCAGCGCCGGGCTGAGGCGGAGGAGGTGCGCGGCGAGCTGGGTCCGGGGTAGGGTGACCAGATGTCCCAATTTTATAGGGACAGTCCTGATTTTGGGGTCTTTTTCTTATATAGGATCCTATTACCCCCCACCCCCATCCCGATTTTTCACATAGACTCATAGACTTTAAGGTCAGAAGGGACCAATATGGTCATCTAGTCTGACCTCCCGCATGATGCAGGCCACAAAAGCTGACCCACCCACTTTCCCTTAACTCAGCTGTTGAAGTCTCCAGATCGTGATTTAAAGACTTCAAGTCGCAGAGAATCCTCCAGCTTGCGACCCCTGCCCTATGCTGCGGAGGAAGGCGAAAAACCTCCAGGGCTTCTGCCAATCTACCCTGGAGGAAAATTCCTTCCCGACCCCAAATATGGCGATCAGTAGAACCCCGAGCATACAGGCAAGACTCTCCAGCCGGACCCTCATTTTACCAGCGATGGCACGTTATTGCCTAATTGACTAAAATCACGTTATCCCATCAAACCATTCCCTCCATAAACTTATCTAGCCTAATCTTGAAGCCATAGAGGTCTTTCGCCCCCACCGTTTCCCTCGGAAGGCTGTTCCAAAATTTCACCCCTCTGACGGTTAGAAACCTTCGTCTAATTTCAAGCCTAAATTTCCCCACGGCCAGTTTATAGCCATTCGTTCTCGTGTCCACATTAGTACTGAGCTGAAATAATTCCTCTCCCTCCCTGGTATTTATCCCTCTGATATATTTAAAGAGAGCAATCATATCCCCCCTCAGCCTTCTTTTGGTTAGGCTAAACAAACCAAGCTCCTCGAGTCTCCTTTCACTTGCTGTCTGGTCACCCTAGTCCGGGGGCAGGAGGCGGCAGTTCCCTGGCAGCTCGGGCTGCCCAGCCACTCGCCCTGTCAGCGCGCGAGCCGAGATCTGCGCCCCCTGCCCAGCCTGGCGGCGCCCTGCACAGCCCCCTCGGGCAGGGAAACGCCGCGCCGCCCTGGGGAGACTCAGAGCAGAGCAGCAGCGGCAGCAGGACCCCTCCCCCCTCCCTGCATCCCGGGCCCCACTTCCCTCCCTCCCCGGCTCCTCACACCCAGGCTGGACTGCAGCCTGGGCTCAGCTCCGGGGGATGACGCTCTGGGTCTCCAGCGGCAGGGCAGCCTGAACTGCAGTCCAGCCTGTGCGACTCAGGCTGCCATGAGCGCCATCTAGCTGCTGAATCCAGAACTGCAGTGTCAGTTCCAGCTCCTGAAAGCCTCAGCTGACAGGGAACATCTTGGTTCAGGGCCGGCTCCCGGCTTTTTGCGCCCCAAGCAAAAAACAAAAAAAAGGGGGGGGCCCTGGAGTGCCGCCCCTTGGAAAGTGCTGCCCCAAGCACACGCTTAGAGCGCTGGTGCCTAGAGCCGGCCCTGCGCGGCATATTGCCTTGTCCCCTGAAAAAGATTCCTTGAGTTTTTATAAGCATTACAGGGGCAGGGTGGCACACTCTCCAAACGGTGTCCTCTGTACAGTGTGACTTCGCATGTATGGTGCCTGTGAAGTCATGATGGCAGGGGCAGGGTCAAGCCAGCAAGGACGGGCCCATCCTGTTCCAGAAGTTCTGGAATGTTCAGTAGTCTGGGGATGTGTCAGTGGCCACCCTACTTGTCTACACAGGGGGTTTAAACTGGATTAAGTTGAGTTAATTTGATTTTAAAAGTATGTGCATACATACCACAATCCTTCCCAGCACACTAATTCTGCATTTATGGTGAACTCTGGAGTCCACTTGCAAAATGGATCCCCATGCTGTGAATAGAATTCTATCTGTCTATTGTTTGTGTGCACACAATCCTGCTGCACACCACTTTGGCAGTCCTCCAATAGCTATCCCACACTGCTTTGCAGGCAACTGTTACTGACATGTTGACATGCGTTCCCTCTGGTGTCTAGTTCCCAGGATGACCCATCCCCCATTTAAAAGTTGGGATAGGGCCAAATTTTGCCCATTTGCTCCTGGGTTCAAGTGTGTCACTGTTGCTGCAATATTACCCCAGGAACCCTACGACACTCCTTGAGTAGCCTCTGGGAGCCGCGCTGAGACCTGGATCTCATCAACACTGAGGAAGAAATGTTGGTTCAGGAAGCTCTTGTAGCCAGTCACTGCACTAGAAATCTGTCTGTGGACATGGCTAAGCTGGTGTCCGTGATGGGCCGTGACTGGGATGCTGACCAGGGCCTGATAAAGGAATTTACATCCCTGTTACACACAGTGACCAGCGCAAGAGAGACCTTTATCTGCACTGATAGGGCCCCACTCAGTGTTACCTGGCAGGGCTGTCTGTGCAATAGGGGGAGTGGGTAACTTGGGGAGGGGATTTGGGGGATTCCCAGAACCCCTCAGGGCCATTAACTGTGTTATCTGACTCCGAGATGGGAACGTCCCGGCATTTCCTGCCCTGGGGGAGTCTCTGCCCGTGGAGGGGAGTGAAACAGACCCAGGGGCCAGCGCGGAGGCAGGAGTGAGAGCGCCGGGGCCCTGCTGTACGGGATGCTCTGCGCTACAGACTCAGCCGTGTGGGGGAGCTGGTCCCAGTGCGATGGAGGAGTGGGGTGAGCTGGGGAAGGGGATTCGGTGGCTGGGCCAGGGGAAGGGGAGTGAGACCCCAGCCCCAGGGCGGTGTGAGTGATGGGCCCAGGCTAGGTAAATGGGACCCACTCACAGGAAGGGGTCCAGGCAACTTGTCTCTCATTCTTGACACGTGTTCACCCGACCACACGGCTCCTCCCCAACTCCACGTCCTTCACCTGGGCACCTTCCTGTACAACCGCACCCCTAACCCCTCCTTGCTCAGCTCCGTACCCAGCAGCTCCCTCCCTCGGTGCCGTCTGTGGCCAGGGAGCTGGTGAGCCTGAGCTGGGCGAGTGTTGTGCTGAGGTCAGACAGGGGAGGCTGGAAGCAGGTTGGCTTTGCAGTGTTAAAAGGGCTTCATCGTACACACCTAGTGACACGGGTGATTTAGCAGCCTCCACACACTATGGGAGTCATGAGCTCCTCACAGACATTCACTTTCCTTCATGTTTCTCTCTCTGTATCCCCCCTGCTCTAACACAGCCAGGCCCCAGCACGGCTCCCCTGTGTGCTGAGATGCTGATGCTGGGTGTGACATTAACCCCTGTCATTTCACAGACCCAATAGAGATGTCATTGGGATCCATGGTAGTTTATTCTTGTTTTCCTGGCTTTAATTTCTGACCTGGCTGCCTGACAATGAGCAGAATTGGGAATCGGGACCATGCAGGGTGTGGTGGGGTGTCTGCCCCACCCCCATGCTAGAGGGGGCTGCAGCAGGCCAGTGCGCCTGTGCAGCCCGGCAGCCAATGAGGGAAGGGCTTATTGGGAGCCAATCAGGGTCCAGATTGGAGGCAGCCAATCAGGGCCAGGCTCAGCCCTATAAAAAGGCTGCTCTGGAATAGCACAGGCAGTCTGTACCAGGCCTTTAAGAGGGGAAGGTCTGTCACCAGAGCTGGGAGACTAGAACCTGGGACAGCCGCGGGGGAGCACAAGGTAACTCCAGCCTGGTGTCTGCCAGCCTGCAGGCCTTGAGGGGACGAAGGGGAATCGGCCCAGGGACGTGGATAGACTGAGGGAGAGAAGGAGGACAGGACGGCTGCCACTAGAGGGTTCCTGGGTTGGGACCTGAGTAGTGGGCAGGCCTGGGGTCTCCCCCTTGCAGTACACCCAGCCATTGGCAGTAGGGAGGGGCCATCATAGACTATGCCAGATCCCTGACAAGAGGGATTAGACTTTGGGGTGTGTGGTTGGACATGGTGGCTGAGGTGTAGAGACTGTGCATCAACCCCTTCCCCCAGAAGGGGGTGTGGCTGGACTAAGGGGCACTGCCGGAGGGCAGTGGTCCTGAAGAGGATGCCGTGAGCTGGTGAGCAATGCAGGCTCAGATGCCAACCAAGGGCGAGAAGATGGGTGGGACACCACCAGGAGGGGGCGCTCCACTCGACAGAGCTAATTCCCGAGACAACCAGTAGGGGGCGCTGTGGTGGTGAGTCCCAACCCCATCACACAGGGACAGGGCTGGTTGTGCTGGCCCCTCGCCTGCCATTTCCTGTGGTCCCAGTGGGAGGCCAGCAGGAGAAAGGTCAGTGCAGAGCAGGGACATGTTCTGGGAAGGTGCTGTGGAGGGGAAGCCCAGGATGGAGTCAGAGCTGTGGAGCAGGAGCAGGGTCCCTGCACTCAGAGCTGCTGATCAGGATCTGCCAGGCTGCTGAGGAGCCGCTCCCAGGCTATGGGACAAACTCCCGCAGGAGCTGAGAACCCCCCCAAACATCCCCACGCTGGGTTCCCAGAGCCAGGGGACGTGTCAGACCTGCCCCCAGTCCCCAGTGCACAGAGCACGGCAGGCACCACATCCACCAACAGATACACAGAGTGAAAATCCCTGTCCCTGAGGAGAGAAGGGAGCAGGAGAGAATCTCAGGGGACGAATGCGAGTCGTGTGGCTGGTGCCCGGCTAGATGCACTGGGACCCTGCGGGGATGAGGGGCTGTGAGTACTGAATAGAACAGAACAGAACGTGGGGGACGGTGCTGCCTGGCTGCTAACGGGCCAGTGGGCTGGACCCCTTAAACTCCCAACTACGCATTAAATATTGATGTAATATCCTCTGCAGACTGTTCCCCCTTCCCCCAAATTATTTATAATTAACCAAACCCAGCCCCCAACAGTCAATCACCTGCCCATCCTCTGCTGCTGCCCCTCACCCCCAAGTGCCATGGGATCTTCCGGTTCCATCCTCCTCCCTGCCCCTGTTAATGCAGCATCACCCAGAGCTCCCTGCTGCCCGTGGCAGGGCTGGGGGTGTGTGTGTGTGTGTGTGGAGGGAATAAAGTTGAGATTTGTGACCGCTCTGAGTGCTGCCTGGGGGGAGGAGGGACCCAGTCACACCGAGGGACCTTTCCATGACTCCTTGTGTTTTCCCACACTTCTGTAGTGAAATTTACAAAAAATTCCCATGGCCCAATCACAGCTTTACTGATCATTACAGGGATGTGAGGGAAATCGGAGGCAATTCTAGTATCAATATTGGACTGTGGGGGAAAAAAGCATCATAATTCAGGAGATTTAATGTGAATATTCAATAATTAAAGGGGAAAACTCAATTCTGCGGGAGCAGCAGCGGCTCGGCCTGGGCTCCTGGTTCACAATGGCAGCTGCAGCAGCATCTGCCCAGGGAAAGGAGCCAGCCTGCCCCTCCCTGAGCAATACCAGCCCCCTCTGGTGGGGGCAGCTGGGGAAACAAACAAACCAAAGACCCAGAGAAACGTGGCCCCTGCTGCCATTCAGGGCCCTACAACACCCTCCCTGGGGCCAACTTCCCATAAGCCCCATTGGGCCTTTATTTTGGGCACCCCCAGAACAATCCCAGGTCCCTCTAGACACCCCCCCCCCGGGGTGTCCTCACTTCTGCCCCCACCAACTGTCTGAGGAGGGGGAAGGCCAATGCTAATGTGGCTGCATCCTCCAGACTTTCCAGAATCTCCCATCCTAGCTGGGCGGGGGGGAGCTGCATGAGGGGATTTGCCCATCCCAGCTGTGGAGGGACCCATCCAGACATGCAGGACTGTGGTCAGAGATGACTGAGAACAGGAGGTCTCATGGGGAGTGTGAGATGTGTATCGAGACTTGGTCCTAGGGTCAGTATTTTCTGTGGCCACCATCTGGGGGGTTCTATTGTTTCTGGTTCTTTTTGAACATAAAGAATTTAAGAGCAAAAGCAGCAGGGGGGATGGGGAGAAATTAACAAAGGGGAAAGTGAGGCTGAGTCTCAGGGGAAACATCCTGGCAGTGAAATCTGTGGGGTTGGGGAAACATCCCCCCAGGGCCAGTGCTGGGCTCCCCATTATTCCATGTTGTCTCTGGGACCCCTGCATCACCAACCCCCCCGAGACCTCTCAGTGCGTATGAGCTGAAACAGCCCCACAGCCACCTCTGTGCCCTGCTCTGGGCCTCTCCCTGGCAGGGCCGGCTCCAGGCACCAGCATACCAAGCAAGTGCTTGGGGCGGCCACTCCGGAGAGGGGCGGCACGTCCAGCTGTTCGGCGGCAATTCGGCCGATGGTCCCTCACTCCTGCTCGGAGCGAAGGACCTTCCCCCGAATTGCTGCCGCAGATCGCAATTGCGATCGCAGCTTTTTTTGTTTTGTTTTGTTTTTTGTTTGGCTGCTTGGGGCGGCCAAAACCCTGGAGCCGGCCCTGCTCCCTGGGCTGCCTGCAAGCTGAGTCAGGCACAGGCATCAGTAGCAGCCTGGTGTATCGCAGCCTACAGGATTCCCCAGTGGCAGCAGGTGGTGCTGCCCCCTACAGTGTGTCAGCTGCACTGCACAGCAGTTACATTCCTGCTGGGACTTCACTCCACCCTCCCCCAAGGAGGAGCTGCCCCAGCTGGTGACAGGTCTCTGCAGGGCCAGGGCCCCTAAGCAAGAGCCCCTGGTGAGTCGCACTGGAACACACAGTGCAAGAGGAGAGAGTCTAAGGAGAGATCCTGGGGGAAGCAGAATCAATTGTGAACAGGCCCTAAAGGGCCAGGGCTCAGAGCCTTTGGCTGTTCTGCCTGTAGCTAGTGTCATGAGCTGAGGCCCATGGTTGTGAAATGAATGATTGAGACTGAATTTCCCCTCCCTGTTCCTCTCCCAGGTGCCCTGGCTGCTGCAGCCCCCCACCCCACCCCAGCTCTGCTCCATCTCTAGGAGGCTCTCACCTGCCCAGTCTGCCTTGATTTTGAACTGTGGGCAGAATTTCTGCTGAGTCTGCATCACTTGCAGCTGGGAGGAGTTAGAGGGAGACTTTCACCAACAGGTGTAAATACCGTCCTGGCAGGGTGTGTGGAGCCCTCCTGCAAAATCCCTGCCCTGTTCACCAGAACCAAACTGGCTGGGGCTGGGGCTGGGGCAGGGGCTTCCCCACAAGGAGTTATTGTCCCTCCCATTGCTGTTAGTGGCTTCTCAATAGACCACAGAGGGGATTAAAGGTGCCGTTACCCTTAACTCTTTCATCTCAGTCCCCCATTTGCCCACCCCACCCAGTGCCAGGGGCCCAAGTGTCTCCCATTTCCTGCTTCCAGATTTCTGACACAATCAGGGCAGTTCTGCCCGCTGATGCCTAGAACATTCACTGAAGTGTTGGTATTGATCAGATGCGGCATTGAAACATTATTGTGTTACAGACAGAGAGAGAGGTGAAATGCATTGAGTTAAATGTAAGGCCTCTATCTCAAAGATGCACCCTGGATTCCCCATATTCACCACTGTCAGATCATTATATGTTTTGTACAAAGTATGCCTTGTGAGGTATCATTTTAAAAGTCTTGATCTGTTGGATTGTGTTGTATGTGGAGTTATGAATTATTGCTATATGTGTAACTGAAATATGTTGTTGGGTTGGCAACACCACAACTAGCCTTTCAGGTACAACAATGGACTAGCCAGACAGCAGTTAATGGCTCAACACCCATCAAGGAAAGAATCCACTATCCAGAGACTGTGTACAATGGAGACTGCTTCACCAGTGGGGACTGACTGACCCCCACGTCACAGCAAAAGATCTTTCCAGCAAGCTGGAAGAAACTATAAAAGAAGTGGGTCCCAGGCTGGAAAAAAGTCCCAGCCTGTGTATTGAGGAACTAGACCATCTGTCAGGATGGGACACTGCGTGATTCAAATCCTCTTTAGTTTGTAGAACTTAAACTGCAAATTAATTTTCATGTCTTAGGTAACTAGCTTTGATCTCTACATTTGCTACATATAACCACTTAAAATCGATCTTTCTGTAGTCAATGAATCTGTTTGATATTTAATCTAAAACTGTGTGTTTTGGTTGAAGTGCTTGGGAAAATCTCAGCTCAGTTTACAAAGGCTAGTGCATGTCCTCTCCACATCAAGGGAGGGGGTGGACTGGGTAATAAACTTATATTGGCCAGGCTTCTGACCAGTGCAGGACAATACAGTTCTGGAGTATAACTGAACTTGACTGGAGCTGGGGGGAATTGGCTGGAGCCTCCCTATTGATGGTTCATGAGTGTCTGGGAGATCATTCATGTGTCCCTGCCTGTGGATGTCTGTGTAAGTGCAGGACCTGATAGAGGTTTGTGGCTTGACGTCAGTATCACAGCGTGAGAGGGAGACCCCATGATGGTGGGAAAGAGGGCTTAGTGATCCCACAGTCCAGGTTGCACCCCGGGAACGCCATCACAGCCTCCAAAACTCGGCCAAATATGGAGGAAGCTCTGAACGCTCCAAAGAGTCAAGTTCCTAAGTCCCTATTTTAGGCACTAAGTCCTGGTTTTGGCACCACCGTGATGCTCCAAGCCTCTGTCAAACCTGTAGGTGCCTATATTCACTTGGCTCCTAAGTTTTGTGTTTTTATGAAAATGTTCCCTTTGCCTCTATGCTTGAGTCTCTAGGCACGTGCAATGCTGCCTCCCTGTGGGCCTCTGGAGGCCTATCTCCTGCCTGAGTCCCAGAGCGATGCACAAACCAGTGGAAGATAAGCTGACTAATGTCTAAGGGTCTGGCTACACTGCAACAAGAGACCCGAAGTAGCGAGTCTCAAAGCTTGCGTCTACAGTCTACAGACTTGGTCTGGTGCTATGGCACTAAAAATAGCCATGTCATAGTTTCCACTCAGGCTGGAGCTTGGGCTTGTGGACTCTGAATTGGATGAGTCAGTTAAGTCCGGAATTGGTGGGGGTAATGGGTGTTGAAGGGGAGTACGAGGAGGAAGGAAACGATGTGAGTGTGGTACAACTCTATTTTTATTATTTTGCAATAACAATTAAAATATTTTAAATTGCTTTTATACTATAGAGGTATAATCTAATCTTATAATAACTTTTTGCCCTTCAATTACTACAATGATTACTTTATATTTTACCTTCACACTACCACTCATTAAAACAAATTGTCCTTCTGAATTCCTTTATAACAATGCAATATGCAAGTTAAACACAAAGTAAAACAGATAACTAAACACAATACTTCCCACAAAACTAGCAAATACAACAATACCAGGAATACAAGCTACAGTACTATTCCCCTTAATATATGTACATTCACGCTGAGCTCTGCAACTTACCCCCAAACTCCATACCACCACAATACAATACCTATCCTTAGCATGCCAGGGTCTTGGTACCAATTCTAAGATTCTCGATTCAGATTTCTAGACCACGCAGTTACGGTTGTTGGTGGCCGGAGTCGGTGTTCAGGTGATCAGGCTGAACTTGAAGACGATTCTGGTGTCCTCCCGAGGCTCGATTTAGATCTGTTTGCCTGTCCCTGTTTTACCTGACTTCGACTATGCACCCATTTCCAAATGGCCTTATAAGGGGTTGTTTTTCAGTTTTTCTGCTGGCCTTGGCCAATATACTTCAGGCTATGCAATTCTGGTCTTAGCCAATTTTACTAGTATAGACCGGTTTTGTGGCCACTGCACAGGGGGTTTTCTTTGTTCATTAGTTATTGACCCCCCTTCGCTCCTCTGCGATCCCCAGCTATTTGTACCAATTTTGCTTCTAATTTTTAAAATAATGTTTGCTATGTTACTGGTTGTTGGTAGATTGAGTCTGGTTGAGTTGTTAGTTTGCACTCAGGGTGTGACGGGTTGGATCACAGAAACCCCCTTGGGAGCTGCCACCCAATGTACCAAGACTACCCCTGCTTCTGTTTTCCCTGCCAGCTCAGGATTCCAGCACCCTGTCTTGCTGAGCCAGACACTCCAGTCTGCTCTAACAAAGACTCAGGGTCTGAATTACTAGTCCCAAAGCTGCAAGTTTACCCGAAACCAGCTCACAGGAGTGTGCTTGTCTTTAGCACTCAGATGCCCAACTCCCAATGGGGTCTAAACCCAGATAAATCCGTTTTACCCTGCATAAAGCTTATGCAAGGCAAACTCATAAATTGTTCGCCCTCTATAACACTGATAGAGAGATATGCACAGCTGTTTGCTCCCCCAGGTATTAATACATACTCTGAGTAAGTTACTAAATAAAAAGTGATTTTATTAAATACAGACAGTAGGATTTAAGTAGTTCCAAGTAGTAACAGACAGAACAAAGTAAGTCACAAGCAAAATAAAATAAAATGCGCAAATCTATGCCTAATCAAACTAAATACAGATAATCTCACCCTCAGAGATGCTTCAGTAAGTTTTTCTCAGACTGGACACCTTCCAGGCCTGGGCACAATTCTTTCCCCTGGTACAGCTTTTGTTCCAGCTTAGGTGTTATCTAGGGGATTCTCCATGATGGCTCCTCTCCCCCTCTGTTCTCTTCCACCCCTTTATATATCTTTTGCATAAGGCGGGAACCCTTTGTCTCTCTGGGTTTCCACCCCCCCTCACTGGAAAAGCACCAGGTTAAAGATGGATTCCAGTTCAGGTGACATGATCACATGTCACTGCAAGACTTCATTACTCACTTGCCAGCACACATATACAGGAAGACTCACAGGTAAACACAGTCATCTGCAGACAATGGTCCTTGTTAATGGGAGTCATCAAGATTCCAAACCATCATTAATGGCCCACACTTTACATAATTACAATAGGCCCTCAGAGTTATGTTTTATATTTCTAGTTTTAGATACAAGAGTGGTACATTTATACAAATCGGATGATCACACTCAGTAGATTATAAGCTTTGTAATGATACCTTACAAGAGACCTTTTGCATGAAGCATATCCCAGTTACATTATACTCACTTATATTTTTATAAAACCATATAGACTGCACAACGTCACACCCTCCTCCTGAACTTACTGCCAGAGACTTGGACACTGACCATGGCGGAGGCAGTATACCTAAAATTCGTTTTTGGGCTCCCCTATGGGGCAGACACTCCTGTGTCCCCCAAAAGGGAAAGAGACCCTGATCCAGCTGTAGGCTCACAGCTACCAGCTATGAGAGACCTTTCGCTGGCCAGCAAAATCCCCCCCCCCTTTCACTCAGGTTGGGTTTGCTTCCAGCTAGAGTCCTTGGGGTTTGTTCCCACCGCAGCAGTCACCAGGACCCCAACTTCCAGCTCCAGGATACATGTCTCTGTGCACCTCTTCCACTCCATTACAGCCAGGTCATGCTTCTGGGTCTTAATTGCTTTGTCTCTTAAGTCCAGGCTGGTGGGCAGCCTTTTCTTTTTCCAGGTCAGCCTTTTCCCAGGCAAATTGTACATTAGTTTTCATTTGTCTTCCCTTGAGACCACCACTCGATGAGCTGGGATACCACAGAGAACACCCTCCTGCCAGAACAGGCACCCCTCCACTCCTGTCTTGCTAAATTAGACACTCCAGTCAGCTTCAGCACAGACAGAGGTTGGGCCACACCCATCTGCAGTTCACTGAAACTGAGATCACTCAGCTCAGGGGCTTCTTAGTTAACAGAGACATTCCCAGCACCCATTGTTCAGTCTTTCTGGGCAATTTGAAACTTGTGTAGTTTTAGCTTCTTTTGATCTTCATTCTTACTTATTTTGCTTCCTTTTCTGTCCCTACTTCCCTTTCCCGAAATAAGCAAACAGAAAATAACAAACCAGTAACCACTTTGTCTGTTCTCCAGCCACCACACTTAAAACTCACTTAAAATCACTACCAGTATCTCAAAGCAATCAGCTGTGCACAGACCCTGCTCGACTACGCCACTGTGACGGGTTGGATCACAGAAACCCCCTTGGGAGCTGCCACCCAATGTACCAAGACTACCCCTGCTTCTGTTTTCCCTGCCAGCTCAGGATTCCAGCACCCTGTCTTGCTGAGCCAGACACTCCAGTCTGCTCTAACAAAGACTCAGGGTCTGAATTACTAGTCCCAAAGCTGCAAGTTTACCCGAAACCAGCTCACAGGAGTGTGCTTGTCTTTAGCACTCAGATGCCCAACTCCCAATGGGGTCTAAACCCAGATAAATCCGTTTTACCCTGCATAAAGCTTATGCAAGGCAAACTCATAAATTGTTCGCCCTCTATAACACTGATAGAGAGATATGCACAGCTGTTTGCTCCCCCAGGTATTAATACATACTCTGAGTAAGTTACTAAATAAAAAGTGATTTTATTAAATACAGACAGTAGGATTTAAGTAGTTCCAAGTAGTAACAGACAGAACAAAGTAAGTCACAAGCAAAATAAAATAAAATGCGCAAATCTATGCCTAATCAAACTAGATACAGATAATCTCACCCTCAGAGATGCTTCAGTAAGTTTTTCTCAGACTGGACACCTTCCAGGCCTGGGCACAATTCTTTCCCCTGGTACAGCTTTTGTTCCAGCTTAGGTGTTATCTAGGGGATTCTCCATGATGGCTCCTCTCCCCCTCTGTTCTCTTCCACCCCTTTATATATCTTTTGCATAAGGCGGGAACCCTTTGTCTCTCTGGGTTTCCACCCCCCCTCACTGGAAAAGCACCAGGTTAAAGATGGATTCCAGTTCAGGTGACATGATCACATGTCACTGCAAGACTTCATTACTCACTTGCCAGCACACATATACAGGAAGACTCACAGGTAAACACAGTCATCTGCAGACAATGGTCCTTGTTAATGGGAGTCATCAAGATTCCAAACCATCATTAATGGCCCACACTTTACATAATTACAATAGGCCCTCAGAGTTATGTTTTATATTTCTAGTTTTAGATACAAGAGTGGTACATTTATACAAATCGGATGATCACACTCAGTAGATTATAAGCTTTGTAATGATACCTTACAAGAGACCTTTTGCATGAAGCATATCCCAGTTACATTATACTCACTTATATTTTTATAAAACCATATAGACTGCACAACGTCACACAGGGTACAACACTTATCCCTTTCCTTTTACAACAGGGCTCTGAGACAAACTCACTGGATTTCAGCAGCCAAGAGGGACCTGCTACAGAGCTATTGGAGTGCCATAGCGTGAGCCCCGTGTGAGCCCTGAGTCTATAGAGTTGGGCTCTGAGACTTGCTGCCCTGGGTTTTTGTTCTTGTTTTATTTATGTTGCAGTGCAGACATACCTTAAATCATATGCAGGGCCTGAGCTTATAGGCATGATCAGAGGCTGCCTCCTGGACTGTGAAAGTGAGGTTTCTACCCAGAGGGCATTGCCACTGAAAAGGTTTAGGAAAGCACTAGGGCAATCCCCAAATGTTCTTTATACAAATCTGCATTTCTAATTAGGGTGGCCACGGATACATCCCCAGAATATGGGACATCCCCACACCTGCCTGCATGGGCCCACCCTGCCTTTGTCATTCTGCAGGTGTCCTTCATGCATCCTCAGTCTCCTCCCAGGGCCGGATTTCCCATTAGCACAGTAGGCATGTGCCTAGGGCAGAAGCGGTGGGCCGAGTCTTCATTAATTCACTCTAATTTAAGGTTTCACGTGCCAGTCATACATTTTAACATTTTTAGAAGGTCTCTCTGTAAGTCTATATTATATAACTAAACTATTGTATGTAAAGTAAACAAGGTTTTTAAAATGTTTAAGAAGCTTCATTTACAATTAAATTAAATTGCAGATCGTATCAGTTTAGTGCAGTGGTTCTTAACCCCAGCGTTTCTAAGGATTTATGACACGGAAGCAGAAAGCTCTGCAGTGAGGCGTTTTCAGGAAGGTTGATTCAGCAAAGCACTTATCTGCCCAGCCACTGCATCTCAGCAGAGGCTGGGGGAGAAGCGTCTCTCTCTCCCGGGCCGCAGCAGTCCCGGAGCTGGGCTGCCTGAGAGGCTAGTGCAGAGCAGGAGCTCACAAAGGATCAGGCCAGTCACCTCCCAGTGGGAGCTTTAATTCCTGCAGAGGGAAGGTTCCCCCCTCCCCAGTGTAACAGGAAAATACAAACCTGTCTGCAGAGATCAGCTGGATTCCCAAAGGCCGGCTCTGGCTTGGCAGCACCTGTGTTCCAACCTGGTATCTCAGCCCTGGAGCTGGGGCTGGGAGAGAGACGCCTCTCTCTTCCCGGGCCATGGCAGCTCAGCAGGGGTTAGGGGAGAGGCGTTGCTCCCTCGCCTGAGCAGGCCTGCACATCCCAAACTCCCCACTGTCCCTCACCCCCACATCATCCCCTATTCCCCCTCCCACATCACCACCTCACCTCTTACATGTGCATCCTCTCTGGGGTCCAGGTGCCTAATTAGTGGAGCCACACCTGCATAGCTCCACTAATTAGGTGTGCGGCACTTGATGCCCTCTTGTGTGGCTGCCCAGGGCTGCACCTTAGAGGGAAGGTAGGTTCCCAGGGTGAGTAAAATTGGGAGAACCCAAGGGAAAATTCCCAGCAGGAACCATCCCTCTACTGATGATCAATTGCTGAGGAATCCATCAGACCCTAAGGATATCTTTGAGGATATGTGTATGACTATATTATAATTAATAATGCTATCAGGGCAGTTGGCCAGACCTTTACTGATTGGGTTAAACTCATTAACTATTGATAGAAAATCCTCTGCAGACTGTGCCCCATTTACCCCAAAATACCAAATATTAATAAACTGCCCAGCCCCAATTTGCCCCTCCCAGCTGCCACTGAGCCTTCTAGATCCATCCCTCTCCCTATCAGTTAAAGGGCCAGCGCCCAGGAGAGAGAGTGGGAGAAAATGATGCTGCAGCCAGATGGGAGACACTGGGTCCAGTCCCACTGTTCCAACCCCTCTGACACTATTTATCCAGGAGGGGAGATTGAGGGAGCCCCACATCAGAATCTCACTTTCTGAGTGGGGTCAGAGACCCCTCTTCAAATCCTTTCTCCCCCTCTTCTAGACAGGGGGAACTGGAACCTGGGTCTCCCACACCCAGCTGAGTGCTCTAACCCCTAGGCTCTTCTTCTCTCCCCCCCCCCCGCATTTAAAAGTATCTTCTTTCCTTATTGGTCCTTTTGGTCAGTTGCCAACAGGTTATTTGAGCTTCTTAACCCCTTACAGGTAAAGATTCAGTACAGCTACCCAGGAGGGATTTTATGCTACCCGTATCTCCATGAATATGACAATCACTTTAGATCTATTTTTTGTAGTCAATAAACTTCTTTTACTGGTTATCTTTAGCAGTGAATTTGTATGAAGTGTGTGGTAAATCTGCTGAGGTTTTGCAAAGGCTGGTGTATATCCACTTTCCATTGATGAAGTGGTGAACCAATTAATAAAGTAGATGGTATATTCCTGAGGTACAGTGCTGGGAGCTGCGGGGCGGGATTTGGCTGGTGCCTTTCTCTGTGTGATTCATGAGTGGCTCTGGGATCATTCATACAGTATAGCTGGGTGTGGGGCTCCTCATGCTGTTGTGCTGAGAGATAAGGCGCTTGCTGCTTGTCACTAGCAAGGCATTGTGAGAGACAGCCCAGGCTGGAGAGAGTTAAGGGGGTGCAGCAGTCCCCAGTCCCAGGCTGCACCATGGGGACCCCGTCACAGTTAGCACCACATCTCCCCATGGCTCTACAACAAAATGTGTGGTGAAGGTCACATGTTGGATACAAATCTCTCTAATCAACTTCATCCTCAGGTTCTCACCCTTGCTCAGAAGACTGGAATTATCATACAGTGGGAAGGACTGACCTCAAGTATTTCCTAGAGATGTCACATGCCTGGGGGACTGGCTGCCTCAGGATTGTGGGGATGGAATATGGGCCTGTCACTGCTGGGGCCCTGGTTACCATTCAGCCCAGGGCAGCAGTGATCAAGAGTCTTTCCCATCTGAGGACTGTTTGGAGACCTGTGTGGAATGAGCTGGGGAGGGGGCAGTTGGTGTCTCAGTCTAGTTCCTAGTGGGCAGATTTCTACAGCACTTCACCTGGGAGCCTCCTGTCTCTCAGAGCATGGAGACTCACTTCCTGTTCCTCGCCTCTGACAATCAATGAGTCACATTACCACACTAGTGTAAATTGGGTCAGCTCCTTTAAAGTCAATGGAGCTTCATCACTTTATCCCATCTGCGGATTTTGCCCATGGTGTGGCTCGATAAAATGCAATATGAAGGATGGAACAAAGCACACTTCAAATCCAACAATTCTTGCAAAGAAGGTCCCTCTATTGCAACCATCAACAAGCTCACAACTTGGGTTTGAAACTGATAATCTAAAATGCTAACACAGCCTGATTCCCACTTTGCAGGGCAATATGACATAGACTCACCCAGAATTGTAAGGAGCAGCTCATCTGTAATTTTTCTACCCCAAGCTCTGTGCCTAGACGGCCGGCTGCCTGTTCCCAAATTGATTTATGGCACCAAATCCCAGCTGCACTTCTGCCTGCATGTAACAATGGGCTAGCAGCCTCCCTCCATCATCGCTATGTTGTATCATTTACTCTGTGCTGTGCTGTGCAGTGGCTGTCAGGACACCTGGGCTCTGTTCTTGTCTCTGCCAGTGACCTGCTGTGTGACCTTGGGCCAGTCATTTCCCCTCTTTCTGCCTCTGTTTCCCCCCCACCCCCTTCTCTGCCGTGTCTACTAGGACAGTAAGGGCTTTCGGAGAGGGGCTGTGGGGCAGATTTTTAAAGGTATTGAGGCACCTAGTGGGATTCTCAAAAGCATCAGGGCCCCAACACCCCTTGAAGTCAATGAGTTGTAGGCTCCTAGGTGCTTATGAAAATCCTACTAGGCACCTAAAT
Organism: Emys orbicularis; assembly: GCF_028017835.1. Classification (NCBI taxonomy): domain Eukaryota; kingdom Metazoa; phylum Chordata; order Testudines; family Emydidae; genus Emys; species Emys orbicularis. The sequence continues at coordinate 9,663,311 of NC_088695.1, read as the reverse complement.
ACCTTTGGAAATGTAGCCCCTTGTCTTACTCTAACAAATTTATTAGAGCATAAGCTTTCGTGGGCTACAGCCCACTTCTTCGGCTGCATATAGAGTGAAACATATATTGAGGAGATATATATACACACATACAGAGAGCATGAACAGGTGGGAGTTGTCTTACCAACTCTGAGAGGCCAATTAAGTAAGAAAGAGAAAAAAAACTTTTGAAGTGATAATCAAGATAGCTCAGTACAGACAGTTTGATAAGAAGCAAGTGTGAGAATACTTACAAGGGGAGATAGATTCAATGTTTGTAATGGCTCAGCCATTCCCAGTCCTTATTCAATCCTGAGTTGATTGTGTCTAGTTTGCATATCAATCCGAGCTCAGCAGTCTCTCCTTGGAGTCTGTTTTTGAAGTTTTTCTGTTGTAAGATAGCCACCCGCAGGTCTGTCATTGAATGGCCAGACAGGTTAAAGTGTTCTCCCACTGGTTTTTGAGTATTATGATTCCTGATGTCAGATTTGTGTCCATTAATTCTTTTGCGTAGAGACTGTCCGGTTTGGCCAATGTACATGGCAGAGGGGCATTGCTGGCACATGATGGCATATATCACATTGGTAGATGTGCAGGTGAACGAGCCCCTGATGGTATGGCTGATGTGATTAGGCCCTATGATGATGTCACTTGAATAGATAAGTGGACAGAGTTGGCATCGGGCTTTGTTACAAGGATAGGTTCCTGGGTCAGTGTTTTTGTTCAGTGATGTGTGGTTGCTGGTGAGTATTTGCTCTAGGTTGGGGGGTTGTCTGTAAGCGAGGACAGGTCTGTCTCCCAAGATCTGAGAGAGTAAAGGATCATCTTTCAGGATAGGTTGTAAATCTCTGATGAAGCGCATCATCATGAAGCCAATCTACCCTGGAGGAAAATTCCTTCCCGACCCCAAATATGGCGATCAGCAGAACCCCGAGCATATAGGCAAGATTCTACAGCCGGACCCTCATTTTACCCGCGATGGCATGTTACTGCCTAATTGACTAAAATCACGTTATCCCTTCAAACCATTCCCTCCATAAACTTATCAAGCCTAATCTTGAAGCCAGAAAGGTCTTTCGCCCCCACCGTTTCCCTCGGAAGGCTGTTCCAAAATTTCACCCCTCTGACGGTTAGAAACCTTCGTCTAATTTCAAGCCTAAACTTCCCCACAGCCAGTTTATATCCATTCGTTCTCGTGTCCACATTACTACTGAGCTGAAATAATTCCTCTCCCTCTTTGGTATTAATCCCTTTGATATATTTAAAGAGAGCAATCATATCCCCCCTCAGCCTTCTTTTGGTTAGGCTAAACAAACCGAGCTCCTCGAGTCTCCTTTCATAGGAAAGGTTTTCCATTCCTCGGATCATCCTAGTGGCCCTTCTCTGTACCCGTTCCAGTTTGAGTTCATCCTTTTTAAACATAGGAGACCAGAACTGCACACAGTACTCCAAATGAGGTCTCACCAGTGCCTTGTATAACGGAAGCAGCACCTCCCTGTCCCTACTAGAAATACCTCGCCTAACGCATCCCAAAATCGCATTAGCTTTTTTCACAGCCACGTCACATTGCCGACTCATAGTCATCCTGCGATCAACCAGGACTCCGAGGTCCTTCTCCTCCTCCGTCACTTCCAACCTATGCGTCCCTAACTTATAACTAAAATTCTTGTTAGTCATCCCTAAATGCATCACCTTACACTTCTCACTATTAAATCTCATCCTATTATTGTTACTCCAATTTACAAGGTCATCCAAGTCTCCCTGCAGAATATCCCGATCCTTCTCCGAATTGGCAATACCTCCCAACTTTGTGTCATCCGCAAACTTTATCAGCCCACTCCTACATTCGGTTCCGAGGTCAGTAACGAATAGATTGAATAAAATCGGACCCAAAACCGAACCTTGAGGAACCCCACTGGTGACCTCCCTCCAACCCGACAGTTCACCTTTCAGTACTACCCGCTGCAGTCTCCCCTTTAACCAGTTCTTTATCCACCTCTGGAATTTCATATCGATCCCCATCTTTTCTAATTTAACCAATAATTCCTCGTGCGGCACAGTATCAAACGCTTTACTAAAATCGAGGTAAATTAGATCCACCGCATTTCCTTTATCTAGAAGGTCTGTTACTTTCTCAAAGAAGGAGATCAAGTTGGTTTGGCACGATCTGCCTTTCGTAAACCCATGTTGTAATTTGTCCCAATTGCCATTCACCTCAAGGTCCTTAACTACTTTTTCCTTCAAAAATTTTTCCAAGACCTTGCATACTACAGAAGTTAAACTAACAGGCCTGTAGTTAGCCGGGTCACTTTTTTTCCCCTTCTTAAAAATAGGAACCACATTAGCTATTTTCCAGTCCATCGGTACCACCCCCGAGTTTACAGATTTATTAAAAATTATCGCCAAGGGGCTTGCAATTTCTCGCGCCAGCTCCTTCAATATTCTAGGATGAAGATCATCTGGTCCGCCCGATTTAGTCCCATTTAGCTGGTCAAGTTTGGCTTCCACCTCTGATACTGTAATTGCAATCGCCCCTCCTTTATTCCCCTCTGTCCCGCTCCCTCTATTCCTAAGCCCTTCATTAGCCTTATTAAACACCGACACAAAATATTCATTTAGATATTGTGCCATGCCTAGATTATCCTTAATCTCCACTCCATCTACATGCTTCAGCGGTCCCACTTCCTCTTTCTTTGTTTTCTTCCTATTTATATGGCTATAAAACCTCTTACTATTGGATTTAATTCCCCTTGCGAGGTCCAACTCTACACGGCTTTTGGCCTTTCTCACCGCATCCCTACATGCTCTGACCTCAATAAGGTAGGTTTCCTTGCCGATCTCTCCCCTCTTCCATTCTTTGTACGCTTTCTGTTTTTTCTTAATCGCCCCTTTGAGACGCCCGCTCATCCAGCTAGGTCTAATTCTCCTGCCTACTAACCGTTTCCCCTTTCTCGGGATACAGGCCTCGGACAGCTCGTGCAACTTCAGCTTGAAATAATCCCAGGCCTCATCTGCCTTTAGCTCTCTAAGTATGTTAGCCCAATCCACTTCCCTAAGTAGTTGCCTTAGTTTATTAAAGTTGGCCTTTTTGAAATCGTAAACCTTAGTCACAGTTTTATTTCTGTTAATCCTTCCATTTAGTTTAAACCGAATTAGCTCATGGTCACTCGAGCCAAGGTTGTCCCCTACTACCATTTCCTCAACGAGGTCCTCACTACTCACCAGCACCAAATCTAAAATGGCATCCCCCCTCGTCGGTTCAGCTACTACTTGATGAAGGAATTCATCTGCTAGCACGTCTAGGAACATCTGAGCCCTATTATTGTTACTAGCATTTGTTCCCCAATCTATGTCCAGGAAGTTAAAATCCCCCATGATTACACAGCTCTTATTAGTTTTTACTTCCTTAAAAACATTAAATAGTTCTCTGTCCGCATCCAGGCTAGATCCCGGCAGTCTATAGCACACCCCAAGCAGTATCTCAGGGGAGGCTCTAGTAGTTCTTTTACCCAGTGTAATCATTGCCCAGACAGACTCCGTCTTATCCATTCCATCACTTATTATTTCTTTACATTTTAGCTCATTATTGACATACAGTGCCACACCCCCACCTTTACCTTTTTTTCCGGTCATTCCTAAACAGCACATACCCTTCCATACCTGTACTCCAGTCATAACTACAGTTCCACCACGTTTCGGTTATTCCTATGATATCAGGTTTCATTTCTTGGACCAGGAGCTCCAATTCCTCCATTTTGTTACCTAGGCTTCTCGCATTGGTGTATAAACATCTTACCGTATGCTGTCTATCCTTTCTCCCATTAGTTATGCACTTTGGTACGGACCCCGTAGTGTCCATCCGCCCCCTCCTTCTTATGTCCAATTCCCTACCCCTATCTATATCTGTGCTTATCTCTTTGCCCTCTTTTTCAGTGTTGGAATCTGGCATGGAGATTAACTGGACATCTCCCAACCGTCTCCCCCTCTGGCCTCTCAGAGTTGGTAAGACAACTCCCACCTGTTCATGCTCTCTGTATGTGTGTATATATATCTCCTCAATATATGTTTCACTCTATATGCATCCGAAGAAGTGGGCTGTAGCCCACGAAATCTTATGCTCTAATAAATTTGTTAGTCTCTAAGGTGCCACAAGTACTCCTGTTCTTTTTGCGGATACAGACTAACACGGCTGCTACTCTGAAACTTGTCTTACTCTGTTTATGTTCTGCACACCCATTTACATCGCTTATACTCAGCTGACAGCAATGTGGAACTAGGCCAGGAGGTCTGGGTTCTACTCCCAGTGAGCTCCCGTATGTCCTTGAATGGGGTCACGATAGACAGGCTTTGGCTGCTTGGTTCAACTCTAACCCAGCGTTTAAAGGGGCTCTTCTGTATAAAACATTCTGTGTGCTGCCAACTTTACTGTTTAGTCAGTTGTTACCGCCTCACAACTATCCCTTTGAAAGAGAAATCGCACAGATGCAATAGAATAAATGGGTTTGAAATCAGGCTCTTATCAGGCAATATTAATGTTCCCCAATTCATTTGAAGTTTAAGGCTGGTTGGAAATTTTCAGCTGCGTTCTTTTTAATGGAGATTGGTTTTTCAGCTAAACAACAAATCTCAGAATCTGTCTGCTTTTCTCAAACCTTTTGGGATTGTTTTGTAAAAAAAAACCTGAAAACTTAAAAAAAACAAACTTTTTTGGTTTTGAGATTAAAAAAATCAGTTTTCAGCAGAAAGTTTTCATTTGCCAAAAACTGGGGGAAAAATGGATTTAGGGTTTTCAGTGAAAAGTAAAAATGTTCCTGATGGGAGGAAAAATTCCAATCAGCAGTAGGTATTTGATTAAACTGATAGTAAAGATCTTAACCAGTTTGTATTGTAATTTATGTTTATCATCTTAATTTTCCCCTGTATTCTCACATGCTCCTTTGTCTCCTTCGCATCTCACAGAAGCGCATTGAGGAGATTCCTGATGACTCTCCACCCAGCGCCATCCTCGCCAACTCCCTGATTGCAGTGGGCAACCTCAGGTACTGAGACAGCCCCCCCCTTCCCCACTGGCTCCCCTACCCCCAGTGCTGCTCAGGCCCAAGGCTGGGAGTCACTGTCCCTCCTGCTCCCAGGTCACCTCCCAAGAGTGGCTCCTCTGGCAGAGATGGTGGGGTGGGAAGGTTCACTCTCTCCTGGCCGGGCTGTTCTTTTCACTCCAGTAACATTACAGGGGCCTTGGGGAGGGGCTCACTCCCGGGCTCAGATACAGGAGGGGCAGCAGGCTCCAGGGAACAGGCGCTATTCCTGTCCTGCCACTGTCTGTCTGGGACGGCTTGGCCTTGTCATTCCCTAGCTCAGTGCCTCAGTTTCCATTCTCACCAGCCTGTGCCTATATCCCTGTGGTTTCGTGTCCGTGTTGGTGACAGTCCCACCCCCGTACTGCACAGTCTAATACCAGCTCCTCTCTCTTGCCAGCACCATGAAACCTGCCCTTGAGCCAGACCTAGAGACCCATCTCTTGCGAGCTGCCCTTCAGTCCGTCTTCACCCTGGGCATGGAGAAGGACACCACCCACATCCAGGTACATCCTCCTCCTCCATCCTCCTACTCTTCTAGAGTGGTCCTTGGTCCCTGCTCCCTTGATTCGCTGGAGCTCCAGATTTAGGGGTGGGGTAGGCAGAGATGGAACAACCTGCAGGGTTGGATCCTTCCCTCCAGAGGATTACCCCTCCCTGGGGGATTTCTTTCTTTCTTTCTTTCTTTCTTTCTTTCTTTCTTTCTTTCTTTCTTTCTTTCATATGCCGTGTTTTGTCCAGCAGCCCAGCTTCCATCCATAGCAACTTGGCTGTTTCATATTCTTCTGCCTACAAGGCCCTCTGCAGAGACCTGCTAAGCTCATGGATCAAAGATCCAGGTGTCATCAATTCTTGCTAATTGCCTGCAGTGGGATGTGAATGAGAGAGGCCAGGATATGTGTTTGGGAGTCTCACCAGTGCTTCCCAGAGACCCCTCTTCCCATCCTGTGGCAGGTGTAGGCCCAGTTTCCCTAACTCTGACCCATGCTTTGCAGGCTTGGCACAAAGTCATGCCAGAGCTCCTGGATGCCATGCTGGGGAACCTGCTGGCAAAGTCCCCAGACGCAGACAGGCTCCACTACATCTTGGAGGTGAGCCCCATAAGGAGGGGTGGGAACCAATTTTACCTTAACTCTTTGGGGGACTGGTAAGGAGAGACTGGAAGATCCATTTTCTACTCTGTCCTCCTAGCTGGGTCCCTAGTGGGACGTCCTTGGATGGGGAGGTCAATGCAATGCAGTGTCAGGTCCTTCTTTCTTGAGGGACAGAGGAAGGAGCTGGGACTTCAAGCCAGAGCTCCGCCTGGTTCTGTTGAACACTAACCACAGGGCCCCTGGCTGTCTTGGGGAGCGAGAGTCTGAAAACCCACTGTGACGGGTTAGATCACAGAAACCCCCTTGGGAGCTGCCACCCAATGTGCAAAGACTACCCCTGCTTCTGTTTTCCCTGCCAGCTCAGGATTCCAGCACCCTGTCTTGCTGAGCGAGACACTCCAGTCTGGCTCCAACACAGACCCAGGGTCCGAATCACTTGTCCCAAAGCTGCAAGTTTACCTGAAAACAGCTCATAGAAGAGTGCTTGTCTTTAGCACTCAGATGCCCAACTCCCAATGGGGTCTAAAGCCAGATAAATCCGTTTTACCCTGCATAAAGCTTATGCAGGGCAAACTCATAAATTGTTCGCCCTCTATAACACTGATAGAGAGATATGCACAGTTGTTTGCTCCCTCAGGTATTAATACACACTCTGAGTAAATTACTAAACAAAAAGTGATTTTATTAAATACAGACAGTAGGATTTAAGTGGTTCCAAGTAGTAACAGACAGAACAAAGTAAGTCACAAGCAAAATAAAATAAAATGCGCAAATCTATGCCTAATCAAACTGAATACAGATAATCTCACCCTCAGAGATGCTTCAGTAAGTTTTTCTCAGACTGGACACCTTCCAGGCCTGGGCACAATTCTTTCCCCTGGTACAGCTCTTGTTCCAGCTTAGGTGTTAGCTAGGGGATTCTCCATGATGGCTCCTCTCTCCCTCTCTTCTGTTCCACCCCTTTATATATCTTTTGCATAAGGCGGGAACCCTTTGTCCCTCTGGGTTTCCACCCCCCCTCACTGGAAAAGCACCAGGTTAAAGATGGATTCCAGTTCAGGTGACATGATCACATGTCACTGCAAGACTTCATTACTCACTTGCCAGCACACACATATACAGGGAGACTCACAGGTAAACAGCCATCTGCAGACAATGGTCCTGGTTAATGGGAGTCATCAAGATTCCAAACCATCATTAATGGCCCACACTTTACATAATTACAATAGGCCCTCAGAGTTACATTTTATATTTCTAGTTTTAGATACAAGAGTGGTACATTTATACAAATCAGATGATCATACTCAGTAGATTATAAGCTTTGTAATGATACCTTACAAGAGACCTTTTGCATGAAGCATATCCCAGTTACGTTACATTCACTTATTGTCAAATTTTTCTAAAACTATCCCAGTTACATTATATTGACTTATTATCAAGTTTTTATAAAACCATATAAACTGCACAACGTCACACCCACCCTTCCCCCGCCCCCCACCCCCGCCAACACACACACATGAGATTCCGGAGATGGTTCTCGGAGAAGAGGCACACGCCCCTTCCTAGAGAAACAGGAGGACCACAGGGAATCAGCCCTTCTCTCTGATATGCTCTGAAATTCCTGGGGGGATTGTGCTCTCAGTGACTCCTTACATCCCACCAAGGATTTCAGTAGCAGGGAAGGGCGAGAGTTCAGTCTCCTTTCTGGTGAACTGTTCAGGAATCAGGAGTTCTGGGAGGATGGGACCAGCCCCGACACCGAACCTTGTCCCAATCTAGAGAGACCCTGACAAGTTGTGACCTGCAGGATACAAGTTTCAGAGTAGCAGCCGTGTTAGTCTGTATCCGCAAAAATAACAGGAGTACTTGTGGCACCTTAGAGACTAACAAATTTATTAGAGCATAAGCTTTCGTGGGCTACAACCCACTGCATCCGAAGAAGTGGGTTGTAGCAAACGAAAGCTTATGCTCTAATAAATTTGTTAGTCTCTAAGGTGCCACAAGTACTCCTGTTATTTTTGCAGGATACAAGCTGCGTCCTGGTGGAAAGAATCCCCTTCTAAAGCTCTGTGATCAATGACTCAGCTATTCCCCCCTGCGCATAATGTCTCGGGCCCCTGGGGCTGGGGGGGTGGGGCTCATTTGAAATGCCAATATGGACAGTACTGTCCACCCATCGGACAGGCAGACTAATGGCTGTTTATCGCACACGATGCCCCTTCAGGTGAAACTCCAGGGAGCCCTGGGCCCTCTGAGGAAGGAGCTGGAAGAGGCCCTGGCTCTGACCTCTAAAGAGGAGGAGAAAACCACAGAGTGGCAGGTGGGTGTCCAGGTTTATTCCTCCCTGAGCCCTTCCCCCTGCAGCGTTCCCAGGAATGACGGGGCCGTAAAGCTCCAGGATGAGGTTATGAAGCTGCTCTGGTTGTTTCCTCCATTGCACAGGCTTGGTGCCGGCCATGGGCAGCGCATACATCCGGCATTGGGGGAGGCCGGGCGTGAGTGCTTTGAGTTTGCACAGCGTCCCTCAAGAAAGAAGGACTGTCAATTTACACTAGTGTTGTAGAAATAGCCAAATGGTTGAGTTTACAGGCAGCAAAGGGAACAGAAGAGGAGAGGGTGTGTGGGGAACACCAGGAGACTCTGAAACTGTTCTGTGAAGAGGATCAAACTTCTGTCTGTGTGGTTTGCCATCTGTCCCGGGCTCACAGAGATCACAGGGTGGTTCCCCTAAAGGAGGCTGCCCAGGAGTACAAGGTAGGGAATTGCTGTCAAGTTTAATGGATAATAACTTTGGATTTTAATTACAGGCTGATTTCATTGAATGTTGCCTGTCACAGGTCTGACACATCATTCAGCTCTGTAAAGCCTTCATTGTATGGGAGATGCTGTAACAAAATTAATGATCTGGCAGTGTGGAGACAGAATCAGAATATCAAGTCTTAAAAGATATCTGCTGTGGGAAACTTTTCTCTGAGATTCTGAATGCTTTTCAAACCCAGCTTACCCTGCTGAAATAAGGGGACTTTTTACACAATGGCCGGTGTTAACAATCAGTGAGGTTTAAATCATAAGAGCTGCAGGCCAGTCTATGGGAGTGTGTTACTTTGAGACTGGAGAACTGATCATTTAAATATCAACACCGTTAATTATTTTGTTCCCCTGTGAGACCAGAGAGGGAGAATTACAGCTCGGCACCATTTATTGCCAGTGATGTTCCTCACTGACCTCCAGCCACATCACAGCGTCACCCTGTACAGTTCATGGGACTGCGCTGGCTCCGGTGCTCAGCTGCTGCCTGAGGGAGGCCACATGGGAGCCTGGACAGACGAGAGCACAGTGGGGTCTTGTTCCTGGCCTGGGTCTGGGCACAGGGCAGCGAGGTGCTGTCCCAACCTCTTCACTCTCACTGGCAGCAGGGATCATTGAGAACCTTCCCAGCTGTTTCCTCTCTGGCCTGTGCTCAGTGATGGGAAACTTGAGCTAAAACACAGGCTCTGAGAAGTCCTGAGTGTCTGCAGGAAGCAGAGCCCCTGCTCTGAGACTGGCATCCCTGCTCCCATGAGGCCTTTGGGGCCGGCAGAGCCGAGTCTGCTGCTCGCTTCCAGGGTATTTTACTGCTCGTGTATGAAATGCCAATATGGACAGTACTGTCCACCCATCGGACAGGCAGACTAATGGCTGTTTATCGCACACGATGCCCCTGCAGGTGAAACTCCAGGGAGCCCTGGGCCCTCTGAGGAAGGAGCTGGAAGAGGCCCTGGCTCTGACCTCTAAAGAGGAGGAGAAAACCACAGAGTGGCAGGTGGGTGTCCAGGTTTATTCCTCCCTGAGCCCTTCCCCCTGCAGCGTTCCCAGGAATGACGGGGCCGTAAAGCTCCAGGATGAGGTTATGAAGCTGCTCTGGTTGTTTCCTCCATTGCACAGGCTTGGTGCCGGCCATGGGCAGCGCATACATCCGGCATTGGGGGAGGCCGGGCGTGAGTGCCGGAACCTCCCCTGCGCCCGGATCATCGCCCTGCCCACTGCTCCACCCCCATTTGTCCTCCTCTCCCCGAGGCCCTGCCCACGCTCCCCTCCTGCTCTGCCCCATGCCCTACTCTAGCTCAGCCCCCTCCCCAGAGTCTCCCCACTCACCGTTCATTGTTGCAACTCGCTCCTCTCCCCCCCACAGACCGCCTCGCCTGCTGCTTGCTCCTTTGTGCCCCCTCCTGCCTTAAGGGTGAGTGACAGGGGAGGGGCGGAGAGGAGCAAGTGGCAGGGTCCCACCACACAGCTGACGGCGGCAAGCAGCGGGTGCTGCGGGCTTCGGGGGAAGAGTGGGAGCGAGGCCTCCTGGCGGAGCGCAGGCAGCACTCCAAAGGCGGCAGGTCTGCAGCCTGCCTCCAAAGGGAGGGGCACTGCAGCCTGTCTGGGGAGGCTCAGCCTCCCCTGGCCTATGGTACCTGCCATCCAGGGTGCTGGCAGCATCAGGCTGTGTCTCTGGTGGGGATCTCAGCACAGCAGCTCCTGTAGGTGGAGGAGGGGCAGTTCCTGGCCCTTGTACAGTGGTGCAGACCCACCCCTGAGATCTCTGATAGGGGCAAATTCTCATATTGGGTGCAGTGTTTTCACTATTCCGTGGCTTCTGTTTCCCTCCTGCAGATGGGGAGGGTGTGTCGGCTGCTCCAGCCATCGGTTTTCAGTGACCTCCATGACAAAGCTCTGCAGCGTCTCTGCAGCCTGGAGGAAACAGATTGTTCCTTCTCGCTCTGCACCCACGATCCCTGCAGTGACTCTGCCCCGTGCCTGGGCCAGACACTGGAGCTGGGAGGAGGATTTGCCCCCATGGGTGAGGTTCAGAGTCACTCAGCTGGCTGGGTTGGGGCCACGCTGGGAGCTGAGCTCTTCTGAGCATCAAACCCAGTTGTGGGTGTGGAGCTCTGTGGAAAATCTGCCCCCAGGGTGCGTCTACATGGCCCCAACAGCCAGCTGCAGGCTAGTCACTGAGTAACACCCGGGGGTCTGGGTGGGCGTGTACAGCCCGTGCCGCTGGGGCTTCATAGCTACCGGTACCCGAGCCAGCCAGATCAAAGCTAGCCTGGGTGTGTCTACACACGGTGCTGTCACACCTTCATTGCAGTGTGGACACCCTCTGAGTGAGCAGAGCCAGGGGCAGGTCAGTGTCAAGCCAGGCAGCGCTCGGCCACTTCACAGCCTCTGTTGCCATCACGTGGCCACTTCATCCCAGTCACCTGCTACTGTCACTGTGACTTTACCTGTGCTTGTCTGTAGCCAGGTGATGAACCCATGGGACACAATGTCTGTTCCGGTTCACCTGCCTTTTACAGTGAAATCCCTGCAGAGAGCGTGGGGGGTGTGAGGAAGATGCCAGCAGCAGGGATGAGAGGAGAAGTAGGTGTCCCACTATTCAGATAAAAATGGCCATTTACACGAGCTGAAATGCTCAGAGCTGGTGCCTCTGGTTCTGCATCTGAAGCCGTATTTAGAGCCCGGCGGAAGTGGCTGGTTTCCAGAGGACAGAACCGCAGCAGCTCCCACTGCCTGCACCGGAAGCAGCTGGTGCTCAGTTCCCCAGACAATAGGGATTTAGGTGGATAACAATTAACAGCCAGATTTGAATGTGTCCGGCAAAGTGCCCAGCCGGCGCCATGGAGACGGCTGCCCCTTGGGACAGTCACTGGGGTGGTTCTGAAACCATTGATTATTGCCCCGTGAGAGCGAGTTACGTCCTACATCACCAGAGGTCACGGCCCAATGATCAGTGTCACTCGGCAGTGTAACTATAGCCCCAGTGACTGTGAGACGAGGCCCAGCAGGGGTTGCCAGTCACCCACTGAGAGGGGCTGCCTTGGGTCTGAGCCAGGTGGGGAATATCCTATGTGACGGAGCAGGGAGCGGGGCAGATTTGACCTGGGAATGTTGCAAGGGGGGGTTGCATCGGGGATGGGAGACTTCCCTGGAAGGAAGCTACCTGAGCTGTAACCTGAGCCAGGAGGGGGGTTGGGAGAAGTAACACCTTCTGCCTGGGAGACTGAACAAAGGAGGGAGGGGCTGCTAGGGAAGAAAGGAGTTTGGTCTTAGGAGGGCTAGGCTGGGTGGTGCAACGCAGGGAACCCCAAGCTGGGGTCTAAGCTCCCTGAACCTCCCAGAAGGGCCTAATTGAGGGGTTCTGGTCGTACCTACACGCTCTGCTTGAGACTGTATTCCTGTCATCTAATAAACCTTCTGTTTTACTGGCTGGTTGAGAGTCACAGTCAATCTCAGGAAGAGGGGTGCGGGGCCCTGACTCCCCCTTACTCCGTGACAACTGGTGGCAGCGGCGGGATCTACTGCACCCCGTGGACGGCGCTTCCTGCAGTAAGTGACTGGGGAGAAGTAAAACGAAGGGGGATTGACGGGGACCAGGCGTGCTGAGGAGTCAGAGAGAGATGGTTATCACCCCTGGGAGTGTGTGACCAGCGAGAAGGACTTTTGCAGTAACAGGGTCCCCCGGGGTATCGCAGCGAGTGGTCCCAGGGGCGGAGGAGTCTGCAGCTCGACCCTGGCAGAGAGGTGGTGACCTCGAGAAGGGCTGGCACACTAGGGGTCTCCCTGGAGACTGTGGGGAGCGGTGAGCACACAGGCCTGTGAGTGGCCAGCAGGAAGATGTATGCCAAGCGGCTTAAGAGCGACCTGGTGGAGCTGTGCAAGCAGAGGGGGGTGCGCATTGGGAAGCTCACCAAAGAACAGCTCATTGCCCAGCTGGAGAAGGGAGATCACGCGAATGAACTGATCCCTGTCTCTGAGGGAAGCAGCCTAGCAGATGCAGCGCAGGCCCCAGTGTCTGTCCCATCTGGGAGTGGTCAGCCGGCTGCTGAGGGCTTCCCGAGACCCCTCCTTCCTACGCCTAGGGGAAGGGTGGGGAGGAGCCCAGCAAATACCGAGGGCGCAGGGACCCCCCCGGCCAGCAGGGGATCCTCCCGGCCACGCGCAGCATCCGTGGAGCGGAATGGGCTGGAATGGGAGATAGAGCTAAAACTGAGAGAGCTGGAGGATCGTGAACACCAGAGACAGCATGAAGAGAAACTGAGGCAGCATGAACAGGAGGAGAATGAGAGACAGAGGCATCATGAACTGGAGCTGGCGAGGCTGAAGGGCCGCGAGCCCCCGGCTGCGGTGAGTGAGGGGGGACCCAGGACTGCACGGAACTTTGATAAGTGCATCCTGGCCCCACGCAAGGAGGGGGAGGACATGGATGACTTCCTGGATGCCTTTGAGACGGCCTGCGAGCTGCACCAGGTTGATCCTGCAGACAGACTCCGGGTTCTCACCCCCTTACTGGACCCCAAAGCCGTGGCCTTGTACCGCCAACTGGAAGAGGCGGAAAAAGGGGACTATGAACTATTCAAAAAGGCCCTGCTACGTGAGTTTGGGCTGACTTCTGAGATGTACCGGGAAAGGTTCCGGAGTCAGGATAAAACCCCGGAGATCTCATATCTGCAACTAGCCGTCCGCATGGAAGGATACGCCAGCAAGTGGGCTGCTGGGGCCCAGACAAAGGAGGACCTGGTTAAACTGCTGGTACTGGAGCAACTGTATGAGCGGTGCCCATCCGACCTGAGGCTGTGGTTGAGGGACAAAAAACCAGAGAACCCGCGACATGCAGGCCGGCTGGCCGATGAGTTTGTGAAGAGCCGGTCAGGGGCTGGCAGGGAGGAGTCCCAAAGGAGCAGGCCCACCGCGATGCAGAGAGAGAGTCACCCGGGTACCTCCCAAAGGGGGAATATGGGGAATCCCCTCCCAAAAGGAATGCCCAGCGTCAGGGACAACCGACCGGCTCGAGGGGACCCACGGGACATGAGCTGCTATTACTGCGGCCGAAGAGGCCACATTCGGGCCCAGTGCCCCAAGCTCAAGGACAGACTGAGCAGACCGAACCCACACCGGATTAACTTGGTAGAGGCCCAGACGGACGAGGGGCCGGCTTTCCAGGCAAGGGGGGCTGGCAGCTTATCAACTGCTCAAGAGAGAGAAGGGCCTCAGGCCAGCTTCTCTGGGGGGCCGGATGCTCCGGACTCAAAGTTCTCCGTTTACAGGGTGGGCGCGGGGCTGCCCCTGCGGAGCGAGTGCCTTGTCCCCCTGGAGGTGGATGGGAAGGAAGTTTATGGATACTGGGACACAGGCGCAGAGGTGACACTGGCCCGGCCCGAGGTGGTGGCCCCAGATCGGGTGGTGCCCAACGCCTTCCTGACCCTGACAGGGGTGGGCGGGACCCCATTCAAGGTTCCCGTGGCGAGGGTACACCTGAAATGGGGGGCCAAGGAGGGCCCCAAGGACGTGGGAGTGCACCACCATTTGCCCACTGAGGTGTTGATGGGGGGGGACCTAGAGGACTGGCCAAGCAACCCCCAGACCGCCTTAGTCGTGACCCGTAGCCAGAGCCGGCGAGGGGCACTACGCCCTGACCTTGGGAAGGATGTCACATCGGAGGCACAGAACCCTACCCTGGTGGGGAGGGAACACCTAAGGACAAGGCTCGGGGTGGCTGTGGCTTCTGACCCAGCCGACGAGAGGGAGCAGGTTCCCGTCCCTTCCCCAGCTGCCGAGTTCCAGGCCGAGTTGCAGAAGGACCCCTCCCTGCGGAAGCTAAGGGACCTGGCTGACCTCAGTGTGGTACAGACCATGATGAGAGGTTGCAAGGAGAGGTTCCTGTGGGAGAAGGGATTCCTATACCGAGAGTGGGCTCCCCCAGGGGAAGTGGAGTCCTGGGGCGTCAGGAGGCAGCTGGTTGTTCCCCAGAAGTTTCGCCACAAGCTACTGCACCTGGCCCATGACATCCCTCTCGCAGGGCACCAGGGAATCCGGCGCACCAGGCAGAGGCTGCTACAGAACTTTTACTGGCCTGGGGTCTTTACCAACGTCCGACAGTACTGCCGATCCTGTGACCCCTGTCAGAGGGTGGGGAAGGCCCGGGACAAGGGGAAAGCGGCATTGAGACCTTTGCCCATCATAGAGGAGCCTTTCCAGAAGGTGGCCATGGACATAGTGGGACCTCTCAGCAAGACGACCCGGTCAGGAAAGAAATACATTCTGGTGGTGGTAGATTTCGCCACCCGCTACCCCGAGGCAGTGCCCTTATCGTCCATCGAGGCAGACACTGTGGCAGATGCGCTGCTGACCATTTTCAGCCGAGTGGGGTTCCCCAAGGAAGTCCTGACGGACCAAGGGTCCAACTTCATGTCGGCCCTACTCCGGTGCTTGTGGGAGAAATGTGGGGTTCGGCACAACTGGGCCTCGGCGTATCACCCCCAATCCAACGGGCTGGTGGAGAGGTTCAATGGGACGCTAAAAATGATGCTGAAAACATTTATGAATCAGCACCCGCAGGGCTGGGACAAGTATTTACCTCACCTGCTGTTCGCGTACCGGGAGGTACCCCAGGAGTCTACCGGGTTTTCACCTTTCGAACTGTTATATGGAAGGCGGGTAAGGGGGCCCCTGGACCTGATGAGAGCCGAATGGGAGGGGAAGGCCACTTCCGATGGAGAGTCGGTGGTGGAGTATGTCCTGACCTTCCGGGAACGACTTGCCGAGCTCATGGGCCTGGCCAGGGAGAATCTGGCCAGAGCCCAGAGGAAGCAGAAGGTCTGGTATGACCGCACAGCACGGGCCCGCGCCTTCGCCACTGGGGACCAGGTGATGGTCCTCATCCCCGTGAGGAAAAACAAACTCCAGGCCGCCTGGGAAGGGCCCTTCAAGGTCGTCAAGCAACTAAACGAGGTAAACTATGTGGTGGAGCTGTCGAACCGGGCACACCACCACCGGGTGTACCATGTGAATATGATGAAGCCATATTACGACAGGGGGAATGTGGTGTTGGCTGTGTGTGGACACTGGGAGGGGCCGGGAGATGACCCTTTAGTAGATCTATTCCCTGGGACAAGAGCTGGTTCCCCCCTGGAAGCAATTCCCCTCTCTGAGCAGCTGAGCCCGGCCCAGCAAGCTGAGATCAGAGGGGTGTTGCATCTGTACCAACAGCTGTTTTCCAACCAGCCTGGACGCACTAATCTGACTGTCCACCGGGTGCAGACAGGATCGCACCCGCCTATAAAATGCCCCCCCTTCCGGGTCACAGGGAAAACTGCTCAGGACCTGGAAAGAGAGGTCAATGACATGCTGGCTTTGGGGGTGATCCAGCCATCTTCCAGCCCTTGGGCCTCGCCAGTGGTGCTGGTCCCCAAAAAGGACGGGTCGATCCGGTTCTGTGTGGACTATCGCAAGCTCAATGCCATCACTGTAGCCGATGCCTACCCCATGCCCAGGCCTGACGAGCTCCTAGACAAGCTGGGAGGTGCTCGGTACCTGACCACCATGGATCTTACAAAGGTCTACTGGCAAGTGCCGCTGGATGCCGATGCCAGGCTGAAATCGGCCTTTATCACCCCTCTGGGGCTCTATGAGTTCCTGACCCTGCCTTTCGGCCTCAAGGGAGCGCCGGCCACCTTCCAGCGCCTGGTGGATCAGCTTCTGAGGGGGATGGAGAGTTTTGCCGTGGCGTATATTGACGACATCTGTGTCTTTAGCCAGACCTGGGAGGACCATGTGTCCCAGGTTAAACAAGTGCTGGACCGACTCCAGGAGGCTGGGCTGACCGTAAAACCGGAGAAGTGCAAGGTGGGGATGGCTGAGGTATCCTACCTAGGCCACCGGGTGGGGAGCGGCTGCCTAAAGCCAGAACCAGCCAAAGTGGAGGTGATCAGAGACTGGCCTGCCCCGCAAACCAAAAAGCAGGTCCAAGCCTTTATTGGGATGGCGGGATACTATCGAAGGTTCGTGCCCCACTTTAGCTCCATAGCAGCCCCCATCACTGAGCTGTGCAAGAAGGGGAAGCCAGACAAGGTGGTCTGGACCGAGGAGTGCCAGGGGGCTCTCCAGGAGCTGAAGGAGGCTCTGGTCAGTGGCCCAGTTCTAGCAAACCCCGACTTTGACAAGCCCTTTATGGTGTTCACCGATGCCTCAGACACGGGACTGGGGGCGGTGTTAATGCAGGAGGATGAAAAGGGGGAGAGACACCCCATCGTGTACCTGAGCAAGAAGTTGCTACCTCGGGAGCAGAACTACGCGGCTATCGAGAAGGAATGCCTGGCCATGGTGTGGGCCCTCAAGAAACTAGAGCCATATCTCTTTGGGCGACACTTCACCGTGCACACCGACCACTCTCCCCTGACCTGGCTGCACCAGATGAAAGGAGCCAACGCCAAGCTCCTGAGGTGGAGCCTGCTCCTGCAGGATTATGACATGGACGTGGTCCATGTGAAGGGAAGTGCCAACCTAATAGCGGATGCGTTGTCCCGGAGAGGGGGCCCTGAACTTCCCCAGGTCACTGGGCAGAGTGACCCCGCTCAGTTCAGTCTCGAAGGGGGGAGAGATGTGACGGAGCAGGGGGCAGATTTGACCTGGGAATGTTGCAAGGGGGGGTTGCATCGGGGATGGGAGGCTTCCCTGGAAGGAAGCTACCTGAGCTGTAACCTGAGCCAGGAGGGGGGTTGGGAGAAGTAACACCTTCTGCCTGGGAGACTGAACAAAGGAGGGAGGGGCTGCTAGGGAAGAAAGGAATTTGGTTTTAGGAGGGCTAGGCTGGGTGGTGCAACGCAGGGAACCCCAAGCTGGGGTCTAAGGTCCCTGAACCTCCCAGAAGGGCCTAATTGAGGGGCTCTGGTCGTACCTACACGCTCTGCTTGAGACTGTATTCCTGTCATCTAATAAACCTTCTGTTTTACTGGCTGGTTGAGAGTCACAGTCAATCTCAGGAAGAGGGGTGCGGGGCCCTGACTCCCCCTTACTCCGTGACAATCCCCATGGGCGGGAGCAGGGCCGGGAGGTGACAGGCCCCATGAAGGATGCGCTGTCGTGTCTGATGGGGGGAGATGTTAGGAGATATGATAACGCTGCGCCACTCGGGTTAGCCGGGGCAGAGGTAGGAGGTGGAAGTTCCAGCACTAAAGCAGCTGCCTCTTCAGAAACTGAGCACAGCCCCTCCCCCCACACACACAGGTGAGCCGGACAGACAGACAGGTTAGAGCCCTGCACAGGGAAGGGGGGGGGGGTTTCAGCGCAGGGCACAGACTGAGCTGAGCTGTAGGGGAGCTAGAGAGGCCAGTGCAGAGCAGCCAGCCCCTCCCCCAGCCAGGATCAGCACCGGCTCAGCATCGTTCCCACGGCTCCTTTCAGGTAGCAGATGGGGACACAGCTGGCATCAGCCAACCCACTGCTCTGTGAGCCTAGAGGGATCCCTAAAGGCTGCGATCCCAGGGGCACTGGGCACATGGGCATGTGGCACTCGACTAGGCTGGGTGAGGCCAAAGCCAGCCCTGTCAATGCCCTGGGTGCCCAACACCCACGTGAGTCCCAGGCTGGCACCCAAAGGACTATTAGCAACAGCCCAAGGTCCTGAACTTTGCAGCCCTGGGAGCAGGTTGTCAAAGAAGGAGCATCGCCCACATCTCACTGTGACGGCTCCCCGTGGTGTCTGAGGGCAAAGCACTGGGCACCCAAATCCCCCCACGTACGCCCTGTGCAGCCCCCTGTAAATCTCTCCTGTTCCCTTGATTTCTCCCCACTACACTGTGTCCATCCCATGCCACCTGCAATAACATACAACGTCTTTACAAAGCACCCTAGACAACCCCACTGTGGAACTGGCCTTATTAACTCTGAACTAAAACAAACCCTTTATGGTACGTTTCCCAAAGAAGTAAATATCCGTACAAAGCTGATACTGATCTAATATCCCCTGATTCTTGGTCAGAGGCCCAGTCTGTGTAACTCAACATCCGGCTCATGTTTTCTCTGTGCCTTTCCTATTCTTCTATCTCCAGAGGAAAGTGAAGAATAGGAGAGAGAAGATTGCAGGTGAATTTGACAAACTGCACACGCTGCTGAGAGAGGAGGAGCAGCTGCTTCTGCAGAGACTGGAGGAGGAGGAGAGGGAGACTCTGCAGAGACTACAGGAAAATGTCACCAAACTCTCCCAGCAAAGCTCCTCTCTGCAGCAGCTGATCACAGAGATAGAGGAGAAGTGTCAGCAACCAGTTGTCAAGCTGCTAAAGGTGAGACGGCATCAAAATTCTCCACCATCCAGAATTATAACTCAGATCCCTGGGTCTGGATCCCAACAATGAGAGAAAATGTGTCTGTGGTTACAGACAAACAGAACATCTGGCTAAGGGCTCCATCAGTTCCAAAATATGGCAGTTCATGTTAGAGGGGAATTCTCCTCCTGGAGACCCAGTGAGGCCGTGGGAGAGTAAATGGATGATACAAAAATGATACTGAGCTAAATCCATCCCTACTCTGACCCCAGAACATTGGACCCAACACAGTCGATAAACACAGATACTGATGGGTTGGGTCCCTAGAAGGAAAAAACCTTCAGCTAAATTCCTGTCTCACCTACATAAATGAAACAAGTGTTACTGCAAAACGGTGGATGAGATTTTACCACAAAACAGTGGAGCCTGGGAGTGGTGATCTGTTTTCTAGATGAAAGGTTGATGCCCAGAGCGAGATTCACTCAGTTTCATGCACATTGTGTTAATACAGAACATTGATTCTCTTTTTCCTTTCAGGATGTGAAAAGCACATTGAGCAGGTGTGTTTCCCATTTTCATTGCTCTTATATGCTTGGTGGTGGTTCTGGGATGATGTGTGTACAGAGCAGCTGAGTGATGATGGGACGTTTTCTTCATAGGAGTGAGAATGTGAAACTCCAGGAACCAGAAGCTGTTTCTACTGACCTGAAGAACGTGTATAAAATTTCCCTTGACATGAATGAAGTGTTGAAGAGATTTGGAGGTGAGTGGAGTCTACTGGGACATTCAGCTGTATTGTGCCTGGGGATCTGGACAGAGCCTGGGACCCCAGGACACGCATGGACCCAGCTGACAGGCTTGGAGCTGTGTGGTAGCTGGAGGCTGATGCGCTGAGTGCTGGGCAGTTTGCCTGCTACTTACAGCCACCTGCTGGTACTTGTCCAGGTATCTGACCAGGCCCCATCACTCTGACATCCTGACCCCTCCATGGCTGAGTTAATGGGTGTCCCTGAGCCAGGTGCTGTGAGGCCTGGACTGGGCCCATTGTGCTGGGTGCTACACAGACTGGTAACAGATGACATGTCTGTGCCTCTCTCCTGGGACATGTGAGGGCTGCGTTGTGTGGCCACCGCTCAGCACTGCCCCAGCCCCCATTAGCCAAGGCTGCCGAACTTTCTGAGCTGGAGGAGGGGCTGGTCTGGCTGCTTCAGTGTGACCTGGGCCGTGAGTTACTGGGTAACAAGCTGAATCCTACGGGCCCCTCGTCTGCTCTGAGTGCAGCCCAGTGTGAGGTTGGGTCAGTGGTTTGCTGCTCAGTGAGTGAGACTTACTCATGAGAGTGTGACCCTGTCACAGTGTTTGAGCATTGTTACCAGCTTGCCCGTTACTTTGGGGTACACTCATTTATTAGGGTTACTCTTCTGGGGGCAGGGGGTTCTGTACTTCTATCAATGTGCTGCTTGTGTCACTTGTGTTCTCATACAGAGCTCTACTTCTCCCTTCTACAAGTCCCCTCCCAATGGAGCTATCGTGCAGGACCTAAGTTCCCCAGGGCTCAGTTCTTCCAGCCCCAGAATCAGATGAACACACAGACATGCGCATTACCAGAGCATGTCTGAGAGGACCGGGTTAATCAGCACTCCCAAGCTGCCCCCTTATATGTCCCTGGACTCAGCAGGCTGGGTCGAGCAGCATTTCCAAGCTGTCACCCTCATATGCCATGGGCACCGCATGGAATAGAGTAACCCTGAGCAGGCTGGGTTGAGCAGCACTTTCAATCTGCCACACTCATATGTCCCAGGTTCAGCACGTCCCTATCCCCACTTTCACGTTACAATCGTTCTGGTAGTAACCCACTTGATGAGCAAACCCCACAGGATTTTTAGGCGCTGCAGGGATCTTTTAGCTTAGGTACGAGGAACGTGCTACAGAGCAAATGAGGAAACCAAAAAACATCCATGGGGAGAGTGGGAGGGGGAAGGGGAAGGGGGAGAGAGAGAGAAGCAACCAGCTTAATCATGAAAGTTATTTATTTCCAGGTAATAACCATAGGGGAGCCAAACAAACAGTTATCATATTAAATCTAACTTAAACTTGATTATAACAGTCAGGTTTACAAAACTAGAACTGATCACACAAGTCAGGGTCAGAAGGCCGGGGCGGCTCCAGGCACCAGTGCAGCAAGCGCATGCCTGGGGCGGCAAGCCGCGGGGCGAGGCCTGCCGGTCGCCGTGAGGGTGGCAGTCAGGCAGCCTTCGGTGGCATGCCTGCGGGAGGTCCGCCAGTCCCGCGGCTTCGGCGGCAATTTGGCAGCGGGCACTCCGAAGGCGCGGGACCGGCAGATCACCCGCAGAAACGCCACCGAATCCGCGGGACCAGCGGACCACCCTCAGGCGTGCCGAAGGCCGCCTGACTGCCGTGCTTGGAGCGGCAGAAAACATAGAGCCGCCCCTGAAGAAGGCTATACCTAGAGAGAGAGAGAGAGAGTGTGTGTGTGTTCTCACCACTCCGTGACAGTTGAATCGATCGGGGGGTCCCAGGTGATGGTGGTAGCTGAGGGTCCGGAGTGCTGGAGACAGGCAGACCCCCCAGCACGATCAGTCAGGAGAAGATGAAGTCCCAGTGGAACTGATGCAGATTTGGGATCAGGCATCAGAACACTTACTGAGTATGGATAGGGGTTTTTGTAGGGCAACAATAATGGTTTGGGGAAGAGAACACTAGATTTGTTTATGGGTAAACTGATGGCTCAAGGGAGTATACTAAAGGTGTTTTGTTCAGGCTAGACAATGGAGTTGGCTATGTGCAGTGTTCCTTCAAGGGAGCTCACAATGCAATTAGGGAGCTTCACTATTTTGGATACCAATAAAGGAATTATTACTAGAATTGGTTTGATAACCACTGAGCTGGGTGTGTGCACGCATAGGTTCACTAATATCTGGAGCAGAGATCCCCCATGATGCATTGCTTCCCTGCTTTTCTGGTCCCAGAGTTCCCTGTGGTTCTTGCCTTGGAATCTCTGTTTTCCAGTCTGTATGCTAATGGAGATGCCTCCTTGTCCCATCTTTGATGCAAATGAGGCTAGGGGAGTTTCCTTAATCCTGTCACCCTTATCCCAGGGATTTAGGTATGTCCCCAATGACTTTTCATTGCTTTTTGTAAGTCTTTCTTCTGATCGGTTTTGTTTCAAGCAGAGGCTGGGGGGGGGGGGGGGGGGGAGGTCTTTTGTGAGTCAGACAGGCTGGGTACTGCACCCTGGTTCCCCAAGAACACAGAGCTGCTAGGTAACAATTGGAAAACCAAATCTACTATAATCCATTTTTCCATGTTTCTGGTTTTCACCAAAATCAACAGGTTCTGCATGGGAGTGGGATCAGCGTAGGGTGACCAGATGTCCAATTTTATAGTGACAGTCCCGATTTTGGGGGCTTTTTCTTATATAGGCACCTATTACCCCCCCACCACCTGTCCTGATTTTTCACACTTATTATCTGGTCACCCTAGATCAGCGGTGGGGGAAGGAGTTTGGAAGGACTTGGGGACAAGTGACCTGGCTAGGGCGATGGCTGGATGGGGATGAGGGGCACCCTGGCCCTAAACCCTAATCCTAACCCTGAGGTCACTGCCTCACCCTGTATCCTGAGATTTTAGTGCCTATCAGTCTTTTATAGTTTTCCATTTTTCACCAAAATCCAGAAGTTTCTGCCCACTGATGCCTAAAACATACTCTGAAATGGAGTTGATGGAATGTGGTTGTCAAAACTTATCACATTGCAGACAGACAGACAGACAGATAGAAACGCCATTGAGTTAGGTGTGGGGCCTCACTTCCCTCAGCCAAAAATAATAGTTGATTTTCATAAAAGCTTTAACCTCAAAGTAGTTGTTTTCTTTGGGGATAATTATCTAAACAGGCCTTTAGTGTATGTTCACTAGGGCCCCAATTCAGCAGGGTAGTTAAGCACATGTTGCACTTTAAGCCCACGAGTCAGTACATCCCTATTCAGTGTGTGCTTCAGTGTGTCACTGAATCGGGCTCTAAAACAGAAGCAGTAGCTGCTTCACAAGGAGCAAGAAACCCCCTAGTGGCTGATGACAGACTAAACTGCCCCCAGGGAAAGTTTCCTCCTGACCCCCATCAGTTAGCAATTGGCTTGTGCCCTGAAGCAGGAGCGGGTTTCTCTGCCCTCTAGAATGCTTGCATTTTTTGAGAACTGTGATAAGTCTGGAGATTCACATTCCCATATCACTGCCTGGGGCTTTTTGAATCCTTTGTCCATTTGGGTTTTTTTCTTTGCTTGTCTGTTTTTGTTTTACTCCTGCTAAACTCATGGTCTCAATGCTATCTTGTGACAAGTTGTTCCACAGACTAATTATGCATGCTATAAAACAGTATTTCATAGAATCATACAATCCTAGGACTGGAAGGGACCTTGAGAGGTCATTTCCTCTTACAGTTTGAAATTTGCTGCTTTTCAGTTTTCCAGGACAATAATTTACACCTCACCCCATGATGACTTAGTTTCCTTAATAACCTTTTGTGAGGAACTTTGTTAAAGGCTCTTTGAAAGTCCACATCAGTTATGCCAATGGGTTCTCCTTTGTGCACGATTTTACTGACCTACTTAAAGCAATTTAATAGATTAGTGGGACACAGGTTTCCTTTCCAGCTCTGCTAGTCAGACCTTATCCTATCATTCTCATAGAGCTGTTTTAGAATTCTCTTTTAGTTTCAACTAGTGTAGCAGGCACTGACGTAAGGCTCACTGGGCTGTAGTTCTCAGGATTACTCCTACCAACATTTTAAAGTTGGCTACAACATTCCCAACCCTCCGATTCTCCAGAAGTGTCGCTGATTTTAATGAGAGATGCATATTATTGTTAGCAGTTCAGCCATATCGTCTGATGTCATTTGAGAGCTCCTGGGATTTGCCATCTGGCAGGGATCTAAGCTCTCTTGGTGGCTGCTGGCTCTTTAGTTTGTCAGTTTGTTCCAATAGCTCCTCTTCACTCCTCGATCCCTGGTCTTTATTTCCTGAACAGAGCAGCTCCAGGGCAGGTCTCTCCCCAGCAACCTTTCTGGTGGAAACTGATGCAAAGAAACCAGTCAGTCTCTCAGCATTGTCCTTACCCTCCCCAATTGCTCCCTTTCCCTGCTGCGGATCCAGGGGACCCATCGATTCTCTCACAGGCTTCCTGATTCTGATGGACTGAAATAATTCCCTGGTATTTGTTTTATATCTCTGGCTGTTCACTCTTCTAATTCCATTTAGCCTCCTAATTCCCATCATGCACTTCACCCGATGTACTGCATGCTCCTTTCTGCTGGCTTCTCAGGGTTAATATTTTCCATTTGCAGAGGGATCCCTGTTTGGCTCTAACAACCTCCTGCACCTGGGCAGGTGGGGTTACTGTATTTCTCCCCTTACCACTTCCTTTGTTGCTCAGGGGGTGCAGGTGTCTGGCTGCTGATGTAGCTTCCAGGCTGAGTCTAAGGATTGTAACTTCCCTGCTTTAATGTCTTTTTGACTCGCTTCTCTTCTGCAAGATAATGTGATATTGACTCATTTCTCTTTATTTTATTTTCAGACAAACTCCAGGCTGAGCTCAGTAAGTTCTATTCCCCCCAGTATCACCCTGTGTGACATTGTCTCCTGCTCAGCGTATCGGTGTTCAGGGGGTTCTCACCCCTCTGTCTGTGTTTGGTTGCAGGGTGGAGAAGCGCCCAGCTCTACGCAGGTACTGTACATTCCACTTATGTTTTATCCATAGTGAGGCCCCACCTCCCCCTGGGAGCTCTCTGCTCCTTTCCCTGCACAGAGCATTTTCCTATGACATTCAATAGGCTAGAAACAGCAATATCACTGGGGTGGATGGAAAGGGGCAGACAAAACCCAGGTTTATTGCAGAGCAGGGACCTGCCCCCTTTGGGAAAGGGCTGATTAGTGATGAAATGCTGCCCCCTGGTGTCACCTTTCCCAGGTGGTACCTGGGATCTGCAGGATGGACATTCTTATCTGGCTATAATTGAACTGAACTGCCAAGCTCTCTCTTCCCAACAGCAGGATCAGATCAGGCTTTAGCCGCAGTCTCCTTCTAGTGTAACATGCCCAGACAGGAGCTGTTCAGTGTCCCTGTGGAATTGGGGTGAGGAAGGCCCTGACCCCACTGCAAGAGCAGACAGGTTTTTATAACCAGCTTGTGACACTCCCTTGACCCAGTTACAACAAACTGTGCCCAGCCCACGCGGCAGCTTTTCTGCCTCACAGCCATAGCTGAGCTGTGTCTGTGTGTTTGTACCCAGCATCCAGCCCAACCATGTGTGCACTGGTGCATGCTGGGAGAGTCTGGGCAGCTCCAGCAGGGATCAGAGAGCCCAGGGGCCATGCACACACATTGCAGCACCACTGGCCAAGGGGTCCATGCACTCCGGGGTATCCTACCTCCCAGAGCAGTTACACAAACACCACTGGGGGTCCTGTTAGGGTCACCACCTCTGAGGTGCAAAAAACCCAGGAAATCTTCCTGTTCCACATACACCACCTGTCTCCTCACCCCAGGCACTGTCTCCCATCCCACCCCCAGGCACTGTGTCCCATCCCATCCCTGGGATAGGGCACCAGCCCCCATGGGCTCCTGTTCCTGGGGCTGTGCCAGGCACAAACCTCACCAAGCAGGACATGGTGCCAGATCTACTCCCCTCCCACCCCCTGGTAGTGACCCCCCCACAGCTGGTACTTGTGCGGTGTACATGGGCCCTACTGGTCCCGAGCTCCCCATCTCACTTGGGGCTAATAATGTCCTGGCAGACTCACGATTTCCCAGGACAGCGACCTGAACAAAGGGATGATCCTGGGAAACCTGGACAGGTGGCACCCCAGGTCCTGTCCACACAGCACAGAAACACCCAGCTGAGCTGGGTACAGGCAGCCAGACACGTGCCAACCCAGGCCCCTGGCAGGGACGCTGAGCTGCCAGGGTCACTAAGAGTGTTAACTCTGGCACGTGCCACACACCACGCTTAGACCCCCCAGGGCCCTCAGCCCAGCCCCTGAACAGCTGTAACCTAGATTCATGGCAATGCAGGGCTGGAAGGGACCTCGAGAGGTCACCTAATCCAGCCCCCCGTGCTGGGGTAGGGCCTAGACCATCCCTGGCAGGGGTTTGTCCTGTTCTTACAAACCCCCAGTGACGGGGATCTCACAGCCTCCCTAGGAGCCTGGTCCAGAGCTTCACTGCCCTGAGAGTTAGAAAGTGTTTCCTCATCTCCAGCCTCAGTCTCCCTTGCTGTAGATTGCGCCCATTGCTCCTTGGGCAGGCCCTCGCCCTGCCCGCTGGAGGTACTGGGGGTGTCACCAAGTATGAGCATCGCTGGTATCGCACTGCATGGGGAAGAGGAACCAGCTGGCTAAAGGGGACAGTGATGGGAGTTGGGGCCTTTCACTCCCCAGTCACTGACCTCAGCCCAGGCTCGGAGTCTGGTTCCCAGCGCACAGGAGCTCACATCATAACTCTCGTTAATGGTACCCTTACCAGCCACCTCCACAGGGAGGGCAAGGCCTGAAGGAGTCGCAGGGACGGTTCCTCCCCAGGGAGAGGCTCCAGCAGGTGTCAGGGCTGAGCCATGTTGGCAGGACAGTGCGGGGCTCCCATGGCCACTGTGATGTCCTCGTACCCTCGATACACAGAGCTCCAGCAGGAGGGGTGTAAAACCCCACTCGTACCCCAAGCACTGAACTCACTGACACTGCCCCAAAGGGTTGCGGGGGTGAGTAAAGGGCACTGGAAGAGGGAGGCCCGGGGGGCATGGCCCCATCACTTTTACTAATAGGAGGGCTAGGCCTCCCACTTTTTACCGGCTGTAAGGGCGAGCAATGGCGGGGGAGGGGGCAGAGAGGAGCGACCAGGGGGTCAGGGTCTTGGGGGGGAAGAGGCAGTGTGAAGGGCGGGGCTCGGGGAGAAGGGACGATGTGAGGATGGGGGTTCGGGGAGAAGGGGCGGTGCAGGGGCAGGAGCTCGGGGAGAAGGGCTGGCGCCACTGGGTGACCCCTCTACTTTTAGAGAGGTTCCATCGCTCCTGGGGAGAGTACCATCCTGGATCCTGATCCACGGGCACATCTGTGTATTTGCCGGGTGCACAGAGCTTTCTGGGTGGAGACACTTTCACGCTCACCCAGGAACCTGTGCTGGGAGGCCCCACTGACCAGGAGGCCAAGGCTCTCACTCCCCTGCCCTGGGGGTGAAGGGAGGGGCCCTGGGGCTGCTGTTCCCCGTCCCAGGAAGGGGGTGAAGGGGACGTGGACACAGACAATGTCCCTGCGTGCGCTGTGAGGGGCAGATCTGGCTCCACCCTGGGCTTCAGAGCCTGAGCTCCAGCCAGAACCTGAACGTCTACGCGGCTATTTTTAATTCCAAAGAGGGAGCCCCGTAAGCCTGAATCTGTCCACCCCATTCCGAGACTCACTTCTGCAGGTTGTGTAGAAGGACCCAAAGTGTCTCCAGAGTCTGGGTGTGAAAGTTGCCAGCGTGTCTGACCCAGGGCTGGTTAATGAGAGCGAGGTGGGTGGGTGGCGCAGGTGTTAAATGGAGACCTGTGAGCCCCTGGGGCTCTGAGATGGTCTCTGTGACCATTATCCACCATGGGACAATCGCTCTGGGCAGAGAGTTCAGGCTGGAGCAGAGTCTCCATTTTCAGCCTGATTTGTGGGGGTGAGATCAGGGCCTTAGGGGGCATTTGTCTGCCAAGAGCAAATTTAACAGCAGCTCTGGAGTGTTTCATAGCTGATGTCCTGAACCTGCCCTGCCCAAACCTGTGCATTTCTGGGGGTGTTGACAGTCACTCACTGCAGGTCACTGAGATTTGGGCTCCTAAGTTGCTCAGACAGGTTTGCAGTGGAGCTGGGTGAAATGTTTTGGACAAATAGTTTATTTGCTGCAAAATTATATTTAGAGTCAACAGAAACTATTCGCGTTTGCTGTCAAGTTTCAATGAACAGAAAAAGGTGCTGCTTCTTCCCTTCTAGCCTTTAGCCCAGTGGCTGGGCCCTCACCTGGGAACCCCAGGTTCAATCCCCCCATGTGATGCCATGAGGGCTCAAAGCGCTGGGATCCGAGTGACATCCCCCTGTGTCTAAACACTGCCATGGGCACTGGGCCAGAGCGTGGGAGTGAGAATTACTCTGCAGCCCAGTGGGTAACGGGCCCCCACCTGGGAGCCCAAAGTCCAGCTCCCCTGCCCCAGTAACCCTGTAATTATTGATCCATAACCCCAGTGAGGGGAGGGGTTACGGCCCCTGGCACACCAGTGTCTCAGGCCATGTCTGCCAGGGTTTCCTTGCATCGATGTAGCTGCACTGGTGCAAACCCCTAGTATAGACGTGCTGTGCGGGTGTGAACTGGGACTGGCACCTGGTGCAGCTTCTCCCAGATGGAGGGGGCAGTAAGTGGGGAAATGCCCCCTTCTCTCCCCACTGCCCTGGCCTCATTAGCAACAGCCTATTAGTGCGCATTTATACCCCCTCAGAATCTTCCACTGTACTGCCCCCCCCAGTGAGCGCAATCCAGACAACTGCCCCCGTGGGGGTGGGGCTGGGCCGGGCGAGGGGAGGGGCTGGCTGTGGTGTTTGCCTGGCTGGAAGGTGGGGCCCGCCAGCATGGAGAGTCCCAGCAACTCCCCCTGGGGCAGGGCTGCACCCCCAGTGTGTGCGGGGACAGCACCAACCTGCTCTGAGCGAGAAACCAACCACACGTGACACCAAAGCAAGAGAGATTCCCTGGGGCCTACCCCTCCCTCACCCCTCTCTGGCTCCTGCCCCTCCCTTACTTGGACCCTGGGTCTATTCTGACCCCTCACCCACATCCCCCCCCTTTCTTCTCCCCCGATTTCTGCTCTCCTGGGCCCCTGCCCCTCTGCCCCCACTTTGCCTCCCTGGCAAATGCCCCTGCCCTCCACCCACCTCTGCCCCGCTGGAACTCACCCCTTCCTTCTCCCCCTGCCCTCCTGGCACCTGCCCCCTCCCCCAAACATCCTCTTCACCCTGGAGCCCACCCATCACTTCACACTCCTGCTATGTCCTGGTATCCACTTCTCCCCTTTCCCTTATCTGCTGCCATGTCTCCGACCCCTCCCCTCACCCCCCTCTGCCCCCTGATGGCCACCCCACCCCCCTCACCATCCTTTGCTGTCCTGGCTTCCGCCCTTCTTACTTCCCTCGGCTCTCCTAGCACCTGTCCCTCTCCCCACCTTCTCTGACCCCTGGCGCCCACCCCTTCCCTCACCCCCCCGTGCCCACCCCTCCTCTAGCCCCACTCTGACCCCCTGGCACTTGCCTCTCCCCAATCCCTTCTCCTAACACCTCCCTCTACCCACCTGCCCTGCCTCTCACCCCTCTCTGCCCCCTGATACTTGTTCCTCCCCTCCTCTGCCCTCCCTGTGAGCCCTTCTGCTCAACCCCCTTAATCCCACTGGCACCTGCCCAGTGTGAGCATCGCTGTTACTGCACTGAATGGCTGGTGTTGCTGGGCTGGCTCAGGGGGGCAATGAGGGCACCTGGGCAGGGCCGGCTCCAGGCACCGGCGTAGCAAGCTGGTGCTTGGGGCGGCACATGGAAGGGGGCGGCACGTCCGGCTCTTCGGCGGCAATTCAGCGGCGGGTCCCTCACTCCCTCTCGGGGGGGAAGGACCTGCCACCGAATTGCCGCCGAAGAAGCGGCGACGGTAGAGTCGCGGCGGAAGTGCCGCAGATCGCGATCGCGGCTTTTTTTTTTGGCTGCTTGGGGCGGCAAAAACCCTGGAGCTGGCCCTGCAGCTGGGGCCTTTCACTCCCCAGTCACCGATCTCAGCCCAGGCTGAGAGTCCGGTTCCCAGCAGACAGGAGCTCACATCGTAACTCACATTAACGGCAGCCTCACCGGCCACCTTCGCAGGGAGGCCAAGGCCTGAATGGGCCCCAGGGACGGTTCCTCCCCAGGGAGAGGTTCCAGCAGGTGTCAGGGCTGAGCCATGTTGGCAGGACAGTGGGGGGCTCACACGGCCTCTGCCACGTCCTCGTACCCTCGATACACAGAGCTCCAGCAGCCGGGGTGTAAAACCCCACTCGTACCTCCAGCACTAAACTCACTGACACTGCCCCAAGGCTCCTCTCCTCCTGGGGTTGGAGGGTGAGTAAGGGGCACTGGAAGAGTGGGGCCGGGGGCCATGGCCAATCACTTTTACCAGTGGGAGGGCTATTCCCTCCCACTTTTTACCAGCTGTAAGGGTGAGCGACGACAGGGGAGGGGGCTGAGAGCAGCAACCAGGGGGTCAGGGTGTTGGGGGGAAGAGGTGGTGTGAAGGCAGGGGCTCGGGGAGAAGGGGCGGTGCGGGGGCAGGAGCTCAGGGAGAAGGACTGGCATGAGTGGGTGACCCCTCTGCTTTTAGGGAGCTTCCATCACTCCTGGGGAGAGGACCATCCTGGATCCTGATCCACGGGCATATCTACGTATTTGCCGGGAGCACAGAGCTTTCTGGGTGGAGACACTTTCACACTCACCCAGGAACCTGTGCTGGGAGGCCCCAATGCCCAGGAGGCTGAGGGCTCTCACTCCCCTGCCCTGGGGGTGAAGGGAGGGGCCCTGGGGCTGCTGTTCCCCATCCCAGGAAGGGGGTGAAGGGGATGTGGACACAGACAATGTGCCCGCTTGCGCTGTGAGGGGCAGACCTGGCTCCACTCTGGGCTTCAGAGCCTGAGCTCCAGCCAGAACCTGAACGTCTATGCGGCTATTTTTAATTCCAAAGAGGGAGCCCCACAAGCCTGAATCTGTCCACCCTGTTCCAAGACTCGCTTCTGCAGGCTGTGTTGATGAACCCAAAGGGTCTCCAGAGTCTGGGTGTGAAAGTTGCCAGCGTGTCTGACCCAGGGCTGGTTAATGAGAGTGAGGGGGGCAGCTGGCACAGTCGTTAGATGGAGACACCTGAGCCCCTGGGGCTCTGAGATGGTCTCTGTGACCACTAGCCGCTCTGGGAGACGTCCAGGTGCAGCTGCAGAGAGTCTGTGCCACTCAGAGCATCCATGAGACAAATTGCTCTGGGCAGAGAGTTCAGGCTGGAGCCGAGTCTCCATTTTCAGCCTGATTTGTGGGGGTGAGATCAGGGGCCCAGGGGGAATTTGTCTGCAAAGGGCAAATTAAACAGCAGCTCTGGAGTGTTTCATAGCTGATGTCCTAAGCCTGGCCTGCCCGTAACTGTGCGTTTCTGGGAATGTTGACAGTCACTCACTGCAAGTCACTGGGATTGGGGCTCCTAAATTGCTCAGACAGGTTTGCAGTGGAGCTGGGTGAAATGTTTTGGACAAATAGTTTATTTGCTGCAAAATTATATTTTGGGTCAACAGAAACTATTCGCGAATCCACGTTGAGTTTGCTGACTAGTTTCAATTAAGAGAAAAAGGTGTCGCTGCTTCCCCTCTAGCCTTTAGCCCAGTGGCTGGGTCCTCAGCTGGGAGCGCCAGGTTCAATCCCCCCACGTGATGCCATGAGGGCTCAAAGCGCTGGGATCCGAGTGACATCCCCGTGTGTCTAAACACTGCCATGGACACTGGGCCAGAGCGTGGAAGTGAGAACGACTCTGCAGCCCAGTGGGTCGGCTCCCACGTGGGAGCCCAGAGTCCAGCTCCCCTGATCCAGTGGCCCTGTAATTATTGATCCATAACCCCAGTGACCGGAGGGGTTACGGTCCCTGGCACACCAGTGTCTCAGGCCGTGTCTGCTGGGGTTTCCTTGCACCGATGTAGCTGCACCGGTGCAAACCCCTAGTGCAGACGTGCTGTGTGGGTGTGAATTGGGACTGGTACCTGGTGCAGCTTCTCCCAGATGGAGGGGGCAGGAAGTGGGGAAATGCCCCCTCCCCACTGCCCTGGCCTCATTAGCAACAGCCCATTAGTGCGCATTTATACCCCCCCCCTAGAATCTTCCACTGTACTGCCCCCCAAGTGAGCCCAACCCAGACTACTGCCCCGTGGGGGTGGGGCTTGGCCCGGTGAGGGGAGGGGCTGGCTGTGGGGTTTTCCTGGCTGGAAGGTGGTGCACATGGGGCCCGCCAGCATGGAGAGTCCCAGCTGCTCCCCCTGGGGCAGGGCTGCACCCCCAGTGTGTGTGGGAACAGCACCGACCTGCTCTGAGCGAGAAACCAACCACAAATGGCCCAAAAGCAACAGAGATTCCCTGGGGCCTGCCTCTCCCTCACCCCTCTCTGGCTCTTGCCCCTCCCTTACCCTTCCCTCATCCCTGTGAGGGACCCTGGACCCTGCATCTATTCTGACCCCTCACCAACATCCCTCCCTTTCTTCTCACTCCCTTTCTGCTCCCGTGGGCCCCTGCCCCAAAACTCCCACTTTGCCTCCTTGGCATATGCCCCTGCCCTCCACCCATCTCTGCCCCGCTGGAACTCGCCCCTCCCTTCTCCCCCTGCCCTACTGGCAGCTTCCCCTCTCCCCCAAACATCCTCTGCATCCTGGAGCCCACCCATCACTTCACACCCCTGCTATGTCCTGGCATCCACCTCTCCCCTTTCCCTCCTCTCTGCCATGTCTCCCACCCCTCCCCTCCCCCCCATCTGCTTCCCTGGTGCCTACCACTGCCATCACCCCCCCACACACACCCTCTGATGGCCACCCCACCCCTCACCCTCCTCTGCTGTCCTGGCTTTTGCCCTTCTTACTCCCCTCAGCCCTCCTGGCACCTGCCCCTCTCCCCACCCTCTCTGACCCCTGGCGCCCGCCCCTTCCCTCATCCCCCTGTGCCCACCCCTCCTCTAGCCCCACTCTGACCCCCTGGCACCTGCCTCTCCCCAATCCCCTCTCCTAACACCTCCCTCTACTCACCTGCCCTGCCTCTCTGCTCACCCCTCTCTGCCCCCTGGAGCTTCTCCCTCCCTGTGTCTGCCCTTCTGCTCAACCCCCTCAATCCCCCGGTACCTGCCCTTCCCCTTACCCCCGCACCCTTCTGCTGCCTACCCCTTTCTTCCCTCCCCGTGCCCCCCAACACCTGACACTCCCCTTGTCCCTTTCCTTCCTGTTGCCCACCCCCTCACCACCCTGTGCCCCACTGACCCCACTCTCCTCTCGCCCCTCTGCCACCATCACCCATGCCACCTTCTCTTTATTTCTCACCCCTGCCTCTCTCCTCGCCCTCTGGCTCCGTGACACCTGCACCCCTCACCACCCCTTCAGTCCCCTGGTGCCAGCTCCTCCTCTGCCCCAAGTGCCAGCTCTACCCTTGCCCCATCTGCTTCCCTGGTGCCTGCTGTTTCCTTTGCCCCCCATGCCTGTCTGGTGCAAGTCCCTCCCTCACCCCCCTTTGGGACCTGTGGTCTCAGCCCTTCCCCTCACCTCAGCACTGCCTCACCCCTCACCTCTCCCTCTCCTAACCTCTGGGTCCCACCCCTCCCTTCATCTTCCCTCTGCCATTCTGGTGCCCACATTTCCCTTCACACCCCTCTGCCCCCCTAGGTCCCGCCTTCTCCACACCCCTCTCTCTGCCCCCCTTCTGCCCATCTGCTCCCTCACCCCCCATTCTGCCACTCTGGCACCAGTGCCTGCCCATTTTCTCCCCCGCATATTTCCACCTGCCCCACTCCTCATCATCTCACCCCCTGGAATCCCACCCTCCCCTTGATTTCCCCTGCCCCATTGGAGCTTCCCCATTCCCTCAAACCCCCTGTGCCCCCTGGTGCCCGCCCCTTCCCTTGCTTCCCTGTGCCCCCTGGGGTCGGTCCTCTTCTTCTGCCCTCGTGCTCACCCCTCCCCTCACCCCCTGCAGCCCCCAGGAACCTGCCCCTCCATTCACCCCCCTCTGTCCTGCTGGTGCCCGTCCCTTCCCATGTCCCCCCCATTGCTCTTGTGCCCGCCCCTCCCCCTATGTCCCTCCCTCCACCCCCTCTGCTCCAGTCACCTCCCCCTCCCCTTTCCTCTCCCAGCATCTACTTGTCCCCTCCCCCGCCTCCAGTGACAGCTTCTCACCCTCCCCCCCGCTCCTCCTGCCCTTTCCCCTCATTGTCTCCTCACAGTTAGACGGGCCCTGACTCCCCTCAGCCAACAACCCCCCCTCCCGCCCCCCCAGCGATTAACGGGGATGCAGGTTAATTTCCGTTTGATCCCAGTGACCAGCCCCTGCCCCCGGCCCTGACTCTGTGACTCTCTCCCCAGTGGACGTGACTCTGGATCCAGATACGGCTCATCCCAAACTCGTCCTGTCTGAGGATCGGAAACGTGTGAGACTCGGAGACAAACGCCAGGTTCTGCCCAACAACCCTGAGAGATTTGATTCTTGTGTCTCTGTCCTGGGCACTGAGGGGTTCACGGGCGGGAGGCGTTACTGGGAGGTGGAGGTGGGAGACAAGACAGGCTGGGACCTGGGGGTTTGTAGGGAATCTGTGAGCAGGAAGGGGTGGGTCACACTCTCACCTGGGAATGGATACTGGGTTGTTTGGCTGAGGGATGGGGGATACAAGGCTGGCACCTCCCCCAGGACCCCCCTCCCCGTGAGCGTCAGGCCCAGCCGGGTGGGGATTTTCCTGGACTATGAGGCGGGCGAGGTCTCGTTTTACAATGTGACTGACAGGTCCCATCTCTTCACTTTCACTGGCACCTTCTCCGGGACGCTCCGCCCTTATTTCAGTCCTTGTAACAACGCTGGGGGTACAAACGCGGCTCCCCTGATAATCTGCCCGGTCCCAGCTCAGGCCGGAGGGAATCTCTGTCCCTGACAGTGACCCCGCGGCACAGACTGTCCCCGCCCAGCGCTGCTGCTCTTCCCGCCCCCAGTGGTGGGGGCCAGTTACTGCAGCAACTGGACTTTTTGTGCTGACCAGACGCTGCCAGCTTCCCTTTTCAACTGGAGATTCCAGTCGAAAAACAGACACCTGGCAACCCCCAGACCTCACCTTCCCCGTCCCCTGCCCCAGGGGTAGCACGTGGGGGTGGATGGGGGACATTTACCCCTGTCAGAATTTTCTACCCCTGTGAAATCTCAATGTAAAATATGAAAGAAAAAATATCATTTTAATTTAGAAATTATTATTGTACCAAGGTGTAAATACAAGAATATTTTAATTTACATTTCAACAGTATTTCAAAAACAAGCCTATAGATCTATTTGTAGAAATGGAATTATTTACATTATTTTTTATTTTTCCCTCAAATCTATAGTGAAGTTTAACATCTCTAAATAACGTCATTTGCATTTCAACTGTGGAATTTCAAGAAATCCAAAATATTTATCTTAACAAAATAAACTATTAAATTGTCAGACTGGGTTGTGCAGTTACAATGTACGTCTGTCATAAACATCACAACTACACACATGTGCAGCTGCTCTCTGTTCTCTCTCCCTCTCTCTTTATTGTCTTGACTGGTTCTCTCTGGAAGGCAGGGCACATATGCTCACCTCATTCACTACACCTTTGAAAATTAATAGTTGAAAAAATGATAGAATTAATTAAGCAATATATTTAAGTTAACTCACAGAAGATTATATAATATTCTTTGAACTCCTGTCAGCATTAATTCATGTGATTTTTAACTTTCTATCTACATATAATTGGTAATCAAGATATGACCCTTCCTTTCTTTTACTCACATCAATTAAGAAAATAGGGTCCCCAACCTCAAATGCTCTCTTCCTATTGATAGAAATCTCTTCTACAATATCCATTTTTTAGTTTATTTTTCTTTAGAAATATTATTTGCAGGCAATGTACTGTCACTGTGCACGATTGATTTCAATGTACTGCCGGGCTCTTCATGTTCTTGGTTATAAGGACACAACAAATGTACTTTGGTAAAGAAATAGAGAAGGAGCTGTATTCCTTTACTCAATCATCACAAATTAACTTAATTGTATTAAAGATGCTGGCACTTAATGACACATAACATGAAATTTGGTGAAGCTTTATTGGGAAACCTTTCTTCTCGGCCATAAGTCAGTCGAAAAGGTGATATTTTTGTTGTCATGTGAGGTTTAGAGAAAGTTGCTCCGGAAATTCATCACAATTCCTCTGGGTTCTGTCCACTACCTTCTGGAATGCTCTGTAAAAACAGTGACTGATTGGTCTAATACCCTGAAATTAGGGATTGAACCTAATTTCTTGAAGAGCTAACTGAGCAGAGTATGAGGGGAGGCACATCACATGGCATTGCTAGGACTACTGTTTGTTTTAAACGTGATGTGTTAGGAACATTTTCAGTGTAATAATTCAGTTTTGAAGATTTATACACAATATGCCACTCATGGCAGTGTGCCCTAAATTTACCTTCATTATTTGAAAATAAATACCCTAAAATTATCTTTTGATGGATTCATTTGTGGTTTTATCCTGTCTGCTGGTGTCAAGGTGGCATGGGCTGCTGAAGCTATGTGTTTTTCCTAGTTTTTAACTCAGGGACATTTTAATTTAAAAATTGATAATTTCCCCCTAAAATTTCCTTCAGAAATATCTGCGTTCCTTTCCCTATTTCTCACTGAATTATGTGTAATTACTGTGGTTTCTTATCCAATCTTTTTGTGTTATTACATAGGAAAATATGTTGGCAAATAGGTTAATATACAACATGGTTTTTAGAATCGTAGAATCATAGAATATCAGGGTTGGAAGGGACCTCAGGAGGTCATCTAGTCCAACCCCCTGCTCAAAGCAGGACCAATCCCCAACTAAATCATCCCAGCCAGGGCTTTGTCAAGCCTGACCTTAAAAACCTCTAAGGAAGGAGATTCCACCACCTCCCTAGGTAACCCATTCCAGTGCTTCACCATCCTCCTAGTGAAAAAGTTTTTCCTAATATCCAACCTAAACTTCCCCCACTGCAACTTGAGACCATTGCTCCTTGTTCTGTCATCTGGTACCACTGAGAACAGTCTAGATCCATCCTCTTTGGAACCCCCTTTCAGGTAGCTGAAAGCAGCTATCAAATCCCCCCTCATTCTTCTCTTCTGCAGACTAAACAATCCCAGTTTCCTCAGCCTTTCCTCATAAGTCATGTGTTCCAGCCCCCTAATCATTTTTGTTGCTCTCCGTTGGACTCTTTCCAATTTTTCCACATCCTTCTTGTAGTGTGGGGCCCAAAACTGGACACAGTACTCCAGATGAGGTCTCACCAATGTCGAATAAAGGGGAATGAACACATCCCTTGATCTGCTGGCAATGCCCCTACTTATACAGCCCAAAATGTCA
The DNA here is from genome assembly GCF_028017835.1 of Emys orbicularis. Classification (NCBI taxonomy): domain Eukaryota; kingdom Metazoa; phylum Chordata; order Testudines; family Emydidae; genus Emys; species Emys orbicularis. The sequence goes on along the minus strand of NC_088695.1, from coordinate 9,625,850 downwards.
TTAGCCTTCTTGGCAACAAGGGCACACTGTTGACTCATATCCAGCTTCTCATCCACTGTAACCCCTAGGTCCTTTTCTGCAGAACTGCTGCCTAGCCACTCAGTCCCTAGTCTGTAGCAGTGAATGGGATTCTTCCGTCCTAAGTGCAGGACTCTGCACTTGTCCTTATTGAACCTCATCAGGTTTCTTTTGGCCCAATCCTCTAATTTGTCTAGGTCCCTCTGTATCCTATCCCTACCCTCCAGCGTATCTACCACTCCTCCCAGTTTAGTGTCATCTGCAAACTTGCTGAGAGTGCAGTCCACTGTGCAGTTTACTATCTGACAAGACATAAAAATGTGTTGTCACTTGCAATTTGCAGCATGAAGTGTCATGAAGAGATTGCAGATAATGTTCATTTTTTAAATTTCTAACTATGAATGGGCTTTCCTATCAGTTCCTGCAACCCCTGGCTGGCAGATCTCTTTGTGAATTAAGCAGCATGCAGTCTGCCAGGGAACCTCCACCAAGTGTCTTTATGACTTTTTATGGTGCATCACAACAGAGCAGCAGTTACGAGGAGCCCCCTTCCTGCTCCCTGGTTCAGCCTTTTATACTGCTGCTTTCTTCTCAGCGCTGAGCTAGTGACCTCATCAGGCTCACTACAGGTACAAGTGATCCCCTCTGCCCTTCAAAACCATTCAGTCCCTCCTACTCTAACTGCACCCAGGCAGGGCCCGTGCAAGGAATTTTCACGCTGTAGGGATATTAAAGAAGGTACTAACAGTGATTCCCCCAAGTGACAGTGACCCCCCAATAATTTGTCCCCCACACTTTAAAATCCAACAGTTTCACTAAGTACAAAAATCTCTTGGGTCTTCTGTTAAAACTTGTAAGCTACTGTCTGTAGAAACCATTGATTGTATCTGTCCTGTGAAAGATACTTTATCACTATGTAAAACTTACAAACAAGTTAATTGACTTTGTTCTTGAAGTAATTGATACAATGTAAACAAACGCTATAAGCCCTTAAGTGACTTTCACTTCATTGCATCCGAAGAAGTGGGTTGTAGCCCACGAAAGCTTATGCTCTAATAAATTTGTTAGTCTCTAAGGTGCCACAAGTACTCCTGTTATTTTTGCGGATACAGACTAACACGGCTGCTACTCTGAAACCTTTCACTTCATTGTAACAGCAAGGGCTCCTAGGAACAGACCCCCACCCTCTGTGATTAAAGGGCCGGGAGTCTCAAATGAATTAGCACACACCCCGAAAGTGGTGGAGACAGTAAATTAAAATATGGTTAAGATATGGAATGTATGTTGATGAATGCTTGATGTACATGAATGGTTAGGGAGGTGCCAGCCTAGAAAGGGAGTATCCATCGGCCGAAGAATGTGTAAAGTGGACCACCAGAACCCCCGGAGGGTAAACTGGGATCCACTCCATCACCTGGAAGGATGAGAAACACAAACTTTGGACAGTGTGGAGCCACCAGGAATGTGCCCAGGAATGTGCCATCCGCTGATTGAGTCAGCAACAGCAGGATGAAACAGCTCCCATAGACTAACATAGGAATCAATTCCTATAAGAATGGACTCTCAAGACTGAGGATTTTGAGTCTCTGGTTCTGCTGCCAACCTCCAGGAGCATCAGGTGCACCTGACACAGACTCGGCTCCATCCTCATGACCAAGATACCTGGCCAGTAACTTGGCATGAGCAACTTCTAGGCTGGTAACTATAACACCTATACAGAACTTGAATGAATGATTGTGTGAATGAATATATATATATGTATGTGTGTATAAGGAATAAGTAGTGATAGGAATAAGTAGTCAAACAACGTTGTTTACTTTTCTCATTTGCTTTACCATTATATTTACAATAAATGTGGCATCTTTGCTTTATCCCTCTTAATAAGATCCTGCTGGTTTTTATTCTATTGGTATAACAACACCCTAGGCGAAATTTCCACCTTGCGCCCCCCCCAGCCCTGCAGCAGCTCCCCGCCCCCCCTCCACCCTGAGGCGCCCCCCCTGCGGCAGCTCCCGCCCCAGCCTAGAGAGCCGTGCGGCAGCTCCCCACCCCAGCTCACCTCTGCTCCGCCTCCTCCCCGAGCACGCCGCCCCCGCTCTAATTCTCCTCCCCTGCCAGGCTTGCGGCGCCAAACAGCTGGGGTGGGAAGCTGCCGCATGGCTCCCCAGGCCAGGGGGTTGGGGAGCTGCCACGAGAGGGAAATTGGGGGCACCGCTTTTTGGCACCCCCAAAGCTTGGCGCCCTAGGCAACCACCTAGTTCGCCTTAATGGTAGCACTGGCCCTGCACCCGGTGTCCTGGGTGTTCTCAGTGACCAGGGTGCTGGCTTCCAATGGGCTGAGTTTGTAGCTGCTAACAGCCCCTGTCACACGGCCATGATTGTGTAATTGACCATATAGTGAAAATGACACCAAATGTAAACTGTTACCTCATTATTCAATTCAGAACCTAGATCTGACAGTATCTCCTCTGGAGAGCCATGTTGGTATATCATTTTACATGTCGTCTTCTCCACCTCATGTGCTGTCAGAGTTCTAAGTGGAAATTCTTCTACCTATTTTGAAAAATCATCTGTACTTGTCAGTTCATACTGGTATCGCTTCTGTGGGACTGGTTATAGCCCAATTAAAACTGCTCTCAGCAAGTTCCAGGGTTTAGCAACCTATGTGCAAGAACACAGGCTAGAGTTATCATTTGGATCTTTCCTGTGACATTTTTATTATAATCCCATATATAGTAAGCAAAGTAAATGTTATAATGTAGATTCTATAATCGTTGATGTCTCCACACAGTCAGAATCTAACTTTTGGTGTTTTTCAGAAGCAAAGAAATACAGGCCAAATTTCTGCAACTGAAAACTTGCATAAATACACTGTGCGGGGGCGGCGAGTTATATGGGCCCATGGTGCCCATGCTCCAGCAATATTCAGGGCAGGGGGCCTGGGTCCACCTGCCACCCCTGCAGGCCTCTCCTGGAGCGCCCCCTACCCCACCAGCCTCTCTGCGCTGCGCTCCCTCACCTGCCGCTTATGCTGCTGGCTACCGCGAAGGGACCGGTGCCGGCAGCAGGCTGAGGTGGCTGTTGCACCTGCAGAGGGAGGAGGGGAGGAGGTGCACATGTGATGGTGTCCCCCCGGCACCCACCGGGAGATGACTCCAACTCCAAGAGGGCTTTCTGGAGTCTGTACCTGGGCAGCTGGGGCTCGGGTCAGTGTCGGACTCAGGCCCCCGCCTGCAGTCACCTCTCCTGCCCCATGCTTGGCGAGGGGCGGCCCCATTTCCCACCCCCGTGATGCTACAGTGAGGGGCAGCTGCAGGGGAGGAGGCGCACATGAGATGGAAGCCCCCCACCCCCGGCACCCACCACAAGGGAGTTGAGGGGGCTTCCTGGACCGGAGCATCTGGGACTTGGGTGAGTGTCATGACACCCTGCCTCCCCTCTGCCCCCCGCTGTCACCACTCCTGCCCCAGTCTGGGCAAGGGGCAGCCCCATCCCCCACTGAACAATGACAAAAGTGTTTGCTGTCCCCTGAAGAACATTGCAAAAGAAGGAGCTACATTTTGTTTTAATTTTAGAAAGTATTTGCTTTTGAGGGGTATTGACCCAAGAGTGCTGGGTTGTTGTCGTATTAATAAAGTTGATGTTCTTAGTTAAATACATTTTTCTTACAATAGTGATATTGTGGAATAGAGGGAAACTGTTAAACGCTTACAGTTTCCAGTCGACTTTTACATTATTTTAAAAAATATCAATCAGCTTCCAAGGCAGACGTGAACATCCCACTAGTCTCCTGTCTGCATTTTTAGGAGCATAAATAACTGTGCAAATCTGGCACAGAGACTAAGGGGCCCATCCCCATGTCCTTCTATCTTTGCACCTGCCTCCATGCCTGGGATGCCCACCCTGACCTATTGCCCAGGGCCTGCAGACTTCTCCTTCCATACACCCATTAGTGAGCCCCTGAGCCCAGCCCTGCTTGGGAGCTCCCAGGGCAGGCACCATGCAACATGGCCAGGGCACTGAGGGGGCTACAGAAATAACATGGAATAATAGTAACACCAGCAATTCTTCAGGCAGAGCAAAGGCATAAATAAAAGGCAAGGGACTGAGACCCAGGGTTGGGGGGGCGGACGGCAGAGAGAGGACAGAAGGGCTGAAAGCAGAGCTGGGGGAATAATGTGCAGCATGTGATGTGTCCAGTGAGCTCAGCTTCTGTTCTTGTTTGTCAGCTGCCCACAAACTGATCACAATTTTCTCAGATTTATTTGTTGTTCAAAAATATTTGCTAAATACATTTGTCAGATACATTGATCTTTGAGGGGTTAGTTATGATTGGACACCCAGGTCACATGGGATTGTTTCTGTTTCTTGATTGGCTTAATTTAACTCTTAGAAACAGGTTTTTGGTGCAAATATTTGTGATTAAGACTTTGATAGGGTTGCCTTCATGCTGAAAGTTATACACATACTTTAGAACCTTGTTGGATCAGGGCCTAAATGGTCCGACATTGCTTTCCAGGAATATTTTATAACATTTCATAGAAATCCCTTGTTCGCATGGACATTCCTGCCAGGAAGCGCCTTCGGTGGAACATACACGGGACGAGTACAGAAGGGGCAGGAGCTAAAGGGAATTCATGGGAGTCAGGCACCTGACTCGCACAGGCACTTTTGAAAGTCCCACTAGGCTCCTGTCTGCATCTTTAGAAGCCTAAATAGCTTTGCAAATCTGGCACAGAGATTAAGGGACAAATTTTGGAAGGTCTGTAGTCACCTAAAGATGAAGTTAGGCATCAAGTGGGATTTTCAAAAGCACCCAGGTGCCTAACTCCCATTGGCACCTTTGAAAATTCCACTAGGCACCTACCTGCATCTTTAGACATCAAAACACCTTGGAAATTCTGGGCCTAAGTGACTTGCCTAAGGCCACAGAGGGACTCTGTAGCAGAGCAGGGAATTATGCACCTTACCCTGGAACTCTGTCCAGAGCCGCACTTGAAGCGTCTCAGATCCTCTGAGCTCTGTCTGCACAGGCAGCAGAGTGTTTAATGATCATTCCCTCTCAATGTGTTCTGGGGCACACAGGCTCAGCGTCGCTGTTACCCTGACTCAGGGCCTGTCTGTCAGATAATAGTTCAATGATGTGCAATAAAAAAGGAGACTCTGACCCCAGAGGCTCCCCTCTGCAGCTCAATAAACTGCTACTTTTTGTTACCCTTTGTATCCCAAGCTGACCACCTGTACCTTTCTGCTGCTGTTACCAAAGGTCATCATCTCAGCAGGATCATAAAGTATGAGGGAGGGGAGGTTTCAGAGTTGTAGCCATGTTAGTCTGTATCAGCAAAAACAACGAGGAGTCCTTGTGGCACTATAGAGACTAACACATTTATTTGTGCATAAGCTTTCGTGGGTTAGAACCCACTTCATCGGATGCATGGAGTGGAAAATACAGGAGCAGGTATAAATACATGAAAAGATGGGAGTTGCCTTACCGAGTGTGAGGTCAGTCTAAAGAGACAATTCAATTAACAGTAGGATACCAAGGGAGGAAAAATAACTTTTGTAGTGGTAATGAGAGTGGCCCATTTCAAACAGTTGACAAAAAGGTGTGAGTAACAGTGGGGGGAAATTAGTATTGGGGAAATTAGATTTAGGTTTTGTAATGACCCAACCAGCCCTAATTTATTCTTTATTCAGACCTAATTTGATGGTGTCCAGTTTGAAAATTAATTCCAGTTCTGCAGTTTCACATTGGAGTCCGTTTTTGAAGTTTTTTCATTGAAGAATTGCCACTTTTAGGTCTGTTATCGAATAACCAGGGAGATTGAAGTGTTCTCCTACTGTTTTTTGAGCGTTATAATTCTTGATGTCTGATTTGTGTCCATTTATGCTTTTGCGTAGAGACTGTCCAGTTTGGCCAATGTACATGGCAGAGGGGCAAGTCTGGCACATGATGGCATATATCACATTGGTAGATGTGCAGGTGAACAAGACCCTGATGGTGTGGCTGATGTGGTTAGGTCCTATGATGGTGTCCCTTGAATAGATATGTGGACCGAGTTGGCACCGGGGTTTGTTGTAGGGTTTGGTTCCTGGGTTGGTGTCCAGTTTTGGGCCCCACACTACAAGAAGGATGTGGATAAATTGGAAAGAGTCCAGTGGAGGGCAACAAAAATGATTAGGGAGCTGGAGCACATAAACACCATGATCAGGTCACCTCTCACTCTTCCTTTTGATAAACTGAACAGATCGAGCTCTTTCATTCTGCCCCTGGAGGGCATTTTCTCCAGCCCCCGAATCACATTTGTGGCTCTTTTTTGCACCCTCTCCACTCTTTTTGAACATCTTTTTCAAAATGCGGCTATTAGAAATGGCCTCAGTGTTCCAGGGTCCATCTTACCAGTGCCGAACATGGAGCTAAAGCCCCTCCCAGCTCCTGCTCACTGGCGAGGGGGTGTCTGGCAGAGCTGCTTTCCCACCCTTTCTAACTGTCATTCCTCCTCCTCTCCCAGTCAGTTCCTTGTCCCCTTTTTTCTGTTTTCCATCTTCCCTTTCCCCTCCGGGCCCCTCCCTTCTTTTCACCTCCCCCTGCCACCAAGCAGGGCAGAGGCCAGCGGCTGAGGCACCTCCCACCAGTTACAGCAGAACACACAGTGCTGGGGAAGGAGACAGACAGACTGAGAGCCCAGCAGCCATGGGGACACCTGCTCCACCAGGGAAGAGGAAACGTAAGGCTGAGGGTCAGGAACCTCCGGCTCCAACGTCTTTAGCTGGTAGAAAGCTAGATGATACCATTTGTCACATCTGTCAGGATCATTTGACAGACCCAGTGACTCTAGAGTGTGGGCACAAATTCTGCCGGGTCTGCATCAGCCAGCGCTGCGAGGGGGTGGAGACAGCTGCCTGTCCTCAGTGTGGAGAAATGATCCAGAAAAGAGCCTTCAGGCCCAACATGCAGGTAGGCAGGATAGTACCATTCATCAAACAATGGGGCTTAAAGCCAGGACAAAGGGGAAGGGAAGGGAATGTCTGTGAGGAACATGGCAAAGAGCTCACGTGGTTCTGTACAGAGGATGTCAAAGCCCTTTTTGAGGATTGCAAAGGATCCCCGGCTCACCGCTCTCACACTGGGATTCCCATGGCAAAGCCTGCCCACGAGTCCCAGGTAGGGGTGTATTTATTTGCTAATTAAATCCCTTCAGGTCCCTGTGTCACCCCCTTTCTGGACAGATACCAGTCTGCTGTGACTGGACCTAACCACAGGATCCCATGTGCTTCTAAGACTCCAGCACTGGGTCTCTCAGCTGCACTCCCACCTGCAGACCCCCTGTCTGCCCCCCTTCTTTGGGATGTGGTCCTCTGCACCCCAGCTGTCTGAAATCCCAGACCCAGAGCCGCAGCCCTCCCAAGCTCCTACTTGGTTACACATGCTCCGGTAGATTTCCAGCTCACTGTGGCCACACTGAGTTGTCGATTGACCCCTTCAGGGATAATGTGTCAGGCGAGCCAGGAACACAGGCTTACCAAAGGGATTTCTTAACCACTGGCACTTGTATTTTTAAGAAAGCACAGAGAGAGTTACAGATCTACACAAAATAACAAACAGTCCTGAGACAAACTGCCCCCTATCCCCTGTGTCCGCTCGCACCCCTTCTATCACTATGGCTACACTACAGCCTATGTTGGCAAAACTTGTGACGCTCAGGGGTGTGAATATTCCACCCACATGAGTGACATGTTACGCCGACATAGGTACCGCCGCTCCCGGGGTTGGGTTTTTTTATGCCAACAGGAGAGCTCTCTCCCATCGGCCTAAAGCGTCTTCACCACACGTGCTGCAGCGGCACAGCTGTATCAGGAGAGCTGAGCGGCCGCAGCCCTTCTAGTGTAGACATATGACTCTGAGGTCTGGTCACCATCTCAGGCAAGGCAGAGACCCTCCTGCTTTCTCTGTCTCCAGCCTTGTCTTCTGGCAAATGGCGGTCAATGGCCCCTCTTGCTCTGAGAGCATCCCCCCTTCAATATAGTCTCTGTCCCCTTTTGCCACATGGAATTGTCTGAGCTCCACGGACAAATCTTATATGTCAAATAAATTCTTCACTAAGCTCCATCCCCATGCCAATAGCAGAGTCAGATCTCCTTGTTTTAGTTACTAAGAGATGTTTTTTCTGCCTTTTAATCTTATTAGCCCTGCAGGGGGAAGTCAGGTCTGGGAGAGGGCTCTTTAATCCAGCAGACAAAGGCAGAGTGAGATCTAATGGCTGGAAGTCAAAGCTAGACAGATTTAGGCTAGAAGTAAGGTGCCCATATTTTACCATGAGGGGGATTTACCATTGGAACAACTTACCAAGGGTTGTGGTGGGTTCCCCATGACTTGGAGTCTTTAAATCATTGCTGGGCATCTCTCAGAGGCCTGCTTTATCTCAGCCACAAGTTGATGCTGCAGGTATCTCTGTGGGAGGTTCTTTGCCCTGTGCTCAAAAACAGGAGGTCAGACCAGATGTTCAGAAGGGTCCCTAATGGCCTTATCAGCTGTGAATCTATCACTTATTCTGGCTAATGCTGCTCCATACAGAAGCGTAACCCTTTGTGGTTGACAAAAGTGCATGGTGGTGGGTTTAGCAAACTGTAGCCATAGAGGGGTGAATAAGTTAGCTACATTATTTGCTCAGATGAATGAAATTCATAAATACCTAGGGAAGCAGGGATAGCTGGGAATTTACTCTTCTGAAATTGGATTGCCCTTATGGGAAGAGGGTTTTGTGCCTGAAAGTGTGTGGCACACCCATAGGGAATGGTCCCTGGATGTTTCTTCACCTGTTTTTATTAAATTATAGAATATTATTGAGAGTTTCCCCATTTCTCCTTTCAGGGGGAGGCAAGCACATCGAGCAGGTACTGTACATGCATTTGCCTTTGTCATTTCCCCTGACATTCCTGTTCGATGCACTGCAGCATTACTGCACTGAGCAGCTGAGAATCTCTTCTCTTTAGGAGTGAAAATGTGAACGGTCAGGAACAGGAAGCCACTTCTACTCAACAGCAGGAGCTCAGAGGTAAACGAACGCCACTCTCATATTCAGCAGTGCCCACCCCAAGAGCTCACAACTCCTGAGTCAGGTCCCAATACATGACAAGACTGGATACAAATATCACAAGATTTTGAACAAAAACAATTGCACCACCTCATTTTTGAACATTTAAGGACATTCCAGGCACCCCCTTCCCCACTCCCTGCCCCACAGTCTGTGTGCGCTCTTTCAGGATGCACAGCCAGTCTCAAGAACACACGTACACATGTGAGCATCTCCTGGAGTTGGGGCGTTAGCTCAAATGGTGGAGGTGGTGGTGGCTCTCCAGGTTTGTGTTCAGACTCCACAGGTGGGGGTTGGTCACATACCCTCATGTGCAAATGCTCAGGCTGAGATAATGAGATTAGAGAGGCAGGATGGTCCAGTGGTTACAGAACTAGCCTGCTCTGCCACAGATGTGCTGTGGGATCTTGGGTGAGTCATTTAGGGACAGATTATTAAAGCTGTGTAGATGCCTAAAGATGCAGATTAGCACCTAGTGGGATTTTTGGACATGCCCACGTGCCAAACTCCCATTGATTTCAATAAGAGTTAGGTGCCTAGTTGCTTTTGAAAATCCTATTAGGCGCCTATCAGAGTCTTTGGGTGCCTCAATCCCTTTAGAAAACCTGTCCCTCTGTGATTCTTGTCCACATCTGTACAATGGGGATAGTAGTTGGGCTCTACCTCCCAAAGGGGTTGTGAGGATAAATACACAAAAGATTGTGAGGAGCCCAGACACTATGGTAATAAGGACGAGATAGGTACCAAAACAGATTATGGTACCAACACCAGAAGAGTTCAGTCTCCTGTCAGAGTATTCTACTCAGTACCAGAGAGGTGTGTTTAATCCTAAAGAGATGTGGGCAACATTTTCAATACTGTTGTGTTCAAGTTACATTGGTTTGGGTGATCCAAAATGTGGTTTGCAATAGTTTAACTTCTGGGTGATTTTAGTTAAAGCTGAATCTTAACTTTTAATTTCCATGGTTTTAAAAGTTTGATTTCTTAAAATCTAAAATTGATTTTAATGCTCTTTTGAAAACAAAAAATTGTCTGACACATCTGCTCCAGCTTCTCTGACACTGAGCGAAATGGTCTGTGAATAATAATAATAATAATTAGCTATGCTGGTGTTAGCATTGGTCCTAAACAGGGAGCTGTAGAACTGAGAGGCACATGGCCACATTTTCTGTGATGAAATAGATAAACCCAAAGTAGACCAGAGGAGCTCTGTGGCAAATGTACATCCATCTGGAAGGCCATCATGAAACCTAGACCCAACTGAAATTCTGCTTAAGTCCCATTTTTAGGCTCTAAATGGGATGTAAGTGGCTAGGCCTCGTGCTGGTCCCCTGTGAAGAGGAGAATTACATCCTTCCTGAATGCTTCTGAGATGAAATATAACTGCAGATACAATGGGGCCCTTAGAAAGTTGTTCTTTCTTCCATGACTAAACTTTTGTGTCCTGCTCTAAACATTATTGAGTTCTCACCTGCAGCAAATGTCATACGTAAGGATATGATTCTGTCACAGAGACATGGAGCAGTGGCAGCGGCCCCTGCCAGGAGTCAGCCCCTGGCAGTGCTCACAGTCTTAGTTCCCCCCCCCCCCAGGGTATTTTTAGTAAAAGTCAGGGATAAGTTGCAGGCTTGCATGAATTTTTGTTTATTGGCCGTGACCTGTCCCTGACTTTTAATAAAAATACTAGGGCTTCGATTAATGGCACTTAACTCACGCGATTAACTAAAAAAAAATTAACTGCAATTCAAAAAAATAATTGTACTTTTAATCACACTGTTAATCACTGTCAAGGCTGCTTCCCCACTCTGAACTTTAGGGTACAAATGTGGGGGCCTGCATGAAACTTCTAAGCTTAACTACCAGCTTAGATCTGGTCCGCTGCCACCACTCCCAAGGTGCTAATTCCCTTCCCTGGGTAGCCTTGAGAGACTCTTCACCAATTCCCTGGTGAATACAGATCCAAACCCCTTGGATCTTAAAACAAGGAGAAATTAACCATCCCCCCTCCTTTCTCCCACCAACTCCTGGTGGATCAAGATCCAACCCCCTTGGATCTAAAAACAAGGAAAAATCAATCAGGTTCTTAAAAAGAAGGCTTTTAATTAAAAAAAAATAGGTAAAAATCATCTTTGTAAAATCAGGATGGGAAATAACTTTACAGGGTAATCAAACTTAAAGAGCCCAGAGGACCCCCCTCTAGCCTTAGGTTCAAAGTTACAGCAAACAGAGGTAAACACCCTAGTAAAAGGTACATTTACAAGTTGAGAAAACAAAGATAAAAACTAACACGCCTTGCCTGGCTGTTTACTTACAAGTTTGAAATATGAGAGACTTGTTCAGAAAGATTTGGAGAGCCTGGATTGATGTCTGGTCCCTCTTAGTCCCAAGAGCGAAAAACCACCAAAACAAAGAGCACAAACAAAAGCCTTCCTCCCACCAAGATTTGAAAGTATCATGTCCCCTTATTGGTCCTTTGGGTCAGGTGTCCGCCAGGTTACCTGAGCTTCTTAACCCTTTACAGGTAAAAGGATTTTGGAGTCTCTGGCCAGGAGGGATTTTATAGTATTGTACACAGGAGGGCTGTTACCCTTCCCTTTATAGTTATGACAATCACACTGTTAAACAATAATAGAATACCAATTGAAATTTATTAAATATTTAGGCTCTAAAGTTTTACATTGGTTTTAGGGCTGTCAAGCAATTAAAAAAAGTAATCGTGATTAATCATGTGATTACTTGCACTGTTAAATAATAATAGAATACCATTTATTTAAATATTTTTGGATGTTTTCTACATTTTCAGATATATTGATTTCAATTACAACACAGAATATAAAGTGTCCAGTGTTCACTTTATATTATTTCTGATTACAAATATTTTGCACTGTAAACATGATAAACAAAAGAAATAGTATTTTTCAATTCACCTCATACAAGTACCAGAGTGCAATCTCTTTATCGTGAAAGTGCAACTTACAAATGTAGACTATTTTTGTTACATAACTGCACTCAAAAACAAAACAATATAAAACTTTAGAGCCTACAAGTCCACTCAGTCCTACTTCTTCGCTAAGACAAACAAGTTTGTTTACATTTATGGGAGATAATGCTGCCCGCTTCTTATTTACAATGTCACCTGAAAGTGAGAGCAGCAAACAGTGCTGCCTGCAGACTCAGGCAGGTCTCTCTGGGCTGGAGCACTGCTTACACCCAGGTAAGTCACTTGCTCAATTATACCTTCACACCCATAAAAGCTGGGCACATTTTAATAAATGGAGGGTGAGATTTTCTCCCATACTTCAACCACTTTATGGTCAGTAAAAAGACCAGAGCAGCATAAAAGGGCTCCAGAAGGCCTGGATCCAGCTGTGGAAGGATTCCTCCAGTGCAGGTGGTGTAGAGAACAGCTACAGGCTGCCCTCTGAGGACCCACTCACAAGCTCTATTGTAGGAGTGTGTGGGAGATGGGCCTGGGAACAAGAGGGGGGTGTCAGGAGAGGGGCCCAGTGCTGCAGAGATCCTGGGCCGTGCTGCTGCCCTTCCCCCAGGGAAAGGCTGCCATAACTAAAGGCACAAGCTAAACCAGAAAAACTCACTCCCATTACGGAATAACAGCGCTGGCATGGGGTGTTATACCCATGTAACAAGAGCAGTTTAAGGACTTGTCTACACTTAAATTTTATAGCGCTCTAACTTGCTCTAACTTCCCTGCCCTGTGCCTGTCTTGTCTGGTTAGACTGTGAGCTCTTCAGAGCAGGGACTGGTGACTCCTCCGTGTCTGTGCAGTGCCCAGCATTGGCCTGGGCTGGCCACTAGGCACTGCCATAACACAGAGAGGGGCACACGCTTTGTTACTCATGTAGGCTGAGCTGTACACCCAGGTGGGCCCTCAGCCCACTACGGCCAGGTCCTTCACCCCACCCCACCCCCCATTCGGGGCAGATCCCTATTGATCTAGGTGAAAATTGGAAAACCAAAATCCACTAAAATCCGGCTTTTCCATGTTTCTGATTTTCACCAAAATCAACAGGGTTCTGCACGGGGCTGGTCTCGGGGAGGGAGGGGCGGAGGGGAGGCATTTGGCTGGATGGGGGCTAAGTGACCTGGCTAGGGCAATGGCTGAAGGGGGATGAGGGGCACCCTGACCCTAAACCCTAATCCTAACCCTGAGGTCACCACTTCACCCTGTATCCTGAGATTTTAGTGGAAATGAAGCTTTTACAGGTTTCCATTTTTCACCAAAATCCGGAAGGTTCTGCCCACTGATGCCTAAAACATGCCGTGAAATGGAGCTGTTGGGACGTAGTTGTCAGGGCCGGCTCTAGGCACCAGCAAAACAAGCTGGTGCTTGGGGAGGCACATTTTTAGGGGCGGCATGGCCGGCGCCAGAATGCCGCCCCTAAAAATGTGCCCCGGCCGCCCTAGCTCACCTCCGCTGCTGCTGCCACGGCGCGTGAAACAGCTGATTCGCGCGCCGCGGTGGCTCGGGGTCTCCCCCTCCCTCCCAGGCTCTCAAACCTGGGAGGGAGGGGGAGATCCCGAGCGGCCGTTTCACGCGCCGCTGCTCCCCCTCCCTCCCAGGCTTGCGCCGCGGCCACTCGGAGTCTCCCCCTCCTTCCCAGGCTCTCAAACCTGGGAGGGGGGGAGATCCCGAGCGGCCATTTTGCGCGCCGCTGCTCCCCCTCTGTCCCAGGCTTGAGAGCCTGGGAGGGAGGGGGGAGAAGCGGCGCCCGCGCCGCGGCCACTCGGCGTCTCCCCCTCCCTCCCTCCCTCCTAGGCTTGAGAGCCTGGGGGGAGGAGGCAGGGCTGGGGATTTGGGGAAGGGGCGGAGTTGAGGCGGGGCTGGGGGTGGGGTAATTAAAGAACGGGGGGGCGGCCAAAATTGTTTTTGCTTTGGGCGGCAAAAATCCTAGAGCCGGCCCTGGTGGTTGTCAAAAGTTATCACATTGCAGACAGACAGACAGACAGAAACGCCATCGAGTTGGGTGTGGGACCTCACTTCCCTCAGCCAATAAAAGCTTTAACCTCAAAGTAGTTGTTTTCTTTAGTGTATGTTCACTAGGGCCCCAGTTCAGCAGGGTAGTTAAGCACATGCTGCACTTTAAGCCCACGAGTCAGTCCATCCCTGTTCAGCGTGTGCTTAAGGGTTTCACTGGATCAGTAGCTGCTTCAGAAGGTGTGAGGAAACCCCCTAGTGGCTGATGATGGACTAACCTGCCCCCAGGGAAAGTTCCCTCCTGACTCCCATCAGTTAACAATTGGCTTGTGCCCTGAAGCAGGAGGGGGTTTCTCTGCCCTCCAGAATGCTTGCGTTTTTTGTGAACTGTGATAAGTCTGGAGATTCACATTCCCATATCACTGCCTGGGGCTTTTTGAATCCTTTGCCCCTTTGGGGTTTTTTCTTTGCTTGTCTGTTTAGTTTTAATCCTACCCAGTCTAAATCTGTATGTTCTCATTATCCATCTAAATTTCCTTTGTTTTACTCCTGCTAAACTCCTGGCCTCAATACTATCTTGTGGCAAGTTGTTCCACAGGCTAATTATATATCCTATAAAACAGCATTTCATAGAATCATACAATCATAGGACTGAAGGGAACCTTGAGAGGTCATTTCCTCTTACAGTTAGAAATTTGCTGCTTTTCCCTTTATTTGAGTATCCTCTTGTTCTTGTATTTGGAGAGAAGGTAGGTCTGAGCACCCAACTTCTCACTCTCACTCACAGCTTTGTGTATCTCTGTCATGTCTCCTATCTAAACTAAAATGTGCCACCTTTTTAAATCACTCCTTATATGGACGTGCCTTCAGGGCTCTAATCATTATTGTTGCCCATCTCCGTAATGTTCTTTCTGAGATGGGGTGACTAGTGCTGTGCACAATGCCCAGGTGAGGGACTAGATAAGTACATTTTTCTATCCTGTTCTTTCTGCAGCCTAACTCTTCGTTCTTTAAATCATTGCTGCACATTGAACAGAGATCTTCATGGAGCTGTGTCCAGTGATGCCTGAGTCTCTTTCCTGAGTAGTTCCAGTTACAACTTAGAACCCTAGAACCTGTCTGAATAGCTGTAATAATTCCTTGCAATGTGCCTGACCTTACTAGGATCAATACTGAATTTCATCAGCCCTCATATTGCCCAAGCTTGGTCCCTCTGAAATAATTCAAGATTTCTCTGGCCTTGTCTAAATTAAATAGTTCTGTGACATCTATAAATTTCGCCACCTCTCAGCTTATCCCTTTTTCCAAGTCACTGATAACTATACTGAGCACCAGACCTAACTGAAGACCCAACTTTGAGGCACCCCACTGCTAACTCTTTTTCCATGTTTCAGAGTAGCAGCCGTGTTAGTCTGTGTCCCCAAAAAGAACAGGAGTACTTGTGGCACCTTAGAGACTAACACATTTATTGTAGCATAAGCTTTCGTGGGCTATAGCTCACTTCATCGGATGCATGCAGTGGAAAATACAGAAGGAAGATATAGATATGCACAGAAAACATGAAACAATGGGTGTTACCATACACATTATAAGGAGAGTGATCAGTTAAGGTGAGCTGTTGTCAGCAGGAGAGAAAAAGAACTGTTTGTAGTGGTAATGAAAATGGCCCATTTCCAGCACTTGACAAGGAGATATAAGGAACTGTAGGGGGGGAAAGATAAGCATGGGGAAATAGTTTTACTTTGTGTAATGGCCCATCCACTCCCAGTCTTTATTCAAACCTAATTTAATGGTGTCCAATTTGCAAATTAATTCCAATTCAGCAGTCTCTTGTTGGAGTCTGTTTTTGAAGTTTTTTTGTTGTAATATTGCGACTTTTAGGTCTGTAATCGAGTGGCCAGGGAGATTGAAGTGTTCTCCTACTGGTTTTTGAATGTTAAAATTCTTGATTTGTGTCCATTTATTCTTTTACGTAGAGACTGTCCGGTTTGGCCAATGCACATGACAGAGGGGCATTGCTGGCACATGATGGCATGTATCACATTGGTAGATGTGCAGGTGAACGAGCCCCTGATGGCGTGGCTGATGTGATTAGGTCCTATGATGGTGTCCCCTGAATAGATATGTGGACAGAGTTGGCAACGGGCTTTGTTGCAAGGATAGGTTCCTGGGTTAGTGTTTTTGTTGTGTGGTGTGTGCTTGCTGGTGAGTATTTGCTTCAGGTTTGGGGGCTGTCTGTAAGCAAGGACTGGCCTGCCTCCCAAGGTCTGTGAGAGTGATGGATCGTCCTTCAGGATAGGTTGTAGATCCTTGATGAAATTTTCCATGGTAAATTTTTACCATTTATTCTTGCTCTTTGTTTTCTGTCTTTGAGCTGGTTTCTGATCCAGGACAATACTTTACCCCTCACACCATGATGACTCAGATTCCTTAATAACCTTTTGTGAGGAACTTTGTTAAAAGCTTTTTGAAAATCCACATAAATTATGCCAATGGGTTCTCCTTTGTGCACTATTTTACTGACATACTTAAAGCAATTTAGTAGATTAGTGGGACACAGGTTTCCTTTCCAGCTCTGCTAGTCAGACCTTATCCTATCATTCTCATAGAGCTGTCTTAGAATCTCTTTTAGTTCTTGTTTCAACCAGTGTAGCAGGCACTGACGTAAGGCTCACTGGGCTGTAGTTCTCAGGATTACTCCTACCAAAATTTTAAAGTTGGCTACAACATTCCCAACCCTTCAATTCTCCAGAAGTGTAGCTGATTTTAATGAGAGATGCGTATTATTGTTAGCGGCTCAGCCATATCGTCTGATGTCATTTGAGAGCGCCTGGGATTTGCCATCTGGCAGGGATCTTACCTGCTTTTGGTGGCTGCTGGCTCTTTAGTTTGTCAGTTTGTTCCAATATCTCCTCTTCACTCCTCGATCCCTGATCTTTATTTCCTGAACAGAGCAGCTCCAGGGCAGGTCTCTCCCCAGCAACCTCTGTGGTGAAAACTGATGCAAAGAAATGAGTCAGTCTCTCAGCATTGTCCTTGCTCCCTCTCCCCTCCACGGATCCAGGGGACCCATTGATTCTCTCACAGGCTTCCTGATTCTGATGGACTGAAATAATTCCCTGGTATTTGATTTATATCTCTGGCTGTTCACTCTGCTAATTCCATTTAGCCTCCTAATTCCCATCATGTACTTCGCCCGATGTACCGTATGCACCTTTCTGCAGGCTTCACAGGGTTAATATTTTCCATTTGCAGAGGGATCCCTGTTTGGCTCTTACAACCTCCTGCACCTGGCAGGTGGCCAGGTGGGGTTACTGTATTTCTCCCCTTGCTGATTCCTTTGTTGCTCGGAGGTTCAGGTAGGGTGACCAGATGTCCCGATTTTATAGGGACAGTCCCAATTTTGGGGTCATTTTCTTATGTAGGCTCCTATTACCCCTCACCTCCGTCCTGATTTTTCACATTTGCTGTCTGGTCAGCCTAGGTTCAGGTGTCTGGCTGCTGCTGTCGCCTCCAGGCTGAGTCTAAGGATTGTAACTTCCCTGCTTTAAGGTCTTTTTGACTCTCTTCCCTTCTGCAAGATAATGTGATATTGACTCATTTCTCTTTGTTTTATTTTCAGACAAACTCTAGGCTGAGCTCAGTAAGTTCTATTCCCCCCTGTATCACCCTGTGTGACATTGTCTCCTGCTCAGCGTGTCGGTGTTCAGGGGCGTTCTCACCCCTCTGTCTGTGTTTGGTTGCAGGGTGGAGAAGCGCCCAGATCTACGCAGGTACTGTACATACCACTGATGTTTTATCCATAGTAAGACCCACCTCCCCCTGGGAGCTCTGTGCTCCTTTCCCTGCACAGAGCATTTTCCTATGACATTCAATAGGCTAGAAACAGCAATATCACTGGGGTGAATGGAAAGGGGCAGGCGACACCCAGGTTTATTGCAGAGCAGGGACATATCCCCTTTGGGAAAGGGCTGATTGGTGAGGAAATGCTGCGCCCTGGTGTCACCTTTGCAGGGGTACCTGGGCTCTGCAGGATGGACATTCTTATCTGGCCATAACTGAACTGAACTGTCAAGCTCTCTCTTCCCAGTGGCAGGATCAGACCAGGCTTTCACCCACAATTTCCTTCTAGCGTAACATGCCCAGACAGGAGTATTCAGTGTCCCCTGGATTTGGGGTGAGGAAGGCCCTGTCCCCACTGCAAGGGCAGACAGGTTTTTATAACCAGCTTGTGACACTCCCTTGACCCAGTTACAACAAATTGTGCCAACAAGGCAGCTTTTCTGCCTCACAGCCGTGACTGAGCTGTGTGTATGTGTTTGCTCCCAGCCTGCTGCCTGACCATGTGTGTGTCCTGGTGCATGCTGGGAGAGTCTGGGCAGCTCCCTGGCAGCTCCAGGGGCTGTGTGCACACATTACAGCACCACTGGCCGAGGTGTCCGTGCACCCCAGGGTGTCCTACCACACAGCTGGGAGGGAGGGGGGTGCCCAGGACAGTTACACAAACACCCTTGGGGTCCTGTTAGGGTCACCACCTCTGCTCCACATACACCACCTGTCCCCACACCCAGAGCACCGTGTCCCCGTCTCACCCGCGGGAGAGGGCACCAGCCCCTGCAGGCTCCTGTTCGTTTGGCTGCCTCAGGCACCAACCTCACCAAGTAGTTTATGGCCCTAAATCTACCCCACTGCCCCCAGCGGTGACCCCCACAGCCGATACCTGCGTGGTGGTGAATGGGCCCTGCTGGCCCCAAGCTCCACATCTCGCTCACTGCTCCCAAGGTGCCCCGTCCCCGGGGCTCCCAGACACTCTGGACCAAGATCTCTCTCTGTGCAGCATCGACACCCTGTAGCCCCTCTGCTACAGCCACTGACACACCTGAGGCTAGTAGCGTCCTGGACAGACTCACAGATTTCCCAGGACAGCGACCTGAACAAAGGGACAATCCTGGGAAACCTGGACAGGTGCCAACCCTAGGTCCTGTCCACACAGCACAGTAACACTCAGCTGAGCCGGGTACAGGCAGCCAGACTTGTGCCAGCCCAGGCCCCTGGCAGGGACGCAGAGCTGCCAGCTGCCAGGGTCACGAACAGTGTTAACTCTGTCATGTGCCACTCACCATGCTAGAGCCCCAAGGGCCCCCCATCACTTCACACCCCTGCTATGTCCTGGCATCTACCTCTCCTCTTTCCTCCTCTGCTTTCATGTCTCCCACCCCTCCGCTCACCCCCCTCTGCCCCCTGATGGCCACTCCACCCCTCACCGCCCTTTGCTGTCCTGGCTTCTGCCCTTCTTACTCCCCTCAGCCCTCCTGGCACCTGCCTCTCTCCCCACCCTCTCTGACCCCTGGCACCTGCCCCTTCCCTCACCGCCTCCGCCCACCCCTCCTCTAGCCCCACTCTGACCCCCTGGCACCTGCCTCTCCCCAATCCCGTCTCCTAACACCTCCCTCTACCTACCTGCCCCTGCCTCTCTTCTCACCCCTCTCTGCCCCCTGGTGCTTGTCCCTCCCCTCCTCTGCCCTCCCTGTGTCTGCCCTTCTGCTCAATCCCCTCAATCCCCCTGGCACCTGCCCTTTCCCTTACCCGCCACACCCTTCTGGTGCCTATCCCTTCCCTCACTCCCCCTGGCCCCCAACACCTGACCCTCCCCTTCTCCCCTTCCTCCCTGGTGCCCAACCCCCTCACCATCCTCTGCCCCACTGACCCTGCTCTCCTCTTGCCCCTCTGCCACCATCACCCATGCCACCTTCTCCTTATTTCTAACCTCTGCCCCTCCCCTCGCCCTCTGGCTCTGTGACACCTGCTCCCCTCACCACCCCTCCAGTCCCCCGTTGCCAGCTCCTCCTCTGCCCCAAGTCCCAGCTCTACCCTTGCCCCATCTGCCTCCCTGGTGCTTGCTGTTTCCTTTGCCCCCTCTGCCCTCCTGGTGCAAGTCCCTTCCTTCACCTCCCTCTAGGAGCCCGGTCTCAGCCCTTCCCCTCACCTCAGCACTGCCCCACCCCTCACCTCTCCTTCTCCTAACCTCTGGGTCCCACCCCTCCCTTCATCCTCCATCTGCCCCCCTGGTGCCCACATTTCCCTTCACACCCCTCTGCCCCCCTAGGTCCTGCTCTTCTCCACACCCCTCTCTCTGCCCCCCTTCTGCTCACCTGCTCCCTTACCCCCCCCATTCTGTCCTTTTGGCACCAGTGCCTGCCCACTCACTCCCCCACATGGTTCCACTTGCCCCACTCCTCATCATCTCACCCCCTGGCAGCTCACCCTTCCCTTGATTTCCCCTGCCCCCCTTGATTTCCCCTGCCCCATTGGAGCACCCACATTCCCTCACACCCCTCTGCCCATCCCTTCCCTTGCTCCCCATAGACCCCTGGGGTCTGTCCCCTTCTTCTCCCATGGAGCCCACCTCTCCCCCCACCCCCAGGAACCTGCCCTTCACCCCCCTCTGTCCTCATGGTGCCTGCCCCTTCTCTTATCCCCCCATTGCCCTTGTGCCTGTCCCTCCCCTCTGCCCCTCCCTCCACCCGCTCTGCTCCTGTCACCTCCCCCTCCCCTTTCCTCTCCCAGCATCTACTTTTCCCCTCCCCCCCCACCTCCACTGACACCTTCCCACCCCTCCCCTGCTCCTCCTGCCCTTTCCTCCTCACAGGCAGACGGGCCCTGACTCCCCTTGGGCAACAACCGCCCCCCCCCCCCAGCGATTAACGGAGACGCAGGTTAATTTCCCTTTGATCCCAGTGACCAGCCTCTGCCCCCGGCCCTGACTCTGTGACTCTCTCCCCAGTGGACGTGACTCTGGATCCAGACACGGCTCATCCCAGACTCGTCCTGTCTGAGGATCAGAAACATGTGAGATTTGGAAACACATGGCAGGATCTGCCCAACAACCCTGAGAGATTTGATCTTTGTGTCTGTGTCCTGGGCGTTGAGCGGTTCACGGGCGGGAGGCGTTACTGGGAGGCGGAGGTGGGAGACAAGCCTGACTGGGACCTGGGGGTTTGTAGGGAATCTGCGAACAGGAAGGGGAAGGTCACACTCACACCTGAGGATGGATACTGGGCTGTGTGGCTGAGGGATGAGGGATACAAGGCCAATACCTCCCCCCCGACCCCTCTCCCCGTGAGCGTCAGGCCCAGCTGGGTGGGGATTTTCCTGGACTATGAGGCGGGCGAGGTCTCGTTTTACAATGTGACTGACAGGTCCCATCTCTTCACTTTCACTGACACCTTCTCCGGGACGCTCCGCCCTTATTTCAATCCTCGTGTCAGTGATAGGGGTACAAACGCAGCTCCCCTGATAATCTGCCCGGTCCCAGCTCAGGCCGGAGGGAATCTCTGTCCCTGACAACGACACCCGCAGCACAGACTGTCCCCTCCCAGCGCTGCTGCTCTTCCCCCCTGCCCCCCGTGGAAGGGCCAGTTACTGCAGCAACTGGACCTTTTGTGCTGACCGGACGCTGCCAGTTTCCCTTTTTAACTTCTCTAAATAACGTCATTTGTATCTCAACTGTGAAGTTCAAGAAATCCAAAATATTTATCTTAACAAAATAAACTATTAAATTGTCAGACTGGGGTGTTCAGTTACAATGTACATGTGTCATACACATGACAACTACACACATGTGCAGCTTCTCTCTCTCTCTCTCTCTCCCCCTCTCTTTATTGTCTTGACTGGTTCTCCCTGGAAGGCCTAGAACATGCACCCACCTCCTGCACTACATCTTTGAAAATTAATAGGTGAAAAAATGATAGAATTAATTAAGCAATATATTTAACTTAACTCACACAAGATTATATAATAGTCTTTGAACTTCACATTAATTCATGTGATTATTAACTTTCTAGCTACATATAATTGGTAATCAAGATATGACCCTTCCTTTCTTTTTCTCACATCAATTAACAAAACATGGTCCCCAACGTCAAACAGCATCTTCCTATAGATAGAAATCTCTTCTACAATCTCCATTTTTTTAGTTTATTTTTCTTTAGAAATATTATTTGCAGGCAATGGACTGTCAGTGTCCACTGTTGCTTTCAGTGTACTGCCAGGCTCTTCATGGTCTTGGTTATAAGGACACAACAAATGTAGTTTGGTAAAGAAATAGAGAAGGGATTGTATTCCTTTACTGAATCATCACAAATTAACTTAATTGTATTATAGACACTGGCACTTAGTGACACATAACATGAAAATTGATGAAGCTTTATTGGGAAACCTTTCTTCTCGGCCATAAATCAGTCGAAAAGGTGATATTTTTGTTGTCATGTGAGGTTTAGAGTACAAAAAAAAAAAAGGTTCCCCAGGAAATTCATCACAATTCCTCTGGGTTCTGTCCACCACCTTCTGGAATGCTCTGTAAAAATAGTGACCGATTGGTCTAATTCCTTGAAATTAGCAACTGAACCTCATTTCTTGAAGAGCTAGCTGAGCAGAGTATGAGGGGTGGCACAGCACATGGCATTACTAAGACAACTTTTTGTTTTAAATGTCATGCATTATGAACATTTTCAATGCAATAATTCAGTTTAGAAGGTTTATTCACAATATGCCACTCATGACAGTGTGGCCTAACCTTACCGTGATTATTTGAAAATAAATACCCTAAAATTATCTTGTAATGGATTCATTTGCAGTGTGGTCCCCTCTCCCCCTTCCCAGGCTGGGTGATGCAGGGAAGCGGAGGAGCAGAGGAGATGGGCTGCTACTCACAGGTGATGCCACTGGATCAGAATCTGGTTCCCATCAGAATTTGCTCCTTTGCTGTCTCTGATCAGGCTCCAGTGACGTGAACATGGAACAGCGTTTCTTGTAAGGCTGAAACATCTGAGGCTGAGATCAAGTTATAAACAAGCAAAAGGCGACTTCTAAAATCTACATCTGTGAAGAAAACTTCTCTGTCTGTAGGATGATTTTGCTATACAAAAAGCTCAAGGAATGAAACAGGTATAATTGTCCCCGCTCTGTGGGAGGGGATTTTTTTTTTCTTAAGTCAGGTCACTTTTACGGGTCAGTATTTAATTGGGAACAACCTTCAACTATCTATAAAAATTGTCTTGCATTTGTGTAAACTTTTTAATCAGAGCAGGGTCAAGCTGAAGAATGCCCATTAACTCATGTGATGCTGGCTCCTTATTCAACTTTTTCTTCTTTAACTGCATGTTCTAACCCTTAGCCTGCAAGACATCCCAGTGTCGAACGCTCTTGCTTTAGACTGTACATTCAGCTCCAATGTCACATCAGCATTTTCTCAGTTCCCACTTCAGGCAGGCCAGTGAGTTTTATGATAGCTCCAACTCAGTTATCATGATTGAATCTTTAATAATCCAAAGGTTTTTCAAGTTTGATTGAATAAAATTCTTTGAATAATAATAATGAAAATATCATTTGCTGAAGCCGCTGCCCTCACTGGCAAACAATCTGCTTCCTGCAATCAAAGGGGGCTAAAGCAGGGAAGTGGGAGGGGTGGGATGGACAGAATTTGTGTAGGAGACAAAAGGTGTCCAGAGGAGGGTGAAAGGGAGCAGGGGGTGCACTAGGGAGAGGAAGGAGAAGGGCAGATGGGTGAAATCGGGGAGGCACTGGGGTTCAGAAAGGGGAGATGCACGGCCCGTTTGCAGGGTATACGTTCTCCTGGCACTTATGTTTCTGACTCTGGCCGTGCGCACCGCTGCCCCATTCTAGGAATGAGGTGTCTGTCTCCCACCTAAGCTCCAGAGTGAGTCATGGACCAGGGGAAGATCAGCATTCAGCTGCCCATCTTGCATGTAGGGCCTGTTCCTCCCAGCACGGCTACCAGATTGGGTCCCATTCAAACATCTGTTCAGCGGAGGAAGTGGTGCTGGTGCCCATTTTATAACTTCTAGCCCAGTAGATAAAGCACTCAGCTGGAATGTGAGGAATCCAAGTTCAATCTCACCCCTCTGCCAAAAAGTATTTGAACCGTGTGTCTCTCACTGCTCAGACGGGCGTGATAACCACTGTGATGGGGCCCCCGGGGTGCAACCTGGTCTGTGGAACTGCTGGGCCCTCTGTCCCGCCATCCTGGGCTGCCCCTCACACTGTGATGCTGATGACAAGCTACAAAACCTTTGGCAGGTGCTGCACTTACACAGCCATTCACTTGCAGTGACACACCCAAGTGAGTTACATGAATGCTTCTCCCAGCCACTCATGACCCAACGGTAGAGAGGCTCCAGCCAGAGCGCTGCCACACTTGGTGCTCTAGCATCAGCAGTGAGAGCAGCAGTCCGAAAGGCTGGATCCTGCACTCATCTCTACTGGGGTGGTCACTGTTCTGAACTAGGTCTGTTGATTAATCACAGTTAACTCACGCGATTAACTAAAAAAATTAAATGATTAAAAACAATTTTAAATTAATCATGATTAATCACAGTTTTAATCGCACTGTTAAACAGTAGAATACCAATTGAAATGTATTCAATATTTTTGGATTTTTTTCTACATTTTAAAATATATTTATTTCAATTACAACACAGAACACGTTGGAGGGAGCTGGGTTTGGTGGGGGAGGCAGCAGTTGCGGCTGGGCAGTCTCCATGGAGGACAAGGTTCTTCTCGCTGTAGAGGATTTTACATCATACATTAATAATAGGGTGACCAGACAGCAAGTGTGAAAAATCGGGACGGGTTGGGGGGTAATAGGAGTCTATATAAGAAAAAGACAGAAAAATCGGGATTGTCCCTATAAAATCGGGACATCTGTGTGACGGGTTGGATCACAGAAACCCCCTTGGGAGCTGCCACCCAATGTGCAAAGACTACCCCTGCTTCTGTTTTCCCTGCCAGCTCAGGATTCCAGCACCCTGTCTTGCTGAGCCAGCCACTCCTGTCCGGCTCCAACACAGGCCCAGGGTCTGAATCACTTGTCCCAAAGCTGCAAGTTTACCTGAAAACAGCTCACAGGAGTGTGCTTGTCTTTAGCACTCAGATGCCCAACTCCCAATGGGGTCTAAACCCAGATAAATCCGTTTTACCCTGCATAAAGCTTATGCAGGGCAAACTCATAAATTGTTCGCCCTCTATAACACTGATAGAGAGATATGCACAGTTGTTTGCTCCCCCAGGTATTAATACATACTCTGAGTAAATTACTAAATAAAAAGTGATTTTATTAAATACAGACAGTAGGATTTAAGTGGTTCCAAGTAGTAACAGACAGAACAAAGTAAGTCACCAAGCAAAATAAAATAAAATGCGCAAATCTATGTCTAATCAAACTAAATACAGATAATCTCACCCTCAGAGATGCTTCAGTAAGTTTTTCTCAGACTGGACACCTTCCAGGCCTGGGCACAATTCTTTCCCCTGGTACAGCTCTTGTTCCAGCTTAGGTGTTAGCTAGGGGATTCTCCATGATGGCTCCTCTCCCTCTCTGTTCTCTTCCACCCCTTTATATATCTTTTGCATAAGGCGGGAACCCTTTGTCCCTCTGGGTTTCCACCCCCTCCCCTCACTGGAAAAGCACCAGGTTAAAGATGGATTCCAGTTCAGGTGACATGATCACATGTCACTGCAAGACTTCATTACTCACTTGCCAGCACACACATATACAGGGAGACTCACAGGTAAACAGCCATCTGCAGACAATGGGAGGCATCAAGATTCCAAACCATCATTAATGGCCCACACTTTACATAATTACAATAGGCCCTCAGAGTTACATTTTATATTTCTAGTTTTAGATACAAGAGTGGTACATTTCTACAAATAGGATGATCACACTCAGTAGCTTATAGGAAATAGGTTTTAGACCTTTTTATAGGAAATACCTGAGTGTGTCTCAGTCTTTTTCTCTGTCATGATGAAAACACAGGTCTAGGAGTTCAGAGTGGTGATGCTGTTATCAATATGAAAGCCTGAAATCTCACCTCTTATCCTTTCCCTCTCCAGACACTCTGCCGTCTGCACTGGAGACAAAAAGAGGGGAACCTGTAGGAGCTCACAGACAGGGTGAGTTTGCAGGTGGAGCTTGTCTTTAAATTATGAGAAAATTCCAGTGAAAACATCTTCATGAGATTGTAGCTAAAGTTACCAACCAAACCGAAAGCGACCATGACACACAGCCCTAAAAATAAGTCATTAAACTGTGAGAAGATCCAGAGGCACTGGAACCAGGGGGCCAGGCCCCCCTACTTTTTAACATGGGCATAGTTTGTAGTAGGCAGTGGCAGATTTAGAGTTAGTGAGGCCCTGTGCACAGCTTCTTTTTCGCCCCCCACCCCTCTCGGGACCCAGCCAAGAAAAAGAACATTCTCTCTTATCTCCCCCCTGTTTTTCATTCTTTGTTTCCCTTCATCCTCCTCCTTTATTATACGTAATAGGAAGTAAATGAAAATAAAGTGAGGTCCCTTGATTGGGGCAGAGGGTTGGGGTGCAGGAGGGGGTGTGGAGGTCAGGTTCCGGGCGGGAGTTTGAGTGCTGGGTACGGGCTCTGGATTGGGGCAGGGGGTTGGGAGTGTGTGGGGGGGAAGGGGTGCAGGCTCTGGGAGGAAGTTTGGGTGCAGGCTCTGGGCTGAGCCAGGGTGTTGGGGTGCGTGGTGGGGGCGGTGCTTATCTCAGGCAGCGCGGCTCCAAAAGTGATCGGCAGACCCCTCTGGCAGCGGCTCCTTGGGAGGCTTCAATGGGAACTGCAGAGTCAGTGCTCGAGGCAGGGGCAATGCACGGATACACACACCCTCCTCCCAGGGGGTGCAGGTACATGCCGGCCACTTCTGGAAGTGGCACGGAGGAAGTGAGGCAGAGCAGGCAGAGAGCCACCTTAGCCCTGCTCGCTGCTGATGGCATGTCTCTGCACGCCCCTTGGGGGAGGAGGGCAGTGGGTCAGGGAGCACGCGGAGCCGCCTTCCCCTTCCCCCCCCCCGCCAGGGGCACGCAGAGATGTGCCAGCTGCCAGCCACTTCCGGGAGCAGCGTGGGGCCACCAGCCACAGCCTGCAGGTAGCCTGCCTGTCTGAGCCCTGCTGCGTTGCTGCATTTTGGGCCCCCCTCCCCCTCTCAGCCCAGGGCAGGTGGAGGGTCGGGGCGCTCCACAGTGGCCAAGGCTCCCAGCATGGTCAGGGGGCGGGACCTCAGTGGGAAGAGGAGATGTAGGGCAGGGCCATGGAGGGGGTGGGGCAACAGAATGCCGGACCTCATGTCCCCCCCGCCCCCAATTCTACCAAGGTTCAGGAACTCCTGTGGAGATCCCAAGCTGACATCACACAAACAATCCTGACACCAACCTTAGTGCTCAGTTCATGCCCATGCTGATGAACAGAAACACTCTCACTGAGCAGCACCCGAACAGAGCTCTCTGCCCTGAGGGCTGACACATCCCTCTGCTTTACCTGGTGCAGGGGGTCTCCCCATCGCTCTTCTCCAACATGCTGCCTTTCCTGTGGGCGGGGCTGGGCTCTCCCATTGGAGCTGCTCCCTGCTTCCTGGATAGGGGAGTGGCTCTCCCTGTGATGGTGGCAGCTCCTCCCTTCTCTCTGGGCTGGGGATGGGGCTACCCCACCTAATGCCACTTTCTACTCTCTGGTATTAAGCAGCTCTTCCCCATTGCTGCATCTTCCTCTCTGTTCCCTGGCCTGGGAGTGGAGGCTGCATTAGGGAAGGGAGCTTCCCCCTGGGGCTTAAAGTTGGTACGTGCTTCTTCTGCTCCCTTCTCATTAAAAGCTTCTGACACCTTCCTGGCTGTGTCTGTGCTGCTGGGAATGGAGCAGCCCCAGAAGGGAAAGCTGGGAGCTGAAGCCTCTCCAATAAATGAGAAACTAGTGAAGTGGGTCCCAATACAAAGAAAGAGGAACTGCAGTGACATCTCTGCTCAGTGTCAGGTGCCCAGGACAGAGGCAGCTCCCTGGGATCCAGGCCTGTCCCAGCCAGAACAGGGCTGCTGGGGAGTGTGAGAAATGGTCCCAGCCTCCCCCAGGGCCGAGCTCTGCCCCTAACACTCTGATTCTCTCTCCCCAGTGAATGTGACTCTGGATCCAGACACGGCTCATCCCCAACTCGTCCTGTCTGAGGATCGGAAAAGTGTGAAATGGGCAGACACAAGGCAGCGACTGCCCAACAATCCTGAGAGATTTGATCCTGAGCCCTGTGTGCTGGGCTGTGAGGGATTCACCTCGGGGAGACATTGCTGGGAGGTGGAGGTTGGCAGTGGGGAAGGCTGGGCTGTGGGGGTGGCCAGAGAGTCTGTGGGGAGGAAGGGAGGGATCAACCGTAGTCCTGAGGGGGGGATCTGGGCCCTGGAGCGATGGGGGGGGCAGTTCCAGGCTCTCACCTCCCCTGTAACCCCCCTGCAATGGCGCCGGGCCCCCAGCAGGATCCGGGTGTGTCTGGACTGTGACCGAGGGCAGGTGACATTTATCGATGCTGGTGATGAGGCCCCGATCTTCACTTTCCCACCGGGCTCCATCCCTGGGGGGAGAATTCGACCCTGGCTCTGTGGGGAATGGAGATCCCGGCTCAGACTGTGTCCCTGAGACACTGGGGGGGGAGGGGGGAAATAGCCTCTGTAGCTTCACACACCCTAATCTCTGTGACCTCTCCCTGTGGACTTTCTATCATTCTGTCTCTTTGACCCTGGAGGTTGCTTCCAGTCTCAACTCTGTGCAGCCTCTGGACTCTCAAACCGTAGAGAGTAGTGAGTGAGTGAGTGAGGCAGAGAAGCCGATCTCATCACTGCCCCAGGCATTGTGCAGCCTCTTTGCCACTGTCCTCTATGAGCCAAGAGGACTGTGGGGATCCTGGGTCAGACAGTGCCACTGAGACATGGCGGTGTGCGGGGAGGAACAGCCCACAGGGAATGAAACAATGGGCTTTTCTCGCCACAGTCATCCTAGCCCCTGGCTGGGGCCAGGGGGATTCCTGTCTTTCCAACCATCTGGCCTCTTAGCTCTATGACCCCTGGAGGCTCCTCTACACTACCTCCCTGCAGCACCAGGGGTTGGAGGGGGAAGCGGTGAAGAACCCCTGGAGCTGCAGAAGGAGCAGAGGGCCCCTGAGTGGCAGATGTGGGGTCTGCAGGGTCAAAACTGAAGGAGGGGCTGGGGGGCAGAATTAAAGGTCAGGCTGGGGACAGGCAGATGTGGGAGTGGCAGGGTCACAGAATTAATGGGAGTTTTGGGGAGAAGCTGGAGACTCTGCACCAGCAGGGATACTAGCAGAGGGATAGCTAGGGACTGGGGAGTGTGCATTCATCACAATATCCAGTAGAAATGAATGGTTAGCATACACATGTTCCGCATCGATAGAAGGGTTTTTTCCCATCAATGCAGTTAATCCACCTCTGGGAGAGGCAGTAGTTAGGGCAACAAAGAATTCTTCCCTTGACCTATCTGCATCTACATCGGGGTTAGATCGACCTAAATACATCACACATGGTGTGAAATTTTTCACAGCTCTGAGCAATGTAGCTAGGTCACCCTAAGGGTTAGCGGTGGACCAGGTCTCAGGATGAATAAGGGTATGTCTACACTACATTGGCTAGAGTGGCACAGCTACAACGCTACAGCTGTGTCCCTGACGTGCCGTAGTGTAGATGCTTCCTACATTGACAGAAGTGTTTTTTCCATTGCTATAGTTAATCCCCCTTTCTGAGAGGCCGTAGCCAGGTCATCAGAGGAATTCCATTGTCTGCCTAGGCGGTTAGGTCTGAAATAAAAATTATTCTACTTAACTGCCAGGGGGCAAATTTTGTCACGTACACATGGGAGAAAGAAGAAGGGAGATATGCAGCATCAGTTATGGATAGTCTTAACTCAGGAAGTTCCTTCGAGAGGAAATGAAGCCAAACTACAACCCTGCAGACAATAGAACTTTCTGTGCCTGAGTCCTGTAGATAACTAACTGCTTGGTTTGCAAAATAACGCAAGGGAGAGGGGGCAAGTAGATGAACAATAAGGGGTCATAAGAGGGGCAGATATATGTAACTTGCTAATTATGAATGATAATGATAGCAAATTTTGGCCAATCATAGAGCGATAGATTATCATAGTCAATTGTATATAATACTTTGGTGTAAGTGTTTTGGGGGTTCTTGCTGACTTATAAGCTTGAACCCAATTGCAATTGAAATAAACGGATCGCCCCTCCCGGGGCTCCTTGCTTCACTAGCTGTGTCCGTCTCTCCTTATTCCTCAGCTGGAACGGACAGGAATTTCTACCACAGGTTCATCTAGCTGTGGCACTCAGCGCACACAATGTTTCACAGCCCTGGGTGACATCATTAGGTTGATCTAAGTGTTAAGTGTAGAGCAGGCCTAAGAGGGGTTTCCCTGGAGCTGGCTGAAAACACAGGGGCTGAGGGATTGGCTGGCAGCTTGGTGTGTATGAGGCAGAAAGCCAAGAGAAGTAGTCATGCATGTGAGCCCAGCAGGAAACTGGGAGACAGAGCTTGCTTCAGGCACAGGGTTCCCTGGAAACACATGGATTTCTGAGTAAGGAAACTGCCGGCTGCTGTTTGTTTGTTCCATGTACAGGGCACAGGAATGTGTGGACATTGTTTGTAACTAATTAAGATTGCACCAAAGAAATACCTGACTCCTATAATCAATTTCTCCTCCCAGTGGAAGAACCTAGCAAGGCCCCAAACACTGGCTAACTGCTGAGGTCAAAGGAGCGATGGTACAACCCAGGTCAGAATCTAGACCTGTGGAGGCAAATGCGTTGGTGGGAAACATTTGCGGGAGCTCCAGCAGCAAAGAGCCTGTGCAGAGGAGCAGATTGCTGCTAACTGTGGACCTGAGCATGTCCAGTTTTGTGTGCTGAGCAGTCCCCATTGTCCCTTCTCTTTGGCCTGACACTCCTCTGCCCAGAGTCAGACAAAAGCCAAACTAGAATCCCTGGCTCGTATTTCCCCCCAGCAGAACCAGTCCACACAGCGATTATGGTCTCAGTATTGGGCCAAGGGAGAAAAAATGACAGGAAGAGATTGGGGCAGCTGGAACAGGGTGGGGGATGGGGATGGGGTGGGGGGATGCATAGGATTGTTACTTTCCCTTCTGTGCATGGAGTTTTACAAAGATTAACCTTAAAATCTTCTTTCCAGCTCTTAGCTGGCATTTTGAAGGGACTGGCCTGTGACTTTTACACTGTAACATCATAGAGCTTAGAGGATTTACCATAATATCACCCTTCAGCTCAAGGGTTGCTCCTCCTGATTAATGAGCTGTTTACGTTTTCATGCCTTGTCACTAGCACACACCAGCTGCCTCTGACCTTAACCCAGGACGTTCCTGTAGCCCAGCTGATCCCAAGGGGGGTGCAGCTAGATATTCAGCAACACACAGCCAAGCCAAGGCTCTTCTACATGCACATTGTCACTGTAATAACTCAATGGGGTTTAGTTCCCACCTAGTGTTGTTTCAGTGCAAGTCTGTGTGTGACTGTGGACACCCTCATTGTGAATTAAGAATGGCTTGGTTCGATTGAGGGCACGTCTGTGATGGAGTAGAAGCAAGAGGAAGACCAAAGACAGGGTAGGCCCACTGCTTAGTGACGAGGGAGAAACAGTAACAGGAAACTTGGAAATGGCAGAGATGCTTAATGACTTCTTTGTTTCGGTCTTCACCGAGAAGTCTGAAGGAATGCCTAACATAGTGAATGCTAATGGGAAGGGGGTAGGTTTAGCAGATAAAATAAAAAAAGAACAAGTTAAAAATCACTTAGAAAAGTTAGATGCCTGCAAGTCACCAGGGCCTGATGAAATGCATCCTAGAATACTCAAGGAGCTAATAGAGGAGGTATCTGAGCCTCTAGCTATTATCTTTGGAAAATCATGGGAGACGGGAGAGATTCCAGAAGACTGGAAAAGGGCAAATATAGTGCCCATCTATAAAAAGGGAAATAAAAACAACCCAGGAAACTACAGACCAGTTAGTTTAACTTCTGTGCCAGGGAAGATAATGGAGCAAGTAATTAAGGAAATCATCTGCAAACACTTGGAAGGTGGTAAGGTGATAGGGAACAGCCAGCATGGATTTGTAAAGAACAAATCATGTCAAACCAATCTGATAGCTTTCTTCGCTAGGATAACGAGTCTTGTGGATAAGGGAGAAGCTGTGGATGTGGTATACCTAGACTTTAGTAAGGCATTTGATACGGTCTCGCATGATATTCTTATCAATAAACTAGGCAAATACAATTTAGATGGGGCTACTATAAGGTGGGTGCATAACTGGCTGGATAACCATACTCAGAGAGTTGTTATTAATGGTTCCCAATCCTGCTGGAAAGGCATAACGAGTGGGGTTCCACAGGGGTCTGTTTTGGGACCGGCTCTGTTCAATATCTTCATTAACGACTTAGATATTGGCATAGAAAGTACGCTTATTAAGTTTGCGGATGATACCAAACTGGGAGGGATTGCAACTGCTTTGGAGGACAAGGTCATAATTCAAAATGATCTGGACAAATTGGAGAAATGGTCTGAGTTAAACAGGATGAAGTTTAACAAAGACAAATGTAAAGTGCTCCACTTAGGAAGAAAAAATCAGTTTCACACATACAGAATGGGAAGAGACTGTCTAGGAAGGAGTACGGCAGAAAGGGATCTAGGGGTTATAGTGGACCACAAGCTAAATATGAGTCAACAGTGTGATGCTGTTGCAAAAAAAGCAAACATGATTCTGGGATGTATTAACAGGTGTGTTGTGAGCAAGACACGAGAAGTCATTCTTCCGCTCTACTCTGCTCTGGTTAGGCCTCAGCTGGAGTATTGTGTCCAGTTTTGGGCACCGCATTTCAAGAAAGATGTGGAGAAATTGGAAAGGGTCCAGAGAAGAGCAACAAGAATGATTAAAGGTCTTGAGAACATGACCTATGAAGGAAGACTGAAAGAATTGGGTTTGTTTAGTTTGGAAAAGAGAAGACTGAGAGGGGACATGATAGCAGTTTTCAGGTATCTAAAAGGGTGTCATAAGGAGGAGGGAGAAAACTTGTTCACCTTAGCCTCTAAGGATAGAACAAGAAGCAATGGGCTTAAACTGCAGCAAGGGAGGTCTAGGTTGGACATTAGGAAAAAGTTCCTAACTGTCAGGGTGGTTAAACACTGGAATAAATTGCCTAGGGAGGTTGTGGAATCTCCATCTCTGGAGATATTTAAGAGTAGGTTAGATAAATGTCTATCAGGGATGGTCTAGACAGTATTTGGTCCTGCCATGCGGGCAGGGGACTGGACTCGATGACCTCTCGAGGTCCCTTCCAGTCCTAGAATCTATGAATCTATGAGTAGGGTGTATTAATATTGGTAAAGTTGCCGGGGAATTTTACTAATTTACTGTCTGCATTAATACTAGATGGTGATGGGAAATATGGGCATGACTTCACTGAGGGATGACACTTGACGGCCAGCACGGCTGCCCTTCATAACCTGAGCCCAGGAGGAGCTTGGGGTAGGGTTACCGTCCGTCCGTATTTCCCCAGAAATGTCCGGCTTTTGCGTCTTTAAATAGCCATCCGGGAGGAATTGGAAACAAGGTTAAAAGGTCCGGGATTTTTCCCCCTTCCCTCCCTCCCTCCCTTCCATGCAGAGTGCGGCGCGGCTGATTGGGTGGCTCGGCCTGATTGAACCGCTCCCATTGGCTTCCAGCAGCCAGAGCCCCTCTCCTGCTCCCCTCAGCTGCCTGCAGCCCGGTGTAATGACACAAACAGCCTCACCGGCAGCGTGTTTTGCCTACACGTGGAGCCAGCATCTGACCAGCATGGGCATGATAAGGGGAGTCCCGGGGGGCAGTCAGGGAGCAGGGGGATGGTTGGATGGGTCCCGGCCTCCACCTGCCACCCCCCCTCCACGCGTCATCCCCCCGCGGGTCCCACCTTCCCCCACCTCTCCCATGCCTGCTTGTGCTGCCCACATTCCTACGCCCTCCAGGAAGCAATGGCTGTCTGCTGCCCCAGGGTCCTAGTGCTCCCCATCCACTAATGGCAAGGCAGGCTGCCCTTACCCACCCTTCCACCCTAGCCCTGAGCCTCTCCAATGCCCCAAACCCCTCATCCCCAGTCCCAGCCCTCACCCCCTGCACCCTAATCCTCTGCCCCAGCCCTGAGCCCCCTCCTGCATCATGAACCCCTCATCCTCAGCCCCAACCCTCATCCCCCCACACCCTAATCCTCTGCTCTATCCCTGAGCCCCCTCCTGCATCATGAATCCATCATCCTCAGACCCACAGCCATCACCCCTGCACCCCCCATCCCCAAACTCCCTCCCAAACCCCCTACCCCTTCACACACACACCCTCCTGCCCTCAAACTCCCTCCCAAAGCCTGCACCCTCTCCCTTTGCACTGCCTCCCACCCCCAAACTCCATCCCAGAGCCTGCACCCCTCACCCCCTCCTGCACACCCACCCCCTGCCCCAGCCCAGAGCCTGCACCCAACACCCAAACTCTATCCCAGAGCCTGCACCCTGCACCTCTCCTGCACCCTAATCCCCAGCCCAGGACCTGCACCCCAGACCTCCTCCCCCCACCCAACCTCCCTCCCAGAGCCTTAGGCAGGTGGGGGGGGCAGGTTCTGGGCACCACCAAAATTTCTACAAACCTGCCACCCATGCGAGTGGATAAGGGTCGGGGCAGTCAGGGGACAGGTAGGGTCCTAGGGGGGCAGTTAGGGTGGGTGGTTATCAGCAGGGGGCAGTCAGGGGACAAGAAGC
This sequence comes from Emys orbicularis, assembly GCF_028017835.1. NCBI lineage: Eukaryota > Metazoa > Chordata > Testudines > Emydidae > Emys > Emys orbicularis. Next base: position 9,591,143 of record NC_088695.1, on the reverse strand, counting down.
AGGGGGGTTGGGAGTTCTGAGGGGGGCAGTCAGGGGGTGGGAAGTGGGAGGGAGTGGATGTGGGTGGGGCGGGGCTAGGGTGGGGCTCCCCCCCGTGTCCTCTTTTTTGATTGTGGAAATATGGTAACCCTACTGGAGAACTCCTGTCTACCCGACCCTCTGGCCTCTTAGCTCCATGACCCCTGGAAGCTCCTCCCCCTCCCTCCCTGCAGCACCAGGTATGGGAGGGGGAGGGGTGAAGAACTTCTGGGGAGCAGGAGGAGAAAAGGGACCCTGGGGGTAGATGTGGGGGCTGCGGGGTCACAACTAGTGGAGGGGCTGGAGTCAGAATTGATGTGGGGTTGGGGGGCAGAATTAATATGGAGCTAGAGACAGGCATATGTGGGGTGGCAGAGACACAGAATTAGTTAATTGGGATTTGGCATTTTGGGAAGAAGCTGGAAGCTCCGCACCAGCCCAGAACCTGGGAGAAAGAGCCCCAGGGACTGGGGAGTGTGCGTTCATCCCAACATCCAGTAAGAATGAGTGACTAGTGTAGACATTTCCTACATCGATAAAAGAGGTTTTACCATCAATGCAGTAAATCCACCTCCAGGAGAGGCAGTAGTTAGGGCAACAAAGAATTCTTCCCTTGACCTATCTGCATCTACATCAGGGGTTAGATCGACCTAACTACATCACACGGGGTGTGAAAGTTTTCACAGCTCTAAGCGATGTAGCTAGGCTGACCTAAGTTTTAGGTGTAGACCAGGTCTCAGGAAGAATACTCAGGAAGAATACCACTACTACAGCACAGCTACAGCTGTGTCGCTGAAGTCCCATAGTGTAGATGCATCCAAAAGTGTTTTTTCCACCGCTCTAGTTTATCCCCCTTTCTGAGAGGTTGTAGCCAGGTTACCGGCAGAATTCCATTGTCTGCACCGGGGGGTTAGGTCGATCTAGCTGTGACACTCAGAACACACAACATTTCCCAGCCCTGAATAACATCACCAGGTTTATCTAAGTGTTAAGTGTAGAGCAGGCCTAAGAGGGGGTTCCCTGGAGCTGGCTGAAAACACAAGGGCTGAGGGATTGCCTGGCAGCTTGTTGTGCGGGAGGCAGAAAGCCAAGAGAAGCAGTCGTGAGTGTGATCCCAGGAGGAAACGGAGAGACAGAGCTGGCTTCAGGCACAGGGTTCCCTGGAAAGGCAGACGTGAAGTTCTGAGTAAGGAAACTGCCGGCTGCTGTTTGTTTGTACCGTGTTCAGGGCACAGGAATGTGTGGACATTATTTGTAACTAATAAAGATTGGACCAAAGAAATACCTGACTCCGATAATCAATTTCTCCTCCCAGTGGAAGAACGTAGCAAGGCCCCAAACACTGGCTAACTGCTGAGGTCAAAGGAGCAATGGTACAACCCGGGTCAGAATCTGGACCTGTGGAGGCAAATGCGTTGTTGGGAAACATTTGCGGGAGCTCCAGCAGCAAAGAGCCTATGCAGAGGAGCAGATTGCTGCTAACTGTGGACTTGAGCATGTCCAGCTTTGTGGGCCGAGCAGTCCCCATTGTCCCTTCTCTCAGGCCTGACACTCCTCTGCCCAGAGTCAGACAAAAACAAAACATGGAACCCTGGCTTGTATTTCCCCCCAGCAGAACCAGTCAACACAGTGATTATGGGCTCGGTATTGGCCCAATGAGAAAAAAATGACAGGAAGAGATTGGAGCAGCTGGAACAGGGTGGAGGATTGGAGTGGGGAATAGGTTGGATTGTTACTTTCCCTTTTGTGTTTGGAGTTTTACAAAATTAAAACCTAAAATCTTCTTTCTAGCTCTTAGCTTGTGTTTTGAATGGGCTGGGCTGTAACCTTCCGACTGCGATGACATAAATCTTAAAATTACCATAAAATCACCCTTCAGCTCAAGGGTTGCTCTGGATTAATGAGTTGTTGCCATTTTCATGCCACCAGCTGCCTCTGACCTTAACCCAGGGAGCCCCTGCAGCCTGGCTGGTCCCAGGCAGGTGGTTAGATGTTCAGCAAGACACAGCCAAGCCAAGGCTTCTCTGCACACACATTGTAGCTGAAATAACTCAAGGGGGTTTAGTTCCCACCTATAGTTGTTTTAGTGAAAGTCTGTGTGTGGCTGTGGACATCCTCATTGTGTATTAATATAACCCTTCTGCCGGGGGGAGCTGGAAGCAACCAGGACTGGGTTCAATATCTAGGGGTTCCTTTTCAACGATACAACAGAACCGGCTCTAGCCTCCACCCAGTAATCTGAGAAAATTACACACAACCCCCGGGGCACCTCTGGGAGGCAATACTTCCCCTCTGGCAAGCACAGAGTGTAGAAAAGAAACTTTTAATGAAAGGAGGTAATCACACAGCATTCATTTGGGAAAATGCTGCAAGCTGGATTAATAAACATAAAACCATGAGCAAAACAACCACCCTGGAGTACATTGGGCAGTGACCTTTTGTCTCAGGTTCTTAATTCAAGCAACCAAAAGTTCCTTTAATGTACCCGTCCCTTCTCCCTCTGCCACACTCACAGTGAAAACCCAGAATTTACAGGTGCATCTGCAGAGTTCACCTCTCCCCCTGGTGGGGGGTGGGGGAGGTGCATCTTGCTTGCTCCGCTGTCCAGGCATTTGCTCTGGCACTGGGTGCCTTGCCAGCCACTCACAGCTCTACTTACCACTGCACCAGCTGCTCAGCCAGTTATTGGCTCGCTGCCCCACACTCTCTGGGGGATATTTTCAAGCTTAGCACAGCTTTCAATGATTTCAGCTGCTAGTGGATGAGCCTCACTGGTAGCACAGACAGGGCAGTCTATTGTATCAGAGAAACTCTCCTAAAGAAGATCTAATGCTTAGACCTGATGATCAGTGATTTCAACTCTATTAGTATGTAACAAGACTCCCCATTGAATCTTAACCAGCTCTGTGATTACATGGTGGACACAGAAAGAATCAGATAGCATCCAAGGCTTCTATCATCTAGTACAGATATCTCACCACCCCCTCACACCTCCACTAGTCTTTGGCACCAACATCTCCTGCACAGCAAGTGCAGTTTAGTTGAGGGTGAGCCCCTCAATCAGGGTATGCCAAGCACAGTTCTGCTGCCCACAACAAGGATAACAACCCTTTAGTACCTCTGCCCCCAATAACAAACTGACTTGTGATCCAACACCATCCAAAAGTGATCATTTGGGCAAAGCAGCCCCATCATGCTGCGCACCGAGGCAGGGTGGGTGTGTCCATGCAAACAAGGGCAGCTCCTGAAGTCCACTGCCCCAGCTCATCAGTAGGTGGCAGAAGATAGCTCATTCAGACCCTACTTACATTAAGAATGGCCTAGTTCAGTTGAGAGTATGTCTACACAGCACCCGGGAGGTGTGATTCTCAGCTGGGGTACATGTAAACATGATAACACTGCTGGAGCGAGCACACTACCAATTGCAGTGAGGCTGCGGCCGCAAGAGGATGGATTGGACTAGCTGCTGGAGCGGAAGCAGCCACAGTGCCCCATGGAAGGGGAATCCCAGTGGTGCAGGGGGGCTTCAACCAGTGCTCCAGGGCACAGGCTGTGGGGGTGGCTGCCTTTAGGTTGGACAGGTTGTGCTGGAACCCTATTGCCTGGCCCCAGGATGGGGATAGATTTCACTCCCCGTCCCCCCTGCACTTCAGATGGAGAACCCCTGCAGAGACCCAGTGCAGTCCTGGCCAAAAAAGCCTCCAGAACCAACCTCTGGAGATTGGCCAGGAACACCGCAGGCAGGCACAGGGTGTTGAGCCAGTGCCAGAGCATGGACAGGACAAGTTGGTTAAGCACCAGCGCTCTCCCCTGGAGGGAGAGGCACTGGAGAAGTCCTGTCCAGCCCCGCAGCTGCCCAGCCACCCTGGCCTCTAAACCGTGCCAGTTCTCCGGCAGAGATGGATGCGTGGCAGAAAGGTAAATGCCAACATAGAGCAGCGGACCCATGCTCCACTGGATGGCCTGAAGCACAGGAGGGAGGGAGCTGGCCTGCCACCCAGCCCTGAACACCAGGCCAGAGCTCTTGACCCAGTTGACCCGGGTGGAGGAGGCTGCTGAATAAGCAGCTTGGCAGGCCTCCACCCTCACCAGGTCATCCGGGTCCTGGACTATGAGGAGCTGGTCATTGGCATATGCCGCCAGGACCAGCCGCACCTCCGGCTCATGCAGCACGAACCCCGTCAGCCTCTTACGAAGGAGGAAGGGTTCAATGGTCAGAGTATACAACTGATCCGACAGCGGACAGCCTTGACACACTCCTTGCCCGAAGCTGACAGGTGCAGTCAGGGTCCGGTTGAGCCTGACCAGACACTCCTCAGAGGCATACAGCACCTGGAGAAACCCCATAATATGGGGCCTGAAGCTGAATGCCCACAGAGTGCCCAGGAGAGACCCGTGGTCCATCCGGTTGAATGCCTTCTACTGATCCAACGACAGGAGGGCGAACGACAGATCATCTCTACACCCAAGCTCCAAGAGATCCCGGACCACATAAAGATTATCGAAGACGGTACGGCCCGGGATGGTGTAGGTCTGTTCGGGATGGACCACGTCCGCCAGCACGGACCCCAGCCACAGCAAGATGGCCTTTGCCACGACCTTACAGTCCGTGCTGAGGAGCGAGAGGGGATGCCAATTCCGGAATTCGCGAAGGTCCCCCTTCTTTGGCAGTAAGGCGAGCACCACCCGCCTGCATGACAGGTGGAGGACCCCGCTCTCCAAGGACTCGGCCCAGAGGGTGGCAAGGTCCGGGCCGAGGACATCCCAGAATACGTGGTAGAACTCCACTGTCAGCCCATCCATGCCCAGAGATTTATTGGTGGGCATGCGGCGGAGGGCTTCCGAGAACTCAGCCACAGTGAGAAGCAGCTCCAGCCGGTCCCAGTTGCCCGTGCTGCCCATTGGGAGTTCGTCCCAAAGCACTCCGCAGGCATCAGCATCAGTTGGATCTGGGGAGAAAAGGCCAGTGTAGAAGGTCCAGGCCCTCTCGCGCATCTCCACTGGATCCGTGAGTGGGGTATCGTCAGCTGCCAAAAGGCAGATGACGTGCTTTTTTCGAAGAAGCAGGGTATAGAAGAAGCAGGATCCACAATCCATCTCCCAGTACACGCCACAGAGGGTTGGATTCCTGGGGCTGGCGGCCAGATGCCTCTCCAGCTCTAAAACCTCCCGCTCCATCTGCTCTATCACCACATCCCTCTGCTGGCTGATGCCCCAGGTGTGGCTAAGGCAGAAGAGCCGGGCGTAAACCTTCCCCACATCTCACCACTGCTGTGCTGAGGGAAAGGCATGCGTCTGGTCCTGCCAGGCCAGCCAGAACTCCCGGAAGTATGCCACAAAGCCCACTTCCTCCAGCAGGCTGTTATTGAAATGCCAATAGGCCGGCCCCGGCCTCTCTGAAGAAAGAGAGGCCGTCACGGCCACCAAATGGTGGTCCAAGAATGGGGCTGGCTGAACGCTGGAGGAGTGGGCCTCAGAGAGATGATATCGAGAAAAATAAATGAGATCCAACCGGGAGTGTCTCGGCGATTGTTCCTCCACCTAGACAAAAGTGAACATAGAATGATCGTCCGGGTGGGGGTCGCACCAGATGTCCACCAGGGAGTGATGAGCTACAATCTCCCTAAGGATGTCTGTGGCAGTCGGGCTTGGCTCCATCCCCATGTGGTCCCGCTCCTCGAGGGTGCAGTTGAAATCTCCGCCCAGGACCAGGCACTCGCGAGGATCTAAACCAGGGCTGGCCTTACCATGAGGAGAACTTGGGCGGCTGTCTCAGGTGCCAGACTGTTGGGGCGCGCCACTAGGACCCAGAGTGTAGAAAATTGTGTCTGCTGCTGGTGCATATGTATTCTCTCTCCTCTAGATGCACAGAGATGGTGGAGTGCTGTGCTGGAGGAAGGAGGGCACAAGAGACATAATAGGCAGGCAGGAGAAAAGGTGAGAGGGAATAACAGAAAGCAGCAGGAGCTGCAGGGAGAGAGAGGAGGAGGAGGAGCCTCTTATGTACCTCTCTAGCACCCACAGGAGCCTGGACTGATTAACACCAGCTTCTCAGGGAGCTTCCTGTTTACTGCTGCTTCCCTGAACCCACTTGAGGAGAACAGGCAGTCAACTGAAGTAGTAGGAGCCAGTTAGGCCCTTAAGATGCTGATATCTTCCTTCACTCAGGCCCTGCTACCAGCCTGCTTATTTGTCCCCTTCAACTGAGTGTCGAGAGCCCCTATAACTGGCACAAAACAGCAGTCATGAGTGAAAGAAGAAAATGTCACTCTGGGGCAGCATTCAGAAAAAGAAAGCAAGCAAAGGAAGCTTTTCTATCTAAGCAGGAAGGAGCTCTCCTGAGATACATAGACACAAATGTTCATAGTGAGCCTTCCGGCCCCAGTGAGGATGTGAGTGGTGAGGAGATGCCTGATATTCCAGTTAGTCAGAGTGCAGGTGACCTACCAGCTACTGCAGCATCCATATCTCTATCTCAAATGGATGCACATTCCTGAAGAAAAGTGTAGATCAGAGAAGAGTGTGGTGGAGGCACAAGAAACAGCTGCTGCTGAGTTTAGTTCCTTAAGTCTAGATGATCCAGGACTGTGGACCCACTTGAGCAGTAGCCTGAGGGACTTCCTTGTACTGCATGGGCCACAGCAAGTGAAAAACTTCATGTTCCCCAAAGACAATGAAAATAGACGTTTCCATCCAACACATTACTGGCGTGAAATCCCCAATGGTGACAAAATGGAGAGGCCATGGCTTATGTACTCCAAAACCCAGAATGCTGCATACTGTTTTGTTGCAAACTCTTCCAGTCTAATGTTCCAGCCACATTGGGTTCTACAGGAACAAAGGACTGGAAAAATCTGGCATGCCATGAGAAGGCAGCAAATCACCAGAGAGTATTCCATAGGTGGAAAGAGCTTGAGATGAGACTAAGGTTAAAGGCCACCATAGATGATCAGCATCAAGAGAAGATTGCATCAGAGTCTCTTTACTGGCAAAATGTTCTGAACAGGCTCATTGCCATTGTGAGAATGCTTGCTACCCAAAACCTAGCACTGCATGGCACTTCAGATCAGCTGTATGTGCAAAACAATGGAAACTTCCTTAAAACTGTGGAGCTGATGGCTGACTTTGATGCTATACTCCAGGAGCATCTAAGAAGAGTCACCACCCAAGAAATGTACACACACCACTACCTTGGAAAAACAATTCAAAATGAGATCATACAGTTACTGGCAACAAAAGTCAAACAGAAGATTGTGGCAGATCTGAAGTCAGCAAGATATTACTCTGTTATTCTGGACTGCACACTTGACATCAGCCATACGGAACAAATGACTTTAGTGGTGCATTTTGTAACAACAACAGAACCTAGTGAAAATGTCCCTGCAGTGGTGACTGTCAGAGAACATTTTCTAGAATGTATTGACATTGATGATACTACAGGAGCTGGCATGACAAATGTGCTTCTTAAAAAGCTGGAAGATACGGGAATTGCGATAGCAGACATGACAGGTCAGGGCTACGATAATGGTGCCAACATGAGAGGAAAGAACAGAGGAGTGAAGACACGGATCCGACAGTTAAACCCTCAAGCTTTTTTTGTTCTATGCAGTTCTCATTCATTGAACTTGGTGGTCAGTGATGCAGCATCAGCTTCTTGCGAGGTTGCTGAATTTTTTAATGTAATTCAAAGCATCTATGTATTTTTCTCTGCATCAACTCATCGATGGCAAATTTTGAAGCAACATCTGGGAACATCCTCTCTGACACTGAAACCACTGAGTGCCATACAATGGGAAAGTTGAGTGGAGGCGATAAAGCCTATCAAACACCAAATTGGAAAGATAGATGATGCCATAGTTGCCATTATGGAGGATAATGCTATGACAGGAACTGTTCATGGGAGAACCGTGGCAGAGGGCAATGGAATCACCAGAAACATACATAACTTCAAATTTCTGTGTGGCTTAGTGTTGTGGCATGACATACTGTTTGAAATAAATGTTGTAAGCAAGAGACTCCAAGTGTTGACCTTGATATATCTGGAGCAATGGAACAACCAGACAAAGCAAAGTCATACCTACAGTCTTACTGGTCAGATGAGGGATTTCAAAATGTTCTGAAGAGTGCACAGAAGTTGGTAGAGGAACTTCACACTGAAGCTATTTTCCCACCTATTCCAGAAAACAAGAGTCACTAAAGAAGATGATATTTTGATTACAAGGCACGGGATAATCCCATAAGAGACTCCAAACAACAATTCAAAGTTGAATTCTTTAACCAGGTGCTAGATTGTGCTATACAGTCAGTTGAAGAATCTTTCATGCAGCTCAAGGCACACAGCAGTATATTTGGGATGTTGTATGATATCCCAAAATTCCTCACTATACCTGAAGACTACCTACCCCAGCGCACTAGAGACAGTGTTGACATGCGCGATATTGATTCGAGTGATCTAGGTGATGAACTGAAAGCCCTTTCAAGATACATTTCAGCAGGATCAACTCCAAAGGCTCTTCTGGAATATATGTGCACAAATAAGATGACCACCCTCTTTTCAAATGCTTTTGTTGCTCTGCGCATATTTCTAACACCTCCTGTAACAGCTGCCAGTGGAGAACACAGCTTCTCCATGCTGAAGTTAATAAAAATACATCTACGCTACACAATGACACAGGGGATGCTGGTCAGCCTTGCAACCAGCTCAATGGAGCATGAGCTGGCCCAGACTGTGGACCATCAGGAAGCAGTTCAAATCTTTGCAACCAAGAAGGCACGGAAAGCACCACTTTGATTATTCAAACAGATAAAAATGCCAGTGTGTACTATGCAGACAAGAAAAGTTACATTTGCTGTTCAGGCATTTGAAAGTTAAGTGTTACTTAAAATTTTTGAACAAGGCATTTTAAGTTGCTAGTTCTCCTTTATTGGGGTAAGTAGCAGAGCAGTACCATGAGAGGAGTAGAACAGGAAGAAGGCAGAATTGAGACCTTTCAAAGTTTTGGCACAAGCGAGGGGGCATGGGGTATCATTTGAGCTCTCCACCTCAGGTGCCAAAATGTTGTGGGCCGGCCCTGATCTAAAGAACCAAGGAAGGCGGATGCCTGCTAGAAGAAATGCACTCGCTCGAGGCTGGATGTCCAGGCATAGACATTGACAAGATGCAATGTCAGTCCTTTCACCCGAGCCCAGAGGTGCAGCAGGCGACCTGGCATGACCTCAATAATCCCCAGCACCTAGGGCTGTAGGTGCGGGGAGAACAGGGTCACCACCCCGGCCTGACATGCTGAGAGGTGGCTAAAGTAGACTCTGTCCCCCCACTGCAGCCGCCAGCTAGATTCAGTGGCTGAATCCACGTGGGTTTCCTGTAGGAAAATAACTGGGTATCCCTTGGCCAACTCCCGCCGGTGAACATCAGCAGGGGAGGCGGCGGAAAACCCAGCACCCGCAACCCGCTTCATACTTTTACAGGGGATCCCTTCTCCCTCACCAATGAGGGGGGCTGCTGGGCTCACGCTCCCCGCTTATGGTGCCTCCCTTGAACAAGCACCCAGCTTCCCGAGGAGGGGGGCTGGCCAGCCGGGTCAGAGACAGGAAGCGAGGGCACTGACGGGAGGGTAAGGGGAAAAAAGGGCAGGGCAGGAGGGAAAGGGACAGACCCCCGAGGCAAGCCCCGCTCCATTCCTGCCACCGGCCCTGCCACCCTCTCCTCCGCAGGCCCTGGTCCACTGGGGCCCACACGCCGGCAATAAAAGGTCCGATGCCCTTCTGGGTATCGGGGGTCCCAGATGCCCCTCCAAGCCGGGCCGGGGGCAGTCCCTCCAAATGTGCCCCACCACCCAGCAGAGAAAGCACTGGGCCTCCCCTGAAGAAGAGTAGACCCGGTACTGGGCCCCTCGATGGGGCACCTGAAGGAGCCCTCCAGAGCCTCCCCATCATATGCCGCCGGCGGTACTTGAATCTGAACCTGCCGGTGGAACGACAAAATGTGGCAGAGGGCAGGGTCCCTGCAGCTCAATGGAAGGGGGCTGAGGACGGAGAGGGGCTTCCCCAGGGTGGAGAGGAACGGCAAAAGGACGGCAATGGGGATGAAGGGAGGAACAGAGGAAAACACCACCTGTACGCCCAGGTCCTCCAAATGCTCAAGGAGGACAGGAACGCCCCCCACCACCAAGCCCCTCTCCACCGCCTCTTGGGCAGCAGCCTCCGACACCAGGAAGAACACCTCCTTCCCAAACACCTTAGAGGCCGCCACCACAGCCGTGGGCCCCACCACCCACACCATCACCCGCATGTAGGTTTCCATGTGGGGCGAGGCCGACACCAGGAGGCAATGCACTCCGTGCTCCCTGGTGAGGGTGGGAAAGGGGCCCCGGCCACCGGGAATGGTAGTCAGGGAGGCAGCTGGAGCAGATGGCAAGGCAGCGAGTGGAGGAGTTGCAGCTACCTGGGCGCACACCCTGGGGGCCGAGGGAGCAGCACGTCCAGGGATGGAGGAGAGAACAATGGATCATTAAAAAAGGGGGGGCGCAGCCGTCAGCAGGGCCGCAGCAAGAGAAGTGACCACTACCATGGGAGGTTTCACCTTCGGGGCAGGGCGCTTGCCCTTCTTCATCCCCCTGCCCTTCCCGCTGGCCAAAGGAGGGTTCTCGGAAGCGGAGGCAGCAGAGGTCACAGCAGCAGCAGCAGCGGAGTCTCGGGAGTCCCTATCCGTGCCCCCCGCTGCCAGTGCCTCAGTGGCAGCAGCGGCAGTCAGCCCGGCAGCGGCGGTCAAGGCAGCCATTGCAAAAGGGAGCAGGAGGGAAGACTCAAAGGGAGCCGCAGGGGCATCCAGGGAAGTCCCACCCCCTGAACCACCCACCACAGGAAGGGAGGGAGAGTGACAGCCACTAGGGCAGGCAACAAAGGGAACGGAGGAAACAGCTACCACCACCCCCTCCCCCCCCCCCCCGTTAGGCTGAAAGCAGCGCAGGAGGGTGCCAACAGAAAGGGACACAGGAAAACAAGGAACACAACCCCCAGCACAGGATGAAGAAACTGGCTCCCCTGGCTGCACTAAGGAAGGGGGCAGGGGCAGAACTAAAACATCAATGAGGAATGTGCCTCAATGAAGGAAATAACTAGAGTGACCAGATCACTGACAGGAAATATTGGGATGCGGGGGGGAGAGAGCAAAAAAAAAATCCCACCAAAAAAAAATGTTAAAAAAAAAAGCCGGTTTGCAGGTGCCAGGGGAATTAGCAGGCCCCGGCCGCACCGCGGCCCCGCCCCCCCTCAGGGCCCCGGGCACATGCGGCACGTCCCACCGCCCCATGGGGAAGGAGCCGCTGGAGCTAGAGGCACGGGGCTCCGGACCCCGGCAGCGGCGGGGGAGAGCGGCTCAGGGCCGCGCGAGTGGCCACGTAAAGTTTATCGGCTGGGGGGGAGACCCCGGCCGGCTCCTCGCCCTGCCCTGTAGGGGGGTAGCGTCCTCGCCCCGTGCCAGCATGTCTCGCTGGCTGCCGCAGGCCAGGTAAGGAGCCGAGTCCCCCCCTTCGTCCTGGCTCCTCAGCTGAGTGGCATTCCTCCTCCCTCCCAGGCTTGCAGCTGGAATGCCGGCGCAAGCCTGGAGGGAGTTGGTGGTGGCCGGCTTCCAGTTCCTGGAGCTGGTGAGTAGGGGCACCGGGCGGGCAACGGGGGCTGGCAAGGGGGCTGCTCCCCCAGGAGGGCAATGGGGGGGGGCTCAGCTGAGGAGCCAGGACGAGGGGGGAGGGGTGGACGCTACCCCCCTACAGGGCGAGGAGCCGGCCAGGGTCCACCCCGAGCCGATAAACTTTACATGGCCACTCGTGCGGCCCCGAGCCGCTCTCCCCTGCCGGGGTCCGGAGCCCCCAACCGTCGCCCTCCTGGGGGAGCAACCCCCTTGCCAGCCCCCCTGCCCGCCCAGTGCCCCTACTCACCAGCTCCAGGAACTGGAAGCCAGCCACCACCTCCTCCCTCCCAGGCTTGTTGCTGTAATGGTGGCAAGCCTGGAGGGAGGAGGAATGCCAGGGGCTTGGGTAAGAGGCAGGGCCAGGACAGAGATTTGGGGAGGAAGCCAATGGGGGGGAAGGAGGGGGGGGAGTCGGGGGGTGGGGGGCGAGAGCCCTCCAGGGAGGGCAAAATTGCTTGTTTGTCCAGTGTCCGGGGCGAGACGCAGGACAAACAAGCAAATATCGGGACAGTCCCGATAAAATCGGGACATCTGGTCACCCTAGAAATAACTGAAGAAGGGAGGGGACTCTCAAGCTCCGAAAAAAGAACGTGGGCACACAGGCAAAGAGGATAAACTGGGGGGGCAAGCAGCAAGGAACCGGAATAAAGGTGCGGGGAGGGAGGACAAGTATGCCTCAGGCAGGGAGCAAAAAACAGGGTTGGCTCAAAAACAACCAAACTGAAAAAGGGGAAATGGGGCTGGCAACAGCACCTGCACCGTGGGACGAGGGCGGGGCAACCAAACTAATGAAGGACCAACAAAGAAAGAGACCCCGCAGGAAACAGAGCAGGGCAAAACGGAGCAAACAGGGTGGCTAGAAGGGGGACAGGCATGAAAGGGGACAAACAGCTGCAAGGACTGGGCAGTGGGCAAGGCAGAGGGGAAAGGAGCCCACCAGCCCAATGCAGCTCAGGGAGGGAGGGCAAAGCCAGGGAAGGGGAGGAAAGGAAAAGTGCACCCACGGGCGCTAGAACAATGAACATCACCTGCTGCTGCAACGCCCCGGGTGAGTAAGCAGGGGGAGGCAGGCAGCTGGGACAACCCCTAGCAGCGAATGGAGTGGGAAAGGGAGCGGCAGCAGAGGTGGTAGCAGAAGGGGAAGGGGGTGAACCATGGGAAGGGAGCCACATCTCACCGTATTCTCCCACACCAACCACTCTGGCCACCACCCCTGGGAGCAAGATGAAAAAGGCCCAGCTGTAGCACAAACTCCCCCCCTCCTCACAGCAAGCTGCAAAGACCCCAAACGCTGTCCTAAAGCAGCTCCCTCCTCACCAAGGGGAAGAGAAGCGGCAGCAGAGCACTCGGCCAACAGCAGCCAAAGAGCCAGGAAAGACCCCAAGGGAGATGGAGAAGATGGAGCCCTCTCCACTCCCCTGCCAACATGCAGGCCAGCAAAGCCCCCTAAGCAGCTACAGCAGCTAGCAAGGGAAGGGGGTGGGAGGCCTGCCTGAGAGAAACTACCTGGATTCTGCTCAGGGGTGAAAGTAAGTCCAGTGACTTACTGGTACACTGGGGCCAGCTCTGGCCCCTGGAAGGGGTGGGGCCTAGAGTGGAAGGGGGGTGGTGGAGGGAGTCAAAGCCAGCCCCTGCCCACCCTGTAAGGTAAGTGCCCCCAACTACCAGCAGCAGTTGGGGGCTCTGGGGGCTATTTAAAGCGCCCGGGGCTCCCCTGCTTCTACTGCCCCGGCCCTTTAAATAGCTGCTGGAGCCCTCCGGCAGCTATTTAAAGCCGGGCCAGGGCCGTAGAAGCAGCGTGAGCCCCAGACTTTTTAAATAGCCCCCAGAGCCCCGCAGCCCTATCCCAGGGCTGCGGCAGTAGGGCCCTGTTGGCAATTTAAAGGGCCTGGGGTTCCAACCCCTGCTGGGAACCCCAGGCCCTTTAAATTGCCCCCTGGGGAAGCCGGGCCACCCCGGTGTGGCGCACTGGCTCTTCCCAGTAAGCCGTACCAGGGTGTACCAGCTTACTTTCACCTCCGGTTCTGCTCACCACTCCAGCAGCTCCCTACTCCTCAGCAGATGTTTGGCAGGGAAAGGGAGCCTCTCCTGTCTGCAGGGAAGCAGCCTGACCACACCCCCTTGGATCTGCCTCAACTGCCAATCACAGAGGCAGGCACCCACAGCTGCAACCAGTAAGGGAACGAAGGCCTGCTATAAAAGGAGAGAGCTCAGGTAGGTGTTACACTGGTAGAAAGGCTTTGGACAGCAAATGGGTGACAGTGGTCCTTATAACCATAAGGGAAGGGTAACAGCTCTCCTGTGTACAGTACTATAAAATCCCTCCTGGCCAGAGACTCCAAAATCCTTTTACCTGTAAAGGGTTAAGAAGCTCAGGTAACCTGGCTGACACCTGACCCAAAGGACCAATAAGGGGACAAGATACTTTCAAATCTTGGTGGGGGGAAGGCTTTTGTTTGTGCTCTTTGTTTTGGGGGTCGTTCGCTCGTGGGACTGAGAGGGACCAGATATCAATCCAGGCTCTCCAAATCTTTCTGAACAAGTCTCTCATATTTCAAACTTGTAAGTAAACAGCCAGGCAAAGCGTGTTAGTTTACCTTTGTTTTCTCAACTTGTAAATGTACCTTTTGCTAGAGTGTTTATCTCTGTTTGCTGTACTTTGAACCTAAGGCTAGAGGGGGGTCCTCTGAGCTCTTTAAGTTTGATTACCCTGTAAAGTTATTTTCCGTCCTGATTTTACAGAGATGATTTTCACCTTTTTCTTTAATTAAAAGCCTTCTTTTTAAGAACCTGATTGATTTTTCCTTGTTTTTAGATCCAAGGGGGTTGGATCTTGATCCACCAGGAGTTGGTGGGAGGAAGGAGGCGGGATGGTTAATTTCTCCTTGTTTTAAGATCCAAGGGGTTTGGATCTGTATTCACCAGGGAATTGGTGAAGAGTCTCTCAAGGCTACCCAGGGAAGGGAATTAGCTTTGGGAGTGGTGGCAGCGGACCAGATCTAAGCTGGTAGTTAAGCTTAGAAGTTTTCATGCAGGCCCCCACATTTGCACCCTAAAGTTCAAAGTGGGGAAGCAGCCTTGACATTGGTGTATGAGGCTGCCTCTAGAAACACAGTGAAAAGGCACTGATACAGACTGCTAGGCCTAACTCGGTGTCAGGGTCCAAGACCTGTCTTGATCAGGGGCTAACCAAAGAAAGTAGAGACCCCCTGAAAGACCACATCAAGGATTGGTGACATCATCATTGTCACCTGACTCTGCACAGACTGGCCTAGTGCCTGTGGGGAGGGTCAGTGAGATGATTATCAGACAAACTCTGTGTCTGGGCTCGTCCATCCGTCTCCTTATCCTCTTCTCCCAGGTTCAGGCTGCAGAGGGAAAGGTTTGCCCAGTAGCAAAGGCACTAAGTTACCCTGAGCAGACCCAGGTTCATTTCCCTGCTATGTGTGAAGTGAGGCAAGTCACTTATTCTGTCTGGGCCTGAATGTCCCCTCTTCTAAAACGGGGGAAACAGCCCTTCTGCATCACACAGCAGTGGGGAAGGGGGGGCAGATGGGGTCATGTGTCCCCCAGATTTGCTGCCTGCCTTGTAGTGACTATGCTCATACAGACTGAGAATGTTCAGTAACATCAGCTGAAGGCACTGCCCTCACTCTGCCCCCTCCCCCTCACTGTTGGCAGGTTGTCTCTGCACAGCAGTATGGTGAGGCTAAGCACACTGGCGTTTGCGAGGTGCTCAGACAGTGCAGTGATGGGGGCCAGGTAAGGACCTGCAGTTGCTAGAAGTGCAGCTGTTTCCTGTCACATCAGATCACAAAAACATCACATTGGGGTTGTCACAAACTTTCCTCATTTCACACTGACTCTTTCACTAGCTGGTGTTTCTCTTAAGACGCCAGCTCCTGGAATCCTGTGATTATGTGACAATCTCAGCTCTCACTTTAACAAAGGTCAGTTTGCTCTCATGGATGAGTAGAAAAAGTTGAGAATGTGACCAGAGTGAATCATGAACGCTCAGAAACAAACAAACACTCCAGAATGTAATATTTAGAAGAAAACCCTTCATGTTTTCTTCAGCCAACCTCAAGATTTTGGATTACGTGGTGCTGGCTGTGCTGCCTTGGCAGTGATCAGTTCATGTTTTCCGGCCTGGCTTCTCCAGCAAAGGCTCTAAGGAGCTAAATATAAAAATGAACATTCTAATTTATCTCTTTACTTCACCCTTCCTTCGGGGGGCCTGTGCTCATTTGCTGCTTGGGCCCATAGCCTGGCCCCATGCGCATTCCCACACCTTGCCCTCTCTGTCTATTTTCCTTTCTGTTGACTGTGCTGTTTTAGATAATCATGGCACTAAATTAGCGGGCTTTCCAGGGTAGCACATAGAGATTTAAGGCCCGAGTTCTCAGTGGCACTACATTGCCACCCCCAAAATTGGAAAATCATGAGTCAGGACCCCCAAAAAGATGCAATTGCCTTTTATGAGACATACAATTTACAAATAAATGTGATAATAAATGTTGAGTTTTTTCGATTTGCCTTCTGGCTTCTCAGCCCTTTAGGCTGCATTCGGATCACATTTTAAAGTTTTTCTCTGCAACCATGAGAGCTAGAAAGTTCCTTTGTTTAGGAAATGGAAGCCAAGAGTATCACTTCATCACACGCTTCCAGGAGATGGGGCTTTAACAAACACATCAAATATCAGGCAAAACCATGCTCTGAAGTGTCCCTAGCCTCTGTTTGCCAGAGGCTGGTTATGGGCGACAGGGGATGGATCCCTTGACGATTGTCTGTTCTGTTTGTCCCCTCTGAGGCACCTGGCATTGGCCACTGTCGGAATCCAGGACACTGGGCTGGACAGAACATTGGTCTGACCCAGTCTGGCCATTTCTGATTACGTGGTGCTGGCTGTACTGTCTTGGCAGGGATCAGTTCATGTTTTCAGGCCTGGCTTCTCCAGCAAAGGCTCTAAGGACCTAAACATAAAAATGAACATTCTAATTTCTCTCTTTACTTCAACCTTACTCCAGGAGGCCTGTGCTCATTTGCTGCTTGGCCCACAACCCGGCCATATGTGCATTCCCCCACCTTGCCCTCTCTGTCTATTTCCCTTTCTGTTGACTGTGCTGTTTTAGATAAATGATGGCATTAAATTAGGGGGCTTTCCATGGGTAGTGAATAGAGAGTTAAGGCCTGAATTCTCACAGTATTGCCAACTCCAAACTTTTAAAAAATCATTAGTCAGAACCCCTGAAATGATGAGATTGCCGTAAAAACCATGAGTCTTAAAAATAATAGTTCATAATAAATGTTGGGTTCTTTCTAGTTGCCGTCTGGCTTCTCAGACGTTTAGGCTGCACGCGGATCACATTGTCACGTTTTTCTCTGCAATGAAGAGAACCAGAAACTTCCTTTGTTTAGGAAACAAAAGCCAAGAGTCTCACCTCGTCACATGCTTCCAGGAGCTGGGGCTTTAACAAATACACCAAATATCAGGCAAAACCATTCTCTGAAGTGTCCCTAGCCTCTGTTTGCCAGAAGCTGGGAATTAATGACAGGGATGGATCACTTGATGATCACCTGTTCTGTTCATTCCTTCTGGGGAACCTGGCATTGGCCAGTGTCAGAAGACAGGATACTAGGCTAGATGGACTATCGGTCTGACCCAGTATAGCCATTCTTATGTCCATGAGACTCATTATAAAATCATGAATGTTGGCAACACTTTTGACACTGCATCTCCTTTACACAGAGGCAGAGCTGCCTCACCATATGTCAGAATCAGCCTTTGACACATTGATTCCAGCTTAACCAAGTTTTTGGCCTGTGAATTGAATATCCCTAGACTTGGAAGGATTAGACTTTATCAGTCGATGTCAGTAAATGCTGATTTCACTGTACACACACAAACCATGGAAAAATATTTCCATTGATAAGTGAAATAGGCACAGTAAGAAAAATGCTGCTTGAGAACTTACTAGAGTTTGATTTCAGGAGATTTACTTCATATGTTTTGACATGTGAAGTTGATGATTTGTGTTTCAACAGTTACACTTTTTAAGTTTTTCAATCTCCGTGTCTACTGTCATAAAATAATTATTGTCTGACTCCAATTTCTCACAACTGTGAACAATAATATTGATAAAAACTGAAACTGTGAAAGTTTAAATAGATACATAAAAAAAATCTTACAAATAAATATTAATTGTATCGGTCAGAATTACATATTAAGTCAAATGAATTCTGCCAAGCCTAAATATCACTCCTTAGACACGCAGTCACAGGCACCAACTTTTCTCGGTGCCGGTGGGTGCTCGCACCCCCATTCCCGCACCCGACTCCACCCCTTCCCCAATGTCCCTGCCCAAATTCCACCCCTCCCTGGCCCTATAGGACCCCTCCCCAAATCCCTGTTCCAGCCCCACCTCCTCCCCGAGTGTGCCACATTCTCCCTCCTCAACCCTCCCTCCCAGGCTTCCCGTGTGAAACAGTTGCTTCACGGCGCAAGCACTGGGAGGGAGTTGGGAGAAGCAGGATGCACTCAGGGGAGGAGGCAGAGGTGAGCTGGGGCAGTGAGCTGTCCATTTGTCCCGGTGGGTGCTCCAGTCCCGGAGCACCCACGGAGTCGGTGCCTATGTACGCAGTTCTGTAAGCTCATCAGGACAAGGAGAAGTTGATGTCCATGTGAAGCCGCAGTGACAGCCGCCCTCCCCCCCCCCCCCCCCAGCCCAGCCCAGCCCAGGGGGCTGATTGCAGGATCGGAGCCTTATGGGGACATTTCTCACCATAGCCTGAATGTTACCAGTGACCTGGCTCCAGCTCCTCAAACAGCCTGAGTCAGTTCCAGGAAAGAAAACACCCAATTGCTGCTGCTGCAGGCGGGGCATATTTCTGAGCTCAGGAAATAGAAACTTACCTTGTTCCTCTGTACAGAGGGAGCCATGGCTGCAGAAAACCCTGTGGAAAGTCCCCAGGAGGAAGCTACATGCCCCATCTGTCTGGAGTATTTTAAGGACCCAGTGATTATAGAGTGTGGGCACAATTTCTGCCAAGCCTGCATCACCCAGTGCTGGGAAGGATCCGATACAGCCACCTCCTGCCCTCAGTGCAGAGAAACTGTGCAACAGAGAAACCTCAGGCCCAACAGGCAGCTGGCAAACATGGTAGAAATCGCCAAAGGGCTGAGTTTACAGGCAGCAAAGGGAGCAGGAGAGGACGGGGTGTGTGAGAGACACCAGGAGGCTCTGAAACTGTTCTGTGAAAAGGACCAAACCCCCATCTGTCTGGTTTGCAACAGATCCCGGGCTCACAAAGCTCACAAGGTGGTTCCCATAGAGGAGGCTGCCCAGGAGTACAAGGTAGGGAATTGCTGGCAAGTTTAATGGGCAATAACTTTGGATTTTAATTACAGGTTAATTTCACTACAAGTTGTCTGTCACAAGTGTATCTGCATCAGGCAGCTCTGCAAAGCCTTCACTGTATGGGAGATGCTATTAAAATATAAATGATTTTGCAGAGTGGCAAGAAAGGCAAAAAAAAAAAAAAACTTTAAAGATACCTGATGTGGGAAACTTTTATGTGAAAAGCTGAATCCTTGTCAAACCCAGTTTCCACATGCAAAATAAGGGAACTTTTTGTGGAACAGAAGCTGTGAGGCTTAAATCACAACAGCTGCAGGCCGGTCTAGGTGAGAGGGCTGTTTTCAGACTGAAGAAGGGGAAGTTACAAGCTGTTGTTATTATTCAGTTCTATCATTGAGTTTATAAATGTTGTTTTTATTTGGATCACAGCAGCCCCTTCACCCCTGAAATGAGATCTGTGCCATGCCCAAAACATACTGAGGGACAATCTCTCCCCTGAGCAGGTTGCAGACTAAGTAGATAAGACAGACAAATGGTGTGAAGAGAAACTGAGGCTACATCTACACTACAGGGGGGGGTCGATTTAAGATACGCAAATTCAGCTATGCGAATAGCGTAGCTGAATTTGACGTATCGCAGCCGACTTACCCCGCTGTGAGGACGGCGGCAAAATCGACCTCCGCGGCTTCCCGTCGACGGCGCTTACTCCCACCTTCGCTGGTGGAGTAAGAGCGTCGATTCGGGGATCGATTGTCGCGTCCTGACGGGACGCGATAAATCGATCCCCGAGAGGTCGATTTCTACCCGCCGATTCAGGCGGGTAGTGTAGACCAGGCCTCAGGTGCAGAGAGGGCAGTGACTTGTTCAAGGTCACACAGCAGGTCAGTGGCAGAGTTGGGAATACAACTGAGGTATCCCAAGGCCCAGTCTAGTGCCCAAGCCTCTAGGCCATGCTGTCACCCTAGCCAGGGCCGGCTTTAGGCCAATTCAACCAATTCCTCTGAATCGGGCCCTGCCCCTAAGAGGGCCCCGCGCCCAAGCCCCAGTACGGCGTACCGGCAAGAGACGGTGTGCTGTACCCGGGCGGCCCGGCTTCCCCAGGGGGCAATTTAAAGGGCCTGGGGCTACCAGCAGGGGCTGGAGCCCCAGGCCCTTTAAATTGCCACCAGAGCCCCACTGCTGGAGCCCTGGGGTGGGGCTGCGGGGCTCTCGGGGCTATTTAAAAAGTCCAGGGCTCCCGCTGCCTCTACCACCCCGGCCCTTTAAATAGCCGCCGGAGCCCCACCGCTTCCCCAGGGCTCCCGCGGCTATTTAAAGGGCCGGGGCGGTAGAAGCAGGGAAGCCTCAGGCCCTTTAAATAGCCCCCAGTGCCCTGGGGTAGCGAGGGGGCTCCAGCTGCCTCTGCCGCCCCGGTCCTTTAAATAGCCCCCGGAGCCCCGCCGCTTCCCCAGGGCTCCCACGGCTATTTAAAGGGCCTGGGCAGTAGAAGCAGGGGAGCCCTGGGCCCTTTAAATAGCCCCCGAGCCCCGGGCTGCTGCTGCTACCCCAGTGGGGGAGGGAGGAGAAGGGGGCACTCACCGTACAGGGTGGGCTGTACCCCCTGTACCCGCACCCCCTGCCCACACCAGCCCCGCACCCCCCTGGCCTGCCTGCACCAGCCCCTGTCTGCAGCCAGCCCTACACCCCCTGCCTGCAAGCCAGCCCGTCTCCAGCCAGCTGCTCACCCTGCCCTGTCTCCAGCCCCGCACCCCCTGCCCTGCCCACAGCCAGCCCATCTCCAGCCAGCCCCGCACCCTTTGCCCTGCCTGCAGCCAGACCCTACCTCCAGTCAGCCCCTGCCCTGCCTCCAGCCAGCCCCATGTCCACTGGTGCCCTGCAGTTCCCAGGGCAGTAACCCTGCACACCTGCTTCAATGAGGGGGGCAGGGAGCAGGTGGGACCCACACATGTGCACACCCTAGGGTGACCAGACAACAAGTGTGAAAAATCGGGATGGGGGTGGGGGGGTAATAGGATTCTATATAAGCAAAAGACCCAAAAATCGGGACTGTCCCTATAAAAACGGGACATCTGGTCACCTTAGCACACCCCCAGGGCGTGGCAGGGACCCACACATGTGAAACAGAGCTCATTTCTAGTTCAGGCCCATCTTTTTAAAAAAGAACTTTAGGTAGGGTTAACATACATCCGTATTTTTCCGGACATGTCAGGCTTTTTGGTTCTTAAATCGCCGTCCGGGAGGAAAATACGGATGTATGGTAACCCTACTGGTACAAAATATACATACTGTGGCACATCCCTTAAATCAGAACTTTTTATAGGGAACCGGTTGCTAAGAAATGAAAGGGTTTTTTTTACATTTTTTTTTTTTAGTCATCCCTGCTGGGGCCCCGCCGAAAATGTTCGAATTGGGCCCCGCACTTCCTAAAGCCGGCCCTGACCCTAGCATGGCTGCACCGAGCAGTGATGAAGTGCAGCCGTTAGGAGGTAAAGATGCCTCAATAAAGGTCCCAGGGAAGCCCAGCAGGGAGAGGAGGTTTCTCACTGGGATTCTGAATTCCTGTGTTGCTCCATGAGGGGTTAAACTCAGATGCCGGCCTGCACTAGAGGGGATCACTTGGTTAAATGCTGTGAGGACCCCCAAGCACTTTGAGTCCACACACAAAAGGGCTCCAGAGAGTGCAGGCTCATTCCAAATACCACTAGGATTAGACTTGATTGCAGCAGAACTAACCTTTGGGCAGTGCTGAGCGGAGTCATTCATCTGCTTTATTGTGTACGTGGGCAAGGACCAGCCAAAGTGGTTCCATCAGTCCCACAATGCAGCATTTTCAAATCTCCCAGAATCCACTGCTTCTGTGACCTTTACTAGGGAGTGGGATTCTAGGGGTAGCTACCCAGAAGGCATTTCTACTAAAAGCATTCAGGACAGCACTACGGCAAACTCGAACTCTTCTTACCAAAAATCAACCTATCTAATGGGGTTTGGCCTTCATGCTCAGCCCAGGTCTGTCCAACCAGTGCAATCCCCAGAGCGTCAAGGCTGAAATTCAATTGGGAGTTGGTTAGCTTGGAGAATCCCAGCCCATCTTTCGAGCCTTGGTGCTTTCTGGGGTTTGTATCACTTTGTTAATCTTCTGAAAACCATGTTAATTGATTCACCATCATGTGACCCCCGTTTCCTGTTCTGTGCTTTACTAGTAATTAATTAATAAAGACCAATCAAGCTTGGATAATTGGTCTGTCTCTAATTCCTAAAAAGACTGAACCTGATTTCGTAAAAAGCCTGAATATCACACACTCCCAGTCTTCATTGTCAGGTTTCATTTCTTTGGTGGCCCTGGTGTCATCAGCCGATTAGGACCAACAGTCATCTTGGGTTTGGGTGGAAAAAATATCCCCTTACACACCCCTCTCAGCCCTCCAAATAAAACCTCCCAAATCATCTCTGTGTCTACAGGGAAAAATCCAGGCCCATTTGAAGACTCTGACGGAAGACAGAGAAAAGCTGCTGGGATTTAAAGAGACTGGAGAGGCGACATGCCAGGAGTATCTGGTAGGTGCCTGTTGTTAGTAATCTGCAGAGACTTGCAGTGGGGGTGGTCTGTTTGGATGCAGATTCCTGATTAGCCTTGGTGAACGTGGGCTTGTCATGTTTCTCCATGATCATGGATTTTCTGTGTTAGGTTCATGGGCAAAATCTAAGCTCTCATGTCAGTGAATGAGTTAATTTCTGGCCCTTGTGGCTTTCACTGTGTCTGCCACATTTCTTGCATTGTTGAATTATTTGATTCTCTTTTCCCCCTGGAACGTCTCTCAGTGTAATGCTGAGTCCTGCCTCCTGCTGCTCTGAGTCTCCATTCCCAGAGGCCATTGATAACACAATGTCCTAAGCACATCAGATATGGAAACTTCCCTTTTCAGACACACTATTGAGAAATGAAAAAGGTGTGAGAGAAACTTCTCCCAAATGACCACAGGGGAGAGTCAAGTATCAGAAATTTTAGGGTTTGCAAAGAAGTTCTCCCTCCTGCACACTCAGCACTCCATGGAAGGACCCCCGGCTGCCGCCATGTCCCTGACCAGCACTTTCCCTGTTGCTTTACAGAAACAGATAGAAAAGGAGAGGCAGAAAATTGTGTCTGAATTTCAGCAACTGTGGCAGTTCCTGGAGGAACAAGAGCGACTCCTGCTGGCCCAGCTGGAAAAATTGGACAAGGTGTTTGTGAAGATACAGAATGAAAAAATCACCAAACTCTCTGAGGAGATTTCCTATCTCAGTGAGTTGATCAGCGAGCTGGAGGGGAAGTATCAGAAGCCAGCGAGTGAATTCCTGCAGGTGAGACTGAGTTAGGAATACTCCAAATCCCATGACAGCGACAAGACAGCTCCTAAAACATGGGTATGAGAGTCTATCAGTCAGAGGTCACAGGTAACTTGGTGTGTGCCTTCCTGAAATGTGAATGATTATTGGTCATTGCAGAGTCACAGACACATAAATAATAAGAGGGACAAAAGCCCCATTACCTCAATGAATATATGGCAATGTGGTCAGGGCAGGGCCTCTCTTCCTCATATTTCAAAATCCCTTCCTCGCAAAATTAAGTGTGTGTCAGGTGGGACTGAAATTCTTTCCCTCTCTCTCTCCTCTAGGACATCAGAAGCACCTTGTGCAGGTATGTGTGTCTCTCTCACTCCCCCTCACACTTCACAATGCTGGGAAAGACCTTGGAAGTGCAGTTATCACTACATCTCCCCAGGGTACTACAGCAAAATGTTTGCGGAAGGTCACATTTTGGATACAAATCTCTCTGATCCATTTAACCCTGAGATTCTCACCATTTTATCAAAGACTCTGGAATTACCCATTGAGTGGGAAAGACTGACCTACATTATATTCTAGCGATGTCACATCCCTGGTGGACTGGCTGCCTCAGGATTGTGGGGATGGAATATGGGCCTTTCTCTGCTGGGGCCCTAGTTAGCATTCAGCCCAGGCCAGCAGTGATCAAGAATTTTGCCCACCTGAGGACTGTTTGGAGACCTGTGTGGAATAAGCTGGAGAGGGGGGAGTTGGTGTCTCAGTCTAGTTCCTAGTGGGTCGATTTCTACAGCACTTCACCTGGGAACCTCCTGTCCCTCAGAGCATGGAGACTCACTTCCCTTTTATCCCCAGGGCTGGTCCTTTGGGAGGAAGGTTGCACAGCCATGGCTTGTGTTCTGCCTGCATTAAGGCTGCAGAAGTAGAGGAATTCTAACTCTAGGCCCCTGAGAACAGTGACTCACTACCAACAACTTATAATGCGTCACTAAATGAAATCTATCCATGTGAATTTTTTTCTCTCCAGCTGTAGGAATGAGAGGAGGAAGTTCCAGCAGCCACTGAAGATTTCTCCTAAATTGAAAGTGAGACTCAGTGATTTCTCACAGAAAACTGTTGTTCTAGTGAATACTCTGAGGAAGATCAAAGGTACTGAGAAGGGATCTAGACAGGGAAGTTGGGATGTGCCTCTGAGACTGGGGGAGGAGAATGGCTCTGGCCAATTGGTTCAAAATTAGATTATGCTTCTCTTTCATTGTTGGGTGAAAATGCCACACACTTGGGGTTCAAGTCACTCAGGTTGATTAATTCAAACCTTTATTTTACCTGCCTTCCCATTACAATTACTATTAGAGTGAGTAGGAAATGACAGACATACCGAAAGAAATACTGCCCAGTTACCTTCTCCTGGGGCATCGGCGGGTCACGGGGGATTTCTCCTATGATGCGCCGATTACCTCTTACAACTTGTGACATGTTATGCACATCCCGATTATATATTTCTTACTTCTTTTCCAATCACCTTTGAGGGTTATAAATATTAAGTACTTCTTATAACTCATACACTGCACGTACATTAACTTTTTAATTGGCGGGACTTTTCCTGTCCAAGCTATTTTCATGTCACTGTTCTCTTTTCTCTGCATAGGGGTTGTGGACTTTGCTAACTGGTCCTTGGCAGTACATTTTGGGTGTCTGTTGTCTTTAAACACATGGTATGATCAAAACATCTTTGTCCCACACAGGAACTTATGAACACATCACTTAATAACAAGGTCACATAAGGCAACATTTCCCTTATGCCAAGCAAACTGCTCACCAGGCCAAAGCGATTCAGTCAGTATAAACGCACAATCTCGGTCTGTCCAAACTGCTGCATAAGAAATAACCCTTGTACCAATTCTTAATACTGAACATAATAACTAGTGGAAAGCAGAGAAACGGAGCAGATGTAGCAGGGCCCAGGTATCAGCATGTCTCCCATTAATTCATGACTTACCAAAGGTCACAGCATTCAGGCACAAAACAGCCTAATTTGGGGCACCTGAGTTTCAGTCCCAACTCGAGAGCTGCAGGGCAGGTGCTCCAGAGCCATGCAGCCTCCACAGCTGCAGGTGCAGTCAGTGGAGCTGCAGGTGCCCAAACCCCTCTAAGAACCAGGCCTCAGGTACCTAAAGGTCGGCGCCCAAAATCTAGAACCTAAATTAAAGGCCGTTTGTTAGAACTGGACTCAGCCCATCACTGTCCTCTGGTCCCGTAGGGCAGCTAGTCTGGGCCAAATGGGCTGTAGGGAAGGAGAAAGCCCCTCCCCCACGGTGAGGGATCCCTCCAGCACAGGAGCCTCTGGTGTCTCCTCCCCAGCAGCTGCAGGCACAAGGCGTGTTCCCGAGAGGGCTGGGAATGGGGTGTGGGGGGTGAGGGCGGGTGGAAGAGGGAGGGGGTGGGCGAGGCACAGAGGGACGTGGGCAGTGTAAAGCTGGGCCTCTGACACTCTGCACACTGGGCAAGGCACACGGGGGCCATTGTCATCGGGATGTAACTCTGGCTGGCTTCAGAACTTCCTCAGCCTGTGCCAAGGTCGGCACCAGCCCCTGCAGCCACTGAACAGCAGAGTCACAAATGGCCCCTCCCCTCTCTCCTTTAGCCGGTACGGGGTGAATCTGGCCCATGAAGCCAACCTTCCCTCGCCTCAATTTCCACATGGATAAAATGATTTTATTATTATTCCTGTTTCTGCCTATGGAGGACCAGGCCCCGTCGTGCTGCTCTCTGTAGAGACGCTGAGTAAACAGACCCAACAGCTCACAATTGCAGCCAGGATTTCACAAACTCTGAACATCCCGTTAGTGTCAAAGGGACCCAAGTGGGTAAAGTTACTTTTATGCCAAAGTCTTTGCAGGCTCTGGGTCTAGGTTACGACAAAAGGCAGCAAGTGAATGAGACAAACCAACTGGAGTCCGAAGGGGGGATGATGAGGGGAAAAGTAAATCTCTCTTACAGATTGTCTGTCCTGGGATGGTTGTGAGGCTTAATGGATGATCATGTTGGTTCCATTACTGGGAGATGCCTGAATGAGAGAGGAAAGAGACGGTTTCAGACCTTTTTATACTAAATACCCGAGTGTGTCTCTGTCTGTTTCTCTGTCATAATTAAATCACAGGTCTAGGAGTTCAGACTGGGGATGCTGTTATAATATGAAAGCCTTAAATCTCACCTCTCTTCTCCTTTCCCCCTGCAGACGCTCTGCCATCTGAACTGGAGAGAAAAAGCAGGAAATCCCTAGGGCCATTCAGACAAGGTGAGTTTGCAGGTGGAGATTGTCTTTAAATGATGAGAAAATTTCAGTGAAAACATCTTCATGGGATTGTAGCTAAAGTTACCAACCAAACTGACAGTGACCATGACACACAGCCCTAAAAATAGCACATTTAGCAGTAACGAGATCCAGGCGCACTGGAACAGGGAAGACCAGGGGCCATGGTGCTAAAGTCCACTGAGGCCTGCTTAAACTGCAAGCCTTGGGCACATGTGGAGTGTCACAGACAATGGTTGTGCTTCAGGCAGGGCAGCTGATCAGCTCCTCCCCATGAGGCACAGCCCCTGCCCTCGGCACCAGCTTCTTCCCAGTGCCAGACCCTCCCAGTGGCCCCACCCCTGCTCCTCTTCTGCCCCCTGACCTGAATCCAGAGCTAGGCTGCCACCCATAGAGTCTGGATTACACTGAGGAGCCCTGGACCCTCCACCTGCCCTGGGTGGTGCACCCCGGGGAGTGGGGACCTGGGCTGGGGGCTGTTCTCAGATCCCCCAGAAACCCACCAAGGACAGGTGGAGGATCAGAAGCTCTCCACAGCAGCCAAGGTTCTCAGCCTGGCCTGGGGGCGGGGCCTTAGCGGGAAGAGGGGGAGTGGGGCAGGGCCATGGAGGGGGTATGGCCACAGGTGGCGAGACCTCGTGCCCCCTCCCCCCCAGCAACTTCTACCAAGGTTCCAGAACTCCTGGGAGATCCCAGACTGACATCACACAAACACTCCTGACACCAACCTTAGTGCTGAGTTCATGCCCACGCTGATGAACAGAAACATTCTCACTGAGCAACACCTGAACAGAGCTCTCTGCCCTGAGGGCTAACACATCCCTTTGCTTCACTCCAGTATAGGGGGTCTCCCCCATCACTCTTCTCCAACATCCTGCCTTTCCTGTGGGCAGGGCTGGGCTCTCCCATTACAGCTGCTCACTGCTTCCTGGACTGGGGAGATTCTCTTCCTGTGACGCTGACTGCTCCTCCCTTCTCTCTAGGCCTGTCCCAGCCAGAACAGGGCTGCTGGGGAGTGTGAGAAATGGCCCCAGCCTCCCCCAGGGCTGAGCTCTGCCCCTAACGCTCTGATTCTCTCTCACCAGTGAACGTGACTCTGGATCCAGACTCGGCTCATCCCCAACTCGTTCTGTCTGAGGATCGGAAAAGTGTGAGATGGGGAGACACACGGCAGGATCTGCCCAACAATCCTGAGAGATTTGATTCTTGGGCCTGTGTGCTGGGCTATAAGGGATTCACCTCGGGGAGACGTTGCTGGGAGGTGCAAGTGGGGGCTGGGAGACACTGGGCTTTGGGGGTGGCCAGAGAGTCTGTGGGGAGGAAGGGACGGATCAGCCGTAGCCCTGAGGGGGGAATCTGGGCTGTGCAGCGGTGGGGGAGTCGATTTGAGGCTCTCACCTCTGCCGTGACCCGCCTGCCCAGGCGCCAGGTTCCCACCAGGATCCGGGTTTGTCTGGACTGTGACTGGGGGCAGGTGACATTTATCGATGCTGTTGACGAGACCCCGATCTTCAGTTTCCCACCGGGCTCCGCCCTTGGGGAGAGAATCCGACCCTGGCTTTGGCTGGGACCCGGATCCCCGCTCAGATTGTGTCCCTGAGCGGGGAGTTTTGTAGTGACAATTCTTCAACAAAAAAACTTCCAAAACAGACTCCAACGAGAAACTGAAAAAAATGGAGTTAATTTGTGAACTGGACACCATCAGATTAGGCCTGAATAAAGCCTGGGAGTGGATGAGTCACTACAAAAACTAAAAACTAATTTCCCCCTACTGTTACTCACACCTTCTTGTCAACCAGTTAAAATGGGCCACCCTGATTACCACTGCAAAAGTGATTTTGGTACAGCAACACATCTTTTCATGTACTGTGTATATATTTTTTTCCTACTCTATTTTCCACTCAATGCATCTTATGAAGTGGGTTTTAGCCCATGAAAGCTTATGCCCAAATAAATTTGTTAGTCTCTAAGGTACCACAAGGACTCCTCATTGTTTTTGCTGATACCAACTAACAGAGCTACCAGTCTGAAACAGCGAGCTAGCGCCACTCTGTCTCAACTCCACTGGTCTTCAGCCCTTTAGGTGAGGGTGAGTCCCTCAATCAGGTATGCCAAGCACAGTTCTGCTGCCCCGATTCACACAACAAGGATAACAACCCTTTAGTGCCCCTGCCCCCAGTAACAAAGGGGACTTGTGATCCAACACCAGCCAAAAGTGATCATTTGGGCAAAGCAGCCCCATCATGCTGAGCACCAAGGCAGGGCGGGTGTGCCCGTGCAAACAAGGTCAGCTCCTAAAGTGCTGTTCCCCAGCTCGTCAGTAGGTGTCAGGGGAGAGCTCATTCAGACCCTGCTTACATTAAGAATGGCTTGGTTCAGTTGAGGGTACATCTACACAGCACCTGGGAGGTGTGATTCCCAGCTGGGGTACATGTACACTAGGGTTACCATATTTCAATCCTGTGAAAAGAGGACACTCCACGGGGCCCTGGCCCCGCCCCAACTCCGCCCCTTCCCCGCCCCCGGCCCTGCCCCAACTCCGCCCCCAGGAGGGGGGGGGAAATGGCGGCAGAGCAAAAAAAACCCCCAAAAAGCTCCCTCCCACCATTCCTCCTCCCTCCGCAAGCACTGGAGGGAGGCCCAGGAGACGCAGGGGGAGCGCGGGGCCGGGGTGAGTGTGAGTCCAGCCTGGCCCCGAGCAGGCAGGACTCGGGCGGTACCTGGAGGGAGAGTAGGGGGGCAGCCCGCGGGGCCAGGCGGTGGCTGTTCATTCTCCCCACCTGGGCAGCTGGACTCGGGAGCAGCCGCTGCTGCAGCTCCCACTGCCGCGGGGGGAGGAAGCAGTCATGGCGCTCGGCGGCTGCGGCTCTGGTGCCTGGGCCCAAACCCCCTGAGCCCAGTCCTGTTGCAGGGACCCAGCAGGGTGCATGCTGCGCCCAGCCCCTGGCTAGTTGCATCTGGGCTGGCTACCGAGCTGGTGCTGCAATCCCGCGGCGGCCCCGGGGCAGAGGCATTGGCAGCCCAGCCCCGTTTGTTCCCCTGCGGGACCCCAGCGGGACAGGGGGGCTGCGGCCTGCTGCCCCCACTCTGGGGCTGCCCGCAGGATTGCACCAGATGTGTCCCCGCAGCAGGCCCGGGCTCAGGGGTTCATGCCCCGGGCGCCAGAGCTGCAGCCGCAGAGCGCCACATGCTTGGCGCTTCCCCCCGCGGCAGTGGGAGCTGCAGCAGCGGCTGCTCCCGAGTCCGGCTGCCCAGCTGGGGAGAACGAACAGCCGCCGCCTGGCCCCAGAAAGTTGGAGCCCGGGGAGGGGGCGGTCCCCTTACCATGTCTCCCTATTTTCCCGGACATGTCCTGCTTTTTGGAAATTCCTCCTGGACGGGGATTTGAGGACCAAAAAGCCGGACATGTCCGGGAAAATCCGGACGTATGGTAACCCTACTGGAGCAGGGCCCCTGGCCCTGGATATTGCTGGAGCTCAGGCACCACAAAAGAATATAACCCGCCGCCCCCCCACCCCATATTCACAACCCCACCCCCAGACAGGCCCCTGGGACTCCCACGCCCCATCCAACCACTCCACGCCCCCTGACAGGACCCCCAGAACACCCGACCAATCCAACCTTCCCCCCTGCTCCCTGTCCTGACTGCTCCAATCCCTCTCCACACCCCCACCCCCTGACAGCCCCCCCCAGAACTCCCGACCCACAACCCTCCCCCTGCTCCTTGACTACACCCCAGGACTCCCCTTACCATGCCCATGCATGTTGGCTCCACGTGTAGGCAAAACACGCTGCCGGGGGGACTGTTTTTGTTGTTACTCCGGGCTGCAGGCAGGAGGGGGGGAGCAGGGGAGGGGCTCTCGCTGCTGGAGACCAATGGGAGCGGCTCAATCAGGCCCAGCCGCCCAATCAGCGAGGCCGCACTCTGCATGGATGGGAGGGAGGGAGGGAGGGAGGGGAGGAGGAAAAATCCCGGACCTTTTAACCTTGTTACCAATTCCTCCCAGACGGCTATTTAAAGATGCAAAAGCCGGACATGTCCGGGGAAATAAGGACGGATGGTAACCCTAATGTACACATGCTGACACTGCTGAAGCGAGCACACTACCAATAGCAGTGAGGCCGTGGCATCAAGAGGACGGATTGGACTAGCTGCTGGAGGGGAAGCAGCCCCAGTGCCCCATGGAAGAGGAATCCCAGTGGTGCAGGGGGGCTGCAGCCAGCGCTCCAGGGCACAGCCTGGGGGAGGGGCTGACTTTAGAATGCACAGGCTGTGCTGTGCTAGGGCCCTATGTCCTGGCCCCAGGATGGGGTTGGATTTCATCTTCCCAACCCCCCTGCACTTCATCTGCAGAGAACCCAGTTTTGGGGTGCAGTGAATGGCACTCAGGGTGACTGACCAATTCACTCAGGGATTGATCCAAAAGCCTTTTATGTGATTGGGAATCTTTCCTCTGATTTCAAGAGGCACCAGAGCAGGTCATGGGATCTTCTTGTGCCTTGGGGTCTATGCTCGCAAAAGAAGTTTATTAACACTCAGGTTATCAGCATCTCTGGGGAAGTGGCTAGTGAAGGTTTCTCAGTCATTGTTTGACACAAATTACTAAGATCCATTGTCCTTTTAATTATCATTTTGATTGTTCAACCCCCAGTGACCACCCAATCAGCATCTTCACTACATGAGCTGTAAATATCTAAGGGACACTGCCCCGAGCACCTGTCCCTTTGCCTTTCTCACCACCGCTGGATTTCCATGTCTGGTCCCAGGTGACTGCTCCCCAGACTCTCCCAGGCCCCCTCTGTCTGTCCCCAGATCCCCCCCTGCAGCCAGGCTGGACAAGGGGCCTGAGAGCCTTGGAGACAGGAGATCTCTGGTTAGCCCATCCCCTGCACAGCGCAGGAGCCCCAGTGCCAGCTCCCCTCACACCCGCTGCCATCTGCAGAGAGCCAGGAGTCCCCGGGAGCTGGGGAGACTGTGCAGGGAAACAGAAGCAGTAGCCACTCGGCTAAGAACAGCTGTGATGGCTGCCCTCTTGGCCAGTGCACCCAGCACTGAACCAGGGACCCCTAGAGCTCTCTGTTTATCCCACACCCTGTGCACTGCAGGACCCCAAGTGTGAGCTCCCCTCACACCCACTGCCCTCGGCCATTGGGCCCCAGCCCTCACCTGGTGCAGAGGAGCTTGGTCTCCATGGACCACTTAGTCCCTGGTCTCTCCGCTGGGACTGACAAAAAGGGAGAAAATGGATGCAGGCCTTGCTGGGTGTGGTTGTGTGAGATGTCACCTGCCCCACTAGGGCCCAGCCTGAGATCCCAGCACATTCCACAGGCCCCTGAGCCACCATCAGATGGACTTTCAGCCTCTGTCCGTGTGGTGGAGGGGGAGGAATTGGGTTATTGCCCTGGGGGAGCTGCTGGGGGAGATTTACCTGCTCACAGACAATTTTAACCGTTATAAAGCTTTACATTTTTGAATCTCAGTGTCCAGTGTCATTAAATAGTTATTGTCTGACCAAAATATTGTCTGATCCCCCCATAATTTCCCACAGCTGTGAAAATTTCAATTGGTAACAATTGGAATGAAATGCTGAAACCCAGATTTTTGTGCAACTGTGAAAGTTTAAATCAATAAATATAAAAATTGCTTAAAATAAACATGATCTGTCACAATTATATAGTATAAAAAAAAAAAATTCCACCAAGTCTGACGATCACTCCTTAGACACACAGACCCTGCTCCTGCAGGCTCATCCTCACAGGGAGATGTGACGTCCATGTGAAGCCCCAGTGACCCTCCCCACCAGCACAGGGGCTGATTGCAGGACCAGAGCCGGCTGCGAGTCACTTCCTGCTGTCGGACCTGAGCCCAGCGATTGCTCCCCGCAGAGCCGCCTCCCAGCTCCTCCTGGGTCCTAGTGATAAACCCACCGCACTGCGCTTCTCCTCTCTGTGTCTGGCTTCGATTAGACTCACAGACTTTAAGGTCAGAAGGGATCATCACGATCATCTAGCCCAGGGGCTCTCACAACCAAATTTTTCCTGGCCTCAGAGTGTGGCTAGCAACTCTCGCTGGTGGCGGCTCGGACACTTTTCCCCCTAAAATACTTAATTAACGTTACAAAAAAACAGTAAACATGCGCAGAGGTAAGCAGGGAAATGGTCCCACTATTGTGAGGAATTTTCCTGGCTTATACACCACCCCGGTGAAATCAAATAGCAGAAGGATCTGAGTCCTCGCTCCCTCTTCCTTCATCCAGAGCCTGCCTCATCCTGAGGACTCCCCTTGCACTCTCCTGTGTGGCAGAACCCTCGTAACCCCGACAAGGCTGGGCCCAGGATTCCTGAGGGGCTCGACTCCCAATCTTGTTGTGATCACTCAGGACAGGGGTGAGGATGGGCCCACTCCGGGGTGCTCTTTCCCCTCTGGATGCTTCCCTGACCTTTTCTCTGACCATTGCATAGAGTTCAGAACAAATACAATTTATTAAACAGCAAGTGATTAAAAAAATTAAGGAAAAAATGGGAAAGGTGAAAGGAAAACACGTCACCCCACTCTGTGGGATGAACCACAAACAGCGTCTCTGGAAAGCCAGAGCAGTTCAGTCTGTTCCTAGCATGTCCCAAGCCTCCTGCCCAGGCCCTGGCTGTGCTGCAGGGATGCTACAGGTCAGACATGTGCACTGACGGTGGCCACACGCCCTCAGGCTCTAAGTGGCAGGACCCTTCTTCCCAGCATCAGTCCTCTCCTGTCGGGGTTATGCTCCCCCTCCAAGTCTGGCCTGCAGGGACCCTTGGCTGGGGGCGTCTCCCTGCACCAGGCCTTCTGCCCAGGGTCCCCCTCGCTCTCCCCAGCTGCTCACAGCACCCGGCTCTGGACTGCTCCACCCCCAGCTCCCCTCTGCCTCAGCACTGCTGATGCTCTGCCTCCAGCTCAGCTCCCTGGGC
Source organism: Emys orbicularis (assembly GCF_028017835.1). NCBI lineage: Eukaryota > Metazoa > Chordata > Testudines > Emydidae > Emys > Emys orbicularis. The sequence continues at coordinate 9,557,500 of NC_088695.1, read as the reverse complement.
TGCGCCTCTCTGCTTCTGGCTGCTGCTGCTGCTGCTCTCCCCTTAGCTCTGCCCTTCTCTGGTAGGCAGCTCCAGCTCACACAGAGGACGGGCTCCTGACTCCCTCATTGGCCTGCCTGCCCTGTCAATGAGGCTGACCTAGAGCAGTAACCTCTCCCCATTGGCCCTGGGGACTGTCAGTCTCAGGGCCTTGATTTCTCATTGGCCCTTCCTCTGGCTTTTGGTACTGGGAGAGGGCCAATGAAAAAACCCCACTAAGTTTCAGTAAGGGGCCAACAGTCCCCTTACCCAGATACACATCAAAATCATTGTAATGTATTTATTGGTAGCTAGTAAGTCTACCACTGTGAAAAGTGATATTTGTATGTTTGTCCATAATTTTCACAGCCTCTCAGCTAGCTGCTTGGGTTGCCAACTTGGTAATTTTTAGAAACCAGACACTTCAGCAGGAGTGCTGGAACGTGACCTGCCCCACCTCTTTCCCCTGAGGTCCCACCCCTGCCCTGCCTTTCCCCCCCAAGGCTCCACCCCCAATCCACTCCTCTTCCCTCTCCCCCTCCTTCCCCCTCGTCCCTTCCTGGGTCAGGAGTAACTTGCCTGTGGAGCCGGGGCTGGGAGCTGCAGCTGCCCAATGCAGGTAGGAGGCAGCCCTGACTGAGTAGGGGCTGGTGCGGGTGATGACCCAGTGCCTCTCTGGCTCTCCCCCTGCAGTAACTGAACTTTGGGTGTCCAGTCAGTAGATCTGACCAGACACTGTCAGGTCCCCTTTTTCACTAGACTTTCCGGTCGAAAACCGGGCACCTGGCCACCCTAGCAGCACTCAATGTGCACTAAGTGCTGGGAACATGTCCGGGGACAACTTTCCGATGGTGGGGGAAGTAACTAGGGGGCAGCTGGGTTGGACTCAGTTCTGACCAGCAGGGGGGAATTCATTCATCTAGATGAAATTACTAAAAGGTGGGTGTACAACTGGTTGAAAGACCGTACTCTGAGTAGTTATCAGTGGTCTGGTGTCAAAGTGGGAGGGGAATGGTGGGGGGAATGAAGAGAAGCCCCAGGTGGCTTTTCCCCAATCCCAGCAGGGAATGTGAGGGTGAGAAGCCCCAAGTGGCTTCCCCTGCTCTTTAGGGGAAACAAGGAGTGTGGGGAGGGCAGCCCACCCCAAGCTTGTGGGGCAGCTAAGCTCCTGGGAGGGAGCTGCCGCTGGAGATGACAGACTGGGCTTTCAGCTCCCCACACTGCCTCTCTTAGGTCGGTCGAAGCGCTCCTCAGCAGGACACGCCCCAGCGACCCAAGGAGGGTAGTGTGGACATTGGCTACTGCAATAATTACTGTGGTGGCTGTAAGTCAACCTAATGTAGGTTGACTTAGGTTTGGCGTGTATATGCCCTTTTAGAAGCAAAATGATTTCTCTCACCCAAGAGCTTCCAGCAGTCCATGCTCACTGGAAAGCCTTCCAGCTAGGACCACTCCCCCAGCTCAATGATGCTCCTATTGTCTCTCAAGAGATCTTGCTCCTGTAAGTCAAGATGGGGGAGGGGAGGTGGCCAGAGCCCTTTTTTCCCCTTCTTATATTCCCACCCTTTATACCAGAAAAGTCTTTGCTGGGTCATGGGGTCAGGCAACTCCATGGCATAGGTGAGCTCCAAAGTGTCCTTCAGCTCATGGGTCCTAGTGATAAACCCACCGCGCTGCAGCCCCCTGCTCCAGACCCTGCCCCCTGGAGAACCACCTCCCCTGGGCACAGGCAGCTTCTCTCAGCCCTGCATAGGAGCCACAGGATAGAATCATAGAATATCAGGGTTGGAAGGGACCTGAGGAGGTCATCTAGTCCAGCCCCCTGCTCAAAGCAGGACCAATCCCCATACAGATTTTTGCCCCATACCCCTAAGTGGCCTCCTCAAGGATTGAACTCACAACACTGGGTTTAGCAGGCCAATGCTCAAACCACTGAGCTATCCCTCCCCCCAAATGGGAACAGAAAGGATCAATGGGAACAGAAAGGAAGACGTGTAGATCCTGAAGAGGGGGGAGAAGGGGGTTTCTAAGGAGACTCAGGGCTGTTCCAGAGAATCAAGGGGTGACGGAGAGCCAGGGACACTCTGTGTGTGATTCGCTCTGGTAACAGACTGGCACAGGGAGCAGTTGGTCAGAGCTGGTCTCTTGTCTCCACACCACACTCATGGGCTACCAGACCTGGGCTGGAGCTACCAGCTCTGCTACCCTCGCTTGGGTCATGGAGTTGTCAGAGCTTTGCCACTGGTTTCTGCCGGTTAGTTGTAGGTCCAAATTAACCCATCCTTGGGCTCTAGGCAAACCCCCTCATATCTGTCACACACCCCCAGGATCCCCTCTGTCCCTCTCCCAGCTGGTTCCCCTGTGTGGGCGCTGACTGCAGATCCCTGTCGGGCACCTGGATGTGGGCAGCGAAGCTCCAGCTGGTCTGGTTCAGGAACTGGTGCTCTGCCCACTCAGGTTTGGCCCAGTGCCCCCTCTCCATTGTAGTAAGAAGAGAGTCTGAAACATAAGCCCATGTATGAGAGGCCTGGTATGAGGCTTGGGCTAAAGTAGTCAGAACTTGGCTGATATAAAGCGATGTTAAATTGTGAGCAAGAGGCAGGCCCTGCTCACAGAATCTGGCAAGAACAGGGCTGATATGGAAGAAACACAAATACCTAAGAAGTACTAGGCTGAGGCCACGTATGCAAACACATTCTAGAAAGGTGGTACCAGAACACCTCGATACCAGCACATTCCCCAAAGACAGCAGGAACACATTGACCCATCCTAAAGATAGGGTCAGGATGACAGCATGAAGAATAGGGATGTTTTGATCAAACCAACATGTACATGGCCCCTATAACGTCAGAGGGTGTCACCCTGGTAACGTCAGGAGCAATACGTAACTTGTTTGTATTGGTGTATACAAATGTATCTCAGAGGAAGTGTCTTTGTCCAGCTTAGGGGGCAGTAGACAGTCCCGCCACTGACTGAGTTGGGTCCGTTCTTACAAGCATACATGCATTAGAGGTCCGGTAGAGTCTGTGGGATACCAGGACCATGCTTCTTCGATAATAAACCTGGCTAGATGCCTTCGTACCTTAACAGATTTTGTGGTCATTGGGCAGTTTGCTTGAGGTCTGCTGTGCCAGCTACCTGCGCAGAGCTGGGACGGCACGCTAACAGAAAACACACACATGCAGCCAAACATCTGACAACACAACATTGGTGACCCCGACCACTGATCTGGTAAGTAAGCCATCTGTCCTCTGTAGGAATCGTGATCTAACATGGCGGAAAACTACATGCTAGGGAACCCACTTAGCCCCTTCCTAAAAATCCCCACAGTGTAATAAAGTATGGACGTGCCGGGTTGCTAGCAAGAGAGGTCCATATGGATTTAAAAAATATAGTGGGGAAGAAACATGTAATAGAATTTGTAAGCTAGGGCAGAGACTGTAGCCTTAAAATATAGAATATTACATACTACAACCATGACTGTTAAATGGTTAAGACAACATGCTACAAAATTGGCGGGGCAAGTAACAGAAACCAAGAAAGAGTTAAGAGAAGCGACAAAGTCCTGGAATGCTCCCTCTCCCCTTGCAGGGCAGCAAGCAGTCCAGCAAGGAGTGCCAGCACAGGAACAAAATAAAACATTGGAAACAGCTGTAAAAAACCTACAAAAAAGAGATGTGCCATCCCCTATTATAAAGATTTGTGGTCAAGAGCAGGCTTCAGGTAGCTCCCCTGTGCCTGAAGATGGGGAGAGAAATGGAAAAAGGTGACCCTAGCAAAACTAAAAGATGAAACAGTGTCCACCGCATTGCAACCGCCACTGAGTGTATGATAAAAGCCAGGTTCCGGTAAAACCTAAACCTAGATTGGTGCCTGTCAGAACGGGACAAGTAAGTGCACAGGAGGGGAAAGTAGCAAACAATACTGTCACTGAATTGGTAAATCAGATGAAGTTAAAAATGGAAAGGTTCACAGAGCACGTTAGGAGACAGGAGCTGTGACTCAGTGGCAGGGAAGTAAATTAAAAAGAATTTCAAAGTGAAAAACCAAGATTAAGCGGTTTAACACCTATAATTAATACATTAACACATGGAGCTGCCCAAAAACAGTTAACTGCAGCAAAAAAGGGCACTCCTGCAATCCATTTGGCATGCACACAAAAGCAACAGACACTGGGGGCACAAATTCGGGTTTTACAAGAGCACTCTCCTCTCAAAGCCAGGATAAAAAACAGGGGCACAGTTCCCAGCTGTGCAGGTTCCCAACTGCTTTGACCCACGGAACCACACTCCACGCTCATCTCTAAAAATAGAACCTTCTTTCTCAAATATTTTTACATAGTGGCTAAGTTTTTTCCTTTATATGCTTTCTCAGTTTGCTGCCTGTACTTTCAAATACCTTGATAGAGTTAATCTCTCTTGGCTCAGGTCTAGCTACCTTCCTAGGTTGCTCTTCACCCCCTCCTTCCCCTGCCTCTCCTCACTTCGGCTCTCTCTCTTTGTTTTAAAAGTTAAAAGTTATAGTTTTTACAGAAACCTCCAAAAGAGAAAGCAATTGAAAATAGAACAAAAACAACAAACAAAGAGAAAACAAGGTAAAAACTTTTACTTCAAATAAATCCAGTAGATTATTTTAACCCTTCAGGAATGCCACAGCTGGAATTACTCCTAAACTTTCTTGAAAATATGGTTGCCAAGCAAACGAAATGCAGACTCTGCTTCTAATCCTAATCACTGACTAAGATTTAAAACATGGGCTTTCCTTATTTCCAGATAGCAGAGTTTTAAAATAAAGTTTGATATAAAGTAATAAAAATGCCGTAAGTTACTAAATTAATACAACAAATGTGGCAAATAACTTAATATCATTCTTTATTAAAAGTTTTAAATAGATAATAACTCACTGATTTATATGTTTAACCCTTTTGTTTATTTTTTATTATTGTTTGCCTTATTTTGTATAGTTATAAATAAAATTCTGGCGCACTTTGTTTTTAATTGTAAGTTTGTTGTGTATGTTGGCCTGTGTTGTATGTTGTGAATGTCATGTGACTACTTTTTATTATTTTTATTTTGTTGCAACAAAATACCCTTTTTTAAAAATATAAGTGGTGCCACACTATTTTAAGACTATGGCTGGGGTATAATCATCATATTACCATTTTTTTTAAAGTTCAAAAAAGTCTCAGGTATAAATATATGTACATATATTTCTGCCTCAACAAATAATGGAATTGCAAACAAAAATAATTTTCTTTTATTAATCACAGTTTTGTTTTTCATTTTCATATTTTTTATTCAAAGAAAGAAAAATATAAGGGGAAACCTCAACATTAAGGTTAAGGTAATATTAACAAAATGTTAATTTCTTGTTTGGGTTTTTATAAACTTGTTTGTACTTTTAAATATAGTGATAAAAATGTCATAGCAAAAATGTTTAAACATAACAATTTATGCATAAAGCTAACCAAACAATTTCAACTGGTTTCAACCTTTTCAACATGCTTCCACCTTTGTCTCCCAAACACAACCAAGTATCAGAAAACTTTAATACCTTCACATTATTTCCATTGACCTGTATTTAAAATTCATTTTGGTTTAATTTTTGTTCTCTTTTAAGTTATGTTTAAGGGAAGTAGTGGTTGCTAACATTTGTGCTTCTAAACAGTTAACAAAAGTGAAATTGGTATCACAAGCAAATTAACTCTAAAAAGCTTAGTAAAAATTATGTTACTAATTCTTTTGCTAAAACAAAGTGTTCAGCAAGGGAAAGCAATACACCTTCTCATGGAAGATTGTGAGCATCTATTTTAGCCGTTAAGCATTACATTTAGCATAAAATATTAGTAATGCATCTCAAGTGAAAATGAATGTCTACACAACAATTGCAAAAGTATAGCTTGTGTTATAAAAGACTTGGTCCCTATTACATTGTAAACCCACTAAATTAATCTGTGTATTAAATTTGGGTTACTAAAAACAAGAGAAATGTAAAACAAACAAAAAACCTTATTTTGTTATTATGATTATTATTATGTTAACTAACTTAAGCTGTTTAAGGTTTCATCCCACAGACCAAAGACAGACACCAGAAGATATCACACCACAAAGACACCAGAAGATATCAGTATACAGTGAAGGAACCCCCAATCATCAAGAAAAGAAAAACGAAGTCCTTTATAAATAAGAGACTGGTCAAATACACCTCAATCTACCATATGTGGACAATTAAGTTGGCAAGCAGCCAAAAACCATTGTCAGTTAAGTTAAACGTGGCTACTACGTAAAAGCAACTGTATTAGTGCTGTATTGTTGTATTATTGCTGCACATCATTTAGAATGTGCATAACATTGCTAAACTGTTTAACCACCACCCAGGTAAAAATTAACAAACTAATGCCAGCAAACAACATGAAGGCAAGGAAAAAACAAAGTGGTAAACAAACAAACAAGTTCCATAATAACTACAATTTGGGTAAATAAATTGCCTGTTAGTACCAGTCATAATTTCGGTCAGTGACACTGCATCCTAACAGAGGCACATGTTATTCAAAACCATCTTGTTCAGTGTCTGGATACCAATACTAAATCCTGACACAGCAATACTTGCTAAATGAATTACTGTCCATTCAGTAGGTTATCTGAAAGACAGTATCCGTAAAAAACAACTGAACCAGGAGTCAGCTGGAGCTTCGCTGCCCACATCCAGGTGTGCGACCGGGAGCTGCAGTCAGCGCCCACCTGGGGGAGCCAGCTAGTAGAGGGACAGAGGGGATCTCTGGGAGGGGGGGCAGAGATGACGGGTTTTCCCTAGAGCCCAGGGGGGTGTTAATCTGGACCACAGGTAACCAGAGGAACCGGGTGGCAATGCACTGACAGCTCCATGACTGAGCGAGGGGAGCAGAGCCGGTAGCTCCAGCCCAGGGCTGGTAGCCAGTGAGTGTGGTGTGGAGACAAGAGACCAGCTCTGACCAGCTGCTCCCTGTGCCTGTCTGTTGCCAGAGCAAATCACACACAGAGTGTCCCTGGCCCTGCACCCCATCATCTGTGTCCCTGATGATATTGGGGACTCTCTGGAACAATCCCCAGTCTCCATAGAAACACCCCTTGTCCCCCAACTCCCCAGATCTGGAAGTCTCCTGTCTGTCCTCCCATTGGTCCTGTGGCTTTTCTGCACGATGGCCCCAACTGTGCCCAGGGGAGGTGGCGCCCCAGGGGCCAGGGTCTGGGGCAGGGGGGCTGCAGCACGATGGCTTTATCGCTAGGACCCAGGAGCAGCTGGGTGGGAACAATGGCCGGGCTCCCTGCATCCCGGCAGCAGGAAGTGACTCGCAGCCGCTGCGGTGACTCTGGCTCCCAGGCTCCTGGCGAGATCCCCGAGCCCCGGCGGCTGGTGCTGGGAGCCCGGAGCCCTGGCTGCAGCCGGGAGAGGGGAATCTCCAGCAGGGCCCTTCCCGCTGCTCCCCAGGAGCCTCTCCCAGGGCAGAGCCCCCAGCCTGGCCAGGGCCCGTTCCCGGCCCAGCCCCTACACACCCGGGCTGCTCCCAGCGGAGCTGGCTGCGATTCCCGCCCTCGGCCCAGGAAAGCTGCCGCGAGCTCCCGGTGTGTGCGGGGCAGGGGGAGCGAGCCTGGGCCGTGCTGGGGGCTGGGACAGATCAGGGACTCCTCTGCACAGCAGGGAAATTCTCTCAGTCCCCTGACTAGGGCTGGGCATAGTGACAAACCCGTTTCCTCATTCCAACACACATCAGGGGTATTTGGCTCCCAAAGATCCAGCTGCCCATCGCTGGGGTGAGGATCCAGCAGCAGCCGAGCATCAGCTGGTCAGTGACCCTCTGGCTCTGCCTCAGGGCCGGTGGAAGGATGTTTCGCACCCTAGGCAAAACTTCCACCTTGCACACCACCCCCGTCCTCGAGCCCCCCCCCCCCCCCCCCCCGCGGTGCCTCCCCCCGCGGCAGCTCCCCTCCTCTGCCCTAAGGCACCCCCTGCCCGCCCCAGCTCACCCCTGCTCCGCCTCCTCCCCGAGCACGCCGTCGCTGCTTCACTTCTCCCGCCTCCCAGGTGTGAGGCGCCAATCAGCTTAGGAGGCGGGGCAGGGGTGAGCTGCGTGCCGCCCCCCTGCGTGCCGCCCCCCCCTTGCTGCAGGTGGCCCTCGCCGCGCTCCACTGCCCCAGCTCCCTCCGCCTAAATGCCAGCGGCACCGTGGCGGCCGAAGATTTGGCCGCCGCGGTCGCTGCTGGAAAAAATGGTGCCCCCTAAAACCTAGCGCCCTAGGCGACCGCCTAGGTCACCTAAATGGTTGCACCGGCCCTGCTCTGCCGGGTCTAAGCAAACCCCAGGCAGACGAGGAGAAGCCCCGATCAGCCCGTCCTCCCTGCTGCAGCCCTTGCTGCTGAGCTGATGGGCCACAGGTGGGGGGAGGGGGAGAGAAACTCCTCCAGACGCTCTCTGTGCCTGGCTGAAGTTCCCCCCTCTCCCTTCCCCGCCCATCCGGGATCCCCCTACCATGGAAATGAGGAGAAGGTCACTTATGCCAGGCCCCACCTTCACTCTAGACACCTGTCCCCACCCCCCATCTTCCACCAGCCCGTGGGCTGGGCTCCCCCACTGACCTGGGGCTCTTCCCTGCAGGGGGAGTGTCCCTTGGGGCTGGTAACTCCTCCCCTCCCCAAATCCCCTATGGTGCTTGGCTTTGGGGGATCAAATATTAAGAGACCAGGCCGATGGGTTAGGGGGAAGAAACTGGGGATTGAATTGTTGGGACTGGGGGAGATGGGAAGCAGGGGGAGCTGGGAGCTGGGGTATTGAGTGTTTGGGGATCATGGGATAAGAGGTGCGGAAGAACACAGAAGTAGAGAGGTGCTGCCTTTCCTCACTTACACCCTCTGCCCCTTCTCCCTGCCCCCGCTGCATTCAGACAGCACCACTGAGACGTGCTGATTCCCACAGGGCCTTTTGTGGGACACCTGGAGGTCTCACCTATGCCTATATAGCATCAGCATCTGAGGTTCTCTCTATGGTAGGAAATGTGGTCGGGATTAGCCAGGGCATCTCTATATCCCTCCTCCTGGTTTCTTGATGTAAACTGTATGACGCTGGCGGAGCAGGTGCCAGCTCATGCCAGAGCCCTAGGCCAATTTACTTGTGTATTAGGATAGGATAGACCAAAGTGACTGTTAAATGTATAAGTGTGGAGTTAGCGTTTAAACTTCATGACAACTAATAGGATGTTACTTGCATTTTTTTCACATAACTATATCTTGTTATAATGTAGTAGCAAACATTTGCATTGTGTATAGCCCAGCAAACAAGGAAGAAGCCTTGTGGAGTGAAAATGAAGAACCTGAACAGAAAACAGCTAATTTCAAAGCAAGTGGGCGTTGTGCGTGAGACTCGGAGGTCAAAGACTCAAAATGCGTTCCTCATTCTCTGCCATGAGAGGAAAAGCCCACGTGGGTAGTGACCCTGTCAGCCTGTTTTCTCTAAGAGGAAGCCATTAGTATGGATTCAAGGAAAGGTCCTTCTTCCTCTCCAGGCTGTCTGGATTCTTACAGGGACATGTGCAAGGTAGAAAGTGGAGCTCCCAAGGGACAATCTAGGTACTGTGAAAAGACTTTTGGGAAACTGGCATTTTATTACATCACTCCTACCATTTGGAATTACAAACTGTGACTCACCTGTGCATATATTTTACCTGCTTTAACCTCTCAATAACTCTCGCTTCCTTTTCTTAGCTGATGAACCTTTAGTTAGTTTACTGTATATTTGGCTACCTGAGTTGTCTTAGAGTGGAAAGTCTGAGGGGACTGTCTGTGAGACTAGGGTAAGACTGGGATAGTGATGCAGGAGTTCACATTTGTCACTAGTTTGGTGAAATCTAATTACAGAACACATCACCAGCTTGGGTTTTCTGCCAGTCTGCCCAGAGGTTGGCATTTATAGCTGTGAACCACTCCAGGGAGCGTGACAAACCAACCTGGAGCATCTTATCTATTTTGATCACCCCCGATTAGCAGAGTGATCATTAGTCCCTGATTTCCCCCTTTGGGGCCAGATTGTGTCATTCCCAGATAGTCTCACATTACACCAGGCCTTGGTAAAAAACATTGAGTGTTTGTACATTTTCTCCTTTATGGGCCAGAATTAAACAGATACTAAAAAAAAAATGGGAGCAGGGACAGTAACATGGTGTTTTAGCTTCTGTGCTATTTCAGGTTGATGGGGTGAGTCCGAGGGATTCCCTCCTTCCTCCAGCATCCTCACCCTCCAGTCTCCACACAGCAGCCTCTGTCCCAGCAATGGAGAGTTTTATCCTGGCCCTTTTCTACCCCTCCACCTTCCACGGAATCACTTTCCACCATGTCCCTGGCTCTCCATGCCTAGGAATCACAGTTCTGATGTCTATGATCCTAAGTCAGGGCTGGAAAAGGAAGTGTCACAAACTAGGAAGGGAATTCAAATGAATCTGAAGGCACATTTTGACATTTCTGATCTTATAGCTCTGTTTGCATCTATTGGTAAAATTGCTTCCAGTTTTTGTCTAGGCTAGTCCAGATCATTTGTAGATGGGAAGGTGTGTTTTGTTTTGTTTTTTATGATGCTGTTGAAACTTTTTAACTACCAGGACTAACTCATGAGACGAGAAGTAAAGCAGGTTTAGCCCCTTTAGTAGAAAATGGGTACTTATTTTCTGGATTTTGAGTCTTCAGATTCTCTGGGATTTCACTTTATGAATGTGAAAGTGTTTTATAATCTGCCCTGGATTGTGGGCTTTTCTCTGTTCCCAAAGGCCATTTGGTCACATACTTAGATATTAGATTAGTGTGACAGGATGTAGCTCAGATTTTTTGAGGGCTTCGTGAGGCAAATGTTCATTTGCCAGAACAGTCCTTTTCTAATTTATTTTTGAGCTTTTTCTACTCCTTGTTGTGTGATTGTTTTCTTTGAACAACGACAATGAACAAACACTGAGGGTGCGAGCTAGATTCACACTCCCAGAGGCAGACACTGAAATGGAGAATGAAGTTACCGCCTGATCCCTGCAATGATATGAGACATAGCCAGGAGGGGGAGACAGGGCCGGTGGAGCCACTAGGCGAACTAGGCAGTCGCCTAGGGCACCAAGTGGTTGGGGGCGTCCGAGACGGGCTTTGTGACGGGCTCCCAGCACCTCTTATGGCTTCTTGGCACCTTTCTCCCAACGTGTAGATGTTGCTCTGTTGCTGGGGCACGGGGAAGTTGGGTGGAGCAGTGGGCTGGGCTGGGACAGAACTGGGCTGGGGATGGAGAAAGGCGTCTGCCTTTTGCTTGTCTATTTAAATAATAAAGTAGAATTTAGTTTCTCCCACTCCCAGTCTCCTTTGTTTTGCATTAAATGGCTGCCCCCTGCAGAGGTAAGGTGAAAGATAAAGGCAATGCAGACTTGCTCTGGGATGGGAATGAACAGTGAGGTCACCCCGTCTCTGTCACAGGCTCCTCAAACTTCCCGTAGAGATAAAACTCTCTGAAATCTTGTGCCCCTCTCCCTGACCCCAGTACAAATCAGGAACAGTCTGATTGGGCTCCTGGGCTCATCCTTCTCTCCCTCATCCCGATGCTAGTCAGGAGTAATCCCACTGAGGCCACGTGACCTGTCTACACCAGTGTGAAGTTGTTGTGAGAGGAGAATCAGACTATTGGCCTCTGGTCTCTTTGCAATCTATGGGGCGGGCCTGCCAAGGGAGGCGTGGGAATGTGTCAAGGGAGACGTGACCTGTGTGGGGTTTTGGTTTTTTTAAAGAGCACTGGCTGGAGGATTGGGGCACCTCACGGACTGCCAGAAGCAAGGGCGGGAGTAGGTGATCCCACCGGCCTAGGTCGTCTCGGGGAAACTTGTGCAGCATGTCCTTCAGGGTACGGTTAAACCGTTCCACCAAGCCATCAGTTTGCGGGTGATAGATAGAGATGCACAGCTGCTTAATGCCCAGTAGGTCGCACACCTGCCACAGCAGCTGGGAGGTGAACTTGGTGCCCTGGTCAGTGAGGATTTCCCGGGGCAGGCCCACGCGGGCGAAGACCTTCTCGAGTTCGTCAGCGATGGTTCGGGCGGTGATGCTCCGTAGCGGGACTGCTTCGGGGAAACGGGTGGCATAATCCATGATGACCAGCATGTACTGAAACCCAGCAATGCTTTTCAGACGGGGGCCCACCAAATCCATGGCTACTCGCTCGACCAGCATTTCTACAATGGGTATGGGAATCATCGGGGCCTTGGGCGTCGGTGGGGGAGCAGGTAGCTGACATTCCGGACAGGAACTACAGTAGTTCCTCACCTCCTCGTGCACACCGGGCCAGAAGAACCACGTCAGAATTTGGGTGAGGGTTTTTTCGTGGCCCAAGTGCCCTGCAGTCGGGATGTCACAGGCGAGTTTCATTACGGTTCGTTGGTGACATTGAGGCATGAGCAGTTGGGTCTGGAGCTCTCCGGTGCGAAGGCCGGCTGCTGAGTGAGTCGGGGGGGATCCTGGCCGCAACACACTGACGTAGGCTCTGGCAGTGCTGCAGCCAGACTAGGGTCGGCTGCCCCCGGGCTACTTCCTAACTCTGCATCTAGAGGTACCTGGGTCCGGATGGTGTCCTTCCGGGGGGTCAAGCACCATGGGCTCCACAGGGTAACTGGCGAGGGGTAGGCTTGGCAGCTTCTCTGGGTAACTGGCAAGGGGTAGGCTTGGCAGCTCCTCTGGGTAACTGGAGAGGGGTAGGCTTGGCAGTTCCTCTGGGTAACTGGCGGGGGGCAGGCTTGGCAGCTCCTCCAGGCTCTGGTCAGCATCAGGCGTCGGCAGCTCAGGCCAGTCTTCGGGTCTGCCGCCGGATGCCGGGGTCTCCCAACCAGGAGCTAGGCCACAGGCATCTGGCCTCTCTGGCGGCTGCTCCTCTAGTGAGCTCTGGGGTTGGGCTTTTATGCTTCCTGTCCTGCGCCTTGACCTCTGGGGGACGGGCGCAGGATTCGCTGGCTCTGCCCACGTTGGTGTCCGGAGAGGCTCGTCCCTCTCCGGGGCGGCGGGGAACCACACCTCCTCGCTACAGTGCCTAATGACCAGAATCTTTCAAAGCTGTATGAATCCACTGGCCTTGCTTCAGAAGGACCCAGTGTGCATAGCTTGGAAAAGATTTCTTATGAAAAAAAAATTTAGGGAGTTGAAACAACCCTATAAGCTTAGCCAGCTTGTTGGGGAGACAGTGTTGTTGGAACATTAATATTTCCATGTTGATTCGTTAAGTAAGCAGTCTGTGACTCAGGTACGGAGGAAAGATCGGGTTCCTGGTTTTTCAGAGCTGAACAGCCTTATAACTGAATCCACAAGGATGCAGGGGAGAGCAGGCAAACTCTCATCTCTAGACAATTTGAATATGACTTTTAGTCTCTTAGGGTACGTCTACACTTACCGGAGGGTCCGGCGGCAGGCAATCGATGTTCTGGGATCGATTTATCGCGTCTGGTTTAGACGCGATAAATCGATCCCGGATCGATCCCGGAAGTGCTCGCCGTCGACGCCGGTACTCCAGCTCGGCGAGAGGAGTACGCGGCATCGACGGGGGAGCCTGCCTGCCTGCCGCGTCTGGACCCGCGGTAAGTTCGGACTAAGGTACTTCGATAACGTAGCTGAATTTGCGTACCTTAGTCCGAAGTGGGGGCTTAGTGGGGACCAGGCCTTAGTGGACTTGACATCTGATTCCATGTGGAAGCAGAGGTTGGTAATGGAAGGACAAAAGAACCTTGAGACTAACATGCTAGTGAAAATGGCTGGTATCTCTTTAACACAGAGTCCAGCCTTTGAATTGTTAAAGCTTGAGGATCTGAAAACTAGTAAACAAGCTAGTGTCTGTGTTGATACAAATTACCTGGCTGACTGGGGGGAGAAAGACTTGCCATAGCCATTAGCAAAGAGGATTCACCAGTCAGCCAGTGGATTCTGTTACACAAAAGAGTTCAGATTTTGACCCTCAGGAACAGGAGAAAGGGAAAAAGTTTATCATGCTAATAAAGACAGGTTAACCCTAAAATGCCAAAACCCCAATGGTATTGAGCCAAAGGCATAACAAGAATGATTGTGAATATACACTTGTACTAAATTTGTTGTTAATGTTAATGCTAATGCTAACAATATGCAGGGTTTTTCGGAAAAACCCTTGAACATGTTAGGAGTGATACATAGGAACTCATTATGTTGTAAAAGCCTTCATGGTTATACTGTTTCATTACATGACAACACATTTTATGTGAAAAGGCCTGGTGATACTGATATTTCACAGTTAGTGCCTGTATCTAATCTTGAAACAGTACACAGCAGAAAAACCACTACAAGCTTGAACTGCTGTGCAAAAGGGGAAAATGAGATACAACACCTCACAGCCTTCATGGCTGAATGCCAGAGTAAGTGCTCTCTGAAGAACATCAATGGCTATGTTAAGTCAACACATAGACCGAACCCTGGAATCACTAAAGTGTTTCACAAAGTAGGGACTAAGTTCCTGGCTGGGGCCAAAGTATGCCTCAATAACTTGGCCTTACAAAGAATTCAATATAAACACAGCTCATATCAATGTTGGAAGGTCCTTAAGGTGTGTCCAGGAGCTCTAATTTTGCCCTTCCACACCAGTCTCACCTTAGGGGTGTGATGCATGGCTAGAAAGGGTTAAACCTCCTGCAAACTAAATAACCCTCAAAAGACATGTGGGGAGATAATGTTTGTGTTTTTGTGTATTTACATATGTATGAGTAGGGTCCACAATGTAATCAACAGTCCCTGTCTATGCTGGATTCTGATAGTTCAGAGATCAAAAGAACATCCTATCATGTAAATGAATTGTAAACACGGAATATCTCTGTATTCTTCTCTCTTTGCAATGTATAGCAAATAATCTGTGAATGGTGGAGGAACAAGCAAATGGCCTTATGTTAATTCTATAGCTAAGTACCTCCTTCAAAGTCTGCTAATTACCTTTTGTTCCTGGAGGAACTCCAACTTGTCAAGAAGACATGACATTGTAGAAAAGATCCTTGGTCCTGATTCTGTCATCTCAGATCTGCTTAGGCTTCATCAGGGGAAGTTTGAGTCGCAAGACTGAGGTCCCAGTTATGCTGGTTCGCCCTGAACATGAGATTTGGATATTGGACTATAACCTATGAACTATTTCTGAAAGAACTCTTTGCAACTACAAAGCTCAACATCTTTGCTATGAATCTGCACCTCAATACATTGAACTCATGTCTGTATGTATATTGATCTTTTAACCATACTCTTTTGTTTTTTAATAAATTTTAGTTTAGTTAATAAGAATTGGCTGTAGCGTGTATTTGGTTAAAATCTGAATCATTCTTTAACCTGAGAGGTAAGGTATCTGATCCTTTGGGATTGGTAGAATCTTTTGTTTTATACGATGAGATAAGATTTACAGAAATTTTCAAAATATTTAACGTGGGTACCTGGATGGAGGGCTGTGGCTGAATCACTTTAAGGAAACTATGTTGTTTGGACTTCTGAGTAACCAGTAAGGTAATAAAGAAGCTGTTTTATGCTGGCTTGGTAAATCTAAGTATTCGAATATCCACCAGCTCGATGAGGATTTTCTGCCCCATTCTTTCGAGTTCACCCTAATTAAGTGACCATAGCGGACTCCCCACTAGGACCCCGGTCACACCCCTCTGCCCATTCTCCCTGCCCACTCTGCATTCAGACAGCACCATTAGGAGAGAGGTGTTTCCACAGGGCCTTTTCTTGGAAGCCTGGATTTCCAACCTCTGCTACACAGCATCAGCCTCTGAGAGGGAAGCAGCACTGGCCTGGGACTCAGGAGACCTAAGCTCTATTCCCAACTCTGCCAGCAGCTTGTGGGGTGAGCTTAGAGAAATCTGTGTCTTCCAGAGAGGGAATAAATGGGGAGTGATAATATCAGCCTCCGAGTGTCTGTCTAGGGCAGGAAAATTGGTTGGGATTAGCTAGTGCATCTCCTTTGTGCCTCCTCCCCCTTTTCTAGTCTAGACTGACCCTTAGTGGTTTATTACAATCCCCCGTTAGCAGAGTGATTGTTAGAGTCACTAAGGGCTCGTCTATAATGGCAATTTACTGTGCTGCAACTGTCTCGCTCAGGGGTGTGAAAAAACACCCCCCTGAGCGCAGCAAGTTGCAGTGGTGTAAAGCGCCAGTGTAGACAGTGCACCAGGGCTGGTAGCTCGGCCCCTCATGGAGGTGGGTTTTTTTAAGAGCGCTGGGAGAGCTCTTTCCCAGCATTGCACCGTGACCACAAAAGGCATGTTAAAGCGCTGCCGTGAGGTCTCTAATAAAGGCTTATGTCACATTGTTCCTTATGAGCCTTACAAGAAGTGTGGGCAGATGATCTTTAAGGAACTATGTTTATATACTGGAAAATATGTTTTAACGTCTGAATCAAAGCAGGGGTGAGAAATATGGTTTGCCAGACAAAGGGATACCTACTCATTTGTCTCCCCCATTCATATGAAGCATTGTAGGTGAACACATTGGAGGCCCAGTTTGCATATAGGACCAACAGAAAGACCACACTGGAGAACAAACAATGGGGGGGGGGTCACATCAGTTGTTTACTGGACTATAACTGGGGCACAAAAACCGCACCCTGCAATCCTTCAGGCAGCAAACAGGAGAGCGTGTTTTGCATTCATGAAAAGGGGGGTCCCAGCAAAGGTGGCTGGTGACCCTGGGAGAATGCTTTAGCCATGGATTTTACTTGTTAAACTCAGACTGTCTGAATCCTATTATACCTGGTGTTCGATGTGTAACCTGTTGGTCTTATTTCTTGGCTCATTATCTCTTACATCTTAGTTGATAAACTCCTGTTTGTTTTCACTAAAACTATATCTCAGAGCTGTGATGTTATATTGGGTCTGATCCAACAAGTTGGTATTGTCCCTTTGGGGCCGGCTTACCTGGGAATTTGAGTGTCCAGTGGAGAGGGGCTGGACACTAGAGAAGGACATGATGGAGAAGCTCCAAGACAAGGTTGTGCCTAGTGTTAACCTGCAAGGCAAAGTAAGGACTGGCAGAGCCTTGGGCAGTTTGTCTGGGGAGCTAAAGGCTGGAGGTGACAGGGAACTGACACCCAGTTCAGCAGAAGGACGTCCCCCTCGCACTGAGGCAGGGGGGTAACGAGATTCACAGTCCGGGGCTCCCTGAGAAAACATCGTAGCCAGAACCTGCAGCCTATGGAGCTCAAGGATGGCAAAATAACACCTCCAAGGGGCTTAAAAAAACAAAAGAAAACAAACAACCCACCCCCCTCCAATGCCGGGGATTCCACAAGCTCCCTTGGAATCTATTCCAGAGTTTAAATACCCGCATGGTTGAAAGTTTTCGTAACCTCTAACCTAAATCTCCCTTCCTGCAGTTTAACACTTTTTACTTCTCCTCCTACCTTCAGTGGCCATGGAGCACAACTGATCCCCAGTCTCTGTATAACAGCCCTTAGCATGGCTGCAGACCATCCCCAGTCTGCTTTTCTCAAGACTAATAGACCCACTGCTTTTAACCTTCCTCCACAGGTCGGGTTTTCTAAACCTTTTACCATTTTTGTTGCTCTCCTCAGGACTTGATCCAATTTGTCCTCATCTTTCCTAAAGTGTGGTGCCCAGAACTGGACACAGGACTCCAGCTGAGGCCTCCCCAGGGCCGAGCAGAGCAGGACAACGACCTCCCGCAACTGACATACAACACTCACGTTAATACACTCCAGAATGATAGCAGCCTTTTCCCCAGCTGCATCAATGGGTGACAGCCAGACAACCTCGGAGTCCATTAAAGACCATTTCCCCTTCCCCCAATTATTGAAGACAAGGGACATTGAGAGTTTGAGAAATTAAATTTTACTTTATTCTTTTCAAAGCAAGAAATAAAAGCTAAATCCCCCCACCCCATCTCCATCCAACGCCCAGCTCCACACGGTGCATTTCATACCCACCCAGTATGTTGCTGCTCCAGCCACACACATGCCCCAGGGAAGAGGAACAAGTGAAAGGTGGTAGAAAAGCGCTAACAATCCATGAGAGAGGCATTTGCCCTCCCTCCTCCTCTCAGCAATGGGAAGACGCCGACCCCTCTCCACATCAATCCTATTGGGACTTCATTGGTAGCCCTTTAGAGTTCAAGGACGACTTCACACAGCACTCGTAGGACATTTCCTCTCTCTCCGGGACATGTGAAGTGAGTTCACAGTTCTCAGCCTCAGCTCTCTGGCTCACAAGAACAAACAGTGTCTATAACAGTGCCTCCATGGGTCACAACTGAAAATTCCAAATTCAGGATAAATTGCTGAGGAATGGGGCAGACACACTGCAAAACTGGTGATTATTCTCCCATGACATATATCAAACCAGCAACAAAAGTAAACTTCTGTTTCACCACACTGGCTAACAAGACATCCAAAAAGCAGTTTCCTTAGGCATTCCAGCCCTTATATCACCACCAAAAACTCTGAACTTAATGATTGGTTATTTACAACCAATTTCATGAAACAGCAGGTTCTTCTGATCCCAAAGGACCAGCCACATACCCAGGTCAATATATAACTCAGATCTTACCCAATAATCACACTGTTGCCAATCCTTTAGTATCTAAAATCTAAAGGCTTATTTATGAAAAAGAAAGAAAGGTGAGAGTTAAAATTTATTAAAGGAATCAAATACATACAATAAATGCAAAGTTCTTGGCTCAGGCTTGTAGCAGTGATGGAATAAACTGCTAGCTTAAATCAAGTCTCTGGTGGCTTCCGAATCATTGGAAAGTCCTCAGTCCTTTGGTTAGAATGCTCCCATTAGTATAAGTCCATAGTCCAGAAGTTTGAGCAGGAAAAAGGCAAAACGGAGATGTTTCCTGTGCCTTTTATAGCTTCTCTCAAGTGAAGGGAACCCCATTGTTCTCACTGTGAAAAACCACAGTAACAAGAGGTGTTTGGCGCCACATGGGCAAGTCACATGTCCATGCCTGATTTCATTCAGTCACTCACAGTACAGGCCATTACCTATACTTCAAATGGAACATTCACAGGAAAGTCTGTGCAGCGTAGGTGGGCATCTGCCATTGTGAGTTAAGTGTTCTTTTGATGGGCCACTGAACTTGAATAATTCCTCCAAGATGTGCAGGTGAAAAACCTTGTGGGTGTTACCCAGGAGCAAACATTTTTGAAATACAGGTATACAGCCAGTAGTCATAATCTTAAATACAAAAATGGTACATACATACAAATAGCATAATCATATTCAGCAAATCATACCCTCTCCATTGACACCTTACTCAGCACACTTTGTATAAGATTCACTGATTATATAACAATGGTAGCAACAATGATCTACATGGTCATATTTTAATCAGATAATGTCATAGTGCCCTTTCAAGGCCCTGTCCACCCACCCACTCTCTCCCCATCCTGATTGTATCTCAAATCTCTGCAGGGATCAGGCAGTAATTTCCTTCCCCATTTCAGTCTCTGATTCTCAGAGTGCATATCCAGCACTCGTCCGCAAATGTTTTTGCGGCTAGATACTGATCATTTTCATTGTTCAAAGGACAAGAAAATCTCATGACAAAAGCTAGGGAAATGTGAAAAGAAAATCAGAAAAGACCATTCTGGCAAGTGATCATTTGTCTTTTGAAGTCCCCAATAAATCTGAGTTACATCCTGTCAAACTAATTTAATATCAAAATAAGTGGCAAAACAGCCTTCACCAAAAAGAAGAAAAAAACCCACAAACCAGGGTGAGCTACAAACCACTTTCCCGTTCATGAAGTGAAATCCCAGAGAATCTTAAGACTCAAAATCTGGAGAACAATTTTACCCATTTCCTTCTGAACAGGCTAAACCTGCTTTACTCAGCACTGCCGCATTATTTGGCTGTGTTATTGATAAAAGTTTTAGCATCATCGTAATGGAAAAAAAGAGAGGAAAAAAAGACAAACCTCACCAAAAACTTCCTATCTACAAATTATCTGGATTTGGCTGGAAAACCTCCAGATGCCACTTTAGCAATAGGGATTGAAGCTCAAACTGTGCTTTGGGGTTCATTTGAATTCCCCCTTCAGGAACGTGACATTTTCATCTCAAGTGAGCAGGGGCCTGACTGAGGATCAAAGAAATCAAACCCTGATTCCTAAGCATGGTGGAAAAGGACACTGTGGTAAATGACACACATGAAGGTGGAGGGGTAGAATGGGAAAACGATAAACTCTCCATGGCTTGGGCAGAGGCTGCTCAAGGAAAGACATGTGAGGTTGATGAGGGCAGGAGGGAATCCCCCGGACTCAACCCATCCCTCTGCAATAACACAAGGTAAAACACCACATTATTTTACTATCCCTGCTCCAGCTCTTTTAGAATCTATTGAATGCTGGTGTATAAGGGAGAAACAACACAAAATAATTAAATGCTTTTCAGCATAATCTGGAGCAATGTGAGGATGTCTGGGAATGAGACAATCTCACTCCACAGGGGCACTTAGTGACTCTAACAATCACTTTGCTAATGGGAGATTGGAATAAACTGCTAAGGGTCAGTTTAGACTAGAAAAAGGGGTGGAGGAACAAAGGGGACGCCCTAAATAATCCCAACCACTTTTCCTGCCCTAGACAGACACTAGGAGGCTGATATGATCACTCCCCATTTATTCCCAGTAGACTCCTGAGTCCCAGGCCAGAGCTCTATCAACTAGGCAATGCTGCTTCCCTCTCAGAGGCTGATGCTGCTGTAGCAGAGGTGGGAAATCCAGGCTT
Source organism: Emys orbicularis (assembly GCF_028017835.1). NCBI lineage: Eukaryota > Metazoa > Chordata > Testudines > Emydidae > Emys > Emys orbicularis. The sequence goes on along the minus strand of NC_088695.1, from coordinate 9,536,705 downwards.
AGAAGAAAAGGCCCTGTGGAAACCAGGCTCTGATAATGGTGCTGTCTGAATGCAGAGGAGGCAGGGAGAAGGGGCAGAGGGGGTGAGTGATGAGAAGCAGCACCTCGCTACCCCTTGGCTCTCGCTCGCCTCTTATCCCATGATCCCCAAACACTTGATACCCCAGCACCCACCAACCCCAGCCATTCAATCCCCAGTGTCCTCCCCAGAACCCATCACCCTGCCCCCTTAACATTTGATCCCCCAGAGACCAATGTCCTGGTGGATTCGGGGAGCGGAGGAGTTACCAGCCCCAGGGATACTCCCCCTGCAGGGGACAGTTCCAGGTCAGTGGGGGAGCCCAGCCCAGGGGCTGGTGGAAGATGGTCGATGGGGACAGGGGTCTAGAGTGAAGGTGGGGCCTGGCCCAAGTGTTCTTCTCCTCATCACCATAGCAGGGGGATCCCGGCTGGGAGGGGAAGGGAGAGGGGGGAACTTCAGCCCGGCAGAGGGAGCGGCTGGAGGAGTTTCTCTCTCCCCCTTCCCCCACCTATGGCCCATCAGCTCAGCAGCCAGGGCTGCAGCAGGGAGGAGGGGCTCATGGAGACTTTGCCACCTCTGCCTGGGGTTTGCTTAGACTAGGCAGAGCCAGAGGGTCACTGACCAGCTGATGTTCGGCTGCTCCTGGATCCTCACCCCAGCCATGGGCAGCTGGATCCTTGGGAGCCAAATGCCCCTGATGTGTGTGGGAACGAGGAAATGGGTTTGTCACCAGGGCCAGCCCTAGTCAGGGCCCTGAGAGAATTTCCCTGCTGTGAGGAGGAGTCTGTAATGTCCAACAGGGCGTTTGCTCCACTTGGAGCATTTCCCACACTGAGAACATCTCAGCAGTCACGTCCCTGTATTGATTTGCAGATGCCTGATACTCTGGGAACACCAAATGTAGCTTCCCCTGCATTCAAGGTCTCTCTGTTGTGCAGTTCACGGATGTGTGAGTTCGGATTGAATCTTTTCTTGCAGTCAAGCTACTCCTAGGGTCTCTCACACCTGGGTGGATTCTCTGATGCTTAATGAGGTGCGATCGCTGAATGAAACTTTTCTCACAGGCAAGGCATAGATGAAATTGGGACCATGATCTTGGGGGGTGGGGGCATACTGAGATTGCTCAATTAAGGCAAACTGCAAAGAATGGGGCAGTCAATCCTCAAAATTGGTGGATATTCCAATACTTCGATTCACCAAGCCAGCAACAAGACAGCTTTTACAACACCTTACTGGGCTACACAGGCCAAAGCACAGCTCCCTTGAAGCAACCCAACCTGGCGCTCCCTCCCAGACAGCCCAGTTAAACATGATGGGGATTACTGAAAACCTTGTTCATTTTATAAAAAGTTCTACCAATCCCAAAGGATCATAGAATCATAGAATATCAGGGTTGGAAGGGATCTCAGGAGGTCATCTAGCCCAACACCCCGCTCAAAGCAGGACTAAATCCCAACTAAATCATCCCAGCCAGGGTTTTGTCAAGCCTGACCTTAAAACCCTCTAAGGAAGGAGATTCCACCACCTCCCTAGGTAACCCATTCCAGTGCTTCACCATCCTCCTAGTGAAAAAGTTTTTCCTAATATCCAACCTAAACCTTCCCCACTGCAACTTGAGACCATTACTCCTTGTTCTGTCATCAGGTACCACTGAGAACAGTCTAGATCCATCCTCTTTGGAACCCCCTTTCAGGGAGTTGAAAGCAGCTATCAAATCCCCTCTCATACTTCTCTTCTGCAGACTAAACAATCCCAGTTCCCTCAGCCTCTCCTCATAAGTCATGTGCTCCAGCCCCCTAATCATTTTTGTTGCCCTCCGCTGGACTCTTTCCAATTTTTCCACATCCTTCTTGTAGTGTGGGGCCCAAAACTGGACACAGTACTCCAGATGAGATCTCACCAATGTCGAACAGAGGGGAATGATCACGTCGCTCGATCTGCTGGCAATGCCCCTACTTATACAGCCCAAAATGCCGTTAGCCTTCTTGGCAACAAGGGCACACTGTTGACTCATATCCAGCTTCTCATCCACTGTAACCCCTAGGTCCTTTTCTGCAGAACTGCTGCCTAGCCATTCGGTCCCTAGTCTGTAACACTGAATGGGATTCTTCCGTCCTAAGTGCAGGACTCTGCACTTGTCCTTGTTGAACCTCATCAGGTTTCTTGTGGCCCAATCCTCTAATTTGTCTAGGTCCCTCTGTATCCTATCCCTACCCTCCAGCGTATCTACCACTCCTCCCAGTTTGCTGTCATCTGCAAACTTGCTGAGAGTGCAGTCCACCCCATCCTCTAGATCATTAATGAAGATATTGAACAAAACCGGCCCCAGGACCGACCCTTGGGGCACTCCGCTTGAAACGGGCTGCCAACTAGACATGGAGCCGTTGATCAATACCCGTTGAGTCCGATGATCTAACCAGCTTTCTATCCACCGTATAGTCCATTCATCCAGCCCATACTTCTTTAACTTGCTGGCAAGAATACTGTGGGAGACCGTATCAAAAGCTTTGCTAAAGTCAAGAAATAACACATCCACTGCTTTCCCCTCATCCACAGACCCAGTTATCTCCTCATAGAAGGCAATTCGGTTAATCAGGCATGACTTGCCCTTGGTGAATCCATGCTGACTGTTCCTGATCACTTTCCTCTCCTCTAAGTGCTTCAGAATTGATTCCTTGAGGACCTGTTCCATGATTTTTCCAGGGACTGAGGTGAGGCTGACTGGCCTGTAGTTTCCCGGATCCTCCTCCTTCCCTTTTTAAAAGATGGGCACTACATTAGTCTTTTTCCAGTCATCCGGGACCTCCTCCGATCGCCATGAGTTTTCAAAGATAATGGCTAATGGCTCTGCAATCTCATCCGCCAACTCCTTTAGCACCCTCGGATGCAGCGCATCCGGCCCCATGGACTTGTGCTCGTCCAGTTTTTCTAAATAGTCCCGAACCACTTCTTTCTCCACAGAGTGCTGGTCACCTTCTCCCCATACTGTGCTGCCCAGTGCAGCAGTCTGGGAGCTGTCCTTTTTTCTGAAGACAGAGGCAAAAAAATCATTGAGTACATTAGCTTTTTCCACATCCTCTGTCACTAGGTTGCCTCCCTCATTCAGTAAGGGGCCCACACTTTCCTTGAGTTATTCTTAACATCTCTTGCTAGCTGCAACTCCAAGTGTGATTTGGCCTTCCTGATTTCACTCCTGCATGCCTGAGCAATATTTTTATACTCCTCCCTGGTCATTTGTCCAATCTTCCACTTCTTGTAAGCTTCTTTTTTGCGTTTAAGATCAGCAAGGATTTCACTATTAAGTCAAGCTGCCTGCCATATTTACTATTCTTTCTACACATCGGGATGGCTTTTTCCTGCAACCTCAATAAGGATTCTTTAAAATACAGCCAGCTCTCCTGGACTCCTTTCCCCCTCATGAAAAGCAACAGAGGGTCCTGTGGCACCTTTAAGACTAACAGAAGTATTGGAGCATAAGCTTTCGTGGGTGAATGCCCACTTCATCTTGCGTCTGATGAAGTGGGCATTCACCCACGAAAGCTTATGCTCCAATACTTCTGTTAGTCTTAAAGGTGCCACAGGACCCTCTGCTGCTTTTTACAGATTCAGACTAACACGGATACCCCTCTGTTACTTTCCCCCTCATGTTATTCTCCCAGGGGATCCTCCCATCAGTTCCCTGAGGGAGTCAAAGTCTGCTTTTCTGAAGTCCAGGGTCTGTATCAGGGGTAGGCAACCTATGGCACACGTGCCGAAGGCAGCACGCGAGCTGATTTTCAGTGTCACTCACACTGCCCAGGTACTGGCCACCGGTCCGGGAGGCTCTGCATTTTAATTTCATTTTAAATGAAGCTTCTTAAACATTTTAAAAACCTTATTTACTTTACATACAACAATAGTTTAGTTATATATTATAGACTTATAGAAAGAGACCTTCTAAAAACGTTAAAATGTATTACTGGCACGCAAAACCTTAAATCAGAGTGAATAAATGAAGACTTGGCACACCACTTCTGAAAGCTTGCCGACCCCTGGTCTGTATTCTGCTGCTCTCCTTTCTTCCTTGTGTCAGGATCCTGAACTCGACCATCTCATGGTCACTGCCTCCCAGATTCCCATCCACTTTTGTTTCACCTACTAATTATTCCCAGTTTGTGAGCAGCAGGTCTAGAAGAGCTCTGCCCCTAGTTGGTTCCTCCAGCACTTGCACCAGGAAATTGTCTCCTACACTTTCCAAAAACTTCCTGGATTGTCTGTACACTACTGTATTGCTCTCCCAGCAGATATCAGGGTGATTAAAGTCTCCCATGAAAACCAGGGCCTGCGATCTAGTAACTTCTGCTAGTTGCCGGAAGAAAGCCTCGTCCACCTCATCCCCCTGGTCTGGTGGTCTATAGCAGACTCCGACCACGACATCACCCTTGTTGCTCACACTTCTAAACTTAATCCAGAGACTCTCAGGTTTTTCTGCAGTTTCACACAGGAGCTCTGAGCAGTCATATTCCTCTCTTACATACAATGCAACTCCCCCACCTTTTCTGCCCTGCCTGTCCTTCCTGAACAGTTTATATCCATCCATGACAGTACTCCAGTCATGTGAGTTATCCCACCAAGTCTCTGTTATTCCAATGACATCATAGTTCCTTGACTGTGCCAGGACTTTCAGTTCTCCCTGCTTGTTTCCCAGGCTTCTTGCATTTGTGTATAGGCACTTAAGATAACTCACTGATTGTCCCGCTTTCTCAGTCTGAGACAGGAGTCTTCCCCTCTTGCACTCTCCTGCTCGTGCTTCCTCCCAGTATCCTATTTCTCCACTTATCTCAGGGCTTTGGTCTCCTTCCCCCAGTGAACCTAGTTTAAAGCCCTCCTATCCTGCTTGTTCTTCCTCCCGGTATCCCATTTCCCCACTTACCTCAGGGCTTTGGTCTCCTTCCCCCGGTGAACCTAGTTTAAAGCCCTCCTCACTAGGTTAGCCAGCCTGCTTGCGAAGATGCTCTTCCCTCTCTTCGTTAGGTGGAGCCCATCTCTGCCTAGCACTCCTCCTTCTTGGAACACCATCCCATGGTCGAAGAATTCAAAGCCTTCCTCTGACACCATCTGCGTAGCCATTTGTTGACTTCCACAATTCCACAATTCGAGCCAGGCCTTTTCCCTGCACAGGGAGGATGGACGAAAACACCACTTGCGCCTGAAACTCCTTTATCCTTCTTCCCAGAGCCACGTAGTCTGCAGTGATCCGCTCAAGGTCATTCTTGGCAGTATCATTGCTGCCCATGTGGAGAAACAGGAAGGGGTAGCGATCCGAGGGCTTGATGAGTCTCGGCAGTCTCTCCGTCACATCGTGAATCCTAGCTCCTGGCAAGCAGCAGACCTCTCGGTTTTCTCGGTCGGGGCGGCAGATAGATGACTCAGTCCCCCTGAGGAGGGAGTCCCCGACCACCACCACCCTCTTCCTTCTCTTGGGAGTGGTGGTTTTGGAACCCCCATCCCTAGGATAGTGCATCTCATGCCATCCAATCAGTGGAGCCTCCTTCTGCTCCCTTCCCTCAGATGTATCATCTAGTCCACTCTCCGCATTAGTACCTGTGGAGAGAACATGAAAACGGTTGCTCACCTGTATCTCCATTGCTGGTAAATGGATGCTCCTCTTTCTTCTTCTGGAGGTCACATGCTGCCAAATTTCTTCACCGTCCCTCTGTCCCCTCTGGGCAGCCTGCTCCGAATCTTCAGAACGTTGTGCCCGTAGAAGCATATCCTGACGTCTGTCCAGGAAATCTTCATTTTCTCATATGCAACTCAGGGTCGATACTTGTTTCTCCAGACCTAGAACCTTCTCTTCCAATATGGAGACCAGCTTGCACTTTGTCGCTTTTGTCCTATGGAAGAAAGACAAACATGGCACAACTTGTGCAGATTACAACAACTGCATGCTCACCTTCCATAATTGCTTCCTTCTAAGAGCTTCCTCAGCTCTTGCAGCAACTCACAGAAGCCCGCAAGATGCAAGCCTCAGTGGGCTCTCCCGAGGTGAACTCCCAGGCAAACTCCCTCTGCTAGCCTCCGCTGTTCGCCGCTCAGCTGGTTCGCTGCTGACTGCCTTTTTATAACAGTCAGGCCCACTCAAGGCCCACCTGGAACAAAGCACTCCCAATTCACACTGTTCAAACAAACAATCAAACATTCAAGCACATGGTCAAACTGACAAACTGTCCCCTGCAACAGACACTCAGATACTCACCCACACAGCCCCCCAATGCAGCACTTAGTGAACCTCCTCTCTGACAGATCCCGCTGTTAGCCTCTGCTGTTTGCCGCATTACTCACTAAGTTAATGAATACTTCAGTTCTTACCCAAATACACGTTTACAGCCATTTCTTATTAACTAAGCTAAGATTTATTAAAAGAAGAAAGGAGAGTGAGAGTATTGGTTAAAAGATCATTATACATACAGTCATGAATAGAGTCCTTAGGTCAGTTTCACTGTAGAGATGGTGCTTTAGAATTGTAAAGAGTCCTTTTCAGAATCCTTTCATGAGGTTATAGTCCCATGTAAAAATGTTCGATATCAGGGCAGTCCAGATGGGACTGGAGATCTCCGTCTTATGACTCAAACTTCCTCTGAATAAAGCTCAACAAGATCTGAGAGAAAAGGATCAGGTCCCAAGAGTTTTTATACAGATTTTTGCAGCCTCTCATCAGCAGGCAGTCCTTGGGAGAACTATTGTTCACTAGGCTTTTGAAGTAACCTTCTATTTCCTAAACATCACCAGTAATTAACTACATGGATTAACATAAGGTAATTATCCATAAAGAAGTTCATAGACAGTTTACCACAAACTTTAAAGAGACATGCAATGACATTATTACACCCAAGTTTCATCTAAATGTTATTATTCCCTTTTGATCTCTGAATTAACAGAATACAGCCCTAGACAGGAACTGTTTGGTTCCATTGTTAACCTCTAACAAGATAAAGGCAAACATAGACTAGTACAAGTATCAGAGGGGTAACGTATTAGTCTGTATCTGTAAAAAGCGACAAAGAGTCCTGTGGCACCTTAAAAACTAACAGAAGTATTGGAGCATGATTTCAACAGTTTCCACCCCACCATCAACCTCAGCCTGGACCAATCTACAAGGGAGGTCCACTTCCTAGACACCACGGTACAAATAAGTGACAGTCACGTTAACACCACCCCACCCCACCGACTGCTATGCCTACCTTCATGCCTCCAGCTTCCATCCCGGACACACCACATGATCCATCGTCTACAGCCAAGCGCTAAGGTATAACTGCATTTGCTCCAACCCCTCAGACACAGACCAACACCTACAAGATCTTCACCAAGCATTCTCAAAACTACGATACCCGCACGAGGAAATAAGGAAACAAATCAACAGAGCCAGACGTGTACCCAAAGCCTCCTGCTGCAAGACAAGCCCAAGAAAGAAACCAACAGAACTCCACTGGCCATCACCTACAGTCCTCAGCTAAAACCTCTCCAACGCATCATCGGTGATCTACAACCCATCCTGGACAATGATCCCTCGCTTTCACAGGCCTTGGGAGGCAGGCCAGTCCTCGCCCACAAACAAACCACCAACCTTAAGCATATTCTCACCAGCAACCACACACCGCACCATAGTAACTCTAACTCAGGAACCAATCCATGCAACAAACCTCGATGCCAACTCTCCCCACATATTTACACCAGCGACACCATCACAGGACCTAACCAGATCAGCCACAACATCACCGGTTAATTCACTTGTACGTCTACCAATGTAACATACACCATCGTGTGCAAGCAATGCCCCTCTGCTATGTACATCGGCCAAGCTGGACAATCCTACGTAAAAGGATAAATGGACACAAGTCAGATATTAGGAATGGCAATATACGAAAACCTGTAGGAGAACACTTCAACCTCCCTGGACACACAATAGCAGATTTAAAGGAGATCCTGCAGCAAAAAAACTTCAGGACCAGACTCCAAAGAGAAACTGCTGAACTTCAGTTCATTTGCAAATTTGACATAATGAGCTCAGGATTAAACAGAGACTGTGAATGGCTAGGCAACTACAAAAGCAGTTTCTCCTCCCTTGGTGTTCACACCTCAACTGCTAGAAGATGGCCTCATCCTCCCTGATTGAACTAACCTCGTTATCTCTAGGCTGATTCTTGCCTGCATATTTATACCTGCCTCTGGAAATTTCCACCAAATGCATCTGACAAAGTGGGTATTCACCCACAAAAGCGTATGCTCCAATACTTCTGTTAGTCTATAAGGTGCCACAGGACTCTTTGTTGCTTTTTACAGACTACTACAGTTACCATCTTCTTCCAGGTCTTTAACATAAGTTTACATTTCAAAGCTCAAGCTTATCTAACATGGACACACTTTTTTAACATATCTCTAAAGGTTGAACTGGGTCTATTACATGCAAGTTGCTTAACCCTTTCTCTCCCAGTGTCACAGAAGTTTAGCTCTTGTGTGAATTATCCCATGTTTAATAAGGTCTGACTTCTGTATGAAACTTTTCCCACAGTCCAAGCACTTATGGGGTCTCTCTCCTGTGTGGAATGCCTGATGATGAAGAAAGTCTGACCTCCGTATGAAACTTTTCCCACAGTCCAAGCACTTGTGGGGTCTCTCTCCTGTGTGGATTGCCTGATGTTTAGTAAGGTGTGACCTCCATCTGAAACTTTTCCCACAGTCCAAGCACTTGTGGGGTCTCCCTCCTGTGTGGATTGCTTTATGTTTAATAAGGTGTGACCTCTGTATGAAACTTTTCCCACAGTCCAAGCACTTGTGGGGTCTCTCTCCTGCGTGGATTGTTTTATGTTTAATAAGGTGTGACCTCTGTATGAAACTTTTCCCACAGTCCAAGCACTTGTGGGGTCTCTCTCCTGTGTGGATTGCCTGATGTCTAATAAGGTCTGACCTCTGTATAAAACTTTTCCCACAGTCCAAGCACTTGTGGGGTCTCTCTCCTGTATGGATTGCCTGATGTTTAGAAAGGGCTGATCTGTTCCTGAAACTTTTCCCACAGTCTAAACAATTATGTGGTCTCTCTCCTGTGTGGATTGCCTGATGTTTAATAAGGTCTGACCTCCGTGTGAAACTTTTCCCACAGTCCAAGCACTTGTGGGGTCTCTCTCCTGTGTGGATTGCTTGATGTTTAACAAGGTCTGACCTCTGTATAAAACTTTTCCCACAGTCCAAGCACTTGTGGGGTCTCTTCCCTGTGTGGATTGCCTGATGTTTAACAAGGTGTGACCTCCGTATGAAACTTTTCCCACAATCCAAGCACTTATGGGGTCTCTCTCCTGTATGGATTGCCTGATGTTTAGAAAGGGCTGATCTGTTCCTGAAACTTTTCCCACAGTCTAAACAATTATGTGGTCTCTCTCCTGTGTGGATTGCCTGATGTTTAATAAGGTCTGACCTCTGTATGAAACTTTTCCCACAGTCCAAGCACTTATGGGGTCTCTCTCCTGTGTGGAATGTCTGATGTTGAAGAAGGCCTGACCTCGATATGAAATTTTTTCCACAGACAAAGCACTTGTGGGGTCTCTCTCCTGTGTGGATTGCCTGATGTTTAACACAGTCTGACCTCCGTGTGAAACTTTTCCCACAGTCCAAGCACTTGTGGGGTCTCTCTCCTGTGTGGATTGCTTGATGTTTAACAAGGTCTGACCTCCGTATGAATTTTTTTCCACAGTTCAAACACTTATGTGGTCTCTCTCCTGTGTGGATTGCTTGATGTTTAACAAGGTTTGAAGTATGTATGAAACTTTTCCCACAGTCCAAGCACTTGTGGGGTCTCTCTCCTGTGTGGATTGCTTTATGTTTAGTAAGGTGAGACCTCTGTATGAAACTTTTCCCACAGTCCAAGCACTTGTGGGGTCTTTCTCCTGTGTGGATTGCCTGATGTCTAATAAGGTCTGACCTCTGTATGAAACTTTTCCCACAGTCCAAGCACTTGTGGGGTCTCTCTCCTGTGTGGATTGCCTGATGTTTAAGAAGGTGTGACCTCCGTATGAATTTTTTTCCACAATCCAAGCAATTATGTGGTCTCTCTCCTGTGTGGATTGCCTGATGTTTAATAAGGTCTGACCTCTCTATGAAACTTTTCCCACAGTCCAAGCACTTATGGGGTCTCTCTCCTGTGTGGAATGCCTGATGTTGAAGAAGGCCTGACCTCGATATGAAATTTTTTCCACAGACAAAGCACTTGTGGGGGCTCTCTCCTGTGTGGATTGCCTGATGTTTAATAAGGTCTGACCTCCGTGTGAAACTTTTCCCACAGTCCAAGCACTTGTGGGATCTCTCTCCTGTGTGGATTGCTTGATGTTTAACAAGGTCTGACCTCTGTATAAAACTTTTCCCACAGTCCAAGCACTTGTGGGGTCTCTTCCCTGTGTGGATTGCCTGATGTTTAACAAGGTGTGACCTCCGTATGAAACTTTTCCCACAATCCAAGCACTTATGGGGTCTCTCTCCTGTATGGATTGCCTGATGTTTAGAAAGGGCTGATCTGTTCCTGAAACTTTTCCCACAGTCTAAACAATTATGTGGTCTCTCTCCTGTGTGGATTGCCTGATGTTTAATAAGGTCTGACCTCTGTATGAAACTTTTCCCACAGTCCAAGCACTTATGGGGTCTCTCTCCTGTGTGGAATGTCTGATGTTGAAGAAGGCCTGACCTCGATATGAAATTTTTTCCACAGACAAAGCACTTGTGGGGTCTCTCTCCTGTGTGGATTGCCTGATGTTTAACACAGTCTGACCTCCGTGTGAAACTTTTCCCACAGTCCAAGCACTTGTGGGGTCTCTCTCCTGTGTGGATTGCTTGATGTTTAACAAGGTCTGACCTCCGTATGAATTTTTTTCCACAGTTCAAACACTTATGTGGTCTCTCTCCTGTGTGGATTGCTTGATGTTTAACAAGGTTTGAACTATGTATGAAACTTTTCCCACAGTCCAAGCACTTGTGGGGTCTCTCTCCTGTGTGGATTGCTTTATGTTTAGTAAGGTGAGACCTCTGTATGAAACTTTTCCCACAGTCCAAGCACTTGTGGGGTCTCTCTCCTGTGTGGATTGCTTGATGTTTAACAAGGTCTGACCTCTGTATAAAACTTTTCCCACAGTCCAAGCACTTGTGGGGTCTCTCTCCTGTGTGGATTGCCTGATGTTTAACACAGTCTGACCTCCGTGTGAAACTTTTCCCACAGTCCAAGCACTTGTGGGGTCTCTCTCCTGTGTGGATTGCTTGATGTTTAACAAGGTCTGACCTCCGTATGAATTTTTTTCCACAGTTCAAACACTTATGTGGTCTCTCTCCTGTGTGGATTACTTGATGTTTAACAAGGTTTGAACTATGTATGAAACTTTTCCCACAGTCCAAGCACTTGTGGGGTCTCTCTCCTGTGTGGATTGCTTTATGTTTAGTAAGGTGAGACCTCTGTATGAAACTTTTCCCACAGTCCAAGCACTTGTGGGGTCTTTCTCCTGTGTGGATTGCCTGATGTCTAATAAGGTCTGACCTCTGTATGAAACTTTTCCCACAGTCCAAGCACTTGTGGGGTCTCTCTCCTGTGTGGATTGCCTGATGTTTAAGAAGGTGTGACCTCCGTATGAATTTTTTTCCACAATCCAAGCAATTATGTGGTCTCTCTCCTGTGTGGATTGCCTGATGTTTAATAAGGTCTGACCTCTGTATGAAACTTTTCCCACAGTCCAAGCACTTATGGGGTCTCTCTCCTGTGTGGAATGCCTGATGTTGAAGAAGGCCTGACCTCGATATGAAATTTTTTCCACAGACAAAGCACTTGTGGGGGCTCTCTCCTGTGTGGATTGCCTGATGCTTAACACGGTCTGACCTCCGTATGAAACTTTTCCCACAGTCCAAGCACTTGTGGGGTCTCTCTCCTGTGTGGATTGCTTGATGTTTAACAAGGTCTGACCTCCGTATGAATTTTTTTCCACAGTTCAAACACTTATGTGGTCTCTCTCCTCTGTGGATTGCTTGATGTTTAACAAGGTTTGAACTATGTATGAAACTTTTCCCACAGTCCAAGCACTTGTGGGGTCTCTCTCCTGTGTGGATTTCTTTATGTTTAATAAGGTGTGACCTCTGTATGAAACTTTTCCCACAGTCCAAGCACTTGTGGGGTCTCTCTCCTGTGTGGATTGCCTGATGTCTAATAAGGTCTGACCTCTGTATGAAACTTTTCCCACAATCCAAGCACTTATGGGGTCTCTCTCCTGTGTGGATTGCCTGATGTTTAATAAGGTCTGACCTCTGTATGAAACTTTTCCCACAATCCAAGCACTTATGGGGTCTCTCTCCTGTGTGGATTGCCTGATGTTTAATAAGGTCTGACCTCTGTATGAAACTTTTCCCACAATCCAAGCACTTATGGGGTCTCTCTCCTGTGTGGACTGCCTGATGTTTAATAAGGTTTGACCTCCATATGAAACTTTTCCCACAGTCCAAGCACTTGTGGGGTCTCCCTCCAGTGTGGATTGCTTTATGTTTAATAAGGTGTGACCTCTGTATGAAACTTTTCCCACAGTCCAAGCACTTGTGGGGTCTCTCTCCTGCGTGGATTGTTTTATGTTTAATAAGGTGTGACCTCTGTATGAAACTTTTCCCACAGTCCAAGCACTTGTGGGGTCTCTCTCCTGTGTGGATTGCCTGATGTCTAATAAGGTCTGACCTCTGTATAAAACTTTTCCCACAGGCCAAGCACTTGTGGGGTCTCTCTCCTGTCTGGATTCTCTGATGTGTAATTAATGCTGACTTCCAATTCAAACAGTTTCCACACTCGAGGCATTGATAGGATTTCTCTCCCATGTGGCTTTTCTCATGGTTATTAAGATCTGAGCAGTTATTGAAGCTTTCCCCATGGGCCAAGCATTGAAGGGGTTCCCCTGCAGTATGGATTGTCTGATATGTCACAAGCTGTGATCTGAGAATGAATCCTTTTCCACATTTGAGCCACTGATAGGGTTTCTCTTCCTTGGGATTTGTCTGCTGGGCTGTGGTATCCTTGTCTCCTCCCCCGCAGATAATAGATTCATCCACTTTCTTCCTTGGGTGGTTTTTCAGTCGCCTCTCTGACTTGTGCCAATTTCCCCAGGCTTCTCCCTCTTCCAAGCACTGGGATATACTCCCTTCAGCTCTTCCCACAAAGGTCCCCTGTGGTTCCACTTGCCCAGGAATTTCCTCATGATGATTCCCATCCTTCTTCTCATCCACTGTCTCATCACCTGCTGGGAGAAAGAGACAATCCAGACAGGAGTCATTGTGCTAGGGAGAAAGAGGAATAGCACCAAGGGAAAACCCAACATGCTAACATTGTGAAGACTGAGCAACTGGAATTTGCCTCCAGATCCCACCCAAACACTCCCAGGGATGGAAAGTTGGGAAGGAAACTCCTGCAGCTAACAGGACAGGTGGAAAGCCGTGAATGATATCTGTTGACTACAGCCCTGGCAGAGGTGAGGAAGAACTAAGGGCTCTTACTCACAGCAGATTTTTGGGATTCTCAACTTTATCCTTCATTCACCAGATGGTTTCTGTTTCAGTCCTCACCTGTGTGATTGCCTATCGGGATCTGTCTTTCCTCACAGGCCTGGAGATCTGGGACCCACAGTTCTTCCCCTCGTTCCAGGTGGGAGATCAGTTCAGGTTTGGGAATGGGAAATCCTGTGCAGGGGGTGAAAAGAGGCACAGTCAGGGCACATGGAGGATTGGAAGAGTGTCTGTCACAAAGGGCATTCTGTGAGTAGTACCTCTCCCCATGATCTGCTGGGGGAACATGGAATCTAACAGGACGGGAACATGATCACTGAGCCCTCTTGGGAGAAGCAGATGTCTGGGGAGGTGGGGGGAATTGTTACGCCCTCACAAGGAGTTCCCAGGATCTATGTGCTGTTGGGTCTTGCTGACGCGCACACAGCTCTGGAGTTAGACCATTTACTATTTCTAAATCTGCAGAGCCCAGAGTCTTCCCCAGGGCTGGAGCTATTCCCAAGAAGGGATATGAAGAGGGATTTTGTGCGTCAGTAAGAAACAATACAGACAGGACAACAAACGACTTCTGCCCCCCCGAATGCTGGAGGGGTGGGCATGGTTTCGCATGTCCATTAGGTTTTGACACCTGTGTCCCAATGAAAGTCTCTCTCATGTGGCAGCTGCGCATTATGGAACCCATTCCCCTCCAATCTAACTGACCAGGGAAGAACCTGACCAGAGTCAGAAATGAAGACCTCATGGCTTCTAATAACCAATGGGACGGGAATCCCTTACCCAGCGAGGTCACCATCTCATAGTTCTCCTGCATGACGTCCCTGTAGAGGGCTCTCTGACTGGGGTCCAGCAGAGCCCCCTGACCCTGGGTGAAATACACAGCCACCTCCTCGAAGGTCACCGGCACCTGAAACAACAAGAGTCCCCCACTCAGTCCCTGCTGCCCCAGCCACAATCCCGCTAGTCACAGGAGGGGAAGAAAAAAACAAACTTCTTGGAAGCTCTTGGAGGATCAGAGTAGCAGAATCCTACCCCCACCCCCACCCTGCTCAGAGCAGCCAGGAGGCTTCATGAGGTGGGGAGAAGGTGAGAGCTCCTTGGCCCCCCAGCAGATGGAGGAGGGCAGGGTCTTCTCATTTACCAATTACCACACACTTGCCAGCCACAGGCTGATATGGGAAGCAGAGCTCTGAGCCAGGGACAGGAATCCCAACAGCTTCCCTTCGTATTTCACAGCAGCCTCTGGCCAGTGGGTTCAGGCTCCAGCACTGGGAGTCTGGAAAATGTTCCCAGCCCTGCCCAGGAGGGTTATGACCTCTTTGACAAATGGTGGTATGCCCCCTCCTACTCAGAAAATCAGCAGGTTTATCACACCCTGTCTCCTCCCTGCCTCTCCCTCCCGCCGTCCAGCAGCTCCCTGAAAATCCCCTACCTGAGCTGACTCCATCACAGCCATTTCCCTTCCCTGTCCCCTGGAAGACGGGACGATCTCGAGGGAAATCTGGATGTGATTCCTCAGCCTGTCAGGGCGATTGGGAAGGTTTCAGAAGGGGATTGAGTGCATGTCACAGCCCGATTCCCCCCAGGCTCTCTCCTTGCAGACAGACGCTCTGGACTCTGCCACGCTGGAAAGAAACCCAGTTAGTTCATTACCACCCAGGCCAGGGCCCTCCCAGCAGAACTAAACCCCACGGGGCATTTTTAAACTCTCCCGTAAAAGAGTCTCTGAGCCCAATGCCGGAAAAAGAGCAGAACCAAAGGAGCCACCGTGGGGGATTCCCCCTGACATTGTCGTGTCACCCCTCTAACTCTCCCCTTTCCCCCCAAGTAGTGCGGTGTTCAGCCGAGTCAGGAACTGGCTTTTCCTCTCTCAGCTCCTCCCCTTGTTCCCAGGGGGATGCAGGGAATGGATCCGGGCAGGTCTGGGATCTGGGAACCTCCCTCCCCATTTGTTGTTCCTGGTTTCCCCTTCCAGTCTCTCCTCTCTCCCTTTTCATCCTTTTCCCTTAGGAGAACCGGCGACTGCACCATTGTCCTGGGCCTTTGCTCTCATTGGGCAACTCAGTCACTGCCACTGCTAACAGGGGTTTGAACCTGGCTGTGTCCATGGGGGCAGCAGCTCTGGGACTCGCAGACACACAGGGAGCCCCCTCCCCATGTAGGCCAAACTCACCAGCCAGTCCCTGAAAGGGGCCCTTTGTGCCCAGTCCCAGCCCTTTACCCCCAGGTCTCTCCATCACCTGCAGGCTGTGGCTCAGGGGCTGCTGTGGGCAGAACCCAGGGCTGCCCCAGGGGCTGGTTCCAGCCACCGCAGCAAGTCCCCACCTGGGCTGGGCACAGAGGGGATTTAACAAAGGTCTCTCCTCTGCTGGGTAAGAAGCAGCTTCTAGGTTTGGGCTCCCAGGTCAAAATACAGGAGGCAGCAGCTTCGGACCCAGGGAGGTCAACTCCAGAGCTCTAATATCCTGAGCAGAGAGAGACACACACCCGCCTCCTCCTCTCCCTTAGCAATCACTGCTCTACAGCCAAAATGCTTCTGAAATAAAAGTAGTCAAACTTTACTAATTCTGGGTCACTGAGAATGAAAATGATGCTTAAAATTGTTGATTGGCTCTAGTTTTCAAGATATGCTATTGGGTCAGTATATACGACCCTTGACTTGGGCATGACGGAGGATAAGTGAGTTATAAAGGGAAGGGATCTCAATTTAAACCAGAAATGACTAAAATACATCTTTGACTGGATCTATGATTAAATCTATGACTGGGTTTGGACAGTACTTGCTTTTTAGGCAAAACAATGAATGATGCAATCTGAAGCTGGTATTGCGTCATACATGATATGAATTGCATCATGTTATTCCCAGAAGTCATGGATGATGCAATCATAATGAAGCTTACATCACTCTGCTGAACAAATTGCCCTATATCAGCTCTAGAAATCATACAGTGTTGTGCTCTCTTATTTGTCAGTGTTTGATTTTGCAAAGGGACACATTTCTGTTTAGCCAAAGTGAGCAGAGATGCCTCGTACTTGTGTGAACAGTGCAGATAACTTCTGCTATGTTTGTGGTGAAGTGACTTTTGCATCACAAAAGCGCAGTATAACCACTATGGTTAAGAAAGCCTATCACCTTTATTTTGGCTGCAAAATTGGAGATCAGGACAAGAGGTGGGCCCCACACATATGCTGCAACGCTTGTGCAACAAATCTTCGCCAGTGGTTGAACAGGAAAAGGAAATCTATGCCTTTTGCAGTGCCAATGATTTGGAGACAGCCAACACATCATACCAGCAATTTTTACTACTGCATGGTGCCTCCAGTTGGGAAAGGTGTGTCAAAGAAGAAAAAGTGTACTGCGCATTATCCAAACATTCCATCAGCTATACGCCCAGTACCCCACGGAGAAGGACTGCCGGTTCCTGATGCACCAGAATCATTCTCACTTGAGTCAGATGAGGAAGAGGAAGAGGATGAAACTTCTGGTCCTGAACCATCAGTGTCACAGGACCCACATTTTCTCCCATCCTCCTCCTCTGAACCACACCTCATAACACAAGGTGAACTGAATGACCTTGTCAGGGATTTGGAACTACCCAAGAGTAAGGCAGAGCTGTTGGGCTCCAGACTACAGCAGTGGAATCGCCTGGCAGGTGATGTTAGGGTTTCCATCTTCCGTGACAGTCAAAAGGATCTTGTCCCATTCTTCTTCATGGAAGGTGATCTTGTAGCCTGCAACAACATCGATGGTGTGATGGCAGCCCTCAACATCGTTCACGATCCAGATGAGTGGAGACTGTTCATTGATTCATCAAAGACGAGTCTTAAAGCTGTTTTACTGCATAATGGCAATGTTTTGCCATCAATTCCAGTTGATCATGCAGTCCATATGAAGGAAACCTATGACAACATGAAACAACTTTTGAGGTGCATAAACTATGACCAACATCAGTGGCAGCTTTGTGGCGATTTGAAGGTTGTTGCTCTCTTGCTTGGTCTGCAGACTGGATACACAAAGTACTGCTGTTTTCTCTGTGAATGGGATAGTCGTGCAAGAGATTCCCATTACATCAAGAAAGATTGGCCACACCGACAGTCATTGGAGCCTGGGAGGAAAAGAGTTCAGCATCCACCACTTGTTGAATCAAGGAAGATTTTGTTACCACCCTTACACATCAAGCTGGGTCTGATGAAGAACTCTGTCAAGGCCATTGACAAAACACAAGCAGCTTTCAAGTACCTCCGTGGAAAATTTCCAAGGTTAAGTGAAGCTAAGATAAAGGAAGGTGTCTTTGTTGGTCCTCAGATTCGTGAACTTCTTCGAGATGATGCATTTGACCATGCACTGCGTGGCAAGGAAAAGACGGCATGGAAAGCCTTCCAGTTAGTGGCAATAAATTTTCTTGGAAACAACAAGGCAGACAACTACAGTTTGTTGGTGGAAAACCTCCTCAAGGCATACAAAAGCCTTGTTTGCAACATGTCACTAAAGAGACATTTTTTGCACACTCATCTAGATTTTTTTCCACCGAACTGCGGAGCAGTGAGCGACAAGCACGGCGAGCGATTTCACCAGGACATTGCAACAATGGAGAAACGCTATCAGGGCCAATGGAGCCCATCAATGCTTGCAGACTATTGCTGGACAGTGACAAGAGATGCTCCATTTAATGAATACAAGAGACAAGCCAAGAAGCGCCGAGTAGACACTGAATAGGACTAAACTATGTACAGAATAGTTTTTTGCCTTTTGTTTCATAATAAATTTTATTTATATAACCCTTTTGCTGATTTTTAAAGTGTTACATAAACAGGACAGGTGAAATATTATCCTGTAAAGCAACCATAAAAAACATGAAAAGACCTAGGTTTACAATTTATGATTAAAACTCTACTATCTACACAATATACATAGACATAAAATGTAAAAAAACTTAAATATCTTAGAAACAGTAGCCAGTTGTTTTAATTGTCATATTTGAATTCAGCACATCAAAATACATAATAAATAGCACATTTTATCTCTGAAGCAGACGACTTCTCAAAATTGTAGACCAGTGTAACCAGAGCCCTCAGGTGGCAACTCCCAATTAACGAGCTGCTCTGGACTCTGCCCCCAGCCCCCAGGGACAGGCAGATACTGTGCCCAGGGACCTAACCAGGGCACAGTATCCAGCCTGTCTGACTCATCAAGGACCCCGCCCCCCCAGCCTCTGCTTGAACCAAGTCAGAAGAAAGACTTACAAGAAAGATATGAAAAGGACATGGGAGACACACCTAAACCCCTCCAGACAAGGGTGACAGGATTAAGGCAACTCCCCTAGCCTCATTTGCATAGAAGATGGGACAGGGTGGCACCTCCATTAGCATACAGACTGGAGACCAGAGATTCCAAGGTAAGAACTGCACTGAACTCTGGGACCAGAAAAACAGGGAAGCAATGCATCACGGGGCAATCTCTGCTCCAGATGTTAATGAATCCACGCCTGCAAATTCTCAATTACTGAGAGACAATTTACACTCATTGATATATTTGCTTTTGACAAACAACTCTCTGTATAACTTTTCATGAGTGATGTACCCAAGTATTCGGATTCTAATATCTAAACTGTATTGTTAAATTTATTCCCCTAAATTTGAATTATTGCTAATTATGTACTTCATTATCTTTAAAAATAACAGGAGTACTTGTGGCACCTTAGAGACTAACAAATTTATTAGAGCATAAGCTTTCGTGGGCTATTTGTGGATAATCTAAGCACTATACCCAGATGTACACACACTCTTTTCTTAACCTGTGTGTTATGTAATTTTTTTTAACATTAGCTTTAAAAAATCCTTTATTGGTATCCCAAATACTGACGCTGCCTAATTTCATTGTGAGCTCCCTGGAAGGAACACCACCCATAACCAGGAATGGTCAGTTCCTATTATCTAGCTTGAACAAAACAACTTTGGCATACGCTCTTGAGCCATCAGTTTACACATAAACAAATCTAGTGATCTCCCTTGAACCATTGTTGATTCCCTACAAAGCCCCCTACCCATGCTCAAGTAAGTGTTCTGATGCCAGGATCCAAAATCTGCATCAGTTCCATTGGGACTTCATCCTCTCCTGACTGATCGTGCTGGGGGCTCTGCCTGTCTCCAGCACTCCAGACCCTCAGCTACCACCATCACCTGGGAGCCCCGATCGATGCAAGCATCATGGAGTGGTGAGAACCCAGCTCTCTCTCTCTCTTGGTATAGCCTTCTGACCCTGACTTGTGTGATCAGTTATAGTTTTCTAAACCTGACTTTTATAAACAAATTTAAGTTAGATTTAATATTATAACTGTTTTGTTTGGCTCCCCTATGGTTATTACCTGGCAATAAATAACTTTCATGATTAAGCTGGTTGCTTCTCTCTCCCTCTCCCCTCCCACCCCACTGCCCGTGGGTGTTTTTGGCTACCCCAGTTGCGCTGCAGCAATGTTCCTCCTCGTACCTAAACTAAAGATCCCTGCAGCACCCAAAAATCCTGTGGGGTTTGCACATCAAGTGGGTTACTACCAGAACGACTGTAACGTGAAAGTGGAGACAGGGACGTGCTGAACCTGGGGCATATGAGGGTGCGAGCTTGGAGGTGCTGCTCGACCCAGCCTGCTGAGTCCAGGGATATATAAGGGGTCAGCTTGGGAGTGCTGATTAACGTGTGTGTGTGCGCGCGCGCGCGCATGCGCATCTGATTCTGGGGCTGGAAGAACCCAGCCCTGGGGAACCTAGGTCCTGCAGGATAGCTCCATTGGGAGGGGACTTGCAGCAGGGAGAAGTAGAGCACTCTATGGGTATGTCTACACTACAGGATTAATCCGAATTTATATCATTCGAATTTAGGAAACCGATTTTATAAATTCGAATGTATTCGGCCACACTAGGCACCATTAATTCGGTGGTGTGCGTCCAAGCTACCGTAGTAGCATCGATTTCCAGAGCGTTGCATTGTGGGTAGCCAATAACATTGAATTGCCAATAACTTCGAATTGCGGCCACACTAACCTTAATTCGGATTAACAATACCGATTTTGACTCTACTCCTCTCGTCGAGGAGGAGTACAGAAATCGAATTAAAGGGCTCTTTAATTCGAATTAAATGGCTTCGTTGTGTGGACGGGTCAAGCGTTAATTCGAATTAAAGCAGCTAAATCCGAATTAAAGTCGTAGTGTAGACCAGGCCTAAGAGAACACAAGTGACACAAGCAGTACATTGATAGAATTACAGAATTCCCCCCCACCCCCGAAGAGTAACCCTAATAAATGAGTGTACAACAAAGTAACGGGCAAAGCTGGTAACAGCAGGCAGAGGCTGATCTCATTGGCCCATCCACACTCACCCCCTGCCATACCCAGCAGTGACTCTGGTCTGTCACCAGTGTGGCTGAGATCTGAATCCTACACGTAAATCAGACCAGGGCCCTGGGCAGCCTGGGTGCCTGTGGATATTTGCCTTGTAGCTTCTGATCCCTGAGGGGTTAGTCCCCTGCTCACCCCCAACACTCGTTTGACCAGTTCCAGGAAAAATGTTCAGCGCCTCATGCTCTCCTACCCCACGGGGCAGAGGGGCTACCATTGCTTGTATCTCTTACCATCCCTATGACCAGTTACTGCATCGAGTGCAATTCCCTTCCTGATGCCGTGAATGAGGGATTCCACTGATTGCTCCTGTAAGGATAAGGCCTTTTCCTGTAGCCATATTGTGAGGCCTACGGCCTTTGTCTGCAGCCATATTAGGAGAGCAGGAGCCATGAGCTAAGAAGCAGGAAGTCACATCCTCACATTCCATCTAAATTACGTTAAAACAATGTAATATCAGGCTGTTAAAAAGGAGACCCTGTCCTAATAGCCCCCACTATCACCAGATAAAGAAACAGATCTTAAGATGGTTAAAGAAAACTTAGTTTGGTAGCATTCCAAACCACTTATCAATAGTTGTGGTTGGGAAATCCTCATTTCTTTATTGTTTTGTCTCTATGGTCCCCACTTCCCTATTGTTTGTCTGTATGATCTCTGTCTGGTTCTTTGATTGTTTCTGTCTGTTACATAATTGATTTTGGTAGGTGTAAATTAATTAAGGGGGTGGGGTATGATTCAATGGAGAATTTTGTTACGTTAGGATTGGTTAGTAAAATTTTAGTAAAATGATTGGTTAAGGTACAGCTAAGCAGGACTCAAGTTTCACTATGTAACCTGGGGTCCAAAAAGGAGCCGAGCAGAAAGAAGAGAAAAAAGACCTGGAAGAAGAAGAACTCACCTCTAAGATACACCACTCCAGATCCTTCTGGGCCCTACCAATAAACCCATTCCACTGAAACCTCCCTGCCCCAGACCCTGCTCCTCAGAGCCTCCATGTCCCCTGGCCACAGCACTATGGGGGCATCATCCATAAATGTCATCGAGTCAATGGGACAATGAAAGGAGACATCCAGATCCCAGGGAGGGGCGTTCCTATGGAGACCCACAATTGTCCAGAGTCCCCAATATCAACAGGGATTTTGGGGTGAGGGGATCCTGCTCCTAGAGAGGCTGCCTAGAACATCACGAGATACATTTCACGGTGACAGTCACTCTGTGTGTGATTCGCTCTGGTAAGAGATTGCATCAGGCAGCAGTTTGGCAGAGATGGTCTCTTGTCTACACCCCAGGCTTGTTGGCTACTAGCCCTGAGCCTGGTCTACAAGGTCTGCTTCCCTAACTCGGATCACAGAGGTGTCACTTGTTAGTGCTTTGCTACCAAGTTCCCTCTGGTGATTCGCGGGGCCAAATTAACCTGTCACTGGTCTCTAGGCAAAACCCCTTTATGTCTGCTCCAGCCAGGGCTCTGCTCATGGAGTTGTCCCTGCGAGGCCACTGGGGTTATTTGTCAAGCCCCGTTAACATATCCCTGGGCTGCAGGCAAAACCTCTCACATCCACCCAACCCCCAGGGCTCCTTGCTAGCGTCACAGCACAAACGGCAGCCAGCACAATTTCCTAGTGGTAGCCGTTACCGAGATCTAGGTCCAGATGCCCCGGAGAAGGCAGCAGGGCGCATGCTCAAAGGCAGAAACAGAGGTACTTTTACTCTGAAAATATAGCTGCTGCTGAGTGAGCTTTGGCATCCAGGGGGTTCGACAGGAGTTTTGTATGTCTCAGCGGACCCTAAACTGGGATCTAGGCTCCTAATCCCAGATTTGTGTGTTTAGCCTGGGGTTTGGGTGCCTGTGTGCCATTGTGAATCTAGCCCTGTCTCTGTAATGTGGCCACGTGTAGCAGAAGCACCTGGGTTCATCGGATGTGAAGAACGTCAGGGTCTCCTTCCTTTCAAAACACTTCTCAGCATTGTCAGCAAACCCTTCCCACACAGCAGCCACGAGCATGCTCTTGTGCCGAGCTGCCCACAGATATCCCAGGGTGTGATGAAGGGGGATGTTCTTAATGTTTTCTCGGAATACTGTATGTGTGCCTCAGTTTCCCCAATGTGTTACTCAAGCATCGAGGTGGTGGGATACAGGTATGTGATCATTGCAGAGACCCCTAGAGGGCAGGGGTGACTGCAGATTGGCTGCCTGGGAACAGAGAATGGCTGAACACTCTGTATCCTGGTTAGTGGTGGCCAGAGCCATCCTCTGCAAGGAGCCAGGCAAAGGTGTTGGAAAACAAAGAGAGAGGGGGAAGCTAGGTGACCTGTTTGCCCAGGAAAGAGACAAAAAACAGAGGACGGCAACTGGGTGTGACTGAGGCTGGGCGGCTGGAAGCAGGTCAGTCTCCTGGTTTGGAACTCACTACTTCACTCCTTCTCTTTGGATTTAGAAAAGCTAATGTGGGTTACACCTGGACTATACAAAACTTTAAAACTCTTCAGGAAGAGATCAAAGGCCTGATAATTAACAGTATTTGGGGGAAGGTCTCCTGAACTTGTCTGTGGTTGCCCTGACTGCCACTGTCAAAATTAAGGCCACCTGACTTCTGAATGAGAGCGTCCACAGAGGGGTTTAAAGCGCTTGAACTAAGGGCTTGTCTACACTACCGGCTGGATCGACAGCCAGCGATCGATCCAGTGAGGATCGATTTAGACGCGATAAATCAACTCCGGTACTCCATCTCAATGAGATGCGCAAGGGGAATCGACGGCAGAGCATCTCCCGTCAACACACCACAGTGAAGACACCACAGTAAGTAGATCTAAGTACATCGACTACAGCTACATTATTCATGTCGCTGAAGTTGCATAACTTAGATCGATCCCTCCGTAGTGTAGACCAGCTCTTAGGTGCATTAACTTCACACCTTTAGGGTCAGACCATGCAGGCAAGCCTTCAATGAGTAAAGGGAAGGAAATAAGAGAAATTGGTGTGTGTGGGGGGGGGGGCAGTGGAATCCCCTGATAGTTCCTTTAGTTTAAAATGCTTCAACTTGTTTTCTATGAGGCCCCCGGACATTCAAATGCAACATTCAAGTGCAGACATTCAAATGCAACACCTGGCAAAGGAGCAGTAGTAACAGGCACACAATCCGTATCAGAGTTTTCAGCCCATGAACAATAATGGGTCATTTAACATCCGAGTCAGCAGTATAGTCTGTGTCTATAAGACAATGGGTGTTTATACCAGGGGGTAACTAATCTGCATTAGCTATCCCAGTGTGAAAACATAAAAGAGGCAAAGCACTTTAATTTCAACAAAAGGTAAACTAGGTGAGGTCAGCACTGCATCCTCCTGCCTGACCAATGCAAAGGAGAAATAGAACAGTTCGTTTTAAAAAATGACTTTGGCCGCACAAATCAGTACATTTGTCATAATGAAGAACATGCCTGAAATGTATCACAACAAAAAACGTAGCATCCATAAAAGGCTGTGAACTTTAAATAGGCCATTAGAAGTATAAACAATGCAGTACAAAAATCAACATTGATGTATGCAATAAATGAAGTCCCAGAAGAGTAAGATGTGCACTTCTATGTGTGCAGGATGGGGGGTTACTCACACAAATAAGGTTTTAAAATCAATTTTCAGTTACAAGTGGTGGTGGGGATATCACATGTTCCCCGAAGTGCAAAATGGCAGTGAATGTTACAGGATTGTACAGCCATTCTAGATATATGGATCCTTTGGAAGGGGTAGTTGTAAAAGCATGAAGCTAGTACGCCCCAAAGGTCCAGACACAACAAGGTAACAAAAGAAAAACAAAATTTATGTATTTAAATCAGTCAGCACTGAACTCAAATTACAATAGTGCAATAGAAACAGGAACTGTTACAGTGTTACCCTGAGATGTGATTGCTGTAGCTACTAGCAACTGTTAATATTTCCCATGATTATTTGCTATTAAAAATATGAATTCCATGGCACAACGACGTCCCTCTGCACAATGTTAATGAAGTTTAGGATGAAGAGCTCTGAGTAATATAAATAATATTTTTAAAAGGAACTAATTTAAAGGCGTGAGACTGCACAGACTGGATTCCAAGAGGAGTCCAACGCAGGGGACCAGGCACCCTGGCTAAGACACATTTATGAAGCGCTGGGCGGCTTTACACAGACATAGAAACTGTGAACTGGATTCTTTTAAACACTAAAAGTAAGTACCTGTGACAATGATATTTTTTCGTGGGGGGGCTGTAAATATTTCCCTGGATCAAGTCTCCTTTAGCAGCTCAGTAGCATCTTACACAGGAGAGGGGCCCTGTCCAGGCTCTGCGATGCACTGGGCCTTTAAGGACACGGCCCTGGGAAATGGGAGCTGAGATCCTGGGAAGGGGGGCAGGAAAAGCCCCTCTGCCCCGCCCCCCTTATTTTTGCAACCACTGCAGCTGGCTCACCCCATCTGGGGGTCTTTTACCCCCTGCACCCCGGCTCCCACCGCCCTCAGTCCCCCCGCGTGCCGCTGTCCCAGCCCCAGCACGGCCCGGCTCCCCCCGCCCCACACACACCGGGAGCTGGCGGCAGCTTTCCTGGGCCCAGGGCGGGAATCGCAGCCAGCTCCGCTGGGAGCAGCCTGGGGCCAAACCTCCCCCTGCAGCCCGGGTGTGACGTGAGACAGGTCTCTCTTACCTTCCCTCCGAGCGGGGTCTCGCTCCCTATTCCCTACTTTGGGTGTACTGAGCATGCGCACCCGAACGGAGCATGCCCAGTACCCTTAGCTGTAGCCACTGCCCTCTCTCTGCCCTTACTTCTGCTTAGGATTTGCAGCCTCCTCTTTGGAGGGGGTTAAAAGGATTAAGGGGGGCAAAGCGCAGCGGGGGGGGGGCTGTCAGGGTCTGAGCAGGGGACAGTAATTTACTGGCCAGGGGGGCTCAAGCTACTGTAGCTAGCAGCAGAAGAGGGGCTGAAGGGGAAAAATCGGTGGTGGGGGGTAGGAGCCGGGGTTAAGCCGGGGGGGAGACACTGCCAGACCCCGTGCGGGAACAAAACCCCCGTTTAGGGAGGGAGAGAGGGGGAACAGTGACCCCGTGGGATGAGCCACCCACTATGCTCGCTAATCTAGGGGGGGGGGGGCAGAAGCTGTTTTCGTTCTCCTCACAGGACGCTGCATGTCAGCCTCGGAGCAGGGGGCGGGTTCCTGGGACTGGGGTCTTAAAGGCCCAGGCCTCCAATTCCTAGCCTGTCAAAGCTTAATCACCGCAGCTCCTCTCTCTCCTATACAAGTGTTGCAGGGCCAGGGCCAGGGCTGCCCGGGGGGGGGGGGGGGGCAAGTGGGGCAATTTTCCACAGGGGCCCCCACGAGTATGTCAGAGGCTGCCCCCACCTCCGTCATCCCCCAAGCCCCTGTGTCTCAGAACGCCACGTCCAGGAGCGGCCCTGGCGCGCTGCAGTGCCGTGGCTCCAACGCTGTCCGAGGCCGCTCCTGGATGCTGAATCCTCTGGGCAGCCCTGCGCAGGGCTACGTTACTGCTCCAGCCAGGAGACTGAATGCGATGAAATATTGTACAGACATCCCCTCCCCCCTCCCTCCCTCAAACTCTGCCTCTCACATTTTGAATGTGTAAAAGTGTCTTCTATCAGTTTCTATGTCTATATGAAATCACTCACTGCAGCTCATTTCTCTTATATAACGTGCTGAGTTGCTAACTCCCTCCCAGAGCCCACATATCTGCACCCCCTCCTGTACCCCAATCTCCTGCCCCAGGTCAGAGCCTGCACCCCTCACTCAAACTCCCCATAGCCTGCAACCCTCCTGCACCCCAACTCCATCCCAGAGCCTGCACCCCAAAAAGGGATGGATTAACCTTTTGTGGGCCTGGTGCTAAACATATTTGTGAGCCCCCATGGGGGAAATGGGGACATGGAGCAGGGGGCAGAGTCCTCAGAGCGACGGGCTGGCCGGGGGCAATGGGAGATGAGATGGGTCATGGCATGGCAGGGACAGCCCTGTTCCACCCATCCCAGTACAAGGGCACTCTTTACAAACCGGGAGCTGCCAGACACACACTGGCCAGCCCGGCCCTGCGCTCCCATTGTGCTTCTTCCCCTTCGGGGCAGTCCCATGCTGCACCATGCTACCCCCCCTGCCCAGCACCCCTCTGTCTCCCTACGCCCAGTGCCACACCACCCAGAGACCCCCACAAACCCCTATGCCCAGTGCCCTCCCCCAGACCACTCCCTCACCCACTCAGAACCCCCCCACAGATCCTCTCACTGCCCAGAGCCCCCTAGATGGAGACCCCCCACAGCCCTCCCACAACTGCACAGTGCCCTGCACCTCCCTGCCAAGAGCCCACCTACAGATTCCCTCACTGCCCAGTGCCCCCAACCGCCCCACTGCCACAACTGCACAGTGCCCCGCACAGACCCCCCACACTTCCCAGCACCCGGACACACACAGATCTCCCCAACCCCCACTGCACAGCACCCCCCCCCCCAGACCCACTAGAGACCTACTCTCCCACACCCTAACCCCCAGCCACAATAGCCGGCCCTGATGGGAGGTGACTGTGTCTGCCAGGCTGAGCCGGCAGCGCAGCCAGAGCTGGTCCTGGGGCAGGATAACTCCGGCCCCTTGGGGGTGCAATCAGCCAGGCTGGAGCAGGAGCAGAGCCTACCCGGGCCAGGCTCCCTCAGGACCCACATGCCTGGCAGGACCCAGGAGGGAAAGGGACAGATTCCCCCTGAGGCAAGTCCCACTCGATTCCGGCCACCGATCCTACCACCCTCTCTTCTGCGGGCCCTGGTCTACTGCCCACCACAGTGGTGGGGCCTGCACCGCCGGCAATGATAGGGCCGATGCCCTTCCAGGTATCAGGGGTCCCAGATACCCCTCCAAGTACCTCCAGACGTGCCCCACCACCCGGCAGAGAAAGCACCGGGCCTGCCCTGAAGAAGAGTAGACCCGGTACTGGGTGTCTCCAGAAGGACCTCTCCAGAGCCTCCCCGTCATGCACCGCCGGAGGTACTTGAACCTGCACCTGCTGGCGGAACGATAAAACGTGGCGGAGGGCAGGGTCCTTGCAGCTCAATGGAAGGGAGCTGAGGATGGAGAGGGGCTTCCCCAGGGTGGAGAGGAATGGCAAAAGGACGGCATTGGGGATGAAGGGAGGAACAGAGGAAAACACCACCTGTACGCCCAGGTCCTCCAAAGGCTCAGAGGGGACATGAACACCCCCCACCACCAATCCCCTCTCCACCGCCTCCTGGGCAGTGGCCTCTGACGTCAGGAAGAACACCACCTTCCCAAACATCTTAGAGGCCGCCACCACGGCCGTGGGCCCCACCACCCACGCCATCACCAGCATGTAGGTTTCCACGTGGGGCGAGGCCGACACCAGGAGGCAATGCACCCTGTGCTCCCTGGTGAGGGTGGGAAAGGGGCCCCGGCTGCTGGGAATGGTAGTCAGGGAGGCAGCTGGAACAGACGGCAAGGCGGCGAGCAGAGGGGTAGCAGCTACCTGGGCGTACACTGTGGGAGCCGAGGGAGCAGCATCTCCAGGGATGGTAAAGGGAACAACTGGTCCTGGAAAAAGTGGGGCCGCTGCCGTCGGCAGGGCCGCAGCAAGAGAAGGGACCACCGCCACGGGAGATTTCGCCTTTGGGGCGGAGCCCTTGCCCTTCTTCTATTTCCTTATGATAACTATCCTTACACCTCTTGTCAAACTGTCTGTAATTGACCATCTTGATTATCACTACAAACTTTTTTTCCTGGTGACAATAGGTCATCTTAATTAATTAGCCTCTTAGAGCTGGTATGGCATCTTCTCTGTATATATATATATATATATATATATATATATATATATATATATATATACACTCTTATTATATGTTCCATTCTATGCATCCAATGAAGTGGGCTGTAGCCCACGAAAGCTTATGCTCAAATAAATTTGTTAGTCTCTAAGGTGCCACAAGTACTCTTGTTCTTTTTTCTAGAAACACAGTGCAAAGGCACTGATACAGACTGCTAGGCCTAACTCGGTGTCAGGGGCCAAGACCTGTCTTGATCAGGGGCTAACCAAAGAAAGTAGAGACCCCCTGAAAGATCACATTAAGGACTGGTGACATCACCATTGTCACCTGAATCTGCACAGACTGGCCTAGTGCCTGTGGGGAGGGTCAGTGAGATGATTATCAGACAGACTCTGTGTCTCTGTGTGTCCATCCATCTCCTCATCCTCTTCTCCCAGGTTCCGGCTGCAGAGGGAAAGGTTTGCCCAGTAGCGAAGGCACTAAGTTACCCTGAGCAGACCCAGGTTCCGTTCCCTGTTCTGTGTGAAGTGAGGCAAGTCACTTATTCTGTCTGGGCCTGAATTTCCCCTCTTCTAAAATTGGGGAAACAGCCCTTCCGCATCACACAGCAACGGGAGGAGGGGGGGCAGATGGGGTCATGTGTCCCCCAGATTTGCTGCCTGGCTTGTAGTGACCATGCTCATACAGACAGAGAATGTTCAGTAACATCAGAGGAAGGTACTGCCCTCACTCTGCCCCCTCCCCCCACACTGCCAGCAGGTTGTCTCTGCACAGCAGTATGGTGAGGCTAAGCACATTAGCATTTGTGAGGTGCTCAAACAGTGCAGTGATAGGGGCCAGGTAAGGACCTGGAATTGCTGGAAGTGCAGCTGTTTCCTGTCACATCAAATCACAAAAACATCACATTAGGGTTGTCACAAACTTTCCTAATTTCACACTGACTCTTTCACTAGCTGGTGTTTCTCTTAAGACGCCAGCTCCTGGAATCCTGTGATTATGTGATAATCTCAGCTCTCACTTTAACAAAGGTCAGTTTACTCTCATGGCTGAATAGAAAAGGTTGAGAACGTGACCAGAGTGAATCATGAACGCTCAGAAACAAACCAACACTCCAGAATGTAATTTTTTAGAAGAAAACCCTTCATGTTTTCTTCAGCCTACCTCAAGGTTTTTGATTACGTGGTGCTGGCAATATTGCCTTGGCAGTGATCAGTTCATGTTTTCAGGCCTGGCTTCTCCAGCAAAGGCTCTAAGGACCTAAACATAAAAATGAACATTTTAATTTCTCTCTTTACTTCACCCTTCCTCCAGGGGGCCTGTGCTCATTTGCTGCTTGGGCCCACAGTCTGGCCCCATGCGCATTCCCACACCTTGCCCTTTCTGTTTCCTTCTGTTGACTGTGCTGTTTTAGATAAATGATGACATTAAGTTAGGGGGCTTTCCATAAGTAGTGAATAGAGAGTTAAGGCCTGAATTCTCACAGTATTGTCAACTCCAAACTTTTAAAAATCATTAGTCAGAACCCCTGAAATGATGAGATGGCCTTAAAAAGCATGAGACTTAAAAATAATAGTTAATAATAAATGTTAGGTTCTTTCTAGTTGCCGTCTGGCTTCTCAAACCTTTAGGTTGCATTTGGATCACATTGTTAAGTTTTTCTCTGCAATCAAGAAAGCTAGAATCTTCCTTTGTTTAGGAAACAAAGGCCAAGAATCTCACCTCATCACATGCTTCCAGGAGCTGGGGCTTTAACAAACACACCAAATATCAGGCAAAAAAGATGGTTACTCACCTTTGTAACTGTTGTTCTTCGAGATGTGTTGTTCATACCCATTCCAATTAGGTGTGCACGCGCTGCATGCACGATCGTCAGAGAAATTTTTACCCTAGCAACACCCGGTGGGTCGGCTGTGGAGCCCCCTGGAGTGGCGCCTTTATGGCACTGGATATATACCCCTGCTGACCCAGCGCCCTCTCAGTTCCTTCTTGCCAGCTACTCCGACAGAGGGGAAGGAGGGCGGGTTTGGAATGGATATGAGCAACACATCTCGAAGAACAACAGTTACAAAGGTGAGTAACCGTCTTTTCTTCTTCAAGTGCTTGCTCATATCGATACCAATTAGGTGACTCCCAAGCCTTACCTAGATGGTGGGGTCAGAATGAGATATCGCTGAGCGCAGAACCGCTGAACCAAATTCAGCATCGTCTCTAGACTGCTGGACTATTGCATAGTGAGAGGCAAAAGTGTGCACTGAAGACCAAGTGGCAGCTCTACAAATTTCCTGTATTGGCACTTGTGCCAGGAAAGCAGTCGATGAAGCTTGGGCCCTTGTGGAATGGAATTGACACCACCTTGGGAAGAAAGGCAGGGTGAGGGCGAAGCTGCACCTTGTCTGTATGGAAAACTGTGTACGCCGGTTCCGACGTGAGGGCTCTGATCTCAGATATGCGCCTCACTGAAGTGATGGCTACAAGGAAGGTTGTCTTCCAAGAGAGGTAGAGAAGTGAGCAGGTGGCCATTGGCTCGAACGGGGGCCCCGTGAGTTTGGAAAGGACCATGTTAAGGTCCCACGCCAGGACCGGTTGTCGCACCTGCGGGTAGAGACAGTCCAGTCCCTTAAGAAACCTACCAACCATTGGGTTGGAGAAGACAGAGCGACCATGTTCTCCTGGGTGGAAAGCCGAAATGGCTGCCTTTGCACCCTAACAGATGATATCACCAGACCCTGCTGTTTTAGGGATAGGAGATAGTCCAGGATGAGAGACACCGATGCCTGCAAAGGGGGCGTGTCGCGCTGAGCGCACCAGCAGGAGAAATGCTTCCATTTGGCCAAGTACGTGACTCGAGTGGAGGGTTTTCTGCTATCTAGCAGTACCTGCTGCACCGAGTGTGAGCAGAGTAGCTCCGACTGAGTTAGCCATGCAGCATCCACACCGTGAGGTGGAGGGATTGCAGGTTGGGGTGACAGAGGTGGCCATGGTCTTGTGAGATCAGGTCCAGACAAAGCGGGAGTGGAATCGGAGCATCTACCGATAACTCCAGCCGCGTGGTGTACCAGTGTTGCCTGGGCCATGCTGGGGTGACCAGAATCATATGTGCTCTGTCCCTGCGTACCTTGAGCAGGACCTTGTGGACTAGAGGGAACGGAGGGAAGGCGTAGAACAGCTGGTCCTTCCACGGGATCAGGAAGGCGTCTGACGGCGAACCCGGGGAACTTCCCTGGAGAGAACAAAACATTTGGCACTTCCGATTGCTGCGTGAGGCAAACAGGTCAACCTGGGGAAACCCCCACCTCAGGAAGATGGAGTGGATGACATCTGGACGAATCGACCACTTGTGAGACTGGAAGGACCTGCTGAGGCAATCTGCCAGTGTGTTCTGGACCCCCAGGAGAAAGGACGCCACCTGATGGATAGAGAGGGCTATACAGAACTCCCACAGGCAAATGGCTTCCCGACAGAGGGGGGACAACCAGGCTCCCCCTTGCTTGTTGATCTAGAACATAGCCGCGGTGTGGTCTGTGAGGACCACCATGCAACGTCCATGTAGACGCTCCCAGAATGCCTGACACGCCAGGGGTCCGCCATCAGTTCTCGTACATTGATGTGTAAAGATAGCTCAGCTGCAGTCCATAGACCCTGTGTTTGGAGGTCTCCGAGGTGGGCGCCCCATCCTAGGGATGAAGCATTTGTGACCAGGGACAAGGATGATTGAGGGGAGTGAAATAGGACCCCTTCGCATACTGTGCTGGGATCCAACCACCAGCGGAGAGAGGTTAGGACCGTTTCCAGGACGGTGACCACTATACTCAAGCTGTCCCGACCTGGACGATATACTGTTGACAGCCAGGCCTGAAGTGGGCGGAGCCGCAGTCTGGCATGCCTGGTCCCATACATGCAAGAGGCCATGTGCCCCAGAAGGCTCAGGCACGTTTTCACCATTAAGGTTGGGATACTTTGAAGGCTGCGGATGAGGTTCAGCAACGACTGGAAGTGGACCTCTGGTAGGAGAGCTCGGGCCAGTCTGGAATCTAAGACTGCCCCAATGAACTCTATTCTCTGGGTTGGCTCCAGAGTCGACTTTTCGATGCTGAGCAGCAGGCTCAGCTGACGAAACATGGCTATGGTAACTAGAACGTGGGACTGCACTTGTTCCCTGGTGCGACCCCGGATAAGCCAATCGTCGAGATACGGAAATACTTGGATCCACTGCCGATGAAGGGAGGCTGCCACGACAGCCATACATTTGGTGAATACTCTGGGGGCCATGGAAAGGCCAAAAGGAAGGACCGTGAACTGATAGTGTTCACGGTTGACCACAAATTGAAGGAAACGTCTGTGCGCCGGATGAATCTCTATGTGGAAGCCCATGTCCTTCATGTCGAGGGCGGCGTACCAGTCTCCAGGATCCATAGAAGGAATAATGGTCCCCAGTGATACCATACGGAACTTCAACTTTACCATGAATTTGTTGAGTCTGCGCAGGTCCAGGATAGGCCAAAGCTCGCCCTTTGCCTTGGGGATTAGGAAGTAATGGGAGTAAAACCCCTACCCTTTAGCTCCCTTGGAATCTCCTCGATTGCTCCCATGGTCCGGAGTGTTTGGGCCTCCTGTATAAGGAGACGCTTGTGAGAGGGGTCCCTGAAGAGAGACGGGGAGGGAGGATGGGAGGGAGGTGAGAAAGAAAATTGGAGAAAATATCCCTTTTCCACTGTGCAAAGAACCCAACGGTCTGTAGTTATGAGAGACCACACATGGTGGAAACGGGAGAGATGATTCCGGAATGGAGGGGAAGGATCCTGGATGGTGATTGGTACACCATCCTTGGGCGCACCTTCAAAAGTTTTGTTTGGGTCCCGCCGGTGGCTTTGGTGGGCCTTGGTTCTGACCGGGCTGATGGCCGGTGGATATTTTCCTGCCACCTGGCCCACGCCTCCTATAAAAATCCTGCCTTGGCAAGGAGGGGGGTAGGACCATTGAGGCTGCGGGTTAAAGGGTCTACGCTGGGTGACCAGTGTGTGCATTCCTAAGGAGCGCATTATAGCCCTGGAATCTTTGAGGCTCTGGAGCCTAGAGTCCATTTTGTCCGAGAACAGGCCTTGCCCTTCAAATGGAAGGTCCTGCCGGGTTTGCTGCAGTTCTGGTGGCAGGCCCGACATCTAAAGCCACAATATGCGGCACATGGCTATGCCCGATGCAAGGGTCCTGGCAGCAGAGTCTGCAGCATCTAAGGACGCCTGTAAGGAGGTCCCCTCCACTAGGGCCCCAAACTCATCCCTGGACTCTGGAGGCACTAACTCTTTGAATTTTAACATGGAATTCCATGAATTATAGTCAAAGTGGTTCAGGAGTGCCTGCTGGTTCGCAACCCTGAGCTGCAGCTCCCCGGAGGACTAAAACTTGCACCCGAACAAATTGAGATGCCTGCCATCCTTCGATTTGGGCACCGGAGCCTGCTGCCCATGCTGCTCCCTTTCGTTCACCTAGGCCACCACTAGTGAACATAGCTGAGGGTAAGTGTATAGGTACTCATACTCCTTGGAGGGAACAAAGTATTTCCTCTCCACTCCTCTAGCCATTGGAGGGATGGAAGCAGGCGTCTTCCCGATTGTTTTGGCAGTGGTCTGGATAGTACGTATGAGGGGCAAAGCCACTCAGGACGGAGCCTACACTGATAGGATGTCCACCACTGGGTCCTCCAAGTCTACCACCTCCTCCACTTGGAGATTCATTTTACGTGCCACCCTACGTAGGAGGTTTTGGTGGGCACAAAGGTCTATTGGAGGAGGACCCGAGATTGTTGTCCCCACCACTGCCTCATCTGGAGAAGACAAGGAGGATGCCACGGGGGCTAGAGGGTCTGGTGGCACCTCCTGTTGTGATGGGTCCTGCTGCCCGGGGTCTGGAGCTTGCCCAGAGGTCAGGGCTGCAGTTTCCATACCACCTGGAGCAGGACACTTATGGTGGCCTCTGGCACCCGAGGTTCTGAGTGGGCTGAGCGGGAGGCCCCTAACAGGACGCCCTTGGCTTGGTGGTACGCCCACGGGGTCCAAAAGGACCATTGTGCAGGTCCTTGACTGGGATCATGGCTCTCCTCCTGCCAATGTCCGGCATTACCCTCGCCGTGGCCAGGAGCAGAGTAGCCTGGACATGAGCTCCCCTCAGACTGTGATGAGCGTGAGGCAGAATGTGAGGGCCAAGGCGGTGCTGAACGCGACTTTGTCGACTCTCCAGGACGTGGTGGAAATCGGTACCGGGTCACCGGTGAGCGGTGCCGCCGAGACGCTGGGGAGCGGTGCCGGGACCGAGACCAGTGCTGAGGTCTTGGCCGGTACTGAGATCCAGACCTTGACTGCGACGACAACTGTCTGCAGAAGCAGTGCTGGGATCAGCTCCGGGAGGGAGATTGGCGCTATGAGCGGTGCTGGGAGCGACGTCG
The DNA here is from genome assembly GCF_028017835.1 of Emys orbicularis. Classification (NCBI taxonomy): domain Eukaryota; kingdom Metazoa; phylum Chordata; order Testudines; family Emydidae; genus Emys; species Emys orbicularis. Next base: position 9,501,507 of record NC_088695.1, on the reverse strand, counting down.
GGAATCCGATCGGTACCGTGAGTTGGAGCCATGTCGTGAGCCTGAGCGGTGCCATGAAATCAACCGATGACACGAGTATGACCAGTGCCATGAGGGAGAATGGCGTTGGGACTGCGAGCGTCATCAGGACTGCGAACGGCGTCGGGAGCAGGATCGAATCCGGGACCGGTGCCATGCTTCCGCCAGAGGAGTTGCCAGACGGATCAGGGTTGGCTTGTCCCTGGATGGTACCACATGGGCTGGAGGTGGTGCCGCGGTCTGCGGTGATGCTGATTCCATCAGGGCAATGAGGTCTCGCACCGCTGCGAAGGTTTCCGGCATTGATGGAAGCCAGGGCTCGAACACGGTACGCGTCGGGGAGCCTGTGTGCACCGGACTCAATGGCTTCTCCCTCGGTGCCAGAGTCAATGGTGCCAACGTCGGCACTTGCACCCTAAGTCATTCTGTAACTGGATGTGACTCCGAGGTTGGCCTCAGGGGTGCCGGCGACTGCTAAGGCAGATCAGTCATCTCTGGCCTGTGGTGCCGCTTCTGGCTAGGCAAGAGAGATCGGCGTCAGACCAATTGCATCGGTTGTGGTGCCAGAGAAGTCCGGTGCCACGGGTCTCTATTAGAGTCCATCCGTGGTGCAGTACCTGCTGCTGTTGCCGGGGCACCGCGCACCGAAGCGCCCGGTGCCGGGTCTCAGCGCGCCACTGGAGGATCCGGGCTAAGACCCACCTCCATTAGGAGCTGCTTCAACTGAAAGGCCCGCTCCTTTTTGATCCAGGGCCGGAACGCTTTACAAATCTTACACTTGTCAGTCTGGTGAGAGTCCCCTAGGCACTTCAAGCAGGAGTCGTGGGGGTCGCCTGTTGGCATAGGCTTGGAGCAGGCTGAACAAGGCTTAAAGCTTGGAGCCTTGGCATGAGCCCAAGAGGCAGGCAAGGAGGAAGGGGAAAGACCCCTTCCAACCCACTATTCTAACTCTGTGTACACAACAACTGTAACTATAACTATACCTACAACTATAACTACACTAACTATAATAACTATATGTAAGCAGAGTCAGGATGAGCTCTACCCTGACATCTGGTGGTGAATTATGGCGAGGGTGGAAAAGAACTTCAGGGGCTGATCTTGTTTGCGTAGACACACCCACCCGCCTAGCCTGGGACAACAGCAACTGAAAGTGGTTACTTTGGCTGGTGTGGGATCCCCAGTTTCTCTGTTATTGGGGCAGGAAGAATTAAGTGTTGTTACCCTAATTCTGTGAATCAAGGCCAGTGGAACTGTTGTATGACAGAGGGACTCACCATTAACTAAGTAGCACTCGCTAGACAAGGGGCATGGGTTACAAAACCCAGTGAATTGAGAGAGGCTGGGGGGTAGGTATGTGTACTTGATAGTATGGGTGGTGGCAGTGCCCCCCTTCCCTTCTTTGGAGGGTCTGGAACACCAATTGCACTACCCTCCTCTCTCCACTGTTGAATAGCAGAGCTAATTTTACTTCCATTAGGAATCTAGCTAGAGATTGCTGAGCTGAATTCACTTTGGGCCAATAGTGCACCAGCACTGGAGCTCCCCTACTACAAGCTAAAATTGCTGAGCTGAGATCACTGAGTGCTGTGTTAACTAGTGGGGGAGCCTGAAGATATATTGCTAAGCAGCTGGCAGAGTGGAGCAGTTTGCGGGACGGTTGGAGCGGCCCACAGAACAGCGAGCGAGCGAAGCAGAGCAGTTTGCGGGGGCGGCTGGAGGAGTGGTGTGGTGCGGCTTGTAGAGCGGAGCCATTCGTGGTGAAGGCTGCAGCAGAACTCCACAGAGAGGCGGGGCAGTCGGCCTCGGACCATGTAAGGTGCCCCTTAACACCCCGTGTGCCCCCCCATTTTCACCCAGGCTGGGGGGGAGTAAAACTGCAGATAAACTTTTGAACTCTGGGGCGGCACTGACCAGGGGCAGAGACTTTTGGGTTGTTGGACTTTGGGGTGATTGGACTTAAGACCCTGAGGGGAAAAGGACACTGCCAAACTTACTTGGAGGTGGGTCTTTTGCTCATGGTTTGTGTTATGAATCCTGTTTGTGGTGTTTCCCCAACATAATGCCGCATTGTTTCCCTCCTTTATTAAAAGGCTTTTGCTACACTCAGACTCCGTGCTTGCGAGAGGGGAAGTATTGCCTCCTAGAGGCGCCCGGGGGGAGGTATGTAATTGTCCTAGGTCACTGGGTGGGGGCTCAAGCCGGTTTTGCATTGCGTTATTGAAACGGAACCCCTAGATACTGAACCCGGCCCTTGTTGCTGCCAACTCAGAGGGGCAGAAGGGTTACATATACAAACGATAGGAAAAAGAGACACTAGGGAAAGTGGAGAACAGCAAAGCTGCGCTCCACAGTTCCAACGATCGTCACGGGCAGTAAGAAGGAACTGAGGGGGCACTGGGTCGGCAGGGGTGTATATCCAGGGCTATAAAGGCACCACTCGAGGGGGCTCCACAGCCAACCCACCAGGTGTTGCTAGGGTAAAAATTTCTCCGACGATCATGCCCATGGCACGCGTGCACCTAATTGGAATCGATATGAGCAACACATCTTGAAGAAGAACCATGCTCTGAAGTGTCCCTAGCCTCTGTTTGCCAGAAGCTGGGAATGGGTGACAGGGGCTGGATCACTTGATGATTCCCTGTTCTGTTCATTCCCTCTGAAACACCTGGCATTGGCCACTGTCAGAAGACAGGATACTGGGCTGGATGGACTATCGGTCTGACCCAGTCTGGCCATTCTTATGTTCATGAGACTCATTATAAAATCATGAATGCTGGCAACACTTTTGACACTGAGGCTTTGTTAAACTGAGCCAGAGGAGCCTTAGCATACGTCAGAATCGGGCCACTGAAATATTGATTAAGCAATTTTTGGCCTGTTAATTTAATATCCCTAGACTTGGAAGGATTAGACTTTATGGGTAGATGTCAGTAAATGTTGATTTCACTGTACACACACAAACCATGGGGAAATGTTTCCATTGATAATAACCGAAATTTACAAATAGGCACAGTAAGAAAAATGCTGCTTGAGAACTTACTATAATTTAATTTAAGGAGATTGACTTAGTATATTTTGACATGTGAGGCTGAATTTGTGTTTTAACGGTTACAAAGTTTTAACTTTTTGAATCTCCGTGTCTACTGTCATAAAATAATTATTGTCTGACTAAAATATTATCTGACACTCCCCCCCCAATTCCCCACAAATGTGAACAATAATATTGATAAAAACTGAAACCGTGAAAGTTTAAATAGATAAATACAAAAATATTCTTACAAATAAATATTAATCTTATCTGTCAAAATTACATATTAAATCAAATGAATTCTGCCAAGCCTAAATATGACTCCTTAGACACGCAGTTCTGTCAGCTCATCAGGACAAGGGGAAGCTGATGTCCATGTGAATCCCCAGTGACTCCCCCACACACGCACCAGCAGAGGGGGCTGATTGCAGGATCAGAGCCTTATTGGGACATTTCTCACCAAAGCCTCCAGGGCTGGAACATTAGGGGTGATCTGGCTCCAGCTCAGCAAACAGCCTGGGTCAGTTCCAGGAAGGGAAACACCCAATTGCTGCTGCTGCAGGCGGGACATATGTCTGAGCTCAGGAAAGTGAAACTAACCCTGTTACCCTGTCCAGAGGGAGCCATGGCCACAGACAACCCCATGGAAAGTCTCCGGGAGGAAGCTACATGCCCCATCTGTCTGGAGTATTTTAAGGACCCAGTGATTATAGACTGTGGGCACAATTTCTGCCGAGCCTGCATCGCCCAGTGCTGGGAGGGATTGAATACAGACATCTCCTGCCCTCAGTGCAGAGAAACTGTGCAACAGGGAAACCTCAGGCCGAACAGGCAGCTGGCAAATGTTGTAGAAATAGCCAAACGGTTGAGATTACAGGCAGCAAAGGGAGCAGGAGAGGAGAGGTTGTGTGGGGAACACCAGGAGACTCTGAAACTGTTCTGTGAAGAGGCTCAAAGTTCTGTCTGTGTGGTTTGCCATCTGTCCCGGGATCACAGAGTTCACAGGGTGATTCCCATAGAGGAGGCTGCCCAGGAGTACAAGGTAGGGAATTGCTGTCAAGTTTAATGGGTAATAATTTTGGATTTTAATTACAGGCTGATTTCACTCAAAGTTGCCTGTCAAAGGTGTGACGCATCATTCAGCTCTGTAAAGCCTTCATTGTACGGGAGATGCTGTAACAAAATTAATGATCTGGCAGTGTGGCGACAGAATCAGAATATCAAGTCTTAAAAGATATCTGCTGTGGGAAACTTTTCTCTGAGTTTCTGAATGCTTTTCAAACCCAGCTTCCACTGCTGAAATAAGGGGACTTTTTACACAACGGACAGTGTTAACAATCAGTGAGGTTTAAATCACAAGAGCTGCAGGCCAGTCTTTGTGAGTGTGTTACCTTCAGACTGGAGATGGGGAAGTTACAAGCTGTTATTATTGTTACAGATTTATTTATTAGACATTATTATTGTTACTTTTATTTTCATTACGGTAGTACTTACAGATCCCAAATGAGATCTGGGCCCTGCATGAAACCCAGCAAGGGACAATCTCTGCCTTGAGCAGTTTGCGGTCTAACTAGACAAAACACACAAAGGATGGAAAGGGAAACTGAGGCACAAAGAGGGGCATTGAGTTGCCCACGGCCACCCAGCACATCAGCAATCAAGCTCAGCATAGAGTCCAAGTCTCCCCAGACCCAGTCCAAGGCCCTAACCACTAGGCCATGCTGCCATTTTAGCATCAGCCCCCAGAGATGACGTGTGTCCATTAGGAGGGAAAGATGCCTTGATAAAGGTCCCAGCATGTCCCACTGGACAAAGCCACATCCAGTGCTGGGTCCCTACTGGACAGGGATAGTGCTCCACAAAACTGGGAATGCGCAGCTTCAAACCAGACGAATGGCCTCCCGACGTCTCATGGGGTTTGCCCTGGTGCTTAGACCAGCTCTGCCCAACCAGTGCAATCCCCAGGGCTTCAGGGCTGAAATCCCAGCCCCTATTTAAAACCTGGTGGCTTCTGGGATTTGTATCACTTTGTTTGTTAAACCTTCTCAAAAGCAGGTCTATTGATTCACCCCCATGTGACTTCAGTGTCCTGTTATGCGCTATAACACTAATCAATTCACAAATACCAGTAAAGCTTGGTTATAATTGAGATCTCTGTGTAATTACTAAAAAGACTGAACCTGAATTCGTAGTAAGTCTTAATATGACACACTCCCAGTCTGCATTGATAAGATTTCATCTCCTTGGTGGCCCTGATGTCGCAAAGCGATTAGGGCCAACAATCGTCTTGAGTTTGGGTGGGAAAACACCCAACTCCACACCCCTCTCAACCCTCAAAGTGAAACTTCCCGAATCCTTTCTGTTTCTTCAGGAAAAAAATCAGGCCCATTTGAAGGCTCTGCGGGAAGAGAGAGAAAAGCTGCTGGGATTGAAAGTGACTGGAGAGGGGAAAAGCCAGGAGTATCTGGTAGGTGCCTGTTGTTATTAACCAGCAGGGACTGGCAGTGGGAGGTCCATTTGGAGGCAGATTCCTCTGTGGCCTTGGTGAAAGTGGACTTGTGTGTGTTTCTCCATGATCACGGATTGCTGTGTTAGATTCATGTGTAGACAAGTCCTAAGCTTCCATTTCAGCTGATGAGTTAATGTCCAGCTCTTGTGGCTTTCTCAGAAATCCTCCCCAAGTGAACTGACTGTCACCCGTGAAGTGCTGTCCCCTGTGTCTGGTCATTTCGTGCATTAACATGTTTGTTTCTTTTTTCTCCCCTGGTGTCTCTGTCAGTGTAGTGCTGAGTCCTGCCACCTGCTGCTCTGGGTCTGAATTCCCAGAGGCCATGAATGACATAATATGCTAACATGACAGACATAGAAACCTCCCTTTCAGAGATACAGGGGCTGAAGGGGAAGCTGTGAGAGAATCCTCTCCCTAGGGTAGAGTTAAATGTCAGAAATCTTAGGATTTTCAACGAATTTCTCCCTCCTACACACTCAGCTCTCCATGAAAGGACCTCAGGCGCCATTCCTGTCCCTGACCAGCCCTTTTCCTATTTTCATACAGAAACAAACACAAACCGAGAGGCAGAAGATTGTGTCTGAATTTCAGCAACTGCGGCAGTTCCTGGAGGAACAAGAGCGACTCCTGCTGGCGCAGCTGGAGAAGCTGGACGAGGAGATTGTGAGGATCCAGAATGAAAATATCACCAAACTCTCCAAGCAGGTTTCCTGTCTCAGTGAACAGATCAGTGAGATGGAGGGGAAGTGTCAGAAGCCAGCAAGTGAATTCCTGCAGGTGAGAGTGAGGGAGAAACAGAGGCACTGAATCTGTGGGTGCTTAAGGGATGGAGCAGCAACAGAAAAAAATTAGCAGGTGCTTAGCACCCATCGTCAGCCAGCTACCCCCCCTCCCCCCAGCACCTCCTGCCCGCTGGCAGCCCCATCGATCGACTCCTCCCCTTCCCTCCCAGCGCTTCCCACCTGCCTCAATCAGCTGTTCCACGGTGTGCAGGAGGCACTGGGAAGGAGGGGAAGAAGAGTGGGGACGGGGTGCGCACGAGGGAGGGGGCAGAATGAGGCTGAGTGGGGGCAGAGAGGGGGTAGACAGGGTGGGGCTGTGGCATGAGGAAGGGGTGGAGTGGGGGCAGGGTCTGGGGTTCAGCACCCCCAGGGACAATTAGAAGCCAGCACCTGTGGTTAGAAACACCAGATCCCCACACAGGGAAGGGAGGGCTCCTGAATCATAAGCACTGGGGCCAGCAGTCAGAGATCTCAGTGTAACTCGGCGTGTGCAATCCTGACATGTGAATGACTATTGTTCTTTGCAGAGTCACAGACACACAGATATTAGAGATGGAAAAGCCGCATTAGCTCAGGGAATCCATGCCCCTGGGCCAGGGCAGGGCCTCTATTCCCCATACTTGCTAAATCCCTTCCCTGGGATCCCCTATGTGTGTGTCAGAGGGGACTGAGATTCTTTCTTCTCTCTCTCTCTCTCTCTCCTCTAGGATATTAGAAGCACCTTGAGCAGGTACGTGTCTCTCTCTCACTCCCCTCCCACTTCACAACGCTGGGAAAGAGCTTGATGGTGATGTTAGCACTGCATCTCCCCAGGGCTCTACAGTAGAATGTGTGGGGAAGGTCACATTTTGGATACAAATCTCCCTAATCAACTTCATCCTGAGGTTCTCACCCTTGCACAGAAGACTCTGGAATTATCCATTCAGTGGGAAAGACTGACCTCAAGTATTTCCTAGAGATGTCACATCCCTGGGGGACTGGCTGCCTCAGGATAGTGGGGATGGAATATGAGCCTGTCACTGCTGGGGCCCTGGTCACCATTCAGCCCAGGGCAGCAGTGGTCAAGAGTCTTTCACACCTGAGGATGGTTTGGAGACCTATGTGAAATGAGCTGGGGAGGGGGGAGTTGGTGTCTCAGTCTAGCTCCTAGTGGTCAGATTTCTACAGCACTTCACTTGTGAACCTCCTGTCCCTCAAAGCATGGAGGCCAAGGAGTGAACTGGCTATGGAGACTCAATTCCATTTTTATCCCCAGAGCTGATCTCTCCAGGCCAGAGTTGAAGAACATTCATGGGACATTTGGGGGGAAGGTTGCACGGGCATGGGCTGTGTCGCACCTGCTCTGAGGCTGGAAGAAGTTGAGGAATTTTAACTCCAGGCCCATTAGAGCAGCGACTCCCTAGCAGCAACTTATAATGAGTCACTACATGAAATATAATCACGTGAAATTGTTTTTCTCCAGGTGTGAGAAGGGGAAGTTCCGGCAGCCAAAGGAAATTTCTCCTGAACTGGAAGAGCGAGTCAGTGGTTTCTCCCAGAAAACTATTGCGCTATTGGAGGCTCTGCGGAAGTTCAAAGGTACCTAGAAGGGATCTAGGAGGGGAAATTAGGATAAACGTCGGAGACTGTTGGAGGTGAATGGAGCCGGTCAATTGGTTCATAATTAGATTATGCATCTATTTAATTGTTGGGTGAGAATGCCATGCACTTGGGGTCCAAATCACTCAGGTTGATTAATTCAACCCCTTATTTGTTCCAAAGCATGCCTTGCTATTACAACTACTATTAAAGTACGAAATGACAGACATACTGAAAGAAATACTGCCCAGTTACCTTCTCCAGGGGCATAGGCGGGTCATGATACATTTCTCCTATGATGCTCTGATTACCCCTTACAATGTCTGACATATTATACACATCCAGATTATATATTTATTAGTTCTTTTCCAATCACCTTTGAATGTTATGAATAGGAAATATCTTGTATAACTCATTCACTGCACATGCATAAACTTTCTAATTGGTGGGGCTTTTGCTGTCCAAGCCATTTTCAAGTTATTCTCTTTTCTGATTCATTCATTACCAGTCAGTACATAGTGATGTGCCCGGGTCACTTTGACCCTTTTCTCCACATCGGGATTTTTAGACTTTGGTAACTGCTCGTTGGCAGTACATTTTGGGTGTCTGTTGTCTTTAAGCACATTGTGTGGTCAAAACATCTCTTTGTCCCACATAGCAACTTATGAACACATCACTTAATAACAGGGTCACTTAGGGCAACATTTCCCTTATATCAAGCAAACTGCTCACCAGGCCAAAGCCAAGTCACTCAGTACAAATGCACAATCTCCGTCTGCCCAAACTTATGCATAAGAAATGATCCTTGTACCAATTCTCAATACTGAACATAATAACTAGTAGAAAGGCAACAAACTGAGCTGATATAGCAGGGCCCAGGCATCAGCATGTCTCACATGAATTCATGACTTACGAAAGGTCACAACATTCAGGCCCAAATTGAACAAAATGGCCTAATTTGGGGCACCTGAGTTTCTCTCCGTACTAGAAAACTGCAGGGCAGGTGCTCCAGAGCTCTGCAGCCTCCACAGCTGCAGGTGGAGTCAGTGGGAGCTGCAGGTGCCCAACCCCTCTGAGAACCAGGCCCCAGGTGCCTAAAGGTCGGCGCCCAAAATCTAGAACCTAAATTAAAGGCCGTTTGTTAGAGTGGACCCAGCCCATCACTGTGCTCTGGTCCCGTATGCAGCTAGTCTGGGCACATGGGCTGCAGGGAAGGAGAAAGCCCCTCCCCCACGGTGAGGGATCCCTCCAGCACAGGAGCCTCTTGTGCCTCCTCCACAGCTGCAGGCACAAGGTGTGTTCCTGAGAGGGCTGGGAATGGGGTGGGGGTGGGGGCGGGTGGAAGAGGGAGGGGGTGGACGAGGGACAGAGGGACATGGGCAGTGTAAAGCTGGGCCTCTGACACTCTGCACAGTGGCCAAGACACACAGGGGCCATTGTCATAGGGATGTAACTCTGGCTGGCTTCAGAACTTCCTCAGCCTGTGCCAAGGTCTGCACCGGCCCCTGCAGCCACTGAACAGCGGAGTCACAAATGGCCCCTCCCCTCTCTCCTTTTGTCAGTACAGGGGTGAATCTGGCCCATAGAGTCAACCTTCCCCTGCCTCAGTTTCCAGATTTATAAAATGATTTTTATTATTATTCCTATTTCTGCCTATGGAGGACGAGGCCCCGTCGTGCTGCTCTCTGTAGAGACGCTGAGTAAACAGACCCAACAGCTCATAATTAGAGCCAGGATTTCACAAACTCTGAACATCCCGTTAGTGTCAAAGGGACCCAAGTGGTTAAAGTTACTTTTATGCCAAAGTCTTTGTATGACCTGGGTCTAGGTCACAGTAAGTGAATGAGACAAACCAACTGGAATCTGAAGGGTGGGAGGGGTTGATGAGAGGAAAAGTAAATCTCACTGACAGATTGTTTATCCTGGGATGGTTGTGAGGCTTCATGGATGTTGGTTCCATTGCTGGGAGATGCCTGAACGAGAAAGGAAGTCGAAGGTTTCAGACCTTGTTGTTTGAAATACCTGAGTGTGTCTCAGGCCTGGTCTACACTACGAGTTTAGGTCGACTTTAGCCGCGTTAAATCGAATTAAGCCTGGACACGTTCACACGACGAAGCCCTTTCTTTCGACTTAAAGGGCCCTTTAAACCGGTTTCTTTACTCCACCTCCAACGAGGGGATTAGCGATAAAATCGGCCTTAGGGGGTCGGAATTGGGGTAGTGTGGACGGAATTCGACGTTATTGGCCTCCGGGAGCTATCCCACAGTGCTTCATTGTGACCGCTCTGGACAGCACTCTCAACTCAGATGCACTGGCCAGGTAGACAGGAAAAGCCCCGCGAACGTTTGAATTTCATTTCCTGTTTGCTCAGCGTGGAGAGCACAGGTGACCATGCAGAGCTCATCAGCACAGTTAACCGTGATGGAGTCCCAGGATCGCAAAAGAGCTCCAGCATGGACAGAACGGGAGGTACGGGATCTGCTCGCCATATGGGGAGATGAATCAGTGCTGGCCGAACTCCGAAGCAGTAAACGAAATGGCAAAATATTAGAAAAGGTCTCCAAGGCCATGAAGGAAAGAGGCCATAACAGGGACGCACAGCAGTGCCGCGTGAAAATTAAGGAGCTAAGGCAAGCCTACCACAAAGCCAGAGAAGCAAACGGAAGGTCCGGGGCTGAGCCGCAAACATGCCGCTTCTACGCGGAGCTGCATGCCATTCTAGGGGGTGGAGCCACCACTACCCCAGCCGTGTGCTATGACTCCCTCACTGGAGAAACACACAGGGAAGAGGGTTCGGAAGAGGAGGATGGAGGAAATGTAGATAGCTCACAGCCGCAAGGAAGCGGAGAAACCGGTTTCCCCAACAACCAGGATATGTTTGTCACCCTGGACCTGGAACCAGTAACCCCCGAACTCACCGAAGACCCTGAGGGCACACAGGGGACCTCTGGTGAGTGTACCTTTGTAAATATTACACATGGTTTAAAAGCAAGCGTGTTTAATGATTAATGATTAATTTGCCCTGGCAATCGCGGCCAGTACAGCTACTGGAAAAGTCTGTTAACGTGTATGGGGATGGAGCGGAAATCCTCCAGGGACATCTCCAGAAAGCTCTCCTTCATGTACTCCCAAAGCCTTTGCAAAAGGTTTCTGGGGAGGGCTGCCTTATCCCGTCCGCCATGGTAGGACACTTTACCACGCCAGGCCAGTAGCACGTAGTCTGGAATCATTGCATAACAAAGCATGGCAGCGTATGGTCCCGGGTGTTTGCTGGCATGCAGACAACATCCATTCCTGATCGCTCTTTGTTATCCTCAGCAGAGTGATATCATTCACGTTCACCTGGTTGAAATGGGGCAATTTTATTAAGGGGACATTCAGAGGTGCCCGTTCCTGCTCTGCTGAACAGAAATATTCCCCGCTGTTAGCCACGCGGTGGGGGGAGGGGTGAAGTGATCATCCCAGAGAATTGGGTGTGGGGGAGGGGAATTAGTTGGGTTTGTGCTGCACGTTAACCCTGAAACCGCAGCCCCTCCTTTTACATTGCAAACCCATTTTAAATGGCCAACCCAACGGGTGCTTGGTATGGGAAATGAGAGCACTACTGTTTGAAACCATTCCCACATGTTAAGAAGGTTAAAAAAGCCAAAAGACTGTGTCTTACCATGGCTGCCTGCAAGCTGAAATCTGTGGCCTGGCACTGCGTGAGTGATCTCTCATACCAAACCGGCAGGCCCTCAATATAAGAGGAAAAATGCGACCTTGTAACGAAAGCACATGTGCTGTGTAATGTGAACAGCAAAATTTAACGTGAAAGAGTGTACCCATTGTTCTCTAAAATGTGTCTTTTTTAACCACCTCTCCCTTCTCCTCCACCAGCTGCAAATGTTTCTCCTTCACAGAGGCTAGTGAAGATTAGAAAGAGAAAGCGAAGGACACGTGATGACATGTTTACAGAACTACAGATGTCCTCCCACGCTGACAGAGCACAGCAGAATGCGTGGAGGCAGTCAATGACTGATTATAGAAAAGCCCAATATGAACGAGAGGAGAGGTGGCGTGCTGAATCGCGGGATGAACAGAGCAAGTTGCGGGCTGAAGATGATAGGTGACGTCAGCTTGCAGACAGAAGGCAAGAGTCGATGCTCCGGCTGCTGGAGCATCAAACTGATATGCTCCAGCGTATGGTTGAGCTGCAGGAAAGGCAGCAGGAGCAGAGACCGCCGCTACAGCCCCTGTGTAACCAACAGCCCTCCTCCCCAAGTTCCATAGCCTCCTCACCCAGACGCCCAAGAACACGGTGGGGGGGCCTCCGGCCACCCAGTCACTCCACCCCAGATGATTGCCCTAGCATCAGAAGGCTGGCCTTCAATAAGAGTTAAAGTTTTAAACTGCAGTGTGTCCTTTTCCTTCCCTCCTCCCCCACCCATCCCGGGCTACCTTTGCAATTATCCCCCTAGTTGTGTGATGAATTAATAAAGAATGCATGAACGTGAAGTAACAATGACTTTATTGCCTCTGCAAGTGGTGCTCGCAGGGGGGAGGGTAGGGGAGGGTGGGGTGGTTGGTTTACAGGGAAGTAGAGTTAACCGGGTGGGGGGGAGGGGCGGAGGGTTCATCAAGGAGAAACAAACAGAAGTTCACACCGTAGCCTGGCCAGTCACAAAACTCGTTTTCAAAGCTTCTCTGATGCGCACCGCGCCCTGCTGTGCTCCTCTAACCGCCCTGGTGTCTGGCTGCGCGTAATCAGCGGCCAGGCGATTTGCCTCAACCTCCCACCCCGCCATAAATGTCTCCCCCTTACTCTCACAGATATTGTGGAGCGCACAGCAAGCAGCAATAACAATGGGGATATTCTTTTCGCTAAGGTCTGAGCGAGTCAGTAAGCTGCGCCAGCGCGCTTTTAAACGCCCAAATGCACATTCCACCACCATTCGGCACTTGCTCAGCCTGTAGTTGAACAGGTCCTGACTCCTGTCCAGGCTGCCTGTGTACGGCTTCATGAGCCATGGCATTAAGGGGTAGGCTGGGTCCCCAAGGATCACGATAGGCATTTCAACATCCCCAACGGTTATTTTCTGGTCCGGGAAGAAAGTCCCTTCCTCCAGCTTTCGAAACAGAGCAGAGTGCCTGAAGACGCGAGCATCATGTACCCTTCCCGGCCAGCCCACGTTGATGTTGGTGAAACGTCCCTTGTGATCCACCAGGGCTTGCAGCAGCATTGAAAAGTACCCCTTGCGGTTTATGTACTCGGTGGCTTGGTGCTCCGGTGCCAAGATAGGGATATGGGTTCCGTCTATGGCCCCACCACAGTTTGGGAATCCCATTGCAGCAAAGCCATCCACTATGGCCTGCACGTTTCCCAGAGACACTACCCTTGATATCACCAGGTCTCTCATTGCCCTGGCAACTTGGATCACAGCAGCCCCCACAGTAGATTTGCCCACTCCAAATTGATTCCCGACTGACCGGTAGCTGTCTGGCGTTGCAAGCTTCCACAGGGCTATCGCCACTCGCTTCTCAACTGTGAGGGCTGCTCTCATCCTGGTATTCTGGCGCTTCAGGGCAGGGGAAAGCAAGTCACAAAGTTCCATGAAAGTGCCCTTACGCATGCGAAAGTTTTGCAGCCACTGGGAATCGTCCCACACCTGCAGCACGATGCGGTCCCACCAGTCTGTGCTTGTTTCCCGGGTCCAGAATCGGCGTTCCATGGCATCAACCTGCCCCAGGAACACCATGATTTCCACATTGCTGGGGCCTGTGCCTTGTGAGAGGTCTATGTCCATGTCCATTTCCTCATCACTGTCGTGGCCGCGCTGCAATCGCCTCCTCGGCTGGTCCCGGTTTTGCTTTGGCATGTCCTGGCTCTGCATATACTCCAGGACAATGCGCGTGGTGTTCATAGTGCTCATAATTGCTGCGGTGATCTGAGCGGGCTCCATGATCCCAGTGCTAGCTATGGCGTCTGGTCTGAAAAAAGGGGCGAAACTAGTATCTGACGGACCAGGGGAAGGAGGGAGGGAGGGAGGGGCGAGTGACGACATGGCGTACAGGTACAGGGAATTAAAATCAAGAAAGGTGGCTGTCCATCAGGGAGAAAGACAAACAACTGTGACACAGAATGGCCCCCCCCAAAGATTGAACTCAAAAGCCTGGGTTTAGCAGGCCGTTGATTTGACGGAGGGAGGGGGGAAGCAAATGAATACAGAACAAATCTATTTTTTACATCTTAAGACGACGGTGCAGCATGACTGATAGCCCTCGGCATCTTCTGGGTGCTTGGCAGCAAATACTGGGCACTTGGCAGTAGCCTTCAGGCCTATTGCACGATCTGCTGCTCAGGGAAGACTCTGCTAATGTGCGATGATCCAACAGGGCGCTTGGCAGAAAATGGCATACTACGACTGATAGCCATCATCATCATTGTGAAGGCAGTAGGATGGGGGACTGGGGGACATACGGAGTTCCAGCCATTGCTGGACTGAACATGTCTGCCCAGGTGCCCATGATCGACAGCCACTGCTGTACGACGAGGACGGTTACCAGTCGTAATAAACCATCTACTGCCAAAAGGCAAAAGGCAAGGGCTGGTGCAATGCAGCCCCACGGCTGCCAGCACCCAGATCGCCGATGAAGGCTACCAGTCATGCTGCACCGTCTACCGCCAAAAGGCAGTTAGCTGCTGCTGCTGTGTAGCAATGCAGTCCCACGTCTGGCGGCACCCAGATGACATATGGTGACGGTGAGCTGAGCTGAGCGGGCTCCATGCTTGCCGTGGTATGTTGTCTGCACAGGTAACCCAGGTAAAAAGGCGCGAATCTATTGTCTGCCGTTGCTCTGACGGAGGGGGAGGGGCCTGACGACACGTACCCAGAACCCCCCGCGACACTGTTTTGCATCATTCGGGCATTGGGATCTCAACCCAGAATTCCAATGGGCGGTGGAGACTGCGGGAACTGTGGGATAGCTACCCATAGTGCAACGCTCCGGAAGTCGACGCTAGCCTCGGTACTGTGGACGCGGTCCGCCGACTAGAGCACTTAGAGCATTTTATGTGGGGTCACACACAATCGGCTGTATACAACCAATTTCTATAAAACCGGCTTCTATTAATTCGACCTAATTTCGTAGTGTAGACATACCCTCAGTCTGTTTCTCTGTCATGATGAAAACACACGTCTAGGAGTTCAGAATGGGAATGCTCTTATAATTATGAATGCCTGAAATCTCACCTCGCTTATCCTTTCCCTCTCCAGACACTCTGCCGTCTGCACTGGAGACAAAAACAGGGGAGCCCCTAGGATCTGACAGACTGGATGAGTTTGCTGATGGAGATTGTCTTTAAATGATAAGAAAATTCCAGTGAAAACATCTTCATGATAATGTAGCTAAAGTTACTAGCCCTAAAAATAACACATTAAACTGTGAGAAGATCCAGGAGCACTGGAACAAGGGGACCAGGGGACCATGCCCCCCTACTTTTTAACCTGGGCATAGTTTGGGGGCAGGCAGTGGCAGATTTAGAGTTAGTGCGGCCCTGTGTGCAACTTCATTTTCGCCCCCCACCCTTCTCGGGACCTAGTCAAGAAAATGAACGTTCTCTCTTATCTCCCCCCTGTTTTTCATTCTTTTTTTCTTCATCCTCCTCCTATATTATAAGTAATAGGAAGTAAATGAAAATAAAGTGAGGTCCCTTGATTGGGACAGGGGGTTGGGGTGCAGGAGGAGGTGTGGGGGTTTAGCTCTGGGAAGGAGTTTGAGTGTGGGCTGGGGCCGGGGGTTGGAGTGCAGCAGGGAACCAGGGGGGAGGCACTTATCTCAGGCGACGCGGCTCTGAAAGCGACCAGCACACCCCTCTGGCAGCATCTCCATTGCGGGGGCAGGGTCAGGGGATCTCCGTGTGTCGCTGCCCCAGGCACCGCCCCCGCAGCTCCCATTGGCTTCAGTTCCCAGCTAATGGGAGCTGCGGAGTTGGCGCTCGGGGCAGAGGCATGCCGTCTGCTTCTGGAAGTGGCGCGGAGGGAGGGAGGCAGAGCAGGCAGGGAGCAGCCTTAGCCCTGCTCGCTGCTGATGGCACGTCTCTGCGCGCCCCTTGGGGGAGGAGGGGCAGCGAGTCAGGCAGCACACGGAGCCACCTCCCCCCTGCCAGGTGCGCACACTGACCCCTGCTGCACTGCCACGTTTTGGGGGCCTCCCTATCACTGGGGGTCCTGTGCCACCGCACGGTGTGTTTAATGGTAAATCCACTCCTGAGGGCAGGGGACGATGTTGTCCCCACAAACTGGAAGCCTTGGCCAGGCCTGGAGCTTCGCAGGCAGGGGCTGTGCTTCGCGGCAGGGCAGCTGATCAGCTTCCCCCCGTGGCACAGTCCCTGCCCGCGGCGCCAGCCTCTTCCCGATCCTGGCCCCTCTCAGTGGCTCCACCCCTGCTCCTCTTCCCACAAGGCCCTGCCCTCTGGTCAGGCCAGGAGCTAGAACTGGGCTGTCACCCAGGGAGCCTGGGCTGCACTGGGGAGCCCTGGACCCTCCACCTGCCCTGGGTGGCGCGCTCCGGGGAGCGGGGACATAGGCCAGGGCAGGTGGAGGGTCAGGGGCTCTCCACAGTGGCCAAGGCTCCCAGCCCAATAAGGGGGTGGGACCTCAGTGGGAAGAGGAGGTTTAGGGTGAGGCCATGGAGGAGGTGGGGCAACAGGCTGCCGGACCTCATGTCCCCCCCGCCCCCAATTCTACCAAAGTTCATGAACTCCTAGGGAGATCCCAAGCTGACATCACACAAACAATCCTGACATCAACCTTGGTGCTGAGTTCATGCCCAGGCTGATGAACAGAAACACTCTCACTGAGCAGCACCCGAACAGAGCTCCCTGCCATGAGGGCTGACACATCCCTCAACTTCACTCCAATGCAGGGTGTCTCCCCATTGCTCTTCTCCAACATCTGGCCTTTCCTTTGGGCTGGGCTGGGCTCTCCCATTGGAGCTGCTCACTGCTTCCTGGATTGGGGAGATGCTCTCCCTCCGAGGCTGCTAGCTCCTCCCTTCTCTCTGGGCTGGGAATGGGGCTACTCCACCTAATGTCACTTCCCACTCTCTGGTATTAAGCAGCTCTTCCCCATTGCTGCACCTTCCTCTCTGTTCCCTGATCTGGGAGTGGAGGCTGCATTAGGGAAGGGAGTTTCCCCCTGGGGCTTAAAGTTGGTACGTGCTTCTTCTGTTCCCTTCTCATTAAAAGCTTCTGACACCTTCCTGGCTGTGTCTGTGCTGCTGGGAATGGAGCAGCCCCAGAAGGGAAAGCTGGAAGCTGAAACCTCTGTAATAAATGAGAAACTAGTGAAGTGGGTCCCAATACAAAGACAGAGGAACTGCAGTGAAATCTCTGCTCAGTCTCAGGTGCCCAGGACAGAAGCAGCTCCCTGGGATCCAGGCCTGTCCCAGCCAGAACGGTGCTGCTGGGGAGTGTGAGAAATCGTCCCAGCCTCCCGCAGGGCTAAGCTCTGCCCCTAACGCTCTGATTCTCTCTCTCCCAGTGAATGTGACTTTGGATCCAGACACGGCTCATCCCCAACTCGTCCTGTCTGAGGATCGGAAACGTGTGAGATGTGGAGACACACGGCAGCAACTGCCCAACAACCCTGAGAGATTTGACATTGAGCCCTGTGTGCTGGGCTGTGAGGGATTTACCTCAGGGAGACATTGCTGGGAGGTGGAGGTGGGAGTTGGGGGAGGCTGGGCTGTGGGGGTGGCCAGAGAGTCTGTGGGGAGGAAGGGATGGATCAGCCTTAACCCTAAGGGAGGGATCTGGGCTGTTAGGCAGTGTGGGGGTCAGTTCCGGGCTCTCACCTCCCCTGTGACCCCTGGGCCGGGCCCCCAGCAGGATCCGGGTTTGTTTGGACTGTGACCGGGGGCAGGTGACATTTATTGTTGCTGGTGACGAGGCCCCGATCTTCACTTTCCCACCGGGCTCCGTCCTTGGGGAGATAATCCGACCCTGGCTCTGGGTGGGGGGATCCCAACTCAGACTGTGTCCCTGAGACACTGGGGGGGGGACGGGACAATATTCCACTGGGGACCCTGAGATCAGCCTCTCTATCCTCACACACCCTAGTCTCTGTGACCACCATAGAGAGCATTTAGTGAGCGAGCTAGAGAAGCCAATCTCATCACTGTCCCAGGGATTGTGCAGCCTGTTTGCCACTGTCCTCTATGATGCATGAGGGCTCTGGGGATCCTGGGTCAGACAGTGCCACTGAGACATGTGAAGGGGAACAGCCCACTGGGAATGAAACAAGTCATTGAAACAAGTCAATGAAACTAGCCACACTCATCCTAGCCCCTATGGCCTGGAGGACTTCTGTCTTCCCAATTGTGACGTTATTGACATGAACTGTGACCGTATAGATCATTGTTTCAACCAGGGTCCTATGGCTGCACCAGATCTTGTACAGAGGAGGTCAAGTAGGGTTTCTATGGAAAGGCTGTAGTTTGCTGGTTATGATTATGCTGTCTGTACGTGTGTATCATTTTTGTATTTGAAGTTATGAATATTGGCTATGTACTTGTATCTTAATGTGTTTGATTCTAAGTAGCCTCAGTGAAGCATTTGGTCAGCTTCTTGAGAAAGGACTATTCTCAGTAAGTGCCCAAACAAGAAACGCTTAAGTGACAATGTACTTTGGGAGACGCCAATCCACATCTGAGCTTTCCTGGGAATGTTCAAATTAATATGTAAACAATGGTGTCAGCCTACAAAAAGCTGAATCATTCATAGACATGTGACTTGCCCAGGTGGCTACAAACTCCATCTTGTTGCTGTGACTTTGAACAGGAGAACAAAGGGGTTTCTGCCCACAAGTGAGCGAATATAAAAGGCCCTGGAAACCCCTCCATTTTGTCTTCTGCTGGCTCATAAGATAGCTTCTCCACCCCAAAGAGATGCCGGAAAGAAACTGGAACAAAGGACAATAACTACGGGGGTATGAGTGATTGCTAGACCCAGACAATGAAGGAGTCTAGTCTGTGAAAGAAGCTTATTGGAGATTTACCTGCATTTAGTTTCCTACTGTATTAGGCTTAGACTTGTGTGTTTTTGTTTTATTTTGCTTGGTAACTTACTTTGTTCTGTCTGTTATTACTTGGAACCACTTAAATCCTACTTGTTTATATTTAATAAAATCACTTTTGCTTATTAATTAACCCAGGTGGCAGTATTAATACCTGGGAGAGCAAACACCTGTGCATCTCTCTCTCTCAGTGTTACAGAGTTTTATGAGTTTACTCTGTATAAGCTTTATACAGAGTAAAATGGATTTATTTGGGGTTTGGATCCCATTGGGACCTGGGTGTCTGGGTACTAGAGGCAGAAGCACTTCTTAAGCTGTTTTCAGTTAAGTCTGCAGCTTTGGGGCACGTGTTTCAGACCCTGGGTCTGTATTGGAACAGACTGGCGTGTCTGGCTCAACAAGGCAGGGTTCTGGAGGCCCAAACTGGCAGAGAAAATGGGCTCAGAGGTAATTTCAGCACATCAGGTGACAGTCCCAAGGGGGTCTCTGTGACCAAACCCATCACACCAACCATCTGGCCTCTTAGCTCTATGACCTCTGGAAGCTCCTCCCCACTCCCTCCCTGAAACACCAGGGGTTGGATTGGGAGGGTGAAGAACCCCTGGAGCTGCAGAAGGAGCAGAGGGGCCCTGAGGGGCAGATGTGGGGGCTGCAGGGTCAGAACTGAAGGATGGGCTGGGGACAGAAGTGATGTGGGGTCAGAGGGCAGAATTAACAGCCGGGCTGGGGACAGGCAGATGAGCGGGTGGCAGGGACACAGAATTAATTGAAGTTTGGGGGAGAAACTAGAGATTCCACACCAGCAGGGATACTAGCAGAGGGACAGCCAGGGACTGGGGAGTGTGCATTCATCCCCATATCCAGTAGAAATGCATGGCTAGCCTAGACACGTCTTACATTGATAGAAGGGGTTTTTTCCATCAAAGCAGTGGGACCTCATTCCAACACTTCTGGGAGAGGCAGTGTTACTCGCACAAAATTCTCTGTTACTCACGGTCTCAAGGGCACCCATCTTTACCCGGTTCCTAGGGCTCAAGGCATAACCCTCTTAATTTAGGCACCCTCACCCTTTCCCAGTTCCTAGGGCTCCAGGCAAAAAGCACCTTACTTTACCCCTCCGTGGGCTCTGGGCTCTACTCTTCTGTGGGCTCCAGGCAAACATCCTTTCCCTGTGAACTCAGAGCAAATACCCTCTCCCTGTGGACTCAGGGCTTAATCTTTTGCGGGTTTACGGGGTCTTTTACCAGTGAAAGAGCCTTACACAGTAATATACTACATATCCTCTATTTATTAACAATCACCAAAAACAGAATGCACACACTACACATACAGTGCTCACCACTCCCAATACGATAGATGAACTTTTCTTGATGGCCAGTCAGGATCAGGTCCATCTGGGGGACTCCAGTTTCTGCACAGGGTCATTGGCAGAGTGTTGAGGTCTGGCAGCTCTGATCTTTGCAGCTGTGTCCTGGAGTTGGTTCCCAAAGAACTTCCTTTTGGACCCCAGTTTATATAGTGAAATTTGAGTTCTGCTTAGCTATACCTTAATCAATTATTTTACTGAAATCTATCTAACCAATCCTAACATATTGTAACAAAATTCTCTAACCAATTATATTCCACCACCTTAATTAATTTACACCTACCAAAATTAAGTATGTAACAGACAGAAACAATTAAAGAACCAGACAGAGATTATACAGATAAACAATAGGAAAGTGGGGACCATAATGAAAGAAATGAGGATTTCACAACCACAACTATTGATAATTAGTTTCTTGTCAGACAGAATGCTGTCAAACTAAGTTTTCTTTAACCATCGTAAGATCTGTTTCTTTATCTGGTGATAGTGGGTTCCATTAGGACAGGGTCTTCTTAACAGCCTGATATTACATTGTTTTAATGTAATTTAGATGGAATGTGAGGATGTGACTTCCCGCTTTTCAGCTAATGGCTGCTGCTTGGCTGCTCTTTTAATCTGACTGCAGACGAAGGCCTTAGGCTTTAGGCCTTACAATATGGCTGCAGACAAGGGCCTTATCCTTACAGTAGTAGTTAGGGAAACAAAGAATTCTTCCCTTGACCATCTGTGTCTACATCAGGGTTAGATCGACCTAACTACATCACACAGGGTGAGAAAGTTTTCACAGCTCTGAGCAGTGTAGCTAGGTTAACCTAAGGTTTAGGGGTGGGCCAGGCCTCAGGATGAACAAGGGTATGTCTACACTACAGTGGCTAGAGTGACACAGCTACAACACTACAGCTGTGTCCCTGAAGTGCAGTAGTGTAGATGCTTCCTACGTTGACAGAAGTGGTTTTTCCATCACTGTAGTTAATCCCCCTTTCTGAGAGGCCGTAGCCAGGTCACCAGAGGAATTCCATTGTCAGCACCGGGGTTAGGTCTATCTAGCTGTGACACTCAGAGCACACAATGTTTCCCAGCCCTGAGTGACGTCAGTAGGTTGATCTAAGTGTTAAGTGCAGGCCTAAGAGGGGTTTCCCGGGAGCTGGCTGAAAACACAGAGTCTGAGGGACTGGCTGGCAGCTTGGGGTACTTGAGGCAGAAAGCCAAGAGAAGTAGTTGTGAGTGTGATCCCGGGAGGAAACTGTGAGACAAAGGCCTTGGCTACACTGGCGCTATACAGCGCTGCAACTTGCTGCGCTCAGGGGTGTGAAAACACCCCCCCCCCGAGCGCAGCGAGTGCAGCGCTGTAAAGCGCCAGTGTAATCAGCGCCTGCAGCGCTGCACGCTCGCTCGCAGTGCGGCAAGCTATTCCCCTTGGAGAGGTGGAGTACTTGCAGCGCTGCGAGAGAGCTCTCGCAGCACTGGCGGCGTGACTACACTCGCGCTTCACAGCGCTGCCACGGCAGCGCTGTAAATTGCCAAGTGTAGCCAAAGCCAGAGCTTGCTTCAGGTACAGGGTTCCCTGGAAAGGCAGACGTGGAGTTCTGAGTAAGGAAACTGCCAGCTGCTGTTTGTACCATGTTCAGGGCACAGGAATGTGTGGACTTTGTTTGTAACTAATAAAGATTGCACCAAAGAAATACCTGACTCCTATAATCAATTTCTCCTCCCAGTGGAAGAACCTAGCAAGACCCCAAACACTGGCTAACTGCTGAGGTCAAAGGAGCAATGGTACAACCCGGGTCAGAATCTAGACCTGTGGCAGCAAATGCGTTGGTGGGAAACATTTGTGGGGAGCTCCAGCAGCAAAGAGCCTGTGCAGAGGAGCAGATTGCTGCTAACTGCGGACTTGAGCATGTCCAGCTTTGTGTGCCGAGCAGTCCCCATTGTCCCTTCTCTCAGGTGCAGGGAGATGCCCCCAGCCAAGGGGCCTTGCAGGCCAGACTTGGAGGGGGAGCATAACCCCGACAGGAGGAGACTGATGCTGGGAAGAAGGGTCCTGCCACCTAGAGCCTGAAGGCATGTGGCCACCAGTAGAGCATGTGTCCAACCCGCAGCATCCCTGCAGCACAGCCAGGGCCTGGGCAGGAGGCCTGGGACATGTGAGAGACAGACTGTGAACTGCCCTGACATTCCAGAGACGCTGGTTGTGGTTCTCCCATGCCCACAGAGCGGGGTGATGTGTTTTCCTTTCACCTTTACCATTTTTTCCTTAATTTTTTTTTATTACTTGCTGTTTAATAAATTGTATTTGTTCTTAACTCTATGCAATGGTCAGGGAAGAGGTAAAGGAAGCTTCCAGAGTGGAGAGAGTACCCTGGACTGGGGACACCCTAGCCCCTGTCCTGAGTGACCATGACAAGGTTGGGGGTTGAGCCCCACAGGAATCCTGGGCCCAGCCTTGTTGGGGTTACAAGAACTCTGCCACACAGAACAGTGGAAGGGGAGACCTCGAGGTTAGGCAGGTCTCTGGGTAAAGGGAGTGGAAGCGAGGTCTCAGATCCTTTTGCTAGCCAATTCCACCAGAGTGGTGTATAAGCCAGGAAAGTTCCCCACAATAGCGGGACTGTTCCCCCACTTTCTTATGTGCACATCTAATGGTTTTTACTAAATTTAAGTAAGTATTTTAGGCAAAAGTGTCAGAGCGGCCACCAGCGAGAGCTGCTGGCTGCATTCTGAGGCCACCAAAAATTTGGTCTGAGAACCCCTGGGCTAGATAATCGATTTGTGATGATCCCTTCTGACAGTAAAATCTATGATTCTAACAGAAGCCAGACACAGAGAGGCCAAGCACAGTGTTCGGATATCACTAGGACCCAGGAGCAGCTGGGTGGCAGCGATCCCTGGGGTCAGTCCCGGCAGCAGGAAGAGACTCGCAGCCGCTGCGGTGACTCTGGCTCCCAGCGAGATCCCCGAGCCCCGGCGGCTGGTGCTGGGAGCCCGGAGCCCTGGCTGCAGCCGGGAGAGGGGAATCTCCAGCAGGGCCCTTCCCGCTGCTCCCCAGGAGTCTCTCCCAGGGCAGAGCCCCCAGCCTGGCCAGGGCCCTTTCCCGGCCCGGCCCCTGCGGGCCCCGCTCGGAGGGAAGGTAAGAGAGACCCGCTCCCCCTCCGACCCGCACACCTGGGCTGCAGGGTGGGGGGTTTGGCCCTAGGCTGCTCCCAGCGGAGCTGGCTGCGATTCCCTGCCCGGGGCCCGGGAAAGCTGCCGCCAGCTCCCAGTGTGTGTGGGGCGGGGGGAGCCACACCTGAGGGAGGGGGCGGGATAGAAGGGGGTGGGAGCCGGAAGGGGGCAGACAAGGGGCAGGGGGCATCGGCAAGAGTGGAGAACAGGGAGGCGTGAGGGGACAGGAGGCGGGTGAAGGGGGATCCAGGGCAGGATGGGATGGGGGGGGACAGGGGCAGAGGTTGCACTGAAGGGAGGATGGGGCGATGCCTGGGAATCAGGCTGTGGCAGGAAGGGGATTATGAGACTGAGGGAAAGAGGCTGGAATAGAGGGAAGATGTAAGTGGGGGTCACTGCAAGGGAAAGGGGGGATGTGTGTGGGGGGGAGGCTGGAGGGAGACTGCAAGAGGAGACCCGGCTGGGGAAGGGAGAGCCAAGGGGCAGGAATAAGACAGAGGGGTGGGGAGCGATACAGTAGCAGCTTCCCCACCCCATGAGGTAAGGGAGGGTGAGGGGGCTGCCCTGCCCAGCAGCCAGTGGGGATTTATTCCACTACAAATGGCCAAACCAACAGTGGGGGCTGGGCAGGACGGTCCCAAAATGCAGAGTTCAAGTCCCAGTCCCTGGAGGGAGGAGGGATAGCTCAGTGGTTTGAGCATTGGCCTGCTAAACCCAAGGTTGTGAGTTCAATCCTTGAGGGGGCCACTTAGGGATCTGGGGCAAAATCGGTACTTGGTTCTGCTAGTGAAGGCAGGGGGCTGGACAGTTCTAGGAGACAGGATATCTCCCTAGGCTGAATGACTCCAGTACACCATTTGTCCTGGATTCCCTGTGCCAGGGCTCTGCGCCTGCCCAAAGCTCGGGGCAGCGCCAGCCTGTTCCCTGTGGGTGGGGCTGAGATGCTCCTTCTCTTTCCCCTTCCTCTCCAAGGTCCTGCCCACTGGCCAGGCCAGAAGCTAGTTCCGAGCCATAATAAGCATCACCAAGGCTGCAGTGGGGAACCCAGACCCTTCAGCTGCCCTGGGCAGCGTGCCCTGTGGGGTGGGTACACAGGCCAGGGGCTGCTCTCAGGCACCCCAGCTCCCTGCGCAGGGGAGGTGGAGGCCTGGGACTCCCCACAGTGGTGGAAGCTCTTAGTCCATTCTGGCCTGCCCAGGGGGCGGGGCCTCAGGGGAAAGAGGCGTATCAGGGGAGTGGTACCTTGGGGGCAGAGGGTGGGGCCATAGAGGGGGCAGGGCTTCTGCATGTGTCCTGCTTTTGCTTTTTGAAAGGTGATCAACCTAGGGATGGGGGCAAGTAGGAGACTTCCCCTGAAGGACTGAGAATTTACAAGGCAAATGTCCACCCAGAACCCCTCCCTCGCCCCCCCCCCACACACACTCTGCTCCCAATTCCATATTTGTGTTTAAAGACAATCTCATCATTTGGGGGGGTCTGACTCCTGGGTTGACAGGACTGAACAGGGGCTGGTCTGATTTCAGAGCAGGATTCGGTGTCCAACCAGAGACACTGTGAGCCGCAAGGAGTGGAATTGGGGTTTGGTTCGGGTTCAGTGGCAGTCAGTGTGTTCATTTCCAGTTCAAGACACCCCAAAATGGTTCTATTACCAGGTAGTGCCCCAGAAGGGGGAGGCGGTGTTTGGGAGCGAGATAACCCAGGGTTGTGAGTTCAATCCTTGAGGGGTCCACTTAGGGATCTGGGGCAAAATTGGTCCTGCTAGTGAAGGTAGGGGGCTGGACTCAATGACCTTTCGAGTTCCCTTCCAGTTCTATGAGATAGGTATAGCTCCATATACTATGTGGCTTGCTTCAGTGTGGGGAACTGAATTTGAGGCATGGGGCCTGCCTCAGGTGGGATAATTGGAGGGAGGAGCAGCCCCAAGGGGGGCGGGCGGGTGAGAGGAGGCCTGTGTAAGGGGAAGAAGAATTGAGCAGCTTTTTTCCTTGGGCTTGAAGAGTTAATGTGGACTGCCCCCTTCTCTTCTCCTACTGGGACAGGCCGTTTTGGTAGCAATCACATGCCTGGTGTTGTTTAGTTGTCTTGTTTTATAATGAGTGAGATCAGAGTAAGTTTTATTTTATTTTGTCAAATATTGAGCTGAAAAATTGCTGAAGCTTTATTTTAACTAGTAGACTTCCCCTCCCCCCCTCCCCCCCTCAAGTTCGACTCAGATTCTGGTTGACTGAGTAAGAGAAAAATTATGGTTCAAGTCTGGTTCCAGTTCCATTAAAAAATACCGGTTCAAACTGGTTCTCTGGTTCTGTTCCGGTGTGAGTCCTGGTGGGCAAATGAAATCTGCAGCTGCTGAACTGTGCCTGGGATCTGCGGGGGCAGCCCAGGGAGGCTCAGTCATGTGGGGGCACCTCTGGTTACTGCTAAGGCAGAGGAGGCTGGTGTCTGTCTGTCTCTCTCTGCTCATGATATTCGAGCCCTGGAGTTATTTGAGCTTCCTGGGTCCCCTGATGATGCCTCCTCCCTTGTGATCCTGGAGCCCAGACTGAGCAGCTGCTGCTCCCCCAGTGGGGTCTGTGCTGGGGAGAGACCTTCATTAAAGTCCTCTCTGTGCCCAGCCAAGATGGGGACTTCCCCTGGTGGCTGCAACTAGCCCCCTAGGGCAACCCTGGGCTTTTCCCACACCAACTCCTGAGCTGAAGCCTGCAGGGAGGAGAGAGAACTGAGGGAAAGGGCTTGGGCTGGGAAGGACAGTGACTCTGCACAAAGGGCCCCTTTCAGGGACCTGCTGGTGAGTTTGTACCGGAGGGGGAGGGGGTTCCCCATGAGTCTGTGGGTCCCCAAGCTGCTGCCCCCAGTGACACAGCCAGGCTCACCCTGGAGAGGAAACGCCCATGGAAACAGGACAGTCACCAGTTCTCCCAGGCAGAGGTGGGAGGGAAGGAGACAGGAAGGGGAGGGGTGAGACCGAAAGGAGCAGCAGGAGCAAGAAGTGGGGAGGGAGGTTCCCAGCTCCCAGCCCTGCCGGGATCCATTCCGTGCATCCCCCGGGGCCGACTGACTCTCCTGGGAACAAGGGGAGGAACGGAAAGAGGAAAAGCCAGTTCCTACCCTGGCCGAGTCACCGTGCTGCTGGGGGGACCTGCTGCCCTCGGGGCCAATGTCAGGGGGGATCCCCCAAAGTGGCTCCTTTGATTCTGCTCTTTTCTAGACTTTGTCTTAGAGACTCTGTCCCTGGGAGGGTTTTAAAAGTGTCTCAGGGGGTTCAGTGCTGGTGGGAGGGCCCGGGTCTGTGTTGTAATAAAGTGACTGAGGGTTTTCCTAGCACAGCAGAGTCCAGAGCGTCTGTCTGCAGGGAGAGAGCCTGGGGGGAATCGGGGTGTGAAATGGACTCAAGCCCCTTCTGAAACCTCCCCCATCGTCCTTCTCGCCTTGACAGGCTGAGGAATCACGTCCACATTTCGCTTCAGATCGTCCCATCTTCCAGGAGACAGGGAAGGGAAATGGCTGTGATGGAGCCAGCTCAGGTAGGGGATTTTCAGGGAGTTGCAGGAGGGGGTGCTGTAGGGGGGGAGGGGCAGGAAAGACACAACATGTGATATACCCTCTGGGACACATTGAAACTGGGCCTGATTTTCTAAAATAGGCCGATTGGCAGGGGGAACATTTCCCCATTTCTGAAACAGGAAACACCCCCATGGGCAGGGCTGGGAAAACTGACCAGACTCCCAGTGCTGGAGCCTAAACTCACTACCCAGATGCTGCTGTAAAATACGACGGGAAACTGTGGGGATTCCTGTCCTGGCTCCGAGCTCTGCTTCCCGTATCAGCCTGTGTCTCGCAGATGTGTGGGAAATGAGAAGACCCTGCCCTGCTCCATCTGCTGTGGGGAGACAAAGAGCTCACACCTTCTCCCCACCCCCTGAAGCCTCCTGGCTGCTCTGATTAGGGTGGAGGCAGGAATCTGCTTTTCTGGACCTGCTCCCCTGTGACTAGTGGGATTGTGGCTGGGGCAGCAGGCACTGAGTGGGGGACTCTTGTTGTTTCAGATGCCGGTGGCCTTCGAGGAGGTGGCTGTGTATTTCACCCAGGGGCAGGGGGCTCTGCTGGACCCCGCTCAGAGAGCCCTGTACAGGGACGTCATGCAGGAGAACTACGAGATGGTGACCTCGCTGGGTAAGGGATTTCTGGCACCTTGGTTATTAGAAGTTATGGGGTCTGCGTGTCTGACTCTGGTCAGATTCTTCCATGGTCAGTTAGATTTGAGGAGAAGGGTCACATCGTCCACAGCTCCATTGTGAGAGACTTTCATCTCCATCTGCAATTCGAGGGAACAGAAGAGTCAGAAGCCTAATGGACAGGTTAATTCATCCCCATCTCTCCAGCCTTTAAGGGGCCAGAAGCAGGGGATTGTCCTGCCTGTATTATTTCTCCTTCACACACCATTCACTGGCCCTCTTGGGACTAGCTCCATCCCTGGGGAGGGCTCTCGGTGCTGCAGGCTCAAGGGGTGCTGGCACAGTTTGTACAGTGGGGGTGCTGAGAGCCATTGAACCAAACTGTAAACCCTGGATATAATGGAAACCACTTCAAGCCAGGAGGTGCGGCAGCTCCCCCAGCACCGCTAGTTCCAGCACCTATGTGCTGGTTTGGAAATAGGCAGGAGTTTAACACCAGAGCTGCGTGTCCCAGAAAGTCCCCCAGAGCGCATCTACCCTGAGAACTCCTAGTGAGGGTGTGACAACACCCCCACCCCCAATGCCTGCTGCTCACAAAGGAGTTACCACAGTCCCATATAGGGTCAGGTAAAACTCAGGGAATGTTTCTTGTGACAAATACTCCGTAAGACTCCTGACCTTGCCTGATTTCACCCCCTACGCAGGATTCCCCATTCCCAAACCTGACCTGATCGCCCGGCTGGAGCGAGGGGAACAGCCGTGGATCCCGGATCTCCAGGCCTCCGAAGAAAGGAAGAGCCCAAGAGGCACCCACTCAGGTGAGGAATCAGGGAAACTGAGATATAAACATCTGGCGACTGAAGAAAAAATCTGGGACTTTCAAAAATGTGCTGTGAGTGAGAGCCCTCACTTCCGCCCCATCTCACCCAGGTGAGGGCTGCAGTCAGCAGGTGTTGTATCATCAAGGCAAAATCAGTCACGGCTTCCCACCCATCCTGTTACCTGTTGGGAATTTCCTCCCTGTTTTTACTTCCCTGGGAGTGTTTGGGTGGGATGTGGCGGCAGAATCCAGTGTCTCCATCTCCCCCACAGTCACTGTGTTGTGTTTTCCCTCTTTACTATTCCCCTTTCTGTCCTTTCTCCCCGGCACAGGCAGTGACTCCTGTCTGGATTCTCTCTCTCCCAGCAGGTGATAGGACAGTGAGTGAGAGCAAGGAGGAGAATCAGCAGCAGGACGGTCCTGGGAAAGTGAAAACACAGGGGACGTTTTTGAGAGCTGAAGGGAATTTTTCCCAGTGCTTGGAGCAGGGAAATGTCTGGGGAGATCGACACAGATCAGAGATGCAGCTGGAAAACTATCCCAAGAAGAAACTAGATGAATCCATTCAAGGTGGTGGAGGATGCAAGGATCCCAAGGAAGCCACAGTCCAGCAGAAAAGTCACAATGAAGAGAAATCCTACAAATGTCTTGACTGTGGAAAAAGATTCCGTTTTAGTGCATTCCTTATTAGACATTGGAGAACCCACACAGGAGAGAAGCCCCATAAATGCCTGGACTGTGGGAAAAGTTTTGGTGAGAAGTCAAACTTTATTACGCACCAGAGACTGCACACAGGAGAGAGACCCTATAAATGCCTTGAGTGTGGAAAAAGATTTAATCAGAGGTCACAGCTTATGGCACATCACAGAACCCACACAGGAGAGAAGCCGTATAAATGCTTAGACTGTGGGAAAAGCTTCAGTAGGAATCCATATTTAACTATACACCAGAGACTGCACACAGGAGAGAGACCTTATAAATGCCTCGAGTGTGGGAAAGGTTTTATTGGAAGTTCATCCCTTACTAAACATGGAAGAATCCACATGGGAGAAAGACCCTTTCAATGCTATGAGTGTGGGAAAGATTTCATTCTTTGGTCACACCTTATTAAGCATCAGAAAACCCACACAGGTGACAAACCCTATAAATGCCTTGATTGTGGGAAAAGTTTCATTGACAAAACAAATCTTACTAGTCATCAGAGAATCCACACAGAAGAGAGACCGCATAAATGCTTGGACTGTGGGAAAAGCTTTATTGAGAAGTCACTACTTATTATACACCAGAGAGTGCTCACAGGGGAGACATCCTTTAAATGCCACGAGTGTGGGGAAAGTTTTAGTCAGCGGTCACTCCGTATGGCCCATCAGAGACTGCACATGGGAGAGAGACCCTATGGATGCCTTGAGTGTGGAAAAAGATTTAGCCAAAGTTCATACCTTACTAAACATGGGAGAATCCACACACAAGAAAAACCCTATAAATGCTTTGAGTGTGGAAAAAGTTTTAGCCAAAGTTCATACCTTACTGAACATGGGAGAATCCACACAGGAGAAAAACCCTATAAATGCCTTGAGTGTGGGAAAAGTTTCCGTTTCCAATCAGGCCTTAATACACATCAGAAAACCCACACAGGCGAGAAGCCCCATAAATGCTTAGACTGTGGGAAAACTTTCAGTCGGCACTCACACCTTACTCAACATAGGAGAATCCACACGGGAGAGAAACCCCATAAATGCCTGGAATGTGGGAAAACTTTTGTTCAGCGCTCACACCTTATTAAACATGGAAGAATCCACATGGGAGAGAGACCATATAAATGCCTTGAGTGTGGGGAAAGCTTCAGTAAGAGCTCAGCGATTACCAAACATCAGGGAATGCACAATGATGTAAGAGACCCTAGAAATTGCTTGACTGCAGGAAAAGATTCAATTTGACTTCCCGCATCAGTGATCAACACAACAGAGAGACCTTGAATGTGGGGGAAGCTTCATTTGGTGCTCCCGGAGTATCAGGCATCAGCAAATCCGCACAGGGAAGAAACCTCTGAGATATTTTCAGGGGGGAAAATGCTCCAAGTGGAGCTAACACCATGTTGGACATCAGAGACTTCTCCACACAGCAGGGAAATTCTCTCAGTCCCCTGACTAGGGCCAGCCATGGTGACAAACCCATTTCCTCGTTCCCACACACATCAGGGGCGCTTGGCTCCCAAGGCCCCAACTGCCCATCCCTGGGGTGAGGATCCAGCAGCAGCCGAGCATCAGCTGGTCAGTGACCCTCTGGCTCTGCCTGGTCTTAGTAAACCCCAAGCAGAGGAGGAGAAGCCCTGATCAGCCCCTCCTCCCTGCTGCAGCCCTGGCTGCTGAGCTGATGGGCCGCAGGTGGGGGAAGGCAGAGAGAGAAACTCCTCCAGCCGCTCCCTCTGCCTGGCTGAAGTTCCCCCCTCTCCCTTCCCCTCCCAGCCGGGATCCCCCTGCCATGGAGATGAGGAGAAGGACACTTGGGCCAGGCCTCACCTTCACTCTCGACCCCTGTCCCCATCCCCCATCTTCCACCAGCCCCTGGGCTGGGCTCCCCCACTGACCTGGAGCTGTCCCCTGCAGGGCGAGTGTCCCTGGGGGCTAGTAACTCCCCCACTCTCCGAATCCCCCAGGGCTTCAAATCAAATATTGAGGGACCAGGAGGATGGGTTTTGGGAAGGGAACTGGGGATTGAATGGTTGGGGCTAGTGGAGCTGGGAAGCAGGGGGAGCTGGGTGCTGAGGTATCGAGTGTTTGGGGATCATGGGATAAGAGGTGAGGGAGAGCAGAGGGGTAGCGAGGTGCTGCCTCTCATCACTCTCCCCCTCTGCCCTTCTCCCTGCCTCCTCTGTATTCAGACAGCACCATTATCAGAGCCTGGTTTTCACAGGGCCTTTTCTTGGAAGCCTGGATTTCCCACCTCTGCTACTGCAGTATCAGCCTCTGAGAGGGAAGCAGTGTTTCCTAGTGGATAGAGCCCTGGCCTGGGACTCAGGAGACATAAGTTCTATTCCCAACTCTGCCAGCAGCTTGCGGGGTGACTTTAGAGAAATCTCTGCCTTACAGTGAGGGGAAAAATTGGGAGTGATAATATCAGCTTCCGAGTATCTGTGCAAGGCAGGGGAAGTGGTTGGGATTAGCTAGTGCGTCTCCTTTGTTCCTCCTCCCCTTTTTCTAGTCTAGACTGACCCTGAGCAGTTTATTCCAACCCCCATGAGCAAAGTGATTGTTAGAGTCACTAAGTGCCCCCTATGGAGTGAGATTGTCTCATTCCCAGACAACCTCACACTGCTCCAGGTTATGCTGAAAAGCATTTAATTATTTTGTGCTGTTTCTCCCTTATACACCAGCATTCAATAGATTCTAAAAGAGCTGGAGCAGGGACAGTAAAATAATGTGGTGTTTTACCTTCTCTGTTATTTGAGAGGGACGGGGTGAGTCCAGGGGATTCCCTCCTGCCCGCATCAACCTCACACGTCTTCTCTGACAGAGCAGCCTCTGCCCAAACCGTGGAGAGTTTATCGTTTTCCCTTTCTACCCCTCCACCTTCATGTGTGTCATTTACCACATTTACCACAGTGTGCTTTGCCCAGCATGCTTACGAATCAGGGTTTGATTTTTTTTGATCCTCAATCAGGTCCTTGAGGGCTGGCGAAGAAAATGCCACATTCCTGAAGGGTGTCAAGTATCAGAGGGGTAGCCGTGTTAGTCTGAATCTGTAAAAAGCAACAGAGGGTCCTGTGGCACCTTTAAGACTAACAGAAGTATTGGGAGCATAAGCTTTCGTGGGTAAGAACCTCACTTCTTCAGATGTGAAGAAGTGAGGTTCTTACCCATGAAAGCTTATGCTCCCAATACTTCTGTTTAGTCTTAAAGGTGCCACAGGACCCTCTGTTGCTTATTCCTGAAGGGGGAATTCAAATGAACCCCAAAGCACAGTATCAGCTTCAATCCCAACCTCCATTTATTGGTAAAGTGGCATCTGGAGTTTTTCCAGCCAAATCCAGATCATTTGTAGACAGGATGTTTTTGGTTAGGTTTGTCTTTTTTTCCTTTTTCTTTTATTATGATGATGCTAAAACTTTTATCAACTTTTTTTTGAAAAAAGCAGGTTTAGCCTGTTCAGAAGGAAATGTGTAAAATTGTTCTCCAGATTTTGAGTTTTAAGATTCTCTGGGATTTCACTTTATGAATGGGAAAGTGGTTTGTAGCCCACTCTGCATTGTGCGTTTTTGTCTCTTTCCCAAAGGCTGTTCTGTCACATATTTGATATCAGATTAGTTTGAGAGAATGGAGCTCAGATTTATTGAGGACTTCAAAAGACAAATGATCGTTTGCCAAAATAGCCCTTTCTGATTTTCTTTTCACGTTTCCCTAGCCTTTGTCATGAGATTTTCTTGTTCTTTGAACAATGACAATTTTTAGTACCTATCAACAAAAACACTGAGGGCGAGTGCTGGATACGCACTCTGAGAGGTAGAGCCTGAAACAGGGAAGGAAGTTACTGCCTGATCCCTGCAGAGATTTGAGATATGCTCAGGATGGGGAGAGCATGGGTGGGTGGGTGGCCAGGCCTTGAAAGGGCACTGTTTGCTCTTGTGATCCAGAGAGCTGAGTCTGAGAACTGTGAACTCACTGCACATCTCCCAGAGAGCGAGGAAATGTCCTACGAGTGCTGGGTGAAGTCATCCTTGAACTCTGAAGGGCTACCAGTGATGCCCCAAGAGGTCTAATGGGGAGAGGAGTCCCCGTCTCCCCATTGCTGAGAGGAGGAGGGAGGGCAAATACCTCTCTCATGGATTGTGAGTGTTTTTCTACCAAGTTTAACTTGTTCCTCTTTCCCTGGGGCACATGTACAGCTGGAGTAGCCACGTGCTGGACTGGGGCTGAAACGCACCGTGCTGAGCTGGGCCTTGGATGGTGGTGGGGATTTAGCTTTTATTTCTTGCTTTGAAAAGAATAAAGTAGAATTTAGTTTCTCAAACTCCCAGTGTCCCTTGTCTTGAATAATGTGGCGGGGGCGGGGGGTCTTTAATGGACAAAGCAGCAGTCTGGGAAGCCTCTTGGAGGTTTTATTTTGCCATCCCTGCACTCCACATACTACAGGATCCGGCTGTGACATTTTCCCAGGGTGCCCTGGACTGTGAATCTCCTTGTTATCCCCCCACCCCCCATGCCTCAGCGTGAGGGGGAAGTGCTTCTGCTTAACTGGGTGTCAGTTCCCTGCCACCCCCAGCCTTTTATCTCCCCACCCAAACTCCCCAGGGCTCTGCCAGTCCTTACGTTGCTTTGCAGGTTAACACTAGGCGAAACTTCGTCCTCGAGCTGCTCTAACATGTCCTTCTGTAGCATCCAGCCCCTTTCCATTGGACATTTAGAAATTCCCAGGTAAGCTGTTCCCAAAGGGACAATACGAGCTTGTTTCATTCAATTGAGGATCAGCGCCAATATAACATCACAGCACTGAGATACAGTTTTAGTGAAAACAAACAGGAGTTTATCATCAAGCAATAAGACCAACTGGTTACACATCAATCACAAGCTATACCAGGAGCTTGACTTTAACAGGTAAAACCCATGGCTAAAGCATTCTCCCCGGGTCAACAGTTACCATCGCTGAGATCCCCCTTTTCATGAATGCAAAACATGCTCTCCTGTTTGCTTCCTCAGGGATTGCAGTGTGCGGTTCTTGTCCCCCAGGTATAGTCCAGTAAACTGCTGAAGTGTACCTCCCTCCCATTGATTCTTCTCCAGTGTGCTCTTTCTGTTGGTCCTATATGCAAACTGGGCTTCAACTGTGTACACCTACAAGTCTTAATTTACATATGAACCGTGGGAGGCAGATGATTAGATATCCCTTTGTCTGGCAAAACTTGTTTGTCAACCCTGCTTTGATTCAGACGTTAAAACGTATTTTCCAGTATATAAACATAGTTCCTTAAAGATCATCTGCCCACACTTCTTGTAATGATCCCGAGGAACAGTGTGACATGAGCCTTTATTAGAGACCTCGCGTGACCCATTGTGGGTAAACACTATGAAAGCAATGCATTAGGTGTAGTGAGTTTGTCAGGCCTGATAGGCGTTGCTGTCATAGAACGATGTTCCCTTTTCCAGTTGCCATTGAGGGGCTCTTAGGGTCATGCCAGAGCTGCCAGTTCTTTAGGTTTTCAGACTCTTCTATGGGTCTGTGGGGAAAATTTGAAATCTGCAAGGGAAGTCCCCTCACTGGCATTTCCCATTTGCCTGTCTCCCATGAAAGAAGAGTCAATCCGCCCGGGGAGGCATTTTTTTGAACCTAGGTGGAGCAGTTGTGGGTAGGAATGATAATAGAGTGCTTTGTAAAAGGGCTGTGAGGCCTACTGATGAAAAGTGCTATCCGAGAACCAGGCAATATTCGGATTTATTTTTGGCCTAGCTCAGTTCAGTCTCCCAGATCCTAATGGAGAAGGCAGCGGCTCGTGACCCAGGATGAAAAAAACGGAGAGATGGAGCGTGGCCTCCTCTCTCTGAGCAGGGCCCAGGCCCCTCTGGACACAACAGCTACTGAATCAACTCCCCCCACTCCCCTCCCCTCCAGACCCCCATCCTGGAGGGATCAAGGGAAGTCCAGGCTGGATTAAGGCACATGCAACCTAGGAATGAGTCTGAGGCTCTGTTCATTGGCAAGGGGCGGGAGGGGGCCCTCAGGAGTCTGCCCCACAACAGGGGTAAGAAGTAGCTGTGTTTGCTACCCACTCAGGTTTGGTTTAGGCTCACCCCCATTTCAGGCAGGAGGGTGGGAGGAACACGGCCAAAACTGAGTGAGTGATGTTGACAGCTGGTCGGTGCCAGGGCTGAAATTGACTGAATGATGCTATAACCTCACAATGCCATTCACTCAACTTTGGACCCAGTGGCCCTCCCACATTATGATGGGTGTTGTGTTGCCAGACGTTTGGCTGCGTGTGTGTGTTTTCTGTTAGCGTGCCGTCCCAGCTCTGCACAGGTAGCTGGCACAGCAGACCTCAACCAAACCACCCAATGACCACAAAATCTGTTAAGGTACGAAGGCACCCTGCCAGGTTTATTATCGACGAAGCATGGTCCTAGTATCCCGCAGACTCTACTGGACCACTAATGCATGTATGCTCGTAACAACTGACCCAGCTCAGTCAGTGGCGGGACTTTCCACTGCCCCCTAGGCTGGACAAAGACACTTCCTCTGAGATACATTTTTATACACCAATACGAACACGTTCCGTATTGCTCCTGACGTTACCAGGGTGCCAGCCTCTGACGTATGAGGGTGCCACCCATTGCCTTGTACATGTTGGTTCGATCAAAACATCCCTATTCATCATGCTGTCATCCTGACCTTATCTTTAGGATGGGTCAGTGTGTTCTTGCTATCTTTGGGGAATGTGCTGGTCTCGAGGTGTTCTGGTACCACCCTTCTAGAATGTGTTTGTGTGCATGGCCTGTGCCTAGTACTTCTTAGGTATGTGGGTTTCTGTAATATCAGCCCTGTCCTTGCCAGATTCTGTGAGCAGGGCCTGCCTCTTGCTCACAACGTAATGTTGCTTTATATCAGCCAAGTTTTGACTGCTTTAGCTCAGGCCTCATACGAGGCCTCTGATACACGGGCCTATGTTTCAGGCCCTCTTCTTACTACATTCCTCCACTTTTTCTCTTTTTATGGAGAGGATGTTTACCCATGGTCCCGGAAAAGCATAATGCATGGACTGAAGATGACCCAGTGGGGTAAACACTGTTATGTGGTCACCTTACTTTGCCATCCATCCATACATGTCCCATCTGTCCCTTGGTCTGCACATTCCTTCGTACGACTGATGGACAGATTCTATTTTCCAGTTGATTGTAGTCCCTTATAGTGGGCCTGGGAATGTTAGGCCTGGGACCATGACTGAGGCATGTAGTATTATCATTGAGCCTTAGAGTCACACCTAAATAATTAATACACCTCTACCCCTATAAAACGCGACCCGATATAACACGAATTCGGATATAACGCGGTAAAGCAGCACTCCTGGGGGGCGGGGCTGCGCACTCCGGCAGATCAAAGCAAGTTCGATATAACGCGGTTTCACCTATAACGCAGTAAGATTTTTTGGCTCCTGAGGACAGCGTTATATCGGGGTAGAGGTGTATATATGAAGCATATGGATATGGCATATATATTTGTAGCGTATATGGGTATATATGCATAGTATGTATGTGTACATATGACAGCACCTTATATCCAAGCATAACCATGTTTTTTCCAATCTTATGTTGTACTCTGGGCCTTTTACTTTGGTGCCACAGGTAGCAACACACTCTCCTGTTACGGCAATTGCAGTTATCACCTGTCTCATCATTAGTAGTAGGCAGAGTGTTTTGAAATACTGGGATAGGCGTTGTTCTAGTGTATTCCACAATATGATGTATATGAGAAGTAAAACAGAAATTTGAAGTAGTGGCACTACAAATGAGGCCTTTATATATAAATGTCTTAGTTATTACACAGTACTGCCCATTTATGTTATAGGTTACCCTTACTGCTGGTGGTCACCCTCGGGTAAGCTTTGCTGGGCAGCAAACAGGAACTGCTAGCGTCTCTGTTCCATGGATTGCATTGCTCTGTGATACACCAGTAGTTAACATAGATCCAGTTGTTTTTTATGGATGCTGTCTTTCAGATAACCTACTGAAGGGACAGTAACTCATTTAGCAAGTATTCCTGTGTCAGGATTTAGTATTGGTATCCAGACACTGAACAAGATTGTTTTGAATAACATGTGCCTCTGTTAGGATGCAGTGTCACTGACCCAAATTATGACTGGTACTAACAGGCAATTTATTTACCCAAATTGTAGTTATTATGTAACTTGTTTGTTTGTTTACCACTTTGTTTTTTCCTTGCCTTCATGTTGTTTGCTGGCATTAGTTTGTTAATTTTTACCTGTGTGGTGGTTAAACACTTTAGCAATGTTATGCACATTCTAAATGATGTACAACAATACAGCACTAACACAGTTGCTTTTACATAGTAGCCAAGTTTAACTTAACTGACAATGGTTTTGGGTGATTGCCAACTTAATTGTCCATATATGGTAGATTGAGGTGTATTTGACCAGTCTCTTATTTATAAAGCACTTCGTTTTTCTTTTCTTGATGCTTGGGGGTTCCTTCACTGTATACTGATATCTTCTGGTGTCTTTGTGGTGTGATATCTTCTGGTGTCTGTCTTTGGTCTGTGGGATGCAACCTTAAACAGCTTAAGGTAGTTAACATAATAAGGTTTTTTGTTTGTTTCTTTGTTTTACATTTCTCTTGTTTTTAGTAACCCAAATTTAATACACAGATTAATTTAGTGTGTTTACAATGTAATAGGGACCAAGTCTTTTATAACACAAGCTATACTTTTGCAATTGTTGTGTAGACATTCATTTTCACTTGAGGTGCATTACTAAGGCCTTCGCTACACTCGGGACTTCACAGCGCTGCGCGGCAGCGCTGTGAAGCGCGAATGTAGTCGCACCGCCAGTGCTGGGAGAGAGCTCTCCCAGCGCTGTATGTACTCCACCTCTCTGAGGGGAGTAGCTTGCAGCGCTGCGAGCGACTGTGCAGTGCTGCAGGCACTGATTACACTGGTGCTTTACAGCGCTGCACTCACTGTGCTCAGGGGGGTGTTTTTTCAGTGTAGTCAAGGCCTAATATTTTATGCTAAATGTAATGCTTAATGGCTAAAATAGATGCTCACAATCTTCCATGAGAAGGTGTATTGCTTTCCCTTGCTGAACACTTTGTTTTAGCAAAAGAATTAGTAACAATTTTTACTAAGCTTTTTAGAGTTAATTTGCTTGTGATGCCAATTTCACTTTTGTTAACTGTTTAGATGCACAAATGTTAGCAACCACTACTTCCCTTAAACATAGCTTAAAAGAGAACAAAAATTAAACCAAAATGAATTTTAAATACAGGTCAATGCAAATAATTTGAAGGTATTAAAGTTTTCTGACACTTGGTTGTGTTTGGGAGACAAATATGGAAGCATGTTGAAAAGGTGGAAACCTGTTGAAATTGTTTGGTTAGCTTTATGCATAAATTGTTATGTTTAAACATTTTTGCTATGACATTTTTATCACTATATTTAAAAGTACAAACAAGTTTATAAAAACCCAAACAAGAAATTAACATTTTGTTAATATTACCTTAACATTGAGGTTTCCCCTTATATTTCTCTTTCTTTGAACAAAAAATGAAAATGAAAATGAAAAGCAAAACTGTGATTAATAAAAGAAAATTATTTTTGTTTGCAATTGCATTATTTGTTGAGGCAGAAATATATGTACATATATTTATAACGGAGACCTTGTTGAACTTTAAAAAAAATGGTACTATGATGGTTATTCCCCAACCATAGTCTTAAAATAGTGTGGTACCACTTATATTTTTTTAAAAGGGTATAAATTTGACTTTTGTTGCAACAAAATAAAAAGTAGTCACATGACATTCACAACATACAACACAGGCAAATATACAGGACAAATTTACAATTAAAAACAAAGTATGCCAGAATTCTATTTATAACTATACAAAATAAGGCAAACAAAAATAAAAAATAAACAAAAGGGTTAAACATATAAATAAGCGAGTTATTACCTATTTAAAACTTGTAATAAAAAATGATAAGTTATTTGCCACATTTTTTGTATTAATTTAGTAACTTAAGGCATTTTTATTACTTTATATCAAACTTTATTTTAAAACTCTGCTATCTGGAAATAAGGAAAGCCCATGTTTCAAATCTTAGTCAGTGATTAGAAGCAGAGTCTGCATTTCGTTTGCTTGGCATCCATATTTTCAAGAAAGTTTAGGAGTAATTCCAGCTGTGGCATTCCTGAAGGGTCAAAATAATGTACTGGATTTATTTAAAGTAAAAGTTTTTACCTTGTTTTCTCTTTGTTTGTTGTTTTTGTTCTATTTTCAATTGCTTTCTCTTTTGGAGGTTTCTGTAAAAACTATAACTTTTAACTTTTAAAACAAAGAGAGAGAGCCAAAGTGAGGAGAGGCGGGGGAAGGAGGGGGTGAAGAGCAACCTAGGAAGGTAGCTAGACCTGAGCCAAGAGAGATTAACTCTATCAAGGTATTTGAAAGTACAGGCAGCAAACTGAGAAAGCATATAAAGGAAAAAACTTAACCACTATGTAAAAATATTTGAGAAAGAAGGTTCTATTTTTAGATATGAGTGCGGAGTGTGGTTCCACAGGTCAAAGTAGTTGGGAACCTGCACACCTGGGAACCACACCCCTGGTTTTTATCCTGGCTTTGAGAGGAGAGTGGGGGGTAGTTACCTGCTCTTGTAAAATCTGAATTTGTTCCCCCAGTGTCTGTTGCTTTTGTGTGCATGCCAAATGGATTGCAGGAGTGCCCTTTTTTGCTGCAGTTAACTGTTTTTGGGCAGCTCCATGTGTTAATGTATTAATTATAGGTGTTAACCCACTTAATCTTGGTTTTTCACTTTGAAATTCTTTTTTATTTACTTCCCTGCCACTGAGTCACAGCTCCTGTCTCCTAACGTGCTCTGTGAACCATTCAGTTTTTAACTTCATCTGATTTACCAATTCAGTGACAGTATTGTTTGCTACTTTCCCCTCCTGTGCACTTAATTGTCCCTTTCTGGCAAGCACCAATCTAGGTTTAGGTTTTACCGGAACCTGGCTTTTATCATACACTCAGTGGCGGTTGCAATGCGGTGGACACTGTTTCATCTTTTAGTTTTGCTAGGGTCACCTTTTTCCATTTCTCTCCCCATTCTTCAGGCACAGGGGAGCTACCTGAAGCCTGCTGTTGACCACAAATATTTATAACAGGGGACGGCACATCTCTTTTCTGTAGGTTTTTTACAGCTGTTTCCAATATTTTATTTTGTTCCTGTGCTTGCTGTCTCTGGACTGCTTGCTGCTATGCAAGGGGAGAGGGAGCATTCCAGGGCTTTGTGGCTTCTCTTAACTTTCTTGGTTTCTGTTACTTGCCCCGCCAATTTTGTGGCATGTTGTCTTAACCATTTAATAGCCATGGTTATAGTATGTAATATGTAATAGTCTACATTTCAATCTCTGCCCTAGCTTACAAATTCCATTACATGTTTCTTACCCATTATATTTTTCAAATCCATATGGACCTGTTTTGCTAGCAACCCAGTATGTCCATACTTTATTACACTGTGGGGATTTTTACGAAGGGGCTAAGGGGGTTCCCTAGCATGTAGTTTTCTGCCATGTTAGATCACAACTTCTACAGAGGACAGCTTGCTTACTTACCAGATCAGTGGTTGGGGTCACCAGTGTTGTGTTATCAGATGTTTGGCTGCGTGTGTGTGTTCTGTTAGCGTGCCGTCCCAGCTCTGCACAGGTAGCTAGCACAGCAGACCTCAAGCAAACTGCCTAATGACCACAAAATCCGTTAAGGTATGAAGGCACCTAGACTTATTATCGATGAAGCATGGTCCTAGTATCTCGCAGACTCTACCGGACCACTAATGCATGTATGCTCGTAAGAATGGACCCAGCTCAGTCAGTGGCGGGACTTTCCACTGCCCCCTAGGCGGGAAAAAGACACTTCCTCTGAGATACATTTTTATACACCAATACAAACAAGTTCCATATTTCTTCTGACATTACCAGAGTGCCACCCTCTGACGTATGAGGGGCCTTGTACATGTTGGTTTGATCAAAACATCCCTATTCATTATGCTGTCATCCTGGCCTTATCTTTAGGATGGGTCAGTGTGTTTCTCCTATCTTTGGGGAATGTGCTGGTATCGAGGTGTTCTGGTACCACCTTTCTAGAATGTGTTTGCATGCATGGTCACTGCCTACTACTTCTTAGATATGTGGGTTTCTGTAATATCAGCCCTGTTCTTGCCAGATTCTGTGAGGTGCTACTCGGGTGGCCAGGTGCCCGGTTTTCGACTGGAAAGTCTAGTGAAAAAGGGGATCTGACAGTGTCCGGTCAGATCTACTGACTGGACACCCAAAGTTCAGTTACTGCAGGGGGAGAGCCAGAGAGGCACTGGGTCATCACCCGCACCAGCCCCTACTCAGTCGGGGCTGCCTCCTACCTGCATCGGGCAGCTGCAGCTCCCAGCCCCAGCTCCACAGGCAAGTTACTCCTGACCCAGGAAGGGACGAGGGGGTGGGGGAGGGAAAAGGAGTGGATGGGGGTGGAACCTTGGGGGAAGAGGGGGAGCAGGGGTGGGATCTCAGGGGAAAGAGACGGGGCAGGGGAGGTTCTGGCACTCCTGCTGGAATGTCTGGTTTTTAAAAATTACCAAGTTGGGAACCCATGTAGCTAGCTGAGAGTCTGTGAAAAATATGAACAAACATACAAATATCACTTTTCACTGCGGCAGACTTACTAGCTAGCAATAAATACATTACAATGATTTTGATGTGTATCTGGATAAGGGGACTGTTGGCCCCTTACTGAAACTTAGTGGAGTTTTTTGGTTGGCCCTCTCCCAGTACCACAAGCCAGGGGAAGGGCCAATGAGAGATCAAGGCCTTGAGACTGACAGTCCCCAGGGCCAATGGGGAGAGGCTACTGCTGTAGGTCAGCCTCATTGACAGGGCAGGCAGGCCAAAGAGGGAGTCAGGAGCCCGTCCTCTGTATGAGCTGGAGCTGCCTGCCAGAGAAGGGCAGAGCTAAGGGGAGAGCAGCAGCCTGAGCTGGGCTGGAGGCAGAGCAGCAGCAGCCAGAAGCAGAGA
The DNA here is from genome assembly GCF_028017835.1 of Emys orbicularis. NCBI lineage: Eukaryota > Metazoa > Chordata > Testudines > Emydidae > Emys > Emys orbicularis. Next base: position 9,459,235 of record NC_088695.1, on the reverse strand, counting down.
GGTGCAGCCCAGGGAGCTGAGCTGGAGGCAGAGCAGCAGCAGTGCTGAGGCAGAGGGGAGCTGGGGCTGGAGCAGTCCAGAGCCGGGTGCTGTGAGCAGCTGGGGAGAGCGAGGGGGACCCTGGGCAGAAGGCCTGGTGCAGGGAGACGCCCCCAGCCAAGGGTCCTTGCAGGCCAGACTTGGAGGGGGAGCATAACCCCGACAGGAGAGGACTGATGCTGGGAAGAAGGGTCCTGCCACCTAGAGCCTGAGAGTGTGTGGCCACCGTCAGTGCACATGTCTGACCTGTAGCATCCCTGCAGCACAGCCAGGGTCTGGGCAGGAGGCTTGGGACATGCTAGGAACAGACTGAACTGCTCTGGCTTTCCAGAGACGCTGTTTGTGGTTCATCCCACAGAGCGGGGTGACGTGTTTTCCTTTCACCTTTCCCATTTTTTCCTTTTTTTTTTTAATCACTTGCTGTTTAATAAATTGTATTTGTTCTGAACTCTATGCAATGGTCAGAGAAAAGGTCAGGGAAGCATCCAGAGGGGAAAGAGCACCCCGGAGTGGGCCCATCCTCACCCCTGTCCTGAGTGATCACAACAAGATTGGGAGTCGAGCCCCTCAGGAATCCTGGGCCCAGCCTTGTCGGGGTTACGAGGGTTCTGCCACACAGGAGAGTGGAAGGGGAGTCCTCAAGGTGAGGCAGGCTCTGGGTGAAGGAAGAGGGAGCGAGGACTCAGATCCTTCTGCTATTCGATTCCACCCGGGGGGTGTATAAGCCAGGAAAATTCCTCACAATAGCGGGACTATTTCCCTGCTTACCTTAATTAAGTATTTTAGGAAAAAGTGTCTGAGCTGCCACCAGCAAGAGTTCCTGGCCGCACTCTGAAGCCACCAAACATTTGGTTGTGAGAACCCCTGGGCTAGATGATCGTGATGGTCCCTTCTGCCCTTAAAGTCTATGGCCTTGGCTACACTTGGGGATTCACAGCGCTGCCGCGAGTGTAGTCACGCCGCCAGCGCTGCGAGAGCTGTCTCGCAGCGCTGCAGGTACTCCACCTCTGCGAGGGGAATAGCTTGCAGCGCTGCGAGCGAGCGTGCAGCGCTGCAGGCGCTGATTACACTGGCGCTTTACAGCGCTGTGCTGGGGGGGGGGTGCGTTTTCACACCCCTGAGTGCAGCAAGTTGCAGCGCTGTACAGCGCCAGTATAGCCAAGGCCTATGTGTCTAACAGAAGCCGGACACAGAGATGCTGCAGCGCGATGGGTTGATCGCTAGGACCCAGGAGCAGCTGGGAGGCGGCTCTGGGGGGAGCGATCGCGGGGGTCAGTCCCGGCAGCAGGAAATGACTCGCAGCCGCTGCGGTGACTCTGGCTCCCAGCGAGATCCCCGAGCCCCGGCGGCTGGTGCTGGGAGCCCGGAGCCCTGGCTGCAGCCGGGAGAGGGGAATCTCCAGCAGGGCCCTTCCCGCTGCTCCCCAGGAGCCTCTCCCAGGGCAGAGCCCCCAGCCTGGCCAGGGCCCTTCCCGGCCCGGCCCCTGCCCCAGGGGGCCCCACTTGGAGGGAAGGTAAGAGAGACCCGCCCCCCAGCACACCCGGGCTGCAGGGGGGGTTTGGCCCCAGGCTGCTCCCAGCGGAGCTGGCTGCGATTCCCGCCCTGGGCCCGGGAAAGCTGCCGCCCGTTCCCGGTGTGTGCGGGGCGGGGGGAGCCGGGCCGTGCTGGGGCTGGGACAGCGGCATGCGGGGGGACTGAGTGGGGGTGGGAGCCGGAGTGCAGGGGGTGAAAGACCCCCAGATGGGGTGAGCCAGCTGCAGTGGTTGCAAAAATAAGGGGGGCGGGGCAGAGGGGCTTTTCCTGCCCCCCTTCCCAGGATCTCAGCTCCCATTTCCCAGGGCCGTGTCCTTAAAGGCCCAGTGCATCGCAGAGCCTGGACAGGGCCCCTCTCCTGTGTAAGATGCTACTGAGCTGCTAAAGGAGACTCGATCCAGGGAAATATTTACAGCCCCGCCACGAAAAAATATCATTGTCACAGGTACTTACTTTTAGTGTTTAAAAGAATCCAGTTCACAGTTTCTATGTCTGGGTAAAGCCGCCCAGCGCTTCATAAATGTGTCTTAGCCAGGGTGCCTGGTCCCCTGCGTTGGACTCCTCTTGGAATCCAGTCTGTGCAGTCTCACACCTTTAAATTAGTTCATTTTAAAAAAATATTATTTATATTACTCAGAGCTCTTCATCCTAAACTTCATTAACATTGTGCAGAGGGACGTCATTGTGCCATGGAATTCATATTCTTAATAGCAAACAATCATGGGAAATATTAACAGTTGCTAGTAGCTTGACAATCACATCTCAGGGTAACACTGTTAACAGTTCCTGTTTCTATTGCACTATTGTAATTTGAGTTCAGTGCTGACTGATTTCATGGGCTGGTCTCAAAACTCCTTCAGTTTGCTTTGATGCACCAATGGGGCTTGCCTTAGCCAATTGCTATTTTGTCTCTGTGTCCAGCACCCTGGTGCTTTATCCCATGTCCCATTTGTATGTAGAACTTGGTTCCCAAATACTCACTAATGGCCAGAAGTTTCAAGGTTGAAGGCACCTAGATACTTTGTAATATGCCACTAGTGGCCAAAATCCTTTTAAAAATCTGTCCCTAAGGACCTTAGAGTGTCTCGTATAAAATGGTTATCAAAAGGAAATTTGTATGGTATTATTTACTAAGCACAGATATACAAACCCAAGATTGATTGACAACCCCAAGAATTCAAACCCCATGAGTTATGCACCCAAAAGTCTAGAATTTAAATACATAAATATAGAAATTTTGTTTTTCTTTTATTACCTTGTTGTGTCTGAGCCTTTGGGGCGTACTAGCTTCATGCTTTTACAGCTACCCCTTCCAAAGGGTCCATATATCTAGAATGGCTGTACAATCCTGTAACATTCGATGCCATTGTGCACTTCCGGGAACATGTGATATCCCCACCACCACTTGTAACTGAAAATTGATTTTAAAACCTTATTTGTGTGAGTAACCCCCCATCCTGCACACATAGAAGTGCACATCTTACTCTTCTGGGACTTCATTTATTGCATACATCAATGTTGATTTTTGTACTGCATTGTTTATACTTCTAATGGCCTATTTAAAGTTCACAGCCTTTTATGGATGCTACGTTTTTTGTTGTGATACATTTCAGGCATGTTCTTCATTATGACAAATGTACTGATTTGTGCGGCCAAAGTCATTTTTTAAAATGAACTGTTCTGTTTCTCCTTTGCATTGGTCAGGCAGGAGGATGCAGTGCTGACCTCACCTAGTTTACCTTTTGTTGAAACTAAAGTGCTTTGCCTCTTTTATGTTTTCACACTGAGATAGCTAATGCAGATTAAAGAACAGGAGTACTTGTGGCACCTTAGAGACTAACAAATTTATTAGAGCGTAAGCTTTCATGGGCTACAGCCCACTTCTTCGGATGCATATAGAGTGAAACATATATTGAGGAGATATATATACACACATACAGAGAGCATGAACAGGTGGGAGTTGTCTTACCAACTCTGAGGCCTGGTCTACACTACGACTTTAATTCGGATTTAGCTGCTTTAAATCGAATTAAGGCTTGACCCGTCCACACAACGAAGCCATTTAATTCGAATTAAAGAGCCCTTTAATTCGATTTCTGTACTCCTCCTCGACGAGAGGAGTAGCGTCAAAATCGGTATTGTCAATCCGAATTAAGGTTAGTGTGGCCGCAATTCGATGTTATTGGCCTCCAGGAGCTATCCCACAGTGCACCATTGTGACCGCTCTGGACAGCAATCTGAACTCGGATGCGCTGGCCAGGTGGACAGGAAAAGCCCCGGGAACATTTGAATTTCATTTCCTGTTTGCACAGCGTGGAGAGCACAGGTGACTACAGAGAGCTCATCAGCACAGGTAACCATGCAGGCTGATAATCGAAAAAGAGCACCAGCATGGACCGTACAGGAGGTACTGGATTTGATCGCTATATGGGGAGAGGATTCAGTGCTAGCAAAACTTCGTTCAAAAAGACGAAATGCCAAAACTTTTGAAAAAATTTCCAAGGGCATGATGGAGAGAGGCCACAATAGGGACTCAGATCAGTGCCGCGTGAAAGTCAAGGAGCTCAGACAAGCCTATCAAAAAGCAAAGGAGGCAAACGGTCGCTCCGGGTCAGAGCCGCGGACATGCCGCTTCTACGCCGAGCTAAATGCATTTCTAGGGGGGGCCGCCACCACTACCCCACCTCTGACTGTGGATTCCGAGATGGGGATAATCTCATCAGGTACACCTGATGATTCCGCGGAAGGGGAAGAGGAGGAGGAGGAGGACGAGCTGGCAGAGAGCACCCAGCTCTCCGTTCTCCCCAACAGCCAGGATCTGTTTCTCACCCTGACTGAAGTACCCTCCCAAGCCTCCGAAGCCAGTACCCAAGACCATGACCCCATGGAAGGGACCTCAGGTGAGTTTACCTTTTAAAATATAAAACATGGTTTAAAAGCAATCATTTTTAATGATTAATTTGCCCTGAGCACTTGGGATGCATTCGCAGCCAGTACAGCTACTGGAAAAGTCTGTTAACATGTCTGGGGATGGAGCGGAAATCCTCCAGGGACATCTCCATGAAGCTCTCCTGGAGGTACTCCAAAAGCCTTGCCACAAGGTTTCTGGGCAGTGCAGCCTTATTCCGTCCTCCATGGTAGGACACTTGACCACGCCATGCTAGTAGCAAGTAATCTGGTATCATTGCATGACAAAGCCTGGCAGCGTATGGTCCCGGTGTTTGCTGGCATTCAAGCAACATCCGTTCTTTATCTTGCTGTGTAATCCTCAGGAGAGTGATATCGCTTAGGGTAACCTGGTTGAAATACAGGAATTTAATTAAGGGGACAGAGGTGGCCGTTCCTACTGGGCTGTTTGCCTGTGGCTGAAAAGAAATCCTTCCCTGCATTTAGCCAAGTGCAAAGCGGGGGGGGGGGGGGGGGAGGGAGGATTGGCCCAGAGCTTTTCGCGTTTTGCTAGCAGGGATCTTCCCTGATACCAGCCACGCGGTGGGGGGAGGGATAAAGCACTCATCCCAGAGAATTCATGGCGGGTTGGGGCGGGTGTTAGTTTGGTTCCTGCAGGGATCTTCCCTGATACCAGCCACGCGGTGGGGGGAGGGATAAAGCACTCATCCCAGAGAATTCATGGCGGGTTGGGGGGTGGGTGTTAGTTTGGTTCCTGCAGGGATCTTCCCTGATACCAGCCACGCGGTGGGGGGAGCGATAAAGCACTCATCCCAGACAATTGGATGGTGGGGGGGTGTTAGCTTGTTTTCTGCTGCTGAAGGTTAACAGGAAAACTGCAGCACAACGGGCTTTGCTTGGTATGTGGGAAAGCAGGGCGCAGAAGCCTAAAGACAGTGGCTTACCATGGCAGCATGCAAGCTGAATTCTGTTGCCCGGACCTGCGTCTGTGATCTCTAGCAGCAAAGCCACAGGCACTCAATATTAAGAGGCAAAATGCGACCTTGCACAGAAATCACATGTGCTATGTAATGTGAATAGTATTTGTCACCGTGAAAGAGTATAAGCATTGTTCTGAAAAATGTATCTTATAAAAAAATTCTCTCCTTTTTTCACTCCCTCCAGCAGCTGCAAATGTTTCAAGCCTCCCTCCTCCTTCCCGAAGGCTAACCCAGATAAGGCGTCGGAAAAAGAAGACGCGAGACGAGATGTTTGCAGAAATCATGCAATCCACCAGGAGTGAAAGAGCTCATCTGAATGAGTGGAAGGAGACGGTTTGCAAGTATAGGAAAGAAGCCAGTGAATGTGAGGACAGGAGGGACCAATGTGAGGACATGAGGGACCAACGTGAGGACAGAAGGGACCAACGTGAGGAGAGGAGAGACGCTCGAGATGAGAGGTGGCGTCAGGAAGATCAGAGGAGGCAGGATGCAACGCTGGGGCTGCTGCGTGAGCAAACAGACATGCTCGGGCGTCTGGTGGAGCTTCAGGAACGGCTGCTGGAGAACAGAGTGCCGCTACATCCCCTGTATAACCCCCCTACCTCCTCACCATGTTCCATAGCCTCCTCACCCAGACGTGTAAGAACACGGGGGGGGGAGGCTCCGTACACCCTCCCATTCCACCCCAGTGGACAGCCCAAGCAAAAGGCTGCCATTTTTTTAACCTTTTTTTAGTGGGCTTTTCCTTCCTGCTGATCCTCCTCCCAAACCCCACTCAGGTTCTCTCCCTCTTTTTATAATCAATTAATAAAGAATAAATGATTTTTAAACAATAGTGACTTTATTTCCTTTGAAAGCAAGCTGGGGGAAGAGGGAGGGTGGGTTCCTTACAGAGAATGAGTCAATACAGGGGGCGGGTTTTCATGAAGGATAAACAAACAGAAATTTCACACTGTAGCCTGGCCAGTCATGAAACTGGTTTTCAAAGCTTCCCTAATGCGCAGCGCTTCCTGGTGTGCTCTTCTAATCGCCCTGGTGTCTGGCTGCGCGTAATCAGCAGCCAGGCGATTTGCCTCAGCCTCCCACCCTGCCATAAAGGTCTCCCCCTTGCTCTCACAGAGATTGTGAAGCACACAGCAAGCAGTAATAACAATGGGGATATTGGTTTGGCTGAGGTCTGAGCGAGTCAGTAAGGATCGCCAGCGACCTTTTAAACGGCCAAATACACATTCTACCACCATTCTGCACTTGCTCAGCCTGTAGTTGAACAACTCCTGACTCCTGTCCAGGATGCCTGTGTATGGCTTCATGAGCCATGGCATTAAGGGGTAGGCTGGGTCCCCAAGAATAACAATTGGCATTTCAACATCCCCAACGGTTATTTTCTGGTCCGGAAAGTAAGTCCCTTGCTGCAGCCGTTTAAACAGATTGGTGTTCCTGAAGACGCGAGCGTCATGAACCCTTCCCGGCCAGCCCACATGGATGTTGGTGAAACGTCCCTTGTGATCCACAAGTGCTTGCAGCACCATTGAAAAGTACCCCTTGCGGTTTATGTAGTGGGTACCCTGGTGCTCCGGTGCCAAGATAGGAATATGGGTTCCATCTATCGCCCCACCACAGTTTGGGAATCCCATTGCAGCAAAGCCATCCACTATGACCTGCACATTTCCCAGAGTCACTACCTTTCGTAGCAGCACCTCCGTGATTGCTTTGGCTACTTGCATCACAGCAGCCCCCACAGTAGATTTGCCCACACCAAATTGATTACCGACTGACCGGTAGCTGTCTGGCGTTGCAAGCTTCCACAGGGCTATCGCCACTCGCTTCTCAACTGTGAGGGCTGCTCTCATCTTGGTATTCTGGCGCTTCAGGGCAGGGGAAAGCAAGTCACAAAGTTCCATGAAAGTGCCCTTACGCATGCGAAAGTTCCGCAGCCACTGGGAATCGTCCCACACCTGCAACACTATGCGGTCCCACCAGTCTGTGCTTGTTTCCCGGGCCCAGAATCGGCGTTCCAAGCCTATAACCTGGGCCATTAACATCATAATCTCCAAAGCACCGGGGCCCGCGGTCTGAGAGAATTCACGGTCCATGTCCATGTCCTCATCACGCTTGTCGCTGCGCTGCAGTCGCCGCCTCCTCCTCCTCGCCTCTTTTTTCTGGGCCTGGGTAAGCATAAACTCCACGAGAACGCGCGAGGTGTTTACAATGTTCATGACTGCGTTCTGGAGCTGAGCGGGATCCATGCTTGCTGCGGTATGGAGTCTGCAGAGTTCACTCAGGAAAAAAGGCGCGAAATGGTTGTCTGCCGTTGCTTTCAGGGAGGGACGGGGGGGAGGCTGTACCCAGAACCACCTGCAACAATGTTTTTTGCCCCATCATGCACTGGGGTCTCAACCCAGAATTCCAAGGGAGGTTGGAGACTGCGGGAACTATGGGATAGCTATGGGAAAGCTACCCACAATGCAACGCTCTGGAAATCGATGCTACTACGGTAGCTTGGACGCACACCACCGAATTAATGGTGCCTAGTGTGGCTGAATACATTCGAATTTATAAAATCGGTTTCCTAAATTCGAATTATATAAATTCGGATTAATCCCGTAGTGTAGACATACCCTGAGAGGCCAATTAAGTAAGAGAAAAAAAAAAAACTTTTGAAGTGATAATCAAGATGGCTCAGTACAGACAGTTTGATAAGAAGCAAGTGTGAAAATACTTACAAGGGGAGATAGATTCAATGTTTGTAATGGCTCAGCCATTCTCAGTCTTTATTTAATCCTGTGTTGATTGTGTCTAGTTTGCATATCAATTCCAGCTCAGCAGTCTCTCGTTGGAGTCTGTTTTTGAAGTTTTTCTGTTTTAAGATAGCCACCCGCAGGTCTGTCATAGAATGGCCAGACAGGTTAAAGTGTTCTCCCACTGGTTTTTGAGTATTATGATTCCTGATGTCAAATTTGTGTCCATTAATTCTTTTGCGTAGAGACTGTCCGGTTTGGCCAATGTACATGGCAGAGGGGCATTGCTGGCACATGATGGCATATATCACATTGGTAGATGTGCAGGTGAACGAGCCCCTGATGGTATGGCTGATGTGATTAGGCCCTATGATGATGTCACTTGAATAGATATGTGGACAGAGTTGGCATCGGGCTTTGTTACAAGGATAGGTTCCTGGGTCAGTCTTTTTGTTCAGTGATGTGTGGTTGCTGGTGAGTATTTGCTTTAGGTTGGGGGGTTGTTTGTAAGCGAGGACAGGTCTGTCTCCCAAGATCTGTGAGAGTAAAGGATCATCTTTCAGGATAGGTTGTAGATCTCTGATGATGTGCTGGAGAGGTTTTAGTTGGGGGCTGAAGGTGACAGCTAGTGGTGTTCTGTTATTTTCTTTGTTGGCCCTGTCTTGTAGGAGGTGACTTCTGGGTACTCGTCTGGCTCTGTCAATCTGTTTTTTCACTTCAGCAGGTGGGTATTGTAGTTTTAAGAATGCTTGATAGAGATCTTGTAGGTGCTTGTCTCTATCTGAGGGATTGGAGCAAATGCGGTTATATCTTAGAGCTTGGCTGTAGACAATGGATCGTGTGGTGTGTCCTGGATGGAAGCTAGAGGCATGTAGGTAAGTGTAGCGGTCAGTAGGTTTCCGGTATAGGGTGGTATTTATGTGACCATCGCTTATTAGCACAGTAGTGTCCAGGAAATGGACCGCTTGTGTGGATTGATCTAGGCTGAGGTTGATGGTGGGATGGAAATTATTGAAATCATGGTGGAATTCCTCAAGGGCTTCTTTTCCATGGGTCCAGATGATGAAGATGTCATCAATGTAGCGCAAGTAGAGTAGGAGTGTTAGGGGACAAGAGCTAAGGAAGCGTTGTTCTAAGTCAGCCATAAAAATGTTGGCATACTGTGGGGCCATGCGGGTACCCATAGCAGTGCCGCTGACTTGAAGGTATATATTATCCCCAAATGTGAAATAGTTGTGGGTGAGGACAAAGTCACAGAGTTCAGCCACCAGGTTAGCTGTGACATTATCGGGGATACTGTTCCTGATAGCTTGTAGTCCATCTTTGTGTGGAATATTGGTGTAGAGGGCTTCTACGTCCATAGTGGCCAGGATGGTGTTTTCTGGAAGATCACCGATGGATTGTAGTTTCCTCAGGAAGTCAGTGGTGTCTCGAAGATAGCTAGGAGTGCTGGTAGCGTAGGGTCTGAGGAGAGAGTCCACATAACCAGACAAGCCTGATGTTAGGGTGCCAATGCCTGAGATGATGGGGCGTCCAGGATTTCCAGGTTTATGGATCTTGGGTAGCAAATAGAATGTTCCTGGTCGGGGTTCTAGGCATGTGTCTGTACAGATTTGTTCCTGTGCTTTGTCAGGGAGTTTTTTTAGCAGATGGTGTAGTTTCTTTAGGTAATCCTCAGTGGGATCAGAGGATAATGGCCTGTAGAATGTGGTGTTAGATAGCTGTCTAGCAGCCTCTTGGTCATATTCCAATTTATTCATGATGACGACAGCACCTCCTTTGTCAGCCTTTTTGATAATGATGTCAGGGTTGTTTCTGAGGCTGTAGATGGCGTTGTGTTCAGCATGGCTGAGGTTATGGGGCAAGTGATGTTGCTTTTCCACAATTTCAGCCTTTGCACGTTGACGGAAGCAATCTATGTAGAAATCCAGTCTGTTGTTTCGACCGTCCGGAGGAGTCCACGCAGAATCCTTTTTTTTGTAGTGCTGGTAGGGGGGATTCTGTGGGTTAGTCTGCTGTTCAGAGGTATGTTGGAAATATTCTTTGAGTCGGAGACGTCAAAAGTAGGATTCTAGGTCACTGCAGAACTGTATCATGTTCGTGGGTCTGGAGGGACAAAAGGAGAGGCCCCGAGATAGGACAGACTCTTCTGCTGGGCTAAGAGTATAGCTGGAAAGATTAACAATATTGCTGGGTGGGTTAAGGGAACTACTATTGTGACTCCTTGTGGCATGTAGCAGTTTAGATAGTTTAGTGTCCTTTTTCCTTTGTAGAGAGGCAAAGTTTGTCTTGTAAATGGCTTGTCTAGTTTTTGTAAAGTCTATCCATGAGGAAGTTTGTGTGGAAGGTTGGTTTCTTATGAGAGTATCCAGTTTTGAGAGCTCATTCTTAATCTTTCCCTGTTTGCTGTATAGGATGCTGATCAGGTGGTTTCGCAGTTTCTTTGAGAGTGTGTGACACAGTCTCTCAGCATAGTCTGTGTGATATGTAGATTGTAATGGATTTTTTACCTTTAGTCCTTTTGGTATGATGTCCATCTGCTTGCATTTGGAAAGGAAGATGATGTCTGTCTGTATCTGTACGAGTTTTTTCATGAAGTTGATGGATTTCCACTCCATACGGCTAAATGCAGTGCCTTGCATAATGACAGGTTTCAGAGTAGCAGCCGTGTTAGTCTGTATCCGCAAAAAGAACAGGAGTACTTGTGGCACCTTAGAGACTAACAAATTTATTAGAGCATAAGCTTTCGTGGGCTACAACCCACTTCTTCGGATGCATACAGAGTGAAACATATATTGAGGAGATATATATACACACACATACAGAGAGCATGAACAGGTGGGAGTTGTCTTACCAACTCTGAGGGCTTGTCTACACTACAAAATTAGGTCGGATTTATAGAAGCCGGTTTTATAGAAACCGGTTTTATGCAGCCGACTGTGTGTGTCCCCACATAAAATGCTCTAAGTGCATGAAGTCGGCGGACCGCGTCCACAGTACCGAGGCTAGCGTCGACTTCCGGCGCATTGCACTATGGGTGCCTATGGGTACCTATCCCACAGTTCCCGGAGTCTCCGGCGCCCATTGGAATTATGGGTTGAGATCGCAATGCCCGAATGATGCAAAGCAGTGCCGCGGGGGGTTCTGGGTACATTGCGTCACGCCCCTCCCCCGCCGTCACAGCAACGGCAGACAATAGATTCGCGCCTTTTTACCTGGGTTACCTGTGCAGACAACATACCACGCCAAGCATGGAGCCCGCTCAGCTCAGCTCACCGTCACCATATGTCTTCCGGGTGCCGGCAAACGTGGGACTGCATTGCTAAACAGCAGCAGCAGATTACTGCCTTTTGGCGGTAGACGGTGCAGCATGAGTAGTAGCCTTCATCGGCGCTCGGGATGCTGGTAGCTGTGGGGCTGGCAGCCGTAGGGCTGCATTGCACCAGCCCCTTGCCTTTTGGCAGTAGATGGTTTATTACGACTGGTAACCGTCCTGTCAGTATTGTCTGCTGAGCATCCAGAAGAGGCCGAGGGCGATCTGGGTGCTCAGCAGATCTGCAAGAAGAGCTTTCCTCAGGTCTGAAAGCAAGTAAATTTACAGGTTGCCTGAAATGCTCATAGATGTCCTCGTTGGACAATGATGGTTACCAGTCGTAGTATACTATTTGCTGCCAAGTATTGTCTGCTAAGCACCCAGAAAAGGCCGAGGGCGATCTGGGTGCTGGCAGACATGTGGCTGGCACACGTGGGGCTACATTCCTACACAGCAGCAACCCCTTGCCTTTAACCGTCCTCGTTGGACAATGATGGTTACCAGTCGTAGTATACTATTTGCTGCCAAGTATTGGCTGCCAAGCACCCAGAAAATGCCGAGGGCTATCAGTCATGCTGCACTGTCGTCTTAAGATGTAAAAAATAGATTTGTGTTTTATTCATTTCCTTCCCCCCTCCCTCCGTCAAATCAACGGCCCGCTAAACCCAGGCTTAGGAGTTCAATCTCTGGGGGGGGGGGGGCCTTCTGTGTGACAGTTGTTTGTATTTCTCCCTGATGCACAGCCACCTTTCTTGATTTTAATTCCCTGTACCTGTACGCCATGTCGTCAGTCGCCCGCCCCTCCCTCCCTCCCTCCCTCCCTTCTTCCCCTGGTCTTTAGATACTAGTTTCGCGCCTTTTTTCAGACCAGACGCCATAGCTAGCACTGGGGTCATGGAGCCCGCTCAGATCACCGCGGCAATTATGAGCACTATGAACACCACGCGCATTGTCCTGGAGTATATGCAGAACCTGGACAAGCCAAAGCCAAAGCAAAACCAGGAGGACCAGCTGAGGAGGAGGAGGCGATTGCAGCGCGGCGACGATAGTGATGAGGAAATTGACATGGACCTCTCACAAGGCACAGGCCCCAGCAATGTGGAAATCATGGTGTTACTGGGGCAGGTTCATGCCATGGAACGCCGATTCTGGGCCCGGGAAACAAGCACAGACTGGTGGGACCGCATCGTGTTGCAGGTCTGGGACGATTCCCAGTGGCTGCGAAACTTTCGCATGCGTAAGGGCACTTTCATGGAACTTTGTGACTTGCTTTCCCCTGCCCTGAAGCGCCAGAATACCAGGATGAGAGCAGCCCTCACAGTTGAGAAGCGAGTGGCGATAGCCCTGTGGAAGCTTGCAACGCCAGACAGCTACCGGTCAGTCGGTAATCAATTTGGAGTGGGCAAATCTACTGTGGGGGCTGCTGTGATCCAAGTTGCCAGGGCAATGAGAGGCCTGGTGATATCAAGGGTAGTGACTCTGGGAAACGTGCAGGACATAGTGGATGGCTTTGCTGCAATGGGATTCCCAAACTGTGGTGGGGCGATAGACGGAACCCATATCCCTATCTTGGCACCGGCGCACCAAGCCACCGAGTACATAAACCGCAAGGGGTACTTTTCAATGCTGCTGCAAGCCCTGGTGGATCACAAGGGACGTTTCACCGACATCAACGTGGGCTGGCCGGGAAGGGTACATGATGCTCGCGTCTTCAGGCACTCTCTTCTGTTTCGAAAGCTGGAGGAAGGGACTTTCTTCCCGGACCAGAAAATAACCATTGGGGATGTTGAAATGCCTATCGTGATCCTTTGGGACCCAGCCTACCCCTTAATGCCATGGCTCATGAAGCCATACACAGGCAGCCTGGACAGGAGTCAGGACCTGTTCAACTACAGGCTGAGCAAGTGCCGAATGGTGGTGGAATGTGCATTTGGGCGTTTAAAAGCGCGCTGGCGCAGCTTACTGACTCGCTGTGACCTCAGCAAAAAGAATATCCCCATTGTTATTGCTACTTGCTGTGCGCTCCACAATATCTGTGAGAGTAAGGGGGAGACATTTATGGCGGGGTGGGAGGTAGAGGCAAATCGCCTGGCCGCTGATTACGCGCAGCCAGACACCAGGTCGGTTAGAGCAGCACAGCAGGGCGCGGTGCGCATCAGAGAGGCTTTGAAAACTAGTTTTGTGACTGGGCAGGATTTGGTGTGAAACTTCTGTTTGTTTCTCCTTGATGAAATCGCAGCCCCCCCCCCACGCACCCGGTTAACTCTACTACCCTGTAAACCAAGCACCCCAACCTCCCCTACCCTCCCCTCTTCAAGCACCACTTGCAGAGGCAATAAAGTCATTGTTACTTCACATTCATGCATTCTTTATTAATTGAGCACACAACTAGGGGGATAATTGCAAAGGTAGCCCGGGATGGGTGGGGGAGGAGGGAAGGAAAAGGACACACTGCACTTTAAAACTTTAAAACTTATTGCTGTGGAAATCATCTAGGGTGGAGTGATTGGGTGGCCGGAGGCCCCCCCACTGTGTTCTTGGGCGTCTGGGTGAGGAGGCAATGGGACTTGGGGAGGAGGGCTCGTGGTTACAGAGGGGCTGTAGCGGCGGTCTCTGCTCCTGCTGTTGGTTACAGAGGGGCTGTAGCGGCGGTCTCTGCTCCTGCTGTTGGTTACAGAGGGGCTGTAGCGGCGGTCTCTGCTCCTGCTGTTGGTTACAGAGGGGCTGTAGCGGCGGTCTCTGCTCCTGCTGCCTTTCCTGCAGCTCAACCATATGCAGGAGCATATCACTTTGATGCTCCAGCAGCCGGAGCATCGACTCTTGCTTTATGAGTACAAGTTGACGCCACTTCTGCTCTTCAGCCCGCGTTTCAGCACGCAACTTCTCCTCTTGAGCACGCGACTTCTCCTCTTCAGCCCGCGATTCAGCACGCCACCTCTCCTCTCGCTCATATTGGGCTTTTTTAAAATCAGTCATTGACTGCCTCCACGCATTCTGCTGTGCTCTGTCAGCGTTGGAGGCAGTCTGTAGTTCAGTGAACATTTCGTCACGCGTCCTTCGCTTCCTTCTTCGAATATTCACTAGCCTCTGTGAAGGTGAAACATTTGCAGCTGGTGGAGGAGAAGGGAGAGTTGTTTAAAAAAGATACATTTTGGAGAACAATGGGTACACTCTTTCACGTTAGATTTTGCTGTTCACATCACACAGCACATGTGCTTTCGTTACAAGGTCGCATTTTTACTCTTATATTGAGGGCCTGCCGGTTTGGTGTGAGAGATCACTCACGCAGTGCCAGGCCACAGATTTCAGCTTGTAGGCAGCCATGGTAAGACACAGTCTTTTGGCTTTTTTAACCTTGTTAACAAGTGGGGATGGTTTAAAACAGTACTGCTCTCATTAACCATACCAAGCACCCGTTGGGTTGGCCATTTAAAATGGGTTTGCAATGTAAAAGGAGGGGCTGCGGTTTCAGGTTTAACATGCAGCACAAACCCAACTAACTCCCCTCCCCCACACACCCAATTCTCTGGGATGGTCACTTCACCCCTCCCCCCCACCGCGTGGTTAACAGCGGGGAATATTTCTGTTCAGCAGAGCAGGAAGGGGCACCTCTGAATGTCCCCTTAATAAAATCACCCCATTTCAACCAGGTGACCGTGAATGATATCACTCTCCTGAGGATAACAAAGAGCGATAAGGAATGGATGTTGTCTGCATGCCAGCAAACACCGGGACCATACGCTGCCATGCTTTGTTATGCAATGATTCCAGACTACGTGCTACTGGCCTGGCGTGGTAAAGTGTCCTACCATGGCGGACGGGATAAGGCAGCCCTCCCCAGAAACCTTTTGCAAAGGCTTTGGGAGTACATGAAGGAGAGCTTTCTGGAGATGTCCCTGGAGGATTTCCGTTCCATCCCCATACACGTTAACAGACTTTTCCAGTAGCTGTACTGGCCGCGATTGCCAGGGCAAATTAATCATTAATCATTAAACACGCTTGTTTTTAAACCATGTGTAATATTTACAAAGGTACACTCACCAGAGGTCCCCTGTGTGCCCACAGGGTCTTGGGTGAGTTCGGGGGTTACTGGTTCCAGGTCCAGGGTGACAAACATATCCTGGCTGTTGGGGAAACTGGTTTCTCCGCTTCCTTGCTGCTGTGAGCTATCTATGATGTTCTCTCCATCCTCATCTTCCTCGTCCGCCGAACCCGCTTCCCTGTCTCCAGAGAGGGACTGATAGCACACGCTTGGGCTACTGGTGGCTGCACCCCCTAGAATGGCATGCAGCTCCTCGTAGTAGCGGCATGTTTGCGGCTCAGCCCCGGACCTTCCGTTTGCGTCTCTGGCTTTGTGGTAGGCTTGCCTTAGCTCCTTAATTTTCACGCGGCACTGCTGTGCGTCCCTGTTATGGCCTCTGTCCTTCATGGCCTTGGAGATCTTTTCTAATGTTTTGCCATTTCTTTTACTGTTTCGGAGTTCGGCCAGCACTGCTTCATCTCCCCAGATGGCGATCAGATCCCGTACCTCCCGTTCGGTCCAGGCTGGAGCTCTTTTGCGATCCTGGGACTGGGACTGGGACTCCATCACGGTTACCTGTGCTGATGAGCTCTGCATGGTCACCTGTGCTCTCCACGCTGAGCAAACAGGAAATGAAATTCAAACGTTCGCGGGGCTTTTCCTGTCTACCTGGCCAGTGCATCTGAGATGAGAGTGCTGTCCAGAGCGGTCACAATGAAGCACTGTGGGATAGCTCCCGGAGGCCACTAATGTCGAATTCCGTCCTCACTACCCAATTCCGACCCCCATAAGGCCGATTTCATCGCTAATCCCCTCGTCGAGGTGGTGTAAAGAAACCGGTTTAAAGGGCCCTTTAAGTCGAAAGAAAGGGCTTCGTCGTGTAAACGTGTCCAGGCTAAATTCGAATTAACGCGGCTAAAGTCGACCTAAACTCGTAGTGTAGACCAGGCCTGAGAGGCCAATTAAGTAAGAGAAAAAAAAAACTTTTGAAGTGATAATCAAGATGGCTCAGTACAGACAGTTTGATAAGAAGCAAGTGTGAAAATACTTACAAGGGGAGATAGATTCAATGTTTGTAATGGCTCAGCCATTCCCAGTCTTTATTTAATCCTGTGTTGATTGTGTCTAGTTTGCATATCAATTCCAGCTCAGCAGTCTCTCGTTGGAGTCTGTTTTTGAAGTTTTTCTGTTTTAAGATAGCCACCCGCAGGTCTGTCATAGAATGGCCAGACAGGTTAAAGTGTTCTCCCACTGGTTTTTGAGTATTATGATTCCTGATGTCAGATTTGTGTCCATTAATTCTTTTGCGTAGAGACTGTCCGGTTTGGCCAATGTACATGGCAGAGGGGCATTGCTGGCACATGATGGCATATATCACATTGGTAGATGTGCAGGTGAACGAGCCCCTGGGAATGGCTGAGCCATTACAAACATTGAATCTATCTCCCCTTGTAAGTATTTTCACACTTGCTTCTTATCAAACTGTCTGTACTGAGCCATCTTGATTATCACTTCAAAAGTTTTTTTTTTTTTTTTCCTCTTACTTAATTGGCCTCTCAGAGTTGGTAAGACAACTCCCACCTGTTTATGCTCTCTGTATGTGTGTGTATATATATCTCCTCAATATATGTTTCACTCTATATGCATCCGAAGAAGTGGGTTGTAGCCCACGAAAGCTTATGCTCTAATAAATTTGTTAGTCTCTAAGGTGCCACAAGTACTCCTGTTCTTTTTGCGGATACAGACTAACACGGCTGCTACTCTGAAACCTGTCCTAATGCAGATTTGTTACCCCCTGGTATAAACACCCATTGTCTTATAGACACAGACTATACTGCTGACTTGGATGTTAAATGACCCATTATCGTTCATGGGCTGAAAACTCTGATACTGATTGTGTGCCTGTTACTACTGCTTCTTTGCCAGGTGTTGCATTTGAATGTCTGCGCCCATTTGTGGGGGCATCATGGAAAACCAGTTGAAGCATTTGAAACTAAAGGAACTAGCAGGGGATTCCACTTCCCCCCTCCCCCACACAATTTCTCTTATTTCCGTCCCTTTACTCATTGAGGCTTGTCTGCATGGTCTGACACTAAAGGTGTGAAGTTAATGCACCTAAGGGCTGGTCTACACTATGGGGGGATGGATCTAAGTTACGCAACTTCAGCGACGTGAATAAAGTAGCTGTAGTCGACGTACTCAAATCTACTTTCTGTGGTGTCTTCACTGTGGTGTGTTGCCGGGAGACGCTCTGCCGTCGATTCCCCTTGCGCGTCTCATTGAGGTGGAGTACCGGAGTCGATTTATCGCGTCTATACTAGACACGATAAATCGATCCCCACTGGATCGATCGCTGGCTGTCGATCCGGCCAGTAGTGTAGACAAGCCCTTAGTTCAAGCGCTTTAAACCCCTGTCTGGACGCTCTCATTCAGAAGTCAGGTGGCCTTAATTTTGACAGTGGCAGTCAGGGCAACCACAGACAAGTTCAGGAGACCTTCCCCCCAATACTAGTAATTATCAGGCCTTTGATCTCTTCCTGAAGAATTTTAAAGTCTTGTATAGTCCAGGTGTAACCCACATTAGCTTTTTGAAGTCCAAAGAGAAGGAGTGAAGTAGTGAGGCACTCATCTCCCCTTCCCTGAGTGTTGTCCTGGATAGAAACGCCATTATGATAGTTCAAAGGTCTCAGTTTTGGCCTGACAAAATGTCAATAAATAGGTTAAGATTGAAATTTAAGGTGATCTCACTCCTTCTCTGTCTCCTGCACTAGTCAGGACATCATTGATGAGCAGCAGAATGAAGGCAAGATAGTTTCATGGTAAATCCTGCTGTATAGTGATTCCCTTTATAAGCAACATAGACAAAGTGGGAGCACTCTTGTCCCATGAGAATGAACCGATCTACATTTTTCATCCTTTAAACTGTAAAGACTCTTCTTTGAGTTCAGCCTCTCCCTGCTCGCTAACCACACGTTAGCTAAACTTTATCTCTTACTAACTAGAATTGCCAGGAAAATGTAACTTGTCTGTTACCCCTGTCTTACATGGGGATAGTCATATCGGTGAGTCTCTGACTGTGATAGTCACAAAGGGGTGAGGACACACCCTGACAGTCATAGTAAAAGTATTTTCAGCTCACATAAAACATTGTGATGTTGTGTCTCAGCATATGTGCAAAATGCAAGGTTGATCTCCTGGCTCAAAAGCATCCAGGAATAGGGTGGGGCAGTTACTAGACATGCTCTGTATTTGTTACCAAAGCTGTATAGGATGGTTTCATTGGAGACAAGCCACCTGGCAGGCCGCTCCTTCTTTACTCACCTGATAGCTGAGGCAGTCAGAGCTTGGATGGGAGATCTGTGTTTGTCAGCCCTGTGTCACAGAGTCCCAGTCTCGGTGCTCTGGGACTGCTCTGAATGAAGCCAGGCTGGACTCTAGCGCAGTGCGTCTCCCCTCGGGCACACTCTCAGCAGGGCAAGACGCCTCCTCAGCTTCAGCACCTCCTGGGTCTGACATTGGAGCGTGCAGCACCCCTGTTCACACCGTGAGCTCCTCGCAGGGAATCCATCTGGCTGGAACACCTAGGGAAGCCTTACACCGTGCCCCTTAAAAGGCCATACACCCCAGCTCCGCAGTCAGCAGTGACTCTCAGCCAGCTTGGAAAACAGAAGGGTTTGTTAATCGTTGGGAACACAGCGTAGAACAGAGCTTGTAGCACAGAAATCAGGAGCCTTCAGCAAAGTCCATCTTGGGGGGAATCCAGAGTCCGGAGCCCTGGGTTCTCCCCGCTGAGTCCCAAACCAGGAAACTGACTCGCTTCCAGCCACCCAGCCTCAATCACGCCCAGCTGCCCTTCTCCGTGATTTGTCGCTTTCCTGGGCAAACAGGTCACCTGGCCTCCCCCTCTCTCTTTGTTCTACAACACCTTTGCCTGGCTCCTTGCAGAGGATGGACTCTGGCCATCACTTGCCAGGATACAGAGTGTTCAGCCATTCTCTGTGCCCAGGCAGCCAGTCTGCCGTCACCCCTGCCCTGTAGGGGTCTTCACAATGATTACACACCCTTGTCCCACCACCTCAACGCTTGAGTAACACATTGGGGAAACTGAGGCACACACAGTATTCCGAGAAAACATTAAGAAAATTCCCACTTTGTCACACCCTGGGATATCTGTGGGCAGCTCGGCACAAGAGCATGCTTCTGGCTGCTGTGTGGGAAAGGTTTGCTGACAACGCTGAGAAGTGTTTTGAAAGGAAGGAGACCCTGACATTCTTCACATCCGATGAACCCAGGTGCTTCTGCTACACGTGGCCACATTACAGAGACAGGGCTAGATTCACAATGGCACACAGGCACCCAAACCCCGGGCTAAACACACATATCTGGGATTTGGAGCCTAAATCCCAGTTTAGGCTCCACTGAGAGATACAAAACTCATGACGAAACCCCTAGGTGCCAAAATTCAGCAGCAGCTATATTTTCAGAGTAAAAGTTCCCTGAGGGGCATTAGTTTCTGCCTCTGAGCATGCGCCCTGCTGCCTTCTCCGGGGCATCTGGTCCTAGATATCGGTAACAGCTACCACTAGGAAATTGTGCTGGCAGCTGTTTGTGCTGTAACGCCAGCAGGAAACCCTGAAGGTGGGGCGGACATAAGAGGTTTTGCCTACAGCTCAGTGATATGTTAACAGGGCCTGACAAATAACCTCAGTGGCCTCACAGGGACAACTCCATGAGCAGAATCCTGGCTGGGGCAGACATAAAGGGGTTTTGTCTAGCCCAGTGACAGGTTAATCTGGCCCTGCGAATCACTATAGGAGACTTGGTGGCAAAGCACTGGCAAGTGACACCTCCATGATCCGAGTTAGGGGAGCAGATCTTGTAGACCAGGCCCAGGGCTGGTAGCCAGCGAGCAATAGCCAAACTGCTGGCTGATCCAATCTCTTACCAGAGCAAATCACACACAGAATCACTGTCGCCATGAAATGTCTCCTGATGTTCTGGGCAGCCTCTCTAGGACCAGGACTCCCTCACCCTAGAATCCCTGTTGATATTGGGGACTCTGAACAATCGTGGGTCTCCATAGAAATGCCCCTTCTCCCCCCTCCCCGGGATCTTGATGTCTCCTTTCGTTGTCCCATTGACTAGTGACATTTATGGATGATGTCCGCATAGTGCCGTGGCCAGGGGATGTGGAGGCTGTGAGGGGCAGGGTCTGGGGCAGGGAGATTTCAGTGGGATGGGTTTATTGGTAGGGCCCAGAAGGATCTGGAGTGGTGTGTCTTAGAGGTGAGTTCTTCTTCTTCCAGGTCTTTTCTTCTTCTTCTTCTGTTCTTTCTGCTGGTCTCCTTCTTCGACCACAGTTTGTATAGTGAAACTTGAGTCCTGCTTAACTATACCTTAACCAATCATTTTACTAACAAATCCTAACATGTTGTAACAAAATTCTCTAACCAATCATACCCCACCCCCTTAATTAATTTACACCTACCAAAATTAATTATGCAACAAACAGAAACAATCAAAGAATCAGACAGAGATCATCCACCCAAATAGTAGAGAAGTGGGGACCATAAAGACAAAACAATAAAGAAATGAGGATTTCACAACCACAACTATTGATAAGTGGTTTCTTGACAGACCGAATGCTGTCCAACTAAGGCCTGGTCTACACTAGGCGTTTATGTCGAATTTAGCGCCGTTACATCGAATTAACCCTGCACCCGTCCACACCACGAAGCTATTTAGTTCAACATAGAGGTCTCTTAAATTCGACTTCTGTACTCCTCCCCAACGAGGGGGTAGCGCTAAATTCGACATGGCCATGTCGAATTAGGCTAGGTGTGGATGGAAATCGACGCTAATAGCTCCGGGAGCTATCCCACAGTGCACCACTCTGTTGATGCTCTGGAGAGCAGTCCGAGCTCAGATGCTCTGACCAGCCACAAAGGAAAAGCCCCGGGAAAATTTGAATTCCTTTTCCTGTCTGGGCAGTTTGAATCTCATTTCCTGTTTGGACATCGTGGTGAGCTCAGCAGCACTGGCAACGATGCAGAGCTCTCCAGCAGAGATGGCCGTGCAATCTAATAGAAAGAGGGTCCCAGCATGGACTGATCGGGAAGTCTTGGATCTGATCGCTGTGTGGGGCGATGAGTCCGTGCTTTCTGAGCTGCGCTCCAAAAGACGGAATCCAAAGATCTACGAGAAGATCTCTAAAGCCATGGCAGAGAGAGGATACAGCCGGGTTGCAACGCAGTGCCGCGTGAAAATCAAGGAGCTGAGACAAGGCTACCAGAAGACCAAAGAGGCAAACGGACGCTCCGGATCCCAGCCCCAGACATCCCGTTTCTACGAGGCACTGCATTCCATCCTAGGTGCGGCCGCCACCACTACCCCACCACTGACCGTGGACTCTGAGGATGGGATATTGTCCACTGCCGGTTCCTCGGACATGTTAGCGGACGGGGAAGATGAGGAAGGAGATGAGGAGGACGAGGCAGTCGACAGCGCTTACAACGCTGATTTCCCTGACAGCCAGGATCTCTTCATCACCCTTACAGAGATCCCCTACCAACCGTCCCCAGCCGTTAACCCGGACACAGAATCAGGGGAAGGATCAGCCAGTAAGTGTTTTAAACATCTAAACATTTATTTTTAACAGAACAGGAATATTAACAATAACAACAATGGGTTTCTCATGATTAGTTTGCCCTAGGCGCTTAACGTTTCAGTCCTGGGCAGTGCAACTATTGAAAAAAAATCTAACAATGTCCGGTTTCGCATGATTGTTCTGCCCAAACTGCTCTACTGTTTAGTCCCTGCCAGTGCAGCTACAGTAAAATGCGGTCTATATGTCCGGGGATAGAGCAGAAATCCTCCTGGGACATCTCGACGAAGCTCTCCTGGAGGTAATTGGAAAGCCTTTGCATCAGGTTCCTGGGGAGAGCGGCCTTATTGGGTCCTCCGTGGTATGAAACGTTTCCGCGCCAGGAGACAATCAAGTACTCCGGGATCATTGCCCTGCAGAGCATGGCGGCATACGGCCCTGGTCTTTGCAGGCTTTCCCGAAGCATCCTTTCTTTATCAGTGTCTGAAGATCCTCATCAGGGTGATGTCGCTCATGGTGACCTGCTTTGAATTAGGTAGGGGAATGTTAGTATTGGGACTGCTTGCCCGTTCCTTTACAGAACTGTAACCGCCGGTTTACAGCCACGCGGTGGAGGCGGGAGAGGGGCAGCATACAGGGATCTTTCCCTGGGACAGCCGCGAGGGGGTGGGACAGGGGCAGAGTTCATGTTTGCCGGATTGCTGGCAGCAGGGACTGGCATTGCTTTCAATGTGAAAGGAGGCCAGTGCTACTATTAAAGTTTTAAGCAGCCACAAGTCTACGGCTTACCATGTCGGCCTGCTACACAAATTCCGGTGTCCTGCCCCGCTTCTCAGATCTGCAGTGCAAGACCCCAGGCACTGAATGCGAAGGCCGAAAATTCGACCTTGTCCTGAGTGCGCATGTGATAGGTGCTGTGCATGGTCTTGTTCACAGAGAAAGACTATGTTCTTTGTTCACAACTACATTTATCTTTCTGAGGAATTCACTCCCTTTTTCCCATTCCCACAGCCACAGCTGCGACTGTCTCACAACCTAGCCTGGCATCACACTCCCAGAGGCTAGCGCAGATTAGGCGGAGGAAGAAGAGGACACGGGAGGACATGTTCTCGGAACTTATGGGCTGCTCCCGAGCCCAGGCAGCACAGCAGACCCAGTGGAGGGAGAACTTGTCCCAAATGCACCGATCACACATGGAACGGGAGGAGAGGTGGCGGCAGGAAGACCAGCAGGTGACTCAAACGCTGCTTGGACTAATGAGGGAGCAAACGGACACGCTCCGGCGCCTTGTGGATGTTCTGCAGGAACGGAGGCAGGAGGACAGAGCCCCGCTGCAGTCTATCTGTAACCGCCCTCCCCCGCCACCAAGTCCCATACCCCCCTCACCCAAAGTCCAAAGAAGGAGGGGCGGCAGAGTCCGTGAAAACTCTCACTCCACCCCTGCAGACTGCTCTAGTACTAGAAGGCTCTCATTCCCCAAAATTTGACAAGTCCTTTCCTTCCCGCCTCACACAAGCCCCCGTCCAAATTTCACCCCCCAGTTTCATGTGTAGTTGCTAATAAAAAATACGTTTCTGTTAATTACTGTTTCCATCATGTTCTTTTGGAGGAGAGTCTGTCTGAAGGGGGGGAAGGGGGTTGGTAATTGGACAGGACAGTCACCTTTAGCAGGGTACAGAGGCGGGGGCAGGTCCAGCAGCAGGGCACATACACAGTGCAGTCACTAGTTACCCTGGTCAGTCTGGGAGGTGGTTTTAGTGTTCTGTGGTGGGTGGGGGGTGCTCTGTGACTTTGTGGCGGGGGAGGGCAGTTACAGATCTTATGCAGCGGTCCTTATCCTGGATCACAGAGCCACGCAGCAGGGGATCTGTAACCGTCCTCCCCCTGCCACAAAGTCACATAGCCCCCACATACACACAGTCCCGATCAGGAGGGGTGGCAGGCTCCGTTGAAACAACCAGTCCACCACTGCGGAGCCTGTCATTCCTGGAGTTTTTTAGCGTCATTTGCATCACTACACTACACCCGCTCCCCACCACAGTCTGCGTCCCAGGTTTAAAACATTCCCGCGAAAACAGTAATAAAGAAAACGGTGTTCATTAACAAAATAGAAGTGATTTTATTTTTAAACGTGTGTTGGAAGGAGGTGAAGGGGGTATGTAACTGGAGAGGATAGTCAACATTAACTGGGTAAAGAAACGGGGGCAGGTTCAGCTTCTCTGTACACAAACTTAAAAGTCACAGGTTACCCTGCTCACTCAGGAACCTAGCTTTCAAAGCCTCCCGGATGCACAGCGCGTCCTGCTGGGCTCTTCTAATCGCCCGGCTGTCTGGCTGGGCGTAATCAGAAGCCAG
Organism: Emys orbicularis; assembly: GCF_028017835.1. Classification (NCBI taxonomy): domain Eukaryota; kingdom Metazoa; phylum Chordata; order Testudines; family Emydidae; genus Emys; species Emys orbicularis. The sequence goes on along the minus strand of NC_088695.1, from coordinate 9,434,745 downwards.
GCTATTTGCCTCAACCTCCCACCCCGCCATAAAGGTCTCCCCCTTGCTCTCACAGAGATTGTGGAGCACACAGCAAGCTGCTATAACAATGGGGATATTGGTTTCGCTGAGATCACAGCGAGTCAGTAAGCTTCTCCATCTCCCCTTGAGACGGCCAAAAGCACACTCCACCACCATTCTGCACTTGCTCAGCCGGTAGTTGAAGAGTTCTTTTTCAGTGTCCAGGGCGCCAGTATAGGGCTTCATGAGCCAGGGCATTAGCGGGTAGGCTGGGTCCCCGAGGATGACTATAGGCATCTCCACATCCCCAAGAGTTATTTTGTGGTCCGGGAAGTAAACACCTTCCTGCAGCCGTCTAAACAGACCAGAGTTCCTGAAAACACGAGCGTCATGAACCTTGCCCGGCCATGCGACGTTGATGTTGGTAAAACGTCCCCTATGGTCCACCAGTGCTTGCAGCACCATTGAAAAGTAGCCCTTTCGGTTGATGTACTGGCTGGCCTGGTGGTCCGGTCCCAGGATAGGGATGTGAGTTCCATCTATAGCCCCACCGCAGTTTGGGAATCCCATCACGGCGAAGCCATCTATGATGGCCTGCGCGTTTCCCAGGGTCACTACCTTTGAGAGCAGTACCTCAACGATTGCGCTGGCTACTTGCATCACAACAATCCCCACGGTAGATTTGCCCACACCAAAGTGGTTCGCGACTGACCGGTAGCTGTCTGGCGTTGCAAGCTTCCAGAGGGCTATGGCCACTCGCTTCTGGACAGTCAGGGCTGCTCGCATCCGGGTGTCATTGCGCTTCAGGGCAGGGGACAGCAACTCACAAAGTTCCATGAAAGTCCCCTTCCACATGCGAAAGTTTCGCAGCCACTGGGATTCATCCCAGACCTGCAGCACTATGCGGTCCCACCAGTCCGTGCTTGTTTTCCGGGCCCAGAATCGCCGTTCCACAACATCCACATGACCCATTGACACCGTGATGTCCTCGGCGCTGGGTCCCGTGCTTTCTGACAGGTCTGTGCTACTCTCAGACTTCAGGCCCTCACCGCGGTGCCGTAGCCTCCTCGCCTGATTTATCTGCATCTGCCTCTGGGAAAGGTGGATGATAAGCTGCGAGGCGTTGACAACGGCCACAACTGCAGCGATGGTCGCAGCGGGCTCCATGCTCGCGGTGTTGTGGCGTCCGCACTGTCACTGACCAGAAAAGTGCGCGAACTGATTTCCCGCCGGCGCTTTCAGGGAGGGAGGGCGGGAGTGATGGACGGATGACGACAGTTACCCAAAAGCACCCTCGACACATTTTTTTCCCCAGAAGGCATTGGCGGCTCGACCCAGAATTCCAGTGGGCAGCGGGGACTGCGGGAACTGTGGGATAGCTACCCACAGTGCACCGCTTCCAATGTCGACACTTTCCCCGTTAGTGTGGACTCACAAAGTCGAATTACTGTCCTTAGTGTGGACACACACGTTCGACTTTGCAATATCGATTCCACATATTCGATTTAAGTAAAATCGAACTACTCTCGTAGTGTAGACATACCCTAAGTTTTCTTTCACCATCTTAAGATCTGTTTCTTCATCTGGTGATAGTGGGTGCTATTGGGACAGGGTCTCCTTTTTAACGGCCTGATGTTACATTGTTTTAATGTAATTTGGATGGAATGTGAGGATGTGACTTTCTGCTTCTTAGCTCATGGCTGCAGACAAAGGCCTTAGGCCTCACAATATGGCTACAGGAAAAGGCCTTATCCTTAGTGGAGTCCCTCATTCACAGCAACAGGAAGAGAATCACACTCGATGCAGTAACTGGGCATTGCTGTGCGTAATCCCCGTTCACAGCAAAATCCTGGAGCCCTGGCTGCACACAGGAGAGGTGTATAGTGTAAGGCACAGGCAGTAACATTCCTGCTGTGCCCCTGGAGCCTCTCCCAGGGCAGGGCCCCCAGCCTGGCCAGGGCCCCCGTTCCCGGGCCCCAGCCCCTACTCCCAGGGATGGTTCCGCTTGGAGGGAAGGTAAGAGAGACCCTCCCATTCCCCACCACCCCTGGAAGCGATGCCCTTTGGTCACCCATGGGGTAGGAGAGCATGAGGCGCTGCCCCACCCAACAGCCAGTGGGAAAATTTTTCCTGGAACTGGTCAAACAAGCATTGGGGGTGAGCAGGGGACTAACTCCTCAGGGCTCAGAAACTACAAGGCAAATATCCACAGGCACCCCCTGCCCCTCCCAGGCACACACCCCCTGATCTTATTATTTGATTTAAACATAAAAAAGACAGACTCAGGATTTTGGGGTCAGTCTTCTGAGTGTTTTGGGCTGCCCAGGGCCCTGGTCTGATTTACGTGCAGGATTCGGATCTCAGCCACACTGGTGACAGACCAGAGTCACTGCTGGGTATGGCAGGGGGTGAGTGTGGATGGGCCAATGAGATCAGCCTCTGCCTGCTGTTACCAGCTTCGCCCGTTACTTTGGGGTACACTCATTTATTAGGGTTACTCTTCTGGGGCGGGGGGGTTTCTGTGCTTCTATCAATGTACTGCTTGTGTCACTTGTGTTCTCATACAGCGCTCTACTTCTCCCTGCTGCAAATCCCCTCCCAATGGAGCTATCATGCAGGACCTAGGTTCCCCAGGGCTGGGTTCCTCCAGCTCCAGAATCAGATGAACACACACACAAACACACACACACATATTAACAGAGCACGTCTGACAGGACCTGGTTAATCAGCACTCCCAAGCTGACCCCTTATATGTCCCTGGACTCAGCAGGCTGGGTTGAGCAGCACCTCCAATCTCCCACCCTCATATGCCCCAGGTTCAGCACGTCCCTGTCTCCACTTTCACGTTACAGTCGTTCTGGTAGTAACCCACTTGATGAGCAAACCCCACAGGATTTTTGGGTGCTGCGGGGATCTTTAGTTTACTTACGAGGAGGAGCGTTGTTGCAGAGCAACTGGGGTAGCCAAAAACACCCACGGGCAGTGGGGGCGGGGGGAGGGGAGAGGGAGAGGGAAGCAACCAGCTTAACCATGAAAGTTATTTATTGCCAGGTAATAACCATAGGGGAGCCAAACAAAACAGTTATAATATTAAATCTAACTTAAATTTGATTATAAAAGTCAGATTTACAAAACTATAACTGATCACACAAGTCAGGGTCAGAAGGCTCTACCGAGAGAGAGAGAGAGAGCTGGGTTCTCAACACTCCATTATGATGATCGGGGCTCCCAGGTGATGGTGGTAGCTGAGGGTCTGGAGTGCTGGAGACAGGCAGAGCCCCCAGCACGATCAGTCAGGAGAAGATGAAGTCCCAATGGAACTGATGCAGATTTTGGATCCAGGCATCAGAACACTTACTTGAGCGTGGGTAGGGAAACAACAATGGTTCAAGGGAGATCACTAGGTTTGTTTATGTGTAGACTGATGGCTCAAGGGAGTATACCAAAGTTGTTTTGTTCAAGCTAGACAATAGGAACTGATCATTCCTGGTTATGGGTGGTGTTCTTTCCAGGGAGCTCACAATGCAATTAAGCAGCGTCAGTATTTTGGATACCAATAAAGGATTTATTAAAGCTAATGTTAAAAAAAATTACATAACACACAGGTTAAGAAAAGAGTGTGTGTACATCTGGGTTTAGTGCTTAGATTATCCACAAATACAAAGTTCATTTTAAAAGTCAAAGATACATGAAGTACATAATTAGCAATAACTGAAATTTAGGGGAATAAATTTAACCAAACAGTTTAGATATTAGAATCCGAATACTTGGGTACATCACTCATGAAAAGTTATACAGAGAGTTGTTTGTCGAAAGCAAATATATCAATGAGTGTAAATTGTCTCTCAGTAATTGAGAATTTGCAGGCGTGGATTCATTAACATCTGGAGCAGAGATTCCCCCATGATGCATTGCTTCCCTGTTTTTCTGGTCCCAGAGTTCAGTGCAGTTCTTGCCTTGGAATCTCTGGTCTCCAGTCTGTATGCTAATGGAGGTGCCGCCCTGTCCCATCTTCTATGCAAATGAGGCTAGGGGAGTTGCCTTAATCCTGTCACCCTTGTCTGGAGGGGTTTAGGTGTGTCTCCCATATCCTTTTCATTGCTTTCTTATAAGTCTTTCTTCTGACTGGGTTCAAGCAGAGGCTGGAGGGGCGGGGTCCTTGATGAGTCAAACAGGCTGGATACTGTGCCCTGGTTAGGTAACACTGCCTGTCACTGGGGGCAGAGTCCAGGGCAGCTCGTTAATCGGGTGTTGCCACCAGAGGGCTCTGGTTATTGCTAAGGGAGAGGAGGAAGCGGGTGTGTGTCTCTCTCTGCTCAGGATATTAGAGCTCTGGAGTTGACCTCCCTGGGTCCGAAGCTGCTGCCTCCTGTATTTTGACCTGGGAGCCCAAACCTAGAAGCTGCTTCTTACCCAGCAGAGGAGAGACCTTTGTTAAATCCCCTCTGTGCCCAGCCCAGGTGGGGACTTGCTGCGGTGGCTGGAACCAGCCCTTGGGGCAGCCCCGGGTTCTACCCACAGCAGCCCCTGAGCCGCAGCCTGCAGGTGATGGAGAGACCTGGGGGTAAAGGGCTGGGAATGGGCAGGAAAGTGACTCAGCACAAAGGGCCCCTTTCAGGGACTGGCTGGTGAGTTTGGCCTACATGGGGAGGGGGATACCTGTGTGTCTGCGAGTCCCAGAGCTGCTGCCCCCATGGACACAGCCAGGTTCAAACCCCTGTTAGCAGTGGCAGTGACTGAGCTGCCTAATGAGAGCAGAGGCCTAGGACAATGGTGCAGTCGCCGGTTCTCCTAAGGGAAAATGATAAAAAGGGAGAGAGGAGAGACTGGAAGGGGAAACCAGGAACAACAAATGGGGAGGGAGGTTCCCAGATCCCAGACCTGCCCGGATCCATTCCCTGCATCCCCCTGGGAACAAGGGGAGGAGCTGAGAGAGGAAAAGCCAGTTCCTGACTCGACTGAACACCGCACTACTTGGGGGGAAAGGGGAGAGTTAGAGGGGTGACACGACAATGTCAGGGGGAATCCCCCACGGTGGCTCCTTTGGTTCTGCTCTTTTTCCGGCATTGGGCTCAGAGACTCTCTTATGGGGAGAGTTTAAAAGTGTCCCCAGTGGGTTTAGTTCTGCTGGGAGGGCCCTGGCCTGGGTGGTAATGAACTAACTGGGTTTCTTTCCAGCGTGGCAGAGTCCAGAGCGTCTGTCTGCAGGGAGAGAACCTCGGGGGAATCGGGCTGTGACATGCACTCAAGCCCCTTCTGAAACCTTCCCAATCGCCCTGACAGGCTGAGGAATCACATCCAGATTTCACTCGAGATCGTCCCGTCTTCCAGGGGACAGGGAAGGGAAATGGCTGTGATGGAGTCAGCTCAGGTAGGGGGATTTTCAGGGAGCTGCTGGACGGCAGGAGGGAGAGGCAGGGAGGAGACAGGGTGTGATAAACCTGCTGATTTTCTGAGTAGGAGGGGGCATACCACCATTTGTCAAAGAGGTCATAACCCTCCTGGGCAGTGCTGGGAACATTTTCCAGACTCCCAGTGCTGGAGCCTGAACCCACTGGCCAGAGGCTGCTGTGAAATACGAAGGGAAGCTTTTGGGATTCCTGTCCCTGTCCCTGGCTCAGTGCTCTGCTTCCCGTATCAGCCTGTGGCTGGCAAGTGTGCGGTAATTGGTAAATGAGAAGACCCTGCCCTCCTCCATCTGCTGGGGGGGGACAAGGAAGTCTCACCTTCTCCCCGCCTCATGAAGACTCCTGGCGCTCTGAGCAGGGTGGGGGTGGGATTCTGCTACTCTGGTCCTCCCAGAGCTTCCAAGAAGTTTTTTTCTTTCTTCCTCTCCTGCGACTAGTGGGTTTGTGGCTGGGGCAGCAGGGGCTGAGTGGGGGTCTCTTGTTGTTTCAGTTGCCGGTGACCTTCGAGGAAGTGGCTGTGTATTTCACCCAGGAGCAGGGAGCTCTGCTGGACCCCAGTCAGAGAGCCCTCTACAGGGATGTCATGCAGGAGAACTATGAGATGGTGACCTCGCTGGGTAAGGGATTCCTGTCCCCTCGGTTATTAGAAGCCATGAGGTCTTCATTTCTGACTCTGGTCAGGTTCTTCCCTGGTCAGTTAGATTGGACGGGAATGGGTTCCATAATGCACAGCTGCCACGTGAGAGAGACTTTCATTGGGACACGGGTATCAAAACCTAATGGACATGCTAAACCGTGCCCACCCCTCCAGCATTCGGGGGGGGGGGGGGCAGAAGTCATTCATTGTCCTGTCTGTATTGTTTCTTACTGATGCACAAAATGCCTCTTCATTTCCCTTCTTGGGAATAGCTCCAGCCCTGGGGAAGACTGTGGGCTCTGCAGATTTAGAAATAGGAAATGGTCTAACTCCAGAGCTGTGTGCGCGTCAGCAAGCCCCAACAGCACATAGATCCTGGGAACTCCTTGTGAGGGCGTAACAATTCTCCCCACCTCCCCAGATGTCTGCTTCTCCCAAGAGGGCTCAGTGATCATGTTCCCATCCTGTTGGATTCCATGTTCCCCCAGCAAATCATGGGGAGAGGTCCCACTCACAGAATGCCCTTTGTGACAGACACTCTTCCAATCCTCCATGCACCCCGACCTTGTCTCTTTTCACTCCCTGTGCAGGATGTCCCATTCCCAAACCTGAACTGATCTCCCACCTGGAACGAGGGGAAGAACTGTGGGTCCCGGATCTCCAGGCCTGTGAGGAAAGAGAGATCCTGAGAGGCAATCGCACAGGTGAGGACTGAAACAGAAACCATCTGGTGAATGAAGGAAAAAGTTGAGAATCCCAAAAATCTGCTGTGAGTAAGAGCCCTTAGTTCTTCCTCACCTCAACCAGGGCTGTAGTCAACAGATACCATTCACGGCTTTCCACCCATCCTGTTAGCTTCAGGAGTTTCCTTCCCAACTTTCCATCCCTGGGAGTATTTGGGTGGGATCTGGAGGCAAAATCCAGTTGCTCAGTCTTCACAATGTTAGCGTGTTGGGATTTCCCTTGGTGATATTCCTCTTTCTCCCCAGCACAATGACTCCTGTCTGGATTGTCTCTTTCTCCCAGCAGGTGATGAGACAGTGGATGAGAAGAAGGATGGGAATCATCATGAGGAAGTTCCTGGGCATGTGGAACCACAGGGGACCTTTGTGGGAAGAGCTGAAGGGAGTTTATCCCAGTGCTTGGAAGAGGGAGAAGCCTGGGGAAATTGGCACAAGCCAGAGAGGCAACTGAAAAACCACCCAAGGAAGAAAGTGGATGAATCTATTATATGTGGGGGAGGAGACGAGGATCCCACAGCCCAGCAGACCAATCCTAATGAAGAGAAACCCTATCAGTGCCTCGAATGTGGAAAAGGATTCATTCTCAGATCACAGCTTGTGACATATCAGACAATCCATACTGGAGGGAAACCCCTTCAATGCTTGGCCCATGGGGAAAGCTTCAGTAACTGCTCAGATCTTAATAACCATGGGAAAAGCCACATGGGAGAGAAATCCTATCAATGCCTCGAGTGTGAAAACTGTTTGAATTGGAAGTCAGCATTAATTACACATCAGAGAATCCAGACAGGAGAGAGACCCCATAAGTGCTTAGACTGTGGGAAAAGTTTCATACGGAGGTCACACCTTGTTCAACATCAGGCATTCCATACAGGAGAGAGACCCCATAAGTGCTTGGACTGTGGGAAAAGTTTCATACAGAGGTCAGACCTTACTAAACATCAGGCAATCCACAAAGGAGAGAGACCACATAAGTGCTTGGACTGTGGGAAAAGTTTCATACAGAGGTCAAACCTTATTAAACATCAAGCAATCCACACAGGAGAGAGACCCCACAAGTGCTTGGACTGTGGGAAAAGTTTCATACAGAGGTCATACCTTGTTAAACATCAAGCAATCCACACAGGAGAGAGACCACATAAGTGTTTGAACTGTGGAAAAAATTTCATACGGAGGTCACACCTTGTTAAACATCAGGCAATCCACACAGGAGAGAGACCCCACAAGTGCTTGGACTGTGGGAAAAGTTTCATACAGAGGTCACACCTTATTAAACATCAGGCAATCCACACAGGAGAGAGACCACATAAGTGCTTAGACTGTGGGAAAAGTTTCAGGAACAGATCAGCCCTTTCTAAACATCAGGCAATCCACACAGGAGAGAGACCCCATAAGTGCTTGGATTGTGGGAAAAGTTTCATACAGAGGTCAGACCTTATTAGACATCAAGCAGTCCACACAGGAGAGAGACCCCATAAGTGCATGGACTGTGGGAAAAGTTTCATACAGAGGTCAAACCTTATTAAACATAAAGCAATCCACACAGGAGAGAGACCCCACAAGTGCTTGGATTGTGGGAAAAGTTTCATACAGAGGTCAAACCTTGTTAAACATCAGGCAATCCACACAGGAGAGAGACCCCATAAGTGCTTAGACTGTGGGAAAAGTTTCATACAATGGTCACACCTTGTTCAACATCAGGCATTCCATACAAGAGAGAGACCCCATAAGTGCTTGGACTGTGGGAAAAGTTTCATACAGAGGTCAGACCTTACTAAACATCAGGCAATCCACACAGGAGAGAGACCACATAAGTGCTTGGACTGTGGGAAAAGTTTCATACGGAGGTCACACCTTGTTAAACATCAGGCAATCCACGCAGGAGTGAGATCTCACAAGTGCTTGGACTGTGGGAAAAGTTTCATACAGAGGTCAAACCTTGTTAAACATCAAGCAATCCACACAGGAGAGAGACCACATAAGTGTTTGAACTGTGGAAAAAATTTCATACGGAGGTCAGACCTTGTTAAACATCAGGCAATCCACACAGGAGAGAGACCCCACAAGTGCTTAGTCTGTGGAAAAAATTTCATACGGAGGTCACACCTTGTTAAACATCAGGCAATCCACACAGGAGAGAGACCCCACAAGTGCTTGGACTGTGGGAAAAGTTTCATACAGAGGTCAAACCTTGTTAAACATCAAGCAATCCACACAGGAGAGAGACCACATAAGTGTTTGAACTGTGGAAAAAATTTCATACAGAGGTCAGACCTTGTTAAACATCAGGCAGTCCACACAGGAGAGAGACCCCACAAGTGCTTAGTCTGTGGAAAAAATTTCATACGGAGGTCACACCTTGTTAAACATCAGGCAATCCACACAGGAGAGAGACCCCACAAGTGCTTGGACTGTGGGAAAAGTTTCATACAGAGGTCACACCTTACTAAACATCAGGCAATCCACACAGGAGAGAGACCACATAAGTGTTTGAACTGTGGAAAAAATTTCATACAGAGGTCACACCTTGTTAAACATCAGGCAATCCACACAGGAGAGAGACCCCACAAGTGCTTGGACTGTGGGAAACGTTTCATACAGAGGTCACACCTTATTAAACATCAAGCAATCCACACAGGAGCTAAACTTCTGTGACACTGGGAGAGAAAGGGTTAAGCAACTTGCATGTAATAGACCCAGTTCAACCTTTAGAGATACGTTAAAAAAGTGTGTCCATGTTAGATAAGCTTGAGCTTTGAAATGTAAACTTAAGTTGTTAACGACCTGGAAGAAGATGGTAACTGTAGTAGTCTATAAAAAGCAACAAAGAGTCCTGTGGCACCTTATAGACTAACAGAAGTATTGGCGCATAAGCTTTTGTGGGTGAATACCCACTCTGTCAGATGCATGTGGTGGAAATTTCCAGAGGCAGGTATAAATATGCAGGCAAGAATCAGTCTAGAGATAACGAGGTTAGTTCAATCAGGGAGGATGAGGCCATCTTCTAGCAGTTGAGGTGTGAACACCAAGGGAGGAGAAACTGCTTTTGTAGTTGCCTAGCCATTCACAGTCTTTGTTTAATCCTGAGCTCATTATGTCAAATTCGCAAATGAACTGTGTGTATATATATCTCCTCAATATATGTTTCACTCTATATGCGTCCGAAGAAGTGGGTTGTAGCCCACGAAAGATTATGCTCTAATAAATTTGTTAGTCTCTAAGGTGCCACAAGTACTCCTGTTCTTTTTGCTACTCTGAAACCTGTCAAATGAACTGAAGTTCAGCAGTTTCTCTTTGGAGTCTGGTCCTGAAGTTTTTTTGCTGCAGGATCTCCTTTAAATCTGCTATTGTGTGTCCAGGGAGGTTGAAGTGTTCTCCTACAGGTTTTTGTATATTGCTATTCCTCATATCTGACTTGTGTCCATTTATCCTTTTACGTAGGGATTGTCCAGTTTGGCCGATGTACATAGCAGAGGGGCATTGCTGGCACACGATGGTGTATGTTACATTGGTGGACGTACAAGTGAATTAACCGGTGATGTTGTGGCTGATCTGGTTAGGCCCTGTGATGGTGTCGCTGGTATAAATATGTGGGGAGAGTTGGCATTGAGGTTTGTTGCATGGATTGGTTCCTGAGTTAGAGTTACTATGGTGCGGTGTGTGGTTGCTGGTGAGAATATGCTTAAGGTTGGTGGTTTGTCTGTGGGTGAGGACTGGTCTGCCTCCCAAGGCCTGTGAAAGCGAGGGATCGTTGTCCAGGATGGGTTGTAGATCACTGATGATGCATTGGAGAGGTTTTAGCCGAGGACTGTAGGTGATGGCCAGTGGAGTTCTGTTGGTTTCTTTCTTGGGCTTGTCTTGCAGCAGGAGGCTTCTGGGTACACGTCTGGCTCTGTTGATTTGTTTCCTTATTTCCTCGTGCGGGTATCGTAGGTTTGAGAATGCTTGGTGAAGATCTTGTAGGTGTTGGTCTGTGTCTGAGGGGTTGGAGCAAATGCGGTTATACCTTAGCGCTTGGCTGTAGACGATGGATCATGTGGTGTGTCCGGGATGGAAGCTGGAGGCATGAAGGTAGGCATAGCAGTCGGTGGGGTGGGGTGGTGTTAACGTGACTGTCACTTATTTGTACCGTGGTGTCTAGGAAGTGGACCTCCCTTGTAGATTGGTCCAGGCTGAGGTTGATGGTGGGGTGGAAACTGTTGAAATCATGCTCCAATACTTCTGTTAGTTTTTAAGGTGCCACAGGACTCTTTGTCGCTTTTTACAGATCCAGACTTACACGTTACCCCTCTGATACTTGTACTAGTCTATGTTTGCCTTTATCTTGTTAGAGGTTAACAATGGAACCAAACAGTTCCTGTCTAGGGCTGTATTCTGTTAATTCAGAGATCAAAAGGGAATAATAACATTTAGATGAAACTTGGGTGTAATAATGTCTTTGCATGTCTCTTTAAAGTTTGTGGTAAACTGTCTATGAACTTCTTTATGGATAATTACCTTATGTTAATCCATGTAGTTAATTACTGGTGATGTTTAGGAAATAGAAGGTTACTTCAAAAGCCTAGTGAACACTAGTTCTCCCAAGGACTGTGGCTGATGAGAGGCTGCAAAAATCTGTATAAAAACTCTTGGGACCTGATCCTTTTCTCTCAGATCTTGTTGAGCTTTATTCAGAGGAAGTTTGAATCATAAGATGGAGATCTCCAGTCCCATCTGGACTGCCCTGATATCGAACATTTTTACATGGGACTATAACCTCATGAAAGGATTCTGAAAAGGACTCTACAATTCTAAAGCAACATCTCTACAGTGAAACTGACGTAAGGACTCTATTCATGTCTGTATGTATAATGATCTTTTAACCAATACTCTCACTCTCTTTTCTTCTTTTAATAAATCTTAGTTTAGTTAATAAGAAATGGCTGTAAATGTGTATTTGGGTAAGAACTGAAGTATTCATTAACTTGGTGAGTAATGCGGCAAACAGCAGAGGCTAACAGCGGGATCTGTCAGAGAGGAGGTTCGCTAAGTGCTGCATTGGGGGGCTGTGTGGGTGAGTATCTGAGTGTCTGTTGCAGGGGACAGTTTGTCAGTTTGACCATGTGCTTGAGTGTTTGATTGTTTGTTTGAACAGTGTGAATTGGGAGTGCTTCGTTCCAGGTCGACCTGAGTGTTATAAAAAGGCAGTCAGCAGCGAACCAGCTGAGCGGCTAACAGCGGAGGCTAGCAGAGGGAGTTTGCCTGGGAGTTCACCTCGGGAGAGCCCACTGAGGCTTGCATCTTGCGGGCTTCTGTGAGTTGCTGCAAGAGCTGAGGAAGCTCTTAGAAGGAAGCAATTATGGAAGGTGAGCGTTCAGTTGTTGTAACCTGCACAAGTTGTGCCATGTTTGTCTTTCTTCCACAGGACAGAAGCGACATAGTGCAAGCTGGTCTCCATATTGGAAGAGAAGGTTCGAGGTCTGGAGAAACAAGTATCGACCCTGCGTTGCATACGAGAAAATGAAGATTTCCTGGACAGACGTCAGGATATGCTTCTACGGGCACAACGTTCTGAAGATTCGGAGCAGGCTGCCCAGAGGGGACAGAGGGATGGTGAAGAAATTTGGCAGCATGTGACCTCCAGAAGAAGAAAGAGGAGCGTCCATGTACCAGCAATGGAGATACAGGTGAGCAACCGTTTTCATGTTCTCTCCACAGGTACTAATGCGGAGAGTGGACTAGATGATGCATCTGAGGGAAGGGAGCAGAAGGAGGCTCCACCGATTGGAAGGCAGGAGATGCATTATCCTAGGGATGGGGTTCCAAAACCACCGCTCCCAAGAGAAGGAAGAGGGTGGTGGTGGTCAGGGACTCCCTCCTCAGGGGGACTGAGTCATCTATCTGCCGCCCTGACCGAGAAAACCGAGAGGTCTGCTGCTTGCCACGAGCTAGGATTCACGATGTGACGGAGAGACTGCCGAGACTCATCAAGCCCTCGGATCGCTACCCCTTCCTGCTTCTCCACGTGGGCAGCAATGATACTGCCAAGAATGACCTTGAGCGGATCACTGCAGACTACGTGGCTCTGGGAAGAAGGATAAAGGAGTTTGAGGCGCAAGTGGTGTTCTCGTCCATCCTCCCTGTGCAGGAAAAAGGCCTGGGTAGGGACCGTCGAATTGTGGAAGTCCAACGAATGGCTACGCAGGTGATGTCGGAGAGAAGGCTTTGAATTCTTCGACCATGGGATGGTGTTCCAAGAAGGAGGAGTGCTAGGCAGAGATGGGCTCCACCTAACGAAGAGAGGGAAGAGCATCTTCGCAAGCAGGCTGGCTAACCTAGTGAGGAGGGCTTTAAACTAGGTTCACCGGGGGAAGGAGACCAAGCCCTGAGGGAAATGGGGAAATGGGATACCGGGAGGAAGAACAAGCAGGATAGGAGGGCTTTAAACTAGGTTCACTGGGAGAAGGAGACCAAAGCCCTGAGATAAGTGGGGAAATAGGATACTAGGAGGAAGCACGAGCAGGAGAGTGCAAGAGAGGAGGACTCCTGTCTCAGACTGAGAAAGCGGGACAATCAGCGAGTTATCTTAAGTGCCTATACACAAATGCAAGAAGCCTGGGAAACAAGCAGGGAGAACTGAAAGTCCTGGCACAGTCAAGGAACTATGATGTCATTGGAATAACAGAGACTTGGTGGGATAACTCACATGACTGGAGTACTGTCATGGATGGATATAAACTGTTCAGGAAGGACAGGCAGGGCAGAAAAGGTGGGGGAGTTGCATTGTATGTAAGAGAGGAATATGACTGCTAAGAGCTCCGGTATAAAACTGGAGAAAAACCTGAGAGACTCTGGATTAAGTTTAGAAGTATGAGCAACAAGGGTGATGTCGTGGTCGGAGTCTGCTATCGACCACCAGACCAGGGGGATGAGGTGGATGAGGCTTTCTTCCGGCAACTAGCAGAAGTTACTAGCTCGCAGGCCCTGGTTCTCATGGGAGACTTTAATCACCCTGATATATGATGGGAGAGCAATACAGCGGTGTACAGACAATCCAGGAAGTTTTTGGAAAGTGAAGGAGACAATTTCCTGGTGCAAGTGCTGGAGGAACCAACTAGGGGCAGAGCTCTTCTAGACCTGCTGCTCACAAACCGGGAAGAATTAGTAGGGGAGACAAAAGTGGATGGGAATCTGGGAGGCAGTGACCATGAGATGGTCGAGTTCAGGATCCTGACACAAGGAAGAAAGGAGATCAGCAGAATAAAGACCCTGGACTTCAGAAAAGCAGACTTTGACTCCCTCAGGGAACTGATGGGCAGGATCCCCTGGGAGAATAACATGAGGGGGAAAGTAACAGAGGGGTATCCGTGTTAGTCTGAATCTGTAAAAAGCAACAGAGGGTCCTGTGGCACCTTTAAGACTAACAGAAGTATTGGAGCATAAGCTTTCGTGGGTGAATGCCCACTTCTTCATACGCAAGATGAAGTGCGCATTCACCCACGAAAGCTTATGCTCTAATACTTCTGTTAGTCTTAAAGGTGCCACAGGACCCTCTGTTGCTTTTCATGAGGGGGCAAGGAGTCCAGGAGAGCTGGCTGTATTTTAAAGAATCCTTATTGAGGTTGCAGGAAAAAACATCCCGATGTGTAGAAAGAATAGTAAATATGGCAGGCAGCTTGGCTTAATAGTGAAATCCTTGCTGATCTTAAACGCAAAAAAGAAGCTTACAAGAAGTGGAAGATTGGACAAATGACCAGGGAGGAGTATAAAAATATTGCTCAGGCATGCAGGAGTGAAATCAGGAAGATCAAATCACACTTGGAGTTGTACCTAGCAACAGATGTTAAGAATAATTCAAGGAAAGTGTGGGCCCCTTACTGAATGAGGGAGGTAAGCTAGTGACAGAGGATGTGGAAAAAGCTAATGTACTCAATGATTTTTTTGCCTCTGTCTTCACAAAAAAGGACAGCTCCCAGACTGCTGCACTGGGCAGCACAGTATGGGGAGAAGGTGACCAGCCCTCTGTGGAAAAAGAAGTGGTTCGGGACTATTTAGAAAAACTGGACGAGCACAAGTCCATGGTGCCGGATGCGCTGCATCCGAGGGTACTAAAGGAGTTGGCGGATGTGATTGCAGAGCCCTTGGCCATTATCTTTGAAAACTCATGGCGATTGGGGGAGGTCCCGGATGACTGGAAAAAGGCTAATGTAGTGCCCATCTTTTAAAAAGGGAAGGAGGAGGATCCGGGGAACTACAGGCCAGTCAGCCTGACCTCAGTCCCTGGAAAAATCATGGAACAGGTCCTCAAGGAATCAATTCTGAAGCACTTAGAGGAGAGGAAAGTGATCAGGAACAGTCAGCATGGATTCACCAAGGGCAAGTCATGCCTGATTAACCTAATTGCCTTCTATGAGGAGATAACTGGGTCTGTGGATGAGGGGAAAGCAGTGGATGTGTTATTTCTTGACTTTAGCAAAGCTTTTGATAGGGTCTCGCACAGTATTCTTGCCAGCAAGTTAAAGAAGTACGGGCTGGATGAATGGACTATACGGTGGATAGAAAGCTGGCTAGATCATCGGACTCAATGGGTATTGATCAACGGCTCCATGTCTAG
Source organism: Emys orbicularis (assembly GCF_028017835.1). Lineage (NCBI taxonomy): Eukaryota > Metazoa > Chordata > Testudines > Emydidae > Emys > Emys orbicularis. Next base: position 9,419,364 of record NC_088695.1, on the reverse strand, counting down.
TTGGCAGCCCGTTTCAAGCGGAGTGCCCCAAGGGTTGGTCCTGGGGCCAGTTTTGTTCAATGTCTTCATTAATGATCTGGAGGATGGGGTGGACTGCACTCTCAGCAAGTTTGCAGATGACAGCAAACTGGGAGGAGTGGTAGATATGCTGGAGGGTAGGGACAGGATACAGACGGACCTAGACAAATTAGAGGATTGGGCCAAAAGAAACCTGATGAGGTTCAACAAGGACAAGTGCAGAGTCCTGCACTTAGGACAGAAGAATCCCATTCAGTGTTACAGACTAGGGACCGAATGGCTAGGCAGCAGTTCTGCAGAAAAGGACCTAGGGGTTACAGTGGATGAGAAGCTGGATATGAGTCAACAGTGTGCCCTTGTTGCCAAGAAGGCTAACGTCATTTGGGGCTGTATAAGTAGGGGCATTGCCAGCAGATCGAGGGACGTGATCATTCCCCTCTATTCGACATTGGTGAGACCTCATCTGGAGTACTGTGTCCAGTTTTGGGCCCCACACTACAAGAAGGATGTGGAAAAATTGGAAAGAGTCCAACGGAGGGCAACAAAAATGATTAGGGGCTGGAGCACATGACTTATGAGGAGAGGCTGAGGGAACTGGGATTGTTTAGTCTGCAGAAGAGAAGTATGAGAGGGGATTTGATAGCTGCTTTCAACTACCTGAAAGGGGGTTCCAAAGAGGATGGATCCAGACTGTTCTCAGTGGTACCTGATGACATAACAAGGAGTAATGGTCTCAAGTTGCAGTGGGGGAGGTTTAGGTTGGATATTAGGAAAAACTTTTTCACTAGGAGGATGGTGAAGCACTGGAATGGGTTACCTAGGGAGGTGGTGGAATCTCCTTCCTTAGAGGTTTTTAAGGTCAGGCTTGACAAAGCCCTGGTTGGGATGATTTAATTGGGATTTGGTCCTACTGAGCAGGGTGTTGGGCTAGATGACCTCCTGAGATCCCTTCCAACCCTGATATTCTATGATTCTATGATACTTTAGGATTGGTAGAACTTTTTATAAAATGAACAAGATTTTCAGTAATCCCCCATCATGTTTAACTGGGCTGTCTGGGAGGGAGCACCAGGTTGGGTTGCTTCAAGGGAGCTGTGCTTTGGCCTGTGTAGCCCAGTAAGGTGTTGTAAAAGCTGTCTTGTTGCTGGCTTGGTGAATCCAAGTATTGGAATATCCACCAATTTTGAGGATTGACTGCCCCATTCTTTGCAGTTTGCCTTAACTGAGCAATCTCAGTATGCCCCCACCCCCCAAGATCATGGTCACAACTTCATATATGCCTTGCCTGTGAGAAAAGTTTCATTCAGCGATCGCACCTCAATAAACATCAGAGAATCCACCCCGGTGTGAGAGACCCTAGGAGTAGCTTGACTGCAGGAAAAGATTCAATCCGAACACTCACATCAGTGATCTGCACAACAGAGAGACCTTGAATGCGGCGGAAGCTTCATTTGGTGTTCCCAGAGTATCCGGCATCTGCAAATCAACACAGGGAAGTGACTGCTGAGATGTTCTCAGTGTGGAAAATGCTCCAAGTGGAGCTAACGCCCTGTTGGACATTACAGACTCCTCCTCACAGCAGGGAAATTCTCTCAGGGCCCTGACTAGGGCTGGCCCTGGTGACAAACCCATTTCCTCATTCCCACACACATCAGGGGCATTTGGCTCCCAAGGATCCAGCTGCCCATGGCTGGGGTGAGGATCCAGGAGCAGCCGAACATCAGCTGGTCAGTGACCCTCTGGCTCTGCCTAGTCTAAGCAAACCCCAGGCAGAGGTGGCAAAGTCCCCATGAGCCCCTCCTCCCTGCTGCAGCCCTGGCTGCTGAGCTGATGGGCCATAGGTGGGGGAAGGGGGAGAGAGAAACTCCTCCAGATGCTCCCTCTGCCGGGCTGAAGTTCCCCCCTCTCGCTTCCCCTCCCAGCCAGGATCCCCCTGCTATAGCGATGAGGAGAAGAACACTTGGGCCAGGCCCCACCTTCACTCTAGACCCCTGTCCCCATCGACCATCTTCCACCAGCCCCTGGGCTGGGCTCCCCCACTTACCTGGAGCTGTCCCCTGCAGGGGGAGTGTCCCTGGGGCTGGTAACTCCTCTGCTCCCCGAATCCACCAGGACATTGGTCTCTGGGGGATCAAATGTTAAGGGGGCAGGGTGATGGGTTCTGGGGAGGACACTGGGGATTGAATGGCTGGGGCTGGTGGAGCTGGGAAGCAAGGGGAGCTGGGTGCTGGGGTATCAAGTGTTTGGGGATCATGGGATAAGAGGCAAGCGAGAGCCAAGGGGTAGCGAGGTGCTGCTTCTCATCACTCACCCCCTCTGCCCTCCTCTGCATTCAGACAGCACCATTATCAGAGCCTGGTTTCCACAGGGCCTTTTCTTCTAAGCCTGGATTTCCCACCTCTGCTACAGCAGCATCAGCCTCTGAGCGGGAAGCAGCATTGCCTAGTTGATAGAGCTCTGGCCTGGGACTCGGGAGTCTACTGGGAATAAATATGGAGTGATCATATCAGCCTCCTAGTGTCTGTCTAGGGCAGGAAAAGTGGTTGGGATTATCTAGGGCGTCTCCTTTGTTCCTCCACCCCTTTTTTTTTTTTAGTCTAAACTGACCCTTAGCAGTTTATTCCAGTCTCCCATTAGCAAAGTGATTGTTAGGCCTGGTCTACACTATGACTTTAATTCGGATTTAGCAGCGTTAAATCGAATTAACCCTGCACCAGTCCACAAAATGAAGCCATTTATTTCGAAATAAAGGGCTCTTAAAATCGATTTCTGTACTCCACCCCGACGAGCGGAGTAGCGCCAAATCGATATTGTCATTTCGAATTAGGGTTAGTGTGGCCGCAATTCGATGTTATTGGCCTCCGGGAGCTATCCCACAGTGCACCATTGTGACCGCTCTGAACAGCAATCTGAACTCGGATGCACTGGCCAGGTAGACAGGAAAAGCCCCGCAAACATTTGAATTTCATTTCCTATTTGCCCAGCGTGGAGAGCACAGGTGACCACAGATAGCTCATCAGCACAGGTAACCATGCAGGCCGATAATCGAAAAAGAGCACCAGCATGGACCGTACAGGAGGTACTGGATTTGATCGCTATATGGGGAGAGGATTCAGTGCTAGCAGAACTACGTTCGAAAAGACGAAATGCCAAAACTTTTGAAAAAATCTCCAAGGGCATGATGGAGAGAGGCCACAATAGGGACTCAGATCAGTGCCGCGTGAAAGTCAAGGAGCTCAGACAAGCCTATCAAAAAACAAAGGAGGCAAACGGTCGCTCCGGGTCAGAGCCGAGGACATGCCGCTTCTACGCCGAGCTGCATGCAGTTCTAGGGGGGGCTGCCACCACTACCCCACCTCTGACCGTGGATTCCGAGGTGGGGATAATCTCATCAGCTACACCTGAGGATTCTGCAGACGGGGTAGAGGAGGAGGAGGAGGACGAGCTTGCGGAGAGCACCCAGCACTCCGTTCTCCCCAACAGCCAGAATCTTTTTCTCAGCTTGACTGAAGTACCCTCCCAACCCTCCCAAGCCAGTATCCAAGACCACGACCCCATGGAAGGGACCTCAGGTGAGTTTACCTTTTAAAATATAAAACTTGTTTTAAAAGCAAGCGTTTTTAATGATTACTTTGCCCTGAGGACTTGGGATGCATTCGCGGCCAGTACAGCTACTGGAAAAGTCTGTTAACATGTCTGGGGATGGAGCGGAAATCCTCCAGGGACATCTCCATGAAGCTCTCCTGGAGGTACTCCAAAAGCCTTGCCACAAGGTTTCTTGGCAGTGCAGCCTTATTCCGTCCTCCATGGTAGGACACTTGACCGCGCCATGCTTGCAGCAAGTAATCTGGTATCATTGCATGACAAAGCCTGGCAGCATATGGGCCCGGTGTTTGCTGGCATTCAAGCAACATCCGTTCTTTATCTCGCTGTGTAATCCTCAGGAGAGTGATATCGCTCATGGTAACCTGGTTGAAATACGGGAATTTAATTAAGGGCACAGAGGTGGCCGTTCCTACTGGGCTGTTTGCCTGTGGCTGAAAAGAAATCCTTCCCTGCAGTTAGCCAAGCGCGGCGGGGCGGGGAATTGGCCCAGAGCTTTTCGCGTTTGGCTAGCAGGGATCTTCCCTGATACCAGCCACGCGGTGGGGGGAGGGGTAAAGCGATCATCCCAGAGAATTCATGGCGGGGTGGGGGATGTTAGTTTGGTTCCTGCAGGGATCTTCCCTGATACCAGCCACGCGGTGGGGGAAGGGATAAAGCGATCATCCAGAGAATTGGATGGGGGGGGGTTAGTTTGTTTTCTGCTGCTGAAGGTTAACAGGAAAACCGCAGCACTCAACGGGCTTTGCTTGGTATGTGGGAAAGGAGGGCGCAGAAGCCGAAAGACAATGGCTTACCATGGCCGCATGCAAGCCGAATTCTGTTGCCTGGACCTGCGCCTGTGATCTCTAGCAGCAAAGCCACAGGCACTCAATATTAAGAGGCAAAATGCGACCTTGCACAGAAATCACATGTGCTATGTAATGTGAATAGTGTTGGTCACCGTGAAAGAGTATAAGCATTGTTCTGCAAAATGTATCTTTTTAAAAAATTCTCTCCTTTTTTCCCTCCCTCCAGCAGCTGCAAATTCTTCAAGCCTCCCTCCTCCATCCCGAAGGCTATCTCAGATAAGGTGTCGGAAAAAGAAGACGCGAGACGAGATGTTCGCAGAAATCATGGAATCCACCCGCAGTGAAAGAGCTCATCTGAATGAGTGGAAGGACACGGTTTCAAAGTATAGGAAAGAAGCCAGTGAACGTGAGGACAGGAGGGACCAATGTGAGGACAGGAGGGACCAACGTGAGGAGAGGAGAGACACTCGAGATGAGAGGTGGCGGCAGGAAGGTCAGAGGAGGCAGGATGCAACGCTGGGGCTGCTGCGTGAGCAAACAGATATGCTCCGGCGTCTGGTGGAGCTTCAGGAACGGCAGCAGGATAACAGAGTGCCACTACAGCCCCTGTATAACCCCCCTTCCCCCTCACCATGTTCCATAGCCTCCTCACCCAGACGTGTAAGAACGCGGCAGGGGAGGCTCCGTATACCCTTCCATTCCACCCCAGTGGACAGCCCAAGCAAAAGGCTGTCATTTTTTTAACCTTTTTTTAGTGGCCTTTTCCTTCCCGCCGATCCTCCTCCTAAACCCCACCCGGGTTCTCTCCCTCTTTTTATAATCAATTAATAAAGAATAAATTATTTTTAAACGATAGTGACTTTATTTCCTTTGAAAGCAAGCTGGGGGAAGGGGGAGGGTGGGTTCCTTACAGAGAATGAGTCAATAAAGGGGGCGGGTTTTCATGAAGGAGAAACAAACAGAAAGTTCACACTGTAGCCTGGCCAGTCATGAAACTGGTTTTCAAAGCTTCTCTGATGCACAGCGCTTCCTGGTGTGCTCTTCTAATTGCCCTGGTGTCTGGCTGCGCGTAATCAGCAGCCAGGCGATTTGCCTCAGCCTCCCACCCCGCCATAAAGGTCTCCCCCTTACTTTCACAGAGATTGTGGAGCACACAGCAAGCAGAAATAACAATGGGGATATTGGTTTGGCTGAGGTCTGCGCGAGTCAGTAACGATCGCCAGCAACCTTTTAAACGGCCAAATGCACATTCTACCACCATTCTGCACTTGCTCAGCCTGTAGTTGAACAGCTCCTGACTCCTGTCCAGGCTGCCTGTGTATGGCTTCATGAGCCATGGCATTAAGGGGTAGGCTGGGTCTCCAAGAATAACTATTGACATTTCAACATCCCCAACGGTTATTTTCTGGTCCGGGAAGTAAGTCCCTTGCTGCAGCCGTTTAAACAGAGTAGTGTTCCTGAAGACGCGAGCATCATAAACCCTTCCCGGCCAGCCCACGTTGATGTTGGTGAAATGTCCCTTGTGATCCACAAGTGGTTGCTGCACCATTGAAAAGTACCCCTTGCGTTTTACGTACTGGGTACCCTGGTGCTCCGGTGCCAAGATAGGGATATGGGTTCCATCTATTGCCCCACCACAGTTAGGGAATCCCATTGCAGCAAAGCCATCCACTATGACCTGCACATTTCCCAGAGTCACTACCTTTCGTAGCAGCACCTCAGTGATTGCTTTGGCTACTTGCATCACAGCAGCCCCCACAGTAGATTTGCCCACTCCAAATTGATTCCCGACTGACCGGTAGCTGTCTGGCGTTGCAAGCTTCCACAGGGCTATCGCCACTCGCTTCTCAACTGTGAGGGCTGCTCTCATCTTGGTATTCTGGCATTTCAGAGCAGGGGACAGCAAGTCACAAAGTTCCATGAAAGTGCCCTTATGCATGCGAAAGTTTCGCAGCCACTGGGAATCGTCCCACACCTGCAACACTATGCGGTCCCACCAGTCTGTGCTTGTTTCCCGGGCCCAGAATCGGCGTTCCATGGATAGAACCTGCCCCATTAACAACATGATCTCCAAAGCACCTGGGCCTGCGGTTTGAAAGAATTCTGTGTCCATGTCCATGTCCTCATCACGCTTTTCGCTGCGCTGCCGTCGCCGCCGCCTCCTCGCCTCGTTTTTCTGGTCCTGGCTCAGCATAAACTGCACGAGAACGCGCGAGGTGTTTACAATGTTCATGACTGCTGTCTTGAGCTGAGCGGGCTCCATGCTTGCCGTGGTATGGAGTCTGCAGTGTTCACCCAGGAAAAAAGGCGCGAAATGGTTGTCTGCCGTTGCTTTCATGGAGGGAGGGGTGAGGCTGTACCCAGAACCACCTGCGACAATGTTTTTTGCCCCATCAGGCATTGGGATCTCAACCCAGAATTCCAATGGGCGGGGGAGACTGCGGGAACTGTGGGATAGCTATGGGATAGCTACCCACAGTGCAATGCTCCGGAAATCGACGCTAGCCCCGGTACATGGACGCACACCGCCGAATTAATGTGCTTAGTGTGACCGCATACATTCGACTTTATACAATCTGTTTCCAAAATTTGAATTATATAAATTCGGATTAATCCCGTAGTGTAGACATACCCATAGAGTCACTAAGTGCCCCCTATGGAGTGAGATTGTCTCATTCCCAGACATCCTCACATTGCTCCAGATTATGCTGAAAAGCATTTAATTCTTTTGTGTTGTTTCTCCCTTATACACCAGCATTCAATAGATTCTAAAAGAGCTGGAGCAGGGATAGTAAAATAATGTGGTGTTTTTACCTTCTGTGTTATTGCAGAGGGATGGGTTGAGTCCGGGGGATTCCCTCCTGCCCCCATCAACCTCACACGTCTTTTCTTGAGCAGCCTCTGCCCAAACCATGGAGAGTTTATCGTTTTCCCATTCTACCCCTCCACCTTCATGTGTGTCATTTACCACAGTGTCCTTTTCCACCATGCTTAGGAATCAGGGTTTGATTTCTTTGATCCTCAGTCAGGCCCCTGAGCACTTGAGATGAAAATGTCACGTTCCTGTAGGGGGAATTCAAATGAACCCCTAAGCACAGTTTGAGCTTCAATCCCTATTGCTAAAGTGGCATCTGGAGTTTTTCCAGCCAAATCCAGATAATTTGTAGATAGGAAGTTTTTGGTGAGGTTTGTCTTTTTTTCCTCTTTTTTTCCCCATTACGATGATGCTAAAACTTTTATCAATAACACAGCCAAATAATGCGGCAGTGCTGAGTAAAGCCGGTTTAGCCTGTTCAGAAGGAAATGGGTAAAATTGTTCTCCAGTTTTTGAGTCTTAAGATTCACTGGGATTTCACTTCATGAACGGGAAAGTGGTTTGTAGCCCACCCTGGTTTGTAGGGTTTTTTCTTCTTTTTGGTGAAGGCTGTTCTGCCACGTATTTTGATATTAAATTAGTTTGACAGGATGTAACTCAGATTTATTGGGGACTTCAAAAGACAAATGATCACTTGCCAGAATGGTCCTTTCTGATTTTCTTTTCACATTTCCCTAGCTTTTGTCATGAGATTTTCTTGTCCTTTGAACAATGAAAATGATCAGTATCTATCCGCAAAAACATTTGTGGACGAGTGCTGGATATGCATTCTGAGAATCAGAGACTGAAATTGGAAAGGAAGTTACTGCCTGATCCCTGCAGAGATTTGAGATACAATCAGGATGGGGAGAGGGTGGGTGGGTGGACAGGGCCTTGAAAGGGCACTGTGACATTATCTGATTAAAATATGACCATGTAGATCATTGTTGCTACCATTGTTATATAATCAGTGAATCTTATACAAAGTGTGCTGAGTAAGGTGTCAATGGAGAGGGTATGCTTTGCTGAATATGATTATGCTATTTGTATGTATGTACCATTTTTGTATTTGAGATTATGACTACTGGTTGTATACCTGTATTTCAAAAATGTTTGCTCCTGGGTAACACCCACAAGGTTTTTTACCTGTACATCTTGGAGGAACTATTCAAGTTCAGTGGCCCATCAAAAGAACACTTAACTCACAATGGCAGATGCCCACCTACGCTGCACAGACTTTCCTGTGAACGTTCTATTTGAAGTATAGGCAATGGCCTATACTGTGAGTGACTGAGTGAAATCAGGCATGGACATGTGACTTGCCCATGTGACTCCAAACACCTCTTGTTACTGTGGTTTTTCACAGTGAGAACAATGGGGTTCCCTTCACTTGAGAGAAGCTATAAAAAGCACTGGAAACATCTCCATTTTGCCTTTTTCCTGCTCAAACCTCTGGACTATGGACTTATACTAATGGGAGCATTCTAACCAAAGGACTGAGGACTTTCCAATGATTCGGAAGCCACCAGAGAGTTGATTTAAGCTAGCAGTTTATTCCATCACTGCTACAAGCCTGAGCCAAGAACTTTGCATTTATTGTATGTATTTGATTCCTTTAATAAATTTTAACTCTCACCTTTCTTTCTTTTTCATAAATAAGCCTTTAGATTTTAGATACTAAAGGATTGGCAACAGTGTGATTATTGGGTAAGATCTGAGTTATATATTGACCTGGGTGTGTGGCTGGTCCTTTGGGATCAGAAGAACCTGCTGTTTCATGAAATTGGTTGTAAATAACCAATCATTAAGTTCAGAGTTTTTGGTGGTGATATAAGGGCTGGAATGCCTACGGAAACTACTTTTTGGATGTCTTGTTAGCCAGTGTGGTGAAACAGAAGTTTACTTTTGTTGCTGGTTTGATATATGTCATGGGAGAATAATCACCAGTTTTGCAGTGTGTCTGCCCCATTTCTCAGCAATTTATCCTGAATTTGGTATTTTCAGTTGTGACCCATGGAGGCACTGTTACAGGCACTGTTTGTTCTTGTGAGCCAGAGAGCTGAGGCTGAGAACTGTGAATTTACTTCACATGTCCAGGAGAGAGAGGAAATGTCCTACGAGTGCTGTGTGAAGTCATCCTTGAACTCTAAAGAGCTACCAATGAAGTCCCAATAGGATTGATGTGGAGAGGGGTCGGCGTCTTCCCATTGCTGAGAGGAGGAGGCCGGGCAAATGCCTCTCTCATGGATTGTTAGCGCTTTTCTACCCTAGCTTTCACTTGTTCCTCTTTCCCTGGGGTGCGTGTGTGGCTGGAGCAGCAATCTGCTGGGCTGGGTATGAAATGCACCGTGTGGAGATGGGCGTTGGATGGAGATGGGGGGGGGGATTTAGCTTTTATTTCTTGCTTTGAAAAGAATAATGTAGAATTTAATTTCTCAAACGCCCACTGTCCATTGTCTTCAATAATGGGGGGAAGGGGAAATGGTCTTTAATGGACTCCGAGGTTAGGGTGACCAGATGTCCCGATTTTATAGGGACAGTCCCGATTTGGGGGTCTTTTTCTTATATAGGCTCCTATTACCCCCCACCCTCTGTCCTGATTTTTCACATGTGCTGTCTGGTCACCGTATCCGAGGTTGTCTGGCTGTCACCCATTGATGCAGCTGGGGAAAAGGCTGCTATCATTCTGGAGTGTATTAACATATATTAACATGAGTGTTGTATGCCAGTTGTGGGAGGTCATTGTCCTGCTCTGCTCGGCCCTGGGGAGGCCTCAGCTGGAGTCCTGTGTCCAGTTCTGGGCACCACACTTTAGGAAAGATGAGGACTAATTGGATCAAGTCCTGAGGAGAGCAACAAAAATGGTAAAAGGTTTAGAAAACCCGACCTGTGGAGGAAGGTTAAAAGCAGTGGGTCTATTAGTCTTGAGAAAAGCAGACTGGGGATGTTCTGCAGCCATGCTAAGGGCTGGGGATCAGTTGTGCAGAGACTGGGGATCAGTTGTGCTCCATGGCCACTGAAGGTAGGAGGAGAAGTAAAAAGTGTTAAACTGCAGGAAGGGAGATTTAGGTTAGAGGTTACGAAAACTTTCAACCATGCGGGTATTTAAGCTCTGGAATAGATTCCAAGGGAGCTTGTGGAATCCCCGGCATTGGAGGGGGGTGGGTTTGTTTTCTTTTGTTTTTTTTAAGCCCCTGGGAGGTATTATTTTGCCATCCTTGAGCTCAATAGACTGCAGGTTCTGTCTGTGATGTTTTCTCAAGGAGCCCCGGACTGTGAATCTCGTTACCCCCCTGCCTCAGTGCGAGGGGGACGTTCTTCTGCTGAACTGGGTGTCAGTTCCCTGTCACCTCCAGCCTTTAGCTCCCCAGACAAACTGCCCAAGGCTCTGCCAGTCCTTACTTTGCCTTGCAGGTTAACACTAGGCACAACCTTGTCTTGGAGCTTCTCCATCATGTCCTTCTCTAGTGTCCAGCCCCTCTCCACTGGACACTCAAATTCCCAGGTAAGCCGGCCCCAATTCAGCTTTGGGTCAGAACCCCACGCTATCCAAATTTGAATTTCGGGATTGAGAGTTTTGTGGGTTCAAGAGCTGCTGCAATGGCTGAGCAAAGAGCATATGAGGGACTTGGCGAAAAAGCCCTGGAAAATTTGTGTTCAGAAAAGAGGATAAGCTTTAGAAAGAAAGCTACAAATCAAGAACTGAGAAATCTGTGAATAGCCAGTGATCAGGGGGCAAGAGCACAGCCCTTACCTGAGGCTACAGAAGATGCAGAAAAAATTAGAGTGCAAAAGGCGACAAGTAAGCTGCAATTTGAGCATGAACAGAAGCTAGCAGAGCTTCGATTGCTGGAGAAGCAAAAAATAGCAGAATTAGGCTTTGTCTACACTACAAAATTAGGTCGGATTTATAGAAGCCGGTTTTATAGAAACCGGTTTTATGCAGCCGATTGTGTGTGTCCCCACATAAAATGCTCTAAGTGCAGGAAGTCGGTGGACCGCGTCCACAGTACCGAGGCTAGCGTCGACTTCCGGCGCATTGCACTATGGGTACCTATCCCACAGTTCCCGCAGTCTCCGGCGCCCATTGGAATTATGGGTTGAGATCGCAATGCCTGAATGATGCAAAACAGTGCCGCGGGGGGTTCTGGGTACATTGCGTCAGGCCCCTCCCCCGACGTCACAGCAACGGCAGACAATAGATTCACGCCTTTTTACCTGGGTTACCTGTGCAGACAACATACCACGCCAAGCATGGAGCCCGCTCAGCTCAGCTCACCGTCACCATATGTCTTCCGGGTGCCGGCAGACGTGGGACTGCATTGCTACACAGCAGCAGCAGATACCTTTTGGCGATAGACGGTGCAGCATGAGTGGTAGCCTTCATCGGCGATCGGGATGCTGGTAGCTGTGGGGCTGGCAGCCGTAGGGCTGCATTGCACCAGCCCCTTGCCTTTTGGCAGTAGATGGTTTATTACGACTGGTAACCGTCCTGTCAGTATTGTCTGCTGAGCACCCAGAAGAGGCCGAGGGCGATCTGGGTGCTCAGCAGATCTGCAAGAAGAGCTTTCCTCAGGTCTGAAAGCAAGTAAATTTACAGGTTGCCTGAAATGCTCATAGATTATTGTAGCCTGAGCGCCTTTACCGATCCTTCTGGCTACTGTACAGCAGCAACCCCTTGCCTTTAACCGTCCTCGTTGGACAATGATGGTTACCAGTCGTAGTATACTATTTTCTGCCAAGTATTGTCTGCTAAGCACCCAGAAAAGGCCGAGGGCGATCTGGGTGCTGGCAGACATGTGGCTGGCACACGTGGGGCTACATTGCTACACAGCAGCAACCCCTTGCCTTTTGGCAATAAATACTATATTATGATTGGTATCCATCATCGTCATACTGGTACGCGCCCAGTATTTGCTGCCAAGCACCCAGAAAATGCCGAGGGCTATCAGTCATGCTGCACTGTCGTCTTAAGATGTAAAAAATAGATTTGTTCTGTATTCATTTCCTTCCCCCCTCCCTCCGTCAAATCAACGGCCCGCTAAACCCAGGCTTAGGAGTTCAATCTCTGGGGGGCGGGCATTCTGTGTGACAGTTGTTTGTATTTCTCCCTGATGCACAACCACCTTTCTTGATTTTAATTCCCTGTACCTGTACGCCATGTCGTCACTCGCCCCTCCCTCCCTCCCTCCCTCCCTCCCTCCCTTCTTCCCCTGGTCTTTAGATACTAGTTTCGCGCCTTTTTTCAGACCAGACGCCATAGCTATCACTGGCATCATGGATCCCGCTCAGATCACCGCGGCAATTATGAGCACTATGAACACCACGCGCATTGTCCTGGAGTATATGCAGAGCCTGGACATGCCAAAGCAAAACCAGGACCAGCTGAGGAGGAGGAGGAGGCGATTGCAGCGCGGCGACGATACTGATGAGGAAATTGACATGGACCTCTCACAAGGCACAGGCCCCAGCAATGTGGAAACCATGGTGTTACTGGGGCAGGTTCATGCCGTGGAACGCCGATTCTGGGCCCGGGAAACAAGCACAGAGTGGTCGGACCGCATCGTGTTGCAGGTCTGGGACGATGCCCAGTGGCTGCGAAACTTTCGCATGCGTAAGGGCACTTTCATGGAACTTTGTGACTTGCTTTCCCCTGCCCTGAAGCGCCAGAATACCAGGATGAGAGCAGCCCTCACAGTTGAGAAGCGAGTGGCGATAGCCCTGTGGAGGCTTGCAACGCCAGACAGCTACCGGTCAGTCGGGAATCAATTTGGAGTGGGCAAATCTACTGTGGGGGCTGCTGTGATCCAAGTTGCCAGGGCAATGAGAGACCTGGTGATATCAAGGGTAGTGACTCTGGGAAACGTGCAGGACATAGTGGATGGCTTTGCTGCAATGGGATTCCCAAACTGTGGTGGGGCGATAGACGGAACCCATATCCCTATCTTGGCACCGGCGCACCAAGCCACCGAGTACATAAACCGCAAGGGGTACTTTTCAATGCTGCTGCAAGCCCTGGTGGATCACAAGGGACGTTTCACCGACATCAACGTGGGCTGGCCGGGAAGGGTACATGATGCTCGCGTCTTCAGGCACTCTCTTCTGTTTCGAAAGCTGGAGGAAGGGACTTTCTTCCCGGACCAGAAAATAACCATTGAGGATGTTGAAATGCCTATCGTTATCCTTGGGGACCCAGCCTACCCCTTAATGCCATGGCTCATGAAGCCGTACACAGGCAGCCTGGACAGGAGTCAGGACCTGTTCAACTACAGGCTGAGCAAGTGCCGAATGGTGGTGGAATGTGCATTTGGGCGTTTAAAAGCGCGCTGGCGCAGCTTACTGACTCGCTGTGACCTCAGCGAAAAGAATATCCCCATTGTTATTGCTGCTTGCTGTGCGCTCCACAATATCTGTGAGAGTAAGGGGGAGACATTTATGGCGGGGTGGGAGGTAGAGGCAAATCGCCTGGCCGCTGATTACGCGCAGCCAGACACCAGGTCGGTTAGAGCAGCACAGCAGGGCGCGGTGCGCATCAGAGAGGCTTTGAAAACTAGTTTTGTGACTGGCCAGGCTACGGTGTGAAACTTCTGTTTGTTTCTCCTTGATGAAATCGCAGCCCCCCCACCCACCCGGTTAACTCTACTACCCTGTAAACCAAGCACCCCACCCTCCCCTACCCTCCCCTCTTCAAGCACCACTTGCAGAGGCAATAAAGTCATTGTTACTTCACATTCATGCATTCTTTATTAATTCAGCACACAACTAGGGGGATAATTGCAAAGGTAGCCCGGGATGGGTGGGGGAGGAGGGAAGCAGCACACAACTAGGGGGATAATTGCAAAGGTAGCCCGGGATGGGTGGGGGAGGAGGGAAGGAAAAGGACACACTGCACTTTAAAACTTTAAAACGTTAAAACTTATTGCACTGGAAATCATCTAGGCTGGAGTGATTGGGTGGCCGGAGGCCCCCCCACCGTGTTCTTGGGCGTCTGGGTGAGGAGGCAATGGGACTTGGGGAGGAGGGCTGTTGGTTACAGAGGGGCTGTAGCGGCGGTCTCTGCTCCTGCTGCCTTTCCTGCAGCTCAACCATACGCAGGAGCATATCACTTTGATGCTCCAGCAGCCGGAGCATCGACTCTTGCTTTATGAGTACAAGTTGACGCCACTTCTCCTCTTCAGCCCGCGTTTCAGCACGCAACTTCTCCTCTTGAGCACGCAACTTCTCCTCTTCAGCCCGCCACCTGTCCTCTCGCTCATATTGGGCTTTTTTAAAATCAGTCATTGACTGCTTCCACGCATTCTGCTGTGCTCTGTCAGCGTGGGAGGGAGTTTGTAGTTCAGTGAACATTTTGTCACGCGTCCTTCGCTTCCTTCTTCGAATATTCACTAGCCTCTGTGAAGGTGAAACATTTGCAGCTGGTGGAGGAGAAGGGAGAGTTGTTTAAAAAAGATACATTTTAGAGAACAATGGGTACACTCTTTCACGTTAGATTTTGCTGTTCACATCACACAGCACATGTGCTTTCGTTACAAGGTCGCATTTTTCCTCTTATATTGAGGGCCTGCCGGTTTGGTGTGAGAGATCACTCACGCAGTGCCAGGCCACAGATTTCAGCTTGCAGGCAGCCATGGTAAGACACAGTCTTTTGGCTTTTTTAACCTTGTTAACAAGTGGGGATGGTTTAAAACAGTACTGCTCTCATTAACCATACCAAGCACCCGTTGGGTTGGCCATTTAAAATGGGTTTGCAATGTAAAAGGAGGGGCTGCGGTTTCAGGTTTAACATGCAGCACAAACCCAACTAACTCCCCTCCCCCACACACCCAATTCTCTGGGATGGTCACTTCACCCCTCCCCCCCACCTCGTGGTTAACAGCGGGGAATATTTCTGTTCAGCAGGGCAGGAAGGGGCACCTCTGAATGTCCCCTTAATAAAATCGCCCCATTTCAACCAGGTGACCGTGAATGATATCACTCTCCTGAGGATAACAAAGAGCGATAAGGAATGGATGTTGTCTGCATGCCAGCAAACACCGGGACCATACGCTGCCATGCTTTGTTATGCAATGATTCCAGACTACGTGCTACTGGCCTGGCGTGGTAAAGTGTCCTACCATGGCGGACGGGATAAGGCAGCCCTCCCCAGAAACCTTTTGCAAAGGCTTTGGGAGTACATGAAGGAGAGCTTTCTGGAGATGTCCCTGGAGGATTTCCGCTCCATCCCCATACACGTTAACAGACTTTTCCAGTAGCTGTACTGGCCGCGATTGCCAGGGCAAATTAATCATTAATCATTAAACACGCTTGCTTTTAAACCATGTGTAATATTTACAAAGGTACACTCACCAGAGGTCTCCTGTGTGCCCACAGAGTCTTGGGTGAGTTCGGGGGTTACTGGTTCCAGGTCCAGGGTGACAAACATATCCTGGCTGTTGGGGAAACTGGTTTCTCCGCTTCCTTGCTGCTGTGAGCTATCTATGATGTTCTCTCCATCCTCATCTTCCTCGTCCGCCGAACCCGCTTCCCTGTTTCCAGCGAGGGACTCATAGCACACGCTTGGGCTAGTGGTGGCTGCACCCCCTAGAATGGCATGCAGCTCCTCGTAGTAGCGGCATGTTTGCGGCTCAGCCCCGGACCTTCCGTTTGCGTCTCTGGCTTTGTGGTAGGCTTGCCTTAGCTCCTTAATTTTCACGCGGCACTGCTGTGCGTCCCTGTTATGGCCTCTGTCCTTCATGGCCTTGGAGATCTTTTCTAATGTTTTGCCATTTCTTTTACTGTTTCAGAGTTCGGCCAGCACTGCTTCATCTCCCCAGATGGCGAGCAGATCCCGTACCTCCCGTTCGGTCCAGGCTGGAGCTCTTTTGCGATCCTGGGACTGGGACTGGGACTCCATCACGGTTACCTGTGCTGATGAGCTCTGCATGGTCACCTGTGCTCTCCACGCTGAGCAAACAGGAAATGAAATTCAAACGTTCGCGGGGCTTTTCCTGTCTACCTGGCCAGTGCATCTGAGATGAGAGTGCTGTCCAGAGCGGTCACAATGAAGCACTGTGGGATAGCTCCCGGAGGCCAATAATGTTGAATTCCGTCCACACTACCCCAATTCCGACCCCCCTAAGGCCGATTTTATCGCTAATCCCCTCGTCGAGGTGGTGTAAAGAAACCGGTTTAAAGGGCCCTTTAAGTCGAAAGAAAGGGCTTCGTCGTGTAAACGTGTCCAGGCTTAAGTCGATTTAACGCAGCTAAAGTCGACCTAAACTCGTAGTGTAGACCAGGCCTTAGAGAAGGAGGCTGATGTGCGAGAAGAGAGAGCTCGTAAGGGGCGTCTAGAGCTGCTCGCTGCTGAACAGGAGACTCGCAAGATGGAACAGGAGACGGCCAGACTTCAGCTCCAAGTAATGGAAGAGCGGAGAAAGTCATCCCCACCTGGTACTCCACTTCCCCCCCGCCATGAGAAAAACTGGGAAAGGATGTGTCCCATTTACAATGATACTGAGGATATAGAGGAGTTTTTGTCAACCTTTGAACCCTCTGCAATCTGTACCGGATCCCCGAGGGTCAGCGAATGCCTGTCCTGCTGACCAGACTGACTGGAAAAACCAGGGAGGTATTTAATGACTTGGGGGAACAAGAAGCCTTAGATTATGAGCGGTTTAAGGATTCTGTGTTAAGGCGGTTCAAGGTTACTCCTGAATCTTAGGGTATGTCTACACTATGAAATTATTTCAAATTAATAGAAGCCGGTTTTATAGAAATCGGTTGTATACAGCCGATTGTGTCTGTCCCCACATAAAATGCTTTAAGTGCTCTAGTCGGCGGACCGCGTCCACAGTACCGAGGCTAGCATCGACTTCCGGAGCATTGCACTATGGGTAGCTATCCCACAGTTCCCGCAGTCTCCGCCGCCCATTGGAATTCTGGGTTGAGATCCCAATGCCCGAATGATGCAAAACAGTGTCGCGGGGGGTTCTGGGTACATGTCATCAGGCCCCTCCCCCTCCGTCAGAGCAACGGCAGACAATAGATTCGCGCCTTTTTACCTGGGTTACCCGTGCAGACAACATAACACGGCAAGCATGGAGCCCGCTCAGCTCAGCTCACCGTCACCATATGTCATCTGGGTGCCGGCAGACGTGGGACTGCATTGCTACACAGCAGCAGCAGCTAGCTGCCTTTTGGCGGTAGACGGTGCAGCATGACTGGTAGCCTTCATCGGTGATCTGGGTGCTGGCAGCCGTGGGGCTGGCAGCCGTAGGGCTGCATTGCACCAGCCCTTGCCTTTTGCCTTTTGGCAGTAGATGGTTTATTACGACTGGTAACCGTCCTCGTCGGACAGCAGTGGCTGGAACTCCGTATGTCCCCCAGTCCCCCATCCCCCCAGTCATATTCTGCTGCCTTCACAATGACGATGATGGCTATCAGTCGTAGTATGCCATTTTCTGCCAAGCGCCCATCGCACATTAGCAGAGTCTTCCCTGAGCAGCACATCGTGCAATAGGCCTGAAGGCTACTGCCAACCGCCCAGTATTTGCTGCCAAGCACCCAGAAGATGCCGAGGGCTATCAGTCATGCTGCACCGTCGTCTTAAGATGTAAAAAATAGATTTGTTCTGTATTCATTTGCTTCCCCCCTCCCTCCGTCAAATCAACGGCCTGCTCATAGACTCATAGACTCATAGACTTTAAGGTCAGAAGGGACCAATATGGTCATCTAGTCTGACCTCCCGCATGATGCAGGCCACAAAAGCTGACCCACCCACAACAGAATCTTCCAGCCTGCGACCCCTGCTAAACCCAGGCTTTTGAGTTCAATCTTTGGGGGGGGGCCATTCTGTGTGACATTTGTTTGTGTTTCTCCCTGATCCACAGCCACCTTTGTTGATTTTAATTCCCTGTACCTGTACGCCATGTCATCACTCGCCCCTCCCTCCCTCCTTCCCCTGGTCCGTCAGATACTAGTTTCGCCCCTTTTTTCAGACCAGACGCCATAGCTAGCACAGGGATCATGGAGCCCGCTCAGATCACCGCGGCAATTATGAGCACTATGAACACCACGCGCATTGTCCTGGAGTATATGCAGAGCCAGGACATGCCAAAGCAAAACCAGGACCAGCCGAGGAGGCGATTGCAGCGCGGCCACGAGAGTGATGAGGAAATGGACATGGACATAGACCTCTCACAAGGCACAGGCCCCAGCAATGTGGAAATCATGGTGTTCCTGGGGCAGGTTCATGCCGTGGAACGCCAATTCTGGGCCCGGGAAACAAGCACAGACTGGTGGGACCGCATCGTACTGCAGGTGTGGGACGATTCCCAGTGGCTGCGAAACTTTCGCATGCGTAAGGGCACTTTCATGGAACTTTGTGACTTGCTTTCCCCTGCCCTGAAGCGCCAGACTACCAGGATGAGAGCAGCCCTCACAGTTGAGAAGCGAGTGGCGATAGCCCTGTGGAGGCTTGCAACGCCAGACAGCTACCGGTCAGTCGGGAATCAATTTGGAGTGGGCAAATCTACTGTGGGGGCTGCTGTGATCCAAGTTGCCAGGGCAATGAGAGACCTGGTGATATCAAGGGTAGTGACTCTGGGAAACGTGCAGGACATAGTGGATGGCTTTGCTGCAATGGGATTCCCAAACTGTGGTGGGGCGATAGACGGAACCCATATCCCTATCTTGGCACCGGCGCACCAAGCCACCGAGTACATAAACCGCAAGGGGTACTTTTCAATGCTGCTGCAAGCCCTGGTGGATCACAAGGGATGTTTCACCGACATCAACGTGGGCTGGCCGGGAAGGGTACATGATGCTCGCGTCTTCAGGCACTCTCTTCTGTTTCGAAAGCTGGAGGAAGGGACTTTCTTCCCGGACCAGAAAATAACCATTGAGGATGTTGAAATGCCTATCGTTATCCTTGGGGACCCAGCCTACCCCTTAATGCCATGGCTCATGAAGCCGTACACAGGCAGCCTGGACAGGAGTCAGGACCTGTTCAACTACAGGCTGAGCAAGTGCCGAATGGTGGTGGAATGTGCATTTGGGCGTTTAAAAGCGCGCTGGCGCAGCTTACTGACTCGCTGTGACCTCAGCGAAAAGAATATCCCCATTGTTATTGCTGCTTGCTGTGCGCTCCACAATATCTGTGAGAGTAAGGGGGAGACATTTATGGCGGGGTGGGAGGTAGAGGCAAATCGCCTGGCCGCTGATTACGCGCAGCCAGACACCAGGTCGGTTAGAGCAGCACAGCAGGGCGCGGTGCGCATCAGAGAGGCTTTGAAAACTAGTTTTGTGACTGGCCAGGCTACGGTGTGAAACTTCTGTTTGTTTCTCCTTGATGAAATCGCAGCCCCCCCACCCACCCGGTTAACTCTACTACCCTGTAAACCAAGCACCCCACCCTCCCCTACCCTCCCCTCTTCAAGCACCACTTGCAGAGGCAATAAAGTCATTGTTACTTCACATTCATGCATTCTTTATTAATTCAGCACACAACTAGGGGGATAATTGCAAAGGTAGCCCGGGATGGGTGGGGGAGGAGGGAAGCAGCACACAACTAGGGGGATAATTGCAAAGGTAGCCCGGGATGGGTGGGGGAGGAGGGAAGGAAAAGGACACACTGCACTTTAAAACTTTAAAACTTTAAAACTTATTGCACTGGAAATCATCTAGGCTGGAGTGATTGGGTGGCCGGAGGCCCCCCCACCGTGTTCTTGGGCGTTTGGGTGAGGAGGCAATGGGACTTGGGGAGGAGGGCTGTTGGTTACAGAGGGGCTGTAGCGGCGGTCTCTGCTCCTGCTGCCTTTCCTGCAGCTCAACCATACGCAGGAGCATATCACTTTGATGCTCCAGCAGCCGGAGCATCGACTCTTGCTTTATGAGTACAAGTTGACGCCACTTCTCCTCTTCAGCCCGCGTTTCAGCACGCAACTTCTCCTCTTGAGCACGCAACTTCTCCTCTTCAGCCCGCCACCTGTCCTCTCGCTCATATTGGGCTTTTTTAAAATCAGTCATTGACTGCCTCCACGCATTCTGCTGTGCTCTGTCAGCGTGGGAGGCAGTCTGTAGTTCAGTGAACATTTTGTCACGCGTCCTTCGCTTCCTTCTTCGAATATTCACTAGCCTCTGTGAAGGTGAAACATTTGCAGCTGGTGGAGGAGAAGGGAGAGTTGTTTAAAAAAGATACATTTTAGAGAACAATGGGTACACTCTTTCACGTTAGATTTTGCTGTTCACATCACACAGCACATGTGCTTTCGTTACAAGGTCGCATTTTTCCTCTTATATTGAGGGCCTGCCGGTTTGGTGTGAGAGATCACTCACGCAGTGCCAGGCCACAGATTTCAGCTTGCAGGCAGCCATGGTAAGACACAGTCTTTTGGCTTTTTTAACCTTGTTAACAAGTGGGGATGGTTTAAAACAGTACTGCTCTCATTAACCATACCAAGCACCCGTTGGGTTGGCCATTTAAAATGGGTTTGCAATGTAAAAGGAGGGGCTGCGGTTTCAGGTTTAACATGCAGCACAAACCCAACTAACTCCCCTCCCCCACACACCCAATTCTCTGGGATGGTCACTTCACCCCTCCCCCCCACCTCGTGGTTAACAGCGGGGAATATTTCTGTTCAGCAGAGCAGGAAGGGGCACCTCTGAATGTCCCCTTAATAAAATCGCCCCATTTCAACCAGGTGACCGTGAATGATATCACTCTCCTGAGGATAACAAAGAGCGATAAGGAATGGATGTTGTCTGCATGCCAGCAAACACCGGGACCATACGCTGCCATGCTTTGTTATGCAATGATTCCAGACTACGTGCTACTGGCCTGGCGTGGTAAAGTGTCCTACCATGGCGGACGGGATAAGGCAGCCCTCCCCAGAAACCTTTTGCAAAGGCTTTGGGAGTACATGAAGGAGAGCTTTCTGGAGATGTCCCTGGAGGATTTCCGCTCCATCCCCATACACGTTAACAGACTTTTCCAGTAGCTGTACTGGCCGCGATTGCCAGGGCAAATTAATCATTAAACACGCTTGCTTTTAAACCATGTGTAATATTTACAAAGGTACACTCACCAGAGGTCTCCTGTGTGCCCACAGAGTCTTGGGTGAGTTCGGGGGTTACTGGTTCCAGGTCCAGGGTGACAAACATATCCTGGCTGTTGGGGAAACTGGTTTCTCCGCTTCCTTGCTGCTGTGAGCTATCTATGATGTTCTCTCCATCCTCATCTTCCTCGTCCGCCGAACCCGCTTCCCTGTTTCCAGCGAGGGACTCTTAGCACACGCTTGAGCTAGTGGTGGCTGCACCCCCTAGAATGGCATGCAGCTCCTCGTAGTAGCGGCATGTTTGCGGCTCAGCCCCGGACCTTCCGTTTGCGTCTCTGGCTTTGTGGTAGGCTTGCCTTAGCTCCTTAATTTTCACGCGGCACTGCTGTGCGTCCCTGTTATGGCCTCTGTCCTTCATGGCCTTGGAGATCTTTTCTAATGTTTTGCCATTTCTTTTACTGTTTCGGAGTTCGGCCAGCACTGCTTCATCTCCCCAGATGGCGAGCAGATCCCGTACCTCCCGTTCGGTCCAGGCTGGAGCTCTTTTGTGATCCTGGGACTGGGACTCCATCACGGTTACCTGTGCTGATGAGCTCTGCATGGTCACCTGTGCTCTCCACGCTGAGCAAACAGGAAATGAAATTCAAACGTTCGCGGGGCTTTTCCTGTCTACCTGGCCAGTGCATCTGAGATGAGAGTGCTGTCCAGAGCGGTCACAATGAAGCACTGTGGGATAGCTCCCGGAGGCCAATAATGTTGAATTCCGTCCACACTACCCCAATTCCGACCCCCCTAAGGCCGATTTTATCGCTAATCCCCTCGTCGAGGTGGTGTAAAGAAACCGGTTTAAAGGGCCCTTTAAGTCGAAAGAAAGGGCTTCGTCGTGTAAACGTGTCCAGGCTTAAGTCGATTTAACGCAGCTAAAGTCGACCTAAACTCGTAGTGTAGACCAGGCCTTAGAGAAGGAGGCTGATGTGCGAGAAGAGAGAGCTCGTAAGGGGCGTCTAGAGCTGCTCGCTGCTGAACAGGAGACTCGCAAGATGGAACAGGAGACGGCCAGACTTCAGCTCCAAGTAATGGAAGAGCGGAGAAAGTCATCCCCACCTGGTACTCCACTTCCCCCCCGCCATGAGAAAAACTGGGAAAGGATGTGTCCCATTTACAATGATACTGAGGATATAGAGGAGTTTTTGTCAACCTTTGAACCCTCTGCAATCTGTACCGGATCCCCGAGGGTCAGCGAATGCCTGTCCTGCTGACCAGACTGACTGGAAAAACCAGGGAGGTATTTAATGACTTGGGGGAACAAGAAGCCTTAGATTATGAGCGGTTTAAGGATTCTGTGTTAAGGCGGTTCAAGGTTACTCCTGAATCTTAGGGTATGTCTACACTATGAAATTATGTCAAATTAATAGAAGCCGGTTTTATAGAAATCGGTTGTATACAGCCGATTGTGTCTGTCCCCACATAAAATGCTTTAAGTGCTCTAGTCGGCGGACCGCGTCCACAGTACCGAGGCTAGCATCGACTTCCGGAGCATTGCACTATGGGTAGCTATCCCACAGTTCCCGCAGTCTCCGCCGCCCATTGGAATTCTGGGTTGAGATCCCAATGCCCGAATGATGCAAAACAGTGTCGCGGGGGGTTCTGGGTACATGTCATCAGGCCCCTCCCCCTCCGTCAGAGCAACGGCAGACAATAGATTCGTGCCTTTTTACCTGGGTTACCCGTGCAGACAACATAACACGGCAAGCATGGAGCCCGCTCAGCTCAGCTCACCGTCACCATATGTCATCTGGGTGCCGGCAGACGTGGGACTGCATTGCTACACAGCAGCAGCAGCTAGCTGCCTTTTGGCGGTAGACGGTGCAGCATGACTGGTAGCCTTCATCGGTGATCTGGGTGCTGGCAGCCGTGGGGCTGGCAGCCGTAGGGCTGCATTGCACCAGCCCTTGCCTTTTGCCTTTTGGCAGTAGATGGTTTATTACGACTGGTAACCGTCCTCGTCGGACAGCAGTGGCTGGAACTCCGTATGTCCCCCAGTCCCCCATCCCCCCAGTCATATTCTGCTGCCTTCACAATGACGATGATGGCTATCAGTCGTAGTATGCCATTTTCTGCCAAGCGCCCATCGCACATTAGCAGAGTCTTCCCTGAGCAGCACATCGTGCAATAGGCCTGAAGGCTACTGCCAACCGCCCAGTATTTGCTGCCAAGCACCCAGAAGATGCCGAGGGCTATCAGTCATGCTGCACCGTCGTCTTAAGATGTAAAAAATAGATTTGTTCTGTATTCATTTGCTTCCCCCCTCCCTCCGTCAAATCAACGGCCTGCTCATAGACTCATAGACTCATAGACTTTAAGGTCAGAAGGGACCAATATGGTCATCTAGTCTGACCTCCCGCATGATGCAGGCCACAAAAGCTGACCCACCCACAACAGAATCTTCCAGCCTGCGACCCCTGCTAAACCCAGGCTTTTGAGTTCAATCTTTGGGGGGGGGGCCATTCTGTGTGACATTTGTTTGTGTTTCTCCCTGATCCACAGCCACCTTTGTTGATTTTAATTCCCTGTACCTGTACGCCATGTCATCACTCGCCCCTCCCTCCCTCCTTCCCCTGGTCCGTCAGATACTAGTTTCGCGCCTTTTTTCAGACCAGACGCCATAGCTAGCACAGGGATCATGGAGCCCGCTCAGATCACCGCGGCAATTATGAGCACTATGAACACCACGCGCATTGTCCTGGAGTATATGCAGAGCCAGGACATGCCAAAGCAAAACCAGGACCAGCCGAGGAGGCGATTGCAGCGCGGCCACGAGAGTGATGAGGAAATGGACATGGACATAGACCTCTCACAAGGCACAGGCCCCAGCAATGTGGAAATCATGGTGTTCCTGGGGCAGGTTCATGCCGTGGAACGCCAATTCTGGGCCCGGGAAACAAGCACAGACTGGTGGGACCGCATCGTACTGCAGGTGTGGGACGATTCCCAGTGGCTGCGAAACTTTCGCATGCGTAAGGGCACTTTCATGGAACTTTGTGACTTGCTTTCCCCTGCCCTGAAGCGCCAGACTACCAGGATGAGAGCAGCCCTCACAGTTGAGAAGCGAGTGGCGATAGCCCTGTGGAAGCTTGCAATGCCAGACAGCTACCGGTCAGTCGGGAATCAATTTGGAGTGGGCAAATCTACTGTGGGGGCTGCTGTGATCCAAGTTGCCAGGGCAATGAAAGACCTGGTGATATCAAGGGTAGTGACTCTGGGAAACGTGCAGGCCATAGTGGATGGCTTTGCTGCAATGGGATTCCCAAACTGTGGTGGAGCCATAGACGGAACCCAAATCCCTATCTTGGCACCGGAGCACCAAGCCACCGAGTACATAAACCGCAAGGGGTACTTTTCAATGCTGCTGCAAGCCCTGGTGGATCACAAAGGATGTTTCACCAACATCAATGTGGGATGGCCAGGAAAGGTACATGATGCTCCCGTCTTCAGGCACTCTGCTCTGTTTCGAAAGCTGGAGGAAGGGACTTTCTTCCCGGACCAGAAAATAACCGTTGGGGATGTTGAAATGCCTATCGTGATCCTCGGGGACCCAGCCTACCCCTTAATGCCATGGCTCATGAAGCCGTACACAGGCAGCCTGGACAGGAGTCAGGACCTGTTCAACTACAGGCTGAGCAAGTGCCGAATGGTGGTGGAATGTGCATTTGGACGTTTAAAAGCGCGCTGGCGCAGCTTACTGACTCGCTCAGACCTTAGCGAAAAGAATATCCCCATTGTTATTGCTGCTTGCTGTGCGTTCCACAATATCTGTGAGAGTAAGGGGGAGACATTTATGGCGGGGTGGGAGGTTGAGGCAAATCGCCTGGACGCTGATTACGCGCAGCCAGACACCAGGGCGGTTAGAGGAGCACAGCATGGCGTGGTGTGCATCAGAGACGCTTTGAAAACGAGTTTTGTGACTGGCCAGGCTACGGTGTGAAACTTCTGTTTGTTTCTCCTTGATGAACCCTCCGCCCCCTCCCCCCCCGGTTAACTCTACTTCCCTGTAAACCAACCACCCCACCCTCCCCTACCCTCCCCCCCTTCGAGCACCACTTGCCGAGGCAATAAAGTCATTGTTACTTCACATTCATGCATTCTTTATTAATTCATCACACAACTAGGGGGATAATTGCCAAGGTAGCCTGGGATGGGTGGGGGAGGAGGGAAGGAAAAGGACACACTGCAGTTTAAAACTTTAACTCTTATTGAAGGCCAGCCTTCTGATGCTAGGGCAATCATCTGGGGTGGAGTGACTGGGTGGCCGGAGGCCCCGCCACCGTGTTCTTGGGCGTCTGGGTGAGGACGCTATGGAACTTGGGGAGGAGGGCTGTTGGTTACACAGGGGCTGTAGCGGCGGTCTCTGCTCCTGCTGCCTTTCCTGCAGCTCAACCATACGCTGGAGTATATCAGTTTGATGCTCCAGCAGCCGGAGCATCGACTCTTGCCTTCTGTGTGCAAGCTGACGCCACCTATCATCTTCAGCCCGCAACTTGCTCTGTTCATCCCGCGATTCAGCACGCCACCTCTCCTCTCGTTCATATTGTGCTTTTCTATAATCAGTCATTGACTGCCTCCATGCATTCTGCTGTGTTCTGTCAGCGTGGGAGTACATCTGTAGTTCTGTAAACATGTCATCACGCGTCCTTCGCTTTCTCTTTCTAATCTTCACTAGCCTCTGTGAAGGAGAAACATTTGCAGCTGGTGGAGGAGAAGGGAGAGGTGGTTAAAAAAGACACATTTTAGAGAACAATGGGTACACTTTTTCACGTTAAATTTTGCTGTTCACATTACACAGCACATGTGCTTTCGTTACAAGGTCGCATTTTTCCTCTTATATTGAGGGCCTGCCGGTTTGGTGAGAGAGATCACTCACGCAGTGCCAGGCCACAGATTTCAGCTTGCAGGCAGCCATGGTAAGACACAGTCTTTTGGCTTTTTTAACCTTCTTAACATGTGGGAATGGTTTCAAACAGTAGTGCTCTCATTTCCCATACCAAGCACCCATTGGGTTGGCCATTTAAAATGGGTTTGCAATGTAAAAGGAGGGGCTGTGGTTTCAGGGTTAACATGCAGCAGAAACCCAACAAACTCCCCTCCCCCACACACCCAATTCTCTGGGATGGTCACTTCACCCCTCCCCCCCACCGCGTGGCTAACAGCGGGGAATATTTCTGTTCAGCAGAGCAGGAACGGGCACCTCTGAATGTCCCCTTAATAAAATTGCCCCATTTCAACCAGGTGACCGTGAATGATATCACTCTCCTGAGGATAACAAAGAGCGATCAGGAATGGATGTTGTCTGCATGCCAGCAAACACCGGGACCATACGCTGCCATGCTTTGTTATGCAATGATTCCAGACTACGTGCTACTGGCCTGGCGTGGTAAAGTGTCCTACCATGGCGGACGGGATAAGGCAGCCCTCCCCAGAAACCTTTTGCAAAGGCTTTGGGAGTACATGAAGGAAAGCTTTCTGCAGATGTCCCTGGAGGATTTCCGCTCCATCCCCATACACGTTAACAGACTTTTCCAGTAGCTGTACTGGCCGCGATTGCCAGGGCAAATTAATCATTAATCATTAAACACGCTTGCTTTTAAACCATGTGTAATATTTACAAAGGTACACTCACCAGAGGTCCCCTGTGTGCCCTCAGAGTCTTCGGTGAGTTCGGGGGTTATTGGTTCCAGGTCCAGGATGACAAACATATCCTGGCTGTTGGGGAAACCGGTTTCTCCGCTTCCTTGCTGCTGTGAGCTATCTGCATTTTCTCCATCCTCCTCTTCCGAACCCTCTTTCCTGTGTGTTTCTCCAGTGAGGGAGTCATAGCACACAGTTGGGGTAGTTGTGGCTGCACCCCCTAGAATGGCATGCAGCTCCGCGTAGAAGCGGCATGTTTGCGGCTCAGCCCCGGACCTTCCGTTTGCGTCTCTGGCTTTGTGGTAGGCTTGCCTTAGCTCCTTAATTTTCACGCAGCACTGCTGTGCGTCCCTGTTATGGCCTCTGTCCTTCATGGCCTTGGAGACCTTTTCTAATATTTTGCCATTTCGTTTACTGCTTCGGAGTTCAGCCAGCACTGATTCATCTCCCCATATGGCGAGCAGATCCCGTACCTCCCGTTCTGTCCATGCTGGAGCTCTTTTGCGATCCTGGGACTCCATCACGGTTACCTGTGCTGATGAGCTCTGCGTGGTCACCTGTGCTCTCCACGCTGAGCAAACAGGAAATGAAATTCAAACGTTCACGGGGCTTTTCCTGTCTACCTGGCCAGTGCATCTGAGTTGAGAGTGCTGTCCAGAGCGGTCACAATGAAGCACTGTGGGATAGCTCCCGGAGGCCAATAACGTCGAATTCCGTCCACACTACCCCAATTCCGACCCCCTAAGGCCGATTTTATCGCTAATCCCCTCGTCGGAGGTGGAGTAAAGAAACCGGTTTAAAGGGCCCTTTAAGTCGAAAGAAAGGGCTTCGTCGTGTGAACGTGTCCAGGCTTAATTCGATTTAACGCGGCTAAAGTCGTCCTAAACTCGTATTGTAAACCAGGCCTTACAGAGTTAAGTTTAGAGAGTTTAAAATGTCTAAGGATTGTACTTTTGTAGAATGTGCTCATAAGCTGATGGGTTTTGTTAAAAAGTGGTTTGTGGGAGCCAAGGCACATGGGAGTTTTGAAAAACTGCTGGATTTAATAACTTTGGAACAGTTCTTAGACATTGTGCCTGACAATGTGAGAGCAGCTGTGTGTGATAGGGACCCTGAGTCAGTCCTACGGGCAGCAGAGATTGCAGATGCCCATACCCAAAACAGGGCTCGAGAAGGGTGTAAAACCCCAGGGAAAACTAATCACCATTCTCCCCAGTTCAAGAGGAGGGAAGGATTTAAAAGTAAACCTGACTCTTCTAAAGGAGTTCAAGGGGGCCTGGAGGGTAGGAACTCACATCCCAGGATGGAACAGGTTACATGCTATCACTGTGGTATGTTGGGCCACATGAGACCAGACTGCCCGACACTGAAGGGCAGCCCAAAACCAGCAACCTCAAATGCCACGGCCAATGCTAACCCTGTTGTTGTAAACTCACAGGCAAGCTACACAGAGCCCAGCTCTATTGCCCTGTGTGCAAATGCTGTTTCTGTGGTCTCTGAAGAATTTGACCTTAAAACTCATATTACAGCTAAATATGGAAAAAATAACGCAGAGTTTATTAGCAGTGCAGAAGTTAATGGAGTGAGGAGTATGGCATGGAGGGACACCGCAGCAGATATTACTCTGGTTAAAGCAAGTCTTGTCAGGAAGGAAGATTATTTGCCAGGTGAAGATGTAACTGTTGTAACCTTATCTGAGTATTTTGTCAGGGTGCCTTTGGCTAAAATCCACCTGAAATGGAAGGGATTTGAGGGCACCATGGTTGTGGGAGTAAAAGACACAATCCCTAAGGATATTATGATTGGAAATGATATTAAAGCTATGGTCAGTCAAGTTAACACAAACCAGGCACAGGAGAGGATTGATCCTAAGGTTGTGTCTATGGAGGGTTTCTCCAAAAGTTTTTCTTTGGAAAGTAGCTGTTTGGCTGTGAATGAAGTTTCTGAATGTCTATCTAATGTCTCAGAAGTAAATCTGGAATTAGATCAAGCGAAGGGAGAGGAGAACGAGAAGATTTTGGGTGGGCTGATGGCTTTATCTAATCAGCAGTTTGGGAAGGCAAGGAGAGTGGAAGATGAGTGTCCCTATACCTTACCTGTTTCCTGTGTGAAGAATAGTGACAGTGAAGGAAATGTGCCTGTGTCTGTCAGGGGTATTGACTTGCCTATGGAGGAAGCTACCCCAGTCTCCAAGCAGTTGTCTGTGAACAGCCCTGTGTGCTGGGACAAGGGAAATGAAATCCCAAACTGTGTGTCTAGTAAAGGAAAATGCGTCTCCAACTTTTCTTTGTCTGTGGAGCAGACAGAAGGTGCCTTTCAGCCTGTGATGGTTGAGAGTAATTCAGTTGTCTCAGAGTGGGTTCTGGATTCAACTAAAGCCCAGGAAGGGAATGGTCCTAAGTTTGTGTCTGCTGGGGAGAATGGCACTGTAACTAGGTTGCATCCAGTTAGTGTCTTAGCAAAATCCCAGAGACCAGACAATTCTGGTGCTTGTATTTTGCCTGTTGCTCATGTGTGGTTGGAGAAGGGTGTAACAACTCTGTCTAATCAGGGCGATACCCTAGCCAGGACACAAGAAGAGCAAAAAGGTAATTTGGTTGTGGTACCTACTGACAGTTTAACAACTTGTAGCAAAAAGGAAAAAATTCCTAAGCTTGTGTGTGGCAAAGGAAAGGAAAATGCTTCTGACCTTTCATCTAGTGAGTCTATGGGTTTGCCTGAAAGGGGATTGTGTAGAAATCTGCCTGATGGGCCAAAGGTGATCCTAAATGTAAGTAAGACCCAGACAGAGTCTGTTGTTGCTCAGGAAAGTGTTCCTTTAGAGCAAGCCCTGGGTGAAGAGGGTAAGGGCAGAATTTCTGTGAGGGGTGAATTGCTGCTTAGAAAAGCTCCTGGGGAAAGGAATCCTCATGGAAATCTGTGCAAGCAGTTCCCTGCAACTGAAGGGTGTGAGAGTGATTTAATCAAGGAAGTTTCAGTTTCTAGCAGCCAGAAATTGTCTGTTGTGAATGGATCCACTGACTTTCCTTAAAAATAACAGGAGTACTTGTGGCACCTTAGAGACTAACAAATTTATTAGAGCATAAGCTTTCGTGGGCTACAACCCACTTCTTCGGATGCATTCGGATGCATATACACTGACTTTCCTTGTAAAAGATCCAGTGTGGGTAGCTTTGAGAGAGGAAGTAAAAGTTGTTAAGGAATTAAGGCAGCCCTATGACCAAGTGGCTGTGTGGGGCCAACGTGTTGGGGAGACAATGGTGTTGGAACAGGAATGTCTCCGTTCTGATTCTTTAAATGAGCAGTTTGTGCTTCAGGGTCTGAGGACAGATTTGGTTACTGATGTGTCAGAGCAGAGCAGTTTTAGGGCTAAATGCTTGAGGATGCAGGGGAGAGCAAGCAAACTCTCACCCTCAGACTCTTTAGATTTGTGTGGTATCTCTTTAAGACAGAGTCCAGCCTTGGAAATGATAGCAATTACGAATATGAAAACTGGTGGACGGGCTCTGGTCTGGGGTAGTGCAAATTACTTGCCTGGCTGGGAGAAGAAGGACTTGCTAATAGCTGTTAGCACAGAGAGCCCACCCCATCAGCCAGTGAATTCTGTTAAGCAAGAGAAATCAGGGTTTCATCCTGCAGGACAAGGAGGAAAGAGAAAACTGAATTTTGCAAAGGGAAGCCACAGGTTAACCCTAAAATGCCCAAACTCCAATGGTATTGAGCCAAAGGTGTGGCATGACAAACATGATTGTAAATGGACACTTGCAATGAATTTGTTGTTATTGCTAATGGTAAATTTTGTAACAAATGTGTTGCTATTGCCACAAACTGTAAAAATGTACAATGTGCCTAACCTTTTGGAGAATCCCTCGAACACGTTAAAAGGAACACATGAGAACACATGTTATGTTAAAGGGCCTTGTTATACTGATGTTTCACAGTTAATGCCTGTAAACAATATTGGAACTTTTCACAGGGGAAAAGACATTCCAGACCTAATGTGCTGTATGAAAAGGAAGACTGAGGCACACTACCATATTGCTTTCATGGCTAAATGCCAAGATTCCTGTACTATGAAGAACATTAATATCTGCATTTATTTGATGTTAATTGGGTTCCAAACATTTGCCCGAGCTTGTATGGATAAAGTAGCTGTTTTCTTTAGCTCTTGGCAAGATCACATGAGACATACAGGAACCATGCTGCAAGAGCAGATCCAATCCACTATTGTTCTAACTAGGTTTTACCTTGAGTTTGTAAAGAGGTTCAATCATGTTGTTGAACATGACTTTGATAAACCATTTCTGTTATACACTGGTATGGCTTCTAACCCAATACTAGCTGTAGTGAGACAGAACCCAGAATGGGGAGCTCTTGGGATGCAGTCAGAGATGTTTGTGTCATCCCTTCCTGCATCCATTTTGCATCGGGGGTGTGACGTTATTGACATAAACTGGGACCATATAAATCATTGTTGCAACCAAGGTCCTGTAGTGGCACCAAATCTTGTATAAAAGGGGTCAAAGGGGGTGTCTAAGACAAGGTTATGGTTTACTGGTTATGATTATGCTGTCTATATGTGTGTATCAGTTTTGTAGTTGAAGTTATGAATATTGGCTCTATACTGTCTGTATGGCAAACTTATGCTATGCTTCTGGGTGACATCCCAGACAAGCTGGGATTAGCTCTGCCTAGCCTGCTTGATGGCCCATTAAGGGCCATCAGCTATACAATGGACCCATTAAGAGAAGGCAAATATGCCTTCAGACTCAGCAAAGTATGCAGGAACTGGCCCATGTGACTCCAGACTCCATTTTGCTGTAATTTTCCACAGTAAGAACAAAGAGGTGTTCTTACACCTGGAAATAGGGTGACCAGACATCCCGATTTTGACGGGACAGTCCCGATTTTAGGGGACTTGTCCCGCGGCCCGACCTTACATTGGTCGGGACGCACTTTGTCCCGATATCCGGGGGACCGCGGCAAGCCGGCGCCACCGGCACCACTCACTTGTTCTTCCGGGGCCCCTGGGGCAGCGCTGCACAGCTGAGCTCCCAGCTGGCGTCCCCCTGCCGGCCGGCAGGACCCTACAGGATGCAGCAACAGCCCGAGGTACACACAGAGTGAGGCAGGCAGTGAGGAATTCTCCGCAGCTCGGCTGCATGCTGGGGGTGTGTGGCTTGCAGATGCCGGCAGTGGGCATAGAGACTGAGTCCCCCCCCCCCCGCCTCCCTCGACGTGACGTGACCTGACCCGACCCGCCAGCGACGCGACCCCCCCTAGGCTAGGAGCCAGAGCGGGACCTGCCCGCTGGATGCTTCTTGGGAGCCGCTCCAGGTAAGCACTGCTGGGCTCACCTGGCCTCAATCCACTGCCCTCAGCCCCCACCCTGACCCTGTTCCCTCTGCCTCCCCCACAGTCCCTCCCCTCCCCCGATCATCTCACCCGACTCACTGCCCTCAGCCCCCACCCTGACCCTGTTCCCTCAGCCTCCCCCGCAGTGTCCCCCTTGTGCCCCCCACCCTCAATCCACTGCCCTCAGTCCCTGCCCCTGTTGCAACAGCCTCCCACACAGTGCCTCCCCTCCCCTCCCCCGCCCGATCATCTCACCCTGCATGGATGTGGAAATCTGTCCCGGAATCCAGGCTGTCGTTAGCCCCTGGGGCAAAAGATCAGCAGAGGTTTCCAAAGGGAAGTTTGCAGCCTTTGCTCAGACCCAAACATTTTCACTTAAAAAAATAAATAAATAAATAAATACCCAAACCCATCCTGACACCCATCTGCTCTGTCCAGATTTGCTGTTATCCCTGTTGAGGCCAAAGTGGTTTGAAAAATTAAAATCCTTGACACCATTGTGTTGCTTCCCCCTGTGTTGCTCGTTAATCTGATGGACCTGCCGATAATGAATAAAGATGAATGCCCTGGGAGCAATGTGTCAGGCAGACAGTTTGTGAAGTAGGAATGTGAATGCTGAAGCCCTCACAAAATGCAGAGGCTTTTCTTAACCTGAGAACTGAAAAAGAGCCAGATACCCTGCATGGGTTTGAAGTGACAAGAGCCTAGCGACTGACCAGAGCAGCATCAGGTTTGAAGTGACGAGGAGGGTCTGTGTCATGAAGTCTGCATTTCCACTGAGGACTCTTCCATTGCCAGGGTAGCGCTGGCGCAGGTCTGCTGCCCGGCACAGCAATGCTGAGAGGTGCCAGTGTAGACCCGACCCACTGCCCTCAGCCCCCACCCTGACCCTGTTCCCTCAGCCTCCTCCGCAGTCCCCCCTGTACCTCCCACCCCGAACCCACTGCCCTCAGTCCCTGCCCTACCCCAAATCTCTTCTTCAGCCTCTCCCGTCATCCCACCCCCATCGCTCCCCCTGCTGTCCCACCCCCTCAACTTCCCCCCATTCCAGTCCTGCTCCCCTCTGTCTCATCCCCTCCAGACCCTGTCCCTCTCCGCATCCCAGTCCTGTCCCATCCCCCTTAGCCCGCCAGACTCCCCCAGTCCCAGTCCTGTCCCCCTCAGTTCCTCCACCCTGCTTCCCCTGGTCCATCCCCACACACCCACCGACTTCCTCGACCTCCCTCCCCCCAATCCCACTGCCTGGACTCACCCCCGTCCCACTCAGGACATGCAGGAAAAAGAAGCAATGGGCTTAAATTGTAGCAAGGGAGATTTAGGTTAGACATTAGGAAAAACTTCCTAACTGTAAAGGTAGTTAAGCACTGGACAAATTACCTAGAGAGGTTATGGAATAGCAGTCATGGGAGTTTTTTAAGAGGTTAGACAAACACCTGTCAAGGATGGTCTAGTGTTGTTATTACTCACTCCTGCCTCAGTGCAGGGGTTTGACTAGATCACCTGTTGATGTCCCTTCCAGTCCTACATTTCTGTGATTCACACTGAATTGCCTTGTGCCACTGTCTAGTAGTAGAGGCACACAGTTCTCGGACATGCAGGTTTATAAAATTGTAGTTAATATACAGTTTAGAGCATAGCAGTTTTAAAGCTCTGCATGTTCAGACCAACTGAGCTGAAAATTGTGATCTATAGTATTCAAAACTATTAAGATGTGGGCTGAAATAAAATCAGCATGAATTGCTCAACAATATCAATGGAATCAGCATTGCGCTGGTATATATTGTAAAACATTACAGTGAAATCTTGCAAGTATTACATTGCACGCCGCCTTGCCCAAGTGGTAACTAAGCATAATATCTTCCTGTTTCAACATTCTTAACTTGTAT
This sequence comes from Emys orbicularis, assembly GCF_028017835.1. Lineage (NCBI taxonomy): Eukaryota > Metazoa > Chordata > Testudines > Emydidae > Emys > Emys orbicularis. The sequence continues at coordinate 9,385,139 of NC_088695.1, read as the reverse complement.
CCCATAGCTCCTAAAAATTGTTTTTTTTCAAACACTGAATACTGCTAAGTTATGAGTTTTAACAGTTTTTTTTCTTTTAAACCACAGCACTGAATGTTATTCTAAAATTGTTTTCCAAATATTCTTAAACTCCCAGTTTATCCCCCGCTGATGTTCATTGTGAAAAGTATTGCAGGTCTAATAATAATATTTGGCACTTTTGTAATTCACTGTCTAACATGTGTTTTGTGCCCTCCTCTGGTGCATTTTTAGAGAATAACTGTATAGCTACCAGCTAAGGGAGTTCTATCTTGAACTCAAGTAGTAGAAGCTCATGCTTTTAAGTCTGGATGGCTCGGGTTCAATCTTTGGTGACTAGCTATGATGGAGGTTGCTACACTTATAATCCCTTTAATCAGAGGTTCTGAATATGCTTTGTTGTAGGCAGAACTAGCCTATAGTTAAGCAACCGAAAATTTAGAATGGGAAGTGTTGAAATGCTGGGAAGCCTTATAATTTTGCCAGTCTGGAACGAACATCCCATCTGAGGGATGGGGGCGGGGAGAGAGGAGAGTGAGACAGGACCAGGAAACTGGGACAAGGAATCCAGAGCGGTAGTGGGGGGCAGTTGAAATCAGATGAGGAGCTGGGGCGGGTTAGATAGCAATAGGATAGACATAGACTGGAGGGGACGGGGAAGAAGGGTCTTTGACTACTAGAGACCACTCCATTCAGGAGCCTGGAATAGATCCAGGATTCCTGAGTTTCACAGTTCCTCTTCTGTCAGCAGATATCTGTGAAACCCAGTGGCAAAAAAAGTGTCTCATCCCCCTATAGAGCTAATCTATCACATATAGGATGACAACCTACTGCCTCTGCCATCACTTACTCCATTAGCTCAAGTGGCAGAAGTCTGTGCAGTGGATCTAAAGGTTCATCGGCAGGGTTGGAGCCATGCGAGTTTCACGATGATTCCACATGCCAGAATTTCTGGGGCAGTTCAGTTTTGATTTTTACAAAAAACCTGGGGAAATGCATACAGAAATAGGGTGATCAGATGCCTAAATAGGGGAATCTCAAGCAGGAGTAGAGAGGTTATTTTATCTCTGTATTTGGCACTGGTGCAACCACTGCTGGAATCCTGTGTCCAGTTCTGGTGTGCACAATTTAAGAAGGATATTGATAAATTGGAGAGTGTTCAGAGAAGAGTCACAAGACTGATTAAAGGATTATAAAACATGCCTTCTAGTGATCGACTCAAGGACCTCAATCTATTTAGCTTAACAAAAAGAAGGTTAAGAAGTGACTTGGTTATAGACTGTAAGTATCTACATGGGGAACAAATAGTTAATAATGGGCACTTCAGTCTAGCAGAGAACGGTAGAGCATGAGCCAACGGTTGGAAGTTGCAGCTAGACAAATTCAGACTGGATATAAGGCATACCTTTTCAATGGTGAGAGTAATTAACGATTAACAATATACTAAGGGTTATGGTGTTTTTCTAAAAGCTTTTTCTAAAAGCTATCCTCTAGGAATTATTTTGGGAAAGTTCTATGTCTGTGCTATACAGGTGGTGAGACCAGGTGATCACCGGATCCCTTCTGGCTTTATAATTTCAGAACTAGGTACATCAATTCACATGCAAAATTCTCATTGAATTCAATAGGTGTCCTTGCCCTGTGACTTGTGGTGCGGGCTGCAGCAGGGGCCGTACAACCCCTCTCGCAGCTTCCTAGGTTCCCCTCTCGCAGCTTCCTAGGGACCCCTCTCATGGCTCTGTGCACCTGTGTCTGTCATTGTCGTCCTCTCCCCTCCCCCCGCCCCGCTCGCCCAATGTGTCCTGATATTTCACTCTTGCGATCTGGTCACCCTAATTATAGGTGTTAAACTGCTTAATCCTGGTTTTTCACTTTGAAATTCTTTTTAATTTACTTCCCTGCCACTGAGTCACAGCTCCTGTCTCCTAATGTGCTCTGTGAACCTTTCCATTTTTAACTTCATCTGATTTACCAATTCAGTGACAGTATTGTTTGCTACTTTCCCCTCCTGTGCACTTACTTGTCCCGTTCTGACAGGCACCAATCTAGGCTTAGGTTTTACTGGAACCTGGCTTTTATCATAGGGTATGTCTACACTACGAGAGTAGTTCGATTTTACTTAAATCGAATATGTGGAATCGATATTACAAAGTCGAACGTGTGTAACCACACTAAGGACAGTAATTTGACTTTGTGAGTCCACACTAACGGGGCAAGCGTCGACATTGGAAGCGGTGCACGGTGGGCAGCTATCCCACAGTTCCCGCAGTCCCCGCTGCCCATTGGAATTCTGGGTCGAGCCCCCAATGCCTGCTGGGGGAAAAAATGTGTCGAGGGTGGTTTTGGGTAACTGTCGTCATCCAACCGTCACTCCCGCCCTCCCTCCCTCAAAGCACCGGCGGGCAATCAGTTCGTGCACTTTTCTGGTCAGTGACAGCGCGGACGCCACATCACTGCGAGCATGGAGCCCGCTGCGACCATCGCTGCAGTTATGGCCGTTGTCAACACCTCGCACCTTATCGTACATCTTTTCCAGAGGCAGATGCTGAGAAATCGGGCGAGGAGGCTACATCAGCGCCGTGAGGACATGAAGTCTGAGAGGGGCACAGACCTGTCACAAAGCACGGGACCCCGCGCCGTGAACATCATGGTGGCAATGGCTCATGTTGATGTTGTGGAACGGCGATTCTGGGCCCGGGAAACAAGCACGGACTGGTGGGACCGCATAGTGCTGCAGGTCTGGGATGAATCACAGTGGCTGCGAAACTTTCGGATGCGGAAGGGAACTTTCCTGGAGCTTTGTGAGTTGCTGTCCCCTGCCCTGAAGCGCAAGGACACCCGGATGCGAGCAGCCCTGACTGTCCAGAAGTGAGTGGCCATAGCCCTCTGGAAGCTTGCAACGCCAGACAGCTACCGGTCAGTCGCGAACCAATTTGGCGTGGGCAAATCTACCGTGGGGGTTGCTGTGATGCAAGTAGCCAACGCAATCATTGAGCTACTGCTGTCAAAGGTAGTGACCCTTGGAAACGTGCAGGTCATCATAGATGGCTTCGCCGCGATGGGATTCCCAAACTGCGGTGGGGCTACAGATGGAACTCACATCCCTATCCTGGGACCGGACCACCAGGCCAGCCAGTACATTAACCGAAAGGGCTACTTTTCAATGGTGCTGCAAGCACTGGTGGACCATAGGGGACGTTTTACCAACATCAACGTCGGATGGCCGGGCAAGGTTCATGAAGCTCGTGTTTTCAGGAACTCTGGTCTGTTTAGACAGCTGCAGGAAGGTATTTACTTCCCGGACCACAAAATAACTGTTGGGGATGTGGAGATGCCTATAGTGATCCTCGGGGACCCAGCCTACCCGCTAATGCCCTGGCTCATGAAGCCCTATACAGGCGCCCTGGACACTGAAAAAGAACTCTTCAACTACCGTCTGAGCAAGTGCAGAATGGTGGTGGAGTGTGCTTTTGGATGTCTCAAGGGGAAATGGAGAAGCTTACTGACTCGCTCTGATCTCAGCGAAACCAATATCCCCGTTGTTATTGCAGCTTGCTGTGTGCTCCACAATCTCTGTGAGAGCAAGGGGGAGACCTTTATGGCGGGGTGGGAGGTTGAGGCAAATAGCCTGGCTGCTGATTACGCCCAGCCAGACAGCCGTGCGATTAGAAGAGCCCAGCGGGACGCACTGTGCATCCGGGAGGCTTTGAAAGCTAGGTTCCTCAGTGAGCAGGGTAACCTGTGACTATTAAGTTTGTTTAAAGAGAAGCTGAACCTGCCCCCGTTTCTTTACCCGGTTAATGTTGACTATCCTCTCCAGCTACATACCCCGTTCACCCCGTCCCACCCCTTCCAACCCACGTTTAAAAATAAAATAAATGGAACTTTGTTAATGAACCCCGTTTTCTTTATTACGGGTTTCGCGGTAAACAGTTGAAACTGGGACGCAGACTGTGGTGGCGAGCGGGCGTAGTGATGGAAAGAACGCTTCTAAACTCGAGGAATGACAGGCTCCTGCTCCTAGAGCGGTCCACAGTGGTGGACTGGTTGTTTCAATGGAGCCTGCCACCCCTCCTTTTCGGGACTCTGTGTGGGGGGGCTATGTGACTTTGTGGCGGGGGAGGACGGTTACAGATCCCCTGCTGCGTGGTTCTGTGATCCAAGGTAAAGAACCGCTGCATAAGATCTCTAACCGCCCTCCCCTGCCACAAAGTCACATAGCCGCCCCCCCCCCCCCCACACACACACAGAACATGAAAACCACCTCCCAGACTGACCAGGGTGCCTAGTGACTGCAATGTGTGTGTGACCTGCTGCTGAACCTGCCCCCGTGTCTGTACCCTGGTAAAGGTGACTGTCCTCTCCAATTACCAACCCCCTTCCCCCCCTTCAAACACACTCTCCTCTAAAAGAACATGATGGAAACAGTAATTAACAGAAACATATTTTTTGTCAGCAACTACACAGTTAGGGGATGAAACTGGGACGGGGGCTTGGGTGAGGCAGGAAGGAAAGGACTTATCAAATTTTGGGGAATGAGAGCCTTCTGGTACTCGAGCAGTCTGCAGGGGTGGAGTGACAGTTTTCACGGCCCCTGCCGCCCCTCCTTCTTGGGACTTTGGGTGAGGGGGGGATGGGACTTTGTGGCGGGGGAGGGCGGTTAGACAGAGACTGCAGCGGGGCTCTGTCCTCCTGCCTCCGGTCCTGCAGAACATCCACAAGGCGCCGGAGCATGTCCGTTTGCTCCCTCATTAGTCCAAGCAGCGTTTGAGTCGCCTGCTGGTCTTCCTGCCGCCACCTCTCCTCCCGTTCAATGTTTGATCGATGGTATTGCGACATGTTCTCCCTCCACTGGGTCTGCTGGGCCGCCTCGGCTCGGGAGCAGCCCATAAGTACTGAGAACATGTCATCCCGTGTCCTTTTCTTTCTCCGCCTAATCTGCGCCAGCCTCTGGGAGGGGGATGCCAGGGTAGGTCGGGAGACAGTCGCAGCTGTGGGATGGGAAAAAGGGAGTGAATTCCTCAAAAAGATAATTTTTTGTGAACAATGAACATAGTCTTTCTCAGTGAACAAGACCATGCACAGCACCTATCACATGCGCACTCAGGACAAGGTCGAATTTTCGGCCTTCGCATTCAGTGCCTGGGGTCTTGCAGTGGAGATCAGACAAGCGGGGCAGGACAGCGTAATTCGGGTAGCAGGCTGACATGGTAAGCCGTAGACTTTTGGCTGCTTAAAATTTAAATTATAGCAGTGCCCTCCTTTCCCGTTCAAAGCAATGCCCCTAGCGTTGGCCAGTTCCTGCTGCCGGCAATCCGGCAAGCATGAACTCAGCCCCTGTCCCACCCCCTCGCGGCTGTCCCCAGGAAAGATCCCTGTATGCTGCCCCTCTCCCGCCTCCACCGCGTGGCTGTAAACTGCCGGTTACAGTTCTGTAAAGGAACAGGCAAGCAGTCCCAATAGTAACATTCCCCTAATTCTAAGCAGGTCACCATGAGCGACATCACTCTGCTGAGGATTTCTGAGACAGAGAAAGAACGCATGCTGCGTGAAAGCCTGCAAAAACCAGGGCCATATGCCACCATGCTCTGCAAGGGAATGATACCAGAGTACTTGATGGTAGCCTGGTGCGGAAAAGTTTCCTACCACGGAGGGACACAATAAGGCCGCTCTCCCCAGGAACCTCATGCAAAGGCTTTCCAATTACCTCCAGGAGAGCTTCGTGGAGATGTCCCATGAGGATTTCAGCTCTATCCCCGGACATATAGACCTTATTTTCCAGTAGCTGCACTAGCAAGGACTGAAAAGTAGAGCGCCTAGGGCAAACTAATCATGATAAACCGGACATTGTTAGATTCTTTTGCAGTAGTTGCACTGCCAAGGACTTAAACGTTAAGCGCCTAGGGCAAACCAATCATGAAAAACCCATTGTTAATGTTCCCGTTCTGTTCAAAATAAATGTTTACATGTTTACAACACTTACCGACTGATCCTTCCACTAATTCAGGGTCCGGGTTAACGCCTGGGGACGGTTGGTAGGGGATCTCTGTGAGGGTGATGAAGAGATCCTGGCTGTCGGGGAAATCAACGTTGTAAGCGCTGTCGACTGCCTCGTCCTCCTCATCTCCTTCCTCATCTTCCCCGTCCGCTAACATCTCTGAGGAAGCGGCCCTTGACAATATCCCATCCTCTGAGTCCACGGTCAGTGGTGGGGTAGTGGTGGCGGCCGCACCTAGAATGGAATGCAGTGCCTCGTAGAAACGGCATGTCTGGGGCTGTGATCCGGAGTGTCCGTTTGCCTCTTTGGTCTTCTGGTAGCCTTGTCTCAGCTCCTTGATTTTCACGCGGCACTGCGTTGCATCCCGGCTGTATCCTCTCTCTATCATGGCTTTTGAGATCTTCTCGTAGATCTTTGCGTTCCGTCTTTTCGATCGCAGCTCCGAAAGCACGGACTCATCGCCCCACACAGCGATCAGATCCAAGACTTCCCGATCAGTCCATGCTGGGGCCCTCTTTCTATTCTGAGATTGCATGGTCACCTCTGCTGGAGAGCTCTGCATCGTTGCCAGTGCTGCTGAGCTTGCCATGATGTCCAAACAGGAAATGAGATTCAAACTGGCCAGACAGGAAAAGGAATTCAAATTTTCCTGGGGCTTTTCCTGTGTGGCTTGTCAGAGCATCCGAGCTCGGACTGCTGTCCAGAGCGTCAACAGAGTGGTGCACTGTGGGATAGCTCCCGGAGCTATTAGCGTCAAATTCCATCCACACCTACCCTAATTCGACATGGCCATGTCGAATTTAGCGCTACTCCCCTCGTTGGGGAGGAGTACAGAAATCAAATTTAGGAGACCTCTTTGTCGAACTCAATAGCTTCGTTGTGTGGACGGGTGCAGGGTTAATTCGATTTAACGCTGCTAAATTCGACATAACCTCCTAGTGTAGACCAGGCCATACACTCAGTGGTGGTTGCAATGCGGTGGACACTGTTTCATCTTTTAGTTTTGCTAGGGTCACCTTTTTCCATTTCTCTCCCCATTCTTCAGGTACAGGGGAGCTACCTGAAGCCTGCTGTTGACCACAAATCTTTATAATAGGGGATGGCACATCTCTTTTTTGTAGGTTTTTTACAGCTGTTTCCAATGTTTTATTTTGTTCCTGTGCTGGCACTCCTTGCTGGACTGCTTGCTGCCCTGCAAGGGGAGAGGGAGCATTCCAGGACTTTGTAGCTTCTCTTAACTCTTTCTTGGTTTCTGTTACTTGCCCCGCCAATTTTGTGGCGTGTTGTCTTAACCATTTAACAGCCATGGTTATAGTATGTAATATTCTATATTTTAAGGCTACAGTCTCTGCCCTAGCTTACAAATTCTATTACATGTTTCTTCCCCACTATATTTTTTAAATCCGTATGGACCTCTCTTGCTAGCAACCCGGCACGTCCATACTTTATTACACTGTGGGGATTTTTAGGAAGGGGCTAAGCGGGTTCCCTAGCATGTAGTTTTCCACCATATTGGATCACGATTCCTACAGAGGAGAGATCGTTTACTTACCAGATCAGTGGTCGGGGTCACCAATGTTGTGTTGTCAGATGTTTGGCTGCGTGTGTGTGTTTTCTGTTAGCGTGCCGTCCCAGCTCTGCACAGGTAGCTGGCACAGCAGACCTCAAGCAAACTGCCCAATGACCACAAAATCTGTTAAGGTACAAAGGCATCTAGCCAGGTCTATTATAGACGAAGCATGGTCCTGGTATCCCACAGACTCTACCGGACGTCTAATGCATGTATGCTTGTAAGAACGGACCCAGCTCAGTCAGTGGAGGGACTGTCCACTGCCCCCTAAGCTGGACTAAGACACTTCCTCTGAGATACATTTGTATACACCAATACGAACAAGTTATGTATTGCCCCTGACATTACCAGGGTGACACCCTCTGACGTATTAGGGGCCATCTACATGTTGGTTTGATCAAAACATCCCTATTCTTCATGCTGTCATCCTGACCCTATCTTTAGGATGGGTCAATGTGTTCCTGCTGTCTTTGGGGAATGTGCTGGTATCGAGGTGTTCTGGTACCACCTTTCTAGAATGTGTTTGCATACATGGCCTCAGCCTCATACTTCTTAGGTATTTGTGTTTCTTCCATATCAGCCCTGTTCTTGCCAGATTCTGTGAGCAGGGCCTGCCTCTTGCTCACAATTTAACATTGCTTTATATCAGCCAAGTTCTGACTACTTTAGCCCAAGCCTCATACCAGGCCTCTCATAGATGGGCTTATGTTTCAGACTCTCTTCTTACTACAATGGAGAGGGGGGCACTGGGCCAAACCTGAGTGGGCAGAGCACCAGTTCCTGAACCAGACCAGCTGGAGCTTCGCTGCCCACATCCAGGTGCCCGACAGGGAGCTGCAGTCAGCGCCCACACAGGGGAACCAACTCCATGGCATAGGTGAGCTCCTATGGGAGAGGGACAGAGGGAATCCTGGGGGTGTGTGACAGATATGAGGGGGTTTGCCTAGAGCCCAAGGATGGGTTAATTTGGACCTACAACTAACCGGCAGAAAGCAGTGGCAAAGCTCTGACAGCTCCATGACCCAAGCGAGGGTAGCAGAGCTGGTAGCTCCAGCCCAGGTCTGGTAGCCAGTGAGTGTGGTGTGGAGACAAGAGACCAGCTCTGCCCAACTGCTCCCTGTGCCAGTCTGTTACCAGAGCGAATCACACACAGAGTGTCCCTGGCTCTCCGTCACCCCTTGATTCTCTGGAACAGCCCTGAGTCTCCCTAGAAATGCCCCTTCTTCCCCCTCTTTGGGATCTGCACATCTCCTTTCTGTTCCCATTGATCCTTTCTGTTCCCATTTGGGGGGAGGGATAGCTCAGTGGTTTGAGCATTAGCCTGCTAAACCCAGGGTTGTGAGTTCAATCCTTGAGGGGACCACTTAGGGGTATGGGGCAAAAATCTGTCTGGGGATTGGTCCTGCTTTGAGAAGGGTGTTGGACTAGGTGACCTCCTCAGGTCCCTTCCAACCCTGATATTCTATGATTCTATCCTGTGGCTCCTATGCAGGATATCTACATAGGGCTGAGAGAAGCTGCCTGTTCTCAGGGGAGGTGGGACTCCAGGGGGCAGGGTCTGGGGCAGGGCGGCTGCAGCGCGATGGGTTTATTGCTAGGACCCAGGAGCTGAAGGACACTTTGGAGCTCACCTATGCCATGGAGTTGCCTGACCCCATGACCCAGCAAAGACTTTTCTGGTATAAAGGGTGGGAGTATAAGAAGGGGAAAAAAGGGCTCTGGCCACCTCCCCTCCCCCATCTTGACTTACAGCAGCAAGATCTCTTGAAAGACAATAGGAGCATCATTGAGCTGGGGGAGTGGTCCTAGCTGGAAGGCTTTCCAGTGAGCATGGACTGCTGAAAGCTCTTGGGTGAGAGAAATCCTTTTGCTTCTAAAAGGGCATATACACGCCAAACCTAAGTCAACCTATATTAGGTTGACTTACAGCCACCACAGTAATTATTGCAGTAGCCGATGTCCACACTACCCTCCTTGGGTCGCTGGGGCATGTCCTGCTGAGGAGCGCTTCGACCGATCTAAGAGAGGCAGTGTGGGGAGCTGAAAGCCCATTCTGTCATCTCCAGCGGCAGCTCCCTCCCAGGAGCTTAGCTGCCCCACAAGCTTCGGGTGGGCTGCCCTCCCCACACTCCTTGTTCCCCCTAAAGAGCAGGGGAAGCCACCTGGGGCGTCTCACCCTCACATTCCCTGCTGGGATTGGGGAAAAGCCACCTGGGGCTTCTCCCCTTTCCCCCCACCATTCCCCTCCCACTTTGACACCAGACCATTGATAACTACTCAGAGTACGGTCTTTCAACCAGTTGTACACCCACCTTTTAGTAATTTCATCTAGATGAATGAATTCCCCCCTGCTGGTCAGAACTGAGTCCAACCCAGCTGCCCCCTAGTTACTTCCCCCACTATCGGAAAGTTGTCCCCGGACATATTCCCAGCACTTAGTGCACATTGAGTGCTGCTAGGGTGGCCAGGTGCCCGGTTTTCGACCGGAAAGTCTAGTGGAAAATGGGAACCTGACAGTGTCTGGTCAGATCTACTGACTGGACACCCAAAGTTCAGTTACTGCAGGGGGAGAGCCAGAGAGGCACTGAGTCTTCACCCGCACCAGCCCCTACTCAGTCAGGGCTGCCTCCTACCTGCATTGGGCAGCTGCAGCTCCCAGCCCCGGCTCCACAGGCAAGTTACTCCTGACCCAGGAAGTGACGAGGGGGAGAGGGAAGAGGAGTGGATGGGGGTGGAGCCTTGGGGGGAAAAGGCGGGGCAGGGGTGGGACCTCAGGGGAAAGAGGTGGGGCAGGTCACGTTCCAGCACTCCTGCTGAAGTGTCTGGTGTTTAAAAACTACCAAATTGGCAACCTAAGTAGCTAGCTGAGAGGCTGTGAAAATTATGGACAAACATACAAATATCACTTTTCACAGTGGTAGACTTACTAGCTACCAATAAATACATTACAATGATTTTGATGTGTATCTGGGTAAGGGGACTGTTGGCCCCTTACTGAAACTTAGTGGGGGGTTTTCATTGGCCCTCTCCCAGTACCAAAAGCCAGAGGAAGGGCCAATGAGAAATCAAGGCCCTGAGACTGACAGTCCCCAGGGCCAATGGGGAGAGGCTACTGCTCTAGGTCAGCCTCATTGGCAGGGCAGGCAGGCCAAAGAGGGAGTCAGGAGCCCGTCCTCTGTATGAGCTGGAGCTGCCTGCCAGAGAAGGGCAGAGCTAAGGGGAGAGCAGCAGCCTGAGCTGGGCTGGAGGCAGAGCAGCAGCAGCCAGAAGCAGAGAGGCGCAGCCCAGGGAGCTGAGCTGGAGGCAGAGCAGCAGCAGTGCTGAGGCAGAGGGGAGCTGGGGGTGGAGCAGTCCAGAGCCGGGTGCTGTGAGCAGCTGGGGAGAGCAAGGGGCACCCTGGGCAGAAGGCCCGGTGCAGGGAGACGCCCCCAGGCAAGGGTCCCTGCAGGCCAGACTTGGAGGGGGAGCATAACCCTGACAGGAGGAGACTGACGCTGGGAAGAAGGGTCCTGCCACCTAGAGCCTGAGGGTGTGTGGCCACCGTCAGTGCACATGTCTGACCTGCAGCATCCCTGCAGCACAGCCGGGGTCTGGGCAGGAGGCTTGGGACATGCTAGGAACAGACTGAACTGCTCTGGCTTTCCAGAGACGCTGTTTGTGGTTCATCCCACAGAGCGGGGTGACGTGTTTTCCTTTCACCTTTCCCATTTTTTCCTTAATTTTTTTATTACTTGCTGTTTAATAAATTGTATTTGTTCTGAACTCTATGCAATGGTGAGAGAAAAGGTCAGGGAAGCATCCAGAGGGGAAAGAGCACCCCGGAGTGGGCCCATCCTCACCCTGTCCTGAGTGATCACAACAAGATTGGGAGTCGAGCCCCTCAGGAATCCTGGGCCCAGCCTTGTCGGGGTTACAAGGGTTCTGCCACACAGGAGAGTGGAAGGGGAGTCCTCAAGGTGAGGCAGGCTCTGGATGAAGGAAGAGGGAGCGAGGACTCAGATCCTTCTGCTATTTGATTTCACCGGGGTGGTGTATAAGCCAGGAAAATTCCTCAGAATAGTGGGACCATTTCCCTGCTTACCTCTGCGCATGTTTACTGTTTTTTGTAACGTTAATTAAGTATTTTAGGGAAAAAAGTGTCCGAGCCGCCACCAGCGAGAGTTGCTAGCCACACTCTGAGGCCAGGAAAAATTTGGTTGTGAGAGCCCCTGGGCTAGATGATCGTGATGATCCCTTCTGACCTTAAAGTCTGTGAGTCTAACCAAAGACAGACACAGAGAGGAAAAGCGCAGTGCGGTGGGTTTATCGCTAGGACCCAGGAGCAGCTGGGAGTCGGCTCTGGGGGGAGTGATCGCTGGGCTCAGGCAGATCGATCAAAGGGGCCACTCTGGTATCACCTTGGGTTCAGGGCCGGCTATTGTGGCTGGGGTTTAGGGTGTGGGACAGTAGGTCTCTAGTGGGTCGGGGGGGTGCTGTGCAGTGGGGGTTGGGGAGATCTGTGTGTGTTGGGGGGCTGTGCAGTGGGGGAGATCTGTGTGTGTCGGGGTGCTGGGAAGTGTGGGGGATCTGTGCGGGGCACTGTGCAGTTGTGGCAGTGGGGCGGTGGGGGGCACTGGGCAGTGAGGGAATCTGTGGGGAGGCTCTGGGCGGGGAGGTGCAGGGCACTGTGCAGTTGTAGGAGGGCTGTGGGGGGTCTCCAGCGAGGGGGCACTGGGCAGTGAGAGGATCTGTGGGGGGGTTCTGAGTGGGTGGGGGAGTGGTCTGTGGGAGGGCACTGGGCATGGGGGTTTGTGGGGGTCTCTGGGTGGTGTGGCACTGGGCGTAGGGAGTCAGAGGTGTGCTGGGCAGGAGGGTAGCATGTTGCAGCATGGGACTGTCCCGAAGGGGAAGAAGCACGATGGCAGCGCAGGGCCGGGCTGACCAGTGTGTGTCTGACAGCTCCCGGTTTGTAAACAGTGCCCTTGTACTGGGATGGGTGGAACGGGGCTGTCCCTGCCGTGACATGCCCCATCTCCCTTTGCCCCCGGCAAGCCCATCACTCTGAGGACCCTGCCCCCCTACCCCATGTCCCCATTTCCCCCATTGGGGCTCACAAATATGTTTAGCACCAGGCCCACAAAAGGTTAATCCAGCCCTTTGTGGGGTGCAGGCTCTGGGATGGAGTTGGGGTGCAGGAGGGTTGCAGGCTATGGGGAGTTTGAGTGAGGGGTGCAGGCTCTGACCTGGGGCAGGGGATTGGGGTACAGGAGGGGGTGTGGATATGTGGGTTCTGGGAGGGAGTTAGCAACTCAGCACGTTATATAAGAGAAATGAGCTGCAGTGAGTGATTTCATATAGACATAGAAACTGATAGAAGACACTTTTACACATTCAAAATGTGAGAGACAGAGTTTGAGGGAGGGAGGGGGGAGGGGATGTCTGTACAATATTTCATCGCATTCAGTCTCCTGGCTGGAGCAGTAACGTAGCCCTGCGCAGGGCTGCCCAGAGGATTCAGCATCCAGGAGCGGCCTCGGACAGCGTTGGAGCCACGGCGCTGCAGCGCGCCAGGGCCGCTCCCGGACGCGGCGTTCTGAGACACAGGGGCTTGGGGGATGACGGAGGCGGGGGCAGCCTCCGAAATACTCGTGGGGGCCCCTGTGGAAAATTGCCCCACTTGCCCCCCCCTCTGGGCAGCCCTGGCCCTGGCCCTGCAACACTTGTATAAGATACAGAGGAGCTGCAGTGATTAAGCTTTGACAGGCTAGGAATTGGAGGCCTGTGCCTTTAAGACCCCAGTCCCAGGAACCCGCCCTCTGCTCCGGGGCTGACATGCAGCGTCCTGTGAGCAGAACGAAAACAGCCTCTGCCCCCCCCCCCTTAGATTAGCGAGCACAGTGGGTGGCTCATCCCACGGGGTCACTGTCCCCCCCTCCCTAAACGGGGGTTTTGTTCCCGCACGGGGTCTGGCAGCGTCTGCCCCGCGGGCTTAACCCCACCCCTGAGTTTTCCCCTTCAGCCCCTCTTCTGCCGCTAGCTACAGTAGCTTGAGCCCCCTGGCCAGTAAAATTCTGCCCCCTGCTCAGACCCTGACAGCCCCCCGCTGAGATTTGCCCCCTTAATCCTTTTAAGCCCCTCCAAAGAGGAGGCAGCAAATCATAAGCAGAAGTGAGGGCAGAGAGAGGGCAGTGGCTACAGCGAAGGGTACTGGGCATGCTCCGTTCGGGTGCGCATGCTCAGTACACCCAAGTAGGGAATTGGGAGCGAGAGCTGTTTACGTCGTTTCAACCCGCTCCCAGGGAAGGTAAGAGAGACCCCCGTCACCCCCGGGCTGCTCCCAGCGGAGCTGGCTGCAATTCCTGGCCCTGGGCCCAGGAAAGCTGCGCCCGTTCCCGGTGTGTGCGGGGCGGGGGGAGCCGGGCCGTGCTGGGGCTGGGACAGCGACATGTGGGGGGACTGAGGGCGGTGGGAGCCGGGGTGCAGGGGGTAAAAGACCCCCAGATGAGGTGAGCCACCTGCAGTGCTTGCAAAAATAAGGGGGGTGGGGTAGAGGGGCTTTTCCTGCCCCCCTTCCCAGGATCTCAGCTCCCATTTCCCAGGGCCGTGTCCTTAAAGGCCCAGTGCATCGCAGAGCCTGGACAGGGCCCCTCTCCTGTGTAAGATGCTACTGAGCTGCTAAAGGAGACTTGATCCAGGGAAATATTTACAGCCCCGCCACGAAAAAATATCATTGTCACAGGTACTTACTTTTAGTGTTTAAAAGAATCCAGTTCACAGTTTCTATGTCTGTGTAAAGCCGCCCAGCGCTTCATAAATGTGTCTTAGCCAGGGTGCCTGGTCCCCTGCGTTGGACTCCTCTTGGAATCCAGTCTGTGCAGTCTCACGCCTTTAAATTAGTTCATTTTAAAAATATTATTTATATTACTCTGAGCTCTTCATCCTAAACTTCATTAACATTGTGCAGAGGGACATCATTGTGCCATGGAATTCATATTTTTAATAGCAAATAATCATGGTAAATATTAATAGTTGCTAGTAGCTTGGCAATCACATCTCAGGGTAACACTGTAACAGTTCCTGTTTCTATTGCACTATTGTAATTTGAGTTCAGTGCTGACTGATTTAAATACATACATTTTGTTTTTCTTTTATTACCTTGTTGTTTCTGAACCTTTGGGGCGTACTAGCTTCATGCTTTTACAGCTACCCCTTCCAAAGGATCCATATATCTAGAATGGCCGTACAATCCTGTAACATTCGATGCCACTGTGCACTTCCAGGAACATGTGATATCCCCACCACCACTTGTAACTGAAAATTGATTTTAAAACCTTATTTGTGTGAGTAACCCCCCATCCTGCACACATAGAAGTGCACATCTTACTCTTCTGGGACTTCATTTATTGCATACATCAATGTTGATTTTTCTACTGCATTGTTTATACTTCTAATGGCCTATTTAAAGTTCACAGCCTTTTATGGATGCTACATTTTTTGTTGTGATACATTTCCGGGATGTTCTTCATTTTGACAAATGTACTGATTTGTGCGGCCAAAGTCATTTTTTAAAATGAACTGTTCTATTTCTCCTTTGCATTGGTCAGGCAGGAGGATGCAGTGCTGACGTCACCTAGTTTACCTTTTGTTGAAACTAAAGTGCTTTGCCTCTTTTATGTTTTCAAACTGGGATAGCTAATGCAGATTAGTTACCCCCTGGTATAAACACCCATTGTCTTAGGCTACATCTACACTACAGGGGGGGGTCGATTTAAGATACGCAAATTCAGCTACGCGAATAGCGTAGCTGAATTCGACGTATCGCAGCCGACTTACCCCGCTGTGAGGACGGCGGCAAAATCGACCTCTGCGGCTTCCCGTCGACGGCTCTTACTCCCACCTTCGCTGGTGGAGTAATAGCGTCGATTCGGGGATCGATTGTTTCGTCCTGACGGGACGCGATAAATCGATCCCCGAGAGGTCGATTTCTACCCGCCGATTCAGGCGGGTAGTGTAGACCAGGCCTTATAGACACAGACTATACTGCTGACTTGGATGTTAAATGACCCATTATTGTTCTTGGGCTGAAAACTCTGATACGGATTGTGTGCCTGTTACTACTGCTCCTTTGCCAGGTGTTGCATTTGAATGTCTGCACCCACTTGTGGGGGCCTCATGGAAAACAAGTTGAAGCATTTAAAACTAAAGGAACTAGCAGGGGATTCCACTGTGCGCACGCACACACACACCAATTTCTCTTATTTCCTTCCCTTTACTCATTGAGGCTTGTTTGCATGGTCTGACCCTAAAGGTGTGAAGTCAATGCACCTAAGAGCTGGTCTACACTACGGGGGGATCGATCTAAGTTAAGCAACTTCAGCGACATCAATAATGTAGCTGTAGTCGATGTACTTAGATCTACTTACTGTGGTGTCTTCACTGTGGTGTGTTGACGGGAGATGCTCTGCCGTCGATTCCCCTTGCGCATCTCATTGAGGTGGAGTACCGGAGTGGATTTATCGCGTCTATACTAGACACGATAAATCGATCCTCACTGGATCGATCGCTGGCTGTCAATCCAGCCGGTAGTGTAGACAAGCCCTTAGTTCAAGCGCTTTAAACCCCTGTCTGGACTCTCTCATTCAGAAGTCAGGTGGCCTTAATTTTGACAGTGGCAGTCAGGGCAACCACAGACAAGTTCAGGAGACCTTCCCCCAAATACTGTTAATTATCAGGCCTTTGATCTCTTCCTGAAGAGTTTTAAAGTTTTGTATAGTCCAGGTGTAACCCACATTAGCTTTTCTAAGTCCAAAGAGAAGGAGTGAAGTAGTAAGTTCCAAACCAGGAGACTGACCTGCTTCCAGCCGCCCAGCCTCAGTCACACCCAGTTGCCCTCCTCTGTTTTTTGTCTCTTTCCTGGGCAAACAGGTCACCTGGCCTCCCCCTCTCTCTTTGTTCTCCAACACCTTTGCCTGGCTCCTTGCAGAGGATGGCTCTGGCCACCACTAACCAGGATACAGAGTGTTCAGCCATTCTCTGTGCCCAGGCAGCCAATCTGCAGTCACCCCTGCCCTCTAGGGGTCTCCGCAATGATCACATACCTGTATCCCACCACCTCAATGCTTGAGTAACACATTGGGGAAACTGAGGCACACATACAGTATTCCGAGAAAACATTAAGAACATCCCCCTTCCTCACACCCTGGGATATCTGTGGGCAGCTCGGCACAAGAGCATGCTCGTGGCTGCTGTGTGGGAAGGGTTTGCTGACAATGCTGAGAAGTGTTTTGAAAGGAAGGAGACCCTGACGTTCTTCACATCCGATGAACCCAGGTGCTTCTGCTAAACGTGGCCACATTACAGAGACAGGGCTAGATTCACAATGGCACATAGGCACCCAAACCCGAGGTTAAAGACATAAATCTGGCATTAGGAGCCTAAATCCCAGTTTACGGTCCGCTGAGACATACAAAACTCCTGACGAACCCCCTGGATGCCGAAGCTCACTCAGCAGCAGCTATATTTTCAGAGTAAAAGTACCTCTGTTTCTGCCTCTGAGCATGCGCCCTGCTGCCTTCTCTGGGGCATCTGGACCTAGATCTTGGTAACGGCTACCACTAGGAAATTGTGCTGGCTGCCGTTTGTGCGGTAACGCTAGCAGGGAGCCCTGGGGGTTGGGTGGATGTGAGAGGTTTTGCCTGCAGCCCAGGGATATGTTAATGGGGCTTGACAAACAACCCCAGTGGCCTCGCAGGGACAACTCCATGAGCAGAGCCATGGCTGGAGCAGACATAAAGGGGTTTTGCCTAGAGACCAGTGACAGGTTAATTTGGTCCCGCGAATCACCAGAGGGAACTTGGTAGCAAAGCACTGACAAGTGACACCTCTGTGGTCCGAGTTAGGGAAGCAAACCTTGTAGACCAGGCTCAGGGCTAGTAGCCAATGAGCCTGGTGTGTAGACAAGAGACCATCTCTGCCAAACTGCTGCCTGATACAATCACACACAGAGTCACTGTCACCGTGAAATGTACCTCGTGATGTTCTGGGCAGCCTCTCTAGGAGCAGGACTCCCTCACCCCAAAATCCCTGTTGATATTGGGGACTCTGGACAATTGTGGGTCTCCATAGGAATGCCCCTCCCTGGTATCTGGATGTCTCCTTTCATTGTCCCATTGACTCGATGACATTTATGGATGATGCCCCCATAGTGCTGTGGCCAGGGGACATGGAGGCTCTGAGGGGCAGGGTCTGGGGTAGGGAGTTTTCAGTGGAATGGGTTTATTGGTAGGGCCCAGAAGGATCTGGAGTGGTGTATCTGAGAGGTGAGTTCTTCTTCTTCCAGGTCTTTTTTCTGTTCTTTCTGCTCGGCTCCTTTTTGGACCCCAGGTTACATAGTGAAACTTGAGTCCTGCTTAGCTGTACCTTAACCAATCATTTTACTAAAATTTTACTAACCAATCCTAACATTGTAACAAAATTCTCCATCGAATCATACCCCACCCCCTTAATTAATTTACACCTACCAAAATCAATTATGTAACAGACAGAAACAATCAAAGAACCAGACAGAGATCATACAGACAAACAATAGGGAAGTGGGGACCATAGAGACAAAACTATAAAGAAATGAGGATTTCCCAACCACAACTATTGATAAGTGGTTTGGAATCCTACCAAACTAAGTTTTCTTTAACCATCTTAAGATCTGTTTCTTTATCTGGTGATAGTGGGTGCTATTAGGACAGGGTCTCCTTTTTAACAGCCTGATACTACATTGATTTAATGTAATTTTAGATGGAATGTGAGGATGTGACTTCCTGTTTCTTAGCTCATGGCTCCTGCTCTCCTAATATGGCTGCAGACAAGGGCCGTAGGCCTCACAATATGGCTACAGGAAAAGGCCTTATCCTTACAGGAGCAATCAGTGGAATCCCTCATTCACGGCATCAGGAAGGGAATTGCACTCGATGCAGTAACTGGTCACAGGGATGGTAAGAGATACAAGCAATGGTAGCCCCTCTGCCCCATGGGGTAGGAGAGCATGAGGCGCTGAACATTTTTCCTGGAACTGGTCAAACGAGCGTTGGGGGTGAGCAGGGGACTAACCCCTCAGGGATCAGAAGCTACAAGGCAAATATCCACAGGCACCCGGGCTGCCCAGGGCCCTGGTCTGATTTACGTGCAGGATTCAGATCTCAGCCACGCTGGTGACAGACAAGAGTCACTGCTGGGTATGGCAGGGGGTGAGTGTGGATGGGCCAATGAGATCAGCCTCTGCCTGCTGTTACCAGCTTTGCCTGTGTACACTCATTTATTAAGGTTATTCTTCGGGGGGGGGGAATTCTGTAATTCTATCAATGTACCTCTTGTGTCACTTGTGTTCTCATAGAGTGCTCTACTTCTCCCTGCTGCAAGTCCCCTCCCAATGGAGCTATCCTGCAGGACCTAGGTTCCCCAGGGCTGGGTTCCTCCAGCCCCAGAATCAGACTAACATGCACGCACACACACACACACACAGGACCGGGTTAATCAGCACTCCCAAGCTGACCCCTTATATATCCCTGCACTCAGCAGGCTGGGTTGAGCAGCACCTCCAAGCTCTAGATTTGTTTATGTGTAAACTGATGGCTCAAGGGCGTGTGCCAAAGTTGTTTTGTTCAAGCTAGATAATAGGAACTGACCATTCCAGGTGATGGGTGGTGTTCCTTCCAGGGAGCTCACAATGCAATTAGGCAGCATCAATATTTTGGATACCAATAAAGGATTTATTAAAGCTAATGTTAAAAAAATTACATAACACACAGGTTAAGAAAAGAGTGTGTGTACATCTGGGTTTAGTGCTCAGATTATCCACAAATACAAAGTTCATTTTAAAAGTCAAAGAGAATGAAGTACATAATTAGCAATAACTCAAATATACGGAAATAAATTTAACAATACAGTTTAGATATTAGAATCCGAATACTTGGGTACATCACTCATGAAAAGTTATACAGAGAGTTGTTTGTCAAAAGCAAATATATCAATGAGTGTAAATTGTCTCTCAGTAATTGAGAATTTGCAGGCGTGGATTCATTAACATCTGGAGCAGAGATTCCCCCATGATGCATTGCTTCCCTGTTTTTCTGATCCCAGAGTTCAGTGCAGTTCTTGCCTTGGAATCTCTGGTCTCCAGTCTGTATGCTAATGGAGGTGCCGCCCTGCCCATCTTCTATGCAAATGAGGCTAGGGGAGTTGACTTAATCCTGTCACCCTTGTCTGGAGGGGTTTAGGTGTGTCTCCCATGTCCTTTTCATTGCTTTCTTAGCCCTGGTCTACACTACGAGTTTAGGTCGAATTTAGCAGCGTTAAATCGAATTAAGCCTGGACACGTTCACATGGCTAAGTCCCTTTTTTCGACTTAAAGGGCCCTTTACTCTGGTTTCTTTACTCCACCTCCGACGAGGGGATTAGCGATAAAATCGGCCTTGGCGGGTCGGAATTGGGGTAGTGTGAACGGAATTCGACGTTATTGGCCTCTGGGAGCTATCCCACAGTGCTTCATTGTGACCGCTCTGGACAGCACTCTCAACTCAGATGCACTGACCAGGTAGACAGGAAAAGCCCCGTGAACGTTTGAATTTCATTTCCTGTTTGCCCAGTGTGGAGAGCACAGGTGACCACGCACAGCTCATCAGCACAGGTAACCGTGATGGAGTCCCAGGATCGCAAAAGAGCTCCATCATGGACCGAACGGGAGGTACGGGATCTGCTCACCATATGGGGAGATGAATCAGTGCTAGCTGAACTCCGTAGCAGTAAACAAAATGGCAAAATATTAGAAAAGGTCTCCAAGGCCATGAAGGACAGAGGCCATAACAGGGACGCACAGCAGTGCCGCGTGAAAATTAAGGAGCTAAGGCAAGCCTACCACAAAGCCAGAGAGGCAAACGGAAGGTCCGGGGCAGAGCCGCAAACATGCCGCTTCTACGCGGAGATCATTGCCATGCTAGGGGGTGCAGCCACCACTACCCCAACCGTGTTCTTTGACTCCTTCAATGGAGAAACACACAGGGAAGCGGGTTCGGGGTACAAGGAAGATGAGGATGAAGATAATGTAGATAGCTCACAGCAGCAAGGAAGCGGAGAAACTGGTTTCTCCAACAACCAGGATATGTTTATCACCCTGGACCTGGAACCAGTAACCCCCGAAGTCACCCAAGGCGTGCTCCCAGACCCTGAGGGCACACAGGGGACCTCTGGTGAGTGTACCTTTGTAAATATTACACATGGTTTAAAAGCAAGCATGTTTAATGATTAATTTGCTCTGGCAATCGCAGCCAGTACAGCTACTGGAAAAGTCTGTTAACGTGTATGGGGATGGAGCGGAAATCCTCCAGGGACATCTCCAGAAAGCTCTCCTTCATGTACTCCCAAAGCCTTTGCAAAAGGTTTCTGGGGAGGGCTGCCTTATCCCGTCCGCGATGGTAGGACACTTTACCATGCCAGGCCAGTAGCACGTAGTCTGGAATCATTGCATAACAAAGCATGGCAGCGTATGGTCCCGGTGTTTGCTGGCATGCAGACAACATCCATTCCTGATCGCTCTTTGTTATCCTCAGGAGAGTGATATCATTCACGTTAACCTGGTTGAAATGGGGCAATTTTATTAAGGGGACATTCAGAGGTGCCCGTTCCTGCTCTGCTGAACAGAAATATTCCCCGCTGTTAGCCACGCGGTGGGGGGAGGGGTGAAGTGATCATCCCAGAGAATTGGGTGTGTGGGGGAGGGGAATTAGTTGGGTTTGTGCTGCATGTTAACCCTGAAACCGCAGCCCCTCCTTTTACATTGCAAACCCATTTTAAATGGCCAACCCAACGGGTGCTTGGTATGGGAAATGAGAGCACTACTGTTTGAAACCATTCCCACATGTTAAGAAGGTTAAAAAAGCCAAAAGACTGTGGCTTACCATGGCTGCCTGCAAGCCAAAATCTGTTGCCTGGCACCGCGTGAGTGATCTCTCACACCAAACCGGCAGGCCCTCAATATAAGAGGGAAAATGCGACCTTGTAACGAAAGCGTGCTGTGTAATGTGAACAGCAAAATTTAACGTGAAAGAGTGTACCCATTGTTCTCTAAAATGTGTCTTTTTTAACCACCTCTCCCTTCTCCTCCACCAGCTGCAAATGTTTCTCCTTCACAGAGGCTAGTGAAGATTAGAAGGAGAAAATGGCGGACTCGGGATGATATGTTCTCGGAGCTCCAGATGTCCTCCCACGCTGACAGAGCACAGCAGAATGCGTGGAGGTAGTCAATGTCAGACTACAGAAAAGCACAATATGAACGAGAGGAGAGGTGGCGGGCTGAATCGCGGGAGGAACAGAGCAAGTGGCGGGCTGAAGATGATAGGTGGTGTCAGCTTGCACACAGAAGGCAAGAGTCGATGCTCCGGCTGCTGGAGCATCAAACTGATATGCTCCAGCGTATGGTTGAGCTGCAGGAAAGGCAGCAGGAGCAGAGACTGCCGCTATAGCCCCTGTGTAACCAACAGCCCTCCTCCCCAAGTTCCATAGCCTCCTCACCCAGACCCCCAAGAACACAGTGGGGGGGGGGGCCTCCGGCCACCCAGTCACTCCACCCCAGATGATTGCCCGAGCATCAGAAGGCTGGCCTTCAATAAGAGTTAAAGTTTTAAACTGCAGTGTGTCCTTTTCCTTCCCTCCTCCCCCACCCATCCCGGGCTACCTTGGCAATTATCCCCCTAGTTGTGTGATGAATTAATAAAGAATGCATGAATGAGAAGTAACAATGAATTTATTGCCTCTGCAAGCGGTGCTCGAGGGGGGGGTGGTTGGTTTACAGGAAAGTAGAGTGAACCGGGTGGGGGGGGCGGAGGGCTTATCAAGGAGAAACAAACAGAAGTTTCACACCGTAGCCTGGCCAGTCACAAACCTGGTTTTCAAAGCTTCTCTGATGCGCACCGTGCCCTGCTGTGCTCTTCTAACCGCCCTGGTGTCTGGCTGCGTGTAATCAGCGGCCAGGCAATTTGCCTCAACCTCCCACCCCTCCATAAATGTCTCCCCCTTACTCTCACAGATATTGTGGAGCGCACAGCAAGCAGCAATAACAATGGGGATATTGTTTTCGCTGAGGTCTGAGCGAGTCAGTAAGCTGCGCCAGCGCGCTTTTAAACGTCCAAATGCACATTCCACCACCATTCGGCACTTGCTCAGCCTGTAGTTGAACAGGTCCTGACTACTGTCCAGGCTGCCTGTGTACGGCTTCATGAGCCATGGCATTAAGGGGTAGGCTGGATCCCCAAGGATCACGATAGGCATTTCAACATCCCCAACGGTTATTTTCTGGTCCGGGAAGAAAGTCCCTTCCTCCAGCTTTCGAAACAGAGCAGAGTGCCTGAAGACGCGAGCATCATGTACCTTTCCCAGCCATCCCACGTTGATGTTGGTGAAACGTCCCTTGTGATCCACCAGGGCTTGCAGCAGCATTGAAAAGTACCCCTTGCGGTTTATGTACTCGGTGGCTTGGTGCTCCCGTGACAAGATAGGGATATGGGTTCCGTCTATGGCCCCACCACAGTTTGGGAATCCCATTGCAGCAAAGCCATCCACTATGGCCTGCACGTTTCCCAGAGTCACTACCCTTGATATCACCAGGTCTTTCATTGCCCTGGCAACTTGGATCACAGCAGCCCCCACAGTAGATTTGCCCACTCCAAATTGATTCCCGACTGACCGGTAGCTGTCTGGCATTGCAAGCTTCCACAGGGCTATCGCCACTCGCTTCTCAACTGTGAGGGCTGCTCTCATCCTGGTATTCTGGTGCTTCAGGGCAGGGGAAAGCAAGTCACAAAGTTCCATGAAAGTGCCCTTACGCATGCGAAAGTTTCGCAACCACTGGGAATCGTCCCACACCTGCGACACGATGCGGTCCCACCAGTCTGTGCTTGTTTCCCGGGCCCAGAATCGGCATTCCACGGCATGAACCTGCCTCAGTAACACCATGATTTGCACATTGCTGGGGCCTGTGCCTTGTGAGAGGTCTATGTCCATGTCAATTTCTTCATCACTCTCGTGGCCGCGCTGCAATCGCCTCCTCGGCTGGTCCTGGTTTTGCTTTGGCATGTCCTGGCTCTGCATATACTCCAGGACAATGCGCGTGGTGTTCATAGTGCTCATAATTGCCGCGGTAATCTGAGCGGGCTCCATGATCCCAGTGCTATGGCGTCTGGTCTGAAAAAAGGCGCGAAACTAGTATCTGACGGAGGGAGGGAGGGATGGGCAAGTGACAACATGGCGTACAGGTACAGGGAATTAAAATCAACAAAGGTGGCTGTGCATCAGGGAGAAACACAAACAACTGTCACACAGAATTGCCCCCCCAAAGATTGAACTCAAAACCCTGGGTTTAGCAGGCCGTTGATTTCACGGAGGGAGGGTGAAGCAAATGAATACAGAACAAATCTGTTTTTTACATCTTAAGCTGGCAGACGACGGTGCAGCATGACTGATAGCCCTCGTCATCTTCTGGGTGCTTGGCAGAAAATACTGGGCGCTTGGCAGAAAATAGCGTACTACGACTGATAGCCATCATCGTCATTGGGAAGGCAGCGACTGGGGGACATACGGAGTTTCAGCCACGGCAGTACGACGACGACGGATACCAGTCGTAATACACCATCTTCTACCAAAAGGCAAGGGGCTGCTGCTGTGTAGCAATGCAGCCCCACGTCTGCCAGCCCCACGTGTGCCAGCACCCAGATCGCCGATGAAGGCTACCAATCATACTGCACTGTCTACTGCCAAAAGGCAATTAGCTGCTGCTGTGTAGCAATGCAGTACCACGTCTGCCGGCAACCAGATGACATATGGTGACGGTGAGCTGAGCTGAGCGGGCTCCATGCTTGGCGCGGTATGTTGTCTGCACAGGTAACCCAGGTAAAGAGGCGCGAATCGATTGTCTGCCGTTGCTCTGACGGAGGGGGAGGGGCCTGACGACATGTACCCAGAACCCCCCGCGACACTGTTTTGCATCATTCAGGCATTGGGATCTCAACCCAGAATTCCAATGTGTGGCGGGAACTGTGGGATAGCTACACATAGTGCAACGCTCCGGAAGTCGACGCTAGCCTCGGTACTGTGGACGCGGTCCGCCGACTTAATGCACTTAGAGCATTTTATATGGGGACACACAATCGGTTGTATACAACCAATTTCTATTAAACCGGCTTCTATAAATTCGACCTAATTTCGTAGTGTAGACATAGCCTTATAAATCTTTCTTCTGACTTGGTTCAAGCAGAGGCTTGGGGGGCGGGGTCCTTGATGAGTCAGACAGGCTGGATACTGTGCCCTGGTTAGCTAACACTGCCTGTCCCTGGGGGCTGGGGGCAGAGTCCAGGGCAGCTCGTTAATCAGGTGTTGCCACCAGAGGGCTCTGGTTATTGCTAAGGGAGTGGAGGAGGCAGGTGTGTGTCTCTCTCTGCTCAGGATATTAGAACTCTGGAGTTGAGCTCCCTGGGTCCGAAGCTGCTGCCTCCGGTATTTTGACCTGGGAGCCCAAACCTAGAAGCTGCTTCTTACCCAGCAGAGGAGAGACCTTTGTTAATTCCCCTCTGTGCCCAGCCCAGGTGGGGACTTGCTGCGGTGGCTGGAACCAGCCCCTGGGGCAGCCCCGGGTTCTGCCCACAGCAGCCCCTGAGCCGCAGCCTGCAGGTGATGGAGAGACCTGGGTGTAAAGGGCTGGGACTGGGCAGGAAAGTGACTCTGCACAAAGGGCCCCTTTCAGGGACTGGCTGGTGAGTTTGGCCTACATGGGGAGGGGGCTCCCTCGGAGAGTCCCAGAGCTGCTGCCCCCATGGACACAGCCAGGTTCAAACCCCTGTTAGCAGTGGCAGTGACTGAGCTGCCTAATGAGAGCAGAGGCCTAGGACAATGGTGCAGTCGCCAGTTCTCCTAATGGAAAATGATAAAAAGGGAGAGAGGAGAGACTGGAAGGGGAAACCAGGAGCAACAAAAGCGGGAGGGAGGTTCCCAGATCCCAGACCTGCCCAGATCCATTCCCTGCATCCCTCTGGGAACAAGGGGAGGAGCTGAGAGAGGAAAAGCCAGTTCCTGACTCGGCTGAACACCGCACTACTTGGGGGGGGAAGGGGAGAGTTAGAGGGGTGACACGACAATGTCAGGGGGAATCCCCCACGGTGGCTCCTTTGGTTCTGCTCTTTTTCCGGCATTGGGCTCAGAGATTCTCTTATGGGGAGAGTTTAAAAGTGCCCCATGGGGTTTAGTTCTGCTGGGAGGGCCCTGGCCTGGGTGGTAATGAACTAACTGGGTTTCTTTCCAGCGTGGCAGAGTCCAGAGCGTCTGTCTGCAAGGAGAGAACCTGGGGGGAATCGGGCTGTGACATGCACTCAAGCCCCTTCTGAAACCTTCCCAATCGCCCTGACAGGCTGAGGAATCACATCCAGATTTCACTCGAGATCGTCCCGTCTTCCAGGAGACAGGGAAGGGAAATGGCTGTGTTGGAGTCAGCTCAGGTAGGGGATTTTCAGGGAGCTGCTGGACGGCGGGACGGAGAGGCAGGGAGGAGACAGGGTGTGATAAACCTGCTGATTTTCTGAGTAGGAGGGGGCATACCACCATTTGTCAAAGAGGTCATAACCCTCCTGGGCAGTGCTGGGAACATTTTCCAGACTCCCAGTGCTGGACCCTGAACCCACTGGCCAGAGGCTGCTGTGAAATACGAAGGGAAGCTTTTGGGTTTCCTGTCCCTGTCCCTGGCTCAGTGCTCTGCTTCCCATATCAGCCTGTGGCTGGCAAGTGTGCGGTAATTGGTAAATGAGAAGACCCTGCCCTCCTCAATCTGCTGGGGGGGGACAAGGAAGTCTCACCTTCTCCCCGCCTCATGAAGACTCCTGGCACTCTGAGCAGGGTGGGGGTGGGATTCTGCTACTCTGGTCCTCCCAGAGCTTCCAAGAAGTTTTTTTCTTTCTTCCTCTCCTGTGACTAGTGGGTTTGTAGCTCGGGCAGCAGGGGCTGAGTGGGGGTCTCTTGTTGTTTCAGTTGCCGGTGACCTTCGAGGATGTGGCTGTGTATTTCACCCAGGAGCAGGAAGCTCTGCTGGACCCCAGTCAGAGAGCCCTCTACAGGGACGTCATGCAGGAGAACTATGAGATGGTGACCTCGCTGGGTAAGGGATTCCTGTCCCCTCGGTTATTAGAAGCCATGAGGTCTTCATTTCTGACTCTGGTCAGGTTCTTCCCTGGTCAGTTAGATTGGATGGGAATGGGTTCCATAATGCGCAGCTGCCATGTGAGAGAGACTTTCATTGGGATATGGGCATCAAAACCTAATGGACATGCGAAACCATGCCCACCCCTCCAGCATTTGGGGGGGGAAGGGCAGAAGTCATTCATTGTCCTGTCTGTATTGTTTCTTACTGATGCACAAAATCCCTCTTCATTTCCCTTCTTGGGAATAGCTCCAGCCCTTGGGAAGACTCTGGGCTCTGCAGATTTAGAAATAGGAAATGGTCTAACTCCAGAGCTGTGTGCGCGTCAGCAAGGCCCAACAGCACATAGATCCTGGGAATTCCTTGTGAGGGCGTAACAATTCCCCCCACCTCCCCAGATGTCTGCTTCTCCCAAGAGGGCTCAGTGATCATGTTCCCGTCCTGTTAGATTCCATGTTCCCTCAGCAGATCATTGGGAGAGGTACCACTCACAGAATGCCCTTTGTGACAGACACTCTTCCAATCCTCCATGCGCCCTGACCGTGCCTCTTTTCACCCCTTGTGCAGGATTTCCCATTCCCAAACCTGAACTGATCTACCACCTGGAACGAGGGGAAGAACTGTGGGTCCCGGATCTCCAGGCCTGTGAGGAAAGAGAGATCCTGAGAGGCAATTGCACAGGTGAGGACTGAAACAGAAACCATCTGGTGAATGAAGGAAAAAGTTGAGAATCCCAAAAATATGCTGTGAGTAAGAGCCCTTAGTTCTTCCTCACCTCAGCCGGGCTGTAGTCAACAGATACCATTCACGGCTTTCCACCCATCCTGTTAGCTGCAGGAGTTTCCTTCCCAACTTTCCATCCCTGGGAGTGTTTGGGTGGGATCTGGATGCAAAATCCAGTTGCTCAGTCTTCACAATGTTAGCGTGTTGGGTTTTTTCTTGGTGCTATTCCTCTTTCTCCCCAGCACAATGACTCCTGTCTGGATTGTCTCTTTCTCCCAGCAGGTGATGAGACAGTGGATGAGAAGAAGGATGGGAATCATCATGAGGAAGTTCCAGGGCAAGTGGAACCACAGGGGACCTTTGTGGGAAGAGCTGAAGGGAGTTTATCCCAGTGCTTGGAAGAGGGAGAAGCCTGGGGAAATTGGCACAAGTCAGAGAGGCGACTGAAAAACCACCCAAGGAAGAAAGTGGATGAATCTATTATATGTGGGGGAGGAGACAAGGATCCCACAGCCCAGC
The DNA here is from genome assembly GCF_028017835.1 of Emys orbicularis. Lineage (NCBI taxonomy): Eukaryota > Metazoa > Chordata > Testudines > Emydidae > Emys > Emys orbicularis. The sequence continues at coordinate 9,357,107 of NC_088695.1, read as the reverse complement.
AGACCAATCCCAAGGAAGAGAAACCCTATCAGTGCCTCGAATGTGGAAAAGGGTTCATTCTCAGATCACAGCTTGTGACATATCAGACAATCCGTACTGGAGGGAAACCCCTTCAACACTTGGCCCATAGGGAAAGCTTCAATAACTGCTCAGATCTTAATAACCATGGGAAAAGCCACATGGGAGAGAAACCCTATCAATGCCTCGAGTGTGGAAACTGTTTGAATTGGAAGTCAGCATTAATTACACATCAGAGAATCCATACAGGAGAGAGACCCCACCAGTGCTTGGACTGTGGAAAAAGTTTCATACAGAGGTCAGACCTTATTAAACATCAGGCAATCCACACAGGAGAGAGACCACATATTTGCTTAGACTGTGGGAAAAGTTTCAGGAACAGATCAGCCCTTTCTAAACATCAGACAATCCATACAGGAGAGAGACCCCATAAGTGCTTGGATTGTGGGAAAAGTTTCATACAGAGGTCAGACCTTATTAAACATCAGGCAATCCATACAGGAGAGAGACCCCATAAGTGCTTGGATTGTGGGAAAAGTTTCATACAGAGGTCAGACCTTATTAGACATCAGGCAATCCACACAGGGGAGAGACCCTATAAGTGCTTGGACTGTGGGAAAAGTTTCATACAGAGGTCAAACCTTGTTAAACATCAAGCAATCCACACAGGAGAGAGACCACATAAGTGTTTGAACTGTGGGAAAAAATTCATACGGAGGTCACACCTTGTTAAACATCAGGCAATCCACACAGGAGAGAGACCCCACAAGTGCTTAGACTGTGGGAAAAGTTTCATACAGAGGTCACAACTTATTAAACATAAAGCAATCCACACAGGAGAGAGACCCCACAAGTGCTTGGACTGTGGGAAAAGTTTCACACAGAGATCACACCTCATTAAACATGGGAGAATCCACACAGGAGAGAGACCCCATCAGTGTTTGGACTATGGGAAACCTTTCAGAACCAGATCAGCCCGTATTAAACATGAGGCAATCCACACAGGAGAGAGACCCCACAAGTGCTTAGTCTGTGGAAAAGATTTCATATGGAGGTCAGACCTTCTTAAACATCAGGCATTCCACACAGGAGAGAGACCCCACAAATGCTTGGACTGTGGGAAAAGTTTCATACAGAGGTCAGACCTTATTAGACATCAGGCAATCCACACAGGAGAGAGACCCCACAAGTGCTTGGACTGTGGGAAAAGTTTCATACAGAGGTCACACCTTATTAAACATCAAGCAATCCACACAGGAGAGAGACCCCACAAGTGCTTGGACTGTGGGAAAAGTTTCATACAGAGGTCAAACCTTGTTAAACATCAAGCAATCCACACAGGAGAGAGACCACATAAGTGTTTGAACTGTGGAAAAAAATTCATACGGAGGTCAGACCTTATTAGACATCAGGCAATCCACACAGGAGAGAGACCCCACAAGTGGTTTGTCTGTGGAAAAAATTTCATATGGAGGTCAGACCTTCTTCAACATCAGGCAACCCACACAGGAGAGAGACCCCACAAGTGCTTGGACTGTGGGAAAAGTTTCACCCAGAGATCACACCTCATTAAACATGGGAGAATCCACACAGGAGAGAGACCCCATCAATGTTTGGACTATGGGAAACCTTTCATAACCAGATCTGCCCGTATTAAACGTCAGGCAATCCACACAGGGGAGAGACCCCACAAGTGCTTAGTCTGTGGAAAAAATTTCATATGGAGGTCAGACCTTCTTAAACATCAGGCATTCCACACAGGAGAGAGACCCCACAAATGCTTGGACTGTGGGAAAAGTTTCATACAGAGGTCAGACCTTATTAGACATCAGGCAATCCACACAGGAGAGAGACCCCACAAGTGCTTGGACTGTGGGAAAAGTTTCATACAGAGGTCACACCTTATTAAACATAAAGCAATCCACACAGGAGAGAGACCCCACAAGTGCTTGGACTGTGGGAAAAGTTTCATACAGAGGTCACACCTTATTAAACATCAAGCAATCCACACAGGAGAGAGACCCCATAAGTTCTTGGACTGTGGGAAAAGTTTCATACAGAAGTCAGACCTTATTAAATGTGGGAGAATCCACACAGGAGCTAAACTTCTGTGACACTGGGAGAGAAAGGGTTAAGCAACTTGCATGTAATAGACCCAGTTCAACCTTTAGAGATATGTTAAAAAAGTGTGTTCATGTTAGATAAGCTTGAGCTTTGAAATGTAAACTTAATTTGTTAAAGACCTGGAAGAAGATGGTAACTGTAGTAGTCTATACAAAGCAACAAAGAGTCCTGTGGCACCTTATAGACTAACAGAAGTATTGGAGCATAAGCTTTTGTGGGTGAATACCCACTTTGTCAGATGCTTGTGTTGGGCCTGGTCTACACTAGGAGTTTATATCGAATTTAGCGCCGTTACATCGAATTAACCCCGCACCCGTCCACACCACGAAGCTATTTAATTCGACATAGAGCTGTCTTAAATTCGACTTCTGTACTCCTCGAAAACGAGAGGAGTAGCGCTAAATTCGAAATGGCAATATCGAATTAGGCTAGGTGTGGATGGAAATCGACGGTAATAGCTCCGGGAGCTATCCCACAGTGCACCACTCTGTTGACGCTCTGGACAGCACTTCGAGCTCGGATGCTCTGACCAGCCACACAGGAAAAGCCCCGGGAAAATTTGAATTCCTTTTCCTGTCTGGGCAGTTTGAATCTCATTTTCTGTTTGGACAGCGTGGAGAGCTCAGCAGCACTGGCAACGATGCAGAGCTCTCCAGCAGAGATGGCCGTGCAATCTAATAGAAAGAGGGCCCCAGCATGGACTGATCGGGAAGTCTTGGATCTCATCGCTGTGTGGGGCGATGAGTCCGTGCTTTCAGAGCTGCGCTCCAAAAGAAGGAATGCAAAGATCTACGAGAAGATCTCTAAAGCCATGGCAGAGAGAGGATACAGCCGGGATGCAACGCAGTGCCGCGTGAAAATCAAGGAGCTGAGACAAGGCTACCAAAAAACCAAAGAGGCAAACCGACGCTCCGGATCCCAGCCCCACACATCACGTTTCTACGAGGCACTGCATTCCATCCTAGGTGCGGCCGCCACCACTACCCCACCAGTGACCGTGGACTCAGAGGATGGGATACTGTCCACGGCCGGTTCCTCGTCGGAAATGTTAGCGGACGGGGAAGATGAGGAAGGAGATGAGGAGGACGAGGCAGTCGACAGCGCTTGCACCACTGATTTCCCCGACAGCCAGGAGCTCTTCATCACCCTTACCGAGATCCCCTACCAACCATCCACAGCCGTTACCCCGGACACCGAATCAGGGGAAGGATCAAGCAGTGAGTGCTTTAAACATCTAAACATGTAATTTTAACATAACTGGTCCACCGTGGTAACACACGTTCCCACGCCATGAGTCCAGTAAGTAGTCTGGGATCATGGCACGGCACAGCATGGCGGCATACGGCCCTGGCCTCTGCATGGTCTCCCGAAGCATTCTTCCCCTCTCGCTCTCCGAGATCCTCATTAGAGTTATATCGCACATGACGCCCTGCTTTAAATTAGGGAGGGGAATGTTAGTATTGGGACTGCTTTACAGCCACGCGGTGGAGGCGGCAGAGGGGCAGCATACAGTGATCTTTCCCGGGGACAGCCGCGAGGTGGTGGGACAGGGGCAGAGCTCATGCTTCCCTGATTGCTGCCAGCAGAGAGTGGCCTTGCATTCAGTGCGAAAGGAGCCCAGTGCTACTATTACATTTTTAAGCTGCCACAAGTCTACGGCTTACCATGTTTTCCTGCAACAAAAGTAGAGGTGTCCTGCCACGCTTCTCTGATCGCAACTGCAAGACCCCAGGCACTGAAGGCGAGGGCCGAAAATTCGACCTTGTCCTGTGTGCGCATGTGAAAGGTCCAGTGCATGGTGTTGTTCACAGAGAAAGACTATGTTCTTTGTTAGCAACTTCATTTATCTGTCTCAGGAATTTACTCCCTTTTTCCCATTCCCACAGACACATCTGCGACTGTCTCCCAACCCAGCCTGGCATCACACTCCCAGAGGCTAGCGCAGATTAGGAGAAGGAAGAGAAAGACGCGTGAAGACATGTTTTATGAACTTATGGAGTGCTCACGAGAGCAGGCAGCCCAGACGACACAGTGGAGGGAGAACTTGTCACAAATGCACAGAGCAGTCATGGAACGGGAGGAGAGGTGGCGCCAGGAGGACCAGCAGGCTACTCGAACCCTGCTTGGACTAATGAGGGAGCAAACGGAGACGCTCCGGCGCCTAGTGGATGTTCTGCAAGACCGGAGGCAGGAGGACAGAGCCCTGCTGCTGTCTATCTCTAACCGCCCTCCCCCGCCACCAAGTCCCACACCCCCCTCACCAAAAGTCCAAAGAAGGAGGGGCGGCAAGGGCCGTTAAAACTTTCAGTCGGCCCCTGCACACTGCTGCAGCAATGGAAGGCTCTCGTTCCAAAGTTTGAAAAGCCCTTTCCTACCCATCTCACAGTAGCCCACGTCCAAGTTTCCTCCCCCCCTTTTCATGTGCGGTTCATAATAAAACATCTGTTTCTGTTAAGTACTGTTTCCGAGAGTGTCTTTTAGAGGGGATTCTGTCTGAAGGGGGGGAAGGGGTTTGTTACTTGGACAGGACAGTCACCTGTAGCAGGCTACAGAGGCGGGGGCAGGTCCAGCATCAGGACACATACACAGTACAGTCACCAGTTACCCTGGTCAGTCTGGGAGGCGGTTTTCATGTTCTGGGGTGCGAGGGGGTTGATCTGTGACTTTGTGGCGGGGGAGGGCAGTTACAGATCTTCTGCCGCGGTCCTTATCCTGGATCACAGAGCCACGCAGCAGGGGATCTGTTACCCTCCGCCCCCTGCCAGAAAGTCACTTGGCCGACACATACATGCAGTCCCGCCCAGGACTGCTGGCAGGCTGCGTTGAAACAACCAATCCAGCACTGCGGAGCCTGTCATTCCCGGAGTTTAGAAGCATCATTTGCATCAAAACAATAAACCAGCCCCCCGCCACAGTCTGCGTCCCCGGTTTAAAACATTCCCGCGAAAACAGTAAGAAAGAGAACCTTGTTCAGTAACAAAACGGAACAGATTTTATTTGTTGGGAAGGTGGGGAAGGGGGTATGTAACTTGGAAGGATAGTCAACAGTAACTGGGTAAAGAAACGGGGGCAGGTTCAGTATCTGTGTCCACAAAGTGAACAGTCACTGGAGACCCTGCTCAGTCAGGAACCTGGCTTTCAAAGCCTCCCTGATGCACAGCGCGTCCCGCTGGGATCTTCTAATCGCCCGGCTGTCTGGCTGGACGTAATCAGAAGCCAGGCTATTTGCCTCAAGCTCCCACCCCGCCATAAAGGTCTCCCCCTTGCTCTCACACAAATTGTGGAGCACACAGCAAGCAGCTATCACAATGGGGATATTGGTCTCGCTGAGATCACAGCGAGTGAGTAGGCTTCTCCATCTCCCCTTGAGACGGCCAAAAGCACACTCCACCACCATTCTGCACTTGCTGAGCCGGTAGTTGAATAGTTCTTTCCCTGAGTCCAGTGCGCCAGTGTAGGGCTTCATGAGCCAGGGCATTAGCGGGTATGCAGGGTCCCCGAGGATGACTGTAGGCATCTCCACATCCCCAATAGTTACTTTGTGGTCCGGGAAGTAAAGACCTTCCTGCAGCCGTCTATACAGACCAGAGTTCCTGAACACCCTAGCGTCATGAACCTTGCCAGGCCATCCAACGTAGATATTGGTAAAACGTCCCCGATGGTCCACCAGTGCTTGCAGCACCATGGAAAAGTACCCCTTTCTGTTGATGTACTGGCTGGCCTGTTGGTCCGGTGCCAGGATAGGGATGTGAGTCCCATCTATAGCCCCACCGCAGTTTGGGAATCCCATCTCGGCAAAGCCATCTCTGATGAGCTCCACGTTTCCCAGGGTCACTACCTTAGATAGCAGTAGCTTGACGATTGCCCTGGCTACTTGCATAACAGCAACCCCCACGGTAGACTTGCCCACACCAAAGTGGTTAGCGACGGACCGGTAGCTGTCTGGCGTTGCGAGCTTCCAGAGGGCTATGGCCACTCGCTTCTGGACAGTCAGGGCTGCCCGCATCCGGGTGTCCTTTCGCTTCAGGGCAGGGGACAGCAACTCACACAGTTCGAGGAAAGTCCCCTTCCGCATGCGAAAGTTGCGCAGCCACTGGGATTCATCCCAGACCTGCAGCACTATGTGGTCCCACCATTCTGTGCTTGTTTCACGGGCCCAGAATCGCCGTTCAACAGTATCAACAAGACCCAGTGACAGCGAGATGTCCTGGGCGCTGGGTCTCATGTTCTCAGAGAGGTCGGAGCTAGTGTCCGACTTCATGCCGTCACGGTGGTGCCGTAGCCTCCTCTCATGATTGATCTGCAGCTGCCTCTGGTACAGGTGGAGGAGAAGCTGCGAGGCGTTGAGAACTGCCACAACTGCAGCGATGGTCGCAGCGGGATCCATGCTCGCACTGCTGTGGCGTCCGCGCTGTCAGTAATCAGAAAAGCGCGCGAACTGATTTCCCACCGGCGCTTTCAGGGAGGGAGGGAGGGAGGGCGTGAGTGACGGACGGATGACGACAGGCGCCCAAAAGCACCCTCGACACATTTTTTTACCCAGAAGGCATTTGGGGCTCGACCCAGAATTCCAATGGGCAGCGGGGACTGCGGGAACTGTGGGATAGCTGCCCACAGTGCACCGCTTCCAATGTCGACGCTTGCCCCGTTAGTGTGGACTCACAAAGTCTCACAAAGTCGAATTACTGTCCTTAGTGTGGACACACACGTTCGACTTAGTAATATCGATTCCACATAGTCGAATTAACTAAAATCGAAGTACTCTCGTAGTGTAGACAAGGCCTTGGAAATTTCCAGAGGCAGGTATAAATATGCAGGCAAGAATCAGTCTAGAGATAACGAGGTTAGTTCAATCAGGGAGGATGAGGCCCTCTTCTAGCAGTTGAGGTGTGAACACCAAGAGAGGAAAAACTGCTTTTTTAGTTGCCTAGCCATTCACAGTCTTTGTTTAATCCTGAGCTCATTATGTCAAATTTGCAAATGAACTGAAGTTCAGCAGTTTCTCTTTGGAGTCTGGTCCTGAAGTTTTTTTGCTGCAGGATCTCCTTTAAATCTGCTATTGTGTGTCCAGGGAGGTTGAAGTGTCCTCCTACAGGTTTTTGTATATTGCCATTCCTTATATCTGACTTGTGTCCATTTATTCTTTTCCGTAGGGATTGTCCAGTTTGGCCGATGTACATAGCAGAGGGGCATTGCTGGCACACGATGGTGTATGTTACATTGGTGGACGCACAAGTGAATTAACCGGTGGTGTTGTGGCTGATCTGGTTAGGTCCTGTGATGGTGTCGCTGGTATAAATATGTGGGGAGAGTTGGCATTGAGGTTTGTTGCATGGATTGGTTCCTGAGTTAGAGTTACTATGGTGCGGTGTGTGGTTGCTGGTGAGAATATGCTTAAGGTTGGCGGTTTGTCTGTGGGTGAGGACTGGCCTGACTCCCAAGGCCTGTGAAAGCGAGGGATCGTTGTCCAGGATGGGTTGTAGATCACTGATGATGCGTTGGAGAGGTTTTAGCTGAGGACTGTAGGTGATGGCCATTGGAGTTCTGTTGGTTTCTTTCTTGGGCTTGTCTTGCAGCAGGAGGCTTCTGGGTACACGTCTGGCTCTGTTGATTTGTTTCCTTATTTCCTCGTGCGGGTATCGTAGTTTTGAGAATGCTTGGTGAAGATCTTGTAGGTGTTGGTCTGTGTCTGAGGGGTTGGAGCAAATGCGGTTATACCTCAGCGCTTGACTGTAGACGATGGATCATGTGGTGTGTCCAGACTGGAAGCTTGTTACCGAAATATCGGGTCCACCTAGCTGAGAGGCAATAACAGCCAGACAGGGATAAGGAAAAGGTTGCTTTATTCTGCAGGAGAAAGGAGAGCTTTGCACCTTGGTATAAAAACTTTGTTTTACACACATTTTATTGATTTTTTTTATACACATTTAGACAAAGGCCTTTGCCGTGTTAACACTTGATTGGTGGTTGCCAGACCCGTGCTTCTGCTATCTGGTCAGTGAAAACCAGCTTGGGGCTAGTTCCCTCTGCCTCAAGGCAGAGGAGAGAAGACAGTTCAAAAGTTCAGGATGCTGTGTACTTGAGGTATCTGCTTCCCCCTAATGGCTGCTGGCTGCCATAAAGGCTGCTAGCTGTTAAGGAGGGTCACTAGTAACTTTTACAGTCCCCCCTTCAGGCCTGACAAGCTCACAAATGAACGGCAGGGCTGCTAGGGTCTTTGGGTAGCACTTCTTTTATCTGTGAGAAAAGAAACCTAACACATTTCATTAATGCCTGGCAGTGTTTTGCAGATTTGTCCAGCACGTAAGTCCTGGACCTTTTTTTTATATTTGTTATATTGATTTTTTTTAACTTATGCCCATTCAGTTTTCCGTATTACTTGTAAGGAGAGTACTTCAGAGAGATTTGCAGGTACAGCCCACAACCCTATTCCTTCCTCAGAGCGGGTTTTGTGACACAGCCAACAATCAGACAAGTGTTCCAAAGTGGCCATTCACTGAAGAGGTTTAGCGGCTGGGTGTGGGTTAGCTTGTACAAGGGGCAGACCCAAAAGTAATAGCCACTGCAGCACCGTCTGAGAACCCATAGTTATAAAGTCTTAGGACTTTGTTTGCCGGAACAGAAGCTTTAGTCCCTCAGGAGGTTTAGCTTTCCAGGTATTGTTTGCTTCTGGCTCTTCCAGGTCGCGGTGGGAAGAGCTGGCGGTGCTCCCTCGAGGTCCGAAGTCGTCTGCTTCTGGCCCCGTCCTAGGGGCTAGCTTGACTCGGGTGTGGTGTATCCAAGTGTCTCGCTTTTTTACTCGAATGGCAGTGTGAGAGGTAAGAAGGACTTGGAAAGGGCCCGCCCACCGGGGTTGGAGAGGCTCATGTTTCCACTTTTTTAATTAGACCCAGTCTCCTGGAGTGATCCGGTGGGCAGGGACATCAGCAGGTAGGGACTGAAATTGAGCTGCATACCTGCTGGAATGGCAGTCAGGATTGTGTGAGAGTTAGGCACCACGTTGTGTCTAGCCTGGACGACTTTATTCACTGCACGTAAGTCTTGGACAAATCGGTATACCGGTTTTTCCTCTGAGTCCATGTCAGGTTTTCTGACTGGCAGAATGGGAGTATTGAAAGGAGATTTGTTGTGAACCAGCACACCCAACCGCAGGAATGTGGTGATAAGACTCCGGAGGCCAAACAGAGCTTCTCGGGGGATGGGATACTGACGAATTCGAGGAATGTCAATGCCTGGCTTCAAGGTTATACGCACTGGCTCTGTCTGGAGAGTACCCAAGTCTGCCTTTGAAGTGCCTCACAGGGAGATGTTTACCTCCTGTCTGAGTCGCTCAGGTAGGATTGGGTCCGCAGGCAGGATAGAGTCCTCTGAAACTTGGGTCAGAACAGCACACAGCTGGGGAAGTTGGGTTTGAGGCAACCGAAGAATGATTCTGTCATTTGAAAAGAAAATCTGAGCACGTAGTTTACACAACCGGTCTCTGCCTAAGAGGTTAACTGGGGAATCCGGGGCTAGCAGAAAGGCATGGGAGGCGGAGACGCCAGAGATTTCTACAGCAGCCTCTGGTAATACAGAACAATCAAAAGGCTTTCTGCCTATACCCATTACCGGAATGCTTTTATCCGTGAGGCTTTCTCTTTTTGGCTTGGCAGTAACAGTAGAAAGGGCAGCCCCTGAATCCAAAAGACAAGAATAGGTGGTTCCTCCCAATGTTAGGCGAACCTGGGGGTCTGTGGAGGAACAAACATAAGTACCCGCTCTTTCTCTTCCGTGCGCAATAGGCAATCTAAAAGTTGGCCCACGTCTTGCCAATCAGGATTATGAGACTGAAAAATGGCACGGAATCGCCTGTGAACGATGTCCGGGTCGTCCCTAAGGCGAGGCGTAGTGGTTTGCCAGTTCATAAGGTCTGCAGTGGTAAAGGGGACATGAACATAACGGTCTACAACATTCACATCCATTGTAGGGACTGGGATGGTCTGGAGGGGTGCTTGGATATTAATTACCTTTTCCCCATAGAGTGCCCCCTTCCTTGTATGGGACGGACTAAGGATGGGAACAGACAGGAAAGTAGTGTACCCGCTGCTGGTGGCTCCACTAGTTGATTTGCTGACCTGCATTGTGGCGTCCTCAATCTTTGTTGGCGGGATCTGTCTCGGTAGAACTGCTGTCCCGGGCTCCGTTGAGGAGGGTACCGGGTCCGCCGCAATTGGTAATGCTGCCGCCGGGGGTGGCTGTGGTCTAGGGCAATACATGGGGGGATATCCTCCCAATAATCAGCTTCGTGAGGGGCAGAAGCTTTCGGGAATAGAGGGGCCTGAATCTGTACCTTCTTCAAGTGACGATGAGCCTCATCGTCCCACAAAAACCAATAGTCCGTTTGCCCTGGCGCTTGGTTTTCCAATGTCAGGCGCAAGGGGGTTAAATGGGTAGGAATATCAAAGGAGCCATACTCGGGCCATGCAGTCCCCAGGCCTGGCCAATCCTGGGTGCAAAGTTGTAAAAAACGCTTCCTTGACATCCCCTTTTGAACACCGGGTAAGGGCCATTTGCTTAACATATAATTCAAAGGACTATCCTTAGAGGGTTTTACCAGAGACCCACCCATCTGCCTGCTGACACTCTAACAGGGAATTACACAGAGAACAGAGGGAATTATGGCCTAATAGGATTCTATTACAGGAATTGTACTAATACTGACTGCTACAGGGGACGGGACAGAAGGATCCCAATTCGACCTCAGAGCTTCATCGCACACGATGGCTTTTACTCTGAGGAATTACGAATGAGAGGCTCAGTTCCGTCCACACACCTAACGCCCAAATGTATAAGACAGAAATTCGTTAACCAGACCAGAACCAGATAGTGTCTCCTTATCCTATTAGGACTCACCTTATCGGAGCACGAACCCCAGGGGCAGCGGTGAAGCAGAGAAAAGGGGCGAAACACCCCGTTGGCGCCGTTCCCAGTTTGCCGCAGCCGTCTGGAGTCCAATGTCCGAGCTAGGAGAGTCCCATCTGGGTCGCCAGAAACTGTTACCGAAATATCGGGTCCGCCTAGCTGAGAGCCAATAACAGCCAGACAGGGATAAGGAAGAGTTGCTTTATTCTGCAGAAGAAAGGAGAGCCTTGCACCTTGGTATAAAAACTTTGTCTTACACACATTTTACAGATTCTTTATACACATTCAGACAAAGGCCCTTGCCATGTTAACACTTGCTTGGTGGTTGCCAGACCCGTGCTTCTGCTATCTGGTCAGTGAAAACCAGCTTGGGGCTAGTTCCCTCTGCCTCAAGGCTGAGGAAAGAAGACAGTTCAAAAGTTCAGGATGCTGTGTACTTGAGGTATCTGCTTCCCCCTAATGGCCGCTGGCTGCCATAAAGGCTGGTAGCTATTAAGGGGGGTCACTAGTAACTTTCACAAGCTGGAGGCATGAAGGTAGACATAGCGGTCAGTGGGTTTTCGGTATAGGGTGGTGTTAACATGACTGTCACTTATTTGTACCGTGGTGTCTAGGAAATGGACCTCCCTTGTAGATTGGTCCAGGCTGAGGTTGATGGTGGGGTGGAAACTGTTGAAATCATGCTCCAATACTTCTGTTAGTCTTTAAGGTGCCACAGGACTCTTTGTTGCTTTTTACAGATCCAGACTAACATGGTTACCCCTCTGATACTTGTAGTAGTCTGTGTTTGCCTTTATCTTGTTAGAGGTTACCAATGGAACCAAACAGTTCCTGTCTAGGGCTGTATTCTGTTAATTCAGAGATCAAAAGGGAATAATAACATTTAGATGAAACTTGGGTGTAATAATGTCATTGCATGTCTCTTTAAAGTTTGTGGTAAACTGTCTATGAACTTCTTTATGGATAATTACCTTATGTTAATCCATGTAGTTAATTACTGGTGATGTTTAGGAAATAGAAGGTTACTTCAAAAGCCTAGTGAACAATAGTTCTCCCAAGGACTGCCTGCTAATGAGAGGCTGCAAAAATCTGTATAAAAACTCTTGGGACCTGATCCTTTTCTCTCAGATCTTGTTAAGCTTTATTCAGAGGAAGTTTGAGTCATAAGATGGAGATCTCCAGTCCCATCTGGACTGCCCTGATATCGAACATTTTTACATGGGACTATAACCTCATGAAAGGATTCTGAAAAGGACTCTTTACAATTCTAAAGCACCATCTCTGCAGTGAAACTGACCTAAGGACTCTATTCATATCTGTATGTATAATGATCTTTTAACCAATACTCTCACTCTCTTTTCTTCTTTTAATAAATCTTAGTTTAGTTAATAAGAATTGGCTGTAAACGTGTATTTGGGTAAGAACTGAAGTATTCATTAACTTGGTGAGTAATGCGGCAAACAGCAGAGGCCAACAGTGGGAGTTTGCCTGGGATCTGTCAGAGAGGAGGTACGCTAAGTGCTGCATTGGGGGGCTGTGCTGGTGAGTATCTGAGTGTCTGCTGCAGGGGACAGTTTGTCAGTTTGACCATGTGCTTGAGTGTTTGTTTGAACAGAGTGAATTGGGAGTGCTTTGTTCCAGGTGGGCCTTGAGTGGGCCTGACTGTTATAAAAAGGCAGTCAGCAGCGAACCAGCTGAGCGGCGAACAGCGGAGGCTAGCAGAGGGATTTTGCCTGGAAGTTCACCTCGGGAGAGACCACTGAGGCTTGCATCTTGCAGGCTTCCGTGAGTTGCTGCAAGAGCTGAGGAAGCTCTTAGAAGGAAGCAATTATGGAAGGTGAGCGTTCAGTTGTTGTAACCTGCACAAGTTGTGCCATGTTTGTCTTTCTTCCATAGGACAGAAGCGACAAAGTGCAAGCTGGTCTCCATATTGGAAGAGAAGGTTCTAGGTCTGGAGAAACAAGTATCGACCCTGCGTTGCATACGAGAAAATGAAGATTTCCTGGACAGACGTCAGGATATGCTTCTACGGGCACAACGTTCTGAAGATTTGGAGCAGGCTGCCCAGAGGGGACAGAGGGACGGTGAAGAAATTTGGCAGCATGTGACCTCCAGAAGAAGAAAGAGGAGCGTTCATGTACCAGCAATGGAGATACAGGTGAGCAACCGTTTTCATGTTCTCTCCACAGGTACTAATGCGGAGAGTGGAGTAGATGATACATCTGAGGGAAGGGAGCAGAAGGAGGCTCCACCGATTGGAAGGCAGAAGATGCACTGTCCTAGGGATGGGGGTGCTCCCAAGAGAAGGAAGAGGGTGGTGGTGGTCAGGGACTCCCTTCTCAGGGGGGACTGAGTCATCTGTCTGCCGCCCCGACCGAGAAAACCGAGAGGTCTGCTGCTTGCCAGGAGCTAGGATTCACGATGTGATGGAGAGACTGCTGAGACTCATCAAGCCCTCGGATCGCTACCCCTTCCTGCTTCTCCACGTGGGCACCAATGATACTGCCAAGAATGACCTTGAGCGGATCACTACAGACTACGTGGCTCTGGGAAGAAGGATAAAGGAGTTTGAGGCGCAAGTGGTGTTCTCGTCCATCCTCCCTGTGCAGGGAAAAGGCCTGGGTAGGGACCGCCGAATTCTGGAAGTCAACGAATGGCTACGCAGGTGGTGTCAGAGAAGGCTTTGAATTCTTCGACCATGGGATGGTGTTCCAAGAAGGAGGAGTGCTAGGCAGAGATGGGCTCCACCTAACGAAGAGAGGGAAGAGCATGTTCGCAAGCAGGCTGGCTAACCTAGTGAGGAGGGTTTTAAACTAGGTTCACCGGGGGAAGGAGACCAAAGCCCTGAGGTAAGTGGGGAAATAGGATACAGGGAGGAAGCACGGGCAGGAGAGTGCAAGAGGGGAGGACTCCTGTCTCAGACTGAGAAAGCGGGACAATCAGTGAGTTCTCTTAAGTGCCTATACACAAATGCAAGAAGCCTGGGAAGCAAGCAGGGAGAACTGAAAGTCCTGGCACAGTCAAGGAACTATGATGTCATTGGAATAACAGAGACTTGGTGGGATAACTCACATGACTGGAGTACTGTCATGGATGGATATAAACTGTTCAAGAAGGACAGTACAGGGCAGAAAAGGTGGGGGAGTTGCATTGTATGTAAGAGAGGAGTATGACTGCTCAGAGCTCCGGTATGAAACTGCAGAAAAACCTGAGAGTCTCTGGATTAAGTTTAGTAATGTGAGCAACGAGGGTGATGTCGTGGTCGGAGTCTGCTATAGACCACCAGACCAGGGGGATGAGGTGGGCGAGGCTTTCTTCCGGCAACTAGCAGAAGTTACTAGCTCGCAGGCCCTGGTTCTCATGGGAGACTTTAATCACCCTGATATCTGCTGGGAGAGCAATACAGCGGTGTACAGACAATCCAGGAAGTTTTTGGAAAGTGTAGGAGACAATTTCCTGGTGCAAGTGCTGGAGGAACCAAATAGGGGCAGAGCTCTTCTAGACCTGCTGCTCACAAACCGGGAAGAATTAGTAGGGGAAACAAAAGTGGATGGGAATCAGGGAGGCAGTGACCATGAGATGGTCGAGTTCAGGATCCTGACACAAGGAAGAAAGGAGATCAGCAGAATACAGACCCTGGACTTCAGAAAAGCAGACTTTGACTCCCTTAGGGAACTGATGGGCAGGATCCCCTGGGAGAATAACATGAGGGGGAAAGGAGTCCAGGAGAGCTGGCTGTATTTTAAAGAATCCTTATTGAGGTTGCAGGAAAAAAACATCCCAATGTGTAGAAAGAATAGTAAATATGGCAGGCAGCTTGGCTAAACAGTGACATCCTTGCTGATCTTAAACACAAAAAAGAAGCTTTCAAGAAGTGGAAGATTGGACAAATGACCAGGGAGGAGTATAAAAATATTGCTCAGGCATGCAGGAGTGAAATCAGGAAGGCCAAATCACGCTTGGAGTTGCAGCTAGCAAGAGATGTTAAGAGTAACTCAAGGAAAGTTTGGGCCCCTTACTGAATGAGGGAGGCAACCTAGTGACAGAGGATGTGGAAAAAGCTAATGTACTCAATGATTTTTTTGCCTCTGTCTTTACAAAAAAGGACAGCTCCCAGACTGCTGCACTGGGCAGCACAGTATGGGGAGAAGGTGACCAGCCCTCTGTGGAGAAAGAAGTGGTTCGGGACTATTTAGAAAAACTGGACGAGCACAAGTCCATGGTGCCGGATGCGCTGCATCTGAGGGTACTAAAGGAGTTGGCAGAGCCCTTGGCCATTATCTTTGAAAACTCATGGCGATCGGGGGAGGTCTCAGATGACTGGAAAAATGCTAATGTTGTGCCCATTTTTTAAAAAGGGAAGGAGGAGGATCCGGGGAACTACAGGCCAGTCAGCCTGACCTCAGTCCCTGGAAAAATCATGGAAAAGGTCCACAAGGAATCAATTCTGAAGCACATAGAGGAGAGGACAGTGATCAGGAACAGTCAGCATGGATTCACCAAGGGCAAGTCATGCCTGATTAACCTAATTGCCTTCTGTGAGGAGATAACTGGGTCTGTGGATGAGGGGAAAGCAGTGAATGTGTTATTTCTTGACTTTAGCAAAGCTTTTGATACGGTCTCCCACAGTATTCTTGCCAACAAGTTAAAGAAGTATGGGCTGGATGAATGGACTATATAGTGGATAGAAAGCTGGCTAGATCGTCGGACTCAACGGGTATTGATCAACGGCTCCATGTCTAGTTGGCAGCCCGTTTCAAGCGGAGTGCCCCAAGTGTCGGTCCTGGGGCCGGTTTTGTTCAGTATCTTCATTAATGATCTGGAGGATGGGGTGGACTGCACTCTCAGCAAGTTTGCAGGTGACACCAAAATGGGAGGAGTGGTAGATACGCTGGAGGGTGGGGATAGGATACAGAGGGACCTAGACAAATTAGAGGATTGGGCCAAAAGAAACCTGATGAGGTTCAACAAGGACAAGTGCAGAGTCCTGCACTTAGGATGGAAGAATCCCATTCAGTGTTACAGACTAGGGACCGAATGGCTAGGCAGCAGTTCTGCAGAAAAGGACCTAGGGGTTACAGTGGATGAGAAGCTGGATATGAGTCAACAGTGTGCCCTTGTTGCCAAGAAGGCTAACGGCATTTTGGGCTGTATAAGTAGGGGCATTGCCAGCAGATCGAGGGACGTGATCATTCCCCTCTATTCGACATTGGTGAGACCTCATCTGGAGTACTGTGTCCAGTTTTGGGCCCCACACTACAAGAAGGATGTGGAAAAATTGGAAAGAGTCCAACGGAGGGCAACAAAAATGATTAGGGGGCTGGAGCACATGACTTATGAGGAGAGGCTGAGGGAACTGGGATTGTTTAGTCTGCAGAAGAGAATTATGAGGGGGGATTTGATAGCTGCTTTCAACTACCTGAAAGGGAGTTCCAAAGCGGATGGATCTAGACTGTTCTCAGTGGTACCTGATTACAGAACAAGGAGTAAAGGTCTCAAGTTGCACTGGGGTAGGTTTAGGCTGGATATTAGGAAAAACTTTTTCACTAGGAGGATGGTGAAGCACTGGAATGGGTTACCTAGGGAGGTGGTGGAATCTCCTTCCTTGGAGGTTTTTAAGGTCAGGCTTGCCAAAGCCCTGGTTGGGATGATTTAGTTGGGATTTAGTCCTGCTTTGAGAAGGGTGTTGGGCTAGATGACCTCCTGAGATCCCTTCCAACCCTGATATTCTTTGATCCTATCATCCTTTGGGTTTGGTAGAACTTTTTATAAAATGAACAAGGTTTTCAGTAATCCCCATCATGTTTAACTGGGCTGTCTGGGAGGGAGCGCCAGGTTGGGTTGCTGCAAGGGAGCTCTGCTTTGGCCTGTGTAGCCCAGTAAGGTATTGTAAAAGCTGTCTTGTTGCTGGCTTGGTGAATCGAAGTATTGGAATATCCACCAATTTTGAGGATTGACTGCCTCATTCTTTGCAGTTTGCCTTAATTGAGCAATCTCAGTATGCCCCCACCCCCCAAGATCATGGTCCCAATTTCATCTATGCCTTGCCTGTGAGAAAAGTTTCATTCAGCGATCGCACCTCATTAAACATCAGAGAACCCACCCAGGTGTGAGGGACCCTAGGAATAGCTTGACTGCAGGAAAAGATTCAATCCGAACTCACTCATCAGTGATCTGCACAACAGAGAGACCTTGAATGCGGTGGAAGCTTCATTTGGTGTTCCCAGAGTATCAGGCATCTGCAAATCAATACAGGGACGTGACTGCTGAGATGTTCTCAGTGAGGAAAATGCTCCAAGTGGAGCTAACACAATGTTGGACATTACAGACTCCTCCTCACAGCAGGGAAATTCTCTCAGGGCCCTGACTAGGGCTGGCCCTGGTGACAAACCCATTTCCTCGTTCCCACACACATCAGGGGCATTTGGCTCCCAAGGATCCAACTGCCCATCGCTGGGGTGAGGATCCAGGAGCAGCCGAACATCAGCTGGTCAGTGACCCTCTGGCTCTGCCTAGTCTAAGCAAACCCCAGGCAGAGGTGGCAAAGTCCCCATGAGCCCCTCCTCCCTGCTGCAGCCCTGGCTGCTGAGCTGATGGGCCACAGGTGGGGGAAGGGGGAGAGAGAAACTCCTCCAGATGCTCCCTCTGCCGGGCTGAACTTCCCCCCCTCTCGCTTCCCCTCCCAGCCGGGATCCCCCTGCCATGGAGATGAGGAGAAGAACACTTGGGCCAGGCCCCACCTTCACTCTAGACCCCTGTCCCCGTCCCCATCCCCCATCTTCCACCAGCCCCTGAGCTGGGCTCCCGCACTTACCTGGAACTGTCCCCTGCAGGGGGAGTATCCGTGGGGCTGGTAACTCCTCCGCTCCCCGAATCCACCAGGACATTGGTCTCTGGGGGATCAAATGTTAAGGGGGCAGGGTGATGGGTTCTGGGGAGGACACTCGGGATTGAATAACTGGGGCTGGTGGAGCTGGGTGCTGGGGTATCAAGTGTTTGGGGATCATGGGATAAGAGGCGAGCAAGAGCCAAGGGGTAGCGAGGTGCTGCTTCTCATCACTCACCCCCTCTGCCCCTTCTCCCTGCCTCCTCTGCATTCAGACAGCACCATTTTCAGAGCCTGGTTTCCACAGGGCCTTTTCTTGTAAGCCTGGATTTCCCACCTCTGCTACAGCAGCATCAGCCTCTGAGAGGGAAGCAGCATTGCCTAGTTGATAGAGCTCTGGCCTGGGACTCAGGAGTCTACTGGGAATAAATGGGGAGTGATCATATCAGCCTCCTAGTGTCTGTCTAGGGCAGGAAAATTGGTTGGGATTATCTAGGGCGTCTCCTTTGTTCCTCCACCCCTTTTTCTAGTCTAAACTGACCCTTAGCAGTTTATTCCAATCTCCCATTAGCAAAGTGGTTGTTAGAGTCACTAAGTGCCCCTATGGAGTGAGATTGTCTCATTCCCAGACATCCTCACATTGCTCCAGATTATGCTGAAAAGCATTTAATTATTTTGTGTTGTTTCTCCCTTATACACCAGCATTCAATAGATTCTAAAAGAGCTGGAGCAGGGATAGTAAAATAATGTGGTGTTTTACCTTCTGTGTTATTGCAGAGGGATGGGTTGAGTCCGGGGGATTCCCTCCTGCCCCCATCAACCTCACACGTCTTTTCTTGAGCAGCCTCTGCCCAAGCCATGGAGAGTTTATCGTTTTCCCATTCTACCCCTCCACCTTCATGTGTGTCATTTACCACAGTGTCCTTTTCCACCATGCTTAGGAATCAGGGTTTGATTTCTTTGATCCTCAGTCAGGCCCCTGAGCACTTAAGATGAAAATGTCACGTTCCTGAAGGGGGAATTCAAATGAACCCCAAAGCACAGTTTGAGCTTCAATCCCTATTGCTAAAGTGGCATCTGGAGTTTTTCCAGCCAAATCCAGATAATTTGTAGATAGGAAGTTTTTGGTGAGGTTTGTCTTTTTTTCCTCTCTTTTTTTCCATTACGATGATGCTAAAACTTTTATCAATAACACAGCCAAATAATGCGGCAGTGCTGAGTAAAGCCGGTTTAGCCTGTTCAGAAGGAAATGGGTAAAATTGTTCTCCAGATTTTGAGTCTTAAGATTCTCTGGGATTTCACTTCATGAACGGGAAAGTGGTTTGTAGCCCACCCTGGTTTGTGGGGTTTTTTCTTCTTTTTGGTGAAGGCTGTTTTGCCACTTATTTTGATATTAAATTAGTTTGACAGGATGTAACTCAGATTTATTGGGGACTTCAAAAGACAAATGATCACTTGCCAGAATGGTCCTTTCTGATTTTCTTTTCACATTTCCCTAGCTTTTGTCATGAGATTTTCTTGTCCTTTGAACAATGAAAATGATCAGTATCTAGCCGCAAAAACATTTGTGGACGAGTGCTGGATATGCACTCTGAGAATCAGAGACTGAAATGGGGAAGGAAGTTACTGCCTGATCCCTGCAGAGATTTGAGATACAATCAGGATGGGGAGAGAGTGGGTGGGTGGACAGGGCCTTGCAAGGGCACTGTGACATTATCTGATTAAAATATGACCATGTAGATCATTGTTGCTACCATTGTTATATAATCAGTGAATCTTATACAAAGCGTGCTGAGTAAGGTGTCAATGGAGAGGGTATGCTTTGCTGAATATGATTATGCTATTTGTATGTATGTACCATTTTTGTATTTGAGATTATGACTACTGGCTGTATACCTGTATTTCAAAAATGTTTGCTCCTGGGTTACACCCACAAGGTTTTTCACCTGTACATCTTGGAGGAAGTATTCAAGTTCAGTGGCCCATCAAAAGAACACTTAACTCACAATGGCAGATGCCCACCTACGCTGCACAGACTTTCCTGTGAACGTTCCATCTGAAGTATAGGTAATGGCCTGTACTGTGAGTGACTGAGTGAAATCAGGCATGGACATGTGACTTGCCCATGTGACTCCAAACACCTCTTGTTACTGTGGTTTTTCACAGTGAGAACAATGGGGTTCCCTTCACTTGAGAGAAGCTATAAAAGGCACTGGAAACATCTCTGTTTTGCCTTTTTCCTGCTCAAACCTCTGGACTATGAACTTATACTAATGGGAGCATTCAAACCAAAGGACTGAGGACTTTCCAATGATTCGGAAGCCACCAGAGACTTGATTTAAGCTAGCAGTTTATTCCATCACTGCTACAAGCCTGAGCCAAGAACTTTGCATTTATTGTATGTATTTGATTCCTTTAATAAATTTTAACTCTCACCTTTCTTTCTTTTTCATAAATAAGCCTTTAGATTTTAGATACTAAAGGATTGGCAACAGTGTGATTATTGGGTAAGATCTGAGTTATATATTGACCTGGGTGTGTGGCTGGTCCTTTGGGATCAGAAGAACCTGCTGTTTCATGAAATTGGTTGTAAATAACCAGTATTTAAGTTCAGAGTTTTTGGTGGTGATATAAGGGCTGGAATGCCTAAGGAAACTGCTTTTTGGATGTCTTGTTAGCCAGTGTGGTGAAACAGAGGTTTACTTTTGTTGCTGGTTTGATATATGTCGTGGGAGAATAATCACCAGTTTTGCAGTGTGTTTGCCCCATTTCTCAGCAGTTTATCCTGAATTTGGTATTTTCAGTTGTGACCCATGGAGGCACTGTTACAGGCACTGTTTGTTCTTGCGAGCCAGAGAGCTGAGGCTGAGAACTGTGAACTCACTTCACATGTCCCGGAGAGAGAGGAAATGTCCTACGACTGCTGTGTGAAGTTGTCCTTAAACTCTAAAGGGCTACCAATGAAGTCCCAATAGGATTGATGTGGAGAGGGGTCGGCGTCTTCCCATTGCTGAGAGGAGGAGGGAGGGCAAATGCCTCTCTCATGGATTGTTAGCGCTTTTCTACCAGCTTTCACTTGTTCCTCTTTCCCTGGGGCGCGTGTGTGGCTGGAGCAGCAATGTGCTGGGCTGGGTATGAAATGCACCGTGTGGAGCTGGGCGTTGGATGGAGATGGGGGGGATGGGATTTAGCTTTTATTTCTTGCTTTGAAAAGAATAAAGTAGAATTTAATTTCTCAAATGCCCACTGTCCATTGTCTTCAATAATGGGGGGAAGGGGAAATGGTCTTTAATGGACTCCGAGGTTAGGGTGACCAGATGTCCCGATTTTATAGGGACAGTCCCGATTTTGGGGTCTTTTTCTTATATAGGCTCCTATTACCCCCCACCCTCTGTCTTGATTTTTCACATGTGCTGTCTGGTCACCCTATCCGAGGTTGTCTGGCTGTCACCCATTGATGCAGCTGGGGAAAAGGCTGCTATCATTCTGGAGTGTATTAACGTGTAGTAACATGCGTGTTGTATGTCAGTTGTGGGAGGTCCTTGTCCCGCTCTGCTCAGCACTGGGGAGGCCTCAGCTGGAGTCCTGTGTCCAGTTCTGGGCACCACACTTTAGGAAAGATGAGGACAAATTGGATCAAGTCCTGAGGAGAGCAACAAAAATGGTAAAAGGTTTAGAAAACCCGACCTGTGGAGGAAGGTTAAAAGCAGTGGGTCTATTAGTCTTGAGAAAAGCAGACTGGGGATGGTCTGCAACCATGCTAAGGGCTGTTATACAGAGACTGGGGATCAGTTGTGCAGAGACTGGGGATCAGTTGTGCTCCATGGCCACTGAAGGTAGGAGGAGAAGTAAAAAGTGTTAAACTACAGGAAGGGAGATTTAGGTTAGAGGTTACGAAAACTTTCAACCATGCGGGTATTTAAGCTCTGGAATAGATTCCAAGGGAGCTTGTGGAATCCCCGGCATTGGAGGGGGGTGGGTTGTTTGTTTTATTTTGTTTTTTTAAGCCCCTAGGAGGTGTTATTTTGCCATCCTTGAGCTCAATAGACTGCAGGTTCTGTCTGTGATGTTTTCTCAGGGATCCCCGGACTGTGAATCTCGTTACCCGCCTGCCTCAGTGCGAGGGGGACGTCCTTCTGCTGAACTGGGTGTCAGTTCCCTGTCACCTCCAGCCTTTAGCTCCCCAGACAAACTGCCCAAGGCTCTGCCAGTCCTTACTTTGCCTTGCAGGTTAACACTAGGCACAACCTTGTCTTGGAGCTTCTCCATCATGTCCTTCTCTAGTGTCCAGCCCCTCTCCACTGGACACTCAAATTCCCAGGTAAGCCGGCCCCAATTAAGCTTTGGGTCAGAACCCCACGCTATCCAAATTTGAATTTCGGGATTGAGAGTTTTGTGGGTTCAAGAGCTGCTGCAATGGCTGAGCAAAGAGCATATGAGGGACTTGGCGAAAAAGCCCTGGAAAATGTGTGTTCAGAAAAGAGGATAAGCTTTAGAAAGAAAGCTACAAATCAAGAACTGAGAAATCTGTTAATAGCCAGTGATCAGGGGGAAGAGCACAGCCCTTACCTGAGGCTACAGAAGATGCAGAAAAAATTAGAGTGCAAAAGGCGACATGTAAGCTGCAATTTGAGCATGAACAGAAGCTAGCAGAGCTTCGATTGCTGGAGAAGCAAAAAAATAGCAGAATTAGAGAAGGAGGCTGATGAGCAAGAAGAGAGAGCTCGTAAGGGGCGTCTAGAGCTGCTCGCTGCTGAACAGGAGACTTGCAAGATGGAACAGGAGACGGCCAGACTTCAGCTCCAAGTAATGGAAGAGCGGAGAAAGTCATCCCCACCTGGTACTCCACTTCCCCCCCCCCCCCCCCCGCCATGAGAAAAACTGGGAAAGGATGTGTCCCATTTACAATGATACTGAGGATATAGAGGAGTTTTTGTCTACCTTTGAACCCTCTGCAATCTGTACCAGATCCCCGAGGGTCAGCGAATGCCTGTCCTGCTGACCAGACTGACTGGAAAAGCCAGGGAGGTATTTAATGACTTGGGGGAACAAGAAGCTATATGAGCGGTTTAAGGATTCTGTGTTAAGGCGGTTCAAGGTTACTCCTGAATCTTACAGAGTTAAGTTTAGAGAGTTTAAAATGTCTAAGGATTGTACTTTTGTAGAATGTGCTCATAAGCTGATGGGTTTTTGTTAAAAAGTGGGTTGTGGGAGCCAAGGCGCATGGGAGTTTTGAAAAACTGCTGGATTTAATAACTTTGGAACAGTTCTTAGACATTGTGCCTGACAATGTGAGAGCAGCTGTGTGTGATAGGGACCCTGAGTCAGTCCTATGGGCAGCAGAGATTGCGGATGCCCATACCCAAAACAGGGCTTGAGAAGGGTGTAAAACCCCAGGGAAAACTAATCACCATTCTCCCCAGTTCAAGAGGAGGGAAGGATTTAAAAGTAAACCTGACTCTTCTAAAGGAGTTCAAGGGGGCCTGGAGGGTAGGAACTCACATCCCAGGATGGAACAGGTTACATGCTATCACTGTGGTATGTTGGGCCACATGAGACCAGACTGCCCGACACTGAAGGGCAGCCCAAAACCAGCAACCTCAAATGCCACGGCCAATGCTAACCCTGTTGTTGTAAACTCACAGGCAAGCTACACAGAGCCCAGCTCTATTGCCCTGTGTGCAAATGCTGTTTCTGTGGTCTCTGAAGAATTTGACCTTAAAACTCATATTACAGCTAAATATGGAAAAAATAACGCAGAGTTTATTAGCAGTGCAGAAGTTAATGGAGTGAGGAGTATGGCATGGAGGGACACCGCAGCAGATATTAGTCTGGTTAAAGCAAGTCTTGTCAGGAAGGAAGATTATTTGCCAGGTGAAGATGTAACTGTTGTAACCTTATCTGAGTATTTTGTCAGGGTGCCTTTGGCTAAAATCCACCTGAAATGGAAGGGATTTGAGGGCACCATGGTTGTGGGAGTAAAAGACACAATCCCTAAGGATATTATGATTGGAAATGATATTAAAGCTATGGTCAGACAAGTTAACACAAACCAGGCACAGGAGAGGATTGATCCTAAGGTTGTGTCTATGGAGGGTTTCTCCAAAAGTTTTTCTTTGGAAAGTAGCTGTTTGGCTGTGAATGAAGTTTCTGAATGTCTATCTAATGTCTCAGAAGTAAATCTGGAATTAGATCAAGCGAAGGGAGAGGAGAACGAGAAGATTTTGGGTGGGCTGATGGCTTTATCTAATCAGCAGTTTGGGAAGGCAAGGAGAGTGGAAGATGGGTGTCCCTATACCTTACCTGTTTCCTGTGTGAAGAATAGTGACAGTGAAGGAAATGTGCCTGTGTCTGTCAGGGGTATTGACTTGCCTATGGAGGAAGCTACCCCAGTCTCCAAGCAGTTGTCTGTGAACAGCCCTGTGTGCTGGGACAAGGGAAATGAAATCCCAAACTGTGTGTCTAGTAAAGGAAAATGCGTCTCCAACTTTTCTTTGTCTGTGGAGCAGACAGAAGGTGCCTTTCAGCCTGTGATGGTTGAGAGTAATTCAGTTGTCTTAGAGTGGGTTCTGGATTCAACTAAAGCCCAGGAAGGGAATGGTCCTAAGTTTGTGTCTGCTGGGGAGAATGGCACTGTAACTAGGTTGCATCCAGTTAGTGTCTTAGCAAAATCCCAGAGACCAGACAATTCTGGTGCTTGTATTTTGCCTGTTGCTCATGTGTGGTTGGAGAAGGGTGTAACAACTCTGTCTAATCAGGGCGATACCCTAGCCAGGACACAAGAAGAGCAAAAAGGTAATTTGGTTGTGGTACCTACTGACAGTTTAACAACTTGTAGCAAAAAGGAAAAAATTCCTAAGCTTGTGTGTGGCAAAGGAAAGGAAAATGCTTCTGACCTTTCATCTAGTGAGTCTATGGGTTTGCCTGAAAGGGGATCATGTAGAAATCTGCCTGATGGGCCAAAGGTGATCCTAAATGTAAGTAAGACCCAGACAGAGTCTGTTGTTGCTCAGGAAAGTGTTCCTTTAGAGCAAGCCCTGGGTGAAGAGGGTAAGGGCAGAATTTCTGTGAGGGGTGAATTGCTGCTTAGAAAAGCTCCTGGGGAAAGGAATCCTCATGGTAATCTGTGCAAGCAGTTCCCTGCAACTGAAGGGTGTGAGAGTGATTTAATCAAGGAAGTTTCAGTTCCTAGCAGCCAGAAATTGTCTGTTGTGAATGGATCCACTGACTTTCCTTGTAAAAGATCCAGTGTGGGTAGCTTTGAGAGAGGAAGTAAAAGTTGTTAAGGAATTAAGGCAGCCCTATGACCAAGTGGCTGTGTGGGGCCAACGTGTTGGGGAGAGACAATGGTGTTGGAACAGGAATGTCTCCGTTCTGATTCTTTAAATGAGCAGTTTGTGCTTCAGGGTCTGAGGACAGATTTGGTTACTGATGTGTCAGAGCAGAGCAGTTTTAGGGCTAAATGCTTGAGGATGCAGGGGAGAGCAAGCAAACTCTTACCCTCAGACTCTTTAGATTTGTGTGGTATCTCTTTAAGACAGAGTCCAGCCTTGGAAATGATAGCAATTACGAATATGAAAACTGGTGGACGGGCTCTGGTCTGGGGTAGTGCAAATTACTTGCCTGGCTGGGAGAGGAAGGACTTGCTAATAGCTGTTAGCACAGAGAGCCCACCCCATCAGCCAGTGAATTCTGTTAAGCAAGAGAAATCAGGGTTTGATCCTGCAGGACAAGGAGGAAAGAGAAAACTGAATTTTGCAAAGGGAAGCCACAGGTTAACCCTAAAATGCCCAAACTCCAATGGTATTGAGCCAAAGGTGTGGCATGACAAACATGATTGTAAATGGACACTTGCAATGAATTTGTTGTTATTGCTAATGGTAAATTTTGTAACAAATGTGTTGCTATTGCCACAAACTGTAAAAATGTACAATGTGCCTAACCTTTTGGAGAATCCCTTGAACACGTTAAAAGGAATACATGAGAACACACGTTATGCTAAAGGGCCTTGTTATACTGATGTTTCACAGTTAATGCCTGTAAACAATATTGGAACTTTTCACAGGGGAAAAGACATTCCAGACCTAATGTGCTGTATGAAAAGGAAGACTGAGGCACACTACCATATTGCTTTCATGGCTAAATGCCAAGATTCCTGTACTATGAAGAACATTAATATCTGCATTTATTTGATGTTAATTGGGTTCCAAACATTTGCCCGAGCTTGTATGGATAAAGTAGCTGTTTTCTTTAGCTCTTGGCAAGATCACATGAGACATACAGGAACCATGCTGCAAGAGCAGATCCAATCCACTATTGTTCTAACTAGGTTTTACCTTGAGTTTGTAAAGAGGTTCAATCATGTTGTTGAACATGACTTTGATAAACCATTTCTGTTGTACACTGGTATGGCTTCTAACCCAATACTAGCTGTAGTGAGACAGAACCCAGGATGGGGAGCTCTTGGGATGCAGTCAGTGATGTTTGTGTCATCCCTTCCTGCATCCATTTTGCATCGGGGGTGTGACGTTATTGACATAAACTGGGACCATATAAATCATTGTTGCAACCAAGGTCCTGTAGTGGCACCCAAATCTTGTATAAAAGGGGTCAAAGGGGGTGTCTAAGACAAGGTTATGGTTTACTGGTTATGATTATGCTGTCTATATGTGTGTATCAGTTTTGTAGTTGAAGTTATGAATATTGGCTCTATACTGTCTGTATGGGAAACTTATGCTATGCTTCTGGGTGACATCCCAGACAAGCTGGGATTAGCTCTGCCTAGCCTGCTTGATGGCCCATTAAGGACCATCAGCTATACAATGGACCCATTAAGAGAAGGCAAATATGCCTTCAGACTCAGCAAAGTATGCAGGGACTGGCCCATGTGACTCCAGGCTCCATTTTGCTGTAATTTTCCACAGTAAGAACAAAGAGGTGTTCTTACACCTGGAAATAGGGTGACCAGACATCCCGATTTTGACGGGACAGTCCCGATTTTAGGGGACTTGTCCCGTGTCCCAACCTTACATTGGTCGGGACGCACTTTGTCCCGATATCCGGGGGACCGCGGCAAGCCGGCGCCACCGGCACCACTCACTTGTTCTTCCGGGGCCCCTGGGGCAGCGCTGCACAGCTGAGCTCCCAGCTGGCGTCCGCCTGCCGGCCGGCAGGACCCTACCAAATGCAGCAGCAGCCCGAGGCACACACAGAGTGAGGCAGGCAGTGAGGAATTCTCCGCAGCTCGGCTGCATGCTGGGGGTGTGTGGCTTGTAGACGCCGGCAGTGGGCAGAGAGACTGAGTCCCCCCCCCCGCCTCCCTCGACGTGACGTGACCTGACCCGACCCGCCAGCGACGCGACCCCCCCTAGGCTAGGAGCCAGAGCGGGACCTGCCTGCTGGATGCTTCCTGGGAGCCGCTCCAGGTAAGCACTGCTGGGCTCACCTGGCCCCCTGGCAGGTCCCTCTAGGGTAGAGTTACCATTCGTTCGGATTCCCCCGGACATGTCCGGCTTTTAGAGTTAAAAATAGCGTCCGGGGGGAATTTGTAAATGTCCGGACTTCCCCCACCCCATGCAGAGCACGCGCTGCTAACAGGGCAGCCAGACGGATGGTGCCACTTACATGGGGCTCCGACAGCCAGAGAGAGCCCCTCCTCCCCCCTGCAGCAGAGATCACTCCCTCCCTGCATTCACAGATCACCAGCCGGCAGTTGCACCGGCAGTCTGGAGCTCCTCCCCCTGCTCTTCCTCCCCGGCACGCTGGTCTGAGCGGCAGAGTAAGGGGGCCACGGGGTCGGAGAAGGGGCAGGGAGGTTCTGGAGGGGGCAGTCAAGAGACAGGGAGGGGGGGGTCGGGCGTTCGGGGGGAGCTTTCTGGGGGTGGGGGTGTGGATAAGGGTTGGGGCAGTCAGGGGGAAGGTAGGGGATAGGGTCCTAGGGGGCCAGTTAGGATGGGGGGAGGGTCTCAGGAGGGGGCAGTCAGGGAACAAGGAGCAGGGAGGCATAGGTAGGGGGTGGAGTCCTGGGGGGCAGTTAGGGGCAGGGATCCCAGGAGGGGGCAGTCAGGGGACAAGGAGCAGGGGCAGGATTGGGGGTCCTGAGGGGGGCGGGAAGTGGGAGGGAGTGGAAGGGGCAGGGGCGGGGCTAGGGCAGGACTGGGGCGGGGCTCCTCCCGTCCTCTTTTTTGCTTGCTGAAATATGGTAACCCTACTCTAGGGGGGCCTCCCCTCAGACCCACTGCCCTCAGCCCCCACCCTGACCCTGTTCCCTCAGCCTCCCCCGCAGTCCCCCCTGTGCCCCCACCCTCAATCCACTGCCCTCAGCCCCCACCCTGAGCCTGTTCCCTCTGCCTCCCCCAAAGTCCCTCCCCTCCCCCCATCATCTCACCCAACTCACTGCCCTCAGCCCCCACCCTGACCCTGTTCCCTCAGCCTCCCCCACAGTGTCCTCCCTGTGCCCCCCACCCTCAATCCACTGCCCTCAGTCCCCCTGACCCTGTTCCCTCTGCTTCCCCCACAGTCCCCCCTGTGCCCCCCACCCTCAATCCACTGCCCTCAGCCCCCACCCTGACCCTGTTCCCTCTGCCTCCCCCAGTCCCCCCGTGCCCTCCACCCTCAATCCACTGCCTTCAGCCCCCACCCTGACCCTGTTCCCTCTGCCTCCCCCACAGTCCCTCCCCTCCCCCGATCATCTCACCCGACTCACTGCCCTCAGCCCCCACCCTGACCCTGTTCCCTCAGCCTCCCCCGCAGTGTCCCCCTTGTGCCCCCCACCCTCAATCCACTGCCCTCAGTCCCTGCCCCTGTTGCAACAGCCTCCCACACAGTGCCTCCCCTCCCCTCCCCCGCCCGATCATCTCACCCTGCATGGATGTGGAAATCTGTCCCGGAATCCAGGCTGTTGTTAGCCCCTGGGGCAAAAGATCAGCAGAGGTTTCCAAAGGGAAGTTTGCAGCCTTTGCTCAGACCCAAACATTTTCACTTAAAAAAAAAAAATATTCAAACCCATCCTGACACCCATCTGCTCTGTCCAGATTTGCTGTTATCCCTGTTGAGGCCAAAGTGGTTTGAAAAATTAAAATCCTTGACACCATTGTGTTGCTTCCCCCTGTGTTGCTCGTTAATCTGATGGACCTGCCGATAATGAATAAAGATGAATGCCCTGGGAGCAATGTGTCAGGCAGACAGTTTGTGAAGTAGGAATGTGAATGCTGAAGCCCTCACAAAATGCAGAGGCTTTTCTTAACCTGAGAACTGAAAAAGAGCCAGATACCCTGCATGGGTTTGAAAGTGACGAGAGCCTAGCGACTGAGCAGAGCAGCATCAGGTTTGAAGTGACGAGGAGGGTCTGTGTCATGAAGTCTGCATTTCCACTGAGGACTCTTCCATCGCCAGGGTAGCGCTGGTGCAGGTCTGCCGCCCGGCACAGCAATGCTGAGAGGTGCCAGTGTAGACCCGACCCACTGCCCTCAGACCCCACCCTGACCCTGTTCCCTCAGCCTCCCCCGCAGTCCCCCCTGTACCTCCCACCCCGAACCCACTGCCCTCAGTCCCTGCCCTACCCCAAATCTCTTCTTCAGCCTCTCCCGTCATCCCACCCCCATCGCTCCCCCTGCTGTCCCACCCCCTCAACTTCCCCCTATTCCAGTCCTGCTCCCCTCTGTCTCATCCTCTCCAGACCCTGTCCCTCTCCCCAACCCCCCGACCCTCCCCAGCCCAGCCCCATTGTCTTCCCCGCCCCGCCCCACTCTACACAGCTCTCTACCCTGTCCCATTCATGCTCCCCTCAGCCCCTACCCTGCTCCCCCCATCCCAGTCCTGTCCCATCCCCCTTAGCCCGCCAGACTCCCCCAGTCCCAGTCCTGTCCCCCTCAGTTCCTCCACCATGCTCCCCTCAGCCCCTACCCTGCTCCCCCCATCCCAGTCCTGTCCCATCCCCCTTAGCCCGCCAGACTCCCCCAGTCCCAGTCCTGTCCCCCTCAGTTCCTCCACCCTGCTTCCCCTGGTCCATCCCCACACATCCACCGACTTCCTCAACCTCCCTCCCCCCAATCCCACAGCCTGGACTCTCCCCCGTCCCACTCAGGACATGCAGGAAAAAGAAGCAATGGGCTTAAATTGTAGCAAGGGAGATTTAGGTTAGACATTAGGAAAAACTTCCTAACTGTAAAGGTAGTTAAGCACTGGACAAATTACCTAGAGAGGTTATGGAATAGCAGTCATTGGAGTTTTTTAAGAGGTTAGACAAACACCTGTCAAGGATGGTCTAGTGTTGTTATTACTCACTCCTGCCTCAGTGCAGGGGTTTGACTAGATCACCTGTTGATGTCCCTTCCAGTCCTACATTTCTGTGATTCACACTGAATTGCCTTGTGCCACTGTCTAGTAGTAGTGGCACACAGTTCTCTGACATGCAGGTTTATAAAATTGTAGTTAATATACAGTTTAGAGCATAGCAGTTTTAAAGCTCTGCATGTTCAGACCAACTGAGCTGAAAATTGTGATCTATAGTATTCAAAACTATTAAGATGTGGGCTGAAATAAAATCAGCATGAATTGCTCAACAATCTCAATGGAATCAGCATTGCGCTGCTATATATTGTAAAACATTACAGTGAAATCTTGCAAGTATTACATTGCACGCCGCCTTGCCCAAGTGGTAACTAAGCATAATATCTTCCTGTTTCAACATTCTTAACTTGTATCCCATAGCTCCTAAAAAAAATTTTTTTTCAAACACTGAATACTGCTAAGTTATGAGTTTTAACAGTTTTTTTTCTTTTAAACCACAGCACTGAATATTATTCTAAAATTGTTTTCCAAATATTCTTAAACTCCCAGTTTATCCCCTGCTGATGTTCATTGTGAAAAATATTGCAGGTCTAATAATAATATTTGGCACTTTTGTAATTCACTGTCCAACCTGTGTTTTGTGCCCTCCTCTGGTGGATTTTTAGAGGATAACTGTATAGCTACCAGCTAAGGGAGTTATATCTCGAACTCAAGTAGTAGAAGCTCATGCTTTTAAGTCTGGATGGCTCGGGTTCAATCTTTGGTTACTAGCTATGATGGAGGTTGCTACACTTATAATCCCTTTAATCAAAGGTTCTGAATATGCTTTGTTGTAGGCAGAGCTAGCCTATAGTTAAGCAACTGAAAATTTAGAATGGGAAGTGTTGAAATGTTGGGAAGCCTTATAATTTTGCCAGTCTGGAACGAACATCCCATCTGAGGGATGGGGGCGGGGAGAGAGGAGAGTGAGACAGGACCAGGAAACTGGGACAAGGAATCCAGAGCGGTAGTGGGGGGCAGCTGAAATCAGATGAGGAGCTGGGGCGGGTTAGACAGCAATAGGATAGACATAGACTGGAGGGGACGGAGAAGAAGGGTCTTTGACTACTAGAGACCACTCCATTCAGGAGCCTGGAATAGACCCAGGATTCCTGAGTTTCACAGTTCCTCTTCTGTCAGCAGATATCTGTGAAACCCAGTGGCAAAAAAAGTGTCTCATCCCCCTATAGAGCTGATCTACCACATATAGGATGACAACCTACTGCCTCTGCCATCACTTACTCCATTAGCTCAAGTGGCAGAAGTCTGTGCAGTGGATCTAAAGGTTCATCGGCAGGGTTGGAGCCATGCGAGTTTCACGATGATTCCACATGCCAGAATTTCTGGGGCAGTTCAGTTTTGATTTTTACAAAAAAACCTGGGGAAATGCATACAGAAATAGGGTGACCAGATGCCTAAATAGGGGAATCTCAAGCAGGAGTAGAGAGGTTATTTTATCTCTGTATTTGGCACTGGTGCAACCACTGCTGGAATCCTGTGTCCAGTTCTGGTGTGCACAATTTAAGAAGGATATTGACAAATTGGAGAGTGTTCAGAGAAGAGTCACAAGACTGATTAAAGGATTATAAAACATGCCTTATCGTGATCGACTCAAGGACCTCAATCTATTTAGCTTAACAAAAAGAAGGTTAAGAAGTGACTTGGTTATAGACTGTAAGTATCTACATGGGGAACAAATACTTAATAATGGGCACTTCAGTCTAGCAGAGGAAGGTAAAGCATGAGCCAACGGTTGGAAGTTGCAGCTAGACAAATTCAGACTGGATATAAGGCATACCTTTTCAATGGTAAGAGTAATTAACGATTAACAATATACTAAGGGTTAAGGTGTTTTTCTAAAAGCTTTTTCTAAAAGCTATCCTCTAGGAATTATTTTGGGAAAGTTCTATGTCTGTGCTATACAGGCGGTGAGACCAGGTGATCACCGGATCCCTTCTGGCTTTATAATCTCAGAACTAGGTACATCAATTCACATGCAAAATTCTCATTGAATTCAATAGGTGTCCTTGCCCTGTGGCTTGTGGTGCGGGCTGCAGCAGGGGCCGTACAACCCCTCTCGCAGCTTCCTAGGGCCCCCTCTCATGGCTCTGTGCACCTGTGTCTGTCATTGTCGTCCTCTCCCCTCCCCCCGCCACGCTCGCCCAATGTGTCCTGATATTTCACTCTTGCGATCTGGTCACCCTAATTATAGGTGTTAAACTGCTTAATCCTGGTTTTTCACTTTGAAATTCTTTTTAATTTACTTCCCTGCCACTGAGTCACAGCTCCTGTCTCCTAATGTGCTGTGTGAACCTTTCCATTTTTAACTTCATCTGATTTACCAATTCAGTGACAGTATTGTTTGCTACTTTCCTCTCCTGTGCACTTACTTGTCCCGTTCTGACAGGCACCAATCTAGGTTTAGGTTTTACCGGAACCTGGCTTTTATCATAGGGTATGTCTACACTACGAGAGTAGTTCGATTTTACTTAAATCAAATATGTGGAATCGATATTACAAAGTCAAACGTGTGTATCCACACTAAGGACAGTAATTCGACTTTGTGAGTCCACACTAACGGGGCAAGCGTCGACATTGGAAGCGGTGCACTGTGGGCAGCTATCCCACAGTTCCCGCAGTCCCCGCTGCCCATTGGAATTCTGGGTCGAGCCCCAATGCCTGCTGGGGAAAAAAATGTGTCGAGGGTGGTTTTGGGTAACTGTCGTCATCCAACCGTCACTCCCGTCCTCCCTCCCTGAAAGCGCCGGCGGGCAATCAGTTCGCGCACTTTTCTGGTCAGTGACAGTGCGGACGCCACAGCACTGCGAGCATGGAGCCCGCTGCAACCATCGCTGCAGTTATGGCTGTTGTCAACACCTCGCACCTTATCGTACACCTTTTCCAGAGGCAGATGCTGAGAAATCGGGCGAGGAGGCTACGTCAGCGCCGTGAGGACATGAAGTCTGAGAGGGGCACAGACCTGTCACAAAGCACGGGACCCCGCGCCGTGAACATCATGGTGGCAATGGGTCATGTTGATGTTGTGGAACGGCGATTCTGGGCCCGGGAAACAAGCACGGACTGGTGGGACCGCATAGTGCTGCAGGTCTGGGATGAATCACAGTGTCTGCGAAACTTTCGCATGCGGAAGGGAACTTTCCTGGAACTTTGGTGAGTTGCTGTCCCCTGCCCTGAAGCGCAAGGACACCTGGATGCGAGCAGCCCTGACTGTCCAGAAGCGAGTGGCCATAGCCCTCTGGAAGCTTGCAACGCCAGACAGCTACCGGTCAGTCGCAAACCAATTTGGCGTGGGCAAATCTACCGTGGGGGTTGCTGTGATGCAAGTAGCCAACGCAATCGTTGAGCTACTGCTGTCAAAGGTAGTGACCCTTGGAAACGTGCAGGTCATCATAGATGGCTTTGCCGTGATGGGATTCCCAAACTGCGGTGGGGCTATAGATGGAACTCACATCCCTATCCTGGGACCGGACCACCAGGCCAGACAGTACATTAACCGAAAAGGCTACTTTTCAATGGTGCTGCAAGCACTGGTGGACCATAGGGGACGTTTTACCAACATCAACGTCGGATGGCCGGGCAAGGTTCATGACGCTCGTGTTTTCAGGAACTCTGGTCTGTTTAGACGGCTGCAGGAAGGTATTTACTTCCCGGACCACAAAATAACTGTTGGGGATGTGGAGATGCCTATAGTGATCCTCGGGGACCCAGCCTACCCGCTAATGCCCTGGCTCATGAAGCCCTATACAGGCGCCCTGGACACTGAAAAAGAACTCTTCAACTACCGTCTGAGCAAGTGCAGAATGGTGGTGGAGTGTGCTTTTGGACGTCTCAAGGGGAGATGGAGAAGCTTACTGACTCACTCTGATCTCAGCGAAACCAATATCCCTGTTGTTATTGCAGCTTGCTGTGTGCTCCACAATCTCTGTGAGAGCAAGGGGGAGACCTTTATGGCGGGGTGGGAGGTTGAGGCAAATAGCCTGGCTGCTGATTATGCCCAGCCAGACAGCCGTGCGATTAGAAGAGCCCAGCGGGACGCACTGTGCATCCGGGAGGCTTTGAAAGCTAGGTTCCTCAGTGAGCAGGGTAACCTGTGACTATTACGTTTGTTTAAAGAGAAGCTGAACCTGCCCCCGTTTCTTTACCCGGTTAATGTTGACTATCCTCTCCAGCTACATACCCCGTTCACCCCGTCCCACCCCTTCCTACCCACGTTTAAAAATAAAATAAATGGAACTTTGTTAATGAACCCCGTTTTCTTTATTACGGGTTTCGCGGTAAACAGTTGAAACTGGGACGCAGACTGTGGTGGCGAGCGGGCGTAGTGATGGAAAGACCGCTTCTAAACTCGAGGAATGACAGGCTCCTGCTCCTAGAGCGGTCCGCAGTGGTGGACTGGTTGTTTCAACGGAGCCTGCCACCCCTCCTTTTCGGGACTCTGTGTGTGGGGGCTATGTGACTTTGTGGCGGGGGAGGACGGTTACAGATCCCCTGCTGCGTGGTTCTGTGATCCAAGGTAAAGAACCGCTGCATAAGATCTCTAACCGCCCTCCCCTGCCACAAAGTCACATAGCCCCCCCCCCCCACACACACACACAGAACATGAAAACCACCTCCCAGACCGACCAGGGTGCCTAGTGACTGCAATGTGTGTGTGACCTGCTGCTGAACATGCCCCCGTGTCTGTACCCTGGTAAAGGTGACTGTGCTCTCCAATTACCAACCCCCTTCCACCCTTCAAACACACTCTCCTCTAAAAGAACATGATGGAAACAGTAATTAACAGAAACGTATTTTTTATTAGCAACAACACAGTTAGGGAATGAAACTGGGACGGGGGCTTGGGTGAGGCGGGAAGGAAAGGACTTATCAAATTTTGGGGAATGAGAGCCTTCTGGTACTCGAGCAGTCTGCAGGGGTGGAGTGACAGTTTTCACGGCCCCTGCCGCCCCTCCTTCTTGGGACTTTGGGTGAGGGGGGTATGGGGCTTTGTGGCGGGGGAGGGCGGTTAGACAGAGACTGCAGCGGGGCTCTGTCCTCCTGCCTCCGGTCCTGCAGAACATCCACAAGGCACCGGAGCATGTCCGTTTGCTCCCTCATTAGTCCAAGCAGCGTTTGAGTCGCCTGCTTGTCTTCCTGCCGCCACCTCTCCTCCCGTTCAATGTTTGATCGATGGTATTGCGACATGTTCTCCCTCCACTGGGTCTGCTGGGCCGCCTCGGCTCGGGAGCAGCCCATAAGTTCTGAGAACATGTCGTCCCGTGTCCTTTTCTTTCTCCGCCTAATCTGCACCAGCCTCTGGGAGGGGGATGCCAGGGTAGGTCGGGAGACAGTCGCAGCTGTGGGATGGGGAAAAGGGAGTGAATTCCTCAAAAAGATAATTTTTTGTGAACAATGAACATAGTCTTTCTCTGTGAACAAGACCATGCACAGCACCTATCACATGTGCACTCAGGACAAGGTCGAATTTTTGGCCTTCGCATTCAGTGCCTGGGGTCTTGCAGTGGAGATCAGACAAGTGGGGCAGGACCGCGGAATTCGGGTAGCAGGCTGACATGGTAAGCCATAGACTTTTGGCTGCTTAAAACTTAAATTATAGCAGTGCCCTCCTTTCCCGTTCAAAGCCATGCCCCTAGCGTTGGCCAGTTCCTGCTGCCGGCAATCCGGCAAGCATGAACTCAGCACCTGTCCCACCCCCTCGCGGCTGTCCCCGGGAAAGATCCCTGTATGCTGCCCCTCTTCTGCGTCCACCGCATGGCTGTAAACCGCCGGTTACAGTTCTGTAAAGGAACAGGCAAGCAGTCCCAGTAGTAACATTCCCCTAATTCTAAGCAGGTCACCACGAGCGACATCACTCTGCTGAGGATTTCTGAGACAGAGAAAGAATGCATGCTGCGTGAAAGCCTGCAAAAACCAGGGCCGTATGCCGCCATGCTCTGCAAGGCAATGATACCAGAGTACTTGATGGTAGCCTGGCACAGAAAAGTTTCCTACCACGGAGGACACAATAAGGCCGCTCTCCCCAGGAACCCCATGCAAAGGCTTTCCAATTACCTCCAGGAGAGCTTCGTGGAGATGTCCCATGAGGATTTCAGCTCTATCCCCGGACATATAGACCTTATTTTCCAGTAGCTGCACTAGCAAGGACTGAAAAGTAGAGCGCCTAGGGCAAACTAATCATGATAAACCGGACATTGTTAGATTCTTTTGCAGTAGTTGCACTGCCAAGGACTTAAACGTTAAGCGCCTAGGGCAAACCAATCATGAAAAACCCATTGTTAATGTTCCCGTTCTGTTCAAAATAAATGTTTACATGTTTACAACACTTACCGACTGATCCTTCCACTAATTCAGGGTCCGGGTTAACGCCTGGGGACGGTTGGTAGGGGATCTCTGTGAGGGTGATGAAGAGCTCCTGGCTGTCGGGGAAATCAGCGTTGTAAGCGCTGTCGACTGCCTCGTCCTCCTCATCTCCTTCCTCATCTTCCCCGTCCGCTAACATGTCCGAGGAACCGGCCGTTGACAATATCCCATCCTCAGAGTCCACGGTCAGTGGTGGGGTAGTGGTGGTGGCCGCACCTAGAATGGAATGCAGTGCCTCGTAGAAATGGCATGTCTGGGGCTGGGATCCGGAGCATCCGTTTGCCTCTTTGGTCTTCTGGTAGCCTTGTCTCAGCTCCTTGATTTTCACGCGGCACTGCATTGCATCCCGGCTGTATCCTCTCTCTGTCATGGCTTTTGAGATCTTCTCGTAGATCTTTGCATTCCACCTTTTCGATCGCAGCTCCGAAAGCACGGACTCATCGCCCCACACAGCGATCAGATCCAAGACTTCCCGATCAGTCCATGCTGGGGCCCTCTTTCTATTCTGAGATTGCATGGTCACCTCTGCTGGAGAGCTCTGTATCGTTGCCAGTGCTGCTGAGCTCGCCACGATGTCCAAACAGGAAATGAGATTCAAACTGGCCAGACAGGAAAAGGAATTCAAATTTTCCCGGGGCTTTTCCTGTGTGGCTGGTCAGAGCATCCGAGCTCGGACTGCTGTCCAGAGCGTCAACAGAGTGGTGCACTGTGGGATAGCTCCCGGAGCTATTAGCATCGAATTCCATCCACACCTACCCTAATTCGACATTGCCATGTCGAATTTAGCGCTACTCCCCTCGTTGGGGAGGAGTACAGAAATCAAATTTAGGAGACCTCTATGTCGAACTAAATAGCTTCGTTGTGTGGACGGGTGCAGGGTTAATTCGATTTAACGCTGCTAAATTCGACATAATCTCCTAGTATAGACCAGGCCATACACTCAGTGGTGGTTGCAATGCGGTGGACACTGTTTCATCTTTTAGTTTTGCTAGGGTCAACTTTTTCCATTTCTCTCCCCATTCTTCAGGTACAGGGGAGCTACCTGAAGCTTGCTGTTGACCACAAATCTTTATAATAGGGGATGGCACATCTCTTTTTTGTAGGTTTTTTACAGCTGTTTCCAATGTTTTATTTTGTTCCTGTGCTGGCACTCCTTGCTGGACTGCTTTGCTGCCCTGCAAGGGGAGAGGGAGCATTCCAGGACTTTGTGGCTTCTCTTAACTCTTTCTTGGTTTCTGTTACTTGCCCCGCCAATTTTGTGGCGTGTTGTCTTAACCATTTAACAGCCATGGTTATAATATGTAATATTCTATATTTTAAGGCTACAGTCTCTGCCCTAGCTTACAAATTCTATTACATGTTTCTTCCCCACTATATTTT
Organism: Emys orbicularis; assembly: GCF_028017835.1. Lineage (NCBI taxonomy): Eukaryota > Metazoa > Chordata > Testudines > Emydidae > Emys > Emys orbicularis. Next base: position 9,319,147 of record NC_088695.1, on the reverse strand, counting down.
TTAAATCCGTATGGACCTCTCTTGCTAGCAACCCGGCACGTCCATACTTTATTACACTGTGGGGATTTTTAGGAAGAGGCTAAGTGGGTTCCCTAGCATGTAGTTTTCCGCCATGTTAGATCACGATTCCTACAGAGGACAGATGGCTTACTTACCAGATCAGTGGTCAGGGTCACCAATGTTGTGTTGTCAGATGTTTGGCTGCGTGTGTGTGTTTTCTGTTAGCGTGCCGTCCCAGCTATGCGCAGGTAGCTGGCACAGCAGACCTCAAGCAAACTGCCCAATGACCACAAAATCTGTTAAGGTACGAAGGCATCTAGCCAGGTCTATTATAGACGAAGCATGGTCCTGGTATCCCACAGACTCTACCGGACGTCTAATGTATGTATGCTTGTAAGAACGGACCCAGCTCAGTCAGTGGCGGGACTGTCCACTGCCCCCTAAGCTGGACAAAGACACTTCCTCTGAGATACATTTGTATACACCAATACGAACAAGTTATGTATTGCCCCTGACGTTACCAGGGTGACACCCTCTGAAGTATTAGGGGCCATGTACATGTTGGTTTGATCAAAACATCCCTATTCTTCATGCTGTCATCCTGACCCTATCTTTAGGATGGGTCAATGTGTTCCTGCTGTCTTTGGGGAATGTGCTGGTATCAAGGTGTTCTGGTACCACCTTTCTAGAATGTGTTTGCGTACATGGCCGCAGCCTAGTACTTCTTAGGTATTTGTGTTTCTTCAATATCAGCCCTGTTCTTGCCAGATTCTGTGAGCAGGGCCTGCCTCTTGCTCACAATTTAACATCGCTTTATATCAGCCAAGTTCTGACTACTTTAGCCCAAGCCTCATACCAGGCCTCTGATACATGGGCTTATGATTCAGGCCCTCTTTTTCCTACAACAGAGAGGGGGCACTGGGCCAAACCTGAGTGGGCAGAGCACCAGTTCCTGAACCAGACCAGCTGGAGCTTCGCTGCCCACATCCAGGTGCCCAACAGGGAGCTGCAGTCAGCGCCCACACAGGGGAACCAGCTGGGAGAGGGACAGAGGGGATCCCGGGGGGGGGGGTGTCAGATATGAGGGGGTTTGCCTAGAGCCCAAGGATGGGTTAATTTGGACCTACAACTAACCGGCAGAAACCAGTGGCAAAGCTCTGACAACTCCATGACCCAAGCGAGGGTAGCAGAGCTGGTAGCTCCAGCCCAGGGCTGGTAGCCAGTGAGTGTGGTGTGGAGACAAGAGACCAGCTCTGACCAACTGCTCCCTGTGCCAGTCTGTTACCAGAGCGAATCACACACACCTGGCTCTCCGTCACCCCTTGATTCTCTGGAACAGCCCTGAGTCTCCCTAGAAACTCCCCTTCTTCCCCCTCTTTGGGATCTGCATTTCTCCTTTCTGTTCCCATTGATCCTTTCTGTTCCCATTTGGGGGGGAGGGATAGCTCAGTGGTTTGAGCATTGGCCTGCTAAACCCAGGGTTGTGAGTTCAATCCTTGAGGGGGCCACTTAGGGGTATGGGGCAAAAATCTGTCTGGGGATTGGTCCTGCTTTGAGAAGGGTGTTGGACTAGATGACCTCCTCAGGTCCCTTCCAACCCTGATATTCTATGATTCTATCATGTGGCTCCTATGCAGGATGTCTACATAGGGCTGAGAGAAGCTGCCTCCTCCCAGGGGAGGTGGGACTCCAGGGGGCAGGGTCTGGGGCAGGCAGGGCCGGCACCAGGCAACCAAACACATGCTTGGGGTGGCGCCTGGTAAGGGGCGGCCAATCTTGGGGTGGCGGGGGGCGGCGCGGCATTCCACAGGGGGGGCGCTGCGGCGGGGTGGCGGGCTCCGGCGGCGGCGCGGGGCGTGGCGCTGGGGGGGGGTTCTGGCGGTGCTCAGCGGGGGGGGCGGGCTCCGGCGGCGCGGCGCGGGGGGGGTTTCTGGCGGCGCGGTGCTCGGCGGGGGGGCGGCGCGGGGCGCGGTGCTCAGGGGCGGGTTCCGGCGGTGCTCGGCGGGGGGGGACGGCGCTCTTTTTTGCTGCTTGGGGCAGCAAAAAAGTTAGAGCCGGCCCTGGGGGAAGGGCAGCTGCAGCGCGATAGGTTGATTGCTAGGACCCAGGAGCTGAAGGACACTTTGGAGCTCACCTATGCCATGGAGTTGCCTGACCCCATGACCCAGCAAAGACTTTTCTGGTATAAAGGGTGGGAGTATAAGAAGGGGAAAAAAGGGCTCTGGCCACCTTCCCCCCCCCCCATCTTGACTGACAGCAGCAAGATCTCTTGAAAGACAATAGGAGCATCATTGAGCTGGGGGAGTGGTCCTAGCTGGAAGGCTTTCCAGTGAGCATGGACTGCTGAAAGCTCTTGGGTGAGAGAAATCCTTTTGCTTCTAAAAGGGCATATACACGCCAAACCTAAGTCAACCTATATTAGGTTGACTTACAGCCACCACAGTAATTATTGCAGTAGCCGATGTCCACACTACCCTCCTTGGGTCGCTGGGGCGTGTCCTGCTGAGGAGCGCTTCGACCGACCTAAGAGAGGCAGTGTGGGGAGCTGAAAGCCCAGTCTGTCAGCTCCAGCGGCAGCTCCCTCCCAGGAGCTTAGCTGCCCCACAAGCTTCGGGTGGGCTGCCCTCCCCACACTCCTTGTTCCCCCTAAAGAGCAGGGGAAGCCACCTGGAGCTTCTCACCCTCACATTCCCTGCTGGGATTGGAGAAAAGCCACCTGGGGCTTCTCCTCATTCCCCCCACCATTCCCCTCCCACTTTGACACCAGACCATTGATAACTACTCAGAGTACGGTCTTTCAACCAGTTGTACACCCACCTTATAGTAATTTCATCTAGATGAAGGAATTCCCCCCTGCTGTTCAGAACTGAGTCCAACCCTGCTGCCCCCTAGTTACTTCCCCCACCATCGGAAAGTTGTCCCCGGACATGTTCCCAGCACTTATTGCACATTGAGTGCTGCTAGGGTGGCCAGGTGCCCGGTTTTCGACCAGAAAGTCTAGTGAAAAAGGGGACCTGACAGTGTCCGGTCAGATCTACTGACTAGACACCCAAAGTTCAGTTACTGCAGGGGGAGAGCCAGAGAGGCACTGGGTCATCACCCGCACCAGCCCCTACTCAGTCAGGGCTGCCTCCTACCTGCATTGGGCAGCTGCAGCTCCTAGCCCCGGCTCCACAGGCAAGTTACTCCTGACCCAGGAAGGGACGAGGGGGAGAGGGAAGAGGAGTGGATGGGGGTGGAGCCTTGGGGGGGAAAGGCAGGGCAGGGGTGGGACCTCAGGGGAAAGAGGTGGGGCAGGTCACGTTTCAGCACTCCTGCTGAAGTGTCTGGTTTTTAAAAATTACCAAGTTGCAACCCAAGTAGCTAGCTGAGAGGCTGTGAAAATTATGGACAAACATACAAATATCACTTTTCACAGTGGTAGACTTACTAGCTAGCAATAAATACATTACAATGATTTTGATGTGTATCTGGGTAAGGGGACTGTTGGCCCCTTACTGAAACTTAGTGGAGTTTTTTGGTTGGCCCTCTCCCACTACCAAAAGCCAGGGGATGGGCCAATGAGAAATCAAGGCCTTGAGACTGACAGTCTCCAGGGCCAATGGGGAGAGGCTACTGCTCTAGGTCAGCCTCATTGACAGGGCAGGCAGGCCAAAGAGGGAGTCAGGAGCCCGTCCTCTGTATGAGCTGGAGCTGCCTGCCAGAGAAGGGCAGAGCTAAGGGGAAAGCAGCAGCCTGAGCTGGGCTGGAGGCAGAGCAGCAGCAGCAGCCAGAAGCAGAGAGACTCAGCCCAGGGAGCTGGGCTGGAGGCAGAGCAGCAGCAGTGCTGAGGCAGAGGGGAGCTGGGGCTGGAGCAGTCCAGAGCCGGGTGCTGTGAGCAGCTGGGGAGAGCAAGGGGGACCCTGGGCAGAAGGCCCGGTGCAGGGAGACGCCCCCAGCCAAGGGTCCTTGCAGGCCAGACTTGGAGGGGGAGCATAACCCCGTCAGGAGAGGACTGATGCTGAGAAGAAGGGTCCTGCCACCTAGAGCCTGAGAGTGTGTGGCCACCGTCAGTGCACATGTCTGACCTGCAGCATCCCTGCAGCACAGCCAGGGCCTGGGCAGGAGGCTTGGGACATGCTAGGAACAGACTGAACTGCTCTGGCTTTCCAGAGACGCTGTTTGTGGTTCATCCCACAGAGCGGGGTGACGTGTTTTCCTTTCACCTTTCCCATTTTTTCCTTTTTTTTTTTTAATCACTTGCATGGTGCAGCATGGGACTGCTGTGAAGGGGAAGAAGGGGAAGAAGCATGATGGGAGCGCAGGGCCCGGCTGGCCAGTGTATGTCTGACAGCTCCCAATTTGTAAACAGTGCCCTTGTATTGGGCTGGGTGGAACGGGGCAGTCCCTGCCATGCCATGACCCATCTCATCTCCCATTGCCCCCGGCCAGCCCGTCGCTCTGAGGACTCTGCCCCCCTGCCCCATGTCCCCATTTCCCCCATTGGGGCTCACAAATATGTTTAGCACCAGGCCCACAAAAGGTTAATCCAGCCCTTTTTGGGGTGCAGGCTCTGGTATGGAGTTGGTACGCAGGAGGGTTGCAGGCTATAGGGAGTTTGAGTGAGGGGTGCAGGCTCTGACCTGGGGCAGGATATTGGGGTACAAAAGGGGGCTCTGGGGAGGGGGTTAGCAACTCACTACGTTATATAAGAGAAATGAGCTGCAGTGAGTGATTTCATATAGACATAGAAACTGATAGAAGACAAAAAGAACAGGAGTACTTGTGGCACAAGTACTCCTGTTCTTTTTGCGGATACAGACTAACACGGCTGCTACTCTGAAACCTAATAGAAGACAGTTTTACATATTCAAAATGTGAGAGGCAGAGTTTGAGGGAGGGAGTGTCTGTACAGTATTTCACCGCATTCAGTCTCCTGGCTGCAGCAGTAACGTAGCCCTGCGCAGGGCTGCCCAGAGGATTCAGCGTCCAGGAGCGGCCTTGGACAGCGTTGGAGCCACGGCACTGCAGCGCGCCAGGGCAGCTCCCGGACGCGGAGTGCTGAGACACAGGGGCTTGGGGGAAGATGGAGGCGGGGGCAGCCTCCGACATACTCGTGGGGGCCCCTGTGGAAAATTGCCCCACTTCCCCCCCCCCCGGGCAGCCCTGGCCCTGGCCCTGCAACACTTGTATAGGAGAGAGAGGAGCTGCGGTGATTAAGCTTTGACAGGCTAGGAATTGGAGGCCTGGGCCTTTAAGACCCCAGTCCCAGGAACCCGCCCCCTGCTCCGGGGCTGACATGCAGCGTCCTGTGAGCAGAACGAAAACAGCCTCTGCCCCCCCCCCCCCCAGATTAGCAAGCACAGTGGGTGGCTCATCCCACGGGGTCACTGTCCCCCGCTCTCCCCCCTCACTAAACGGGGGTTTTGTTCCCGCACGGGGTCTGGCAGCGTCTCCCCCCCCGCTTAACCCCGGCTCCCACCCCCGAGTTTTCCCCTTCAGCCCCTCTTCTGCCGCTAGCTACAGTACCTTGAGCCCCCCAGGCCAGTAAATTACTGTCCCCTGCTCAGACCCTGACAGCCCCCCCCGCTGCGCTTTGCCCCCCTTAATCCTTTTAAACCCCCCCCAAAGAGGAGGCTGCAAATCGTAAGCAGAAGTAAGGGCAGAGAGAGGGCAGTGGCTACAGCTAAGGGTACTGGGCATGCTCCGTTCGGGTGCGCATGCTCAGTACACCGAAAGTAGGGAATAGGGAGCGAGACCCCGCTCGGAGGGAAGGTAAGAGAGACCTGTCTCACGTCACACCCGGGCTGCAGGGGGAGGTTTGGCCCCAGGCTGCTCCCAGCGGAGCTGGCTGCGATTCCCGCCCTGGGCCCGGGAAAGCTGCCGCCAGCTCCCGGTGTGTGCGGGGCGGGGGGAGCCAGCCCGGGCCGTGCTGGGGCTGGGACAGCGGCATGTGGGGGGACTGAGGGCGGTGGGAGCCGGGGTGCAGGGGGTAAAAGACCCCCAGATGGGGTGAGCCACCTGCAGTGGTTGCAAAAATAAGGGGGGTGGGGGCATAGGGGCTTTTCCTGCCCCCCTTCCCAGGATCTCAGCTCCCATTTCCCAGGGCCGTGTCCTTAAAGGCCCAGTGCATCGCAGAGCCCAGACAGGGCCCCTCTCCTGTGTAAGATGCTACTGAGCTGCTAAAGGAGACTCGATCCAGGGAAATATTTACAGCCCCGCCACGAAAAAATATCATTGTCACAGGTACTTACTTTTAGTGTTTAAAAGAATCCAGTTCACAGTTTCTATGTCTGTGTAAAGCCGCCCAGCGCTTCATAAATGTGTCTTAGCCAGGGTGCCTGGTCCCCTGCGTTGGACTCCTCTTGGAATCCAGTCTGTGCAGTTTCACGCCTTTAAATTAGTTCCTTTTAAAAATATTATTTATATTACTCAGAGCTCTTCATCCTAAACTTCATTAACATTGTGCAGAGGGACATCGTTGTGCCATGGAATTCATATTTTTAATAGCAAATAATCATGGGAAATATTAACAGTTGCTAGTAGCTTGACAATCACATCTCAGGGTGACACTGTAACAGTTCCTGTTTCTATTGCACTATTGTAATTTGAGTTCAGTGCTGACTGATTTAAATACATAAATAAATTTTGTTTTTCTTTTGTTACCTTGTTGTGTCTGGCCCTTTGGGGCGTACTAGCTTCATGCTTTTACAGCTACCCCTTCCAAAGGATCCATATATCTAGAATGGCTGTACAATCCTGTAACATTCGATGCCATTTTGCACTTAGCTGTACCTTAACCAATCATTTTACTAAAATTTTACTAACCAATCCTAACATTGTAACAAAATTCTCCATTGAATCATACCCCACTCCCTTAATTAATTTACACCTACCAAAATCAATTATGTAACAGACAGAAACAATCAAAGAACCAGACAGAGATCATACAGACAAACAATAGGGAAGTGGGGACCATAGAGACAAAACAATAAAGAAATGAGGATTTCCCAACCACAACTATTGATAAGTGGTTTGGAATGCTACCAAACTACGTTTTCTTTAACCATTTTAAGATCTGTTTCTTTATCTGGTGATAGTGGGGGCTATTAGGAGAGGGTCTCCTTTTTAACAGCCTGATACTACATTGATTTAATGCAATTTAGATGGAATGTGGTGATGTGACTTCCTGCTTCTTAGCTCATGGCTCCTGCTCTCCTAATATGGCTGCAGACAAAGGCCGTAGGCCTCACAATATGGCTACAGGAAAAGGCCTTATCCTTACAGGAGCAATCAGTGGAATCCCTCATTCACGGCATCAGGAAGGGAATTGCACTCGATGCAGTAACTGGTCACAGGGATGGTAAGAGATACAAGCAATGGTAGCCCCTCTGCCCCATGGGGTAGGAGAGCATGAGGCGCTGAACATTTTTCCTGGAACTGGTCAAACGAGCGTTGGGGTAAGCAGGGGACTAACCCCTCAGGGATCAGAAGCTACAAGGCAAATATCCACAGGCACCCGGGCTGCCCAGGGCCCTGGTCTGATTAACGTGCAGGATTCAGATCTCAGCCACGCTGGTGACAGACAAGAGTCACTGCTGGGTATGGCAGGGGAGGTGAGTGCAGATGGGCCAATGGGATCAGCCTCTGCCTGCCATTACCAGCTTTGCCCGTTACTTTGGTGTACACTCATTTATTAGGGTTACTCTTCGGGGGGGGGGAATTCTGTGCTTCTATCAATGTGCTGCTTGTGTCACCTGTGTTCTCATAGAGTGCTCTACTTCTCCCTGCTGCAAGTCCCCTCCCAATGGAGCTATCCTGCAGGACCTAGGTTCCCCAGGGCTGGGTTCTTCCAGCCCCAGAATCAGATGCGCACACGCACACGCACACACACACACACACGTTAATCAGCACTCCCAAGCTGACCCCTTATATATCCCTGGACTCAGCAGGCTGGGTCGAGCAGCACCTCCAAGCTCGCACCCTCATATGCCCCAGGTTCAGCACGTCCCTGTCTCCACTTTCACGTTACACTCGTTCTGGTAGTAACCCACTTGATGAGCAAACCCCACAGGATTTTTGGGTGCTGCGGGGATCTTTAGTTTAGGTACGAGGAGGAGCATTGCTGCAGCGCAACTGGGGTAGCCAAAAACACCCACGGGCAGTGGGGTGGGAGGGGAGAGGGAGAGAGAAGCAACCAGCTTAACCATGAAAGTTATTTATTGACAGGTAATAACCATAGGGGAGCCAAACAAACAGTTATAATATTAAATCTAACTTAAATTTGATTATAAAAGTCAGGTTTAGAAAACTATAACTGATCACACAAGTCAGGGTCTGAAGGCTATACCGAGAGAGAGAGAGCTGGGTTCTCACCACTCCATGATGCTTGCATCGATCCGGGCTCCCAGGTGATGGTGGTAGCTGAGGGTCTGGAGTGCTGGAGACAGGCAGAGCCCCCAGCACGATCAGTCAGGAGAAGATGAAGTCCCAGTGGAACTGATGCAGATTTTGGATCCAGGCATCAGAACACTTACTTGAGCGTGGGTAGGGGGTTTTGTAGGGAATCAACAATGGTTCGAGGGCGAACACTAGATTTGTTTTTGTGTAAACTGATGGCTCAAGGGCGTATACCAAAGTTGTTTTGTTCAAGCTAGATAATAGGAACTGACCATTCCTGGTGATGGGTGGTGTTCCTTCCAGGGAGCTCACAATGCAATTAGGCAGCATCAATATTTTGGATACCAATAAAGGATTTATTAAAGCTAATGTTAAAAAAATTACATAACACACAGGTTAAGAAAAGAGTGTGTGTACATCTGGGTTTAGTGCTCAGATTATCCACAAATACAAAGTTCATTTTAAAAGTCAAAGATAATGAAGTACATAATTAGCAATAACTCAAATTTAGGGGAATAAATTTAACAATATAGTTTAGATATTAGAATCCGAATACTTGGGTACATCACTCATGAAAAGTTATACAGCGAGTTGTTTGTCGAAAGCAAATATATCAATGAGTGTAAATTGTCTCTCAGTAATTGAGAATTTGCAGGCGTGGATTCATTAACATCTGGAGCTGAGATTCCCCCATGATGCATTGCTTCCCTGTTTTTCTGGTCCCAGAGTTCAGTGCAGTTCTTGCCTTGGAATCTCTGGTCTCCAGTCTGTATGCTAATGGAGGTGCCGCCCTGCCCATCTTCTATGCAAATGAGGCTAGGGGAGTTGCCTTAATCCTGTCACCCTTGTCTGGAGGGGTTAAGTGTGTCTCCCATGTCCTTTTCATTGCTTTCTTATAAGTCTTTCTTCTGACTTGGTTCAAGCAGAGGCTGGAGTAGGGTGACCAGACAGCAAATGTGAAAAATCGGGACAGGGAGTGGGGGTAATAGGAGCCTATATAAGAAAAAGACCCAAAAATCAGGACTGTCCCTATAAAACCGGGACATCTGGTCACCCTAGGCTGGAGGGGCGGGGTCCTTGATGAGTCAAACAGGCTGCATACTGTGCCCTGGTTAGCTAACACTGCCTGTCCCTGGGGGCTGCGGGTAGAGTCCAGGGCAGCTAGTTAATCGGGTGTTGCCACCAGAGGGCTCTGGTTATTGCTAAGGGAGAGGAGGAAGCGGGTGTGTGTCTCTCTCTGCTCAGGATATTAGAGCTCTGGAGTTGAGCTCCCTGGGTCCGAAGCTGCTGCCTCCTGTATTTTGACCTGGGAGCCCAAACCTAGAAGCTGCTTCTTACCCAGCAGAGGCGAGACCTTTGTTAAATCCCCTCTGTGCCCAGCCCAGGTGGGGACTTGCTGCGGTGGCTGGAACCAGCCCCTGGGGCAGCCCCGGATTCTACCCACAGCAGCCCCTGAGCCGCAGCCTGCAGGTGATGGAGAGACCTGGGGGTAAAGGGCTGGGACTGGGCAGGAAAGTGACTCTGCACAAAGGGCCCCTTTCAGGGACTGGCTGGTGAGTTTGGCCTACAAGGGGAGGGGGCTCCCTGTGTGTCTGCGAGTCCCAGAGCTGCTGCCCCCATGGACACAGCCAGGTTCAAACCCCTGTTAGCAGTGGCAGTGACTGAGCTGCCTAATCATAGAATCAAAGAATATGAGGGTTGGAAGGGATCTCAGGAGATCATCTAGTCCAACCCCCTGCTCAAAGCAGGACTAATTCCCAACTAAATCATCCCAGCCAGGGCTTTGTCAAGCCGGGCCTTAAAAACCTCCAAAGAAGGAGACTGCACCACCTCCCTAGGTAACGCATTCCAGTGCTTCACCACTCTCCTAGAGAAAAAGTTTTTCCTAATATCCAACCTAGACCTCCCCACTGCAACTTGAGACCATTGCTCCTTGTTCTGTCATCTGCCACCACTGAGAACAGCCGAGCTCCATCCTCTTTGGAACCCCCTTTCAGGTAGTTGAAAGGAGCTATCAAATCCCCCCTCATTCTTCTCTTCTGGAGACTAAACAATCCCATTTCCCTCAGCCTCTCCTCATAAGTCATGTGCTCCAGACCCCTAATCATTTTTGTTGCCCTTCGCTGGACTCTTTCCAATTTTTCCACATCGTTCTTGTAGTGTGGGGCCAAAAACTGGACACAGTATTCCAGATGAGGCCTCACCAATGTCTAATAAAGGGGAACGATCACGTTCCTCGATCTGCTGGCATGAGAGCAAAGGCCCAGGACAATGGTGCAGTCGCCGGTTCTCCTAAGGGAAAATGATAAAAAGGGAGAGAGGAGAGACTGGAAGGGGAAACCAGGAACAACAAATGGGGAGGGAGGTTCCCAGATCCCAGACCTGCCCGGATCCATTCCCTGCATCCCCCTGGGAACAAGGGGAGGAGCTGAGAGAGGAAAAGCCAGTTCCTGACTTGGCTGAACACCGCACTACTTGGGGGGGAAGGGGAGAGTTAGAGGGGTGACAAGACAATGTCAGGGGGAATCCCCCAAGTTGGCTCCTTTGGTTCTGCTCTTTTTCCAGCATTGGGCTCAGAGACTCTCTTATGGGGAGAGTTTAAAAGTGCCCCGTGGGGTTTAGTTCTGCTGGGAGGGCCCTGGCCTGGGTGGTAATGAACTAACTGGGTTTCTTTCCAGCGTGGAAGAGTCCAGAGCGTCTGTCTGCAGGGAGAGAGCCTGGGGGGAATCGGGCTGTGACATGCACTCAAGCCCCTTCTGAAACCTTCCCAATCGCCCCGAGAGGCTGAGGAATCACATCCAGACTTCACTCAGGATCGTCCCGTCTTCCAGGGGACAGGGAAGGGAAATGGCTGTGATGGAGTCAGCTCAGGTAGGGGATTTTCAGGGAGCTGGTGGACGGTGGGACGGAGAGGCAGGGAGGAGACAGGGTGTGATAAACCTGCTGATTTTCTGAGTAGGAGGGGGCATACCACCATTTGTCAAAGAGGTCATAACCCTCCTGGGCAGTGCTGGGAAGATTTTCCAGACTCCCAGTGCTGGAGCCTGAACCCACTGGCCAGAGGCTGCTGTGAAATACGAAGGGAAGCTTTGGGGATTCCTGTCCCTGTCCCTGGCTCAGTGCTCTGCTTCCCGTATCAGCCTGTGGCTGCGAAGTATGTGGTAATTGGTAAATGAGAAGACCCTGCCCTCCTCCATCTGCTGCGGGGGGGACAAGGAAGTCTCACCTTCTCCCCGCCTCATGAAGACTCCTGGTGCTCTGAGCAGGGTGGGGGTGGGATTCTGCTACTCTGGTCCTCCCAGAGCTTCCAAGAAGTTTTTGTCTTTCTTCCTCTCCTGTGACTAGTGGGTTTGTAGCTCGGGCAGCAGGGGCTGAGTGGGGGTCTCTTGTTGTTTCAGTTGCCGGTGACCTTCGAGGAGGTGGCTGTGTATTTCACCCAGGAGCAGGGAGCTCTGCTGGACCCCAGTCAGAGAGCCCTCTACAGGGACGTCATGCAGGAGAACTATGAGATGGTGACCTCGCTGGGTAAGGGATTCCTGTCCCCTCGGTTATTAGAAGCCGTGAGGTCTTCATTTCTGACTCTGGTCAGGTTCTTCCCTGGTCAGTTAGATTGGAGGGGAATGGGTTCCATAATGCGCAGCTGCCACGTGAGAGGGACTTTCATTGGGACACGGGTATCAAACCCTAATGGACATGCGAAACCATGCCCACCCCTCCAGCATTTGGGGGGGGGGCAGAAGTCATTCATTGTCCTGTCTGTATTGTTTCTTACTGATGCACAAAATCCCTCTTCATTTCCCTTCTTGGGAATAGCTCCAGCCCTGGGGAAGATTGTGGGCTCTGCAGATTTAGAAATAGGAAATGGTCTAACTCCAGAGCTGTGTGTGCGTCAGCAAGGCCCAACAGCACATAGATCCTGGGAACTCCTTGTGAGGGCGTAACAATTCTCCCCACCTCCCCAGACGTCTGCTTCTCCCAAGAGGGCTCAGTGATCATGTTCCCGTGCTGTTGGATTCCATGTTCCCCCAGCAGATCATGGTGAGAGGTACCACTCACAGAATGCCCTTTGTGACAGACACTCTTCCAATCCTCCATGTGCCCCGACCTTGTCTCTTTTCACTCCCTGTTCAGGATTTCCCATTCCCAAACCTGAACTGATCTCCCACCTGGAACGAGGGGAAGAACTGTGGGTCCCGGATCTCCAGGTCTGTGAGGAAAGACAGATCCTGAGAGGCAATTGCACAGGTGAGGACTGAAACAGAAACCATCTGGTGAATGAAGGAAAAAGTTGAGAATCCCAAAAATATGCTGTGAGTAAGAGCCCTTAGTTCTTCCTCACCTCAACCAGGGCTGTAGTCAACAGATACCATTCACGGCTTTCTACCCGTCCTGTTAGCTGCAGGAGTTTCCTTGCCAACTTTCCATCCCTGGGAGTGTTTGGGTGGGATCTGGAGGCAAATTCCAGTTGCTCAGTCTTCACAATGTTAGCATGTTGGGTTTTCCCTTGGTGCTATTCCTCTTTCTCCCCAGCACAATGACTCCTGTCTGGATTGTCTCTTTCTCCCAGCAGGTGATGAGACAGTGGATGAGAAGAAGGATGGGAATCATCATGAGGAAGTTCCTGGGCAAGTGGAACCACAGGGGAACTTTGTGGGAAGAGCTGAAGGGAGTTTATCCCAGTGCTTGGAAGAGGGAGAAGCCTGGGGAAATTGGCACAAGTCAGAGAGGCGACTGAAAAACCACCCAAGGAAGAAAGTGGATGAATCTATTATATGTGGGGGAGGAGACAAGGATCCCACAGCCCAGCAGACCAATCCTAAGGAAGAGAAACCCTATCAGTGCCTCGAATGTGGAAAAGGGTTCATTTTCAGATCACAGCTTGTGACACATCAGACAATCCATACTGGAGGGAAACCCCTTCAATACTTGGCCCATGGGGAAAGCTTCAATAACTGCTCAGATCTTAATAACCATGGGAAAAGCCACATGGGAGAGAAACCCTATCAATTCCTCGAATGTGGAAACTGTTTGAATTGGAAGTCAGAATTAATTACACATCAGAGAATCCAGACAGGGGAGAGACCCCATAAGTGCTTGGATTGTGGGAAAAGTTTCATACAGAGGTCACACCTTGTTAAACATCACGCAATCCACACAGGAGAGAGACCACATAAGTGCTTGGACTGTGGGAAAAGTTTCATACAGAGGTCAGACCTTACTAAACATCAGGCAATCCACACAGGAGAGAGACCACATAAGTGCTTGGACTGTGGGAAAAGTTTCATACAGAGGTCAAACCTTATTGAACATAAAGGAATGCACACAGGAGAGAGACCCCACAAGTGCTTGGATTGTGGGAAAAGTTTCATACGGAGGTCATACCTTGTTAAACATCAAGCAATCCACACAGGAGAGAGACCACATAAGTGTTTGAACTGTGGAAAAAATTTCATACGGAGGTCACACCTTGTTAAACATCAGGCAATCCACACAGGAGAGAGACCACATAAGTGCTTAGACTGTGGGAAAAGTTTCAGGAACAGATCAGCCCTTTCTAAACATCAGGCAATCCACACAGGAGAGAGACCCCACAAGTGCTTGGACTGTGGGAAAAGTTTCATACAGAGGTCAAACCTTATTAGACATCAGGCAATCCACACAGGAGAGAGACCACATAAGTGCTTAGACTGTGGGAAAAGTTTCAGGAACAGATCAGCCCTTTCTAAACATCAGGCAATCCACACAGGAGAGAGACCCCACAAGTGCTTGGACTGTGGGAAAAGTTTCATACAGAGGTCAAACCTTATTAGACATCAGGCAATCCACACAGGAGAGAGATCCCACACGTGCTTAGTCTGTGGAAAAAATTTCATACGGAGGTCACACCTTGTTAAACATCAGGCAATCCACACAGGAGAGAGATCCCACAAGTGCTTGGACTGTGGGAAAAGTTTCATACAGAGGTCAAACCTTGTTAAACATCAAGCAATCCACACAGGAGAGAGACCCCATAAGTGTTTGGACTGCGGGAAAAGTTTCATACAGAGGTCAGACCTTATTAGACATCAGGCAATCCACAAAGGAGAGAGACCACATAAGTGCTTGGACTGTGGGAAAAGTTTCATACAGAGGTCAGACCTTACTAAACATCAGGCAATCCACACAGGAGAGAGACCACATAAGTGCTTGGACTGTGGGAAAAGTTTCATACAGAGGTCAGACCTTACTAAACATCAGGCAATCCACACAGGAGAGAGACCACATAAGTGCTTGGACTGTGGGAAAAATTTCATACAGAGGTCAAACCTTATTGAACATAAAGGAATCCACACAGGAGAGAGACCCCACAAGTGCTTGGACTGTGGGAAAAGTTTCATACAGAGGTCACACCTTATTAAACATAAAGCAATCCACACAGGAGAGAGACCCCACAAGTGTTTGAACTGTGGAAAAAATTTCATATGGAGGTCAGACCTTGTTAAACATCAGGCAATCCACACAGGAGAGAGACCCCATAAGTGCTTAGCCTGTGGAAAAACTTTCATACGGAGGTTACACCTTGTTAAACATCAGGCAATCCACACAGGAGAGAGACCCCACAAGTGCTTGGATTGCGGGAAACGTTTCATACAGAGGTCACACCTTATTAAACATAAAGCAATCCACACAGGAGAGAGACCCCACAAGTGCTTGGACTGTGGGAAAAGTTTCATACAGAGGTCAAACCTTGTTAAACATCAGGCAATCCACACAGGAGAGAGACCCCACAAGTGCTTGGACTGTAGGAAAAGTTTCATACAGCGGTCACACCTTACTAAACATCAAGCAATCCACACAGGAGCTAAACTTCTGTGACACTGGGAGAGAAAGGGTTAAGCAACTTGCATGTAATAGACCCAGTTCAACTTTTAGAGACATGTTAAAAAAGTGTGTCCATGTTAGATAAGTTTGAGCTTTGAAATGTAAACTTATGTTAAAGACCTGGAAGAAGATGGTAACTGTAGTAGTCTATAAAAAGCAACAAAGAGTCCTGTGGCACCTTATAGACTAACAGAAGTATTGGAGCATAAGCTTTTGTGGGTGAATACCCACTTTGTCAGACGCATGTGGTGGAAATTTCTAGAGGCAGGTATAAATATGCAGGCAAGAATCTGCCTAGAGATAACGAGGTTAGTTCAATCAGGGAGGATGAGGCCATCTTTTAGCAGTTGAGGTGTGAACACCAAGGGAGGAGAAACTGCTTTTGTAGTTGCCTAGCCATTCACAGTCTTTGTTTAATCCTGAGCTCATTATGTCAAATTTGCAAATGAACTGAAGTTCAGCAGTTTCTCTTTGGAGTCTGGTCCTGAAGTTTTTTTGCTGCAGGATCCCCTTTAAATTTGCTATTGTGTGTCCAGGGAGGTTGAAATGTTCTCCTACAGGTTTTTGTATATTGCCATTCCTAATATCTGACTTGTGTCCATTTATTCTTTTACGTAGGGATTCTCCAGTTTGGCCGATGTACATAGCAGGGGGGCATTGCTGGCACACGATGGTGTATGTTACATTGGTGAACGTAGAAGTGAATGAACCGGTGATGTTGTGGCTGATCTGGTTAGGTCCTGTGATGGTATCGCTGGTATAAATATGTGGGGAGAGTTGGCATTGAGGTTTGTTGCATGGATTGGTTCCTGAGTTAGAGTTACCATGGTGCGGTGTGTGGTTGCTGGTGAGAATATGCTTAAGGTTGGTGGTTTGTTTGTGGGCGAGGACTGGCCTGTCTCCTAAGGCCTGTGAAAGTGATGGATCTTTGTCCAGGATGAGTTGTAGATGATGATGCGTTGGAGAGGTTTTAGCTGAGGACTGTAGGTGATGGCCAGTGGAGTTCTGTTGGTTTCTTTCTTGGGCTTGTCTTGCAGCAGGAGGCTTCTGGGTACACGTCTGGCTCTGTTGATTTGTTTCCTTATTTCCTCGTGCGGGTATCCTAGTTTTGAGAATGCTTGGTGAAGATCTTGTAGGTGTTGGTCTCTATCTGAGGGATTGGAGCAAATGCGGTTATAGCTCAGCGCTTGGCTGTAGACGATGGATCATGTGGTGTGTCAGGGATGGAAGCTGGAGGCATGAAGGTAGGCATAGCGGTCGGTGGGGTGGGGTGGGGTGGTGTTAACGTGACTGTCACTTATTTGTACCGTGGTGTCTAGGAAGTGGATCTCCCTTGTAGATTGGTCCAGGCTGAGGTTGATAGTGGGGTGGAAACTGTTGAAATCATGCTCCAATACTTCTGTTAGTCTTTAAGGTTCCTCAGGACTCTTTGTCACATTTTACAGATCCAGACTAACACGGTTACCCCTCTGATACCTGTAGTAGTCTATATTTGCCTTTATCTTGTTAGAGGTTAACAATGGAATGAAACAGTTCCTATCTAGGGCTGTATTCTGTTAATTCAGAGATCAAAATGGAATAATAACATGTAGATGAAACTTGGGTGTAATAATGTCATTGCATATCTCTTTAAAGTTTGTGGTAAACTGTCTATGAACTTCTTTATGGATAATTACCGTATGTTAATCCATGTAGTTAATTACTGGTGATGTTTAGGAAATAGAAGGTTACTTCAAAAGCCTAGTGAACAATAGTTCTCCCAAGGACTGCCTGCTGATGAGAGGCTGCAGAAATCTGTATGAAAACTCTTGGGACCTGATCCTTTTCTCTCAGATCTTGTTAAGCTTTATTCAGAGGAAGTTTGAGTCATAAGACGGAGATCTCCAGTCCCATCTGGACTGCCCTGATATCGAACATTTTTACATGGGACTATAACTTCATGAAAGGATTCTGAAAAGGACTCTTTACAATTCTAAAGCACCATCTCTACAGTGAAACTGACCTAAGGACTCTATTCATGTCTGTATGTATAATGATCTTTTAACCAATACTCTCATTCTCTTTTCTTCTTTTAATAAATCTTAGTTTAGTTAATAAGAATTGGCTGTAAACGTGTATTTGGGTAAGAACTGAAGTATTCATTAACTTGGTGAGTAATGCGGCAAACAGCAGAGGCTAACAGCGGGATCTGTCAGAGAGGAGGTTCGCTAAGTGTTGCATTGGGGGGCTGTGTGGGTGAGTATCTGAGTGTCTGTTGCAGGGGACAGTTTGTCAGTTTGACCATGTGCTTGAGTGTTTGATTGTTTGTTTGAACAGTGTGAATTGGGAGTGCTTTGTTCCAGGTGGGCTTGAGTGGGCCTGACTGTTATAAAAAGGCAGTCAGCAGCGAACCAGCTGAGCGGCGAACAGCGGAGGCTAGCAGAGGGAGTTTGCCTGGGAGTTCACCTCGGGAGAGCCCACTGAGGCTTGCATCTTGCGGGCTTCTGTGAGTTGCTGCAAGAGCTGAGGAAGCTCTTAGAAGGAAGCAATTATGGAAGGTGAGCATTCAGTTGTTGTAACCTGCACAAGTTGTGCCATGTTTGTCTTTCTTCCACAGGACAGAAGTGAGAAAGTGCAAGCTGGTCTCCATATTGGAAGAGAAGGTTCGAGGTCTGGAGAAACAAGTATCGACCGTGTGTTGCATACGAGAAAATGAAGATTTCCTGGACAGACGTCAGGATATGCTCCCACAGGCACAACGTTCTGAAGATTCGGAGCAGGCTGCCCAGAGGGGACAGAGGGATGGTGAAGAAATTTGGCAGCATGTGACCTCCAGAAGAAGGAAAGAGGAGCGTCCATGTACCAGCAATGGAGATACAGGTGAACAACTGTTTTCATGTTCTCTCCACAGGTACTAATGCGGAGAGTGGACTAGATGATACATCTGAGGGAAGGGAGCAGAAGGAGGCTCCACCGATTGGAAGGCATGAGATGCACTGTCCTAGGGATGAGGGTTCCAAAAAGACCGCTCCCAAGAGAAGGAAGAGGGTGGTGGTGGTCGGGGACTCCCTCCTCAGGGGGACTGAGTCATCTATCTGCCGCCCCAACCGAGAAAACCGAGAGGTCTGCTGCTTCCCAGGAGCTAGGATTCACGATGTGACGGAGAGACTGCCGAGACTCATCAAGCCCTCGGATCGCTACCCCTTCCTGCTTCTCCACATGGGCAGCAATGATACTGCCAAGAATGACCTCGAGCAGATCACTGCAGACTACGTGGCTCTGGGAAGAAGGATAAAGGTGTTTGAGGCGCAAGTGGTATTCTCGTCCATCCTCCCTGTGCAGGGAAAAGGCCTGGGTAGGGACGGCGGAATTGTGGAAGTCAACGAATGGCTACGCAGCTGGTGTCGGAGAGAAGGCTTTGAATTCTTCGACCATGGGATGGTGTTCCAAGAAGGAGGAGTGCTAGGCAGAGATGGGCTCCACCTAACGAAGAGAGGGAAGATCATCTTTGCAAGCAGGCTGGCTAACCTAGTGAGGAGGGCTTTAAACTAGAGTCACCGGGGGAAGGAGACCAAAGCCCTGAGGTAAGTGGGGAAATGGGATACCGGGAGGAAGAACAAGCAGGATAGGAGGACTTTAAACGAGGTTCACTGTGAGAAGGAGAACAAAGCCTTGAGATAAGTGGGGAAATAGGATACTGGGAGGAAGCACGAGCAGGAGATTGCAAGACGGGAGGACTCCTGTCTCAGACTTAGAAAGCGGTACAATCAGCGCGTTATCTTTAGTGCCTATACACAAATGCAAGAAGCCTGGGAAACAAGCAGGGAGAACTGGAAGTCCTGGCACAGTCAAGGAACTATGATGTCATTGGAATAACAGAGACTTGGTGAGATAACTCAGATGACTGGAGTACTGTCATGGATGGATATAAACTGTTCAGGAAGGACAGGCAGGGCAGAAAAGGTGGGGGAGTTGCATTGTATGTAAGAGAGGAATATGACTGCTAAGAGCTCCGGTATGAAACTGGAGAAAAACCTGAGAGTCTCTGGATTAAGTTTAGAAGTATGAGCAACAAGGGTGATGTCGTGGTCGGAGTCTGCTATAGACCACCAGTCCAGGGGGATGAGGTGGACGAGGCTTTCTTCCGGCAACTAGCAGAAGTTACTAGATCGCAGGCCCTGGTTCTCGTGGGAGACTTTAATCACCCTGATATCTGCTGGGAGAACAATACAGCTGTGTACAAACAATCCAGGAAGTTTTTGGAAAGCATAGGAGACAATTTCCTGGTGCAAGTGCTGGAGGAACCAACTAGGGGCAGAGCTCTTCCAGACCTGCTGCTCACAAACTGGGAAGAATTAGTAGGGGAGACAAAAGTGGATGGGAATCTGGGAGGCAGTGACCATGAGATGGTCGAGTTCAGGATCCTGACACAAGGAAGAAAGGAGAGCAGCAGAATACAGACCCCGGACTTCAGAAAAGCAGACTTTGACTCCCTCAGGGAACTGATGGGCAGGATCCCCTGGGAGAATAACATGAGGGGGAAAGTAACAGAGGGGTATCCGTGTTAGTCTGAATCTGTAAAAAGCAACAGAGGGTCCTGTGGCACCTTTAAGACTAACAGAAGTATTGGAGCATAAGCTTTCGTGGGTGAATGCCCACTTCATCAGACGCAAGATGAAGTGGGCATTCACCCACGAAAGCTTATGCTCCAATACTTCTGTTAGACTTAAAGGTGCCACAGGACCCTCTGTTGCTTTTCATGACGGGGAAAGGAGTCCAGGGGAGCTGGCTGTATTTTTAAGAATCCTTATTGAGGTTGCAGGAAAAAACCATCCCAATGTGTAGAAAGAATAGTAAATATGGCAGGCACTTGGCTTAATAGTGAAATCCTTGCTGATCTTAAACGCAAAAAAGAAGCTTACAAGAAGTGGAAGATTGGACAAATGACCAGGAAAGAGTATAAAAATATTGCTCAGGCATGCAGGAGTGAAATCAGGAAGGCCAAATCACACTTGGAGTTGCAGCTAGCAAGAGATGTTAAGAATAACTCAAGGAAAGTGTGGGCCCCTTACTGAATGAGGGAGGCAACCTAGTGACAGAGGATCTGGAAAAAGCTAATGTACTCAATTATTTTTTTGCTTCTGTCTTCACAAAAAAGGACAGCTCCCAGACTGCTGCACTGGGCAGCACAGTATGGGGAGAAGATGACCAGCCCTCTGTGGAGAAAGAAGTGGTTCGGGACTATTTAGAAAAACTGAACGAGCACAAGTCCATGGTGCCAGATGCGCTGCATCCGAAGGTACTAAAGGAGTTGGCGGATGTGATTGCAGAGCCCTTGGCCATTATCTTTGAAAACTCATGGCGATCGGGGGAGGTCCCGGATGACTGGAAAAAGGCTAATGTAGTGCCCATCTTTTAAAAAGGGAAGGAGGAGGATCCGGGGAACTACAGGCCAGTCAGCCTCACCTCAGTCCCTGGAAAAATCATGGAACAGGTCCTCAAGGAATCAATTCTGAAGCACTTAGAGGAGAGGACAGTGATCAGGAAAAGTCAGCATTGATTCACCAAGGGCAAGTCATGCCTGATTAACCTAATTGCCTTCTATGAGGAGATAACTGGGTCTGTGGATGAGGGGAAAGCAGTGAATGTGTTATTTCTTGACTTTAGCAAAGCTTTTGATACGGTCTCCCACAGTATTCTTGCCAGCAAGTTAAAGAGCTGGATGAATGCTGGATGAATGGACTATACGGTGGATAGAAAGCTGGCTAGATCATCGGACTCAACGGGTATTGATAACGGCTCCATGTGTAGTTGGCAGCCCGTTTCAAGCGGAGTGCCCCAAGGGTCGGTCCTGGGGCCGGTTTTGTTCAATATCTTCATTAATGATCTGGAGGATGGGGTGGACTGCACTCTCAGCAAGTTTGCAGATGACACCAAACTGTCAGGAGTGGTAGATATGCTGGAGGGTAGGGATAGGATACAGAGGGACCTAGACAAATTAGAGGATTGGGCCAAAAGAAACCTGATGAGGTTCAACAAGGACAAGTGCAGAGTCCTGCACTTAGGATGGAAGAATCCCATTCAGTGTTACAGACTAGGGACCGAATGGCTAGGCAGCAGTTCTGCAGAAAAGGACCTAGGGGTTACAGTGGATGAGAAGCTGGATATGAGTCAACAGTGTGCCCTTGTTGCCAAGAAGGCTAACGGCATTTTGGGCTGTATAAGTAGGGGCATTGCCAGCAGATCGAGGGACGTGATCATTCCCCTCTATTCGACATTGGTGAGACCTCATCTGGAGTACTGTGTCCAGTTTTGGGCCCCATACTACAAGAAGGATGTGGAAAAATTGGAAAGAGTCCAGCGGAGGGCAACAAAAATGATTAGGGGGCTGGAGCACATGACTTAGGAGGAGAGGCTGAGGGAACTGGGATTGTTTAGTCTGCAGAAGAGAAGTATGAGAAGGGATTTGATAGCTGCTTTCAACTACCTGAAAGGGGGTTCCAAAGAGGATAGATCTAGACTGTTCTCAGTGGTACCTGATGACATAACAAGGAGTAATGGTCTCAAGTTGCAGTGGGGGAGGTTTAGGTTGGATATTAGGAAAAACTTTTTCACTAGGAGGATGGTGAAGCACTGGAATGGGTTACCTAGGGAGGTGGTGGAATCTCCTTCCTTAGAGGGTTTTAAGGTCAGGCTTGACAAAGCCCTGGGTGGGATGATTTAGTTGGGATTTGGTCCTGCTTTGAGCAGGGTGTTGGGCTAGATGACCTCTTGAGGTGCCTTCCAACCCTGATATTCTATGATCCTATGATCCTTTAGGATTGGTAGAACTTTTTATAAAATGAACAAGATTTTCAGTAATCCCCATCATGTTTAACTGGGCTGTCTGGGAGGGAGCGCCAGGTTGGGTTGCTTCAAGGGAGCTGTGCTTTGGCCTGTGTAGCCCAGTAAGGTATTATAAAAGCTGTCTTGTTGAATCCAAGTATTGGAATATCCACCAATTTTGAGGATTGACTGCCCCATTCTTTGCAGTTTGCCTTAACTGAGCAATCTCAGTATTCCCCCACCCCCCAAGATCATGGTCATAACTTCATATATGCCTTGCCTGTGAGAAAAGTTTCATTCAGCGATTGCACCTCATTAAACATCAGAGAACCCACCCAGGTGTGAGAGACCCTAGGAGTAGCTTGACTGCAGGAAAAGATTCAATCCGAACTCACACATCAGTGAACTGCAAAACAGAGAGACCTTGAATGCGGGGGAAGCTTCATTTGGTGTTCCCAGAGTATCAGGCATCTGCAAATCAACACAGGGAAGTGACTGCTGAGATGTTCTCAGTGAGGAAAATGCTCCAAGTGGAGCAAACGCCCTGTTGGACATTACAGACTCCTCCTCACAGCAGGGAAATTCTCTCAGGGCCCTGACTAGGGCTGGCCCTGGTGACAAACCCATTTCCTCGTTCCCACACACATCAGGGGCATTTGGCTCCCAAGGATCCAGCTGCCCATGGCTGGGGTGAGGATCCAGGAGCAGCCGAACATCAGCTGGTCAGTGACCCTCTGGCTCTGCCTAGTCTAAGCAAACCCCAGGCAGAGGTGGCAAAGTCCCCATGAGCCCCTCCTCCCTGCTGCAGCCCTGGCTGCTGAGCTGATGGGCCACAGGTGGGGGAAGGGGGAGAGAGAAACTCCTCCAGACGCTCCCTCTGCCTGGCTGAAGTTCCCCCCTCTCCCTTCCCCTCCCAGCCGGGATCCCCCTGCTATGGTGATGAGGAGAAGAACACTTGGGCCAGGCCCCACCTTCACTCTAGACCCCTGTCCCCATCGACCATCTTCCACCAGCCCCTGGGCTGGGCTCCCCCACTGACCTGGAACTGTCCCCTGCAGGGGGAGTATCCCTGGGGCTGGTAACTCCTCCGCTCCCCGAATCCACCAGGACATTGGTCTCTGGGGGATCAAATGTTAAGGGGGCAGGGTGATGGGTTCTGGGGAGGACACTGGGGATTGAATAACTGGGGCTGTTGGAGCTTAGTCCTGGGGTATCAAGTGTTTGGGAATCATGGGATAAGAGGCGAGCAAGAGCCAAGGGGTAGCGAGGTGCTGCTTCTCATCACTCACCCCCTCTGCCCCTTCTCCCTGCCTCCTCTGCATTCAGACAGCACCATTATCAGAGCCTGGTTTCCACAGGGCCTTTTCTTCTAAGCCTGGATTTCCCACCTCTGCTACAGCAGCATCAGCCTCTGAGAGGGAAGCAGCATTGCCTAGTTGATAGAGCCCTGGCCTGGAACTCAGGAGTCTACTGGGAATAAATGGGGAGTGATCATATCAGCCTCCTAGTGTCTGTCTAGGGCAGGAAAAGTGGTTGAGATTATCTAGGGCGTCCCCTTTGTTCCTCCACCCCTTTTTCTAGTCTAAACTGACCCTTAGCAGTTTATTCCAATCTCCCATTAGCAAAGTGATTGTTAGAGTCACTAAGTGCCCCCTATGGAGTGAGATTGTCTCATTCCCAGACATCCTCACATTGCTCCAGATTATGCCAAAAAGCATTTAATTATTTTGTGTTGTTTCTCCCTTATACACCAGCATTCAATAGATTCTAAAAGAGCTGGAGCAGGGATAGTAAAATAATGTGGTGTTTTACCTTCTGTGTTATTGCAGAGGGATGGGTTGAGTCCGGGGGATTCCCTCCTATCCCCATCAAACTCACACGTCTTTTCTTGAGCAGCCTCTGCCCAAGCCATGGAGAGTTTATCGTTTTCCCATTCTACCCCTCCACCTTCATGTGTGTCATTTACCACAGTGTCCTTTTCCACCATGCTTAGGAATCAGGGTTTGATTTCTTTGATCCTCAGTCAGGCCCCTGCTCACTTGAGATGAAAATGTCACGTTCCTGAAGGGGGAATTCAAATGAACCCCTAAGCACAGTTTGAGCTTCAATCCCTATTGCTAAAGTGGCATCTGGAGTTTTTCAGCCAAATCCAGATAATTTGTAGATAGGAAGTTTTTGGTGAGGTTTGTCTTTTTTCCTCTTTTTTTCCCCCATTACGATGATGCTAAAACTTTTATCAATAACACAGCCAAATAATGCGACAGTGCTGAGTAAAGCACGTTTAGCCTGTTCAGAAGGAAATGGGTAAAATTGTTCTCCAGATTTTGAGTCTTAAGATTCTCTGGGATTTCACTTCATGAACGGGAAAGTGGTTTGTAGCCCACCCGGGTTTGTGAGGTTTTTTTCTTCTTTTTGGTGAAGGCTGTTTTGCCACGTATTTTGATATTAAATTAGTTTGACAGGATGTAACTCAGATTTATTGGGGACTTCAAAAGACAAATGATCACTTGCCAGAATGGTCCTTTCTGATTTTCTTTTCACATTTCCCTAGCTTTTGTCATGAGATTTTCTTGTCCTTTGAACAATGAAAATGATCAGTATCTATCCACAAAAACATTTGCGGACGAGTGCTGGATATGCACTCTGAGAATCAGAGACTGAAATGGGGAAGGAAGTTACTGCCTGATCCCTGCAGAGATTTGAGATACAATCAGGATGGGTAGAGGGTGGGTGGGTGGACAGGGCCTTGCAAGGGCACTCTGACATTATCTGATTAAAATATGACCATGTAGATCATTGTTGCTACCATTGTTATATAATCAGTGAATCTTATACAAAGTGTGCTGAGTAAGGTGTCAATGGAGAGGGTATGATTTGCTGAATATGATTATGCTATTTGTACGTATGTACCATTTTTGTATTTGAGATTGACTACTGGCTGTATACCTGTATTTCAAAAATGTTTGCTCCTGGGTAACACCCACAAGGTTTTTCACCTGCACATCTTGGAGGAACTATTCAAGTTCAGTGGCCCATCAAAAGAACACTTAACTCACAATGGCAGATGCCCACCTACGCTGCACAGACTTTCCTGTGAACGTTCCATCTGAAGTATAGGTAATGGCCTGTACTGTGAGTGACTGAGTGAAATCAGGCATGGACATGTGACTTGCCCATGTGACTCCAAACACCTCTTGTTACTGTGGTTTTTCACAGTGAGAACAATGGGGTTCCCTTCACTTGAGAGAAGCTATAAAAGGCACTGGAAACATCTCTGTTTTGCCTTTTTCCTGCTCAAACCTCTGTACTATGGACTTATACTAATAGGAGCATTCTAACCAAAAGACTGAGGACTTTCCAATGATTCGGAAGCCACCAGAGAGTTGATTTAAACTAGCAGTTTATTCCATCACTGCTACAAGCCTGAGCCAAGAATTTTGCAATTATTGTATGTATTTGATTCCTTTAATAAATTTTAACTCTCACCTTTCTTTCTTTTTCATAAATAAGCCTTTAGATTTTAGATACTAAAGGATTGGCAACAGTGTGATTATTGGGTAAGATCTGAGTTATATATTGACCTGGGTGTGTGGCTGGTCCTTTGGGATCAGAAGAACCTGCTGTTTCATGAAATTGGTTGTAAATAACCAATCATTAAGTTCAGAGTTTTTGGTGGTGATATAAGGGCTGGAATGCCTAAGGAAACGGCTTTTTGGATGTCTTGTTCGCCAGTGTGGTGAAACAGAAGTTTACTTTTGTTGCTGGTTTGATATATGTCATGGGAGAATAATCACCAGTTTTGCAGTGTGTCTGCCCCATTCCTCAGCAATTTATCCTGAATTTGGTATTTTCAGTTGTGACCCATGGAGGCACTGTTACAGGCACTGTTTGTTCTTGAGAGTCAGAGAGCTGAGGCTGAGAACTGTGAACTCACTTCACATGTCCAGGAGAGAGAGGAAATGTCTTACGAGTGCTGTGTGAAGTCGTCCTTGAACTCTAAAGGGTTACCAATGAAGTCCCAATAGGATTGATGTGGAGAGGGGTCGGCGTCTTCCCATTGCTGAGAGGAGGAGGGAGGGCAAATGCCTCTCATGGATTGTTAGCGCTTTTCTACCAGCTTTAACTTGTTCCTCTTTCCCTGGGGCGCGTGTGTGGCTGGAGCAGCAATGTGCTGGGCTGGGTATGAAATGCACCGTGTGGAGCTGGGCGTTGGATGCAGATGGGGTGGGGGGATTTAGCTTTTATTTCTTGCTTTGAAAAGAATATAGTAGAATTTAATTTCTCAAACGCCCACTGTCCCTTGTCTTCAATAATGTGGGGAAGGGGAAATGGTCTTTAATGGACTCAGATGCTGTCTGGCTGTCACTCATTGATGCAGCTGGGGAAAAGGCTGGTATTCTGGGGTGTATTAATATGAGTGTTGTATGTCAGTTGTGGGAGGTCCTTATCCCGCTCTGCTCGGCCCTGGGGAGGCCTCAGTTGGAGTCCTGTGTCCAGTTCTGGGCACCACACTTTAGGAAAGATGAGGACAAATTGGATCAAGTGCTGAGGAGAGCAACAAAAATGGTAAAAGGATTAGCAAACCCGACCTGTGGAGGAAGGTTAAAAGCAGTGGGTCTATTAGTCTTGAGAAAAGCAGACTGGTGATGGTCTGCAGCCATGCTAAGGGCTGTTATACAGAGACTGGGGATCAGTTGTGCTCCATGGCCACTGAAGGTAGGAGGAGAAGTAAGAAGTGTTAAACTGCAGGAAGGGAGATTTAGGTTAGAGATTACGAAAACTTTCAACCATGCTGGTATTTAAGCTCTGGAATAGATTCCAAGGGAGCTTGTGGAATCCCCGGCATTGGAGGGCGGTGAGTTGTTGGTTTTCTTTTGTTTTTTTTAAGCCCCTTGGAGGTGTTATTTTGCCAACCTTGAGCTGCATAGACTGCAGGTTCTGGCTGTGATGTGTTCTCAGGGAGTCCCGGACTGTGAATCTCCTTGTTACCCCCCTGCCTCAGTGCAAGGGGGACGTCCTTCTGCTGAACTGGGTGTCAGTTCCCTGTCACCTCCAGCCTTTAGCTCCCCAGTCAAACTGCCCAAGGCTCTGCCAGTCCTTACTTTGCCTTGCAGGTTAACACTAGGCACAACCTTGTCTTGGAGCTCCTCCATCATGTCCTTCTCTAGTGTCCAGCCCCTCTCCACTGGACACTCAAATTCCCAGGTAAGCCGGCCCCAAAGGGACAATACCAACTTGTTTGATTTAATTGAGGATCAGCCCCAATATAACATCACAGCTCTGAGATATAGTTTTAGTGAAAACAAACAGGAGTTTATCAACTAAGATTTAAGAGATAATGAGTGAAGAAATAAGACCAACAGGTTACACATCGAACACCAGGTATAATAGGATTCAGACAGTCTGAGTTTAACAAGTAAAATCCATGGCTAAAGCATTCTCCCAGGGTCACCAGCCACCTTTGTTGGGATCCCCCTTTTCATGAATGCAAAACGTGCTCTACTGTTTGCTGCCTGAAGGATTGCAGGGTGCGGTTTTTGTGCCCCAGTTATAGTCCAGTAAACCACTGATGTGCCCCCCCCCATTGTTTGTTCTCCAGTGTGGTCTTTCTGTTGGTCCTATATGCAAACTGGGCCTCCAATGTGTTCACCTACAATGCTTCATATGAATGGGGGAGACAAATGAGTAGGTATCCCTTTGTCTGGCAAACCATATTTCTCACCCCTGCTTTGATTCAGACATTAAAACATATTTTTCCAGTATATAAACGTAGTTCCTTAAAGATCATCTGCCCACACTTCTTGTAAGGCTCATAAGGAACAATGTGACATGAGCCTTTATTAGCGACCTTCCATGACGACGGCAGCGCTTTAACATGCCTTGTGTGGTCGCGGTGCAGTGCTGGGAAAGAGCTCTCCCAGGGCTCTTAAAAAAACCCACCTCCACGAGGGGCCTAACTACCAGCCCTGGTGGACTGTCTACACTAGCGCTTTACACCACTGCAACTTGCTGCGCTCAGGGGGGTGTTTTTTCACACCCCTGAGCGAGACAGTTGCAGCACAGTAAATTGCCATTATAGACAAGCCCTTAGTGACTCTAACAATCACTCTGCTAACGGGGGATTGTAATAAACCACTAAGGGTCAGTCTAGACTAGAAAAGGGGGAGGAGGCGCAAAGGAGATGCACTAGCTAATCGCAACCACTTTTCCTGCCCTAGACAGACGCTCAGAGGCTGATATTATCACTCCCCATTTATTCCCTCTCTGGAAGGCACAGATTTCTCTAAGCTCACCCCACAAGCTGCTGGCAGAGTTGGGAATAGAGCTTAGGTCTCCTGAGTCCCAGGCCAGTGCTGCTTCCCTCTCAGAGGCTGATGCTGTGTAGCAGAGGTTGGAAATCCAGGCTTCCAAGAAAAGGCCCTGTGGAAACACCTCTCTCCTAATGGTGCTTTCTGAATGCAGAGTGGGCAGGGAGAATGGGCAGAGGGGTGTGACCGGGGTCCGAGTGGGGAGTCAGCTATGGTCACTTAATTAGGGTGAACTGCAAAGAATGGAGCAGAAAATCCTCATCGAACTGGTGGATATTCCAATACTTAGATTTAGCAAGCCAGCATAAAACAGCTTCTTTATTACCTTACTGGTTACTCAGAAGTCCAAAGAACATAGTTTCCTTAAAGTGATTCAGCCACAGCCCTCCATCCAGGTACCCACGTTAAACATGATGCAAATTTCTGTAAATCTTATCTCATCGTATAAAAAAAGATTCTACCAATCCCAAAGGATCGGATACATTACCTCCCAGGTTAAAGAATGATTCAGATTTTAACCAAATACACGCTACAGCCAATTCTTATTAATTAAACTAAAATTTATTAAAAAACATAAGAGTATGGTTAAAAGATTAATATACATACAGACATGAATTCAATCTATTGAGGTGCAGATTCATAGCAAAGATGTTGAGCTTTGTAGTTGCAAAAAGTTCTTTCAGAAATAGTTCATAGGTTATAGTCCAATGTCCAAATCTCATATTCAGGGCGTACCAGCATAACTGGGACCTCAGTCTTGCGACTCAAACGTCCCCTGATGAAGCCTAAGCAGATCTGAGATGACAGAATCAGGACTAAGGATCTTTTCTTCAATGTCATGTCTTCTTGACAAGTTGGAGTTGCTCGGGGAACAAAAGGTAATTAGCAGACTTTGAAGGAGGTCCATCACCGGTACTTAGCTATAGAATTAACATAAGGCCATTTGCTTGTTCCTCCACCATTCACAGATTATTTGCTATACATTGCAAAGAGAGATGAATACAGAGATATTCCGTGTTTACAATTCATTTACATGATAGGATGTTCTTTTGATCTCTGACCTATCAGAATCCAGCATAGACAGGGACTGTTGATTACATTGTGGACCCTACTTGTACATATGTAAATACACAAAAACACAAAGATTATCTCCCCATATGTCTTTTGAGGGTTATTTAGTTTGCAGGAGGTTTAACCCTTTCTAGCCATGCATCACACCCCTAAGGTGAGACTGGTGTAGAAGGGCGAAATTAGAGCTCCTGGATACACCTTAAGGACCTTCCAACATTGATCTGAGCGATGTTTAGATTGAATTCTTTGTAAGGCCAAGTTATTGAGGCATACTTTGGCCCCAGCCAGGAACTTAGTCCCTACTTTGTGAAACACTTTAGTGGTTCCAGGGTTTGGTCTATGTGTTGACTTAACATAGCCATTGATGTTCTTCAGAGAGCACCTACTCTGGCCTTCAGCCATGAAGGCTGTGAGGTGTTGTATCTCATTTTCCCCTTTTGCACAGCAGTTCAAGCTTGTAGTGGTTTTTCTGCTGTGTACTGTTTCAAGATTAGATACTGGCACTAACTGTGAAATATCAGTATCACCAGGCCTTTTCACATAATGTGTGTTGTCATGTAATGAAACAGTATAACCATGAAGGCTTTTACAACATAATGAGTATCACTCCCAACATGTTCAAGGGCTTTTCCAAAAAACTCTGCACATTGTTAGCATTAACATTAACATTAAATTTATTACAAGTGTACATTCACAATCATTTTTGTTATGCCTTTGGCTCAATACCACAGGGTTCTGGCATTTTAGGGTTAACCTGTGGCTTTCATTAGCATGATAAACTTTTTCCCTTTCTCCCTGTTCCCGAGGGTCAAAATCTTAACTCTTTTGTGTAACAGAATCCACTGGCTGACTGGGTGAATCCTCTTTGCTTATGGCTATGGGCAAGTCTTTCTCCCCCCAGTCAGGCAGATAATTTGCATCAACACAGACACTGGCTTTTTTACTTGTTTTCAGATCCTCAAGCATTACCAATTCCAAGGCTGGACTCTGTCTTTAAGAGATACCAGGCATGTTCACTAGTAGGTTAGTGTGACGGTGCTGCCCGTGGGAGCCAGCTGAGGTCACTCAATTAGGGTGAACTGCAAACAAAACGGGGCAGACAAACCCCAGAAGCTGGTGGTCATTCCAATACTTAGATTTACCAAGCCAGGACAAAACAACTTCTATATTACCATATAGGTTACTACAACCTTCAAAGAGACATATAGAGAATAATAAT
Source organism: Emys orbicularis (assembly GCF_028017835.1). NCBI lineage: Eukaryota > Metazoa > Chordata > Testudines > Emydidae > Emys > Emys orbicularis. Next base: position 9,288,505 of record NC_088695.1, on the reverse strand, counting down.
CATCATAAATGTTAATATACCTTTTTTGATCTTTGAATTAAAGTTATAGCAATAGACAAGACTTGTTTGCTTACATCATAAGACCTGAGCAAACATCTACCCTTGAGATCTCTAACAATGCAGACTTACATTTCAAAGCTCTATTCATTTACATATCTTCCTAACCAGTCTTTAAAGTTCATCCATGGGTCAGGTCAGTCAGTGAGTTAATTAACTCTTTCTGGCCCTATCATCTTTCAATGAGATATTATATCACACTCATAACGGCACAGTTAGACTTAAGGTTCTTTTGTCCTTCCATTACCAACCTCTGCTTCTACATGGAATCAGATGTCAAGTTCACTAAGAGACTAAAAGTCATATTCAAATTGTCTAGAGATGAGAGTTTGCCTGCTCTCCCCTGCATCCTTGTGGATTCAGTTATAAGGCTGTTCAGCTCTGAAAAACCAGGAACCCGATCTTTCCTCCGTACCTGAGTCACAGACTGCTTACTTAACGAATCAACATGGAAACATTAATGTTCCAACAACACTGTCTCCCCAACAAGCTGGCTAACCTTATAGGGCTGTTTAAAGTCCCTAACAATTTTTTTTTTCATCTGAAATCTTTTCAAAGCTATCCACACTGGCTCTTTCTGAAGCAAGGCCAGTGGAATCCTACACATTTGAAAGACTCTGGCCCATTAGGCACTAACACAGTTTCCTCAGAAGAGAGACTGTTTCCTATCAGCAACGGCCCATGAAGAGTCAATGGGAACAATTCCTTCTCACAGACTTTAAAGACTTCACCCAGAAATTCCTTTCCTTCTGCAATATCATGCACTGCAACAGATTCTTTCTGAGCTTTATTTATGTCCAGAACCGACTTTGGCACAACCCCTGACAAATCACCAAACTCCTTCTGAGTTTCACATACATCCAGAATCACCTCTGGCCCATCAGGAGGATTACCACACAACCCCCTTTCAGGTAACCAGCTAGACTTCATAGTCACAAGATTAGAAGTATTCTCTTCCTTGTTACAAGTTTCCACACTGTCAGTGGGTAACATAGTCAAATCACCCTCATGCTTTCCTTGTGCCCTGGCTATGATATCACCCTGATCAGACAAGGTTGTCATATCTTTACCCAGCAACACACTAGCTACAAGCAAAATAGAAGCATCAGAATCGCTTGGTCTCTGGGAGCTATTTATGACATCAACTGGTCGCAACCTAGTTGTAATGTCATCATCCCTGGCAGACACAAATTTAGGACCCCTTCCTTCCTGGGCTTTAGTTGTATCCAGAACCAACTTTGTGTTAACTGATACATTTTCAACCATCATAGGCTGACAGGCTTCTTCTGTCTGCTCTACAGACAGAAAAGAGCTGGAGAAACATTCCCCTTTAACAGACAAACAGCTTGGGATATCCTTTCCTTTGTCCCAGCGCACATGGCTATTCACAGACAACTGCTTGGAGATTGGGGTAGCTCCCTTCATGGGCAAATCATTACCCCTAACAGACACAGGAACATTTCCTTCACTGTCACAATTCTCCACACTGGTAACAGGTAAGTGTGAAAGTGTACCCCATAAGCTTTATGGGGGGGGGGGTGCTTATAAATGTATGTATGACATAACTGGAATATGTTTTGTGCTGCCTGTGCCATGTAACATATCTCCGTAAAGGTTATGGTCTACTATATCTATTCATCCTATTTGTACACATATATCATTTTCTACTTGAGGTTAAGAATATGGGCTGTATACTTGCTTGGTTTCTAAGTAAGCTTTGTGAGGCATTTGGTCAGTTTCTTTAGGAAGGAATTCACAAGGTTAAGTACCTGATCAGGAAGCACTTGGGGAACAATGCATCTTGGAATGCTCCAATCCACATAAGAAGTCTTCCTGGAGACATACAAGATACCATGTGGACAATGGCTTCGGCCTGTAAAGACTGAGGCTACATCTACTCTACAGGGGGGGGGTCGATTTAAGATACGCAAATTCAGCTACGCGAATAGCGTAGCTGAATTCGACGTATCAGATCCGACTTACCCTGTTGTGAGGACAGCGGCGAAATCGACTGCCGCGGCTCCCAGTCGACGGCGCTTACTCCCACCTCCGCTGGTGGAGTAAGCGCGTCGATTCGGGGATCGATTGTCGCGTCCTGACGAGACACGATAAGTCGATCCCCAAGAGATCGATTTCTACCCGCCGATTCAGGCGGGTAGTGTAGACCTAGCCTGAGTCATGCAGGGACATGTGACTTGCCCAGGTGACTCCAGAACTCCATCTTGAGCTGGACTTTGCATAGGAGTAAGGAGGGGGGGTCTCCATCCACAAGAGAAAGTCTATTTAAACCCGTGGGGGACCCCTCCATTTTGTCTTCAGCTGGCTAAAGAAGGAGCCTCTCCACCCCCCAGGATACTTGAAGGAAACTGGAACAAAGGACAGTAACTACAGGGGGTATGAGTGATTGCTGGACCCAGGCTAAAAGGAGAGTAGCCTGTAAAAGGGAGCATTCTGGAACTGGTGAGGATCTTGTCTGTATTTAGTTTGATTAGACATAGATTTGCGCATTTTATTTTATTTTGCTTGTGACTTACTTTGTTCTGTCTGTTACTACTTGGAACCACTTAATTCCTACTTTCTGTATTTAATAAAATCACTTTTCACTTATTAATTTACTCAGAGTATGTGTTAATACCTGGGGGAGCAAACAGCTGTGCAGATCTCTCTATCAGTGTTATAGAGGGCAAACGATTTATGAGTTTGCCCTGCATAAGCTTTATACAGGGTAAAACAGATTCATTTGGGTTTAGACCCCATTGGGAGTTGGGCATCTGAGTGATAAAGACAAGCACATTTCTGTGAGCTGGCAGAGAAAACAGGAGCCAGGGGTAGTCTTTGCACATCGGGTGGCAGCTCCCAAGGGGGTTTCTGTGATCCAACCCGTCACAGTAAGGTATAGGGATATTCATGTTCCACTAACCTTGCCTTCCCAAACTGCTGATTAGACAAACTCATCAGCTCAGAAGGCAGCCAGTGCTCTTAAAAAACAAAAACAAAAAACCCCACACAGGTCACGCCTCCCTTGACACATTCCTGAGCCTCCCTTGGGAGGCCCGCCGCATAGATTGCAAACAGAGCTAGACGCCAATGGTCTGATTCTCCTCTCACAACAACTTCACACTGGTGTAGACAGGTCACATGGCCCCAGTGGGATTACTCCTGACTAGCACCGGGATGAGGGAGAGGAGGATGAGCCCGGGAGCCCAATCAGACTGTTCCTGGTTTGTACTGGGGTCAGGGAGAGGGGCACAAGGTTTCAGAGAGCTTTATCTCTAAGGGAAGTTTGAGGCGCCTGTGACGGAGATGGGGTGACCTCACTGTGCATTCCCATCCCAGAACAAGTCTGCATTGCCTTTATCTTTCACCTTACCTCTGCAGGGGGCAACCATTTGATGCAAATCAAAGGAGACTGGGAGTGGGAGAAACTAAACTGTACTTTATTATTTAAATGGACAAGCAAGTGGCAGACTCCTTTCTCCATCCCCAGCCCAGCCCAGTTCAGTCCAACCCAGCCCACTGCTGCCCCCAGCTCCCCCATTTCCCACACCCCACAGCAGAGCAACATCTACACATTGGGAGAAAAGTGCAGAGAAGCCATGAGAGGCGTTGGGACCCCGTCACAAAACGAAACACTCCGAGAGCAGGGAAGCCAAAGAGCTCAGGTTAGAGGGATGAGTGTGGGGTGAGTGGGGCAGAGACAATGAGTATCGTCTATACACAGGACACAGTTGTAGATGGGGAGGGGGTGACCAGCTGGGCTGTCAGTCTCCTCATCTCCCTCTGGCCTCCATGATGGGGGTCTGCCTGGCTTGAAAGCTGCCCAAGTCCCCTGACAGCCTTGGGCTCCTTCTCACCTCTGCAGGGCTGCAGCAGGGAGGAGGGGCTGATCGGGGCTTCTCCTCCTCTGCCTGGGGTTTGCTTAGACCAGGCAGAGCCAGTGGGTCACAGACCAGCTGCTGCTCGGCTGCTGCTGAATCCTCACCCCAGCAATGGGCAGATGGATCCTTGGGAGCCAAACGCCCCGATGTGTGTGGGAATGAGGAAATGGGTTTGTCACCATGGCCGGCCCTAGTCAGGGCCCTGAGAGAATTTCCCTGCTGTGCGGAGGAGTCTCTGATGTCCAATGTGGGGTTACCTGCACTTGCAGCATTTTCCACACTGAGAACATCTCAGAAGTTTCTTCCCTGTGTGGATCTGCTGATGCCCGATACTCCGGGAGCAGCACATAAACCTTCCCCCACATTCAAGGTCTCTCTGTTGTGTGGGTCACTGATGTGGGAAGTCAAATTGAATCTTTTCCGGCAGTCAAGTTGTTTCTAGGGTCTCTTACATCATTGTGGATTCTCTGATGTTTGGTAATCGCTGAGCTCTTACTGAAGCTTTTCCCACACTCAAGGCATTTATACAGTCTCTCTCCTGTGTGGATTCTCCCATGTTTAGTAAGGTATGAATGCTGACTGAAAGTTTTTCCACAGTCCAGGCATTTATGGGGTTTCTCTCCTGTGTGGTTTCGCCCATGTAGAGTAAGGTATGAGCGCTGACTGAAAGTTTTCCCGCAGTCCAGGCATTTATGGGGTTTCTCTCCTGTGTGGGTTTTCTGATGTGTATTAAGGATTGATTTCAAACTGAAACTTTTCCCACACTCAAGGCATTTATAGGGTCTTTCTCCTGTGTGGATTCTCCTATGGTTAGTAAGCGCTGAACTTCTGATAAAACCTTTCCCACACTCGAGGCATTTATAGGGTCTCTCTCCTGTGTGGATTCGCCCATGTACAGTAAGTGATGAATTTGTGATAAAACCTTTCCCACACTCGAGGCATTTGTAGGGTCTCTCTCCCGTATGGATTTTCCTATGAGTAGTAAGATGTGAGTGCTGTCTGAAACTTTTCCCACAGTCCAAGCATTTATGGGGTCTTTCTCCTGTGTGGGTTTTCTGATGTGTATTAAGGGTTAATTTCAAACTGAAACTTTTCCCACACTCGAGGCATTTATACGGTCTCTCTCCCGTGTGGATTATCCCATGTTTAATAAGGCCTGAGTGCTGACGGAAAGTTTTCCCACAGTCCAAGCATTTGTGGGGTTTCTCTCCCGTGTGGATTCTCCCATGTTTAATAAGGCCTGAGCGCTGACGGAAAGTTTTCCCACAGTCCAGGCATTTATGGGGTTTCTCTCCTGTGTGGATTCTCCCATGTTTAGTAAGGTGTGAGTGCTGACGGAAAGTTTTCCCACAGTCCAGGCATTTATGGGGTTTCTCTCCCGTGTGGATTCTCCCATGTTTAATAAGGCCTGAGCGCTGACGGAAAGTTTTCCCACAGTCCAGGCATTTATGGGGTCTCTCTCCCGTGTGGATTCTCCCATGTTTAGTAAGGTGTGAGTGCTGACGGAAAGTTTTCCCACAGTCCAGGCATTTATGGGGTTTCTCTCCTGTGTGGATTCTCCCATGTTGAGTAAGGTCTGAGCGCTGACTGAAAGTTTTCCCACAGTCCAGGCATTTATAGGGTCTCTCTCCCGTGTGGATTCTCCCATGTTTAATAAGGTATGAGCGCTGACCGAAAGTTTTCCCACAGTCCAGGCATTTATGGGGTTTCTCTCCTGTGTGGGTTTTCTGATGTGTATGAAGGGTTGATTTCAAACTGAAACTCTGACCACCATACAGGCATTTATAGGGCTTCTCTCCTGTGTGGGTTCTCCAATGGCTAATAAGGTTTGCACTGAAATGGAATCTTTTCCCACAGTCAAGGCATTTGTAGGGTTTCTCTTCATTGTGACTTGTCTGCTGGACTGTGGTTTCCTTGGGATCCTTGCATCCTCCACCACGTTCAATGGATTTATTTAATTTCTTTCTGGGACAGTTTCCCACTTGAATCTCTGATCTGTGTTGATCTCCCCAGGCTTTTCCCTGTTCCAAGCACTGGGGAAAATTCCCTTCAGCTCTTCTCAAAAATGTCCCCTGCAGTTCCACTTTCCAAGGACCTTCCTGCTGCTGATTTTCCTCCTTGTTCTCACTCACTGTCCTATCACCTGCTGGGAGAGAGAGAATCCAGACAGGAGTCACTGCCTGTGCCGGGGAGAAAGGACAGAAAGGGGAATAGCAAAGAGGGAAAACACAACACAGTGACTGTTGGGCAGATGGAGACATTGGATTCTGCTGCTACATCCCACCCAAACACTCCCAGGGAACTACAGTCAGGGAGGAAATTCCCGACAGCTAACAGGATGGGTGGGAAGCTGTGACTGATGTTTGCCTTCATAATACGACACCTGCTGACTGTAGCCGTGACCTGGATGAGATGGGGCAGAACTGAGGGCTCTCACTCATGGCACTTTTTGGGAGTCCCAGCTTTTTCCTTCTCTCACCAGATGTTCCTGTCTCTGTTTCCCTGACTTCTCACCTGTGCTGGTGCCTCTTGGGCTCTCTCTTTCCTTAGCGGCCTGGAGATCTGGGACCCACAGCTCTTCCCCTCGCTCCAGCCGGGCGATCAGGTCCGGTTTGGGAATGGGAAATCCTGCGCAGGGGGTGAAATTAGGCAAGGTCAGGGTGCATGGAACATTGGTAGAGTATTTGTCACAAGGAACATTCCCTGAGTTTAACCTGACCCTATATGGGACTGTGGTAACCCTTTGGGAGCAGGAGATATCTGGTGGTGGTGGGGTGTTGTTATATTCTCACTAGGAGGTCTCAGGCATGAGCAGTGGGTATCAGAGGCAGGGGGAGGCTGAGCCTCCCAAATAGCTAGGTGTGGCCCCGCCCACACTCCCCCTCCTGCTTCCTGCTCTGTAGGTGGCTGGCTCTTCCATTGCTGCCCGGACTCCCAGTTCTCCAGGGTTGGGTCCATGCTGCCTGGCCTCTCTGCGCTCTTGGGCTGAGGCAACGCTGGGGCTGCACTACCTGGCATTTCGGCGCTCCGGGGTCGGGAAAGATGGGGCCGCGCTGCCAGGCAACCTGGCGCTCCTGGACTGGGGATGGGGCCGCGCTGCCCGGCAACCATAGTCCCCTCTAAGGTGCGTGCCTGCGCACGAGTTAATGAAGGGCCGTACAACTAATTAGTGGAGCCATGCAGGCGTGACTCCACTAATTAGGTGCCTCCTGGACTCTGGAGAAAGGATGTGGAAGGTGAGGTGGTGGGGGAAATAGGGCGTAGGTGGGGGGAAATAGGGAGTGGCTGGAGGTAGGAGGGGGAATTAGGGGGTGGGTGGGGGTACAGAAACTTAAGTTTGGCGTGTCCCAGGACTCCCAGCCCCAGCTGGGCTGTATGCGGCAGCCAGGGAGAGACGCGACTTTCCCCAGCAGCCGCCTCTCTGCAGCTCCAGCTGGGTTGCGGCAGCAGGGAGAGAGGAGGAGAGAGTCCGATTCTCAGTCTCTCCCAGCTCCAGCTGGCCTCTGGGAACTGGGACCCCCTTTACTGCTAGTACTGCCCCTGCCCTGCTGAAAGTGGCTGGCAGCCGAGCTCAGTAACTCATGGCTTCTAGGTCACTCAGGGGCACTTTGTACTGCCAGCCAATCAGGCTCCAGTTGCTGCAGCTGGGAGGGGGCTGGGAAAGCAAATCTCATTCCTGCAGGCAGAAGGTAGCTGTGAGAGGGTGGCTGGGCTCCGTGAGCTAGAAATGGAGCTGACCCTGCCCACTGAGTATCACTTCCACAGTGCCAAGGAATGAGCTGACTTGGGGAGGAAGTGGGCGCAGGAGCCCAGTCATAGGGGCTGGCAGTCACGGGCTGGTTGCAGCCTCTTCCCTGTGCCTGCAGTGTGGGGCTTACGTTGGGTCTAAGTGTTTGTACTTTCATTTGTATTTGGGGATGCTGGGCAGGAGGGAAAAGATTTAAACGCTCCACCGTCCGTCTCCCCCTGAGCCGTCCATGAGGCCGTGTATTCAGTTCTGGGCACCAAGGTACTGGCAGACGAGAGGGCACTTGTAGAAGAGGGAGAGAAATGATCCAGGGGCTGTGGGAATGACTGGAAAAAGCTAAATCCACATCACTTAGCTGAATGATGCCTAGGGAAAGCAGATGACAGCCCAGGTTACACCACAGAGGACTTGTCTACACTGGGAAGTTTTGTCGATGAAACTAATGTCGACAAGGGAAAATCGACAAAAGTAAAGTCGCCAAAACATGTCTACATTTGCTCTGTCTGTCGACAGATCGTGTCCACATTTGGGGCACCTTTGTAGACAGAGAGAGCAATGGACTGTGGGTATGTATCCCACAGTGCCTGGCGACACCATCCGTCGCTAGGGGTTGGGGGAATGCGGAAACGGAGCCCGGCACATCCTGAGATGTGCAAAATGTACCGTCATGCACCGCTTTGTGTCCCACCCCTCCAAAGTTCTCTGGCTTCTTTTCGCGCCGTTTTTCCAACTGTCATTCTGTTGTAGCGCGCGCCAGCAGCTGCAGTGAGAGAGGATGGATCCCGCACTTCTCTCCTATGCGCTGTTAGCTGTCGTGAGGACATCGTGCATGGCAGCACAGCTACTCAAAGAGTTACTCGCAAAGTTAGCAGAGGATGAATCGCAGGCATCGAAGTGTGATATGGACAGCAGCAACTTATCAGTGCTTTGTGCATTCACACAGCAGATGCATACGGTAGAGCATCGCTTTTGGGTTAGGGAAACAAGCACTGATTGGTGGGATCGCATTGTCATGGAGGTGTGGGATGACGCTCAGTGGGTACAGAACTTCAGGATGAGTAAAGCAACCTTCCTGGAGCTATGTGCTGAGCTGGCCCCCGACCAGCGGCGCAAGGACACCAGATTGAGAGCTGCCCTTCCGGTCGAGAAGCGTGTTGCAATCACAGTGTGGAAGCTGGCGAATCCAGACTGCTACTGGTCAGTCGCAAATCAATTTGAAGTAGGAAAGTCCACTGTTGGGGTTGTATTACTCCAAGTGTGCAGGGCAAGAAATCGCAACCTGCCGTGGAGGACCGTGACTCTGGGAAATGTGCATGACACAGTGGATGGCTTTGCAGAGATGGGTTTCCCTAATGGTTGCAGTGCCATTGATGGCACACACATTCCAATTTTAGCGCCACATCACCTTGCCTCTGAATACATCAATAGGAAGGGATACTTCTCCATGGTGTTGCAGGCACTTGTGGATCACTGGGGGCATTTCAGCGACATCAATGCAGGCTGGTCTGGAAAGGTGCATGACGCACAGATCTTCAGGAACAGTGGCCTGTACAGAAAGCTGCAGGGTGCGGGACTTCCTTTCTAGACCATAAATTCAAAGTGGGGGATGTGGAAATGCCCATAGTAATCCTGGGAGACCTGGCTTATCCCTTACAGCCCTGGCTCATTAAACCTTACACAGGGCACCTGGACAGCAGCAAGGAGCGTTTTAACAGCAGGCTGAGCAGGTGCCGCATGGTAGTCGAATGTGCCTTTGGCCGTTTGAAAGCGCGGTGGAGGTGTTTAAATGGCAGGCTAGACCTTACCGAGGATAATATTCCCGTGGTCATAGCCGCATGCTGCACTTCGCATAATCTGTGTGAATCTAAGGGTGAAATGTTTGCTCAGGTGTGGAGCATTGGGGCAGAGCGCTTGGCTGCACAGTTTGAGCAGCCAGATGCTAGGGCTGTCAGAGGAGCCCAGAGGGCTGCTATTAACATCAGAGAGGCTTTGAGGAACCACTTTGACAATGAGGGGCAGTAACACGTCTGCTTTGGAGTTGCTTCCCTGTTGCATCCATGTACAATGTTGGGCCCAAGATCCGTGCAACACAATGCTTTAAAAGCTCTGCACTGCTGCGTGTCCCGATCATAGCCCTTTTCACACAAGCCTCGAGAAATTTTCCCATATGTGTCCCGATTCCTACAGGTCACTCGCAGCTGCAACTGATCAGACTCCTCTCCCCACATACTGATCAGATCCAGCTACTCAGCGGTGGTCCAAGCGGGTGCATGTTTGTGGCGATAGCCAGCCATGCTCACCTGGGAAGCCAGCAAACAGGAAATGAGATTTCAAAGTCCCGGGGCTTGCAAGGGGGAGGAGCAGATTGGCTGCAGGGCAGCGGAGTTCAAACCGCTGACCAGAGCGGCAGCAAGGGAATTGTGGGATACTTTCTGGAGGCCAATAAAATTTAAAAAAAAACCTGTGGTGTCTACACTGGCTGTTTGCCGACAATAAAGGGAGGGGAAAAGACAAAAGTTTCTCACAGGGTGGAAGTATTTTGTCACCAAAACTAGCGGGTTTTTTTAGAAAAAAAGTGATCTTGCAGTGTGTACGCTATCGCGGTTTTTTGGCCAAAAACCAGGTTTTGGGGACAAAACTTCACAGTGTAGACAAGCCCTGAGTGGGATTGCTGAATATGGCAAAGCATTGGGGGAGAGGAATTTGGAATAACTGGATGAACTTAAGAAAGGAAGGGAAACATTTAGGCAGATCAGGGAAAGCTTTGTGAGCTTGCAAAAGAGCGAGTGAAAGATTATTCCCCATTGATGATCTCCTGGTGGGTGGTGGCCTGGGGAAGAGGAGAGTTTGATGCTCAGTCTCTCCCAGCCCTAGCTGGGCTATGCAGGTTGGGAGAGACTGCTGGAGAAAAACCACAGTTACTGCTTCCTGGAGTCAGTTTTTTAAAAAGAATCCAACTAAATCATCTCTTCTCCTCTGCAAAACTATCATTAAAAATCACATTTAATAACTATTTTATAATCACAAAAGTGACAATGTATTATTTATGCCTAGCTTTTGCATTGGATGCCGTTTCCGAATTGCTTACCGGTACATAGGTTAATTAATCTAGTTCCTAAAATGAATGTTACCTCCACCAGCTGCTTAAAATGTTTGGATTTAGCTTTGTCTGGAACATGTATTACAGCTTTAAAGTTTGATTTGCAGTGTCACTCTTGTATTTTCTATCCTGTCACGTCCCAGTCCCAGCTCCAGGGTTGCAGTGGCCAGGAGAGAGGCCTCTCTTAATGGAAATCACTTGAATTCCAGACAAGTGATTTCCATTAAGCTTTCACATTTGTTTGGGGAGAGGTATTGGAAACCATTAAGGCCAGATCTTTGCTATCTGGTATAGTTCTGGCTCTTCGGAGTACCCCCTTTGACTCCTAAGTAGTAAGCACTAGGTCAGTGATCGCCAACCTTTTACTCCCAAGATCACTTTTTGAATTTAAGGGCAACCCAGGATCTGCCCCGTCCCTTCCCGAGGCTCCGCCCCTTCCCCAAAGCCCTACCCCACTCACTCCATTGCCCCCCCGCCTCGCCACTCACTCTCCCTGACCCTCGCTCACTTTCCCTGTGCTGGGATAGGGGGTTCACGTTCGGGAGGGGGTATGGGCTCTGGACTGGAGCCAAGGGGTTTGCAGTGTGGGAGGGGGCTCTGGGCTGAGCCTGGGGTTGGAGTCCAGGAGGGGGCTCCGGGCTGCGGCAGAGTGTTGAGGTGCAAGAGGAGGTACAGGGTGCTGGCTCTGGGAAGGGGCTCCAGGCTGGGGCTGTATTGGGGAGTAGGAGGGGGTACAGCAGTGGTTCTCAAACTTTTGTACTTGTGACCTCTTTCACATAGCAAGCCTCTGAGTGAAACCCCCCTTATAAATTAAAAACACTTTTAAATATATTTAAGACCATTATAAATGCTGGAGGCAAAGCGGGGTTTGCGGTGGAGATTGACAGCTCGCGACCCCCCCATGTAATAACCTCGCGACTCCCTGAGGGGTCCCGACCCCCAGTTTGAGAACTCCTGGGATACAGGGTGCTGGCTCTGGGAGGGGAGTCAGGTCTGGGTCAGGCGGTTGGGGTGCAGGAAGGGGTGGGGGTGCTGGCTCTCGGAGGAGAGTCAGGGCAGGGATTGAGGTGCAGGAGGGGATTCAAGGTGCAGGAGGGGGGTGCTGGCGCTGGGGATGCAGGAGCAGGTTTCGGGTGCTAGCTTCGGGAAGGGGCTCAGTGCTGGAGTTTGGGGTGCGGCCTGCCACCAGGCAGCACTTACCGCTAAGGCAGGCTCCCTGCCTACCCCGGCCCTATGCCGCTCCTGGAAGGTCCAACGCGCCCTGTGGCCCCTCGGGGGGGGGCAGCACGTGGCTCCGCGCGCTGCCCCTCTCTACAAGCAGCGCCCCCACAGCTCCCATTGGCCACAGCCCTGTCCCCGGCGCCGAGCCAAGCTGCCGACCCCCCCCGAGTGTCAGGCTGGCCACCAGCACCAAGCTGAGCCGCTTCACTCCCCCTCCTGGCCCCGGAGCAACAGGCAGGTAGCGGGCGGTGTGTGGCCCTCCCACCCATCCCAGAGGACACAGCGGGAGTCCTGGCATCCTGGAGCGCTGGGTGGCGCAGCCCCAATTCTGGGGCACCCCAGCACTGGGTGGCCCCAGGAGGCTCCCTAGAGAGTAGCCTGCCTGGGTGGGGCCTAGTAGCCGCACTGCAGGTAGGAGGAGGCGGAGTGTGGGCGGGGCCACCCATGGCTATTTAGGTAGGCACAGCCTTCCCTTGCCCACATTACGCACTGCCCATGATGCCAGGGGTTCTCAGCATTGTTCTCTCTGAGGCCCCCCAAACATGCTATAAAAACTCCGCAGCCCACCTATGTCACACCAACTGTTTTTCTGCATATAAAAGCCAGTGTTAGGGGGTAGGGAGCAGGGCAATTACCCAGGGTCCCACGCAACATGGGGCCCCGCAAAGCTAAGTTGCTCAGGCTTTAGCTTCAGCCCTGGGCTACAGCCCCGGGCTACAGCCCCATGCAGTGGGGCTTCCACTTTCTGTCCTGGGCACCAGCAACTCTAATGCCGGCCCTGCTTGGCAGCCCCCCTAAAACCTGCTCACAGCTCCCCAGGAGGCTCTGGACCCCTGGCTTAGAACCACTTCACGTTGCGACCCATTCCTTCCTAATCCAACCGGGCAGTCAGATATGCAGACCCCACAGCTTCTAATAACCGAGGGCACACGAATGCCTTACCCAGCGAGGTCACCGTCTCATAGTTCTCCTGCATGACGTCCCTGTAGAGGGCTCTCTGAGCGGGGTCCAGCAAAGCCCCCTGCCCCTCGGTGAAATACACAGCCACCTCCTCGAAGGTCACCGGCATCTGAAACATCATTTCCCCCACTCAGCGTCTCCTGCCCCAGCCACAATCCCCCTAGTCACGGGGGAGGAGGCCTGGAGAAGCAGAATCCCACCCCCACCCTGCTCAGGGCAGCCAGGAAGCTTCAGGGGGTGGGGAGAAAATAAGACTCCTTGTCCCCCCCAGCAGACGAAGCAGGGCAGGGTCTTCTCATTTCCCACACGCCTGCCAGCCACAGGCTGACACAGGAAGCAGAGCTCTGAGCCAGGGACAGGGACAGAAATCCCAACAGTTTCCCTTCGTATTTCACAGCAGCCTCTGGCCAGTGGGTGAGGCTCCAGCACTGGGAGTCTGGTCAGTTTCCCCAGCCCTGCCCAGCGGGGTTGTGTCCGGGTTCAGAAATGGGGGAACTCCCCTCCCCACCCCAGGCCAATGGGCCTGTTCAGAAAATCAGGCCCGGCTTGAACGTGTCCCAGCAGGTTTATCACACCCTGTCCCCGCCCTGCCTCCCCCTGTGTCTTTTCTGCCCCTCCCCCTCTACAACAACCCCCCTGAAGCTCCCTGAAAATCCCCTACCTGAGCTGGCTGCATCACAGCCATTTCCCTTCCCTGTCTCCTGGAAGTCGGGACCATCTGGAGAGAAATGTGGAAGTGATTCCTCAGCCTGTCAGGACGAGATGGGCAATTCGGGAGGGGCGGTTTCAGAAGGGGCTTGAGTCCATTTCACATCCCGATTACCCCCCTGGCTCTCTCCCTGCAGACAGACGCTCTGGACTCTGCCACACTGGGAAGAAACCCAGTTAGTTTATTACCAATCAGGCCAGGCCCCTCCCAGCAGAACTGAACCCACCGGGGTCACTTTTAAACTCTCCCTGTAACAGAGTCTGTGAGCCGAATGCTGGAAAAAGAGCAGAACCAAAGGAGCCGCTTTAGGGGATTCCCCTGACACTGTCCTCAAAGGCAGCGTGTCCCCCCATTCTCCGAGCAGCCCAGTGATTCAAGAGAGATGAACTGGCTTTTCCTCTCTCTGCTCCTCACCAAGTTCCCAGGAGTGTCAGTCTGCCCAGGGGGCAGGGAGTGGATCTGGGCAGGTTTGGGAACTGGGAACCTCCTGTGATGCTCTATACCTCAGGGGCTGGTGTCAGTAGAACCCGAGGCTGCCCTAGGGGGTGTTTCCAGCCACTGCAGAAAGTCCTCACCCAGGCTGGGCACAGTGGGGGCTTTAATGAAGGTCTCTCCCAGGCACAGACTCTGCTACTCAGTCTGGGCTCCCAGCTCAAAATGGAGGAGGCAGCAGCTTCTGACCCAGGGAGCTCAAATCCAGGGCTGTAATAACAGGAGCAGAGAGAGAGATCAGGAGTCACCTCCTGCCAGAGCCAGCAGTGACTCCAGTGTGGCTGAGATCTGAATCCTGCAGGGAAATCAGAGCAGTGCCCTGGGCAGCCCCCAACACTCAGGAGACAGACCCCAAAATCAGGAGTTGGTCTTCTTTTATTTTTAATCTAATAATAAGCAGGGTGGGGGGAGTGCCTGTGCAGATTTGCCTTGTAGCTTCTGAGCCCTGAGGGGTTTTTCACCAGCCAAGGCACACCCATACTTTTTTGACCATTTCTAGGAGAAAAAAAAATCCCCACTGGCTGCTGGTAGGGGCACCCCCCCCCCTTTACCCTATGGGGCGGGGGAGCTGCCATTGTATCTCTCCACCCCTCCACCTTCTCCCGGCCCCTGGCCTCTCCCCACTCCCTTCCCCAGCCAGTTTGCTCTTGCTCTCACCATCCCCCTTTTTCCTCCCAGTGATCCCCCCACTCACATCTTTCCTTCTCTTCCAGCCTCATTCCCTCAGCCCCATAATTCTCCCTTTGCCCCCTGACTCCCCTGCAGCGTCCCAGCCTCCCCTCCCCCAGCCTCCCCGCCCATCCCCAATCCCATCCTGCCCCCTGCATCCCCCTCCTCCGGGCGCCCCCACATCCCTGTTCCCCCCGCCTGCCCATCCCCCCGCAGCTCTTTAGCCTCCTCCCCCTGCAGCTACCCCAAGACCGTCATTGGCTAGTTGCGGTAAAAGAATCCCCCTCTGGCTGCGGGGTGGGGCAGCCCCCCGCTTTCTCCTTTTGCCCCCAGGCCCAGCCGGGAGCCCCTTGTCAGCCGCAGGGTGCGGGCAGGGCGGGGTCAGCAGATCTCACCGAGCAGCAGCAGCCTCCGTTCACACCAGCGCGGCCAGGGGCTGGAAACACAAAGCACCAGATTGGGGCGGGGGCAGCCTGTGGTAACGTGACCCCGGCTCACTCCCCTCCCCCTCCCCAGGTGTGTCTGTCCCAGCCCCAGCACGGCCCGGGCTGGCTCCCCCCGCCCCGCACACACCGGGAGCTGGCGGCAGCTTTCCCGGGCCCAGGGCGGGGAATCGCAGCCAGCTCCGCTGGGAGCAGCCTGGGGCCAAACCCTCCCTCTGCAGCCCGGGTGTGACGGGGGGTGCGGGTCTCTCTTACCTTCCCTCCGAGCGGGGCCCCCCTGGGGCAGGGGCTGGGCAGGGGCCAGCTGCTCCTGGGTCCTAGCGATAAACCGAGCGACCTACAGCCCCCTGACCCTGACCCCTGGGGCCAAACCTCCCCCTGCAGCCCCGGTGTGACGGGGGCGGAGGGGGGTCTCTCTTACCTTCCCTCCGAGCGGGGCCCCCCTGGGGAAGGGGCTGGGCCGGGAAGGGGCCTGGCCAGGCTGGGGGCTCTGCCCTGGGAGAGGCTCCTGGGGAGCAGCGGGAAGGGCCCTGCTGGAGATTCCCCTCTCCCGGCTGCAGCCAGGGCTCCGGGCTCCCAGCACCAGCCGCCGGGGCTCGGGGATCTCGCCAGGAGCCGGAGTCACCGCAGCGGCTGCGAGTCACTTCCTGCTGCCGGGCCTGAGCCCAGCGATCGCTCCCCCCAGAGCCGCCTCCCAACTGCTCCTGGGTCCTAGCGATAAACCGAGCGACCTGCAGCCCCCCTGCTCCAGACCCTGGCCCCTGGGCACAGTTGGGGCCATCGTGCAGAAAAGCCACAGGATCGATGGGAGGACAGACAGGAGACTTCGAGATCCTGGGGGGTGGGTGACAAGGGGTGTTTCTATGAAGACTGGGGGTTGTTCCAGTGAGTCCCCAATATCATCAGGGACACAGATGATGGGGTGCAGGGCCGGGGAAACTGTGTGTGATTTGCTCTGGTAACAGACTGGCACAGGGGGCAGTTGGTCAGAGCTGGTCTCTTGTCTCCACACCAGGCTCACTGGCTACCAGCCCTGGGCCAGAGCTACTAGTTCTGCTCCCCTCACTCGGGTCATGGAGCTGCCAGTGCGATGCCATCCGGTTCCTCTGGTTACCTGTTGTCATAACCATGGCAGTAGCCTAAATTCCTCCTTACCTGTAAGGGGTTAAGAAGCTCAAGTAACCTGGTTGGCACCTGACCAAAGGAACCAATGGGGACAAAAGATACTTTCAAATCGGGGCGGGGGGGGGGGGGAGAGAGGCTTTGTTTTGGGTTCTTTGTTTCTGTGGCTGTTTGCTCTTGGGACTTAGGGCATGGCTACACTGAAAACTCCAAAGCTCCCGCGGCAGCGCTTTGAAGTGCGAGTGTGGTCCTGGCGCCTGGAGCTCTCCCAGCGCTGCAGGTACTCCACCTCCACGAGGGGCCGAGCTACCAGCCCTGGTGCACTGTCTACACTGGCGCTTTACAGTGCTGCAACTTGCTGCGCTCAGGGGGGTGTTTTTTCATGCCGGTCCCCACATCTGTACCCCAGAGTTCAGACTGGGGAAGGAACCCTGACACCTGTGGTCCGGATTAACCCATCCCTGGGCTCTAGGCAAAACCCCTCCTGTCTGCCCACTTCCAAGAGATCCCCTCTGTCCCTCTCCCACCTGGCTGCCCCAGGTGGGCGCTGATTGCATCTCCCTGTCGCACACTTGGATGTGGGCAGCAAAGCTCCAGCTAGTCCCTGGTTCAGGGACTGGTGCTCTGCCCACTCAGGTTTGGCCCCATTGGCACTGGGGGCCAAAATTGAGTGAGTGGCACTGTGACATGGTGCATGGGATTATAGCCTCCTTCACTCAACTTCAGCCTTGGCACCGACCAGCTCTCAACACCACTCAGTCAATTTTGGCCATGTTTCTCCTGCCCCCGGCCTGAAATGGGGGCGAGCCTAAGCCAAACCTGAGTGGGTAGCCAACACAGCTCCTTCTTACCCCTGTTGTGGGGCAGACTCCTAAGCATCCGTCCCCATCCCCCAGGCTCATTCCTAGGTTGCCTATGCCTTAATCTAGCCTGGACTTCCCTTGATCCCTATTCCCTCCAAGGTTGGGGGCCGGGAAGGCAGGGAGGTGTGGGGGGAGTTGATTCAGTAGCTGTTCTATCCAGAGGGGTCTGGTCCCTGCTTGGACAGAGGAGGCTGCACTCCATCTGTCTCTGTTTTTCATCCTGGGTCAGGAACTGCTGCCTCCACCACTGGGATCTGGGAGCCTGAACGGAGTAGCTGCTGAGCCCGGACCAGGGTCTGTGCTGGGAACAGACCTTCTTCAAAGCCCACTCTATAGGGTGACCAGATAGCAAGTGTGAAAAATCAGGATGGGGTGTGTGTGTGGGGGGGTAATTGGCGCCTATATAAAGCTAAACCCCAACTATTGGGACTGTTGCACTCACTATAAAATCAGGACATCTGGTCACTCTACCCCTCTGTGCACAGCACAAGTTTAGACCTTCACTGGGCCAGAGCAAGAGATCGACTCTGCAGTCTGGGGGTTTGGGCACCCACCTGGGAGGGCCCAGTCCCCTTTCCCAAGGACTCTGTAATGACTGCTCCAAAGTCTCACAGGTTCCGCAGGAGAAATTGAGGGACCACCCTCCCATCAGAAGATGCCATGCCCCGGTGGCAGGAGCACTGTCCTGGGAGCTGTGGGAGCCTCCTCTTCAAATCCTTTCTCCCCATCAGGCAGAGGGGTGAATTGAACCTGGGTTTCCCACATCAGGGTGACAGAACCATCTCATGGGCTGAGTTGAAGGGTGGAATCACCCCATGCTCCCCTTCTCTGGCTGCTTTGTGGGCAGCTGGGTGCCTGCCTCACTCTTTCTCACAAGAGCTTCAACACCCTGACGGCAGGACAGGGGTTCCCAGCTGTGGATTCACAATCAGAGAGAGGCACCTCAGTCTGGGAAGGGCTGATATCCAGGAGAGTATGGGGAATTAGGACATGTCCCTCCCCTCAGTATCTCCTCTTGGTTACTTTCTGCAGCTCCCTGCCTGTGCCTACTATGCTGGGTTTTGTGAATCCCATTCTTAGGTGCCTGTCTGGCCACATGCATTGGACTATAAAGTGGATAGAAAGCTGGCTATATCATCAGGCTCAACGGGTAGCGATCAACGGCTCCATGTCTAGTTGGCAGCCGGTATCAAGCGGAGTGCCCCAAAGGTCGGTCCTGGGGCTGGTTTTGTTCAATATCTTCATTAATGATCTGGAGGATGGCGTGGATTGCACCCTCAGCAAGTTTGCCGATGACACTGAACTGGGAGGAGTGATAGATATGATGGAGGGTAGGGATAGGATACAGAGGGACCTAGACAAATTAGAGGATTGGGCCAAAAGAAATCTGATGAGGTTCAACAAGGACAAGTGCAGAGTCCTGCACTTAGGATGGAAGAATCCCATTCAGTGTTACAGACTAGGGACCGAATGGCTAGGCAGCAGTTCTGCAGAAAAAGACCTAGGGATTACAGTGGATGAGAAGCTGGATATGAGTCAACAGTGTGTCCTTGTTGCCAAGAAGGCTAACGGCATTTTGGGCTGTATAAGTAGGGGCATTGCCAGCAGATCGAGGGACGTGATCATTCCCCTCTATTCGACATTGGTGAGACCTCATCTGGAGTACTGTGTCCAGTTTTGGGCCCCACACTACAAGAAGGATGTGGAAAAATTGGAAAGCGTCCAGCAGAGGGCAACAAAAATGATCAGGGGACTGGAACACATGACTTATGAGGAGAGGCTGAAGGAACTGGGATTGTTTAGTCTGCAGAAGAGAAGAATGAGGGGGGATTTGATAGCTGCTTTCAACTACCTGAAAGGGGGTTCCAAAGAGGGTGGATCTAGACTGTTCTCAGTGGTAGCAGATGACAGAACAAGGAGTAATGGTCTCAAGTTGCAGTAGGGGAGGTTTAGGTTGGATATTAGGAAAAAAAATTTCACTAGGAGGGTGGTGAAGCACTGGAATGGGTTACCTAGGGAGGTGGTGGAATCTCCTTTCTTAGAGGTTTTCAAGGTCAGGCTTGACAAAGCCCTGGTTGGGATGATTTAGTTGGGGATTGGTCCTGCTTTGAGCAGGGGGTTGGACTAGATGACCTCCTGAGGTCCCTTCCAACCCTGATATTCTATGGTTCTATGATTGTACAGGGAGCCTAGGTGATCAACTCAGGCTTTGTGAATCCTACTGTTCTTCCAGTGATTTTCTAGACATCTCAAATTTGGCCTTTGCATCACCAAAGTCCATTTGCTGAGCCAGGCCTTAGTGGCTGCCATCAGCTGGCTCTTTATTCTACAAACACGTGCAGAACTGGTTGAAGCAGATGCATCTACCCACGGGTCCCCCATTTCCCCTTATAATTTTCCAATTTTCACCCAAATCATCCGCCATCTCTATATGGCTACCTAAGACGTTCCCTGAAATTTTTGAATTGATTAGATGCAGCAATCTGCATCACTTCCTGTAGTGGGGCAGCTGCTCCACCCAGGCAGAAGAAGGGTTAAAGCAGCCTTGGAGAGGCTATGCAGAACCCAGCCAATGAGGAAAGGGCTTATTGAGAGAGCCAATAAAGGGAAGGCTTGTTGCAGCAGCCAATCAGAGCCAGCGACGACCATATATAAAGGACTGCTCAGGAGCACAGAAGTCAGTCTCTCTCTGATGAGGAAGAAAGAGTAGCTACCCAAGGGTATGCCTACACTGGCAAGTTTCCATGCAACAAGTTGTGCTACTTTTATTAAAGCATTGGAATTAAACTGCTGTTGTATGTCCCCACTGTGCTCCTTGTGGTGTTGGGGGGTGGATATGAGGGGTTTTGTTTAGAGCCTGGGGTGGGTTATCTGGACCAGAGGAACCAAGTGGCAAAGCTCTGACAGCTCCATGACCTGAGCGAGGGGAGCAGAGCTGGGAGCTCTGGCCCAGGTCTAGTAGCCCATGAGTGTGGTGTGGAGACAAGAGACCAGCTCCAACCAACTGCTCCCTGTGCCAGTCTGTTACCAGAACGAATCTCACACATTGTGTCCCCGGCTCCCCGTCACTCCTGGATCCTCTGGAACAACCCTGAGTCTCCATAGAAACCTTGTTTTTTCCCCCTCCCCGGGATCTGCATGTCTCCTTTCTGTCCCCCCATTGATCCTGTGGTTTCTATGCAGGATGTCTACATAGCGCTGGGAGAAGCT
The DNA here is from genome assembly GCF_028017835.1 of Emys orbicularis. Taxonomy (NCBI): domain Eukaryota; kingdom Metazoa; phylum Chordata; order Testudines; family Emydidae; genus Emys; species Emys orbicularis. Next base: position 9,268,033 of record NC_088695.1, on the reverse strand, counting down.
GCCTGTGCCCAGGGGAGATGGGGCCCCCAGGAAGCACCCCATCACCTCTGTGTCCCTGATATTGGGAACTCCCTGGAACAATCCCCAGTCTCCATAGAAGGCCCCCTTGTCCCCCACCCCCCAGGATGATGGAAGTCTCCTTTCTGTCCTCCCATTGATCCTGTGGCTTTTCTGCATGATGCCCCCAACTGTGCCCAGGGGAGGTGGGGCCCCAGGGGTCAGGGGGCTGTAGGTCGCTCGGTTTATCGCTAGGACCCAGGAGCAGCTGGCCCCTGCCCAGCCCCTGCCCCAGGGGGGCCCCGCTCGGAGGGGAGGTGAGAAAGACCCACCCCCGCCCCCCCGGGCTGCAGGGGGAGGTTTGGACCCAGGCTGCTCCCAGCGGAGCTGGCTGCGATTCCCTGCCCTGGGCCCGGGAAAGCTGCCGCCAGCTCCCGGTGTGTGCGGGGCGGGGGGAGCCAGCCCGGGCCGTGCTGGGGCTGGGACAGACACACCTGGGGAGGGGGAGGGGAGTGAGCCGGGGTCACGTTACCACACGCTGCCCCCGCCCCAATCTGGTGCTTTGTGTTCCCAGCCCCTGGCCGCGCTGGTGTGAACGGAGGCTGCTGCTGCTCGGTGAGATCTGCTGGCCCCGCCCTGCCCGCACCCTGCGGCTGACAAGGGGCTCCCGGCTGGTCCTGGGGGCAAAGGGAGAAAGCGGGGGGCTGCCCCACCCCGCAGCCAGAGGGGGATTCTTTTACCGCAACTAGCCAATGACGGTCTTGGGGTAGCTGCAGGGGGAGGAGGCTAAAGAGCTGCGGGGGGGTGGGCAGGCGGGGGGAACAGGGATGTGGGGGCGCCCGGAGGAGGGGGATGCAGGGGGCAGGATGGGGTTGGGGATGGGCGGGGAGGGGTGGCTGAAGGGAGGCTGGGACGCTGCAGGGGAGTCAGGGGGCAAGGGGAGAATTATGGGGCTGAGGGGAATGAGGCTGGAAGAGAAGGAAAGATGTGAGTAGGGGGGTCACTGCGAGGAAAAAGGGGTAAGTGGGGAGGGGATGGTGAGAACAAGAGGAGACTGGCTGGGGAAGGGAGTGGGGAGAGCCCCGGGGGCAGGGAGAAGGTGGAGGTGTGGGGAGATACAATGGCAGCTCCCCTGCCCCATAGGCTGAGGGGGGTGCCCCTACCAGCAGCCAGTGGGGATTTTTTTTCTCCTAGAAATGGTCAAAAAAGCATGGGGGTGCGTTGGCTGGTGTATAACCCCTCCTGGGCTCAGAAGCTACAAGGCAAACACCCCTCCGTGCACCTCCCCCCACCCTGCTTCTTATTAGATTAAAAATAAAAGAAGACCAACTCCTGATTTTGGGGTCTGTCTCCTGAGTGTTGGGGGCTGCCCAGGGCACTGGTCTGATTTCCCTGCAGGATTCAGATCTCAGCCACACTGGAGTCACTGCTGGCTCTGGCAGGAGGTGAGTGCGGATGGGCCAATGAGATCAGCCTCTGCCTGCCTGCCCCTGGGGGCTGCAGGGGGAGTCCAGGGAGACTCAGTTATTAGCTGCTGCCACCACAGGGCTCTGGCTATTGCTAAGGGCTAGTCTACACTGGCAGCGTTAAAGCGCTTTAACGTGGCTTGTGTAGTCGTGGCTTGTGTAGGGCCTAGCTACCAGCGCTGGTGCACTGTCTACACTGACGCTTTACAGCGCTGAAACTTGCTGCGCTCGGGGGGTGTTTTTTCACACCCCTGAGTGAGAAAGTTACAGTGCTGTAAAGTGCAAGTGTAGACAAGTCCTAAGGGAGAGGAGGAGGCTGGTGTGTGTCTCTCTCTCTGCTCCTGTTATTACAGCCCTGGAGTTGAGATCCCGGGGTCAGAAGCTGCTGCCTCCTCCATTTTGAGCTGGGAGCCCAGACTGAGTAGCAGAGTCTGTGCCTGGGAGAGACCTTCATTAAAGCCCCCACTGTGCCCCGCCTGGGTGGGGACTTTCTGCAGTGGCTGGAAACAGCCCCTAGGGCAGCCTCGGGCTCTGCTGACACCAGCCCCTGAGCTGGAGCCTGCAGGTCAGGGGAGAGTTCTGGGGGCAAGGGCTGGGACTGGGCAGGAAAGTGACTCTGTACAAAGGGCCCCTTTCAGGGACCAGCTGGTGAGTTTGTACTGGAGGGGGCTCCCCGTGTGTCTGCAGGTCCCAGAACTGCTGCCCTCAGTGACACAGCGAGGTTCCAACTCCAGTTAGTTGTCCCAGTAGCAGATCTGTCTACAGGAGAGCAAACACCCATGTAAATGGGGCAGTCACCAGTTCTCCCAGGCAGTGGGGAGGGAAAGAGGGAAGGGGACAGAAAGGGAGTGTGGAGGGACTGAATGGACAGCAGGAGCAGTAAGTAGGGAGGGAGGTGTGACATTCCCCTCTGGTGTTATCTGCTAGGTCACTCCAATCCTTGACTCTGGGACCCAGCCTTACCCTGCTCTGCTGTGAGAACCCCCTCTCCTGGGCTGTTCACGTACAGTCTCTGGCATGTAAGCTGCTCCCAGCTACTTGCAACCGAATGACACTAGCCAATATCTCCGGTCCCAGACACGACTCTAGGAACCTCCGTCTTGCACTGTCCAGTTATGCCCGCTGGACACTGCAAGCTTATATGAGTTTGTCAATTTAACAAAGAAATTGATATGCACCAGGCTTGGTATCCCAAGGGGAGTCTCTGACACGCTTCAAGCCAAACCCACTGCTTCAGGTAGAATAAACAGATTTATTAACTATAAAAATAGATTTTACGTGATTATAAGTCAAAACATAACAAGTCAGATTTGATCAAATGAAATAAAAGTAAAACGCATTCTAAGCCGATCTTGACACTTTCAATGCCCTTACAAACTTAGATGCTTCTCACCACAGGCTGTCTGGTTGCCCTTCAGCCAGGCTCTCCCCTTTGATCAGCGCTTCAGTCGCTTGGTGTGGTGCCTGTAGATGGAGGTATAACAATTATTATAACATCACTATAACAACAACGCTCAGTGCATCATGAGCCTTCCAAAGACACCCGACATGACAAACTTTGCATTGGATCCCACACAATCATTTCATAAAGATGAACATGGGGGTGTAGGGTGTTCCCCTGAGGTACAGAGCGTCTCAGCACGTTCCCAGTTCCCAAACCTGCCCAGATCCGTTCCCTGCCCCCTGGGCAGACTGACACTCCTGGGAACATGGTGAGGAGCAGAGAGAGGAAAAGCCAGTTCATCTCTCTTGAATCATTGGGCTGATTGCAGAGTGGGGGGACGTGCTGCCTTTGAGGACAGTGTCAGGGGAATCCCCCACAGTGGCTCCTTTGGTTCTGCTCTCTTTCCAGCATTCGGCTCAGAGACTCTGTTACGGGGAGAGTTTAAAAGTGACCCCGGTGGGTTCAGTTCTGCTGGGAGGGGCCTGGCCTGATTGGTAATAAACTAACTGGGTTTCTTCCCAGTGTGGCAGAGTCCAGAGCGTCTGTCTGCAGGGAGAGAGCCAGGGGGGTAATCGGGGTGTGAAATGGACTCAAGCCCCTTCTGACCCCCGCTCCCGAATTGCCCATCTTGTCCTGACAGGCTGAGGAATCACTTCCACATTTCTCTCCAGATGGTCCCGTCTTCCAGGACACAGGGAAGGGAAATGGCTGTGATGCAGCCAGCTCAGGTAGGGGATTTTCAGGGAGCTTCAGGGGGGTTGTTGTAGAGGGGGAGGGGCAGGAAAGACACAGGGGGAGGCAGGGAGGGGACAGGGTGTGATAAACCTGCTGGGACACGTTCAACCCGGGCCTGATTTTCTGAACAGGCCCATTGGCCTGGGGTGTGGGGGGGAGTTCCCCGATTTCTGAACCCGAACACAACCCCCCTGGGCAGGGCTGGGAAAACTGACCAGACTCCCAGTGCTGGAGCCTAAACCCACTGGCCAGAGGCTGCTGTGAAATACGAAGGGAAGCTGTTGGGATTCCTGTCCCTGTCCCTGGCTCAGAGCTCTGCTTCCTGCATCAGCCTGTGGCTGGCAGGTGTGTGGGAAATGAGAAGACCCTGCCCTGCTCTGTGTGCTGGGGGGGGACAAGGAGTCTTATTTTCTCCCCACCCCCTGAAGCTTCCTGGCTGCCCTGAGCAGGGTGGGGGTGGGATTCTGCTTCTCCAGGCCTCTTCCCCCGTGACTAGGGGGATTGTGGCTGGGGCAGGAGACGCTGAGTGGGGGAAATGATGTTTCAGATGCCGGTGACCTTCGAGGAGGTGGCTGTGTATTTCACCGAGGGGCAGGGGGCTTTGCTGGACCCCGCTCAGAGAGCCCTCTACAGGGACGTCATGCAGGAGAACTATGAGACGGTGACCTCGCTGGGTAAGGGATTCGTGTGCCCTCGGTTATTAGAAGCTGTGGGGTCTGCATATCTGACTGCCCGGTTGGATTAGGAAGGAATGGGTCGCAAAGTGAAGTGGTTCTAAGCCAGGGGTCCAGAGCCTCCTGGGGAGCTGTGAGCAGGTTTTAGGGGGGCTGCCAAGCAGGGCCGGCATTAGAGTTTCTGGTGCCCAGGACAGAAAGTGGAAGCCCCACTGCATGGGGCTGTAGCCCAGGGCTGAAGCTAAAGCCTGAGCAACTTAGCTTCGCGGGGCCCCATGTTGTGCGGGACCCTGGGTAATTGCCCTGCTCCCTACCCCCTAACACTGGCCCTGGCTTTTATATGCAGAAAAACAGTTGGTGTGACATAGGTGGGCTGTGGAGTTTTTATAGCATGTTTGGGGGGCCTCAGAGAGAACAAGGCTGAGAACCCCTGGCATCATGGGCAGTGCGTAATGTGGGCAAGGGAAGGCTGTGCCTACCTAAATAGCCATGGGTGGCCCCGCCCATGCTTCGCCTCCTCCTACCTGCAGTGCAGCTACTAGGCCCCACCCAGGCAGGCTACTCTCTAGGGAGCCTCCTGGGGCCGCCCAGTGCTGGGGTGCCCCAGAATTGGGGCTGCGCCACCCAGCGCTCCAGGATGCCAGGACTCCCGCTGTGTCCTCTGGGATGGGTGGGAGGGCCATGCACCGCCCGCTGCCCGCCTGTTGCTCCGGGGCCAGGAGGGGGAGTGAGGCGGCTCGGTTTGGTGCTGGTGGCCAGCCTGACACTCGGGGGGGTCGGCAGCTTGGCTCGGCACCGGGGACAGGGCTGTGGCCAGTGGGGGCTGTGGCCAGTGGGAGCTGTGGGGGCTCTGCTTGTAGAGAGGGGCAGCGCGCGGAGCCACGTGCCGCCCTCCCCACCCAGGGGCCACAAGGCGCGTTGGACCTTCCAGGAGCGGCGTGGGGCCGGGGTAGGCAGGGAGCCTGCGTTAGCGGTAAGTGTTGCCCGGCGGCAGGCCGCACCCCAAACTCCAGCACTGAGCCCCTTCCCGAAGCCAGCACCCCAAACCTGCTCCTGCACCCCCAGCCCTGAGCCCCCTCCCAGCACCAGCACCCCAAACTAGCCCTGAGCCCCCTTTCAGAACCAGCACCCCATACTCCCTCCTGCACCTCAACCCCTGACCTGACTCTCCTCCGAGAGCCAGCACCCCCACCCCTTCCTGCACCCCAACCGCCTGACCCAGACCTGACTCCCCTCCCAGAGCCAGCACCCTGTATCCCAGGAGTTCTCAAACTGGGGGTTGGGACCCCTCAGGGGGTCGTGAGGTTATTACGTGGGGGGTCGCGAGCTGTCAGTCTCCACCGCAAACCCCGCTTTGCCTCCAGCATTTATAATGGTCTTAAATATATTTAAAAGTGTGTTTAATTTATAAGGGGACTGGGACGTGACAGGATAGAAAATACAAGAGTGACACTGCAAATCAAACTTTAAAGCTGTAATACATGTTCAAGACAAAACTAAATCCAAACATTTTAAGCAGCTGGTGGAGGTAGCATTCATTTTAGGAACTAGATTAATTAACCTATGTAAGCAATTCTGAAATGGCATCCAATGCAAAAGCTAGGCATAAATAATACATTGTCACTTTTGTGATTATAAAATAGTTATTAAATGTGATTTTTAATGATAGTTTTGCAGAGGAGAAGAGATGATTTAGTTGGATTCTTTTTAAAAAACTGACTCCAGGAAGCAGTAACTGTGGTTTTTCTCCAGCAGAGTCTCTCCCAACCCCCACAGCCCAGCTAGGGCTGGGAGAGACTGAGCATCAAACTCTCCTTTTCCCCAGGCCACCACCCACCAGGAGATCAGTCAATGGAGAATAATCTTTCACTCGCTCTTTTGCAAGCTCACAAAGCTTTCCCTGATCTGCCTAAATGTTCCCCTCCCTTTCTTAAATTCATCCAGTTACTCCTAATTCCTCTCCCCCAGTGCTTTGCCATAGTCAGCAATCCCACTCAGAGCTTGTCTACACTGGGAAGTTTTGTCCCCAAAACCTGGTTTTTGGCGACAAAACCACGATAGCGTACACACTGCAAGGTCACTTTTTTCTAAAGAAACCCCTAGTTTTTGCGACAAAATACTTCAACCCCCGCAAGAGACTTTTGTCTTTTCCCCTCCCTTTATTGTCGACAAACAGCCAGTGTAGACACCACAGGTTGTTTTTTTATTTTATTGGCCTCCAGAAGGTATCCCATAATTCCCCTGCTGCCGCTCTGGTCAGCGGTTTGAACTCTGCTGCCCTGCAGCCAATCCACCCCTCCCCCTTGCAAGCCCTGGGACTTTTAAATCTCATTTCCTGTTTGCTGGCTTCCCAGAGGAGTTTCCCAGGTGAGCACGGCTGGCTATCACCCCAAACATGTGTCCGCTTGGACCACCCCTGAGTAGTTGGGTCTCATCAGTATATGGGGAGAGGAGTCTGATCAGTCGCAGCTGCGAGTGACCCGTAGGAATTGGGACACGTATGGGCAAATTTTTCGAGGCTTGTGTGAAAAGGTTTATGATCGGGCCATGCAGCAGTGCAGAGCGAAGATAAAGGAGCTGAGGCAGGTGTACCATAAGGCGCGGGAGGTGAACCATCGTGGTGCACCTAAGATCTGCTGCTTCTATAAGGAGCTGAATGCTATCCTCGGTGGTGACCCCACCTCTATCACCGATAGCCCCGTGGATACTTCGCAGGCTGCTGAAAGAGGGGGTAACCCTGAGGCTGAAATTGTGGATGAAGAAGTCGAGCTAGAAGAGGCTGTGGTGCTCCCAGCGGGGTCACCAGGTGGGCCAGGCAGCCAGGAACTTTTCTCCACTCCAGAAGTGCTCAACAGGGAGCAGGAAGCAGATGAGATGCCAGGTAAGTTGCTGTGGCTTGTGTAAGGAATTGAAAAGTGGGAGGAAGGTAGTGTTTTCGGTGAGCTGGACGTTGCCCTGTGTAGCTAGTCTGCATGGCCAAGCATGGTGTCGATGAACATCGAGACCTGCAGGGAATCCTCCAGAGAGAGGCTCTGGAAAGTTTCCAAGAGGTACTTGTTAATCCTCCGCCACAGATTCCAAGGGATTGCAGCCTTGTTAGATCCCCCATTGTAGGAAACTGTCCCATGCCATTTAGCAATCACTGGAGCTGGGACCAAAGTGGCGCATGGCTGAGCTGCATATAGACCGGGGGGAAAGCTGGTTTCCCTAGTCACCTTCATCAGTGAGATGTCAGCCAGCAGGTTGGCCGCCTGTGAAAAACTGTGGGATAATTTTAGAATGAGTTCCCTGAAAAGCTCCCCTGCAAGCCGAGACCTTTTTGTCCGTACGCACAACCGCCTTCCCCTCACTCCTGGAACTCCCCATGATTGGGGTGCTCGCCGGGCTGTGTGCCTGCCTAGAGTCTCACAGAGAAAGTGATTTCTACTAGCAAACGGCCCTTTTTTACTAAAATGTTTCAATCATTTGCTGGAATGTAACAATCCCTCTTCTGTTCAGCACAGACCTTGAGGAACATACCACGCACCCCCGCGGACCGGCTGCAACAGATAAGAAAAAATCCTAGGTGCAGCAAAGAGGAGATGTTCCACGAGGTGCTGCAGCGCGATGAGAGACCAGCAGGGCACGGAAAGAGTGCAGGGAAGCCGAAAGGCAGGACAGAAAAGAGAATGCTGCTTTTGCTAGGCAAGCGACAGAGCGGATGCTAAAAGTTATGGAGGATCAGACAGAGATGCTCAAGTCCCTGATACAGCTGCAGACTGAGCAGATCCGAGTTCGAGCGCCTCTGCAGCAGATGCACAATTCTTTGCCAACCCCAACCCCCTCTATGCCCACACATTCCTTTTCACTCCACAGCACTCCTGAGTTTCCCCATCACTCCACCCCCTCTCACAGCTTGCACAGTGATAGCTGGAGCTACACACAGTTGTGAGGTTTTACCCATTTTAACAATAAATAAAGGCTAAGTTTTTGTAATGGTACGGCGTTTTTATTCTGTGTTCTGCAAAAGCTTATCGCAATCAATTCACTCTCGGGTACAGGCTTCTAAAGCATTGTGTTGCACGGATCTTGGGCCCAACATTGTACATGGATGCAGCAGGGAAGCAACTCCAAAGCAGACGTGTTACTGCCCCTCATTGTCAAAGTGGTTCCTCAAAGCCTCTCTGATGTTAATAGCAGCCCTCTGGGCTCCTCTGACAGCCCTAGCATCTGGCTGTTCAAACTGTGCAGCCAAGCGCTCTGCCCCAATGCTCCACAACTGAGCAAACATTTCACCCTTAGATTCACACAGATTATGCGAAGTGCAGCATGCGGCTATGACCACGTGAATATTATCCTCGGTAAGGTTTAGCCTGCTGTTGAGACACCTCCACCGCGCTTTCAAACGGCCAAAGGCACATTCGACTACCATGCGGCACCTGCTCAGCCTGCTGTTAAAACGCTCCTTGCTGGTGTCCAGGTGCCCTGTGTAAGGTTTAATGAGCCAGGGCTGTAAGGGGTAAGCCAGGTCTCCCAGGATTACTATGGGCATTTCCACATCCCCCACTGTGAATTTGTGGTCTGGAAAGAAAGTCCCCTCCCCTGCAGCTTTCTGTACAGGCCACTGTTCCTGAAGATGTGTGCGTCATGCACCTTTCCAGACCTGCCTGCATTGATGTCGCTGAAATGCCCCCAGTGATCCACAAGTGCCTGCAACACCATGGAACAGTATTCCTTCCTATTGATGTATTCAGAGGCAGGGTGATCTGGCACTAAAATTGGAATGTGTGTGCCATCAATGGCACTGCTACCATTAGGGAAACCCATCTCTGCAAAGCCATCCACTGTGTCATGCACATTTCCCAGAGTCACAGTCCTCCGCGGCAGGTTGCGATTTCTTGCCCTGCACACTTGGAGTAATACAACCCCAACAGTGGACTTTCCTACTCCAAATTGATTTGCGACTGACCAGTAGCAGTCTTGATTCGCCAGCTTCCACACTGTGATTGCAACACGCTTCTCGACCGGAAGGGCAGCTCTCAATCTGGTGTCCTTGCGCCGCTGGTCGGGGGCCAGCTCAGCACATAGCTCCAGGAAGGTTGCTTTACTCATCCTGAAGTTCTGTACCCACTGAGCGTCATCCCACACCTCCATGACAATGCGATCCCACCAATCAGTGCTTGTTTCCCTAGCCCAAAAGCGATGCTCTACCGTATGCATCTGCTGTGTGAATGCACAAAGCACTGATAAGTTGCTGCTGTCCATATCACACTTGGGTGCCTGAGATTCATCCTCTGCTAACTCTGTGAGTAACTCTGCGAGTAGCTGTGCTGCCATGCACGATGTCCTCACGACAGCTAACAGCGCATAGGAGAGAAGTGCGGGATCCATCCTCTCTCTCTGCAGCTGCTGGCGCGCGCTACAACAGAATGACAGTTGGAAAAACGGCGCGAAAAGAAGCCAGACACCTTTGGAGGGGTGGGACACAAAGCGGTGCATGACGGTACATTTTGCACATCCCAGGATGTGCCAGGCTCCGTTTCCGCATTCCCCCAACCCCTAGCGACGGATGGTGTCACCAGGCACTGTGGGATACATACCCACAGTCCATTGCTCTCCCTGTCTACAAAGGTGCCAAAATGTGGACACGATCTGTCGACAGAGAGAGCAAATGTAGACATGTTTTGGCGACTTTACTTTTTTTCCCTTGTCGACATTAGTTTCATCAACAAAACTTCCCAGTGTAGACAAGTCCTCTGTGGTGTAACCTGGGCTGTCATCTGCTTTCCCTAGGCATCATTCAGCTAAGTGATGTGGATTTAGCTTTTTCAGTCGTTCCCACAGCCCCTGGATCATTTCTCTCCCTCTTCTACAAGTGCCCTCTCGTCTGCCAGTACCTTGGTGCCCAGAACTGAATGCACGGCCTCATGGACGGCTCAGGGGGAGACGGACGGTGGAGCGTTTAATTCTTTTCCCTCCTGCCCAGCATCCCCAAATACAAATGAAAATACAAACACTTAGACCCAACGTAAGCCCCACACTGCAGGCACAGGGAAGAGGCTGCAACCAGCCCGTGACTGCCAGCCCCTATGACTGGGCTCCTGCGCCCACTTCCTCCCCAAGTCAGCTCATTCCTTGGCACTGTGGTAGTAATACTCAGTGGGCAGGGTCAGCTCCATTTCTAGCTCACGGAGCCCAGCCACCCTCTCACAGCTACCTTCTGCCTGCAGGAATGAGATTTGCTTTCCCAGCCCCCTCCCAGCTGCAGCAACTGGAGCCTGATTGGCTGGCAGTACGAAGTGCCCCTGAGTGACCTAGAAGCCATGAGTTACTGAGCTCGGCTGCCAGCCACTTTCAGCAGGGCAGGGGCAGTACTAGCAGTAAAGGGGGTCCCAGTTCCCAGAGGCCAGCTGGAGCTGGGAGAGACTGAGAATCGGACTCTCTCCTCCTCCTCTCCCTGCTGCCGCAACCCAGCTGGAGCTGCAGAGAGGCGGCTGCTGGGGAAAGTCGCGTCTCTCCCTGGCTGCCGCATACAGCCCAGCTGGGGCTGGGAGTCCTGGGACACGCCAAACTTAAGTTTCTGTACCCCCACCCACCCCCTAATTCCCCCTCCTACCTCCAGCCACTCCCTATTTCCCCCCACCTACGCCCTATTTCCCCCACCACCTCACCTTCCACATCCTCTCTCCAGAGTCCAGGAGGCACCTAATTAGTGGAGTAATGCCTGCACGGGTCCACTAATTAGTTGTACGGCCCTTCATTAACTCGTGTGCAGGCACGCGCCTTAGAGGGAACTATGGTTTCCGGGCAGCGCGGCCCCATCCCCGGTCCAGGAGCACCAGGTTGCCTGGCAGCGCGGCCCCATCTTTCCCGACCCCGGAGCGCCGAAATGCCAGGTAGCGCAGCCAGGGCCGGCTTTAGCAAGAGCGGGACCCGATTCCTGGGGGCGGGGCTTGCTTCAAGCCCCGCCCCCAGGAATCGAGCCGCGCTCCGGCCGGGGTTGCCGGGCTTGGGTCCAACCCGGAGCCGCGCTGCGGGAGCCGCGCCGGGGCCGGGCCGGACCCGAGCCGCGCCGGGGGGACCGGGCCGGGCCGGAGCCGCGCCGCGGGGACAGGGCCGGAGCCGACCCGAGCCGCGCCGACCGGGCCAGACCCGACCCGAGCCGCTCCACGGGGGCCGGGCCAGACCCGACCCGGGCCGCGCCGCGGGGGCCGGGCCGGACCCGACCCGGGCCTGTGTGCTCGGCGGGAACGGGCGGCGCCTCCCCGGAGCCCTTCTCGCGCCCCCACCACCCCAGCTTACCTTGTGCTGCTGCCTGCCCGCCCCTGCTCCTTTTCAGCAGGGGAGGGGGCGGAGCGTTCAGGGCAGGGGAGGAGGGGGAAGTGAGCTGGGGGCGGGGTGGAGAGCTGCAGCGCGGGGCCCTCTTGGCACGGGGCCCAATTCAGCCGAATAGGCTGAATCGGCCTAAAGCCGGCCCTGCGCGCAGCCCCAGCGTTGCCCCAGCCCCAGCGTTGCCCCAGCCCCAGAGCGCAGAGAGGCCAGGCAGCATGGACCCAACCCTGGAGAACCGGGAGTCCGGGCAGCAATGGAAGAGCCAGCCACCTACAGAGCAGGAAGCAGGAGGGGGAGTGTGGGCGGGGCCACACCTAGCTATTTGGGAGGCTCAGCCTCCCCCTGCCTCTGATACCCACTGCTCATGCCTGAGACCTCCTAGTGAGAATATAACAACACCCCACCACCACCAGATATCTGCTGCTCCCAAAGGGTTACCACAGTCCCATATAGGGTCAGGTTAAACTCAGGGAATGTTCCTTGTGACAAATACTGTACGAATGCTCCATGCACCCTGACCTTGCCTGATTTCACCCCCTGCACAGGATTTCCCATTCCCAAACTGGACCTGATCGCCCGGCTGGAGCGAGGGGAAGAGCCGTGGGTCCCGGATCTCCAGGCCACTAAGGAAAGAGAAGAGCCCAAGAGGCACCAGCACAGGTGAGAAGTCAGGGAAACAGAGACAGAAACATCTGGTGAGAGAAGGAAAAAGCTGGAACTCCCAAAATGTGCCATGAGTGAGAGCCCTCAGTTCTGCCCCATCTCATCCAGGTCAGGGCTACAGTCAGCAGGTGTCGTATTATGAAGGCAAACATCAGTCACGGCTTCCCACCCATCCTGTTAGCTGTCGGGAATTTCCTCCCTGACTTTAGTTCCCTGGGAGTGTTTGGGTGGGATGTAGCAGCAGAATCCAATGTCTCCATCTGCCCAACAGTCACTGTGTTGTGTTTTCCCTCTTTGCTATTCCCCTTTCTGTCCTTTCTCCCCGGCACAGGCAGTGACTCCTGTCTGGATTCTCTCTCCCCCAGCAGGTGATAGGACAGTGAGTGAGAACAAGGAGGAAAATCAGCAGCAGGAAGGTCCTCGGAAAGTGGAACTGCAGGGGACATTTTTGAGAAGAGCTGAAGGGAATTTTCCCCAGTGCTTGGAACAGGGAAAAGCCTGGGGAGATCAACACAGATCAGAGATTCAAGTGGGAAACTGTCCCAGAAAGAAACTAAATAAATCCATTGAACGCGGTGGAGGATGCAAGGATCCCAAGGAAACCACAGTCCAGCAGACAAGTCAAAATGAAGAGAAATCCTACAAATGCCTTGACTGTGGGAAAAGATTCCATTTCAGTGCAAACCTTATTAGCCATTGGAGAACCCACACAGGAGAGAAGCCCTATAAATGCCTGTATGGTGGTCAAAGTTTCAGTTTGAAATCAACCCTTCATACACATCAGAAAACCCACACAGGAGAGAAACCCCATAAATGCCTGGCCTGTGGGAAAACTTTCAGTCAGCGCCAATACCTTACTAAACATGGGAGAATCCACACAGGAGAGAGACTGTATAAATGCCTTGAGTGTGGGAAAAGCTTCAGTAAGAGCTCAGCAATTACCAAACATCAGAGAATCCACAATGATGTAAGAGACCCTAGAAACAGCTTGACTGCAGGAAAAGATTCAATTTGACTTCACACTTCAGTGACCCACACAACAGAGAGACCTTGAATGTGGGGGAAGGTTTATGTGGTGCTCCCGGAGTATCAGGCATCAGCAGATCCGCACAGGGAAGAAATATCTGAGATGTTCTCAGTGTGGAAAATGCTCCAAGTGCAGGTAACCCCACACTGGACATCAGAGACTCCCCCACACAGCAGGGAAATTCTCTCAGGGCCCTGACTAGGGCCGGCCATGGTGACAAACCCATTTCCTCGTTCCCACACACATCGGGGCGTTTGGCTCCCAAGGATCCATCTGCCCATTGCTGGGGTGAGGATTCAGCAGCAGCCCAACATCAGCTGATCAGTGACCCTCTGGCTCTGCCTGGTCTAAGCAAACCCCAGGCAGAGGAGGAGAAGCCCCGATCAGCCCCTCCTCCCTGCTGCAGCCCTGCAGAGGTGAGAAGGAGGTCAAGGCTGTCAGGGGACTTGGGCAGCTTTCAAGCCAGGCAGACCCCCATCATGGAGGCCAGAGGGAGATGAGGAGACTGACAGCCCAGCTGGTCACCCCCTCCCCATCTACAACTGTGTCCTGTGTATAGACGATACTCATTGTCTCTGCCCCACTCACCCCACACTCATCCCTCTAACCTGAGCTCTTTGGCTTCCCTGCTCTCGGAGTGTTTCGTTTTGTGACGGGGTCCCAACGCCTCTCATGGCTTCTCTGCACTTTTCTCCCAATGTGTAGATGTTGCTCTGTTGTGGGGCGTGGGAAATGGGGGAGCTGGGGGCAGCAGTGGGCTGGGTTGGACTGAACTGGGCTGGGCTGGGGATGGAGAAAGGAGTCTGCCACTTGCTTGTCCATTTAAATAATAAAGTACAGTTTAGTTTCTCCCACTCCCAGTCTCCTTTGTTTTGCATCAAATGGTTGCCCCCTACAGAGGTAAGGTGAAAGATAAAGGCAATGCAGACTTGCTCTGGGATGGGAATGCACAGTGAGGTCACCCCATCTCCGTCACAGGCGCCTCAAACTTCCCTTAGAGATAAAGCTCTCTGAAACCTTGTGCCCCTCTCCCTGACCCCAGTACAAACCAGGAACAGTCTGATTGGGCTCCCGGGCTCATCCTCCTCTCCCTCATCCCGGTGCTAGTCAGGAGTAATCCCACTGGGGCCATGTGACCTGTCTACACCAGTGTGAAGTTGTTGTGAGAGGAGAATCAGACCATTGGCCTCTAGGTCTGTTTGCGATCTATGTGGCGGGCCTCCCAAGGGAGGCTCAGGAATGTGTCAAGGGAGGCGTGACCTGTGTGGTGTTTTTTGTTTTTGTTTTTTGTTTTAAGAGCACTGGCTGCCTTCTGAGCTGATGAGTTTGTCTAATCAGCAGTTTGGGAAGGCAAGGTTAGTGGAACATGAATCTCCCTATACCTTACCTGTTACCAGTGTGGAGAATTGTGACAGTGAAGGAAATGTTCCTGTGTCTGTTAGGGGTAATGATTTGCCCATGAAGGGAGCTACCCCAATCTCCAAGCAGTTGTCTGTGAATAGCCATGTGCGCTGGGACAAAGGAAAGGATATCCCAAGCTGTTTGTCTGTTAAAGGGGAATGTTTCTCCAGCTCTTTTCTGTCTGTAGAGCAGACAGAAGAAGCCTGTCAGCCTATGATGGTTGAAAATGTATCAGTTAACACAAAGTTGGTTCTGGATACAACTAAAGCCCAGGAAGGAAGGGGTCCTAAATTTGTGTCTGCCAGGGATGATGACATTACAACTAGGTTGCGTCCAGTTGATGTCATAAATAGCTCCCAGAGACCAAGCGATTTTGATGCTTCTATTTTGCCTGTAGCTAGTGTGTTGCTGGGTAAAGATGTGACAACCTTGTCTGATCAGGGTGATATCATAGCCAGGGCACAAGGAAAGCATGAGGGTGATTTGACTATGTTACCCACTGACAGTGTGGAAACTTGTAATAAGGAAGAGAATACTTCTAATCTTGTGACTATGAAGTCTAGCTGGTTACCTGAAAGGGGTTATGTGAAAATCCTCCTGATGGGCCAGAGGTGATTCTGGATGTATGTGAAACTCAGAAGGAGTTTGGTGATTTGTCAGGGGTTGTGCCAAAGTCGGTTCTGCTCAGAAAGCTCAGAGCTCTGAGCTAAATAAAGCTCAGAAAGAATCTGTTGCAGTGCATGATATTGCAGAAGGAAAGGAATTTCTGGGTGAAGTCTTTAAAGTCTGTGAGAAGGAATTGTTCCCATTGACTCTTCATGGGCCGTTGCTGATAGGAAACAGTCTCTCTTCTGAGGAAACTGTGTTAGTGCCTCATGGGCCAGAGTCTTTCAAATGTGTAGGATTCCACTGGCCTTGCTTCAGAAAGAGCCAGTGTGGATAGCTTTGAAAAGATTTCAGATGAAAAAAAAATTGTTAGGGACTTTAAACAGCCCTATAAGATTAGTCAGCTTGTTGGGGAGACAATGTTGTTGGAACATGAATGTGTCCATGTTGATTCTTTAAGTAAGCAGTCTGTGACTCAGGTACGAGGAAAGATCGGGTTACTGGTTTTTCAGAGCTGAACAGCCTTATAACTGAATCCACAAAGATGCAGGGGAGAGCAGGCAAACTCTCATTTCTAGACAATTTGAATATGACTTTTAGTCTCAGTGGACTTGACATCTGATTCCATGTTGAAGCAGAGGTTGGTAATGGAAGGACAAAAGAACCTTGAGTCTAACCTACTAGTGAACATGCCTGGTATCTCTTAAAGACAGAGTCCAGCCTTGGAATTGGTAATGCTTGAGGATCTGAAAACAAGTAAAAATGCCAGTGTCTATGTTGATGCAAATTACCTGGCTTACTGGGGGAAGAAAGACTTGCCATAGCCATTAGCAAAGAGGATTCACCAGTCAGCCAGTGGATTCTGTTACACAAAAGAGTTCAGATTTTGACCCTCGGGAACAGGGAGAAAGGGAAAAAGTTTATCATGCTAATGAAAACCACAGGTTAACCCTAAAATGCCAAAACCCCAATGGTATTGAGCCAAAGGCATAACAAAAATGATTGTGAATGTACACTTGTAATTAATTTGATATAATGCTAATGTTAACTTTTGTGACTGTGGTGCTGATACCACGAACTGTAAAAATGTACAATGTGCAGGGTTTTTTGCAAAAACCCTTCAACACGTTGGGAGTGATACATAAGAACTCATTATGTCAGGGGTCGGCAACGTTTGGCACGCGGCTTGCCAGGGTAAGCACCCTAGCGAGCCGGGCCAGTTTATTTACCTGCTGACGTGGCAGGTTCGGCCGATCGCGGCCCCCACTGGCCGCGGTTCGCCATCCCGGGCCAATGGGGGCAGCAGGAAGTGGCGCGGACGAGGGATGTGCTGGCCGCAGCTTCCCGCCGCCCTTATTGGCCCGGGACGGCGAACTGCGGCCAGTGGGGGCTGCGATCGGCCGAACCTGCCGCGTCAGCAGGTAAATAAACTGGCCCGGCCAGCTAGGGTGCTTACCCTGGCGAGCCGCGTGCCAAACGTTGCCGACCCCTGCATTATGTTGTAAAAGCCTTCATGGTTATACGGTTTTGTTACATGACAACACACACTATGTGAAAAGGCCTGGTGATACTGATATTTCACAGTTAGTGCCTGTATCTAATCTTGAAACTGTACGCAGCAGAAAAACCACTACAAGCTTGAACTGCTGTGCACAAAGGGAAACTGAGGTACAACACCTCACAGCCTTCATGGCTGAATGCCAGTGTAAGTGCTCTCTGAAGAACATTAATGGCTATGTTAAGTCAACACATAAACCAAATCCTGGAACCACTAATGTGTTTCACAAAGTAGGGACTAAGGTCCTGGCTGGGGCCAAAGCATGCCTCAATAATTTGGCCTTACAAAGAATTCAATATAAACACAGCTCATATCAATGTTGAAAGGTCCTTAAGGTGTATCTAGGAGCTCTAATTTCGCCTTCCACGCCAGTCTCACCTTAGGGGTGTGATGCATGGCTAGAAAGGGTTAAACATCCTGCAAACTAAATAACCCTCAAAAGACATATGGGGAGATAATCTTTGTGTTTTTGTGTATTTACATATGTATGAGTAGGGTCCACAATGTAATCAACAGTCCCTGTCTATGCTGGATTCTGATAGGTCAGAGATCAAAAGACCATCCTATCATGTAAATGAATTGTAAACACGGAATATCTCTGTATTCATCTCTCTTTGCAATGTATAGCAAATAATCTGTGAACGGTGGAGGAACAAGCAAATGGCCTTATGTTAATTCTATAGCTAAGTACCGGAGATGGACCTCCTTCAAAGTCTGCTAATTACCTTTTGTTCCCGGAGGAACTCCAACTTGTCAAGAAGACATGACATTGTAGAAAAGATCCTTGGGTCCTGATTCTGTCATCTCAGATCTGCTTAAGCTTCATCAGGGGAAGTTTGAGTCGCAAGACTGAGGTCCCAGTTATGCTGGTACACCCTTGTTGGGGTCCACTAGGCATAGCTACCAGGTAACTCGGGAGAGTGGAAAGCCAAAAGTGCCAATGAAACTCTTTTGCTCTGCGCCTACCTGAACCACAGAACTCCATCTTGTGAACTCTCACCTACTTCCATGCTAATTGCCTTGATGCTGAAGCAGAATATGTAATGGTCAGCTTTTCTCTAGCAGACAGCTGCTGTTTTGCTCACTCACAAACGCTGTAGTGATAAGATAGGGGAAGACTGCTGTAAACAGGTCTTGCAAGGCCAAAAGATAAGCAGGCGAAGGAAAAGTTTCTAACATGCACACTGTGTACCTGCTGTAACTGTTGTCTGGAAGGGAGGGGTAGGGGTGAAACAGAACAAAGGCTTGCACAGAAACTGCTTGGATTATAAAAAGGGAAAATTTGTTTGTATGTGCTGCACTTGATTTGAGACATGCTGGTCTCCTAGTGCCTTTTCAGAGCTCTGAAATAAACTTGGCTTGCTTTCTCCCCTCGGTGTCCTTATTGGTGCCAAGCACACCGGGCCACGAACCACTGTTGTCCCCTCGAGCCCTTTTGGGCTGGCAACACCCTGAATATGAGATTTGGACATTGGACTATAAACTATCAACTATTTCTAAAAGAACTCTTTGGAACTACAAAGCTCAACATCTCTGCTATCAATTTGCACCTTAATAAATTGAACTCATGTCTGTATGTATATTGATCTTTTAACGATACTCTCTCTCTTTTGTTTTTTAATAAATTTTAGTTTACTTAATAAGAATTGGCTGTAGCGTTTATTTGGGTAAAATCTGAATCATTCTTTAACCTGGGAGGTAATGTATCCGATCCTTTGGGATTGGTAGAATCTTTTGTTTTACACGATGAGATAAGATTTACAGAAATTTTCATCATATTTAACATGGGTAACTGGATGGAGGCCTGTGGCTGGATCACTTTAAGGAAACTGTGTTGTTTGGACTTCTGAGTAACCAGTAAGGTAATAAAGAAGCTGTTTTATGCTGGCTTGGTAAATCTAAGTATTGGAATATCCACCAGCTCGATGAGGATTTTCTGCCCCATTCTTTGCAGTTCACCCTAATTAAGTGACCATAGCTGACTCCCCACTAGGACCCCGGTCACACCCCTCTGCCCATTCTCCCTGCCCACTCTGCATTCAGAAAGCACCATTAGGAGAGAGAGGTTTCCACAGGGCCTTTTCTTGGAAGCCTGGATTTCCAACCTCTGCTACACAGCATCAGCCTCTGAGAGGGAAGCAGAGTTGCCTAATGGATAGAGCACTGGCCTGGGACTCAGGAGACCTAAGGTCTGTTCCCAACTCTGCCAGCAGCTTGTGGGGTGACCTGAGACAAATCTGTGCCTTCCAGAGAGGGAATAAATGGGGAGTGATAATATCAGCCTCCGAGCTTCTGTCTTCGGCAGGAAAAGTGGTTGGGATTAGCTAGTGTGTCTCCTTTGTGCCTCCACCTCTTTTGCTAATCTAGACTGACCCTTAGTGGTTTATTACAGCCCCCCGTTAACAGAGGGATTGTTAGAGTCACAAAGTCCCCCCTTTGCAGTGAGATTGTCTCATTCCCAGACATCCTCACATTGCTTCAGCTTATGTTGAAAACCTTTTAATTATTTTGTGCTGTTTCTCCTTTATACACCAGCATTCAATAGAGTCTAAAAAAGCTGGAGCAGGGACTGTAAAATAATGTGGTGTTTTAATTTCTCCGTTATTTGAGAGGGACGGGGTGAGTCCGGAAGATTCCCTCCTCCCCATCAACCTCACATGTCTTTTCTGACAGAGCAGCCTCTGCCCAAACTGTGGAGAGTTTATCGTTTTCCCTTTCTACCCCTCCACCTTCATCTGTGTCATTTACCACAGTGTGCTTTGCCCACCATGCTTAGGAATCAGGCTTTGACTTCTTTGATCCTCAGTCAGGACCCTGAGGGCTGGAGAAGAAAATATCACATTCCTGAAGGGGGAATTCAAATGAACCCCAAAGCACAGTATCAGCTTCAATCCCAGCCTCCATCTATTGGTAAAGTGACATCTGGAGTTTTTCCAGCCAAATCCCGATCATTTGTAGATAGGACATTTTTGGTGAAGTTTGTCTTTTTTTCTTTTTTCTTTTATGATGATGATGCTAAAACTTTCGTCACTAGCACAGCCAAATAATGCGGCGGGGCTGAGGAAAGCAGCTTTAGCCTGTTCAGACGGAAACAGGTAAAATTGTTCTCCAGATTTTCAGCCTGAAGATTCTCTGGGATTTCACTTCATGAACGGGAAAGTGGTTTATAGCCCACAATGCATTGTGGGTTTTTCTCTCTTTCCCGAAGGCTGTTCTGTCATGTATTTTGTTATTAAATTAGTTTGACAGGATGTAACTCAGACTTTTTGAGGACTCCAAAAGACAAATAGTCAGTTGCCAAAACAGTCCTTTCTAAGTTTCTTTTCACATTTCCCTAGCTTTTGTCATGAGATTTTCTTGTCTTTTGAACACTGAAAATGATCAGTATCTATCCGCAAAAACATTTGCGGATGAGTGCTGGATACTCACTCTTGAGAATCAGAGACTGAAATGGGGAAGGAAGTTACTGCCTGATCCCTGCAGAGATGTGAGATACAGTCAGGAGGGTGGGTGGGTGGCCAGGCCTTGAAAGGGCACTGTTTGCTCTTGTGATCCAGAGAGCTGAGGCTGAGAACTGTGAACTCACTGCACATGTCCCAGAGAGAGAGGAAATGTCCTATGAGTGCTGGGTGAAGTTGTCCTTGAAGAGGACTGATGTGGAGAGGAGGCGGCGACTTCCCATTGCTGAGTGGAGGCGGCCCGGCAAATGCCTCTCTCATGGATTGTTAGTGTTTTTCTACCAGCTTTAACTTGTTCTTCTTTCCCTGGGAAGCATGTGCGGCTGGAGCAGTAATGTGCTGGCCTGTGGCTGAAATGCACCATGCCGAGCTGGGCATTGGATGGGGGTGGGTGAGGATTTAGCTTTTATTTCTTGCTTTGAAACAAATAAAGTAGAATTTAGTTTCTCAAACTCCCAGTGTCCCTTGTCTTGAATAATGGGGGGGAGGGGGAATGGTCTTTAATGGACTCAGACGCTGTCTGGCTGTCACCCATTGAAGCAGCTGGGGAAAAGGCTGGTATCTTTCTGGGGTTTATTAACGTGAGTGTTGTATATAAGTTGCGGGAGGTCGTTGTCCTGCTCTGCTCGGCCCTGGGGAAGCATCAGCTGGAGTCCAGTGTCCAGTTCTGGGCACCACACTTTAGGAAAGATGAGGACAAATTGGATTGAGGCCTGAGGAGAGCAACAGAAATGGTAAGAGGTTTAGAAAACCTGACCTGTGGGGAAAAGTTAAATAAAATCGGTATAGTGGTCTTGAGAAAAGCAGACTGGGGATGGTCTGCAGCCATGCTAAGGGCTGTTATACAGAGACTGGGGATCAGTTGTGCTTCATGGACAAGGACAGGAAGTAAAAGTGTTTCGCTGCAGCAAGGGAGACTTAGCCCTGGTCTACACTACGAGTTTAGGTCGAATTTAGCAGCATTAGATCGATTTAACCCTGCACCCGTCCACACGACGAAGCCATTTTTGTCGACTTAAAGGGCTCTTAAAATGGATTTCTGTACTCCTCCCCAATGAGGGGATTAGCACGGAAATCGACCGTTCTGGGTCGGATTTGGGGTAGTGTGGACGCAATTTGACGATATTGGCCCCGGGATCTATCCCAGAGTGCTCCATTGTGACCGCTCTGGACAGCACTCTCAACTCAGATGCACTGGCCAGATAGACAGGAAAAGCCCCGTGAACTTTTGAATTTCATTTCCTGTTTGGCCAGCGTGGCAAGCTGATTAGCACAGGTGACCATGCAGAGCTCATCAGCACAGATGACCATGAAATCCCAGAATCGCAAAACAGCTCCAGCATGGACCAAACGGGAGGTACTGCATCTGATCGCTGTATGGGGAGACGAATCTGTGCTATCCGAACTCCGTTCCAAAAGACGAAATACTGGAATATTTGAAAAAATCTCCAAGGGCATGAAGGACATAGGTTATAACAGGGACCCATAGCAGTGTCGCATGAAGCTTAAGGAGGTCAGGCAAGCCTACCAAAGAACCAGAGCTCCGTGTCAGAGCCCCAGACATGCCGCTTCTATGATGAGCTGCATGCCATTCTAGGAGGTGCTCCTACAACTACCCCACCCCTGTGCTTCCCTCCTCCCCCACCCCTCCTGGGCTACCTTGGCAGTTATCACCCCATTTGTGTGATGAATTAATAAAGAATGCATGAATTTGAAACCACAATGACTTTATTGCCTCTGCAAGCGGAGATCAAAGGGGGAAGGCAAGGGCGGTTGGCTTGCAGGGAAGTAGAGTGAACCAATGGGGTGGGTTGTCATCAAGGAGAAACAAACAGAACTTTCACACTGTAGCCTGGCCAGTCATTAAACGGGTTTTCAAAGCTTCTCTGATGCACAGCGCACCCTGCTGTGCTCTTCTAACCACCCTGGTGTCTGGCTGCACGTAATCAGCAGCCAGGCAATTTGCCTCAACCTCCCACCCCACCATAAACATCTCCCCCTTACTCTCACAGATATTGTGGAGCACACAGCAAGCAGTAATAATGATGGGAATATTGGATTCGCTGAGGTGTAACGAGTCAGTAAACTGCGCCAGCGAGCTTTTAAACGTCCAAAGGCACATTCTACCACTTGTTCACTTGCACAGCCGATAGTTTAACTGGTCCTTACTACTGTCCAGGCTTCATGAGCCATGGGAGCAAGGAGTAGGCTGGGGTAGGTGTGACCGCACGGTGCAGCCGACTAGGAGAGCAGCCTGAGGCAGAATCCTCCAGCTGGCATGATATTCCAGGTAGGAATGAATCTTCATTAGATGAAACTTAAAGAAGAAAATGACCTGGAGTCATTCCCATTTTTGTCCAGGCGCCCCCGACCGACCTCACCGAGGCCGGCCAGGAGCACCCATGTCTGCCCGGGTGCCCCCGAACAACCTAACCGAGGTCAGTCAGGAGCACTCACGGGAAGACGACGGATAGCAGTCGTATTGCACCATCCGCAAGGCAAGGCAAGGCAAGGGGATGCTGCTGTGTAGCACTGCAGTACCGCGTCTGCCAGCAGCACCCAGGAGACATACGGTGACAGTGAGCTGAGCGGGCTCCATGCTTGCCGTGGTATGTCGTCTGCACGGGTAACCCAGGAAAAAAGGCGAGAAACAATTTTTTGCTATTGCTTTCATGGAGGGAGGGAGGGAAGGGGGTCTGATGAAATGTACCCAGAACCACGCGCTACAATGTTTTTGCCCCATCAGGCATTGGGAGCTTGTAACGATGCGGTTCTGGCGGGACCCAACTGAGAGTGCCAATTCAGGATAAATCGCTTAAAACAGGGCAGTTACAGCCCTAGGCTGGGGTTTTTCCACCTCTAAGGCAAACCAAACCAGCCAGACAAAGAGGACTTTGGTCTCACCCCACTGGCTAACCACAAGTCACACAAGCAATTCCCTTAGACACTCCAGTTTCCCAGTATCACCACCAGTGCCACTCGTTATGGGGACAAATGGTTATGAAAACCAATACCCCATTAAAAGAAAAAAGGATCAAGCCCCAGACCCAGGTCAATATACAAATCAGATCTTACCCACAAATCACGCTGTTGCCAATCCTTTAGAATCTAAAATCTAAAGGTTTATTTATAAAAGAAAAAAGATAGAGATGAGAGTTAGAATTGGTTAAATGGGATCAATTACATACAGTAATGTCAAAGTTCTTGGTTCAGGCTTGTAGCAATGATGAAATAAACTGCAGGTTTAAATCAAGTCTCTGTTCAGAGCTTCAGTTTGTAGCAAAGTTCCTCTAGAGGTATGAAGCAGGATTGAAGACAAGATGGAGGAGAGGCATCAGCCTTTTATAGGCTTTTTCAGGTGTAAGAAAACCTCTTTGTCCTTACTGTGGAAAATTACAGCAAAATGGAGTCTGGAGTCACATGGGCCAGTCCCTGCATACTTTGCTGAGTTGCAAGGCGTATTTGCCTTCTCTCAATGGGTCAATTGTATAGCTGATTTTCCTTAATGGGCCATCAATCAGGCTAGGCAGAGCTAACACCAACTTGTCTGGGATGTTTCCCAGAAGCATAGCATAAGTTTGAAATACAGACAGTATAGAGCCAATATTTATAACTTCAACTACAAAATTGATACACACATATAGACAGCATAATTATAACCAGCAAACCATAACCTTGTCGTAGACACCTCATTTGACCCCCTTTATACAAGATTTGGTGCCACTACAGGACTTTGGTTGCAACCATGTTCTATATGGTCCCAGTTCAAATCAATAACGTGACAGAGCTCAACCCAGAATTCCAATGGGAGGCGGAGACTGCGGGAACTGTGGGATAGCTACCACAGTGCAACGCTCTGAAAGTCGACGCTAGCCTCGGTACTGTGGAAGCACTCCGCCGACTTAATGTGCTTAGTGGGGACACACACAATCGACTGTATCAAATTGATTTCTAAAAACTCAACTTCTATTAAATCGAACTAATTTCGTAGTGGAGACATACCCTTAGGTTTGATATTAGGAAAACTTACTTTGGAGATGTTATTTCACCCTTCCTGTGCTGCACACACTGCAGGTTCTGGCTGTGATGTTTTCTCAGGGTGCCCTGGGCTGTGAATCTCCTTGTTACCCCCCTGCCTCAGCGCGAGAGAGTCGTGCTGCTGCCTAACTGGGTGTAAGTTCCCTCACACTCCCAGCCGTTTAGCTCCCCACCCAAATTCCCCAGGGCTCTGCCAGTCCTTACTTTGCCTTGCAGGTTAACAGTAGGCACAACCGTGTCCTCCAGCTCCTCTGATGCGTCCTTCTGCAGTGTTCAGCCCCTCTCCACTGGACACTCAGAAATTCCCACATGAGCCATCCCCAAAGGAACAATACCAGCTTGTTTGATTCAGTTGAGGATTGGCGCCAATATAACATCACAGCACTGAGATATAGTTTTAGTGAAAACAAACAGGAGTTTATTAACTAAGGTTAAGGGATAGTGAGCGAAGGAATAAGGCCAGCAGGTTATACATCGAACACCAGGAATATCGGGATTCAGATAGTCTGAGTTTAACTTTAACCTGTAAAATCCATGGCTAAAGCATTCTCCCAGGGTCACCAGCCACCCTCGCTGGGATCCCCCTTTTCATGAATGCAAAACGTGGTCTCCTGTTTGCTTCCTGAAGGATTGCAGGGTGTTGTTCTTGTCCCTCAGTTATAGTCCAGTTCAGTAAACCGCTGAAGTGCCCTCCCCTGCCCGCCCTGGCATTTGTTCTCCAGTGTGTTCTTTCTGTTGACCCACTGGCTCTCAACCTTTCACGACCACCGTACCCCTTTCAGGAGGCTGATCTGTCTTGCCTACCCCTAAGTTTCACCTCACTGAAAAATCACTTGCTTGCAAAATCAGACATAAAAATACAAAAGTGTTACAGTCACTATTACTGAAAAATTGCTGACTTTCTCATTTTTACTATATATTTTTATAAAAGAAATCAATTGGAATATAAATATTGTACTTACATTTCAGTGTATAATATAGAGCAGTATAAAGAAGTCATTCTTTGTATGAAATTTTAGTTTGTCCTGACTTCGCTAGTGCTTTTTATGTAGCCTGTTGTAACACGAGGCAACTATCTAGATGAATGGATTTACCCCTGGATGACTTCTGTGGACCCCCAAGGTTACAGATACCCCTGGTTGAGAACCGCTGCTATATGCAAACAGGGCTTCAATTGTGTTCCTTACAATACTTAATCTACATATGAAATGTGGGAGAGAGATTACTAGATATCCCTTTGGCCCCGTCTACACTGGCAAGTTTGTATGCAGTAAAGCAGCTTTGAGCGCTGTAACTCCGGAGGTGTACACACTTCCAAGCCACTTAGTGCGCAGAAACTGCACAGATGCAGCGCTCTAAAAAAACCACCTAGTTTGAGTGGCGGAACAGGCTGTTGATACACTCCCTCACTTCATGGGAATCTCCCTCACAGATCTCCAGGAATCTCTCGTGGAGATACTGGTCAATCTGCTGCCACGGGTTCCTCGACAGAGCTGCTTTGTTTCTTGCCCCATTAATGGTAACTTTCCTGTGCCACTGTGCCATCCAGGGGGGAGGCAGGGGGACCATAGCTGCACACAGGCTAGCCGCATAGGGGCCAGGGTGGAAGCTGCAGGCTTGGAGAAGACCCTCCCTTGATTCCCCGCTCACCCTCAGCAGCGAGATATCTTCCATAATGATCACCTCCTGTGGAAAGTGTGGGGGCAGGAATGATTATCAGGCCGCCCCTACAGTGCTGGCTCTCCCCAAGTGCCCAAGAGCCACGTGCCCAGTGTACAGCAGGGTCCAGGAGCAGTGATTTACCCTGCCCCTGAGACTACTCACCATTTTGGAGGTCTTGTCACTCATGTGTGCTTGCCTGAGGTCACCCAGTTAGTGTCAGGTGTGTGAGTACTGGCTGTGTTTTAAAGCACTGAAACAGTGTTGTCTGTATTGCAAACAATACTGCTTCTGTGACATGTTGCATTTAAACTTCACAGAGGTGACCTTGGGAGCCCAGCCTCCCTCTTCGTTATCGGCAGCAGAACGGTGGCAAAGAATTAGGAAGCAGCCAAGAAGAACTAAGGAGGACTTCATGCGTGAGGTCGTGATGCACTCTGCCGCCAAGAAACGGGAATTGAAGGAGTGGTGGGACAGCGAGAAGGGGAAACAAAAGGAGATCGTGGCACACCAGAAAGAAGCCACGGAGCAGCTCTTAACAGTTATGGAGCGCCAAGCGGACATGCTCCAGGCAATACTAGCTCTTCAAACCGAGCAGCTCCGCGCCCGCCCTCCCCTGCAGCCACTGTTGGAAAACTCTTTCCCAGCCCTTCCCCCCCACACTGCCAACACACTCTTATCAATCTCCTGGCTCCACTCTTTGCCTGCAGCATTCCACTCCTCCCTCCTCACAGTCCAGCAGTGTGGACTCCCAATCATAGGTTCCGACTTCCCCTCTTTCCTCTGGGTGTTCGACCCCCCATCTGCTTCCAGCCCCGCCCCCAGTCCACCCCTTCCATGAGGCCCCTCCCCTGTCCCGCCCCTTCCCACCGTAGTTCCGCCTCCCATTCCAACCTCTTCCCCAAAGTCCCTGCCCCAACTCCACCCCCTCCCTGCCCCTATCCCAAATCCTTCCCAGAGCATGCTAACGCTGCCAAACAGCTGTTTGGCGATGGCCGGGCAGGAAGCACTGGTAGGTTGGCAGAGGGGCGGGGACGTGGCACACTCAGGGGAGGAGGAGGAGGTAGGACGGGGGGTGAAGGGACCTTGGCTGCCACCCACAAAGTCGGCACCTATGCTCCCAATACCCACTGCACTCAACACCCATCCCTCTGCAGTTTGGCCCTGCTGACGTACAGCACCCGTTGCATTGTACTCCAAAGGAGAAGGTTGGGTATGATCCCTGGACATACACAAATCTGTAGCTGTCCCGGGACCCCTCCTCCTCTTGAGACCTTCCATTCCCCATTCCTTCCATTCTCTCATCCCCCTCCCTGCTGATGATTTTTTTTGTTTGACTCTCTCCACTGGTTGTTGTCTTTCAATAAAGGAATTGTGTTTGTTTGAAAGCAATCTTTATTTTACTAAGTGAAAGCAAAAAGAGCACTGCAAAGCAACATACAATTATGTTAAGGCCCCTTCTTGCATCATGTGCACCAGTCACATCCTAGCATTACAAGCACTGCAATACTGAGCATAGCAACAAATATTAGTGGCTTTCAGCTTCAAATTGCTGCCTCAAAGAGTACCTGATCCTTATGGTCCCATGCTGTGCCCCTCTAATAGGCCTGATCTCTGGCTGTTCAAACTCAGCATCTAGGCACTGAGCCTCTGTGGTCCAGCCCTGAGAGAAGCTTTCATCCTTCCCTTCACAAATATTATGGAGCGTACAGCACGCAGCTATAAGCATAGGAATATTGTTATTGGCCATATCCAGCTTCCCATACAGGCATCGTCAGCGGGCTTTTAAGCGGCCAAATGCACACTCCACAGTCATTCTGCACTTGCTCAGCCTGTTGTTGAACCGCTCCTTGCTGCTGTCAAGTTGCCCTGTGTATGGCTTCATGAGCCATGGCATTAAGGGGTAGATGGGGTCTCCCAGGATCACAATGGGCATTTTGATTTCGCCTACGGTGATCTTCTGGTCCGGGAAGAAAGTCCCTGCTTGCAGCTTCTTGAACAGGCCAGTGTTCTGAAAGATGCGTGTGTCATGCACCTTTCTGGACCAGCCTGCATTAGTCTGTGAAATGCCCACGGTGATCCACAAGCGCCTGGAGAACCATTGAGAAATACCCCTTGCGATTAATGTACTCGGTGGCTAGGTGGGCTGGTGCCAGAATTGGAATATGCGTGCCATCTATCGCCCCTCCACAGTTAGGGAAGTCCATTTGTGCAAAGCCAACCACAATGTCACGTACATTGCCCAGAGTCGCAGTCTTTCGGAGCTGGATGTGATTAATGGCCCCGCACACTTGCATCAACATGACTCCAATGGTCGACTTTCCCACTCCAAACTGGTTAGCGACCGATCAGTAGCAGTCTGGAGTAACCAGCTTCCACAGAGCAATCGCCACGTGCTTCTCCAGTGACAGGGCAGCTCTCATTCTCATCTCCTTGCGCTGCAGGGCTGGGCTGAGCTCCTCACACAGTCCCACGAATGTGGCTTTCCTCATGTGAAAGTTCTGCAGCCACTGCTCGTCATCCCAGACATGCATCATGATATGATCCCACCACTCACTGCTTGTTTCCCGAGCCCAAAAGCGCCATTCCACTCTGGTCAGCACCTCCGTGAATGCCACTAGCATTCTCATGTCATAGCTAATATGCGTAAGGAATGACTCCACTGCCACTCGTGACATGTTGGTTAGTGCAAACAGCATTCTTGTCAACAGCTCAGGATCCATTCCTGCAGCCAGAAAAAGGCAAGGCAGGGTGCGCAGTACACAAACTGCTGAAAGATGGCGCCAAATGCGGACAGAAGCACAGGGATTTCTGGGATGTGAAGCAATGCATCACGGGGCATTGGGACTGGACCCAGGATGCCCCGCAACCAGTGGTGTAGCCAGCTTCTGAGTGCAGAGGGAGCAACCATAAAAAAGGCGCCCCCCCCCTTGGTTCCTCCTCTGGCTGCTCCGCGCCCCCCCCAGGCTCCTCCGGCCACGCTGCGGCCATGCTGCGCCCCCCCTCGGAGGGGCGGGCGGGCGCTGCTCACTTCTCCCGGGGGCTGGGGGGAGCGGAGCAGTGGGGCGGGCAGCAGCTGGCGAGATCCCCTCTCCCCGGCAGCTTCCTGCTTCCCCGGGCAGCCCAGCATTTCTTTCAAAAGCGGCGCCTGCCAGGCCGCTGCTGGGCTCCTGCAGGCAAGGGGGGGGCAGCATGGTCGGACTCCGGAGGAGCCATTTGGGGGGGCGGGGGGCGCGGCCGGAGGAGCGAAGCAGCCGGGCTCCTCGGCCATCGTGCCTCACGCTCAGCGCTGCCGCCTCCTGCGGCGGCTCAGGGGTCGGCGGCCGAGCGCTTCGCAGCTGGCGGGCAGATCCCCTCTCCCCGGCAGCTTCCTGCTTCCCTTGGTCCAGAAGCTTACCCTCCCCTGGCCTATTATACCTGCTGCGCATGCTCAGACCAGAGCTGCCAATTCTTCAGCTTTTCTGACTCTTCTAGGGGTCTGTGGGGAAAATGTTTCATCTCCAAGGGAAATCCCCTCTGGCTGGCATTTCCCATTTGCCTGCCTGCTGTTGAAGGAGAGTCAATCCGCCCCGGGGGCATTTTTTTGGCGCTTCTCCCCACTGACACAGCTTCTGCCACTCATTGGGGGTGGATTAATTAGCTCTCCCACCGGCTTAGAGCGGGTACCCTAGAGCAGCATTTCTCAAATGTGGCCACCATGGCTGCATGTGGTGACCAGGGGCTTTGCTTGGGGCCACAGCCTCCTGGGTGGTAATTTGTGGGGGGAGGGGGCAAAGCCTTCTGGAGCTACAAATGCTGGAGGAGCAGGAAACCAGTGTGAGTTCCCCATCTTGTTGGGGGCTGTGGGGCTTGGGTTTCCAGCTTTAGCCCTGCGGTGGTGGGTGGCAGGCGCCAGCCATGGGGCTTCAGGCTCCAGCTCTGGCCCCGGGCTCAACCCCCCCGCCCCGCCCCCGCGCCGGCCTCTGCCCCCCAACTGCCTCCTCTGGCCCCGGGCCCTGGCCATGCGACAGCAGACTCTGGACCTCAGCTGCAGGGCTTTGGGACCTGGGCTCACCCCGCCCCCCACCATCGCTGCTGGCCCCCGCTGTCACCCTACCCACTTCCCATCCCGGGCTTAATTTGTCCCCCAGCTGCTGGTCTGAGTAAGTCTGCTGTGAAAATTGACATTTGTATGTTTGTTAATCACTTTTTGTTGCCTCCCAGCTCACTAGCAAGTCTGCTGCTGTGAAACGTGATATTAACAAACATGCAAACATCACTTTTCACAGAAGCAGACTTACCAGCTAACAAGTCTTTTTAAAAACTGTGTTTCTATTCTGTGTAGGTCCAGTAAAGAATAGAGGCAACTCAACTGTATATTATTGGATTATTCTCTAAAAAAAACCCCTACAAAATAAACTACAATGATTTGGACCTGGATATGTGCATACTTATTTGTTTTTCATAAAGTGAATTAAGTATTTTAGGAAAAATTGTCAGAGTGGCCACCAGCGGGAGTTGATGGCCATGCTCAGAGGCCACCACACACTTGTGAGAACCCCTGCACTAGAGAGCATAGAGTGGCATGGCTGCATCAGTAACCATAGCCTAAGAGTGCTATCTAATATCTTGATTTCTTTTTGGCCTAGCAAAATGAGGCCCTGCACTTAACTCGGTGGCACTGGTCTGTTTTGATGGCTGCGTCTGATCAATTCCAACATTTCAGGGGATTTTCTAGGTGGCCATCAGGAGAAGGTGGATGATTTTGGTGACAATCAGAAAACGATGATGGGGGAAATAGGGGACAATCCTGAGTGGGCAGAGCACCAGTCCCTGACCCAGAGCAACAGGAGCTTTGCTGCTGACATCCAGGTGTCCGACGGGGAGCTGCAGTCAGTGCCCACATGGGGGAGGCAGCCAGGACATGGGCAGAGGGGATCCCTGGGTGGGGGGCAGTCATGAAGGGGTTTAAATAGAGCCCAGGGGCAGATTCCTCTGAACCAACAATTACCCGCAGGAACCCAGTGGCAAAGCTCTGACAGCTCCATGACCCAAGCGAGGGTAGCGGAGCTGGTAGCTCCAGCCCAGGGCTGGTAGCCAGTGAGTGTGGTGTGGAGACAAGAGACCAGCTCTGACCAACTGCTCCCTGTGCCAACCTGTTACCAGAGCATCCCTGACTCCCCGTCACCCTGGATTCTCTGGATCAACCCCATCTCCGTAGAAACCCCCTTTTCCCTCCGCCCCGGATCTGCAGGATCCCCATTGATCCTGTGGCTTCTATGTAGGATGCCTACATAGTGCTGGGAGAAGCTGCCCGTGCCCAGGAGAGGTGGGGCCCACAGGGGGCAGGGTCTGTGGCAGGCGGCTGCAGTGTGCTGGGTTGATCGCTAGGACCCAGGAGCGGCTGGGAGGCGGCTCTGCGGGGAGCGATTGCTGGGGTCAGTCCCGGCAGCAGGAAGTGACTCGCAGCCGCTGCGGTGACTCTGGCTCCCAGGCTCCTGGCGAGATCCCCGAGCCCCGGCGGCTGGTGCTGGGAGCCCGGAGCCCTGGCTGCAGCCGGGAGAGGGGAATCTCCAGCAGGGCCCTTCCCGCTGCTCCCCAGGAGCCTCTCCCAGGGCCGAGCCCCCAGCCTGGCCAGGGCCCTTCCCCTGCCCCAGGGGGGCCCCGCTCGGAGGGAAGGTAAGAGACCCCGCCCAGGGAGCGGTGCCCCCTCCCCCCGGTCACACCCGGGCTGCAGGGGGGGTTTGGCCCCAGGCTGCTCCCAGCGGAGCTGGCTGCGATTCCCTGCCCTGGGCCCGGGAAAGCTGCCGCCAGCTCCCGGTGTGTGCGGGGCGGGGCGGGGGGAGCCGGGGCGGGTCGTGCTGGGGGCTGGGACAGACACACGTCGGGGGAGCCGGGAGGGGGCTGAAGAGGGGCGGGGTGTGTGGCCAAGCGGGGGGGGGGGCTTGAGGGGGGAACAGGGAAGTGTGAGGTTGGGGGCAGGATGGGATGGGGGGCAGCTTGCACTGAAGGGAGGATGAGGTGTTGTAGGGGAATCAGGGCGTGGGGGGAATTATGGGGCTGAGGGGAATGAGGCTGGAATGGAGGGAAGATGGGGGGGGTCACTGCGAGGGAAAGGGGGGATGTGGGGAAGGGAGACTGATAGCTAGAGGAGACTGGTGGGGGAAAGGGAGAGCCCGGGGGTAGGGAGACAGCAGAGGGGTTGGAGAGATACAAGGTAGTGCCCCCACTCCATGGGGTAAGGGAGGGTGAGGGGGCTGCCCTGCCCAGCTGCCAGTGGGGATTTGTTTCCCTAGAAATGGCCAAACCAGCAGTGGGGGGGTGGGCAGAGTGACCGTCTGTCCCGATTTGGGCAGGACAGTCCTGAAGTGCCGAGTTCAAGTCCCGGTCCTGGGCTGAATGACTCTGGGACACCATTTGTCCCGGATTCCCGGTGCCAGGGCTCTGCGCCTGCCCGAGGCTCTGGCAGTGCCAGCCTGTTCCCCGTGGGCAGGGCTGAGGTGAGCTATGAGGCCTTGCCCCTTACTCCTCCTCCTTCCCTGAGGCCCCGCCTCCTGGCCAGGCCAGAAACCAGAGTCAGGCCATAACAAGAGCCACCCAGGGACCCCAGGCTGCTTTGAGGAGCCCCAGAGCCTCCACCTACCCTGGGCAGTGCACGCTGGGGGGTGGGGTTCTCTCACATCCCAGCCCCCTGCACAGGCGGGTCCGGGATCCCCGTAGTGGCCTGGGCTCCCTGGGCAGCTCTTATCATTCCATGGCCCGGCTCTAGGTTCTGAGAGGTAAAGAGGAGAAGCAGGGGGTCCGGCCTCGAGGGAGAGGAGGGGCGAGGTCACAGAGGGGGTTGCGGCTCCTGCATGTGCTCCTTTTGAAAGGTGGTCACCCTAGGGGTAGGGGGCGGGCAGGCGACTTCCCCCGCAGGGCCAAGAATTTACAAGGCAAATGTCCACCCACAACCCCTCCCCCCCCACACCCTGCTCCCAATTTCATATTTGTGTTTAAAGACAATCTCATCATTTGGGGGGTCTGACTCCTGGGCTGACCGGACTGAACAGGGGCTGGTCCGATTTCAGAGCAGGATTCTGTGTCCAACCAGAGTCACCGCGAGCTTCCAGGAGTGGAATTGGGGTTTGGTTTGGTTCAGTGGCAGTTGGTGTGTTCAGTTCTGGTTTAAGACACCCCAATACAGTTCTGTTACCAGTCAGTGTTCGGTTCTTGTTCAAAACAGTCCAAAAATGTTTCTGTTACCAGGCAGTTCCCCAGAAGGGGTGGGTGGGAGCGAGCAACCTGTTGCTTGCTTCAGAGGGGAACTGAATTTGGGGCATGGGGCCTGCCTCAGGTGGGGCAATTGGAGGGAGAAGCTGCCCCAAGCGGTGGGGACGGGTGAGAGGAGGCCTGTCTAAGGGGAAGAAGGGGCATCTCTCTGCAGGGAGAGGGGGTGTGACATGGACTCAAGCCCCTTCTGAAACCTCCCGCATTGCCCCTCTCGCCCTGACAGGCTGAGGAATCACGTCCACATTTCACTCCAGATTGTCCCGTCTTCCAGGAGACAGGGAACGGAAATGGCTGTGATGGAACCAGCTCAGGTAGGGGATTTTCAGGGAGTTGCAGGTGGGGGTAATGTAGAGGGGGAGGGGCAGGAAAGACATAGGATGAAACAGGGAGGGGACATGGTGTGTAAACTCTCTGTGACACATTGAACCCGGGCCTGATTTTCTAAAAAAGTCCCATTGTCGGGGGGGATTCCCCCATTTCTGAAACAGGAAACACCCCCCTGGGGAAAGCTGGGAAAACTGACCAGACTCCCAGTGCTGGAGCCTGGACCCACTACCCAGAAGCTGCTGTGAAATACGAAGGGAAGCTGTGGGGATTCCTGTCCCTGGCTCAGAGCTCTGCTTCCCGTATCAGCCTGTGGCTGGCAGGTGTGTGGGAAATGAGAAGACCCTGCCCTGCTCCATGTGCTGGGGAGGACAAGGAGCTCTCACCTTCTTCCCACCCCCTGAAGCCTCCTGGCTGCTCTGAGCAGGGTGGGGGTGGGATTCTGTTTTTCTGGGCCTTCTCCCCTGTAAATAGTGGGATTGTGGTTGGGGCAGCAGGTGCTGAGTATGAGATACTTGTTGTTTCAGATGCCGGTGACCTTCGAGGAGGTGGCTGTGTATTTCACCCAGGGGCAGGGGGCTCTGCTGGACCCCGCTCAGAGAGCCCTCTACAGGGACGTCATGCAGGAGAACTACGAAATGGTGACCTCGCTGGGTAAGGGATTCCCGTCCCCTCGGTTATGGAGAAGCCTTGGGGTCTGCATATCTGACTCTGGTCAGGTTCTTCCCTGGCCAGTTGGATTGGAGGGAGAGGGTCGCATGGTTCACAGCTCCAGTGTGAGAGACACTTTCACCTCCACACCTCCTTCCATGGAACAGGGGAGTCAGGAACCTAATGGACAGACTAATTCATCCCCACCTCTCCAGCTTTCAAGGGGCCAAAAGCAGGGGATTGTCCTGCCTGTATTATTTCTCCTTCACACACCGTTCACCGTCCCTCTTGGGACTAGCTCCAGCCGTGGGGAGGGCTCTAGGTTCTCCAGGCTTGGAAATAGGCAGGAGTTTAACACCCAAACTGTGTGTGTGTCAGTAAGTCCCCCAGAGCGCACCTATCCTGAGACCCCCAAGTGAGGGTGTAACAACACCTCCCTCCCAGCCCCCAGATATCTGCTGCTCCCAAGGGGTCTGAGTTACCACAATCCCATATAGGGTTTAATTAAACTCAGGGAATGTTCCTTGTCACAAATGACCTTGCCTGATTTCACCCCCTGAGCAGGGTTTCCCATTCCCAAACCTGACCTGATCGCCCGTCTGGAACGAGGGGAAGAGCCGTGGGTCCCCGATCTCCAGGCTGCCAAGGAAAGGGAAAGCCCAAGAGGCACCTGCACAGGTGAGGAGTCAGGGAAACTGAGACAGAAACATCTAGCGAGTGAAGGAAAAAACTGGGACTCCCAAAATGTGCCATGAGTGAGAGCCCTCAGTTCTGCCTCATCTCACCCAGGTGAGGGCTGCAGTCAGCAGGTGTCGTATCATCAAACAAAATATCAGTCACAGCTTCCCACCCATCCTCTTAGCTGTCGGGAATGTCCTCCCTGACTTGGTGTTTAGGTGGGATGTGGCTGCAGAACCCAATGTCTCAATCTCCCAAACAGTCACTGTGTTGTTTGTTACCCCTCTGCTATTCCCCTTTCTGTCCTTTCTCCCCAGCACAGGCAGTGACTCCTGTCTGGATTCTCTCTCTCCCAGCAGGTAATAGGACAGTGAGTGAGAACAAGGAGGAGAATCAGCAGCAGGAAAGTCCTAGGAAAGAGGAACCACAGGAGACTCTTTTTAGAAGAGCTGAAGGGAATTTTTCCCAGTGCTTGGAACAGGGAAATGCCTGGGGAGATCAACACAGATCAGAGATGCAACTGGGAAACTATCCCAGGAAGAAACTGGATGAATCCATTCAACGTGGTGGAGGATGTAAGGATCCCAAGGAAACCACAGTCCAGCAGACAAGTTACAATGAAGAGAAACCCTATAAATGCCTCGAGTGTGGAAAAAGATTCCGTTTCAGTGCAAACCTTCTTAAACATTGGAGGACCCACACAGGAGAGAAGCTCTATAAATGCCTGGACTGTGGGAAAAGCTTCAGTGAGAAGTCAAACTTTATTATACATCAGAGATTGCACACAGGAGAGAGACCCTATAAATACCTGGAGTTCGGGAGAAGTTTTAGTCAGAGGTCACTCCTTCTTGCACATCAGAGACTGCACACAGGAGAGAGACCCTATAGATGTCTTGAGTGTGGGAAAAGTTTCAGTTTGAAATCAACCCTTAATAGACATCAGAAAACACACACAGGAGAGAAACCGCATAAATGCTTGGACTGTGGGAAAACTTTCAGTCAGCGCTCAAACCTTATTAAACATAGGGGAATCCATACAGCAGAAAGACCGTATAAATGCGTGGATTGTGGGAAAACTTTCGGTCAAAGCTCGTACCTTATTAAACATAGGAGAATCCACACAGGAGAGAGACCGTATAAATGCCTTGAGTGTGGGAAAAATTTCATTCGTCACTCAAACCTCACTAAACATAGGAGAATCCACACAGGCGACAAACCCTACGAATGCAACGACTGTGGGAAAAGTTTCATTGAGAGAACAAAACTTACTAGACATCAGGCAGTCCACACAGGAGAGAAACCCCATAAATGCTTAGACTGTGGGAAAACTTTCAGTCAGAAGTCACAACTTCTTATACACGGGAGACTGCACACAGGAGAGAGACCTTATAAATGCCTTGAGTGTGGGAAAAGTTTTAGTCAGAGCTCAAATCTTATTACACATCAGCGAACCCACACAGGAGAGAGACCTAATATATGCCTTGAGTGTGGGAAAAGTTTTAAGCACAGTTCATCCCTAATTAATCATAAGAGAATCCACACAGGAGAGAGACCCTATAAATGCCTTGAGTGTGGGAAAAGTTTTATGGAAAGTTCATCCCTTACTAAACATGGGAGAATCCACACAGGAGAAAGACCCCATAAATGCCTCGAGTGTGGGAAAGGTTTTATAGAAAGTTCATCCCTTACTAAACATGGGAGAATCCACACAGGAGAAAGACCTTATAAATGCCTTGAGTGTGGGAAAAGTTTCAGTTTGAAATCAACCCTTAATTCACATCAGAAAACCCACACAGAAGAGAAACCCCATAAATGCTTGGACTGTGGGAACACTTTTGCTAGGCACTCATCCCTTATTAAACATGGAAGAATCCACGTGGGAGAGAGACCTTATAAATGCTTTGATGGTGGGAAAAGCTTCAGTAAGAGCTCCGAGCTCACCAAACATCAGAAAATCTACAAGGGTGAGAGATCCTAGAAATAGCTTGACTACAGGAAAAGATTCAATTTGACTTCACACATCAGTGACCCACACAACAGAGAGACCTTGAATGTGGGGGAAGCTTCATTTGGTGCTCCCGGAGTATCAGGCACCTGCAAATCCGCACAGGGATGAAACATCTGAGAGGTTCTCAGTGCGGAAAATGCTTCAAGTGCAGCTAACACCATGTTGGACATCAGAGACTCCTCCGCACAGCAGGGAAATTCTCTCAGGGCCCTGACTAGGGCTGGCCATGGTGACAAACCCGTTTCCTCATTCCCACAAACATCAGGGGCTTTTGGCTCCCAAGGATCCATCTGCCCATTGCTGGGGCGAGGATCCAGCAGCCGAGTAGCAGCTGGTCAGTGACAGATTCCCCAGGCAGAGGAGGAGAAGCCCCCATCAGCCCCTCCTCCCTGCTGCAGTCCTGGCTGCTGAGATGATGGGCCACAGGTCGGGGAAGGGAAAGAAAGAAATTTCTCCAGGTGTTCCCTCTGCCTGGCTGAAGTTCCCCCCTCTCCCTTCCCCTCCCATCCAGGATCCCCCTGCCATGGAGATGAGGAGAAGGACACTTGGGCCAGGCCCCACCTTCACTTCAGACACCTGTCCCCATCCCCCACCAGCCCCTGGGCTGGGCTCCCCCACTTACCTGGAGCTGTTCCCTGCAGGGGGAATGTACCTGGGGGCAGGAAACTCCTCCCCTCCCCAAATCCCCGAGGGCGCTGGGCTCTGGGGGATCAAATATTGAGGGACCAGACCAATAGGTTAGGGGGAGGAAACGGGATTGAATGCTTGGGGCTGGGTGCTGGGGTAATCGAGTGTTTGGGGATGATGGGATCAGAGGTGAGGGAGAGCACAGGGGTAGAGAGGTGCTGCCTCTCCTCACTCACCCCCTCTGCCTCTTCTCCCTGCCCCCTGTGCATTCAGACAGCACCACTGAGAGGGGCTGATTCCCACAGGGCCTTTTGTGGGAGGTCTGGAGATCCCACCACTGCCTCCGCAGCATCAGCCTCCGAGCGTCTGTCTATGGTAGGAATCATGGTCAGGATCAGCCAGCTCATCTTTGTGACCCTGCACTGGATTTCCTAGTGTAAACTCACCCTGAGCATTTTATGTGTAAGACTAATATTTTGTCATGGATATTTTTACTAAAAGTCATGGACAGGTGATAGGCAATAAGAAATATTCACGGAAGCCCGTGACCTGTCCAGGAATTTTACTAATAATATCCATGACAAAATGGGGAGGGAGAAGGCTCCAGCACCCATTGCTGCTGGGGCTCTGGGATCTCGCGAGGGCTCTGTCTGGGAGCTCTGAGGTCCCCCCACCGTTCACGGCTCGGAGCTCCTGGGCCCCCCGCCGCCTCTGGCATCCGGGAGGGGTGGGGGGCCCCAGCCGCCCACGGTGACTCAAAGCCCTGGGGGCCACCCACGACGGTCGGGAGCTGTGGGATACCCACACAGCCTGCAGCAGCTCAGAGCTCCGGGGGGCAGCTCTCGGCTACCATGGGTGACAGGAGGACCCTGCAGCTCCAAGCCGCCACGGGCTGAAGTCACAGAGATCTCTGGAAGTCACAGATTCCGTGACTTCTGCAAATCCATAACAAGATCGTACCTTTACTTACGTGTTCTGACCCCCTCCCATTCGCAGGGTGATCATTAGTCCCTGAGTTCCCCCTTTGGGGCTGGATTGTCTCATTCCCAGATAGTCTCACATTACTCCAGGCTGTGCTGAAAAGCATTTAGGTGTTTGTACATTTTCTCCCTTATGGACCAGAATTAACTAGATGCTAAAAAAGTGGGAGCAGGGACAGTAAAAGGTGGTGTTTTAGCTTCTGTGCTATTTTAGGGCAATGGGGTGAGTCTGAGGGAGTCCCTCCTTCCCCCAGCACCATCATGCTCCACTCTCGATAGAGCAGCCTCTGTCCAAGCGATGGAGAGTTTTATCCTGTCTCCATCCTACCCCTCCACCTTCCAAGGTGTCCCTTACCACCGTGTCCCTGGCTCTCCATGTTTAGGAATCACAGTTTTAATGTGTATGATCTTAAGTCAGACTCCTGAGTGCTGGAGAAGGAAGTGTCACACACCTGGGAGTGGGCGGGGAAATCCCAATGAGCCTCAAAGCACAATTTGACCTTTCAGAACGTATCGCCCTGTTTCCATCTATTGGTAAAATTGCTTCCCGACTTTTTCTAGGCTAATCCAGATCATTTGTAGATGGGAAGGTTTTTTATATTTCTTTCTCATTCTTTAATTATATTGAGGCTAAAACTTTTGCAACTAATACAACCAAATAATGAGGTGAGAAATGAAGCCCTTTTAGCCACTTCAGAAGAAAATAGGTACCATTTCCCCCCCTGATTTTGAGTCTTAAAGGATTCTCTGAGATTTCACTTTATGAATGTGAAAGTGTTTTATAGGCCACCCTAGACTGTGGGTTTTTCTCTCTTCATGAAGGCCATTAGGTCACATACTTCGATATTGGTTTAGTTTGACAGGATGTAGCTCAGATTTGTTGAGGAATTCATGAGACAAATGGTCATTTGCCAAAATCGTCCTCTTTTAGATGTTATTCTAATCTTTATCTAACCCTTTGTCATGAGATTTTTGTGTGTGGTTTGAACAATGACAGTGGTCAGTATCTCTCAGCACAAACACTGATGGTGCGAGCTAAAGTCACGCTGCGAGAGGCTGAGACTGAAACGGGGAATGAAGTTACTGCCTGATCCCTGCAGAGATGTGAGATACCATCGGGAGCCGGAGAAGGTGGGGGAACAGAGCTGGGAAACTGCTGGATTTGCTCCTCAGAGACAGATGGCTGAAGCTCAGAACTGTGAACTCGCTGCACCAGTGCCAAAGAGAAACTAGAATTGGACTGTGAGTGTCGTGTGAAGCTGCGCCTGAGCGCTAAAGGGCCATGAACAACATCCCAAAAAGAATGATGGAGGAGGGGCAGCATCTCTCTATTGCGAAGATGCCGAGGTTGAGTGCAGGCAACAAGAGAGCCAGGGATGTCAACAGACCCGGGCCAGCCTTGAAGCCAGGCCGACACCCAGCATGGAGGCCAGAGGGAGATGGGGAACCTGACAGCGCAGTTGGTCACTGTGACATTGCATCCCATATTCTTCATAGAGATACTATTAGGATATGGTTGTGGCATAACTATGATGTATTTTATACATGATAGGTCATGTGAGATATCATTGAAAAGGTTATGATTCACTGAATATGATTATCCTATTTGTATGTGTGTATCATTTTTGTATCTAAAGTTAGGAATATTGACTGTGTATCTGTATTACAAATGTGTTTACACCTGGGGAACGCCCACTAAGCAAAAAATTGTCAGTCTAAATGGCTGGCTGGGAAGGGCCATTAGGGAGAACAATAGGTCTTCAACAAAGCTAATCTCCCACCAGGGAGCTTTCCTGAGGAAGCTACAGACCACCTCCAAGTCATGGCTGCTGTGATGCTACAGGGTCATGTGACCAGATCACCTAGTACTGGACTCCATCTTGGAAAACCAGTGTGTTTCCACTGAAAGGCGTGGAAACCAAGCTTAGCGACAAAGGGTTCCCACCATATGCAGGGGAGTGACATCATCATGGTTCTTCCCTTACCCCCTGCCCAAAGGAGACTCTGGGAAACATCTGAGGAACAAGGACTGAACTGGGGGGAAGTGCTGAACCAAGGCTAGAGGGGTTTCTAGCCTGTGAAAGGAATACCTGGGGATTTTAAGCTGCAAACAAGTGCAGCTTGCCCCTTAAGAATCTCTGAAACCAGCTTAAATCATCATTTAGGGTGAGAAGTTGCTATTCATATCCAATCTTTTTAGTATATTAAGCTTAGATTGTGTTTTGTTTATTTACTAGGTAATCTGCTTTGAGCTGTTTGCTATCCCTTAAAATCTATCTTTTGTAGTTAATAAACTTGGTTTTGCTTTATCTAAAACCAGTGTGTGTGTAAGTCATAACTTGGGGCAGAAAGCTGTGTATATTCCTCTCCACATTGAGGGAGGGGGCGAATTTCAGGAGCTTACACTGTACAGTTCCCTGTGCAACGCAGGATGGTATAATTTTGGGTTTCAACTCCAGAAGGGGTGCGTGCCTTAGGAACACTCTGGTGCCTTAGCTGTGCCTTCCCATGCAGAGCTGATTAGAGTCTGTATGAACTCAGCTGGGTGTGTCCCTACCTGTATGTGTGACGCCTGGGAGAGGGCCTGGCAGGCTGGTCACAGCAGTACAGTGTCTAGGGAGCACAGGCTGGTTGGATAGAGGGGCTCAGTGGTACCCCAGTTCCGGATGGCACCCTAGGAGAAACCTGTCACAACCCCCTCCCCATCTACTGCAGTGTCCTGCGTGGAGACAAGAGAGACTGTCTCTGCTCCACTCACCCCACACTGCATCTCTCTTGTGACTAACCCCCTGTACCTCATGTTAACCACTTCAAGACGGTTATGATATATTGTATATAAAGAGTGCCCGGTGAGGAATCAAATTGGAAAACTGATGATCTGCTGAACATTATGCCATTGAAATGTGTGT
The DNA here is from genome assembly GCF_028017835.1 of Emys orbicularis. NCBI lineage: Eukaryota > Metazoa > Chordata > Testudines > Emydidae > Emys > Emys orbicularis. The sequence goes on along the minus strand of NC_088695.1, from coordinate 9,226,568 downwards.
AACACCACTGCATGTAGAATGGTGAGATTTTACTGTATGTTTGTTACTAGGGTGACCATATTCCAGGTCCCCAAAAAGAGGACACTGAGGGGTAGGGAGCTGGGGGAGGGGTAGAGTTGTGGATGCTGGGGGGGTGCGGTGGGGGTATTCATGAGGTGAAGGCAGTGTTGGTCGCTGTCACGGTGGCAGGGTGCTGGCACAAGCCCAGAACGCAACGACAGGCATCAGTCAGGGCCTACCTGTGGGACCCCTTCCCCTGGGTGGGTGGGATCTGGCAGCAATCTATCAGCTGTGGATGCAGGGGAATGGACCAATTGGGAAGGTGACCAATCAGGGCTGTTTCTGAGCTGCAGTCTGTCTGCTCTGCAAAACCCCCCAACATTTGCTATTATGGGAAAACTCCGCTCAGACAGAGAAAGCAGGCTCATAAAAGAGGGTGTGTCTGGGAAAACCCAGACGTATGGTAACCCTATTTGTTACTGAAATATGTCGTCGTTCTGGGGAACGCCCACAGACTAACTCCTCAGAGACGACAAAGGACCGACCGTCGGTGTTAGAAAGCTAGCATCTGGCTGTCGACCAATAGGAAGAAGGAGGTAAACAAAGACATTTACAGTTCATCTGAAGGACAGTTTGGAGCTCACATAGGCCATGGAGTTGCCTGACTCCATGACCCAGCAAAGACTTTTCCATTATAAAGGGTCTGAGTATAAGAAGGGGGAAAAAAAGGCCTCTGGCCACCTCTGCTCCCCTATCTCTATTTACAGTAGCAAGATCACTTGAAATACAATAGGAGCATCATTGAACTCGGGAGAGTAGTCCTAGTTGGAAGGCTTTCCAGTGAGCATGGACTGCTGAAAGCTTTTGGGTGAGAGAAATCCTTTTGCTTGTAAGGGTACGTCAACACTCCAAACTTAAGCTGACCTGTATTAGGTTGTCTTATAACCACTCCAGTAATGACTGCGATAGACTATGTCCACACTATCCTTCTTGGATCAGTGGGGCGCGTCCTCACCAGGAGCACTTCCACCAACCTAAGAGGGGCAGTGTGGGGAGCTGAGAGCTCGCTCTCTCAACTCCAGCAGCAGCTCCCTCCCAGGAATGTGGCTGCCCTACAAGCTCTGTGTGAGCTGCCCCCCATCTAGGCCCTGTTCCCCCCCTGGCCTGCCCCCCTCCACTCCCTCTTCCTCATAAAGAATGAGGGAGGCCACCTGGGGCTTCTGCTCCCCCCTCCCCAACGTACCATTCTCCTCCCAGTTTGACACCAGACCATAGATAACTACTCTGAGTGCAATCTTTAGTTGTGCACCCACCTTACACTAATTTCATCTAGACCAATGAATTCCTCCCTGATGGTCAGAACTGAGTCTAACCCACCTGCTCCCTAGTTACCTCCTCCATCATCGGAAAGCAAAAGTTGTTCCTGACGTGTTCCCAGCACTTATTGCACATTGGGTGCTGTTAGGGTGGCCAGTCGAAAAGGGGACTTGACAATGTCTGGTCAGATCTACTGACTGAACACCCAAAGTTGAGTTACTGTGGGTGGGGAGGCACTGGGTCATCACCTTCACCAGCCCCTACTCAGCCAGAGCTGCCCCCTACCTGCATTGGGCGGCTGCAGCTCCCAGCCCCAGCTCCACAGGCAAATCCCTCCCGACCCAGGGCAGGGAGGGTGGGAAGAGGAGTGGATGGGGGCAGAGCCTTGGGGGAAGAGGCAGGGCCTTGGGGAGACTAGGAGTGGTAGGGGTGGGACCTTGGGGAGAAGAAGCAGGGCAGGAGAGGTCCTGCTGTAGTGTCTGGTTTTAAAATATTACCTGGTTGGCAACCCAAGTTGCTAGGTGAGAGGCTGTGGAAAATATTAACCAACATACAAATATCACTTTTAACAGCAGCAGAGCTACTAGCTAACAATAAATAAATTACAATGATTTTGATGTGTCTATGGGTAAGGGGACTGTTGGCCCTTCACTGAAATTTAATGGGGGAGGGAGGCTTTGGTTGACCCTCTCCCAAAAGAAAGGGGAAGGGCCAATGAGAAATAAATACCTTGAGACTAGACCCCAGGGCCAATGGGGAGAGGCTAACACTCTTGGTCAGCCTCGTTAGCAGGGCAGGCTGGCCAATAAGGGAGTCAGGAGCCCATCCTCTGTGTGAGTCTACACGCCAAGCCAAAATCCACATATATTAGGTTGAATTACAGCCACCACAGTAATTACTGCGGTAGCCGATGTCCACACTACCCTCCTTGGGTCGGGGGAGCGCGTCCTCACCAGGAGCACTTCCACCGACCTAAGAGGGGCAGTGTGGGGAGCTGAGAGCCCAGTCTCTCAGCTCCAGCAGCAGCTCCCTCCTAGGAGCCTGACTGCCCCACAAGCTCTGGGCGGGCTTCACCCCTCTCCACTCCCCGTTCCCTGCAAAGAGCAGGGAAAGCCACCTGGGGCTTCTCGTACACCCAGCGTTCCCCTCACGGTTTGACACCAGATTATTGAAAGCTACCCTGAGTACAGTCTTTCAACCAGTTGTGCACCCACCTTATAGTAATTTCATTTAGACCAATGAATTCCTCCCTGCTGGCCAGAACTGAGTCTAACTTGGCTGCCCCTAGTTACTTCCCCCACCATCAGAAAGCAGAAGTTGTCCCCGATGCGTTCCCAGCACTTACTGCACATTGGGTGCTGCGAGGGTGGCCAAGTGCCCAGTTTTCGACCAGAAAGTCTAGTCAAAAAGGGGATCTAACAGTTTGCGGTCAGATCTACTGACTGGACAACCAAAGTCTAGTTACTGTGGGTGGGGGAGGCGGGGAGGCACTGGGTCATCACTCACACCAGACCCTACTCAACCGGGGCTGCCTCCTACCTGCATTGGGCAGCTGCAACTCCCAGCCCCGGCTCCACAGGCAAGTCCCTCCTGACCCAGGCAGGGAGGGGGAGAAGAGGAGTTGATGGGGGAAGGGCAGAACCTTGGGGGAAGAGGTAGAGTTGGGGCAGGGCCTCGGGGGGAAGAGTGGGGCAGGGGTGGGACCTCAGGGGAAAGAGGCAGGGCAGGGGAGGTTCCAGCACTCCTGCTGGAGTGTCTGTTTTTTTTTTAAATTACCAAGTTGGCAACCGAAGTAGCTAGCTGAGAGGCTGTGAAAAATATGAACAAACATACAAATATCACTTTTCACAGCAGCAGACTTAACTTGCTAGCAATAAATAAATTATGATTTTGATGTGTCTCTGGGTAAGGGAACTATTGGCCCCGCACTGAAACTTAGTGGGGCGGAGGGTTGGTTGGCCCTCCCCTAGCACCAAAAGAAAGGGGAATGGCCAATGGGAAATCAAGATCCTGCGACTGACAATGGGGAGGGGTCAGCACTCCAGGTCAGCTTGATTGACAGGGCAGGCAGGCTAATGAGGGAGTCAGGAGCCCGAGGTCCCGTCCTCTGTGTGAGCTGGAGCTGGAGCAGTCCGGAGCCGGGTGCTGTGAGCAGCTGCGGAGAACGAGGGGGGACCCTGGGCAGTGGGCTTGCAGGCTGGTCTGAGAGGCAGATCATAACCGTGACCAGGGTTGATGCTGGGAAGAAGGGTCCTAACACCTAGAGCATAAGGGCATCTGGCCACGGCCAGAGCAACTGTCCAACCTGCTGCATCTCTGAAGCACAGCCAGGGCCTGGGAGGGAGGCCTGGGACGTGCGAGGAACAGACTGTGAACTGCCCTGACATTCCAGAGACGGCTGGTTGTGGTTCATCCCACAGAGCGGGATGATGTGTTTTCCTTTCACCATTCCCATTTTTTTTATTACTTGCTGCTTAATGAATTGTATTTGTTCTGAACTCTATGCAATAGTCAGGGAAGCATCCAGAGCGGAGAGAGCACCCCAGAGTGGGGACACCCTAGACCCTGTCCTGGGGGTCGAGCCCCACAGGAATCCTGGGTCCAGCCTTGTCCGGGTTACGGGGACTAGAGTGGAAGGGGAGTCCTCGAGGTCATTCAGATCTCTGGGTGAAGGGAGTGGGAGTGAGGACTCAGATCCTTCTGCTATTCGATTCCACCCGGGTGGTGTATAAGCCAGGAAAGTTCCGCACAATAGCGGGACTATTTCCCCGCTTACCTCTGTGCATATTTATTGGTTTTTCCTAAATTAATTAAGTATTTTAGGAAGAAGTGTCAGAGCGGCTACCAGCGAGAGCCACCAACTCTGAGGCCACCAACAATTTTGTCGTGAGAACCCCTGGACTAGATGATCATGATGGCAAAGTCTGTGAGTGTAAGGGCTTGTCTACACTGGCAAGATTAAAGCGCTGCTGTGGCAGCGCTTGAACGTGGCTTGTGTAGTCGTGGCACAGCAAAAAATCACCTCCATGCAGGGCATAGCTCCCAGCGAGCGCAGCTCCCAGCTAGCAACTGTGAAAAAACAGGATGGGGGTAGGGGGTAATAGGCGCGTATATTAAAAAAAGTCCCAAAACCCAGGACTGTCCCTATAAAAATGGGACATCTGGTCACCCTACTCCCAGCGCTGGTGCGCTGTCTACACTGGCGCTTTACAGAGCTGAAACTTGCAGCGCTCAGGGGGGTGGTTTTTTTCACACCCCTGAGTGAGAAAGTTGCAGTGCTGTAAAGGGCCAGCGTAGACAATCCCAAAGAAGCCAGACACAGAGAGGTGTAGGATATCACTAGGACCCAGGAGGAGCGATCGCTGGGGTCCGTCCCGGCAGCAGGAAGTGACTCGCAGCCGCTGCGGTGACTCTGGCTCCTGGCGAGATCCCCGAGCCCCGGCGGCTGGTGCTGGGAGCCCGGAGCCCTGGCTGCAGCCGGGAGAGGGGAATCTCCAGCAGGGCCCTTCCCGCTGCTCCCAAGGGTCCCGCTCGGAGCATGGGCGGCAGGTTTGTAAAAATTTTGGTGGTGCCCAGAACCCGCCCCCGCCCAAACTCCGTCCCCCCAAAACTCCACCCCCCACCTGCCCAAGGCTCTGGGAGGGAGTTTGGGTGGGGGAGGAGGTCTGGGGTGCAGGATGCAGGCTCTGGGAGGGGGTGTGGAGGGAGGGGGTGCAGGCTTGTGGAGGGAGTTTGAGGGAGGGGGTGCAGGGGTGGGTCTGGGGATGAGAGGTTTGGGGTGTGGGAGGGGGCTCAGGGCTATGGCAAAGGGGTAGGGTGTGGGGTGGGGCTGGGGATGAGGGGTTCATGATGCAGGAGGGGGCTCAGGGTTGGGGCAGACGGTTAGGGTGCGGGGGGATGAGGGCTCTGTCTGGGGATGAGGGGTTTGGGGTGTGGGAGGGGCTCAGGGTGAGGGTAGGGGTGTAGGGGATGAGGGCTCTCTCTGGGGTTGGGAATGAGGGGTTTGGGGTGTGGGAGGGGCTCAGGGTGAGAGTAGGAGTGTGGGGGTGAGGGGTTTGGGGTGTTGGAGAGGCTCAGGGCTAGAGCAGAGGGTTAGGGTGTGGGGTGTGAGGGCTCTGGCTGGGGCTGGGAATGGGAGGTGTTGGAGGGGCTCAGGGCTGGGGCAGAGGGTTGGGGTGCGAGGGCTCTGGCTGGGGCTGGAGATGAGGGGTTTATGGTGTTGGAGGGGGCTCAGGGCTGGGGAAGAGGGTCAGGGTGTGGGGGGGATGAGGGCTCTGGCTGGGACTGGGGATGAGAGGTTTGGGGTGTGGGAGGGGGCTCAGGGCTATGGCAGAGGTGTAGGGTGTGGGGTGGGGCTGGGGATGAGGGGTTCATGATGCAGGAGGGGGCTCAGGGTTGGGGCAGACGGTTAGGGTGCGGGGGGATAAGGGCTCTGTCTGGGGATGAGGGGTTTGGGGTGTGGGAGGGGCTCAGGGTGAGGGTAGGGGTGTAGGGGATGAGGGCTCTGTCTGGGGTTGGGAATGAGGGGTTTGGGGTGTGGGAGGGGCTCAGGGTGAGAGCAGAGGGTTAGGGTGTGGGGTGTGAGGGCTCTGGCTGGGGCTGGGAATGGGAGGTGTGGGAGAGGCTCAGGGCTGAGGCAGAGGGTTGGGGTGTGGGGGGGGATGAGGGCTCTGACTGGGGCTGAGGATAAGGTGTTTGGGGTGTTGGAGGGGCTCAGGGCTGGGGCAGAGGGTTGGGGTGCGAGGGCTCTGGCTGGGGCTGGAGATGAGGGGTTTATGGTGTTGGAGGGGGCTCAGGGCTGGGGAAGAGGGTCAGGGTGTGGGGGGGATGAGGGCTCTGACTGGGGCTGAGGATAAGGTGTTTGGGGTGTTGGAGGGGCTCAGGGCTGGGGCAGAGGGTTGGGGTGCGAGGGCTCTGGCTGGGGCTGGAGATGAGGGGTTTATGGTGTTGGAGGGGGCTCAGGGCTGGGGAAGAGGGTCAGGGTGTGGGGGGGATGAGGGCTCTGGCTGGGACTGGGGATAAGGCGTTTGGGGTGCTGGAGGGGTTCAGGGCTCGGGTTGAGGGCATGGTGGGGGGGTGAAAGTTCTGACTGGGGGTGTGGACTCTGGGTGGGGCAGGGCTGGGGATGAGTTTGGGGTACAGGCAGGCTGCTCCGGGACAGGGGACAGAGAGGAGGACTCCCCCCAGCCCTTTCCCTGTCGGCAGCAGCAAGCTCTGGGGGAGGAGCCCCCCTTTCCTGCCCACCCAGCAGCACACTCACCCCCACCACTGTCACTGCATGTGCTCCTAGGGCCCCTCTCAGGTCCAGGAATCTCCCTCGCCTCCTCCATGGTGGGTGCCAGGGGGTGCTGCGTGCGCCTCCTCCCCTGCTGTTGCCCCTGACTGTAGCCTCACTGGGGGTGAGGGATGGGGCAAGAGCGGTGACTGCGGGCGGGGGGGGGTCCCCTGTGCTGCTGGAGGGTCCTGCCGGAAAAGGAAAGGGTCTGAGGGGGAAGGGCAGGCTCACAGCCTGCCCTGGCAGTCGGGATGGGGGGGGGGGCACTAGGACCCTGCGGCAGCACTTGCTGCAGGGAGGCAATGGATCTCTCTGGGGGCCGGGGACATGCATGGGGGCGGAGGACACTCGGCAGAGGCATGGGGGGGGGGTGGCAGGTGGGGCCGGGGGGAGACCTGGCCCCAAATATTGCTGGAGCTGGGCCCCGGGCTCCGAATATTGCTGGTGCTCGAGCACCACGTGGGTATATAACTCACCGCCCATGGCTCGGAGGGAAGGTAAGAGAGACACTGCCCTCCCCCCCACCCGGGGTACAGGGGGAGGTTTGGCCTCAGGCTGCTCCCAGCGGAGCTGGCTGCGATTCCCGCCCTGGGTCCGGGAAAGCTGCCGCCAGCTCCCGGTGTGTGCGGGGCAGTGCCGTGCTGGGGGCTGGGACAGAGACACGTGGGGGGAGCCGGGAGGGGGCTGAAGAGGGGCGGGGTGTGTGGCCAAGGGGGGGGTTGAGGGGGGAACAGGGAAGTGTGAGGTCGGGGACAGGATGGGAAGGGGGCCAGGTTGCACTGAAGGGAGGATGGGGCAGTGAATCAGGGGGCAGGGTGGGAATTATGGTGCTATGAGGAATGAGGCTGGAATGGAGGGAAGATGTAAGTCAGGGTCACTGCGAGGGAAAGGGGGGGATGTGGGGGGCGGAGGCTGGAGGGAGACTGCAAGAGCAAGAGGAGACCCGGCTGGGGAAGGGGGAGCCAAGGGGCAGGGAGAAGGCGGAGGGGGGAAAGAATACAATGGCCACTTCCCATCCCCATGGGGTAAGGGAGGGTGAGGGGGCTGCCCAGCCCAGCAGCCAGCGGGGATTTGTTCCCCTACAAATGGCCAAACCAGCAGTGGGGGGTGGGCAGGGTGACCATTCCTCCCGAATTGGGTAGGACAGTCCCAAAATGCCGAGTTCAAGTCCCAGTCCTGGGCTGAATGACTTTGGGACACCATTTGTCCCGGATTCCCTGTGCCAGGGCTCTGTGCCTGCCCGAGGTTCAGGGGCAGCACCAGCCTGTTCCCTGTGGGTGGGGCTGAGATGTGCCTTAGCCTTCTTTGCCACAAGGCCCTGCTCCCTGCTCCTCCTCTCTGCCCCCCACCCCCCATTGGCCGGGCCAGAAGCTAGATCAGGGCCACAATAAGAGCAGCCCAGTCTGCAGTGGGGAACCCCAGACCCTCCACCTGCCCTGGGTGGTGCGCCCTGGGGGGGTGGGCACATGGGCCAGTGGCTGCTCTTGGGCACCCTTGCCCAAGGCAGGTGGAGGGTCCAGGGCTCCCTGCAGTGGCCCAGGCTCCCTGGGCAGCTCTTACCATGCCATAGCCCGGCTCCAGCTTCTGGCCTGGCCAGGAGGTGGGGCCATGGAGGGGGTGGGGCTTCTGCATGTGTCCCGCTTTTGCCTTTTGAAAAGTGGTCACCTTAGGGATTGGGGGCGGGCAGGAGACTTCCCCTGAAGGGCTGAGAATTTACAAGGCAAATGTCCACCCAGAACACCTTCCGCCCCCCCACACACCCAGCTCCCAATTTCATATTTGTGTCCAAAGACAATCTCATCACTTGGGGAGTCTGACTCCTGGATTGACAGGACTGAACAGGGGCTGGTCTGATTTCAGAGCAGGATTCGGTGTCCAACCAGAGTCATGGTGAGCCACAAGGAGTGGAATTGGGGTTTGGTTTGGTTCAGTGGCAGTTGGTGTGTCCAGTTCTGGTTTGACACACCCCAATACAGTTCTGTTACCAGGCAGTGCCTCAGAAGTGTGTGTGTGGGGGGGGGGGGCAGTGGGAGTGAGCCCTGTGGGGTTAATTGAGCTCCCTGGGTCAGTTAATGCTGCCTCCTGCATTGTGGTCTGGGATCCCAGACTGAGCAGCTGCTGTTCACTCCCCCAGTCGGGTCTGTGCTAGGGACAGACCTTCATTAATCCCCCTATGTGCCCAGCCCAGGTGGGCACTTTTGACAGTCCTGGAACTAGCCTCCTGGGGTTCTGCTGACATCAGCTCTTGAACCTGAGCTTCCAGGTGACCGGGGGAAAGGGCTGGGGCTGGGCAGGAAAGTGACTCTGCACAAAGGGCCCCTTTCAGGGACCTGCTGGTGAGTTTGTACCGGAGGGGGAGGGGGCTCCCCGTGGGTCTGCGGGTCCCAGAGCTGCTGCCCTCAGTGACACAGCCAGGCTCACCCTGGAGAGCAAACGCCCATGGGAACGGGACAGTCCCCAGTTCTCCCAGGCAGAGGGGAGAGGGAAGGAGACAGGACGGGGAATGGTGAGTGTGAAAGGAGCAGCAGGAGCAAGAAGTGGGGAGGGAGGTTCCCAGCTCCCAGCCCTGCCCGGATCCATTCCCTGCATCCCCCGGGGCCGACTGACTCTCCTGGGAACAAGGAGAGGAGCTGACAGAGGAGAAGCCAGTTTCTGCCCTGGCTGAGTCCCCGTGCTGCTGGGGGGACGTGCTGCCCTCGGGGCCAATGTCATGGGGGATCCCCCGCAGTGGCTCCTTTGATTCTGCACTTTTCTAGACTTTGTCTTAGAGCCTGTAGCCTTTTATTTAAAGTGAATTTAGTAATGTGGGATTACACCACCGTGGGTTTGGCTCCGGTGGCTACACTTTCACGCTTCATGGAGTAAAAGTCACCTCTGGTACTTGCTTCAGATTTACGGTCTCTAGGAACATGTAAAGGCCAAGGGCAGTGACCACACAGACATTCACAAGTACAAGGTCTAGTCTGTTTCACAAGTTTTATGAAAGTTATGATTACCCAAGCATATACCACTGCGATAAAGACCTATGCACAAGTTAGAAACATAGTTATACTCACATCCTCCTAGATCAGGGGTCTCAAACTCAAATGACCACGAGGGCCGCATGAGGACTAGTACATTGGCCCGAGGGCCGCATTTACTGACACCTCCCCCCTGCCCCGCCTCTTCCCACCCCTTCCCTGCCCCCATTCCAACCCCTTCCCTGAAATCCTCACCCCAACTCTGCCCCCTCCCTGCCCCCAGGGGGTGCAGGAGGGGTGTGGGGTGTGGCGGGGGCTCAGGGCAGGGAGTTGGGGTGTGGGGTGCAGGAGGGGTGAGGGGTGCGGCAGGGGGTCAGGGCAGGGAGTCGAGGTGCAGCAGAGGGCTCAGGGCAGGGGGTCAGGTGCAGGAGGGGTGCAGCATGGAGCTCAGGGCAGTGGGTTGGGGTGCAGGAGGGGTGCGGGGTGCAGCAGGGGGTCGGGTGCAGGAGGGGTGCAGCAGGGAGCTCAGGGCAGTGGGTTGGGGTGCAGGGTGCAGCAGGGGGCTCAGGGCAGGGGGTCGGGGTGCAGCAGCGGGCTCAGGGCAGTGGGTTGGGGTGCAGGAGGAGTGCGGGGTGCAGCAGGGGGTCAGGGTGCAGCAGGGGGCTCAGGGCAGTGGGTTGGGGTGCAGGAGGGGTGCAGGGTGCAGCAGGGGGTCAGGGTATAGGAGGGGTGCTGGGTGCGGCAGGGGGTTCAGCTGCAGGAGGGGTTCGGGGGGTGGGCTCCAGCCCAACGCGCACCGGGGGCAGGGCAGGCTCCCTGCCTGCCTGCCCTGCCCTCGCGCTGCGCCGAGAAGCCGACGGAATCTGGGAAAGGAGGGGCGCAGGGGTGTGTGTGGCTGTTGCTTCAGGCATCACCTGCAGCAGCTCCCATTGGCCGCGGTTCCCCGTTCCCGGCCAATGGGAGCTGCTGAGGGCGGTGCCTGAAGCAACAGCCACACACACCCCTGCCCCCCCTCTTCCCCAGGTTCCGTCGGCTTCCCGGAGCGGCGTGGGGCAGGGCAGGCAGGGCAGGCAGGGAGCCTGCCCTGCCCCCGGTGCGCGTCGGGCCGGAGCCGCTCTAGGTAAACGCTGGGGGAGGGCGGGGGGGCTGCGAGGAGCTCGCGGGCCGCAGAAAATAACCCCGCGGGCCACATGCAGCCCCTGGGCCGCGTGTTTGAGACCCCTGTCCTAGATAGTGTTAGGATCTGTTGGGTCTCTCCTGGATCGATCATCAATAGAGGGATGGTTCCTGCTGGGGTTTCCCACAGGAAACTCAATTTTCCAATCTGGGCACCCTCTTTTTTAATGTGATTCTGACCATACCTACATTCTGCGCATGTTCCTGAAAGTGTCAACCCCCTTTGTTCTTATTGCTCTGCAGTCCCCCAGAAACATAAGGGACCCCAATTTCCGTTGGTCAGGTAGGTTCTCTTTATTCCCATTAGCACTGATGCATAACTTACATCCTGTGGTTAAGACACATGTTGAAACACATGTGCCATTACAGCATTTTTGTGATTTAAAATTAATCTTCCGGCTTATTTTTCACACTATTACCCACTGGTACATCTTTGCCCATAATCTTGTGGCATCAGGTCATTCTTTGGGGACTTACTTATGTCATCATTTCTTAGCTCCAAGCTGTAATATGGCTAAGGCAAAAGCTTACAGGCCTCAGCCTGTAGGCCTTGCATTTCACTCCTACTTACTTAGGCCTGGGCTACACTAGCGGGGGGGTTCGAACTAAGATACGCAACTTCAGCTATGCTATTTGCGTAGCTGAAGTCGGAGAATCTTAGTTCGACTTACCTGGCCGTCCTCACGGCGGCGAGTTGACTGCCGCGGCTCCCCCGTCGACTCCGCTTACTCCTCCTGTCGAGGTGGAGTACGGGCATCAATTAGCGGATCGACTTATCGCGTCCAGACGAGACGCGATAAATCGATCCCCGATACATCGAACACTACCCGCCGATCCGGCGGGTAGTATAGACATACCCTAAGATACCTAATGCGTATCTATCCCTTCTAACTACAAATCAGTCTTATACTTTTATAATCCTACAGTTTAACATTTATTTAACATACAATGTATTTAACAAACAATGATTATATATGACATAACATATTAACTAATCATAACATCACACAATAAATGAACAATCAACTAAATTCATTAGCTACAGGACTGTGTCCCTGGGAGGGTTTAAAAGTGCTCCCCGTGGGTTCATCCCTGGTGGGAGGGGCTGGGTCTATGTTGTGATAAAATGATTGAGGGTTTTCCCAGCGTGGCAGAGTCCAGAGCGTCTGTCTGCAGGGCAAGAGCCTGGAGGGAATCGGGGTGTGACATGGACTCAAGCCCCTTCTGTAACCTCCCCCACTGCCCCTCTCGCCCTGACAGGCTGAGGAATCACGTCCACATTTCGCTCCAGATGATCCCATCTTCCAGGAGACAGGGAAGAGAAATGTCTATGATGGAGTCAGCTCAGGTAGGGGATTTTCAGGGAGCTGCAGGGTGTGTGTGTGTGTGTGGTGGGGGACAGAATGTGATAAACCTGCTGGTACACGTTCAACCTGGGACCTGATTTTCTGAAGAGGGGGACATTCCCCAGTTTTGAAAAAGGAAAAAAAAAAAAATCCTGGGCAGGGCTGGGAAAACTGATCAGACTCCCAGTGCAGGAGTCTGAACCAACTATCTAGAGGCTGTTGTGAAATACGAAGGGAAACTGGGGTTTCCTGTACCTGGCTCAGAGCTCTGCTTCCCGTATCAGCCTGTGGCTGGCAGGCGTGTGGGAAATGGGAAGACCCTGCCCTGCTCCGTGTGCTGGGGGCGACAAGGAGCTCTCACCTTCTCCCCACCCCCTGAAGCCACCTGACTGCTCTGAGCAGGGTGGGGGTGGAATTCTGCTTTTCTGGGCCTCCCACAGCTTCTAAGATGTTTATTTTTATTTCTTCCTTTCCCATGTGACCAGTGGGATTGTGGCTGGGGCAGCAGGTGCTGAGTGGGGGACTCTTCTTGTTTCAGGAGCTGGTGACCTTCGAGGAGGTGGCTGTGTATTTCACCCAGGGGCAGGGGGCTCTGCTGGACCCCGCTCATAGAGCCCTTTACAGGGACATCATGCAGGAGAACTATGAGACGGTGACCTGGCTGGGTAAGAGATTCCTGGGCCCTCAGCTATTAGAAGCCGTGGGGTCTGCGTGTCTGACTCTGGTCAGGTTCTTCCCTGGTCAGTTGTACTGGGGGGAGGGCCACATAGTCCACAGCTCCATTCTGAGAGACACTTTCATCTCCATTTGCATTTTGAGGGAACAGGAGAGTCAGAAACCTAATGGACATGCTAATTCATACCCATCTCTCCAACTTTCAAAGGGTCAGAAGCAGGGTATTGCCCTGCCTGTATTATTTCTCCTTCACACAGCGTTAATCTACTGTCTTGGGACTAGCTCCACCCATGGGAAGGGCTCTCGGTGCAGCAGCCTTGGATAGAGGCAGGAGTTTAACACCCGAGCTGTGTGTGTCAGCAAGTGCCCCAGAGCACATCTCCATGCATCTTCACCTTGCCTGATTACCCCCCTCTTCACAGGATTCCCCATTCCCAAACCTGACCTGATCGCCCGGCTGGAACGAGGGGAAGAGTCGTGGGTCCCAGATCTCCAGGCTGCCAAGGAAAGAGAGAGCCCAAGAGGTACCTGCACAGGTGAGGAGTCAGGGAAACTGAGACAGAACCATCTGGCGAGTGAAGGAAAAAGCTGGGACTCCCAAAATGTGCTGTGAGCGAGAGCCCTCAAGTCTACCTCATCTCACCCAGGTGAGGGCTGCAGTCAGCAGGTGTCATATTATCAAGGCAAATATCAGTCACGGCTTCCCACCCATCCTGTTAGCTGTGGGAATTTCCTCCCTGACTTTACTTCCCTGGGAGTGTTTGGGTGGGATGTGGAGGCAGAATCCAATGTCTCCATCTCCCCAATAGTTACTGTGTTGTGTCTTCCTTCTTTGCTATTCCCCTTTCTGTCCTTTCTCCCCGGCACAGGCAGTGACTCCTGTCTGGATTCTCTCTCCCCCAGCAGGTGATAGGACAGTGAGTGAGAACAAGGAGGAGAATCAGCAGGAGGAAGTTCCTGGGAAAGTGGAACCGCAGGAGAGGTTTTTGAGAAGAGCTGAAGGGAATTTTTCCCAGTGCTTGGAACAGGGAAATGCCTGTGGGGATGGACACAGATCAGAGATGCATCTGGGAAACTATCCTAGGAAGAAACTGGATGAATCCATTCAACGTGGCGGAGGATGCAAGGATCCCAAGGAAACCACAGTCCAGCAGACAAGTCACAGTGAAGAGAAACTCTACAAATGCCTTGACTGTGGGAAAAGATTCCGTTTCAGTGCAAACCTTATTATTCATCAGCGAACCCACACTGGAGAGAGACCTTACAAATGCCTTGAGTGTGGGAAAAGTTTTAGTCAGAGCTCACCACTTATTACACATCTGAGAAACCACACAGGAGAGAGACCCTATGGATGCCTTGAGTGTGGAAAAACTTTTATGGAAAGTACATCTCTTATTAAACATGGGCGAATCCACACAGAAGAAAGACCCTATAAATGCCTCAACTGTGGAAAAGGTTTTATCACAAGTTCAGCGCTTACTAACCATAGGAGAATCCACACGGGAGAAAGACCCTATAAATGCCTCGAGTGTGGGAAAAGCTTTATGGAAAGTTCATCCCTTACGAAACATGGGAGAATCCACACAGGGGAAAGACCCTATAAATGCCTGGAGTGTGGGAAAAGTTTCAGTTTGGTATCAACCCTTAATTCACATCAGAAAACCCACACAGGAGAGAAACCGCATAAATGCCTGGACTGTGGGAAAAATTTCAGTTCTAAATCAACCCTTAATGCACATCATAAAACCCACACAGGAGAGAGACCCCATAAATGCTTGGACTGTGGGAAAGGCTTCATTCAGAAGTCACAACTTATTATACACCAGAGAGTGCACACAGGGGAGAGACCGTATAAATGCCTTGAGTGTGGGAAGAGCTTTATTAAGAGCTCAGCGCTTACCAAACCTCAGAGAATTCACAAGGGTGAGAGACCCTACAAATATCTTGACTGCAGGAGAAGATTCAATTTGACTTCACATTTCAGTGATCTAAATGATAAAGAGACCTTGAACACGGGGAAAGCTTCATTTGGTGCTCCTGGAGTATCAGGCATCCACAAATCCGCACATGGAAGGAACCTCTGAGATGTTCTCAGTGTGGAAAATGCTCCATGTGGCGCTAACAGCATGTTGGACATCGGCAACTCCTCCGCACAGCAGGGAAATTCTCTCAGGGCCTTGACTAGAACTGGCCCTGGTGACAAACCCATTTCCTCGTTCCCACACACATCAGGGGCATTTGGCTCCCAAGGACCCAGCTGCCCATCGCTGGGGTGAGGATCCAGGAGCAGCCGAACATCAGCTGGTCAGTGACCCTCTGGCTCTTCCTGGTCTAAGCAAACCCCAGGCAGAGGTGGCAAAGTCCCCATGAGCCCCTCCTCCCTGCTGCAGCCCTGGCTGCTGAGCTGATGGGCCACAGGTGGGGGAAGGGAGAGAGAGAAACTTCTCCAGCTGCTCCCTCTGCCTGGCTGAAGTTCCCCCCTCTCCCTTCCCCTCCCAGCCGGGATCCCCCTGCCATGGAGATGAGGAGAAGGACACTTGGTCCACGCCCCACCTTCACTCTAGACACCTGTCCCCACCCCCCATCTTCCACCAGCCCCTGTGCTGTGCTCTCGCACTTACCTGGAGCTGTTCCCTGTAGGTAACGCCTCCCCAAATCCCCCAGGGTGCTGGGCTCTGGGAGATCAGAGGTTAAGGGACCAGGGTGATGGGTTATGGGGGGGAATGGTTGGGGCTGGTGGATCTGGGAATCAGGGGGAGCTGGGTACTGGGGTATTGAGTGTTTGGGGATCATGGGATAAGAGGTGATGGAGAGCACTGGGGTAGAGATGTGCTGCCTCATCACTCCCCTCTGCCTCCAGACAGCACCACTGAGAGGGGTTGATTCCCACAGGGCCTTTTCTTGGAAGCCTGGATTTCCCACCTCTGCTACACAGCATCAGCCTCTGAGAGGGAAGCAGCGCTGCCTAGTGGATAGAGCACTGGCCTGGGACTCAGGAGACCTAAGCTCTGTTCCCACTCTGCCAGGAGCTTGCAGGGTGACCTGAGACAAATCTGTGCCTTCCAGAGAGGGAATAAATGGGGAGTGATAATATCAATCTCCGAGCATCTGTCTACGGCAGGAAAAGTGGTTGGGATTATCTAGGGCATCTCCTGTGTTCCTCCTCCCCTTTTTCTAGTCTAGACTGACCCTGACCAGTTTATTCCAACCCCACATTAGCAAAGTGATTGTTAGAGTCACTAAGTGCCCCCTTTGCAGTGAGATTGTCTCATTCCCAGACATCCTCACACTGCTCCAGGTTATGCTGAAAAGCATTTAATTTTTTGTGCTGTTTCTCCCTTATACACCAGCATTCAATAGATTCTAAAAGAGCTGGAGCAGGGATAGTAAAGAATGTCGTGTTTTACCTTCTGTGTTATTGGAGAGGGACGGGGTGAGTCCGGGGAATTCCCTCCTGCCCCCATCAACCTCACACGTCTTCTCTGACAGAGCAGCCTCTGCCCAAACCGTGGAGAATTTATCCTCTTCCCATTCTACCCCTCCACCTTCATCTGTGTCATTTACCACAGTGTCCTTTGCCCACCATGCTTAGGAATCAGGCTTTGACTTCTTTGATCCTCAGTCAGGACTCTGAGGGCTGGCGAAGAAAATATCACATTCCTGAAGGGGGAATTCAAATGAACCCCAAAGCACAGTATCAGCTTCAATCCCAGCCTCCATCTATTGGTAAAGTGGCATCTGGAGTTTTTCCAGCCAAATCCAGATCATTTGTAGATAGGACATTTTTGGTTAGGTTTTTTCTTTTTTCTTTTATTACAGTGATGCTAAAACTTTTGTCAATAACACAGCCAAATAATGCGACAGTGCTGAGTAAAGCCGGTTTAGCCTGTTCAGAAGGAAATGGGTAAAATTGTTCTCCAGATTTTGAGTCTTAAGATTCTCTGGGATTTCACGTCATGAATGGGAAAGTGGTTTGTAGCCTACCCTGGTTTGTGGGTTTTTCTCTTTTTGGTGAAGGCTGTTCTGTCACGTGTTTGACAGGATGTAGCTCAGATTTCGTGGTGACTTCAAAAGACAAATGGTCATTTGCCAAAATAGCCCTTTCTGATTTTCTTTTCATATTTCCCTAGCTTTTGTCATGAGATTTTCTTGTTCTTTGAACAATTAAAATAATCAGTATCTATCCGCAAAAACACTTGAGGACGAATGCTGGATACGCACTCCGAGAGTTAGAGACTGAAATGGGGAAGGAAGTTACTGCCTGATCCCTGCAGAGATGTGAGATACAGTCAGGAGGGGGGGAGGGTGCGTGGGTGGATAGGGCCTTGAAAGGGCACTGTTTGCTCTTGTGATCCAGAGAGCTGAGGCTGAGAACTGTGAACTCACTGCACATGTCCCAGAGAGAGAGGAAATGTCCTACGAGTGCTGGGTGAAGTCATCCTTGAACTCTAAAGGGCTACCAATGAAGCCCCAAGAGGAGTGATGTGGAGAGGGGTCGGCGACTCCCCATTGCTGAGAGGAGGAGGGAGGGCAAATGCCTCTCTCGTGGATTGTTAGCGCTTTTCTACAAGCTTTAACTTGTTCCTCGTTCCCTGGGGCGTGTGTGTGGCTGGAGCAGTAATGTGCTGGGCTGTGGCTGAAATGCACCGTGCCAAGCTGGGCATTGGATTTTGTGGGGGCCGAGGATTTAGCTTTTATTTCTTGCTTTGAAAAGAACGAAGTAGAATATAGTTTCTCAAACTCCGAATGTCCCTTTCTTGAATAATGGGGGGGAGGGGGAATGGTCTTTAATGGACTCAGAAGCTGTCTGGCTGTCACCCATTGACGCAGCTGGGGAAAAGGCTGGTATCATTCTGGGATGTATTAACGTGAGTGTTGTATGTCAGTTGCGGGAGGTCGTTGTCCCGCCTGCTCAGCCCTGGGGAGGCCTCAGATGGAGTCCTGTATCCAGTTCTGGGCACCACACTTTAGGAAAGACAAATTGGATTGAGTCCCCAGGAGAGCAACAGAAAATGATCAAAGATTTAGAAAACCCGACCTGTAAAGGAAGGTAAAAGAAGTGGGTCTTAGTCTTGAGAAAGCAGACTGGTGATGGACTGCAGCCATGCTAAGGGCTGTTATACAGAGACTGGGGATCAGTTGTGCTCCATGGCCATTGAAGGTAGGATGAGAAGTACAAGTGTTAAACTGCAGCAAGGGAGATTTAGGTTCGATATTAGGAAAACTTTCTAACCATCTGGGTATTTGAGCTCTGGAATAGCTTCCAAGGGAGCTTGTAGAATCCCCAGCATTGGAAGTGTGTTGGTGTTTTAAGCCCCTTGGAGGTATTAGTTCGCCATTCCTGAGCTCCACACACTGCAGGTTCTGACTCTGACATTTTCTTGGGATGCCCCAGACCGTGAGTCTCCTTGTTACCCACCTGCCTCAGTGTGAGCGAGACGTGCTTCTGCTGAACTGGGTGTCACTCCCAGCCTTTTAGCTCCCCAGACAAACTCCCCGGGTCTCTGCCAGTCCTTACTTTTGCCTTGCAGGTTCACACTAGGCGCAACCTCGTCCTCCAGCTCCTCTGACATGTCCTTGTGCAGTGTCCAGCCCCTGTCCACTGGACACTCAGAAATTCCCAGGTAAGCAGTCCCCAAAGGGACAATACCAGCTTGTTTGATTCAATTGAGGATCAGCGCCAATGTAACATCACAGCACTGAGATATAGTTTTAGTGAAAACAAAGAGGAGTTTATCAACAAAGCAATAAGACCAACAGGTTACACATCAAACACCAGGTATATCGGGATTCAGACAGTCTGAGTTTAACCAGTAAAGGTATAAACAAGTCATTGTATGAAATGTTAGTTTGTCCTGACTTTGCTAGTGCTTTTTATGTAGCCTGTTGCAAAACGAGGCAAATATCTAGATGAGTTGGTGTACCCCCTGAAAGACCTCTGTGTACCCCCAGCGATACGTGCACCCCTGGTTGAGAACCACTGCTATATGCAAACAGGACTTCAATTGTGTTCCTTACAATGCTTCATCTACCTATGAACTGTGGGAGAAAGCTCACGAGATATACCTTTGTCTGACAAAACCGGTTTGACAACTCTTCCTGGAGTCAGACTTTAAAACAGTTTCTGGTATATAAGCATATTCCTTAAAGATCATCTGCCCACACTTCTTGCAATGATCCTGAGGAATAGTGTGACATGAGCCTTTATTAGAGACTGCCCATGACCCTTGGTGGATAAATACTATGAAAGCAATGCATGAGGAGTAGTGAGTTTGTCAGGCCCGATAGGCATTGCCCTCAGAGAACAATGCACCCTTTTCTGGTCAACACTGGAGCTCTTAGTGTCATACCCATGGGCCGTGGGTAAAACCCCCCTTCGGGGAGGCTAGCCCCCCGGCCCCACCTCTTCTGCCTGAGGCCCTGCCCCTTCCAGCCCCCCTCACCCACCAGAGCCCCGAGCCATCCCCCCCTCTCCACCATGGCTGGAGAAGCACCGAACCCAGCACCTGCCTGACCCCAAGCCGGCCTGTGCACCAGCACAAGACACTTGCCCAAGGTGCCCCGAGGAGGGACACAGGGAGCAGTGGGAACCTCCGGGGGTGTGGAGGTGGAGTGGGCAAGAGACGAGGGACTCACAAGGCAGCGTGTAGGTGGGAGTCTCGGGGAAGGGGCGAAGCAGGGAGGGGAAGAGGCGGAGCGCAGGCGGGACCACCACAGCTCAGGCGTCTGGTGGTGGCTGCGCATGGGGAGGCTAAGCCTGCTGCCCATGCTCAGAACAGAGCTGCCAATTCTTCAGCTTGTCCGACTCTTTTAGGGGTTGGTAGGGAAAATGTTTCATCTGCAGTGGAAATCCCTTCTGGCTGGCATTTCCCATTAGGGTTGCCAGGTGTCTGGTTTTCGACCAGGACACCCGGTTGAAAAGGGACCCTGGCGGCTCTGGTCAGCTCTGCCAACCAGGCCGTTAAAAGTCCCATCGGCGGTGCTGCAGGGCTAAGGCAGGCTAGTCCCTACCTTTCCTGGCACTGCGCTGTGCCCCGGATGGGGCCAGCAGGTCCGGCTCCCAGGTCTGTGTCAGGGGAGCATGAGGTTCTGTGCACTGCCCCTGCCCTGAGCACTGGCTTCTCATTCCCACTGGCCGGGAACTGTGGCCAATGGGAGCTGGGGGGGGCAGTGCCTGTGGGCGAGAGTGCAGAGCCGTGCCCCCTCCCCCAACGTAGGAGCCAGACCTGCTGAACGCTTCGGGGGAGCAGCGCAAGGCCAGGATACAATGAGGGGGAAACAGGGGACAATCCTGAGTGGGCAGAGCACCAGTCCCTGACCCAGAGCAACAGGAGATTTGCTGCTGACATCCAGGTGCCCGACGGGGAGCTGCAGTCAGTGCCCACATGGGGGAGCCAGCCGGGACATGGGCAGAGGGGATCCCTGGGAGGGGGGCAGGCATGAAGGGGTTTAAATAGAGCCCAGGGGCGGGTTCATCTGGACCTACAAGAACCCAGTGGCAAATCTCTGACAGCTCCATGGCCCGAGCGAGGGGAGCAGAGCTGGGAGCTCCTGCCCAGGGCTGGTAGCCAGTGAGTGTGGTGTGGAGACAAGAGACCAGCTCTGCCCAACTGCTCCCTGTGCCAGCCTGTTACCAGAGCAAATCACACACAGAGTGTCCCGGCTCCCCTCGCCCCTGGAGTCTCTGGAACAACCCGAGTCTCCCTAGAAACCCCCCTTCTGCCCCCTCCCCGGGGTCTGCACGTCTCCTTTCTGTCCCCCCACTGATCCTATTGGGATCCAGGCAAGATCTACATAGCTCTGGGAGAAGCTGCCCTGCCCAGGTGAGGTGGGGCCCCCAGGGGGTAGGGTCTGGGGCAGGGGGCTGCAGCGCGATGGGTTTATCGCTAGGACCCAGGAGCAGCTGGGAGGCGGCTCTGGGGGGAGCGATCGCTGGGCTCAGTCCCGGCAGCAGGAAGTGACTCGCAGCCGCTGCGGTGACTCTGGCTCCCAGCGAGATCCCCGAGCCCCGGCGGCTGGTGCTGGGAGCCCGGAGCCCTGGCTGCAGCCGGGAGAGGGGAATCTCCAGCAGGGCCCTTCCCGCTGCTTCCCAGGAGCCTCTCCCAGGGCAGAGCCCCCAGCCTGGCCAGGCCCCTTCCCGGCCCGGCCCCTGCCCCAGGGGGGCCCCGCTCGGAGGGAAGGTAAGAGAGACCCGCCCCCCCCCCCACACACACACCCGGGCTGCAGGGGGAGGAGGATAAAGAGGTGCCGGGGGGTGAGGGCAGGCGGGGGGAGCGGGATGCGGGGGCAGGAGGCGGGTGAAGGGGGATGCAGGGGGCAGGATGGGATGGGGGGGGGCAGTGGTTGCACTGAAGGGAGGATGGGGCGATGCAGGGGAACCGGGGGGGGGGCGGAATTATGGGGCTGAGGGGAACGAGGCTGGAATAGAGGGAAGATGTGGGGGACACTGCGAGGGAAAGGGGGGATGTGGGGAGACTGGCTGGGGAAGGGAGAGACAGAGGCAGGGAGAAGGCAGAGGGGTGGGGGGAGAGATACAAAGGCAGCTCTTCCGGCCCATGGGACACGAGATGTTGAGGGGCTGCCCTGCCCAGCAGGCAGTGGGGATTTTTTTTTTCTCCTGAAACTGTTCAAACAAGGGGACTAACCCCTCACGGTTCAGAAGCTACAAGGCAAATTCTCACACAGACACACAAACCCCTCTCATATTTTAAGGCAAACCCATGATTTTGGGATCTGTCTCCTGAGTGTTGGGGGCTGCCCAGGGCCCTGGTCTGATTTCCGGGCAGGATTCAGATCTCAGCCACACCGGAGTCAGATCGGAGTCACTGCTGACTCTGGCAGGGGGTGAGTGTAGATGGGCCAGTGAGATCAGTATCTGCCTGCCTGTCCTGGGGGCTGCAGAGGTCAGGACAGGGAGGCTCAAAGGGCCACCAGAGGGCTCCGGTTAATGGCTAAGGGAGAGGAAGAGGCAGGTGTGTCTCTCCCTGCTCATGTTATTACAGCCCTGGAGTGCAGCTCCCCGGATCAAAAGCTGCTGCCTCCTCCATTTTGAGCTGGGAGCCCAGACTGAGGCGCTGCTTCTTGTCCAGCGGAGTCTGAGCCTGGGAGAGACCTTCATCAAAGCCCCTTCCCTGCCCAGCCCCCGTGGGAACTTTCTTGGTGGCTGGAACCAGCCCCAGGGGCAGCCTCGGGCACTGCTGACACCAGCCCCTGAGCCGCAGCCTGCAGGTGATGGGGAGACCTGGGGGACAGGGCTGGGGCCGGGCAAGAAAGTGACTCTGCACAAAGGGCCCCTTTCCGGGACCCGCTGGTGAGTTTGTACTGGAGGGGGAGGGGGCTCCCCCGTGCCTGCGGCTCCCAGATCTGTTGCCCCTCGCACAGCCAAGTTCAAACCGATCAGTCTACTGAAGAGCAAATGCCCATGTAACTGGGGCAGAATGAGTTCTCCCAGACAGAGGGAAGGGGAGAAAGGGAAGGTGATAGAAACAGAGAGTGACCAGACTGGAAGGGGCAGCAGGAGCAGTAAGCAGGAAGGGAGGTTCCCAGTTCCCAGACCTGCCCCGATCCATTCCCCTAGACAGGCTGACTCTCCTGGGAACAAGAGGAGGAGCTGAGAGAGGAAAAGCCAGGTGCTGTCTCTCTTGAATCACTGGGCTGCTCGGAGGGTGGGGGGACGTGCTGCCTTTGGGGACAGTGTCAGGGGGAATCCCCCAAAAGTGGCTCCTTTGATTCTGCTCTTTTTCTAGCATTCGGCTCAGGGATGCTCTTACTGGGACAGTTTAAAAGTGCCCCGGTGGGTTCAGTTCTGCTGGGAGGGGCCTGGCCTGGGTGGTAATAAACTAACTGGGTTTCTCCCAGCATGGCAGAGTCCAGAGCATCTGTCTGCAGGGAGATACTCCTGAGGGCATTCTGCGCCAACAAAATAAACATTTTGTGCACAGTATTTTAAAATTCTGCAATTTTTTTGTCAAATAAATGCGGAGGCTCCAGCATGGGCATTAGGGAGCACAGGCCACTGGCTGCACAGAGGTGCGAGATCACTGTGCAGCTCCCCCCTTCCAGGACACGGACTCAGTGGTGAGGCTGCACCCAACCCTGACACAGCATAAGGACCAGGCCTGCCCCAGAAACACCCCAGAGCCCTGCCCCCAGTGCCAGGTGCACCAGGTGTGGGCAGGCAGGCTCAGCAAGGCAGGATCCCAGTGTGGAGGGGCTTGGTGTGGGGGGAATCCAGGTGTGGGTTGAGAGGGTCCTGTGTGGAGCAATCTGGGTGGCTCAGTGGGTGATCCATGTGAGGGGGGATCTGGATGCACAGGGGCTTGTTGGGGGGTTCTGGGTGGAACGGTAATGGGACTCTGCGGGGGGGTCCAGGTGAAGGTGGTTAGGGCTCAGCAGGGTGAGGTCAGAGTGTGGGTGGGGGATAGATCTCAGCCCGTGGGTCTGGGAGTTGGAGGCTTAATGGGGGCATCCAGATGCTGGGGAGTGGGGCTCAGTGGGGTTGCGATCCAGGTGCATCTAGTTGGGGCTCAGTAGGGTGCGGGTGGCTCCTTGGGATGGTCAAGGTGCAGGAGGAGTGGGGCTTGTCGGGGGGCATTGGGTGCAGAGGGGGGTGAGGCTCAGTGGAAGAGTCTGGGTGTGAGGGGATCTGGATGCATGGGGGTTGGGCGGACGGGGGAGAAGCTCACTGTATAGTCATCCATCCCCCTGCAGCTGAGGAGCAATGGGTGCAGGAAGCGTGGGTGGGAGGGTGAGTTTTCAGAGCTTCCTACACCAGGGGAGAAATCTGGGGTGTGTCTGACATGGCCCCGGGCGCTATGCCGGGGCATAGGAAGTCCTGTCTTCCGCAGCCCAGCCGGGACTAGCAGCTGAGCCCAGCGCAGGGTAGGAGCCACCCTACCCGCCCCACAGTGATTTACCTCTCTGCCAGCTGTCCTGCGCACCAGAAACATACTGCTGGGGAGGGTCGCATGACCGTGTTTGTGGCTTCCCTTTGCTTCCCCATCAGAAAGTAATTTTTCTGCGGGGAAACAAAGAAATCTGCGTGGGACATAAATTCTGTGCATGCGCAGTTGTGCATAATTCCCCCAGGAGTAAGGGAGAGAGCCTGGGGGGAATTGGGGTATGAAATGGACTCAAGCCCTTTCTGTAACCTCCCCAATCTCCCCTCTGACCCTGACAGGCTGGAGAATCACATCCAGGTTTTGGTCCAGATCTGCCCGTATTCCCACGGGAAAGGGAAGGGAAATGGCTGTGTTGGAGCCAGATCAGGTAGGGGATTTTCAGGGAGCTGAAGGGAGGGTTGTTGTGGAGGGGGAGGGGCAGGAAACACACAGCATGAGGCAGGGAGGGAGGGAGGGGACTGGGTTTGATAAACCTTCTGGGACAGGTTCAACCTGGGTCTGATTTTCCAGACAGGCCCGTTGGGGGGTTGAGCAGGGCTGGGAAAACTGACCAGAGTCCCAGTGCTTGAGCTTGAACCCATTAGCCAGAGGCTACTGTGAAATACAAAGGGAAGCTGTCAGGATTCCTGTCCCAAGCTCAGAGCTCTGCTTCCCGTACCAACTGCAGGCTAGCAGGTGGATGGTAAATGAGAAGACCCTGCCCTCCTCCATCTGCTGGGAGGGACAAGGAGCTCTCAGTTTCTCCCCACCCCCTGAAGCCACCTGGTTGCTCTGAGCAGGGTGGGGGTGGGATTCTGCTACTGTTGTCCTCCCAGAGCTTCCGAGATGTTTATTTTTTCTTCTTCCTTTCCTGTGTGACTAGAGGGATTGCGGCTGGGGGACTCTTGTTGTTTCAGATGCTGGTGACCTTTGAGGAGGTGGCTGTGTATTTCACTGAGGGGCAGGGGGCTCTGCTGGACCCCGCTCAGAGAACCCTCTACAGGGATGTCATGCGGGAGAATTACGAGACTGTGACCTCACTGGGTAAGGGATTCCTGTGCCCTCGGTTATTAGAAAGTTTTGGGACTGCATTTCTGACTCTGGTCAGGTTCTTTCCTGGTCAGTTAGATTGGAGGAGAATGGGTTCCATAATCCACAGCTGCCGTGTGAGAGAAACTTGCATCTTCAAACCCCCTGCAGTGGGACCAGGGTGCCAAAACCTAATGGATGTGCTAAACCATCCCCACCCACCCCCCCAGCTTTCAAGGGGATAGACACTGTGTATTATCCTGTCTGTGTTGTTTCTCGGTTGCACACAGAATTCCTGGTCACCTCCCTCCTTGGGAATAACTCCAGCCATGGGGAGGGCTCTGAGCTTTGCAGGGATTTAACTCCAGAGCTGTGTGTGCATCAGCAAGGCCCCCAAAGTGCACAGATCCTGGGAACTGCTAGTGAGGGCGTAACAATTCTTCTCATCTCCCCAGACATCTGCCTCTCCCAAGGGGGCTCAGCTATGTTCCCATCTCCTTGGATTCCAAATTCTCTCAGCACAGCACGGGAGCAGGTTCAATTCACAGAATGCCCTTTGTGACACACACTCCCGCAATACTCCATGCACCCTGATCTGGGCTGATTTCACCCCCTGTGCAGGATTTCCCATTTCCAAACCTGACCTGATCACCCGGCTGGAACGAGGAGAAGAGCCGTGGATCTCCGATCTCCAGGCCTGCGAGGAAAGAGAGATACCAAGAGGCACCCGCACAGGTGAGGACTCAGTGAAACTGACAGAGAAACGATCTGGCGAGTGAAGGAAAAAGTTGAGAAACCCAAAAATGTGCGATGAGTGAGCGCCCTTAGTTCCGCCTCGTCTCAGCCAGGGCAGGGCTGTAGTCGGCAGATATCGCTCACGGTTTTCCACCTGTCCTGTTAGTTGCAGGAGTTTCCTTCCCAACTTTCCTTCCTTGTGAGTGTTTGGGTGGGAAGTAGAGGCAGAATCCAATTGCTTAGTCTTCACAGAGTTAGCGTGTTGGGTTTTCCCTTTGAGCTATTCCTCTTTCTCCTGGAGTGTCTCTCTCCCAGCAGGTGATGAGAGAGTGAGTGAGAAGGAGGAGGGGAGTCATCATGAGGAAGTTCCTGGGGAAGTGGAACCACAGGGGACCTTTGTGGGAAGAGCTGAAGGGAGTTTATCCCAGTGCCTGGAAGAGGGAGAAGCCTGGGGAAATTGGCACAGGTCAGAGAGGCTGCTGGAAAACCACCCAAAGAAGAAAGTGGACAAATCTATTATATATGGGGGAGGAGACAAGGATCCCACAGCCCAGCAGACGAATCCCCAGGAAGAGAAACCCTACTACTGCCTCCAGTGTGGGGAACAATTCATTCTGAGATCACACCTTGTTACACATCAAACAATCCATACTGGAGAGAAACCCCATAAGTGCCTGGACTGCGGGAAAAGTTTTAGCCGTAGCTCACACCTCATTGGACATTGGAGGACCCACACAGGGGAGAGACCCTATAAATGCCTCCACTGTGGGAAAAGTTTCTCTGAGAGCTCACACCTTATTAGACATCAGAGGATTCATACTGGAGATAAACCTCATCAGTGCCTGCACTGTGGGAAAAGTTTCATTCAGAAAACAGACCTTATATCACATCAGACAATCCACACAGGAGAGAAGCCCTATAAATGCTTGGACTGTGGGAAAAGCTTCAATAACCGCTCAAACCTTACTAAGCATCGGCAAATCCACACAAGAGAGAGACCCTATAAATGCCTGGACTGTGGGGAAAGTTTCAGCCACAAATCAGACCTTACTGAACACTGGAGAATCCAGAGGGGAGAAAGACCCTATAAGTGCCTCGATTGTGGGAAAAGTTTCACACAGAGATCAGGCCTTGTTACACATCAGAGAATCCACACAGGAGAGAAACCCTATAAGTGCTTGGACTGTGGGAAAAGTTTCACACACAGATCGGCCCGTAATAGACATCAGACAATCCACACAGGAGAGAGACCCCATAAGTGCTTGGAGTGTGGGAAAAATTTCACACGGAGATCAGCCCTTATTACACATCAGGCAACCCACACAGGCGAGAGACCCCATAAGTGCTTGGACTGTGGGAAAAGTTTCCCACACAGATCATCCCTTATTAGACACCAGGCGAGCCACACGGGAGAAAGACCCTATAAATGCCTCGACTGTGGGAAAAGTTTCATGCACAGATCAAACCTTATCTTACATCAGAGAATCCACACGGGCTATAAACCTCATGAATGCCTTGCTTGTGGGAAAAGCTTCAGTAAGAGCTCAAACCTCACTAAACATCGGAAAACCCACAAGGGTGAGAGCAACCCTATGAATAGCTTTACTGCGGGAAAAGATTCAATCCGAGCTCACACTTCAGTGATACAGAAAACAGTGGGACCTTGAATGTGGGGGCAGCTTCATTTGGTGCTTCCATGGTATCAGGCATCCGCAAATCCACACAGGAAAGAAACCTCTGAGATGTTCTCAGTGTGGAAAATGCTCCATGTGGCACTAACAGCATGTTGGACATCAGAGACTCCTCCGCACAGCAGGGAAATTCTCTCAGCGCCCTGACTAGGGCTGGCCCTGGTGACAAACCCATTTCCTCGTTCCCACACACATCAGGGGCATTTGGCTCCCAAGGATCCAGCTGCCCATCGCTGGGGTGAGGATCCAGCAGCAGCCGAGCATCAGCTGGTCAGTGACCCCCTGGCTCTGCCTGGTCTAAGCAAACCCCAGACAGAGGAGGAGAAGCCCGGATTAGCCCCTCCTCCCTGCTGCAGTCCTGGCTACTGAGCTGATGGGACACAGGTGGGGGAAGGGGGAGAGAGAAACTGCTCCAGATGCTCCCTCTGCCTGGCTGAAGTTCCCTTCTAGAAACAAGAAAATTACTACAAAAATAGTAAAATCCTATGTACAAGAATAAAAACAGTCTTCCTGGAAAGATTGGACAGTGCAGCACTCAGGATGAGAAGACAGCAGAAGCTGTGACTTGGATCCTGTGGCGGTGAGAAGGAACTGAAGATACGGTCGGTCTGTCCCGCCCCTTATTGCCTGGGGTGAACCCACAAGGTGGTACAAGGGCACATGCGTGGACCAATGGACACTCCTACTTTGAAAAGCTAGGGCTCCGGGCACAGTGTATGTGCATAATCCTCATGGAATACAATAGGGACTATCACTCAAAGAAGAAAGACACTTGGGCCAGGCCCCAGCTTCACTCTAGACACCTGTCCCCACCCCCCATTTTCCACCAGCCCCAGGGCTGTGCTCCCCCACTTACCTGGAGCTGTTCCCTGCAGGGGGAGTGTCCATGGAGTTGGTAACTCCTCCCCTCCCCAAATTCCCCAGGGCGCTGGGTTCTGGGGGATTAAAGGTTAAGGGACAAGGAGGTATTTTGGAAGGAAACTAGACATTGAAAGGTTGTGGCTGGGGGAGCTGGGTGCTGGGGCTATCGAGTGTTTGGGGATCAGGGGATAAGAGGTTAGGTAGATCACAGGGGCAGAGACGTGCTGCCTCTCCTCACTCACCCCCTCTGCCCCTTTTCCCTGCCCCCTCTGCATTCAGACAGCACCACTGAGCGGCAGTGATTCTCACAGCCTTTTGTGGGAGGCCTGGAGATCCCACCTCTGCAGCATCAGCCACGGAGGTGCTCTCTGTGGTAGGAAATGTGGTTGGGATTAGCCAGCGCATCTCTGTGACCCTCCACCAGATTCCTCCGGGGCTATGGTGGGGAGAGAGGTGACAGGCCTGGGGCTGGGTTTAGGGAGGGGCGCCCTGCGACGGGGCCGAGCCGCCGTGGCTGGGTCCAGGCTGGGTTCAGGTCCGGGCCGGGCTGCTGCGGCTGGGTCCGGGCTATGCCCTGCCACCCCGGCTGGCATTGGGCCGGGTAGGGGTGCCCTGGCCACGGCATAGCTGGGGCTGAGGTGCCACCCCAGCAGGTCTGGGCTGCAGCATAGTTGGGGCCAGGGGAGGGGCACCATGGCAGGTCCCCGGGCAGGTTCCCTGAGCACCTGCGCAGAGCTAAATAGGCTGTTGCGCAGCCTTAGGTGGGGACAGTGAAATGTGGTGTTTTAGCTTCTGTGTTATTTCAGGGCGATGGGGTGAGTCCAAGAGATTCCCTCCTTCCCCCAACACCGTCACCCTCCACTCTCCACACAGCAGCCTCTGTCCCAGCAATGGAGAGTTTTATCCTGGCCCCGTTCTACCCCTCCGCCTCCCAAGGTGTCACTTTCCATCGTGTCCCTGGCTCTCCATGACAGAAAGCGTCCAAATCCAAATGAATCTGAAGGCACATTTTGACCTTTCTGATCTTATAGCTCTGTTTGCATCTATTGGTAAAATTGCTCCCAGTTTTTGTCCAGGCTAGTCCACATCATTTTTAGATGGGAAGCTGCTTTGTTTTTATTATTAGGATGATGCTAAAACTTGTGTAACTAACATGACAAAATAATGAGGCGAGAATAGGGTGATCAGATGTCCCGATTTTATAGGGACAGTCCTGATATTTGGGGCTTTGTCTTATACAGGCATCTATTACCCCCCACCCTCTGTCCCGATTTTTCACACCTGCTGTCTGGTCACCCTAGGCGAGAAGTAAAGCAGGTTTAGCCACTTTAGAAGAAAATGGGTAAATATATTGTCCTGATTTTGAATCTGAAGGTTCTCTGAGATTTCACTTTATGAACATGTTTTATAGCCCACCCTGTATTGTGGGTTTTTCTCTTTTCCCGACCACCGATTGGTCACTCGTTTTGGTATTAGTTTAGCTTGACAGGATGTAGCTCAGATTTATTGAGGAAATCACAACACAAATGGCCCTTTGTATTTTGACCTTTTTCTGCCCTTTGTCACAGGATTTTTGTGTTGTTAGAACAATGACAATTATCAATATCAGCACAAACACGGAGATTGAGCGCTAGATTTACAGTCAGACACAGAGACTGAAACAGGGAATGAAGTTACTGTCTGATCCCTGCAGAGATGTGAGATACCATTGGGATGGGGAGAAGATGGGGAGAACAGAACTGGGAAATGGCTGGGTTTGCTCCTCAGAGCCAGAGGGCTGAGGCTGAGAACTGTGAACTCGCTGCATCAGAGCCAGAGAGAGACTAGGCTTGGCCTGAGCGTTGTGTGAAGCTGTCCCTGAAATCTAAATGGCTGTGAACAACACCCCAAGGAAAATGATGGGGGAGGGGGCAGCGTCTCCCTATTGCTGAGATGCTGTGAAGATGGGCGCAGGCAAGAAGGGAGCCGGGGATGTCAACAGACCTGGGCAGCCTTGAAGCCAGGCTGATCCCCATCACTGAGGCCAGAGGGAGATGAGCGCTAGAGCCTTGCTGGTCACCCCGTCCCCATCTGTTGCAGTCTCCTATATGGGGACGACAGAAACTGTCTCTGCCCCACTCACCCCTCTAACCTGAGTTCTTTGGATTCCCTGCTCTTGGGGTGTTTGCTTTTGTGACAGGCTCCGAGCGCCTCTCCCGGCTTCCCGGCACTTTTCTCCCAGTGTGTAAAAGTTGCTGGTGCATGGGGGAGCTGTGGGCTGGGCTGAGGGTGGGGAAAAGAGTCTGTCTTTTGCTTGTCCTTTGGAATAATAAAATACAATTTAGTTTCTCCCACCCCCAGTTTCTGTTGTTTTGCATGAAATGGCTGCCAACTGCCGAGGTAAGGTTAAAGGTAAAGGTGATGCAGACGTGATCTGGGATGGAAATGCACAGTGAGGTCACCCGGCCAACTTCATCCCTGCCCTGTCACAGGCTCCTCAAACTTCCCATAAAGATAAAACTCTCTAAAAACTTGTGCCTCCCTCCCTGACCCCAGTACAAATCAGGAACAGTCGGACTGGGCCATGGGGCTCATCCTCCTCTCCCTCCCCCTGGTGCTAATCAGGAGTAATCCCGCTGGTGTCACATGACCTGTCTACACCAGTGTGAAGTTGTTGTGAGAAGAGAATCAGACTATTGGCCTCTAGGTCTGTTTGCAGGAGCAGGAGCGTAGCTAGGGGGGTTCAGGGGAAGCAGCCACTTCCCCCAGCACATTTTTCAAAAGCGGCACCTGCCGGGCCGGCGCTGGGCTCCTGCAGGCAAGGGGGGGGGGAGGGGGGCAGCACGGCTGGACTCCGGAGGAGCCATTGGGGGCGGCGGCGGGCGCGACCGGAGGAGCGAAGGGGCCGGCTCCTCGGCCATCGCGCCCCACGCTCAGTGTGGCCCCAACATCGCCGCGGCCGCCTCCTGCGGCGGCTCAGGGCTCGGCAGCCGAGCGCTATGCAGCTGGCGGGCAGATCCCCTCTACTCGGCAGCTTCCTGCTTCCCTCGGCCCGGGCAGCCTAGCATTAGCAAGGGGCGCGATGGCCGAGGAGCCAGCCCCTTCGCTCCTCCAGCTGCGTCAGCCGCCCCCCCAATGGCTCCTCTGGAGTCCGGCCGTGCTGCCCGCCCCCCCCCCTTGCCTGCAGGAGCCCAGCGCCGGCCCGGCAGGCGCCGCTTTTGAAAAAAATGCTGGGCTGCCCGGGCCAAGGGAAGCAGGAAGCTGCCAGGGAGAGGGGATCTCGCCAGCTGCTGCCCGCCCCACTGCTCCGCTCCCCCCAGCCCCCGGGAGAAGCGAGCAGCGCCCGCCCGCCACCCCTTCCCCGCGCCCGCCCCCCCCCGACCGAGCCCCTCCAAGGGGGGGCGCAGCATGGCCGCAGCGTGGCCGGGGGAGCCAAGGGGGGTGGGCGCAGTGCGGCGCAGCTGGAGGAGCCAGCCAAGGGGGGGCGGAGCGGCTGGAGGAGGAGCCAAGGGGGGGTGCCTTTTTTATGTTTGCTCCCCCTGCACTTAGAACCTGGCTACACCACTGCCGCAGCCCACTCCACTCCGCCAGCTCCCAGCCACGGAGCTCTGCTTCCCGCCGCCGGTGAGTGCGGGGAGGTTGGGGAAAGGTTCCCCTTCACTCACTGGCGGTGGGAAGCGGAGCGACGTGGCTCCAGCCCACTCCGCTTCCCTTGCCCCAGCCCCAGCTGAGTCGCTCGGGGGGAGGAGGGGGTGGTGGGAAGCTGAGCGCCGCAGCGGGGAGCTGGCAGAGTAGGGCTGGCTGGGACCGGGCTGCTCCGCTTCGCGCTGCTGCTGATGAGCGCGGCGGGGGGGAGGGATCCCTTCCCCCAAGCCCCCTCTCCCGAGTGACACGGCTGGGGCCGGGGCTAGGGAAGCAAAGCGGGCTGCTCCCAGCCACCCTCTAAGCCCCTGGGCCACTCTGGGCCAGTGGAACCCCCAAAAGTGCCCCCCTACAGTTCCTGCCTCCCAGACCCTGGGGGGAAGAGGCCTGGGGCCTCACACAGCCCCCCATGGGGGGGCTGCATAGGGCACCCAAATAGCTAGGGACGGCCATGACCACAATATTTGATTATTGGAGAGAAAAGGGGCAGGATTGCAGGATGTAATATCCGCCTATTACATAATTCTATGGTAGAGCAGGAAAACTGGAGGGGATTTCTATCCACTTTACCCTCAAAATATTACAGTAAAAGTATGTTCTGAATGGTGCAAAGTCGAGCAGTCTGAGGCAGGGCCGGAATCAAGGCTGTCTGGGCCTTGTTAATTCAGCCCCCTTGTGTCTGTGCATTATTGTATGATCTTTAATGACAGGATCACACACTGCAACGCTCATTAACACAGGACCCTGCCTCATTCAGGGTATGTCTATCTACACTCCAAAAATAAAACAAAACCAAAACTCAAGCAAAAGACACTGCAACAAGTCTCAGAGTGGGGGTCAGCTGACTCTGGCTGGGGAGGGGGTGGGGAGAGGAGCTCGGGCTGTAGGGATAAAATTAGCAGAGCAGATGCTGGGGCTGGAGCCTGGGGTCCGAGATCCTCCCCCCTTGCCAGGTTTCAGAGCCCCAATTCTGCCCAGCCCCAAGGTCCCCTGGAAAGGGTGTTCCGTAAGGTCCAGCCCTGTTCTGGAACAGTCAGAACTTTAAGGAGTCATGGGACAACAGTTTGTTAATTTCCCCTGGAGTCAGGGAACAGTTCAATTTAAACACAGCAGTTGGATCGATCTCTTTCAGAATCCAATGAACCTTTGAAATGGATTCTTCTGAGGGTGACCTCCAGACAAAAGTCTATTTTGAGCTGTGAGCCAGGCGACAGACCTCTGTTTTCAAGGCAGGGGCCTGCTGCTTTCTCCCCCACCAGAGCTGTGTGTCTGCTAAAAGGCAAATACTTTAGTTCCTGCCCCCTCTGGTGCAATGGATGGGGTCACACCCCCTCTCTTTAGTTTGAGGGGTCTGTTTACCTGAGATGTAAACACATTCTCATTATCTATCCAAGTCCTATGGCAGAAACTCCCGGGGGGCGGGGGGGGGGGGCGGGGTGGTTTACATGCATAATTGATGTAGCAAGCCCAGAGGTGCTGGGGCTATGAACTGCCAAGCCCAGATGTGCTGGAGGTAGGAACGGCCAAGCCCAGAGGTGCCGGGGCTATGACCTGCCAAGCCCAGAGGTGCTGGGGCTATGAACTGCCAAGCCCAGATGTGCTGGAGGTAGGAACGGCCAAGCCCAGAGGTGCCGGGGCTCTGAACTGCCAAGCCCAGAGGTTCTTGGGCCATAGGCGCGGGAACTAGTGGTACAGGTTTTAGCCACGGCTCCACTGCTGGCTCCCCACACCCTGTCTGCTGGCCCCCCCGGCACCCCACCCAGCCCACCGGTGCCTGGGTCCCAGCAGCTGGTCCCCCACACCTGAGAAATGTGTCCCCTGCTGCAAGGCCCCTGGGCAGCCTCTCAGGAACCAGGACATCTCACCCCCATGTGCTTGAGGATTTTGGGGCGCCTCTGGAACAATCCCCAGGCTCCATTAGAAATGTCCCTTCTCCCCCTCCCTGGGGTCTGGATGTATCCTTTCTGTCCAGTCACTAAGAGGGTGGCTTCTATGCACGATGCCCCCTTAATGCGGGGAGAAGCTGCCTGTGCCCAGGGGCGGTGGGGCCCCCAGGGGGCAGGGTCTGGGGCAGGGGGCTGCAGCACGCTGGGTTGATCGCTAGGACCCAGGAGCAGCTGGGAGGCGGCTCTGCGGGGAGCGATCGCTGGGCTCAGTCCCGGCAGCAGGAAGTGACTCGCAGCCGCTGCGGTGACTCTGGCTCCTGGCGAGATCCCCGAGCCCCGGCGGCTGGTGCTGGGAGCCCGGAGCCCTGGCTGCAGCCGGGAGAGGGGAATCTCCAGCAGGGCCCTTCCCGCTGCTCCCCAGGAGCCTCTCCCAGGGCAGAGCCCCCAGCCTGGCCAGGCCCCTTCCCGGCCCGGCCCCTGCCCCAGGGGGCCCCGCTCGGAGGGGAGGTAAGAGAGACCCCCCCGCCCCGTCACACCCGGGCTGCAGGGGGAGGTTTGGCCCCAGGCTGCTCCCAGCGGAGCTGGCTGCGATTCCTGCCCTGGGCCCGGGAAAGCTGCCGCCAGCTCCCGGTGTGTGCGGGGCGGGGGGAGCCAGCCTCGGCCGTGCAGAACAGGCCCATTGTGGGGGAGGGGGATTCCCCCATTTCTGACCCAGGAAACACTCCCCTGGGCAGGGCTGGGTTAACTGACCAGACTCCCAGTGCTGGGGCCTGACCCCACTGGCCGGAGGCTGCTGTGAAATACGAAGGGAAGCTGTTGGGATCCCTGTCCCTGTCGCCGACTCAGAGCGCTGCTTCCCGTATCAGCCTGTGGCTGGCAGGTGTGTGGGAAATGAGAAGACCCTGCCCTGATCCGTCTGCTGGGGGGGAGACAAGGAGCTCTCACCTTCTCCCCACCCCCTGAAGCCTCCTGGCTGCTCTGAGCGGGGATGGGCGTATTCTGCTTCTTCAGGCCTCCTCCCCTGTTACTAGTGGGATTGTGGCTGGGGCAGCAGGTAGTCAGTGCAGGACTCTTTGGTGTTCCAGATGCCGGTGACCTTCGAGGATGTGGCTGTGTATTTCACCCAGGGGCAGGGGGCTCTGCTGGACCCTGCTCAGAGAGCCCTCTACAGGGACGTCATGCAGGAGAATTACGAGATGGTGACCTCGCTGGGTAAGGGATTCCTGTGCCCTGAGCTACTATAAGCCGTGGGGTTTGCATTTCTGACTCTTCTCAGTTGGATTAGGAAGGAATGGGTCGCATAGTGCCATGGTTCTCAATCAGGGGCCCCTGTGGGGCCGCGAGCAGGTGTCAGGGGGGCTGCCAAGCAGGGCCGGCATTAGATTTGCTGGGGCCCAGGGGACAAAGCGGAAGCACCACTGCATGGGGCTGGAGCTAAAGCCTGAGCAACTTAGCTTTGCGGGGTCCCATGTTGCATGGGACCCTGGGTATTTGCCCTGCTCCCTACCCTCTAATGCTGGTCCTGGCTTTTATATACAAAAAACAGTTAGTGTGGCAGAGGTGGGCTGTGGCGTTTTTATACCATGGTGGGAGTCCTCAGACAGAAAAAGATTGAGAACCCCTGGTAGAGTCCACAGCTCCACTGTGAGAGATACTTTCATCTCCATACCCCATTCAAGGGAACAGGGGAGGCAGAAACCTAATGGACAGGCTAATTCATCCCCATCTCTCCAGCTTTCAAGGGGCCAGAAGCAGGGGATTGTCCTGCCTGTATTATTTCTCCTTCACACACCATTCACTGGCCCTCTTGGGACTAGCTCCGTCCCTGGGGAGGGCTCTCGGTGCTGTAGGCTCAGGGGTGCTGGGACAGTTTGTACAGTGGGGGTGCTGAGAGCCATTGAACCAAACTGTAAACCCTGAATATAATGGAACCCACTTCAAGCCTTTAGGTGTGGCAGCTCCCCCAGCACGGCTAGTTCCAGCACCTATGTGCTGGTTTGGAAATAGGCAAGAGTTTAACACCAGAGCTACGTGTGCCAGAAAGTCCTCCAGAGCGCATCTACCCTGAGAACTCCTAGTGAGGGCGTGACAACACCCCACCCCCACCCCCAGATATCTGCTGCTCCCAAAGGGTCTGAGTTACCACAGTCCCTTGTAGGGTCAGGTTACACTCAGGGAATGTTCCTTGTGAGAAATACTTGACCAGTGCTCCATGCGCCCTGAACTTGCCTGATTTCATCCCCGGCACAGGATTCCTCATTCCCAAACCAGACCTGATCGCCCGGCTGGAACGAGGGGAAGAGCCATGGGTCCTGGATCTCCAGGCTGATGAAGAAAGGGAGAGCCCAAGAGGCTCCTGCACAGGTGAGGAGTCAGGGAAACTGAGACTGAACCACCTTGAGAGTGAAGGAAAAAGCTGGGACTCCAAAAATGTGCTGTGAGTGAGAGCCCTCAGTTCTGCCCCGTCTCACCCAGGTCAGGGCTGCAGTTAGCAGGTGTCATATCATGAAGGCAAATATTAGTTATAGCTTCCCACTCATCCTGTTAGCTGTGGGAATTTCCTCCATGACTTTCCTTCCCTGGGAGTGTTTGGGTGGGATGTGGAGGCAGAATCCAGTGTCTCCATCTCCCCAACAGTTACTGTGTTGTGTTTTCCCTCTTTGCTATTCCCCTTTCTGTCCTTTCTCCCCGGCACAGGCAGTGACTCCTGTCTGGATTCTCTCTCTCCCAGCAGGTGATAGGACAGTGAGTGAGAACAAGGAGGAGAATCAGCAGGAGGAAGTTCCTGGGAAAGTGGAATTGCAAGAGTTGGTTTTGAGAAGAGCTGAAGGGAATTTTTCCCAGTGCTTGGAACAGGGAAATGCCTGGGGAGATGGACACAGATCAGAGATGCAGCTGGGAAACTATCCCAGGAAGAAACTGGATGAATCTATTGAACGTGGCAGAGGATGCAAGGATCCCAAGGAAACCACAGTACAGCAGACAAGTCACAATGAAGAGAAACCTTACAAATGCCTTGACTGTGGGAAAAGTTTCCGTTTCAGTGCAAGCCTTATTAAACATTGGAGAACCCACACAGGAGAGAAGTCCTATAAATGCTTAGAGTGTGGGAAAAGTTTCAGTGAGAAGTCAAACTTTATTATGCACCAGAGACTGCACATAGGAGAGAAACCCTATAAATGCCCGGAGTGCGGAAAAAGATTTAGTCAGAAGTCATCGCTTATGGCACATTACAGATCCCACACAGGAGAGAAGCCCTATAAATGTGTAGACTGTGGGAAAAGCTTCAGTAAGAAGCCATGTCTTCTTATACACCAGAGACTGCACACAGGAGAGAGACCATATAAATGCCTTGAGTGTGGGAAAAGTTTTAGTCAGAATTCACACCTTACTGCACATCAGACACTGCACACAGGAGAGAGACCCTATAGATGCCGTGAGTGTGGGAAAAGTTTTAGCAAAAGTTCATCCCTTATTCAACATGGGAGAATCCACACTGGAGAAAGGCCATATAAATGCCTTGAGTGTGGGAAAGGTTTTATCGAAAGTTCATCGCTTACTAAACATGGGAGAATCCACACAGGAGAAAGACCTTATAAATGCCTTGAGTGTGGGAAAAGTTTCAATTTGAAATCAGCCCTTAATTCACATCAGAAAACCCACACAGGAGAGAAACCCCATAAATGCCTGGACTGTGGGAAAACTTTCAGTCAGCGCTCACACCTTAATAAACATAGGAAAATCCACACCGGAGAGAGACCATATAAATGCCTTCAGTGTGGTAGAAGTTTCATTCAGCACTCAAACTTTATTAGACATCCATGTCTGAACACAAGACAGAGACGCTATAAATGCCTTCGGTGTGAGAAAGTTTTCAATGCGGGATCGGACCTTATTAAACATGAGAGAACCCACACTGGAGAGAAACCATATAAATGCTTGGACTGTGGGAAAACTTTTGGTCAGAGCTCACACCTTAGTAAACATAGGAGAATCCACACAGGAGAGAGACCATATAAATGCTTTGAGTGTGGGAAAAATTTCATTCACCATTCAGTCCTTATTAAGCATCAGAGAATCCACACAGGTGACAAACCCTATAAATGCCTCGACTGTGGGAAAAGTTTTGTTGACAGAACAAAACTTACTAGACATCAGGCAATCCACACAGGAGAGAGACCCCATAAATGCTTGGACTGTGGGAAAAGCTTCATTCAGAAGTCACAACTTACTATACACCAGAGAGTTCACACAGGAGATAGACCCTTTAAATGCCTTGATTGTGGGAAAAGTTTTATTCATAACTCAAAGCTTACTACACATCAGAGAACCCACACAGGAGAGAGACCTTATAAATGCCTGGAGTGTGGGAAAACTTTTATTCATAACTCAAAGCTTACTACACATCAGAGAACCCACACAGGAGAGAGACCCTATGGATGCCTTGTGTGTGGGAAAAGGTTTATGGAAAGTTCATCCCTTATTAAACATGGGCGAATCCACACGGGAGAAAGACCCTACAAATGCCTCGAGTGTGGGAAAAGATTTATGGAAAGTTCATCCCTTATTAAACATGGGCGAATCCACACGGGAGAAAGACCCTATAAATGTCTTGAGTGTGGGAAAAGTTTCCGTTTGAAATCAACCCTTAATACACATCACAAATCTCACACAGGAGAGAAACCCCATAAATGCCTGGAGTGTGGAAAAACTTTCAGTCGGCGCTCACAGCTTACTCAACATGGGAGAATCCACACAGGAGAGAGACCTTATAAATGCCTTGACTGTGGGGAAAGCTTCAATAAGAGCTCAGAGCTCACCAAACATCAGAAAATCCACAAGGGTTAGAGACCCTAGGAATAGCTTGACTGCAGGAAAAGATTCAATTTGACTTCACACATCAGTGATCGACACAACAGAGAGACCTTCAATGTGGGGGAAGCTTCATTTGGTGCTCCCGGAGTATCAGGGATCCACAAATCCACACAGGGAAGAAACCTCTGAGATGTTCTTAGTGTGGAAAATGCTCCAAGTGGAGCTGACATCAGAGCTCCTCCACACAGCAGGGAAATTCTCTGAGTGCCCTGACGAGGGCTGGCCATGGTGACAAACCCATTTCCTCATTCCCACACACATCAGGGGTGTTTGCTTCCCAAGGTTCCAGCTGCCCATTGCTGGGGCGAGGATACAGCAGCAGCTGGTCAGTGACCCTCTGGCTCTGCCTGGTTTAAGCTCTGTCGGCAGCTGAGCAGATGGGCCAAAGGTGGGGGAAAGAAGAGGGAGAAACTCCTCCAGACGCTCCCTCTGTTTGGCTGAAGTTCCCTTCTTTCCCTTCCCCTCCCAGCCGGGATCCCCCTGCCATGAAGATGAGGAGAAGGACACTTGGGCCAGGCCCCACCTTCACTCTAGACCTCTGTCCCCATCCCCATCTTCCACCAGCTCCTGGGCTGGGCTCCCCCACTTACCTGGAGCTGTTCCCTGCAGGGGGAGTGTCCCTGGGGGCTGGTAACTTCTCCCCTCCCCAAATCTCCCAGGGCACTGGGTTCTGGGGGATCAAATATTGAGGGACCAGGAGGATGGGTTTGGGGGAGGGAACTGGGGATTGAATGATTGGGGTTGGTGGAGCTGAGAAGCAGGAGGAGCTGGGTGCTGGGGCTATCGAGTGTTTGGGGATCATGGGATAAGAGGCGAGGGAGAGCACAGAGGTAGCGTGGGAGAGCACAGAGGTAGCGAGTTGCTGCCTCTCATCACTCTCCCCTTCTGCCCCTTCTCCCTGCCCCCTCTGCATTCAGACAGCACCACTGAGAGAGGCTGGTTCCCACAGAGCCATTTGGGGAAGGCCGAGAGATTCCCACCTCTGCTTCCGAGCATTTGTCTATGGTAGGAAATGTGGTTGGGATTAGCCAGCGCATCTCTGTGACCCTCTACCAGATTTCCTAGTGTAAACTCAGCCTTACACATAAGATGCTCAGGACAAGATTTTGTCATGGATATTTTTAGTAAAAGTCACAGACAGGTGACGGGCAATAAAGAAAAATTCACAGAAGCCCGTGACATTTACTAATAATATCCATGACAAAATGGGGAGGTAGAAGGCTGCAGCACCCATTGCTACTGGGGCTCTGGGGTCTCATGGCAGCTGGGGCTCTGACTGTGAGCTGCATGGGCCCCCTGCAACCCGTGGCTCAGAGCTCCGGGGCCCCTGCCACCCATGGCAGCTGGGAGCTGCGGGGGTCCCAGCCACCCGCCGCGACTCATAGATCTGGAGGCCACCCCTGAGAGCCGGGTACTGCAGGGTAACCCCATGGCCTGCAGCAGCTCAGAGCTCCGGGGGGAGCTCTCGGATACTGTGGGCAGCAGGGGGACCCTGCAACTCAGAGCTGCCACGGGCTGAAGTCACGGAAGTCTCTGGAAGTCACAAATTCTGTGACTTCCATTACCTCCG
The DNA here is from genome assembly GCF_028017835.1 of Emys orbicularis. Taxonomy (NCBI): domain Eukaryota; kingdom Metazoa; phylum Chordata; order Testudines; family Emydidae; genus Emys; species Emys orbicularis. The sequence goes on along the minus strand of NC_088695.1, from coordinate 9,186,671 downwards.
TAAGAAAATCGAAGCCTTACTTACGTGTTCTGACTCCCTCCCATTAGCAGAGTGATAATTAGTCCCTGAGTTCCCCTTGTGGGGCTGGATTGTCTCATTCCCAGATAGTCTCACATTACTCCAGGCCCCGCTGACAAGCATTTAGTGTTTGTACATTTTCTGCCTTATGCACCAGAATTAACTAGATGCTAAAAATGTGGGAGAAGAGACAGTAAAATGTGGTGCGTTATTTCAGAGCGATGGGGTGAGTCTGAGGGTTTTCCCTCCTTCCCCCAGCACCATCACCCTCCACTCTCCACACAGCAGCCTCTGTCCAAGTGATGGAGAGTTTTATCCTGTCCCCGTTCTACCCCTTCACCTACCAAGGTGTCACTTACTACCATGTCCCTGGCTCTCCATGCTTAGGAATCACAGTTTTGATGTCTATGATCCTAAGTTAGACTCCAGAGGGCTGGAGAAGGAAGTGTTACAGATCTGGGAGTGGGTGGGGAAATCCCATTGAATCTAAAGCATAGTTTGACCTTTCAGATCCTATAGCCCTGTTTGCATCTAGTTGTGAAATTGCTTCCCGGCTTTTTCTAGGCTAGTCCAGATCATTTGTAGATGGGAAGATTTGTGTTTCTTTTTCTTTCTTTTAGTATAATGATGCTAAAACTTTTGCAACTAATACAACCAAATAATGAGGCGAGAAGTGAACCCGGTTTAGCCCCTATAGAAGAAAATGGGTACATTTATTTTCCTGATTTTGAGTCTTAAATGATTCTCTGAGATTTCATTTTATGAACATGAAATTGTTTTATAGCCCACCCTGGATTGTGGGTTTTTTTCTCTTTGTGAAGGCCATTTGGTCACATACATTGATATTTAATTTGACAGGATGTAGCTCAGATTTACTGAGGACTTTACGAGACAAAGGATAATTTGCCAAAATAGTCCTTTTTTAGTTTTTGTTATTTTAATCTTTATCTAACATCTTTGTCATGAGATTTTTTTCTGTGGTTTGAACAATGACAGTGATCAGTATCTCTCAGCACAACCACTGGTGATGCAAGCTAGATTCACAGTGCGAGAGACAGAGGAATGAAGTTACTGCCTGATCCCTGCAGCGATGTGAGGTACCGTTTGACGGGGAGAAGGGGCGGTGGGGGAACAGAGCTGGGAAACTGCTGGGTTTGCTCCTCAAAGCCAGGCGACTGAGGCTGAGAACTGTGAACTCGCTGCATCAGAGCCAAAGAGCGACTAGACTTGGCCTGTCAGTGTCATTTGAAGCTGCCCCTGAAATCCAAAGGATCATGAATGATGCCCCCAAAAATAATAGAGGTTAGGGGACAACATCTCCCTATTGCTGAGATGCCGAGGTTGGGCACAGACAAGAAGGGAGCCAGGGATATCAACAGACCTGGGCAGCCTTGAAGCCAGGCTGACCTGCATCACTGAGGCCAGAGGGAAATGAGGAACCTGACAGCCCAGCTGATCACCCCCTCCCCATCTACCGCAGTGTCCTGTGTTGTGATGACAGAGAATCTCTTTGCCCCACTCACCCCACACTGATCCCTCTTGTGACTAACTCCCTGTGCCCCATGCTCCCCACTTGTGTATGGTTCTGATATATAGTGTACAAAGAGTGCCTGGTGAGGGATCATTGGAAAACTCATGATCTGCTGAATATTATGCCATTGAAATGCATGCAACACCAGTGCATGTAGAATGGGGAGATTTTACTGTATGTTTGTTACTAGGGTGACCATATTCCAGGTGCCCAAAAAGAGGACACTGATGAGGGGTGGGAGCCTGGGGAGGTACAGTTGTGGGTGCTGGGGGGTGGTGCGGTGGGGGTACTGATGAGGTGAGGTCAGTGTCGGTCACTGTCACAGTGGCAGGGCACTGACACAAGCCCAGAAGGCAGCGATAGCTGTCCCTCAGCACCTACCTGCTGGACCTCCTGCCCAGGGATGGGGCCTGGGTGGGTGGGATCCAGCAGCAATCAATCAGCTGCAGACGCAGGGGAATGGACCAATCAGCCTTGGATGCCAGGGAATAGACCAATTGGGAAGCTGACCAATCAGGGCTATTTCTGAGCTGCAGCCCGTCTGCTCTGCAGAACCTCCGGACATTTGTTATAGGAAAACCCTGCTCAGACAGAGAAAGCAGGTTCAAAAAAGAGGCTCTGTCCGGGAAAACCCGGACATATGGTAACCTTATTTGTTACTGAAACATGTCGTCGGTCTGGGGAACGCCCACAGACTAACTCCTCAGAGACGACAAAGAACTGACCATCTGTGTTAGAAAACTATTATCTGGCCGTCCACCAATAGGAGGAAGGGGGTAAACAAAGACATTTATAATTCATCTGAAGGATGGTTTGGAGCTCATGGAGTTGTCTGAGGCCATCACCCAGCAAAGACTATAAAGGGTCTGAGTATAAGAAGGGGGAGTCTTGCCCACACGCTCAGGGTTTAACTGATCACCATATTTGGGGTCGGGAAGGAATTTTCCTCCAGGGTAGATTGGCAGAGGCCCTGGAGGTTTTTCACCTTCCTCTGCAGCGTGGGGCACGGGTCACTTGCTGGAGGATTCTCTGCACCTTGAGGTCTTTAAACCACGATTTGAGGACTTCAGTAACTCAGACATAGGTTAGGGGTTTGTTACAGGAGTGGGTGGGTGAGATTCTGTGGCCTGCGTTGTGCAGGAGGTCAGACTAGATGATCATAATGGTCCCTTCTGACCTTAAAGTCTATGAGTCTACACTTCAAACCTATGCCACCTACTGTATATACTCGATCATAAGCCGATTCGTTTATAAGCCGACCCCCCACAAGATGGATAAGTAAAAATGGAAAAATTTTATGACCCGTTCATTCAAGGGTCAGCAAACTTTGGCTCCCGGGCCATGAGGATAAGCCGCTGCCAGGCCGAGATGGTAGGTTTACCTCCGTGCCTGCGGACGCTCGAGGTAAACAAAAGTAAACAAAGTGTCCCAGTGCGCCAGCTGCTTACTCTGACGGGCCGGGACAGCAACTGGTGGGGAAACTTTTTTGGGGGGAGAAGCTGGGGGTCAGGGGAGTAACCCCTGTGACCACCCCCCCACATGACCCCACCCCTAGCCCAGACCCCCACACTCTCCCCATCCCATCCCTTCCCACCTTATCTGGGGAGGATGTTTCTGATCTGGCTGGAGCTGCTCCGGCAGGCGTGGCTGCAGCCTGCTGTGCTGGGCCAGACCGGGCGGCGCGGCCGCAGCATGTTCCAGCGGGCTGGGCCGGGCGGCAGGGCCACAGGGTGCTCTGGGGGGGCAGAGCCGAGCGGCACGGCTGCAGCCTGCCAGCCCCGGAGCTGCAGCTGCTTCGGAGGCTGGGGGGAGAGCAGCGCGGCCAGAAGTGGAGAGAGACTGGCCCCACCTCTTCCCTTCTGGCTGTGCTGCCTCTCCTTGCTCCCTCTGTTGGGGGGAGGGGCTGTGTCCCACCTCTCCCTCTCTATACCGTTCATAAGCTGACCCCCCCTTCTCTGGTGCTTCCCTTTTTTACTAAAAAAATTCGGCTTATGAACGAGTACATACAGTATATTAGGTTGACTTACAGCCACCACAGTAATTGCTGCAGTAGCCGATGTCCACACTACCCTCCTTCATTCACTGGGGCGTGTCCTGCCAAGGAGCTCTTCAACTAACCTAAGAGGGACAGTGTGGGGAGCCGAGAGCCCAATCATCTCCAGCGGCAGCTCCCTCAATAGGCGCCGACTTCCCCTCTGCCTGGGTGGGTGCTCGACCCCCCTCCGTGGCCCCGCCCCTGTACCGCCCTTACCCCACCCCTATTCCACCCCTTCCCCAAAGTCCCCATCCCACCCTGCCTTTTCCCACTCCAGCCCTGCCCCCCTTCTCCCATGTCCCCACCCCTGCCCTGCCTCTTCTCCGCCTGCTCCCCTGAACTCACTGTGTGCCCGCTCCTCCCCCTCCCGGAAAGTCCTAAGCACCGCCAAACAGCTGTTAGGCAGAGGGGGGAGGGCGGGAAAGCGTTGAGAGGGAGGGAGGGGAAGGAGCGGGGATGTGGTGTGCTGGGGGGGAGAAGGAGGCGAGGAGAGGGGGGCTTGGCTGCCAGTGGGTGCGGAGCACCCGCTAATTTTTCCTTGTGGGTGCTCCAGCCCCGGAGCACCCACAGAGTTGGTGCCTATGGCTCCCTCCCTGGAGCCTAGCTGCCCCACAGGCTCTGGGTGGGCTGCCCCCCCCCCCCCCCCCGCCACTCCCTGTTCTCTGTAAAGAATGGGGGAAACCACCTGGGGCATCTCACCCCCTCCCCCCTGTTCCCTGCTGGGAGTGTGGGAAAGCCACCTGGAGCTCCTCCCCCCCCGCCCATCATTCCTCTCCCAGTTTGACACCAGACCATTGATAACTATTTGGGGTACAGTCTTTCAACCAGTTGTGCACCCACCTTATAGTAATTTCAGCTATACCAACGAATTTCTCCCTGCTGGTCAGAACTGAGTCTAACCCAGCTGTCCCATGGTTACTTCCCCCACCATAAGAAAGCAGAAGTTGTCCCCGACATGTTCCCAGCACTTCTTGCACATTGGGTGCTGATGATGGGGTGGCCAAGTGCCCGGTTTTTGACCAGAAAGTGCAGTCAAAAAGGGAACTTGACATTGTCTGGTCAGATCTACTGACCGGACACCCAAAGTCTAGTTACTGCAGGTGGGGAGCCAGGGAGGCACTGGGTCATCACCCACACCAGCCCCTACTCAGCCAGGGCTGCCTCCTACCTGCATCAGGCGGCTCCAGCTCCCAGCCCCGGCTCCACAGGCAAGTCCCTCCTGACCTGGGCAGGGAGGGAGGAAGAGGAGTGGATGAGGGAGGAGCCTTGGGGGAAGAGGTGGGGCAGGTGTGGGGTCTCGGGGGAAGAGGCGGGGCAGGGGAGGTTCTGGCACTCCTGCTGGAGTGTCTGTTTTTTTTAAATTACCAAGTTGGCAACCCAAGTTGCTCGCTGAGAGGCTGTGAAAAATATTAACAAACATACAAATATCATTTTTCACAGCAGCAGAGTTACTAGCTAGCAACAAATAAATTACAATGATTTTGATGTGTATCTGGGTAAGGGGACTGTTGGCCCCTTACTGAAACTTAGTGGGGTTTTTTGGTTTGCCCTCTCCCAGGACCAAAAGCCAGGTGAAGGGCCAATGAGAAATCAAGGCCCTGAGACTAGTCCCCAGGGCCAATGGGGAGAGGCTACTGCTCTAGGTCAGCCTCCTTGACAGGACAGGCAGGTAGGCCAATGAGGGAGTCAGGAGCCCGTCCTCTGTGTGAGCTGGAGCTGCCTGCCAGAGAAGGGCAGAGCTAAGGGGAGAGCAGCAAGCTGAGTGGGCTGGAGGCAGAGCAGCAGTAGCCAGAAGCAGAGAGGCGCAGCCCAGGGAGCTGAGCTGGAGGCAGAGCAGCAGCAGCGCTAAGGCAGAGGGAAGCTGGGGCTTGGGGCAGTCTGGAGCCGGAGGCTGTCAGTAGCTGGGAAGAGCGAGGGGGACCCTGGGCAGAGGGCCCAGCGCAGTGAGATGCCCCCAGCCAAGGGGCCTTGCAGGCCAGACTTGGAGGGGGAGCATAACTCCGACAGGAAAGGACTGATGCTGGGAAGAAGGGTCCTGCCACCTAGAGCCTGAGGTCATGTGGCCACCACCAGACACCGTGTCTAACCTGCAGCATCCCTGCAGCACAGCCAGGGCCTGGGACATGGGAGGAACAGTCTGTGAACTGCCCTGACATTCCAGAGACACTGTTTGTGGTTCCCCCTGTGCCCACAGAGCGGGGTGACGTGTTTTCCGTTCACCTTTCTCATTTTTTCCTCCCCCCCCCCTTTTTTTTAAATCACTTGCTGTTTAATGAATTGTATTTGTTCTGAACTCTATGCAATGGTCAGTGAAGATGTCAGGGAAGCGTCCAGAGCGAAGAGAGTACCCCACAGTGGGGACACTCTCACCCCTGTCCTGAGTGATCACAACAAGATTGGGGGTCGAGACCCTCAGGACTCCTTGGCCCAGCCTTGTCAGGGTTACGGGGACCAGAGTGGAGGGGGAGTCCTCGAGGTCAGGCAGGTCTCTGGGTGAAGGAAGTGGGAGCAAGCAGGGCCATCCTTAGGCATATGCAGCAGTGTAGGGCACCATGAAATTTGGGACACCAAATTGCCCCAAATTTCATGGTGCCCTAGGCAGCTGCGTGCTGCATACATGGCAGCACCTGCCCCGGCTACCAGCCCTATCCCCCGGCTGGCCAGTCCGTCCCCCCCCCCCGCAGGCTGTGCCCAGTGCAAGGGGCAGGGCCGTCCCTAGTGGGGGTGTGGGGCCCCGGACAACTCCCTCTGCCCCACCTCTTACCCTTCCTCCCTGCTCCGCCCCAGCCCGCCCCCATTCCACCTCTTCCCCCAGCGACCCCATACTCACCAGCAGCGGCAGGAAGCGGAGCAACCCAGCCCACTCCAGTCTGCCAGCTCCCAGCTGCGGCGCTCCACTTCCCGCCACCCCTGAGTGCGGGGACATTGGGGAAAGGACACCCCCGCCCCGGCGGCGGGAAGTGGAGCAATGCGGCCCCAGCCTGCTCCGCTTCCCTTGCCTGGCCCCAGCCATGTCGCTCGGGGGGGGGGGGGGGGGGTTAGGGAAAGTTGCCCCCTCCCCCCCCTCGCACTCACCGGCGGGGAGAAGTGGAGTGCCGCGGCTGGGAGCTGGTTGGGGCCAGGCTGCTCAGCTTCCCGCTGCTGCCGGTGAGTGTGTGTGTGGGGGGGGGGGGGCGAGGGGGGATACATTCCCCCAAGCTCCCTCCCCCAAGTGACACAGCTGGGGCCGGGGCAAGGGAAGCGGAGCGGGCTGCTCCCGTTCCCCCGCTAATCCCCCGGGCCACTCTGGGCCTGAGGGGCCCCCAATAGTGCCCCCCACAGCTCCTGCCTCCCAGATCCTTGGGGGGGTGGGGGGAGGCCTGGGGCTGCATAGGGCACCCAAATGGCTAGGGATGGCCCTGGGAGCAAGGACTCAGATTCTTCTGCTATTCGATTCCACCGGGGTGGGGTGTAAAAGGAGAGTTCCCCAAAATAGCAGGACCCTTCCCCCGCTTACCTCTGCAGGGGTCAGCACCACCATGGTGCACGACAGACACTTGACAACATTACCGGACTTAGTGACGGGCATTGGCGGTGGGCAGGAGGGGGCTCCGGGCTGAGGCAGGGAGTTGGGGTGTGGGAGGGTGTACAGGCTCTGGGCTGGGGGTGTGGGTTCTGGGGTGGGGCCAGAAATGAGGGGTTCAGGGTGTGGGATGGGATAGGGGGGTGAGGGCTCTGCCTGGGGGTGCAGGCTGTTGTGTGGGGCTGGGGATGAGGGATTTGGGGTGGAGGAGGGAGCTTCAGGCTGGGGCTGAAGGGTTCAGAGTGCGGGGAGGAGCTCAGGGCTGGGGCAGGGGATTGGGGGGGGTGAGGGCTCCAGCTGGGGGTTCAGGCTCTGGGGTGGGGGTACAGATGAGGGGTTTGGGCTGTAGGAGGGTGCTCCAGGCTGGGACTGAGGGTTTCGGAGGGTGGGAGGGGAATCAGGGCTGGGGCAGGAGGGTCAGGCATGGTGGGGTTGGGGATGATGGGTTTGGGGTGCAGGAGGGTGCACCAGGCTGGGACCAAGAGGTTTGGAGGGCAGGAGGGGGGATGAGGGCTGGGGCAGGGGAGGCATGTTCAGTCTCCATGCAGTGCTTACCTCAAGCAGCTCCTGGAAGCAGCGCCATGTCCCCCCTCTGGCTCCGACTTGAGCTGCCCCATCCTCAGGTGCTGCCCCCACAGCTCCCATTTGCCGCGGTTCCCAGCCAATGGGCTCAGAGCCACAGAGTCAGCGCGTGGGGAGGGGGAACGGAGGCAGCGCGCAGAGCTGCCTGGCTGCACCTCCGCCAGCAACAGCAGGGCCGGGGAGCGGCCCCCAGGGACCTCAACATTTTTACTGTGGACACTTGTGTCTGTGGACAGACACGTTGCCGGTCACTGCCTATGTGCACATCTCCTGGTTTTTGCTAAAGTTAATTAAGTATTTTAGGGGAAAGTGTCACAGCGGCTACCAGCGAGAGTTGCTGGCCGCACTCTGAGGCCACCAAAAATTTGGTTGTGAGAACCCCTGGGCTGGATGATCGTGATGGGCCCTTCTGCCCTTAGAGCCTGTGAGTGGAACAGGAGCCGGACACAGAGATGCTGCAGCGCGATGGGTTTATCGCTAGGACCCAGGAGCAGTTGGGAGGCGGCTCTGCGGGGAGCGATCGCTGGGCTCAGTCCCGGCAGCAGGAAGTGACTCGCAGCCGCTGCGGTGACTCTGGCTCCCAGCGAGATCCCCGAGCCCCGGCGGCTGGTGCTGGGAGCCCGGAGCCCTGGCTGCAGCCGGGAGAGGGGAATCTCCAGCAGGGCCCTTCCCGCTGCTCGCCAGGAGCCTCTCCCAGGGCAGAGCCCCCAGCCTGGCCACTGCCCCTGCCCCAGGGGGGCCCCGCTCGGAGGGAAGGTAAGAGACCCCCCGTCCTGCCCTGGGCCCAGGAAAGCTGCCGCCAGCTCCCGGTGTGTGCGGGGCAGGGGGAGCCAGGCCGGGCCGTGCTGGGGACTGGGACAGACACACGTGGCGGGGGAGGCAGACCGGAGTGAGAGCCGGGGAACAGGCACTGGCAGGCAGGGCAGAGGAAGTAACCAAGGAATGGGTGGGGAAGTGGAGTAAAAGCTTTCCCCCCCCCCTCCCATGGGGTGAGCTAGCTGCAGTGGCTGCAAAAATAGGGTGGGGGAGGGCAGAGGGGCTTTACCTCCCCCCCTTTGGCAGGATCTCAGCTCCCATTTCCCAGGGCCATATCCTTAAAGGCCCAGTGCATCGCAGAGCCTGGACAGGGTCCCTCTCCCACCCCCACCCCCATAAGATGTTACTGAACTGCTAAAGGAGACTTGATCCAGTGAACTATTTACAGACCCCCCCCCCTTTTTTTTTTGTCACACCCGTTTTTAGTGTTTAAAAGAATCTGGGTCTCAGTTTATATGTTTGCTTAAAGCCGCCCAGCACTTCTTCAATGAGTCTTAGCCACTGTTCCTATTTCCTGAATATGACTCCTCTTGTAATCCAGTCTGTGGCGTTTCACGCCTTTAAATTATTTACCTTATTTAAAATTATTTAAATTATTTTAAAATATTATGTTTATTACTCCAAGTTCTTCATCTTAAACTGTATTAGCCTTGTGCGGAGGGATGTCATTGTGCCATGGAATTCATATTTTTAATAGCAAATAATAATAATGGAAAATGTTAATAGTTGCTAGTAGCTACAGCAATCACATCTCCCAGTGTGTCTAGTGTAACATTTCCTGCTTCTATTGCAATATTGTAATTAGGGCTGTCAATTCATCGCAATTAACTCACACTATTAACTCAAAAAATGAATCACGATTTAGTAAATCAATCGTGATTAATCACACTGTTAAACAATAGAATACCAATTGAAATTTATTACATATTTTGGGTGTTTTTCTACATTTTCAAATATATTGATTTCTATTACAACACAGGATACAAAGTGTACAGTGCTCACTTTATATTATTATTTACAGATATTTGCACTGGTAAATATGATAAACAAAAGAAATAGTATTTTTCAGTGCACCTGATACAAGTACCGTAGTGCAATCTCTTTATCGTGAAAGTGTAACTTACAAATGTATATATTTTTTGTTACATAACTCCACTCAAAATCAAAACAATGTAAAACTTTAGAGCCTACGAATCCACCGAGTCCTATTTCTTGTTCAGCCAGTCACTAAGACAAACAAGTTTGTTTACATTTATGAGAGGTAATGCTGCCATCTTCTTATTTACAATGTCACCAGAAAGTGAGAACAGGTGTTCTCATGGCATTTTTGCAAGGTATGTACGTGCCAGCGTTCGTATGTCCCTTCATGTTTTGGCCACCATTCCAGAGGACATGCTTCCATGCTGATTATGCTAATTTAAAAGATAATGCGTTAATTAAATTTGTGACTGAACTCCTTGGGGGAGAACTGTATGTCTCCCGTTCAGTTTTACCCACATTCTGCCATATATTTCATGTTATAGCAGTCTCGGATGATGACCCGGCACACGTTCGTTTTAAGACCACTTTCACAGCAAATTTGACAAAACGCAAAGAAGGTACCAATGTGAGATTTCTAAAGATAGCTACAGCACTCGACCCAAGGTTTAAGAATCTGAAGTGCCGTCCATAATCTGAGTGGGACGAGGTGTTGAGCATGTTTTCAGAAGTCTTAAAAGAGCAACACTCAGATGCGGAAACTACAGAACCCGAACCACCAAAAAAGAAAATCAACGTTCTGCTGGTGGCATCTGACTCAGATGATTAAAATGAACATGCATTGGTCCGCTCTGCTTTGGATCATTATTGAGCAGAACCCGTCATCAGCATGGATGCATGTCCCCTGGAATGGTGGTTGAAGCATGAAGAGACATATGAATCTGTAGCGCATCTGGCATGTAAATATCTTGCAACGCCGGTTACAACAGTGCCATGAGAACCTGTTCTCACTTTCAGGTGACATTGTAAACAAGAAGTGGGCAGCAAATTGTAAGCAAAGTTGTTTATCTGAGCGATTGACTGTAGTAGAACTGAGTGGATTTGTAGGCTCTACATTTTTATTTTTGAATGCAGTTATATTTTTGTACATAATTCTACACTTGTAAGTTCAACTGTCATGATAAAGAGATTGCACTACAGTACTTTGATTAGGTGAATTTAAAAATACTATTTCTTTTGTTTTTTACCGTGCAAATATTTGTAATCAAAATAAATATAAAGTGAGCACTGTACACTTTGTATTCTGTGTTGTAATTGAAATCAATATATTTGAAAATGTAGAAAACATCCACAAATTAATCCATTAAATAAATGGTATTCTATTACTGTTTAACAGTGCAATTGCTTTTTTTAATCGCTTGACAGCCCTAGTTGTAATTTGAGTTCAGTGCTGACTGATTTCACAGGCTGGTCTCAAAACTCCTTCAATTTGCTTTCATCCACCAATGGGGATTGCCTTCCAGGGGTTCTCAAACTTCATTGCATCATGGCCCCTTTCTGACTACAAAAATTACTACATGACCCCAGGAGGGGGACCGAAGCCTGAGCCCACTCGAGCCCTGGGCTTTCCTCCTTGAGTCCCAAACCAGGAGACTGACCTGCTTCCAGCCCCCCATCCTTAGTCACCCCCAGCTGCCCTTCTCCGTGCTTTGTCTCTTTCCTTTCAGGCTTTGGCTTCAGCCCTGGGCGGTGGGGCTCAGGCTTTGGCACCAGGCCACAGCAAGTCCAATGCCAGCCCTGGTGACCCCTTTAAAATGGGGTCGTGACCCACTTTAGGGTCCTGACCCACTGTTTGAGAACCACTGCACAGTTTAGCCAATAGTTATTTTGTCTCTCTACTTAGCACCCTAGTGCTTTTTCACATGTCCCATTTGTGTATAGAACTTGATTCCCAAATATTCACTAACGGCCAGAAGTTTCAAGGTTCAAGGCACCTGGATACTTTTTAATATGCCACTAGTACCCTAAATCCTTTTAAAAATCTGTCCCTAGGGGCCTTATAGTATCTTATATGAATTGCTTCTCAAAAGGACAGTTCTATGGTATTATTTACTAAGCATAGATATACAACCCCAAGATCGATTGACAGCCCCAAGAATTCAAACCCCATGAGTTATGTACCCAAAAGTCTAGAATTTAAATAAAGAAAAAATAAACTTTGTTTTTCTTTTATTAACTTTTTGTGTCTGAGCCTTTAAGGCGTACTCGCTTCATACTTTTACTGCTACCCCTTCCGAAGGGTCCATATATCTAGAATGGCTGTACAATCCTGTAACATTCCATGCCATTTTGCCCTTCCGGGAACATATGATTCCCCACCACCACTTGTAATTGACAATTGATTTAAAAACCTTATTTCCGTGAGTAACCCCCCATTCTGCACACACTGAAATGCACATTTTACTTTTCTGTGATGTCATTTATTGTATGCATTGATGTTGATTTTTCTATAGCATTTTTTATACTTCTAATGGCCTATTTTAAGTTCACAGCCTTTTATGGATGCTATGTTTTTTGTTGTGATACATTTCAGGGATGTTCTTCATTCTGACACATGTACTGATTTGTACGGACAAAGTCAAAGGCTTTTTTAAAGCCAACTGTTCTGTTTCTCCTTTGCATTGGTCAGGCTGGGGGACGCAGTGCTGACCACACCTAGTTTACCTTTTGGTGAAACTAAAGTGCTTTGCTTCTTTTATGTTTTCACACTGGGATAGCTAATGCAGATTAGTTACCCCCTTGTATAAACATCCATTGTCTTATAGACACAGGCTATACTGCTGACTTGGATGTTAAATGACCCATTATTGTTGATGGGCTGAAAACTCTGATACTGATTGTGTGGCTACTACTCCTGCTCCTTTGCCAGGCGCTGCGTCTGAATGTCTGCGCCCATTTGTGAGGGCATCATGGAAAACCAGTTGAAGCCTTTAAAACTAAAGGAATTAGCAGGAGATTCCACCCCCTCGCCCTAATTTCCCTTATTCCCTTCTGTTTACTCTTTGAGGGCTTGTCTGCGATGGTCTGACACTAAGGCCTGGTCCACACTAACCCCCCACTTCGGACTAAGGTACGCAAATTCAGCTACGTTAATAATGTAGCTGAATTCGAAGTACCTTAGTCCGAACTTACCACGGGTCCAGACGCTGCAGGCAGGCTCCCCCGTCGATGCCGCGTACTCCTCTCGCTGAGCTGGAGTACCGGCGTCAACGGCAAGCACTTCCGGGATCGATTTATCGCGTCTAGACAAGACGCGATAAATCGATCCCAGAAGATCGATCGCTTACATCTGGACCAGGAAGTAAGTATAGATGTACCCTTAAGGTCTGAAGTTAATGCACATAAATCCCAGCAGCTCAAACCCCTGTGTGGATGCTCTCATTCAGAATTAAGGTGGCCTTAATTTTGACACTGGCAGTCAGGGCAACCACAGACAAGTGCAGGAGACCTTCCCCCAAAATTCTAATAATTATCAGACCTTTGATCTGTCTTGAACATTTTTAAAGTTTTGTATCATCCAGGTGTAATCCACATTAGATTTTTCAAGTCCAAAGAGGAGGAGTGAAGCAGTGAGGCACTCATCTCACCTTTCCTGAGCGTTGCCCTGGGTAGAAACACCATTACGATATTTCACAGTTTTGTCCTTACAACATTTCAATAAATGGGTTAAGGTTGAAATTTAAAGTGATCTGGCTCCTTCTCCCTGCCCTGCGCAGGTTAGGACATCTGTCCTGAGCAGGAGAATAAAGGCCAGATAGTGATGGTAGATCCTGCTGTGCAGGGATCCCCTTTATAAGCAACTTAGACAAAGTGGGGGCACTCTTGTCCCATGAGAATGAACCAATTGATTCACAGTTTTGGTGCTTTAAAATGTAAAGATTCCTCTTTGATCTCAGCCTTTAGATGCTTGCTCACCACATGCTATACACTGCCAGGAAAATGTAACTTTGACAGCATTGTCTGTTACCCCTGTCTTACATGAGAATGGTTATATCGGTGATGTGTTGTGAGCAAGACACGAGAAGTCATTCTTCTGCTCTACTCTGCACTGGTTAGGCCTCAACTGGAGTATTGTGTCCAGTTCTGGGCACCACATTTCAAGAAAGAGGTGGAGAAATTGGAGAGGGTCCAGAGAAGAGCAAAAAGAATGATTAAAGGTCTAGAGAACATGACCTATGAAGGAAGGCTGAAAGAATTGGGTTTGTTTAGTTTGGAAAAGAGAAGACTGAGTGGGGACATGATAGCAGTTTTCAGGTATCTAAAAGGGTGTCATAAGGAGGTGGGAGAAAACTTGTTCACCTTAGCCTCTAAGGATAGAACAAGAAGCAATGGGCTTAAACTGCAGCAAGGGAGGTTTAGGTTGGACATTAGGAAAAAGTTCCTAACTGTCAGGGTGGTTAAACACTGGAATAAACTCCTAGAGAGGTTGTGGAATCTCCATCTCTGGAGATATTTAAGAATAGGTTAGATAAATGTCTAACAGGGATGGCTAGACAATATTTGGTCCTGCCATGAGGGCAGGGGACTGGACCCGATGACCTCTCCAGGTCCCTTCCAGCCCTAGAATCTATGAATCTATGAGTCTGTGGCTGCGATAGCTGTGAGGATGCACTCTGACAGGCGTAGCAAAAGTATCTTCAGCTCACATAAAACATGATGATGTGTCTGAGCACAGGTGCAGAGTGCGGGGCTGATCTCCTGGTTCAAAAGCATCCAGAAATAGGCTGTGGCTGTAGTTACTAGACATGCTCTGTATTTGTTTCCAAAGCTGTATAGGAAGTTTTGGAGACAAACCGCCTGGCAGGCCGCTCCCTCTTTACTCACCTGATAGCTGAGGCAGTCAGAGCTTGGACGGGAGATCTGTGTTTGTCAGCCCTGTGTCATGGAGTCCCAGTCTCGGTGCTCTGGGACTGCTCTGAATGAAGCCAGGCCGGACTCTAGCGCAGTGCGTCTCCCCTCAGGGCACACTGGCACCAGGGCAAGAAGCCTCCTTGGCTTCAGCGCCTGGGTCTGACATTGGAGCGTGCAGCACCCCTGTTCACACTGTGAGCTCCCCGCAGGGAGTCCATCTGGATGAGACACTTGGGGAAGCCTGACACCGTGCCCCTTAAAGGGCCATACACCCCAGCTCTGCAGTCAGCAGTGACTCTCAGCCAGCTTGGAAAACAGAAGGGTTTGTTAATCGTTGGGAACACAGCATAGAACAGAGAATGTAGCACAGAAATCAGGAGCATTCAGCAAAGTCCATCTTGTTGGGGGGGGGGGGGGGAGATTCAGAGCCCTGGGCTTTCCTCGTTGAGTCCCAAACCAGGAGACTGACCCGCTTCCAGCCCCCCATCCTTAGTCACGCCCAGCTGCCCTTCTCCGTGCTTTGTCTCTTTCCTGGGCAAACAGGTCACCTGGCCTCCCCCTCTCTTTGTTCTCCAACACCTTTGCCTGACTCCTTACAGAGGACGGTTCTGGACACCACTTACCAGGATACAGAGTGTTCAGCCATTCTCTGTGCCCAGGAAACCAGTCTGCAGTCACCCCTGCCCTCTAGGGGTCTTCACAATGATCACACACCCTTGTCCCACCACCTCGATGCTTGAGTAACACATCAGGGAAACTGAGGCACGCACACAGTATTCCGAGAAAACATTAAGACCATTCCCACTTTGTCACACTCTGGGATATCAGTGGGCTGCTCGGCGCAAGAGCATGCTTGTAGATGCTGTGTGGGAAGGGTTTGCAGACAACACTGACTGTAGTGTTGTGAAAGGAAGGAGACCCTGACGTTCTTCACATCCGATGAACCCAGGTGCTTCTGCTACATACGATCACATTACAGAGACTGAGGGCTGGATTCACAATGGCTCACAGGCACCCAAACCCCAGGCTAGGAACATAAATCTGGGATTAGGTGCCTACATCCCAGTTTAGGCTCCACAGAGCCATACAAAACTCTTGACGAACCCCGTAGGTGCCAAGGTTCACTCAGCAGTAGCTATATTTTCAGGGTAAAAGTTACCTGGGGAACCTTAGTTTCTGCCTCCGAGCATGCACCCTGCTAACTTCTCTGGAACATCTGGACCTAGATATCGGTAACGGCTACCACTAGAAAATTGTGCTGGCTGCCGTTTGTGCTGTAACGCCAGCGGGGAGTCCCGGAGGTGGGGTGGATGTGAGAGGTTTTGCCTACAGCCCAGTGATGGGTTATTCAGCCCTACAAATACCCACAGTGGCCTAGGAGGGACAGTTCCATGAGTGGCACCCTGGCTGGGGCAGACATAAGGGGGTTTTGTCTAGAGCCCGGTGACAGGTTAATCTGGCCCTGCAAATCACCAGAGGGAACTTGGCTGCAAAGCACTGACAAGTGACAACTTTGTTGCCCGAGTTAGGGGAGCAGGCCTTGAAGATTAGGCCCAGGGCTAGTTACTCCTGGGGGAATTCTGCTCCAAAAAAATTAAAAATTCTGCAACAAAAAATTAAAAATTCTGTGCACAATATTTTAAAATTCTGCAAAATTCTGCATATTTTATTCATCACAATAACATAATAATCCTGCCAGTTTCAATTATTTTGGGAATTTATTTCAAAATACCAGTCTGCAAGTATGTCTGTAACAATACAGAGAACAAAAAGATTCAGGAAATGTTTTTTGACAAATGGATTCCTTACTAGGCATATTAATACAGAACTCTGAGTAATAATTCATTTAAACTACAATACAGAACCGTATTTCCCGCACCCCTCAGAAGCAATGCAAAGGCTTGGGGGAGTCAGGGGTAACGGAGGAGCTGAAGGAGAGGGAAGTAAATTGCTGGGAAGGAGCCTTGGAGAGTTTGGGGGTATGGGTGGGTAAAGCATGGAACAGATTTTTTTGGGAGGCGGGGAGAGATTGTTAGGGAGCTTCCCCCATGCAGACCCTGGCTGACCCCTAGCCTCTCCCATTCAGTCACACATCTGTCCCGTCTCCATGTTTTCCTGCACCCCCATGTGTCCTTGCACCCCCTGCCCACATGTGTCCCTCCACCCCCTCAGACACCCACTCCTCCCATCCCCATGTGCCCCTACACCACCTCCCCCATCCCCATATGGCTCTGTGCCCCCACTCAGCCACCCCCGTCCCTATGTGTCTCTGTGCCCACACTCAGCCACCCTCTGTTCCTGTGTAGCACTGCACCCCCTCCCCCATCACCATGTGGCCCTGCACCTTCCTCCCCTCTGAGGCCCTGTGCCTCCAATCCCATTCAGCCCCTGCCAAAGTCTGTCCTCTCCCACTAGCCCTTATGAGCCCCTGTCTGACACCCCCCCCCCCCCACAGCACTCCATGCTGTCTGTTTCCCCATAACCCCTGTCTCCTGACCTGGCCTGACAGGCGCTGTGAAGAACGCATGCTCTTTCTCTTTCCTAGCTGGCTGGGAGCTGCTGCTGTGTTCTATTGCCACAGCACCCTCTGGTGGAAAAAGATGGAACTGCATAAGATATTTTCTGCTGGGAACTCCTGCTGTTCTTGTGTCACAGCGCCCTCTGATGGGCAAAAATGTGGAACTGCAGCAACATTTTGGCAGAAGCTTTTTCTTCGCAAAAAAATAAAAATATGCATGACTCATTAATTATGCACGCATGCAATAGTGCAGAACTCCCCCAGGAGTAGCTAGTAGCCAGCGAGCCTCGTGTGGAGACCAGAGACCATCTCTGACAAACTGCTGCCTGATCTAATCTCTTAACAAAGCGAATCACACACATAGTCAGTGGCACTGTGAAATGTGTCCCCTGATGTTCTGGGCAGCCTCTTTAGTACCAGGACCCCTTCACCCCGAATCCCGGTTGATATTGGGGACTCTCTGGAACAATCGTAGGTCTCCATAGACATGCCCCTTCTCCCCCGTCCCTGGGATCAGAATGTCTCCTTTCTGTTGTCCCATTGACTTGGTGGCTTTTATGGATGATGCCCCCATAGTGCTGTGGTCAGGGCATGTGGAGGCTCTGAGGGGCAGGGAGGTTTCAGTTTAATGTGTTTATGGCTAGAGCCCAAAAGGAGCTGGAGTGATGTGGGAGTAATCAGTGGGATGCCTCATTCCCAGCAGCAGGAAGTGAATTGCAGTTACTGCAGTAACTGGTCACTGCTGTGCGGAATCCCCATTCCTGGCAAAATCCCTGGCTGCTGACAGGAGAGGTTTATATTGTAAGGCAGGAACTTTCCCGCTGCCTCTCAGGAGCTTCTCCCAGTGCAGTGACCCCAGCCTGGCCAGGGCCCCCTTCCCAGGCCTCAGCACCTGCTCCCAGGGAGGGCACTGCTTGGAGGGAAGGTAAGAGAGACCTTCACCCCCACCCCCCGGGAGCCGTGCCTCCTGTTTTCCACCCGGGCTGCAGGAGGGGGGAAGAGGGATACGTTAGGTGACAGGAGAGGGATGATGGGAATGCAGGGGGCAGGATGGGGGACAGGGAGGATGGGGCGATGCAGGAGAGTCAGGCTGTAGGAGGAGAATTATGGGGCTGAGGGGTACGAGGCTGGAATAAAGGGAAGAGTTGCGGGGGATCACTGCGAGGGAAAGGGGATGTGGGGAGGGGAGGCTGGAGGGAGAATGTGAGAGCAAGAGCAGATGAAGAAGGGAGAGACACAAGGCAGCTGCCCCGCCCCATGGGGTAGGAGAGAGTGAGGGGCTTCCCCACCCAGCAGCCAGTGGGGAATTTTTTCCCTGGAACTGGTCAAACAGGCTTGTGAGGTGAGGAGACTATCCCCTCAGAGCTCAGATGCTACAAGGCAAATATCCACAGGCAGCCTCCTACCCTCCCCACACATCCTGCTTCCAATTTATTATTTGATTTAAAAATAAAAAAGAGACACTCCTGATTTTGGGTCTATCTCCTGAGTGTTTGGGGCTGCTCGAGGCCCTGGTTTGATTTCCGGGCAGGATTCAGATCTCAGCCAGATCCCTTGTCAGACCGGAGTAACTGCTGGTTGTGGCAGGGGTTGAGTGCAGATGGGCCAATGAGATCAGCCTCTGCCTCCTTGTCCCTGGTGGCTGCAGAGGCAGGACAGAGAGACTCATCCTTATCTGCTACCACCAAAGGGCTCTGGTTATTGCTAAGGGAGAGGAGGAGGCTGGCGTGTCTCTCTCTCCCTGCTCATGTTGTTAGAGCTCTGGAGTTGAGCTCCCTGCGTCAGAAGCTGCTGCCTCCTCCATTTTGACTGGGGACTCCAGGTTGAGATGCTGCTTCTTAACCAGCAGAGGAGAGACCTCTGTTAAACCCCTCTGTGCCCAGCCCAGGTGGGGACTTTCTCCAGTGGCTGGGACCAGTCCCTGGGGCACCCCTGGCTCTTCCGACACCAGCTCCTCAGCTGGAGCCTGCAGGTGATGGAGAGACCCGGGGGAAAGGGCTGGGGCTGGGCAGGAAAGTGACTCAGCACAAAGGGCCCCTTTCAGGGACTGGCTGGTGAGTTTGGCTTACAAGGGGAGGGGGCTCCCTGTGTGTCTGCGAGTCCCAGAGCTGCTGCCCTCATGGACACAGCCAGGTTCAAACCCCCGTTACCAGTGTCAGTGGCTGAGCTGCCCAATGAGAGCAAAGGCCCACGACAATGGGGCAGTCGCCAGTTCTCCCAGGGCGAGGGAAGAAGATAAAAAGGGAGAGCGGAGAGACTTGAAAGGCAGCAGGAGCAAGAAGTGGGGAGGGAGGTTCCCAGCTCCCAGCCCTGCCCAGACCCATTCCCTGCACCCCCGGGGCAGACTGACTCTCCTGGGAACAAGGGGAGGAGCTAAGAGAAGAAAAGCCAGTTGCTGACTCTGCTGAACCCCGCACTACCTGGGGAGAAGGGGGGTAGCTAGAGGGGGTTACACGATAATATCATGGGGAGCCCCTAAAGTGCCTCTTTGGATTCTGCTCTTTTTCTAGCATTTGGCACAGAGATGCTGTTACTGGGAGGGTTTAAAAGTGTCCCCGGTGGGTTTAGTTCTGCTGGGAAGGGCCTGACCTGGCAGCATGGCAGAGTCCAGAGCATCTGTCTGCAGGGAGAGAGCCAAGGGGGAATCAGGGTGTGAAATGGACTCAAGCCCCTTCTGAAACCTCCCCCATTGCCCCTCTCACCCTGACAGGCTGAGGAATCACGTCCAGATTTCGCTGCAGCTCGTCCCATCTTCCAGAGGACAGGGAAGGGAAATGTCTGTGATGGAGCCAGCTCAGGAAGGGGATTTGCAGGGAGCTGTAGGGGGGGTGTTGTAGAGCGGTAGGGGCAGGAAAGACACAGGATGAAGCAGGGAGGAGACAGGGTGTGATAAACCTGCTGATTTTCTGAGCAGGTCCATTGACAGTGTGGGGGGAGACTCCCCCATTTCTCAAATAGGACACAACTCCCTTGGACAGGCCTGGGAACATTTTCCAGACTCCCAGTGCTGGAGCCTGAATCCACTAGCCAGGGGCTGCTGTGAAATATGAAGGGAAGCTGTTGAGATTTCTGTCCCCGGCTCAGAGCTCTGCTTCCCGTATCAGCCTGTGGCTGGCAGGCATGTAGGAAATGAGAAGACCCTGCCCTGCTCCGTCTGCTGGGGGGACAAGGAGCTCTCACCTTCTCCCCACCCCATGAAGACTCCTGGTGCTCTGAGCAGGGTGGGAGAGGAATTCTGCTACTCTGGTCCTCCCAGAACTTCCGGGATGATTTTATTTTTTCTTTCTTCCTTTCCTGTGACTAGTGCAATTGTGGCTGGAGGAGCAGGTGCTGAATGGGGGACTCTTGTTGTTTCAGATGCCGGTGACCTTCGAGGAGGTGGCTGTGTATTTCACCCAGGGGCAGGGGGCTCTACTGGACCCCGCTCAGAGAGCCCTCTACAGGGATGTCATGCAGGAGAACTACGAGACGGTGACCTCGCTGGGTAAGGGATTCCCATCCCCTCAGTTATTAGAAAGTGTAGGGCCTGCATTGCTGAATCTGGTCAGGTTCTTCCCTGGTCAGTTAGATTGAAGGGGAATGGGTTCTATAATCCACAGCTGCCGTGTGAGAGAGACCTGCATCTCCATAACCTCACCAATGGGATACGGATGTCAAACCTAATGGACATGCTAAACCATCCCCACCCCTCCAGCTTTCAAGGGGGGAAGCCGTGTATTGTCTATATTGTTTCTCATTCACACAGAGAATCCCTTTTCACCTGCCTCCTTGGGAATTACTCCAGCCATAGGAAGGGCTCTGCAGGTTTAGAAATAGGCAGGGGTTTAACTCTAGAGCTGTGTGTGCATCAGCAGAGCCCCCAAAGTGCACAGATCCTGGGAACTGCTAGTGAGGGCATCACAATTCTCCCCACCTCCCCAGACGTCTCCCTCCCCCAAGGGGGCTCAGTGACCATGTTCCCATTCCCTTGGATTCCAGATTCTCCCAGCACAGCACCGGGACATGGAATGCCCTATATGACAGACATTCTCTCAATACTCTATGCACCCTGATCTGGTCTGATTTCACCCCCTGCACAGGATTTCCCATTCCCAAACCTGAGCTCATTGTCCAGCTGGAACGAGGGGAAGAGCCGTGGGTGCCAGATCTCCAGGCCTCGGAGGAAAGGGAGATCTCGAGAGGCACTCGCACAGGTGAGGACTGACATAGAAACCATCTGGTTAATGAAGGAAAAAGTTGATAATCCCAAAAATGTGCGATGAGCGAGCGCCCTTAGTTCCGCCTCATCTCAGCCAGAGCAGGGCTGGAGTCAGCAGATATTGCTCAAGGCTTTCCACCCGTCCTGTTAGCTGCAAGAGTTTCCTTCCCAGCTTTCCATCCCTCTGAGTGTTTGGGTGGGAAGTGGAGGCAGAATCGAATTGCTCAGTCTTCACAGCATTAGCGTGTTGGGTTTTCCCTCTGTGCTATTCCGCTTTCTCCCCAGCACAATGACTCCAGTCTGGATTGCCTCTCTCCCAGCAGGTGCTGAGAGAGTGAGTGAGAAGGAGGAGGAGAGTCATCATGAGCACGTTCCTGGGGAAGTGGAACCACAGGGGAACTTTGTGGGAAGAGCTGAAGGGAATTTTTGCAAGTGCTTGGAAGAGGGAGAAGCCTGGGGAAATTGGCACAGGTCAGAGAAGCTGCTGGGAAACCACCCAAGGAAGAAAGTGGATGAATCTATTAAATGTGGGGGAGGAGACAAGGATCCCACAGCCCAGCAGACAAATCCCAAGGAAGAGAAACCCTACTACTGCCTCCAGTGTGGGAAAGGATTCATTCTGAGATCACACCTTGTGATACATCAGATAATCCATACTGGACAGAAACCCCTTCAATGCTTGGACCGTGGAGAAAGCTTCAGTAACCGCTCAGACCTGAATAACTATGGGAGAAACCACATGAGAGAGAAACCTTATCAAGCTCTTGAGTGTGGGAAATGTCTGAGTTGCAAGTCAGCACTAATTACACACCAAATAAGCCAAACACGAGAGAGACCCTATAAGTGCTTAAACTGTGGCAAAAGTTTCACGTGGAGATCATCCCTTGTTAAGCATCAGGCATTCCACACAGGAGAGAGACCCCATAAGTGCTTGGACTGTGAGAAAAGTTTCATACAGAGGTCAGACCTTGTTAAACATCAGGCATTCCACACAGGAGAGAGACCCCATAAGTGCTTGGACTGTGAGAAAAGTTTCATACAGAGGTCAGACCTTGTTAAACATCTGGCAATCCACACAGGAGAGAGACCCCATAAGTGCGTGGACTGTGGGAAAAGTTTCACACAGAGATCATATCTTATAACACATCAGATGATCCACACAGGAGAGAGACCCCTTAAGTGCTTAGACTGTGGAAAAAGTTTCAGAGACAGATCAGCCCTTGTTAAACATCAGGCAATCCACACAGGAGAGAGACCCCATAAGTGCTTAGACTGCGGGAAAAGTTTCATTCAGAGGTCAGATCTTGTTAGACATCAGGCATTCCACACAGGAGAGAGATCCTATAAGTGCTTGGACTGTGAGAAAAGTTTCATATGGAGGTCAGACCTTGTTAAACATCAGGCAATCCATAAGGGAGAGAGACCCCATAAGTGCTTGGACTGTGAGAAAAGTTTCATACATAGGTCAGACCTTGTTAAACATCAGGCAGTCCACACAGGAGAGAGACCCCTTAAGTGCTTAGACTGTGGAAAAAGTTTCAGAGACAGATCAGCCCTTGTTAAACATCAGGCAATACACACAGGAGAGAGACCCCATAAGTGCTTGGACTGCGGGAAAAGTTTCATTCGGAGGTCAGATCTTGTTAGACATCAGGCATTCCACACAGGTGAGAGACGCCATAAGTGCGTCGACTGTGGGAAAAGTTTCACACAGAGATCATATCTTATAATACATCAGAGGATCCACACAGGAGAGAGACCCCATAATTGCTTGGATTGTGGGAAAAGTTTCACAAACAGGTCAGCCCTTGTTAGACATCAGGCAATCCACACAGGAGAGAGACCCCATAAGTGCTTGGACTGTGGGAAAAGTTTTATACAGAGATCACACCTCATTAAACATGGGAGAATCCACACAGGATCTAAACTTCTGTGACACATGGCCAGAAAGGGTTAAGAAACTTGTAGGCTAATTGACCCGGATCCAACTTTTAGAGACATGTTTGAAAACTGTGTAAATGGTCATTAGGGCTATTCCATCTTAGATTGTCTTGAAATGTAAACTTTTATTGTTGTGGAAGAAACAAACTCCACTCTCAGGTTGGAAGCAACAAAATCAGAGACAGCTTTATTCAGGACATGCAATTGCAAGGGAAGAACACCGCTGACAGAGAGCATCTCTGCCTCAGTTTCTTCAAAGTACAAGCAATATCACACAAGCATTTATACATTTTAATGGCATGCATTAATTAAAAACATCTGCAATTTGTTTATGTTATGTTCTGTCCATTCCTGTATTTTCACACTTCTGTTCTCAAAACATCGCTATCTCAAGGCTGGGTCACGCTGACTCTACTGTTTCTTACTCACTTCTGACTTGAGCCTGCTGCTACAGGTCTCGCTATATTAGGCTAAGACTTAGCATGACAGTTGCTCTGTTTCTTACAACTGAGAGGCCTATATTTAAATCCTTTAACCCTGTTTCCACATTGTTAAAGACCTGGAAGAAGATGTCAAGTATCAGAGGGGTAGCCGTGTTAGTCTGAATCTGTAAAAAGCAACAGAGGGTCCTGTGGCACCTTTAAGACTAACAGAAGTATTGGGAGCATAAGCTTTCGTGGGTAAGAACCTCACTTCTTGCATCTGAAGAAGTGAGGTTCTTACCCACGAAAGCTTATGCTCCCAATACTTCTGTTAGTCTTAAAGGTGCCACAGGACCCTCTGTTGCTTTTTTGGAAGAAGATGGTAACTGTAGTAGTCTATGTTTACCTTTATCTTGTTAGAGGTTAACAATGTAAACAAACGGTTCCTGTCTAGGGCTGTATTCTGTTAAGTCAGAGATCAAAAGGGAATATTAACATTTAGATGAAACTTGGCTGTAATAATGTCATTGTCTGTATGTCTCTTTAAAATTTGTGGTTAACAGTCTATGAACTGCTTTATGGATAATTACCTTATGTTAATCCTTGTACTTAATTACCTGTGACGTTTAGGAAATAGAAGCTTACTTCAAAAGCCTATTGTTCACCCAAGGACTGCCTGATTTATGCAGAAATCTGTATAAAAACTTTTGGGACCTTATCCTTTTATCTCAGATCTTCTAAAACTTTATTCGGGGGGAGTTTGAGTCGTAAGACAGATCTCCAGTACAGCTGGACTGCCCTGATATCGAACATTTGGGCACTGGACTATAACCTGATAAAATGATTCTGAAAAGGACTCTTTGCAATTCTGAAGCACCATCTCTACAGTGAAACTGCCCTAAGGACTCTATTCATGTCTGAATGTATAATGATCTTCTAACCAATACTCTCTCTCTTTTCTTCTTTTAATAAATCTTAGTTTAGTTAATAAGAATTGGGTGTAAGCGTGTATTTGGGTAAGAACTGAAGTATTCATTAACTTGGGGGTAATGTGTCTGATCCTTTGGGATTGGTAGAACTTTTTATATGATGAACAAGATTATCAGTAATCCCCAACATATTTCACTGGGCTGTCTGGGAGGGAGCCCAAGGTTGGGTTGCTTGAAGGGAACTGTGCTTTGGCCTCTGTGAAGCCAGTAAGATATTGTAGAAGCTGGTTTGTTGCTGGCTTGGTATATTGAAATATTGGAATATCCACCAATTTGGAGGATTGTCTGCCCCATTCTTTGCAGTTTGCCCTAACTGAGCAATCTCAGTGTGGCCCCACCCCCCAGGACCCTGGTCACAAGTTCATAAATGCCTTGCCTGTGGGAAAAGTTTCATTCAGTTACCGCACCTCATTAAACATCAGAGAATCCACCCAGGTGTGAGAAAACCTAGGAATAGCCTGACTCAGCAGGAAAAGATTCAAGCTGAGCTCACACATCCGTGAGACCTTGAATGTGGGGGAAGCCTCATTTGGTTCTCCTGGAGTATCAGGCATCTGCAAATCCACACATGGAAAAAACTATATAACCCATCAAACGAGGAAGAAGCCTCGTGGAATGCAAATGAAGAACTTTTACTGAAAAGAGCTAATTTCAAAGCAAGTGGGCGTTGTGCGTGAGGATCGGGACTGGGAGCAACGTGATATGATGTGATTTTGGTGTAAGTGACCTTTTATCACAAAGTCCAGTTTGTCTGGGTGGCAAGACAGACTGGAGAGTCTGAAGGGAATGTCTGTGAGTCTAGGGTAAGACTGGAATAGTGATCCAGGAGTTCACATTTGTCACTAGTTTGGTGAAATCTAATTACAGAACACACCACCGGCTTGGGGTATCTGCCCGGTTTTCTGCCAGGCTGCCCATAGGTTGGCACTCATAATTGTGAACCACTCCAGAGAGAGTGACAAACTCACCCTGAGCATCTTATCTATTCTGATCCCCTCCATGAGCAGAGTGATTGTTAGTCCCTGAGTTCCCCCTTTGGGGCCAGATTGTCTCATTCCCAGATAGTCTAACATTACCCTGGGCCGTGCTGAAAAGAATTGAGTGTTTGTACATTTTCTCCCTTATGGGCAGAATTAAACAGATGCTAAAAAAGTGGGAGCAGGGACAGTAAAATGTGGTGTTTTAGCTTCTGTGCTATTTCAGGTCGATGGGGTGAGTCCGAGGGATTCCCTCGTCCCCCCAGCACTGTCACCCTCCACACTTGACACAGCAGCCTCTGTCCCAGCAATGGAGAGTTTTATCTTGGCCCTGTTCTACCCCTGCACCTCCCAAGGTGTCACTTTCCACCGTGTCCCTGGCTCTCCATGCTTAGGAATCACAGTTTTGATGTCTATGAGCCTAAGTCAGACCCTTGAGGCCTGGAGAAGTGTCACAAACCAGGAAGGGAATCCAAATGAATCTGAAGGCACATTTTGACATTTCTGATCTTATAGCCCTGTTTGGATCTGTTGGTAAAATTGCTCCCAGTTTTTGTCTATGCTGGACCAGATCATTTGTAGATGGGAATCAGGTTTGTGAGTTTTTGGTTTATCATCATGATGCCAAAACTTTTGTAAGTAACACGACGAAATAATAAGGCGAGAAGTAAAGCAGGTTTAGCCCCTTTAGGAGAAAATGGGTACACTTATTTTCTGGATTTTGAGTCTTCAGATTCTCTAGGATTTCACGTTATGAATGTGAAAATGTTTTATAGCCCACCCTGTATTGTGGGTTTTTCTCTGTTCCTGAAGGCTGTTTGGTCACGTACTTGGATATTAGATTAGTCTGCCAGGATGTAGCACAGATTTATTGAGGGCTTCGTGAAACAAATGTTCATTTGCAAGAACAGTCCTTTTCAATTAAATGTTAACCTTTTTCTACCCCTTGTCAATTGATTTTTTTTCTTTGAACAATGACAATTATCAATATCCCTCAGCACAAACACTGATGGCGTGAGCTAGATTCACTCTCCCAGAGGCAGACACTGAAAGGGGGGAGGAAGTTACCGCCTGATCCCTGCAGTGATGTGGGACATAGCCAGGAGGGTTACAGAGTGGGAGATCAGGAGGGTGGGGGCGAAACAGAGCTGGGAAACTTCTGGGTTTGCTCCTGAGAGCCAGGCAGCTGAGAACTGTGAACTCGCTGCATCAGAGCCAGAGAGAGACAGGAATTCTCCTGCGAGTGTTGGGTCGAGCGGTGCCTGAATTGTAAAATGCTGTGAATCCTGCCCAAGAGAAATGCTGTGGGGAGGGGGCAGTGTCTCCTGATTGCTGAGAGGACGAGGTTGGGCCGAGATGAGAAGGAGGCCAGGGATGTCACAGGGGACCTGGGCAGCTTTGAAGCCAGGCAGATCCCTATTGTGGAGGCCGGAGGGAGATGAGGAGCACTGGAGCCCAGCTGGTCCCCATCTACCACTGTGTCCTGTGTGGGGACAATAGCGACTGTCTCTGCCCCACTCACCCCAACCTGCATCCCTCTAACCTGAGCTCTTTGGAGTCCCTGCTCCCGGTGTGTTTGCTTTTCTGACGGGCTCCCAGCGCCTCTCATGGTTTCTCGGCAATTTTCTCACAGTGTGTAAATGTTGCTAGTGCATTGGGGAGTTGGGTGGAGCAGTGGGCTGGGCTGGGACTGAACTGGCTGGGCTAGGGGTGGGGAAAGGAGTCTGCCTTTTGCTTGTCCTTTGGAATAATAAAGTATAATTTAGTTTCTCCCACTCCCAGTCTCCTTTGTTTTGCATGAAATGGCTGCCAACTGCAGCATTAAGGTTAAAGGTAAAGGCGATGCAGACGTGATCTGGGATGGAAATGCACAGTGAGGTCACCCGGCCAACTTCATCCCTGCCCTGTCACAGGCTCCTCAAACTTCCCATAGAGATAAAACTCACTGAAAAATTGTGCCTCCCTCCCTGACCCCAGTACAAATCAGGAACAGTCTGACTGGGCTCCCGGGCTCATCCTCCTCCCCCTCCCCCCACCCCACCTGGTACTAATCAGGAGTAATCCCACTGGGGCCACGTGACCTGTCTACACCAGTGTGAAGTTGTTGTGAGGGGAGAATCAGACCATTGGCCTCTAGGTCTGTTTGCAGGAGATACACTCACACATTGTGCTAAAGCGATTCTGATCCCTCAGCTGGGTTTCCCAAAGCCCCTGTTCTCTCAGCCTTACCACCAGTGTTCCCTCTAATTTTTCCCACCCATGTGCAGAATGGATTTTGATCTGTGCACCTATATGGAGGTGATGTGTGACACATTACCTTCATATCAGTGCACATAACAAAATTCATGTGGTGGGGGAGGGGCTGAGGGATTCAGCGTGTGGGAGGGGGCTCAGGGCTGGGGCAGAGGGTTGGGGTGCAGGGGTGTGAGGGCTCTGGCTGGGGGCGCGGGCTTTGGGGTGGGGCCAGGAATGAGGGGTTTGGGGTGCAGGAGAGTGCTCCAGGGCTAGGTCAGGGATAGAGGACTCCCCCCAGCTCTGTCTCCCCACAGCAGTACCTGGGCTGGGGGGGAGAGGCGCCTCTCCCTGCTGCGGCAGTTCCGGGGCTGGGGCTGCAGGATAGGCTCCCGTCACCCGGCCCCCGCAGATCCGGGCCGGGGCTAGGTTCAGGGAAGGGCGCCCCATGATAGGGCCGGGCCAGGCCACCCCGACCGCGGCTGGGTCCAGGTCGGGCCTTCCGGGTTCGGGGCTGGGCCGGGCCACCGTGGTTGGGTTTGCACCGGGCTGCCGCAGCTGTGTCCACACCAGGCTGCGCCACCGCGGCTGCGGCTGGCTCTGGGCTGGGCCACCCGGGTTCGGGCAGGACTGCCCTTGCCGTGGCTGGCTCTGAGCCAGGCCACCCCAGCTGATTCCGGGCCGTGTTGCATTGCCCCGTCCTCAGCTGGGTCCAGGCCGGGCCGCCTGGGTTCGTGGCCGGGCCATGCCACCTGGGTTCAGGTTCAGGGCTGGGCCAGGCTGCCGCCGCTGCGGCCGGGCTGGGGTAGGTGCACCCCAGCTGCAGCAGGTCCAGTCCACGGCATAGTTGGGGCTGGGCGGCCGCCATGGCCATGGCAGGTTGGGGGCCAGACTAGGTTGGTGCCGGGGGAGGGCCCCCCATCTCCCGGCTGCGGTAGGTCCCCAGGTGGAGTCTCTGCGCTGCACTAAATAGGGAACTTAGCTCACCCCCTTGCCTAATTCTACCTCAGTCCCATTGCAATCACTGGGGCTAGGGACTGAACGATTGTGGAAATGGGAGGGAATATTATAGCTGAAATCTCACCTGTGTCTTGAAAGGTTAATTTTAATGGGAGCTGCTTCGCTCTCCTGATTAATTTTAATGGGAGCTAATTTTAATGGGAGCTGCTTCGTTCTCCTCACCAAATGAAATTAATAGGCAGCAGGTTTAAAACAAATAAAAGGAAGTTCTTCTTCACGCAGCGCACAGTCAACTTGTGGAACTCCTTACCTGAGGAGGTTGTGAAGGCTAGGACTATAACAATGTTTAAAAGGGGACTGGATAAATTCATGGTGGCTAAGTCCATAAATGGCTATTAGCCAGGATGGGTAAGAATGGTGTCCCTAGCCTCTGTTCGTTAGAGGATGGAGATGGATGGCAGGAGAGAGATCACTTGATCATTGCCTCTTAGGTTCACTCCCTCTGGGGCACCTGGCATTGGCCACTGTCGGTAGACAGATACTGGGCTAGATGGACCTTTGGTCTGACCCAGTACGGCCTTTCTTATGTTCTTATGTTCCTGCTCGGACATTTTCTCTGGGGCTCCCAGGGACAGGAAGGAGAAAGATTTACCATTGTGGCTACCAAACCCTGATGTCTCCTGAGACCCAGCATGGCACTGTTGGGCTTTCATCATCCTGATGCTCAAGGACGACCTGACCAAGGCTAGTCAGAGCGGGGGAACCAGCCGACATCCTCAACTCCACCAGCTTCAGCTAAGTCCTGAACTCCCCCTCAGATGTGAGACTTGGGGGTCTCCTGCCACCCTTCCCCTCATGCATCATTTTCTCCCTCCCCCCTCCCCCGTTCTTCTGCTCTCTCTCTCTCTCTCCTTTTGCCTTCTGTCTCCTGCACGTCTGGCTCAGCCAGCCAAGACAGCGCCTCTTTTTGCACCAGTGCCGGTAGCCTGTGACCAGAGAGGCAGCTCCAAGCAATGCCTTAGTCAGCCCAACGTGGAGAGAAGTTTGCCATGTCTCAGTGGTGCTGATTAGCTGGCATCCCCATATCAACACCACAGCTCCTTGAACAGGGAGGGGAGGGATAACTCAGTGGTTTGAGCATTGGCCTGCTAAACCCCAGGGTTGTGAGCTCAATCCTTGAGGGGCCATTTAGGGAACTGGGGTAAAAATCTGTCTGGGGATTGGTCCTGCTTTGAGCAGGGGGTTGGACTAGATGATCTCCTGAGGTCCCTTCCAACCCTGGTATTCTATGATTCTATCTCTATTTTCAAATGTCGCTGGGAAAGTTGATCCTTGTCGGGTTTAAACCCCAAAGTCCCCTGGTGGGAATGACTCAGGGCGGTCAATTTCCTCCCAAACGGAGGGAACCTGGTATCATTCAATAATTCCAGACAGAAATAATCTGTGAATGTTGAGGAGAATTTATAGCAGCATTTGATAATGAGGAAAAATCTGAGAAGATTTACACAAATTGGCTAAGTCGACAGGAAAATCAGAAAGGTTTTGTATCAAGTGGGTATTTAAAGGAAAAATAAATTATCTTTATGCAGAGATTATATTAGTAATCCTTCAACAGAAAGTGATCAACATCTCGGGGGGGGGGTGCAGTAAATTCAGTAAGTGAATAGAGGGGGAAATGTGTACCGCAATATTTGATTATTGGAGAGAAAAGGGGCAAGATTGGAGGATGTAATATCTGTCTATGAAATCTGCAGCGCTCATTAACACAGGACCCTGCCTCATTCAATTGCACAGAGGGAGAGAGCTAAGCAGGTCTCTCAACAGGTAAACAATTACAGCAAACCTTTATACCTTTTGTTACAGACAATAATGAGCAACAGCTGCATTTTGTTTATACATAGGTTATTTTGATATCTTGTTTTGCTCACTAATGTAGACTCTTAGTCTACATTCCATATTATCTACACAAGGTCGCAACAACTTCTCACACAGTTCTTTCCCACTCGCCTCACACATTCCTCGCTTCTACAAATCTCGCGTTATTAGGGTTACAGTTAGCCTGACTCTTGCTAACGAACTGTCATGCATTGCATCCCCTTCCTGTCAGTTCTTTCTCTGCTTCCACAACCCCCCCCCCCTTTTGTACTACTAGTACAACAAACATTCTCAAATCTCTATTTGCATTAAATCTCGGAATTTAGATTCTACATTAGATGCTTCAACCTTAGGGGTTTTGATTGGATGTAATGACAATGCATGAAGAGCATGGACATGAAAGGTATTACTATTATTACGTTTTTTATAACAACAATAACATACTTTTAGACTAGCTAACAACAACACAAGCAATAACATTTTTATAGCGATAATATGATGGGGTTGTTGTACAATTTTAGTCATATAACATAATACATTATACTTAGTACACAAGGTGGATACTTTATAAGCTGTCTGAAAGGCATACTTTTTAACTTGATATATATTTTGAAGCATGTGAATTTGCCCTTGTACTTCAGAGATTTTTTGAACCTCTGGTAACAGTGAAAGCAAATTTTGAAATTGATTGGGTACTAAACTAGTTCAATTAAAGGGTATTTGGAACTTAAGGACTACTTGCAAAATTCTATTTGCAGGCCAGTAAATAATATGATTGCCTGCAGTGGTAATGCGATTAAAATGTATGTCTTGCGATGTGGTGGCATTAACATACACACAGCTATTATTAGCTTGAAAAAAATAAGTGTTCTGTTAGGGTAGTTTCTTGTCCCCTACCCTTCCAGCAATCGTAGTCATGAAGAGTAACAACTTCTCCTGGCTTCAGTTTACGGATACACTGAAGCTGTGGGGGTTGTAACGGCCAAAATGTCCATTGACTCCCTAACCCCATCCAAATGTCAGGTGTAATCCCAGGAGCACTGACTAAAAATCGATTGGGCATACCAGGAGGTCTAATTTCCCAGATGTCTCAGTGAATTACCCAATCCCACATGCATCCTCCCCATGGACCCGGCAGGATTCGGTATGTGGGAGCCCCCCCCCCCCCCCCCAACCGGTCCATATGCTTGGAAGGAGCACTGAGAATGTCTGCACTTCCACCCAGAAAGTCTCCAAGTATGTCTCCATGGCCACAGATCAGATGGTACTCCTGATGTGTCTGTAAGGGCAGTGGGCCAAGCCTGATGCTCTAGATCATTCCGAATGGCCATTAGCTGGTCATTCAGGAAATCCTGAATTTCTGAACATGCTAGATTCCACTGCAATGCCTTCCCAGCCTCAGTGATATTTAATACTATTTTATCTTTGGACTGAGCTTGCTAGCTATTTTTTTTTTAGTTAACTTTTTTTTTTTTTTTTGGCTTTTTTTAATTTACAAAGGAAACTTTTATTTTTTATTTATACACTTTTTTTTAATAATGAACACATACACATTGCTATTATACAGTACATTAGTTTTATTATTTAATGTATGTTATGTACACTTTTTTAGTAAAATAACTTTATTACAGAGCTTTGGAGCAACAAACTAGAACAAGCACACCCACTTTTGAGGAGTCCACTTGGTACAACCTTTGGTGTTCAATAGCTTTTTTTTTTCCAGCCCTTTGGCTAGAAATTTGAGGTAGCCAGAAGGATCCCATGGGCAATATGGGGAGTGGGTTAACCTTCCATGTCCTTGCTTTTAAAGACTGTTGGTATGCAAATTTTAACAACAATTTTTTTCAATTAAAAAAATCTGGCCAATGAAGTTTTTTTTTTTTACTTAAGCAACTGTATTAGACTTTAGTATATTACATTTTTTTGATTTATTTAAACACTTTTTGTATTTTAAGTTGAATAAAACAAGTATTTGCTTTTTGATTTAACCCTTTTATTTAATTTTGAACTAGACTGTCTTATGAAAATATTAAACCCAACAATTTTGGCCACAAGACAAACACCACAAGACAGGACAAAGAACACAAAAATAATTCCTATTGTACCAGTAAATGCATGGTACATTGAATGCTGGTCAGCTGGCATCCGTTTTTTTTGATGATTTGAAAGACAAAAGGACAGAGGTCTACCCCTTCTGGGCAGTCAGTCATTGCTTAAAATATTTTTTTTATATACACATACTTTTGTTGATTTTAGACAAAACAGAGGAATTACCCCATATTTCCTTGTATTTGTTTTATAGGCAGCCCAGGTTTTAGTGGCTTTTACTTTATTAGTTAGAAAATTGCATTAATACAGATGCTTTTTGGCTTGCTTTTAAATTTAAAGCTATTTACAGCTTAAAGATTTTTACTTAAAAAGGGACACAATTAACTTTTTTAGACTTTTGATTGCCTTTTACTTTTAACGTTTGCTTTCAAACACCCAGTGATTTGAAAGAGACAACACAACCTATATTGGTAGGTTTGCATTTCTTTTACTTTTGCTACAATATACACTGCACATGTTTTGGGGAAAATGCACATTTTATTTACAATTTAATTTTTACAACACTAGCCACATTAATTTTTACACAAGGTGTAACTGTTTCTTTTGTGCTTACAAAATTTTTATGCACCCCTAGTAAAGTGACAGCTTGACCACACAGAGCCAGGGGCACTGTCCTTCTTTCTTTTTTTTGAACACCGGGTAAAGGCCATTTACTTAACATATAATTTAAAGGGCTATTCTTAGAGGGTTTTACCAGAGACCCACCCATCTGCCTGCTGACACTCTAACAGAGAATTACACAGAGAACAGAGGGAATTATGGCCTAATAGGATTTTATTACAGGAATTTCTACTAATACTGACCGCTACAGGGGACGGGACAGAAGGATTCCAATTCGACCTTAGAGCTCATCGCACGCAATGGCTTCCACGTTGAGGAATTACGAATGAGAGGCTCAGTTCCGTCCACACACCTAACGCCCAAATGTATAAGACAGAAATTCATTAACCGGAGTCGCCAGTAACTGTTACCGAAATATCGGGTCCACCTAGCTGAGAGCCAATAACAGCCAGACAGGGATAAGGAAGAGTTGCTTTATTCAGCAGAAGAAAGGAGAGCCTTGCACCTTGGTACAAAGACTCTGTCTTACACACATTTTACCATTCCAATTATTATTTTGGGGATTTGAAATCCCCATGCTTATAATTACTTACTTTTTTTTTTTTTACTATGCCCTTAAAGTTTTTAACCTGTTCTTCAATCTCTCTATTTGTTGCCTGCCCGCTTGGGCCCGATTCTGCTTTTTTTGCTGAACCGTTCCTTTTATGGGCACTGGCTTTTTCACCACCAATTTAGATAGGAGGGTGGGCTTCTCAACTAGCCCCCACCCTTCCTGGTCTTTTTTCTTAAACATTTTTACTCACAAGGCTATCCGAGTCCTTCCTCGTGAGGCTTGCCACTTGGGCAAAACGCATGGCCCATTGGCGTTTAACTATTCAATTTTCTTTTGTGGCAAACACACTGCTGTTACAGCATATGCAAACACAAATGGT
This sequence comes from Emys orbicularis, assembly GCF_028017835.1. NCBI lineage: Eukaryota > Metazoa > Chordata > Testudines > Emydidae > Emys > Emys orbicularis. Next base: position 9,152,524 of record NC_088695.1, on the reverse strand, counting down.
TAAATTTTGACAAGTCCCTGAAGGACCGGTACTTGCTTAGCCAGTGCTTTCTTTTTTGCTTGGAAGTCCTGTCTTAAGGCTTGCAACTTGCCCTGGGCGTAGGTTTGAGCTGCTGCCTGGTTTATGATTTATGCTTTTAATTGCTTAATTCTAGTTATTAAGTACACAACTTTTTCCTTTTCTCCAACTTCTCTATTGCCCAGTCCTGCTACGACTGGGGTAGATTCACCTGACACCCTTCCCGGTCAACCGGGGTGGAGAGAGGAATGCTAAATCCCTCTCCGGTTCTCAGACTTACTGCGGCTGAGAGTAGGCACACTTTCATACTTACACACGTACGTCCAGACTGGCCACGTCTGTGTATAACGTTCAGAGAAGGTGCTGTGCAATCTCCAACTTGCTTCCTTTTTTGGGAGGGCAGTTCTTTTACACCCTGAGGTCTCCTGGGGCGTCTTTTCAGTGATTTTAGTCCAGGCCGGCTGCCTGTGGCTTCTTCAGCGTCCCCAAACCACGCCGGCTCCAGGGTTGCAAAGGCAGACTGTTGGATCTCACTGGACAATTAAGCTTTGCAAATGTAATTTTAGCACTGTAACTTGTATTGCCTTTGGTTTTACTATGTCTATATTTTTTTACAGCCAGCTGGGGCCGAAAGCAGTTTTTCTCTGTACTTAGCCTGGTCTGCATTGATTTTTGACCTTGAACGCAGATTAACTTTTTTTTTATTTTTGGACCAAGCTGAATTTCAAATTAACTTGTTCCTTTCTTCAATAGACAAATTGCTCCCATTTTGTGTCAGAGGCTTTTTGGTGATTAAAAGCTTCTCTGAGATGTATGATCTTATCTAGATTGAAGGTACCTTTTAGTGGGCATTGTTTGATGAATTTTTACGCGTGTAATGATTCCAATTCTCTAAATACCTGCAGGTTTTAGTACCATAATGTACTTACATGCAATAAGCTGGGGTACCCTTAGGGGGTGAGAGGGAATCCTTAGACTGTCCCCCACCCATTTTCTAATCACACACACAGGGAGGATGCCCTGTCCGCTCTAGCGGCACATAAACTAAGGATCTCTCCCTACAGGGTACTTGCACAGGAGAGGCTAACGAGGATGGCCACAACCCTCCTACACCTCCCTTCAGCAAAGAGCGTCGGCTAGTCTCAGAGAGACGGCGCCGCTTACTCTGTTGCATCCAGTGAGATGATCAGTCTGTCAGTGGCTCACACGGAGAGGAAAAGGGGAGGGAAGATGGGTTCACACACTCCTAGACCCAGGTAGCCTCCTCGCCGGACGATGCCAGGCCGAGTTAGCCCACCGTGGGTCGGATCTCCTAAAAGATCCTCTAGTTACCGGGCTTGCGTTAGAGTAGTTCTGGTCACGAGCCAAAAGACTTCGCAGAGTACTCTGGGCGTCTTCCGGTAACACTCAATTCACACTGGTGTACACACACACACACACACACACACACACACACACACACACACACACACACACACCAAGGCCTTATTTCAGGAACTATTCCCAAGTACCTCCAGGTACTATTCCCAAGTACCTTGATGCATCACTCGAGGCGGTAAAAACCCCTCCTGAGGCGGTAACAACCCCTTAACACCGGTGCATACCTATGCACCTTGCATATGCGTTCAGGGGGCGGCAACAATTCCCCTAAGCCGCTCAGCATCTGACCTTGCTGCACAGTCAATAAGTTCGGATGGCGTGAGCCCAACAGGGACAGACGGCCTCACGGACAGTCCTCCTCCGACACCCCAATAGAGATTTCAAAAGGTCTCCTACCTCTATTGTGGCGCCATGGGGTTCAAAGGGGAACGATCCGTAGCAGCTGCTGGTGCCTCTGCGGGCGTTGCCATCCCGGACGAGCCCCCAAATTGTCGGAGAAAAACACAGTTCTCACTTTTTGTTTGGGTACAGCAAGTCAGATGCTTTATTTTCTCTCTATCAATTGCATAGAGGGAGAGAGCTAAACAGGTCTCTCAACAGGTAAACAATTACAGCAAGCATTTATACCTTTTGTTACAGACAATAATGAGCAACAGCTGCATTTTGTTTATACATAGGTCATTCTAATATCTTGTTTTGCTCACTAATGTAGACTCTTAGTCTACATTCCATATTATCTACACATTATCTACACAAGGTCGCAACAACTTCTCACACAGTTCTTTCCCACTCGCCTCACACATTCCTCGCTTCTACAAATCTCGCGTTATTAGGGTTACAGTTAGCCTAACTCTTGCTAACGAACTGTCATGCGTTGCATCCCCTTCCTGTCAGTTCTTTCTCTGCTTCCACAAGGGTATGTCTATCTACACTGCAAAAATAAAACAATACAAAAACTCAAGCAAAAGAAGACACTGCAACAAGTCTCAGAGTGGGAGTCAGCTGACTCTGGCTGGGGAGGGGGGCAGGGAGAGGGGCTCAGGCTGTAGGGATAAAATTAGCAGAGCAGATGCAGAGGCTGGAGCCTGGGGTCCGAGATCCTCCCCCCTTGCCAGGTTTCAGAGCTCCGGCTCTGCCCAGCCCCGAAGGTTCCCAGGAAGGGGTGTTGTGAAAAGTCCAGCCCTGTCCTGGAACAGTCAGAGGAATGTTAAGGTTGTTCTCCCTTTAAGGAGTCCATGTGCGACAGTTTGTTACTTTCCCCCGGAGTCATCCAACAGTTCAATTAAAACACAGCAGCTGGATCGATCTCTTCCAGAATCCAATGAACCTTTGAAATGGATTCTTCTGAGGGTGACCTCCAGACAAAAGTCTATTTTGAGCAGTGAGCCAGGTGACAGACCTCTGTTTCAGGGCAGGGTCCTGCTTCATTCTCCCCAGGCAGAGCTGTGCGTCTGCTAAAATGAAAATTGTTTAGTTCCTGCCCCCTCTGGTGCAATGGGTGGTGTAACACCCCCTCTTTTTAGCTTGAGGGGTCTGTTTACCTGAGACGTAAATACATTCTCATCCTCTTTCCAAGTCCTATGGCAGAAACTCCCAGGGGAAAATTTTTTTTCTACATTCATAATTGATGCAGCAAACCCAGAGGTGCTGGGGCTCTGAACTGCCCAGCCCAGAGGTGCCGGGGCTCTGAACTGCCCAGCCCAGAGGTGCCGGGGCTCTGAACTGCCCAGCCCAGAGGTGCCGGGGTTCTGAACTGCCAAGCCCAGAGGTGCTGGGGCCATAGGCACAGGAACTAGTGGTACAGGAGGTGCTGCAGCACCCTCAGGTTTTAGCCAGGGCTGTGCTGCTGGCACCCTGCGTCCTGTCTGCTGGCCCGCCAGGGCCCGGCTCCCAGCTGCTGGCCCCCCACCCCCGGGACCCTGTTGCTGGCTTGGGGGGGGGGGGAATAAAGGGACAGGGATAAAGGCACTGACTTTAAGCACCCCCACTATTCATAGTGTTTCTGAACCACTGGCTGGGGCTCTGAACTGCCCAGCCCAGAGGTGCTGGCCGGGGCTCACCCCTGGAAAGCCCTGGTACAAATTAAGCCCTGGAAAAACGACATTCCTATGTCTAGGGTGAGGTGTCACACAGAGTCAGTGTCCCCGAGAAATGTCTCCCCTGCTGCTAGGGCTCTGGGCAGCCTCTCTAGGACCAGGACATCTCACCCCCATGTGCTTGAGAAACAATCCCCAGTCTCCATTAGAAACGCCCCTTCTCCCCCCTCCCCTGGGTTCTGGATGTATCCTTTCTGTCTGGTCACTAACAGGGTGGCTTCTATGCACGATGCCCCCTTAATGTGGAGAAGCTGCTGGAGCCCGGGGGCGGTGGGCCCCCAGGGGGCAGGGTCTGGGGCAGGGGGCTGCAGTGCGAAGGGTTGATCGCTAGGACCCAGGAGCAGCTGGGTGGCGGCTCGGGGAGCGATCGCTGGGGTCAGTCCCGGCAGCAGGAAGTGACTCGCAGCCGCTGCGGTGACTCTGGCTCCCAGACTCCTAGCGAGATCCCCGAGCCCCGGCGGCTGGTGCTGGGAGCCCGGAGCCCTGGCTGCAGCCGGGAGAGGGGAATCTCCAGCAGGGCCCTTCCCGCTGCTCCCCAGGAGCCTCTCCCAGGGCAGAGCCCCCAGCCCGGCCAGGCCCCTTCCCGGCCCGGCCCCTGCCCCAGGGGGGCCCCGCTCGGAGGGACGGTAAGAGAGACCCTCCTCCTCCCCCCCCCCCGTCACCTCCGGGCTGCAGGGGGAGGGTTTGGCCCCAGGCTGCTCCCAGCGGAGCTGGCTGCGATTCCCGCCCTGGGCCCGGGAAAGCTGCCGCGAGCTCCCGGTGTGTGCGGGGCGGGGGGAAGCCAGCCCGGGCCGTGCAGAACAGGCCCATTGGCGTGTGGGAGGAGGGAAAACATTCCCCCATTTCTGACCCAGGAAACACCCCCCTGGGCAGGGCTGGGTTAACTGACCAGACTCCCAGTGCTGGAGCCTGACCCCACTGGCCAGAGGCTGCTGTGAAATACGAAGGGAAGCTGTTGGGATTCCGGTCCCTGTCCCTGGCTCAGAGCTCTGCTTCCCGTATCAGCCTGTGGCTGGCAGGTGTGTGGGAAATGGGAAGACCCTGCCCTGCTCTGTGTGCTGGGGGGGAGACAAGGAGCTCTCACCTTCTCCCCACGCCCTGAAGCCTCCTGGCTGCTCTGAGGAGAGTGCGGGAAGGAGGGATTCTGCTTTTCTGGGCCTCCTCCTCCATGAATAGTGGGAATGTGGCTGCGGTAGCAGGTGCTGAGTGGGGGACTCTTGTTGTTCCAGATGCCGGTGACCTTCGAGGATGTGGCTGTGTATTTCACCCAGGGGCAGGGGGCTCTGCTGGACCCCGCTCAGAGAGCCCTCTACAGGGACGTCATGCAGGAGAATTACAAGACGGTGACCTCGCTGGGTAAGGGATTCCTGTGCCCTCAACTATTATAAGCCGTGGGGTTTGCATTTCTGACTCTGCTCAGTTGGATTAGGAAGGAATGGATCGCATAGTGCCATGCTTCTCAACCAGGGGCCCCTGGGGCCGCGAGCAGGTTTCAGGGAGGCCGCCAAGCCGGGCCGGCATTAGATTTTCTGGGGCCCAGGGCACAAAGTGGAAGCCCCACTGCATGGGGCTGGAGCTAAAGCCTGAGCAACTTAGCTTTGTGGGGCCCCATGTAGAGTGGGACCCCGGGTAATTGCGCTGCTTGCTACTCCCTAATGCTGGTCCTGGCTTTTATATGCAGAAAAACTGTTGGTGTTCCAGAGGTGGGCCGTGGCATTTTTATACCATGTTGGGGGTGCCTCAGAGAGAAAAAGATTGAGAACCCCTGGTAGAGTCCACAGCTCCACTGTGAGAGATACTTTCATCTCCATACCCCATTCAAGGGGACAGGGGAGGCAGAAACCTAATGGACAGGCTAATTCATCCCCATCTCTCCACCTGTCAAGGGGTCAGAAGCAGGGGATTGTCCTGCCTGTATTATTTCTCCTTCACACACCATTCACTGGCCCTCTTGGGACTAGCTCCATCCCTGGGGAGGGCTCTCGGTGCTGGAGGCTCAGGGGTGCTGGCACAGTTTGTACAGTGGGGGTGCTGAGAGCCATTGAACCAAACTGTAAACCCTGGATATAATGAAAACCACCTCAAGGCAGGAGGTGCGGCAGCTCCCCCAGCACCGCTAGTTCCAGCACCTATGTGCTGGTTTGGAAATAGGCAGGAGTTTAACTCCAGAGCTGCGTGTGCCAGAAAGTCTCCCAGAGCGCATCTACCCTGAGACCTCCTAGTGAGGGCGTGACAACACCCCCCACCCCAGATGCCTGCTACTCCCAAAGGGTCTGAGTTAACTACAGTCCCATGTAGGGTCAGGTAAAACTCAGGGAATTTTCCTTGTGACAAATACTCGACCAGTGCTCCATGCACCCTGAACTTGCCTGATTTCACCCCCTGCACAGGATTCCCCATTCCCAAACCTGAGCTCATCGCCCAGCTGGAACGAGGGGAAGAGCCATGGGTGCCAGATCTCCAGGCCTCGGAGGAAAGGGAGATCTCGAGAGGCACTCGCACAGGTGAGGACTGACATAGAAACCATCTGGTTAATGAAGGAAAAAGTTGATAATCCCAAAAATGTGGTATGAGTAAAAGCCCTCAGTTCTTCCTCATCTCAGCCAGAGCAGGGCTGGAGTCAGCAGATATTGCTCAAGGCTTTCCACCAGTCCTGTTAGCTGCAAGAGTTTCCTTCCCAGCTTTCCATCCCTCTGAGTGTTTGGGTGGGAAGTGGAGGCAGAATCGAATTGCTCAGTCTTCACAGCATTAGCGTGTTGGGTTTTCCCTCTGTGCTATTCCGCTTTCTCCCCAGCACAATGACTCTAGTCTGGATTGTCTCTCTCCCAGCAGGTGCTGAAAGAGTGAGTGAGAAGGAGGAGGAGAGTCATCATGAGCACGTTCCTGGGGAAGTGGAACCACAGGGGAACTTTGTGGGAAGAGCTGAAGGGAATTTTTGCAAGTGCTTGGAAGAGGGAGAAGCCTGGGGAAATTGGCACAGGTCAGAGAAGCTGCTGGGAAACCACCCAAGGAAGAAAGTGGATGAATCTATTAAATGTGGGGGAGGAGACAAGGATCCCACAGCCCAGCAGACAAATCCCAAGGAAGAGAAACCCTACTACTGCCTCCAGTGTGGGAAAGGATTCATTCTGAGATCACACCTTGTGATACATCAGATAATCCATACTGGACAGAAACCCCTTCAATGCTTGGACCGTGGAGAAAGCTTCAGTAACTGCTCAGACCTGAATAACTATGGGAGAAACCACATGAGAGAGAAACCTTATCAAGCTCTTGAGTGTGGGAAATGTCTGAGTTGCAAGTCAGCACTAATTACATACCAAATAAGCCAAACACGAGAGAGACCCTATAAGTGCTTAAACTGTGGCAAAAGTTTCACGTGGAGATCATCCCTTGTTAAGCATCAGGCATTCCACACAGGAGAGAGACCCCATAAGTGCTTGGACTGTGAGAAAAGTTTCATACAGAGGTCAGACCTTGTTAAACATCAGGCATTCCACACAGGAGAGAGACCCCATAAGTGCTTGGACTGTGAGAAAAGATTCATACATAGGTCAGACCTTGTTAAACATCTGGCAATCCACACAGGAGAGAGACCCCATAAGTGCGTGGACTGTGGGAAAAGTTTCATACATAGGTCAGACCTTGTTAAACATCAGGCAGTCCACACAGGAGAGAGACCCCTTAAGTGCTTAGACTGTGGAAAAAGTTTCAGAGACAGATCAGCCCTTGTTAAACATCAGGCAATCCACACAGGAGAGAGACCCCATAAGTGCTTAGACTGCGGGAAAAGTTTCATTCAGAGGTCAGACCTTGTTAGACATCAGGCAATCCACACAGGAGAGAGACCCTATAAGTGCTTGGATTGTGAGAAAAGTTTCATATGGAGGTCAGACCTTGTTAAACATCAGGCAATCCATAAGGGAGAGAGACCCCATAAGTGCTTGGACTGTGAGAAAAGTTTCATACATAGGTCAGACCTTGTTAAACATCAGGCAGTCCACACAGGAGAGAGACCCCTTAAGTGCTTAGACTGTGGAAAAAGTTTCAGAGACAGATCAGCCCTTGTTAAACATCAGGCAATACACACAGGAGAGAGACCCCATAAGTGCTTGGACTGCGGGAAAAGTTTCATTCGGAGGTCAGATCTTATAATACATCAGAGGATCCACACAGGAGAGAGACCCCATAATTGCTTGGATTGTGGGAAAAGTTTCACAAACAGGTCAGCCCTTGTTAGACATCAGGCAATCCACACAGGAGAGAGACCCCATAAGTGCTTGGACTGTGGGAAAAGTTTTATACAGAGATCGAACCTCATTAAACATGGGAGAATCCACACAGGATCTAAACTCCTGTGACACACGGCCAGAAAGGGTTAAGAAACTTGTAGGCTAATTGACCCGGATACAACTTTTAGAGACATGTTTGAAAAACTGTGTAAATGGTCATTAGGGCTATTCCACCTTAGATAGACTTGAAATGTAAACTTTTATTGTTGTGGAAGAAACAAACTCCACTCTCAGGTTGGAAGCAACAAAATCAGAGACAGCTTTATTCAGGACATGCAATTGCAAGGGAAGAACACCGCTGACAGAGAGCATCTCTGCCTCAGTTTCTTCAAAGTACAAGCAATATCACACAAGCATTTATACATTTTAATGGCATGCATTAATTAAAAACATCTGCAATTTGTTTATGTTATGTTCTGTCCATTCCTGTATTTTCACACTTCTGTTCTCAAAACATCGCTATCTCAAGGCTGGGTCACGCTGACTCTACTGTTTCTTACTCGCTTCTGACATGAGCCCTGCTGCTACAGGTCTCGCTATATTAGGCTAAGACTTAGCATGACAGTTGCTCTGTTTCTTACAACTGAGAGGCCTATATTTAAATCCTTTAACCCTGTTTCCACATTGTTAAAGACCTGGAAGAAGATGTCAAGTATCAGAGGGGTAGCCGTGTTAGTCTGAATCTGTAAAAAGCAACAGAGGGTCCTGTGGCACCTTTAAGACTAACAGAAGTATTGGGAGCATAAGCTTTCGTGGGTAAGAACCTCACTTCTTGCATCTGGTTTGTTGCTGGCTTGGTAAATTGAAATATTGGAATATCCACCAATTTGGAGGATTGTCTGCCCCATTCTTTGCAGTTTGCCCTAACTGAGCAATTTCAGTGTGGCCCCAGCCCCCAGGACCCTGGTCACAAGTTCATAAATGCCTTGCCTGTGGGAAAAGTTTCATTCAGTTACCGCACCTCATTAAACATCAGAGAATCCACCCAGGTGTGAGAAAACCTAGGAATAGCCTGACTCAGCAGGAAAAGATTCAATCTTAGCTCACACATCCGTGAGACCTTGAATGTGGGGGAAGCCTCATTTGGTTCTCCTGGAGTATCAGGCATCTGCAAATCCACACATGGAAAAAATCTCTGAGATTTTCTCAGTGTGGAAAATGTTCCACGTGGCGCTGACTCCATACTGCACACCAGAGACGCCTCCATACATGGGGGAAATTCCCTCAGTGCCCTGACTAGGGCTGGTCACAATGGCTTGTTGTTGGGATTAGCCAGCACATCTCTGTGACCGTTCACCAGATTTTCTGGTGTAAACTCTCTGACGCTGGCAGAACAGGGGCCAGAGCCCTAGACCAATTCACTTGTGTATTAGGGTAGATCGAAGTGATTGTGAAATATATAAGAGTGTATTTGGTGTTTAAACTTCATGACAACTAATGAGATGTTACTTGCATTGTTTTCACTTAACTATATCTTGTTACAATGTAGTAGCAAACATTTCCATTGTGTATACTCCTGTAACTATCTAACCCATCAAACGAGGAAGAAGCCTTGTGGAATGCAAATGAAGAACTTTTACTGAAAAGAGCTAATTTCAAAGCAAGTGGGCGTTGTGCGTGAGGATCGGGACTGGGAGCAACGTGATATGATGTGATTTTGGTGTAAGTGATCTTTTATCACAAAGTCCAGTTTGTCTGGGTGGCAAGACAGACTGGAGAGTCTGAAGGGAATGTCTGTGAGTCTAGGGTAAGACTGGAATAGTGATCCAGGAGTTCACATTTGTCACTAGTTTGGTGAAATCTAATTACAGAACACACCACCGGCTTGGGGTATCTGCCCGGTTTTCTGCCAGGCTGCCCGTAGGTTGGCACTCATAATTGTGAACCACTCCAGAGAGAGTGACAAACTCACCCTGAGCATCTTATCTATTCTGATCCCCTCCATGAGCAGAGTGATTGTTAGTCCCTGAGTTCCCCCTTTGGGGCCAGATTGTCTCATTCCCAGATAGTCTCACATTACCCTGGGCCGTGCTGAAAAGAATTGAGTGTTTGTACGTTTTCTCCCTTATGGGCAGAATTAAACAGATGCTAAAAAAGTGGGAGCAGGGACAGTAAAATGTGGTGTTTTAGCTTCTGTGCTATTTCAGGTCGATGGGGTGAGTCCGAGGGATTCCCTCGTCCCCCCAGCACCGTCACCCTCCACACTTGACACAGCAGCCTCTGTCCCAGCAATGGAGAGTTTTATCTTGGCCCCGTTCTACCCCTGCACATCCCAAGGTGTCACTTTCCACCGTGTCCCTGGCTCTCCATGCTTAGGAATCACAGTTTTGATGTCTATGAGCCTAAGTCAGACCCTTGAGGCCTGGAGAAGTGTCACAAACCAGGAAGGGAATCCAAATGAATCTGAAGGCACATTTTGACATTTCTGATCTTATAGCCCTGTTTGCATCTGTTGGTAAAATTGCTCCCAGTTTTTGTCTAGGCTAGTCCAGATCATTTGTAGATGGGAATGTGGTTTGTGAGTTTTTGGTTTATCATCATGATGCTAAAACTTTTGTAAGTAACACAACGAAATAATGAGGCGAGAAGTAAAGCAGGTTTAGCCCCTTTAGAAGAAAATAGATACACTTATTTTCTGGATTTTGAGTCTTCAGATTCTCTAGGATTTCACGTTATGAATGTGAAAATGTTTTATAGCCCACCCTGTATTGTGGGTTTTTCTCTGTTCCTGAAGGCTGTTTGGTCACGTACTTGGATATTAGATTAGTCTGCCAGGATGTAGCTCAGATTTATTGAGGGCTTCGTGAAACAAATGTTCATTTGCAAGAACAGTCCTTTTCAATTAAATGTTAACCTTTTTCTACCCCTTGTCAATTGATTTTTTTTCTTTGAACAATGACAATTATCAATATCCCTCAGCACAAACACTGATGGCGCGAGCTAGATTCACTCTCCCAGAGGCAGACACTGAAATGGGGGAGGAAGTTACCGCCTGATCCCTGCAGTGATGTGGGACATAGCCAGGAGGGGTAAAGGGTGGGAGATCAGGAGGGTGGGGGCGAAACAGAGCTGGGAAACTTCTGGGTTTGCTCCTGAGAGCCAGGCAGCTGAGAACTGTGAACTCGCTGCATCAGAGCCAGAGAGAGACAGGAATTCTCCTGCGAGTGTTGGGTCGAGTGGTGCCTGAATTGTAAAATGCTGTGAATCCTGCCCAAGAGAAATGCTGTGGGGAGGGGGCAGTGTCTCCTGATTGCTGAGAGGACGAGGTTGGGCCGAGATGAGAAGGAGGCCAGGGATGTCACAGGGGACCTGGGCAGCTTTGAAGCCAGGCAGATCCCTATTGTGGAGGCCGGAGGGAGATGAGGAGCACTGGAGCCCACCTGGTCACCCCGTCCCCATCTACCACTGTGTCCTGTGTGGGGACAATAGCGACTGTCTCTGCCCCACTCACCCCAACCTGCATCCCTCTAACCTGAGCTCTTTGGAGTCCCTGCTCCCGGTGTGTTTGCTTTTGTGACGGGCTCCCAGCGCCTCTCATGGTTTCTCGGCAATTTTCTCCCAGTGTGTAAATGTTGCTAGTGCATGGGGGAGTTGGGTGGAGCAGTGGGCTGGGCTGGGACTGAACTGGCTGGGCTAGGGGTGGGGAAAGGAGTCTGCCTTTTGCTTGTCCTTTGAAATAATAAAGTACAATTTAGTTTCTCCCACTCCCTGTCTCCTTTGTTTTGCATGAAATGGCTGCCAACTGCAGCATTAAGGTTAAAGGTAAAGGCGATGCAGACGTGATCTGGGATGGAAATGCACAGTGAGGTCACCCGGCCAACTTCATCCCTGCCCTGTCACAGGCTCCTCAAACTTCCCATAGAGATAAAACTCACTGAAAAATTGTGCCTCCCTCCCTGACCCCAGTACAAATCAGGAACAGTCTGACTGGGCTCCCGGGCTCATCCTCCTCTCCCCCCCCCCCCCCGGTACTAATCAGGAGTAATCCCACTGGGGCCACGTGACCTGTCTACACCAGTGTGAAGTTGTTGTGAGGGGAGAATCAGACCATTGGCCTCTAGGTCTGTTTGCAGGAGATACACTCACACATTGTGCTAAAGCAATTCTGATCCCTCAGCTGGGTTTCCCAAAGCCCCTGTTCTCTCAGCCTTACCACCAGTGTTCCCTCTAATTTTTCCCACCCATGTGCAGAATGGATTTTGTTCTGTGCACCTATATGGAGTTGATGTGTCACACATTACCTTCATATCAGTGCACATAACAAAATTCATGTGGTGGGGGTGGGGCCGAGGGATTCAGAGTGTGGGAGGGGGCTCAGGGCTGAGGCAGAGGGTTGGGGTGCAGGGGTGTGAGGGCTCCAGCTGGGGGTGTGGGCTTTGGGGTGGGGCCAGGAATGAGGGGTTTGGGGTGCAGGAGAGTGCTCCAGGGCTAGGTCAGGGATAGAGGACTCCCCCCAGCTCTGTCTCCCCACAGCAGTACCTGGGCTGGGGGGGGAGAGGCGCCTCTCCCTGCTGCGTCAGTTCCGGGGCTGGGGCTGCAGTATAGGCTCCCGTCACCCGGCCCCCGCAGATCCGGGCCGGGGCTAGGTTCAGGGAGGGGCGCCCCATGATAGGGCCGGGCCAGGCCACCCCGACTGTGGCTGGGTCCAGGTCGGGTCTCCAGGGTTCGGGGCTGGGCCGGGCCACCGGGGCTGGGTTTGAACCAGGCTGCCGCAGCTGTGTCCAGGCCAGGCTGCGCCACCACAGCTGCGGCTGGCTCTGGGCTGGGCCACCCGGGTTCGGGCAGGACTGCCCTTGCCGTGGCTGGCTCCAAGCCAGGCCACCCTAGCTGATTTCCGACCGTGTTGCATTGCCCCGTCCTCAGCTGGGTCCAGGCCGGGCCGCCTGGGTTTGTGGCCAGGCCATGCCGTTCGGGTTCAGGGCTGGGCCAGGCCGCCGCGGCTGGGGCCGGGCTGGGGTAGGTGCACCCCAGCCGCAGCAGGTCCAGTCCACGGCATAATTGGGGCTGGGCGGCCGCCCTGGCCATGGCAGGTTGGAGGCCAGACTAGGTTGGGGCCGGGGGAGGGCCCCCCATCTCCCGGCTGCGGTAGGTCCCCAGGTGGGGACTCTGTGCTGCACTAAATAGGGAACTTAGCTCACCCCCTTGCCTAATTCTACCTCAGTCCCATTGCAATCACTGGGGCTAGGGGCTGAACAATTGTGGAAATGGGAGGGAATGTTATAGCTGAAATCTCACCTGTGTCTTGAAAGGTTAATGTTAATGGGAGCTGCTTCGCTCTCCTGCTCGGACATTTTCTCTGGGGCTCCCAGGGACGGGAAGAAGCAAGATTTACCGTCGTGGCTACCAAACCCCGATGTCTCCTGAGACCCAGCATGGCACTGTTGGGCTTTCATCATCCTGATGCTCAAGGACGACCTGACCAAGGCTAGTCAGAGCGGGGGAACCAGCTGACATCCTCAACTCCACCAGCTTCAGCTAAATCCTGAACTCCCCCTCAGATGTGAGACTTGGGGGTCTCCTGCCACCCTTCCACTCATGCATCATTTTTTCCCTCCCCCCACCCCCGTTCTTCTGCTCTCTCTCTCTCTCTCCTTTTGCCTTCTGTCTCCTGCACGTCTGGCTCAGCCAGCCAAGACAGCACCACTTTTTGCACCAGTGCCGGTAGCCTGTGACCAGAGAGGCAGCTCCAAGCAATGCCTTAGTCAGCCCAACGTGGAGAGAAGTTTGCCATGTCTCAGTGGGGCTGATTAGCTGGCATCCCCATATCAACACCACAGCTCCTTGAACAGGGAGGGGAGGGATAACTCAGTGGTTTGAGCATTGGCCTGCTAAACCCAGGGTTGTGAGCTCAATCCTTGAGGGGGCCATTTAGGGAACTGGGGTAAAAATCTGTCTGGGGATTGGTCCTGCTTTGAGCAGGGGGTTGGACTAGATGATCTCCTGAGGTCCCTTCCAACACTGGTATTCTATGATTCTATCTCCATTTTCAAATGTCGCTGGGAAAGTTGATCCTTGTCGGGTTTAAACCCAAAATCCCCTGGTGGGAATGACTCAGGGTGGTCAATTTCCTCCCAAACTGAGGGAACCTGGTATCATTCAATAATTCCAGACAGAAATAATCTGTGAATGTTGAGGAGAATTTATAGCAGCATTTGATAATGAGGAAAAATCTGAGAAGATTTACACAAATTGGCTAAGTCGACAGGAAAATCAGAAAGGTTTTGTATCAAGTGGGTATTTAAAGGAAAAATAAATTATCTTTATGCAGAGATTATATTAGTAATCCTTCAACAGAAAGTGATCAACATCTCGGGGGGGGGGGGTGCAGTAAATTCAGTAAGTGAATAAAAGAGAAAATGTGTACCGCAATATTTGATTATTGGAGAGAAAAGGGGCAAGATTGGAGGATGTAATATCTGTCTATGAAATCTGCAGCGCTCATTAACACAGGCCCCTGCCTCATTCAGGGTATGTCTATCTACACTGCAAAAATAAAACAATACAAAAACTCAAGCAAAAGAAGACACTGCAACAAGTCTCAGAGTGGGGGTCAGCTGACTCTGGCTGGGGAGGGGGGCAGGGAGAGGGGCTCAGGCTGTAGGGATAAAATTAGCAGAGCAGATGCAGAGGCTGGAGCCTGGGGTCCGAGATCCTCCCCCCTTGCCAGGTTTCAGAGCTCCGGCTCTGCCCAGCCCCGAAGGTTCCCAGGAAGGGGTGTTGTGAAAAGTCCAGCCCTGTCCTGGAACAGTCAGAGGAATGTTAAGGTTGTTCTCCCTTTAAGGAGTCAAGGGGCAACAGTTTGTTAATTTCCCCCAGAGTCACCAAACAGTTCAACTTAAACACAGTGGCTGGATCGATCTCTTCCAGAATCCAATGAACTGTGAAATGGATTCTTCTGAAGGCAACAAAAGTCTATTTTGAGCTGTGAGCCAGGCAACAGGCCCTCTGTTTTCAGGGCAGGGTCCTGCTATTTCTCCCCAGCCAGAGCTGTGCGTCTGCTAAAATGCAAATCATTTAGTTCCTGCCCCCTCTGGTGCAATGGATGGGGTCACACCCCCTCTCTTTAGCTTGAGGGGTCTGTTTACCTGAGATGTAAATACATTCTCATCCTCTTTCCAAGTCCTATGGCAGAAACTCCCAGGGGAATTTTTTTTTTCTACATTCATAATTGATGCAGCAAGCCCAGAGGTGCCGGGGCTCTGAACTGCCAAGCCCAGAGGTGCCGGGGCTCTGAACTGCCCAGCCCAGAGGTGCCGGGGCTCTGAACTGCCCAGCCCAGAGGTGCCGGGGCTCTGAACTGCCCAGCCCAGAGGTGCCGGGGCTCTGAACTGCCCAGCCCAGAGGTGCCAGGGCTCTGAACTGCCAAGCCCAGAGGTGCCGGGGTTCTGAACTGCCAGGCCCAGAGGTGCCGGGGCTCTGAACTGCCAAGCCCAGAGGTGCCGGGGTTCTGAACTGCCAGGCCCAGAGGTGCCGGGGCTCTGAACTGCCCAGCCCAGAGGTGCTGGGGCTCTGAACTGCCCAGCCCAGAGGTGCCGGGGCTCTGAACTGCCAAGCCCAGAGGTGCCGGGGCTCTGAACTGCCCAGCCCAGAGGTGCCGGGGCTCTGAACTGCCAGGCCCAGAGGTGCCGGGGCTCTGAACTGCCA
This sequence comes from Emys orbicularis, assembly GCF_028017835.1. Lineage (NCBI taxonomy): Eukaryota > Metazoa > Chordata > Testudines > Emydidae > Emys > Emys orbicularis. The sequence continues at coordinate 9,137,094 of NC_088695.1, read as the reverse complement.
AGCCCAGAGGTGCCGGGGCTCTGAACTGCCAAGCCCAGAGGTGCCGGGGTTCTGAACTGCCAAGCCCAGAGGTGCCAGGGCTCTGAACTGCCAAGCCCAGAGGTGCCGGGGCTCTGAACTGCCAAGCCCAGAGGTGCCAGGGCTCTGAACTGCCAAGCCCAGAGGTGCCGGGGTTCTGAACTGCCAAGCCCAGAGGTGCCGGGGCTCTGAACTGCCCAGCCCAGAGGTGCCGGGGCTCTGAACTGCCAGGCCCAGAGGTGCCGGGGCTCTGAACTGCCCAGCCCAGAGGTGCTGGGGCTCTGAACTGCCCAGCCCAGAGGTGCCAGGGCTCTGAACTGCCAAGCCCAGAGGTGCCGGGGCTCTGAACTGCCCAGCCCAGAGGTGCCGGGGCTCTGAACTGCCCAGCCCAGAGGTGCCGGGGCTCTGAACTGCCAAGCCCAGAGGTGCCGGGGTTCTGAACTGCCCAGCCCAGAGGTGCCGGGGCTCTGAACTGCCCAGCCCAGAGGTGCCGGGGCTCTGAACTGCCAAGCCCAGAGGTGCCGGGGCTCTGAACTGCCCAGCCCAGAGGTGCTGGGGCTCTGAACTGCCCAGCCCAGAGGTGCCGGGGCTCTGAACTGCCCAGCCCAGAGGTGCCGGGGCTCTGAACTGCCAAGCCCAGAGGTGCCGGGGCTCTGAACTGCCAGGCCCAGAGGTGCCGGGGCTCTGAACTGCCCAGCCCAGAGGTGCCGGGGCTCTGAACTGCCCAGCCCAGAGGTGCCGGGGCTCTGAACTGCCCAGCCCAGAGGTGCCGGGGCTCTGAACTGCCAGGCCCAGAGGTGCCGGGGCTCTGAACTGCCCAGCCCAGAGGTGCCGGGGCTCTGAACTGCCAAGCCCAGAGGTGCCGGGGCTCTGAACTGCCCAGCCCAGAGGTGCCGGGGCTCTGAACTGCCCAGCCCAGAGGTGCCGGGGCTCTGAACTGCCCAGCCCAGAGGTGCTGGGGCCATAGGCGCGGGAACTAGTGGTACAGGAGGTGCTGCAGCACCCTCAGGTTTTAGCCAGGGCTGTGCTGCTGGCACCCTGCGTCCTGTCTGCTGGTCCGCCAGGGCCCGGCTCCCAGCTGCTGGCCCCCCACCCCCGGGACCCTGCTGCTGGCTTGGAGCGGGGGGGGGGAGGGATAAAGGGACGGGGATAAAGGCACTGACTTTCAGCACCCCCACTATTCATAGTGTTTCTGCACCACTGGCTGGGGCTCTGAACTGCCAAGCCCAGAGGTGCTGGCTGGGGCTCACCCCTGGAAAGCCCTGGTACAAATTAAGCCCTGGAAAAACGACATTCCCGTGTCTAGGGTGAGGTGTCACACAGAGTCAGTGTCCCCGAGAAATGTCTCCCCTGCTGCTAGGGCTCTGGGCAGCCTCTCTAGGACCAGGACATCTCACCCCCATGTGCTTGAGAAACAATCCCCAGTCTCCATTAGAAACGCCCCTTCTCCCCCCTCCCCTGGGGTCTGGATGTATCCTTTCTGTCTGGTCACTAACAGGGTGGCTTCTATGCACGATGCCCCCTTAATGTGGAGAAGCTGCTGGAGCCCGGGGGCGGTGGGGCACTAGGAGGCAGGGTCTGGGGCAGGGGGCTGCAGTGCGAAGGGTTGATCGCTAGGACCCAGGAGCAGCTGGGAGGCGGCTCTGGGGGGAGCGATCGCTGGGGTCAGTCCCGGCAGCAGGAAGTGACTCGCAGCCGCTGCGGTGACTCTGGCTCCCAGGGAGATCCCCGAGCCCCGGCGGCTGGTGCTGGGAGCCCGGAGCCCTGGCTGCAGCCGGGAGAGGGGAATCTCCAGCAGGGCCCTTCCCGCTGCTCCCCAGGAGCCTCTCCCAGGGCAGAGCCCCCAGCCTGGCCAGGGCCCTTCCCGGCCCCTGCCCCAGGGGGGCCCCGCTCGGAGGGGAGGTAAGAGAGACCCTCCCGCCCCGTCACCTCCGGGCTGCAGGGGGAGGTTTGGCCCCAGGCTGCTCCCAGCGGAGCTGGCTGCGATTCCCGCCCTGGGCCCGGGAAAGCTGCCGCCCGTTCCCGGTGTGTGCGGGGCGGGGGGAGCCAGCCCGGGCCGTGCAGAACAGGCCCATTGGCGGGTGTGGGGGAGGGGAAACATTCCCCCATTTCTGACCCAGGAAACACCCCCCTGGGCAGGGCTGGGTTAACTGTCCAGACTCCCAGTGCTGGAGCCTGACCCCACTGGCCAGAGGCTGCTGTGAAATACGAAGGGAAGCTGTTGGGATTCCCGTCCCTTTCCCTGGCTCAGAGCTCTGCTTCCCGTATCAGCCTGTGTCTGCAGGTGTGTGGGAAATGGGAAGACCCTGCCCTGTGTGCTGGGGGGGACAAGGAGCTCTCACCTTCTCCCCACGCCCTGAAGCCTCCTGGCTGCTCTGAGGAGAGTGCGGGAAGGAGGGATTCTGCTTTTCTGGGCCTCCTCCTCCATGAATAGTGGGAATGTGGCTGCGGTAGCAGGTGCTGAGTGGGGGACTCTTGTTGTTCCAGATGCCGGTGACCTTCGAGGATGTGGCTGTGTATTTCACCCAGGGGCAGGGGGCTCTGCTGGACCCCGCTCAGAGAGCCCTCTACAGGGATGTCATGCAGGAGAATTACAAGACGGTGACCTCGCTGGGTAAGGGATTCCTGTGTCGTCAACTATTATAAGCCGTGGGGTTTGCATTTCTGACTCTGCTCAGTTGGATTAGGAAGGAATGGGTCGCATAGTGCCGTGGTTCTCAACCAGGGGCCCCTGGGGCCGCGAGCAGGTTTCAGGGAGGCCGCCAAGCCGGGCCGGCATTAGATTTTCTGGGGCCCAGGGCACAAAGTGGAAGCCCCACTGCATGGGGCTGGAGCTAAAGCCTGAGAAACTTAGCTTTGTGGGGCCCCATGTAGAGTGGGACCCCGGGTAATTGTGCTGCTTGCTACCCCCTAATGCTGGTCCTGGCTTTTATATGCAGAAAAACTGTTGGTGTTCCAGAGGTGGGCCGTGGCATTTTTATACCATGTTGGGGGGGCCTCAGAGAGAAAAAGATTGAGAACCCCTGGTAGAGTCCACAGCTCCACTGTGAGAGATACTTTCATCTCCATACCCCATTCAAGGGGACAGGGGAGGCAGAAACCTAATGGACAGGCTAATTCATCCCCATCTCTCCAGCTTTCAAGGGGCCAGAAGCAGGGGATTGTCCTGCCTGTATTATTTCTCCTTCACACACCATTCACTGGCCCTCTTGGGACTAGCTCCGTCCCTGGGGAGGGCTCTCGGTGCTGCAGGCTCAGGGGTGCTGGGACAGTTTGTACAGTGGGGGTGCTGAGAGCCATTGAACCAAACTGTAAACCCTGGATATAATAGAAACCACTTCAAGCCAGGAGGTGCGGCAGCTCCCCCAGCACGGCTAGTTCCAGCACCTATGTGCTGGTTTGGAAATAAGCAGGAGTTTAACACCAGAGCTGCGTGTCCCAGAAAGTCCCCCAGAGCGCATCTACCCTGAGAACTCCTAGTGAGGGCGTAACAACAGCCCACCCCCACCCCCAGATATCTGCTGCTCCCAAAGGGTCTGAGTTACCACAGTCCCATGTAGGCTCAGGTAAAACTCAGGGAATGTTCCTTGTGACAAATACTCGACCAGTGCTCCATGTGCCCTGAACTTGCCTGATTTCACTCCCTGCACAGGATTCCCCATTCCCAAACCTGACCTGATTGCCCGGCTGGAACGAGGGGAAGAGCCGTGGGTCCCGGATCTCCAGGCCAGTGAGGAAAGGGAAAGCCCGAGAGGTTCCTGCACAGGTGAGGAGTCAGGGAAAATGAGACTGAACCATCTTGAGAGTGAAGGAAAAAAGCTGGGACTCCCAAAATGTGCCATGAGCCAGACCCCTCAGTTCTGCGCTGTCTCACCCAGGTCAGGGCTGCAGTCAGCAGGCATCGCCTCATGAAGGCAAATATTAGTCACAGCTTCCCACTGATGCTGTTAGCTGTCGGGAATTTCCTCCATGACTTTCCTTCCCTGGGAGTGTTTGGGTGGGATGTGGAGGCAGAATCCAGTGTCTCCATCTCCCCAACAGTCACTCTGTTGCGTTTTCCCTCTTTGCTGTTCCCCTTTCTGTCCTTTCTCCCTGGCACAGGCAGTGACTCCTAGTGTCTGGATTCTCTCTCTTCCAGCAGGTGATAGGACAATGACTGAGAACAAGGAGGAGAATCATCAGGAGGAAGGTCCTGGGAAAGTGGAATTGCAGGAGATGGTTTTGAGAAGAGCTGAAGGGAATTTTTCCCAGTTCTTGGAGCAGGGAAATGCCTGGGGAGATCGATATAGATCAGAGATGCAGCTGGGAAACTATCCCAGGAAGAAACTGGATGAATCCATTGAATGTGGTGGAGGATGCAAGGATCCCAAGGAAACCACAGTCCAGCAGACAAGTCACAAGAAAGCTTACAAATGCCTTGACTGTGGGAAAAGTTTCCATTTCAGTGCAAATCTTATTATACACTGGAGAACCCACACAGGAGAGAAGTCCTATAAATGTGTAGACTGTGGAAAAAGCTTCAGTAAGAAGCCATGTCTTCTTATACACCAGAGACTGCACACAGGAGAGAGACCATATAAATGCCTTGAGTGTGGGAAAAATTTTAGTCAGAGATCACACCTTACTGCACATCAGAGAATCCACACAGGAGAAAGACCCTATAAATGCCTCCAGTGTGGGAAAGGTTTTATTGAACGTTCACACCTTACTGCACATCAGAGAATCCACACAGGAGAAAGACCTTATAAATGCCTTGAGTGTGGGAAAAGTTTCAATTTGAAATCAACCCTTAATACACATCAGAGAACGCACACAGGAGAAAGACCTTATAAATGTCTGGAGTGTGGCAAAACTTTCAGTCAGCGCTCACACGTTACTCAACATAGGAAAATCCACACCGGAGAGAGACCATATAAATGCCTTCAGTGTGGTAAAAGTTTCATTCATCACTCAAACTTTATTAGACATCCATGTCTGAATACAAGAGAGAGACGCTATAAATGCCTTCAGTGTGAGAAAGTTTTCAATGCGCGATGGAACCTTATTAAACATGAGAGAACCCACACCGGAGAGAAACCGTATACATGCTTAGACTGTGGGAAAACTTTTGGTCAGAGCTCATACCTTATTAAACATAGGAGAATCCACACAGGAGAGAGACCATATAAATGCTTTGAGTGTGGGAAAAATTTCATTCATTACTCAGTCCTTCTTAAGCATCAGAGAATCCACACAGGTGACAAACCATATAAATGCTTCGACTGTGGGAAAAGTTTTGTTGACAGAACAAAACTTACTAGACATCAGGCAATCCACACAGGAGAGAGACCCCATAAATGCTTGGACTGTGGGAAAAGCTTCATTCAGAAGTCACAACTTACTATACACCAGAGAGTTCACACAGGAGAGAGACCTTATAAATGCCTGGAGTGTGGGAAAACTTTTATTCATAACTCAAAGCTTACTATACATCAGAGAACCCACACAGGAGAGAGACCTTATAAATGCCTGGAGTGTGGGAAAACTTTTATTCATAACTCAAAGCTTACTAAACATCAGAGAACCCACACAGGAGAGAGACCCTATGGATGCCTTGAGTGTGGGAAAAGTTTTATTCAGAAGTCACATCTTACTACACATCAACGAACCCACACAGGAGAGAGACCTTATAAATGCCTGGAGTGTGGGAAAACTTTTATTCATAACTCAAAGCTTACTACACATCAGAGAACCCACACAGGAGAGAGACCTTATAAATGCCTGGAGTGTGGGAAAAGTTTTATGGAAAGTTCATCTTTTATTAAACATGGGAGAATCCACACAGGAGAAAGACCCTATAAATGCCTGGACTGTGGGAAAACTTTCAGTCAAAGCTCACACCTTAGTCAACATAGGAGAATCCACCCAGGAGACAGACCCTATGGATGCCTTGAGTGTGGGAAAAGTTTTATGGAAAGTTCATCCCTTATTAAACATGGGCGAATCCACATGGGAGAGAGACCCTACAAATGCCTTGAGTGTGGGAAAAGTTTTATGGAAAGTTCATTCCTTATTAAACATGGGAGAATCCACACAGGAGAAAGACCCTATAAATGCCTTGAGTGTGGGAAAACTTTTATTCATAACTCAAAGCTTACTAGACATCAGAGAGTTCACACAGGTGAGAGACCCTTTAAATGCCTCGAGTGTGGGGAAAGCTTCAGTTTGAAATCAACCCTTAATTCACATCAGAAAACCCACACAAGAGAGAAACCCCATAAATGCCTGGACTGTGGGAAAACTTTCAGTCAGTGCTCAGACCTTACTCAACATGGGAGAATCCACACAGGAGAGAGACCTTATAAATGCCTTGATTGTGGGGAAAGCTTCAATAAGAGCTCAGAGCTCACCAAACATCAGAAAATCCACAAGGGTGAGAGACCCTAGGAATAGCTTGACTGCAGGAAAAGATTCAATTTGACTTCACACATCAGTGATCAACACAACAGAGAGACCTTCAATGTGGGGGAAGCTTCATTTGGTGCTCCCGGAGTATCAGGAATCTGCAAATCCGCACAGGGAAGAAACCTCTGAGATGTTCTTAGTGTGGAAAATGCTCCAAGTGGATCTGATATCAGAGACTCCTCCACACAGCAGGGCCATTCTCTGAGTGCCCTGACGAGGGCTGGCCATGGTGACAAACCCATTTCCTCATTCCCACACACATCAGGGGCATTTGGCTCCCAAGGATCCAGCTGCCCATCGCTGGGGTGAGGCTCCAGCAGCAGCCGAGCATCAGCTGGTCAGTGACCCACTGGATCTGCCTGGTCTAAGCAAACCCCAGGCAGAGGAGGAGCCCCGCTCAGCCCCTCCCCTCTGCTGCAGCCCTGGCTGCTGAGCTGATGGGCCAAAGGTGGGGGAAGGGAGAGAGAGAAACTCCTCCAGCCGCTCCCTCTGCCTGGCTGAAGATTCCCCCCCCCTCCCTTCCCCTCCCAGCTGGGATCCCCCTGCCATGGAGATGAGGAGAAGGACACTTGGGCCAGGCCCCACCTTCACTCTAGACCCCTGACAGACAACATGGAGAAATTCGCTATTGATGGACATAATGCACTTAGTGGGGGCACATTTCCCAGAGTCACTACCCTTGATAGCAGCAGCTCAGTGATTGCGTTGGCTACTTGGATCACAGCAGCCCCCACAGTAGATTTGCCCACTCCAAATTGATTCCTGACTGACCGGTAGCTGTCTGGCATTGCAAGCTTCCAGAGGGCTATCGCCACTCTCTTGTGAACTGTGAGGGCTATTCTCATCTTGGTATTCTTGCGCTTCAGGGCAGGGGAAAGCAAGTCACAAAGTTCCATGAAAGTGCCCTTACGCATGCAAAAGTTTTGCAGCCACTGGGAATCATCCCAGACCTGCAACACTCTGCGGTCCCACCAGTCTGTGCTTGTTTCCCGGGCCCAGAATCGGTGTTCCATAGCATGAGCCTGCCCCATTGCCACCAAGATGTCCAAATTGCCAGGGCCCATGCTTTGAGAGAAGTCTGTGTCCATGTCCTCATCACTCTCGTCACCATGCTGCCGTCGCCTCCTCACCTGCTTTTGCAGGTTCTGGTTCTGCACGTGCTGCAGGATAATGCGTGAGGTGTTTACAATGCTCATAACTGCCGCGGTGACCTGAGCGGGCTCCAGGCTTGCCGTGGTATGACGTCTGCAGGAGAGCAGAGTTGCAGCGGAAGCGGTGGCTGACGACGGATGCCGTGAGAATAGATATTTATAGAGAACGACGAGAGGACCTGCGAGGTGGATTCTTGAGAGCAGGAGAGAAGAGTTGCAGCGGAAGCGGTGGAGGACAACGGTTAGCACCACGCACATTTCCCAAGGAAGAACACACATACCTGGGAGCCCATGACAGACAACATGGAGAAATTCGCTATTGACACAATAGCAGCAGAGCAGAGATGCAGCGGAAGCGGTGGATGACGACGGTTAGCAGTCCTATTGCACCGCCTGCTGCCAGCAGCACCAGGACACAACAGCGGTGGTGTCGGTGAGCTGAGCTGAGCGGGCTGCACGCTTGCCGTGTTATGGCGAGACAAGACCAGGAGAGCAGAGTTGCGGTGGAAGCGGTGGTTGGATGACGACGGTTAGCAGTCCTATTGCACTGTCTGCTGAAAGCAGTATGGCATCTGCATGGAAAAAAGGTGCGAAACAATTGTCTGCTGTTGCTTTCACGGAGGGAGGGGCGACTGACAACATACACCCAAAACCACCCACGACAATGTTTTTGCCCCATCAGGCATTGGGAGCTTAACCCAGAATTCCAATGGGGAGCGGAGACTGCGGGAACTGTGGGATAGCTACCCACAGTGCAACGCTCCGAAAGTCGACGCTAGCCACGGTACTGTGGACGCACTCCGCCGACTTAATGCACTTAGTGGGGACACACACATTCGACTATATAAAATCACTTCCTAAAAATCGACTTCTATGAATTTGACCTAATTTCGTAGTGTAGACATATCCTTAAAGGATTCTCTGAGATTTCACTTTATGAATGTGAAAGTGTTTTATAGCCCACCCTAGATTGTGAGTTTTTCTCTCTTCATGAAGGCCGTTTGGTCACATACTTTGATATTGGTTTAGTTCAGGGGTCGGCAACCTTTCAGAAGTGGTGTGCCGAGTCTTCATTTATTCACTCTAGTTTAAGGTTTCGCATGCCAGTCATACATTTTAACGTTTTTAGAAGGTCTCTTTCTATAAGTCTATAATATATGACTAAACTATTGTTGTATGTAAAGTAAATAAGGTTTTTAAAATGTTTAAGAAGCTTCATTTAAAATTAAATTAAAATGCAGAGCCTCCCGGACCAGTGGCCAGGACCCGGGCAGTGTGAGTGCCACTGAAAAGCAGCTCGTGTACCGCCTTCGGCACGCATGCCATACGTTGCCTATCCCTGATTTAGTTTGACAGGATGTAGCTCAGATTTGTTGAGGACTTCACGAGAGAAATGGTCATTTGCCAAAATTGTCTTTTTTTAGATTTTATTTTAATCTTTATCTAACCCTTTGTCATGAGATTTTTGTGTGTGGTTTGAACAATGACAGTGATCAGTATCTCTTAGCACAAACACTGACGGTACAAGCTAGAGTCACACTGCGCGAGAGGCAGAAACTGAAATGGAGAATGAAGTTATGGCCAAATCCCTGCAGAGATGTGAGATACCGTCGGGAGGGGGAGAAGGTGGGGGAACAGAGCTGGGAAACTGCTGGGTTTGCTCCTCAGAGACAGATGGCTGAAGCTCAGAACTGTGAACTCGCTGCACCAGTGCCAGAGAGAAACTAGAATTGTGAGTGTCGTGTGAAGCTGCCCCTGAGCTCTAAAGGGCCATGAACAACATCCCAAAAAGAATAATGTGTGTGTGGGGGGGTTAGCATCTCCCTATTGCTGAGATGCTGATGTTGGGTGCAGGCAAAAAGAGAGCCGGGGATGTCAACAGACCTGGGCCAGCCTTGAAGCCAGGCTGACACCCAGCATGGAGGCCAGAGGGAGATGGGGAACCTGACAGCCCAGATGGTCATTGTGACACTGCATCCCATATTCTTCATAGAGATACTATTATGATATGATTATGGCATAACTATGATGTATTTTATACAAGATAGGTCATGTGAAATATTGAAAAGGTTATGATTTACTGAATATGATTATTCTATTTGTATGCATGTATCATTTTGTGACAGATTTAAGTTACCAATCTGCCTGAGGTGTTAGGTGATCAGGTGACAATTTTTGTAAGTAAAGTTAGGAATATTGAGTATGTATCTGTATTACAAATGTGTTTATGCCTGGGGAACACCCAGTAAGAAAAAGATTGTCAGTCTAAATGGCTGGCTGGGAAGGGCCATTAGGGAGAACAATAGGTCTTAAAAGAAGCTAATCTCCCACCAGGGAGCCTTCCTGAGGATGCTACAAACAGCCTCCAAGTCATGGCTGCTGTGACACTACAGGGTCATGTGACCAGCTCACCTGGTACTGGACTCCATCTTGGAAAATCAGTGTGTTTCCACTGAAAGGCGTGGGAACCAAGCTTGGAGAAAAATGGTTCCCACCATATGCAAAAGCTATTTAAGGCAGGGGAGTGACATCATCATGGTTCTTCCCTGACTCCCTGCCCAAAGGAGACTCTGGGAAACACCTGAGGAACAAGGACTGAACTGGGGGGAAGTGCCGAACCCAGGCTAGAGGGGTTTCTAGCCTGTGAAAGGAATACCTGGGGATTTTAAGCTGCAATCAAGGGCAGCTGGCTCCATAAGAATCTCTGAAACCGGCTTAAATCATCATTTAGGGTGAGAAGTTGCTATTCATATCCAATCTCTTTTGTATATTAAGCGTAGATTGTGTTTTGTTTATTTGCTAGGTAATCTGCTTTGATCTGCTTGCTATCCCTTATAATCACTTAAAATCTAACTTTTGTAGTTAATAAACTTGTTTTTGCTTTATCTAAAACCAGTGTGTGTGTAAGTCATAACTTGGGGCAGAAAGCTGTGTATATTCCTCTCCACATTGAGGGAGGGGGCGAATTTCAGGAGCTTACACTGTACAGTTCCCTGTGAAACGCAGGATGGTATAATTTTGGGTTTAAACTCCAGAAGGGGTGCGTGCCTTAGGAACTCTCTGGTGCCTTAGCTGTGCCTTCCCATGCAGAGCTGATCACAGAGTCTGTATGAACTCCAGCTGGGTGTGTCCCTACCTGTATGTGTGAAGCCTGGGAGAGGGCCTGGCAGGCTGGACACAGCAGTACAGTGTATAGGGAGCACAGGCTGGTTGGATAGAGGGGCTCAGTGGTACCCCAGTTCCGGATGGCACCCTAGGAGAAACCTGTCACAACCCCCTCCCCATCTACTGCAGTGTCCTGCGTGGGGACAAGAGAGACTGTCTCTGCCCCACTCACCCCACACTGCATCTCTCTTGTGACTAACCCCCTGTATCTCATGTTAACCACTTCAAGACAGTTATGATATATTGTATATAAAGAGTGCCCGATGAGGAATCAATTGGAAAACTGATGATCTGCTGAACATTATGCCATTGAAATGTGTGTAACACCACTGCATGTAGAATGGTGAGATTTTACTGTATGTTTGTTACTAGGGTGACCATATTCCAGGTCCCCAAAAAGAGGACACTGAGGGGCAGGGAGCTGGGGGGGGGGTAGAGTTGTGGATGCTGGGGGGTGCGGTGGGGGTATTCATGAGGTGAAGGCAGTGTTGGTCGCTGTCACAGTGGCAGGGTGCTGGCACAAGCCCAGAACGCAACGACAGGCATCAGTCAGGGCCTACCTGTGGGACCCCTTCCCCTGGGTGGGTGGGATCTGGCAGCAATCTATCAGCTGTGGATGCAGGGGAATGGACCAATTGGGAAGGTGATCAACCAGGGCTGTTTCTGAGCTGCAGTCTGTCTGCTCTACAAAACCCCAGACATTTGCTGTTATGGGAAAACCCCGCTCAGACAGAGAAAGCAGGCTTATAAAAGAGGGTGTGTCTGGGAAAACCCAGACGTATGGTAACCCTATTTGTTACTGAAATATGTCGTCGTTCTGGGGAACGCCCACAGACTAACTCCTCAGAGACGACAAAGGACCGACCATCAGTGTTAGGAAACTATTATCTGGCTGTCCACCAATAGGAAGAAGGGGGTAAACAAAGAAATTTACAATTCATCTGAAGGAAAGTTTGGAGCTCACATAGGCCATGGAGTTGCCTGACTCCATGACCCAGCAAAGACTTTTCCACTATAAGAAGGGGGGGAAAAGGCCTCTGGCCACCTCTACTCACAGTAAAAAGATCTCGTGAAAGACAATAGGAGCATCATTGAACTCGGGGGAGTGGTCCTAGCTGGAAGGCTTTCCAGTGAGCATGAACTGCTGAAAGCCTTTGGGTGATAGAAATCCTTTTGCTTGTAAGGGTACGTCAACACGCCAAGCCAAAGTCTATGTATATTAGGTTGACTTACAGCCACCACAGTAATTACTGTGGTAGCCGATGTCCACACTACCCTCCTTGGGTCGGTGGGGCACGTCCTCACCAGGAGCACTTCCACCGACCTAAGAGGGGCAGTGTGGGGAGCTGAGAGCCCAGTCTCTCAGCTCCAGCGGCAGCTCCCACCTAGGAGCCTGACTGCCCCACAAGCTCTGGGTCGGCTTCACCCCTCTCCACTCCCCGTTCCCTGCAAAGAGCAGGGTAAGCCACCTGGGGCTTCTCGTACACCCAGCGTTCCCCTCCCAGTTTGACACCAGATCATTGAAAGCTACTCAGAGTACAGTCTTTCAACCAGTTGTGCACCCACCTTATAGTAATTTCATCTAGACCAATGAATTCCTCCCTGCTGGTCAGAACTGTCTCACCCAGCTGCCCCCTGGTTACTTCCCCCACCATCGGAAAGCAGAAGTTGTCCCCAATGCATTCCCAGCACTTATTGCACATTGGGTGCTGCTAGGGTGGCCAAGTACCTGGTTTTTGACCGGAAAGTCCAGTCAAAAAGGGGACCTGACAGTGTGTGGTCAGATCTATTGACTGGACACCCAAAGTCCAGTTACTATGGGTGGGGGAGGCGGGGAGGCGCTGGGTCATCACCTGCACCAGCCCCTACTCAATTGGGGCTGCCTCCTACATGCCTTGGGTGGCTGTTATTCTCAGCCCCGGCTCCACAGGTGAGTCCCTCCTGTCCCTGGCAGGGAGTGGGGGAAGAGGAGTGGATGGGGGGCAGGGCAGGGCCTCGGGGGAAAGAGGCAGGGCAGGGGAGGTTCTGGCACTCCTGCTGGAATGTCCAGTTTTTAAATATTACCAAGTTGGCAACTCAAGTAGCTAGCTGAGAGGCTGTGAAAAATATGAACAAACATACATATGTCACTTTTCACAGCAGTAGACTTAACTAGCTAGCAATAAATACATTGCAATTTTGATGTGCCTCTGGGTAAGGGAACTGTTGGCCCCGCACTGAAACTTAAGGGGCGGAGGGTTGGTTGGCCCTCCCCTAGCCAGCGCTTCAGGTCAGCCTGATTGACAGGGCAGGCAGGCCAATGAGGGAGTCAGGAGCCCGGGGTCCCATCCTCTGTGTGAGCTGGAGCTGGCTGGGCCAGAGCAGGGCGGGAACTGCTAAGGAGAGAGCAGAGCGGTGCTGGGAGCAGAGCAGCCCCAGCCAGAGCCAGAGAGGTGCAGCCCAGGGAGCTGAGCTGGAGACAGAGCAGCATCAGTGCTGAAGCAGAGGGGAGCTGGGGCTGGAGCAGTCTGGAGCCGGGTGCTGTGAGCAGCTGCGGAGAGCGAGCGGGGACCCTGGGCAGTGGGCTTGCAGGCTGGTCTGAGAGGCAGATCATAACCGTGACCAGGGTTGATGCTGGGAAGAAGGGTCCTGACACCTAGAGCATGAGGGCATCTGGCCACCACCAGAACAACTGTCCAATCTGCTGCATCCCTGCAGCACAGCCAGGGCCTGGGCAGGAGGCCTGGGACGTGCGAGGAACAGACTGAACTGCCCTGACATTCCAGAGACGGCTGGTTGTGGTTCATCCCACAGAGCGGGATGATGTGTTTTCCTTTCACCATTCCCATTTTTTTTATTACTTGCTGCTTAATGAGTTGTATTTGTTCTGAACTCTATGCAATGGTCAGGGAAGCGTCCAGAGCAGAGAGAGCACCCCAGAGTGGGGACCCGCTAGACACTGTCCTGGGGGTCGAGCCCCACAGGAATCCTGGGTCCAGCCTTGTCCGGATTACGGGGACTAAAGTGGAAGGGGAGTCCCCAAGGTCATTCATGTCTCTGGGTGAAGGGAGTGAGAGCGAGGACTCAGATCCTTCTGCTATTTGATTCCACCTGGGTAGTGTATAAGCCAGGAAAGTTCCCCATAATAGCAGGACCCTTCCCCCGCTTACCTCTGTGCATATTTATTGTTTTTTTCCTAAATTTAATTAAGTATTTTAGGAAAAAGTGTCAGAAAGGCCACCAGAGAGAACCACGAACTCTGAGGCCACCAACAATTTTGTCATGAGAACCCCTGGACTAGATGATCGTGATGGTCCCTTCTGATGTTAAAGTCTGTGAGTGTAAGGGCTTGTCTACACTGCCAAGATTAAAGCGCTGCTGTGGCAGCGCTTGAATGTGGCTTGTGTATTCATGGCACAGCAAAAAATCACCTCCATGAGGGGCGTAGGTAGCTTCCAGCGAGCGCGGCTCCCAGCGCTGGTGTGCTGTCTACACTGGCACTTTACAGAGCTGAAACTTGCAGCGCTCAGGGGGGTGTTTTTTTCACACCCCTGAGCGAGAAAGTTGCAGCGCTGTTGTCATAACTATAAAGGGAAGGGTAACAAGCCTCCTGGGTACAATACTATAAAATCCCTCCTGGCCAGAGACTCCAAAATCCTTTTACCTGTAAAAGGTTAAGAAGCTCAGGTAACCTGGCTGACACCTGACCCAAAGGACCAATAAGGGGACAAGATACTTTCAAATTTGGGGGGGGGGGGCTTTTTGTTTGTGCTCTTTGTTTTGGGGGTTGTTCGCTCTTGGGACTAAGAGGGACCAGACATCAATCCAGGCTCTCCAAATCTTTCTGAACAAGTCTCTCATATTTCAAACTTGTAAGTAACAGCTAGGCAAGGCGTGTTAGGTTTATCTTTGTTTTCTCAACTTGTAAATGTTCCTTTGCTAGAGGGAGGTTTATCCCTGTTTTACTGTAACTTTGAAACTAAGGCTAGAGGGGGTTCCTCTGGGCCCTTTGAATCTGATTACCCTGTAAAGTTATTTTCCGTCCTGATTTTACAGAGATGATTTTTACCTTTTCTTTAATTAAAATTCTTCTTTTAAGAACCTGATTGATTTTTCATTGTTTTAAGATCCAAGGGTTTTGGATCTGTGTTCACCAGGACTAACTGGTGAGGGTATACTCTCAAGCCTACCCAGGAAAAGGGGTGTAAGGACTTGGGAGGGGGGGAGGAATTAGTCTCAAATCTGCCCAGGAAAGGGGGGGTTAGAGACTTGGGAAGTATTTGGGGAAAGGCAGAGTTCCAAGTGGCTCTCCCCTAAGTTTTGGAACACGCTTGGTGGTGGCAGCTTACTGGTAACCTAAGCTGGTAAAAAAGCTTAGGGGGCTTTCATGCGGGTCCCCACATCTGTACCCTAGAGTTCAGAGTGGGGAGGGAACCCTGACAGCTGTAAAGTGCCAGTGTAGACAAGCCCAAAGAAGCCAGACACAAGAGGCAAAATGCATTCCGGGGGATATCACTAGCACCCAGAAGGAGCTGGGTGGGAGCAATCGCTGGGGTCAGTCCCGGCAGCAGGAAGTGACTTGCAGCCGCTGCGGTGACTCTGGCTCCCAGGCTCCTGGCGACATCCCCGAGCCCCGGCAGCTGGTGCTGGGAGCCCGGAGCCCTGGCTGCAGCCGGGAGAGGGGAATCTCCAGCAGGGCCCTTCCCGCTGCTCCCCAGGAGCCTCTCCCAGGGCAGAGCCCCCAGCCTGGCCAGGCTCCTTCCCGGCCCGGCCCCTGCCCCCAAGGCGGGCTCCGCGTGGAGGGAAGGTAAGAGAGACCCACCCAGCCCCCCCGGGCGTGGTGCCCCCCGTCACACCTGTGCCCCACTGTGCTCATCTTGCTCCTGGCCCCTGTCTCACTCCAGCTGGGGACCAATCCTTCCCCCCCACACCATGCCCTGCTGTTAGGGTGGATAAAAATCAATGACTTTTTAAAAAAAATCTGATTTTTTAAATTTAAATTGGATTTTTGAGTGAAAAAACCTATCTAAAGATTGTTTTAATTAAGATACATTATATCTCATCATGGAATAGGGATTATAAATTCTAATTCTATAGTATTAGATAATATATTCATGTAATGTTTAAGAAAAATTTTGTAAATTAGTTCTAATAATTCATGGATTAGGGACCCAATTTTATGGGGTTCCACAGGCTTCTTTATAGATGATTGAGGTTAATCTTTCTATCTACCCAATGGGACTCACTGTTCAGTCTAGAAGATACCATCAGAGATGCTTAGTTTTGCAGTTCTCAAACTGTGGATTTGCGTCTCCAGAGGTAACATGCTTGTTAACAGCAAAAATGTTTTAAAATAAATAAATAATATATAGAGGTGAGAAATAACAGAGCTCAACTCTATTGTCCCTCTGCAAATTTTTGTACACAGAGTCAATCCCTTACCTCTCGTGAAAAGTTTCAAAAAGTTCAATGAATAGAAGATGGTTGGGGCGGAATAGATCTGGACAAGGAGAAGAAGTCTGGAGATAAATGTGAGAAGCGAGGGACATATGCTTTTTTGTTAAAATATTATATGTTTGCTGTGGAAGAAAACAATCCAGAATACTTAACATTGTTGTTTTAGTTAAATAAAACAATTTAAATGTCTGTCTGGTGCTGTTCTCCTCCTAATACAGCCTGGCAAGAAAATCCTCCAAATATTAATGATTAACCTGTTGAATTGGAGATTGTTCACCTCCCAATGACTTCATAAATACCTGCTTCGATTATCTTTGGTAAATGAAATAACCAAACAATCATTCATTTTCTGATATAGCTGTAAAACTCATCTGAAAAGTTTTCAAAATAAATCACTGTTTAAAAATGTACAGTGTGTACCTTCTAAAATGACACCTACTTCTATCTCTGAGTTGTGAAGAATATGTATTAAGGTTAACAACCAACAAGAATGCACTTTTATGTAGAAAACCATGATTAAATCGAATCTTCCTGATGAGTGATTTAAATCAAATCCACCCTGCCCGCTGTGTTCTTGCCCCTGGCCCCCCTCATATCCCAGGGGGGCTCAAAAATATGTTTTGCACCGGGCCCACAAAAAGTTAATCCGCCCCTGGGTCTGTCTCCTGAGTGTACGGGGCTGCCCAGGGCCCTGGTCTGATTTCCCTACAGGATTCAGATCTCAGCCACACCGGTGTCAGACAGGAGTCACTGCTGGCTCTGGCATGGGCCAATAGGATCAGCCTCTGCCTGCCTGTCCCTGGGGGATGCAGGGGCAGGACAGGGAGGCTCAGAGGGCTCCGGTTAATGGCTAAGGGAGAGGAGGAGGCGGGTGTGTGTCTCTCCCTGCTCCTGTTTTACAGTGCTGGAGTGCAGCTCCCCAGATCAGAAGCTGCTGCCTCCTCCATTTTGAGCTGGGAGCCCAGACTGCTTCTCATCCAGCAGAGTCTGAGCCTGGAAGAGACCTTCATCAAAGCCCCTTCCCTGTCCAGCCCAGGTGGGAACTTTCTCGGTGGCTGGAACCAGCCCCTGGGGCAGCCTTGGGCTCTGCTGACACCAGCCCCTGAGTTGCAGCCTGCAGGTGATGGGGAGACCTGGGGGAAAGGGCTGGGGCCAAGCAGGAAAGTGACTCTGCACAAAGGGCCCCTTTCCGGGACCTGCTGGTGAGTTTGTACCGGAGGGGGAGGGGGCTCCCCCGTGCCTGCGGGTCCCAGAGCTACTGCCCTCACACTGCCAGGTTCAAACCGATCAGTCTACTGAAGAGCAAACACCAATGTAAATGGGGCGGAATCAGTTCTCCTAGACAGAGGGAAGGGGAGAAAGGGAAGGTGATAGAAACAGAGAGTGACCAGACTGAAAGGGCAGCAGGAGCAGTAAGTGGGGCGGGAGGTTCCCAGGTCCCAGACCTGCCCGGATCCATTCCCTGCACCCCCTGGGCAGACTGACTCTCCTGGGAACAAGAGGAGGAGCTGAGAGAGGAAAAGCCAGGTCCTGTCTTTCTTGAATCATTGGGCTGCTCAGAGGGTGGGGGGATGTGCTGCCTTTGGGGACAGTGTCAGGAGGAATCCCCCAAAAGTGGCTCCTTTGATTCTGCTCTTTTTCTAGCATTCGGCTCAGGGATGCTCTTACTGGGACAGTTTAAAAGTGCTCCGGTGGGTTTAGTTCTGCTGGGAGGGGCCTGGCTTGAGAGTAATAAAGGCAGGCTCAGCAAGGCAGGATCCCAGTGTGGAGGGGCTTGGTGTGGGGGGAATCCAGGTGTGGGTTGAGAGGGTCCTGTGTGGAGCAATCTGGATGGCTCAGTGGGGGATCCATGTGAGGGGGGATCTGGATGCACAGGGGCTTGTTGGGGGGTTCTGGGTGGAACGGTAATGGGACTCTGCAGGGGGGTCTGGTGAAGGTGGTTGGGGCTCAGCAGGGGGGTCTGAGTGTGTGGGTGGGGGACAGAGCTCAGCCAGGGAGTCTGGGTGTGGGAGGCTCAATGGGGGCGTCCAGATGCTGGGGAGTGGGGCTCAGTGGGGTTGCGATCTAGGTGCATCTAGTTGGGGCTCAGTAGGGTGGGGATCCAAGTGCGGGTGGCTCCTTGGGATGGTCAAGGTGCAAGAGGAGTGGGGTTTGTCGGGGGGGGTTGGGTGCAGAGGGGCTGAAGCTCGGTGGAAGAGTCTGGGTGTGAGGGGATCTGGGTGCATGGGGGTTGGGTGGATGGGGGAGCAGCTCCCTGTACAGTCATTCCTTCCCCTGAAGCTGAGGCGCGATGGGTGCAGGAAGCGTGTGTGGGAGGGTGAATTTGCAGAGCTTCCTACACCAGGGGAGAATCCTGGGGGTGCATCTGACATGGCCGCGGGTGCTGTGCTGGGAAATAGGAAGTCCCATCTTCCCCAGCTCAGCCGGGACTAGCAGCTGAGCCCAGGGCAGGATAAGAGCCACCCTACCCGCCCCACAGTGATTTACCTCTCTGCCAGCTGCCCTGCGCACCAGAAACATACTGCTGGGGAGGGTCGCATGACCGCTGTTGTGGCTTCCCATTGCTTCCCCATCAGAAAGTAATTTTTCTGCAGGGAAGCAAAGAAATCTGCGGGGGACATAAATTCTGTGCATGCGCAATTGTGCATAATTCCCCCAGGAGTAAGGAAGAGAGCCTGGGGGGAATTGGGGTGTGAAATGGACTCAAGCCCTTTCTGTAACCTCCCCAATCTCCCCTCTCACCCTGACAGGCTGGAGAATCACATCCAGGTTTCGGTCAGATCAGCCCATATTCCCACGGGAGAGGGAAGGGAAATGGCTGTTGGAGCCAGATCAGGTAGGGGATTTTCAGGAAGCTGAAGGGAGGGTTGTTGTGGAGGGGGAGGGGCAGGACACACACAGTGTGAGGCAGGGAGGGAGGGGACAGGGTATGATAAACCCACTGGGACAGGTTCAACCTGAGTCTGATTTTCCAAACAGGCCCATTGGGGGTGGTGGGGACATTCCCCCATTTCTGAACCAGGAAACACCCCCTTGGCCGGGCTGGGAAAACTGACCAGAGTCCCAGTGCTGGAGCTTGAACCCATTAGCCAGAGGCTACTGTGAAATACAAAGGGAAGCTGTCAGGATTCCTGTCCCCAGCTCAGAGCTCTGCTTCCCATATCAACCTCTGGCTAGCAGGTGGATGGTAAATGAGAAGACCCTGCTCTCTTCCATCTGCTGGGGGGGTGGGGGGGACAAGGAGCTCTCAGTTTCTCCCCTGAAGCCACCTGGTTGCTCTGAGCAGGGTGGGGGTGGGATTCTGCTACTGTTGTCCTCCCAGAGCTTCTGAGATGTTTATTTTTTCTTCTTCCTTTCCTGTGTGACTAGTGGGATTGGAGCTGGGGCAGCAGGTGCTAAGTGGGGGACTCTTGTTATTTCAGATGCCGGTGACCTTTGAGGAGGTGGCTGTGTATTTCACCAAGGGGCAGGGGGCTCTGCTGGACCCCGGTCAGAGAGCCCTCTACAGGGATGTCATGCAGGAGAATTACGAGACTGTGACCTCGCTGGGTAAGGGATTCCTGTGCCCTCAGTTATTAGAAAGTGTAGGGCCTGCATTTCTGACTCTGGTCAGGTTCTTCCCTGCTCAGTTAGATTGGAGGGGAATGGATTCCATAATCCACAGCTGCCATGTGAGAGAGACTTGCATCTCCAAACCCCCTTCAATGGGACCAGGGTGCCAAAACCTAATGGATGTGCTAAAGCGTCCCCCTCCCCCCCAGCTTTCAAGGGGATAGAAGCTGTGTATTGTCCTGTCTGTATTGTTTCTTGGTTGCACACAGAATCCCTGGTCACCTCCCCCCTTGGGAATAACTCCAGCCATGGG
This sequence comes from Emys orbicularis, assembly GCF_028017835.1. Lineage (NCBI taxonomy): Eukaryota > Metazoa > Chordata > Testudines > Emydidae > Emys > Emys orbicularis. Next base: position 9,117,015 of record NC_088695.1, on the reverse strand, counting down.
GAGGGCTCTGAGCTTTGCAGGGATTTAACTCCAAAGCTGTGTGTGCATCAGCAAGGCCCCCAAAGTGCACAGATCCTGGGAACTGCTAGTGCGGGCGAAACAATTCTTCCCACCTCCCCAGACATCTGCCTCTCCCAAGGGGGCTCAGCTATGTTCCCATCTCTTTGGATTCCAAATTCTCTCAGCACAGCACGGGAGCAGGTTCAATTCACAGAATGCCCTTTGTGACACACACTCCCGCAATACTCCATGCACCCTGATCTGGGCTGATTTCACCCCCTGCATAGGATTTCCCATTCCCAAACCTGACCTGATCGCCCAGCTGGAATGAGGAGAAGAGCCGTGGATCCCCGAACTCCAGGCCTGCGAGGAAAGAGATACCAAGAGGTCCCTGCACAGGTGAGGACTCAGTGAAACTGACAGAGAAATGATCTGGCGAGTGAAGGAAAAAGTTGAGAAACCCAAAAATGTGCGATGAGCGAGCGCCGTTAGTTCTGCCTCGTCTCAGCCAGGGCAGGGCTGTAGTCGGCAGATATCGCTCACGGCTTTCCACCCATCCTGTTAGCTGCAGGAGTTTCCTTCCCCACTTTCCTTCCCTGTGAGTGTTTGGGTGGGAAGTAGAGGCAGAATCCAATTGCTCAGTCTTCACACCATTAGTGTGATGTGTTTTCCCTTTGAGCTATTGCTCTTTCTCCTGGAGTGTCTCTCTCTCCCAGCAGGTGATGAGAGAGTGAGTGAGAAGGAGGAGGGGAATCATCATGAGCAAGTTCCTAGGGAAGTGGCATCACAAGGGACCTTTGTGGGCAGAGCTGAAGGGAATTTATCCCAGTGCTTGGAAGAGGGAGAAGCCTGGGGAAATTGGCACAGGTCAGAGAGGCTGCTGGAAAACCACCCAAAGAAGAAAGTGGATGAATCTATTATATATGGGGAGGAGACAAGGATCCCACAGCCCAGCAGACAAATCCCCAGGAAGAGAAACCCTACCACTGTCTCCAGTGTTGGGAACAATTCATTCTGAGATCACACCTTGTTACACATCAAACAATCCATACTGGAGAGAAACCTTATAAGTTCTTGGACTGTGGGAAAAGTTTCACACACAGATCAGTCCGTAATAAACATCAGACAATCCACACAGGAGAGAAACCCTATAAGTTCTTGGACTGTGGGAAAAATTTAACACGGAGATCAGCCCTTATTACACATCAGGCAACCCACACAGGCGAGAGACCTCGTAAGTGCTTGAACTGTGGGAAAAGTTTCCCACACTGATCATCCCTTATTAGACACCAAGCGAGTCACACAGGAGAAAGACTCTATAAATGTCTCGACTGTGGGAAAAGTTTCATGCACAGATCAAACCTCATCTTACATCAGAGAATCCACACGGGCTATGAACCTCATGAATGCCTTGCTTGTGGGAAAAGCTTCAATTAGAGCTCAAACCTCACTAAACATCGGAGAACCCACAAGGGTGAGAGCAACCCTACGAATGACTTGACTGTGGGAAAAGATTCAATCTGAGCTCACACTTCAGCGATCCACACCACAGTGGGACCTTGACCGTGCGGGAAGCTTCATTTGGTGCTTCCATATAAATATAAGGAGATATACCTATCTCATAGAACTGGAAGGGACCTTGAAAGGTCATTGAGTCCAGTCCCCTGCCTTCACTAGCAGGACCAATTTTTGCCCAGTATCCCTAAATGGCCCCCTTAAGGATTGAACTCACAAGGCTAGGTTTAGCAGGCCAATGCACAAACCACTGAGCAGCTATCCCTCCCCCCAAAAGGCTCTAGGGGAATCAAATGTTAAGGGACAAGGAGGTATTTTGGAAGGAAACTAGACTTTGAAAGGTTGAGGCTGGTGGAGCTGGGAAGCAGGGTGCCGGGGCTATCAAGTGTTTGGGGATCAGGGGATAAGAGGCGAGGGAGATCACAAGGGTAGAGAGGTGCTGCCTCTCATCAGTCACCCCCTCTGCCCCTTCTCCCTGCCCCCTCTGCATTCAGACAGCACCACTCAGAGGGACTGATTCTCACAGCCTTTTGTGGGAGGCCTGAAGATCCCACCTCTGCAGCATCAGCCTCGGAGGTTCTCTCTATGGTAGGAAATGTGATCAGGATTAGCCAGCACATCTCTGTGACCCTCCACCAGATTTCCTAGTGTAAACTCACCCTGAGCATCTTATGTGTTCTGATCCCCCCCTTAGCAGAGGTATTGCTAGTCCCTGAAACGTAAGAAACATAAGAATGGCCCTACTGGGTCAGACCAATGGTCCATCTAGCCCAGTGTCCTGTCTTCCGACAGTGGCCAATGCCAGGTGGCCAGAGGGAATGAACAGAACAGGTAATCATCAAGTGATCCATCCCCTGTCCCCCCATTCCCAGCTTCTGGCAAACAGAGGCTAGGAACACCATCCCTGCACTTGATTTCCCCTGTGGGGCCAGATTGTCTCATCCCAGATAATCTCACATTACTCCAGGCCATGCTGAAAAGCATTTCATGTTGGTACATTTTCTCTCTTATGGACCAGAATTAACTAGATGCTAAAAAAGTTGGAGCGGGGACTAGTGTTCCCTCTGTTTTCCACCCACGTGCCGAATGAATTTTGTTACGTGCACCCATATGGAGGTGATGTCTGACACTTCACCTTCATATTGTGCACAACAAAATTCATGTGGAGGGGGTGGGGCTGAGAGGTTCAGAGTGTGGGAGTGGGCAGGGGCAGAGGGTTGGGTTCCGGGGGTGTGAGGGCTGCAGCTGTGTGTGGGATGCAGGAGGGTGCTTCGGGGCTACGGCAGGGAGGGAGGTGACAGAGCCAGGGCTGGGTTTGGGGAGGAGTGCCCTGCGACAGGGCCGAGCCCCTGTGGCTGGGTCCAGGTCGGGCCGCCCGGGTTCGGGCTGGGCTGCTGCGGTGGGATCCGGGCCGGACTGCCACAGCTGGGTCCGGGCTGGGTTCGGGGCTGGGCCGGGCTGCGCCACCGCGGCTGGGTCCAGGCTACGCCCTGCTGCCCCGGCCTCAGCATAGCTGGGGCCGGGGGGTCGCCCCTGCAGGTTCGGGCTGCAGCATAGTTGGGGCCGGGGGCTGCCCTGGCCGTGGTAGGTTGGGGCCGGGGGAGGGGGACCTGTGGCAGGTCCCTGGGCGGGTTCCCTGAGCACCTGTGCAGAGCTAAATAGGCTGTTGCGCAGCTGCGCAGCTTACAGGGAACTTAGCCAGTGTTCCCTCTAATTTCCCCCAGGTTCGGGCCGGGCCGCCCTGGCGTTGGCTGGCTGTGGGCCGGGCCGCCCCAGCTGGTTCCGGGCTGCACTGTGCTGCCCCGCCCTCAGCTGGGTCCAGGCCAGGCCACCTGGGTTCGTGACCGGGCCATGCCACCCGGGTTCAGGGCTGAGCCAGGCCGCTGCGGCTGGGGCCGGGCCGGGGTAGGTGCACCCCAGCGACGGCAGGTCCAGTCCACGGCATAGTTGGGACTGGGTGCCTGCCCTGGCCATGGCAGGTTGGGGGCTGGACTAGGTTGGGGCCGGGGGAGGGGCTCCCCCTCTCCCGGCCATGGCAGGTCCCCAGGTGGGTTCTCTGCACGGCGCTAAATAGGGAACTTAGCTCACCCCCCTGCCTAATTCTACCTCAGTCCCATTGCAATCACTGAGGCTAGGGGCTGAACGATTGTGGAAATGGGAGGGAATGTTATAGCTGAAATCTCACCTGTGTCTTGAAAGGTTAATGTTAATGGGAGCTGCTTCGCTCTCCTGCTCGGACATTTTATCAGGGGCTCCCAGGGACAGGAAGGAGCAAGATTGACCATTGTGGCTACCAAACCTCGCTGTCTCCTGGGACCCAGCACGGCACTGTTGGGCTTTCATCATCCTGATGCTCAAGGACGACCTGACCAAGGCTAGTCAGAGCGGGGGAACCAGTCGACATCCTCAACTCCACCAGCTTCAGCTAAATCCTGAACTTCCCCTCAGATGTGAGACTTGGGGGTCTCCTGCCACCCTTCCCCTCATGCATCATTTTCTCCTCCCCCTTCTTCTGCTCTCTCTCTCTCTCCTTTTGCCTTCTGTCTCGTGCACGTCTGGCTCAGCCAGCCAAGACAGCACCACTTTTTGCACCAGTGCTGGTAGCCTGTGACCAGAGAAGCAGCTCAAAGCAGTGCCTTAGCCAGCCCAATGCAGAAAGAGGTTTGCCATGTCTCAGAGGGGCTGATCAGCCGGCAGGCCGCGCCGGGTTTCTCCTGCAGTGAGGCTGCAAGTGAGACTGAGCCCTGGCAGCAGAGGCTGCGTTTTCTGTCTTTGCTGAGCTGTTCTCTCCCCTTTTGTGGATCGTTGTTTTCTTTTGTCTTATAGGGAGCAGGATTGGACGCCAGCCACAGCTCCAACCTGTCTCACCTAATTTATTCTCTTTTCCCCTCAAAAGCACAGTTAATACCATTCTTAAGGCACCTAAAAGACTGTGAAGCAGGGATTTCCCCCCTGTGACAACAGACTCCCTACAGTTTGTTTTTACCATGGAGGATGCCATGCTAACTGCATCCCAAATCCCACTTTTCTCTTTAATGCTGGGGCTATGAATGAGGGATTTATTAACATCTTCCCCCTGCTGGGAATGAGACATCCCCATATCAACACCACAGCTCCTTGAACAGGGAGGAAACATCTCCATTTTCAAATGTCGCTGGGAAAGTTGATCCTTGTCGGGTTTAAATCCCAACCCCCTTCAGTGGGAATGACTCAGGGCGGTCAATTTCCTCCCAAATTGAGGGAATCTGGTATCATTCAGTAATTCCAAGAGAGAAATAATCTGTGAATGTTGAGGAGAATTTATAGCCGCATTTGATAATGAGAAGAAAATGAGGAAAAATTGGCTGTCAACAGGAAAAAAGCAAAATCAGAAAGGTTTCGTATCAAGTGGGTATTTAAAGGATAAATAAGTGATCCTTATGCAGAGATTATATTAGTAATCCTTCAACAGAGAGAAAGTGATCAACATCTGAGGGAGGTGCACTAAAATTCAGTAAGTGAATTGAGGGGAAAATGTGTACCGCAATATTTGATTATTGGAGAGAAAAGGGGCAAGATTGGAGGATGTAATATCTGCCTATTAAATAATTCTATGGTAGAGCCGGGAAACTGGAGGGGATTTCTATCCACTTTACCCTCCAAATATTACAGTAAAAGCATGTTCTGAACGGTGCAAAGTCAAGCAGTCTGAGGCAGGGCCACAATCAAGGATGTCTGGGCCTTGTTAGTCCAGCCTCCTTGTGTCTGTGCCTATGATCTTTAATGACAGGATCACATACTGCAGCGCTCATTAACACAGGACCCTGCCTCATTCAGGGTATGTCTATCTACACTGCAAAAATAAAACAAAACCAAAACTCAAACAAAAGACACTGCAACAAGTCTCAGAGTGGGGGTCAGCTGACTCTGGCTGGGGAGGGGGGCAGGGAGAGGGGCTCAGGCTGTAGGGATAAAATTAGCAGAGCAGACACAGAGGCTGGAGCCTGGGGTCCGAGATCCTCCCCCCTTGCCAGGTTTCAGAGCTCCGGCTCTGCCCAGCCCCGAAGGTTCCCAGGAAGGGGTGTTGTGAAAAGTCCAGCCCTGTCCTGGAACAGTCAGAGGAATGTTAAGGTTGTTCTCCCTTTAAGGAGTCCATGTGCGACAGTTTGTTACTTTCCCCCGGAGTCATCCAACAGTTCAATTAAAACACAGCAGCTGGCTCGATCTCTTCCAGAATCCAATGAACCTTTGAAATGGATTCTTCTGAGGGTGACCTCCAGACAAAAGTCTATTTTGAGCTGTGAGCCAGGTGATAGGCCCTATGTTTTCAGGGCAGGGTCCTGCTTCATTCTCCCCAGCCAGAGCTGTGCGTGTGCTAAAATGCAAATCATTTAGTTCCTGCCCCCTCTGGTGCAATGGATGGGGTCACACCCCCTCTCTTTAGCTTGAGGGGTCTGTTTACCTGAGACGTAAATACATTCTCATCCTCTTTCCAAATCCTATGGCAGAAACTCCCAGGGTGGAATTTTTTTTTTACATTAATAATTGATGCAGCAAGCAAGCCCAGAGGTGCTGGGGCTCTGAACTGCCAGGCCCAGAGGTGCTGGGGCCATAGGCGCGGGAACTAGTGGTGCAGTGGGTGCTGCAGCACCCTCAGGTTTTAGCCAGGGCTCCGCTGCCAGCTCCCCACACCCTGTCTGCTGGCCCGCCGGCACCCCACTGCCAGCCCACCGGTGCCCGGGTCCCAGCTGCTGGCCCCCCACCCCCAGGTCCCCGCTGCTGGCTCGGGAGGGGTGGGGCAGACAGGGGTAAGGGCACCGACTTTCAGCACCCCCACTATTCAAAGTGTTCCCGCACCAGTGGCTGGGGCTCTGAACTGCCAGGCCCAGAGGTGCCGGGGCTGTGAACTGCCAGGCCCAGAGGTGCTGGCCAGGGCTCACCCCTGGGAAGCCCTGGCACAAATTAAGCCCTTGAAAAACGACATTCCTATGTCTAGGATGAGGTGTCACACAGAGTCAGTGTCCCCGAGAAATGTGTCCCCTGCTGCTAGGGCTCTGGGCAGCCTCTCTAGGACCAGAACCTCTCACTCCCATGAGGCTATTGGGGAGTCTCTGGAACAATCCCCAGTCTCCATTAGAAACGCCCCTTCTCCCCCCTCCCTGGGGTCTGGATGTATCCTTTCTGTCCAGTCACTAACAGAGTGGCTTCTATGCACGATGCCCCCTTAATGCGGGGAGAAGCTGCCTGTGCCCAGGGGAGGTGGGGCCCCCAGGAGGCAGGTTGTGGGGCAGGGGGGCTGCATGTGATTGGTTTATCGCTAGGACCCAGGAGGAGCTGGGTGGGAGCGATCGCTGGTGTCAGTCCCGGCAGCAGGAAGTGACTCGCAGCCGCTGCGGTGACTCTGGCTCCCAGGCTCCTGGCGAGATCCCCGAGCCCCGCGGCTGGTGCTGGGAGCCCGGAGCCCTGGCTGCAGCCGGGAGAGGGGAATCTCCAGCAGGGCCCTTCCCGCTGCTCCCCAGGAGCCTCTCCCAGGTCAGAGCCCCCAGCCTGGCCAGGGCCCCTTCCCGGCCCGGCCCCTGCCCCAGGGGGCACCGCTCAGAGGGAAGGTAAGAGAGACCCGCCCGCCCCCCGTCACACCCGGGCTGCAGGGGGAGGGTTTGGCCCCAGGCTGCTCCCAGCGGAGCTGGCTGCGATTCCCGCCCTGGGCCCGGGAAAGCTGCCGCCAGCTCCCGGTGTGTGCGGGGCGGGAGCAGGATCACGTTACCACCCATCTCCCCCATCCCCTGCTTTGTTTCCCTGCCCCTGGCCGCGCTGGTCTGGACGGAGGCTGCAGCTCAGGGAGATCTGAGGGGGGCAGAAAGTGGGCAGGGGCCAAACTGAATGCAGGGTGGAGGGCCCAGCTGGGGGCCGGGGAAGGAGAGGGGCCTAGGGGCACAATCAGGGCGGGGGGCAGCACAGGCGCTCGATCTAGGCTGGTGGGGTCCAGTCGCCCCCCCTGGCTTGAAGGGGTTTCCATCCTATCCAGGGTTTACAGTTTGGTTCAATGGCTCTCAGCGCCCCCCATTGTACAGATTGTTTCAGCCCCCCTGCCTGGGACTAGGAGCCGGGGATAAGAACAGGATACAGCCGGCGGGGAGTGAATCTAGGGCTGAGGGAGGCAAGCTCCATCCCCCCCCCCCCACTGTAGGGGCAGGACCCCAGCCCCTGAGCACTACCCAACTTCCCCCCCACCCACTGAGTGTGTGGCCCCAGCCTGAACCCCGGGGGCAGCCTAAGGAGAAGCCTGACCCGCTCCTCACAGGGGCCGTGCACCCCACCTCCGCAGTCAGCTGTGACTCTCAGCCGGCTTGGAAAACAGAAGATTTATTGGTTGCTGGGAACAAAGTATAGAAAAGAGCTTGTTAGCACAGAAATCAGGAGCAATCAGCAAAGTCCATCTAGGGGGGAATCCAGAGTCCTGAGCCCTGGACTCTCCCCACTGAGTCCCAAACCAGGGGACTGATCCGCTTCCAGCCCCACCTCCTCAGTGACACCCACCTGCCCCTCCTCCGTGCTTTCTCTCTTTCCCAGGAAAACAGGTCTCATGGCCTCCCCCTCTCTCTTTGTTCTCCAGCACCTTGGGCTGGCTCCTTGCAGAGGACTGGCTCCGGCCATAGCTTGCCAGGATACAGAATTTTGGCCATTCTCTATGCCCAGGAAGCCACTCTGCAGTGACACCTGCCCTCCAGAGGTCTCTACAATGATCACACACCTGTATCCCACCAGCTTGATACTTGAGTAACACATGGGGAGACTGAGGCACACACTCGGTATTCAGAGAAAACATTCAGAACATTCCCGCTTCATCACACCCCTCTGAGACCAGCCCAGGGGCACTTTCTCCAGTGGCTGGAACCCCTCTGACCATACCAGCCCCTGAGCCTGAGCCTCCAGGTGATGGAGAGACCGGGGGAAAGTGCTGGAGCTGGGCAGGGAAATGACTCTGCACAAAGGGCCCCTTTCAGGGACCAGCTGGGGAGTTTGGCCTACAAGGGGAGGGGCTCCCTGTGTCTGGGAGTCCCAGAGCTGCTGCCCTCAGTGACACAGCCGGGTTCAACCCCCATTACCAGTGTCAGTGGCTGAGCTGCCTAATGAGAGCAAAGGCCCACGACAATGGGGCAAACGCTCATTCTCCCAGGGTGAGGGAAGAAGATAAAAAGGGAGAGCGGAGAGACTTGAAGGGCAGCAGGAGCAAGACATGGGGAGGGAGGTTCCCAGCCCTGCCCAGATCCATTCCCTGCACCCCCGGGGCAGTCAGCTCTCCTGGGAACAAGGGGAGGAGCTGAGAGAGGAAAAGCCAGTTGCTCACTCTGCTGAGCACCACACTACTTAGAGAGATGGGGGAGAGCTAGAGGGGTTACAATACACTGTGGGGCAGTGCCCTAAAGTGACTCCTTTGATTCTTCTCTTTTTCCAGTGTTTGGCTCAGAGCTGCTATTCCTGGGAGGTTTAGAAGGGACTTGGTGGGTTTAGTTCTAATGGGGGGGTGGCTGTAGGGTGACCAGACGTCCCATTTTATCGGGACTGTCCCGATATTTGCTTGTTTGTCCCGCGTCCCGACCAATGTTAGGTCGGGACACTGGACAAACAAGCAAATGTTCCGGAGCCTGGAAGTGCTCGCCCCCTCCCCGCCCGTCCCATCCCGACTCCGCCCCCTCCTTCCCCAATTGGCTCCCTCCCCAAATCCCCGCCTCTTCCGCAAGCACGCCATTCCTCCTCCCTCCACAAGCACTGGAGGGAGGCCTGGGAGATGCAGGGGGAGCGCGGGGCCAGGGTGAGTGAGAGTCCGGCCTGGCCCCAAGCGCAGGCAGGACTCAGTCGGGCGGTACCTGGAGGGAGAGGAGGGGGGCGGCCCGCGGGGCCAGGCGGTGGCTGTTCTCCCCCCCCGGGCAGCGGGACTCGGGAGCAGCCACTGCTGCAGCTCCCATTGCCGCGGGGGGAGGAAGCGGCCATGGCACTCGGCGGCTGCGGCTCTGACGGCCGCAAACCCCCTGAGCCCAGGTCTGCTGCGGGGACCCAGCAGCGCGCACGCCCAGCACCTGGCCAGTCGCGTCTGGGCTGACTGCCCAGCTGGTGCAATCCCGCGGGCGGCCCCGGAGTGGGGGCAGCAGGCTCCAGCCCCCCCGTCCCGCTCGGGTCCCGCAGGGGAGCGAACGGGGCTTGGCTGCCGATGCCTCCGCCCCGGGGCCGCCGCGGGATAGCACCAGCTGGGCAGCCAGCCCAGACGTGACTGGCCAGGGGCTGGGCGCAGCGTGCGCACTGCTGGGTCCCCACAACAGGCCCGGGCTCGGGGGGTTCGGGGGCGCCAGAGCCGCAGCCGCCGAGCTTGGCCATCGGCCGCTTCCTCCCCCCGCGGCAGTGGGAGCTCCCGAGTCCCGCTGCCCGGGGGGGAGGACAGCCGCCGCCTGGCCCCACGGGCCGCCCCCCTCCTCTCCCTCCAGGTACCGCCTGACTGAGTCCTGCTTGCGCTCCGGGCCAGGCCAGACTCTCACTCACCCCGGCCCCGCGCTCCCCCTGCATCTCCGGGGCCTCCCTCCAGCGCTTATGGAGGGAGGAGGGGGGGGGTTTGCTCTGCCACCTTTTTGTTTTTGTTAACCCCCCCCACACACGCCGCCCCCCCCCCCCCACATCCCGATATTTGACCTGGGTGATCTGGTCACCCTAGGTGGCTGGCTGGGGAGGTAATGAACTAACTGGGTTTCTTCCCAGCATGGCAGAGTCATAGAAGCATAGCGTCTGTCTGCAGGGAGAGAGCCTGGGGGGAATCGGGGAGTGATATGGATTCCAGCCCCTTCTGTAACCTCCCCCATCGCCCCTCTTGCCCTGACAGGCTGAGGAATCGCGTCCACATTTCGCTCCAGATCGGCCCGTCTTCCAGGAGACAGGGAAGGGAAATGTCTGTGATGGAGCCACCTCAGGTAGGGGATTTTCAGGGAGCTTTTGGTGGTGGGGGAGGGGTATTGTAGAGGGGTTAATCACCCGGGGTGGGACAGGGTGTGATAAACCTGCTGGAACATGATTAACCTGGGCCTGATTTTCTGAACAGGCCCTTTGGTGGGTTGGGGGGAAACATTTCTCCATTTCTGAACCAGGAAACACCCCCCTGGGCAGGGCTGGGGCCTGACCCCACTGGCCAGAGGCTGCTGTGAAATACAAAGGGAAGCTGTTGGGATTCCTGTCCCTGTCCCTGGCTCAGAGCTCTGCTTCCTGCATCAGCCTGTGGCTGGCAGGCGTGTGGGAAATGAAAAGAACCTGCCCATCTCTCTTTGCTGGGGGGGGACAAGGAGCTCTCACCTTCTCCCCACCCCATGAAGACTCCTGGTGCTCTGAGCAGGGTGCGGGGAGGATTCTGCTTCTCTGTCCCTCCTCCCCCATGACTAGCGGGATTGTGGCTGGGGCAGCAGGCGCTGAGTGGGGGACTCTTGTTGTTTCAGATGCCGGTGACCTTCGAGGATGTGGCTGTATATTTCACCCAGGGGCAGGGGGCTCTGCTGGACCCCGCTCAGAGAGCCCTCTACAGGGACGTCATGTGGGAGAACTACGAGACGGTGACCTCGCTGGGTAAGGGATTCCTGGCCCCTTGGTTATTGGAAGCTGGGGGAGTCTCAGTGTCTCACACCGGTCAGGTTCTTCCCTCATCACTCTCCAATGAGACCAGGGTGTCAAAACCTAAGGCATATACTAAATCATCCCCACCCGACCCCCCTAGTTTGCGAGGTGGGGAAGCCGTGTATTGTCCTGTCTGTGCTGTTTCTCGGTCGCTCACAGAATCCCTCTTCTCCCTCCTCCTTGGGAACAGCTCCAGCCATGTGGAGGGCTCTGAGCTCCACAGGTTTAGAAATAGGCAGGGGTTTAACACTAGAGCTGGGTGTGCATCACAATTCCCCTCACCTCCCCAGATGTCTGCCTCCCCCGAGGGGGCTCAGTGACCATGTTCCCGTCCTCTTAGATTCCACATTCCCCAGCACAGCACAGGGACAGGTTCCGCTCACGGAATGTCCTTTCTGAGAGACGCTCTCTCAATCCTCCACACACCCTGATCTGGTCTGATGTCACCCCTGCACAGGATTCCCCCTTCCCAAACCTGACCTGATCACCCGGATGGAACAAGGGGAAGAGCCATGGGTGCCCAATCTCCAGGCCTGCGAGGAAAGAGAGATCCCGAGAGGCGCCCACACAGGTGAGGACTGACACAGAAACCATCTGGGGAATGAAGAAAAAAGGTGAGAATCCCCAAAATGTGGTATCAATAAGTGCCCGCAGTTCCTTCCTCATCTCACCCAGGGCAGGGGTGCAATCAGCAGATATGACTGACATCGCTTTCCACCTGTCCTGTTACCTGCAGGAGTTTCCTTCCCAACTTTCCTTCTCTGTAAAAGTTTGGGTGGGAAGTGGAAGCAGAATCCAATTGCTCTGTCTGTGCAGCTTTAGTATGGTGGGTTTTCCCTCGGTGCTATTCCTCTTGGTTTCTCCTCAGCACAATGACGCCTGTCTGGATTCTCTCTCTCCCAGCAGGTGATGAGAGAGTGAGTGAGAACGAGGAGGGGAATCAACAGCAGGAAGTTCCTGGGCACGGGGAATTAAAGGGGACCTCTGTGGGAAGACCCCATAAGTGCTTAGACTGTGGAAAAAGGTTCATACGGAAGTCACACCTTGTTTTACATCAGCGAATCCACACAGGAGAGAGACCCCACAAGTGCTTAATCTGTGGGAAAGGTTTCATACAGAGGTCAGACCTTGTTAAACATCAAGCAGTCCACACTGGAAAGAGACCCCATAAGTGCTTAGACTGTGGAAAAAGTTTCATACAAAGGTCAACCCTACTTAATCATCAGGCAGTCCACACTGGAGAGAGACCTCATAAGTGCTTAGACTGTGGAAAAAGTTTCATAGAGAGGTCAACCCTACTTAATCATCAGGCAATCCACACTGGAGAGAGACCTCATAAGTGCTTAGACTGTGGAAAAAGTTTCATACAGAGGTCACACCTTGTTGTACATCAGGCAATCCACACAAGAGAGAGACCCCACAAGTGCTTAGACTGTGGAAAAAGTTTCATACGGAGATCACACCTTGTTTTACATCAGCGAATCCACACAGGAGAGAGACCCCATAAGTGCTTAATCTGTGGGAAAGGTTTCATACAGAGGTCAGACCTTGTTAAACATCAAGCAGTCCACACTGGAAAGAGACCCCATAAGTGCTTAGACTGTGGAAAAAGTTTCATAAAGAGGTCACACCTTGTTGTACATCAGGCAATCCACACAAGAGAGAGACCCCACAAGTGCTTAGACTGTGGAAAAAGTTTCATACAGAGGTCACACCTTGTTGTACATCAGGCAATCCACACAGGAGAGAGACCCCACAAGTGCTTAGACTGTGGAAAAAGTTTCATACAGAGGTCACACCTTGTTGTACATCAGGCAATCCACACTGGAGAGAGACCCCATAAGTGCTTAGACTGTGAGAAAAGTTTCATACGGAGGTCAACCCTACTTAATCATCAGGCAATCCACACTGGTGAGAGACCCCATAAGTGCTTAATCTGTGGGAAAGGTTTCATACAGAGGTCAGACCTTGTTAAACATCAAGCAGTCCACACTGGAAAGAGTCCCCATAAGTGCTTAGACTGTGGAAAAAGTTTCATACGAAGGTCAACCCTACTTAATCATCAGGCAATCCACACTGGTGAGAGACCTCATAAGTGCTTAATGTGTGGGAAAAGTTTCAAACGGAGGTCAGACCTTCTTATACATCAAGCAGTCCACACTGGAGACCGACCTCATAAGTGCTTAGACTGTGGAAAAAGTTTCACACAGAGGTCACACCTTGTTAGACATCAGGCAATCCATACAAGAGAGAGAGCATAAGACAATAAAACTCTGGGAAAGGTTTCAGAAACAGATCAGCCCTTCTAAACATGAGGCAATCCACACACAGGAGAGAGATCCCACAAGTGCTTAGACTGTGGAAAAAGTTTCATACGGAGGTCAACCCTACTTGATCATCAGGCAATCCACACTGGAGAGAGACCCCATAAGTGCTTAATCTGTGGGAAAATTTTCATATGGAGGTTAGACCTTGTTAAACATCAAGCAGTGCACACAGGAGAGAAATCCCATAAATGTTTGGACTGTGGGAAAAGATTCACACAAAGATCAAATCTTATGGCACATCAGGCAATCCACACAGGAGAGAGACCCCACAAATGGTTAGACTGTGGAAAAGGTTTCAAACAGAGGTCAAACCTTCTTATACATCAGGCAATCCACACCGGAGAGAGACCCCATAAGTGCTTAATCTGTGGGAAAGGTTTCATACAGAGGTCTGACCTTGTTAAACATCAAGCAGTCCACACTGGAAAGAGACCCCATAAGTGCTTAGACTGTGGAAAAAGTTTCATACGAAGGTCAACCCTACTTAATCATCAGGCAGTCCACACTGGAGAGAGACCTCATAAGTGCTTAGACTGTGGAAAAAGTTTCATAGAGAGGTCAACCCTACTTAATCATCAGGCAATCCACACTGGAGAGAGACCTCATAAGTGCTTAGACTGTGGAAAAAGTTTCATAGAGAGGTCACACCTTGTTGTACATCAGGCAATCCACATAGGAGAGAGACCCCACAAGTGCTTAGACTCTGGAAAAAGTTTCATACAGAGGTCACACCTTGTTGTACATCAGGCAATCCACACAGGAGAGAGACCCCACAAGTGCTTAGATTGTGGAAAAAGTTTCATACAGAGGTCACACCTTGTTGTACATCAGGCAATCCACACTGGAGAGAGACCCCATAACTGCTTACTGTGAGAAAAGTTTCATACGGAGGTCAACCCTACTTAATCATCAGGCAATCCACACTGGTGAGAGACCCCATAAGTGCTTAATCTGTGGGAAAGGTTTCATACAGAGGTCAGGCCTTGTTAAACATCAAGCAGTCCACACTGGAGACCGACCTCATAAGTGCTTAGACTGTGGAAAAAGTTTCACACAGAGGTCACACCTTGTTAGACATCATCAATCCATACAAGAGAGAGACCATATGACAATAAAACTCTGAGAAAGGTTTCAGAAACAGATCAGCCCTTCTAAACATGAGGCAATCCACACACAGGAGAGAGACCCCACAAGTGCTTAGACTGTGGAAAAAGTTTCATACAGAGGTCACACCTTGTTGTACATCAGGCAATCCACACTGGGGAGAGACCCCATAAGTGCTTAGACTGTGAGAAAAGTTTCATACGGAGGTCAACCCTACTTGATCATCAGGCAATCCACACTGGAGAGAGACCCCATAAGTGCTTAATCTGTGGGAAAATTTTCATATGGAGGTTAGACCTTGTTAAACATCAAGCAGTCCACACAGGAGAGAAATCCCATAAATGTTTGGACTGTGGGAAAAGATTCACACAAAGATCAAATCTTATGGCACATCAGGCCATCCACACCGGAGAGAGACCCCATCAGTGTTTAGACTGTGGAAAAAGTTTCATTTACAGGTCACACCTTGTTGAACATCAGCTAATCCACACAGGAGAGAGATCCCATAAGTGCTTAGGCTGTAGTGAAAGTTTTATATAGAGCTCAGCCCATGTTTTACATCAGAGAATCCACACAGGAGACCCCATAAGTGCTTGGACTATGGAGAATGTTTCATACTGTGGTCAAGGCTCCTTAATTATCAGGCAATCCACAAAAGAGGGAGACTCCATAAGTGCTTGGACCATGGGAAAGGTTTCAGAAACACCTCAGCCCTTCAGAACATCAGCCAATCCACACTGGAGAGAGATCCCATAACTGCTTAGACTGTGAGAAAAGTTTCATACAGCGGTCAGACCTTGTTAAACATCAGGCTATCCACACTGAAGAGAGACCCCATGAGTGCTTAGATTGTGGGAAACATTTCAGAAACTGATCAGTCCTTGTTTTACATCAGAGAATCCACAAGACTCCATAAATGCTTGGACTGAGCAAAAGTTGTACACAGAGATCACACCTCATTAAACATGGGAGAATTCACACATGATCTAAACTTCTGTGGCACCTGGCCCGAAAGAGTTAAGAACCTTGCAGGCTAATTGACCCAGCTTCAACCTTTAGAGACATGTTAGAAAAGTGTGTAAATGGTATTTGGGGCCATTCCAATTAATATAGACTAGAACTTTGAAATGTAACCTGGTATTGTTAAGAAATTGGAAGAAGATAGTAGTGCTGTTGATTAATGGCAATTAATTCATCGTAGTTAGAAAAATTAATCTCGACTAATCACATTGTTAAACAATAGAATAGCATTTGAAATTTGTTAAATGTTTTTGGATGTTTTTCTGCGTTTTCATATATATTGATTTCTATCACAACAAAGAATAGTGTACAGTGCTTACTTTATATTATTTTTTATTACAAATATTTGTACGGTATACATTCAAAACAAAAATAGTATTTTTCAATTCACCTCATACAGGTACTGTAGTGCAATCTCTTTATCAGGAAAGTAACTTAGAAACACAGATTATTTTAATTATATAAGTGCACTCAAAAATAAAGCAATTAAAAACTTTAGAGCCTAGAAGTCCACTCAGTGCTACTTCTTTTTCTGCCAATCGCTAAGACAAACAAGTTTGTTTACATTTACGAGATATAATGCTGCCTGCTTCTAATTTATGATGTCACCTGAAAGTGTGAGAAGGTGTTCGCATGGTATGTTTGTATCTGGCAATCCAGGTATTTATGTGCAAGATATGCTAAACGTGCATATGTCCCTTCATGCTTCGGCCACCATTCCAGTGGACATGCTTCCATGCTGATGATGCTCATTTAAAAAAAATAATGCATTAATTAAATTTGTGACTGAACTCTTTGGAGGAGAATTGTATGTCCCCTGCTCTGTTTTACACACATTCTGCCAAATATTTCATAATATAGAAGTCACGGAGAATGATCTAGCACATGTTCATTTTAAGGACACTTTTACTGCAGATTTGACAAAATGTAAAGAAAGTAACAATCAGAGATTTCTAAAGATAGCTACAGCACTTGGCCCAAGGTTTAAGAATCTGAAGTACCTTCCAAAATCTGAGAGGGACGAGGTGTGGAGCATGCTTTCAGAAGTCTTAAAAGAGGAACATGCTGATTGGGAAACTACAGAACCCGAACCACCAAAATAGAAAATCAACCTTCTGCTGATGGCATCTGACTCTGTTGATGAAAATGAACACGTGTCGGTCCGCTCTGCTTTGGATCGTTATCGATTAAAACCTGTCATTAGCATGGATGCGTGTCCTCTGGAATGGTGGTTGAAGGAGGAAGGGACCTATGACTCTTTAGCGCTTCTGGCACATAAATACCTTGCGATGCCGGCTGCAATAGAGCCACGTGAATGCCTGTTCTCACTTTCAGGTGACCTTGTAAAAAAGCAGTGGGCAGCATTATCTCCTGCAAATTGTAACCAAACTTGTTTTTCTGAGTGATTGGCTGAACTAGAAGTAGGACTGAGTGGAGTTGTAGGCTCTCAAGTTTTACATTGTTTTATTTTTCAATGCAGGTATTTTTTGTACATAATTCTACATTTGTAAGTTAAACTTTCATAATAAAGAGATTGCACTACAGTACTTGCAGTTGGTGAATTGAAAAACACTATTTCTTTTGTTTTTTACATTGCAAGTATTTGTAATAAAAAATATAAAGTGCTCACTGTACACTTTGTATTCTGTAAAAACAACGAGGAGTCCTTGTGGCACCTTAGAGACTAACTTCATCAGATGCATGGAGTGTATTCTGTGTTGCAATTGAAATCAATATATTTGAAAATGTATAAAACATCCAAAATATTTAAATAAATGGTATTCTATTATTGTTTAACAGCGCGATTAATCAGGATGAATTTTTTTAATCGCTTGACAGCCCTAGAAGATAGTAATTGTAGTAGTCTATGTTTACCTGTATCTTGTTACAGATTAACAGTGTAACCAAAGGGTTCCTGTCTAGGACTGTATTTTGTTAATTCAGAAGTCAAAAGGAAATATTAACATTTAGATTAAACTTGGGTGTAATAATGTCATTGTATATATCTCTCTCTTTAAAGTTTGTGGTAAACGGTCTATGAACGGCTTTATGGATAATTACCTTATGTTAATCCATGTAGTTTTATTACCTGTGATGTTTGAGAAACAGGAGGTTACTTCCAAAACCTACTGTTCATCCAAGGACTGACTGCTGTTGAGAGGCTTCAAAAATGTCTATAAAAACTCTTGGGACCTGATACATTTATCTTAGTTCTTCTTCAGTTTTATTCAGGGGGAGTTTGAGTTGTAAGACTGAGATCTCCAGTCCCTTCTGGACTGCCCTGATATTGAACATTTGGACATTGGACTAGAACGTGATGAAATGATACTGAAAAGGACTCTCTTCAATTCTAACGTGCCATCTCTATGGTGAAACTGACCTAAGGACTCTATTCGCGTTTGTATGTCTAGTGATCTTTTAGCCAATACTGTCTTTTCTTTTAATAAATGGTAGTTTCGTTAACAAGAATTGGCTGTAAGCGGGTATTTGGGTAAGAACTGAAGTATCATTAACTTGGGTAATGTGTCTGCTCCTTTGGGATTGGTAGAATTCTTTATATGAGGAAGATTGTCCATCAGAATCTCAGAGGACATTTCCCCACATCAGGTATCATTAAAGACTTGCCTCTGTTGCCACTCTGTCAAATCAGTTATTTTGTTGCAGCATCTCCCATACCATGAAGGCTTTACAGAGCTGAATGATGCATCATGCCTGTGCCAGGGAACTTTCAGTGAAATTAGCCTGTAATTAAAATTCAAAGTTATTACCCATTAAACGTGACAGCAATTCCCTACCTTGTACTCCTGGGCAGCCTCCTCTATAGGAACCACCGTGTGAGCGCGGTGAGCCCGGGACAGATGGCAAACCAGACAGATCAAAGTTTGATCCTTTTCACAGAAGTTTCGGAGCCTCCTGGTGCTCCCCACACACCCCGTCCCCTCCTGCTCCTTTTGCTGCCTGGAAACTCAGCCGCTTGGCGATTTCTACCATGTTTGCCAGCTGCCTGTTCGGCCTGACGTTTCTCTGTTGCACAGTTTCTGAGGCCAGGAGACGTCTGTATCGGATCCCTCCCAGCACTGGCTGACGTGCCTGCACTGCAGAGTGACAGCGTCTGTGAAATACTGCAGCCAAATGGGACATGGAGCTTCCTCCTGGAGACGTTCCAGGGGGTTCTCTGCGGCCATGGCTCCCTCTGGACCATTCAGTGGAAAATGTACCACTAGGGCTCTGCTCCTGCAATCAGAGGCATCCTCCTGTGAGGATGAGCCTGCAGGAGCAGGAGCTGTGTGTCTAAGGTGGGATAGTCAGGCTTGGTAGAATTCATTTTTATATATATATAAAATTTTGACAGATGTTTATTTTTAAGCAATTTTATATTTATTGATTGAAACTTTCACAGTTGCAGAAAAATCTGGGCTTTAAGCATTTCCTTCCAATTGTTATCAATTTAAATGTTCACAGTGGTGGGAGATTTAGGGCGGGATCAGACAATATTTGGGTCAGACAATAACTAATGACAGTAGAGAGAGATTCAAAAAGTTAAAGCTTCATACCCATTAAAATAGAGATTTTCAACATCACATGTCAAAATATGCAAAGGAAATATTCTTAAATCAATGACTAATACGTTCTCAGGGAGCATTTTTCTCCTTGGCCTATTGGTAAATTTCAGTTATTAGCAGTGGGAGTATTTTTTCCTGGTTTGTGTGCGTACAGTGAAATCAACATTTACAGACATCAACCGATAAAGTCTAATCCTTCCAAGTCCAATGATATGAAATTCACAGGACAAAACCTAGGTTAAGCTGATATCAATGTTTCAAAGGCCTGATTCCATGCTATTTCAGGGCAATGGGGTGAGTCTCAGGGTTTCCCCCCTTCCCCATCACCGTCACCCTGAACTCTCCACACAGCAGCCTCTGTTGAAGTGATGGAGAGTTTTATCCTGTTCCCGTTCTATGCCTTCACCTCCCAAGGTGTCAGTTACCATCGTTACCAGGGCCGGCTTTAGGCCGATTCGGCTGAATCAGGCCCCGCGCCTAAAAGGGACCCGCAGCTGTCTACCACTCCCCCAGCTCACTTCCCCCTCCTCCCCTCCCCTGAACGCTCCGCCCCCCTGCTCCTCCCCCTCCCCTGCTTCCCACGAATCAGATGTTCGTGGGAAGTCTGAAAACAAGCAGGGGCAGGCGGGCAGCAGCAGGTAAGCTGGGGTGGAGGGGGACGCGAGGAGGAGGGCTCCGGGGAGGCGCGGCGTGGCCCAGTCCGGCCCTGGCCGAGCGGCTCTCTCTGGCCCCAGCCCGGCCAAGCGGCTCCGGCCCCGGCACCAGCGGCTCCGGCCCGGGCCCCGGGGCACCAGTCCCGGTTCCAGCCGAGCACGCTGGCCCCGGTTCTGGCCGAGCGCGCCGGCCGAGCACCCCCGGCCCCGGTGGCTCCGGCCCCGGTGGCTCCGGCCCGGCTCGCGCCCTGGGGCCCCAGCCCTGGCCGAGCAGCACCGGCCGAGCATCCCCGGCCCTGGTGGCTCTGGCCCCAGCAGCTCCCGCGTGGCTCGGGCCCCAGGGAGCCGGCCCGGCTCAGGACCCGGGACGCCGACCCCGGTTCTGGCCGAGCGCACCGGCCGAGCGCCGGCCCCGGCCCCAGCGGCACCGGCACCGGCCCCAGGGGCCCCGGCCCGGCTCGGCTCGGGCCCATGGCACTGGCCCCGGTTCCAGCCGAGCGCGCCGGCCGCACCCACGGCCCCGGCGGCTCTGGCCCCAGTGGCTCCGGCCCGGCTCGGGCCCCGGGGCCCCAGCCCTGGCCGAGCAGCGCCGGCCGAGCATCCCCGGCGGCTCCGGCCCCGGCCCTGGCGGCTCCGGCCCGGCTCGGGCCCCGGGGAGCCGGCCCTGGTTCCGGCCGAGCGTGCCGGCCCCGGCCCCAGTGGCTCTGGCCTGGTGGTCGGGGACGGGTGGCAAGCGAGCTCCCTTCCACCCGCGCTTCAAGCCATTCGGTGGAGCGCGGGTCCGCTGCTCTATCTCGGCGTTTACCTTTCCGCCACGCATCCTTCTCCGCCGGAAAACTGGCAGGATTTAGAGGTCAGGGTGGGTGAGTGGCTGCGGAGATTGACAGGACTGCTCCAGTGTGTCTCCCTGCGAGGGAGGGCGCTGGTGCTGAACCAGCTCGTCCTGTCCATGCTCTGGCACCGGCTCAACACCCTGAGCCCGGCCCCGGGGATCCTGGCCAGTCTCCAGAGGACGGCCCTGGAGTTTTTCTGGCCAGGACTGCACTGGGTCTCTGCAGGGGTCCTGAGTCTTCCCCTGGAGGAGAGAGGACAGGGCCTGGTCTGCCTTCGTAGCCAGGTCCATGTCTTCTGCCTCCAGGCCCTGCAGAGGCTCCTTTATGGTGCAGGTAGTCCGGCGTGGAGCACGTTAGCGCACGCCTTCCTCCGTCGCCTCCGATACGACCGGCAGCTCCTTTTTCTTCACCTGAGAGGTCTTCCGCGAGACCTCTCGGAGCTGCCGGTCTTCTACCAGGACCTCCTCTGGACCTGGAAACTTTTTTCGGTGACCAGGTCCGTTGTGGCCACCGAGGGCGCGGACCTCCTCGCGGAGCCCCTGCTACACAACCCCGATCTCCGTGTGCAGATGGCGGAGTCTCCCTCGGTGCGCCGGAGGTTGGTCCTGGCAGAAACCACCAGGGTCGGAGACCTCCTGGACTACGCCAGGGGGGACTGGGTGGATCCCCGTGAGCTCGGCCGGCGCATGGGGCTCTCCACCCTTTCGACCCCCCTGCGTGTACTCCAGGAGGTGGGCGCTGCCTTGTCACCCCCTTCTCTCAGCTTCCTGTGGCGGGCCCTGCGAGAGGGCGCTCCCCGCCCACCCCTCACCCCGGGCCCTCCAGACCTTTTTATCGGGCCCCTGTTCCGCGAGCCCCCCCGGCTTCCCTGCTCCCATACTCTGAGCCGGCTGCACGCCCTGCAGCCGGTCCGGTTCCGAACTGCGCCCAGAGACCACCTGTACACGCTCGTGCTCCACACGCTGCATCTCCTCACCCTCGCGTCCCGCCCTGACACCAAATGGCGGGACTACTTACTGCCTGTGGAGGGTGAGGAGCCCCGGTGGGCCAGCCTTTATTCTACCTTAGTCCCAAGGCCTGCCGGGGACATCGGTTGGTGGCTCCTTCACGGAGCCGTGAGCACGGGCGTGTACCTGGCGCGGTTCACCCCTATTCCCGAGGCCTGCCCCTTCTGCGGTGTGAGGGAGACCCTGGCGCACGCCTACCTCGAGTGCGCCAGGTTGCAGCCCCTGTTCCGGTTCCTCCAGAACCTCTTGATGAGTTCTGGCTGCACTTTTCCCCACACCTGTTCATTTACACACACCCTATCTGTGGCCCCACAAAGTCGCGAGACCTCCTCGTCAACCTCCTCCTGGCTTTAGCCAAACTCACCATCTACAATACCAGGGAGAGGATGTTGGACGAGGGGGTGCTCTGCGACTGTGGGGCCTATTTCCGTACCTCCCTGGTCTCACATCTCCGGGCAGAGTTCCACTGGGCAGTGTCCGCTGGCTCCCTTGACACCTTTGAGGAGCAGTGGGCGCTGTCCGGGGTTCTCTGCTCGGTGTCCCCATCCGGCACCCTGATTTTGAACCTTTGACCATCACTCCACTCCCTGTTTTTTCATTAGTTGTCCCAAGAGATTAGTTGATTCCTGGGTCCAGTGGTCCCTCCCTCTAGGCTGGGGGAGGGGCCTTTAGAACTGGGAAACACCTCCCAGTTGTTTCCAATAAGGCTCCGGCCCGGCCCCAAGCCCCGCGACCCCGACCGGAGCTCCGGCTGGAACGCAGCCCGATTCCTGGGGGAGGGGCTTGCAGGAATCGGGCTCCGCTCTTGCTAAAGCCGGCCCTGACCGTTACCCTCTCTCTTCACACTTAGGAATCACAGGTTTGATGTCTATGATCTTAAGTCAGACTCCAGAGGGCTGGAGAAGGAAGTGTTACAGATCTGGGAGTGGGCGGGGAAATCCCATTGAACCTAAAGCATAGTTTGACCTTTCAGATCTTGTAGTCTTGTTTGCATCTATTGGTGAAATTGCTTCCCGGCTTTTTCTAGGCTAGTCCAGATCATTTGTAGATGGGAAGATTTGTGTTTCTTTCTCTTTCTTTTAATATAATGATGCTAAAACTTTTTCAACTAATACAACCAAATAATGAGGCAAGAAGTGAACCTGGTTTAGCCACTACAAAAGAAAATGGGTAAATTTATTTTCCTGATTTTGAGTCTTAAATGATTCACTGAGATTTCATTTTATGAACATGAAAGTGTTTTATAGGCCACTCTGGATTGTGGGTTTTTCTCTCTTCGTGAAGGCCATTTGGTCACATACGTTGATATTTAATTTGACAGGATTTATTGAGAACTTCACGAGACAAATGATCATTTGCCAGAATAGTCCTTTTTTAGATTTTGTTATTTTAATCTTTATCTAACATCTTTGTCATGAGATTTTTTTCTGTGGTTTGAACAATGACAGTGATCAGTATCTCTCAGCACAACCACTGATGGTGCGAGCTAGATTCACAGTGCGAGAGATGGAGGAATGAAGTTACTGCCTGATCCCTGCAGTGATGTGAGGTACCGTTTGAAGGGGAGAAAGAGGGGGTGGGGGAACAGAGCTGGGAAACTGCTGGGTTTGCTCCTCAAAGCCAGGCAACTGAGGCTGAGAACTGAGTACTCACTGCATTAGAGCCAGATCGCGACTAGACTTGGCTTGTGAGTGTCGTATGAAGCTGCTCCTGAAATCTAAAGGACCATGAACGACACCCAAAAAAATAATAGAGGGAGGGGACAGCATCTCCCTATTGCTGAGATGCCGAGGTTGGGCTCAGGCAAGAAAGGAGCCGGGGATGTCAACAGACCTGGGCAGCCTGGAAGCCAGGCCGACCCCCATCATTGAGGCCAGAGGGAAATGAGGAACCTGAAAGCCCAGCTGATCACCCCCTCCCCATCTACCGCAGTGTCCTGTGTTGTGATGTCAGAAAATCTCTTTGCCCCACTCACCCCACACTGATCCCTCTTGTGACTAACCCCCTGTGCCCCATGTTCCCCACTTGCTTATGGTTCTGATATATAGTGTACAAAGTGTGCCTGGTGAGGGATCATTGGAAAACTCATGATCTGCTGAATATTATGCCATCAAAATGTATGTAACACCAGTGAATGTAGAATGATGAGATTTTACTGTATGTTTGTTACTAGGGTGACCATAGTCCAGGTGCCCAAAAAGAGGACACCAATGAGGGATGGGAGCCTGGGGGGAGGGTACAGTTGTGGGTGCTGGAGGGTGGTGCGGGGTGGTACTCACGAGGTGAGATCAGTGTCGGTTACCTTTTCCCACCCCAGCCCTGCTCCAATTCCACACCTTTCCCCCAGGTCCCCACCCGCCCTGCCTCTTCTCCACCTCCTCCCCTGAGCACACCTCCCGGAAAGTCCTAAATGCCACCTGCTAGGCAGCGAGGGGCGGGATGCGGAGGAGCTGGGATGTGGCGCGCTGGGGTGGGGAGAAGGAGACGAGGAGAGGGGGGCTTGGCTGCCGGTGGGTGCGGAGCACCTGATAATTTTCCCCTGTGGGTTCTCCAGCCCCAGAGCACCCATGGAGTTGGCGCCTATGGCTCCCTCCCAGGAGCCTAGATGCCCCACAGGCTCTTGGTGGGCTGCCCCCCCATCACTCCCTCTTCTCCATAAAGAGCAGGGGAAGCCACCTGGGGCTTTTCACCTCCCCGTTCCCTGCTGGGAGTGTGGGAAAGCCACCTGGGGCTCCCCCCTCCATCATTCCCCTCCCAGGTTGACACCAGACCATTGATAACTACTCTGAGTTCAGTCTTTCAACCAGTTGTGCACCCACCTTATAGTAATTTCATCTAGACCAACAAATTCCTCCCTGCTGGTCAGAACTGAGTCTAACCCGGCTTTCCCATGGTTACTTCCCCCACCATAAGAAAGCAGAAGTTGTCCCCGACATATTCCCAGCACTTATTGCACATTGGGTGCTGATGATGGGGTGGCCAAGTGCCTGGTTTTTGACCAGAAAGTCCAGTCAAAAAGGGAACCTGACATTGTCCGGTCAGATCTACTGACCGGACACCCAAAGTCTAGTTACTGCAGGCAGGGAGGCACTGGGTCATCACCCACACCAGCCCCTACTCAGCCAGGGCTGCCTCCTACCTGCATTTGGGCAGCTGCATCTCCCAGCCCCGGCTCCACAGGCAAGTCCCTCCTGACCTGGGCAGGGAAGGAGGAAGAGGAGTGGATGAGGGAGGAGCCTTGGGGGAAGAGGCGGGGCAGGTGTGGGGACTCGGGGGAAGAGGCGGGGCAGGGGAGGTTCTGGCACTCCTGCTGGAGTGTCTGGATTTTTTAAATTACCAAATTGGGAACCAATGTAGCTAGCTGAGAGGCTGTGAGAAATATTAACAAACAAACAAATATCACTTTCACAGCAGCAGACTTATTAGCTAGCAATAAATAAATTACAATGATTTTGATGTGTATCTGGGTAAGGGGACTGTTGGCCCCTTACTGAAACTTAGTGGCGTTTTTTGGTTTGCCCTCTCACAGTACCAAAAGCCAGGGGAAGGGTCAATGAGAAATCAAGGCCCTGAAACTAGTCCCCAGGGCCAATGGGGAGAGGCTAATGCTCTAGGTCAGCCTTGTTGACAGGACAGGTAGGCAGGCCAATGAGAGAGTCAGGAGCCCATCCTCTGTGTGAGCTGGAGCTGCCTGCCAGAGAAGGGCAGAGCTAAGGGGAAAGCAGCAGCCTGAGCTGGGCTGGAGGCAGAGCAGCAGCAGCGCTGAGGCAGAGGGGAACTGGAGCTGGGGCTAGAGCAGTCCGGAGCTGGGTGCGGTGAGCAGCTGGGGAGAGTGAGGGGGACCCTGGGCAGAGGGCCCAGCGCAGGGAGACGCCCCCAGCCAAGGGGCCTTGAAGGCCAGACTTGGAGGGGGAGCATAACCCTGACAGGAGGAGACTGACGCTGGGAAGAAGGGTCCTGCCACCTAGAGTCTGAAGGCATGTGGCCACCGTCAGTGCATATGTCTGACCTGCAGCATCCCTGCAGCACAGCCAGGGCCTGGGCAGGAGGCTTGGGACATGTGAGGAACAGTCTGTGAACTGCCCTGACATCTCAGAGACGCTGTTTGTGGTTCCCCCCGTGCCCACAGAGCGAGGTGATGTGTTTTCCTTTCACCTTTCCCATTTTTTTCTGTATTTTTTTTTAGTACTTGTTGTTTAATGAATTGTATTTGTTCTGAACTCTATGCAATGGTCAATGAAGATGTCAGGGAAGCGGCCAGAGTGAAGAGAGTACCCCGCAGTGGGGACACTCTCACCCCTGTCTTGAGTGATTATAACAATATTGGGGGTGAAGCCCCCTCAGGAATCCTTGGCCCAGCCTTGTCAGGGTTATGGGGACCAGAGTGGAAGGGGAGTCCTCGAGGTCCGACAGGCCCCTGGGTGAAGGGAGTGGGAGCGAGGACTTAGGTCCTTCTGCTATTCGATTCCACCTGGGGTGGGGTGTAAAAGCCAGGAAAGTTCCCCACAATAGTGGGACCATTCCCCCGCTTACCTCTCTGCAGGGGTCAGCACCACCATGTTACACAATGGACACTTGACAAAATTACTAGACTTAGTGATGGACATTGGAGGGGGCTCCGGGCTGAGGCAGGGGCTTGGGTGTGGGAGGGTGTACAGGCTGTGGGTGCAGGTTCTGGGGTGGGGCCAGAAATGAGGGGTTCAGGGTGCGGGATGGGGCTCTGGGCTGGAGCAGGGGGTTGGGATGTGGGGGGGTGAGGGCTCTGGCTGGGGGTTCAGGCTGTGGTGTGGAGCTGGGGATCAGGAGTTTGGGGTGCAGGAGGGTGCTCCAGGCTGGGACCAAGGGGTTTGAAGGGCAGGAGGGGGATCAGGGCTGGGGCAAGAGTGTGGGGCCCGGGAAGCGTGTTCAGTCTCCCTGCAGCACTTTCCTCAAGCAGCTCCCGGAAGCAGCGGCATGTCCCCCCTCTGGCTCCTACTCGTGCTGCCCCATGCGCAGGGCTCAGAGCCGCGGAGCCAGTGCTTGGGGAGGGGGAACGGAGGCAGCGCGCAGAGCTGCCTGGCTGCGCCTCCGCCAGCAACAGCAGGGCCGGGGAGCTGCTTGCGGGGAGCGGCCCCCATGGAACTCAACATTTTTACTGTGGACACTTGTGTCTGTGGACAGACACGTTGCCGGTCACTGCCTATGTGCACATCTCCTGGTTTTTGCTAAAGTTAATTAAGTATTTTAGGAAACAGTGTCTGAGCGGCCACCAGCGAGAGTTCCTGGCCGCACTCTGAGGTCACCAAAAATTTGGTCGTGAGAACCCATGATGGTCCCTGCTGACCTTAGAGCCTGTGAGTGGAACAGGAGCCGGACACAGAGATGCTGCAGCGCGATGGGTTGATCGCTAGGACCCAGGAGCAGCTGGGAGGCGGCTCTGGGGGGAGCAATCGCTGGGGTCCGTCCCGGCAGCAGGAAATGACTCGCAGCCGCTGCGGTGACTCTGGCTCCCAGCGAGATCCCCGAGCCCCGGCGGCTGGTGCTGGGAGCCCGGAGCCCTGGCTGCAGCCGGGAGAGGGGAACCTCCAGCAGGGCCCTTACCGCTGCTCCCCAGGAGCCTCTCCCAGGGCAGAGCCCCCAGCCTGGCCGGGCCCCTTCCCGGCCCGGCCCCTGCCCCTGCCCCAGGGGGGCCCCGCTCGGAGGGAAGGTAAGAGAGACCCCCCCCCGTCCTGCCCTGGGCCCGGGAAAGCTGCCGCCAGCTCCCGGTGTGTGCGGGGCGGGGGGAGCCAGCCCGGGCCGTGCTGGGGACTGGGACAGTCACACATGGTGTGGGAGGCAGGTCGGAGTGAGAGCCGGGGTACAGGTACTGCCAGACAGGGCAGAGGAGATAACCGAGGAATGGGTGGGGAAGAGGAATAAAAGCTCCCCCCCCACCCCCCGCATGGAGTGAGCCAGCTGCAGTGGTTGCAAAAAGGGAGGGAGGGAGGCCAGAGGGGCTTTTCCTCCCCCCTTTGGCAGGATCTCAGCTCCCATTTCCCAGGGCCGTGTCCTTAAAGGCCCAGTGCATCGCAGAGCCTGGACAGGGCCCCTCTCCTGTATAAGATGTCACTGAGCTGCTAAAGGAGACTCGATCCAGTGAAATATTTACAGACCCCCCCCCCCCCCCACAGCGCTTCATAAATGTGCCTATTCCCTTGTGTTTGATTCCGTTTGTAAACCAGTCTATGGAGTTTCACACATTTAAATTATTTACCTTTAAAAATATTATTTTTATTACTCTGAGCTCTTCATCCTAAACTTCATTAACGTTGTGCAAGTGGACGTCGTGCCATGGAATTAATATTCTTAATAGCAAATAATCATGGGCAATATTAACAGTTGCTAGTAGCTTGGCAATCACATCTCAGGGTGACACTGTAACATTTCTTGTTTCTATTGCACTATTGTAATTTGAGTTCAGTGCTGACTGATTTCATGGGCTGGTCTCAAAACTCCTTCAACTTCCTTTGATCCACCAATGGGGCTTGCCTTAGCCAATTACTTTGTCTCTCTGTCCAGCACCCTAGTGCTTTATCCCATATCCCATTTGTGTGTAGAACTTGGTTCCCAAATATTCACTAACGGCTAGAAGTTTCAAGGTTCAAGGCACCTAGATACTTTGTAATATGCCACTTGTGGCCAAAATCCTTTTAAAAATCTGTCCCTAGGGGCCTTAGAGTGTCTTGTATGAATTGCTTCTAAAAAGGAAATTTCTAGGGTATTTTTTACAAAGCATAGATATACAACCCCAAGAATTCAAACCCCATGAGTTATGCACCCAAAAGTCTAGAATTTAAATAAAAAAATAAAGTTTCTTTTTCTTTATCTTTTTCTGTCTCAGCCTTAAGAGCGCCCTCACTTCATACTTTTTCTGCTACCCCTTCCTTTGGGTCCATATACCTAGAATGGCCGTACAATCCTGTAACATGCGATGCCATTTTGCACTTCCCAGAACATGTGATTCCCCACCACCACTTGCAGTTGACAGTTGATTTAAAAACCTTTTTTTTGTAAGTAACCCCCCATTCTGCACACACTGAAATGCACATTTTACTTTTCTATGATGTGATTTATTGTATGCATTGATGTTGATTTTTCTATAGCATTTTTTTATACTTCTAATGGCCTATTTTAAGTTCACAGCCTTTTATGGATGCTACGTTTTTTGTTGTGATACATTTCAGGGATGTTCTTCATTCTGACACATGTACTGATTTGTGCGGCCAAAGTCAAAGATTTTTTTAAATGAACTGTTCTGTTTCTCCTTTGCATTGGTCAGGCAGGAGGACACTGTGCTGACCTCACCTAGTTTACATTTTGGTGAAACTAAAGTATCTTATGTCTTTTATGTTTTCACACTGGGATAGCTAATGCAGATTAGTTACCCCCTGGGAAAAACACCCATTTTCTTATAGACACAGGCTATACTGCTGACTCAGATGTTAAATGACCCATTATTGTTGATGGGCTGAAAACTCTGATACTGATTGTGTGGCTACTACTCCTGCTCCTTTGCCAGGCGCTGCGTCTGAATGTCTGCAGCCATTTGTGAGGGCATCATGGAAAACCAGTTGAAGCATTTAAAACTAAAGGAATTAGCAGGAGATTCCACCCCCTCGCCTTAATTTCCCTTATTCCCTTTTCTCTTTGAGGGCTTGTCTGCGATGGTCTGACACTAAAGGTATGAAGTTAATGCACATAAATCCCAGCAGCTCAAACCCCTGTGTGGATGCTCTCATTCAGAATTAAGGTGGCCTTAATTTTGACATTGGCAGTCAGGGCAACCACAGACAAGTGCAGGAGACCTTCCCCCAAAATTCTAATAATTATCAGGCCTTTGATCTGTCTTGAACATTTAAAAAGTTTTGTATCATCCAGGTGTAACCCACATTAGATTTCTCAAATCCAAAGAGGAGGAGTGAAGCAGTGAGGCACTCATCTCACCTTTCCTGAGCGTTGCCCTGGGTAGAAACACCATTACGATATTTCACAGTTTTGTCCTTACAACATTTCAATAAATGGGTTAAGGCTGAAATTTAAAGTGCTCTGTCTCCTTCCCCCTGCCCTGCGCAGGTTAGGACATCTGTCCTGAGCAGGAGAATAAAGGCCAGATAGTGATGGTAGATCCTGCTGTGCAGGGATCCCCTTTATAAGCAACTTAGACAAAGTGGGGGCACTCTTGTCCCATGAGAATGAACCAATTGATTCACAGTTTTGATGCTTTAAAATGTAAAGATTCCTCTTTTATCTCAGCCTTTAGATGCTTGCTCACCACATGCTATGCAAACTTTATCTCTTACTAACTAGGCACTGCCAGGAAAATGTAACTTAGAAAGCATTGACTGTTACCCTGTCTTACATGAGGATAGTTATATCAATGAGTCTGTGGCTGCGATAGGTGTGAGGATGCACCCTGACAGACATAGCAAAAGTATTTTCAGCTCACATAAAACATCAAAAGCATCCAGAAATAGGCTGTGGCTGTAGTTACTAGACATGCTCTGTATTTGTTTCCAAAGCTGTATAGGAAGTTTTGGAGACAAGCCACCTGGCAGGCCGCTCCCTCTTTATTCACCTGATAGCTGAGGCAATCAGAGCTTGGATGGGAGATCTGTGTTTGTCAGCCCTGTGTCACGGAGTCACTGCTCTAAATGAAGCCAGGCAGGACTCTAGTTCAGTGTCTCCCCCATTGGGCAAGAAGCCTCCTCAGCTTCAGCACCTCCTGGGTCTGACATTGGAGTGTGCAGCACCCCTGTTCACACTGTGAGCTCCCCGCAGGGAGTCCATCTGGATGACACACCTGGGGATGCCTTACACGCCCCTCAAAGGGACCGTGCACCCCACCTCCGCAGTCAGCAGTGACTCTCAGCCAGCTTGGAAAACAGAAGGGTTTGTTAGTCGTTGGGAACACAGCATAGAACAGAGCTTGTAGCACAGAAATCAGGAACATTCAGCAAAGTCCATCTTGGGGGGGATCCAGAGCCCTGGGCTCTCCCCGCTGAGTCCCAAACCAAGAGACTGACCCGCTTCCAGCCCCCCATCCTCAGTCATGCCCAGCTGCCCTTCTCCTTGCTTTGTCCCTTTCCTGGGCAAACAGGTCACCTGGCCTCCCCTTCTCTCTTTGTTCTCCAACACCTTTGCCTGGCTCCTTGCAGAGGACGGGTTCCAGCCACCACTTGCCAGGATACAGAGTGTTCAGCCATTCTCTGTGCCCAGGCAGCCAGTCTGCAGTCACCCCTACTCCCTAGGGGTCTTCGCAATGATCACACCTTGTCCCACCACCTCGATGCTTGAGGAACACATCGGGGAAACTGAGGCACATACATAGTATTCCGAGAAAACATTAAGACCATTCCCGGTTTGTCACACCCTGGGATATCAGTGGGCTGCTCGGCGCAAGAGCATGTTTGTGGCTGCTGTGTGGGAAAGGTTTGCTGACAACACTGACTGTAGTGTTGTGAAAGGAAGGAGATCTTGACGTTCTTCACATCCAATGAACCCAGGTGCTTCTGCTACGTACGACCACATTACAGAGACTGAGGGCTGGATTCACAGTGGCTCACAGGCACCCAAACCCCAGGCTAGGCACATAAATCTGGGATTAGGTGCCTACATCCCAGTTTAGGCTCCACAGAGCCATACAAAACTCCTGTCGAACTCCCTAGGTGCCAAAGCTCACTCAGCAGTAGCTATATTTTCAGGGTAAAAGTTACCTGGGGAACCTTAGTTTCTGCCTCTGGGCATGTGCCCTGCTAATTTCTCTGGCACATCTGGACTTAGATATCGGTAACGGCTACCACTAGAAAATTGTGCTGGCTGCCGTTTGTGCTGTAACGCCAGCGGGGGGGGGAAGGATGTGAGAGGTTTTGTCTACAGCCCAGTGATGGGTTATGCAGCCCTACAAATACCCACAGTGGCCTAGGAGGGACAGTTCCATGAGTGGCACCCTGGCTGGGGCAGACATAAGGGGGTTTTGTCTAGAGCCCAGTGATGGGTTAATCTGGCCCTGCGAATCACCAGAGGGAACCTGGCTGCAAAGAACTGACAAGTGACAACTTTGTTGCCCGAGTTAGGGGAGTAGGCCTTGTAGATTAGGCCCAGGGCTAGTTACTCCTGGGGGAATTCTGTGCCTAAAAATTCT
Organism: Emys orbicularis; assembly: GCF_028017835.1. Classification (NCBI taxonomy): domain Eukaryota; kingdom Metazoa; phylum Chordata; order Testudines; family Emydidae; genus Emys; species Emys orbicularis. The sequence continues at coordinate 9,085,207 of NC_088695.1, read as the reverse complement.
GTGTACAATATTTTAAAATTATGCAAAATTCTGCATATTTTATTGTCAAAATAACAGAATATAATCATGCCAGTTTGAATTATTTTGGGAATTTATTTCAAAATACCAGTCTGCAGGTATGTCTGTAACAATACAAAGAAGAAAAAGATTCAGGAAATGTTTTTTGACAAATAGCTTCCTTACTAGGCATATTAATACAGAACTCTGAGTAATAATTCATTTAAACTACAATATAGAACCATATTTCCCGCACCCCTCAGAAGCAACGCAATGGCTTGGGGGAGTCAGGGATAATGGAGCAGCTGAGGGAGAGGGAAGTAAATAGCTGGGAAGGAGCCTGGGTGTGAACTTGGAGAGAGTTTGGGGGTATGGCACATCCCAGCTCCTCCCCTACCTGCTTGGTGATGGCGTCAGCCAACTCCATGGTGTATGTGAGCTCCAAACCATCCTTCAGATGAAATTATCGGGCGCTCTGCACCCACTGGCAGCCAAGCTCCCCTCTCCTTGCCTCCTTCCCCCCACCCCCAGCATGCCACCCTCCTGGGCAGACTGACTCTCCTGGGAACAAGGGGAGGAGCTAAGAGAAGAAAAGCCAGTTGCAGACTCTGCTGAACCCCGCACTACCTGGGGAGAAGGGGGGTAGCTAGAGGGGGTTACACGATAATAGCATGGGGAGCGCCCCCAAGTGGCTCTTTGGATTCTGCTCTTTTTCTAGCATTTGGCGCAGAGATGCTGTTACTGGGAGGGTTTAAAAGTGTCCCCGGTGGGTTTAGTTCTGCTGGGAGGGGCCTGACCTGGCAGCATGGCAGAGTCCAGAGCATCTGTCTGCAGGGAGAGAGTCTGGGGGGAATCAGGATGTGACATGGACTCAAGTCGCTTCTGTAACCTCCCCCATCGTCCCTCTCGCCCCGACAGGCTGAGGAATCACGTCCAGATTTCACTCCAGATCATCCCGTCTTCCAGGAGACAGGGAAGGGAAATGGCTGTGATGGAGCCAGCTCAGGTAGGGGATTTTCAGGGAGCTGTGGGGAGCGTGTTGTAGAGGGGTAGGGGCAGGAAAGACACAGGATGAAGCAGGGCCATTGACGGGGGGGGAGGGGGGACATTCCACCATTTCTCAAACAGGACACAACCCCTGTGGTCAGGGCCGGGAACATTTTCAAGACTCCCAGTGCTGGAGCCTGAATTCACTGGCCAGAGGCTGCTGTGAAATATGAAGGGAAGCTGTTAGGATTCCTGTCCCAGTCCCCGGCTCAGAGCTCTGTTTCCTGTGTCAGCCTGTGGCTGGCAGGTGTGTGGGAAATGAGAAGACCCTGCCCTGCTCCGTGTGCTGGGGAGCCAAGGAGCTCTCACTTTCTCCCCACCCCCTGAAGCCCCCTGGCTGCTCTGAGCAGGGTGGGAGAGGAATTCTGTTACTCTGGTCCTCCCAGAGCTTCCGAGATTATTTTATTTTTTCTTTCTTCCTTTCCCGTGACTAGTACGATTGTGGCTGGGGCAGCAGGTGCTGAGTGGGGGACTCTTGTTGTTTCAGATGCCGGTGACCTTCGAGGAGGTGGCTGTGTATTTCACGAAGGGGCAGGGAGCTCTGCTGGACGCCGGTCAGAGAGCCCTCTACAGGGACGTCATGCAGGAGAACTACGAGACGGTGACCTCGCTGGGTAAGGGATTCCCATCCCCTCAGTTATTAGAAAGTGTAGGGCCTGCATTGCTGAATCTGGTCAGGTTCTTCCCTGGTCAGTTAGACTGGAGGGGAATGGGTTCTATAATCCACAGCTGCCGTGTGAGAGAGACCTGCATCTCCGTACCCTCACCAATGGGATACGGGTGTCAAACCTAATGGACGTGCTAAACCATCCCCACCCCTCCAGCTTTCAAGGGGGAGAAGCCACGTATTGTCCCGTCTATATTGTTTCTCATTCGCACAGAGAATCCCTGTTCACCTGCCTCCTTGGGAATTACTCCAGCCATAGGGAGGGCTCTGCATGTTTAGAAATAGGCAGGGGTTTAACTCTAGAGCTGTGTGTGCATCAGCAAAGCCCTCAAAGTGCACAGATCCTGGGAACTGCTAGTGAGGGCATCACAATTCTCCCCACCTCCCCAGACGTCTCCCTCCTTCAAGCGGGCTCAGTGACCATGTTCCCATCCTCTTGGATTCCAGATTCTCCCAGCACAGCAACGGGACATGGAATGCCCTTTATGACAGACACTTTCTTGATACTCCATTTACCCTGATCTGGTCTGATTTCACTCCTGCGCAGGATTTCCCATTCCCAAACCTGAGCTGATCGCCCGACTGGAACGAGGGGAAGAGCCGTGGGTGCCCAATCTCCAGGCCTCGGAGGAAAGAGAGATCTCGAGAGTCACCCGCTCAGGTGAGGACTGACATAGAAACCATCTGGCTAATGAAGGAAAAAGTTGAGAATCCCAAAATTGTGGTATGAGTAAAAGCCCTCAGTTCTTCCTCATCTCACTGAACAGAGCTGTAGTCAGCAGAACAGAGCTGTAGTCAGTAGATATCACTCACAGCTTTCCACCCGTCCTGTTAGCTGCAGGAGTTTCCTTCCCATCTTTCCATCCCTCTGAGTGTTTGGGTGGGAAGTGGAGGCAGAATCCAATTACTCAGTCTTCACAGCATTAGCATGTTGGGTTTTCGCTCTGTGCTATTCCTCTTTCTCCCCAGCACAATGACTCCTGTCTGGATTGTCTCTCTCCCAGCAGATGATGACAGAGTGAGTGAGAAGGAGGAGGGGAATCATCTTGAGCATGTTCCTGGGGAAATGGAACCACAGGGGACCTTTGTGCGAAGAGCTGAAGGGAATTTTTTCCAGTGCTTGGAAGAGGGAGAAGCCTGGGGAAATTGGCACAGGTCAGAGAGGCTGCTGGGAAAACACCCAAAGAAGAAAGTGGATGAATCCATTCAATGTTGGGCAGGAGACAAGGATCCCACAGCCCAGCAGACAAATCCCAAGGAAGAAAAACCCTATCAGTGCCTTGAATGTGGGAAAGGATTCATTTTGAGATCACACCTTGTGACACATCAGACACTCCATACTGGACAGAAACCCCTTCAATGCTTGGACTGTGGAGAAAGCTTCAATAACCGCTCAGACCTCAATAACCATGGGAGAGGCCATTCGGGAGAGAAACCCTATCAGTCCCTTGAGTGCAGGAAATGTTTGAATTGGAAGTCAGCACTAATTACACACCAGATAAGCCAAATACGAGAGAGACCCTATAAATGCTTAGACTGTGGAAAAAGTTTCATACAGAGGTCAGACCTTGTTAAACATCAGGGAATTCACACAAGAGAGAGACCCTATAAGTGCCTGGACTGTGGGAAAAGTTTCACATGGAGATCAGCCCTTGTTCAACATCAGGCAATCCACACAGGAGAGAGACCCCATAAGTGCTTAGACTGTGGGAAAAGTTTCATACAGAGGTCAGACTTTGTTAAACATCAGGCAGTCCACACAGGAGAGAGACCCCATAAGTGCTTGGACTGTGAGAAAAGTTTTATACGTAGGTCAGACCTTGTTAAACATCAGGCAATCCACACGGGAGAGAGACCCCATAAGTGCTTGGACTGTGAGAAAAGTTTCATACAGAGGTCAGACCTTGTTAAACATCAGGCAGTCCATACAGGAGAGAGACCCCTTAAGTGCTTAGACTGTGGAAAAAGTTTCAGAGACAGATCAGCCCTTTTTAAACACCAGGCAATCCACACAGGAGAGAGAACCCATAAGTGCTTAGATTGTGGAAAAAGTTTCATATGGAGGTCAGACCTTGTTAAACATCAAGCATTCCACACAGGTGAGAGACACCATAAGTGTGTGGACTGTGGGAAAAGTTTCATAAGGCGGTCAGATCTTGTTAAACATCAGGCAATCCACACAGGAGAGAGACCCCATAAGTGCTTGGACTGTGAGAAAAGTTTCATACGTAGGTCAGACCTTGTTAAACATCAGGCAATCCACACAGGAGAGAGACCCCATAAGTGCTTGGACTGTGGGAAAAGTTTCATACAGAGGTCAGACCTTGTTAAACATCAGGTAATCCACACAGGAGACAGACCCCATAAGTGCTTGGACTGTGGGAAAAGTTTCAGAAATATATTGGCCCTTGTTAAACATCAGGCAATCCACACAGGAGAGAGCCCCCATAAGTGCTTAGATTGTGTAAAAAGTTTTGTATGGAGGTCAGACCTTGTTAAACATCAGGCAATCCACACAGGAGAGAGACCCCATACGTGCTTGGACTGTGGAAAGAGTTTCATACGGAGGTCAGACCTTATTAAACATCAGGCAGTCCACACAGGAGAGAGACCCCATAAGTGCTTACACTGTGGGAAAAGTTTCACACAGAGATCATATCTTATAACACATCAGAGGATCCACACAGGCGAGAGACCCCATAATTGCTTGGATTGTCAGAAAAGTTTCACAAACAGATCAGCCCTTGTTAGACATCAGGCAATCCACACAGGAGAGAGACCCCATAAGTGCTTGGACTGTGGGAAAAGTTTCACACAGAGATCACACCTCATTAAACATGGGAGAATCCACACAGGATCTAAACTTCTGTGACACATGGCCAGAAAGGGTTAAGAAACTTGCAGAATAATTGACCCATATTCAACTTTTAGAGACATGTTTGAAAAGTGTTTAAATGGTAATTAGGGCCATTCCACATTAGATAGACTAGAACTTTGAAACGTAAACTTTTATTGTTAAAGACCTGGAAGAAGATGGTAACTGTAGTAGAGTATAGTAGTAGAGCTAGGCAGCTCTCCAACACCACATTTTGCAAGCCATTGCCCTCTGATCCCATTGAGGGTTACCAAAAGAATGTACACCATCTGCTCAAGAAACTCCCTGAAAAAGCACAAGAGCAAATCTGCACAGACACACCCCTAGGACCCCGAGCAGGGGTATTCTATCTGCTACCCAAGATCCATAAACCTAGAAATCCTGGACGCCCCATCATCTCAGGCATTGGCACCCTGACAGCAGGATTGTCTTGCTATGTAGACTCCCTTCTCAGGCCCTACGCTACCAGCACTCCTAGCTATCTTCGGGACACCACTGACTTCCTGAGGAAACTACAATCCATTGGTGATCTTCCTGAAAACACCATCCTAGCCACTATGGATGTAGAAGCCCTCTACACCAACATTCCACACAAAGATGGACTACAAGCTGTCAGGAACAATGTCACAGCAAACCTGGTGGCTGAACTTTGTAACTTTGTCCTCACCCATAACTATTTCACATTTGGACACAATGTATACCTTCAAATCAGCGGTACTGCTATGGGTACCCGAATGGCCCCACAGTATGCCAACATTTTTATGGCTGACTTAGAACAACGCTTCCTCAGCTCTTGTCCCCTAACACCCCTACTCGCGCTACATTGATGACATCTTCATCATCTGGACCCATGGAAAAGAAGCCCTTGAGGAATTCCACCATGATTTCAACAATTTCCACCCCACCATCAACCTCAGCCTGGACCAGTCCACACAAGAGATCCACTTCCTGGACACTACAGTGCAAATAAGCAATGGTCATAGAAACACCACCCTATACCAGAAACCTACTGACTGCTATACTTACCTACATGCCAAGCTCTACGATACAATCACATTTGCTCCAACCTCTCAGACAGAGACAAACACCTACAAGATCTCTATCAAGCGTTCTTATAACTACAATACCCACCTGCTGAAGTGAAGAAACAGATTGACAGAGCCAGGAGAGTACCCAGAAGTCACCTACTACAGGACAGGCCCAACAAAGAAAGTAACAGAACGCCACTAGCTGTCACCTTCAGCCCCCAACTAAAACCTCTCCAGCGCATCATCAAGGATCTACAACCTATCCTGAAGGACGATCCATCACTCTCACAGATCTTGGGAGACAGGTCAGTCCTTGCTTACAGACAGCCCCCAAACCTGAAGCAAATACTCACCAGCAAGCACACACCACACAACAAAAACACTAACCCAGAAACCTATCCTTGCAACAAAGCCCGTTGCCAACTCTGTCCACATATCTATTCAGGGGACACCATCATAGGACCTAATCACATCAGCCACACTATCAGAGGCTCGTTCACCTACACATCTACCAATGTGATATATGCCATCATGTGCCAGCAATGCCTCTCTGCCATGTACATTGGCCACACCGGACAGTCTCTATGTAAAAGAATAAAAGGACACAAATCACACGTCAACAATTATAACATTCAAAAAACAGTTGGCTAACACTCCAACCTCCCTGGTCACTCGATTACAGACCTAAAAGTCGCAATATTACAACAACAAAACTTCAAAAACAGACTCCAACGAGAGAGTGCTGAATTGGAATTAATTTGCAAACTGGACACCATTAAATTAGGTTTGAATAAAGACTGGGAGTGGATGGGTCATTACACAAAGTAAAACTATTGCCCCATGTTTATTTTTCCCCCCTACTGTTCCTCACACCTTCTTGTCAACTGCTGGAAATGGGCCCTTTTGATTACCACTACAAAAAAGTTGTTTCCCCCCCCCCCCCTCCTGCTGGTAATAGCTCACATTAACTGATTTCTCTAGTTATAGTGTGTATGTAACACCCATTTTTTCATGTTCTCTGTGTGTATACATTTATCTTCCTACTGTATTTTCCACTGCATGCACCCGATGAAGTGGGCTGTAGCCCACAAAAGCTTATGCTCAAATAAATTTGTTTGTCTCTAAGGTGCCACAAGTACTCCTGTTCCTTTTGTAGTAGTTGATGTTTACCTTTATCTTGTTAGAGGTTAACAATGTAAACAAACGGTTCCTGTCTAGGGCTGTATTCTGTTAAGTCAGAGATCAAAAGGGAATATTAACATTTAGATGAAACTTGGGTGTAATAATGTCATTGTCTGTATGTCTCTTTAAAGTTTGTGGTTAACTGTCTATGAACTGCTTTATGGATAATTACCTTATGTTAATCCTTGTAATTATTTACTTGCGATGTTTAGGAAATAAAAGCTTACTTCAAAAGCCTATTGTTCACCCAAGGACTGCCTGCTGACGAGAGGCTGCAAAAATCTCTAGAAAAATTCTTGGGACCTGATCCTTTTCTCTCAGATCTTAAACTTTATTCGGGGCGGAGTTTGAGTCGTAAGACAGATCTCCAGTCCAGCTGGACTGCCCTGATATCGAACATTTGGGCACTGGACTATAACCTGATAAAATGATTCTGAAAAAGGACTCTTTGCAATTCTAAAGCACCATCTCTGCAGTGAAACTGACCTAAGGACTCTATTCATGTCTGTATGTATAATGATCTTTTCACCAATACTCTCTCTCTTTTTAATAAATCTTAGTTTAGTTAATAAGAATTGGTTGTAAGCGTGTATTTGGGTAAGAACTGAAGTATTCATGAACTTGGTGGGTAATAAGCAACAGAGGGTCCTGTGGCACCTTTAAGACTAACAGAAGTATTGGGAGCATAAGCTTTCGTGGGTAAGAACCTCACTTCTTCAGATGTGAAGAAGTGAGGTTCTTACCCATGAAAGCTTATGCTCCCAATACTTCTGTTGGTCTTAAAGGTGCCACAGGACCCTCTGTTGCTTTTTACAGATTCAGACTAACACGGCTACCCCTCTGATACTTGGTGGGTAATGTGTCCGATCCTTTGGGATTGGTAGAACTTTTTATATGATGAACAAGATTTTCAGTAATCCCCATCATATTTCACTGGGCTGTCTGGGAGGGAGCCCAAGGCTGGGTTGCTTCAAGGGAACTGTGCTTTGGCCAGTAAGGTATTGTAGAGTATCAGGCATCTGCAAATCTGCACAGGGAAGAAACCTCTGAGATGTTCTCAGTGTGGAAAATGCTCCAGGTGGCGCTAACTCCATACTGCACACCAGAGACTCCTCCATACATGGGGGAAATTCCCTCAGTGCCCTGACTAGGGCTGGTCACAATGGTCTTGTTGTTGGGATTAGCCAGCGCATCTCTGTGACCCTCCACCAGATTTCCTGGTGTAAACTCTCTGACGCTGGCAGAACAGGGACCAGAGCCTAGACCAATTCACTTGTGTATTAGGATAGATCAAAGTGATTGTGAAATGTGTAAGAGTGTATTTGGTGTTTAAACTTCATGACAACTAATGAGACGTTACTTGCATTGTTTTCACTTAACTATATCTTATTATAATGTAGTAGCGAACATTTCCATTGTGTATACTCCTGTAAATAAATAACCTATCAAATGAGGACGATAACTTGTGGAATGCAAATGAAGAACTTTAACAGAAAAGAGCTAATTTCAAAGCAAGTGGGCGCTGTGCATGAGGATCGGAGGTCAAAGAATCAAAATGCGTTCCTCACTCTCTGTCATGAGAAGAAAAGCCCACATGGGTAGTGACCCTATCAGCCTTTTTTTGTGTGTGAGAAGAAGCCATAACTATAGATTCAAGGAAAGATCCTTTATCTCTGGACTGTTTGGACTCTTACAGGGAAGTGTACCAGATAGAAAGCGAAGCGCCCCAGAGACAATCTGGGTACCCTGAAAAGACTTTTGGGAAACTGGCAGTTAATTAAATCACTGCCACCCTTTGGAATTAGAAACTGTGACTCACCTATGCATATATTTTACCTGCTTTAACCTCTCAATAACTCTCACTTCCTTTCCTTAGGTAATGAACCTTTAGTTAGTTTACTATAGAACTGGCTGCCTGTGTTTGTCTTCAGTGTGGGATGTAGGGTACCAATTGCTCTGGGGTAAGTGACTGGTCTCCTGGGACTGGGAGCAATGTGATGTGATGTGATTTTTGGTTTAAGTGACCTTTTATCGCAAAGTCCAGTTTGTCTGGGTGGCAAGACAGACTGGAGAGTCAAAGCGGGCTGTCTGTGAGTCTAGGGTAAGACTGGGATAGTGATGCAGGAGTTCACATTTGTCACTAGTTTGGTGAAATCTAATTACAGAACACATCACCAGCTTGGGGCATCTGCCTGGTTTCCTGCCAGTCTGCCCGTAGGTTGGCACTCATAGTTGTGAACCACTCCAGAGAGCATGACAAACTCACCCTGAGCATCTTATCTATTCTGATCCCCCCCTCCTCTGATTAGCAGAGTGATCGTTAGTCCCTGAGTTCCCCCTTTTGGGACTGGATTGTCTCATTCCCAGATAGTCTCACATTACTCTAGGCCATGCTGAAAAGCATTTAGTATTTGTACATTTTCTCCCTTATGGGCCAGAATTAAACAAATGCTAACAAAGTGGGAACCGGGACAGTAAAATGTGGTGTTTTAGCCTCTGTGCTATTTCAGGGCAATGGGGTGAGTCCAAGGGATTCCCTCCTTCCCCCAGCACTGTCACCCTCCACACTCAACACAGCAGCCTCTGTCCCAGCAATGGAGAGTTTTATCCTGTCCCCATTTTACCTGTCCGCCTCTCAAGGTGTCACTTACCACCATGTCTCTGGCTCTCCATGCCTGGAATCACAGTTTTGATGTCTATGATCCTAAGTCAGACCCCTGAAGGCTGGAGAAGGAAGTGTCCCAAACCAGGAAGGGAATCCAAGTGAATCTGAAGGCACATTTTGACCTTTCTAATCTTATAACCCTGTTTGCATCTATTGGTAAAATTGCTTCCAGTTTTTGTCTAGGCTAGACCAGATCATTTGTAGATGGGAAGCTGGTTTGTGAGTTTTTGGTTTATTATCATGATGCTAAAACTTTTGTAAGTAACACGACGAAATAATGAGGTGAGAAGTAAAGCAGGTTTAGCCCCTTTAGAAGAAAACGGGTACACTTATTTTCTGGATTTTGAGTCTTCAGATTCTCTGGGATTTCATGTTATGAATGTGAAAATGTTTTATAGCCTACCCTGTATTGTGAGTTTTTCTCTGTTCCTGAAGGCTGTTTGGTCACGTACTTGGATATTAGATTAGGATGTAGCTCAGATTTATTGAGGGCTTTGTGAAACAAATGTTCATTTGCAAGAACAGTCCTTTTCAATTAATTTTTAACCTTTTTCTACCCCTTGTCAATTGATTTTTTTTCTTTGAACAATGACAATTATCAATATCCCTAAGCACAAACACTGATGGCGCGAGCTAGATTCACACTCCCAGAGGCAGACACTGAAATAGGGAAGGAAGTTACCGCCTGACCCTGAGGTGATGTGGGACATAGCCAGGAGGGGTAGAGGGTGGGAGATCAGGGGGTGGGGGAGAAATGGAGCTGGGAAACTGCTGGGTTTGCGCCTCAGAACCAGGCAGCTGAGGCTGAGAACTCGCTGCATCAGAGCCAGAGAGAGACAGGAATTCTCCTGCCAGTGTCCAGTCAAGTGGTGCCTGAATTGTAAAATGCTGTGAATCCTGCCCAAGAGGAATGTTGTGGGGAGGGGACAGCATCTCCTGATTGCTGAGAGGACGAGGCTGGGCAGAGATGAGGAGGAAGCCAGGGATGTCACAGGGGACCTGGGCAGCTTTGAAGCTAGGCAGATCCCTATTGTGGAGGCCGGAGGGAGATGATGAGCCTGACAGCCCAGCTGGTCATCCCCTCCCCATCTATCACTGTGTCCTGTGAGGGGACGACAGAGACTGTCTCTGTTCCACTCACCCCACACTCATCCCTCTAACCTGAGCTCTTTGGATTCCCTGCTCCCGGGGTGTTTGCTTTTGTGATGGGCTCCCAGCGCCTCTCATGGCTTCTCGGCACTTTTCTCCCAATGTCAGGTTTCAGAGTAGCAGCTGTGTTAGGCCTGGTCTACACTACGCCTTTAATTCGGATTTAGCGGCTTTAAATCGAATTAACGCTGGACCCGTCCACACAACGAAGCCATTTAATTCGAATTAAAGAGCCCTTTAATTCGATTTCTGTACTCCACCCCGACGAGCGGAATAGCGCCAAAATCGAATTTGTCAATTAGAATTAGCGTTAGTGTGGCCGCAATTCGATGGTATTGGCCTCCGGGAGCTATCCCACAGTGCACCATTGTGACCGCTCTGGACAGCAATCTGAACTCGCATGCACTGGCCAGGTAGACAGGAAAAGCCCCAGGAGAATTTGAATTTCATTTCCTGTTTGCACAGCATGGAGAGCACAGGTGACCACAGATACCACAGATACCTCAGCTCATCAGCACAGGTAACCATGCAGGCTGATAATCGAAAAAGAGCACCAGCATGGACCGCACGGGAGGTACTGGATCTGATCGCTATATGGGGAGAGGATTCAGTGCTAGCAGAACTTCGTTCGAAAAGACGAAATGCCAAAACTTTTGAAAAAATCTCCAAGGGCATGATGGAGAGAGGCCACAATAGGGACTCAGATCAGTGCCGCGTGAAAGTCAAGGAGCTCAGACAAGCCTATCAAAAAACAAAGGAGGCAAACGGTCGCTCCGGGTCAGAGCCGCGGACAGGCCGCTTCTACGCCGAGCTGCATGCAATTCTAGGGGGGGCCGCCACCACTACCCCACCTGTGACCGTGGATTCCGGGTCGGGGATAGTCTCATCAGCTACACCTGAGGATTCTGCGGATGGGGAAGAGGAGGAGGACGAGCTTGCAGAGAGCACCCAGCACTCCGTTCTCCCCAACAGCCAGGATTTTTTTCTCAGCCTGACTGAAGTACCCTCCCAAGCCAGTACCCAAGACCATGACCCCATGGAAGGGACCTCAGGTGAGTTTACCTTTTAAAATATAAAACATGGTTTAAAAGCAAGCGTTTTTTAATGATTAATTTGCCCTGAGATGGGATGCATTTGCGGCCAGTATAGCTACTGGAAAAGTCTGTTAACGTGTCTGGGGATGGAGCGGAAATCCTCCAGGGACATCTCCATGAAGCTCTCCTGGAGGTACTCCGAAAGCCTTGCCACAAGGTTTCTGGGCAGTGCAGCCTTATTCCATCCTCCATGTTAGGACACTTGACCACGCCATGCTTGCAGCAAGTAATCTGGTATCATTGCTTGACAAAGCCTGGCAGCGTATGGTCCCGGTGTTTGCTGGCATTCAAGCAACATCCGTTCTTTATCTTGCTGTGTAATCCTCAGGAGAGTGATATCGCTCATGGTAACCTGGTTGAAATACGGGAACTTAATTAAGGGGACAGAGGTGGCCGTTCCTACTGGGCTGTTTGCCTGTGGCTGAAAAGAAATCCTTCCCTGCAGTTAGCCAAGCATGGGGGCGGGGGGGAAATTGGCCCTGAGCTTTTCGCGTTTGGCTAGCAGGGATCTTCCCTGTTACCAGCCACGCGGTCGGGGGAGGGGTACATTGATCATCCCAGGGAATTCATGGCGGGGGGGGGGGGGGGTTAGTTTGGTTTCTGCAGGGATCTTCCCTGATACCTGCCACGCGGTGGGGGGAGGGATAAAGTGATCATCCCAGAGAATTGGATGGTGGGGGGGTTAGTTTGTTTTCTGCTGCTGAAGGTTAACAGGAAAACCGCAGCAGTCAACAGGCTTTGCTTGGTATGTGGGAAAGGAGGGCGCAGAAGCCGAAAGACAATGGCTTACCATGGCTGCCTGCAAGCTGAATTCTGTTGCCCGGACCTGCGTCTGTGATCTCTAACACCAAAGCCACAGGCACTCAATATTAAGATGGAAAATGCGACCTTGTACTGAAATCACATGTGCTATGTAATGTGAATAGTGTTTTTCACCATGAAAGAGTATAAGCATTGTTCTGTAAAATGTATCAGTTTAAAAACTTCTCTCCTTTCTTTCAACCCTCCCTCCAGCAGCTGCAAATTTTTCAAGCCTCCCTCCTCCGTCCCGAAGGCTATCTCAGATAAGGAGGCGTAGAAAGAGGACGCGAGACGAGATGTTCACAGAAATAATGGAATCCACCCGCAATGAAAGAGCTCATTTGAATGAGTGGAAGGACACTGTATCTAAATTTAGGAAAGATGCCAGTGAACGTGAGGTCTTGAGGGACGCTCGAGATGAGAGGTGGCAGGCTGCAACGCTGGGGCTGCTGCGTGAGCAAACGGACATGCTCCGGCGTCTGGTGGAGCTTCAGGAACGGCAGCAGGAGGATGACAGAGTGCCGCTGCAGCCGCTGTATAACCTCCCTCCCCCCTCACCATGTTCCATATCCATATCCCCCTCACCCAGACGTGTAAGAACGCGGGGGGGTGGGGGGCAGGCTCCGTACACCTTCCCATTCCACCCCAGTGGACAGACCAAGCAAAAGGCTGTCATTATATTGAATTTATTCAGTGGCCTTTTACTTCCCTCCTATCCTCCTCCCAAACCTCACCCAGATTACCTTCTTGGTTCTCTTCCTATGTTTATAATCACTTAATAAAGAATACATGATTTTTAAACGGGGAGGGTGGGTTCCTTACAGAGAATGAATGAGTCAATAAAGGGAGCTGGTTTTCATAACAGAGTGCCGCTACAGCCCCTGTATAACCCCCCTCCCCCCTCACCATGTTCCATAGCCTCCTCACCCAGACGTGTAAGAACGCGGGGGGGGAGAGGCTCTGTACACCTTCCCATTCCACCCCAGTGGACAGACCAAGCAAAAGGCTGTCATTTTTTTAACCATTTTTTAATGGCCTTTTCCTTCCCTCCTCCCAAACCCCACCCGGGTTCCCTCCCTCTTTTTATAATCTATGAATAAAGAATAAATGATTTTTAAATGATAGTGACTTTATTTTGGTTTGAAAGCAAGCTGGGGGAAGGGGGAGGGTGGGTTCCTTACAGAGAATGAGTCAATAAAGGGGGCGTGTTTTCATGAAGGAGAAACAAACTGAAATTTCACACTGTAGCTTGGCCAGTCATGAAACTGGTTTTCAAAGCTTCTCTGATGCACACTGCTTCCTGGTGTGCTCTTCTAATCGCCCTGGTGTCTGGCTGCGCGTAATCAGCAGCCAGGCGATTTGCCTCAGCCTCCCACCCTGCCATAAAGGTCTCCCCCTTACTTTCACAGAGATTGTGGAGCACACCGCAAGCAGAAATAACAATGGGGAGATTTCTTTGGCTGAGATCAGAGCGAGTCAGTAGCGATCGCCAGCGACCTTTTAAACGGCCAAATGCACATTCTACCACCATTCTGCACTTGCTCAGCCTGTAGTTAAACAGCTCCTGACTCCTGTCCAGGCTGCCTGTGTATGGCTTCATGAGCCATGGCATTAAGGGGTAGGCTGGGTCTCCAAGAATAACTATTGGCATTTCAACATCCCCAACGGTCATTTTCTGGTCCGGGAAGTAAGTCCCTTGCTGCAGCCCTTTAAACAGAGTAGTGTTCCTGAAGACGCGAACATCATGAACCCTTCCCGGCCAGCCCGCGTTGATGTTGGTGAAACGTCCCTTGTGATCCACAAGTGCTTGCAGCACCATTGAAAAGTACCCCTTGCGGTTTATGTACTGGGTACCCTGGTGCTCCGGTGCCAAGATAGGGATGTGGGTTCCATCTATCGCCCCACCACAGTTAGGGAATCCCATTGCAGCAAAGCCATCCACTATGACCTGCACATCTCCCAGAGTCACTAGCTTGTGTAGCAGCACCTCAGTGATTGCTTTGGCTACTTGCATCACAGCAGCCCCCACAGTAGATTTGCCCACTCCAAATTGATTCCCGACTGACCGGTAGCTGTCTGGCGTTGCAAGCTTCCACAGGGCTATCGCCACTCACTTCTCAACTGTGAGGGCTGCTCTCATCCTGGTATTCTGGCGCTTCAGGGCAGGGGAAAGCAAGTCACAAAGTTCCATGAAAGTGCCCTTACGCATGCGAAAGTTCCGCAGCCACTGGGAATCGTCCCACACCTGCAACACTATGCGGTCCCACCAGTCTGTGCTTGTTTCCCGGGCCCAGAATCGGCGTTCCATGCCTATAACCTGCCCCATTAACAGCATGATCTCCAAAGCACCGGGTCCCGCGGTTCGATAGAATTCCATGTCCATATCCTCATCACTCTCGTCGCCGCGCTGCTGTAGCCTGCTCCTCGCTGCCTGGTTTTCCAGGTTCTTGTTCAGCATAAACTGCACGATAAGGCGCGAGGTATTTACAATGTTCATGACTGCTGTCTTGAGCTGAGCGGGCTCCATGCTTGCCGTGGTATGGCGTCTGCACTGTTCACCCAGGAAAAAGGCGCGAAACGGTTGTCTGCCGTTGCTTTCAGGGAGGGAGGGGGAGGCTGTACCCAGAACCTCCTGCGACAATGTTTTTTGCCCCATCATGCACTGGGGTCTCAACCCAGAATTCCAAGGGGGGTGGAGACTGCGGGAACTATGGGATAGCTATGGGAAAGCTACCCACAATGCAACGCTCTGGAAATCGATGCTAGTACGGTAGCTTGGACGCACACCACCGAATTAATGTGCCTAGTGTGGCCGAATACATTCAAATTTATAAAATCGGTTTCCTAAATTCGAATTATATAAATTCGGATTAATCCCGTAGTGTAGACATACCCTTAGTCTGTATCCGCAAAAAGAACAGGAGTACTTGTGGCACCTTAGAGACTAACAAATTTATTAGAGCATAAGCTTTCGTGGGCTACAACCCACTTCTTCGGATGCATATAGAGTGAAACATATATTGAGGAGATATATATACACACATACAGTTCATGCTCTCTGTATGTGTGTATATATATCTCCTCAATATATGTTTCACTCTATATGCATCCGAAGAAGTGGGTTGTAGCCCACGAAAGCTTATGCTCTAATAAATTTGTTAGTCTCTAAGGTGCCACAAGTACTCCTGTTCTTTCTCCCAATGTGTAGATGTTGCTGGTGCATAGGGGAGTTGGGTGCAGCTGGGACTGAACTTGCCTGGGATGGGGCTTGGGAAAGGAGTCTGCCTTTTGTTTGTCGTTTGAAATAATAAAATAGAATTTAGTTTCTCCCACTCCCAGTTTCCTTTGTTTTGCATGAAATGGCTGCCAACTGCAGCGTTAAGGTTAAAGGTAAAGGCGATGCAGACGTGATCTGGGATGGAAATGCACAGTGAGCTCACCCAGCCAACTTCATCCCTGCCCTGTCACAGGCTCCTCAAACTTCCCATAGAGATAAAACTCACTGAAAAATTGTGCCTCCCTCCCTGACCCCAGTACAAATCAGGAACAGTCTGACTGGGCTCATCCTCCTCTCCCTCACCCTGGTGCTAGGCAGGAGTAATCCCACTGGAGTCATGTGACCTGTCTACACCAGCGTGAAGTTGTTGTGAGGGGAGAATCAGACCATTGGCCTCTAGGTCTGTTTGCAGGAGATACACTCATCCACTGTGTGATCGTGATTCTGATCCCTGAGCCTTGTTTCAGCCCAGTGCCCCTGTTCTCACAACTTCACGACCTGCCTAATTCTAGTTCAGTCCCATTGCAATCACTGGGGCAGGAGCTGAAAGTTTGTGGAAATGGGAGGGAATGTTTATAGCTGAAATCACCAAAATGTGTTTTGCAAGGTTAATGTTAATGGGATCTGCTTCGCTCTCCTGCTTGGACATTTTCTCTGGGGATCCCAGGGACAAAAAGGAGCAGGTGTTACCATCTTGTCTGCCAGTCCCCACTATGACTATCTACACCAGTGGTTCTCAAACTATGGGGCACGTCTCCCAAGGGAGTCACAGGAATGTGTCAAGGGAGGGTGACCTGTGTGGTTTTTTTAAAAAAAAGAGAGCACTGGCTAGCAACCCCGGGCTGCTGGGGTGCACAAAGGGCCGTGCACATCTGGTAGGTGGGGATAAAGGGGACAGACGGAGCCCTGCTACCCAGGCTCGGGCTCTCCTCCTCCCTCACAATCCCAGGTGGAGCAGCAGCCCAGAAGTAAGGGTGGCAATGCGCTCATAAGTCTGCTGTGAACAGTAGTATTGGCAAAAATCACTTTTCACATGGCCACCCTTACTTTTGGGCTGCTGCTGGCAGCGGCGCTGCCTTCAGACCTGGGCACCTGGCCAGCAGCCACTGCTCTCCACTCTGCCTTCAGAGCTGGGTGGCAATATATGTGCTTGTGGGTTTGGGGGGTTAAATTGCAACAGACACAAAGAAGGGGACCCGATGAAATAAATTGGAGAA
The DNA here is from genome assembly GCF_028017835.1 of Emys orbicularis. Lineage (NCBI taxonomy): Eukaryota > Metazoa > Chordata > Testudines > Emydidae > Emys > Emys orbicularis. The sequence goes on along the minus strand of NC_088695.1, from coordinate 9,068,208 downwards.
TCACTGCTCTACACTGTTATGGTCACCACTTTTACAAAACGATGATAAATCTTGTCCAAAGTATGCCTTGTGAGGTATCATATGAAAAGTCATCGTCTGCTGACTGCCCCCCAGCTGGGGGGGGGGGTAAACCTCAAAGAGGAGAGTGGTATAAAAACACAAGAGAGAATTGCCTCCATTTTTACCTCTTCTCCCCCATCTTTTTGGAAGGCAACAAGATGGCTTGAAAGACAACAGGAGCAGTGGACTGGGGAGGGCAGACCAAGGCTGGAAGGAAATCCAGCTTGGGTACTAAGAACTGAGAACTGCCTGCAACATTGAGTGGGGTGAGAAAACCTGTTGGCTTCGCATCTTACTTAGGTTGATAAAATTTAGGATTTAAAATGCATGTTGACCATTTATTTTTGTTGTAACCAAATCAGACCTTTTATACCTTTATCACTTGTAACCACTTAAAATGTACCTTTCTCTAGTTAGTAAACTTGTTTTATTGTTTTATCCTAACCGGTGTGTTTTCATGGACGTGTTTGGGGAATTTCACTTGAGATAACAAGGCTGTTGCCTGATCAGCATCCTTTGTGGGGATGACAAACTAATTAATGAGCTTGTACAGCACAGTGAACTGGGGAAGTTTAGGCTTGAAATTAGACGAAGGTTTCTAACCGTCAGAGGGGTAAAATTTTGGAACAGCCTTCCGAGGGAAACGGTGGGGGCGAAGGACCTCTCTGGCTTCAAGATTAGGCTTGATAAGTTTATGGAGGGAATGGTTTGATGGGATAACGTGATTTTAGTCAATTAGGCATTAACGTGCCATCGCGGGTAAAATGAGGGTCCGGCTGTAGAATCTTGCCTGTATGCTCGGGGTTCTGCTGATCGCCATATTTGGGGTCGGGAAGGAATTTTCCTCCAGGGTAGATTGGCAGAGGCCCTGGAGGTTTTTCGCCTTCCTCCGCAGCACAGGGCAGGGGTCACAGGCTGGAAGATTCTGTTGTGGGTGAGTCAGCTTTTGTGGCCTGCATCATGCGGGAGGTCAGACTAGATGACCATATTGGTCCCTTCTGACCTTAAAGTCTATGAGTCTATGAGTCTATAACTGGGCAGTACAAGGCTCACATTTCTGGGGTGCAAGGCCGGGACTAGCGAACTGATTTATGTTACTCTGTAGTTTATTTCATGAGCCACTGGCTAGTGGCACTCAGTACTGTATAGCCGGGAGTGACTTTGCATGCTAGTGGCTGTGTGGGATCAGAGCCTGGATAGGTTTGTTGTTCACACAGGGAAGCAGTGTGAAAGATACCCTGGGATGGAGAATTCAGCAGTTCAACAGTCCAGATTGTACCCTGGGGTATGTCTCACACCCACTGTCTCCTGGGACCCAGCATGGCACTATCGGGCTCTCATCATCCTGATCCTGAAAGACGACCTGAGCAGAGCTAACCAGAGAGGGGGAATCAGCCGACCTCCTCAACTCCACTGGCTTTGGCTAAATCCTGAACTCCCCCTGGGATGTGAGATTGGGGGGTCTTCTGTCACCCTTCCCCTCACGCATCATTTTCCTTCCCCACCTTACTTCTCCTCTCTCTCCTTTTGCCTTCTGTCACCTACAAGTCTGGCTCACCCGGTCCAGACAACGCCACCTTTTTTCAGCAGTGCTAATATAGCCTGTGACCAGAAACGCTGCAGCGCGATGGGTTGATCGCTAGGACCCAGGAGCAGCTGGGAGGCGGCTCTGGGGGGAGCGATCGCTGGGGTCAGTCCCGGCAGCAGGAAGTGACTCGTAACCGCTGCGGTGACTCTGGCTCCCAGCGAGATCCCCGAGCCCCGGCGGCTGGTGCTGGGAGCCCGGAGCCCTGGCTGCAGCCGGGAGAGGGGAATCTCCAGCAGGGCCCTTCCCGCTGCTCCCCGGGAGCCTCTACCAGGGCAGAGCCCCCAGCCTGGCCAGGCCCCGCTTGGAGGGAAGGTAAGAGAGACCCTAAGGAAAGGTGCCCCCCCAGGCCCTTTCCACCCGGGCTGCGGGGGGAGGAGGATACAGAGACTTAGGGGGATGTATGGGCAGGACGGAGAACAGGGATGGGGGGGCAGGAGGCGGGTAATGGGGATGCAGGGGGCAGGGTGGGATGGGGGAGGGAGCAGGGATGATGGGGCAATGCAGGGGAAAGGGGGGATGTAGGGTGGCTGGAGGGAGACTGGGAGCAAACGCAGACTGGCTGGGGAAGGGAGAGCCGGGGGCAGGGAGAAGGCAGAGGGGTGGAGAGAGATACAAGGCAGCTGGAAATTTTTCCCCTCTGGATCTGGTCAAACAAGCACTGGGGAGTGAGTGGGCAGGGGACTAACCCCTCACACGGGAGCCATTTCAGATTTTTGGTTGGGGGAGCAACTTTAACTGTGATTCCAGGGGTTACTTAGGCACCTGAAAACTCTAGGTTTTTTTTTGCAGACAATAACTTAGAAATTAGCTGACAGCCACACCATATCCAATTCTTACATTAAAAAAAGAGAAGTAAATAAATATTAGACCCACTCAGCTCTAATACTAACATGTTCTCATGTTGTGCCAAGTCACCTAAGGGAAACGGGTTAGGTTTTGGAATTTTAATGTCTATTCTGAGTTTTTTAGTAACTCTTGAATATAACAATTGAAACAATTGTAGAAAAATCTAGATTACTTCCTATCACTTTTTTTGCAGTTCACCAATGCTGGAATAGATCCTTTAACTTTTGGAAACATCCTCCTAGGGCAAGACCCTATGAGTTTATACTGCACGTGCCTGGGGCTCTAGGGGTCTTACTCCACTACAAATAATAACTAGGAATTGACTCTAAACAGGTGTGAAACTGACACTTTTAAGTCACTTTCACAGTATTGTCAACCCCCAATGTTCAAAAATTGTGAGATTGGCTTTAAAATTGTGAGGTTGTGTACAAATAATAGATTTGGTGTTTTTTATTCGCCTTCTGCTATTTGAGCCTTTAGGGTGCACTGGGGGGGGGGGGTGTCTCATTTTGAAACTTTCTCCACAGCCATTAGGGCTAGAAACTTCATTTTTCTTTAAGAAGGAAGGCTGAAATCATCACATTTCCACTTGACTCCAGAAGCTGGGGCTTTAAGGAAAACAATCATTCTCCTGAGGCTCATGACAAAATCATGAGAACTGGCCATGCTGCTTTCACTTTGGTGAAAGGCTAGTTACTTTCTAGAAGGCTCTTCAACACAACACTAGAATGATTGAGTTGCAGTTCTCACAGGAGAATATTTAAAACCAAACACCAAGAAAATTCCAGATTTCAAAGTTGAGGGGGAAAAATGAGACTTCTGAGGTGTATCAAGGCCACTGCAGGCAGGAAAGGAAAATAAACAGGCCCAGGAGCTTTGGGCAGCTCTTCCACTAGAAAGAAAGTTGGAAAGTCAAATCTAGTCCTTAATCCAGTAAAGCAGCACCTTCACTCATAGATGTGCTGAATAACTATGCACTTCATACTTAATTAGCAGAGTCATCTTATCCAGGGCTACACATTTTATACACATTGGCTCAGAGACTGTATTTACTGGTATATTCTGAACTGTGCTGAGTACACAGATGGATGCCCAGTGAATAATACAAATCATGACAGTTGTCGACTTTATGGACTCTGAGGATGCAATTTCGGTTCTTTGCTCTGGAATTGGCCTGGATCCAGCTGCAACCCTAAGAATTTGAGGCAGGAACACACCGGATACTCCTACGACACTTTCTCATTCCTTCCTTTTCGCCAACGCAGAACAGAAAATGACAAAACAAAATGGTTTTCAGTTAAAATGTAAAAATGCACAGCAGTCATTGCTCTACAGCCCAGCCTGGGGCAGACCCTGCCACCCCTTTGGGGCTCAGTGATTGTCTCTCCTCTCTCTTTCTCTCTTCATCCTTCCTGACCTCTCCGCTTCTTTGCATGCTGTCAACCAGGACGTCCTTCCCAACCGCCTGGGACCATTTGCTGGAGTCTCAGAGAACCGGCTGCCATATTTTGCTCCCATCTCTGAGTCCTCTTTTTCTGCAGCATGCAGCAGATAGGTGCAGTGGATAGGGAGCTGGCCCCGAGAGACCTGGATTCTACCCCCCATGCACTTCCTGTATGACATCAGGCCAGTGCCTTAGGGACTGAATTTCAAAGGTTTTTAGGCACCCAAAGGTGCAGCTAGGCATCTAGTGGGGTTTACAAAACATCTAACCTTCTAGGCACTCTAGAAAATCCCACTGGCTGCCTAAACACTGTTCAAAATCTGGCCTTTAGTCTGTGTGTGCCTCAGTGTCCCATCTGTACAGTGGGGACAACAGCACTGCTCTACCTCACCGAGGGGCTTGAGGAGGTTAGACCTTGTGAAGCACTAAGACACTGGTGACGGGGCCACATAAATACCACAGGCAGTGTGGGAACCTCTCTATACCACTGCTAGCCCTTCCCTGGGTTTTGGCCCCTTCTTTTCACCTATGCCCCCAAATCTCCCCCTTTTCTGAATGTAACCTTTACTCCTGGGGGAATTCTGTGCCACTGCGCGATGCAGAATTTTGCAGAAATTAAATGTTGTGCACGCAGAATGTCCTTTCCTCCACAGAAATGGGCTGAAATGCTGCTAGCTGCCACTAGGGGCTGCTGGACCCAGCAGTTCCCAGCTCACACATAGGGCTGGTCTATACTGGGGTGGGGGGGGAATCGATCCAAGATATGCAACTTCAGCTACACGAATAGCGTAGCTGAAGTCGAAGTATCTTGGATCGAATTACCTGGGGTCCAGACGGCGTGGGATCGATGGCCGCGGCTCCCCCATCGACTGCGCTACCGCCACTCGCTCTGGTGGAGTTCTGGAGTCGACGGTGAGCATGTTCGGGGATCGATATATCGCGTCTTAATGAGACGCGATATATCGATCCCGGATAAATCGATTGCTACCATAGACGACACTGCTAGGGGGAGGGATCCCTGGGCTCTGAGGTTTGGGGGCTGGAGGCGGGTATCTGGGCAAGGGGAGCCCTGTGGCTGGGCTTTGGGGGTGTGGGGGTGCAGGTATCTGGGCAAGGAGGGGCCCTGTGCCTGGTCTCTGGGGGGAAGGGGGTGCAGATATACTGGCTGGGGCAAGCATGGCTGGGCTCTGAAGGGCAGAGATTGTGGGGGTCTGGCCCCCCGGCTGGGCCCTGGGGAGGATGGGAAGGGGGCAGAGAAACAGAAACTGGGTTGTCATAGGGGTTTCTTTAACTCTCTACTCCTGTGGGAATTTTTGTGTGTCTGGGGGGGCGGGGGGGGCTAGAGAGGGTTACACTACACCAGTGGTCTCCAACCTTTTTACACACAAGATCACCTTTTGAATTTAAGTGCAACCCAGGATCTACCCTGCCCCTTCCCTGAGGCCCTGCCCCACTCACTCCACCCCCCCCCGTCCCATGCTCTCCCGCACCCTCACTCACTTTCACTGGGCTCGGGCAGGGGGTTGGGGTGCTGGAGGGGGTGTGGGCTCTGGGCTGGGGCTGAGGGATTTGGGGTATGGGAGGGGGCTCTTGGCTGAGCTGGGGCAGGGGGTTGGGGTGTAGAAGGGTGTGAGGGGTGCAAGCTCTGGGCTGGAGTTTGGGTGCAGGAGGGGGCTCAGGGCTGGGGTTGGGGTGTGGGAGTCGGTGCGGGGTGCAGGCTCCAGCTGGGTGGCGCTTACCTCGGGCGGCAGTGCAGAAGAGCTAAGGCTGACTCCCTGCCTACCCTGGCCCCATGCCGCTCCTGGAAGCGGCCGACATGTCCCTGGGGGGGGGGGGGGGGGGGGCGTAGCTCTGCGCCCTGCCCCTCTCTGCAGGCACCACCCCCGCAGCATCCATTGGCCGCAGTTCCCCGTTCCCAGCCAATGGGAGCTGCGTGGATGGTGCCTGCAGACAGGAGCAGCGAGCTAAGACCCCCTGTCCCTCCCGCCCCGCCCTCCCCAGGGGCTGCGCGGCAGAGACCTACTGGCCGCTTCCAGGAGTGGCACAGGGCCAGGGCAGGCAGGAAACCTGTCTTAGCCCCGCTGCACTGCCGGACATTTAGTGGCCAGTGATCACGACTGACTCTTAGAGGCTCCAGGATCCACCGGTTAGTGACGACTGCACTACACTGTAGGGCAATCTCCCAAAGTGACTCCTTTGATTCTGCTCTTTTTCTAGAGTTTGGCACCGAGATGCTGTTACGGGGAGAGTTTAAAACTGCCCTGGGTGGGTTTAGTTCTGCTGGGACGGACCTGGCCTGGGTGGTAATAAACTAACTGGGTTTCTTCCCAGCGTGGCAGAGTCCAGAGCCTCTATCTGCAGGGAGAGAGCCTGGGGGGAATCGGGGTGTCACATGGACTCAAGCCCCTTCTGAACACACACCCCTCCCCATTGCCCTTCTTGCCCCAACAGGCTGAGGAATCACGTCCACATTTCGCTCCAGATTGACTCGTCTTCCAGGAGACAGGGCAGGGAAATGGCTGTGATGGAGCCAGCTCAGGTAGGGGATTTTTGAGGGAGCTGCTGGGTGGGTGGAGGGAGAGGCAGGGAGGAGACAGGGTGTGATAAACCTGCTGATTTTCGGAGCTGGCCCTTGGCAGCGGGGAAGCATTCCCACATTTCTGAAACAGGAAACACCCCTCTCGGCAGGCCTGGGAACATTTTCCAGACTCCCAGTGCTGGAGCCTGAACCCACTGGCCAGAGGCTGCTGTGAAATATGAAGGGAAGCTGTTGAGATTCCTGTCCCTGTCCACGGCTCAGAGCTCTGCTTCCCGTATCAGCCTGTGGCTGGCAGGTGTGTGGGAAATGAGAAGAGCCTGCTCTGCTCCATGTGCTGGGGGGACAAGGAGCTCTGACCTTCTCCCCACCCCCTGAAGCCTCCTGGCTGCTCTGAGCAGGGTGGGGGTGGGATTCTGCTTTTCTGAGCCTCCCAGAGCTTCCAAGATGTTTAGTTTTCTTCTTCCTTTCCCGTGTGACCAGTGGGATTGTGGCTGGGGCAGCAGGTGCTGAGTGGGGGACTCTTGTTGTTTCAGATGCCGGTGACCTTCGAGGAGGTGGCCGTGTATTTCACCCAGGGGCAGGGAGCTCTGCTGGACCCCAGTCAGAGAGCCCTCTACAGGGACATCATGCGGGAGAACTATGAGACGGTGACCTCGCTGGGTAAGGGATCCCTGTCCCCTTGGTTATTAAAAAGTGTAGGACCTGCATTTCTAACTCTGGTCAGGTTCTTCCCTGGTCAGTTAGATTGGAGGGGAATGGGTTCCATAATCCATAGCTGCCGTGTGAGAGAGACTTGCGTCTCCAAACCCCCTTCAATGGGACCAGAGTGTCAAAACGGACATGCTAAACCCTCCCCACTCCTCCAGCTATCAAAGCCGAGAAGCCGTGTATTGTCCTGTGTGTATTGTTTCTCATTTGAGCACAGAATCCCTTTTCACCTCCCTCCTTAGGACTAGCTCCAGCCCTGGGGAGGGCTCTGGGGTCTGCAGGGGTAACTCCAGAGCTGTGTGTGCGTCAGCAAGGCCCCCAAAGTGCACAGATCCTGGGAACTGCTAGTGAGGGCGTAAAAATTATCTCCACCTCCCCAGACATCTGCCTCTCCCAAGGGAGCTCAGTGACCATGTTCCCATCCCTTTGGATTCCACGTTCTCCCAGCACAACACAGGGACAGGTTCAACTCATGGATTGTCCTTTGTGACAGACAAACTCCCAATCTTCCATTCACCCTGATCTGGTCTGATTTCCCCCCCTGCGCAGGATTCCCCCTTCCCAAACCTGACCTGATCGCCCGGCTGGAACGAGGGGAAGCGCCGTGGGTCCCAGATCTCCAGGCCTCAGAGGAAAAAGAGATCCCAAGGGGCACTTGCACAGGTGAGGACCGAAAGAAATCATCGGACGAATGAAGGAAAAAGTTGAGAATCCCAGAAATGTGGTACGAGAAAGAGCCGTCAGTTGTTCCTCATCTCAGCCAGAGTAGGGCTGTAGTCAGCAGATATTGCTCACATCTTTCCACGCGTCCTGTTAGCTGCAGGAGTTTCCTTCCTAACTTTCCTTCTGTGTGAGTGTTTGGGTGGGAAGTGGAGGCAGAATCCAATTGCTGATTCTTCGCAACTTGCGTGTGTTGGGTTTTCCCTTGGTGCCAATTCTCTTTCTCCACAGCACAATGACTCCTGTCTGGATTGTCTCTCTCTCCCAGCAGGTGATGAGAGAGTGAGTGAGAACGAGGAGGGGAATCATCATGAAGAAGTTTCTGGGGAAGTGGAACCACAAGGGCCCTTTGTGGGAAGAGCTGAAGGGAATTTTTCCCAGTGCTGGGAAGAAGCCTGGGGAAATTGGCACAGGTCAGAGAAGCTCCTGGGAAACCACCCAAGGAAGAAAGTAGACGAATCTATTAAATGTGGGGGAGGAGACAAGGATCCCACAGTCCAGCAGACAAATCCCAAGGAAGAGAAACCCTACCACTGTCTCCAGTGTGGGAAAGGATTCATTCTGAGATCACACCTTGTGATACATCAGATAATCCATACTGGAGAGAAACCCCTTCAATACTTGCACTGTATGGAAAGCTTCAATAACCACTCAGATCTTAATAACCATGGGAGAAGCCACACGGGTGAGAATCCCTATCAATGCCTCGAGTGCGGGAAATGTTTCAGTGGGGAGTCAGCACTAATTATGCATCAGAGAATCCACACAGGAGGGAGACCCCATAAGTGCTTGGACTGTGGGAAAGGTTTCACACGGCGATCAGGCCTTGTTACACATCAGGCAATCCACACCGGAGAGAGACCCCATAAGTGCTTGGACTGTGGGAAAAGTTTCACATGGAGATCAGGCCTTGTTACACATCAGGCAATCCACACAGGAGAGAGACCCCATAAGTGCTCAGACTGTGGGAAAAGTTTCATGCAGAGATCACACCTTATTAGACATCAGACAGTCCACACAGGAGAGAGAGCTTATAAATGCTTGGTGTGTGGGAAAAGCTTCAGTAACAGCACAAACCTTACTAACCATCGGAGAATCCACAGAGGAGAGAGACCCCATAAATGCCTCTACTGTGGGAATGGTTTCCGTTGGAAGTCAGCCCTCATAATACATCAGAGAATCCACACAGGGGAGAGACCCCATAAATGCTTGGAGTGTGGGAAAAGTTTCACACAGAGATCAGCACTTGTTACACATCAGACAGTCCACACAGGAGAGGGACGCTATAAATGCTTGGAGTGTGGGAAAAGTTTCAGTTGGAAGTCAGACCTTATAACACATCAGAGAATCCACACAGGGGAGAGACCCCATAAGTGCTTGGACTGTGGGAAAAATTTCATACAGAGATCAACCCTTACAAGGCATCAGAGAATACACACAGGAGAGAGACCCTATAAATGCCTCGAGTGTGGGAACTCCTTCAGTTGGAAGTCCGATCTTATCACACATCAGCGAATCCACACAGGAGAGAGACCTCATAAGTGCTTGGACTGTGGGAAAAGCTTTAGATGCAGCTCACAACTCACTCAGCATCAGAGAACCCACACGGGAGAAAGACCCTATAAATGCCTCGAGTGTGGGAAAAGTTTCATTGGGAGTTCTCATCTTGTTGCACATCACAGGATTCACACTGGAGACAAACCTCAGAAATGCCTCAACTGTGGGAAATGTTTCAGGTGGAAGTCTGCCCTTATAACACATCAGAGGATCCACACAGGAGAAAGACCCCATAAGTGCTTGGACTGTGGGAAAAGTTTCACAAACAGATCAGCCCTTGTTTTACATCAGAAAATCCACACGGGAGAGAGGCCCCATAAGTGCTTGGAGTGTGAGAAAAGTTTCACACAAAGATCATGTCTGATAACACATCAGATAACCCACACTGGAGAAAGACCCCATAAGTGCTTGGACTGTGGGAAAAGTTTCACACAGAGATCAAACCTCATTAAACATGGGATAATCCACACAGGATCTAAACTTCATAAATGCCTTGCCTGTGGAGAAAGCTTCATTCAGCGATCACACCTCATTAAACATCAGAGAATCCACAAAGGTGTGAGATTCAATCTGAGCTCACACATCAGTGATCCACACAATAGAGAGATCTTGAATGCGGTGGAAGCTTCGTTTGGTGCTCCTGGAGTATCAGGCATCTGCAAATCTGCATAAGGAAGAAACCTCTGAGAGGTTCTCAGTGTGGAAAATGCTGCAAGTGGAGCTAACACCATGTTGGACATCAGAGACTCCTCCACAGAGCACAGAAATTCTCTCAGGGCCCTGACTAGGGCTGGCCATGGTGACCAACCCGTTTCCTCATTCCCACACACATCAGTTGCATTTGCCTCCCAAGGATCCATCTGCCCATTGCTGGGGTGAAGATACAGCAGCAGCTGATCATCAGCTGGTCAGTGACCCTGTGGCTCTGCCTGGTCTAAGCAAACCCCAGGCAGAGGAGGAGAAGCACCGATCATCCCCCTCTCCCTGCTGCAGCCCTGGCTGCTGAGCTGATGGGCCGCAGGTGGGGGAAGGGAGAGAGACAAACTCCTCCAGACACTCCCTCTGCCCGGCTGATGTTCCCCCCTCTCCCTTCCCCTCCCAGCCGGGATCCCCCTGCCATAGAGATGAGGAGAAGGATACTTGGTCCACGCCCCACCTTCACTCTAGACCCCTGTCCCCACCCCCCTCTTCCACCAGCCCCTGGGCTGGGCTCCCCCACTTACCTGGAGCTGTTCTCTGCAGGGGGAGTGTCCCTGGGGGCTTGGTAACCCCTCCCCTCCCTAAATCCCTCAGGATCAAACGTTAAGGGACCTCCCCATAACCCATTGGTTATGGGGAGGAAACTGGGGATTGAATGGTTGGGGCTGGGGGAGCTGAGAAGGAGGCGGAGCTGGGTGCTGGGGCTATCGAGTGTTTGGGGATCATGGGATCAGAGGTGAGGGAGAGCACAGGGGTAAAGAGGTGCTGCCTCTCCTCACTCACCCCCTCTGCCCCTTCTCCCTGCCCACTGTGCATTCAGACAGCACCACTGAGAGGGGCTGATTCCCACAGGGCCTTTTGTGGGAGGCCTGGAAATCCCACCTCTGCCTCCGCAGCATCAGCCTCTGAATGTCTGTCTATGGTAGAAAAATGGTTGGGATTAGCTAGCACATCTTCCCAGACTCTCCAACACTCTTTCTAGTCACATTGACCCTAAGTATATTAGCTATTCCCATCCTCTCCGTGAGCAGAGTGATCGTTAGTCCGGGAGTTCCCCCTTTGGGGCCTGATTGTCTCATTCCCAGATAGCCTCACATTACTCCAGGCCGTACTGAAAAGCATTGAGTGTTTGTATATTATTCTCCCTGAGGGAGCAGAGCTAAACAGATGCTAAAAAAGTGGGGAGCAGGGACAGTGAGTCCGAGGGATTCCCTCCTTCCCCCATCACCGTCACGCTCCACTCTCGACACAGCAGCCTCCATCCCAGCAATGGAGAGTTTTATCCTGTCCCCATTCTACCCCTCCCCCACTTACCACCATGTCCCTGTCTCTCCATGCTTAAGAATCAGTTTTGATTTCTATGATCCCCCATGAGACTTCTGAGGGCTGGAGAAGAAATCGTCACAGACTTGCGAGGGAGGGGAAAGGAGGAATCCCAAAGAACTTCAAAGTACAGTTTGAGCTTCCTGATCTGTTTCCATCTATTGGTGAAATTGCTTCCAGGTTTTTTCTGTGCTAGTCCAGATCATTTGTAGATGGGAAGGGTATTTGTTTGTTTGTTCATTTCTTTTATTATGACGATGCTAAAACTTTGGTAACGAATACAACCAAATTATTAGGCAAGAAGTGAAGCCAGTTTAGCCACTTTAGATGAAAATTTATTTTCCTGATTTTGAGTCTTCAGATTCTCTTTCACTTTATGAATGTAAAACTGTTTTATAACCCACCCTGGAGTGTGGGTTTTTCTCTATTCCAGAAGGCTGTTTGGACACAAACTTTGATATTAGTTTAGTTTAGACGTAGCTTAGATTTATTGAGGACTTAATGAGATGAATGATTGGCCAGTACGGTCCTTTTTTTATTTTATTTTAACCTTTTTCTACCCTTTTGTGATGTGGATTTAGTTTTATTTGAACAATGGCAAAGGTCAGTATGTCTCAGCACAGACACTCCTGTTGCCATAGTGCTGTCTGCACCAGAAGTTAGCTTGGTACAGCTGCGCGGGGAGGGGGGTGGAATTTCACAACTGATGCAGGTTGCATGCGCAGATCAAGCCTCTGAGTCAGGAGGAGGAACAGAGCTGGGAAATGGCTGGGTTTGCTCTTCAGAGCCAGACGGCTGAGAACTGTGAACTCGCTGCATCAGAGCCAGAGAGAGACTAGCCTTGGCCTGTGAGTGTCATGTGAAGCTTTCCCTGCAATCTAAAGGACCATGAATAACACCACAAAATTGATGGGGGGGGGAGGGGAGCAGCGTCCCCCTATTGCTGAGATGCCGAGGTTGGGCGATAAGAAGGGAGCCGGGGATGTCAACAGACTTGGGCAGCCTTGAAGCCAGGCCGACCCCCGTCACTGAGGACAGAGGGAGAAGAGGAGCCCTAGAGCCCTGCTGGTCACCCCTCCCCATCTACTGCAGTGTCCTGAGTGGGAACAAGAAAGACTGTCTCTGCCCCACTCACTCCACACTGCATCCCTCCTACCGGAGCTCTTTGGATTCCCTGCTCTTGGAGTGTTTCCTTTTGTGACTGGGTCCTAGCGTCTCTCATGGCTTCTCGCCACTTTTCTACCATTTTTACATGTTGCACTGCTGTTGGTTCTTGTGGGAGTTGGACGCGGCATTGTGCTGGGATGGAACAGGAAAGTACCCGCTGAGCTGGGCTGTGGGTGGGGCACGGAGTCTGTCTTTGTTCGTCCTTTGGAATAATAAAGTAGAATTCAGTTTCTCCCACTGAGTCTCCTTCGTTTTGCATTAACGACTCAGAGCTGCAAGTGGACTTAGGACTTAGCCTAAAGCCCAGGTTTTGACCCCTGACTCCCAGAATTAGGTGCCACTGAAATCCAGAAAACCTCGGCCTGGCTGCTCACTCAGCACCAACATTTCTATAGTAAAATTTCCCAAGGTTCCTAAATTTCTGCTTCTGGGCCTGGGCACTGCTGCCTCACTCTAGGCATCCAGACACCTGCCTCACACCTAAACCCCAGAAGGAGCCTCAATCAGAAGGTTGTCAGAGGAAAGCCTATCTTGCCTGTGGGGCCCTGTAGCGAGGCGACAACTCACCCGGCGGCACCTCCTGCTCGTCGTCCAGCGAATTAGCTCTTTCCACTCAGGCATGCCCTCTGCAGGCCGGTGTCTCACCTGGCTCTGGCGCCCCCCCTTCCGGACTCCATGCCCCTTTTCTCAGGGTTCTGCCCCTGACCCCACAGTCTCCCTGGGTCTCCCCTCCCTGGGGAACCCTCAACCCCGTATCCCCACCTCGCCTCAGTCTTTGGCTACTGCCAGTCACCATCTAGCCCCGCCCACTGGGGTGGACTGCAGTATAATCGCCACTCATCATCGGCAAGGAGGGTTTGGACCTGCTGCCTTTGCCTACCCTTGGGTTGTCCCTCTGCAACCCCAGTACCTTTTTTGGCCTTTAACAAGGCCTGCAGCCTGGGGGTTTCTGTCTGGGTTTCCTGGTCCGCCTTCCCCCATAGATGGCTCCCGGGCAGGTCTACTGCCATCCCTGCAGCAGCTACCTGGCTGGTCCCTGACCCCTTTGGGTCCTCAGGCCCCTCCACCAGAGGTTTCCCTCCTCCTAGGGGGCAATCCCTCTTTATGTGGCCCCATTCCCGGCAGCCAAAGCAGGCTTGCCGCCCCTTTGCTGCCTTGGGCTCCGGCTTCTCCCTGGGCTGCCCTGGACCGTGGTCCTTGGGGCAGGGTACTCCTTCCATAGGTGACCCCACCACCCACAGGCCCAATACCTTCTTCGCCTCCTGGCTTCCCTTGCCAGGGGGCCTCTCGTAGGGGCTTGTCCCTCCCCCCGTCCTGGGTGAGGCTCCCTACCCCCATCCCAGCAGGGACAATTCGCCCGTACATGTCTGCGCTGCCCACAGGTGTAACATGCCCGGCGCTCTCCCCCGGGCTTCCTGTTCCCAGCGCTGGGCTTCTCCCACCAGTCTTGGTGGTTCCTCCGAAACTCCTGTTGGAGGAGTTTTACCAGGGCCCGCTGTTCCCTTGCCAACTGGCCCAACTGTTCATGGAGGGCCCTCTGCACCTCCCATAGTCCCTTCTGGGTCTCCTGTATCCCCTGCAAGTCATCAGCCCCCTTCTGCCGGGGTGCTGATACCGGGGCCTAGCCAGGGATGGTACCTGGGGTCTCTGCATAGACAACCCTGGTGTATCCAGGATCCATCATCCCCTGTAGCTCTCACGTCTCTGGGCAATAGTCCCGCTGTCCTTGCCCTGTCTCTTGTATTGGGGGCGGACTGCCTATGCCCGCATTCTCCACCAATCAACAACTAGAGAGTGACTGACCTAGCTCCAGCCTAGCAGCCCCTTTATAGGGCCAGCTGTGGCTTGATTGGGGTGTGGCCCCAGCTGAGGCTGCTTCCCCCAATCAGCCTTTCAAACTTTTAAGCTTCTCCAGCAAGAAACTTGTATAAAAAATAAAGAGAGAGAGAGAGAGAGTTTCTCCTATATTCACAGGATTCCAGGAGCTGGGGCTTTAACAAAACCAAAAGATATTGAAAGAATCCAGATGACATTAAGAGAATTTGTGAAACACCCTTGTGATTTGGTGTGGAAAGGGAACAGCCTCACTTCTTATCATTGCAGATACCTTTCTGTACCCCGTCACTGCTCTGTCTGGGCACCTCACAATCTTCAATGTGCTTAGCCTTCAGAGGCACCATTTCAGATTTTGGTGCCGGGCGGCTGGGGGCATCTTTAACTATGATTCCCAGGGCTATTTTCTACTGCATCAATAGTCCACAGTCACTTAAAAACTAGCCCAAAAGTAGCCCAATCTATTTATTTAAACAATTTTTTTTATTAACACTATGGTCTATGCCTTTAAAAAGAATCACTATCTAGAGTACAATTAAATGATTGATGTTAGCAGCACAGATCTATAACAAACAAAATTTGCCGGCCCAATTGTGCAAATTGTTCAGATTGGTTTAGGTTTATGTTCACTGAAAGGTTTATACAAATAGTTATGATAAATACAAAGGATTAAGCTGGAAGGAGGTTTCTGGTGTGTTGCTGTAAGAGTTTGAGAGAGTAAACATCACCTCCATGAAATTCACTGATCGTACTCAAGTTTGTGAGACTCTGCCACCCTCAGAAATGTTAAACAGTAAGTACAACAGGAGATACAAATATTTACCAGCTGGAAGAGAAGATACAGCAGAAAGCTAGAATACTCAAGGAGCTGATAGAGGAGGTATCTGAGCCTCTAGCTATTATCTTTGGAAAATCATGGGAGACGGGAGAGATTCCAGAAGACTGGAAAAGGGCAAATATAGTGCCCATCTATAAAAAGGGAAATAAAAACAACCCAGGAAACTACAGACCAGTTAGTTTAACTTCTGTGCCAGGGAAGATAATGGAGCAAGTAATTAAGGAAATCATCTGCAAACACTTGGAAGGTGGTAAGGTGATAGGGAATAGCCAGCATGCATTTGTAAAGAACAAATCATATCAAACCAATCTGATAGCTTTCTTTGCTAGGATAACGAGTCTTGTGGATAAGGGAGAAGCTGTGGATGTGGTATACCTAGACTTTAGTAAGGCATTTGATACGGTCTCGCATGATATTCTTATCGATAAACTAGGCAAATACAATTTAGATGGGGTTACTATAAGGTGGGTGCATAACTGGCTGGATAACCGTACTCAGAGAGTTGTTATTAATGGTTCCCAATCCTGCTGGAAAGGCATAACAAGTGGGGTTCCGCAAGGGTCTGTTTTGGGACTGTCTCTGTTCAATATCTTCATTAACGACTTAGATATTGGCATAGAAAGTACGCTTATTAAGTTTGCAGATGATACCAAACTGGGAGGGATTGCAACTGCTTTGGAGGACAGGGTCATAATTCAAAATGATCTGGACAAATTGGAGAAATGGTCTGAGTTAAACAGGATGAAGTTTAACAAAGACAAATGCAAAGTGCTCCACTTAGGAAGGAAAAATCAGTTTCACACATACAGAATGGGAAGAGACTGTCTAGGAAGGAGTACGGCAAAAAGGGATCTAGGGGTGTAGGGGACAGGTTGCGGAAGCTTGGCGAGGAGCTAAGTGGCAGACTGAGTATGTGAATGAATGTGAGCGGAAGATGCAGGCTGTGTAGTAGAAGGCCATGCAATGAACTTTGTTCGGCAGACCCTGCCAAAATGTAGTTTAGTATAGTTCAGCATGTTTTTGTCTGTAAACAAGTTAGCTTATATAATGAGTACAATTTATGAATGAAATGAATGTAGCCAGCTGTTGACCCCATGTAACCTTGAGATAAGCACGGGGGGATATAGCATTGCAGCGGACTCCCTTCAGAGGAGTCCTGCCTGGCCAGCTGTCCCAGACGGTCAGAATCCCCCGCAGCCCCTCCGCGCGCCTCAGGGACTCCCCGCGCAGCTTGGAGTGTAAGTTCTTCCTTTAGTAAAGCCTTGCTTTTTACTCTCAGGCACTGAGTGTCCTTCTTTCGCCGGTATCACAGCCCCCCTTGCGGGCACAATTGGTGTCACGAACAGGATACCGGCGTGAGAATGCCTCTTTGGGGGAGGAAGGATAAGGGGGAGGGAGAGAGCCGCATCCCCGGGTGGCCCGCCACGGGACGGTGGGCACCAGTGGCTCGTAAGCTGGCGGGGATGGTTGCCCCCGCCGCATGGCCGGAGCTTGAGCAGGAGCCAGGGGTTACCCCAGTTAGGCTAGAGGAGCTGATATCCAAGCTCCGGCTGGATAAAGCAGGACCCGCAGAGCGTAAAGCAGCGGGAGACCTGGGATGGGTTTTCCTGACTGCGCTCCGCGTGGTGGACGAGGCGCTGCTGGTTCAGCGCCAGAGGATAGGACGGTTAGAGGCTGATTTGCAGCAAGCAAATGAGGTACGTTCACTGACCCAGGAGGTCATCACTGGTACAGCTGAACGGGCCAAGCAGTTGAAGCACCGATGCATGGTCATGGCAGTTCGCATTGCGAACCGCCGGCGGCGAAAGGGAGGGCGGCGGGATGTGCGCCCCCTCGCCGTACGTGCACTGGTGTGCAAAACCAATTGGGACCCAGAGATCTGGGATGGGGACATCTGGGAGACAAGTGAAGATGAGTCCCCTTGGGAGGGGGACGGCGGGAAGACGGGGCTCTACCCGCAACTGTGGCCCATTGTCGAGACGCGGTACGAGGGGCCGCACGGGGATAATGATAATATGGTGGGAAGGGATACTATCCGGGAATTTAAATCCTCTGAGATACAGGACTTCGTGCAGCGTTTCAAGCAGCGCCCCAAAGAATCGCTGCTGGCGTGGCTGCTCCGATTGTGGGATGAGGGGGCGGACGCGATTACCCTTACCCCCGCTGAGCTAGGCAGGATGGGCTCGCTGACCACAGACCCCCTCCTTCGTAGGAGTCTTAAGGCAGGGGCCGCCATGACGACGGACTTTCCATATCCTTCCCTTATGTCATGGTTAACCATGGCTATCAAGACCATTTGGAGTTCGCCCGCAGACATGGATGACGGGTTAGAGCAGTGGGCTTCCATCCCAGAGGGGGTTAGCCAGCTCCGACAGCTGGGAATGCTCACCGGCATATTTGCCGAGGACTTTGAAGGGTCTGACGCTGTGGAGCTGACCCGCACCATTCGTACCCGACTCCTGCGGAACGCTCCCCCCCACCTGAAGGCAATGATCCTCCCGATGGTTGGAGGGGCCATAGGGTCGTGGGTGATGCGGCACAGCTCATGATGCAATTGACAGAGATTGATGGTATGATGAAAACCACCAAGCCGCGGCAGGTGAACGTAAAGCAAAAGGAGAGGGTTAGCTGCAACACTATGTTCAAAGACTTACTGAAAGCGGGGACCCCCTTAGAGGAGGTAGATGGGAAAACCAACGCTGAGCTGTTAAGGTGCCGGTTACAGCTCAAGCCGGAACAGCTCACCAACGACAAAGGGGGGCCCCAAAACAAGGCAGATGGCACCCCTCAGCGGGCACAACCATCTGCCCAGCCCACAGACTATGTTGAGTGGAAGCTGCCCGCCCAATACTGACGGGGTAGCGGGTCCCCCCCCCTTTGGAAGTGAGGCGGTTTGTAGTGGGGGACCACCGCCCTTATGTCCCAGTAGAGATCTACTGGTCTAGCAGGGGGCGGCAACGAGTAATGGCCCTCGTGGATACAGGAGTGGAGGTGACTATACTGCATGGCACTCCACCCCGTAGGGGCCGGTCAGTAATGGTGAGCGGCCTCGGAGGGGCGGATGTTCGGGCCGTGCCAATGCAGTTAAGGCTGGCCATCAGGAAAGCCCCTCCCATGTGGGTCACCATTTTGATCGCCCCCATTCATGAGTACGTATTGGGCATAGATCTCCTCCGAGGGCAAACCCTGGATACTCAGTGTGGACCCTTTTCCTTTGGCCGCACACTGTATGTCTGAGCGGTCGTAACCATGCTGCGAGGGCATCCGCAGTGGGACCCCGTGGTGCTTCCGACCCCTACCAGTCCTAACAGTATCGGATACCTGGTGGGCACGAGGAGATAACCGACACCGTTAAAGGATTGCTCCAGGCGGACATCATCTGTCCCGCTATGAGCGCGTTCAACAGCCCAATTTGGCCAGTCCGCAGAAAGGACGGAACCTGGCGCATGACGGTTGACTACCGCAATCTGAACAGGGTCACCCCAACCCTAACAGTGGCAGTTCCCAACATGGTCTTCATCATGGAGCGCCTCGCGATGTGAGTAGGGCAGTGGCATGTGGTAGTGGACTTGGCGAATGCCTTCTTTTCCATTGCCATTGCCCTGCAGAGCCAAGATCAATTCACCTTTACGTGGGAGGACCGGCAGTATACGTTCACCGTGGTGCCCCAGGGCTATAAACATAGTCCTACCATCTGTCACCAGTTGGTTAGCCGAGACCTGGAGCAAGTGATTCTGCCAGAGGGGGTGGTTTTGGAACACTATATTGATGATGATCTACTGAGCAGGCCCCACGAGATGGCACTTTCCGAGGCTAAGAACAATGTTTTGCAGGTCTTGGCGGCCAGGGGATGGGCCGTCAACCCCAGTAAGATCCAGGGACCCAGCCAGGAGGTGATCTTCCTGGGCATACTTTGGTCAGGGCCTCAACGTAAAATCCCACAGAAGGCCATTGAAATGATTACCCACTTCCCAGAGCCCACTAACATAAGCCAAGCCCAAACTTTCTTGGGCCTTTTAGGATACTGGCGCACGTTTATTCCCCATCTCGGGTATATCCTGCAGCCCATACAAGCAGTAGTCTGGAAGAAAGCCACATTTAGTTGGGGAGCCAAACAGCATGCTGCATTCCAACAGGCTAAAGAGGCGCTCAGCCAGCATGCAGTACTGAGTCCAGGTAAACGGGGCACCCCCTTTGAACTTGAGGTAACGGTGGTTGACCACATGGCCTCGTGGGGGCTATGGTAGCAAGCCTCGTCTCAGAAGGAGCCCATAGGGTATTGGTCGTGATCCCTACGAGGCTCGGCTGAACGGTATACACCCCTCGAACAGCAGCTGCTTGCAGTAGTATGGGCCCTCCAGCAAACTGAGCCTATAACAGGCATGGAGCTTGTGAAGGTGCGTACTCCGCTTCCAATTATGGGTTGGGGCCGGGATGAGAGCCCGCTTACGCGGACTGGAGTAGCCCAGGCCCAAACCCTATGGAAGTGGAAACACTACCTGCAGCTCCGTATGCAAATGACCCAGGCAAACATTACCGATACGCACGCACGGCTCCTCGGCGCTGTCACCTTTGAGGAACTGCCCTCTGAAGGGCAGCATGCCTATGCCCCCCCAGTCGAGGTACCTCAGCCGCCCTGTGTGGAGGCCCCTCCCTACGCCTCCTTAACCGAACAACAATGAGAAACCGCGTGGTTTACTGATGGATCGGCTTCATATAGGGGAGCAGAACGCTGGTGGCGAGCGGCCGTGTACAACCCCTGCCTCGAGGAAATACTGTTTGAGATCGGCCCCGGCCTGTCTAGCCAGTGGGCTGAGCTACGGGCAGCGTTTATAACCATCACCAAGAACCCAGGGCCCCTCTTTATATATACAGATAGCTGGGCAGTCTACAAAGGCATGACACAATAGATGGCCGTCTGGCATGCAGCTAGCTGGAAGGTGCATGACAGACCCCTTTGGGGGTACGACATGTGGCCTGCAATCTGGGATGCCTGTAGTCAGAGGCCCGTTGCTGTTCGTCATGTAGATGCCCACCTGATAGGGGAAGCAGACGAGGCCCGGTTCAACAGAGAGGTAGACGACATGGTCACAGTCTACGCAGTAGCTGCCCCCAGCCTGGCCGAGTGGATACACCAAAAGAGCGGTCACCTGGGGGGGAAAGGCAATGCAATGGGTCACCGATCGTGGGTTGCAGACTACGATCGGTGCGCAGTGGGATGCCCGCCAGCACTGCCCACAGTGTACGAGGCTCTTCCCCCAGCACTTGAAAACAGAGAAGGGGTACCTGAAGCGAGGCCAAAGACCTGGGGAGGTATGGCAGGTGGACTACATTGGCCCACTGCCTGAAAGTCAGTGGCATAAGTACTTGCTGACTGCAGTAGACATGTATTCTGGCCTGCTCTTCGTATACCCGTGCGCAAGTGCTACACAGGAGCAGACTATAAAGGGGTTAGAAGAACTTATCCGCTATTATGGATCCCCCCTTGAAGTGCAGAGTGATCAGGGAACCCATTTCATGAGGATGGAAGTAAGAGAATGGGCTGGGGGCAAGGAATCGTGTGGGTGTTTCACATCGCATACCACCCGCAGGGCGCCGGGCTCATTGAGCGCATGAACGGTTTGCTTAAAGAGCAGCTACGCAAACTGTCCCCCACTGAATCCCTGGCCGGATGGAGTCGTAACCTCCACCAGGCTGCAGCCGCGCTCAATGACCGTCAGCTATATGGCTCCACCCCGTATGCCAGGTTTAAGGGGGAGGTCATCGAGCAGCCCTGTGTGCAGCATTTGCACCCACAAGCCGTTGGGCTCCCACAAGGCTATTATGGGCGCATTGCCCACGCAGTAGCCTGGCCCTCAAGGGCATAGATGTGGTGGCAGGAGTGATCGACACTGACTACACGGGGGAGGTTAAGGTGCTTTTGGTGCACAATGGCCCGCAGGCAATAACCCTCTCCCAAGGCGAGCGGGTTGCACAGCTGATTTGCGAGCGCATTGGATTGCCTGATGTGCAGGAAGTGGAGGCGCTTACGCCCACTACTCGAGCAGGGGAGTTCAGCTCGACTGGGCATGTAGTTTGGGTCCATGACCCCACCAAGCATAAATCGCTTGAAGGGGAAATCCTAGCCGATGGCCCCAGGGATACTCACCTCGTGTTGCTAAAAGGGGACGACGCCCCAATTTATGTGCCCTCTAAGCGTCTCTCTTCCAGGCAACCATGACCGCTGCACTGCAGTTTGCACAACCCCGTGGAGCACCCCGGGCGCGCCACCCGAAGACCAAAACCTGTGTGATGTCCCTGCGACATGCTCTCTACAGCCTAATCCTTGGACTAGGTTTGATTGCGACTGGTGCCCAAGCCACATGGCACCACAATTCCGCTGTCCAGTGGATGCAGTCAGTGGCACTAGCAGGTAACAAGTCGGACTGCTGGTACTGCGCACATGCCCCCCAATTGGCAAGCACTGGCATCCCATGGGCTGCAGTACCGTGGAATGAATGCTGGGCCCTTAATGATACCACCTTTCTCACCAAGTATAATGAAACACCCCCCCTACCGGCACCAAGGGTAACCGGTGGTGGTATTGGGGAATGCGCATTGGTGTGTGCAGCGATTTCCAGCAATGGACGCTGTTCATCCTGTTGGAGAACTTCCTCTGTCCTCATGTGCAGTAGTAGTAGAATACCTGCCAGGCACCGGGCAATTTAATGTCACCGCCAGCCTACCGGGGTTGTACAGTGAGTGGATGGCTGGGGAGACGTGGGTCTCAAGTGACAATTGTTCCGGTTCTTCTGGAACTAATTTGACCTTTTTGAATGGCACCACCCTCTGCCATCGGTGGTGGCGTTGGGGCGAGTGGGGACTACATACCCGTGGATTTTTGTACTATTTTAACACCAGCATGCCTGTATGGAAAACGCCCCTCAATATGATTAGACGCGGGCACATCCCACGCACCCATTACTGGCCTCAGTGTAACCAGAGCTCCGACAGCTGGTGTCGCAACACCTCAGGCAGCATATGGCTCCCCACAGCTGGGCTGCCAGGGTTGTACTGGCTATGTGGCCGCTGGGCGTATAAAACCCTACCCAACCAATGGTACGGACGGTGCACACTGGGACGGCTTCTCCCCTATTCGTGCAGTGCACAATTATATATTGGTGACACGTTCACGACGAAGCGCAAACCCCATTGTGCAGAGACCCACAGGCTTTCATCAATTTGTTCATGCTTTCCTCCCCTGGCTAGGGGTGGCCGAATTAGAGCGCGCCATTGTAAATATTTCTGCCACGTTAGAGATTATAGAAAATGATACCATAGATGCAATCCACGCTTTGCAATTAGAGGTGACTTCTCTATCGCAAGTAGTATTGCAAAATCGCATGGCGCTGGATTATTTATTAACTGCCCAAGGTGGTGTTTGTGCCTTGATTAATGAAAGTTGTTGTTTTTATTCAAATCAGGATAAGCGCATTGAAACTGATGTTCACAATATGATGGACCACTTGAAAGTGTTACATGATGTAGGCTCTGAGGCCTCTGCATGGAATGACGCTTGGCGATGGCTAACCTCCTGGCTTCCGGATCTCGGCGCCTGGGGGAGACGCATCAGACTCCTGTTATTAATGGGACTACTGGGATTTGTATGTGTATTTGTCCTCCTACAATGCTGCATAAACTGCTTCTCCACCCTCCTGGCCCGGCTGGCAACACCCAAACCGGTGCGCGCGCTCACCGTGTGCTGGTGGCAGTGACTAGACAAATACACCTCAGTCCGCCAAGGGGTGGAGTGTAGGGGACAGGTTGCGGAAGCTTGGCGAGGAGCTAAGTGGCAGACTGAGTATGTGACTGAATGTGAGCGGAAGATGCAGGCTGTGTAGTTGAAGGCCATGCAATGAACTTTGTTCAGCAGACCCTGCCAAAATGTAGTTTAGTATAGTTCAGCATGTTTTTGTCTGTAAACAAGTTAGCTTATATAATGAGTAAGATTTATGAATGAAATGAATGTAGCCAGCTGTTGACCCCATGTAACCTTGAGATAAGCACGGGGGGATATAGCATTGCAGCGGACTCCCTTCAGTGGAGTCCTGCCTGGCCAGCTGTCCCAGATGGTCAGAATCCCCCGCAGCCCCTCCACACACCTCAGGGACTCCCCGCGCAGCTTGGAGTGTAAGTTCTTCCTTCAGTAAAGCCTTGCTTTTTACTCTCAGGCACTGAGTGTCATTCTTTCGCCGGTATCACAGCCCCCCTTGCGGGCACAAGGGGTTATAGTGGACCACAAGCTAAATATGAGTCAACAGTGTGATGCTGTTGCAAAAAAAGCGAACATGATTCTGGGATGTATTAACAGGTATGTTGTGAGCAAGACACGAGAAGTCATTCTTCCGCTCTACTCTGTGCTGGTTAGGCCTCAACTGGAGTATTGTGTCCAGTTCTGGGCACCACATTTCAAGAAAGATGTGGAGAAATTGGAGAGGGTCCAGAGAAGAGCAACAAGAATGATTAAAGGTTTTAATAACATGACCTATGAAGGAAGGCTGAAAGAATTGGGTTTCTTTAGTTTGGAAAAGAGAAGACTGAGAGGAGACATGATAGCAGTTTTCAGGTATCTAAAAGGGTGACATAAGGAGGAGGGAGAAAACTTGTTCACCTTAGCCTCTAAGGATAGAACAAGAAGCAATGGGCTTAAACTGCAGCAAGGGAAGTTTAGGGTGGACATTAGGAAAAAGTTCCTAACTGTCAGGGTGGTTAAACATTGGAATAAATTTTCTAGGGAGGTTGTGGAATCTCCATTTCTGGAGATATTTAAGAGTAGGTTAGATAAATGTCTATCAGGGATGGTCTAGACAGTATTTGGTCCTGCCATGAGGGCAGGGGACTGGACTCGATGACCTCTTGAGGTCCCTTCCAGTCCTAGAATCTATGAATCTATCTATGAATCTATGAAAATGGCCACTCGAGGGTAGCAGTTGAGGAGCAGCAGCTCCTCAAAAGGTATCTGGGAAAAAGGTCCTAGAAAAGTGCAGCCCCACTCTGAGGAGATTTGGTAAAATCCAGACACTGACAGAGGAATCGGTGTTTCTGTGTCACAGCCGATGGACCTGACCCAAAGCCCGTTGTTGCCAAAGGAAAGACTCCCACAGACAAGTGGGACTAAATGGTAGAATAAATGGCCACAATGGGGTGCTGCCATTCACTGCAAAATTAGAGAGTTGGAAAAAATTGGAAAGTTTCAGTGTAATTTAAACAATATTTGTGGTGGTGGCAGCTTAGGCTTGTTTCTTCACAGCAGGGAACAATTCCAGGTTTTCTGTTCTGCAGCACGGCTCTTGCAGCCTGTCTGTGCTTTACTTTCTCCATTTATCTAAGTGTGGACAATGAAAAAAAAATCAGTTTTACAACTTTTAATTCATGTCACTTTCAATGTCCTAGTGCTCCAATGTTTGGGTTTCAGATACTGCTCAGGAATCTGGGTCTCAGAACTATTTTCAGTCAGATACGGAGCCTTTAAAAAAAAGTTATAAGTGCTGGAAATAGGGGCACTAGGGGTGCAGCACCTAGCGTTGCAAACTGTCATGAATATAGGGGGAAGGGTAGCAACCTTTATGTATGCTTGGCAGCTGTACTGGATTGCCTTACCTGTAAAGGGTTAAGCAGTTCAAATAACCTAGTTGGCATCTGACCAGAAGGACCAATGAGAAAAGAAGATACTCTCAAACCTGGGGAGGGGGGAAGGATTTGTTCATTGTTCTGTGGGTTGTTCCCTCTCCGGATGGAGGGAGAAACCAAGCAGGTACAATATCTCCTGAAAAATATACCTGGAATAATCCATCTAAAACCGCAGAAACTGCAAGTAAGGAAAGGAAATGCGGTAGGTTATCTTTTGTTTTGGCTTGTGAATTTTCCTATGCTACAGAGGTAGTTTTATTCCTGTTTTTGTAACTGTGAAGCTGAGCCCAGAGGGGAATCCCCTGTGTTTTAAATCTTCTTCTTACCCTGTAAAGTTACCTTCCAGCCTGGTTTTGCAGGTGTGATTCTTTTACTTTTGTCTTTATAATAAAGTTCTTGTTTTAAGAACCTGATTGATTTCAGTGTCCTGAAGACAAAGGGTCTGGTCTGTGCTCACATTGCTAAGGCAACTGGTTGGTAGTTTATTCTCAAGCCTCCCCAGAAAAGGGGGTGAAGAGGCTTGGGGGGATATATTGGGGGAGGGGGATAGGGTTCCAAGTGACCCTTCCCTGAATATTTTGTGTAAATCACTTGGTGGTGGCAGCAATACTGTCCAAGGACAAGGAAAGGGATTTGTGCCTTGGAGAAATGTTAACCTAAGCTGGTAAAATATAAACTCAGGGGGTCTTTCATGTTGGTCCCCACATCTGTACCCCAGAGTTCAGAGTGTGGGGGGGGAACCCTGACACCAACTCGGTCGGACTGGATGCCATTGCCGCAAATGGCGTCCGGTCTGACTGAGTTGGCAACCCTAGCAGCACCCCCTGGCTTGAAGTGTTTTTCATCATATACAGGGCCAGCACAGTGGCTGCATGATCTCTAGATTATTCTTGGGCATGATATTTTTGGAGATCTTTCTACTTCATCCTGAAATAAATCTTCACATTATGTGTTGTAACTTGATCTTTCACCACTAACAGAAATGAGCTGATGCTGAGCTACAGGGGGTAAGATGAACATTTAAAAATTTGTCAAGGGGGAAAGTAACAGTAGAGACAAAATGAACAGGAGTACTTGTGGCACCTTAGAGACTAACAAATTTATTTGAGCATAAGCTTTCATCTCTAAGGTGCCACAAGTACTCCTGTTCTTTTTGCGGATACAGACTAACACAGCTGCTACTCTGAAACCTGTCATTAGAGACAAAGTATGTTCATTAATTAACAAATTAATGGGTGGAGTGTGTGAAATAAATGATGGCTCAAAAGTAGCTGAGGTACCAAACTTTTTTTTTTTTTTTTAAACCCTCTTAAAAGTCACTCGATAACTAAATGATGGATGTTAGCAACAAGCTACCTTCCGTGAAAGCCCTTTGCCCGGACCTCCTGGCCAGTGGTTCACCGCATTGCATTTCATCATGCCTCGGGAAGACTTACCTTCATCGCACCATCCATCGCTGTGCTGTGAGACACTTACCTTGAAGGATCCTGACATCTCCAGTGCCGTGCTTGTCCTGGGAGCGTGAGTACGCGAGTGTGAGTGTGACACCCTCCCCCACCCCTTCTTTTGAGCTTAGCTATCAATATAATAAACGTGCTGCTTTCTGCCAAACTCTGGAGGGTCATTAGTCCTCCCTAAGCTTACTAGCTAGCCCAATTTCACGTAACAATGAAGACCGTGTTCTTTGTCAAGGCAGCTATTTCCATGTGAATGGGCCTCCACTATGAAACCTGGTATCTGTCAGCCTCCCTCTGCACAACTGGTCAAGTCACCCGCCTTCTCTGAAGCA
The DNA here is from genome assembly GCF_028017835.1 of Emys orbicularis. Classification (NCBI taxonomy): domain Eukaryota; kingdom Metazoa; phylum Chordata; order Testudines; family Emydidae; genus Emys; species Emys orbicularis. The sequence goes on along the minus strand of NC_088695.1, from coordinate 9,041,428 downwards.
TCCTCTAGTGTTGGGCTTGAGCAATGGCTGCAGCCTCTTTACACCACTTGGGGTGTCTGGAGACACCTTCACTGGGCTCAGGTGTGTGTACTGTACTCCTGGGGGAATTCTGCACCCCAAAATTACCAGTTCTGCACGTTTTAAAATTTTGCAAAATTCTGCATATTTGATTTGTCAAAATAACACAATAAAATCACACCCGTTTCAATTATTTTAGTAATTAATTTCAAAATACTTGTCAGCAGGTATGTCAATAACGCAGGCAGTGAAAAAGATTCCCCCGGGAGTGGAGAGTTAAACCCTAAAACAACCCAGTTCCAGTTGGGGGCTGCTGGAGGGGGCTGCGTGAGGCCCCCTGGCCCAGACACATGCTCCCTTTCCCCCCAGCCTGCCCCCAGAGCCCAGTCATGGGGCCCCCTGGCCCAGACACCTGCCTCCTCCTTCCAGAGCCCAGCACCGGCCCCCCCCAAGCACAGACATCTGCCCACCCTCCTCCAAGAGCTCAGCCACAGGCTCTGCTCAGCACAGTTTTGTCTTGCTGGTGGACGCGGTAAAGCCCTGTCCTTCCTCACCTTTTGTCTCCTGGGCTCGCTCCCATCTCTGGTGGATGATCAAGCCCTGCAGCGCAGTGTGCAAAGCCTCCATCCCAGCCCGGCCACTCAGCTCACTGCAAGCGGGAGAGGGCTCTGCAGAGTCCAGCGGCCCCTAGTGATGGCCAGCAGCTCTGCAACCCCAATGCTGCGCAGAACATGAAATTCTGTGCAAAGTCTGCATTGGGCTCAATTCCCCCAGGAGTAAATTTCATCGAGTTTTACACATCATTTTCTCTAGCACTCATTTTCCATCTGTTTCTTTCTCTGCGTCTCCCCAACCCATCTCTATTCCTTATCACAGGTCATTCCACCTCAGGTTCCCAGTTCTTTCCCCTGAGTTTATCCCTTAATCTCTTGCTGCTCACCCAGAGCATTTCCCTCCTAAGGATGGTTTTGCGTTCACTCTTCATTTGAGTTTCCCTCCACTTTCTCCAGGCTTCTCTCTTTACACTGGTTTGACTTTATTTTTTCCTTTTTTATTCTTTCATTTCTTCTCTCCTTTAAACCTGCCCTGTGCTTGACTCTCCACATCTTCATCCTGCTGACATCACCCCACCCTCTAACTCCTTCCCACCTAAGCAGCCAGTCCTTCATGGCTTGTAGGTCACACTCCCCGGTCCCTTGCTCTCCCACTCTCAGGATCCCTGGTGGTACAGATCCTCCAGATTCTACGCAACCCTCCAAATACTAATTAATTCTGTGTCCCTCCCACCCCCACATCTGCCAGTCCCCACCCCAACTGTTAATTCTCCCCCAACTCCACATCACTTCTGCTCCATCAGTTCTGACTGTACCCAGCCCCCACATCTGCTCCTCAGGGCACCTCTGCTCCTCCTGCAGCTCCAGGGGTTCTTCACCCCCCTCCCATCCCTGGGGCTGCAGGGAGGAAGGGAGGAGGAGCTTCCAAGGGTCATAGAGCTAAGAGGCCAGAGGGTTGGATTGACTGGAGTCCTCCAGGCCATAGGGACTAGGATGACTTGGCTAGAGAAGCCCATTGTTTCATTCCCAGAGGGCTGTTCCCCCTGTGTCTCAGTGACACTGTCTGACCCAGGATTCCCAGAGTCCTCTTGGCCCACAGAGGACAGGGCAAACATGCTGCACAATCCCTGGGGCAGTGAGATTGGCTTCTCTGCCTCTCTCACTCCCTGCTCTCTATGGTTTGACAGTGCAGAGGCTGCACAGAGTTGAGACCAGAAGCAACCTCCAAGGTCACAGTGATGGCATGATAGAGAGTCCACAGGGAGAGGTCATAGAGACAGGGCTGGCTCCAGGCACCAGCTTACCAAGCAGGTGCTTGGGGCGGCCACTTCAGAGAGGGGCGGCACGTCCAGCTGTTCGGCAGCAATTCGGTGGATGGTCCCTCACTCCTGCTCGGAGCGAAGGACCTCCCACCGAATTGCCACCGCAGATCGCGATTGCGGCTTTTTTTGTTTGTTTGTTTGGCTGCTTGGGGTGGCCAAAACCCTGGAGCCGGCCCTGCATAGAGACAAGGCTGTGTGAGGCTAGGGAGGCTGATCTCAGGGTCCCCAATGGGATATGCCCCCCTCCCTGGTGTGTCTCAGCAACACAGTCTGAGCCGGGATCCCCCCTCCACCCAGAGCCAGCGTCGGATTCTCTCCCCAGGGATGGAGCCCGGTGGGAAAGTGAAGATCGGGGCCTCATCAGCAGCATTGATAAATGTCACCTGCCCCTGGTTACAGTCCAGATAAACCCGGATCCTACTGGGGACCTGGCTCAGGGGCAGGGGGGTTTCAGGGGAGGTGAGAGCCCGGAACTGACCCCTGTACCGCTGCACAGCCCAGATCCCCCCCTCAGGGCTGAGGCTGATCCATCCTTTCCTCCTCACAGAGACTCTTGCCACCCCCACAGCCCAGAATCCCCCACCCCTCACCTCCACCTCCCAACAATGTCTCCCCGAGGTGAATCCCTCACAGCCCAGCACACAGAAACAATAGTCAAATCTTTCAGGGTTGGAGCACTGCCCTGCCAAACATGGCATCCTCCCTGGTCTGGGAGATGATCGCATTATGTGAGATGAACTTGTGGACCAATGACCATGTTGCAGCTCTACAAACATCCTGAGTAGGGACGTGAGCTAGAAAGGCGGCAGATGAGGCCTGCGCCCTTGTCGAGTGTGCTCTCACAATTGGTGGCGGAGGGACTCCAGCGAGGTTGTAACATGTATGGGTACACAAAGTGATCCAGCTGGAGAGCCGCTGAGTGGAGATTGGTTGACCCTTCATTCGTTCAGCCATGGTGATAAACAACTGTGTAGATTTCCTGAACGGTTTTGTCTGTTCCAGGTAAAAAGCCAGGGCCCGTCTCACATCTAGCATGTGGAGACGGCACTCCTCACTAGAGGGTGCTCCTCACTAGACGTGTGAGGCTTGGGACAGAGGACTGGAAGGAAGATGTCCTGGCTCATATGATAGGCTGAGACCATTTTGGGGAGGAACGAAGGATGTGGGCAGAGCTGGACCTTGTCTTTATGAAAAACCATATATGGGGGTTTGGAAGTCAGGGCCAGGAGCTCCGAGACTCTTCTAGCAGAAGTGATTGCCACGAAAAAGGCTACTTTCCATGAAAGGTGGGACCAGGAACATGTGGCAAATGGCTCAGATGGAGGCTCTGTCAGCTTGGCCAGAACTAAGTTAAGATTCCACTGTGGAACAGGGGCTCTAACTTAAGGGAAGAGGCGCTCCAAGCCCTTAAGGAATTGACCAGTCATGGTGTGAGGAAAAAATACTGTGTGGCCAGGGGCAGCAGGTTTCTAGAAATTTTGGTTGTGCCCAGAACGCCCAGAGCCTGCCCTCCCAAACTCTGTCCCCCACCTGCCTAAAGCTCTGGGAAGGAGTTTGGGTGGGGGAGGAGGTCTGGGGTGCAGGCTCTGGGCTGGGTCAGGAGATTGGGGTGCAGGAGGGGTGCAGGCTCTGGGAGGGAGTTTGGGTGTTGGTTCTGGGCTGGGGCAGGGGGTCGGGGGCAGAGGAGGAGGGGGTGAGGGGTGCAGGCTCTGGGCTGGGGCAGGAGGTGGGGGTGCAGGAGGTGGGGGTGAGGGGTGCAGGCTCTGGGCTGGGACAGGGGGTGGGGAGCAAGAGGAGAGGTGAGGGGTGCAGGCTCTGGGCTGGAGTTTGGGTGCAGGTTCTGGGCTGGGGCAGGGGGTGGGAGGTGCAGGTTCTGGGCTGGGGCTGGGGGTAGAGGCTCTGGGAGGGAGTTTGAGGGTGTGAGCTTGTGTGTGGGAAGGGGGTAGGGGTGCAGGCTCTGGGACGGGGTGGGGAGTGCGGCGCTTACCTGGGGCTCCTAGGCGGGGCGGGCAGGTCTCTGTGTGCTACTGCCCCCAGGCTCCACCCCTATTGGCCACAGTGGTGCTCAGGGCAGCGCATGGAGACAGCCCCGCTCCACCCTGCCCAAGGGCCACAGGGAGGGGCTGGAAGCCACGTGGAGCGAGCAGGCAGGAGGCCACTCAGCCCCACTGTGCTGCCGGTGGTGGGCAGGGGCCCTGGGCCATTTTAAATAGCCCAGGGGATGGGGGAGAGCACCCGGGGGTGGCAGGCGGGGATGTGGGAGAGACCCAGCCCCAAACGTTGCTGGAGCCAGGCCCCGGGCCAGGAACATTCCTGGTGCCCAGGCATCACCAGCCCATATAACTTGCCACCTATGTGTGTGGCCTTGCACAGGCAGGTGGAAAGCCAATATGGCTGCCAGGTGCACTTTGACGAATGAGGGCCCTAGACTCTTGGCTCTTAGATGAAGGAGGTAATCCAGTGTTAGCTGGAGTGGAGCCGCCACTGGTTAGACGCCGTGATCGGCAGCCCATCGAGAGAACTTTGACAATTTTGCCAGGTAAGCCTGACGCATGGAGGGTCTCCTGCTTTCCACGAGGACTTGCTGGATGCCTTCCAAACAGGTCCTTTCCTCTTGGTCTAACCACTGAGCGTCCATGTCATGAGGTGGAGGGCTGCAAGGTTGGGGTGGAGGAGGTGACCTTGGTCCTGAAAGAGAAGGTCTGGGTGGCCCGGCAGCAGCCCCGGGGGGGCAACGGACAGGTCCATCAGAGTCCCATACCAGTGTTGTCTGGGCCATGCTGGGGCAATCATGAGGATGCAAGTCTTGTCCTTCTTGATTTTTTGCAGGACCTTGCTGATCAAGGGAATTGGAGGAAAGGCATATAGCAGCTGGCCCGACAAGGACAGAAGGAAGGTGTCGGAGATCACACCCTTGCCCAGGCCCCTCCTGGAGCAAAACTGGGGGCACCTGAGGTTCTGTCTGGTCATGAAGAGATCCACTTGGGGAGTGCCCCACCTTTGGAAGATCATGTGCACCACCTCTGGGTGCAGCGACCACTCGTGCTGGGAGGAGAAGTCCCAGTTCAGGCGATCTGCTTGAGAGTTCCGGATGCCAGGTAAGTGGTGGATTTCCAAGTTGATATTATGGGTGATGCAGAAATCCCACAGCAGGAGGGCTTCCTGGAAGAGGGCTGTAGAGCAGGCTCCGCCTTGCCCGTTGATGTAGAACATTGAGGCCGTGTTGCCCGTGAGAACTCTGACTACCCTGCCTGCAAGGCACGAGTGAAAAGCCATGCAGACTAGACGGACTGCTCGGAGTTCTTTGACATTTATGTGCAGGCCCAGTTCCTGCACAGACGAGAAGCCTTGGGTTTGGAGGTCTCTAACATGGGTTCCCCACTCCAAATCTGACACATCGGACACCAGTTCTATGGTGGGAGAGTGGCTCCTGAATGGGACCCCTTGAAGCATGTTCTCCAGCGTGGTCCAACAAAGGAGGGAGGTGAGTACGGTCTCGGGCACGGTGAAGACTTTGTCCAACCTGTTTCTGGACTGGGAAAATGTTGAGGCCAACCAGAGCTGAAGGCGCCGCATTCTGAGTCTGATGTGGTGTACCATGTATATGCATGCTGCCATGTGGCCCAGGAGCTGGAGCACACCCTGGCCATTGTCACGGGATACCTCGAGACTTCCCTGATGAGATCCCTCAAGGTTTCGAACCTGTCCAGCAGGAGGGAAGCTCTGGCTGATGTCGCATCGAGAATTGCGCCAATGAATTCTATTTGTTGTACCGATACCAACGTAGATTTGATGTTGTTTACCAACAGTCCCAGTGCGGTGCACATGGACAGCAAGAGTGTTATATGATCCTGTACCTGCGACCTAGAGCTGCCTTTGACCAACTAGTCATTGAGATAGGGGAAGATCTGGACCCCCCGATGTCTGAGGTAGGCTGCTACCACAGACATGCACTTTGTGGCCCTCAAATATGTAAATGTGAAAGTACGCATCTTGAGATCGAGGGCAGCATACCAGTCTCCGGGATCCAGGGAGGGAATGATGGAGGCCAGGGAGATCATGCAGAACTTGAGTTTTACCATGTACTGGTTTAGTCCTCACAGATCCAGGATGGGCCTGAGGCCCCCTTTGGCCTTTGGGATAAGGAAATAGCGGGAGTAGTAACCTTTGTTCCTGAACTCTGCAGGCACCACCTCCATCGCTCCTAGGTGAAGGAGCTGCCTCACCTCTTGCTTGAGCAGACTCTCATGAGAGGGGTCCCTGAAGAGGGATGGGGAGGGAGGGTGGGTAGGTGGAGTAGAAAGAAATTGGAGGGTATAGCCCTGGGAGATGGTGCTGAGGAACCAGTGGTCTGAGGTCAGCAGTTGTAGAACGGATGAATGAAATTGTTTTTAGTTGTTCACTTTATTAATGTAACTTCATAAGTAAAGTTTTATGAATGAAATAACATTCATTCATAAAACCGGTTACCCCAATAACTGGCTAATTGACAATTAAGATGCTAGTTAAGAGCCACAGCGTTTAGCCAGTTGCCCTTGTAAATTTCACTGTCAATCCAATTCCTGCTTAAATCACTGACTTGCACTGTTTCAGTATTGTAACTTCTGTTCATTGTTTGCCATTGATTACACTTGCCTACATTGTAACTTCTGTTCACTGTTTGCCATTCACTACACTTGTCTACTTCTGTTCACTGTTTGCCATATTGTAACTCAAACTCCATTTTACAACGCCTACTCCATTTTGTAAAAGCTTGCTGTAACCTTCATTTTTGCAAAACCCTGCTGTAATCTTATTAGTTTAGTTTAGATGTGTGAATGAGGTATGTATGGGTGATGAAATCAACCTCCAGCACCAGCCCGTCCTGATGAAATAAAGTTTAAACACCAAGGGCTGAAGATGCAGACAACAGCCCTAACAAAGCAAGAAGAGTCCACCCTAAAAAGAAAAGAACAAAGGTACAATTGAAGGAACATCAAAGCCAGGTCCCAGGCTGAAAGTCATGTCTGCAATTGACGGGTGATCAATCACACCAACCCCAGAAGCAGTGTGACACAGCAAGCCCTATAGACTCTGGATTCAAACTAAAGCCTACAAAAAGGATGGGTGAGATGGAAGACTTTGGAGGGTAAAGTTCTGCTGCCAACATGGAAGGGCATCGGTGCATGCCCAACAGAGACCCAGCCCTTCCTTGTGCCCGGCTTTCCTGGCCAGTTAGCCGCCACAAGCTACGAACCCACGCCGTGAACTCAAGCTACATTCAGGACTGGTAACTATCTAGCAGCTGCAGAACATTTGATGTGTATGTGTGTGTGTGTGTGTTTGTATGTATACATAGGTATTAGATATTAGTTATTGGTCATAAATCAAATTGGTGTTATCATAATAAACGTGGCATCTTGTCTTGTCCCCTGAAACAATCCTGTGTAGTTTTGTCTGCATAACGCAGTGACCACTCCGGGAGGAATGTGTAGAGACGGTTGGAGAAGGGTAGGATGGGTGGATCCCTGGTGCAGACTGGTAAGTCGTCCCCGGGCATCCCATCAAAAGGTGCGCTTACCCACCTGCTTGCCCTTTGACGGGCCAGGCTGGGGGGCGGACTGAGACTGCCACTGTGAATGCTTGTTATAGGTTCTAGATTTCCTGTAAGCAGGTTCATGTCGGGAGTGGGTGGCTTGGCTGGGGGCTGCTGAGGCTTAAACTTAGTCTGGCTGGGGCCGGGACATAGAGGCCAAGAGTCTTTAAGGTCATGCGAGAGTCCTTCAGACCATGTAATTTTACATCTGTTTGCTCTGCGAATAGGGCCTTGCCATCGAAGGGGAGGTCCTACAGGGAGGTCTGTGCCTCATTGGACAGGCCGGACAAGAGGACCCAGGACACCCTCCACATGGACACCGCAGAAGCCATGGTTCTTGCTGCCATGTCTGCCACATCCGAAGCTGCCTGAAGGGCTGCTCTGGCAGCAGCGGTGCCCTCCTCCACCAGGGCCTTATACTCCTTCCTATCATGTTCCTGGAGGGAGTGCGTAAACTTAGGCATTGACCACCCCAAGTTAAAATCATATCTGCCCAGCAGGGCTTGGTGGTTTGCCACCCTCAGCTGAAAGCTTGAAGAGGAATAAAGCTTTCTGCCAAACAAGTCCAGTCTCCTTGAGTCCTTATTCTTTGGGGTGGGCATGGGCTGGCCTTGGCGCTCCTTGTGGGTGACCACCTCGACCACCAGGGAGTTGGGGGCGGGGTGAGTGTACAGATATTTGTGCCCCTTGGCGGGCACAAAATACTTCCACTCTGCCCTCTTAGAGATGGGGGGCAAGGAAGATGGGGTCTGCCATAGGACAGTGGATATTTTCGCCACCCCCTCATGGAGCAGGAGGGACACCCTAGCCGATGCTGTGGCTGAGAGGACATCAAAGAGGGAGTTCAATGGCTCCTCCACCTCCTCAGCCTGTAAGTTGAGGCTTGAGGCCACCCTTTTCAGGAGCTCTTGGTGGGCCCGTGTGTCCTCTTGGGGAACAGGAATAGGGGGCGCCATAATGGCCTCATCCGGGGAGGATGAGGATGGAAGTGCGGTGCCTGGTCCCCTTCTGAGTGCAGGACCAGAGAGGAACGTTTTGTTGACCCCCTCCTGGGGGGTTGAGAGCAATCACTCAAAGAAGAACTAATAAATATATAATATGGATGTGTATAATATGTCAGACATTGTAAGAGGTAGTCAAAGCATCATAGGAGAAATCCCCTGTGACCCACCTATGGCCCAGGTAGGGCTGTCCCTAGGGGGCTGTGGGGCCTGGGACAACCTACCCTCCACCCTAGGCCCTGTCCCTGCCCCCCTTTTCCCACCCCTGCTCCGCCCTCACTCCACCCCTTCCCCCAAGCCCCAGCCCCCTTCTCTCCTGAGCAATGTGGGGAGCAAGCGAGACGGAGTGAAGTGGGGCCGGTCGCGCTGCCACTGGCGCCTGTGCCACCCAGGCCCCGCGTCCTCCTGAAATGGGGAGCGAGGCCACTGGCCCCTCACCTTCCAGGACCCGCATCCCCCTGACGTGCAGGCCCCCGCAAAGCGTGGGGCTCAGGGCAACTGCCACGAACTGTTCAATGGACAGTGGCTCTGGCCCCAGGAGAAAGTAACTGGGCAATAGTTCTTTCAGTATGTCTGTCATTACTTACTCTAATAGTAATTGTAATGGCAAGGCAGGCTTCTGGTAAAATAAAGGTTTGAATTAATCCACCTGAGTGACTTGGACCCCAAGTGTGTGATATTCTCACCCAACAATTAAATAGAAGTATCATCTAATTATGAACCAATTGGCCAGAACCATTCTCATCCCTCAATCTCAGAGTCTTATCCCAATTCCCCGCACACACACACACCCGGCGCCCCCCCAGATTCCTTCTCGGTACCTTTGAACTCCCTCAGAATCTCCATTAGAGCAACAGTTTTCTGGGAGAAAACATGGAGCCTCTTTTCCAGCTCAGGAGAAATCTTCACTGACTGCTGGAACTTCCCCTTCTCACACCTGGAGAGAAAAAATTTCACATGGTTCTATTTCATTTAGGCCTGGTCTACACTATGACTTTAATTCGGATTTAGCCACGTTAAATCGAATTAACCCTGCACCCGTCCACACAACGGAGCCATTTATTTCGAAATAAAGGGCTCTTAAAATCGATTTCTGTACTCCACCCCAACGAGCGGTGTAGCGCCAAAATCGATTTTGTCATTTCGAATTAGGGTTAGTGTGGCCGCAATTCGATGGTATTGGCCTCCGGGAGCTGTCCCAGAGTGCACCATTGTGACCGCTCTGGACAGCAATCTGAACTCGCATGCACTGGCCAGGTAGACAGGAAAAGCCCCAGGAAAATTTGAATTTCATTTCCTGTTTGCCCAGCGTGGAGAGCACAGGTGACCACAGATAGCTCAGCTCATCAGCACAGGTAACCATGCAGGCTGATAATCGAAAAAGAGCACCAGCATGGACCGTACGGGAGGTACTGGATCTGATCGCTATATGGGGAGAGGATTCAGTGCTAGCAGAACTTCGTTCGAAAAGACGAAATGCCAAAACTTTTGAAAAAATCTCCAAGGGCATGATGGAGAGAGGCCACAATAGGGACTCAGATCAGTGCCGCGTGAAAGTCAAGGAGCTCAGACAAGCCTATCAAAAAACAAAGGAGGCAAACGGTCGCTCTGGGTCAGAGCCGCGGACATGCCGCTTCTACGCCGAGCTGCATGCAATTCTAGGGGGGGCCACCACCACTACCCCACCTGTGACCGTGGATTCCGGGTCGGGGATAGTCTCATCAGCTACACCTGAGGATTCTGCGGATGGGGAAGAGGAGGAGGAGGACGAGCTTGCAGAGAGCACCCAGCACTCTGTTCTCCCCAACAGCCAGGATCTTTTTCTCAGCCTGACTGAAGTACCCTCCCAAGCCTCCCAAGCCAGTAGCCAAGACCATGACTCCATGGAAGGGACCTCAGGTGAGTTTACCTTTTAAAATATAAAACATGGTTTAAAAGCAAGCGTTTTTTAATGATTAATTTGCCCTGAGGACTTGGGATGCATTCGCGGCCAGTACAGCTACTGGAAAAGTCTGTTAACGTGTCTGGGGATGGAGCGGAAATCCTCCAAGGACATCTCCATGAAGCTCTCCTGGAGGTACTCCAAAAGCCTTGCCACAAGGTTTCTGGGCAGTGCAGCCTTATTCCGTCCTCCACGGTAGAACACTTGACCACGCCATGCTTGCAGCAAGTAATCTGGTATCATTGCCTGACAAAGCCTGGCAGCATATGGTCCCGGTGTTTGCTGGCATTCAAGCAACATCCGTTCTTTATCTTGCTGTGTAATCCTCAGGAGAGTGATATCGCTCATGGTAACCTGGTTGAAATACGGGAACTTAATTAAGGGGACAGAGGTGGCCGTTCCTACTGGGCTGTTTGCCTGTGGCTGAAAAGAAATCCTTCCCTGCAGTTAGCCAAGCACAGGGGGGGGAATTGGCCCTGAGCTTTTCGCGTTTGGCTAGCAGGGATCTTCCCTGTTACCAGCCACGCGGTCGGGGGAGGGGTACATTGATTATCCCAGGGAATTCATGGCGGGAGGGGGACGGACGGGGGGGTTAGTTTGGTTTCTGCAGGGATCTTCCCTGATACCTGCCACGCGGTGGGGGGAGGGATAAAGCGATCATCCAGAGAATTGGATGGTGGGGGGGGTTAGTTTGTTTTCTGCTGCTGAAGGTTAACAGGAAAACCGCAGCAGTCAACAGGCTTTGCTTGGTATGTGGGAAAGGAGGGCGCAGAAGCCGAAAGACAATGGCTTACCATGGCTGCCTGCAAGCTGAATTCTGTTGCCCGGACCTGCGTCTGTGATCTCTAACACCAAAGCCACAGGCACTCAATATTAAGATGGAAAATGCGACCTTGTACTGAAATCACATGTGCTATGTAATGTGAATAGTGTTTTTCACCATGAAAGAGTATAAGCATTGTTCTGTAAAACGTATCATTTTAAAAACATCTCTCCTTTCTTTCAACCCTCCCTCCAGCAGCTGCAAATTTTTCAAGCCTCCCTCCTCCGTCCCGAAGGCTATCTCAGATAAGGCGACGTAGAAAGAGGACGCGAGACGACATGTTCACAGAAATAATGGAATCCACCCGCAATAAAAGAGCTCATTTGAATGAGTGGAAGGACACTGTATCTAAATTTAGGAAAGATGCCAGTGAACGTGAGGTCTTGAGGGACGCTCGAGATGAGAGGTGGCAGCCTGCAACGCTGGGGCTGCTGCGTGAGCAAACGGACATGCTCCGGCATCTGGTGGAGCTTCAGGAATGGCAGCAGGATGACAGAGTGCCGCTGCAGCCGCTGTATAACCTCCCTCCCCCCTCACCATGTTCCATATCCTCCTCACCCAGACGTGTAAGAACACGGGGGGGGGGGGAGGCTCCGTGCACCCTCCCACTCCACCCCAGTGGGCAGCCCAACCAAAAGGCTGTCATTATATTGAATTTGTTCAGTGGCCTTTTACTTCCCTCCTATCGTCCTCCCAAACCTCACCCAGATTACCTTCTTGGTTCTCTCCCTATGTTTATAATCACTTAATAAAGAATACGTGATTTTTAAACGATAGTGACTTTATTTCCTTTGAAAGAAAGCTGGGGGAACGGGGAGAGTGGGTTCCTTACAGAGAATGAATGAGTCAGTAAAGGGGGCTGGTTTTCATGAAGGGAGAAACAAACAGAAATTTCACACTGTAGCCTGGCCAGTCATGAAACTGGTTTTCAAAGCTTCTCTGATGCACAGCGCTTCCTGGTGTGCTCTTCTAATCGCCCTGGTGTCTGGCTGCGCGTAATCAGCAGCCAGGCGATTTGCCTCAGCCTCCCACCCTGCCATAAAGGTCTCCCCCTTACTTTCACAGAGACTGTGGAGCACACAGCAAGCAGAAATAACAATGGGGAGATTTCTTTGGCTGAGGTCAGAGCGAGTCAGTAGCGATCGCCAGCGACCTTTTAAACGGCCAAATGCACATTCTACCACCATTCTGCACTTGCTCAGCCTGTAGTTAAACAGCTCCTGACTCCTGTCCAGGCTGCCTGTGTATGGCTTCATGAGCCATGGCATTAAGGGGTAGGCTGGGTCTCCAAGAATAACTATTGGCATTTCAACATCCCCAACGGTCATTTTCTGGTCCGGGAAGTAAGTCCCTTGCTGCAGCCCTTTAAACAGAGTAGTGTTCCTGAAGACGCGAGCATCATGAACCCTTCCCGGCCAGCCCACGTTGATGTTGGTGAAACGTCCCTTGTGATCCACAAGTGCTTGCAGCACCATTGAAAAGTACCCCTTGCAGTTTATGTACTGGGTACCCTGGTGCTCCGGTGCCAAGATAGGGATGTGGGTTCCATCTATCGCCCCACCACAGTTAGGGAATCCCATTGCAGCAAAGCCATCCACTATGACCTGCACATCTCCCAGAGTCACTAGCTTTTGTAGCAGCACCTCAGTGATTGCTTTGGCTACTTGCATCACAGCAGCCCCCACAGTAGATTTGCCTACTCCAAATTGATTCCCGACTGACCGGTAGCTGTCTGGCGTTGCAAGCTTCCACAGGGCTATTGCCACTCGCTTCTCAACTGTGAGGGCTGCTCTCATCTTGGTATTCTGGCGCTTCAGGGCAGGGGAAAGCAAGTCACAAAGTTCCATGAAAGTGCCCTTATGCATGCGAAAGTTCCGCAGCCACTGGGAATCGTCCCACACCTGCAACACTATGCGGTCCCACCAGTCTGTGCTTGTTTCCCGGGCCCAGAATCGGCGTTCCATGCCTGTAACCTGCCCCATTAACAGCATGATCTCCAAAGCACCGGGTCCCGCGGTTCGATAGAATTCCATGTCTATATCCTCATCACTCTCGTCGCCGCGCTGCTGTAGCCTGCTCCTCGCCACCTGGTTTTCCAGGTTCTTGTTCTGCATAAACTGCACGATAAGGCGCGAGGTATTTACAATGTTCATGACTGCTGTCTTGAGCTGAGCGGGCTCCATGCTTGCCGTGGTATGGCGTCTGCACTGTTCACCCAGGAAAAAGGCGCGAAACGGTTGTCTGCCGTTGCTTCCTGGAGAGGGGGGAGGATATACCCAGAACCACCCGCGACAATGTTTTTGGCCCCATCAGGCATTGGGATCTCAACCCAGAATTCCAATGGGCGGAGGAGACTGTGGGAACTATGGGATAGCTATGGGATAGCTACCCACAGTGCAACGCTCCAGAAATCGACGATAGCCCCGGTACATGGACGCACACCGCCGAATTAATGTGATTAGTGTGGCCGCATACAATCGAATTTATACAATCTGTTTCCCAAATTCGAATTATATAAATGCGGATTAATCCCGTAGTGTAGACATACCCTTAGTGACGCATTATAAGTTGTTGCTAGTGAGTCGCTGTTCTCAGGGGCCTAGAGTTAGAATTCCTTGACTTCTCCCAGCCTTAGTGCAGGTGCAATGCAAGCCATAGCCATGCAACCTTCCCCTCAAACGACCAGCTCTGGGGATAAAAGGGGATGTGAGTCTCTATAGCAAGTTCACTCCTTGGCCTCCATGCTCTGAGGGACAGGAGGTTTCCTTGTTAAGTGTTGTAGAAATCTGTCAACTAGGAACTAGACTGAGACACCAACTCCCCACTCCCCAGCTCATTACACACAGGTCTCCAAACCATCTTCAGGTCGGAAAGACTCTTGACCACTGCTGCCCTGGGCTGAATGGTAACCAGGGCCCCAGCAGTGACAGGCCCATATTCCATCCCCACAATCCCAAGGAAGCCAGTCCCCCAGGGATGTTACATCTCTTGGAAATACTGGAGGTCAGTTTTTCCCACTGAATGGAGAATTCCAGAGTCTTCTATAAAAGGGTGAGAACCTCAGGATGAAGTTGATTAGAGAGATTTGTATTCAGAATATGACCTTCCCCACACATTTTGCTGTAGAGCCCTGGGGAGATGCAGTGCTAACATCACCACCAAGCTCTTTCCCAGCGTTGTGAAGTGTGAGGGGGAGTGAAAGAGCCATGTACCTGCTCAAGGTGCTTCTGACATCCTAGAGGGGAGAGAGGGGGTAAGAATTTCAGTCTCATCTGACACATACTTAATTTTCCAAGAAAGGGATTTTGAAATATGGTAAGAGAGGCCTTGCCCTGACCACATTGCCATATATTCACTGAAGTAATGGGGCGTTTGTCTCTCTTAATAGCTCTGTGTCTGTGACTCTGCAATGACCAATGGTCATTCACATTTCAGGAATGCACACACTGAGTTACACTGTGATCTCTGATTGCTGGATCCCGTGCCCATGTTTTAGGAGCTGTCCTGTCCCTGTGGTGGTATCTGGAGTATTCCTAACTCAGTCTCACCTGCAGGAATTCACTCGCTGGCTTCTTATACTTCCCCTCCAGCTCACTGATCAACTCGCTGAGACAGGAAATCTCCTCAGAAAGTTTGGTGATATTTTCCTTCTGTATCTTCACAATCACCTCTTCCAGCTTTTCCAGCTGGGCCAGCAGGAGTCGCTCTTGTTCCTCCAGGAACTGCCACAGTTGCTGAAATTCAGACACAATTTTCTGCCTCTCGGTTTGTGCCTGTTTCTGTAAAGCAACAGGGAAAGGGCTGGTCAGGGACATGGCAGCAGGCTGGGGTCCTTCCATCAAGTGCTGCGTGTGCAGAGGGGAGAATTTCTTTGCAAACCCTAAAATTTCTGACACTTGACTCTCCCCTGTGGTCACTTGGGAGAGGATTCTCTCTCATCTTTTTCATTTCTCAACAGTGTGTCTGAAAAGGGATGTTTCCATGGCTGATGTGGGTAGGACATTGTGTTATCAATGGCCTCTGAGCATGGAGACCCAGAGCAGCAGGAGGCAGGATTCAGCATTACACTGAGAGACGTTCCAAGGGAAAAAAGGAATCAAAGAATTCACCAACGCAAGAAATGATGCAGACACAGGGAACGTCACAAGGGCTAGAAATTGACTCATTCACTGAGATGAAAGCTTAGATTCTGCACATGAACCTAACAGAAAATCTAGGATCATGGAGAAACACACACAAGCCCACATTCTCCAAGGCCACACAGGAGTCTTCTTCCAAACAGACCTCCCACTGCCAGTCCCTGCCAGTTAGTAACAACAGGTACTGTCATAACTATAAAGGGAAGGGTAACAGCCCTCCTGTGTACAGTACTATAAAATCCCTCCTGGCCAGAGACTCCAAAATCCTTTTACCTGTAAAGGGTTAAGAAGCTCAGGTAACCTGGCTGACATCTGACCCAAAGGACCAATAAGGGGTCAAGATACTTTCAAATCTTGGTGGGGGGAAGGCTTTTGTTTGTGCTCTTTGTTTTGGGGGGTTGTTCGCTCTTGGGACTAAGAGGGACCAGACATCAATCCAGGCTCTCCAAATCTTTCTGAACAAGTCTCTCATATTTCAAACTTGTAAGTAAACAGCCAGGCAAGGCGTGTTAGTTTTTATCTTTGTTTTCTCAACTTGTAAATGTACCTTTTTGCTAGAGTGTTTATCTCTGTTTGCTGTAACTTTGAACCTAAGGCTAGAGGGGATTCCTCTGGGCTCTTTAAGTGTGATTACCCTGTAAAGTTATTTTCCATCCTGATTTTACAGAGATGATTTTTACCTTTTTCTTTAATTAAAAGCCTTCTTTTTAAGAACCTGATTGATTTTTCCTTGTTTTTAGATCCAAGGGGGTTGGATCTTGATCCACCAGGAGTTGGTGGGAGAAAGGAGGGGGATGGTTAATTTCTCCTTGTTTTAAGATCCAAGGGGTTTGGATCTGTATTCACCAGGGAATTGGTGAAGAGTCTCTCAAGGCTACCCAGGGAAGGGAATTAGCACTTTGGGAGTGGTGGCAGCGGACCAGATCTAAGCTGGTAGTTAAGCTTAGAAGTTTTCATGCAGGCCCCCACATTTGTACCCTAAAGTTCAGAGTGGGGAAGCAGCCGTGACAGGTACCTACCAAATTCTTCCAGCTTTTCTTCTCTCCAGTGTCTTTTAATCCCAGCAGCTTTTCTCTCTGTTCCCTCAGAGTCTTCAAATGGGCCCGGATTTTTCCCTGTAGAAACAGAGATGATTTGGGAGGTTTTATTTTGAGGGGTGTGGAAGGGGATGTTTTTCCACCCAAACCCAAGGTGAATGTTGGTCCTAATCGCTTGATGACACTAGGGACACCAAAGAAATGAAACCTAACAATGAAGACTGGCAGTGTGTCATATTCAGGCTTATTACCAGTTCAGATTCAGTCTTTTTAGTAATTAGAGAGAGACCTCCATTATCCAAGCTTGATTGGTATTTATTAATTAATTACTAGTGTGATGGGTTTGGTCACAGAAACCCCTTTGGGAACTGCCACCTGATGTGCTGGGACTACGTTTAAGCCCGTTTTCCCTGGCAGCTTGGGACTTCAGTGCCTTGCCTGGTTGTGCCAGACACACTAGCCTGCTACAAACACAGACCTAGGTCTGAACCACGTTCCCCAAAAGCTTCAGGCTTAACTGAAAACAGCTTAAGAAGTGCTCCTGTCTCCAACACTCAGGGTATGTCTACACTACGAAATTAGGTCGAATTTATAGAAGCCAGTTTTATAGAAATCGGTTTTATACAGTCGATTGTGTGTGTCCCCACATAAAATGCTCTAAGTGCATTAAGTCGGCGGACCGCGTCCACAGTCCCAAGGCTAGCGTCAACTTCCGGAGCGTTGCACTGTGGGTAGCTATCTCACAGTTCCCGCAATCTCTGCCACCCATTGGAATTCTGGGTTGAGATCCCAATGCCTGATGATGCAAAAACAGTGTCGCGGGGGGTTCTGGGTATATGTCGTCAGGCCCCTCCCCCTCCGTCAGAGGAACGGCAGACAATCGATTCGCACCTTTTTACCTGGGTTACCTGTGCAGACAACATACCACGGCAAGCATGGACCCCCGCTCAGCTCAGCTCAGCTCACCGTCACCATATGTCATCTGGGTGCTGGCAGATGTGGTACTGCATTGCTACACAGCAGCAGCTAATTGCCTTTTGACAGTGGATTGTGTATTACGATTGGTATCCATCATTGTCGTATTCCTCAGTGAGTTCGGTCAGAGGCACCTGGGCAGACATGTTTTGTCTCCTGGAGACTCAGTCCTGCTGGCAGTCCTATTGAACAGTCTTGACGATGATGGCTAGCAATCGTAATACAGCATTTTCTGCCAAGCACCCAGAAGATGCCGAGGGCTATCAGTCATGCTGCACCGTCTGCTGCCAGTTTAAGATGTAAAAAATAGATGGACCAGATTTGTTCTGTATTCATTTGCTTCCCCCTCCCTCCGTGAAAACAACGGCCTGCTAAACCCAGGGTTTTGAGTTCAGTCTTTGGGGGGGCCATTCTGTGTGACAGTTGTTTGTGTTTCTCCCTGATGCACAGCCACCTTTGTTGATTTTAATTCCCTGTAAGCCATGTCGTCACTCGCCCCTCCCTCCTTCCCTCGGTCAGACAATAGTTTCACGCCTTTTTTCAGCCCAGATGCCATAGCACTGGGATCATGGAGCCCGCTCAGATCACTGCAGCAATTATGAGCACTATGAACACCACGCGCATTGTCCTGGAGTATATGCAGAGCCAGAACATGCCAAAGCAAAACCAGGCGAGGAGGCGATTGCAGCGATTGCAGCGCGGTGACGAGAGTGATGAGGAAATTGACATGGACATAGACCTCTCACAAAGTACAGGCCCCAGCAATGTGCAAATCATGGTGGTACTGGGGCAGGTTCATGCCGTGGAACGCCGATTCTGGGCCCGGGAAACAAGCACAGACTGGTGGGACCGCATAGTGTTGCAGGTGTGGGACGATTCCCAGTGGCTGCGAAACTTTCGCATGCGTAAGGGCACTTTCATGGAACTTTGTGACTTGCTTTCCCCTGCCCTGAAGCGCCAGAATACCAGGATGAGAGCAGCCCTCACAGTTGAGAAGCGAGTGGAAATTTAGTTCGATAGTTCTCTTTGGTAAGAACTCACTTATCACTAGACATAGTTGGGAAACCCTTATGTCTTTATAGAGGTAGTTGTGAAATCCTCACTTCTGTATTGTTTTGTTATTATAGTTCCCATTTTGCTATTGTTTATTTGCATGGTCTCTGTCTGGTTCTGTGATTGTTTCTGTCTGCTGTATAATTAATTTTGCTGGGTGTAAATTAATTAAGGTGGTAGGATATAATTGGTTAAAGAATTATGTTACAATGTGTTAGGATTGGTTAGGTAAATTTCAGTAGAATGATTGGTTAAGGTATAGCTAAGAATATTACTATATACATTAGGGGCAAACAGGAAGTAAATTGGGATTCAAAAATAAGAAAAAAGGAACTTGGATTTAAGCTTGCTGGAAGTTCACCCCAATAAACATTCAATTGTTTGCACCTTCGGACTTCGGGTATTGTTGCTCTCTGTTCATGCGAGAAAGATCAGGGAAGTGAGAGGGTGAAGGAATAAGCCCTCTAACATCTAGTTCCCAATGGGATCAAAACCCCAAATAAATCCTTTTTACTCTGTATAAAGCTTATACAGGGTAAACTCATAAATTGTTTGCCCCCTATAACACTGATAGAGAGATATGCTCAGGTGTTTGCTCCCCCAGGAATTAATTACTTGCTCTGGGTTAATTAATAAGTAAAAAGTGATTTTATTAAACATAAAAACTAGGATTTAAGTGGTTCCAAGTAGTAAAAGACAGAACAAAGTGAACTACCAAGCAAAATAAAATAAAACACGCAAGTCTAAGCCTAATACGGTAAGAAACTAAATGCAGGCAAATCTCATCCTCAGAGATGTTCCAATAAGCTTCTTTTACAGACTGGACTTCCTCCTACTCTGGGTCCAGCAACCACTCACAACCCTGTAGTTACTGTCCTTTGTTCCAGTTTCTTTCAGGCATCTCTTTGGAGTGGAGAGGCCATCACTTGAGCCAGCTGAAGACAAAATGGAAGGGTTTCCCAGGGGCTTATATAGTCGCTCTCTTGTGGGTGGAAACCCCTCTATCCCCCTGTGTAGAATTACAGCTACAAGATGGAGTTTTGGAGTCACATGGGCAAATCACATTGTAGCGAGGCGGTGGGATACCCCACAGCCCCGCTGAGAGCCGAACCTCCCCTAATACCAACGTGGGCGGAGCCACCGGGTCCGGCGCCCACCCCTCCGAGGTCACGGCCCCGACTCAGAAGTATAAAAGCCCGCCGGCAGAGCTCAGTGGAGCCCATGCCGGCGGAGAGAGCAGACGTCCGTGGCCGAGATCCCACTTGGGAGACAGCCGCAAGCCGCGACCGGCCTGCTGACTTACCAGGCCTGTCGAGCCTACCTCTTGCCCGATACCCTGAGGAGGACTGGCCAAGCCTGCCCTGTGCCAGCTACCCTGAGGAGGACTGGCCAAGCCTGCCCCGTGCCAGCTACCCCGAGGAGGAGCCGAGCCTGCCCCGTGCCAGCTACCCCGAGGAGGAGCCGAGCCTGCCCTGCGCTACCTACCCAGAGGAGCCAATGCTGGTGGAGAGCACCGATGACACTAGGACGTCCCAGGTACCATACGAGGGGGAGTGTGGAAGTAGCCCGGGGGCAGCCGACCCCAGTCTGGCTGCTGCACTGCCAGAGCCGATGACAGTGTGTTGCGGCCAGGATCCCCACTGACAGCAGTGAGTTTCCGTCGCTGCTAGGGCCCCGGGCTGGGACGCAGTGGAGTGGGAGGGCCTGCGTCCCCCCTGCCACCCACTCCTTGGGTGGCAGACTCCCCCCTTTTCCCCTGGCCTAGAGAGGCTGGGACCTGCTACAAACTGACCCAGCCCCTGCTTAAAGGCCTGGGTTTCTGACTAACTATTTGCTTGCTGCCCCACCCTGACCTAGGGCCTGGGCTGCTACAAACCGACCCAGCCCCTGCCCAAGGGCCTGGGTTTCTGACTAACTATTTGCTTGCTGCCCCGCCCTGACCTAGGGCCTGGGCTGCTACAAACCGACCCAGCCCCAGCCCAAGGGCCTGGGTTTCTGACTAACTATTTGCTTTCTGCCCCACCCTGACCTAGGGCCTGGGCTGCTACAAACTGACCCAGCCCCTGCCCAAGGGCCTGGGTTTCTGACTAAATATTTGTTTGCTGCCCCACCCTGACCTAGGGCCTGGGCTGCTACAAACCGACCCAGCCCCTGCCCAAGGGCCTGGGTTTCTGATTGACTATTTGATTACTGCTCCGCCCTGACCTAGGGCCTGGGCTGCTATAGACTTTGCCTCAGCCCTTGCTTAAGGGCCTGGGTTCTGACCTCTTGGCTCAGCCCCTGCTTACGGGCCTGAGCCCTTAACTGTGTGTCTGCTGTCCCAGACTGCCGCCGGACCAGAGCAAGGCAGTGGGATACCCCACAGCCCGCTGAGAGCCGAACCTCGGCCAACACTACTACACACATTCATGCATGACTCAGTTCTTTACAGGCCGACACCATTGTCCAAATGCTAGTTTGAATGTTCCCAGGAAAGCTCAGATGTGGATTGGCGTCTATCAAGGTCCATTGTTAGCTAAGTACCCCCAATTACTTGAATAACCCCTTCACACTATGTTGACCAGATTTGCCTTAGGTGCTTCCTACAGCGAACACTTTAAATACAAGCATAGAGCCAACGCCCATAACTTCAGATATAAAAACGATACATGCATACGAATAGGATGAATACATTCAGTAGAACATAATCTTTGCAAAGATATGTTACATGGCATATCTAGCATAAAACATATTCAATTTATGTCATATTAATATTCATAAGCATATTTCTATAAAGCATTATGGGATGCAACATCACATCTAGTACAGCACAGAACAGGAAACTGGGGTCACGTGGTGGTGAATCAATTAACATGGGTTTCAGAAGATTAACAAAGTGATACGAATCCCAGAAAGCGCCAGGGCTCGAAATATGGGCTGGGATTCTCCAAGCTTCCCAACTCCCAATTGAATTTCAGCCTTGACGCTCTGGGGATTGCACTGGTTGGACAGACCTGGTCTAAGCATTAGGGCCAAACCCCATTAGACAGTCTTATTTCTGGTAAGAATGGTTGGGGTTTGCCTTAGTGCTGTCCTGAATGCGTTTAGTAGAAATGCCTTCTGGGTAACTACCCCTAGAATCCCACTCCCTAGTAAAGGTCACAGAAGCAGTGGATTCTGAGAGATGTGAAAATGCTGCATTGTGGGACTGATGGAACCACTTTGGCTGGTCCTTGCCCATGTACACAATAAAGCAGATGAATGACACCGCTGAGCACCACCCAAAGGTTAGTTCTGCTGCAATCAGCCTAATCCTAGTGGTATTTGGAATGAGCCTGCACTCTCTGGAGCCCTTTTGTGTGTGGACTCAAAGTGCTTGGGGTCCTCACAGCATTTAACCAAGTGATCCCCTCTAGTGCAGGCCGGCATCTGAGTTTAACCCCTCATGGAGCAACACAGGAATTCAGAATCCCAGTGAGAAACCTCCTCTCCCTGCTGGGCTTCCCTGGCACCTTTATTAAGGCATCTTTCCCTCCTAATGGCTGTACTTCATCACTGCTCAGTGCTGCTGCTAGGGTGGCAGCATTGCCTAGTGGTTTGGGGACTGGACTAAGTCTTGGGATACCTGGCTTGTATTCCCAACTCTGTCACTGACCTGCTGCGTGACCTTGGACAAGTCACTTCCCTCTCTACACCTCAGTTTCCCTTCATACCTGTTCTCTTGTCTGCAACCTGCTCAGGGGAGGGATTGTCCCTTAGTGTGTTTTGTGCAGGGCACAGATCTCATTTCAGAGCCGTAAGGGCTGCTGTGATCCAAATAAAAATAAGAACAATTATAAACTATGATACAAATCAGTAATAACAGCCACAGCTTGTAAGTTTCCCTTCTCCAGCCTGAAAGCAGCACTCTCACTTAGGCCTTGTCTACACTACGAGAGTACTTCGATTTTAGTTAATTCGACTATGTGGAATCGATATTACTAAGTCGAACGTGTGTGTCCACACTAAGGACAGTAATTCGACTTTGTGAGACTTTGTGAGTCCACACTAACGGGGCAAGCGTCGACATTGGAAGCGGTGCACTGTGGGCAGCTATCCCACAGTTCCCGCAGTCCCCCCTGCCCATTGGAATTCTGGGTCGAGCCGCCAATGCCTTCTGGGTAAAAAAAAACGGGTAGAGGGTGCTTTTGGGTAATTGTCATCATCCGTCCGTCACTCACGCCCTCCCTCCCTCCCTCCCTGAAAGCGCCGGCGGGAAATCAGTTCGCGCGCTTTTCTGATTACTGACAGCGCGGACGCCACAGCAGTGCGAGCATGGATCCCGCTGCGACCATCGCTGCAGTTGTGGCAGTTCTCAACGCCTCGCAGCTTCTCCTCCACCTGTACCAGAGGCAGCTGCAGATCAATCATGAGAGGAGGCTACGGCACCACCGTGACGGCATGAAGTCGGACACTAGCTCCGACCTCTCTGAGAACATGAGACCCAGCGCCCAGGACATCTCGCTGTCACTGGGTCTTGTTGATACTGTTGAACGGCGATTCTGGGCCCGTGAAACAAGCACGGAATGGTGGGACCGCATAGTGCTGCAGGTCTGGGATGAATCCCAGTGGCTGCGCAACTTTCGCATGCGGAAGGGGACTTTCCTCGAACTGTGTGAGTTGCTGTCCCCTGCCCTGAAGCGAAAGGACACCCGGATGCGGGCAGCCCTGACTGTCCAGAAGCGAGTGGCCATAGCCCTCTGGAAGCTCGCAACGCCAGACAGCTACCGGTCCGTCGCTAACCAGTTTGGCGTGGTCAAGTCTACCGTGGGGGTTGCTGTTATGCAAGTAGCCAGGGCAATCGTCAAGCTACTGCTATCTAAGGTAGTGACCCTGGGAAACGTGGAGCTCATCAGAGATGGCTTTGCCGAGATGGGATTCCCAAACTGCGGTGGGGCTATAGATGGGACTCACATCCCTATCCTGGCACCGGACCACCAGGCCAGCCAGTACATCAACCGGAAGGGCTACTTTTCCATGGTGCTGCAAGCACTGGTGGACCATCGGGGACGTTTTACCAATATCTACGTTGGATGGCCTGGCAAGGTTCATGACGCTAGGGTGTTCAGGAACTCTGGTCTGTGTAGACGGCTGCAGGAAGGTCTTTACTTCCCGGACCACAAAGTAACTGTTGGGGATGTGGAGATGCCTACAGTCATCCTCGGGGACCCTGCATACCCGCTAATGCCCTGGCTCATGAAGCCCTACACTGGCGCACTGGACTCAGGGAAAGAACTATTCAACTACCGGCTCAGCAAGTGCAGAATGGTGGTGGAGTGTGCTTTTGGCCGTCTCAAGGGGAGATGGAGAAGCCTACTCACTCGCTGTGATCTCAGCGAGACCAATATCCCGATTGTGATAGCTGCTTGCTGTGTGCTCCACAATTTGTGTGAGAGCAAGGGGGAGACCTATATGTCGGGGTGGGAGGTTGAGGCAAATAGCCTGGCTTCTGATTACGTCCAGCCAGACAGCAGGGCGATTAGAAGATCACAGCGGGACGCGCTGTGCATCAGGGAGGCTTTGAAAGCCAGGTTCCTGACTGAACAGGGTCTCCAGTGACTTTTTACTTTGTGGACACAGATGCTGAACCTGCCCCCGTTTCTTTACCCAGTTACTGTTGACTACCCTTCCAAGTTACATACCCCCTTCCCCACCTTCCCAACAAATAAAATCTGTTCTGTTCTGTTAATGAACAAGGATCTCTTTTTTACTGTTTTCGCGGGAATGTTTTAAACCGGGGACGCAGACTGTGGCGGGGGGCGGGTTTAGTGTTTTGATGCAAATGATGCTTCTATAGTCCGGGAATGACAGGCTCCGCAGTGCTGGATTGGTTGTTTCAACGCAGCCTGCCAGCAGTCCTGGGCGGGACTGCATGTATGTGTCGGCCAAGTGACTTTCTGGCAGGGGGCGGAGGGTAACAGATCCCCTGCTGCGTGGCTCTGTGATCCAGGATAAGGACCAGGGCATAGGATCTCTAAGTGCCCTCCCCCGCCACAAAGTCACAGATCAACCCCCTCGCACCCCAGAACATGAAAACCGCCTCCCAGACTGACCAGGGTAACTGGTGACTGTGCTGTGTATGTGTCCTGATGCTGGACCTGCCCCCGCCTCTGTAGCCTGCTACAGGTGACTGTCCTGTCCAAGTAACAAACCCCTTCCCCCCCTTCAGACAGAATCCCCTCCAAAAGACACTCTCGGAAACAGTACTTAACAGAAACAGATGTTTTATTATGAACCGCACATGAAAAGGACGTGGGCTAGTGTGAGATGGGTAGGAAAGGACTTTTCAAACTTTGGAACGAGAGCCTTCCATTGCTGCAGCAGTGTGCAGGGGCCGACTGACAGTTTTAATGGCCCTTGCCGCCCCTCCTTCTTTGTACTTTTGGTGAGGGGGGTGTGGGACTTGGTGGCGGGGGAGGGCGGTTAGAGATAGACAGCAGCAGGGCTCTGTCCTCCTGCCTCCGGTCTTGCAGAACATCC
Source organism: Emys orbicularis (assembly GCF_028017835.1). Taxonomy (NCBI): domain Eukaryota; kingdom Metazoa; phylum Chordata; order Testudines; family Emydidae; genus Emys; species Emys orbicularis. Next base: position 9,016,491 of record NC_088695.1, on the reverse strand, counting down.
ACTAGGCGCCGGAGCGTCTCCGTTTGCTCCCTCATTAGTCCAAGCAGGGTTTGAGTAGCCTGCTGGTCCTCCTGGCGCCACCTCTCCTCCCGTTCCATGACTGCTCTGTGCATTTGTGACAAGTTCTCCCTCCACTGTGTCGTCTGGGCTGCCTGCTCTCGTGAGCACTCCATAAGTTCATAAAACATGTCTTCCCGCGTCTTTCTCTTCCTTCTTCTAATCTGCGCTAGCCTCTGGGAGTGTGATGCCAGGCTGGGTTGGGAGACAGTCGCAGATGTGTCTGTGGGAATGGGAAAAAGGGAGTAAATTCCTGAGACAGATAAATGAAGTTGCTAACAAAGAACATAGTCTTTCTCTGTGAACAACACCATGCACTGCACCTTTCACATGCGCACTCAGGACAAGGTCGAATTTTCGGCCCTCGCCTTATGTGTCTGGGGTCCTGCAGTTGCGATCACAGAAGCGTTGCAGGACACCTCTACTTCTGCTGCAGGAAAACATGGTAAGCCGTAGACTTGTGGCAGCTTAAACATGTAATAGTAGCACTGGGCTCCTTTCGCACTGAATGCAAGGCCACTCTCTGCTGGCAGCAATCAGGGAAGCATGAGCTCTGCCCCTGTCCCACCACCTCGCGGCTGTCCCCGGGAAAGATCCCTGTATGCTGCCCCTCTGCCGCCTCCACCGCGTGGCTGTAAAGCAGTCCCAATACTAACATTCCCCTCCCTAATTTAAAGCAGGGCGTCATGTGTGACATTACACTCATGAGGATCTCGGAGACCGAGAGGGGAAGGATGCTGCGTGAGAGCATGCAGAGGCCTGGGCCGTATGCCGCCATGCTGTGCCGCGCACTGATCCCCGACTACCTGATGGACTCATGGCGTGGGAACGTGTGTTACCACGGGGGACCGAACAAGATCGCCCTGCCGTGGAACCTCATGCGCATGCTGGAGCGGTACCTCCAGGAGAGCTATGCCGAGCTATCCCAGGAGGACTGTCTGTCCATTCCCGGGCACATTGACCGCCTTTTCATTTAAGTTCAGCATAAGGGACTACAGAGTGGAGCGTCCTGTGGTGGACTAATCATGAATATCCGGACAGTACTTGATTTTCTATACATAGTTAGGAGTAAATAGTTCACTAAGCCAACTAAATCATGAACAACAAATTACTAATATAGTTAATATTCCTGTTTTGTTATAAATAAAAGTTTCTATGTTTAAATGAGTGACTGAAAAGCCCATTCTTAACAATATAAATATTCCACTTATGTTAAAATGAAATGTTTAGATGTTTAAAGCACTCACTGCTTGATCCTTCCCCTGATTCGGTGTCCGGGGTAAGGGCTGTGGACGGTTGGTAGGGGATCTCGGTAAGGGTGATGAAGAGCTCCTGGCTGTCGGGGAAATCAGCGGTGCAAGTGCTGTCGACTGCCTCGTCCTCCTCATCTCCTTCCTCATCTTCCCCGTCACCTAACATTTCCGAGGAGGAACCGGCCGTGGACAATATCCCATCCTCGGAGTCCACGGTCAGTGGTGGGGTAGTGATGGCGGCCGCACCTAGGATGGAATGCAGTGCCTCGTAGAAACGTGATGTGTGGGGCTGGGATCCGGAGCGTCGGTTTGCCTCTTTGGTTTTTTGGTAGCCTTGTCTCAGCTCCTTGATTTTCACGCGGCACTGCGTTGCATCCCGGCTGTATCCTCTCTCTGCCATGGCTTTAGAGATCTTCTCGTAGATCTTTGCATTCCTTCTTTTGGAGCGCAGCTCTGAAAGCACGGACTCATCGCCCCACACAGCGATGAGATCCAAGACTTCCCGATCAGTCCATGCTGGGGCCCTCTTTCTATTAGATTGCACGGCCAACTCTGCTGGAGAGCTCTGCATCATTGCCAGTGCTGCTGAGCTCTCCACGCTGTCCAAACAGAAAATGAGATTCAAACTGGCCAGACAGGAAAAGGAATTCAAATTTTCCCGGGGCTTTTCCTGTGTGGCTGGTCAGAGCATCCGAGCTCGAAGTGCTGTCCAGAGCGTCAACAGAGTGGTGCACTGTGGGATAGCTCCCGGAGCTATTACCGTCGATTTCCATCCACACCTAGCCTAATTCGATATTGCCATTTCGAATTTAGCGCTACTCCTCTCGTTTTCGAGGATTACAGAAGTCGAATTTAAAAGAGCTCTATTTCGAACTAAGTAGCTTCCTGGTGTGGACGGGTGCAGGGTTAATTCGATGTAACGGCGCTAAATTTGATATAAGCTCCTAGTGTAGACCAGGACTTAGACGGGCCTCCAGCTCTTGTAATTTAAACCTCACTGATCATTTAACAGCTTCTATTTCATAAAAAGTTCCCTTATTTCACCAGTGGAAGCTGGGTTTGACAAGGATTCAGCTTCTCACATAAAAGTTTCCCAAGTCAGGTATCTTTAAAGACTTTTGTTGTTGTTCGTTGTTGTTGCCTTTCTTGCCACTCCGCCAGAGCTGCCTGATACTGGTACACTTGTGACAGGCAGCTTGTAGTGAAATTAACCTGTAATTAAAATCCAAAGTTATTGCCCATTAAACTTGACAGCAATTCCCTACCTTGTGCTCCTGGGCTGCTTCTTCTATGGGAACCACCTTGTGAGCTCTGTGAGTCGGGGATAGATAGCAAACCACACAGATGGGGGTTTGGTCCTTTTCACAAAACAGTTTCAGAGCTTCCTGGTGTTCCCCACACACTCTATCTCCTCCTGCTCCCTTTGCTGCCTGTAAATTCAGCCGTTTGGCTATTGCTACCATGTTTGCCAGCTGCCTGTTGGGCCTGAGGTTTCCCTGTTGCACAGTTTCTCTGCATTGAAGGCAGGAGGCAGCTGTATCAAATTCCTCCCAGTAGTGCCTGATGCAGGCTCGGCAGAAATTGTGCCCACAGTCTATTATCACTGGGTCCTTAAAATACTCCACACAGATGGGACAAGTAGCTTGTTCCTGCAGACTTTCCATGGGGTTCTCTGCGGCCATGGCTGCCTCTGGACAGTGTAACAGGGTTAGTTTCACTTTCCTGAGCTCAGAAATATGCCCCACCTGCAACACAATTGGGTGTCACCATGTTCCCCTTCCTGGAACTGATTCAGGCTGTTTGCTGAGCTGGGGTGAGTTCACTGATAACAAAGTGGTGACTGGTGCCAGGAGGGCAAAGGGGGGCTGGGGGAAGATTGGAGGCACCCTGGGGAGGCACCTGGGGGCACCCAGCTTTAACAATTAAAATCTGGGGTGGAACGTGATCACACATGCCACCCCCGATATGCCTCTACAGCTCTTTTGCTCCTGTGGAGAGTCACTGAGACTTCACGGAACATCAGCAGCCCCCTGTCACAATGTGTTTGCAGGAGCAGGGTCTGTGTGTGTCTAAGGAAGGATAGTCAGGCTAGTGTGTGTGTGTATCTATAATTTTGATGTATAATATTGGTGTTTGTTTTTAAGCATTTTTTCTTTATTGAGTGAAATTTTCACAGTTGCAGAATATGATGGGTTTGGAGCTTTGTTTTTAGATTTTTCTCAATTTAAATTTTCACACTTGTGGGAAATTAGTGGGGGATAAAACAATAGCGGGTCAGACTACAATTATTTAATGACAGCAGACACTGAGATTCAAAAAGTTAAAGCTGTATACTCATTAAAACACAAATTGTCAACATCACACGTCAAAAGATGCAAAGTAACTCTCTTTAAATCAAACTCGAATAAGTTCTCATGCAGCACGGTTCCTTTTGTGCCTGTCTGTACATTCTGATTATCGTCAATGGAAATATATTGTCATTGGTTTGTGTGTGTAAGGTGAAATCAACATTTATCACCATTTACTGATAAACTCTAATCCTTCTAAACCTAGTGATATTAAATCCACAGGCTAAAAACTTTGTTAATCTGGAGTCCATGTTTCAAAGGCCTGATTCTCATTTACTTTAAGGCTGCTCTTGCTCAATGTAAACAGGCCTTAATGCAAAGTGTCACCACCTCTCATGATTTTATCATGAGTCTCATTATATTTGGTGCATTTGCTAAAGCCCTGTTACAGGGTTTATTCCTTCACCCTCTCACTTCCCTGGTCCTTCTCGCATGAACAGAGAGCAACAATACCCAAAGTCTGAAGATGCAAACAATTCAGTGTTTATTGGGGTGAATTCCAGCAAGCTTAAATCCAAGTTCCTTTTTCTTTATTTTCGAATCCCAATTTACTTCCTGTTTGCTCCTAATTTATATAGTAATATTCTCAACTATACCTTAACCAATCATTTTACTGAAATCTGTCTGACCAATCCTAACATACTGTAACATAATTCTCTAACCAATTATATCCAACTGCCCTAATTAACTTACATCTAACAAAATTAATTATTCAGCAGACAGAAAAAATTAGAGAAACAGACAGATTAACAATAGAAAAGTGGGGGCCATAAAGATAAAACATACAGAAATGAGGGTTTCACAACCACAGCTACTGAGAAGTGATTTCTTGCCAGACAGGGTGCTATCAAACTAAGCTTTCTTTATCTGGTGGCGATAGGCATTATCAGGACAGGATTGTATTTCTAACAGCCCAATAGCACCTTATTTCAATGTGACTGGTTTGGAATGTGAGGATGTGACTGTTCGCTTCCCAGCTTATGGCTGCCTCTGCTGCTTAGCCAGAGGCCTTAGCCTAAGAACCAGGCCTCAGACTGTCACAGTGAGAGAAGGCCCTTACACTGGCAGACTGTGATTTTGATTCTTTCTTTTATACCTCTATAACTAGCTAAATGATAAACATATACCTACATTCTTAAAGTGTAGGCCTTTACAGACGAGCCAGTAAAGCCCCAGCTCCTGGAAGCGTGTGATGAGGTGAGACTCTCTGCTCTCATTTTCTATGCAATGGAAGATTCTAGCCCTCTCGGTTGCAGAGAAAATCTAGAAAAAGTGACCCAAGTGCCGCCTACAGGTCAGAGCAACCGAAATCCAAATAGAAACAATCTAATATTTATTATTATTACATTTAATAGAATCATAGAAGATTAGGAAGAGACCTCAGGAGCTCATCCAGTCCAATCCCCTGCTCAAAGCAGGACCAACACCAATGAAGTTGGTGCTTCGTAAATGCCTGTGGTTGGCAATACTGTGCCACACAGGTGCTGACTTCTAGTTTTCCCTGGAGGTGCTCCACTCCCTTGGCCCCCAGGGCACATCACTCAGGGCAGGCTAGGGGGTGGGAGCTTAGGGAGAAGAGGAGGAGCAGGGTGGGGCCACTGAGAGGGATCGGGATTCACTGCCAGTCGGGGGCTAAGGCCAACTTCAACTCCCCCACCAGGAAGAATCTGGCACTGCCGGCAGGGGCTACACTTCACATCCAGGGAGCTGATCACCTTATCGGCTTCCCCACCATGAAGTGCAGCCCCTGTCAGTGCCATTCCACGTCTGCCCAAGGCTTTCAGTTTGGGGGGTTAACGTGGCCCCTTGCCGCTCAAACAATGCCCATGTTAAAAAGGGGGGGCATGGCCCCTTGGCCCTAACTGGTTCCGGTGCTCCGGTAGACACTGCATAGCTTACATCCACTGTTACTGGCTCTCAGGAGCCATTCCATGATGCCCCACACTAACAGTACAATCAATACAAATGCTCCTGGTGAGGACACGTACCGCCAACACAAGAAGCAAAGTGGAGACATGCACAAGTAATGCAGTTACCGTGGCAGCTGTATGCCAGCATAAGTTAGGTTGACTGAATTTTTTAGTGTAGACATGCCCTGAGTGATATTCTACCTGGTTCTTATTGAAACAGATCTTTAACCGCCCACAACTGGGGAGAATGTTTACCAGTACCAGTGAAAAGTTGGATCCAGTATAGTGAATGTACAGCAGTTTATTTGAGAATACAGTATAAGGTTATCTAATGCACGTCTCCCTAGTGAGCCTCAATTCCCCAAGCAAAAACCCTCAATAACTATGCTGGCCTTACACTGTATCCTGATTGGCAAACAAAGTGGGTATAGGTATCACTTCTAGATGAAGGCTTCTTCTCTTCTCTTCTCTGCCACTTGGTCTGTCAAATATCCCCCGAGGCAGAGTCTTGGCTACTCTGAGATTGTCTTATGGCATTATAGGTCTCTTCGGAAGTTAATTAAGGAATGTTTCCTTCCTTCCTTCCTTCCTTCCTTCCTTCTAACCTTAATTTACTTTGCTTAATATTTATACCTTTTTTCTTCCAAGAAGTCACGTGTTCCAGAAACATTCCCTGTGGGTGTTTTATTACTAATTTTCTCTAATTAATATTTTGGAAGGGAGTGCACAGAGGTACCGACCAAAGATCACTCCATGTTTACCTTCTCATCAATCATTCATTCAAGCTGTCAGCGCGATGCCTTCCAAAGGGGGTCATTTTGCGCCAGGTCATCTTGTGCCAAGCTCACTGATCGCTTGTCTTCATGCCTCTGATGAAGTGGGTTCCAGCCCACGAAAGCTGATGCCCACATAAATTTGTTAGTCTTTAAGGTGCCACAGGACTCCTCGTTGTTTTTGCTGAAACAGACTAACACAGCTACCCCTCTGAAACATGTTTTTTTACATTTTCTTTACCTAGTGGGCTGGCATATTGACTGACTATTCCAAAGGGCGGTATTGAAACACACACAGAACAGTGCCAGCCAGTAAATTTCTACATCAATTGCCTGATGCTAAGAGAAGAATCCTGCTCCCAGAATCCTCTAGCAAATTCAGACATGTCAAGCCATACCACATTCATTCATAACAACCAAATCATACTAATTCAGCACCATCCCAACAGGTCTCATTGCAGGAGGATCAGTCTCACTCCCAGCCTGGATGGAACAGAATGGGACTCAGACCCAGAGTTACCTTATTTCATTGTCCCTGGCAAAGAGTTTCTGCTGCTTTTCTTCATTTCCCCTCCCCAATCAATTATTTTAGGGCAGCAGAAGTGAAACCCAGGAGCAGTGGGGCAGAGACTGGAGAGACAAATTCCTCAGTCTGTGCCAGTTGCAGCGATTGGTGCCAACACCATACTTCCCAGAGTGCTTGGCACAGCAGCAGAGTTGAAGAGGGGGGAGATCTTTGCACCCCATGCACAGGAGAAAGGAAAAACCAGTTTGGGACAGTTCCTGAGCTGGAAACTCCACCAAAGAAACCCAAAACAGGCAAAATGGAGGACATGTGTAAGGGGGAGGGTGAGAATTGCACCTGCTGACTGCAACAGCCCCCTCTCCACTTGCCCTCAGGTCCCTTTAGATCCCAGCTGAGCAGGGCCGTCCTTACTAATCCTGGTGTCCTACGCAGCCCGAGCACCTGCACCACTGCTTGCAGATTGGGTAAAATGAGTTCCCTATGGAACCATCCTCTACTAATGACCAATTGACAAGGCAGCAGTCAGACCTTAAGAATGTCGTTAAGGATGTGAGTATGTACTTGTGAATGTCTGTGTGGTCACTATCCTTGGTCTTTGTGTGTTCCTAGAGGCTCTAAATCTGAAACATGTAGCAGAGGCGACTTTCACTCTGAGCTTGAAACTGTAGCCACCAAAGCTGAACCCATGGTGGTGTAACACCACTTTACTAAATTCACTTTAAATAAAATAAAAGGCTACATGGTATATTCTGTTGGTGCTGGGGGGACACAACCAAGTAGGGAAGCAAATCCCATGACTCTGCCCCCCAACAATTGCAGTTGGACTATTAACAAGGAACCAATCAGAATTGTCTTTCCTGCTTTATTTACTGTAAATACCCATCTGAGTGAAAAGGAACCGAGAAGCAGCTTTAATACCCACAACAATGGAAAAGAGACCCACAGATTTTGGAAATAGCTTTTTTAATGGCACTAAAATGACAACAAAGTCAAGGAAGTAACATTGAAGAGTTACAGCCTCACTTTCAGTGATGTTTTATAAATCTCTGTCCCTCTTGCATTCCCTTTTCTTTCAGACTGTTCATTTTTACTCACCATTTTTAATAGCACTCACTTCCAATCCCTGTTTATTTCTGTGTCTCTTCCACTCTCCTTTGATCACTGTCACAGATCATTCCCCTTCATGTTCTCCATTCTTTCCCTTCTCACTGCCTCTGGCTGTTTCACCTCTTCAGAGTGTTTCCTTTCATTGTTTTCATATCTATTTTTCACCCTTTCTCCAGGACTCTCTGTTGATTTTGTTTTACTTTGACATATTTTCCTTTTGTTACGTCTATTCCCACCTTGTCCAGTGTTGCCAACCCCAAAAGTTAAAAATCATGAGTCAGAGCCAAAAATCATGGTTTGACCCCCAAAAAACTGAGGTTTCAAAAATATGTTATATAATGTATCTGGTTTATCTTTTGATTTTTGTCCATTCCCTACCCATCCCCATGTGTATGATTACAGTGGTGCCAACCTTCCCAGAGGAAGTTGACTTTGGCCCCTGCCACAGGAACAGGTCCATAAGTAGTGCAGGGTGAGAGGGGCAGCCACCCAGGGTGCAAAGCCAGCAGGAGCAGGAAAATGGGCCAGTGTGCAAGTGGGGGTCATGTGCCCCCCTAGATTTCTGCCTTCCATTTAGCACAGAGATTTTCAAACTGAGGGGGCACTGGCCGATCAGAAGCTGGTGGAAGCCACCTGGCCTGCTCAGGCCCCAGGCTCGCCATGCTTTGGGGGAACTGGCTGACTGCCCAGCAGTCCTCTATGTCCTTCTCCCCGAGCCGGGCTGCCTCTGCAAGGCCAGGGTCTCGCCAGGCAGGGTGGGGAGCACAGCTCTGAGCTGCACCCATGATGCATTCTTAGCTCTGCCCCGAAGAAGCCCAATGTCAGCTAATGATAACCTCTGGAGCTGGCCCCTGCCCATGGAACCTCGCTGCCATGGTGTCAGAGGTGCTTGTTCCCCACCCCAACGATCAAGCCCAGTGGCTTCAGCGGGAGCAGAGGGGTCTCAGCCCCCTCCCCCACAGGTTCAGGCCCAGCTGCATCAACTGGACCAGAGGGTGCTCAGCCCTTCCAAGGTCGGGCCGAGCAGTGTCAGCTGGAGGGAGCCCAGGGTGCTTAGCAGTCTCCCCTCTCCGCAGGATCAGGCCCAGTGACCCTGGTTGGAGCAGGAGTGCTCCCGAGAGTGCTAGGACCATGCGGCAGTGGCAGGGAGCTGGGTGCCACAGACCTGTGTGTCAGACGCGCCCCCTGCCACCTCCCCATGTCTGGTGGCCTGTGTGGTGGTTGGGGCAGTTTCATTTCATTCTCATGGCCTCGGCTTCCGGAGCTTGCGGGAGTGAGTCCACCCTGTCAGCAGCAGCCGCCTGCCCCCAGCACCCGGACTGGACACTGGGTTCGCACAGCTGGGCTCAGAGCTTGGGCCGTGCGATCACAAGCTTGGCAGCCACAGGTCGGGGCAGGGCAGCCAAGGGGAGCAAGGGATAGTTCTGCTCTGTGCACAGGGAGCATCGGGAGAGTGACGCAGCTGCAATGGCAGGTCCCCGGGCAATGAGCTGGGTGTGACTGGGCTGCGGAGAGTAGGGTGAACAGAGGTCCCCATTTTATAGGGACAGTCCTGATTTTTGGATCTTTTTCTTATATAAGCTCCTATTACCCTCCACCCCCTGTCCCAATTTTTCACACTTGCTGTCTGGTCACCCTAGCGGAGAGGCCAGTGCCCAAGCGGATGGGTATTGCAGAAAGCACCTCAGAGAATAGTTCTGTGCTAATGGAAGGCAGAAACCCGGGGCAGGGGGGGAGGGGGCACACAGGGTCACATGGATGCCGCCCCCCCATCACATCTACGGGATACAAATATCCTTGCTTGCCGAGGGTGCTAAAATGATTAATTACGGTTCTGCACAGAAGCTCTGGCTGGGAGACCCCCAATGAGATCTAAGGACACAGATTTGTACAAAACACGCCCTGCTGCTGCGGAGCTTCCAGCTTCTTCCCAAACCCTGAGTGATTCATGCTGTGTCCCTGCCACCCAATGGTGAGCGGGAGCCGGTTCGCACCGGTTCGTGGGAACCGGTTGTTAAATTTAGAAGCCCTTTTAGAACCGGTTGTCCAACCGGTTCTAAAAGGGCTTTCAAATTTAAAGTGGCGCCTTAGGCGCTGACTCCGTGGGTGCTCCGGCAGCTCCCCATCCCACCCCCGGCCCCAGCTCACCTCCGCTCCGCCTCTTCCTCCCCTGAATGCTCCGCCCCGCTTCTCCTCCCCCCCTGCTTCCCGCGAATCAGCTGTTCACGCGGGAATCCTGGGAGGGCTGAGAAGCAAGCGATGGCTTTGCGCTCAGGCCCAGGGAGGCGGAGATGGAGCAGAGGTGAGCTGGGGTGGGGGGCCGCAAGGAGGGCCACCCGCACTGCGGCAGATAACCCCCTGCTTCCCCCCCAGCTACGATACCCCGCCCCTAGGAGCCAGAGGGACCTGCCGGATGCTTCCTGGGAGCTGCCCCAGGTAAGCACCGCCGGGACTCCCCACCTCACCCCCGGCAGGTCCCTCCGGCTCATAGGGACAGGGTGGGGTGGGCACCCACTACGGTGGCCCACGAGACCCTCCTGCCCGGCCCTTGAGCTCATGGCCAGGGAGGCTGGTCCCCAGCTGTTCCCCCTCCCCCGCAGCTTCAGCTCGCCCCACCTCTGGCGCATGCTCTGGGCAGGGCGGTAAGGGGGCAGGGAGCAGGGAGGGGGTGTTGAATAGAGGGCAGGGGAGTTCGGGGTGGTGGTGGGGTGGATAGGGGTTGGGGCGGTCAGAGGGTGGGGAACAGGGGGATTGAATGGGGGCAAGGGTCCCGGGGGGGCAGTCAGGGGCAGGGGTTCCAGGGGCAGTCAGGGGAAGAGAGAAGGGGTGGTTGGATGGGGAAGGGGTCCCAGCGGGCCATCAGGAATGAGAGGAGAAGTTGTATGGGGTGGCGGGGGCAGTCAGGGGACAGGGAAGGGGAGTAGTCCCGGGGGGGGTCAAGGAACATGGGGGGTTGGATGGGGCAGGAGTCCCGGGGGGCGGGAACCGGTTGTTAAGATTTTGGCAGCTCATCACTGCTGCCACCCCCACCTCTGCCTGTCCCCAGGGCCCCTCTGCTTTCAAAGCACAAAAGTACATTAGCGTGGGCGGCGGTGAGTTATATGGGCCCGTGGTGCCCGGGCTCCAGGGCCAGCTCCAGGCACCAGCGTGGGGCGGCAGATTGTACGAGGCGGCATTCCGGCCAATCCTAGGGCAGCACAGCCGCTTTTTTTTTGTTCTGCTCCGGCCGCCCTGTAGGAGGGGAGCGCCCTGCAGCAAGCCCGGCAGGGCAGCCCGCATCCTTTCCTCCCAGCCTCCTGGCAGGCAGCACAGTGGTTGGAGCCACATGGCAGCACCCCGCTGAAGCCCGCCTTCTCTCTCTCCCCCCCCCGCTCCCTCCCCCTCCCCCCCGCTAGCTGGGGCACATCTGCAGCGCAGGGAGTCCCCCTGCACCCTGGCTCCGGCTGCATCACAGGTTTTTTGGGGTGGCAAAAAAGCCATAGCCGGCCCTGACGGGCTCCAGCAATATTCAGGGCCCGGGGGCCGAGCTCCACCAATGTTTGGGGCTGGGTCTCTCCTCCAGTCCCACCCCCTGCGCCTCCCCTGAGTGTCCCCCAGCCTCCATTTGCTACCCCCACGCATCTCCCCCCGGGCTGGGAGTGTCCCTGCTTCTCCCCTGCAGCTCCACGCTGACCTCTGCTGGCTCCAGGCATCAACTGCTGCTGCAGGGTCCTAATGCCCCCCATCCACTAATGCCCTTCCGCCTCGGACCCTTCCCTTTTCTGGTGGGATCCTCCATGGGCAGAGGGGGCCCCACCCGCCCACAGTCACCGCTCCTGCCCCATACTGGGCAAGGGGCAGCCCCATCTCCCACCCCCAGTGAGGCTACAGTGAGGGGCAGCAGCAGGGGAGGAGGTGTACATGTGATGGCAGCCTCTCCGGCATGGCACCCACCACAGGGGAGGTGAGGGGGCTTCCTGGACCCGAGAGGGGCCCTAGGAGCATGTTCAGTGACAGTGGTGGAGGTTAGTGTGCTGCCGGGGGGGAAGAGGAGGGGCTCCTCCCACAGAGCTCACTGCTGCCGGTGGGGAGAGGGCTGGGGGGGGTCCTCCTCTCTGGCCCCAGCCCCCGGGCAGCCTGCCTGCACCCCAAACTCATCCCCAGCCCTGCCCCACCCCAGAGCCCACACCCCCAGCCAGAGTCCTCACCCCCCATACCCCAACCCTCTGCCCTACCCCTGAGCCTCTCCAAAACCCCAAACCCCTCAGCCCCAGCAAGAGCCCTCACCCCATACCCTAATCCTCTGCCCCAGCCCTGAGCCCCTCCTGCATCATGAACCCCTCATCCCCAGCCCCACCCCATGAGGAGACTGAAGTGACGTCCTGTTTACCAGAGACAGGAGACTGCTGCTGGGATCATGGTGGATGGAGAGAGGAGAAAAGAGACAAGCTCACAGCTCTGATCACAGGAGCTCCCTGTATCTTTATAATGGAGCCAGGAGAGCCCCTGTCTGTGATCAAGGCTCTGTTCCTCTGCTTGAGACTGGAGCTGCTGTGACAGATCTCTGCAGGGTGCAGTGCACATGCTGGTGGTGGAGGGGCAGGAAGAGTAGATGCAATAGGATGTAGATTCATGATGGTGTGGTAGGACATAGGCACAAATCCTGCCTCACCTTGTGATGTGCCGTGAGGTGCAGGGTGCTGAGGAGGTCTGCCCTGAACTATCACATCCACTCCCACATTCAAGGAAAAGAGGCACAGTGCCTCATGGGAACAGATATCTGGACATTGACAAAATATGATCTTTAATTATCTTCTTCTATAGGTGCCACAGATCTTCTCCACCCTAAAACCAGCCACATAATTAGAGATGAGAGCGGATCTGAACAGGTATTGCATGATTCAATATTGTACAAACCAATACACAGAGGGAAAAAATAAAGTTATAAGTTCATCAGAAGCTGCACTGGACCGCATGAGTGTCTCTCTCCCAGGGTGGATCTTCACTGCAGAGTTAGCCCAGGATCTTACCTGGCTGTTGCCCCAACCTGTTTATTGCGCAAGCACAAAAACTCTGATTCAAGTTTGGTGGTGCTTTACACCCAGGCTAGCTGGCAAGACTTTGAGTGTAGGCTTTAGCGCAAGTACCACTTTAATTCAGGTTGGTTACATGCCCACTTTGCAGTGTGGAGGGAGGTTAACCATCTCAGGGGCTGATAGTCCTCCAGTGCCTTCCCACAATTCCTCCTGGGCCATATTTTCTTGGCCACTACCTACTTTACTACTGTATTACTTATCAATTTTTCAAATTAGTTTTTTGTGGGAAATTCATCCAGTTTAGTTTTTCCCCACATTTTATAAAGTTACATTACAAAAACACCCCCCCACCAAAAGAATGATAGTAATAAAAAAAGCAAGAAAACAAAAAAAGGTTTCCTATTGCAACAATTTAAAAAAAATAATTTAAAAGCAAACAACGAAAGAGAAATAAATATATATTTATGTTAGGAATTACTATTTTCTTACATTTTATTTCACTTTGTCATCAATACGACAGTGAAGACTGAGAGAAATCAACAGCATCTTCAGGACATCAGACAAGAGGATCCAGTGGTCCCCCCTTCTGATCTTGAACTCTGACTTCACGACTCTATTGCTTGTCAGTTTTTTAAACTAGCTTTTGATGCGCAATCTATCCAATTTAGCATTTCCCCACATTTTACAGAATTACACTAACCCTTCCAAAAAAGAATAATAACCTGCCTCTTAGAAATCTCTAATGATGGAGATTCTACATCCTCCTTAGGCAATTTATTCCAGTGCTTAACTACCCTGACAGTTAGGAAGTTTTTCCTAATGTCCAACCTGAACCACCCTTGCTGCATTTTAAGCCTGTTGCTTCTTGTCCTATCCTCCAAGGTTAATGAGAACAATTTACTTCCCTCTTCCTTGTAACAACTTTTCATATACTTGAAAATTATCCTGTCCCTCCCCCCACCCAGTCTTCTCTTCCCCAGACTAAACAAACCCAATTACTCTATTGCTTACCAATTATTCAAATTAGCTTTTTGTGGGAAATTTATCCAAGTTAGTCTTTCCCCGACATTTTATGAAATTATATTAACTTCAATAATAATAATAATTAATAAAGTAAGCAAACAAACAAACAAAAACAGGTTTAATTATGTAAAAATAAATAAATAAATAAATACAAGTTAAATTTAAAAGCAAATAACTCCACAATTGACCAAACTTCCTGTGATAATGGTGGAGTTCACCAGTTTAAAACCATGCCCTTTGGACTTCATGGGGCCACTGCCACCTTCCAGCAGCTGATGGACAAAGTGCTTTGGCCGCATGGGTCCTACACAGCCACATACATTGATATCATCATCTGCAGTGACAGCTGGGTTTCATGGCCAACCCAACCAAGTGTCAAGTGGCCACCCATGAAGTCACGTATCATATTCTGTGGGGTGGGGAAGGGGAAGCTATAACCTTTGTTGGAAAAACTCCAAGCTAGTGGGCTGCCCTGTCCCTTTCACTAACAAGCCAGTCTAGTGGTTTATGCAAATAGCAGGATACTATCAACGGTTCATCCTACCATCTCTGCCCCTTTGACAGACCAGGTTAAGGACACTGCATCCAAAAGGGTCCATTGGATCAAAAGCTGTGACAAGGCATTTAGGGCACTACAAGACCCGACAGAAATATTCCACTAAGCCTTCTCAAAGCCCAGAAATATTCCACTCAGCCTTCTCAAAGCCCTTTATTCTCCAAACAGATGCGTCCGATGGCAAACTGGAAGCAGTGTTATCTCAAGAATTCAGAGGAGGAGAACACCCTGTTCTCTATTTCATCAGGAAGTTGTTCCCACAGGAGGTAGCCTAATAGGTCATTGAGAAGGAGGCTTTGGAGGTGAAATGATCCATTGATGCCTTACGCTATTATTGGTGACTGCAGCCTTTCCACCTAGTAACTGACCCTGCACCACTCCACTGGCTGAACTCAATGACAGACCATAACCCAGGCATTATTTAGTGGTATCTCTCAATGCAGCCATAGAGCTTTCAGCTGGTACATTGCCTAGTCATTGAAAATAAAAGCGTGGACTTCTTTTTCACAGGATGGTGGGGACATGAACCAGTCCCAGGACATCACAGTCCAGGGTCTGATGGGGGGTGGAGTGTGATGGGGTACATGAACCCCACACTGGGTCTGATGGGTTGAAAGGACAGTACTGGGCCCAGGTAGCCCCACCCATCCAGCCCTGCAGAGCATGCTCCAGCTGGAGAGGGTTGAAAGAGGAGTAACCCAGCTCAAACGGGAGAGGCTGGGGAGGATGACAGACTTACCCTGAAGGCTCCTGACAAGGGACTGACTGTATACTTAGGGCTGGTCCACACTAACCCCCCACTTCGAACTAAGATATGCAACTTCAGCTACGTTATTCACGTAGCTGAAGTAGAACTATCTTAGTTCGAATTTACCACGGGTCCACATGCGGCAGGCAGGCTCCCCCGTCGACTCCGCGTACTCCTCTCGCGGAGCAGGAGTACCAGCGTCGACGGCGAGCACTTCCGGGATCGATCCGGGATTGATTTATCGCGTCTAGACAAGACGCGATAAATCGATCCCAGAAGATCGATTGCTTACCGCCGGACCCGGAGGTAAGTATAGACGTACCCTTAGCCTGGTTGGGGCTGATGGTTTGGTTGCCTTTTCTTTTTCCCCCAGCTTATCTTGGACTGGAAGCTGTGGGGGAACAGCAGATGGTAGGAAGTGACACAGGGAGGGTGACTCAGAGGACAACTTTGGGCACCAGACACTGTTGACCCTCCTAGGGCGCTGGGTCAGAGCCCGGTAGAGTGGTTGGGCCCGGGCTCTCCTACCACTGCCCACCTCCTTGCACCTCTGATTAAAAGAGGGCCAGGACTGCAAGATCTTCCCACTGGGAGGGGGCACTAAGTATGCTAACCACTAGGCCACCTAACACACCAATGATTCAATTACACTCCTACATGAGGATCCATTTGTGTACAAAAATTTTCTTCTCAGACGAAAGAAAATGACACTTACCAATAGCTAGATCTCGTTTCCCTAAAACATAAACAGAAATACATATAAATGTTTTTTTTATGAGCTTTCCTTCCCCTATGTGTTCTTAAGTTAAGTTAAGGCTGAGTGATTATTGCTATTCAACTTCCATTTTTCTATTGCTTCCTTCATCCCCCCAAATAACATTTTGGTGTGAAGTTTATTTAATTTAGATATACCCCAAATTTTATAAAACTAGATTAACACACCCTGTCTTGGAGCATAGACCAGTCCCAGTAAGGAACAGATGAAAACCCCTCTGGGCTCAAGTGGCCTCATTCCTGCAGGGCCTGCTCCACTTGGGGGAAACAATCTTGAAGGGGATAGGTTGTCACAGGAAGGGGGGGCAGACAGGGGGAGGTTGCTGGAACTCAGAGGAGCTCATCTTGCAACAGAGCCGCTAGAAGGAAGAGAACATGCAGTGGCTTCCCCAGGAATTGAAATTGCGGGGGGACGGAGGGGTGTTCAAATTTACAGAGGTGTGTGTCAGGGCCGATGAGGGGTGAGACTGTGAGGGTGAAGGTGGGCTGTATGGCACCATAGTAAAAACTGAAAAATGTTTCATGACCATTTTATTAGATTTAACTCATGTTTTAAAATCATCACACAAATTAAAGTTGGCTACTCTAGTCTTCTATGAAGCAGTACGTATACATCCTTCTTGGTTTCTTGCAATGTGCTCATCTTTGGTGGCTTCTCGTGTGTCTGGTACTTCCATTCTTTCAGTTGATATGCTCATTAGTTCATTCACATGATCAGGCAGAAGGCGACTTCTTTCAGAACACAAAATTCTATTCAATGATGAAAAAGAACGCTCAACTGTAGCTGTTGTGACTGGGAGTAGCAAGAGATGAATTCCTACTTCTTTCATCCCAGGAAACAGAACACAAAGATCGGGTCGAGCCACTGGTGATGATAAAAAAGAAGTTGAAGTGAAATCTTCATTCATTCGTCGTATGATATTCCACTCTGTGTTCAAATTCTCTATTCTGTCCTAATCACATGGCAGCCCTATTGCTGGTAGTGCCTCACTCCACTCAACTGTTGGTGTTTTATAGGACAGGGATCTGTAAAACCTATGTAGAGGTTGAGTAGAATCTAGAAGTTGCTGTTGTAGATTTTAAAGAATCAAGTCTGTGTACCTTTTCAGTTCTCTTAACAAACACTTCTTGTCTCCTTCACTTAAGGATTCAATATAAATGCCTTCATTAGTCAACTTCTGGACTGAAGACTTTGCTTCTTCCAGTACTTTTTCAATGGATAGCTCTCTGATTGATCCAAATGTATCTTCTATTGCTGGACAAAGATCAACTACTGTTGTAGCCAGGGCCGGTGCAAGGAAGTTTCACGCCCTAGGCGAAACTTCCACCTTGCGCCCCCCTCCCCCAACCCTGCGGCAGCTCCCTGCCCCCCCTCCGCCCTGAGGCACCCCCCACGGCAGCTCCCCCCCGCCCCGAAGTGCCCCCCCACCGTGGCAGCTCCCCCCCCCGGCCCGGGGAGCCGTGCGGCAGCTCCCCACCCCAGCTCACCTCTACTCCGCCTCCTCCCTGAGCACGCCGCTCCCACTCTAATTCTCCTCCCCTCCCAGGCTTGTGGTGCCAAACAGCTGATTGGCGCCGCAAGCCTGGGAGGCAGGAGAAGTGGAGCAGCAACGGTGTGCTCGGGGAGGGGGCATAGCTGAGGTGAGCTGGGATGGGGAGCCCTGTGGCAGCTCCCCCCCACCCTGAGGCACCCCCCCACCAGCGGCAGCTCTCCACCCCCCCGCCTGGGGATCCATGTGGCAGCTCTGACCCAGGGGAACCCCTGGGCTGCCTGCCAGCGCGCTGACCCAGGGGAAAACCTGGGCTGCCTGCCAGTGGCTCAGACTCCCTCTCCCTCCCAGCGCAGCGGCTGCTGTAAAAAAAAATTGGGGGTGCCGCTTTTTGGCGCCCCCAAATCTTGGCGCCCTAGGCAACCGCCTAGTTGGCCTAAATGGTAGCACCGGCCCTGGTTGTAGCAGATGCCAGGATGGCATTGTTTAATGACCCAAGTGGTTTCAACAGTAGACTTACGAGAGAGAGAATGGCAATAGTCTTCTCTAAACGTAGTAGCATAAGTAATCCACCAGCCTCACTACTTAGATCCATCCCATCTTGGTAGATACTTTCCAAAGCCAGTAATAACGGCGGGAGTAATTTTAAGACAACAGCCAAGGAGAAAACCAGCGGGTTTTCCCAGGTTGGACTAATTTGAACTTCAGTCCCAGTGTATCTTCTATATTTTCCAAGATATTCAGTCTTTTTGGACTCTTGCTGAAAAAAGAATATAATGAAGACATTAAATTTATAGTTTTGTTAATGTCTTTTGAAGATTCTGCAGCTCGTATAGTGCTAGTTGGAGTAGATGGCCTCTGCAGTGTGTATAGGAGAGATTAGGGTTACACTTTTCTCTGAGCAAAGCTTGTACTCCACCATGTCTTCCAGAGAAGTTTGCAGTTTCATCAAATTCAGAAGCAGCCATCTGTTTGGGGTCCAATTGATAAGCATTTAACTCTTCTAAGATGTGGGTTGTCACAGATGCAGCCGATGTGTCTTCTATAACTTGAACATCTAGAAATGCATCTACTGGCCTACCCCTGACATCAGGATAACGTACACAATGACTTAATACTTGATGTCCATTTGCATCGGCGCATTCATCAGCCATGTATGCAAATTTTTTGAATGTGGTGAGAGAGTTCTTCACTTTTTCAACTGTTGAGTCTTTCACTGTTGCACCGCATGCTTCTAGCCAGTCAGTTGAGTTTCTTGCAGAAAGATAGTGAACATTTGCTGGTCTTGTTCGGAACCAGTGTTCCACTTCACGATGAACAAGTGACAATGCACTTAACATTGGCCTCCAGTTTGTAGTGTGTGGTATGTCTTGCTTAAATAGAAAGTAGGATGCCACAGCCATGTTTGTTCGCATGAACTGTGTTGTGTCTCCAGCATTCTTAACAGCCTCATTAAACACTTCTAAAATTGGCTTTGAAAGTGGGCTTATAAGGCTTTCTGCATGTTGATGCACTGCAGAGGCCTGGTGTTTTGCTGCCTTTTCACGTAGTTTGTCAGCATTGGCTCTGCTGATTGGTTTGACAAACCAAGCTCCTCCACATTTACCAATTATAGCATTGGGAAGCTTTCCTTCTTCGTAAGCTTTTTTGCAAGAGGTGCACCAGTAGCCATCTTTTGTAACTTCAATAAATGGGAACACTTTGACTGACAAACATCGGGAACTACCTTTAGGTTTTGGAGACACTGTTTCTTCAGTAAGTAGCTGTATTTGTGCTTTGGGCTGGTCGGATGTAGATATACCACTTGAACCTTCAGATGACATGTTGATATATTCTTGGTTCTTGATGTGTTCTTCACCTTCATTTGTTTTTGAGGCCTTTGAGTGGAAAAATTGTATTGTTTTTTATCTTTTCATTTTCACCTTGACCTGCAACATATAAAAGAGATATGAATAAAGTAAATGTTTTGTTATGATAATGCAAATTTAACATAAGGATAATGCAAGTTACACCAAAACACATAACAGGTCTAGATTTCTAAAAAAATAAAAAAAATTAAAAAAAATGTATTTAATTTAAATTGACTTTTGAAAAGTAAGCCCTCATGGGAGAGGTGGAGTACTTACAGTGCTGCGAGAGCTCTCGCAGCGCTGGCGGCGCGACTACACTCACGCTTCACAGCGCTGCCGCGGCAGTGCTGGGAAGTCCTGAGTGTAGCCAAGGCCCTAGGTAGATTAGGTGTGAATGTAAATACAATCTGGTTCTGAAGCCTTTCCCTCCAGCCCCAGCTCAACATTAGCTGTCAGGGAGATCTCATTTAGACTTTGCTTACAAATCATCATTTGAAATTATTAGGTTGGCCAACATCACCGAAATGAATGCACTGACATTGTTATAAAAAACAAACGCTGTATAAGGAAGCTAGTCTATGTTCATACTTTCCAAATCTATTATACTTTTTCAGATACATACTGTATATGTTTTTAAAGTGTGTATTAATGCTTCAATTTCAATTCAAATTTCCAAACAGTCACTAAATTGGCATGTAACTAGTTCACAAAACTGGGGGGGGGGGTGTTGGGAAAATTCTGGGGGGGTGCAGGGAAATCACTGAGAACATGTGACCCTCTGCCACTCACAAGGACCCTTCAGATCAGGTACAAGCAGGAACCTGCACAGGAATTTAAATCAACCCCTTTTGGAGAGGCACATTCTGTCACCCCCCTCAGGAGCTTGCTTCCCCCACAGTCCTAGCCACAGAAGGACCTTACCCTTTCCACTGTCCTCGCTTGCTATTCCCTCCCCCACCAGGTGCTCACTCTTTCCCCTGCCCCAGCCGGAGCTCACTCTACCCTTCTCCCCACCCACCCGGGCACTGGCAGGAGATCACTCTTCCCTGCCTCTGCAGTCCCTGGGTTGGAAAGGTCTGTGCTCATAATGATTATTGGGGGGGAGGAAGGGTGTGCCTCTACTTTCCCCTCCCTTATGCACACCCCTGGGTACAAGCTGACTGCAGCAGTGAGCGGCTGAAGATGAACCCTGTCCTGGGATCTAGTTGTTCTTAAACTTCTATCATGAATTCACTTGGTCAGTGCTACATCCCCAGCTTCACAACAGTCTCTAGACTCTTTAGTCTGCCAGACTCCCTAGGCCTCTCTCTCTTCCTCCTGGATAAGCCACGTGGCTTCACCACCTCCTGAGACTGGACCTTTTGGCCTGCAGCGCTCCTACTTCATATTGTGAGCTCTGTTCAGTGAGTCCAACTGAGA
Organism: Emys orbicularis; assembly: GCF_028017835.1. Taxonomy (NCBI): domain Eukaryota; kingdom Metazoa; phylum Chordata; order Testudines; family Emydidae; genus Emys; species Emys orbicularis. Next base: position 8,995,642 of record NC_088695.1, on the reverse strand, counting down.
CATTCCTGGTAGAGACTCGCACACTCTTCAGCAACAAACACACCCGAGCAAGCGTATGCAGCAGGGCCGGCTCTAGGTTTTTTGCCACCCCAAGCAAAAAAATTTTTGGCTGCCCCCCCACCCCAGCTCTGGGCTCTCCCCCCCACCCCATCCGCACCCCCTGCCACCCCCAACTCTGGGCTCTCCCCCCACCCCACCTGCACCCCCTGCCACACCAACTCTGGGCTCTCCCTCCCACCCCCCCCCACACCGCCTGCTGCCCCAGCGCTGGGCTTCCCCCCACCAGTGCTGACTCTGCCCGCTCCCCCCTCACCTCCAGCCGGTCCAGCGCTGGCAGGGTCGGGGTAAGCAGCGGGGTTCCTGGGCCGTGCCTCAGCCCAGGGTCCCTCCAGCCGGGGTTCCCGCCTCCAGGACCGGCCGGGACCGGGGAGGACAAAGCCAGGGGACCGCCCCGGCCAGGGGGCTGAGGAGCCGGGGCAGGGCAGCCCCAGAGGGAACGGAGCCCGGGAAAGTGGGACGCGGCCCCCGCATGGCAGTGCCCTGCCCTCTATGGCCCCGCTGCTGCTGCTGCTCCTGGCCGCCCTGCTGCAGTCCCTGGGCAGCTCTGGCTGCTTCACCCAGCCACGGCTGCTGCGCTGGGGGGCGGCCGCCCTGCGGCACCTGCAGGCGGGTCCGTGTGTCCCGAGGGGCGGCCCCCAGCCCGAGTGTCCTGCGCTCAGAGCCCGCCTGCCCATAAGGTGCGGGCACTGCTCCCCGACACGAACCACACCGGCCCCAGGGTGCCCCCGGTGCAGGACACGCTGCTGCTGCCAGGGCTGGCTCCAGGCTTTTGCCGCCCAAGCGCCAAAAAAAAAAAAAAAAAGAGGCTGGCTGGAATGCCGCCCCTGAAAATGTGCCGCCCCAAGCACCTGCTTGGTTTGCTGGTGCCTGGAGCCGGCCCTGGATTGCAGAGACACGCAAAGAGCATTGTCAAAACAGTCGGGTGTATTAGTCAACAGGACACTGCATAGGAAGTTGTTAGGTTATCATAGAGAACTGAAGGTTAAAGCATAGACCTTTCTGGTCAGCCCAGATCCCAGGCAAGCAGTAGTGAACCTCCTTGTTCAAGCTCTGTCTCTTTCTCCATCTGACCTCCTCGGTCAGACTCCAGGTCAGAGCCCCGAAGGAGAGTGAAAGAGCAGTAGTGTGTTGGACTTGTGCAAAGAGTCTGTCGCTGTGTGAAATGGCTTGTCTACACTGGCAATTCACAGCGCAGCAACTTGTTGGCTCAGGGGTGTGAAAAATCACACACACAACCCGAGTTCAACAAGTTTGAGTGCTGTAAAGCACCAGTGTAGACACCGACTCTGAGCGTCGACCTGGTTTACCAGGAGCACTGGGAGATCTCTCTCCCCAGCGCTCATGGATGACCACACAGGCAGTGCTTTGCTGTCTAGTGTAGACAGAGCCAAATGATTCACAACTACTGCATGCCTCCAGAGAGAGTTTAGCTGAAACCTGCAGGCTCTCACCTTGGCGGGGAGTTCTGGGAGATGGTGCATTCAGGCATGCGCGAATCTGGAGGGTCAGCTCTACACCAGGGAGTTAGGCAGTGGGTTTCACACCTCAGATAGGGGGAGAGTCCCCAAAGAATGTGTCTAGGGACCCCAAGACTGGAGCAGTGGATGGACTCTGTTCCAGTCCCAGAGGCTTGAATTATCTGGGGATCCTGGGACTCAGATGCTTGGGTTCCCCTTACTGCAGTCCGGTGGCACCTTACCAGGTCTGGGATACACACACACACCAGTAAACAGAAACCTTCTCAGTGCCCAGGATCCAGCTTTAACCAGAGACCCCTGTGGCCAGGAGCTGCCCTGACTTTGCTGCTGGGAATGTGGTAGCTCCAGCAAGGGGAGCGGGGAGATGCAGCAGGGGAGGAGGCAGAAAAGCAGCAAGATAGACAGGAGAACCCAAGGGGACTGTCTGTGACTCCATGTTCAGGCTGTTATTGTGCTTGAGAGGTTCACACTTGATACCTAGCCTGGGGTTTGTACCCTGGGTTGTAACTGTTTGCCCTGAGGTTGGTACTCACATTTGTGAGCTACTCTAGACAGTGGAGTCGAACCTGGGTCTCCCATGTGCCAGCAGAGTGCTCTAACCATGGGGCTAAAAGTTATAAGGCAGGTGACATCACAAAAACCACTTCCACCTTCTCCCCACACTCACATTTTGTGTGGAGCGAGGCAGGTGCCTACCTGATTTAGGGTGACCAGACAGCAAGTGTAAAAAATTGGTACAGGGGGTGGAGGGTAATAGGTGCCTATATAAGAAAAAGCTCCCAAAATCTGGACTGCCCCTATAAAATCGGGACATCTGGTCACCCTAACCTAATTCCAGCAAGAAACGCCTTAGGCGCCTGAGCCACTGAACGTCAGGCGCTGGGTTCCCGTCTGTGGGTGGCTAAGCAGAGACAGACACCCCTCTGCAGCTCCGATTTAGGCACCTGTCTGTGAGAGGGGACAGGGCTTAGGACACCCCTCTCCCCTTGTCAGCATCTCCCGTTGTCTAGCTTAGCTGGCTCCCCGCCTAGTGAGCTGGCTTTTGTGAATCGCACTGTAAGGGTTTGTCTACACTACGAAATTAGTTTGATTGAATAGAAGTCGATTTTTTAGCAGTCGATTTGATACTGTCATTTGTGTGTGTCCCCACTAAGCGCATTAAGTCAGCGGAGTGCGTCCACAGTACCAAGGCTAGTGTCGACTTTCGGAGCATTGCATTGTGGTAGCTATCCCACAGTTCCCGCAGTCTCCGCCCCCCATTGGAATTCTGGATTGCACTCCCAATGCCTGATGGGGCAAAAACATTGTCGCGGGTGGTTGTGGGTACATGTCGTCAGGCCCCCCACCTGCTCCTTCCTTCAGTCCTGCCTGGAATATCAGGCTACTAAAGAACCAGAGAGGCAAACGGCCGCTCCGGGTCAGAGCCCCAGACATCCCGCAGAAATGATGAGCTGCATGCCATTCTAGGGGGTGCCCCTACAACAACCCCACCCAGTGCTTTCCTTCTCCTGCACCCCTCCCGGGCTACCTTGGCAGTTATCCTCCATTTGTGTGATGAATTAATATAGAATGCATGAATTTTAAACAACACTGACTTTATTGCCTCTGCAAGCAGAGATCAAAGGGGGGAGGGGAGGGCGGTTGGCTTACAGGGAAGTAGAGTGAACCACCATTCTGCACTTGCTCAGCCTATAGTTGGACTGCTCCTTACTACTGTCCAGGCTTCATGAGCCATGGGAGCAAGGGGTAGGCTGGGGTAGGTGCGACCGCGCGGTGCTGCTAACTGGGAGAGCAGCCTGAGGCAGAAGCCTCCAGCTGGCATGATATTCCAGGCAGGACTGAATATCCATTACACAAAACTTAAAGAGAGAATGACCTGAAGTCATTCCCATTTTTGTCCAGGCGCCCCCGACCGCCCTCACCGAGGCCGGCCAGGAGCACCCACGGGACGACGATGATGGCTACCAGTCATACTGTACCATCTGCCGTCCGCAAGGCAAGGAAAGGGGATGCTGCCGTGTAGCACTGCAGTACCGTGTCTGCCAGCAGAACCCAGGAGACATACGGTGACAGTGAAAAAAGGCTAGAAACTATATTTCCCATTGCTTTCATGGGGGGGGGGGGGGCTGATGACATGTACCCAGAACTACCCATGACAATGTTTTTGACCCATCAGGCATTGAGAGCTCAACCCAGAATTCAAATGGTTGGCGGAGATTGCGGGAATTGTGAGATAGCTACAGTCGTCAGTCGCCCCTCCCTCAGTGAGAGCAACTGCAGACAATCGTTTCACGCCTTTTTTCCCATGCCGACGCTATAGAACGGCAAGCATGGAGCCCGTTCAGCTCACCGTGGCAGTTATGAGCACTGTAAACAGCACGCGCATTATCCTGCAGTATATGCAGCACCAGAACCTGCAAAGACAGGCGAGGAGGCGATGGCAGCGATAGCAGGGCGGTCACGAGAGTGATGAGGACATGGGCACAGACTTCTCTAAAAGCACGGGCCACTGTAATTTGTCCATCCTGGTGACAATGGGGCAGGCTCATGCCATGGAACGCCAATTCTGGGCCCAGGAAACAAGCACAGACTGGTGGGACCGCATAGTGTGGCAGGTCTGGGATGATTCCCAGTGGCTGCAAAACATTTGCATGAATAAGGGAACTTTCATGGAACTTTGTGACTTGCTTTCCCCTGCCCTGAAGCACAAGAATACCAAGATGAGACCTGCCCTGACAGTTCACAAGCGAGTGGCGATAGTCCTCTGGAAGCTTGCAACGCCAGACAGCTACTGGTCAGCCAGGAATCAATTTGGAGTGGGCAAATCTACGGTGGGGCCTGCTGTGATTCAAGTAGCCAAAGCAATCTTTGACCTGCTGCTATCAAGGGTAGTGACTCTGGGAAATGTGCAGGCCATAGTGGACGGCTTTGCTGCAATGGGATTCCCTAACTGTGGTGGGGTGATAGACGGAACGCATTTCCCTATCTTGGGACTGGAGCACCAAGGCAGCGAGTACATAAACTGAAAGGGGTACTTTTCAATGGTGCTGCAAGCACTGGTGGATCACAAGGGATGTTTCACCAATATCAACGTGGGATGGCTGGGAAAGGTACATGATGCTCGCATCTTTAGGAACTCTGGTCTGTGTCAATGGCTGGAGCAAGGGACTTACTTTCCAGACCAGAAACTAACCATTGGGGGAGTTGAAATGCCTATAGTTATCCTTGGGGACCCAGCCTACCCCTTAATGCCATGGCTCATGAAGCCATACACAGGCAGCCTGGACAGTAGTCAGGAGCTGTTCAACTATAGGCTGAGCAAGTGCAGAATGGTGGTAGAATGGGCCTTTGGACATTTAAAGGCATGCTGGCACAATTTACTGACTCGGTTAGACCTCAGCGAAACCAATATTCCCATTGTTATTGCCACTTGCTGTGTGCTCCACAATATCTGTGAGAGTAAGGGGGAGACGTTTATGGCGGGGTGGGAGGTTGAGGCAAATTGCCTTGTTGCTGATTATGTGCAGCCAGACACCAGGGCGATTAGAAGAGCACAGCAGTACGCCGTGCACATCAGAGAAGCTTTGAAAACCAGTTTCATGACTGGTCAGGGGGCTACGGTGTGAAAGTTCTGTTTGTTTCTCCTTGATAAAAACCTGCCCCCTTGGTTCACTGCATTTTCCTGTAAATAAACCGCCCTCCCCTCCCCACTTTGATCACGGCTTGCAAAGGCAATAAAGTCATTGTTGTTCAAAATTCATGCATTCTTTATTACTTTGTCACACAAATGGGGGGATAACTGCCAAGGTAGCCCGGGAGGGGTGGAGGAGGAGGGGAGGAGGGAAGGACAAGGCCACACTGCACTTCAAAACTTATTGAATGCCAGCTTTCTGTTGCTTGGGCTGTCCTCTGGAGTGGAGTGGTTGGGTGGCCGGAGGCTCCCCCACCAGGTTCTTGGGTGTCTGGCTGAGGAGGCTATGGAACTTGGGGAGGAGGGCGGTTAGTCACACAGGGGCTGCAGCAGCGGTCTGTGTTCCTCCTGCTGCCTGTCCTGCACAACAATACACCAGAGAATATGAGTTTGATCCTCGAGTAGCCTGAGCATTGCTTCATGCCTTCTTTCATCACGCTGATGCCACATCTCCTCTCACATCTCCCTCCTGTCCTCACGTTCATTTTGTGCCTTCCTGCACTCTGACATTGTCTGCCTCCACGCATTCTGCTGGGCTCTTTCAGTGTGGGAGGACTGCGTGAGCTCAAAGAACATGTCAATGCGAGTGCTTTTTTTTGCCTTCTAATCTTTGCTAGCCTCTGGGATGGAGATGATAGGGGGAGTGTTAAAACATTTGCAGCTGGGGGAGGGAAAAAAAGGGGAGAGTAGTAAACGAGCATGTGCTGCGGACCTGCGGGATCGGTCGGCGCTACGCACATCTCATGCAGCGTCTCATGGTCTCATACACCATCCGATGGTCCAGGGACATCTACATCGAGCACATCACTGGCCACGGACAGTACCAGGAGGCGTGAGCCAGAGTGACATCGTTCTCCCACTAGGAGAAAGGGACCAAGTGACCTTCTCCGTTGGATCATATGACCTGGAACCATAAACTCCCTGAACATTAAATCTCACCAAATGAGGGTCAATCCATCCTCATCATCATATCCACTCATTATTATCCACACTCGAACATAGCCACATTATGAACTTCATACCCTCATATCTCAATGTCTGTACTTTGACTCATCAACCTTTTACCCCCAATCGGGGATATTGCAGATTATGTATTCCTCATGCCACCTTATCTTAAACCAAACTTTGCACCCTCGATAATCTGTATATTATTCCCTGATAACCAGAAACTTCTATGCTCAAACTCTGTTCACTATTTTTTTAACATCATCTTAATAAAATTTTTAAATCTGTTCTTTAAAAAGACACATTTTAGAGAACAATGGGTACACTCTTCCACTGTGAACCAAGCCATTAACATTACATAGCACATGTGCTTTCTTTACAAGGTCGCATTTTGACTCTTATATTGAGGGCCTGCTGGTTTGGTGTGAGAGATCACACACGCAGGGCCGGTGGGCAACAGAATTCGGCTTGCAGGCAGCCATGGTAAGCCACAGTCTTTTGGCCTCTTTAACCTTCGTAACATGTGGGAATGGTTTCAAGCAGCAGTGCCCTCATGTCCCATACCAAGCACCCATTGGGATGGCCATTTAAAATGGGTTGGCCATTTAAAAGGAGGGGCTGCGGTTTTCAGGTTAACGTGCAGCAGAAACCCAACTAAAGCCCTCCACCCTACCCTATTCTCTGGGATGATCCCTTCACCCCTCCCCCCACGATGTGGCTAATATTGGGGACGATTTCTGTTCAGCCACAGGCAAACAGCCCAGCAGGAAAGGCCAATTCTGAATGTCCCCTTAATAAAATTCCCCTATTTCAACCAGGTGACCATGAATGATATCACTCTCCTGAAGATAACACAGAGAGATAAAGAATGGATGTTGCTTGAATGCCAGCAAACACCGGGACCATACACTGCCATGCGTTGTTATGCAATGATTCCAGACTACGTGCTACTGGCCTGGTGTGGTAATGGAGGACGGAATAAGGCTGCCCTCCCCAGAAACCTTTTGCAAAGGCTTTGGGAGTACATCCAGGAAAGCTTCACTGAGATGTCCCTGGAGGATTTCCGCTCCATCCCCATACATGTTAACAGACTTTTCCAGTAGCTGTACTAGCTGCGAATGCATCCCAGGTCTTCAGGGCAAATTAATAATTAAAAACACTTGCTTTTAAACCATGTACAATATTTACAAAGGTACACTCACCAGAGGTGCCTTCGCTGCCTTCAAGGTCCGTGAGCCCACCTTGGGTGGGTTGGGAGGGTACTGACTCCAGCATGATAAACAGTTCCTGGCTGTCGGGGAAAACATTTTCTCCGCTTTCTTGCCATGCGCTAACTTCAACGTCCTCCTCCTCATTCCCTAAATCCGCATCCCTGTTGCATTAGAGTCCATTGACGGAGTCAAAGCACAGGGGTGGGGTAGTTGTAGGGGCACCCCCTAGAATGGCATCATAGAAGCGGTATGTCTGGGGCTCTGCCCCGGAGCGACCGTTTGCCTCTCTGGTTCTTTGGTAGGCTTGCCTCAGCTCCTTAAGTTTCACACGGCATTGCTGCGGGTCCCTCTTATGGCCTCGGTCCTTCATGCCCTTTGAGATTTTTTCAAATATTCCGGCTTTTCATCTTTTGGAACGGAGTTCGGATAGCACGGATTTGTCTCCCCATACAGCGATCAGATCCAGTACCTCCCGTTCGGTCCATGCTGGAGCTCTTTTGCAATTCTGGGACTCCATGGTCACCTGTGCTGATCAACTCTCCATGCTGGGCAAACAGGAAATGAGATTCAAAAGTTCCCGGGGCTTTTCCTGTCTACCTGGCCAGTGCATCGGAGTTGAGAGTGCTGTCCAGAGCGGTCACAATGGAGCACTCTGGTATAGCTCCCAGAGGCCAATACCGTCGAATTGTGTCCACATTACCCCAAATTTGACCCAGCGAGGTCAATTTCCGCGCTAATCCCCTCGTCGGGCAGGAGTACCGAAATCGATTTTAAGAGCCCTTTAAGTCGACAGAAATGGCTGCGTCGTGGATGGGTGCAGGGTAAAATCGATCTAACGCTGCTAAATTTGACCTAAACTAGTAGTGTAGACCAAGCCTAACGTGCCTCTGATGCCCATGCATTGTCTAGGGATTTTAGGCACCTGACACAGCTTTGCAGAATGTGATTTTTTGGTTGCCTACAAACTGCAACACCAAGTCCCTTCATGGATTGCCCCCTGTGTAACCAGTCCCCTCTCCGCAGAGCACAGCTGAGCAATTCCTGATTGACATGGGTGTGTACAGGACAGAGACAGGCTAGCTGGAAAGTGACACATCCCAGTAAACCCCAAACTCTCCTCCTAGAGGCTCAATATTCCCTGTGGGGGTTAGGGGGACACAACCAAGTCAGGAAGCAAATCCCACGGCTCTGCCCCCGACAACTGCAGCTGGGACATTAAAGTGGAACAAACTAGAAGAATTGTTTGTAATGTTTTATTTACAGTAAGTAACTAAAGATGGTAAGTAAACAGAGCCGAGAAGGAGCCTTAATAACCACAGCATGGCAAGGAGATTCCCCAGCTGCTGAGAACAGTTTTCTTAATGGCACTAAAATAGCACCAATGGGCAGGAATTAATGAGTTACAGTCTCACTTTCAGTAACATGGAATAAATGTCTGTTCCCTTTCCTTTCATACTGTCCTTTTCTATTCATTTTTCTAACCCTCACTTCTGATCCCTGTTTATTTTCCTGTGTCTCTCCCACTCTCCTCCCCTCTCAGTTACAGATCATCCCCCATGGCTTCCCCCCTCCCCCCACCCTCGATTTTATCCCTTCCCCTCTTGCTGCCCCTGGCTGGTTCCCCTGTCAGGGATATTTTCCTGCCACTCTTCTCATTTCTGTTTTCCACCATTTCTCCTGGACACTCCCTTTATTCTTGTATTATTTTCATTCACATTTTCCTTCTTGCTTCTTCTAATTCCCTCTGGTTAAACCCACCCTGTCCCTGCCTCCCCCAGTGCTGCCAACCTCAGGAGTTTAAAAAAAATCATGAGACTGACTCAACGATGATTTTTTTAAGGTTATATAATGGTTTTTCCATCAATCTGCTCCCCTTACCCATCTCCCCATCCGCCCCATCTGTGTGACCATTACAGTGTTACCAGTTGTTCTCAAGTGCCTTTAGCCCCTGCAGCAGGAGCTCTGGCTGGGAGACCCCATGAGATCTAATCCCACAGATCTGTACAAACCGCTCCCTCCTGCAGCTTCTCCCCAACCCCCCAAACCCTGATTGATTCACGCTGGTTTCCTGCCACCCCCACCTCTGCCTGTCCCCTGCCCGGCTGTTAGTTCTGCCCCCTGCCCAGCCCCCACCCCTGCCCCTCAGGGCCCCTCTGCCCCTCCTGCAGCCCCAGGGGTTCTTCCCCCTCCCCCTCCCATTCCTGGGGCTGCAGGGAAGGGGAGGGGCTTCCACAGGTCATAGAGATGAGGAGCCAGGGGCTGGCTAGATGAGAGTCCTCCAAGGACATAGAGTCTGGGGTCCATGAGGCTAGAGAGGCTGATTTCCAGTTCCCCCCTCTGCTGTCTCTCTCAGGGACACAGTCTGAGCTGGGATCCCTGGCACACCCAGAGCCAGGGTCGGATTCTCTCCCCAGGGACGGAGCCTGGCGGGAAAGTGAAGATCGGGGCCTCGTCACCAGCATCGATAAATGTCACCTGCCCCTGGTCACAGTCCAGACAAACACGGATCCTGCTGGGGAACCGGCTCAGGGGCAGGGGGGTCTCAGGGGAGGTGAGAGCCTGGAACTGACCCCCCCACCACCCGACAGCCCAGATCCCCCCCTCAGGGCTGAGGCTGATCCCTCCCTTCCTCCTCACAGACTCTCTGGCCACCCCCACAGCCCAGTATCCCCCATCCCCCACCTCCACCTCCCAGCAATGTGTCCCCGAGATGAATCCCTCACAGCCCAGCACACAGGCCCAACAGTTAAATCTCTCAGGGTTGTTGGGCAGTCGCTGCCGTGTGTCTCCCCGTCTCACACTTTTCTGATCCTCAGACAGGACAAGCTTGGGATGTGCCGTGTCTGGATCCAGAGTCACATTCCCTGGGGAGAGAGAGAATCAGAGCATTAGGGGCAGAGCTCAGCCCTGGGGGCGGGGTGGGGGGGGGGGCTGCGAACATTTCTCACACTCCCCAGCAGCCCTGTCCTGGTTGGAACAGGCCTGGATCCCAGGGAGCTGCCTCTGTCCTGGGCACCTGAGACTGAGCAGGGACATCACTGCAGTTCCTCAGTCTCTGTAAGGAGACCCACTTCATTAGGGCTAGTCTACACTTACCCGGTAGTTCGACGGCTGCGGATCGAAGTTCCGAGTTCGATTTATCGCGTCTGGTGTGGACGCGATAAATCGAACCAGGAAGTGATCCCCGTCGACTGCGGTACTCCAGCTCGGCGAGAGGAGTACCGCGAAGTCGACGGGGGAGCCTGCCTGCCGCGTCTGGACCGCGGTAAATTCGAAGTAAGGTATGTCGAATTCAGCTACGTTATTCACGTAGCTGAATTTGCGTACCTTACTTCGACTTGGGGGGTAAGTGTAGACCAGGCCTTAGTTTCCCATTTGCTTGCATAAGCTTCAGCTCCCAGCTACCCCTGTTGGTTCTGCTCCATTCCCAGCAGGAGAGTCACACCAAGAAAGGCTTTAGTGAGGAGGGAGCAGAGGACGCAGGTACAGTTTTAACCCCAGAATGAATGACTCTCCTCTAATGCAGTCTCCACTCCCAGGCCAGGGAACAGACAGGAAGGTGCAGCATTGGGGAAGAGCCACTTAACACCAGAGAGTAGGAGGTGGCATTGGGTGGGGTAGCCCCATCCCCAGCCCAGAGAGAAGGGAGGAGCTGCCAGCATCACAGGAAGAGCATCTCTCCAATCCAGGAAGCAGGGAGCAGCTCCAGTGGGAGATCCCAGCCCTGCCCAGAGGAAAGGACGGATGTTGGAGAAGAGCGATGGGGAGACCCCCTGCACCGGGTAAAGCAGAGGGATGTGTCAGCCCTCAGGGCAGGGAGCTCGGTTCGGATGCTGCTCAGGGAGAGTGTTTCTACTCAGCAGCATGGGCATGAACTCAGCATTAAGGTCGGTGTCAGGACTATTTGTGTGATGTCAGCTTGGGATGTCCCCAGGTGTTCTGGCACCTTGATAGAAGTTGGGGAGGGGGGTACTAGGTCGCACCACCTGTGGCCCTGCCCTCTCCGTGGCCCTGCTCCACTCTTCATCTTCCCGCTGAGGCCCTGCCCCTGGCCAGGCTGGGAGCCTTGGCCACAGTGGAGAGCCCCTGACCCTCCACCTTCCCATGTCGCCACTCTCCTGTGTGCACCACCCAGGGCAGGTGGAGGGTCCAGGGGGAAGAGGAGCAGGGGTGGGGCCACTGAGAGGGGCCAGCACTGGGAAGAATCTGCACTAAAAAGGGGGAGCTGATCAGCTGTCCTTCCACGAAGCACAGCCAGTGCCTGTGATGCTCCACACCTGCCCAAGGCTTCCAGTTTGGGGCTCCAACATGGCCCCCTGCCTGCAAACTATGCCCATGTTAAAAAGTGGGTGGGCTTGGCCACCCTGGTCCCCCATGATCCAGTGCCCCTGGATCTCCTCGCTGTTTAATGGGTTATGTTTAGGGCTGTGTGTGTGTGTCATGGCCACTCTTGATTTGGATGGTAACTTTAGTTACAATCCCATGAAGATGTTTTCACTGGAATTTTCTCATAATTTAAAGACAATCTCCCCTGCAATCTCACCCTGTCTGTGTGCTCCTAGGGGTTTCCCTCTTTTTGTCTCCAGTGCAGATGGCAGAGTGTCTAGCAGGGGAAAGGAGAAAAGAGACAAGATTTCAGACTTTCATATTTATAACAGTGTCTCCACTCTGAACGCACAGAACTGTGTTTTCATCATGACAGAAAGAGACCGAGAGGCACAGAGACACACTAGGCATTCTCAGCTCCTCTGAGCTCAGATCAAGTGTAAATTAACTAAAACCTTCGCTTTCCTCTCTCATTCAGGCATCTCTCAGCAATGGAACCAACATCCTTGCAGTCTCACAACCATCGCAGGACACACAATCTGTAAGGGAGATTTACTTTTCCCCTCATCATCCCCTCCCACCCTTCAAACTCCAGTTGGTTTCTCTCATTCACTTACTGCCTTTTGTCACAACCTAGACCCAGGTCATACAAAGACTTTGTCATAAAAGTAACTTTACCCACTTTGGTCCCTTTCGCTGGGGTAGGCAGCATCATATTGTGCAACGGACACTTGACAAAATTACCGGAGTTAGTGACGGACATTGGGGGAGGGTGGGTGGGTGATGTCATTCAGTCATCATTCAACCCGTAAAATAACACACAATCTTCCACACTGAAAAAACCATAACCTAGCTAGCTAGTTAATGAATAATAAACAATAATCATAATAATAAATTCAACTCACTTTGGTGTTTTTGAATGTACCTCACTGCCAGTCAATATTTTTTTTGTAGGATGGGTGCATTGAAATAAATATTTATCCTAAAACCATATTTCAGTGCATTGTTGTCACTACTTTTGAATTTTTCTTGTTTAAATAATATGTTTTATGGGAGGATGAGTGTGTCTCTGTGTGTGTCTCACCTCTACACTGCTTACTCCATGTCTCTCCCCTGTCTGTGTCCCTTACATGGGAGATCCCCCATCATGTCACAGGATGTGGGAAGCAGAGGGGGGTACCTCAGTGGAGCAGGGTTTCCCATCCCCACACTGTGACCAGGGCACCCCTCTCCAGGCAGGGGTTATCCCAGGGTGGGTGGGAACCTCCTCTGCCTCCTGACCAGGACATAGGAACAAGCCCTGGCTGTGGGCGGGGGTCTCTTGTGAGCAGGGGCCAGGGTGGAACAAATTCTTGGGGGGGGGGGCTCATCTCTCGGGGCTCCCCGAAGTGCCTTCCCATTGTCCCTCATCCCTGCTGCTTCTGGGAAGCTAGGTTGAGGGGGGGCTGTGCAGTGGGGGGCACTGAAGGGCTGGAGCTAGGCTGAGCGGGGGCTGTGCAGTGGGGGGGCACTGAAGGGCTGGAGCTAGGCTGAGTGGGGCTGTGCATCCAGCCACAGAGAAGTTAACAAAGTCCAATACCCCCTGTGTGGAGACAAGGGTGAAAGTGACTTGTGCATAATCAGTGGTAATAAACCAATCAGAGAAGAGAACAAGAACATGAAAATAGCTTGAACAAAAAAAGCTCTGTCAATGAAATATTTGTGCATGTGCAGTGTATGACCTATATAAGGTACTTAATATTCATATATCTCAAAGGTGATTGGAAAAGAGCTAGTAAATATGCAATTTGGATGTGTATAATATGTCAGACATTGTAAGGGGTAATCAGAGTTTCATAGGAGAAATCCCCCGTGACCCGCCTATGCCCCGGGAGAAGGGAACTGGCCAGCACTTCTTTCTATATGCGACGGCTAGTAGCAAATATCCCAACGGCTGGTGATGGGGCACTAGATGGGGAGGGGTCTGAGTTAGAGAGAAATCTTTCCCAGGTGTCTGGCTGTTGGGTCTTGCTGAAATGCTCAGTGTCCAACTGACCACCTTATTTGGGATAGGGAAGGAATTTTCAACCAAGTCCAATTGCTAGAGACTCTAGGGTTTTGTTTGTTTGTTTGCTTTGCCTTCCTCTGCCATATGGGGCACGTATCATTTACAGATGTTAAACTAGAATAAATGGTGGATTCTCTGTAACTTGAAGTCTTTAAATCATTATTTGAGGACGTCAGTAATTCAGCCAGAGTTTATGGGTAAATTGTAGGAGTGAGTGGGGAGGTTCTGTGGCCTGCAATGTTCAGGAGGTCAGAGTAGATGGATCATGATGGTCCCTTCTGACCTTAAAGTCTATGAGTCATTTCTTACTTTGTAATTGTAATTGAAAGGCATGTTTTTGGTGCAAACAAAGGTTTGAATTAATCAACCTGAGTGTCTTGGAACCAAGTGTCTGGCATTCACACCCAACAATTAAATAGAAGCATCATGTAAGTGTGAACCAATTGACCAGCACCATTCTCTTCCCACAGTCTCAGAGGCTCATCCCAATTTCCATTCCTAGATTCATTTTAGGTACCTTTGAACTTCCTCAGAGTCTCCGATAGCACAATCGTTTGCTGGGAGAAACCACTGACTCGCTCTTCCAGTTCAGGAGAAATCTCCTCTGGCTGCTGGAACTTCCCCTTCTCACACCTAGAGAGAAACAATTTCATGTGATTATATCTCACTGTGTGACTCATTATAAGTTCTGGCTAGTGAGTCGCTGCTCTAATGGGCCTGGAGTTAGAATTCCTCGACTTCTCCCAGCCTCAGAGCAGGTGCAACACAGCCCATGGCCGTACAACCTTCCCTTCAAAGGACTCATTAATATTCTTCAACTCTGGTCTGGAGAGATCAGCTCTGGGGACCAAAGAGTCTCCATGTCCAATTCACTCCTTGGCCTCCATGCTCTGAGGGACAGGAGGTTCCTATGTGAAGTGCTGTAGAAATCTGACCACTAGAAACTAGACTGAGACACCAACTCCCCCCTCCCCAGCTCATTCCACACAGGTCTCCTAACAACCCTCAGGCTGGGAAAGACTCTTGACCACTGCTGCCCTGGGCTGAATGGTAACCCAGGGCCCCAGCAGTGACAGGCCCATATTCCATCCCCACAATCCTGAGGCAGCTAGTCCCCCAGGGATGTGACCTCTCTAGGAAACACTTGAGGTCAGTCTTTCCCATTGAATGGATAATTCCAGAGTCTTCTGTACCAAGGTCAGAACCTCCGGATTAAGTTTATCTGAGAGATTTGTATCCAAAATGTGACCTTCCCCACACATGTTGCTGAGGAGATGCAGTGCTAACATCATCACCATGCTCTTTCCCAGCATTACCAAGTATGTGTGGGAGTGAGAGAGCCACGTACCTACTCAAGGTGCTTCTGACATCCTAGAGGGGAGAGAGAGGAAAGAGAGATTAAAAAAAATCTCAGTACCATCTGACACACACTTGGGATTCCAGGAAAGGGATTTTGCAAATACAGGGGAAATGAACCCTGCCCTGGCCCCAAGGCCATGGTTTCACTGAGCTAATGGGGCTTTTCCATCTCTAATATCTCTGTGTCTGTGACTCTGCAAAGAACAATCGTCATTCACATGTCAGCAATGCACACGCCGAGTTACACTGAGATCTCTGACTGCTGGACCCCTGTGCCCGTAGCTCAGGAGCTGTCCTGTCCCTGTGTGGGGATCTGGGATGTTTCCAGCTCAGTCTTACCTGCAGGAATTCACTCGCTGGCTTCTGACACTTCCCCTCCAGCTCACTGATCAGCTCACTGAGACGGGAAATCAGCTCGGAGAGTTTACTGACATTTTCATTCTGGATCTTCACAATTGCCTCATCCAGCTTCTCCAGCTGGGCCAGCAGGAGTCGCTCTTGTTCCTCCAGGAACTGCCGCAGTTGCTGAAATTCAGACACAATCTTCTGCCTCTCGTTTTCTGTCTGTTTCTATAAGAAATAAGGAAAGGGCTGGTCAGGAACATGGATGGAGCCTGATGACCTTTCATACAGTCTTACAAGAGAGAGTTTCTTTACAATCTCTAACACATCTGTGTAGAGACCAGGACATGAGCCGTCAGGCCTGGTGCTCAGAGCTGCAGTTGGAAGTCAGGAACTACAGCCAAAGTCAGAGCTGGAGTCAAAGTCAGGATCTCACCAAGGGTTGGGGCTACAGTCGAGCTCAGGAGTCATGCCAAAGGCTGAGCCAGTATCAGTGTCTGGAGTCACACGGGGGATCAGGACTGGAGTCAGAGTCAGGCAGCTACACGAAGGGTCAAGCCGGAGTCAGATAGCAGTACTACAGGTCAAACCTGAGTCAGAAACAATGCCAGGGCCAAGCCAGAGTCAGGGTCCAGTCCAGCAGCAGATCGGGAGTTCACTCAGTTGTTTGGACAATTTCCTGTGACTGCTTCTGGTGTAATTCATGCATCCAAACGTCTGCTCCAATCAGGATCTTCGTAGGCAGATCGTCTGGTGGGCCAGAGTTCCACTAGCCCCTCCCCTGCTGGCTCTAGAGAGCGGTTGGGTTGTAGTGACAGTCTCTGTGCACTGAGGTTCAAAACCCACCATTCTTCACATCCTGACACTTGACTATACATTGTCATCACAAGGGAGAGGATTTTCTTACAGCTTCCCCATTTGGCCCCTATCTCTCTGAAAGGGCTGTCTCCCTGTCTACTGGGATATAATCAGTGCAATGTGGGAGAAATTTTGTGAAAGCCACAAGGGGTAGTAATTAATTCATTAATTAAAATGCATCTTAGATCCTGCAGAAGATGCTATTGTCCTTGTCCAGGGAGAGAACATTTGTGATATGCACACACACACACACACACACACACACACACACACACACACACACACACAGAGTATCCCATGATCATGGAGAAACACACACAAGACCACAGAGAAATCTACCAATAAACATCCCTCCTACCTCTATGTCCCAGCCGGAGAGAAACAATAGGCACCTACCAGATATTCCTGGCTTCTCTTCTCTCCAGTCACTTTAAATCCCAGCAGCTTTTCTCTCTCTTCCTTCAGAGTCTTCAAATGGGCTTGTATTTTTTCCTGACAAACAGAAATGATTTGGTGGGTTTATTTGAGGGTTGTAGGGGGTGGATGAAGTGTTTTTCCACCCAAAATTCAAGATAACAGTCAGTCTTCCTAGATAGACTAGGTGGGTAAGGGAATATCTTCTGCTGGCCCAGCTCCTGTTGGTAAGAGAGTTACACACAACTCAGCTCTGGGGAACGTACTTTTTCCCAGGCCTGAAGAAGAGCTCTGGGTAAGCTCGAAAGCTTGTCGTGCACCCACAGAAGCTGGCCATGAGCAGATATTACTTCACCTCCCTTGTCTCTCTCATATCCCGGGACCAACACAGTTACAACAATACTGTGTACAACAGTGGGTCTTTCTAGAGGTAGGGCATCAGAGACACCAAGGAAATGAAACCTTATTTATGGAAATTGGGCAGGTTTTGTATTCAGATGGTTTGAAGTTATTATGTCCACTCTCTCCATTGAGTCGAACCAGTGGAAAACTGGTGTCCCATGGCGGTGAATCTATAAAGCTGGTTTTGAGAAGATTTAACAAACAGTGATACCAATCCCAGAAGCCACTGGGGGCAGCCATATAGGCCGGGATGCTCAAAAGAGTCCAACTCCATTGACTTTCAGCCCTGTACCCCTGGGGATTGGACGGGTTGGACAGCACTGATCTAGGGACTAGGGCAAACCCCATTCGATGTGTTAGGAACAGTTGGGGTTTGCCCTAGTGCTGTCCTAGCCCCTTTCTGTGGCAATGGCCTCTGGGTAGCTACCCCACCGTCCCCAGAAGCATTGGATTCTGGGAGATTTCAAAAGGCTGCCTGGTGGGACTAATGGAACCACTTTGGCTGGTCCTTGCCCATGAACACACGAGAACAGGTCAGACTGACACAGGTCCGTGCTGCCCAGGGGTTAGTTTTGCTGAAGATAAGTCTAATCCCAGTGGCATGGAGCTACGCTGTCTGGAGCCCTTGTGGGTGTGGACTCAAGGTTCTCGGGGCCCCACACAGTGATCTCCTCTAGTGCAGGCTGGCAGCATCTGAGTTTAACTCCTCATGGAGCAGCACAGGAATTCACAATCCCCATGGGAAACCTCCTCTCCCTGCTGGGCCTCACTACATTTTGTGCAAGGCCCCTCACAATTGAGGTCAGATCTCATCTGGGGTCTGCTCTGGGGTCTGTAGGGGATGCAAATAACAATACACACTGTGATACAACCAGTAATACCAGCCACTGCTTGTAACTCCCCCTATCAGCTTTCATGCAATGAAGGCTACACACAGCTGAATGACACAGTTATACCATTAACTTCTTTCTTTTTTTAATGGAGATATACCTATCTCATAGAGCTGGAAGGGACCCCGAAAGGTTATCGAGTCCAACTCCCTGCCTTCACTAGCAGGATCAAGTATTGATTTTGCCCCAGACCCCTAAGTGGCCCCCTCAAGGATTGAACTCATAACCCTGGGTTTAGCAGGCCAATGCTCAAACCACTGAGCTATCCCTCCCCCCTGTAATTAATATCCAAAGATATTACCCATTAGACTGGACAGCAACTTGGTACCTTGTACTCCTGGGTGGCTTCCTGTATGGGAATGACCCTGTGAGCTCGGTGACCCCGGGACTCTCTGCAGATCACACAGATGGGGGTTTGATCCTCTTCACAGAACAGCTTCAGAGCCTCCTGGTGTTCCCCACACACCCCGTCTCCTCCTGCTCCCTTTGCTGCCTGTAAACTCAACCGTTTGGCTATTTCTACGACATTTGCCAGCTGCCTGTTGAGCCTGAGGTTTCTCTGTTGCACAGTTTCTCTGCACTGAGGGCAGGAGGCGGCTGTATCGAATCCCTCCCAGCACTGGCTGATGCAGGCTCGGCAGAAATTGTGCCCACACTCCAGACTGACAGGTTCTGTGAAATACTCCAGACAGACGGGACATGTAGCTTCCTCCTGGAGACTTTCCAGGGGGTTCTCTGCAGCCATGGCTCCCCGGGGCAGTGGAACAGGGTAAGTTTCAATTTCCTGAATTCACACTATGCCCCGCCTGCAGCAGCAAGGGGGTGTTTCCTTGCCTGAAAAATGACTCGTGCTGTTTGCTGAGCAGGAAGGACCCAGCCAATTTCACCCCTGGAGGCTTTAGTGAAAAAATGTACAGTCACACCCGTGACAGGAAACTTTCAGTGAAATTAGCCTGTAATTAAACCCCCAAAGGGCTCCTGGCCTCCAGTCAGCCCCTGTGCTGGTGGGGAGGGTCACTGAGGCATCCCCCTGTGAGGATGAGCCTGGAGGAGCAGGAGCTGTGTGTCTAAGGCATGATAGTCAGACTGGGCAGAATTTTTTTTATACTATATAATTTTGACAGATAATGTTTATTTTATGCTATTTTTATATTTATTGATTTAAACTTTCACTGCTACACAACAATCTGGGTTTTAAGCATTTCATTCCAATTAAAATTTTCATGGTTGTGGAAAATTACGGGGTGGGGTCAGACAATATTTTGGTCAGACCAGAACTATTTAATGACACTAGACAGTGAGATTCAAAAAGTTGAAGCTTTAGAACTGTTAAAATTGTCTTTGAGCAGGTAAATCTCCTCCCTCCCCCAGCAGCTCCCCCAGGACAGTAACCCAGTGCCTCCCCACCACACGGACCGAGGCTGAAAGTCCATCTCATGGTGGCTCAGGGGCACACACCCTAATGCAGGGATGGGCAAATGGCTCCACTCTCCCAGTGCGGCAAGCTGCTGGCCCCTCCCCCGCCTTCCCGGGACAGCGCCTCCCCCCCGTGGGTCTCGCCTGCCACCCCCAACCCGGAGCGTCCCTGCCTGAAAGAATGTGGGCGGGGCCTCTTGTCCCTTGCCTGCTTTTGCTGCACATTCCTGCTCAACAGCTGTCTGCTGCCCCCGGGTCCTAGTGCCCCCCATCGCTAAATGGCAGGGCAGGCTGCCCTTACCCTGCCCTTCTGCCCTAGCCCTGAGCCTCTCCAACGCCCCAAACCCCTCAGCCCCAGCCCTCATCCCCCCGCACCCTAACCCTCTGCCCCAGCCCTGAGCCTAGGGTTACCATACGTCCGGCTTTTCCCAGACATGTCAGGCTTTTTGGTCCTCAAATCCCCGTCCGGGAGGAATTTCCAAAAAGCCGAACATGTCTGGGAAAATCCTCCCAGCTTTGCTGGCATCCCTGCCCCAGTCCCGGGCTTACCTTAGAGCGGGCTCCGGCAGGCTGCGAGCTGCAGTCGGATTCCCCTGCAGCGGCGGGGGCTGCTGCTGCTGGGAGACACCTCAGCTCTGTGCAGCTGAAGAGCCGAGCGTCTTTTCCCCAGCGCAGCAGCAGCCGGAGCCCGGGAGGTGGGAAGCGCCCGGCCAGGGCCGCAGGGGCTGGAGGTATGGGGGCTGCGCGGCAAACCGTGAAGCCGGTAGCGCTCGGTAGTAAGCAATCCCCTTTCTGTCAGTTCTTTCTCTGCTTCCACAACCCCCCCTTTTGTACTACTAGTACAACAAACATTTTCAAATCTCTATTTGCATTAAGTCTTGGAATTCAGATTCTACTTCAGATGCTTCAACCTTAGGGGTTTTGATTGGATGTAATGACAATGCATGATGAGCATGGACATGAAAAGAACAGGAGTACTTGTGGCACCTTAGAGACTAACAAATTTATTAGAGCATAAGCTTTCGTGGGCTACAACCCACTTATATGCATCCGAAGAAGTGGGTTGTAGCCCACGAAAGCTTATGCTCTAATAAATTTGTTAGTCTCTAAGGTGCCACAAGTACTCCTGTTCTTTTTGCGGATACAGACTAACACGGCTGCTACTCTATTATTACATCCTTTACAACAACAATAACATAATCCTAAACTAACTAATAGCAACACAAGCAATAACATTCCCATAGCAATAATATGATGGGGTTGTTGTACAATTTTAGTCATAAAGCACAATACATCATACTTAGTACATAAAGTAGACACTCTATAAGCATACTTTTCAACTTTTCAACTTGATATATATTTTGAAGCATGTGAATTTGCCCTTGTATTTCAGAGATTCTCTGAACCTCTAGTAACAGTGAAAGCAAATTCTGAAATCGATCAGGTACTAAACTAGTACAATTAAAGGGTATCTGGAACCTAAGGGCTACTTGGAAAATTCTATCTGCAAGCCAGTAAATAATATGATTGGCTGCAGTGGTAATGAGATTAAAATGTATGTCTTGCAATGTGGTGGCTTTAACATACACACAGCTATCATTATCTTGAAAAAGTAAATGTCCTGTCAGGGTAGTTCCTTGTCCCCTACCCTCCCAGCAAATGTAGTCATGAAGAGTAACAACTTCTCCTGGCTTCAGTTTACGGATACACTGAAGCTGTGGGGGTTCTAACGGCCAAAATGTCCATTGACTCCCTAATCCCATTCAAATGTCAGGTGTAATCCCAGGAGCACTAACTAAAAATCAATTGGGCATACCAGGAGGTCTAATTTCCCAGATGTCTCAGTGAATTACCCAATCCCACATGCATCCTCC
The DNA here is from genome assembly GCF_028017835.1 of Emys orbicularis. Classification (NCBI taxonomy): domain Eukaryota; kingdom Metazoa; phylum Chordata; order Testudines; family Emydidae; genus Emys; species Emys orbicularis. The sequence continues at coordinate 8,974,329 of NC_088695.1, read as the reverse complement.
CCATGGACCCGGCAGGATTCGGTATGTGGCAGCCCACATCCCCTTTACCGGTCCATATGCTTGGAAGGAGCACTGAGAACGTCTGCACTTCCACCCAGAATGTCTCCATGGCCACAGATCAGATGGTACTCCTGATGTGTCTGTAAGGGCAGTGGGCCAAGCCTGATGCTCTAGATCATTCCGAATGGCCATTAGCTGGTCATTCAGGAAATCCTGAATTTCTGAATGTGCTAGATCCCACTGCAATGCCTTCCCAGCCTCAGTGATATTCAATACCATCTCTGTCAGCAAATTCTGGGTCATAGAACTAAGGGGGGAAATAACATGTAACTCACCAACTCCAGCCTGTACCTGGGTTAGCTGTGCCCCAATTTCTCATCATGTTTTTGGTTCTTAAAAATATTCCAAACTGCTGCTGCACTATTGGCCCCATCCCAAAGGGATCCGGTCAAGTCTCTCTTCTTTCTAGAGGAAATAACCCAAGCCCTCTGTTGTGCTAATCTAATGGCAGCCCCCTTTGAACAATTTGGGTATGTAGAGGTGATCTGGAAACTGGATAAGAGCAATGAAAATTTAACAGTCCCTAGTATAGTGTTAATCACAGTCCATTGATATCCTATTACATCTCTCTTTGGTGTAGTACTATACCACATCTGTTGGTTGAACACCTTTATGTACTTCCGGGAGTCATTGATATTAATGGCATAAGAAGGGGTGTATTGCAATAAGCTACAGGTAACATTATTAGTCACTGGAATAATTTCTATGCAGGTAAAATTTCCAGTGGCAAAACAAACTCTGGGTATTCATTTAATTGTTCACTAATTGGGTGACCAAATACAATAAGGGCCTCTCTCATTTAACACAGTGCAAATTCCAGGAACATTCGCTATAGAACCCATCAATTGCAATTACAGATTCTTGGGGTTCACTGGTAGTGATATCATATACTTTTATCTCCACTGATCCATTTGTTTTCCATTCAATTGTTCGCTTATATGGGATATCCTGAACCTTAAAAATCATTTCTTTTCAAACAATATTTAAATAAATCACTAAAGTGTGAAGGCCTTGGCCATTGGTTTTATCAAATCTATGGCATTGTCTGTATTTGGATGTGTTACAGGGGTAATAGTGTAATGGAGGAGATGGCAGGGGCAATGGCAACAAGCGGCCTTTGGTACTTATAATTTAAAATCCAATTAGGGAGGGCAATACATGCTGAAGGACTTATCCAAAACACAGGGCGCAGCCTGTAGAATAAACCCCAAAATCCAATCAATACCACGTTCCCAAGCATGGGTCCCACAAGTTTCTTCCTGCTAGTATATAATTCTTTGTTTCTTCACCAGGGTCAGTTCTTAATGTCTTTTGTAGTCAGGAATCCCTGGACTTTGTGGTTTCAATGAAGCAAGTGTTCCTTCTTCTCTTTTCCTGAAACAGTGTGGTTTAGCATCATACAGGGGAGAGGTTACTAGCACATCACCCTGTAATGGTTTTGCTTCTTCTAGAAAAATCCAAAGGCACAGTAGGTCTGTCAGTGGACAAGGGAGAGGTTACTAGCACTTCACCTTGTCTTTTTTTCTTTTTCCTGCTGTCCAGAAGGCACAGCAGAGCTAGAAGAAGAAATAGGCTGATCATCAGTCGGAGAGTCCTCCCGAGGTGGAGGGGTCTTTTTACAGTGAGAAGCATGGGTCCAGGTAGGCAGTCCTTGGCACTTCACAGTGGTGTTGGTGGTTAACAGGACTTGGAAAGGGCCTTTCCAGTGTGGAGCCAAAGCAGTCTTTCATTGATGGACTTTACATAGACTCAGTCTCCTTGTTTCAATGAACAGCAGGGCTGCTAGAGTCTTTGGGTAGCACTTCTTTTATCTGTGAGAAAAGAAACCTAACACATTTAATTAATGCCTGGCAGTGTTTTGCAGATCTCATAGTTGCTTGGGCACATTCAGGCCCCCCTTTTCTTGGCTGTCAGCCAAGTCTTAGCTGTGGGCAGTGTCCTTGGATGGGGCCAGCGTCTTATCTTTGGACTGAGCTTGCTAGCTATTTTTTCCAGTTAACTCGTTCTGTTCTTTTTCCTTTTTCCCTTCTTGGCTTCTTTTAACCTACAAAGGAATCTTCCACTCTTCACTCATACACCTTTTCCCAACAATGAACACATACACATTGCCATTATACAGTACATTAGTCTTATTATTCAATGTATGCCATGTACACCCTTCCAGTAAAATAACTTTATTACAGAGCTTTGGAGCAACAAACCAGGACAAGCACACCCACTTTTGAGGAGTCCACTCAGTACAACCTCTGGTGTCCAATAGCTTTCCTCCCTCCCCACCCTCTGGCTAGAAATCTGAGGTAGCCAGAAGGATCCCATGGGCAATATGGGGAGTGGGTTAACCTTCCATGTCCTTGCTTCCAAAGACTGTTGGTATGCAAATTTTAACAACAATTTTTCAATTAAAAAAAATCTGGCCAATGAAGTTTCTTTTTCTTACTTAAGCAAATGTATTAGACTTTAGTATATCACATTTTCCTGATTTATCCAAACACTTTGTATTCCAAGTTGAATAAAACAAGTATCTGCTTTTTGATGTAACCCTTCTATTTAATTTTGAACTAGACTGTCTTATGAAAATATTAAACTCAACAATTCTGGCCACAAGACAAACACCACAAGACAGGACAAAGAACACAAAAATAATTCCTATTGTACCAGTAAATGCATGGTACGTTGAATGCTGGTCAGCTGGCATCCGTTTTCTCTGATGATCTGAAAGACAAAAGAACAGAGGTCTACCCCTTCTGGGTAGTCAGTCATTGCTTAAAATATTTCCTTTATATACACATACTCTTGTTGATTTTAGACAAAACAGAGGAATTACCCCATATTTCCTTGTATTTGTTTCACAGGCAGCCCAGGTTTCAGTGGCTTCTACCTTATCAGTTAGAAAATTGCATTAATACAGATGCTTTCTGGCTTGCTTCCAGATCCAAAGCTATCCACAGCTTAAAGATTCTTCCTTAAAAAGGGACACAATTAACTTTCCCAGACTTTTGATTGCCTTTTACTTCTAACTCCTGCTTTCAAACACCCAGTGATCTGAAAAACACAACACAACCTATATTGGTAGGTTTGCATTTCTTTTACCTCTACTACAATATACACTGCACATGTTGTGGGGAAAATGCACATCCTCTCCACAATTCAATTTTCACAACACTAGCCACATCAATTTTTACACAAGGTGTAACTATTTCTTTTTTTGAACACCGGGTAAAGGCCATTTACATAACATATAATCCAAAGGGCTATCCTTAAAGGGTTTTACCAGAGACCCACCCATCTGCCTGCTGACACTCTAACAGAGAATTACACAGAGAACAGAGGGAATTATGGCCTAATAGGATCTTACCTAGATTGAAGGTACCTTCTAGTGGGCATTGTTTAGATGAATTTTCACGCATGTAATGATTCCAATTCTCTAAATACCTGCAGGTTTTAGGACCATAATGTACGTACATGAAATAAGATGGGGTACCCTTAGGGGGTGAGAGGGAATGCTTAGACTGTCCCCCACCCACTTTCCAATCACACACACAGGGAGGATGCCCTGTCCGCTCTAGCGGCACATAAACTAAGGATCTCTCCCTACAGGGTACTCACACAGGAGAGGCTATCGAGGATGGCCACGACCCTCCTACACCTCCCTTCAGCAAAGAGCGTCGGCTAGTCTCTGAGAGACGGCACCGCTTACTCTCGTTGCATCCAGTGAGATGATCAGACTGTCAGTGGCTCACACAGAGAGGAAAAGGGGGAGGGAAGATGGGTTCACACACTCCTAGACCCAGGTAGCCTCCTCGCCGGACGATGCCAGGCCGAGTTAGCCCACCATGCGTTGGATCTCCTAAAAGATCCTCTAGTTACCGGGCTTGCGTTAGAGTAGTTCTGGTCACGAGCCAAAAGACTTCACAGAGTACTCTGGGCGTCTTCCGGTAACTCTCAATTCACACTGGTGTACACACACACACACACACCAAGGCCTCTGTTTCCAAGTACCACAATGCATCTACACTATGAGGCGGTAAAAACCCCTCTTGAGGCGGTAAACAACCCCTCTGTCCGGACTCAACACACTATGAGGCGGTAACAACCCCTCTTGAGGCGGTAAAAACCCCTCAGCACCGGTGCATACCTATGCATCTCTCTTATGCATATGGGGGTGGCCAAACTAACAGTTCCCCAGAACCGCATACAACTACCTTATTGGGGGTGGCAAAACAGTTCCCCAGAACCGCTCTGCATCTGACCTTGCTGCACAGTCAATAAGTTCGGATGGCGTGAGCCCAACAGGGACAGACGGACCCATGGACAGTCCTCCTCTGACACCCCAATAGAGATTTGAAAAGGTCTCCTACCTCTATTGTGGTGCCATGGGGTTCGAAGGGGAATGATCCATAGCAGCTGCCGGTACCTCTGCGGGCGTTGCCATCCCGGACGAGCCCCCAAATTGTCGGAGAAAAACACAGTTCTCACTTTTTGTTTGGGTACAGCAAGTCAGATACTTTATTTTCTCTCTATCAATTGCATAGAGGGAGAGAGCTAAACAGGTCTCTCAACAGGTAAACAATTACAGCAAGCATTTATACCTTTTGTTACAGACAATAATGAGCAACAGCTGCATTTTGTTTATACATAGGTCATTCTGATATCTTGTTTTGCTCACTAATGTAGACTATTAGTCTACATTCCATATTATCTACACATTATCTACACAAGGTCGCAACAACTTCTCACACAGTTCTTTCCCACTCGCCTCACACATTCCTCGCTTCTACAAATCTCATGTTATTAGGGTTACAGTTAGCCTGACTCTTGCTAACAAACTGTCATGCATTGCAATCCCCTTCCTGTCAGTTCTTTCTCTGCTTCCACAACGGGACTGGGGCTCCGCCTCCCCCACAGTCCCTCCCCTCCCCCCCAATCATCTCACCGACCCACTGCCCTCAGCCCCCACCCTGACCCTGTTCCCTCAGCCTTCCCCGCAGTGTCCCCCCTGTGCCCCCCACCCTCAATTCACTGCCCTCAGCCCCCCCAACCCTGTTCCCTCCCCCACAGTCCCTCCCCTCCCCCCCCGATCATCTCACCCTGCATGGATGTGGAAATCTGTCCCGGATTCCAGGCCGTCCTTAGCCCCTGGGGCAAAAGATCAGCAGAGGTTTCCAAAGGGAAGTTTGCAGCCTTTGCTCAGACCCAAACATTTTCACTTAAAAAAAAAAAACCCAAACCCATCCTGACACCCATCTGCTCTGTCCAGATTTGCTGTTATCCCTGTTGAGGCCAACGTGGTTTGAAAAATTAAAAATCCATGACACCATTGTGTTGCTTCCCCCTGTGTTGCTCCTTAATCTGATGGACCTGCCGATAATAAATAAAGATGAATGCCCTGGGAGCAATGTGTCAGGCAGACAGTTTGTGAAGTAGGAATGTGAATGCTGAAGCCCTCACAAAATGCAGAGGCTTTTCTTAACCTGAGAACTGAAAAAGAGCCAGATACCCTGCATGGGTTTGAAAGTGACAAGAGCCTAGCCACTGACCAGAGCAGCGCCAGGTTTGAAGTGACGAGGAGGGTCTGTGTCATGAAGGCTGCATTTCCACTGAGGACTCTTCCATCGCCAGGATAGCGCTGGTGCAGGTCTGCCGCCCGGCACAGCAATGCTGAGAGGTGCCAGTGTAGACCCGACCCACCTCAGCCCCCACCCTGACCCTGTTCCCTCAGCCTCCCCTGCAGTCCCCCCTGTACCTCCCACCCCAAACCCACTGCCCTCAGTCCCTGCCCCCATCCAACAGCCTCCCCCACAGTCCCCCTGCTCCCCCAACCCACTGCCCTCAGCCTTGCCCTACCCCAAATCTCTTCTTCAGCCTCCCCGTCGTCCCACCCCCATTGCTCCCCCTGCTGTCCCACCCCCTCAACTTCCCCCCATTCCAGTCCTGCTCCCCTCTGTCTCATCCCCTCCAGACCCTGTCCCTCTCCCCAACCCACCGACCCTCCCCAACCCAGCCCCATTGTCTCCCCCGCCCCACCCCACTCTACACAGCTCTCTCTACCCTGTCCCATTCATGCTCCCCTCAGCCCCTACCCTACTCCCCCATCCCAGTCCTGTCCCATCCCCCTCAGCCCGCCCCCCCCAGTCCCAGTCCTGTCCCCCTCAGTTCCTCCACCCTGCTTCCCCCGGTCCATCCCCACACACCCACCGACTCCCTCGACCTCCCTCCCCCCAATCCCACTGCCTGAACCCACCCCCGTCCCACTCAGGACATGCAGGAAAAAGAAGCAATGGGCTTAAATTGTAGCAAGGGAGATTTAGGTTAGACATTAGGAAAAACTTCCTAACTGTAAAGGTAGTTAAGCACTGGACAAATTACCTAGAGAGGTTATGGAATAGCAGTCATTGGAGTTTTTTAAGAGGTTAGACAAACTCCTGTCAAAGATGGTCTAGTGTTGTTATTACTCAGTCCTGCCTCAGTGCAGGGGTTTGACTAGATGACCTGTTGATGTCCCTTCCAGTTCTACATTTCTGTGATTCACACTGAATTGCCTTGTGCCACTGTCTAGTAGTAGTGGCATACAGTTCTCTGACATGCAGGTTTATAAAATTGTAGTTAATATACAGTTTAGAGCATAGCAATTTTAAAGCTCTGCATGTTCAGACCAACTGAGCTGAAAATTGTGATCTTGTATTCAAAACTATTAAGATGTGGGCTGAAATAAAATCAGCATGAATTGCTCAACAATATCAATGGAATCAGCATTGTGCTGCTATATATTGTAAAACATTACAGTGAAATCTTGCAAGTATTACATAGCACGCCACCTTGCCCAAGTGGTAACTAAGCATAACATCTTCCTGTTTCAACATTCTTAACTTGTATCCCTCCTAGAAGTTGTTTTTTTTCAAACACTGAATGCTGCTAAGTTATGAGTTTTAACAGGTTTTTTTTCTTTTAAACCACAGCACTGAATGTTATTCTAAAATTGTTTTCCAAATATTCTTAAACTCCCAGTTTATCCCCCACTGATGTTCATTGTGAAAAGTATTGCAGGTCTAAAAATAATATTTGGCACTTTTGTAATTCACTGTCCAACATGTGTTTTGTGCCCTCCTCTGGTGGATTTTTAGAGGATAACTGTATAGCTACCAGCTAAGGGAGTTATATCTTGAACTCAAGTAGTAGAAGCTCATGCTTTTAAGTCTGGATGGCTCGGGTTCAATCTTTGGTGACTAGCTATGATGGAGGTTGCTACACTTATAATCCCTTTAATCAAAGGTTCTGAATATGCTTTGTTGTAGGCAGAACTAGCCTATAGTTAAGCAACCAAAAATTTAGAATGGGAAGTGTTGAAATGTTGGGAAGCCTTATAATTTTGCCAGTCTGGAACGAACATCCCATCTGAGGGATGGGGGCGGGGAGAGAGGAGGGGGAGAGAGGAGAGTGAGACAAGACCAGGAAACTGGGACAAGGAATCCAGAGGGGGCAGTTGAAATCAGATGAGGAGCTGGGGCGGGTTAGACAGCAATAGGATAGACGTAGACTGGAGGGGACGGGGAAGAAGGGTCTTTGACTACTCGAGACCACTCCGTTCTCCGAACATTTGATTCGCGGAAAGCAGGGGAGGGGGAGGAGCAGGGGGCGGAGCGTTCAGGGGAGGGGGTAGAGTTGGGGCGGGGAAGGGGCGGAGTTGGGGCAGGGCCGGGGGCGGGGAAGGGGCGGAGTTGGGGTGGGGCCAGGGCCCCTTGGAGTGTCCTCTTTTTCCAGGACTGCAATATGGTAACCCTAGGAGGAGGAAGCCCGGGGAGCTGCGGTAGGAGCTTAGGGCTGCAGGGCAGGGCAGGGCAGAAGTCCCGATTCTGGGCTGCCTCGGCTGGGGTGGAAGACAGTCAGTCCCCGCCTGGTCGGAGCCTGGGCTCCCTCGGCCATTGGGACCTGTGCAGACTCCAAATCCCCCTGCCGTCCCAGCCTCCGCCGTGTGCACTGCTGTGTCTGTGGTGTTGTTGCTGCCGTGAGCCCAGAAGTGGCTGCATTTCAGTGGTTTTGTATCTTCAGGAAGCCATGGGTTCACAGGTGCTATAGAAACTTGGGATGTTGTTGGTATTGGGAGGGGGGGCATCATCCTCTCTGAGTCTCAGTTTCCCCATCTGTAATGGGGACAGTATGCTCCTAAGGGCATGGGGGAGAGTCTGTGAAGCCAGATGAACGCTGTGTGGGGGTGGCCAAGAGGGTGAAAATTCCCTGTCACTGACTGAGCAGCATCTCTGTCCAGGCTGGGGGAGGAAGCAGGAAGCCTTGGCTCTGTGGTGGGTCTGAATGGCCAACCCCCACATTCCTCCCTCCAGCCAGGACCCCCAGCCCCTGCTGTAGCCCAGGCCAGGCCAGGAGGATGGCAGAGCAAAGGCACCCTCGGCCCATGATGGCTGCTGGCGACTGGACTTGGCCTGTGCCGCTGACTGAGCCGGGGGCGAGTTCTGGGTCGCGCTGCCCATTTGGAGTTTGCATGGATGAAGCTGAGAGCATTTTCTGGGCGACTTGAGAGACCCAGTGGGACTGAGACGAGTGCTGGGGGGAGAGGGGTCGCTGCCAATCACCAGCTGAGAACCCGAGAGCGCAGGGCTGGCAAGAACCCCAGAATTCAAGCAATGGAAGGAGCTGGGGCAGTCAGATTCAGGAACCCGGGGAACTGGGTGCTCCAAGGCATCTGGGGAGCTGGGAAACAGAACAGTGTGAGCTGTGTGTCCTGACCCCTCCTGAAAACTAAGCACCAGGGCAGATCCTCCACTGGTGTAAACTGAGCAGCTTCACTGAAGTCATGGGAGACTACACTAGTGGAGTGCCTGACTAGAATTGGCGCAGCTGTTTTGCGCGGCTGGGAGGGAGGAGGGGGGAATGTGGGGCGCTCAGGGGAGGGGGCGGAGTTGGGGCGGGGACTTTGGGGAAGGGGTTGGAATGGGGGCGGGGAAGGGGCGGAGTTGGGGCAGGGCCGGGGGTGGGGAAGTGGCGGAGTTGGGGTGGGGCCGGGGTCCCGTGGAGCGTCCTCTTTTTTCAATGCTCAAATATGGTAACCCTATGTACTGGGGACAGAACTGCATTCACACACACACACACACACCCGCAATGTGCCCAGCCCGGGTGGGGACTTTCACCGTGCCTAGAACCAGCCCCTGGGGCAGCCCTGGGCTCTGCCCACACCAGCCTCTGATCCGGTGCCTGCAGGTGATGATGGGGAGACCCGGGGGAAAGGGCTGGGGCCGGGCAGGAAAGTGACTCTGCACAAAGGGCCCCTTTCAGGGACCTGCTGGTGAGTTTGTACCGGATGGGGAGTAGGTTCCCCGTGCGCTGCCCTCACAGACTCAGTCAGGATCAAACCCCTCTTAGCAGTGGCAGTGGGTGATCTAGCTAGTAAGTGCAAAGGCCCACAACACTGGGGCAGTCACCAATTCTCCCAGAATTGCTGTCCTCAGTGACACAGCCAGGTTCAAACCGATCTGTCTACTGAAGAGCAAATGCCCATGTAAATGGGGCACAATCAGTTCTCCTGGAGAGAGGGAAGGTGATAGAAAGAAACAGAGTGACCAGACCGGGAGGGGCAGCAGGAGCAAGAAGTGGGGAGGGAGGTTCTAATTTCAGTACTAAAGTCAGTACTAATCTCACATCAGAAAAGCTACACAGGAGAGAGACCTCATAAGTGTTTGGACTGTGGGAAAAGTGTCCTGTACAGGTCAAACCATGGTAAACATCAGGCACTACACACAGGAGAGAGACCCCACAAATGGTTGGACTGTGGGAAAAGTTTCACACAGAGATCACACCTCAGTAAACATGGGAGAACCCACACAGGATCAAAATTTCTGTGACACAGGGCAGAAGAGTTAAGCAAGTTGCAGGTTAGTTGCAGGTTAATTGACTCCTCAGATGTTGTATTTACTGCTCACAGAAGCCTGAAAGGCAAGAACACTCTGTGAAAACTCCCCCTAGGCGAACTCCCTCTGTCCTCTGTTTACCTCTCATTCAGTTCGCAACTGGCTGCTTTTTTTGTAAGGCTGCTGACTTGAAGCAGTGGGCCCAGCTCAAAGCTCAGTGATCCACACAACAGAGAGACCTTGAATGCTGCAAGTGGAGCTAACACCATGTTAGACATCAGAGCAGGGAAATTCTCTCAGGGCCCTGACTGGGGCTGGCCATGGTGACAAACCCATTTCCTCGTTCCCACACACATCAGGGGCGCTTGGCTCCCAAGGATCCATCTGCCCATTGCTGGGGTGAGGATTCAGCAGCAGCCGAGCATAAGCTGCTCAATGACCCTGTGGTTCTGCTTGGTCTAAGCAAACCCCAGGCAGAGGAGGAGAAGCCCCGATCAGCCCCTCCTCACTGCTGCAGCCCTGGCTGCTGAGCTGATGGGCCAAAGATGGGGGAAGGGAGAGAGAGAAACTCCTCCAGCCGCTCCCTCTGCCTGGCTGAAGTTCCCCCCTCTCCCTTCCCCTCCCAGCCGGGATCCCCCTGCCATGGAGATGAGGAGAAGAACACTTGGGCCAGGCCCCACCTTCACTCTACACACCTGTCCCCATCCCCCATCTTCCACCAGCCGCTGGGCTGGGCTCCCCCACTTACCTGGAGCTGTTCCCTGAAGAGGGAGTGTTCCTGGGGGATGGTAACTCCTCCCCTCCCCAAATCCCCCAGGGCACTGGGCTCTGGGGGCTGAAATATTGAGGGACCAGGGCAATGGGTTCTGGGGAGGACACTGGGGATTGAATGGTTGGAACTGGGGTAACTGGGAAGCAGCGGGAGCTGGGTGCTGGGGTATCAAGTGTTTGGGGATCATGGGATAAGAGGCGAGAAAGAGCCAAGGGGTAGCGAGGTGCTGCTTCTCACTCAGCCCCTCTGCCCCTTCTCCCTGCCCCCTCTGCATTCATAGGGGCTGATTTCCACAGGGCCTTTTGGGGAGGCCTGGAGAGTCCACCTCTGCCTCCACAGCATCACTTAGCATCTCTCTATGGTAGGAAATGGGGTCGGGATTAGCCGGCGCATCTCTGTGACCCTGAACCGGATTTCCGAGTATAAACGCACCATGAGCATCTTACATGTAAGACTAAGATTTTGTCCTGGATGTTTTTAGTAAAATCAGGGACAGCTCACGGGCAATAAAGCTAAATTTGCGGAAGCCCGTGACCTGTCTGTGACATTTACTAATAATATCCATGACAAAATGGGGAGGGAGGAGGCTCCAGCACCCATGGCTGCTGGGGCTCTGGGGTCGGTCCCATGGTGGCTGGGCAGCTGTGAGGGTCTTGTAGAGAGCTGCAGAGGCCCCGTGCCACCCGTGGCTCAGAGCTGCAGAGGCCCCTGACACCGCTGATGACAGCTAGGAACTGCAGGGTACCCCTATGACCTGCAACGGTTCAGAGCTCTGGTGGGCAGCTCTCGGCTGCAGCAGGCAGCAAGGGGACGCTGCAGCTCCTACCTGCCATGGTCTGAAGTCACAGAGGTCTCTGGAAGTCACAGATTCCATGACTTCTGCGAGCTCCATAGCAAAATTGTAGCCTTACTTATGTGTTCTCACCCTCTCTTATTAGCACAGTGATTGCTAGTCCCTGACTTCCCCCTTTGGGGCCGGATTGTCTCGTTCTCAGATAGTCTCACGTTTTTCCAGGCCATGATGAAAAGCATTTACTGTTTGTATGTTTTCTCCCTTATAGGCAAGCATTAACTAGATGCTAAATAAATGGGGAGCAGGGACAGTAGAATGTGGTGTTTGGGCTTCTGTGCTATTTCAGGTTGATGCAGTGATTCCGAGGGATTCCCTCCTTCCCCCCTCACCGTCATCCTCCACTCTTGACACTGTAACATCTGTCCAAGCGATGGAGAGATTTATCCCATCCCTGTTCTACCCCTCAGCCTCCCAAGATGTAACTTATCACTGGGTCCCTGGTTCTCCATGCTAAAGAATCACAGTTTTGATGTCTATGATCCTAAGTCGGACTCTGGAGGGCTGGAGAAGAAAGTGTCATAGACCTGGGAGTCGGTGGGGAAATCCCAATGAACCTCAAAGCACAGTTTCTCCTTTGAGATCTCATAGCCCTGTTTCCAGCTGTTGGTAAAATTGTTTCCGGGCTTTTTCTAGGCTTAGTCCAGATAATTTGTAGATGGGAAGGTTTCTCTTTCTTTTCTTTTATTATAATGTTGCTAAAACTTTTGCAAATAATACAACCGAATAATGAAGTGAGAAATGAAAGCAGTTTGGTCACTTCAGAAGAAAATGGGACTGTTGATTTTCCTGATTTTTTAAGTCTTGAAGGAGTCTCTGAGATTTCTCTTTATGGATGAGAAAGTGTTTTATAGCCCACCCTGTACTGTGGATTTTTTTCTTTTCATGAAGGCTGTTAGGTCACATACTTTGATATTAGTTTAGTTTGACAGATGTAGCTCAGATTTATTGAGAACTTCATGAGATAAGTGATCATTTGCCAGAATTGTCCTTTTTTAGATTTTATTTACACCTCTATCCCGATATAACGCTGTCCTTGGGAGCCAAAAAATCTTACTGCGTTATAGGTGAAACCGCGTTATATCGAACTTGCTTTGATCCGCCGGACTGCGCAGCCTCTTCCCCCCCTCCCCCGGAGCGCTGCTTTACAGTGTTATATCCGAATTCGTGTTTTATAGGGTCGCATTATATCGGAGTAGAGGTGTATTTCAATCTTTATCTAACCCTTTGTCATGAGATTCTTTTGTGTGGTTTGAACAATGACAGTGATCAGTATCAGGACAAACACAGATGGTGCAAACTAGATTGAGAGGCAGAGACTGAAACAGAAATGAAGTTACTGCCTGATCTCTGCAGAGATGTGAGATACCGTTTGGAGGAGGAGAAGGTGAAGGGGACAGAGCTGGAAAACTGCTGGGTTTGCTCCTCACAGCCAGACGGCTGAGACTGAGAACTGTGAACTTGCTGCACCAGTGCCAGAGAGAGACTAGACTTGGCCTGTGTAGTGTGAAGCTGGACCTGAAATCTACAGGCCCATGAATGACGCCCCAAGAGAAATGATGTGAGGAGGGGGCACCTTCTCCCTATTGCTAAGATGCTGAGGTTGGGCCCAGGCAAAAAGGGACCTGGAGATGTTAGGAGATCTGGGCAGCCTTGAAGCCAGGCCGATCCCCATCACTGAGGCCAGAGGGAAATGAGGAACCTGACAGCCCAGCCAGTCATGGCCTCCCCGTGTCCCACCGTGTCCTGTGTTGGGAGGACAGAGAGTTTCTTTGCCCCACTCGCCCCACACTGCATCCCTCTTGTGACTAACCTCTGCGCCCCATGTTCACCACTTGCATATAGTTATCATATATAGTGTACAAAGTGTGCCTGGTGAGGGATCACTGGATAACTGATCTGCTGAATATTGTGCCCTTGAAATGCGTGTGACACCAGTGCATGTAGAATGGTGAGATTTCAATGTATGTTTGTTGCTAGGCTGACCATATTCCAGGTGCCCCAAAAGAGGACACTGATCGGGCGGGTGGGAGCTGGCGGAGGGGTGTAGAATTAGCGGTGTTGGAGGGGGTGCAGTGGGGGTACTCACGAGGTGATGGCAGTGTCGGCTGCTGTCACAGTGGCAGGGTGGTGGCAACAGCTCTCCATCAGCCCTGACCTGTGGAACCCCCTCCCCAGGGCTGGGAGCCTGGGCCTGGGTGGGATCTGGTAGTAATCAATCAGCTGTGGATGCAGGGGAATTAGCTAGTTGGGAAGGTGACTAATCAGGGCTGTTTCTTAGGCTAGGTCTACACTACAGCGGGGGTCCGACCTAAGATACGCAACTTCAGCTACGTGAATACCGTAGCTGAAGTTGCGTATTTTAGGTCGGCTTACCTGGCGGTGAGGACGCGGGAAAGTCGACCGCTGCCGCGCTGCCGCCGACTCCGCTGCCGCCTCTTGCCGAGGTGGATTTCCGGAGTCGATGGCAGAGCGATCAGGGATCGATTTTACCGCGTCTTCACTAGACGCGGTAAGTCGATCCCCGATAGACCGATTGCTACCCGCCGGATCGGCGGGTAGTGAAGACATAGCCTTAAGCTTCAGTGCTTGTGCTCTGCAAACACCTCCTGATATTTGCTATTATGGGAAAACCTGCTCGGCAGGCTCAAAAAAAGAGGATCTGTCTGTAAAAACCCAGACAGCCCCCAAACCTGAAGCAAATACTCACCAGCAATCACACACCACACAACAAAAACACTAACCCTGGAACCTATCCTTGCAACAAAGCCCGTTACCAACTCTGTCCACATATCTATTCAGGGGACATCATCATAGGACCTAATCACATCAGCCACACCATCAGAGGCTCGTTCACCTGCACATCTACCAGTGTGATATATGCCATCATGTGCCAGCAATGCCCCTCTGCCATGTACATTGGCCAAACTGGACAGTCTATATGCAAAAGAATTAATGGACACAAATCAGACGTCAAGAATTATAACATTCAAAACCCAGTCAGAGAACACTTCAATCTCCCTGGACACTCGATTACAGAGCTAAAAGTCACAATAATTCAACAAAAAAACTTCAAAAACAGACTCCAATGAGAAACTGCAGAACTGGAATTAATTTGCAAACTGGAAACCATTAAATTAGGATTGAATAAAGACTGGGAGTGGCTGGGTCATTACACAAACTGTAATCTATTTCCCCATGCTAAATTTCCCCCTACTGTTACTCACACCTTCTTGTCAGCTGTTTGAAATGGGCCATCCTCATTATCACTACAAAAGATTTTTTTCTCCTGCTGATAATAGCCCACCTTAATTGATTAGTCTCATTAGAATTGGTACGGCAACCCCGATTTTTTTCATGTTCTCTGTATTGTGATGGGGCAAGGCCAGATGGCTACAGTAAAGTAGTGAGGAACAGGTAGGTTAGCCCAGGCTAAACAAATCCCTGATACCATGGTAACCAAATGGCAGTTGCTCCAGGTTAATCAAGACACCTGGGGCCAATTAAGATCCTTCTAGAAGGCAGTGGCGATAGCTAGATTGATTGGGACACCTGAAGCCAATCAAGGGCTCTCTGGAACTAGTTAAAAGCCTCCCAGTTAGTCAGTGAGGTGTAAGTGTTTGGAGCTATAGAAGGGAGGATTGTGTCTCCTCAACTTCCTTGTTGGCGTATAATGAAAATGGCTCAGTAAGCTGTGATTCATGTCTCTACAGAGAGAAGGGCTACGTGGAGGGTCACAGTAAAATCCACCAGGAACTGCAGGACCCATGGAGTCAAGGACAGAGGGGGGGAGGGGTGTGTGTGTGTGTGTGTGTGTGTGTTTTCCACTGCATGCATTTGATGAAGTGGGCTTTAGCCCACAAAAGTTTATGCTCAAATAAATGTGTTAGTCTCTAAAGTGCTACAAGGACACCTCGTTCTTTTTGCTGATAGACTAACAGATCTACCACTCTGAAACCTTTGATGTTTCAGATGCCGGTGAGCTTCGAGGAGGTGGCTGTGTATTTCACCCAGGGGCAGGGGTTTCTGCTGGACCCCACTCAGAGAGCCCTCTACAGGGACCTCATGCAGGAAAAATATGAGACAGTGACCTCGCTGGGTAAGGGATTCCCATCCCCTTGGTTATTAGAAGCTGTGGGGTCTGTATGTCTGACACTGGTCAGGTTCTTCCCTGGTCAGTTAGATTGGAGGGGAATGGGCTCCGTAATGCACAAATCCCATGTGAGAGAGACTTGCATCTCTACACTCTCCAATGAGACCAGGGTGTTAAAACCTAAGGGATATACTAAATGATGCCCCCCCCCCCCGCTAGCTTTCCAGGCGGAGAAGCTGTGTATTGTCCTGTCTGTGTTTTCTCATTCACACACAGAATCCCTGTTCACCTCCTTCCTTGGTAAAAGCTCCAGCCATGCGGAGGCCTCTGGGCTCCACACGTTTAGAAATAGTCAGAGGTCTAACTCCAGACCTGGGTGTGCGTCAGCAAGGTCCTCAGAGAGCACCGTGTGACGGGTTGGATCACAGAAACCCCCTTGGGAGCTGCCACCTAATGTGCAAAGACTACCCCTGCTCCTGTTTTCCCTGCCAGCTCTGGACTCCGGCACCCCGTCTTGCTGAGCCAGACACTCCAGTCTGCTCTAACAAAGACTCAGGGTCTGAATCACTTGTCCCAAAGCTGCAAGTTTACCCAAACAGCTCACAGGACTGTGCTTGTCTTTAGCACTCAGATGCCCAACTCCCAATGGGGTCTAAACCCAAATAAATCCGTTTTACCCTGCATAAAGCTTATGCAGAGTAAACTCATAAATTGTTTGCCCTCTATAACACTGATAGAGAGATATGCACAGTTGTTTGCTCCCCCAGGTATTAATACACACTCTGAGTAAATTACTAAATAAAAAGTGATTTTATTAAATACAGACAGGAGGATTTAAGTGGTTCCAAGTAGTAACAGACAGAACAAAGTAAGTCACAAGCAAAATAAAATAAAATGCGCAAATCTATGCCTAATCAAACTAAATACAGATAAGTTCCTCACCAGTTCCAGAATGCTCCCTTTTACAGGCTACTCTCCCTTTAGCCTGGGTCCAGCAATCTCTCACAACCCCTGTAGTCTGTCTTTTGTTTCAGTTTCTTTCAAGTATCCTGGGGGGGGTGGAGAGGCTCCTTCTTTAGCCAGCTGAAGGCAAGATGGAGGGGTCTCCCCCAGGCTTAAATAGACTCTCTCTTGTGGGTGGAGACCCCCCTCCTCCCTCCTATGCAAAGTCCAGCTCCAAGATGGAGTTCTGGAGTCACCTGGACAAGTCACATGTCCCTGCATGACTCAGTCTTTACAGGCTGAAGCCATTGTCCACATGGTATCTTGCATGTCTCCAGGAAGACTTCTTATGTGGATTGGAGCATTCCAAGATGCATTGTTCCCCAAGTGTTTCCTGATTAGGTACTTAACCTGGCGAATTCCTTCCTAAAGAAGCTGACCAAATGCCTCCCAAAGCTTACTTAGAAACCAAGCAAGCATACAGACCATATTCTTAACCTCAAGTAGAAAATGATATATATATGTACAAATAGGATGAATAGATATAGTAGACCATAACCTTTACGGAGATATGTTACCTGGCACAGGCAGCACAAAACATATTCCAGTTATGTCATACATACATTTATAAGCACCCTCTCCCCATAAAGCCTTATGGGGTACACCGTCACACCCTCCCCCTGAACTTACTGCCAGAGACTTGGACACTGTCCATGGCGGAGGCAGTACCTGGAAAATTTCTGTTTGTTTTTGGTCACACTCCCTTTCAGTACCTTGAAACCATATGATGTCACTTCTAGGGGTTCTAGCCCGTTTTGGGGTTCCTGGTCCCCAGATGCTTGCAAACAGGTAGGGATGTAGTATTGCTAACAGAATGCAGGCAGCAATATCCGTTAAAGTGGAGGTGTCTTGGCATCTAGCCACCAATACCATGAGGCGGTGTGCCTCAGTTTCCCCTTCTACACAGCAGCATGGGCCTGTTAGGCTTTTGCTGCTTTTTACAGGTATGGGCTGTAAAGTAACATGCTGGTGGGGCTGTCTTGTTACCATCCCCAGCATGTATAACAGCTTCTTCCACAAATTAGGAATGTTCCACGTCTTTAAAGGGTTTACCACTAGTGTGAATTCTTTTATTTTATCCCATAGGTGAATTAGCAAAAGACACAAGGTTAACAGCAAATCTACGGTGGACAGGCTTCGTTCACTCAATTTGACTTGTTTAGCCCCTATTGCATTTTCCCAGTTCTCTGTGCCCTCTGGTAGACACTCTGATGCAGATTTTTCTGCCTCTTTGGGGAAGACTTCTAGTTCGGGCATGTGCTTGGGTCTTTGGCCCGGAAAGGGTGTACTACGACCATTCTTGCCCTTGGCCCCTCCCTCTGGAGTTTCTCTGGGCTGGGCCCCACTTTCTTGTGAAGTTTCTCCCATGCAGAGATTCCCCCCCCCCCCCCGTCTTGGAGAGAGAGTTTTATCTCTTGCAAGTGTAGCAAGAACAACATCTTTCCCTGGGGTGCTCTGGACCCCTTTGGGCACCCCACTTTCTGTTTCCAAGGGGTCAGCAGGATGGACCCCCTCATCCCGGAGACCCGACCCCCAGGTTTCCCTTAAAACCTGATCCACAGGAGAGGGGATTGGCCTTTTGAATGCGGACTTTTCACCCTCCTCCTGGGAAAGCCCCTCCCTACCAAAGGTAGGTGGACTCTCTGGCCCCCCCTGACCTTCCATTTGGGCTTCCCTCTTTGGGTCCGACACTTTTGTGTCCCCCAAAAGGGAAGGTGATCCTGCCCCAGCTGTGGACTCGCAGCTACCAGCCACGACCGACCTTTTACTGGCCAGCAAAATCCCCCCCCTTTCACTCGGGTTGGGCTGGCACCCAGCTACAGAGTCCTTGGGGCCTGTTCCCACCGCAGCGGTCCCCAGGACCCCAACTTCCACCTTTGGGACACACACCTCTGTGCACCCCAGGGCAGGCCCGGCCCCCTGCTGACCTGCAACTTTTTGGCAGTCAGCAGCTGTGGTGGCCTCCTTGCTACAAGCTGGTACATCCCCCTCCCCCGGGGAGATGATTACGGGACAGGAGCTAGCTCTATCCAGCTCCTCCCTCTGGAACTTCCCTTGAGCCCCGGGGCTATAGGAACTGGCTACAACCAGCCCTGCCCCCGAAGCTGCATCCTTTACTGCTGCAGAGGAATCTAAGAGACACTCTCCTATTCCCCCAGCAGTTCGTGTGACTTCACCCCCCCCCCTGGGGCTTTTAGCACAAGATTCCTTCTCACTGCTAACCAACCCTGGGACAGATTCTGCCTCACTAAAGAAATCATTCCCCAGTAGAAACGGTGCAAAATTGTGTGCCACCGTTGCAACAGTCAGCTTAGCCTGCAAATCCTGAGTTTGCATGTGTACTTTAGCTAAAGGTGCAAGGACTTTGTAACCCCCTACTAGCTCTAATTCTGCCATTTTATCTGGCAACAAATCCTTTTCCTGGACCAGGTCCCTCCTGACCACAGAAATCTCAGCACCCGTGTCCCTTAATCCAAGAAGCATTTGACCATTTAATTTAACAGCATACATGTGCTCATTGCTTGGTTGTGCGGAAGCAAGCTTTACAAATCCTGTGTGGAAAGAGGCCACAGCCTGGCTCTGAGAAGCCACAGCTTCCTGAGTTACTTGTTGCCTGTTTCCACTCAGCAAGGGACACTTATTCCTCAGGTGCTCAGTGGACTTACAATGATAGCACCTCTTGGGCTCCTCTCCTTGCACAGGAAATTTGGGACGAATACCAGGGGAATGGGGAGGTGACCGCCCAGCCTCCTTTTTCCCAGACCCAGGGGTAAAACGGTGATTCTGCTTTCCCCCAACCCTATACCCCTCCGCCAGTGGTTTATGTTTGATTGCAGCTTGTGCTTGCTCATAAGAGTCAGCATACTCAGCTAATTCACCCACTGCATTTACCTTTTTGTTCCACAAATACTGTTTTACCTTATCACTGCACATATTCAGGAAGTGTTCCTGAGTAACCAGATCACACATCCCTTCAAAGCTGGTAATGCCTTTCCCCCGCACCCATTTATCTACCAAATCTCTCATTTCATTGGCATAAGCCACATTACTTAATCCAGATCCCCTTTTAAGGCTCCTGAATTTAACCCTGTAGGTTTCAGGTGTAACCTGAAACTGTTTCAAAACCAGTTCCTTAAATTTACCATAGTTTGAAGCATCATCAATAGGCATTTTATTGAATATGTCCAGAGCTCTGCCAGACAATTTTGCTATCAATGTGGTCATCTTCTGATCTTCAGGGATGGTATGGAGGGTGCACAGTCTCTCAAAGGTGATGAAATATTCGGCGATATCGCTGGACTCGTTATACTGTGGACATAGTCGCTCCCATTTGTGGATTTTTGGGGAAGTGGAGCCAGCAGGGTGAGGGTTTTGTCTCCTCGACTCCATAACAGTCAGTTCATGTTTCTGGGCCTCCCTCTGGGCCTCCATAGCCCTCTCGTGGGCAGCTGTTTCTGCCTCTATAGCTCTCCTGTGTGCCGCTGCCTCTGCCTCCATAGCTCTCTTGTGGGCAGCCTCTTCCCTTGCATGTTCTGCCTCCCTGGCACTAATTTCTAATTGTTTTAGTTCCAACTGTCTCTTATGTTCATTTTCTTTCTCTTTTGCTACCAGCCTGGCCAGCTTTAGTTTATTAGCAGCGTCACTAGTACTCATTGTCCTGCTTTCTTGTGCTGGGCTACAATCCCTCTGCAGTTCACTGAAACTGAGATGCACTTAGCTCAGGGGATTCTTAGTTAACCAAGACTTTCACAGTGCCCAGCGTTCAGCTTTTCTGGGCAATTTGTACCCTGTGCAGTTTTAGTTTCTTCTGATCTTTTGTCTTACTTATTTTGCTTCCTTTTCTGTCCCTACTTCCCTTTCCCGAAATAAGCAAACAGAAAATAACAAACCAGTAACTACTTTGTCTGTTCTCCAGCCACCACACTTAAAACTCACTTAAAATCACTACCAGTATCTCAAAGCAATCAGCTGTGCACAGATCCTGCCGACTACGCCACTGTGACGGGTTGGATCACAGAAACCCCCTTGGGAGCTGCCACCTAATGTGCAAAGACTACCCCTGCTTCTGTTTTCCCTGCCAGCTCAGGACTCCAGCACCCTGTTTTGCTGAGCCAGACACTCCAGTCTGCTCTAACAAAGACTCAGGGTCTGAATCACTTGTCCCAAAGCTGCAAGTTTACCCAAAACCAGCTCACAGGAGTGTGCTTGTCTTTAGCACTCAGATGCCCAACTCCCAATGGGGTCTAAACCCAAATAAATCCGTTTTACCCTGCATAAAGCTTATGCAGAGTAAACTCATAAATTGTTTGCCCTCTATAACACTGATAGAGAGATATGCACAGTTGTTTGCTCCCCCAGGTATTAATACACACTCTGAGTAAATTACTAAATAAAAAGTGATTTTATTAAATACAGACAGGAGGATTTAAGTGGTTCCAAGTAGTAACAGACAGAACAAAGTAAGTCACAAGCAAAATAAAATAAAATGCGCAAATCTATGCCTAATCAAACTAAATACAGATAAGTTCCTCACCAGTTCCAGAATGCTCCCTTTTACAGGCTACTCTCCCTTTAGCCTGGGTCCAGCAATCTCTCACAACCCCTGTAGTCTGTCTTTTGTTTCAGTTTCTTTCAAGTATCCTGGGGGGGTGGAGAGGCTCCTTCTTTAGCCAGCTGAAGACAAGATGGAGGGGTCTCCCCCAGGCTTAAATAGACTCTCTCTTGTGGGAGGAGACCCCCCTCCTCCCTCCTATGCAAAGTCCAGCTCCAAGATGGAGTTCTGGAGTCACCTGGACAAGTCACATGTCCCTGCATGACTCAGTCTTTACAGGCTGAAGCCATTGTCCACATGGTATCTTGCATGTCTCCAGGAAGACTTCTTATGTGGATTGGAGCATTCCAAGATGCATTGTTCCCCAAGTGTTTCCTGATTAGGTACTTAACCTGGCGAATTCCTTCCTAAAGAAGCTGACCAAATGCCTCTCAAAGCTTACTTAGAAACCAAGCAAGCATACAGCCCATATTCTTAACCTCAAGTAGAAAATGATATATATATGTACAAATAGGATGAATAGATATAGTAGACCATAACCTTTACGGAGATATGTTACCTGGCACAGGCAGCACAAAACATATTCCAGTTATGTCATACATACATTTATAAGCACCCCCTCCCCATAAAGCCTTATGGGGTACACCGTCACACACAGATCCTAGGAACTCCTAGTGAGAGTGTCACAATTCCCCCCACCTCCCCAGACATCTGCCTCCCCCAAGGGGGGTCAGTGACCATGTTCCCATCCTCTTGGATTCCATGTTCTCCCAGCACAGCACAGGGACAGGTTCCACCCATGGAATGTCCATTCTGACAGATGCTCTCTCAATCCTCCACACACCCTGATCTGGTCTGATTTCACTCCCTGCACAGGATTCCCCCTTCCCAAACCTGACCTGATCACCCATCTGGAATGAGGAAAAGAGCGGTGGGTGCCCAATCTCCAGGCCTGTGAGGAAAGAGAGATCCCTGGAGGTGCCCACACAGGTGAGGACTGATACAGAAACCATCTGGAGAATGAAGGAAAATGTGTGGAATCCCAAAAATGTGGTATCAGTAAGTGCCCTTGGTTCTTACTCATCTCATCTCACCCAAGGCAGGTCTGTAGTCAGCAGATATCACTGACATGGCTTTCCACAGGTCCTGTTACCTGCAGGAATGTACTTCGCAATGTTCTTTCTCTGTGAATTTTTGAGTGGGATGTAGAGGCAGAATCCAATTGCTCCATCTGTACAGCTTTAGTATGTTAGGTTTTCCCTCCGTGCTATTCCTCTTTCTTTCTCCCAGGCACAATGACTCCTGTCTGGGTTGTCTCTCTCCCAGCAGGGGAAGTGGAACCAGAGGGGACCTTTGTGGGAGGAGCTGAAGGGAATTTTTACGAATGCTTGGAACAGGGAGAAACCTGGGAAAATTGGTAGAGGTCAGAGAAGCTTCTGGGAAACCACTGAAGGGAGCAAATGGATGAATCTATTATATGTGGGGAAGGATACAGGGATCCCACAACCCGGCAGATAGCACTTGTCTTCCTTGGGGGTTATGAATGCCTTGGTTTTGGGAAAGGATTCATTCTAATACCACAGCTTGTTACGCTTCAGGCAATAAATACTGGAGAGAAACCACTTCAATGCTTGGACTGTGGGAAAAACTTCAATAACTGCACAGATCTTCATAAACATGGGAGAAGCCACACGGGAAAGAAATCCTATCAATGCCTTGAGGACAAGAAGAATTCGAATTGGAAGTCAGTACTGAGTACACATCAGATAAGCCACATAGGAGAGGGACCCCATAAGTTTTTAGACTGTGGGAAAAGATTCAAATGTAGGTCAGCCCTTGTTTCACATCTGGCAATCCACACAGGAGAGAAACCCCATAAGTGCCTAGACTGTGGGAAAAGTTTCATACGGAGCTCAATCCTTCTTATGCATCAGGCAATCCCCACTGGAAAGAAACCCTATAAGTGCTTCATCTGTGGGAAAAGTTTCATACAGAAGTCAAAACTTGTTGAACATCAAGCAGTCCACGCTGGAGAGGGACCGCATAAGTGTTTGGACTGTGGGGAAAAATTCACACACAGATCAAATTTTATAACAGATCAGAGGATCCATACAGGAGAGAGGCCCCATCAGTGCTCAGACTGTGGAAAAAGGTTCATAGACAGGTCAGCCCTTGCTGTACATTGGAGAATCCACACAGGAGAGAGACCAGATCAGTGCTCAGACTGTGGAAGAGGTTTCATACAGAGGTCATCCCTTCTTAAACATCAGGCAATCCATACAAGAGGGAGACAATAAGTGGACTCTGGGAAAGCTTTCAGACACAGATCAGCCCTTCTAAACATCAGGCAAAACACACATAGTGCTTAGACTATGGAAAAACATTTCAAATAGATGTCAGCCCATGTTTTACATCAGAGAATCCACCCAGGGGAGAGACCCCATAACTACTTAGTCTGCGGAAGGAGTTTTATACGGAGGTCAAACACTGTTAAACATTCAGCAGTCCCCACTGGAGAGAGACCCCATAAGTGCTTAGACTGTGGGAAACATTTCAGAAACTGATCAGTCCTTGTTTTACGTGAGAAAATCCACACAAGAGCAAGAATGCATAAGTACTTGGACTGTGGCAAAAGTTGCACACTGAGATCACACCTCATTAAACACTGAAGAATTCACACATGATCTAAACTTCTGTGACACC
The DNA here is from genome assembly GCF_028017835.1 of Emys orbicularis. NCBI lineage: Eukaryota > Metazoa > Chordata > Testudines > Emydidae > Emys > Emys orbicularis. The sequence continues at coordinate 8,950,440 of NC_088695.1, read as the reverse complement.
TTGTTGCACCTCTAGAAATAGAACTAGCAGAGTCTTGTTTGAGGGAGAAGCCAATATGCCACGTTTACTGTGAACACGGAGAATTCTTAATGGGAGTAAAAGATAAGTAATTCAGTTTCTATTCCTAGCTAAGATTGTTCACCCCCCCCACACACACACACACACATACAGAGAGAGAGAGAGTGAGAGAGAGTTCTACAGATGGAATATAATTACTAGCCCACTGGTCAGGTGGTCTAGTCACTAGGAGGGGAGCCAGGTCCTGTACACAGTGCACACCGATGCTCCTGGAGGATGATCGTAGAACGCGAAGAAGAAGCCAACCCTATGGCTTTACACCCAGCTTTTTATATATTTCGGTTCATAGATCCTGTCCTGTCCCACTGCCCCTGGACACTGTATGACCATGAGTTATCAGTTAATGCCAGATGTGACTTTGATCTTTTTCTTGATGGGGCTTTTGTTTTTCATTCTCTTGGGTGGGTTCTTTTGCAAGTTTCGCCCATATTGTTCTTCAGCCATCAGGGTGGTGCTGGCAGCTGGTCTTTTGAGATGAGCTGGCCTCGGGGACTGATCCCATCACACACCCACACCCACATTCACACTTTTAAATGAAACACACATCCCTAACATTAAACGGAGTTTCAGTTACAATATGGAGTTGCTTTAGTTGCAATGTATCAGTGGTTTAAGATGGGGTTTTAGTTACAATATGGAGTTGCTTTAGTTACAATGTATAACAAGAAAAGACTTACAATAACAGATTCTTCCAAGAGCAACAGAGAGTCCCATGCATCCGATGAAGTGGGCATTCGCCCATGAAAGCTTATGCTCCAATACATCTTAAAGGTGCCACAGGACTCTCTGTGATCCAGACAAACACGGCTACCCCTCTGATACTTGACACCATGCAAGGCACTGCATTTAGCCATATGGGATGGAAATCTATCAACCTCATGATCCAGACTAACACGGCTACCTCTCTGATACTTGACGGATTCTGCCAAGGCAATTCTTCATAAGCTACTAACATACAATTTGTCCAAAGGTGGTTAACACTGTTTCATTTATAAAAAGACAATTTCATTAATAATAAAAGGTGATTTCATTACAGTAATTTCATTGCAAGTTTACAGAGCCATATTGATAGGTATAATTTATTTAAAGGGTGATTTTATTTTCAACCCTACAACCTGTCCTGAAAGAGTTAAGAACCGTGCAGGCTAGTTGACCCACATTCATGTTTAGAGACATGTTAGAAAAGTGAGTAAATTGTATTTGGGGTCATTCCAAGCAATAGATAGTAGAACTTTGAAATGTAAACTTGTATTGTTAAAAACTTGGAAGAAGATAGTGCTGCTGATTAATCACAATTAACTCAAAAATTAATTGTGGGTGGAAAAATGAATCTCGCTGGATGACCTTGTTAAATAATAGAATATCAATTGAAATTTGTTAAATGTTTTCAGATGTTTTTCTACATTTTCATATATTTTGATTTCTATCACAACAAAATAGAAAGTGTACAGTGCTCACTTTATATTATTTTTGATTACAAATATTTGTACTGTAAACATGAAAAGCAAAAATACTATTTTTGAATTCACCTTATACAAGTACTGTAGTGCAATCTCTTTATCATGGAAGTGTAACTTTGAAACATAGATTAAGTTTGTCATATAAGTGTACTCAAAAATAAAGCAATTAAAAACTGTATAGCCTAGAAGTCCACTCAGTGCTACTTCTTTTTCTGCCAATCGCTTAGACAAACAAGTTTGTTTACATTTGTGTGAGATAATGCTGCAAGTGAGAAGAGACAATCTTATGACACTGTTGCAGATGGAGTTGCATGATATTAATGTGCCAGACGCGCTAAAGATTCCTATGTCCCTTCATGCTTCAACCACCGTTGCTTAACCTCCCTTCCCCGGGCCTGTTATACCTGCTGCCCATGCTCACACCAGAGCTGATCATTCTTCACCTTTTCAGCCTCTTCTAGAGTCTGTGGGGAAAATTTTTCATCTGCCAGTAGGGTTGCCACCTCTCCTGGACCTGACACCATTTGTGGCGATCGTATCTAGGCCAGGATTGGGGTGGATTAAATAACTCTCCAGCTGGTGCACTACAGAAAACTGCTCCCTGTAGAAATGTGCTTCTTATGGTGGACTGAGCATGCTCAGTAACACCTGTTGAAGACACTGCCCTTCACCCTGCCCTTACTAAGCATAAGATTGTGCTGAGTGCTTTTTACAGGGATTAAAAAGGGGCAAAGGGGGCAAATCGGAGAAAGGGGCAGCCAGGGTCTGAGCAGGGGGCAAAAATTGACTGGTCAGGGGGTTATGCACTTGACAAACACCTGCCAGGAATGGTCTAGATAATACTTAGTCCTGCCATGAGTGCAGGGGACAATGCTATCTGTAGTCATTTGCTACAGCAGAGAGCAGGTTTTTTTTCCAATAGCAGTTTCTTACAAACCAGTTACAGATCAGTAACTGGTGCAGGTAGCACATTCCTACAGGAAACAGTTTCCTATATGACACCTGCCAGCTCAAACTGGGTGCAGAGCAGGGGGAAGCCAACCCACGCTGCACTGGGGGCTGGGACAGCCTCGCCTGGGGAAGGAAGAAGAGTGGGGGAGTGGAAAGAGGGCTTAAGAGGGGAAGGGGGTGTAGATAAAGTGGGATTGAGGGGGGATGAGGGATGGGTTGGGCAGGAGGAGGATGCAGTGGGCAGGGTGCTGAAGGGAGGGGGCGATGCAGGGGAATCAGGGAAGACTTATGGGGTGGATGGGGACAGGTGGTGGTGGGGTCACTGCGAGGGAAATGCATAAGGTTGGGGGGAGGCTGGCGTAGACTGAGAGCAAGAGCAGACTGGCTGGGGGAGGGACAGAAAGAGGGTAGGGGTCAGGGAGAGGGAGAGATACAGGGGCAGCTCCCCCACCCCATGGGGCAGGAGAGGGGGAGGGATTGCCCCACCCAGCAGCCAGAGGGGAGTTCCTTTACCACAAATATCACTGAAATTTTGGGGGTAGATGGAGGTTTCTGTCTAAGGGCTCAGAAGCTACAAGGCAGGTGTCCAGACTAGGGATGAAAATAGCACGTAAAAAGTAACCGTTTCAACTATTAAAATTGTACTGGTAACATGTTAAGGAGTTCACAACATGGGCATCTGCCCAGCATCCCAGCTGTGGCCATGACTGGTTTAGCCTGGCAAAGCACAGGGGGAGAGGCTGGAATTGCTCTTGGCCCAGTGGAACACTTTTTAAAGTAGGGGTGCGGTGCCCCCCCTTATCCCTGTCTGTGCCCCCCCCAGCCCCTTGAGGTGGGACCGGGAGCAGGGCCATGGCTCCAGGAAGGGGGGAGTTGGGACACAGACAGGGGAAAGGGGCCTGAGGATGGACATGGAAGCTGATGAAATCATCCCCATCGTACTGGAATTCCCCCCCCGGAGGTGCCCCATTCCATGACCTGCACCCCGTGGAACCCTGGGGGAGGGCAGGGACAGAACTAGGTCAGCAGCCAGAAGTGCTCAAGGATCATGAGTCTGCCACTCCCTGCCCCCACAATCAGTTTACAGAGATTACCAAGTTTGGGGGCTTTTTATCTGCCCCCTGGATTTGCACCTTTCCAGGGACACTAGGAAGAAAAGTCCTGTCACCTAGAGCCTGAGGGCATGTGGCCACCGTCAGCGCACGAGTCTGACCCGCAGAATCCCTGCAGCACAGTCAGAGCCTGGGCAGGAGGCTTGGGACGTGGGAGGGACAGACTGTGAACTGCTTCCCCAGTGCCCACAGAGTGGGGCGAAGTGTTTTCCTTTCGCCTTTCCCATTGTTTCCTGATTTCTTTTATTAGCTGCTGTGTTGTAAATTGCATTTGTTCTGGGGTATAGACAATGGCCAGGGAAGAGGTCAGGGAAGCGTCCATAGCGGAGAAAGTGCCCGGAGTGGGGACGCTCTAGCCCGTGTCCTGAGAGGTCACAACCAGGATGGGGGCGAGTCCCTCAGGAAGCCTGGGTCCAGCCTTGTCGGGGTTATAAGGACTTTGCCACACAGGAGAGTAGAAGGGGAGCCCTCAAGGTGAGGCAGGCTCTGGGTGAAGGGAGCGAGGACTGAGATCCTTCTGCTATTTGATTCCACCCAAGAAGTGTTTAAGTCAGGGGAGATAGATTCAATGTTTGTAATGGCTCAGCCATTCCCAGTCCTTATTCAATCCTGAGTTGATTGTGTATAGTTTGCATATCAATTCCAGCTCAGCAGTTTCTCCTTGGAGTCTGTTTTTGAAGTTTTTCTGTTGTAAGATAGCCACCCGCAGATCTGTTAATGCTCTCTCTATGTGTGTATATATAAATCTCCTCAATGTATGTTCCACTCTATATGCATCCGAAGAAGTGGGCTGTAGCCCACGAAAGCTTATGCTCTAATAAATTTGTTAGTCTCTAAGGTGCCACAAGTACTCCTGTTCTTTTTGCGGATACAGACTAACACGGTTGCTACTCCGAAATAAGTCAGGAAAGTTCCCCACAATAGCGGGACCATTTCCCGGCTTACCTCTGTGCATGTTTACTGGTTTCTCCTAAAATTCATTAAGTATTTTAGGAAACTGTGATATTCATTTCCCCCGCTAGATGAAGGACGGTTCCCCATGAGAATCTCTGGGCTAGATGTTCATGATGGGCCCTTCTAACCTTAGAGCCTGTGAGTGTAACAGAAGCCAGGCACAGAGAGGAGAAGTGCAAAGAGATTTGTTGATCGCTAGGACCCAGGAGCAGCTGGGATACGACTCGGAGAGCGATCGCTGGGCTCAGTCCCCGCGGCAGGAAGTGTCTCGCAGCCGCTGCGGGGACTCTGGCTCCCAGCGAGATCCCCGAGCCCCGGCGGCTGGTGCTGGGAGCCCGGAGCCCTGGCTGCAGCCGGGAGAGGGGAATCTCCAGCAGGGCCCTTCCCGCTGCTCCCCAGGAGCCTCTCCCAGGGCAGAGCCCCCAGCCTGGCCAGGCCCCTTCCCGGCCCGGCCCCTGCCCCAGGGGGCCCCGCTCGGAGGGAAGGTAAGAGAGACCAGCCCCCCTCGGGCTGCAGGGGGAGGGTTTGTCCGAGGCTGCTCCCAGCGGAGCCCTGGGCCCGGGAAAGCTGCCGCCAGCTCCCGGTGTGTGCGGGGCGGGGGCAGGATCACGTTACCACCCCTCCCCCTCCCCCTCCCTGCTGCTTTGTTTCCCTGCCCCTGGCCGGCCTGGTGCGGACGGAGGCTGCGGCTCAGGGAGATCGCAGTGGGGCAGAAGGTGGTTAAGGGCCAAACTTAATTCAGGGTCGGGAGCCCAGCTGGGGGCCAGGGAAAGAGAGGGGCCCAGGTGCACAATCCGGGCGGGGGGGGGGCGCACCCCCTGGCTTGAAGGGGTTTCTATCCTATCCAGGGTTTACAGTTTGATTCAATGGCTCTCAGTGCCCCCCAGATTGTTTGAGCCCCCCTGCCTGGGACTAGGAGCTGGGGATAAGAATGGGGTAGTGCCGGGAGGGGGGGTAGGTGAACCCAGGGCTAATGGAGGAAAGCTTCCCCCACCCACTTTAGAGGCAGGAACCCCAGCCCCTGAGCACCACCTAACTCCACCCCCCCCCCCCCCCCGCTGAGCATGTGGCCCCAGCCTCCCCATCCCCGGAGCTCAGGGATGGCACACAGCCCCAGCCTGAACCCCGGGGGCAGCCTAAGGAGAAGCCTGACATGCTCCTCACAGGGGCCGTGCACCCCACCTCCGCAGTCAGCTGTGACTCTCAGCCAGCTTGGAAAACAGAAGGTTTTTTGGTCGCTGGGAACACAGCATAGAACAGAGCTTGTTAGCACAGAAATCAGGAGCATTTAGCAAAGTTCATCTCGGGGGGAATCCAGAGTCCCGAGCCCTGGACTCTCCCCACTGAGTCCAAAACCAGGAGACTGACCCGCTTCCAGCCCCCCATCCTTAGTAATGCCAAGCTGCCCTCCTCCATGCTTTCTCTCTTTCCCAGGAAAACCGGTCACCTGGCCTCCCCCTCTCTCCTAGTTCTAATATTATTATTATTATTATTATTATTATTATTTTCTCTGACACCTTCGGCTGGCTGGCTCCTTGCAGAGGACTGTTTTCGGCCACTGCTTGCCTGATACAGAATTTTGGCCATTCTCTATGCCCAGGCAGCCACTCTGCAGTCACACCTGCTCTCTAGAGGTCTCTGCAATGATCACACACCTGTATCCCACCAGCTTGATACTTGAGTAACACATGGGGAAACTGAGGCACGCTCTAAGTATTCAGAGAAAACATTAAGAACATTCCTGCTTCATCACACCCCTCTGAGACCAGCCCAGGGCCACTTTCTCCAGTGGCTGGAACCACTCTATCCATACCAGCCCCTGAGCCTGAGCCTCCAGGTGATGGAGAGACCGGGGGAAAGTGCTGGACCCGGGCAGGGAAATGACTCTGCACAAAGGGCCCCTTTCAGGGACCGGCTGGTGAGTTTGGCCTACAAGGGGAGGGGCTCCCTGTGTCTGTGAGTCCCAGAGCTGCTGCCCTCAGTGACACAGCCGGGTTCAACCCCCGTTACCAGTGTCAGTGGCTGAGCTGCCTAATGAGAGCAAAGGCCCATGACAATGGGGCAGTCGCCCGTTCTCCCAGGGCGAGGGAAGAAGATAAAAAGGGAGAGTGGAGAGACTTGAAGGGCAGCAGGAGCAAGAAGTGGGGAGGGAGGTTCCCAGCTCCCAGCCCTGCCCAGATCCATTCCCTGCACCCCCGGGGCAGTCAGCTCTCCTGGGAACAAGGGGAGGAGCTGAGAGAGGAAAAGCCAGTTGCTCACTCTGCTGAGCACCGCACAACTGAGGGAGACGGGGGAGAGCTAGAGGGGGTTACAATGCACTGTAGGGCAGTGATTCTGCTCTTTTTCCAGTGTTTGGCTCAGAGATGCTGTTACGGAGAGGTATAGAAGGGACTTGGTGGGCTTAGTTCTAATGGGGGGTGGGGGCCTGGCCGGGGTGGTAATGAACTAACTGGGTTTCTTCCCAGCATGGCAGAGTCAGAATCATAGCATCTGTCTGCAGGGAGAGAGCCTGGGGGGAATCGGGGCGTGACATGGACTCCAGCCCCTTATGAAAAATGCCCAATCTTCCTGCTCCTATGACAGGCTGAGAAATCGCTTCCACGTTTCGCTCCAGATCATCCCGTCTTCCAGGAGACAGCGCAGGAAAATGGCTGTGCTGGAGCCAGCTCAGGTAGGGGATTTTCAGGGAGCTTTTGGTGTGGGAGAGGGGTATTGCAGAGGGGTTAATCACCTGGGGTGGGACGGGGTGTGATAAACCTGCTGCGACATGATCAACCTGGGTCTGATTTTCTGAACAGGCCCATTAGTGGGTGTAGGAGTGGAAACATTCCCCTATTTCTGAACCAAGAAACACCCCCCTGGGCAGGGCTGGGAAAACTGACCAGACTCCCAGTGTTGGAGCCTCACCCACTGGCCGGAGGCTGCTGTGAAATAGGAAGGGAAGCTGTTGGGATTCCTGTCCCGTCCCCGGCTCAGAGCGCTGCTTCCCGTATCAGCCTGTGGCTGGCAGGCGTCTGGGAAATTAGAAGTCCCTGCCCTGATCTGTGTGCTGGGGGGGACAAGGAGCTCTCACCTTCTCCCACCCCCTGAAGCCTCCTGGCTGCTCTGAGCAGGGTGCGGGGAGGATTCTGCTTCTCTGGCCCTGCTCCCCCATGACTAGGGGGATTGTGGCTGGGGCAGCAGGTTCTGAGTGGGGGATTCTTTTTGTTTCAGATGCCGGTGACCTTCGAGGATGTGGCTGTGTATTTCACCCAGGGGCAGGGGGCTCTGCTCGACCCCGCTCAGAGAGCCCTCTACAGGGATGTCATGTGGGAGAACTATGAGACGGTGACCTCGCTGGGTAAGGGATTCCTGGCCCCTTGGTTATTGGAAGCTGGAGGGGTCTGCGTGTCTGACACTGGTCACGTTCTTCTCTCATCACTCTCCAATGAGACCTGGGAGTCAAAACCTAAGGCACATACTAAATCATCCCCACCCAACCCCCGTAGCTTGCAAGGTGGAGAAGCCGTGTATTCTCCTGTCTGTGTTGTTTCTCGGTTGCTCACAGAAGCCCTCTTCTCCATCCTACTGGATAACAGCTCCAGAATGTGGAGGGCTCTGGGTTCTGCAGGTTTAGAAATAGGCAGGGGTTTAACACTAGAGCTGGGTGTGCATCACAATTCCCCTCAGCTCCCCAGATGTCTGCGCCCCCCCCCCCCGAGGGGGCTCAGTGACCACTTTCCTGTCCTCTAAGATTCCACATTCCCCAGCACAGCACAGGGACAGGTTCCGCTCACGGAATGTCCTTTCTGACAGACGCTCTCTCAGTCCTCCGCACACCCCGGATCTGGTCTGTTTTCACTCCCTGCACAGGATTCCCCATTCCCAAACCTGACCTGATCACCCGGCTGGAACAAGGGAAAGAGCCGTGGGTGCCCGATCTTCAGGCCTGTGAGAAAAGAGAGATCCCGAGAGGCGCCCACACAGGTGAGGACTGACACAGAAACCATCTGGTGAATGAAGGAAAAAGTTGAGAATCCCAAAAATGAGGTATCAGTAAGTGCCCTCAGTTCCTTCCTCATCTCATCCAGGGCAGGGTTGCAGGCAGCAGATATCACTGATATCGCTTCGCATGTGTCCTGTTACCTGCAGGAGTTTCCTTCCCTACTTTCCTTCTCTGTAAAAGTTTGGGTGGGAAGTGGAGGCAGAATCCAATTGCTCTGTCTGTGCAGCTTTAGTATGGTGGGTTTTCCCTTGGTGCTATTCCTCTTAATTTCTCCTCAGCACAATGACTCCTGTCTGAATTGTCTCTCTCCCAGCAGGTTACGAGAGAGTGAGTGAGAATAAGGATGGGAATCAACAGCAGGAAGTTTCTGGGCATGGGGAACCACAGGGGACCTTTGTGGGAAGAGCTGAAAGGAATGTTTCCCAGTGCTTGGAACAGGGAGAAGCCTGGGGAAATTGGCAGAGGTCAAAGAGTCTGCTGGGAAACCACTCAAGGGAGCAAAAGGATGAATCTGTTATATATGGGGAAGGACACAGGAATCCCACAGCCAGGGAGACAACCCCCAAGGAAGACAAATGCTATGAATATCTCGGTTCTGTTACGCTTCAAGCAATAAATACTGGAGAGAAAACACTTCAGTGGTTGGACTGTGGGGAACACTTCAATAACTGCTCAGATCTTGCTAATCATGGGAGAAGCCACCCGGGAGAGAGACCCTCTCAGTACCTTGAGGGCAGGAATTGTTTGAATTGGAAGTCAGCGCTGATTACACATCAGAAAATCCACACAGGGGACAGACCACATAAGTGCTCAGACTGTGGGAAAAGTTTCACCTGGAGATCAGCCCTTGTTAGACATCAGGCAATCCACACCGGAGAGAGACCCCATAAGTGCTTGGACTGCGGGAAAAGTTTCATACAGAGGTCAAACCTTGTTAATCATCAGGCAATCCACACCGGAGAGAGACCCCATAAGTGCTTAGACTGTGGGAAAAGTTTCATACAGAGGTCAGCCCTTTTTAAACATCAGGCAATTCACACTGGAGAGAGACCCCATAAGTGCTTGGACTGTGGGAAAAGTTTCATACAGAGGTCAGCCCTTGTTAGACATCAGGCAATCCACCCCAGAGAGAGACCCCATAAGTCTTTGGATGGTGGGGAAAGTTTCATACGGAGGTCAGCCTTTGTTAAACATCAGGCAATCGACACTGGAGAGAGACCCCATAAGTGCTTGGACTGTGGGAAAAGTTTCAAACGGAGGTCAGCCCTTGTTAGACATCTGGCAATCCACACCGGAGAGGGACCCCTTAAGTGCTTGGACTGTGGGAAAAGTTTCATACGGAGGTCAAACCTTGTTAATCATCAGGCAATCCACACAGGAGAGAGACCCCACCAGTGCTTAGACTGTGGGAGAAGTTTCATACAGAAGTCAGGCCTTCTAATACATCAGGCAATCCACACCGGAGAGAGACCCCATAAGTGCTTGGACTGTGGGAAAAGTTTCAAACGGAGGTCAGTCCTTGTTAGACATCAGGCAATCCACCCCAGAGAGAGACCCCATAAGTGTTTGGACTGTGGGAAAAATTTCAAACGGAGGTCTGCCCTTGTTAGACATCTGGCAATCCACACCGGAGAGGGACCCCATAAGTGCTTGGACTGTGGGAAAAGTTTCATACGGAGGTCAAACCTTGTTAATCATCAGGCAATCCACACAGGAGAGAGACCCCACAAGTGCATAGACTGTGGGAAAAGTTTCATACAGAAGTCAGGCCTTCTAATACATCAGGCAGTCCACACCGGAGAGAGACCCCACAAGTGCTTAGACTGTGAGAAAAGTTTCCTATATAGGTCAGCCCTTGTTAATCATCAGAGAATCCACACAAGAGAGAGACCCCACAAGTGCTTGGACTGTGGGAAAAGTTTCATACAGAGGTCAGCCCTTGCTAATCATCAGGCAATTCACACAGGAGAGAGACCCCATAAGTGCTTGGACTGCGGGAAAAGTTTCATACAGAGGTCAGCCCTTGCTAATCATCAGGCAATTCACACAGGGGAGCAGCCGCATAAGTGCTTGGACTGTGGGAAAAATTTCATATTGAGGTCATCCCTTGTGAAACATCAAACAGTCCACACCGGAGAGAGACCACACAAGTGCTTAGACTGTGGAAAAAATTTCCTATATAGGTCAGCCCTTGTTAATCATCAGGCAATTCACACAGGAGAGAGACCCCATAAGTGCTTGGACTGTGGGAAAAGTTTCATACAGAGGTCAGACCTTGTTAAACATCAGACAATCCACACAGGAGAGACACCCCATAAGTGCTTGGACTGTGGGAAAAGTTTCAGACAGAGGCCAAACCTTCTTACTCATCAGGCAATCCACACAGGAGAGAACCCCCATAAGTGCTTGGACTGTGGGAAAAGTTTCATATGGAGGTCAGCCCTGGTTACACATCAGAGAATCCACACAGGAGAGAGACCCCATAAGTGCTTGGACTGTGGGAAAAGTTTCATACAGAGGTCACACCTTCATAAACATCAGAGAATACACACTGGAGAGAGACCCCATAAGTGCTTAGACTGTGGAAAAAGTTTCCTACAGAGATCACAACTTCTTATGCATCAGGCAATCGACAATGGAGAGGGACATAAGTGCTTAGACTGTGGGAAAAGTTTTATATGGAAGTCAGCCCTGATCACACATCAGAGAATCCACACAGGAGAGAGACCCCATAAGTGCTTGGATTGTGGGAAAAGTTTCATACAGAGGTCCGACCTTGTTAAACATCAGGCAATCCACACGGGAGACTGACCCCACAAGTGCTTGGACTGTGGGAAAAGTTTCATATGGAGGTCAGTCCTTGTTAAACCTCAAGCAATCCATAGAAGAGGGAGACCATAAGACTCTGGGAAAGGTTTCAGAAACATATCAGCCCTTCTAAACATCAGGCAATCCACGCACAAGAGAGACCCCCGTAAGTGCATAAACTATGGAAAAATGTTTCAAATAGATGCCATCCCTTGTTTTACATCAGAGAATCCACACAGAGGAGTGACCCCATAACTGTTTATCCTGTGAAAGATGTTTTAAATGGAGGTCAAAATTTATTCCAAATCAGGCAATACACACAGGAGAGAGACTCCATAAGTGTTTGGACCATGTGAAAAGTTTCACAGAAAGATCAAATCTTATAACACTCAGAGGATCCACACAGGCGAAAGATCCCATCAGAGCTCAGACTGGAAAAAGTCTCCTACATAGGTCAGAGTTTTTTAAAAATCAGCTAATCCACACAGGAGAGATCTCATAAGTGCTTAGGCTGTGGGGAAAGTTTTATATGGAGCTCAGGCCATGTTTTACATCAGAGAATCCGCACAGGAGACCCCATAAATGCTCAGACTATGGAGAATGTTTCATACCGTGGTCAAGTGCTTGGACCGTGGGAAAGGTTTTAGAAACACTTCAGCCCTACAGAACATCAGCCAATCCACACAGGAGAGAGATCCCATAACTGTTTAGACTGCGGAAAAAGTTTCATATGGAGGTCAGACCTTGCTAAAAATCAGGCAGTCCACACAGGAGGGAGCCCCCAGAAGTGCTTTGACTGTGGGAAAAGTTTCATACAGCGGTCAGACCTTGTTAAACATCATGCAATCCACACCGAAGAGAGACCCCATAAGTTCTTAGACTGTGGGAAACATAGCAGAAACTGATCAGTCCTTGTTTTACATCAGGGAATCCACAAGACTCCATAAGTGCTTGGACTGTGGCAAAAGTTGTACACAGAGATCACACCTCATTAAACATTGGAGAATTCAGACACGATCTAAATTTCTGTGACACGTGGCCTGAAAGAGTTAAGAACCTTGCAGGCTAATTGACCAGCTTCAACTATTAGAGACATGTTAGAAAAGTGTGTAAATGGTATCTGGGGCCATTCCATGAAATAGAGACTAGAACTTTGAAATGTAAACTGGTGTTTTTAAAAAAATTGGAAGAAGATAGTAGTGCTGTTGATTAATTGCAGTTAACTCGCGTGATTAAATCAAAAAAATTCATTGTGGTTAGAAAAATTAATCTTGATGAATCACATTGTTAAACAATAGAATACCGACTGAAATTTGTTAAATGTTTTTGGATGTTTTTCTACGTTTTCTTATATATTGATTTCCATCACAACAAAGAAGAGAAAGTGTACAGTGCTCATTTGATATTATATTTTTATTACAAATATTTGTACTGTAAACATGCAAAACAGAAGTAGTATTTTTCAGTTCACCTCATACAGGTACTGTAGTGCAATCTCTTTATCAGGAAAGTGTAACTTAGAAACATAGATTATTTTAATGCTATAAGTGCACTCAAAAATAAATCAATTAAAAACTGTATAGCCTAGAGGTCAACTCAGTCCTACTTCTTTCTCTGCCACTCGCTAGGACAAACAAGTTTGTTTACATTTACGAGAGAGAATGCTGCTTTGTTTCTAATTTATCATGTCACCTGAAAGTGTGAGAAGGTGTTCGCATGGCACGTTTGTAGCTGGCAATTCAAGGTATTTATGTGCAAATTATGCAAAACGTGCATACGTACCTTCATGCTTCGGCCATCATTCCAGTGGACATGCTTCCATGCTGACGATGCTCATTTTTAAAAAAAACGCATTAATTCAATTTGTGACTGAACTCCTTGAAGGAGAATTGTATGTCCCCTGTTCTGTTTTACAAACCTTCTGCTGGTTGCATCTGACTCAGTTGATGAAAATGAGGATGTGTCGGTCTGGTCTGCTTTGGATCGTTATCGATTAGAACCCGTCATTAGCATGGATGCATGTCCTCTGGAATGGTGGTTGAAGCAGGAAGAGACCTATGACTTTTTAGAGCATCTGGCACATAAATATCTTGTGACGCCGGCTGAAGTAGTGCAACGAGAACGCCTGTTCTCACTTTCAGGTGACATTGTGAACAAGAAGTGGGCAGCATTATCTCCTGCAAATTGTAACCAAACTTGTTTTTCTGAGTGATTGGCTGAACAAGAAGTAGGACTGAGTGGAGTTGTAGGCTCTAAGGTTTTACATTATTTTCTTCTTGAATGCAGTTATTTTTTTGTACAAAAGTCTACATTAGTAAGTTCAACTTTCATGATAAAGAGATTGGACTAAAGTAATTATAGTTGGTGAATTGAAAAATACAATTTCTTTTGTTTTTTACAGTGCAAGTATTTGTAATAAAAATATCAAGTGCTCACTGTACACTTTGTATTGTGTAAAAAGAACAAGGAGTCCTTGTGGAACCTTAGAGACTAACAAATTTATTTGGGCATAAGCTTTCGTGGGCTATAACCCACTTCATCAGATGCATGGAATGTATTCTGTGTTGCAATTGAAATCAGTATGTTTGGAAATATCTAAAACATCCAAAATATTTAAATAAATGGTATTCTATTATTGTTTAACAGCGCGATTAATCACGATTCATTTTTTTTAATCACTTGACAGCCCTAGAATATAGTAATTGTAGTAGTCTCTGTTTACCTATATCTTGTTACAGAATAACAGTGTAACCAAAGGGTTCCTGCCTAGGACTGTATTTTGTTAATTCAGAAGTCAAAAGGAAATATTAACAGTTAAATGATACTTGGGTGTAATAATGTCCTTATGTATATATCTTTTTAAAGTTTGTGGTAAACTGTCTATGAACAGCTTTATGGATAATTACCTTATGTTAATCCATGTCGTTTTATTACCTGTGATGCTTGGGAAATAGGAGTGTATTTCCAAAACCTATTGTTCCCCCAAGGACTGCCTGCTGTCCAGAGGCTGCAAAAATGTCTATATAAACTCTTGGACCTGATCCTTTCATCTCAGATCTTCTTAAGCTTTATTCGTGGGGAGTTTGAGTTGTAAGACTGAGATCTCCAGTCCTCTCTGGGCCGCCCTGATATTGAACATTGGACTAGAGCATGATGAAATCGTTAGGATATAGATATTCAAGCCTGTCTGTAAAGGCCTATACTTTCAGAATGTAGGTATATGTTTATTATTTAGCTAGTTATAGAGGTATAAAAGAATCTGTGTAAGGCCTTCTCTCACTGTGACAGTCTGAGGCCCTGTTCTTAGACTAAGGCCTTTGGCCAAGCAGCAGAGGCAGCCATAAGCTGGGAAGCGAACGGTCACATCCTCACATTCCAAACTAGTTGAAATAAGGCAATCTGGGGCTGTTAGGAAGGTGATCCGATCTATCACCTCCAGAGAAAGGGAAGAGCCTAGAAGATGTAAAAGGAAATTTAGTTTGATAGTTTTCTGTCTAGTAAGAACTCACTTAGCAATAGACACAGCGGCGCGGGCGAGCGATTTGCTGGCCTCGGCTTCCCTCCACCCCCATTGGCCTGGGACGGCGAACCACGGCCAGTGGGGGCCACGATCGGCCGAACCTGCCGCGTCAGCAGGTAAATAAAACTGGCCCGGCCCACCAGGGTGCTTACCCTGGCGAGCCACATGCCGAACGTTGCCGACCCCTCCCTTATGTCTTTATAGATGTAGTTGTGAAATTCTCACTTCTGTATTGTTTTGTCATTCTAGTTACCACTTTGCTGTGTTTATTTGCATGGTCTCTGACTGGTTCTGTGATTGTTTCTGTCTGCTGTATAATTAATTTGGCTGGGTGTAAACTAATTAAGGTGGTGGGATATAATTGGCTAGCTAATCATGTTACAATCAGGATTGATTAAGTAAAATTTAGGAGACTGATTGGTTAAGGTATAGCTAAGAATATTATATATAAATTAGGGGCATACAGGAAGTAAGTTGGGATTCGAAAATAAGGAAAAGGAACTTGGGTTTAAGCTTGCTGGAAGGTCACCCTAATAAACATTGACTTGTTTGCACCTTCGGACTTCGGGTATTGCTGCTCTCTGTTCATGCGAGAAGGACGAGGGAAGCGAGAGGGTGAAGGAATAAGCCCCCTAACATCTTGGTGCCGTGACTCAGATGCATTGCATTGGATAGGTGAGTTGCAGCCTGTAAGTCCCCCTCCTCAACAGTCCTCGCAGCTGCTTGGAGGGGGTATGGCGAACTCTCGTGGTAGCTGCGGGTTCTGGCAAGCTGGGATAATGGATTTTTTGAACAAATGGATAAGGAAGAATCAGGGCCCATAGCAGGTGCAGGGGTCTACCTGGGATGAGTTTGAGAAGGAGATGGGGGAGGTTTTGGGAGACCCCAAGGAAAAGGAGTGTAGGAAAAAGGGAATGGTATTACAAGGTTTGTGTGCTGGAATGGCATACTGGGTAAAAAGAGAAGCCGATCTCCTCCAACACATTAAGGCTTTGGAGGGGATTGTGCAACAGCAGTGGATTTTAACAGAAAAATCTGTGTTAGCGGCAGAGGTACCGGATTTGAAAGCACGGGATGCTGCACGGATAAAGGAGTCTTGTGAGGCAATCCGGAGAGAGAGAGAGAGAGAGAGAGAGAGAGAGAGAGAGAGAGGAACTGCTGGGAAGAGTAGGAGACTTAGAGGAGGAATTGTATCAATGTAAACATAGGGGCAATGGACTTGGAGACCCCAAACCATCCACCCCACTAATGGAGCTGAAGGACACACCTCCACCACCCTACCCTGAAAAAACACTGTACCCACCACTGCCAGTGGACGTTGTAAGCCGGTGATCCACTGTTACAGCCGCTGCGAGAGAGACTACCCAGGAGGAACTGCAGGAGGCAGGAATAGTGTCCCCGGTTGCAGGGTGGGCGGACCATGCCCCACAAGAAGTAGAACAGGCAGAAATCCGCCCCTTTTCCCTGAAGGACCGGGAGGCATTACTGGGCCGTTTGGGAAAAGTACCCCGGGAGGATTGGGATCAGTTTGTGCTGTGGCTAGTGGAAGTAGGCAGGGAAATGGAGGATCTAACTCGTGAGGATCAGGTGATCATATGGCATAGTCTTTTGGGACGGGGCACCTTAGGAATCGATGTGGCAGGACTGGCACACCCATTTCTAATCCCCGGACAGGTGGCAAAACACTTGTTTGGGGTGTTCTCTCGTACTGCGGGGATGAATAAGATGAAGCGAATCCCTGGGAAACAGGGTGGGATACACTTAATTGCATACAGTCATGGGCACGGTGCTGGGTGTATCCCCAGGACGGTCCATGGGGGATACCCCAGACAGGGGCACCAGGTCCTGGTGAGGGTGTGTAGCATGGTAGGGGTGTGGAATTGCTGGAGAAATAGTTGGAGCTGAACGATCTGCAGTTTGGGGCATTTAAGGTTGCAGCATCCTGAACTTCCTCCCAATCAGCTACCCCAGTTTCTGGAACAGGCAGATGTATGGAGGCAGATGCATCAGGGGAGAGAGCCAGTCCATGTTGTTATTGCAGGGGATCAGCACAAGGTGGAAAGGGGTGGATCAGCCCGGAGGGGAGGAGGTAGAGGGAGAGGCCATAGCTTTGGGGGGGGGGGGGGCGGGAGTCAGGGATGAGCGCGCAGTTATAGAGCAAAGTTCCAGAGACTGCAAGCTCAACTGACTATGCAGGATCTTACCAGATCAGGGGGAAAGTGGCCCAGGCGGCCAGGGGACTGGGACTGGGACTGCCTGAAATGCCAGACACACAATTTTGGTTGGAGACAGGAATGTATTCGGTGCCGGGACCCCCAGTTCCCCTGTGAACCAGTGGGAGGGACAGAGGTCGGTGCTGCGACTTAGGGGTGCCCTGGGAGGCATCCTGTCCATGTTCTCAGTTTAGGACGGGACGCGTCTGCTCGCCCCACATGAAGATCTGTACACAGGCGCTCAGCTGAGTCCCTTCCACCCGGAGAGCCAATTGCAGAGTTGGACACTGAGGAGTTGCTGATATTCAGAGCAGAGTTTGAGCCACTGTTTCCGTAGCATCCCTCCCAGCTGTCAGCGTGCTCCAGCAGTGCGGCTGTCAGTCATGCAGCGATGGACACACCTAGGGAGAGCAGGGGAGACGTGCAAGGGGCAGACGAAGAGTGAGGAGCAGCTGGGGAGGAGAACAGCTCTTCTCACCAAAAGGGGAAGAGTGGGCAGGGGGAAAGAGGCAGGGGGGAAGGATGGGAGTGAGATGGGGAGGAGATGGAGCGGTGGGCAAGGGTCATGGGATGGGGAAGAGAAGGGAATAGGAGAAGCGGGGGCAGGGAGGGAAGCTGGAGCCCAGCATGTGGCATCCCCTTGGCAGAAGCTGGGCTCCCCTGTTAAGCAGGCCCATCGAACCCTCACCCTGACAAGCCACACCTCCCCTGCATCTGTACCACCCCGATGATCCCCCCAGTCACCCTCCCCACTGAGCCCCAAACACCTTTACCTGGATCCCCTGCAGAGTCCCATTGCTCCTGCACCTGGAACCACCCAATGAGCTTCTGTGCATCCAGATCTCCCACTGAGCCACCCGCACCCAGATTGCCCGACAGAGAACTCTCTTACCCCCACCTGGATACCCCCACACTAAGTCCCTCTGCACTAGGATCCTGCTGCTGGGCTGAGCCTGTTCACCCACACCTGGTGCTCCTGGCACAGGGGGGCAGGGCCCTGGGGTGTTTCTGGGGCAGGCCTGGCCCTTGCGCTGTGTCAGGGTCAGGTGCAGCCTCACTGCCGAGTCCCTGTCCCAGGGTGTGGTGGGGTGGGGGGAGGCTGCAGGGTGATCTCCCACCTCCATGCAACCAGTGGCCTGTGCTCCCCACTGCCATGTTGGAGCCTCCACATTTATTTATTGACAAATAAAATGTGCAGAATTTTAAAATAGTGTGTGCAGAATTTTGAATTGTTTGGTGCAGAATCCCCTCAGGAACATGGGTGCTGTGCTGCTGTGATGGTGGGACTGAGGAAGGAGGTGGGCAGTGGGGAGGTCTATGGGCGGGGGGCACTGGGCGAGCGGTGTGGTGTGCAGGGTGCAGTGCAGCTGTGGTGGGAGGCCAGCGGGGGAGGTCTCAGGGCGAGGGAGTGCTGGCACAAGGATGGGGCTCTGGGCAGGGAAGGGAAGGTAAGGGGAATCTGCAAAGGTAAGGGACACGCTGGCAGCACAGCTCTGGGCTGGTTTGTAAACAGCGCCCTCTGCTGGGCTATATAGAGTGGGGCCGCTCCTGCCTCATTGTGCCCAGCCCGCCCTTCACTCTGGAGACTGACCATCCCGCCCCCTGCACCTTGCCCCGTGGGGGCCCACAAGTATGTTTAGCACTGGATCCACGAAAAGTTAATCCGGCCCTGCAGAGTGGGGCTAAGAGTTTTCCTTTTGCCTTTCCGATTGTGTCCCTATTTGTTTTATTAATTGCTGTTTTGTAAATTGCATTTGTTCTGAACTATAGACAATGGCCAGGGAAGAGGTCAGGGAAGCGTCCAGAGCGGAGAAAGGACCCGGAGTGGGGACACTGTAGCCCATGTCCTGAGTGGTCACAACCAGGTTGGGGGGCGAGCCCCTCAGGAAGCCTGGGCCCAGCCTTGTCGGTGTTATAAGGACTTTGCCACACAGGAGAGTGGAAGGGGAGCCCTCCAGGTGAGGCAGGCTCTGGGTGAAGGAAGAGGGAGCGAGGACTCAGATCCTTCTGCTATTCGATTCCACCCAGAGGGGGGGTTAAGTTCTCTCTGGGGGGAGCGATCGCTGGGCTCAGTCCCGGCAGCAGGAAGTGACTGGCAGCCGCTGCGGTGACTCTGGCTCCCAGGCTCCTGGCGAGATCCCCGAGCCCCGGCGGCTGGTGCTGGGAGCCCGGAGCCCTGGCTGCAGCCGGGAGAGGGGAATCTCCAGCAGGGCCCTTCCCGCTGCTCCCCAGGAGCCTCTCCCAGGGCAGAGCCCCCAGCCTGGCCAGGGCCCTTCCCGGCCCGGCCCGGCCCCTGCCCCAGGGGCCCCGCTCGGAGGGAAGGTGAGAGAGACCCGCCTCCCGTCACACCCGGGCTGCAGGGGGAGGGTTTGGCCCTGGGCTGCTCCCAGCGGAGCTGGCTGCGATTCCCGCCCTGGGCCTGGGAAAGCTGCCGCCAGTGTGTGCGGGGCGGGGGCAGGATCACGTTACTCCCCATCCTCCCCAGCCCCATCTGCTGCTTTTTGTTTCCCTGCCTCAGGCCACGCTGGTGTGGACGGAGGCTGCAGCTCAGGGAAATCTGAGGGGGACAAATAGGGGGGGCAGAAGGTGGGCTGGGGCCAAACTGAATGTTGGGTGGGGGGCCCAGCTGGGGGCCGGGGAAGGAGAGGGGCCCAGGGGCCTAATCAGGGCGGGGGGCAGCACAGGTGCTGGATCTAGGCTGGTGGGGCCCTGCTGCACCCCCTGGCTTGAAGGGGTTTCCATCCTATCTATGGTTTACAGTTTGGTTCAATGTATCTCAGCACACCCGCTGTTAAGATTGTTTCAGCCCCCCTGCCTGGGACTAGGAGCCGGGGATAAGAACGGGATACAGCCGGCGGGGGGTGAATCTAGGGCTGGGGGAGGCTTGCCTCCCCCACTGTAGGGGCAGGACCCCAGCCCCTGAGCACCCCCAACTTCCCCCCCCCACCTGCTAAGCGTGTGGCCCCAGCCTGAACCCCGGGGGCAGCCTAAGGAGAAGCCTGACCCGCTCCTCACAGGGGCCGTGCACCCCACCTCCGCAGTCAGCTGTGACTCTCAGCCAGCTTGGAAAACAGACGGGTTTATTGGTTGCTGGGAACACAGCATAGAACAGAGCTTGTTAGCACAGAAATCAGGAGCATTTAGCAAAGTTCATCTCGGGGGGAATCCAGAGTCCCGAGCCCTGGACTCTCCCTTCTGAGTCCCAAACCAAGAGATTGACCCGCTTCCAGCCCGCCGTCCTCAGTGATGTCCGGCTGGCCCTCCTCCATGCTTTCCCTTTCCCCCTGGAAAACAGGTCTCGTGGCCTCCCCCTTCTCGCTGTTCTCCAGCACCTTCGCCTGGCTCCTTGCAGAGGACCGGCTCCGGCCATCGCTTGCCAGGATACCGAATTTTGGCCATTCTCTATGCCCAGGGAGCCACTCTTCAGTGACACCTGCCCTCTAGAGGTCTCTGCAATGATCACACACCTGTATCCCACCAGCTTGATACTTGAGTAACACATGGGGAGACTGAGGCACACACTCGGTATTCAGAGAAAACATTCAGAACATTCCCGCTCTGATACCAGCCCCAGGGGCACGTTCTCCAGTGGCTGGAACCCCTCTGACCATACCAGCCCCTGAGCCTGAGCCTCCAGGTGATGGAGATGTTACCTCAAAGGGGAGCCAAGGTAACTCTAGATGTATTATGATATAGGCATTGAGATGTAAAAGCAAGCCCCTTTTACTCAGAAGAGCAGACCCACCCTCTGTCATGTCTACCACTGGTGTATGGATCTCCCTCTCTCTTCCCTATGTGTAGTGCAAATAATAAAAAGTGACAATAGGTAAAGGTGAAAACAACAGGTAAGTGTATGAAGGGAATGAATACCATATAGGGAAGGGGTAAATATGAAAGAACAGTAGCTAAATAACAAGACAAACAGTGAAACAGCAGCTTTTAAAACAGGAACATGAAGCTCCGGTCCAAAATACAACTCACCCTTGGATAGCTCAGTGATTTGAGCATTAACCTGCTAAACCTAGGGTTATGAGTTCAATCCTTGAGGGGGCCATCTAGGGCAAAATCAGTACTTGGTCCTGCTAGTAAAGGCAGGGGTCTAGACGCAATGACCTTTCAAGGTCCCTTCCAGCTCTATGAGATAGGTATATCTCCATATATCTATCAACCCCAACTGAAAAAACCCTATTTATCTCACTGTGTTGTCAGCACATCGGCGTCGGTGGTGAAGTCCAGGACCTGCACTCGTTGGGTAATTGGAACCCACAGAGGAGGAGCACTGGAGAGTCCCTTGATGTCTCAGGGTGGAAGAAGCAGAATGAGAACCCTCTGATGATGTTGTATCCAGGAGCAGGTGAGGTGGAATGTCGTCTTCACTTCAGGAACGATGGTGCCCTTCAGCGATGCACTGGAGCTGTGAAGGCTGAACCACGCATGCACCGTCACTGGGATGGACTGTGCCACTTGTCAGTGAGTTCAGTCCCTTTAGTGATGGGAGAATATGGTACAGTCCCAGCAAAGGCAGGAAACAGTCTGAGGTAAGATTGTCCTTGGAGTTGCCAGTGATGGGAAAAAAGAGTTGGATCCAGTCATGACTGGGCCATGATAACAGTAAACAATAAGATGGAGGTCACAAGATGGCAGTTCAAACTCCATCTTGGATTGCTGCTATATATTTCCAAACTACATATTGGATTTAATATATACATATTTTAACAGACTGTAACACTATAACAAAACACACTCAACAGAGAGATCTGGGGAAAGGGTTGGAGCTGGGGAGGGAAATGACTCTGCACAAAGGGCCCCTTTCAGGGACCTACTGGTATCACAGTGCATTCAGTGCTACGGGGAAGGGCCAGAACTATGTTGTGATAAAGTGACTGAGGGTTTTCCCAGTGGCAGAGCCCAGAGCCTGTCTGTAGGGAGAGAGCTTTGGGCAGGGCTGCCCAGAGGATTCAGGGGGCCTGGGGCAAAGCAATTTCAGAGTCTTGGGGGGGTGGAATCGGGGTGTGAAATGGACTTAAGCCCCTTCTGTAACCTCCCCCATAGCACCTCTCACCCCGACAGGCTGAGGACTCGCATCCACATTTCGCTCCAGATGGTCCCGTTTTCTAGGGGACAGGGAAGGGAAATGGCTGCGATGGAGCCAGCTCAGGTAGGGGATTTGCAGAGAGCTGTGGGGAGGTGGGGAGGATTTGTTGTAGAGGGGGAGGGGCAGGAAACATACAGTGTGAGGCAGGGAGGGGACAACGTGTGATAAACCTACTAGAACATGATCAACCTGGGCCTGATTTTATGAACAGGCCCATTGGCGGCAATGAGAGGGGGCGACATTCCCCCATTTCTGTCCCAGGGAACACCCCACTGGCCAAAGGCTGCCGTGAAACATGAAGGGAAGCTGTTGAGGTTCCTGTCCATGTCCCCGGCTCAGAGCTCTGCTTCCCGTATCAGCCTGTGGCTGGCAGGCGTGTGGGAATTGGGAAGACCCTGCCATGCTCTGTGTGCTGGGGGGGACAAGGAGCTCTCACCTTCTCCCCACCCCCTGAAGCCTCCTGGCTGCTCTGAGCAGGGTGTGGGGGGGATTCTGCTTCTCCGGCCCTCCCAGAGATTTAATGTTTTGTTTATTTTTCCCTGTGACTAGTGGGATTCTGGGTGGGGCTGCAAGTAGTCAGTCATCATGAATAGGTCGGAATATGAACAAGAGGCTGCTAGGCAGCTCTCTAACACTACATTCTACAAGCCATTACCCTCTGATCCCACTGAGGGTTACCAAAAGAAACTACACCATCTGCTCAAGAAACTCCCTGAAAAAGCACACGAACAAATCTGTACAGAGACCCCTAGAACTCCGACCAGGGGTATTCTATCTGCTACCCAAGATCCATAAACCTGGAAATCCTGGACGCCCCATCGTCTCAGGCATTGGCACCCTGACAGCAGGACTGTCTGGCTATGTAGACTCTCTCCTCAGGCCCTACGTTACTAGCACTCCCAGCTGTCTTCGAGACACCACTGACTTCTGACGAAACTACAATCCATTGGTGATCTTCCAGAAAACACCATTCTGGCCACTATGGATGTAGAAGTTCTCTACACCAACACTCCACACAAAGATGAACTACAAGCTGTCAGGAACAGTATCCCCGATAATGTCACAGCAAAGCTGGTGGCTGAACTTTGTGACTTTGTCCTCACCCACAACTATTTCACATTTGGGGACAATGTATACCTTCAAGTCAGCTGCACTGCTATGGGTACCCGCATGGCCCCACAGTATGCCAACATTTTTATGGCTGACTTAGAACAATGCTTCCTCAGTTTTCGTCTGCTTGAGCTACATTGATGACATCTTTATCATCTGGACCCATGGAAAAGATGCCCTTGAGGAATTCCACCATGATTTCAACAATTTCTATCCCACCATCAACCTCAGCCTGGACCAGTCCGCACAAGAGATCCACTTCCTGGACACTACAGTGCTAATAAGCGATGGTCACATAAACACCACCTGATACCGGAAACCTACTGACTGCTATACTTTCCTACATGCCTCCAGCTTTCATCCAGACCACACCACACAATCCATTGTCTACAGCCAAGCTCTAAGATAGAACTGCATTTGCTCCAACCCCTCAGACAAACACTTACAAGATCTCTATCAAGCATTCTTACAACTACAACACCCACCTGCTGAAATGAAGAAACAGACTTAGGGTATGTCTACACTACAGGATTAATTCGAATTTATATAATTCGAATTTAGGAAACCGATTTTATAAATTCGAATGTATTCGGCCACACTAGGCACCATTAATTCGGTGGTTTGCGTCCAAGCTACCATAGTAGCATCGATTTCCAGAGCGTTGCATTGTGGGTAGCTTTTACATAGCTATCCCATAGTTCCCGCAGTCTCCACCCCCCTTGGAATTCTGGGTTGAGACCCCAGTGCATGATGGGGCAAAAAACATTGTCGCAGGTAGTTCTGGGTACAGCCTCCCCCTCCCTCCCTGAAAGCAACGGCAGACAACCATTTCGCGCCTTTTTTCCTGAGTGAACTCTGCAGACTCCATTCTGCATCAAGCATGGATCCCGTTGTGCTCCAGAACGCAGTCTTGAACATTATAAACACCTCGCGCTTTCTCATGGAGTTTATGCTTACACAGGACCAGAAAAAAGAGGCGAGGAGGAGGAGGCAGCGATTGCAGCGCAGCGACCAGCGTGATGAGGACATGGACACGGACACAGAATTCTCTGAGACCGCGGGCCCCGGTGCTTTGGAGATTATGATGTTAATGGGCCAGGTTATAGGCTTGGAACGCCGATTCTGGGCCCGGGAAACAAGCACAGACTGGTGGGACCGCATAGTGTTGCAGGTGTGGGACGATTCCCAGTGGCTGAGAAACTTTCGCATGCGTAAGGGCACTTTCATGGAACTTTGTGACTTGCTTTCCCCTGCCCTGAAGCGCCAGAATACCAAGATGAGAGCAGCCCTCACAGTTGAGAAGCGAGTGGCGATAGCCCTGTGGAAGCTTGCAACGCCAGACAGCTACCGGTCAGTCGGGAATCAATTTGGAGTGGGCAAATCTACTGTGGGGGCTGCTGTGATGCAAGTAGCCAAAGCAATCACGGAGGTGCTGCTACGAAAGGTAGTGACTCTGGGAAATGTGCAGGTCATAGTGGATGGCTTTGCTGCAATGGGATTCCCTAACTGTGGTGGGGCAATAGATGGAACCCATATTCCTATCTTGGCACCGGAGCACCAGGGTACCCAGTACATAAACCGCAAGGGGTACTTCTCAATGGTGCTGCAAGCACTTGTGGATCACAAGGGACGTTTCACCAACATCCATGTGGGCTGGCCGGGAAGGGTTCATGACGCTCGCGTCTTCAGGAACACCAATCTGTTTAAACGGCTGCAGCAAGGGACTTACTTTCCGGACCAGAAAATAACCGTGGGGGATGTTGAAATGCCAATTGTTATTCTTGGGGACCCAGCCTACCCCTTAATGCCATGGCTCATGAAGCCATACACAGGCAGCCTGGACAGGAGTCAGGAGTTGTTCAACTACAGGCTGAGCAAGTGCAGAATGGTGGTAGAATGTGCATTTGGCCGTTTAAAAGGTCGCTGGCGATCCTTATTGACTCGCTCAGACCTCAGCCAAACCAATATCCCCATTGTTATTACTGCTTGCTGTGTGCTTCACAATCTCTGTGAGAGCAAGGGGGAGACCTTTATGGCAGGGTGGGAGGCTGAGGCAAATCGCCTGGCTGCTGATTACTCGCAGCCAGACACCAGGGCGATTAGAAGAGCACACGATGAAGCGCTGCGCATTAGGGAAGCTTTGAAAACCAGTTTCATGACTGGCCAGGCTACAGTGTGAAATTTATGTTTGTTTATCCTTCCTGAAAACCCGCCCCCTTTATTGACTCATTCTCTGTAAGGAACCCACCCTCCCCCTTCCCCCAGCTTGCTTTCAAAGGAAATAAAGTCACCATTGTTTAAAAATAATTTATTCTTTATTAATTGATTATAAAAAGAGGGAGAGAACCTGAGTGGGGTTTGGGAGGAGGATCAGCGGGAAGGAAAAGCCCAGTAAAAAAAGGTTAAGAAAATGGCAGCCTTTTGCTTGGGCTGTCCACTGGGGTGGAATGGGAGGGTGTACGGAGCCTCCCCCCCCGTGTTCTTACACGTCTGGGTGTGGAGGCTATGGAACATGGTGAGGAGGTAGGGGGGTTATACAGGGGCTGTAGTGGCACTCTGTTCTCCAGCAGCCGTTCCTGAAGCTCCACCAGACGCCGGAGCATGTCTGTTTGCTCACGCAGCAGCCCCAGCGTTGCTTCCCGACTCCTCTGATCTTCCTGCCGCCACCTCTCATCTCGAGCGTCTCTCCTCTCCTCACGTTGGTCCCTTCTGTCCTCACGTTGGTCCCTCATGTCCTCACGTTGGTCCCTCCTGTCCTCACGGTCACTGGCTTCTTTCCTATACTTGCAAACCGTCTCCTTCCACTCATTCAGATGAGCTCTTTCATTCCTGGTGGATTGCATGATTTCGGAAAACATCTCTTCTCTCGTCTTTTTTTTACGACGCCTTATCTGGGATAGCCTTCGGGAAGGAGGAGGGAGGCTTGAAACATTTGCACCTGCTGGAGGGAGTGAAAAAAGGAGAGAATTTTTTTAAAAGATACATTTTTCAGAACAATGCTTATACTCTTTCACGGTGTATACTATTCACATTACATAGCATATGTGATTTCTGTGCAAGGTCGCATTTTGCCTCTTAATATTGAGTGCCTGTGGCTTTGCTGCTAGAGATCACAGACGCAGGTCGGGGCAACAGAATTCACCTTGCATGCTGCCATGGTAAGCCACTGTCTTTAGGCTTCTGCGCCCTGCTTTCCCACATACCAAGCAAAGCCCGTTGTGCTGCAGTTTTCCTGTTAGCTTGTTTTCTGCTGCTGAAGGTTAACACCCCCCCCCCCATCCAATTCTCTGGGATGAGTGCTTTCTCCCTCCCCCCACCGCGTGGCTGGTATCAGGGAAGATCCCTGCAGGAACCAAACTAACACCCCCCCCCCACCCGCCATGAATTCTCTGGGATGAGTGCTTTCTCCCTCCCCCCACCGCGTGGCTGGTATCAGGGAAGATCCCTGCAGGAACCAAACTAACACCCCCCCCCCCACCCGCCATGAATTCTCTGGGATGAGTGCTTTCTCCCTCCCCCCACCGCGTGGCTGGTATCAGGGAAGATCCCTGCAGGAACCAAACTAACACCCCCCCCCCACACGCCATGAATTCTCTGGGATGAGTGCTTTCTCCCTCCCCCCACCGCGTGGCTGGTATCAGGGAAGATCCCTGCAGGAACCAAACTAACACCCCCCCCCCCCCCACCCGCCATGAATTCTCTGGGATGAGTGCTTTCTCCCTCCCCCCACCGCGTGGCTGGTATCAGGGAAGATCCCTGCAGGAACCAAACTAACACCACCACCCCCACCCACCCGCCATGAATTCTCTGGGATGAGTGCTTTCTCCCTCCCCTCACTGCCTGGCTGATATCAGGGAAGATCCCTGCTAGCAAAACGCGAAAAGCTCTGGGCCAATCCTCCCCGCCCCCCTTTGCACTTGGCTAAATGCAGGGAAGGATTTCTTTTCAGCCACAGGCAAACAGCCCAGTAGGAACGGCCACCTCAGTCCCCTTAATTAAATTCCCTTATTTCAACCAGGTTACCCTAAGCGATATCACTCTCCTGAGGATTACACAGCAAGATAAAGAACGGATGTTGCTTGAATGCCAGCAAACACCGGGACCATACGCTGCCAGGCTCTGTCAGGCAATGATACCAGATTACTTGCTACTAGCATGGCGTGGTCAAGTGTCCTACCATGGAGGACGGAATAAGGCTGCACTGCCCAGAAACCTTGTGGCAAGGCTTTTGGAGTACCTCCAGGAGAGCTTCATGGAGATGTCCCTGGAGGATTTCCGCTCCATCCCCAGACATGTTAACAGACTTTTCCAGTAGCTGTACTGGCTGCGAATGCATCCCAAGTGCTCAGGGCAAATTAATCATTAAAAATGCTTGCTTTTAAACCATGTTTTATATTTTAAAAGGTAAACTCACCTGAGGTCCCTTCCATGGGGTCATGGTCTTGGGTGCTGGCTTGGGAGGCTTGGGAGGGTACTTCAGTCAGGGTGAGAAACAGTTCCTGGCTGTTGGGGAGAACGGAGAGCTGGGTGCTCTCTGCCAGCTCGTCCTCCTCCTCCTCCTCTTCCCCTTCCACGGAATCATCAGGTGTACCTGATGAGATTATCCCCAGCTCGGAATCCACAGTCAGAGGTGGGGTAGTGGTGGCGGCCCCCCCTAGAAATGCATTTAGCTCAGCGTAGAAGCGGCATGTCCGCGGCTCTGACCCGGAGCGACCGTTTGCCTCCTTTGCTTTTTGATAGGCTTGTCTGAGCTCCTTGACTTTCACGCGGCACTGATCTGTGTCCCTATTGTGGCCTCTCTCCATCATGCCCTTGGAAATTTTTTCATAAGTTTTGGCATTTCGTCTTTTCGAACGCAGTTCAGCTAGCACTGAATCCTCTCCCCATATAGAGATCAAATCCAGTACCTCCTGTACGGTCCATGCTGGTGCTCTTTTTTGATTATCAGCCTGCATGGTTACCTGTGCTGATGAGCTCTCTGTGGTCACCTGTGCTCTCCACGCTGTGCAAACAGGAAATGAAATTCAAATGTTCCCGGGGCTTTTCCTGTCCACCTGGCCAGTGCATGCGAGTTCAGATTGCTGGCCAGAGCGGTCACAATGGTGCACTGTGGGATAGCTCCTGGAGGCCAATAACATCGAATTGCGGCCACACTAACGCTAATTCGAATTGACAAATTCGATTTTGGCGCTACTCCGCTCATTGGGGTGGAGTATAGAAATCGAATTAAAGGGCCCTTTAATTCGAATTAAATGGCTTCGTTGTGTGGACGGGTCAAGCGTTAATTCGAATTAAGGCAGCTAAATCCGAATTAAAGTCGTAGTGTAGACCAGGCCTAACAGAGACAGAAGGGTACCCAGAAGTCACCTACTACAGGACAGGCCCAACAAAGAAAGTAACAGAATGCCACTAACCGTCACCTTCAGCCTCCAACTAAAACCTCTCCAGCGCATCATCAAGGATCTACAACCTATCCTGAAGAATGATCCCTCACTCTCACAGATCTTGGGAGACAGGCCAGTCCTCACTTACAAACAGCCCCCAAACCTGAAGCAAATACTCACCAGAAACCAGACAACAAAAACACTAACCGAGGAACCTATCCTTGCAACAAAGCCGATTGCCAACTCTGTCCACATATCTATTCAAGGGACACCATCATAGGACCTAATCACATCAGCCACACTATCAGAGACTCATTCAACTGCACATCTACCAATGTGATATATGCCATCATGTGCCAGCAATGGCCCTCTGCCATGTACATTGGCCAAACCGGACAGTCTCTATGCAAAAGAATTAATGGACACAAATCTGACATCAGGAATCATAATACTCAAAAACCAGTGGGAGAACACTTTAACCTGTCTGGCCATTCAATGACAGACCTGCGGGTGGCTATCTTACAACAGAAAAACTTCAAAAACAGACTCCAAGGAGAGACTGCTGAGCTGGAATTGATATGCAAACTAGATACAATCAACTCAGGATTGAATAAGGACTGGGAATGGCTGAGCCATTACAAACAGTGAATCTATCTCCCCTTGTAAGTATTCTCACACTTCTTATCAAACTGTCTGTACTGAGCTATCTTGATTATCACTTCAAAAGTTTTTTTTCTCTTACTTAATTGGCCTCTCAGAGTTGGTAAGACAACTCCCACCTGTTCATGCTCTCTGTATGTGTGTATATATATCTCCTCAATATATGTTCCACTCTATATGCATCCGAAGAAGTGGGCTGTAGTCCACGAAAGCTTATGCTCTAATAAATTTGTTAGTCTCTAAGGTGCCACAAGTACTCCTGTTCTTTTTGTGGATACAGACTAACATGGCTGCTACTCTGAAATCTATTGTGTCTATGTTAAGTAGATTAGAGGAACATTGAAGGCCTGGGTCTCAATGTAAATTGTCTTGGTTATTGATTGTAAAACTTAGCAAGGTTTAATTTGCAATGCCCTTTTGCTCAATATAAAATACTACTGTTTGTATTCTCAATCTGTTTGTGTGAATGAGGAATGTATGCATCAGAAAAAGATACGGTGTGAAGGCCATTGTTATAGTCAGAGTCAAGGAAGAAGGAATGAAGAAACTTAAAGGACATCAAAGAATCATAAACACACATCCATAATGAAGGGCAGATTGACGACCCTGAGGTAAAGGCTGGCACCCCTAAAGACAATTGATTAAATCGGAACAAAGGACAGGATGATCTTCTCGGAGGTGTATTGGAATGTTTACACCAATTAAGAAGTAACCGGTCACAAAGTGACACAGCAAAATCCATAGGCTTCAACAGAGAAGAAAACCTATAAGAACAGGGTGCTTTGCCATAGGACTTTGGGTTCGTCTTGCCACACTCCAGGAGCATCGGATCGCGACCGAAAGAACCCCGCTCCCCTCTGTGACCAATCTGGCTGGCCACTAGATTGATCCAGACTCTGGACTGGTAACTATAAACATCACTGCAGAACTGTGTGTGTGTGTGTGTGTGTGTGTCTAAAGCATATGCTAACTGTGGTATTCTCAATAAACGCTGTGTGTATTTACCTTCCTCTATAAAGATCCCGAGTGCTTTGTATGAGCATAACAGCTGGTTAGGGAAAGCCACTGGCAGGCCGCAGATGCTTTGTTTACCTGAGCGTCCACAGGCCCCACTGTTCACAGCACCCAGTGGCCACAGTTCGCTGTTCCCCTTCCCCTGACCAGCCATGACCCAGACTTTGAAAACCCCTGCTTTAGACAGCATGACGGGAGAACGGAACCTGGGTCTCCCACATGCCGGCTGAGTGCTCTAACCACGGGGGTAAACGTTATAAGCTGGTTGACATCACCAAAACCACATTCTCCTTCCCCCCACCCCTCACATTTTGTGTGGAGCGAGGCAGGTGCCTACCTCATTCCAGCAAGAAACGCCTTAGGAGCCTGAGTCACCTGATGTCAGGTGCTGGGTTCCCATCTGTGGGTTGCTAAGTAGAGACAGATGCCCCTCTGTGGCCCTGATTTAGGAACCTGTCTGTGAGAGGGGGCAGGACTTAGGACACCCCTCCCTTGTTGGCATCTCCCATTGACTAGCTTAGATGGCTCCCCCCTCCCCACTGAGCTGGCTTTTGTGAATCACACTCTAAGGCCTGGTCTACCATCTACTGCCAAAAGGCAAGGGGCTGCTGCTGTGTAGCAATGCAGCCCCACGTCTGCCAGGCCCACGTCTCCCAGCACCCAGATCGTCCTCGGCCTCTTCTGGGTGCTTAGCAGAAAATACTGGGCACTTGGCAGAAAATGGCATACTACGATTGATAGCCATCATCATCAAGACAGTTCGCTAGGACTGAGCATGTCTGCCCAGGTGCCCATGATCAACAGCCACTGCAGTACAATGATGACATATACCAGTCATAACATACCATCTTCTACCAAAAGGCAAGGGGCTGGTGCAATGCAGCCCCACGGCTGCCAGCACCCAGATTGCCGATGAAGGCTACCAATCATGCTGCACCATCTACCGCCAAAAGGCAGTTAGCTGCTGCTGCTGTGTAGCAATGCAGTCCCACGTCTGCCGGCACCCAGATGACATATGGTGATGGTGAGCTGAGCTGAGCGGGCTCCATGCTTGCCGTGGTATGTTGTCTGCACAGGTAACCCAGGTAAAAAGGCGCAAATCTATTGTCGGCCGTTGCTCTGACGGAGGGGGAGGGGCCTGACGACATGTACCCAGAACCCCCCGCGACACTGTTTTGCATCATTCGGGCATTGGGATCTCAACCCAGAATTCCAATGGGCGGCGGAGACTGCGGGAACTGTGGGATAGCTACCCATAGTGCAATGCTCCGGAAGTCGACGCTAGCCTCGGTACTGTGGACGCGGTCCGCCGACTAGAGCACTTAGAGCATTTTATGTGGGGACACACACAATCGGCTGTATACAACCGATTTCTATAAAACCGGTTTCTATAAATTCGACCTAATTTCATAGTGTAGACATACCCTAAGTTGCCTGTGATGCCCACGCACTGTGTAGGGAGTTCAGGCCCCAACTCAGCTTTGCAAAATTGCCGACTGTGATTTTCTAGTTGCCCACAAGTTAGGCCCTGCCATGACGCTCAGCATTGCAACACCCAAGTCTCTTCATGGATTGCACCCTGTGTAACCAGTCACCTCTCCGCAGAGCACAGCTGAGCAATTCCTGATTGGCACGGGTGTGTACAGGACAGAGACAGAGCACAGGCTGGATAGTGACACATCACAGTAAAACCCCAAACTCTCCTCCTAGAGGCGCGATATTTCCTGTGGGTGCTGGGGGGTCACAACCAAGTCAGGAAGCAAATCCCATGATGCTGCCCCCAGCACCTGCAGCTGGGACAGGAAAGTGGAACAGGCAAGAATTGTTGGTAATGTTTTATTTACAGAATTTGGGTTGCCAAATTTCTCACCGAACACCCTTGTCCCAACACAGAGCTGAGAAGGAGCCTTAATAACCACAGCATGGAAAGGAGATTCCCCAGCTACCGAGAATAGTTTTCTTAATGGCACAACAACCGTACAGTTGCTCAGGAACTAATATAGGGAATTGATGAGTTACAGTCGCTCTCTTTCAGTAACATGTAATAAATCCCTCTGTCCCTCTCATATTCCCTTTCCTTCTCCCTTTTCTTTCATCCCACCATTTTCTACTCAGCATTTTTGTAGCCCTCACTTCCCACCCCTGTTTATTTTCCTCTCCCACTCTCCTCTTCTCCCTCCCACAGATCATCCCCCATGGCTGCTCCATTCTTTTCTCTGCTTTTACCCTTTCCCCTCTTGCTGCCCCTTCCCCTCTTGCTGAATGGCTGGTTCCCCTGCCAGGGATATTTTCCTTTCACTTTTCTCAATTCTATTTTCCACCATTTCTCCTGGACTCTCCCTTGATTCTTGTTTCATTTTCATTCACATTTTTCTTCTTGCTTCTTCTCATTCCCTCTGGTTAAACCCGCCCTGTCCCTGCCTCTCCCAGTGCTGCCAACCTCAGGAGTTAAAAAAAAAAAAAACCATGAGATTATTAACCTTAAAAAAAAATCATCATTGTGTCACAGTTTTTTTTGTCCAACTGCACCCATCTCACCTTCCCCCCGCCCTTTTGTGACAATTACAGGGTTACCAGCTGTCCTGTAGTTACAGGGGAAGGTGACTTGGACCCCTGCGGCAGGAGCTCTGGCTGGGAGACCACAGTGAGATCTAATCCCACAGATCTGTACAAGATGCTCCCTGCTGCTGTGGAGCTTCCAGATTCTCCCCAAACCCTAATTGATTAATTCTGTGTCTCTGCCACCCCCATCTCTGCCTGTCCCCAGCCTGGCTGTTAGTGCTACTCCTTACTGAGCCCCCACATCTGCCCCTCAGGGCCCCTCTGCCCCTCCTGCAACCCCAGGGGTTCATGCCCCCTCCTGCTTCCATCCCTGGTGCTGTAGGGAAGGGGAGGGGCTTCCACAGGTTATAGAGAGGAGGAGCCAGGGACTGGATAGACAGGAGTCCTCCAAGGTTATAGAGACTAGGGCGTGTGAGGCTAGAAAGTATGATTTCAGGGCCTCCAGTGGGATATTCCAACGCATCTCAGGGACACAGTCGGAGCCGGGTGTCTCTGTCCCACACTCGGAGCCAGGGCCGGATTCTCTCCCCAGGGATGGAGCCTAGCGGGAAAGTGAAGATCGGGGCCTCGTCACCAGCATTGATAAATGTCACCTGTCCCCGGTCACAGTCCAGACAAACCCGGATCCTGCTGGGGACCCGGCTCAGGGGCAGGGGGGTCTCAGGGGAGGTGAGAGCCTGCAACTGACCACGCCACTGCTCCACCGCCCAGATCCCCCCATCGGGGCTAAGGCTAATCACTCCCTTCCTCCCCACAGACTCTCTGGCCACCCCCACAGCCCAGCCTCCCCCACCCCCCACCTCCACCTCCCAGCAATGTCTCCCCGAGCTGAATCCCTCACAGCCCAGCACACAGGCCCAACAGTCAAATCTCTCAGGATTTTTGGGCAGATTCTGCCGTGTGTCTCCGCATCTCACACATTTCCGATCCTCAGACAGGACGAGGTCGGGATAAGCCGTGTCTGGATCCAGAGTCACATTCACTGGAGAGAGAGAATCAGAATATTAGGAGCAGAGCTCAGCCCTGGGGGAAGCTGGGACAATTTCTCGCACTCCCCAGAAACCCGGTCCTGGCTGGGACAGGCCTGGATCCCAGGGAGCTGCCTCTGTCCTGGGCACCTGAGACTGAGCAGAGATGTCACTGCAGTTCCTCACTCTGTGTAATGGGAGTCACTTCATTAGTTTTTCATTTGGTTGCTGAGGAATCAGCTCCCTGTTCCCTCTGCTGGGGCTGCTCCATTCCCAGCATCAGAGACACAGCCAGGAAGGTTTTGGTGAGGAGGAAGCAGAGGAGGCAGGTACCAGCTTTGAACCCCAGAGGGAAGCTCCCTCCTCTAATACAGCCTCCACTCCCCAGCCAGAGTAGGAAGAGCCAATTAAGACCAGAGAATAGGGAATGGCATTGGGTGGGGCAGCCTCCACTCCTAGGCCAGGGAACAGAGAGGAAGGTGCAGCATTGGGGAAGAGCTGCTTAAGAGCAGAGTAGGAGGAGGCATTGGGTGGGGTAGCCCCATCCGCAGTCTAGAGAGAAGAGAGGAGCTGACAGTCTCACAGGGAGACCGTCTCCCCAATCCAGGAAGCAGTGAGCAGCTCCAGTGGGAGAGCCCAGCCCTGCCCAGAGGAAAGGCCGGATGTTGGAGAAGAGTGCTGGGGAGACCCCCTGCACCAGGGTAAAGCAGAGGGATGTGTCAGCCCTCAGGACACAGAGCTCTGTTCACAGGCTGCTCAGGGAGAGTTTTTCTGTTCAGCGGCGTGGGCATGAACTCAGCACTAAGGTTGGTGTCAGGAGTGTTTGTGTGACTTCAGCGTGGGAGCTCCTCACTGATCAGTGTGTTGTTTTTAGGGCTGTGTGTGTCGTGGTTGGTGTCGGTTTGGTTGGTAACTTTAGCTACAATCTCTTGAAGACATTTTCTGATAATTTAAAGACAATCTCCAGGTGCAAACTAACCCTGTCTGAATGCTCCTAGGGATCCTCCTCTTTTTGTCTCTAGTGCAGACGGCAGAGTGTCTGGAGGGGGGAAGGAGAAAGGAGACGAGATTTCAGGCTTTCATATTTATAACAGCGTCCCCACTCTCAACTCCGAGAACTGTATTTTAATTATGACAGAGAAACACACCGAGAAACACTCAAATATTTAATATAAAAAGGTCTGAAACCGTCTCTTTCCTCTCTCATTCAGGCATCTCCCAGCAACGGAACCAACATCCCTGCAGCCTCACAACCATCCCAGGACAGACAATCTGTAAGTGAGATTAACTTTTCCCCTCCTCATCCCCTCCCACCCTTCAAACTTCAGTTGGTTTGTCTCATTCACTTACTGCCTTTTGTTGTAACCTAGACCCAGAGCCTTCAAAGACTTTGGCATAAAAGTAACTTTATCCACTTCAGTCCCTCTGACTCTAACGGGATATTGAGAGTTTGCTAAATCCT
The DNA here is from genome assembly GCF_028017835.1 of Emys orbicularis. Taxonomy (NCBI): domain Eukaryota; kingdom Metazoa; phylum Chordata; order Testudines; family Emydidae; genus Emys; species Emys orbicularis. Next base: position 8,915,104 of record NC_088695.1, on the reverse strand, counting down.
GGTTCTAATTGTGAGCTGTTGGGTCTGTTTACTCAGCATCTCTACAGAGTGCGGCACGACAGGGCCTTGTCCTCCATAGGCAGACATAGAAATAATAGTAAAATCATTTTATAATTGTGGAAATTGCAGTGGGGGAAGGTTGATTCAATGGGACAAATTCACCCCTGTACCAGCAGGTGAGGGGTGACTCTGCTGTTCAGGGTCTGCAGGGGCTGGTGCAGACCTTGGCACAGGCTGAGGAAGTTCTGAAGCCAGCCAGAGTTACATCCCTATGACAATGGCCACCATGTGTCTTGCCCAGTGTGCAGAGTGTCAGAGGCCCAGCTTTACACTGCCCACGTCCCTTTATCCCTCGTCCACCCCCCCTCCCTCTTCCACCCACCCTCACCCCCACCCCATTCCCAGCCCTCTCAGGAACACGCCTTGTGCCTGCAGCTGCTGTGGAGGAGGCACCAGAGGCTCCTGTGCTGAAGGGATCCCTGACCATGGGGGTGGGGCTTTCCCCTTCCCTACAGCCCATTTGGCCCAGATTAGCTGCATAAAGGACCTGAGCCCAGTGATGGGCTGGGTGCACCTTTGAGAAATGTGCCCCATGGCTGGTGATGAGGCAGTACATGGGGAGGGCTCTGAGTTATAGAGAATTCTTTGCCGCATGTCTCACTGTTGGGTCTTGCCAAAATGCTCGGTATTCAACTGACCACCATATTTGGGGTCAGGAAGGAATTTCCCCCCAAGTCAGATTGGCAAAGAGTCTGGGGGGTTTTCTGCCTTCCTCTGCAGCGTGGGGCATTGGTCACTTGCAGCTTTAAACTAGTGTCAGTGGTGGATTCTCTGTAACTTGAAGTCTTTAAATCATGATTTGAGGACTCCACTAACTCAGCCAGAGGTTAGGGGTCAATTGCAGGAGTGGGTGGGTGAGGTTCTGTGGCCTGCAATGTGCAGGAGGTCAGACTGGATGATCATGATGGTCCCTTTTGGCCTTAAAGTCTATGAGTCTGAGTCATTTATTTCTTTAACAGTAATTGTCATGGCAAGGCATGTTTTTTGGTAGAAATAAAGGTTTGAATTAATCAACCTGAGTGACTTGGACCCCAAGTGCGTGACATTCTCACCCAACAATTAAATAGAAGCATCATCTAATTGTGAACCAATTGGCCAGAGCCACTCTCCTCCCTCAGTCTCAGAGGCTCATCCCAATTTCCGTTCCTAGATCCCTTCTAGGTACCTTTGAATTTCCCCAGAGTCTCCAATAGCGCAATCGTTTTCCAGGAGAAACCACTGACTCGCTCTTCCAGTTCAGGAGAAATCTCCTCTGGCTGCTGGAACTTCCCCTTCTCACACCTGGAGAGAAACAATTTCACATGATTATATTTCATTGTGTGACTCATTATAAGTTCTGGTTAGAGAGTCACTGCTCTAATGGGCCTGGAGTTCGAATTCCTCAACTTCTCCCAGCCTCAGAGCAGGTGCAGCACAGCCCATGGCCGTGCAACCTTCCCTTCAAAGGAATCATTAATATTCTTCAACTCTGGACTGGAGAGACCAGCTCTGGGATAAAAGGAAAACTGAGTCTCCATGGCCAATTTACTCCTTAGCCTCCATGCTCTGAGGGACAGGAAGTTCCTGGGTGAAGTGCTGTAGAAATCTGCCCTCTAGGAACTAGACTGAGACACCAACTGTCCCCTCCCCTGCTCATTCCACACAGGCCTCCAAACAGTCCTCAGGAGGGAAAGACTCTTGATTGCTGCTGCCCTGGGCTGAATAGTGACCAGTGCCCCAGCAGTGACAGGCCCATATCCCCGCAATCCCGAGGCAGCCAGTCCCCCAGGGAGGTGAAATCTCTAGGAAATACTTGGTCAGTCTTTCCCACTAAATGGAGAATTCCAGATTCTTCTATACAAGGGTGAGAACCTCAGAATGAAGTTGATCAGAGAGATTTGTATCCAACATGTGACCTTCCCCACACATTTTGCTGTAGAGCCCTGGGGAGATGCAGTGCTAACATCACCACCAAGCCCTTTCCCAGCGTTGTGAAGTGTGAGGAGGAGTAAGAGAGAGACACGTACCTGCTCAAGGTGCTTCTAATATCCTAGAAGAGAGAGAGACAAAAGAATTTCAGTCCCCTCTGACACACAAATGGGATTTCACGGAAGAGATTTTGCAAATATGGGGAAGCAAGGCCCTGCCCTGGCCCCAGGGCCATGGATTCCCTGAGCTAATGGGGCTTTTCCATCTCTCATATCTCTGTGTCTGTGACTCTGCAAAGAATAATAGTCAGTCACATGTCAGCAATGCACACGCTGAGTTACATAGAGATCGCCGACTGCTGGACTCCAGTGCTTATGATTCAGGAGCCCTCCCTTCCCTGTGTGTTTCTAGCATGTTTCTAAAGACAGGTGCTGGTTTCCAATTGTCCCTGGGGGTGCTCAACCCTATGCCGCACCCCCACTCCAAACCTTCTCCCAATGCCATACCCCAGCCCAACTATTCCCGCTCCCACTCCACCCTCACCCTGTCTCCTCCCCGCCTCCTCTTGTGAGCACATTCCCTCCCCGCTCCTCCCGCTCCCTCCCAGCCTCTCCTGCACACAGTGGAACAACTTATTGCAGCAGGCAGGTGGTGCTGGAGGGAGGGGGAGGAGATGATCGGCAGGGCAGCCAGCAAGTGGCACTGAGGGAGGAGCTGGCTGCCCTGGAGCACCCACCTGCGTTTCTCACTCAGTCTCACCTGCAGGAATTCACTTGCTGGTTTCTGACACTTCCCCTCCATCTCACTGATCAGCTCACTGAGACGGGAAACCTGCTCGGAGAGTTGACTGACATTTTCATTCTGGATCCTCACAATCTCCTCGTCCAGCTTCTCCAGCTGTGCCAGCAGGAGTCGCTCTTGTTCCTCCAGGAACTGCTGCAGCTGCTGAAATTCAGACACAATCTTCTGCCTCTCGGTTTGTGTTTGTTTCTGTATGAAAATAGGGCAAGGGCTGGTCAGGGACATATGGATGGAGCCCGGGGTCCTTTCATGGAGAGCTGAGTGGGGAGGAGGCTGAATTTCTTAGAAAATCCTAAGATTTCTGACATTTGACTTTACCCTGTGCGTAGTAGGCAGGGGATTCTCTTGCACCTTCCCCTTTGACCCCTGTATCCCTCTGAAAGGGATGTTTCCATGCCTGTCATGGTCAGCATATTCTGTTATTTATGGTCTCTGGAAATTCAGACCCAGAGAGGCAGGGGGCAGGACACAGCACTACACTGACAGAGATACCAGAGGAGTTAAAAGAAGGAAACATTTAAAAAATACACAAAATGACCAGACAGTGGAGAGCACTTCACGGGGACATTCAGTTCACTTGGGGGGATTTCTGTAAAAGCCACAAGGACTAGGCATTAACTCATCAGCTGAAATGGAAGCTTAGGGCTTGTCTACATATGAACCTAACCCAGCAATCCATGATCATGGAGAAACACACACAAGCCCATGTTCACCAAGGCCACACAGGAGTCTGCCTCCAAATAGACCTCCCACTGCCAGTCCCTGCCAGTTAATAACAACAGGCACCTACCAGATACTCCTGGCTATTCCTCTCGCCAGTCGCTTTCAATCCCAGCAGCTTTTCTCTCTCTTCCCTCAAAGTCTTCAAATGGGCCTGATTCTTTCCTGAAGAAACAGAAATAATTGGGAGGTTTCATCTGGATAGTTGAGAGGTGCTTGGAAGTGGGTGTTTTTCCACCCGAAACCCACGATGACTGTGTTTCTAATCACTTTGTGACATCAGGGCCACCAAGGAGATAAAATCTTACTAATGGAGACTGGAAGTGTGTCACATTCAGACTTTTTACCAATTCTGGTTTAGTCTTTTTAGTAATTAGATAGAGATCTCAATTATAAGCAAGCTTTACTGGTATTTGTGAACTGATTAGTGGTACAACACATAACAGGGCACTGGAGTCACATGGGGGTGAATCAATAAACCAGTTTTGTAGAAGGTTTAACAAACAAAGTTATACAAATCCCAGAAGCCACCAGGGTTTCAATAGGGGCTGGGATTTCAGCCCTGAAGCCCCAGGGACTGCACTGGTTGGGCAGAGCTGGTCTAAGCACCAGGTCAAACCCCATGAGATGTCCGGAGGCCATTCGTCTGGTTGGAAGCTGCGCAGTCCCAGTTTTGTGGAGCACTATCCCCGTCCAATAGGGACCCGGCACTGGATGTGGCTTTGTCTGGCACAAAAGGGAGAGGAGGAGACTGAGGATGCAGGACAGCCGTGAGGGTGGGGACGGGGCTGGGGTACCACCGTCATGCAGAATGATGCAGGTGGGGACACGCTGAGAAAAGCAGTGGTGGGCCCACGCAGGATGTCTGCTACTGGTGAGGACGGGCCCATGCAGGCAGGCGTGGCCATGTCCTATGTTCTGGGGAATCCTCAGTGACCACACTAATTAGACATTATGCAGATTTGTATAAAGGACGGGTTGGGGTTTCCCCAGTGCTGTCTTAAACCCTTTCCATGGCAATGCCCCCTGGGCAGATGCCCAATGATTCCATTCCCTGGTAAAGATCCTGGAAGCAGTGCATTCTGGGAGATTTCAAAAGGCTGCCTGGTTGGACTAATGAAACCACTTTGGCTGGTCCTTGCCCACGTACACAACAGAACAGGTCAGACTGGCACCAGTCAGCTCTAGTCTGTGGTTAGTTTTGCTACAACCCAGTCTAATCCCAGTGGTATTTGGCATGGACCTGAGCTGTCTGGAGCCTTTTTGTGTGCGGACTCTAGGTGCTCGGGGTCCCACGCAGTGGTTAGCCCAGTGATCTTCTCTAGTGCAGGCCGGCAGCATCTGAGTTTAACCCCTGATGGAGCAACACAGAAGTTCAGAATCCCAGTGAGAAACCTCATCTCCCTGGTGGGCCTGGCACCTTTATCAAGGTGTCTCTCCCTCCTAACGGATACACTTCATCACTGGGTGGGGTGATGCGAAGATGGCAGCATGGCAAAGTGATTTGGGTTTTGGTCTGGGGAGAACTGGGTTCTATACTAAGCTCTGTCACTGACATGCTGGGTGACTGTGGGCAACTCGCTGCCTTGCTTTGTGCCTCAGTTTCCCTTCCCACCTTCTGTCTAGCTAGACCAGTGGTCACCTACCAGTCGATCCTGGAGACTTTCCCTGTCAATCGCAATCTCCGGTGGCACAGCGGGGTTGCCTGCGTGCCCCAGCCACACAGCTCTACTTGCACTGCCTGCAGTCACCGCTCCCACAGCTCCCATTGGCCGGGAATGGGGAACTGTGGCCAGTGAGAGCTGCGGGAGCGGTGCCTGCAGAGAGGGGCAGCACACAGAGCCACATGCCTCCCCCGGGGCCACAGGGGCGTGTTGGCCCCTTCCGGAAGTGGCGAACGGCTGGGGCAGGCAGGGAGCCTGCATTAGCCCCGCTGCACCACTGACTGGGGGCCTCCCGAGGTAAGTCAGTGCCACCCAGCTGGAGCCAGCACCCCATATCCCCTCCTTCACGCAACACCCCATACCACCTCCTGCACCCCGTGCCCCCTCCTGCACCCTAACCCCCTGCCCTCCTCCCACGGCCAGCACCCCATTCCCATTCCTGCACCCCAACAGTCTGCCCCAGCCCGGAGCCCCCTCCTGCACCCAAACTCCCTCCCAGAGTTTGCACCCATCACCCCCTCCTGCACCCCAACATCCTGAGCAAGGCTCCGTGCAGAGCCCCCTCCCACATGCAAACCCCTTGGCCTTAGCCAAGAGCCTGCACCCCCACCTGAACCCCAACCTCCTGCCCCAGATCGGTGAAAGTGAGTAAGGGTGGGGGAGAGCAAGAAATGGAGAGAGGGGGTATGGAGTGAGTAGGGCTTCGGGGGTGGGAAATGGGAGGGACCTTGGGGAAGGGGTGGGGTAGATCCTACTTTCAAGACCTGATATATTGCCTCTGTTATCACACTGCCAGATCATTAATTTTGTTATATCATCTCCTGTACAGTGAAGACTTTACAGAGCTGAATGATGAGTCACACCCATGAGAGGGAACTTTCAGTGAAATTAGCCTCTCATTAAAACCCAAAAGTTAAACCATTAAAACTGACAGCAATTCCCTACCTTGTACTCCTGGGCAGCCTCCTGTATGAGAACCACCGTGTGAGCGCGGTGAGCCCGGGATTTGTCGCACACCACACAGATGGGGGTTTGATCCTCTTCACAGAACAGTTTCAGAGCCTCCTGGTGTTCCCCACACACCCCATCCCCTCCTGCTCCCTTTGCTGCTTGTAAATTCAGCCGCTTGGCGATTTCTATGATATTTGCCAGCTGCCTGTTGGGCCTGAGATTTCTCTGTTGCACAGTTTCTCTGCACTGAGGGCAGGAGGGGGCTGTATCGGATCCCTCCCAGCACTGGCTCATGCAGGCTCGGCAGAAATTGTGCCCACAACTCCAGAGTGACAGGTTCTGTGAAATACTCCAGACAGACGGGACATGTCGCTTCCTCCTGGAGACTTTCCACGGGGTTCTCTGCAGCCATGGCTCCTCTGGGCAGTGGATCAGGGTCAGTTTCAATTTCCTGAATTCACACTATGCCCTGCCTGCAGCAGCCAGGGAGTGTTTCCTTGCCTGAAAATGACTCATGCTGTTTCCTGAGCAGGAACGACACAGCCAATTTCACCCCTGGAGGCTTTAGTGAAAAAATGTACAATCACACCTGAAACAGGTAACTTTCAGTGAAATTAGCCTGTAATTAAAACCCCAAAGGGCTCCTGGCCTCCAGTCAGCCCCTGTGCTGGTGTGGAGGGTCACTGAGGCATCCTCCTGTGAGGATGAGCCTGGAGGAGCAGGAGCTGTGTGTCAGGAGTGATAGTCAGATTGGGCAGAATTTTTTTATAATATATAATTCTCACAGATAATGTTTATTTTAAGCATTTTTTATATTTATTGATTTAAACTTTCAGAGTTGCACAACAATCTGGGTTTTAAGCATTTCATTCCAATTTAAATTGTCACGGTTGTGGGAAATTATGGGGGGATCAGACAATATTTTGGTCAGACCAGAACTATTTAATGACACTAGACACTGAGATTCAAAAAGTTGAAGCTTTATAACGGTTAAAATTGTCTGTGAGCAGGTAAATCTCCTCCCTCCCCCAGCAGCTCCCTCAGGGCTATAACCCAGTGCCTCCCCCACCCCCATAGGGACCGAGGCTGACAGTCCATCTGATGGCGGCTCAGGGGCCTGTGGAATGTGCTGGGATCTCAGCCTGGGCCCTAGGGGGGCAGGTGACCCTGTAACACAACCACAGCCAGCAAGCCCTGCACCCATTTTCTCCCTGTTTGTCAGTCCCAGCAGAGAGACCAGGGACTGCAGGGAGACCAAGCTCCTGTCCCCCAGGTGAGGGCTGGGGCCCAATGGCCAAGGGCAGCGGGGTGCGGGGAGCTCGCACTAGGGGCTACAGGGCACATGGTGTGGGATAAACAGAGACCTCTCAGGCCACTTGCCCATTGCGGCTGCAGGAGGGGTTGTGGGGACAGACTGAGGAGGCCTGGGGCAGTCTGGGAAGCTGCCTTCGGGGACAAGGAGAGGGAATTCAGCTGTGGTGGAGGAGCCGTGCTGTGCAGAGATGCTGCTGCGGATGCAGCTAGTTACCCGAGTCCAGTGTTGCAGCAGTTTAACATCATGGTTAATAGAGACTTTGCGGCTCAGCAGAGTATAAGAGGTGCAGCTTCACCCTGGCCACACCCCTCTATCCCTTTCCGCCCCTCTCTCCTCTAGCCTGTCCATGCCCCAACCCCACTCCCTTCCGCCCCTCCCAGGAGCACTCCCTGTGTCTGCAACTGCTGGAGAGGAGGCACAGACAGCCATGCTAGCCGGCACAGGAGCCAGAGCACAATGATGGGCTGGGTCCAAATGTCAAGAATCTCTTTTGATTTAGGGTTCAAATTTGGATCCTGACCTAAGTGCTTAGGGGCTGGTTCTCCAAGGGCTGGGCACCCACAGCACCCACTGACTCCGGCTTCAGCTGCGAATGCAGGTGGAACATGTGTCCTGAAGTCCTGTATTTCGAGGAGATAAACCGAGACACCCACAATTAGGCCACTGTTGTAAATTTAGGCCTTACCGACTTGCCCATTAACAGCAGGACGTGGGCTAAGTCTCATTGTAAGTCACTGTTTATACTTGGTCACTGCTCAGTCCCATGATTCTAAACAGCAGAGGTGCTGACCCCATGGGTGCTCCGGAGCTCCAACCCCTGTGGAAAAAATATAGGGGGAGCTCAGCACCCACCAGCCACAGCTGTTCTGCGGGGCTGCCAATGAGCTGTTTGATGGCTAGGGGAGGTGCCTGGGGGAGGGCGGAGAACAGCGAGCTGCAGATTGGCTATGGTTTCGGGGAGGGGTTGGAGCAGGGGCGGGAAGTGGCAGACAGAGGGCAAGGCCTTAGGGGAGGAGTCGGAGTGGGGTTGGGAAGAGGCGGAGCGAGGGCAGGGCCTCAGGGGTGTGACATAGTGCGGGCAGGGCCTGAGGGCAGAGCGGGGGTGGAACCCTCTGGGGAAAAATAAAAGTCAGTGCCTATGGTAAGCAGAGACCTAGCAGTGAAAGACCCATATTATATCCCCAGTGTCTACAGGCAGCCAGTCCCCCAGGGATGTAACAAGTTCATAATCTTTCCCCCGGGATGGGTAAATCCTCTGGTTTGTTCACAGGGCGAGAACCTCAAGGTAAACTTGAACAAAGTGAAAGTAGCAGAAATGTGGCTCCTGTCCACACTGTGCTGAGGGGAGACGTGACTTTCACCTGGTGTCCAACCCCTGCCCAGTCTCAAGAAGTGTGAGGGGGAGTGAGGAGCCACATATCTGGTCGAGGTGCCTCTGATGTCCTAGAAGGGAAAAAGAGAGAAAAGAGCGCTCGATCTAATACATCAAACAGTGGGGTGGGGCTGTCGGAGTCTGGGATGCAAGGCGATTGCTCTGTGCATGGTAAGTTTAGATCCTATCCTATCCAACCCTGCCCTACTCCCTGCCCATTGATTGCCCCCCAGATCTCCCACCTCCTATCCACTCCCCCTGCACCCTGACTTCCCCCCGGGGCCCCTACCCCATCCAACCCCCCTGCTCCCCTACTCACTGACCACCCTCTGGTACCCCCACTCCCTTCAAGCCCCCCCTCTACTCCCTGAATGCCCCCCAGAACTCCCAACCCCATCCAACCCCCTGCTCCTTGACCACACCCTGGAAGGGACCCCTGCCGTCATCCAACTATCCAGATTTCATTTCTGGTTTTCATGTTGCAATTTTAGTTTTTCCAATTCCTGTTCCAAATTTTCATTTTCATATTCACAGGCATTGTGCTTTTCTGTGAGCTTATTTACAGCCTGAGACATAGCACAGATGACTCGTGCTGGTGTTTGGACTTTCTTGGGAGAATAGCCCTGTTGATTCCCCAACAACAAGTTGTCCAAACCTTTCTTATGCAGTGTAGAGACTGCAGCAGTCACACATGGAACAGACCCCAAGGTTTTAAACACCTGTCTTAACAAGCACTCATTAACCATAGCCGGAGGCTTCGGTGCGTCCCCCTTGTCCTTCAGAGTAAACCCGCCTTGCTCGCACTTGCAGAACATCAAAGACTTGAAGATAGCACCAATTCAACTCCACGTGCCTGTGTATTTCCCTCTCTCCCAATAATCTGTAACCAATTTGATCCCAATCTGATCCAATCCTCATTCCCTGGCCACTGAGTCTAATATCTTAAGACAATATTTTAGCTTATCCAACCAGTTCAGAAACAGTTAACTTACTCACTGACATGGTAACCATCCTCTGCTACCAAATGTTGAGATGGCTCTTTAACAGCTCACAGCTGGGCAGAATGCTTCTCGGTACCAATCAACAAGTCAGATTCAGTACACTCCATGCACAACAGTGTATTTGAGAAAACCTTATACTGCTTCTGGAATTCTATCTAATTCACGTCTCCCTAGTGAGCCTCAATTCCCCAAGCATAAACTCTCAATATTTATGCTGGCCCCACAGTATTCTGATTGGCTAGCGAAGCACGTATAGCTATCGATCTAGATGAGGATTTCTCTCTTTCATTGTCTTCTATTCACAGTCACTTGGTCTATAAAGGATTCCCCCGAGGCAGTGGTTTTCAAAGGACTCATATGCCCTGTGGACATTTTATTACTAATTTTCTCCTAATTAATACTTTGGAAGGGACTGCTGAAGGGGCACCCACCAGACATCACCCCACGTTTACACTCTCATCAATCATTCACTCAAGCTGTCAGCGCGATGCCTTCCAAAGGAGTCATTTTGCCCCAGGTCAGCTTGTGCCAAGATCACTGATCTTGTGATTATACGTTTTCTTTACCTAGTGAGCCGGCATATTGACTGACAAAGGTCAGTAACAGAACAGACACGCAGAATAAAAAATTTCCACAGTAACCATGTGATGCTCAGAAGGCCCTGCTCCCAGAATCCTCTAGCAAATTCAGACCTGTCAAGCTGTACCACATTCATGTTCACCACATTCATTAATAAGAAGCGCAGTAATTCATAATAATTCAGCACCGCCCCAACACCCTGGACAGTGAATCTCCTTGTTTCCCCCCGCCCCCATCTCAGCGCGAGGGAGCTGTGCTTCTGCTTCAATGGTTGTCAGTTCCCTGTCACCCCCGGCCTTTTACCTCCCCACATGAACTCATCAGGGCTCTGCCAGTCCTTACTTTGCCTTACAGATTAACACTAGGCGCAACCTCGTCTCCAGCCCTTCTGACGTGTCCTTCTGTAGTGTCCAGCCCCTCTCCACTGGACACTCAGAAATTCCCAGGTAAGCCGTCGGGACAACACCAGCTTGTTTGATTCAACTGAGGATCAGCGCCAATAGAACATCACAGCACTGAGATATATATTTTAGTGAAAACAAACAAGAGTTTATTAGTTCAGATTGAAGAGATAGTGAGCGAAGCAATAAGACCAACAGTTACACACCAAACACCAGGTGTAACAGGATTCAGATAGGCTGAGATTAACTTTTACAGGTAAAATCCATGGTTAAAGCATTCTCCCAGGGTCACCAGCCATCATTGATGAAATGACTCACTTCCAAAATCCGACAAAAAAGTACAAAAGTGTCACAGCCACTAGTACTGAAAAATTGCTGCCTTTCTCTTTCTTACCATATAATTTTAACAAAGAAATTAATTGGAACTAGGGAGTTCAAATGATTAAAACAATTAATCCTGATTAATCACATGATTATTTGAACTGCTAAACAATAATAGAATACCATTTCTCTAAATATTTTTGGATGTTGTCTCCATTTTGAAATATATTATTTCAATTACAACACAGAATACAAAGTGTACAGTGCTCACTTTATTTTTTATTACAAGTATTTTCACTGTAAAACCCCCCCAAAAGAAATAGTATTTTTCAATTCCCCTATTGCAAGTACTGTAGCCCAATCCCTTTATCATGAAAGTTGAAATTCCAATTGTAGAATTATGTAAAAAATACCTGAATTCAAAAATAAAACAATGTAAAATTTCAGAGCCTGTAAGTCCACTCAGTGCTATTTCTTCTTCTGCCAATCGCTCAGACAAACAAGTTTGTTTCCATTTGCAGGAGATAATGCCGCAAGTGAGAAGAGGCAATCTTATGACACTGTTGCAGCCGGAGTCAAAAGATATTTACATGCCAGATGCGCTAAGGATTCCTCTGTCCCTTCATGCTTCAACCACCACTGCTTAGCCTCCCTTCCCCCGGCCTGCTATACCTGCTGCCCATGCTCAGACCAGAGCTGATCATTCTTCAGCTTTTTAGCCTCTTCTAGGGCCTTTGGGGAAAAAATTTCATGTGCCAGTAGGGTTGCCAACTCTCCCGGATCAGACACCATTTGTGACAATGGCGTCTAGTCCGGGAGAGTTGGAAATCTTATCTATCAGGGAAATCCTCTCTGGCTGGCATTTCCCATTTGCCTGCCTCCTGCCGTAGGAGAGTCAATTGGCATTTATTTATTTTTTGAGCTTCTCCCACAGACATAGCTGCTATCGCCCATTGGGATGGATTAATTAACTCTCCCGCAGGTGCAGTACAGAAAACTGTTCCCTGTAAGGATGTGCTACTTATGGTGGACTGAGCATGCTCAGTAACATCTGCTGAAGCCACTCCCTTACTAAGCATGGGATTGTGCTGACTGCTTTTTACAGGGGTTAAAAAGGGCCAAAGGGGACAAATCGGAGAAGGGGGGACAGCCAGGGTCTGAGCAGGGGGCAAAAATTGACTGGTGGGGGGGGGGCAGGCAGCTGACAAACACCTGCCAGGAATGGTCTAGATAATACTTAGTTCTGCCATGAGTGCAGGGAACAAGAAAAGAGTGCAGGGGACAAACTGTTATCTCTAGTCATTTGCTACACCAGAGAGCAGATTTTTTTACAATAGCCATTTCTTATAAACCAGTTACAGATCAGCAACTGGTACAGGTAGCACATTCCTACAGGGAAGTTTCCTATCTCCCATTGTGTGCAGAGGAGGGGGGAAGCCAACCCATGCTGCACTGGGGGCTGGGACAGCCACACCTGGGATGGGGCGGGGGGGGGGGGAAGAAGTGGAGAGCTGAAAGAGGGCTGAAGAGGGGAAGGGTGTGTGTAGATAAGGTTGTATTGAGGGGGGATGAGGGATGGATCAGGGGTAGATGCAGTGGGCAAGGCGGGGTGCTGCAGGACAGATGGGGCAATGCAGGGGAATCAGGGAAGACTTATGGGGTGGATGGGACCAGGGCTACAAGAGAGGGAAACGCTATGTGAGGGGGTCACTGCAAAGGAAAGAGGGGATGTGGGGAGGGGAGGCTGTGAGAGCAAGAGCAGATTGGCTGGGGAAGGGAGGGAAAGAGGGTAGGGGTTGGGGAGAAGAAGAGGGAAAGATACAATGGCAACTCCCCCACCCCATGGGGCAGAAGAGGGGGAGGGGCTGCCCCACCCAGCAGCCAGAGGGGAATTATTTTACTGGAAATAGGGAAGCTTTGGGGGTTTGCGGAGGATTCTGCCTAAGGGCTCAGAAGCTACAAGGCAGGTGTCCAGACTAGGGATGTAAAAAGTAACTGTTTCAACTATTAAAATTCTACTGGTTACATGTTAAGGAGTTCACAACATGGGGATCTGCCCAGCATCCCAGCTGCCACCATGACTGGTTTAACCCAGCAAAGCACAGGGGGAGAGGCTGGAATTGCTCTGGGCCCAGTGGAACACTTTTTAGAGTAGGGGTGCGGTGCCCCCCCTTATCCCTGTCTGCGCCCCCACCCCCACCCCTTTGAGGTAGGGCTGGGAGCAGGGCTATGGCTCCAGGAGGGAGGAGTCCGGATGCAGAGAGGGGTAAGGGGTGCAAGGCTGGACGTGGAAGTTGATTAAGTCATCCCCGTTGTACTGGCGTTTCCCCCACCCCCCGAGGATGTCCCAGTCCATGGCCTGCACCCCGTGGAACCCTGGGGGAGGGCAGGGACAGAACTAGGTCAGCAGCCAGACATGCTCAAAGATCATGAGTCTGCCCGCCTGCCCCCCCCAATCAGCTTACAGAGATTACTAAATTTGGGGGCTTTTTATTTGTCCTCTGGATTTGCACCTTTCTGGGGACACTGGGAAGAAAGGTCCTGTCACCTAGAGCCTGCGGGCGTGTGGCCACTGCCAGAGCACCTGTCTGACCCGCAGCATCCCTGCAGCACAGCCAGGGCCTGGGCAGGAGGCCTGGGAGGTGGGAGGGACAGACCGACTGTGAACTGCCCTGGCATTCCAGAGAAGCTGTTTGTGCTTCCCGCCCCCGACCACAGAGTGGGGGTGAAGTGTTTTCCTTTCGCCTTTCCCATTGTTTCCTGATTTCTTTTATTAGCTGCTGTGTTGTAAATTATATAGACAATGGCCAGGGAAGAGGTCAGGGAAGCATCCAGAGCGGAGAAAGTACCCGGAGTGGGGACGCTCTAGCCCGTGTTCTGAGTGGTCACAACCAGGTTGGGGGACGAGTCCCTCAGGAAGCCTGGGCCCAGCCTTGTCGGGGTTATAAGGACTTTGCCACACAGGAGAGTGGAAGGGGAGCCCTCAAGGTGAGGCAGGCTCTGGGTGAAGGAAGCGAGGACTCAGATCCTTCTGCTATTTGATTCCACGGGGGGGGGGGGGGTGTTTAAGTCAGGAAAGTTCCCCCCAATAGCAGGACCATTTACCTGCTTACCTCTGTGCATGTTTACTGGTTTCCCCTAAAGTTCATTAAGTATTTTAGGGAAACGTGTCAGCGGCCAACAGTGAGAGTTGCTGGCCGCACTCTGAGGACACCAAAAATTAGTTCGTGAGAACCCCTGGACTAGGTGCTCAGGATGGGCCCTTGTGACCTTAAAGTCTGTGAGTCTAGCAGAAGCTGGACACAGAGAGGAGAAGCGCAAGGAGGTCAGTTGATCGCTAGGACCCAGGAGCAGCTGGGAGGCGGCTCTGGGGGGATCTATCGCTGGGCTCAGGCCCGGCGGCAGGAAGTGACTCGCAACTGCTGTGGTGACTCTGGCTCCCAGGCTCCTGGCGAGATCCCCGAGCCCCGGCGGCTGGTGCTGGGAGCCCGGAGCCCTGGCTGCAGCCGGGAGAGGGGAATCTCCAGCAGGGCCCTTCCCGCTGCTCCCCAGGAGCCTCTCCCAGGGCAGAGCCCCCAGCCTGGCCAGGCCCCTTCCCGGCCCGGCCCCTGCCCCAGGGGGGCCCCGCTCGGAGGGAAGGTAAGAGAGACCCTCCTCCTCCGTCACACCGGGCTGCAGGGGGAGGGTTTGGCCCCAGGCTGCTCCCAGCGGAGCTGGCTGCGATTCCCGCCCTGGGTCCGGGAAAGCCGCCGCCAGCTCCAGGTGTGTGCGGGGCGGGGGCAGGATCACGTTACCACCCATCCCCCTCGCCCCCACCTGCTGCTTGTTTCCCTGCCCCTGGCCGCGCTGGTGCGGACGGAGGCTGCAGCTTAGGGAGATCTGAGGGGGGCAGAAGGTAGGCAGGGGCCAAACTGAATCCAGGGTGGGGGGCCCAGCTGTGGGCCGGGGAAGGAGTGGAGCCTAGGGGCACAATCAGGGCCGGGGGGCAGCACAGGCGCTCGATCTAGGCTGGTGAAGCCCTGCCGCACCCCCTGTCTTGAAGGGTTTTCAGTCCTATCCAGTGTTTACAGTTTCGTTCAATGGCTCTCAGTGCCCCCCACTGTACAGAATGTTTCAGCCCCCCTGCCTGGGACTGGGGATAAGAACCGGATACAACCGGTGGGGGTGAATCTAAGGCTGAGGGAGGCAAGCCCCCACCCCGACTGTAGGGCAGGACCGCAGCCTCTGAGCACCCCCAACTTCCCCCCACCCGCTGAGCGTGTGGCCCCAGCCTGAACCCCAGGGGCAGCCTAAGGAGAAGCCTGACCTGTTCCTCACACGGGCCGTACACCCCACCTCCGCAGTCAGCTGTGACTCTCAGCCAGCTTGGAAAACAGAAGGTTTATTTCAGGTTTCAGAGTAGCAGCCGTGTTAGTCTGTATCCGCAAAAATAACAGGAGTACTTGTGGCACCTTAGAGACTAACAAATTTATTAGAGCATAAGCTTTCGTGGGCTACAACCCACTTCTTCGGATGCATCCGAAGAAGTGGGTTGTAGCCCACGAAAGCTTATGCTCTAATAAATTTGTTAGTCTCTAAGGTGCCACAAGTACTCCTGTTATTTTTGCAGAAGGTTTATTGGTCGCTAGGAACACAGCATTGAACAGAGCTTGTTAGCACAGAAATCAGGAGCTTTCAGCAAAGTCCATCTGGGGGGGAATCCAGAGTCCCGAGCCCTGGACTCTCCCCACTGAGTCCCAAACCAGGGGACTGACCTGCTTCCAGCCCCCCATCCTCAGTGATGTCCGGCTGCCCGTCCTCCGTGCTTTCTCTCTTTCCCAGGAAAACAGGTCTCATGGCCTCCCCCTCTCTCGCTGTTCTCCAGCACCTTGGGCTGGCTCCTTGCAGAGGACCAGCTCCGGGTCCAGCCATAGCTTGCCAGGATACAGAATTTTGGCCATTCTGTATGCCCAGTGAGCCACTCTGCAGTCACACCTGCCCTCTAGAGGTCTCTGCAATGATCACACACCGGTATCCCACCAGCTTGATACTTGAGTAACACATGGGGAAACTGAGGCACACACTCCGTATTCAGAGACAACATTCAGAACATTCCCACTTCATCACACCCCTCTGAGACCAGCCCAGGGGCATTTTCTCCAGTGTCTGGAACCACTCTGACCATACCAACCCCTGAGCCTGAGCCTCCAGGTGATGGAGAGACCTGGGGAAAGGGCTGGAGTGGGGCAGGGAAATGACTCTGCACAAAGGGCCCCTTTCAGGGACCAGCTGGGGAGTTTGGCCTACAAGGGGAGGGGGCTCCCTGTGTCTGTGAGTCCCAGAGCTGCTGCCCTCAGTGACACAGCCGGGTTCAACCCCCGTTACCAGTGTCAGTGGCTGAGCTGCCTAAGGAGAGCAAAGGCCCACGACAATTGGGCAGTCGCCCGTTCTCCCAGGGTGGGGGAAGAAGATAAAAAGGGAGAGTGGAGAGACTTGAAAGGCAGCAGGAGCAAGAAGTGGGGAGGGAGGTTCCCAGCTCCCAGCCCTGCCCAGATCCATTCCCTGCACCCCCGGGGCAGTCAGCTCTCCTGGGAACAAGGGGAGGAAGCTGAGAGAGGAAAAGCCAGTTGCTCACTCTGCTGAGCACGGTACGACGGCATGACTGAGGGAGACGGGGGAGAGCTAGAGGGGTTACAATACACTGTGGGGCAGTGCCCTAAAGTGACTCCTTTGATTCTGTTCTTTTTCCAGCGTTTGGCTCAGAGATGCTGTTCTGGGAAGGTTTAGAAGGGACTTGGTGGGTTTAGTTCTAATGGGGGGGTGCGGGCCTGGCTGGGATGGTAATGAACTAACTGGGTTTCTTCCCAGCATGGCAGAGTCCTAGAATCAGAGCATCTGTCTGCAGGGTGAGAGCCTGGAGGGAATTGGGGGTTGACATGGACTCCAGCCCCTTATGAAACCTGCCCAATCTTCCTGCTCCTCTGACAGGCTGAGGAATCATGTCCACGTTTCACTCCAGATCGTCCGGTCTTCCAGGAGACAGGGCAGGGAAATGGCTGTGATGGAGCCATCTCAGGTAGGGGATTTTCAGGGAGCTTTTGGTGGTGGTGGTGGTATTGTAGAGGGGTTAATCACCCGGGGTGGGACGGGGTGTGATAAACCTGCTGGAACATGATCAACCGGGGTCTGATTTTCTGAACAGGCCCATTAGTGGGTGGGGGGAGGGGTGAACATTCCCCCATTTCTGAACCAGGAAACACCCCCCTGGGCAGGGCTGGGAGAACTGACCAGACTCCCAGTGCTGGGGCCTGACCCCACTGGCCAGAGGGTGCTGTGAAATATGAAGGGAAGCTGTTGGGATTCCTGTCCCGTCCCCAGCTCAAAGCTCTGCTTCCCCTATCAGCCTGTGGCTGGCAGATGTGTGGGAAATGAGAAGACCCTGCCCTGTTCTGTGTGCTGGGAGGGACAAGGAGCTCTCACCTTATCCCCACCCCCTGAAGCCTCCTGGCTGCTCTGAGCCGGGTGCTGGGAGGATTCTGCTTCTCTGTCCCTCCTCCCCTGTGACTAGGGGGATTGTGGCTGGGGCAGCAGGTTCTGAGTGGGAATTCTTGTTGTTTCAGATGCCGGTGACCTTCGATGATGTGGCTGTGTATTTCACCCAGGGGCAGGGGGCTCTGCTGGACCCTTCTCAGAGAGCCCTCTACAGGGACGTCATGCAGGAGAACTATGAGACGGTGACCTCACTGGGTAAGGGATTCCCGGCCCCTTGGTTATTTGAAGCTGGAGTTATCTGCGTGTCTGACACTGGTCACATTCTTCTCTCATCACTCTCCAGTGAGACCAGGGAGTCAAACCCTAAGGCACATACTAAATCACCCCCACCCAACCCCGCTAGCTTGCAAGGTGGAGAAGCCGTGTATTGTCCTGTCTGTGTTGTTTCTTGGTCGCAAACAGAATCCCTCTTCTCCCTTCTCCTTGGGAACAGCTCCAGCCCTGTGGAGGGCTCTGGGTTCTGCAGGTTTAGAAATAAGCAGGGGTTTAACACTAGAGCTGGGTGTGCATCACAATTCCCCTCAGCTCCCCAGATGTCTTCCTCCCGTGAGGGGGCTCAGTGACCACATTCCCCAGCATAGGGACAGGTTCCGCACACGGAATGTCCTTTCTGAGAGACGCTCTCAGTCGTCCGCACACCCTGATCTGGTCTGATTTCACTCCCTGCACAAACAACAAGGAGTCTGGTGGCACCTTAAAGACTAACAGATTTATTTGGGCATAAGCTTTCATGGGTAAAAACCTCACTTCTTCAGATGCATAGAGTGAAAGTTACAGATGCAGGCATTATATACTGACACATGGAGAGCAGGGAGTTACTTCGCAAGTGGAGAACCAGTGTTGACAGGGCCAATTCAATCAGAGTGGATGTAGTCCACTCCCAATAATAGATGAGGAGGTGTCAATTCCAGGAGAGGAAAAGCTGCTTCTGTAATGAGCCAGCCACTCCCAGTCCCTGTTCAAGCCCAGATTAATGGTGTTAAATTTGCAAATGAATTTTAATTCTGCTGTTTCTCTTTGAAGTCTGTTTCTGAAGTTTTTTTGTTCAATGATAATGACTTTTAAAGTCCTAAGATACAACCGAATTTGCTCCAACCCCTCAGACAGAGACAAACACCTACAACATCTTTATCAAGCATTCTTAAAACTACAATACCCACCTGGGGAAGTGAGGAAACAGATTGACAGAGCAAGACGGGTACCCAGAAATCACCTACTACAGGACAGGCCCAACAAGGACAATAACAGAACACCACTGGCCATCACATACAGCCCCCAGCTAAAACCTCTCCAGCGCATTATCCACGATCTACTACCTATCCTGGAAAATGATCCCTCACTCTCACAGACCTTGGGAGGCAGGCCAGTCCTCGCTTACAGACAGCCCCCCCAACCTGAAGCAAATACTCACCAGCAACTACACACCACACCACAGAAACACCAACCCAGGAACCAATCCCTGTAGCAAACCTCATTCCCTACTTTGTCCCCATATCTACTCTGGCGACACCATCAGAGGACCCAACCACATCAGCCACACCATCAAGGGCTCATTCAGCTGCACATCCACTAATGTTATATATGCCATCATGTGCCAGCAATGCCCCTCTGCCATGTACATTAGCCAAACTGGACAGTCCCTCCGCAAAAGAATAAATGGACACAAATCGGACATCAGGAATGGTAACATACAAAAGCCAGTAAGTGAACACTTCAATCTCCCTGGTCATTCTATTACAGATTTAAAAGTCACTATCATTGAACAAAAAAATTTCAGAAACAGACATCAAAGAGAAACAGCAGAACTAAAATTTATTTGCAAATTTAACACCATTAATCTGGGCTTGAACAGGGACTGGGAGTGGCTGGCTCATTACAGAAGCAGCTTTTCCTCTCCTGGAATTGACACCTCCTCATCTATTATTGGGAGTGGACTACATCCACCCTGATTGAATTGGCCCTGTCAACACTGGTTCTCCACTTGCGAAGTAACTCCCTTCTCTCCCTGTCTCAGTATATAATGCCTGCATCTGTAACTTTCACTCTATGCATCTGAAGAAGTGAGGTTTTTCCCCACGAAAGCTTATGCCCAAATAAATCTGTTAGTCTTTAAGGTGCCACCAGACTCCTTGTTGTTTTTGTAGATACAGAGTAACACGGCTACCCCCTGATACTTGACTCCCTGCACAGGAATCCCCATTCCCAAACCTGACCTGATCACCCAGCTGGAACAAGCGAAAGAGCCGTGGGTGCCCGATCTCCAGGCCTGTGAGGGAAGAGAGATCCCAAGAGGCGCCCACACAGGTGAGGACTGACACACAAACCATCTGGTGAATGAAGGAAAAAGTTGAGAATCCCAAAAATGAGGTATCAGTAAGTGCCCTCAGTTCCTTCCTCATCTCATCCAGGGCAGGGCTGCAGGCAGCAGATATCACTGATATCGCTTCGAATGTGTCCTGTTAACTGCAGGAGTTTCCTTCCCTACTTTCCTTCTCTGTAAAAGTTTGGGTGGGAAGTGGAGGCAGAATCCAATTGCTCTATCTGTGCAGCTTTAGTATGGTGGGTTTCCCATTGGTGCTATTCCTCTTAATTTCTCCCCAGCACAATGACTCCTGTCTGGATTGTCTCTCTCCCAGCAGGTTACAAGAGAGTGAGTGAGAATAAGGATGGGAATCAACAGCAGGAAGTTTCTGGGCATGGGGAACCACAGGGGACCTTTGTGGGAAGAGCTGAAGGGAAATTTTCCCAGTGCTTGGAACAGGGAGAAGCCTGGGGAAATTGGCAGAGGTCAAAGAGTCTGCTGGGAAAGCCCTTAAGGGAGCAAATGGATGAATTTGTTATATATGGGGAAGGACACCAGAATCCCACCGCCAGGGAGACAACCCCCAAGAAAGACAAACGCTATGAATACCTCGGTTCTGTTACGCTTCAGGCAATAAATACTGGAGAGAAAACACTTCAATGGTTGGACTGTGGGGAAAACTTCAATAAGTGCTCAGATCTTGCTAACCATGGGAGAAGCCACCTGGGAGCCAGACCCTCTCGGTACCTTGAGGGCAGGAATTGTTTGAATTGGAAGTCAGCGCTGATTACACATCAGAAAATCCACACAGGGGACAGACCACATCAGTGCTTAGACTGTGGGAAAAGTTTCACATGGAGATCAGCCCTTGTTAGACATCAGAGAATCCACACCGGAGAGAGACCCCATAAGTGCTTGGACTGTGGGAAAAGTTTCATACAGAGGTCAAACCTTGTTAATCATCAGGCAGTCCACACAGGAGAGAGACCCCACAAGTGCTTAGACTGTGGAAAAAGCTTCACATGGAGATCAGCCCTTGTTAGACATCTGGCAATCCACACCAGAGAGAGACCGCATAAGTGCTTGGACTGTGGGAAAAGTTTCATACGGAGGTCAGCCCTTGTTAAACATCAGGCAGTGCACACCAGAGAGAGACCCCACAAGTGCTTAGACTGTGGAAAAAGTTTCCTGCAGAGATCACACCTTCTTATACATCAGAGAATACACACTGGAGAGATACCCCATAAGTGCTTGGACTGTGCGAAAAGTTTCATACAGAGGTCAGCCTTTGTTAAACATCAGGCAATCCACACCGGAGAGAGACCCCACAAGTGCTTTGACTGTGGAAAAAGTTTCACATGGAGATCAGCCCTTGTTAGACATCTGGCAATCCACACTGGAGAGAGACCCCATAAGTGCTTGGACTGTGGGAAAAGTTTCACACAAAGATCAAATCTTATGGCACATCAGAGAATACACACTGGAGACAGACCCCATAAGTGCTTGGACTGTGGGAAAATTTTTATGCAGAGGTCAGCCTTTGTTAAACATCAGGTAGTCCACACCAGAGAGAGACCCCATAAATGCTTGGACTGTTGGAAAAGTTTCATACGGAGGTCAGCCTTTGTTAAACATCTGGCAATCCACACCAGAGAGAGCCCCCATAAGTGCTTGGACTGTGGGAAAAGTTTCATATGGAGGTCAGCCCTTGTTAAACATCTGGCAATCCACACCAGAGAGAGACCCCATAAATGCTTGGACTGTGGGAAAAGTTTCACACAAAGATCAAATCTTATGGCACATCAGAGAATACACACTGGAGACAGACCCCATAAGTGCTTAGACTGTGGGAAAAGTTTCATACAGAGATCACGCCTTCTTATGCATCAGACAATCCACACCGGAGAGGGACATAAGTGCTTAGACTGTGGGAAAATTTTCCTGTGGAGGTCAGCCCTCGTTAATCATCAGAGAATCCACACCGGAGAGAGACCCCATAAGTGCTTGGACTGTGGGAAAAGTTTCATACAGAGATCACACCTTCTTATGCATCAGAAAATCCACACCGGAGAGAGACCCCATAAGTGCTTAGACTGTGGGAAAAGTTTCCTATGGAGGTCCGACCTTGTTAAACATCAGGCAATGCACACGGGAGAGAGACCCCACAAGTGCTTAGACTGTGGGGAAAGTTTCAGATGGAGGTCAGCCTTTGTTAAACATCAAGCAATCCATAAAAGAGGGAGACCATAAGACTCTGGGAAAGGTTTCAGAAACAGATCAGCCCTTCTAAACATCAGGCAATCCACGCATGAGAGGGACCCCCACAAGTGCGTAGACTATAGAAAAATGTTTCAAATAGATGTCATCCCTTGTTATACATCAGAGAATCCACACAGAGGAGTGACCCCATAACTGTTTAGCCTGTGAAAGATGTTTTAAATGGAGGTCAAAACTTATTCCAAATCGGGCAATCCACACAGGAGAGAGACCCCATAAGTGTTTGGACCATGTGAAAAGTTTCACAGAAAGATCAAATCTTATAACACTCAGAGGATCCACACAGGTGAGAGACCACATCAGAGCTCAGACTGGAAAAGGTTTCCTACATAGGTCAGACTTTGTTAAAAATCAGCTAATCCACACAGGAGAGATCCCATAAGTGCTTAGGCTGTGGGGGAAGTTTTATATGGAGCTCAGGCCATGTTTTACATCAGAGAATCCACACAGGAGACCCCATAAGTCCTTAGACTATGGAGAACGTTTCATACCGTGATCAACTGCTTGGACCGTGGGAAAGGTTTCAGAAACACCTCAGCCCTACAGAACATCAGCCAATCCACACAGGAGAGAGATCCCATAACTGTTTAGACTGTGGAAAAAGTTTCATATGTCGGTCAGACCTTGCTAAAAATCAGGCAGTCCACACAGGAGGGAGCCCCCAGAAGTGCTTTGACTGTGGGAAAAGTTTCATACAGCGGTCAGACCTTGTTAAACATCAGGCAATCCACACCAAAGAGAGACCCCATAAGCGCTTAAACTATGGAAAACATAGCAGAAACTGATCAGTCCTTGTTTTACATCAGAGAATCCACAAGACTCCATAAGTGCTTGGACTGTGGCAAAAGTTATACACAGAGATCACAGCTCATTAAACATTGGAGAATTCACACATGATCTAAACTTCTGTGGCACCTGGCTCGAAAGAGTTAAGAACCTTGCAGGCTAATTGACCCAGCTTCAACCTTTTGAAACATGTTAGAAATGTGTGTAAATGGTATTTGGGGCCATTCCAAGAAACAGAGCCTAGAACTTTGAAATGTAAACTGGTGTTGTTAAAAGATTGGAAGAAGATAGTAGTGCTGTTGATTAATTGCAGTTAAGTCGCGTGA
Organism: Emys orbicularis; assembly: GCF_028017835.1. Taxonomy (NCBI): domain Eukaryota; kingdom Metazoa; phylum Chordata; order Testudines; family Emydidae; genus Emys; species Emys orbicularis. Next base: position 8,891,789 of record NC_088695.1, on the reverse strand, counting down.
TTAACTCAAAAAAATTAATTGTGATTCGAAAAATTAATCTCGATGAATCAGATTGTTAAACAATCGAATACCAATTGGAATTTGTTAAATGTTTTTGGATGTTTTTCTAGGTTTTCATATATATTGATTTCCATCACAACAAAGAAGAGAAAGTGTACAGTGCTCATTTGATATTATTTTTTATTACAAATATTTGTACTGTAAACATGCAAAACAGAAGTAGTATTTTTCAGTTCACCTCATATAGGTACTGTAGAGCAATCTCTTTATCAGGAAAGTGTTTCTTAGAAACCGATTATTTTAATACTATAAGTGCACTCAAAAATAAAGCAATTAAAAACCGTATGGCCTAGAAGTCAACTCAGTGCTACTTCTTTCTCTGCCACTCGCTATGACAAACAAGTTTGTTTACATTTACGAGAGAGAATGCTGCTTTGCTTCTAATTTATGATGTCACCCGAAAATGTGAGAAGGTGTTCGCATCTCACGTTTGTAGCTGGCAATACAAGGTATTTATGTGCAAGATATGCTAAACAGGCATATGTCCCTTCGTGCTTTGGCCACCATTCCAGTGGACATGCTTCCATGCTGACGATGCTCATTTTTAAAAAAAAACGCATTAATTCAATTTGTGACTGAACTCCTTGAAGGAGAATTGTATGTCCCCTGTTCTGTTTTACAAACCTTCTGCTGGTGGCATCTGACTCAGTTGATAAAAATGAGCATTTGTTGGTCTGGTCTGCTTTGGATTGTTATTGATTAGAACCCGTCATTAGCATGGATGCATGTCCTCTGGAATGGTGGTTGAAGCAGGAGGGAACCTATGACTCTTTAGAGCATCTGGCACAGAAATATCTTGTGACGCTGGCTGCAGTAGTGCGACGAGAACGCCTGTTCTCACTTTCAGGTGACATTGTGAACAAGAAGTGGGCAGCATTATCTCCTGCAAATTGTTATCAAACTTGTTTTTCTGAGTGATTGGCTGAACAAGAAGTAGGACTGAGTGGAGTTGTAGGCTCTAAAGTTTTACATTGCTTTATTTTTGAATGCAGTTATTTTTTTGTAAAAAATTCTACATTAGTAAGTTCAACTTTAATGATAAAGAGATTGGACTAAAGTAATTACGGTTGGTGAATTGAAAAATACAATTTCTTTTGTTTTTTACAGTGCAAGTATTTGTAATAAAAATGTCAAGTGCTCACTGTACACTTTGTATTGTGTAAAAACAACAAGGAGTCCTTGTGGCACCTTAGAGACTAACAAATTTATTTGGGCATAAGCTTTCGCGGGCTATAACCCACTTCATCAGATGCATGGAGTGTATTCTGTGTTGCAATTGAAATCAGTATGTTTGGAAATATCTAAAACATCCAAAATATTTAAATGAATGGTATTCTATTATTGTTTAACAGCGCGATTAATCACGATTACTTTTTTTAATCGCTTGACAGCCCTAGATTATAGTAATTGTAGTAGTCTCTGTTTACCTATATCTTGTTACAGAATGACAGTGTAATCAAAGGGTTCCTGCCTAGGACTGTATTTTGTTAATTCAGAAGTCAAAAGGAAATATTAACGTTTAAATGATACTTGGGTGTAATAATGTCCTTATGTATATATCTTTTTAAAGTTTGTGGTAAACTGTCTATAAACGGCTTTATGGATAATTACCTTATGTTAATCCATGTCGTTTTATTACCTGTGATGCTTGGGAAATAGGAGTGTATTTCCAAAACCTATTGTTCCCCCAAGGACTGCCTGCTGTCCAGAGGCTGCAAAAATGTCTATATAAACTCTTGGGACCTGATCCTTTCATCTCAGATCTTCTTAAGCTTTATTCAGGGCGAGTTTGAGTCGTAAGACTGAGATCTCCAGTCCTCTCTGGGCCGCCCTGATATTGAACATTGGACTAGAGCATGATGAAATCGTTAGGATATAGATATTCAAGCCTGTCTGTAAAGGCCTATACTTTAAGAATGTAGGTATATGTTTATTATTTAGCTAGTTATAGAGGTATAAAAGAATCTGTGTAAGGCCTTCTCTCACTGTGACAGTCTGAGGCCCTGTTCTTGGGCTAATGCCTTTGGCCAAGCAGCAGAGGCAGCCATAAGCTGGGAAGCGAACGGTCACATCTTCACATTCCAAACTAGTTGAAATAAGGCAATCTGGGGCTGTTAGATCGGAACAACTTCCTATCACCTCCAGAGAAAGGGAAGAGCCTAGAAGATGTAAAAGGAATTTTAGTTTGATAGCTTTCTGTCTGGTAAGAACTCACTTAGCAATAGACACAGCTGGGAAACCCTTATGTCTTTACAGCTGTAGTTGTGAAAACCTCACTTCTGTATTGTTTTGTCATTCTAGTTACCACTTTGCTGTGTTTATTTGCATGGTCTCTGTCTGGTTCTGTGATTGTTTCTGTCTGCTGTATAATTAATTTGGCTGGGTGTAAACTAATTAAGGTGGTGGGATATAATTGGCTAACTAATCATGTTACAATCAGGATTGGTTAAGTAAAATTTAGGAGACTGATTGGTTAAGGTATAGCTAAGAATATTATATATAAATTAGGGGCATACAGGAAGTAAGTTCGGATTTGAAAATAAGGAAAAGGAACTTGGGTTTAAGCTTGCTGGAAGGTCACCCTAATAAACATTGACTTGTTTGCACCTCCGGACTTTGGGTATTGCTGCTCTCTGTTTATGCAAGAAGGACGGGGTAAGCGAAAGGGTGAAGGAATAAGCCCCCTAACATCTTGGTGCCGTGACTCAGATGCATCGCACTGGATATGTGAGTGGCAGCCTGTAAGTCCCCCTCCTCAACAGTCCTCGCAGCTGCTTGGAGGGGGTATGACGAACTCTCGTGATGGTAGTTGCGGGTTCTGGACAACTGGGATAATGGATTTTTTGAACAAATGGATAAGCAAGAATCAGGGCCCATAGCAGATGCAGGGGTCTACCTGGGATGAGTTTGAGAAGGAGATGGGGGCGGTTTTGGGAGACCCCAAGGGAAAGGAGTGTAGGAAAAAGGGAATGGTATTACAAGGTTTGTGTGCTGGAATGGCATACTGGGTAAAAAGGGAAGCCGATCTCCTCCAACACATTAAGGCTTTGGAGGGGATTGCGGAACAGCAATGGATTTTAACAGAAAAATCCGTGTTAGCGGCAGAGGTACCGGATTTGAAAGCACGGGATGCTGCACGGATAAAGGAGTCTTGTGAGGCAATCTGGAGCGAGAGAGAGAGAGGAACTGCTGGGAAGAGTAGGAGACTTAGAGGAGGAATCGTATCAATGTAAACATTGGGGCAATGGATTTGGAGACCCCAAACCATCCACCCCACTAATGGAGCTGATGGAAACACCTCCACCACCCTACCCTGAAAAAACACTGTACCCACCACTGCCAGTGGACGTTGTAAGCCGGCGATCCACTGTTACAGCCGCCGCGAGAGAGGCTATCCGGGAGGAACTGCAGGAGGCAGGAATAGTGTCCCCGGTTGCAGGATGGGGGGACCATGACCCACAAGAAGTAGAACAGGCAGAAATCCGCCCCTTTTCCCTGAAGGACCGGGAGGCATTACTGGGCCGTTTGGGAAAAGTACCCTAGGAGGATTGGGATCAGTTTGTGCTGTGGCTAGTGGAAGTAGGCAGGGAAATGGAGGATCTAACTCGTGAGGATCAGGTGATCATATGGCATAGTCTTTTGGGACGGGGCACCTTAGGAATCGATGTGGCAGGACTGGCACACCCATTTCTAATCCCCGGACAGGTGGCAAAACAGTTGTTTGGGGTGTTCTCTCGTACTGCGGGGATGAATAAGATGAAGCGAATCCCTGGGGAAACAGGGCGGGATACACTTAATTGCATACAGTCATGGGCACGGTGCTGGGTGTATCCCCAGGACGGTCCATGGGGGATACCCCAGACAGGGGCACCACGTCCTGGTGGGGGTGTAGAGCATGGTAGGAGTGTGGAATTGCTGGAGAAATAGTTGGAGCTGAACGATCCGCAGTTTGGGGCATTTAAGTTTGCAGCATCCTGAACTTGCTCCCAATCAGCTACCCCAGTTTCTGGAACAGGCAGATGTGTGGAGGCAGATGCATCGGGGGGAGAGCCAGTCCATGTTGTTATTGCAGGGGATCAGTACAAGGTGGAAAGGGGTGGATCAGCCCGGAGGGGAGGAGGCAGAGGGAGAGGCCGTAGCTTTGGGGCGGGGGGGGGTAGTCAGGGATGAGCGGGCAATTATAGAGCAAAGTTCCAGAGACTGCAGGCTCAACTGACTATGCAGGATTTTACCAGATCAGGGGGAAAGTGGCCCAGGAGGCCAGGGGACTGGGACTGCCTGAAATGCCAGACACACAATTTTGCTTGGAGACAGGAATGTGTTCGGGGCTGGGACCCCCAGTCCCCCTGTGAACCAGTGGGAGGGACAGAGGTCGGTGCTGCGACTTAGGGGTGCCCTGGGAGGCATCCTGTCCATGTTCTCAGTTTAGGACGGGACGCGTCTGCTCGCCCCACGCAAAGATCTGTACACAGGTGCTCAGCCGAGTCCCTTCCACCCGGAGAGCCAATTGCAGAGTTGGACGCTGAGGAGTTGCTGATATTCAGAGCAGAGTTTGAGCCACTGTTTCCGTAGCATCCCTGCCAGCTGTCAGCCTGCTCCAGCAGCAGGGCTCTCAGTCATGCAGTGAGAGATGGACACACCTGGGGAGAGCAGGGGATACGTGCAAGGGGCAGACAAAGAGTGAGGAGCAGCTGGGGAGGAGAACGGCTCTTCTTGCCAAAAGGGGAAGAGTGGGCAGGGGGAAAGAGGCAGGGGGGAAGGATGAGAGTAAGATGGGGAGGAGATGGAGTGGTGGGCAAGGGGCATGGGATGGGGAAGAGAAGGGAATAGGGGAAGCGGGGGCAGGGAGGGAAGCTGGAGCCCAGCATGTGGCGTCCCCTTGGCAGAAGCTGGGCTCCCCTGTCAAGCAGGTCCATCGAACCCTCACCCTGACAAGCCCCACCTCCCCTGCATCTGTACCACCCTGATGATCCCCCCAGTCACCCTCCCCACTGAGCCCCAACCACCTGCACCTGGACCCCCATCCAAATGAACCCCACCTCTCCTACATGTAGACCCCGCTGCTGAGCCCCAAACACCTTCACCTGGATCCCCTGCAGAGTCCCATTGCCCCTGCACCTGGAACCACTCAATGAGTTTCTGTGCATCCAGATCTCCCACTGAGCCGCCCGCACCCAGATTGCCCCACAGAGAACTCTCTTACCCCCACCTGGATACCCCCACACTAAGTCCCTCTGCACTAGGATCAGGCTGCTGGGCTGAGCCTGTTCACCCACACCTGGTGCTCCTGGCACAGGGGGGCAGGGCCCTGGGGTGTTTCTGGGGCAGGCCTGGCCCTTGCGCTGTGTCAGGGTCAGGTGCAGCCTCACTGCCGAGTCCCTGTCCCAGGGTGCGGTGGGGTGGGGGGAGGCTGCAGGGTGATCTCCCACCTCCATGCAACCAGTGGCCTGTGCTCCCCACTGCCATGTTGGAGCCTCCACATTTATTTATTGACAAATAAAATGTGCAGAATTTTAAAATAGTGTGTGCAGAATTTTTAATTGTTTGGTGCAGAATCCCCTCAGGAATATGTGTGCTGTGCTGCTGTGATGGTGGGACTGAGGAAGGAGGTGGGCAGTGCGGAGGTCTATGGGCGGGGGGCACTGGGCGAGCGGTGTGGTGTGCAGGGTGCAGTGCAGCTGTGGTGGGAGGCCAGCGGGGGAGGTCTCAGGGCGAGGGAGTGCTGGCACAAGGATGGGGCTCTGGGCAGGTAAGGGAAGGGAAGGTAAGGGGAATCTGCAAAGGTAAGGGACACGCTGGCAGCACAGCTCTGGGCTGGTTTGTAAACAGTGCCCTCTGCTGGGCGATATAGAGTGGGGCCGCTCCTGCCTCATTGTGCCCAGCCCGCCCTTCACTCTGGAGACTGACCATCCCGCCCCCTGCACCTTGCCCCGTGGGGGCCCACAAGTATGTTTGGCACTGGATCCACGAAAAGTTAATCCGGCCCTGCAGAGTGGGGCTAAGAGTTTTCCTTTTGCCTTTCCGATTGTGTCCCTATTTGTTTTATTAATTGCTGTTTTGTAAATTGCATTTGTTCTGAACTATAGACAATGGCCAGGGAAGAGGTCAGGGAAGCGTCCAGAGCGGAGAAAGGACCCGGAGTGGGGACACTATAGCCCATGTCCTGAGTGGTCACAACCAGGTTGGGGGGCGAGCCCCTCAGGAAGCCTGGGCCCAGCCTTGTCGGGGTTATAAGGACTTTGCCACACAGGAGAGTGGAAGGGGAGCCCTCCAGGTGAGGCAGGCTCTGGGTGAAGGAAGAGGGAGCGAGGACTCAGATCCTTCTGCTATTCGATTCCACCCAGGGGGGGGGTTAAGTTCTCTCTGGGGGGAGGGATCGCTGGGCTCAGTCCCGGCAGCAGGAAGTGACTGGCAGCTGCTGCGGTGACTCTGGCTCCCAGGCTCCTGGCGAGATCCCCGGTGGCTGGTGCTGGGAGCCCGGAGCCCTGGCTGCAGCCGGGAGAGGGGAATCTCCAGCAGGGCCCTTCCCGCTGCTCCCCAGGAGCCTCTCCCAGGGCAGAGCCCCCAGCCTGGCCAGGCCCCTTCCCAGCCCAGCCCCTGCCCCAGGGGGGCCCCGCTCGGAGGGAAGGTGAGAGAGACCCGCCCCGTCACACACGGGCTGCAGGGGGAGGGTTTGGCCCTGGGCTGCTCCCAGCGGAGCTGGCTGCGATTCCTTGCCCTGGGCCCGGGAAAGCTGCCGCCAGTGTGTGCGGCGCGGGGGCAGGATCACGTTACCCCCCATCCTCCCCAGCCCCATCTGCTGCTTTTTGTTTCCCTGCCTCAGGCCACGCTGGTGTGGACGGAGGCTGCAGCTCAGGGAAATCTGAGGGGGACAAATAGGGGGGGCAGAAGGTGGGCTGGGGCCAAACTGAATGTTGGGTGGGGGGCCCAGCTGGGGGCCGGGGAAGGAGAGGGGCCCAGGGGCCTAATCAGGGCGGGGGGCAGCACAGGTGCTGGATCTAGGCTGGAGGGGCTCTGCTGCACCCCCTGGCTTGAAGGGGTTTCCATCCTATCTATGGTTTACAGTTTGGTTCAATGTATCTCAGCACACCCGCTGTTAAGATTGTTTCAGCCCCCCTGCCTGGGACTAGGAGCCGGGGATAAGAACGGGATACAGCCGGCGGGGGGTGAATCTAGGGCTGGGGGAGGCTTGCCTCCCCCACTGTAGGGGCAGGACCCCAGCCCCTGAGCACCCCCAACTTCCCCCCCCACCTGCTAAGCGTGTGGCCCCAGCCTGAACCCCGGGGGCAGCCTAAGGAGAAGCCTGACCCGCTCCTCACAGGGGCCGTGCACCCCACCTCCGCAGTCAGCTGTGACTCTCAGCCACCTTGGAAAACAGACGGGTTTATTGGTTGCTGGGAACACAGCATAGAACAGAGCTTGTTAGCACAGAAATCAGGAGCATTTAGCAAAGTTCATCTCGGGGGGAATCCAGAGTCCCGAGCCCTGGACTTTCCCTTCTGAATCCCAAACCAAGAGATTGACCCGCTTCCAGCCCGCCATCCTCAGTGATGTCCTGCTGCCCCTCCTCCGTGCTTTCCCTTGCCCCCTGGAAAACAGGTCTCGTGGCCTCCCCCCTCTCGCTGTTCTCCAGCACCTTCGCCTGGCTCCTTGAAGAGGACAGGCTCCGGCCATCGCTTGCCAGGATACCGAATTTTGGCCATTCTCTATGCCCAGGGAGCCACTCTTCAGTGACACCTGCCCTCTAGGGGTCTCTGCAATGATCACACACCTGTATCCCACCAGCTTGATACTTGAGTAACACATGGGGAGACTGAGGCACACACTCGGTATTCAGAGAAAACATTCAGAACATTCCCGCTTCATCACACCCCTCTGATACCAGCCCCAGGGGCACGTTCTCCAGTGGCTGGAACCACTCTAACCATACCAGCCCCTGAGCCTGAGCCTCCAGGTGATGGAGATGTTACCTCAAAGGGGAGCCAAGCTAACTCTAGATGTATTATGATGTAGGCATTGAGATGTAAAAGCAAGCCCCTTTCACTCAGAAGAGCAGACCCACCCTCTGTCATGTCTACCACTGGTGTATGGATCTCCCTCCCTCTTCCCTATGTGTAGTGCAAATAATAAAAACTGACAATAGGTAAAGGTGAAAACAACAGGTAAGTGTATGAAGGGAATGAATACCATATAGGGAAGGGGTAAATATGAAGGAACAGTAGCTAAATAACAAGACAAACAGTGAAACAGCAGCTTTTAAAACAGGAACATGAAGCTCCGGTCCAAAATACAACTCACCCTTGGATAGCTCAGTGATTTGAGCATTAACCTGCTAAACCTAGGGTTATGAATTCAATCGTTGAGGGGGCCATCTAGGGCAAAATCAGTACTTGGTCCTGCTAGTAAAGGCAGGGGGCTAGACGCAATGACCTTTCAAGGTCCCTTCCAGCTCTATGAGATAGGTATATCTCCATATATCTATCAACCCCAACTGAAAAAACCCTATTTATCTCACTGTGTTGTCAGCACATCGGCGGCGGTGGTGAAGTCCAGGACCTGCACTCGTTGGGTAATTGGAACCCACAGAGGAGGAGCACTGGAGAGTCCCTTGATGTCTCAGGGTGGAAGAAGCAGAATGAGAACCCTCTGATGATGTTGTATCCAGGAGCAGGTGAGGTGGAATGTCGTCTTCACTTCAGGAACGGTGGTGCCCTTCAACGATGCACTGGAGCTGTGAAGGCTGAACCACGCATGCACCGTCACTGGGATGGACTGTGCCACTTGTCAGTGAGTTCAGTCCCTTTAGTGATGGGAGAATATGGTACAGTCCCACCAAAGGCGGGAAACAGTCTGAGGTAAGATTGTCCTTGGAGTTGCCAGTGATGGGAAAAAAGAGTTGGATCCAGTCATGACTGGGCCATGATAACAGTAAACAACAAGATGGAGGTCACAAGATGGCAGTTCAAACTCCATCTTGGATTGCTGCTATATATTTCCAAACTACATATTGGATTTAATATATATACATATTTTAACAGACTGTAACACTATAACAAAACACACTCAACAGAGAGATCTGGGGAAAGGGTTGGAGCCGGGGAGGGAAATGACTCTGCACAAAGGGCCCCTTTCAGGGACCTACTGGTGTCACAGTGCATTCAGTGCTACGGGGAAGGGCCAGAACTATGTTGTGATAAAGTGACTGAGGGTTTTCCCAGTGGCAGAGCCCAGAGCCTGTCTGTAGGGAGAGAGCTTTGGGCAGGGCTGCCCAGAGGATTCAGGGGGCCTGGGGCAAAGCAATTTCAGAGTCTTGGGGGGGTGGAATCGGGGTGTGAAATGGACTTAAGCCCCTTCTGTAACCTCCCCCATAGCACCTCTCACCCCGACAGGCTGAGGACTCGCATCCACATTTCGCTCCAGATGGTCCCGTTTTCCAGGGGACAGGGAAGGGAAATGGCTGTGATGGAGCCAGCTCAGGTAGGGGATTTGCAGAGAGCTGTGGGGAGGTGGGGAGGATTTGTTGTAGAGGGGGAGGGGCAGGAAACATACAGTGTGAGGCAGGGAGGGGACAATGTGTGATAAACCTGCTAGAACATGATCAACCTGGGCCTGATTTTATGAACAGGCCCATTGGCGGCAATGAGAGGGGGCGACATTCCCCCATTTCTGTCCCAGGGAACACCCCACTGGCCAAAGGCTGCCGTGAAACATGAAGGGAAGCTGTTGAGGTTCCTGTCCATGTCCCCGGCTCAGAGCTCTGCTTCCCGTATCAGCCTGTGGCTGGCAGGCGTGTGGGAAATGGGAAGACCCTGCCATGCTCTGTGTGCTGGGGGGGACAAGGAGCTCTCACCTTCTCCCCACCCCCTGAAGCCTCCTGGCTGCTCTGAGCAGGGTGTGGGGGGGATTCTGCTTCTCCGGCCCTCCCAGAGATTTAATGTTTTGTTTATTTTTCCCTGTGACTAGTGGGATTCTGGGTGGGGCTGCAAATAGTCAGTCATCATGAATAGGGTGGAATATGAACAAGAGGCTGCTAGGCAGCTCTCTAACACTACATTCTACAGGCCGTTACCCTCTGATCCCACTGAGGGTTACCAAAAGAAACTACACCATCTGCTCAAGAAACTCCCTGAAAAAGCACACGAACAAATCTGTACAGAGACCCCTAGAACTCCGACCAGGGGTATTCTATCTGCTACCCAAGATCCATAAACCTGGAAATCCTGGACGCCCCATCGTCTCAGGCATTGGCACCCTGACAGCAGGACTGTCTGGCTATGTAGACTCTCTCCTCAGGTCCTACGTTACTAGCACTCCCACCTGTCTTCGAGACACCACTGACTTCTGACGAAACTACAATCCATTGGTGATCTTCCAGAAAACACCATTCTGGCCACTATGGATGTAGAAGTTCTCTACACCAACACTCCACACAAAGATGAACTACAAGCTGTCAGGAACAGTATCCCCGATAATGTCACAGCAAAGCTGGTGGCTGAACTTTATGACTTTGTCCTCACCCACAACTATTTCACATTTGGGGACAATGTATACCTTCAAGTCAGCTGCACTGCTATGGGTACCCACATGGCCCCACAGTATGCCAACATTTTTATGGCTGACTTAGAACAATGCTTCCTCAGTTTTCGTCTGCTTGAGCTACATTGATGACATCTTTATCATCTGGACCCATGGAAAAGATGCCCTTGAGGAATTCCACCATGATTTCAACAATTTCTATCCCACCATCAACCTCAGCCTGGACCAGTCCACACAAGAGATCCACTTCCTGGACACTACAGTGCTAATAAGCGATGGTCGCATAAACACCACCCGATACCGGAAACCTACTGACTGCTATACTTACCTACATGCCTCCAGCTTTCATCCAGACCACACCACACAATCCATTGTCTACAGCCAAGCTCTAAGATAGAACTGCATTTGCTCCAACCCCTCAGACAAACACTTACAAGATCTCTATCAAGCATTCTTACAACTACAACACCCACCTGCTGAAATGAAGAAACAGACTAACAGAGACAGAAGGGTACCCAGAAGTCACCTACTACAGGACAGGCCCAACAAAGAAAGTAACAGAATGCCACTAACCGTCACCTTCAGCCTCCAACTAAAACCTCTCCAGCGCATCATCAAGGATCTACAACCTATCCTGAAGAATGATCCCTCACTCTCACAGATCTTGGGAGACAGGCCAGTCCTCACTTACAAACAGCCCCCAAACCTGAAGCAAATACTCACCAGAAACCAGACAACAAAAACACTAACCGAGGAACCTATCCTTGCAACAAAGCCGGTTGCCAACTCTGTCCACATATCTATTCAAGGGACACCATCATAGGACCTAATCACATCAGCCACACTATCAGAGACTCATTCAACTGCACATCTACCAATGTGATATATGCCATCATGTGCCAGCAATGGCCCTCTGCCATGTACATTGGCCAAACCGGACAGTCTCTATGCAAAAGAATTAATGGTCACAAATCTGACATCAGGAATCATAATACTCAAAAACCAGTGGGAGAACAACTTTAACCTGTCTGGCCATTCAATGACAGACCTGCGGGTGGCTATCTTACAACAGAAAAACTTCAAAAACAGACTCCAAGGAGAGACTGCTGAGCTGGAATTGATATGCAAACTAGATACAATCAACTCAGGATTGAATAAGGACTGGGAATGGCTGAGCCATTACAAACATTGAATCTATCTCCCCTTGTAAGTATTCTCACACTTCTTATCAAACTGTCTGTACTGAGCTATCTTGATTATCACTTCAAAAGTTTTTTTCTCTTACTTAATTGGCCTCTCAGAGTTGGTAAGACAACTCCCACCTGTTCATGCTCTCTGTATGTGTGTATATATATCTCCTCAATATATGTTCCACTCTATATGCATCCGAAGAAGTGGGCTGTAGTCCACGAAAGCTTATGCTCTAATAAATTTGTTAGTCTCTAAGGTGCCACAAGTACTCCTGTTCTTTTTGTGGATACAGACTAACATGGCTGCTACTCTGAAATCTATTGTGTCTATGTTAAGTAGATTAGAGGAACATTGAAGGCCTGGGTCTCAATGTAAATTGTCTTGGTTATTGATTGTAAAACTTAGCAAGGTTTAATTTGCAATGCCCTTTTGCTCAATATAAAATACTACTGTTTGTATTCTCAATCTGTTTGTGTGAATGAGGAATGTATGCATCAGAAAAAGATACGGTGTGAAGGCCATTGTTATAGTCAGAGTCAAGGAAGAAGGAGTGAAGAAACTTAAAGGACATCAAAGAATCATAAACACACATCCATAATGAAGGGCAGATTGACGACCCTGAGGTAAAGGCTGGCACCCCTAAAGACAATTGATTAAATCGGAACAAAGGACAGGATGATCTTCTCGGAGGTGTATTGGAATGTTTACACCAATTAAGAAGTAACCGGTCACAAAGTGACACAGCAAAATCCATAGGCTTCAACAGAGAAGAAAACCTATAAGAACAGGGTGCTTTGCCATAGGACTTTGGGTTCGTCTTGCCACACTCCAGGAGCATCGGATCGCGACCGAAAGAACCCCGCTCCCCTCTGTGACCAATCTGGCTGGCCACTAGATTGATCCAGACTCTGGACTGGTAACTATAAACATCACTGCAGAACTGTGTGTGTGTGTGTGTGTGTGTCTAAAGCATATGCTAACTGTGGTATTCTCAATAAACGCTGTGTGTATTTACCTTCCTCTATAAGGATCCCGAGTGCTTTGTATGAGCATAACAGCTGGTCAGGGAAAGCCACTGGCAGGCCGCAGATGCTTTGTTTACCTGAGCGTCCACAGGCCCCACTGTTCACAGCACCCAGTGGCCACAGTTCGCTGTTCCCCTTCCCCTGACCAGCCATGACCCAGACTTTGAAAACCCCTGCTTTAGACAGCATGACGGGAGAACGGAACCTGGGTCTCCCACATGCCAGCTGAGTGCTCTAACCACGGGGGTAAACGTTATAAGCTGGTTGACATCACCAAAACCACATTCTCCTTCCCCCCACCCCTCACATTTTGTGTGGAGCGAGGCAGGTGCCTACCTCATTCCAGCAAGAAACGCCTTAGGAGCCTGAGTCACCTGATGTCAGGCGCTGGGTTCCCATCTGTGGGTTGCTAAGTAGAGACAGACGCCCCTCTGTGGCCCTGATTTAGGAACCTGTCTGTGAGAGGGGGCAGGACTTAGGACACCCCTCCCTTGTTGGCATCTCCCATTGACTAGCTTAGATGGCTCCCCCCTCCCCACTGAGCTGGCTTTTGTGAATCACACTCTAAGGCCTGGTCTACACTACGAGTTTAGGTCGACTTTAGCAGCGTTAAGTCGAATTAAGCCTGGACACGTTCACACGACGAAGCCCTTTCTTTCGACTTAAAGGGCCCTTTAAACCGGTTTCTTTACTCCACCTCCGACGAGGGGATTAGCGATAAAATCGGCCTTAGCGGGTCGGAATTGGGTTAGTGTGGACGGAATTCGACGTTATTGGCCTCCGGGAGCTATCCCACAGTGCTTCATTGTGACCGCTCTGGACAGCACTCTCAACTCAGATGCACTGGCCAGGTAGACAGGAAAAGCCCCGCGAACGTTTGAATTTCATTTCCTGTTTGCTCAGCGTGGAGAGCACAGGTGACCACACAGAGCTCATCAGCACAGGTAACCGTGATGGAGTCCCAGGATCGCAAAAGAGCTCTAGCATGGACAGAACAGGAGGTACGGGATCTGCTCGCCATATGGGGAGATGAATCAATGCTAGCTGAACTCCGAAGCAGTAAACGAAATGGCAAAATATTAGAAAAGGTCTCCAAGGCCATGAAGGACAGAGGCCATAACAGGGATGCACAGCAGTGCCGCGTGAAAATTAAGGAGCTAAGGAAAGCCTACCACAAAGCCAGAGAAGCAAACGGAAGGTCCGGGCAAAGCTGCAAACATTCCGCTTCTACGCGGAGCTGCATGCCATTCTAGGGGGTGCAGCCACCACTACCCCAACCGTGTGCTATGACTCCCTCACTGGAGAAACACACAGGGAAGCGGGTTCGGGGTACGAGGAAGATGAGGATGGAGATAATGTAGATAGCTCACAGCAGCAAGGAAGCGGAGAAACCGGTTTCCCCATCAGCCAGGATATGTTTATCACCCTGGACCTGGAACCAGTAACCCCCGAGCTCACCCAAGGCATGCTCCCATCCCCTGAGGGCACACAGGGGACCTCTGGTGAGTGTACCTTTGTAAATATTACACATGGTTTAAAAGCAAGCGTGTTTAATGATTAATGATTAATTTGCCCTGGCAATCGCGGCCAGTACAGCTACTGGAAAAGTTTGTTAACGTGTATGGGGATGGAGCGGAAATCCTCCAGGGACATCTCCAGAAAACTCTCCTGGATGTACTCCCAAAGCCTTTGCAAAAGGTTTCTTGGGAGGGCTGCCTTATCCCGTCCGCCATGGTAGGACACTTTACTGCGCCAGGCCAGTAGCACGTAGTCTGGAATCATTGCATAACAAAGCGGGGCAGCGTATGGTCCCGGTGTTTGCTGGCATGCAGACAACATCCATTCCTTATCACTCTTTGTTATCCTCAGGAGAGTGATATCATTCACGGTCACCTGGTTGAAAGGGGCGATTTTATTAAGGGGATATTCAGAGGTGCCCCTTCCTGCTCTGCTGAACAGAAATGTTCCCCGCTGTTAGCCACGCGGTGGTGGGGAAGAGTGAAGTGATCATCCCAGAGAATTGGGTGTGGGGGGGAGGGGAGTTAGTTGGGTTTGTGCTGCATGTTAACCCTGAAACCGCAGCCCCTCCTTTTACATTGCAAACCCATTTTAAATGGCCAACCCAATGGGTGTTTGGTATGGGAAATGAGAGCACTACTGTTTGAAACCATTCCCACATGTTAAGAAGGTTAAAAAAGCCAAAAGACTGTGTCTTACCATGGCTGCCTGCAAGCCGAAATCTGTGTCCTGGCACTGCGTGAGTGATCTCTCACACCAAACTGGCAGGCCCTCAATATAAGAGGGAAAATGCGACCTTGTAACGAAAGCACATGTGCTGTGTAATGTGAACAGCAAAATTTAACGTGAAAGAGTGTACCCATTGTTCTCTAAAATGTGTCTTTTTTAACCACATCTCCCTTCTCCTCCACCAGCTGCAAATGTTTCTCCTTCACAGAGGCTAGTGAAGATTAGAAAGAGAAAACGGAGGACGCGGGATGACATGTTCACAGAGCTCCAGATGTCCTCCCACGCTGACAGAGCACCGCAGAATGCGTGGAGGCAGTCAATGACTGATTACAGAAAAGCACAATATGAACAAGAGGAGAGGTGGCGTGCTGAATCGCGGGATGAACAGAGCAAGTTGCGGGCTGAAGAGGATAGGTGGAGTCAGCTTGCAGATGGAAGGCAAGAGTCGATGCTCCGGCTGCTGGAGCATCAAACTGATATGCTCCAGCGTATGGTTGAGCTGCAGGAAAGGCAGCAGGAGCAGAGACCGCCACTACAGCCCCTGTGTAACCAACAGCCCTCCTCCCCAAGTTCCATAGCCTCCTCACCCAGACGCCCAAGAACATGGTGGGGGGGCCTCCGGCCACCCAGTCACTCCACCCCAGATGATTGCCCGAGCATCAGAAGGCTGGCCTTCAATAAAAGTTAAAGTTTTAAACTGCAGTGTGTCCTTTTCCTTCCCTCCTCCCCCACCCATCCCGGGCTACCTTTGCAATTATCCCTCTAGTTGTGTGATGAATTAATAAAGAATGCATGAATGTGAAGTAACAATAACTTTATTGCCTCTGCAAGCGGTGCTCGAAGGGGGGAGGGGAGGGTGGGGTGGTTGGCTTACAGGGAAGTAGAGTGAACCGGGTGGGAGGGGGGTGGAGGGTTCATCAAGGAGAAACAAACAGAAGTTTCACAACGTAGCCTGGGCAGTCACAAAACTCATTTTCAAAGCTTCTCTGATGCGCACCGCGCCCTGCTGTGCTCCTCTAACCGCCCTGGTGTCTGGTTGCGCGTAATCAGCAGCCAGGCGATTTGCCTCAACCTCCCACCCTGCCATAAATGTCTCCCCCTTACTCTCACAGATATTGTGGAGCGCACAGCAAGCAGCAATAACAATGGGGATATTCTTTTCGCTAAGGTCTGAGCGAGTCAGTAAGCTGCGCCAGCGCGCTTTTAAATGTCCAAATGCACATTCCACCACCATTCGGCACTTGCTCAGCCTGTAGTTGAACAGGTCCTGACTCCTGTCCAGGCTGCCTGTGTACGGCTTCATGAGCCATGGCATTAAGGGGTAGGCTGGGTCCCCAAGGATCACGATAGGCATTTCAACATCCCCAACGGTTATTTTCTGGTCCGGGAAGAAAGTCCCTTCCTCCAGCTTTCGAAACAGAGCAGAGTGCCTGAAGACGCGAGCATCATGTACCTTTCCTGGCCATCCCACGTTGATGTTGGTGAAACTTCCCTTGTGATCCACCAGGGCTTGCAGCAGCATTGAAAAGTACCCCTTGCGGTTTATGTACTCGGTGGCTTGGTGCTCCGGTGCCAAGATAGGGATATGGGTTCCGTCTATGGCCCCACCACAGTTTGGGAATCCCATTGCAGCAAAGCCATCCACTATGGCCTGTACGTTTCCCAGAGTCACTACCCTTGATATCACCAGGTCTTTCATTGCCCTGGCAACTTGGATCACAGCAGCCCCCACAGTAGATTTGCCCACTCCAAATTGATTCCCGACTGACCGGTAGCTGTCTGGCGTTGCAAGCTTCCACAGGGCTATCGCCACTCGCTTCTCAACTGTGAGGGCTGCTCTCATCCTGGTATTCTGGCGCTTCAGGGCAGGGGAAAGCAAGTCACAAAGTTCCATGAAAGTGCCCTTACGCATGCGACAGTTTCACAGCCACTGGGAATCATCCCACACATGCAGCACGATGCGGTCCCACCAGTCTGTGCTTGTTTCCCGGGCCCAGAATCGGCATTCCACGGCATGAACCTGCCCCAGGAACACCATGATTTCCACATTGCTGGGGCCTGTGCCTTGTGAGAGGTCTATGTCCATGTCAATTTCCTCATCACTCTCGTCGCCGCGCTGCAATCGCCTCCTCGGCTGGTCCTGGTTTTGCTTTGGCATGTCCTGGCTCTGCATATACTCCAGGACAATGCGTGTGGTGTTCATAGTGCTCATAATTGCCGCGGTGATCTGAGCGGGCTCCATGATCCCAGTGCTAGCTATGGCACCTGGTCTGAAAAAAGGCGCGAAACTAGTATCTGACGGACCAGGGGAAGGAGGGAGGGAGGGAGGGGCGAGTGACGACATGGCGTACAGGTACAGGGAATTAAAATCAACAAAGGTGGCTGTGCATCAGGGAGAAACACAAACAACTGTCACACAGAATGCCCCCCCCCCCAAAGATTGAACTCAAAACCCTGGGTTTAGCAGGCCATTGATTTCACGGAGGGAGGGAAGGGGGAAGCAAATGAATACAGAACAAATTTATTTTTTACATCTTAAGCTGGCAGACGACGGTGCAGCATGACTGATAGCTCTCGGCATCTTCTGGGTGCTTGGCAGAAAATACTGGGCGCTTGGCAGTTAGTGTACTAATATTGATAGCCATCATCGTCAAGACAGTTCAATAGGACTGAGCATGTCTGCCCAGGTGCCTCTGATTGAACCGCAATATGACGACAATGGATATCAATCTTAATACACCATCTACTGCCAAAAGGCAAGGGGCTGCTGCTGTGTAGCAATGCAGCCCCACGTCTGCCAGGCCCACGTCTGCCAGCACCCAGATCGCCCTCGGCCTCTTCTGAGTGCTTAGCAGAAAATACTGGGCACTTGGCAGAAAATGGCATACTACGATTGATAGCCATCATCATCAAGACAGTTCGCTAGGACTGAGCATGTCTGCCCAGGTGCCCATGATCAACAGCCACTGCAGTACAATGATGACATATACCAGTCATAACATACCATCTTCTACCAAAAGGCAAGGGGCTGGTGCAATGCAGCCCCACGGCTGCCAGCACCCAGATTGCCGATAAAGGCTACCAATCATGCTGCACCGTCTACCGCCAAAAGGCAGTTAGCTGCTGCTGCTGTGTAGCAATGCAGTCCCACGTCTGCCGGCACCCAGATGACATATGGTGACGGTGAGCTGAGCTGAGCGGGCTCCATGCTTGCCGTGGTATGTTGTCTGCACAGATAACCCAGGTAAAAAGGCGCAAATCTATTGTCGGCCGTTGCTCTGACGGAGGGGGAGGGGCCTGACGACATGTACCCAGAACCCCCCGCGACACTGTTTTGCATCATTCGGGCATTGGGATCTCAACCCAGAATTCCAATGGGCGGCGGAGACTGCGGGAACTGTGGGATAGCTACCCATAGTGCAATGCTCCGGAAGTCGACGCTAGCCTCGGTACTGTGGACGCGGTCCGCCGACTAGAGCACTTAGAGCATTTTATGTGGGGACACACACAATCGGCTGTATACAACCGATTTCTATAAAACCGGTTTCTATAAATTCGACCTAATTTCATAGTGTAGACATACCCTAAGTTGCCTGTGATGCCCACGCACTGTGTAGGGAGTTCAGGCCCCAACTCAGCTTTGCAAAATTGCCGACTGTGATTTTCTAGTTGCCCACAAGTTAGGCCCTGCCATGACGCTCAGCTTTGCAACACCCAAGTCTCTTCATGGATTGCACCCTGTGTAACCAGTCACCTCTCCGCAGAGCACAGCTGAGCAATTCCTGATTGGCACGGGTGTGTACAGGACAGAGACAGAGCACAGGCTGGATAGTGACACATCACAGTAAAACCCCAAACTCTCCTCCTAGAGGCGCGATATTTCCTGTGGGTGCTGGGGGGTCACAACCAAGTCAGGAAGCAAATCCCATGATGCTGCCCCCAGCACCTGCAGCTGGGACAGGAAAGTGGAACAGGCAAGAATTGTTGGTAATGTTTTATTTACAGAATTTGGGTTGCCAAATTTCTCACCGAACACCCTTGTCCCAACACAGAGCTGAGAAGGAGCCTTAATAACCACAGCATGGAAAGGAGATTCCCCAGCTACCGAGAATAGTTTTCTTAATGGCACAACAACCGTACAGTTGCTCAGGAACTAATATAGGGAATTGATGAGTTACAGTCGCTCTCTTTCATTAATATGTAATAAATCCCTCTGTCCCTCTCATATTCCCTTTCCTTCTCCCTTTTCTTTCATCCCACCATTTTCTACTCAGCATTTTTGTAGCCCTCACTTCCCACCCCTGTTTATTTTCCTCTCCCACTCTCCTCTCCTCCCTCCCACAGATCATCCCCCATGGCTACTCCGTTCTTTTCTCTGCTTTTACCCTTTCCCCTCTTGCTGCCCCTTCCCCTCTTGCTGAATGGCTGGTTCCCCTGCCAGGGATATTTTCCTTTCACTTTTCTCAATTCTATTTTCCACCATTTCTCCTGGACTCTCCCTTGATTCTTGTTTCATTTTCATTCACATTTTTCTTCTTGCTTCTTCTCATTCCCTCTGGTTAAACCCGCCCTGTCCCTGCCTCTCCCAGTGCTGCCAACCTCAGGAGTTTAAAAAAAAAAAAATCCATGAGATTATTAACCTTAAAAAAAATCATCATTGTGTCACAGTTTTTTTTGTCAAACTGCACCCATCTCACCTTCCCCCCGCCCTTTTGTGACAATTACAGGGTTACCAGCTGTCCTGTAGTTACAGGGGAAGGTGACTTGGACCCCTGCGGCAGGAGCTCTGGCTGGGAGACCCCAGTGAGATCTAATCCCACAGATCTGTACAAGATGCTCCCTGCTGCTGTGGAGCTTCCAGATTCTCCCCAAACCCTAATTGATTAATTCTGTGTCTCTGCCACCCCCATCTCTGCCTGTCCCCAGCCTGGCTGTTAGTGCTACTCCTTACTGAGCCCCCACATCTGCCCCTCAGGGCCCCTCTGCCCCTCCTGCAACCCCAGGGGTTCATGCCCCCTCCTGCTTCCATCCCTGGTGCTGCAGGGAAGGGGAGGGGCTTCCACAGGTTATAGAGAGGAGGAGCCAGGGACTGGATAGACAGGAGTCCTCCGAGGTTATAGAGACTAGGGCGTGTAAGGCTAGAAAGTATGATTTCAGGGCCTCCAGTGGGATATTCCAACGCATCTCAGGGACACAGTCGGAGCCGGGTGTCTCTGACCCACACTCGGAGCCAGGGCCGGATTCTCTCCCCAGGGATGGAGCCCAGCGGGAAAGTGAAGATCGGGGCCTCGTCACCAGCATTGATAAATGTCACCTGTCCCCGGTCACAGTCCAGACAAACCCGGATCCTGCTGGGGACCCGGCTCAGGGGCAGGGGGGTCTCAGGGGAGGTGAGAGCCTGCAACTGACCACGCCACTGCTCCACCGCCCAGATCCCCCCATCGGGGCTAAGGCTAATCCCTCCCTTCCTCCCCACAGACTCTCTGGCCACCCCCACAGCCCAGCCTCCCCCACCCCCCACCTCCACCTCCCAGCAATGTCTCCCCGAGCTGAATCCCTCACAGCCCAGCACACAGGCCCAACAGTCAAATCTCTCAGGATTTTTGGGCAGATTCTGCCGTGTGTCTCCGCATCTCACACATTTCCGATCCTCAGACAGGACGAGGTCGGGATAAGCCGTGTCTGGATCCAGAGTCACTTTCACTGGGGAGAGAGAGAATCAGAGTGTGAGGGGCACAGCTCCGACCTGGGGGAAGCCGGGACAATTTCTCGCACTCCCCAGAAGCCCGGTCCTGGCTGGGACAGGCCTGGATCCCAGGGAGCTGCCTCTGTCCTGGGCACCTGAGACTGAGCAGAGATGTCACTGCAGTTCCTCACTCTGTGTAATGGGAGTCACTTCATTAGTTTTTCATTTGGTTGCTGAGGAATCAGCTCCCTGTTCCCTCTGCTGGGGCTGCTCCATTCCCAGCATCAGAGACACAGCCAGGAAGATTTTGGTGAGGAGGAAGCAGAGGAGGCAGGTACCAGCTTTGAACCCCAGAGGGAAGCTCCCTCCTCTAATACAGCCTCCACTCCCCAGCCAGAGTAGGAAGAGCCAATTAAGACCAGAGAATAGGGAATGGCATTGGGTGGGGCAGCCTCCACTCCCAGGCCAGGAAACAGAGAGGAAGGTGCAGCATTGGGGAAGAGCTCCTTAAGAGCAGAGTAGGAGGAGGCATTGGGTGGGGTAGCCCCATCTGCAGTCTAGAGAGAAGGGAGGAGCTGACAGTCTCACAGGGAGACCGTCTCCCCAATCCAGGAAGCAGTGAGCAGCTCCAGTGGGAGAGCCCAGCCCTGCCCAGAGGAAAGGCCGGATGTTGGAGAAGAGTGCTGGGGAGACCCCCTGCACCAGGGTAAAGCAGAGGGATGTGTCAGCCCTCAGGACACAGAGCTCTGTTCACAGGCTGCTCAGGGAGAGTTTTTCTGTTCAGCGGCGTGGGCATGAACTCAGCACTAAGGTTGGTGTCAGGAGTGTTTGTGTGACTTCAGCGTGGGAGCTCCTCACTGATCAGTGTGTTGTTTTTAGGGCTGTGTGTGTTGTGGTTGGTGTCGGTTTGGTTGGTAACTTTAGCTACAATCTCTTGAAGACATTTTCTGATAATTTAAAGACAATCTCCAGGTGCAAACTAACCCTGTCTGAATGCTCCTAGGGATCCTCCTCTTTTTGTCTCTAGTGCAGACGGCAGAGTGTCTGGAGGGGGGAAGGAGAAAGGAGACGAGATTTCAGGCTTTCATATTTATAACAGCGTCCCCACTCTCAACTCCGAGAACTGTATTTTAATTATGACAGAGAAACACACCGAGAAACACTCAAATATTTAATATAAAAAGGTCTGAAACCGTCTCTTTCCTCTCTCATTCAGGCATCTCCCAGCAACGGAACCAACATCCCTGCAGCCTCACAACCATCCCAGGACAGACAATCTGTAAGTGAGATTAACTTTTCCCCTCCTCATCCCCTCCCACCCTTCAAACTTCAGTTGGTTTGTCTCATTCACTTACTGCCTTTTGTTGTAACCTAGACCCAGAGCCTTCAAAGACTTTGGCATAAAAGTAACTTTATCCACTTCAGTCCCTCTGACTCTAACGGGATATTGAGAGTTTGCTAAATCCTGGTTCTAATTGTGAGCTGTTGGGTCTGTTTACTCAGCATCTCTACAGAGTGCGGCACGACAGGGCCTTGTCCTCCATAGGCAGACATAGAAATAATAGTAAAATCATTTTATAATTGTGGAAATTGCAGTGGGGGAAGGTTGATTCAATGGGACAAATTCACCCCTGTGCCAGCAGGTGAGGGGTGACTCTGCTGTTCAGTGTCTGCAGGGGCTGGTGCAGACCTTGGCACAGGCTGAGGAAGTTCTGAAGCCAGCCAGAGTTACATCCCTATGACAATGGCCACCATGTGTCTTGCCCAGTGTGCAGAGTGTCAGAGGCCCAGCTTTACACTGCCCACGTCCCTTTATCCCTCGTCCACCCCCCCTCCCTCTTCCACCCACCCTCACCCCCACCCCATTCCCAGCCCTCTCAGGAACACGCCTTGTGCCTGCAGCTGCTGTGGAGGAGGCACCAGAGGCTCCTGTGCTGAAGGGATCCCTGACCATGGGGGTGGGGCTTTCCCCTTCCCTACAGCCCATTTGGCCCAGATTAGCTGCATAAAGGACCTG
Source organism: Emys orbicularis (assembly GCF_028017835.1). Taxonomy (NCBI): domain Eukaryota; kingdom Metazoa; phylum Chordata; order Testudines; family Emydidae; genus Emys; species Emys orbicularis. The sequence goes on along the minus strand of NC_088695.1, from coordinate 8,869,027 downwards.
AGCCCAGTGATGGGCTGGGTGCACCTTTGAGAAATGTGCCCCATGGCTGGTGATGAGGCAGTACATGGGGAGGGCTCTGAGTTATAGAGAATTCTTTGCCACGTGTCTCACTGTTGGGTCTTGCCAAAATGCTCGGTATTCAACTGACCACCATATTTGGGGTCAGGAAGGAATTTCCCCCCAAGTCAGATTGGCAAAGAGTCTGGGGGGTTTTCTGCCTTCCTCTGCAGCGTGGGGCATTGGTCACTTGCAGCTTTAAACTAGTGTCAGTGGTGGATTCTCTGTAACTTGAAGTCTTTAAATCATGATTTGAGGACTCCACTAACTCAGCCAGAGGTTAGGGGTCAATTGCAGGAGTGGGTGGGTGAGGTTCTGTGGCCTGCAACGTGCAGGAGGTCAGACTGGATGATCATGATAGTCCCTTTTGGCCTTAAAGTCTATGAGTCTGAGTCATTTATTTCTTTAACAGTAATTGTCATGGCAAGGCATGTTTTTTGGTAGAAATAAAGGTTTGAATTAATCAACCTGAGTGACTTGGACCCCAAGTGCGTGACATTCTCACCCAACAATTAAATAGAAGCATCATCTAATTGTGAACCAATTGGCCAGAGCCACTCTCCTCCCTCAGTCTCAGAGGCTCATCCCAATTTCCGTTCCTAGATCCCTTCTAGGTACCTTTGAATTTCCCCAGAGTCTCCAATAGCGCAATCGTTTTCCAGGAGAAACCACTGACTCGCTCTTCCAGTTCAGGAGAAATCTCCTCTGGCTGCTGGAACTTCCCCTTCTCACACCTGGAGAGAAACAATTTCACATGATTATATTTCATTGTGTGACTCATTATAAGTTCTGGTTAGAGAGTCACTGCTCTAATGGGCCTGGAGTTCGAATTCCTCAACTTCTCCCAGCCTCAGAGCAGGTGCAGCACAGCCCATGGCCATCCAACCTTCCCTTCAAAGGAATCATTAATATTCTTCAACTCTGGACTGGAGAGACCAGCTCTGGGATAAAAAGAAAACTGAGTCTCCATGGCCAATTTACTCCTTAGCCTCCATGCTCTGAGGGACAGGAAGTTCCTGGGTGAAGTGCTGTAGAAATCTGCCCTCTAGGAACTAGACTGAGACACCAACTGCCCCCTCCCCTGCTCATTCCACACAGGCCTCCAAACAGTCCTCAGGAGGGAAAGACTCTTGATTGCTGCTGCCCTGGGCTGAATAGTGACCAGTGCCCCAGCAGTGACAGGCCCATATCCCCACAATCCCGAGGCAGCCAGTCCCCCAGGGAGGTGAAATCTCTAGGAAATACTTGGTCAGTCTTTCCCACTAAATGGAGAATTCCAGATTCTTCTATACAAGGGTGAGAACCTCAGAATGAAGTTGATCAGAGAGATTTGTATCCAACATGTGACCTTCCCCACACATTTGGCTGTAGAGCCCTGGGGAGATGCAGTGCTAACATCACCACCAAGCCCTTTCCCAGCGTTGTGAAGTGTGAGGGGGAGTGAGAGAGAGACACGTACCTGCTCAAGGTGCTTCTAATATCCTAGAAGAGAGAGAGACAAAAGAATTTCAGTCCCCTCTGACACACACACAGGAATTCAGGGAAGAGATTTTGCAAATATGGTGAAGCAAGGCCCTGCCCTGGCCCCAGGGCCATGGATTCCCTGAGCTAATGGGGCTTTTCCATCACTCATATCTCTGTGTCTGTGACTCTGCAAAGAATAATATTCAGTCACATGTCAGCAATGCACACGCTGAGATACATAGAGATCGCCGACTGCTGGACTCCAGTGCTTATGATTCAGGAGCCCTCCCTTCCCTGTGTGTTTCTGGCATGTTTCTAATGACAGGTGCTGGTTTCCAATTGTCCCTGGGGGTGCTCAACCCTATGCCCCACCCCCACTCCAAACCTTCCCCCAATGCCATACCCCAGCCCAACTATTCCAGCTCCCACTCCACCCCCACCCTATCTCTTCCCCGCCTCCTCTTGTGAGCACACTCCCTCCCCGCTCCTCCCCCTCCCTCCCAGCCTCTCCTGCACACAGTGGAACAACTTATTGCAGCAGGCAGGTGGTGCTGGAGGGAGGGGGAGGAGATGATCGGCAGGGCAGCCAGCAAGTGGCCCTGAGGGAGGAGCTGGCTGCCCTGGAGCACCCACCTGTGTTTCTCACTCAGTCTCACCTGCAGGAATTCACTTGCTGGTTTCTGACACTTCCCCTCCATCTCACTGATCAGCTCACTGAGACGGGAAATCTGCTCGGAGAGTTGACTGACATTTTCATTCTGGATCCTCACAATCTCCTCGTCCAGCTTCTCCAGCTGGGCCAGCAGGAGTCGCTCTTGTTCCTCCAGGAACTGTCGCAGCTGCTGAAATTCAGACACAATGTTCTGCCTTTCGGTTTGTGTTTGTTTCTGTATGAAAATAGGGCAAGGGCTGGTCAGGGACATATGGATGGAGCCCGGGGTCCTTTCATGGAGAGCTGAGTGGGGAGGAGGCTGAATTTCTTTGAAAATCCTAAGATTTCTGACATTTGACTTTACCCTGTGCGTAGTAGGCAGGAGATTCTCTTGCACCTTCCCCTTTGGCCCCTGTATCCCTCTGAAAGGGATGTTTCCATGCCTGTCATGGTCAGCATAGTCTGTTATTTATCGTCTCTGGAAATTCAGACCCAGAGAGGCAGGGGACAGGACACAGCACTACACTGACAGAGATACCAGAGGAGTTAAAAGAAGGAAACATTTAAAAAATACACAAAATGACCAGACAGTGGAGAGCTCTTCACGAGGACATTCAGTTCACTTGGGGGGATTTCTGTAAAAGCCACAAGGGCTAGACATTAACTCATCAACTGCAATGGAAGCTTAGGGCTTGTCTACACATGAACCTAACCCAGCATTCCATGATCATGGAGAAACACACACAAGCCCATGTTCACCAAGGCCACACAGGAGTCTGCCTCCAAATAGACCTCCCACTGCCAGTCCCTGCCAGTTAATAACAACAGGCACCTACCAGATACTCCCGGCTATTCCTCTCTCCAGTCGCTTTCAATCCCAGCAGCTTTTCTCTCTCTTCCCTCAAAGTCTTCAAATGGGCCTGGATTCTTTCCTGAAGAAACAGAAATAATTGGGAGGTTTCATCTGGATAGTTGAGAGGTGCTTGGAAATGGGTGTTTTTCCACCCGAAACCCATGATGACTGTGTTTCTAATCACTTTGTGACATCAGGGCCACCAAGGAGATAAAATCTTACTAATGGAGACTGGAAGTGTGTCACATTCAGACTTTTTACCAATTCTGGTTTAGTCTTTTTAGTAATTAGATAGAGATCTCAATTATAACCAAGCTTTACTGGTATTTGTGAACTGATTAGTGGTACAACACATAACAGGGCACTGGAGTCACATGGGGGTGAATCAATAAACCAGTTTTGCAGAAGGTTTAACAAACCAAGTTATACAAATCCCAGAAGCCACCAGGGTTTAAATAGGGGCTGGGATTTCAGCCCTGAAGCCCTGGGGACTGCACTGGTTGGGCAGAGCTGGTCTAAGCACCGGGGCAAACCCCATGAGACGTCGGGAGGCCATTCGTCTGGTTGGAAGCTGCGCAGTCCCAGTTTTGTGGAGCACTATCCCCGTCCAATAGGGACCCGGCACTGGACGTGGCTTTGTCTGGTGCAAAAGAGAGGAGGAGACTGAGGATGTAGGAGGACACCCGTGAGGGTGGGGACGGGGCTGGGGTAGCACCGTCATGCAGAATGATGCAGGTGGGGACACGCTGAGAAAAGCAGTGGTGGGCCCACGCAGGATGGCTGCTACTGGTGAGTACGGGCCCATGCAGGCAGGCGTGGCCATGTCCTATGTTCTGGGGAATCCTCAGTGACCACACTAATTAGACATGATGCAGATTTGTATAAAGGACGGGTTGGGGTTTGGCCCAGTGCTGTCCTAAACCCTTTCCATCGCAATGCCCCCTGGGCAAATGCCCCATGATTCCATTCCCTGGTAATGATCCCGGAAGCAGTGCATTCTGGGAGATTTCAAAAAGCTGCCTGGTTGGACTAATGAAACCACTTTGGCTGGTCCTTGCCCACATACACAACAGAACAGGTCAGACTGGCACCGGTCAGCTCCAGCCTGTGGTTAGTTTTGCTACAACCCAGTCTAATCCCAGTGGTATTTGGCATGGACCTGAGCTGTCTGGAGCCTTTTTGTGTGCGGACTCTAGGTGCTCGGGGTCCCACGCAGTGGTTAGCCCAGTGATCTTCTCTAGTGCAGGCCGGCAGCATCTGAGTTTAACCCCTGATGGAGCAACACAGGAGTTCAGAATCCCAGCGAGAAACCTCATCTCCCTGGTGGGCCTGGCACCTTTATCATGGTGTCTCTCCCTCCTAACAGATACACTTCATCACTGGGTGGGGTGATGCGAAGATGGCAGCATGGCAAAGTGATTCGGGTTTTGGTCTGGGGAGAACTGGGTTCTATACTAAGCTCTGTCACTGACATGCTGGGTGACTGTGGGCAACTCGCTGCCTTGCTTTGTGCCTCAGTTTCCCTTCCCACCTTCTGTCTAGCTAGACCAGTGGTCACCTACCAGTCGATCCTGGAGACTTTCCCTGTCAATCGCAATCTCCGGTGGCACAGCGGGGTTGCCTGCGTGCCCCAGCCACACGGCGCTACTTGCACTGCCTGCAGTCACCACTCCCACAGCTCGCATTGGCCGGGAATGGGGAACTGTGGCCAGAGAGAGCTGCGGGAGCGGTGCCTGCAGAGAGGGGCAGCACACAGAGCCACATGCCTCCCCCGGGGCCACAGGGGCGTGTTGGCCCCTTCCGGGAGTGGCCAACGGCTGGGGCAGGCAGGGAGCCTGCATTAGCCCCGCTGCACCACTGACTGGGGGCCTCCCGAGGTAAGTCAGTGCTGCCTAGCTGAAGCCAGCACCCCATATCCCCTCCTTCACGCAACACCCCATACCACCTCCTGCACCCCGTGCCCCCTCCTGCACCCTAACCCCCTGCCCTCCTCCCAGGGCCAGCACCCCATTCCCATTCCTCCACCCCAACAGTCTGCCCCAGCCCGGAGCCCGCTCCTGCACCCAAACTCCCTCCCAGAGCTTGCACCCATCACCCCCTCCTGCACCCCAACATCCTGAGCAAGGCTCCGTGCAGAGCCCCCTCCCACATGCAAACCCCTTGGCTTTAGCCAAGAGCCTGCACCCCCACCTGAACCCCAACCTCCTGCCCCAGACCGGTGAAAGTGAGTGAGGGTGGGGGAGAGCGAGAAATGGAGAGAGGGGGTATGGAGTGAGTGGGGCTTTGGGGGTGGGAAATCATAGAATCATAGAATATCAGTGTTGGAAGGGACCTCAGGAGGTCATCTAGTCCAACCCCCTGCTCAAAGCAGGACCAATCCCCAACCAAATCCCCAAATGGCCCCCTCAAGGATTTGAACACTCAACCCTGGGTTTAGCAGGCCAATGCTCAAACCACTGAGCTATCCCTCCCCGCAAATGGGAGGACCTTGGGGAAGGGGTGGGGTAGATCCTACTTTCAAGACCTGATATTTTGCCTCTGTTATCACACTGCCAGATCATTAATTTTGTTATATCATCTCCTGTACAATGAAGACTTTACAGAGCTAAATGATGAGTCACACCCATGAAAGGGAACTTTCAGTGAAATTAGCCTCTCATTAAAACCCAAAAGTTAACCCATTAAATCTGACAGCAATTCCCTACCTTGTACTCCTGGGCAGCCTCCTGTATGGGAACCACCCTGTGAGCGCGGTGAGCCCGGGATTTGTCGCACACCACACAGATGGGGGGTTGATCCTCTTCACAGAACAGTTTCAGAGCCTCCTGGTGTTCCCCACACACCCCGTCCCCTCCTGCTGCCTTTGCTGCTTGTAAATTCAGCCGCTTGGCGATTTCTATGATATTTGCCAGCTGCCTGTTGGGCCTGAGGTTTCTCTGTTGCACAGTTTCTCTGCACTGAGGGCAGGAGCGGGCTGTATCGGATCCCTCCCAGCACTGGCTGATGCAGTCTCGGCAGAAATTGTGCCCACACTCCAGACTCACAGGTTCTGTGAAATACTCCTGTCAAGGCTGTATCCCCACTTTGAACTTTAGGGTACAAATGTAGGGGCCTGCATGAAAACTTCTAAGCTTATCTACCAGCTTAGCTCTGGTCCGCTGCCACCATCTTAAGAATTCCCTCCCTGGGAAGCCTTGAGAAACCTTTCACCAATTCCCTGGTGAATACAGATCCAAACTTCTTGGATCTTAAACAAGGAGAAATTGACCCTTCCCCCCTCCTTCCTTTCACCAACTCCTAGTGAATACAGATCCAAACCCCCTTTGGATCTTAAAACAAGGAGAAATCAATCAGGTTCTTAAAAAGGAGGCTTTTAATTAAAGCAAAAGGTAAAAATCATCTCTGCAAAATCAGTATGGAAAATAACTTTACAGGGTAATCAAACTTAAAGAGCTCAGAGGAATCCCCTCTGTCTTAGGTTCAAAGTATAGCAAACAAAAAAAGCACTCTAGTAAAAGGTACATTTACAAGCTGAGAAAACAAAGTAAATCTAAGATGCCTTGCCTGGCTTTTACTTACAATTTTGAAATAAGAGAGACTTGTTTAGAAAGATGGGGAGAACCTGGATTGATGTCTGGTCCCTCTCAGTCCCAAGAGCGAACAACCCCTTAAACAAAGGACACACACAAAAGCCTTTCCCCCCCCAAGATTTGAAAGTATCTTGTCCCCTTATTGGTCCTCTGGGTCAGGTGTCAGCCAGGTTACCCGAGCTTCTTAACCCTTTACAGGTAAAAGGATTTTGGAGTCTCTGACCAGGAGGGATTTTAGTACTGTACACAGAGAGCTGTTACCCTTCCTTTTATAGTTATGACAACTCCAGACAGACGGGACATGTAGCTTCCTCCTGGAGACTTTCCGCGGGGTTCTCTGCAGCCATGGCTCCTCTGGGCAGTGGATCAGGGTTAGTTTCGATTTCCTGAATTCACACTATGCCCCGCCTGCAGCAGCAAGGGGGTGTTTCCTTGCCTGAAAATGACTTATGCTGTTTCCTGAGCAGGAACCACACAGCCAATTTCACTCCTGGAGGCTTTAGTGAAAAAATGTACAGTCACACCCGTGGCAGGTAACTTTCAGTGAAATTAGCCTGTAATTAAAACCCCAAAGGGCTCCCGGCCTCCAGTCAGCCCCTGTGCTGGTGTGGAGGGTCACTGAGGCATCCCCCTGTGAGGATGAGCCTGGAGGAGCAGGAGCTGTGTGTCAGGAGTGATAGTCAGACTGGGCAGAATTTTTTTATAATATATAATTGTGACAGATAATGTTTATTTTAAGCAATTTTTATATTTATTGATTTAAACTTTCAGAGTTGCACAACAATCTGGGTTTTAAGCATTTCATTCCAATTTAAATTGTCACGGTTGTGGGAAATTATGGGGGGATCAGACAATATTTTGGTCAGACCAGAACTATTTAATGACACTAGACACTGAGATTCAAAAAGTTGAAGCTTTATAATGCTTAAAATTGTCTGTGAGCAGGTAAGTCTCCTCCCTCCCCCAGCAGCTCCCCCAGGGCTATAACCCAGTGCTTCCCCCACCCCCATAGGGACGGAGGCTGAAAGTCCATCTGATGGCGGATCAGGGGCCTGTGGAATGTGCTGGGATCTCAGCCTGGGCCCTAGTGGGGCAGGTGACCCTGTAACACAACCACAGCCAGCAAGCCCTGCACCCATTTCCTCCCTTTTTGTTAGTCCCAGCAGAGAGACTAGGGACTGCAGGGAGACCAAGCTCCTGTCCCCCAGGTGAGGGCTGGGGCCCAATGGCCGAGGGCAGCGGGGCTGCGGGGAGCTCGCATTAGGGGATGCAGGGCACATGGTGTGGGATAAACAGAGACCTCTCAGGCCAGTTGCCCATAGCGGCTGCAGGAGGGGATGTGGGGACAGACTGAGAAGGCCTGGGGCAGTCTGGGAAGGCCTGGGACAGTCTGGGAAGTCGCCATCGGGGACAAGGAGAGGGAATTCAGCTGTGGAGCCGTGCTGCCCAGAGATGCTGCTGCGAATGCAGCTAGTTACCCGAGTCCAGTGTTGCAGCAGTTTAACAAGGTGGTTAATAGAGACGTTGTGGCTCAGCCGAGTATAAGAGGTGCAGCTTCACCCTGGCCACACCCCTCTATCCCTTTCCATCCCTCCCTCCTCCAGCCTGTCCATGCCCCAACCCCACTCCCTTCTGCCCCTCCCAGGAGCACTCCCTGTGTCTGCAACTGCTGGGGAGGAGGCACAAACAGCCATGCTAGCCGGCACAGGAGCCAGAGCACAATGATGGGCTGGGTCCAAATGTCAAGAATCTCTTTTGATTTAGGGTTCAAATTTGGGACCTGACCGAAGTGCTGAGGGGCTGGTTCTCCAAGGGGCTCGGCACCCGCAGCGCCCACTGACTCCGGCTGCAGCTGCGAATGCAGATCGACCACATGCCCTGAAGTCCTGTATTTCGAGGAGATAAACCGAGACACCCACAATTAGGCCACTGTTGTAAATTTAGGCCTTACCGACTTGCCCATTAACAGCAGGACATGGGCTAAGTCTCATTGTAAGTCACTCTTTATACTTGGTCACTGCTTGGTCCCATGATTGTAAGCAGCATAGGTGCTGACCCCATGGGTGCTCTGGAGCTCCAACCCCTGTGGAAAAAATATAGGGGGAGCTCAGCACCCACCAGCCACAGCTGTTCTGCGGGCTGCCAATGAGCTGTTTGGTGGCTAGGGGAGGTGCCTGGGGGAGGGCGGAGAGTAGCGACCTGCAGATTGGCTATGGTTTTGGAGAGGGGTTGGAGCAGGGGCAGGAAGAGGCAGACAGAGGGCAAGGCCTTAGGGGAGGAGGTGGAGTGAGAGCAGGGCCTCAGGGGAGTGGCATAGTGGGGGCGGGGCCTGAGGGCAGAGCAGGGGTGAAGCCCTCCAGGGAAAAATAAAAGTCAGTGACTATGGTAAGCAGAGACCTAGCAGTGAAAGGCCCATATTATATCCCAGTGTCTACAGGCAGCCAATCCCCCAGGGATGTAACGAGTTCATAATCTTTCCCATTGGATGGGTAAATCCACCATTTTGTTCACAGGGCGAGAACCTCAAGGTTAACTTGAACAAAGTGAAAGTAGCCAAAATGTGGCTCCTGTCCACACTGTGCTGAGGGGAGACGTGGCTTTCTCCTGGTGTCCAACCCCTGCCCAGTCTCAAGAAGTGTGAGAGGGAGTGAGAAGGAGCCACATGTCTGTTCGAGGTGCCTCTGATGTCCTAGAAGGGAAAAAGAGAGAAAAGAATGCTCGGACTAATACGTCACACAATGGGATGGGGCTGTCGGAGTCTGGGATACAGGGCGATTGCTCTGTGCATGGTAAGTTTAGATCCTCTCCTATCCAACCCCGCCCCGCTCCCTGCCCATTGATTGCCCCCCAGATCTCCCACCTCCTATCCACTCCCCCTGCACCCTGACTTCCCCCCGGGACCCCTGCCCCTATCCAACCCCCCTGCTCCCTACCCACTGACCACCCTCTGGTACTCCCACCCCTTCCAGCCTTCCCCTACTCCCTGAATGCTCCCCGGAACCCCCAACCCCATCCAACCCCCTGCTCCTTGACCACACCCTGGAAGGGACCCCTGCCGCCATCCAACTATCCAGATTTAATTTCTGGTTTTCATGTTGCAATTTTAGTTTTTCCAATTCCTGTTCCAAATTTTCATTTTCATATTCACAGGCATTGTGCTTTTCTGTGAGCTTATTTACAGCCTGAGACATAGCACAGATGACTCGTGCTGCTGTTTGGACTTTCTTGGGAGAATAGCCCTGTTGATTCCCCAACAACAAGTTGTCCAAACCTTTCTTCTGCAGTGTAGAGACTGCAGCAGTCACACATGGATCAGACCCCAAGCTTTTAAACACCTGTCTTAACAAGCACCCATTAACCATAGCTGGAGGCTTCGGGGCGTCCCCCTTGTCCTCCAGAGTAAACCCGGCTTGCTTGCACTTGTAGAACATCATAGACTTGAAGATAGCACTAATTCAACTCCACGTGACTGTGTATTTCCCTCTCTCCCAATAATCTGTAATCAATCTGATCCAATCCTCGTTTCCTGGCCACTGAGTCTAATATCTTAAGACAATATTTTAGCTTATCCAACCAGTTCAGAAACAGTTAACTTATTCACTGACATGGTAACCATCCTCTGCTACCAAATGTTGAGATGGCTCTTTAACAGCTCACAGCTGGGCAGAATGTTTCTCGGTACCAATCAACAAGTCAGATTCAGTAGACTCCAGGCACAACAGTTTATTTAAGAAAGAATTCCAGAAGCAGTATAAGGTTATCTAATTCATGTCTCCCTAGTGAGCCTCAATTCCCCAAGCATAAACTCTCAATATTTATGCTGGCCCCACATGGTATTCTGATTGGCTAGCGAAGCACGTATAGCTATCGATCTAGATGAGGATTTCTCTCTTTCATTGTCTTCTATTCACAGTCACCTGGTCTATCAAGGATTCCCCCGAGGCAGTGGTTTTCAAAGGACTCATATGCCCTGTGGACATTTTATTACTAATTTTCTCCTAATTAATACTTTGGAAGGGACTGCTGAAGGGGCACCCACCAGACATTACCCCACGTTTACACTCTCATCAATCATTCACTCAAGCTGTCAGCGCGATGCCTTCCAAAGGGGTCATTTTGCCCCAGGTCAGCTTGTGCCAAGCTCACTGATCTTGTGATTATACATTTTCTTTACCTAGTGAGCCGGCATATTGACTGACAAAGGTCAGTAGCAGAACAGACACGCAGAATAGAAAATTTCCACAGTAACCATGTGATGCTCAGAAGGCCCTGCTCTCAGGCCTGGTCTACGCTAGGCGTTTATGTCGAATTTAGCGCCGTTACATCGAATTAACCCTGCACCCGTCCACACCACGAGGCTATTTAGTTCGACATAGAGGTCTCTTAAATTCGACTTCTGTACTCCTCCCCAACGAGGGGAGTAGCGCTAAATTCGACATGGCCATATCGAATTAGGCTTGGTGTGGATGGAAATCGACGCTAATAGCTCCGGGAGCTATCCCACAGTGCACCACTCTGTTGACACTCTGGACAGCAGTCCGAGCTCGGATGCTCTGACCAGCCACACAGGAAAAGCCCCGGGAAAATTTGAATTCCTTTTCTGTCTGGGCAGTTTGAATCTCATTTCCTGTTTGGACATTGTGGCGAGCTCAGCAGCACTGGCAACGATGCAGAGCTCTCCAGCAGAGATGGCCGTGCAATCCCAGAATAGAAAGAGGGCCCCAGCATGGACTGATCGGGAAGTCTTGGATCTGATCGCTGTGTGGGGCGATGAGTCCGTGCTTTCTGAGCTGTGCTCCAAAAGACGGAACGCAAAGATCTATGAGAAGATCTCTAATGCCATGGCAGAGAGAGGATACAGCTGGGATGCAATGCAGTGCCGCGTGAAAATCAAGGAGCTGAGACAAGGCTACCAGAAGACCAAAGAGGCAAACGGACGATCCGGATCCCAGCCCCACACATCCTGTTTCTACGAGGCACTGCATTCCATCCTAGGTGCGGCCGCCACCACTACCCCACCACTGACCGTGGACTCTGAGGATGGGATATTGTCCACGGCCGGTTCCTCGGACATGTTAGCGGACAGGGAAGATGAGGAAGGAGATGAGGAGGACGAGGCAGTCGACAGCACTTACCAAGCTGATTTCCCCGACAGCCAGGAGCTCTTCATCACCCTTACCCTACCAACCCTCCCCAGCATTTAACCCGGACACAGATTCAGGGGAAGGATCAAGCAGTAAGTGTTTTAAACATCTAAACATTTATTTTTAACAAAACTGGAATATTAAGAATAAGAACAATGTGTTCTTCATGATTTCTTTACCCTGGGCGCTTAAGTATTCAGTTCCAACTATTTAAAAAAAATCTAACAGTGTCCGGTTGTGCATGATTCTGCTGCCCAAGCTGCTCCACTCTTTAGTCCCTGCCACTGCAGCTATATTAAAATGCGGTCTATATGTCCGGGGATTGAGCTGAAGTCCTCCACGGACATCTCGAGGAAGCTCTCCTGGAGGTAATGGGAAAGCCTGTTCATCAGGTTCCTGGGGAGAGCGGCCTTATTGGGTCCTCCGAAGTAGGAGACGTTCCCGCGCCAGGAGATCCTCAAGTACTCCGGGATCATTGCCTTGCACAGCATGGCGGCATAGGGCCCTGGTCTTTGCAGGCTTTCCCGAAGCATCCTTTCCTTATCGCTGTCCGAGATCCTCATTATTGTTATGTCGCTCATGATGACCTGCTTTGAATTAGGTAGGGGACTGTTAGTATTGGGACTGCTTGCAAGTTCCTTTACAGAACTGTAACCGCTGGTTTACAGCCACGCGGTGGAGGCGGGAGAGGGGCAGCATACAGGGATCTTTCCCTGGGACATCCGCGAGGGGGTGGGACAGGGCCAGAGTTCATGCTTGGCCGATTGCTGGCAGCAGAGACTGGCATTGCTTTCAATGTGAAAGGAGGCCAGTGGTACTACTAAAGTTTTAAGCAGCCACAAGTCTACGGCTTACCATGTCTGCCTGCTACAGAAATTCCGGTGTCCTGCCCCGCTTCCCAGATCGGCAGTGCAAGACCACAGGCACTGAAGGCGAGGTACGAAAATTCGACCTTGTCCTGAGTGCGCATGTGATAGGTGCGGTGCATGGGCTTGTTCACAGAGAAAGACTATGTTCTTTGTTCACAACTACATTTATGTTTCGGAGGAATTCACTACCTTTTCCTCATTCCCACAGCCACATCTGCGACTGTCTCCCAACCCAGCCTGGCATCACACTCCCAGAGGCTAGCGCACATTAGGTGGAGGAAGAAGAAGAAGCGAGAGGACATGTTCTCAGAACTAATGGGCTGCTCCCGAGCCCAGGCAGCACAGCAGAACCATTGGAGGGAGAATTTGTCCCAAATGCACCGGACACACATGGAACGTGAGGAGAGGTGGCGGCAGGAAGACCAGCAGGTGACTCAAACGCTGCTTGGACTTCTGAGGGAGCAAACGGACATGCTCCGGCGCCTTGTTGATGTTCTGCAGGAACGGAGGCAGGAAGACAGAGCCCCGCTGCAGTCTATCAGTAACCGCACTCCCCCGCCACCAAGTCCCATACCCCCCTCGCCCAAAGTCCAAAGAAGGAGGGGCGGCAGAGTCCGTGAAAACTCTCACTCGACCCCTGCAGACTGCTCAAGCACCAGAAGGCTGTCATTCCCCAAAATTTGAAAAGTCCTTTCCTGCCCGCTTCACCCAAGCCCCCGTCCAAGTTTCACCCCCCAGTTTCATGTGTGGTTGTTAATAAAAAATACGTTTCTGTTCATTTCTGTTTCAATCATGTTCTTTTGTGGGAGAGTCTGTCTCAAGGGGGGGAAGGGGCTTGGTAATTGGACAGGACAGTCACCTTTAGCAGGGTACAGAGGCGGGGGCAGGTCCAGAAGCAGGGCACATACACAGTGCAGTGACTAGTTACCCTGGTCAGTCTGGGAGGTGGTTTTCATGTTCTGTGCGTGGGGGGGGGGGGGGTTGCTCTGTGACTTTGTGGCGGGGGAGGGCAGTTACAGATCTTGTGCAGCCGTCCTTGTCCTGGATCACAGAGCCACGCAGCAGGGGATCTGTAACCCTCCTCCCCCTGCCATAAAGTCACATAGCCCCCACATACACGCAGTCCCGCTCAGGAGGGCTGGCAGGCTCCGTTGAAACAACCAGTCCGCCACTGCGAATCCTGTCATTCCTGGAGTTTAGAAGGATCATTTGCATCAGTACACTACACCCGCTCCCCACCACAGTCTGCGTCCCAGGTTTAAAACATTCCTGCGAAAACAGTAATCAAGACAACGGTGTTCATTAACAAAATAAAACTGATTTTATTTTTTTGGAAGGGGGTGGAGGTGGGTTTGTAACTGGAGAGGATAGTCAACATTAATTGGGTAAAGAAACGGGGGCAGGTTCAGCTTCTCTGTACAGAAACTTAAAGTCACTGGTTACCCTGCTCACTGTGGAACCTAGCTTTCAAAGCCTCCCGGATGCACAGCGCGTCTCGCTGGGCTCTTCTAATCGCCCGGCTGTCTGGCAGGGCGTAATCAGATGCCAGGCTATTTGCCTCAACCTCCCACCCCGCCATAAAGGTCTCCCCCTTGCTCTCACAGAGATTGTGGAGCACACAGCAAGCTGCTATAACAATGGGGATATTGGTTTCGCTGAGATCACAGCGAGTCAGTAAGCTTCTCCATCTCCCCTTGAGACGGCCAAAAGCACACTCCACCACCATTCTGCACTTGCTCAGCCGGTAGTTGAACAGTTCTTTTTCAGTGTCCAGGGCGCCAGTATAGGGCTTCATGAGCCAGGGGATTAGCGGGTAGGCTGGGTCCCCAAGGATCACTGTAGGCATCTCCACATCCCCAAGACTTATTTTGTGGTCCGGGAAGTAAATACCTTCCTGCAGCCGTCTAAACAGACCAGAGTTCCTGAAGACGTGAGCGTCATGAACCTTGCCCGGCCATCCGACGTTGATGTTTGTAAAACGTCCCCAATGGTCCACCAGTGCTTGCAGCACCATTGAAAAGTAGCCCTTTCTGTTAATGTACTGGCTTGGCCTGGTGCTCCGGTCCCAGGATAGGGATGTGAGTTCCATCTATAGCCCCACCGCAGTTTGGGAATCCCATCGCGGCGAAGCCATCTATGATGACCTCCACGCTTCCTAGGGTCACTACCTTTGAGAGCAGTACCTTAACGATTGCGTTGGCTACTTGCATCACAACAACCCCCACGGTAGATTTGCCCACGCCAAAGTGGTTCGCGACAGACCGGTAGCTGTCCGGTGTTGCAAGCTTCCAGAGGGCTATGGCCACTCGCTTCTGGACAGTCAGGGCTGCTCGCATCCGGGTGTCATTGCGCTTCAGGGCAGGGGACAGCAACTCACAAAGTTCAAGGAAAGTCCCCTTCCGCATGCGAAAGTTTTGCAGCCACTGGGATTCGTCCCAGACCTGCAGCACTATGCGGTCCCACCAGTCCGTGCTTGTTTCCCAGAATCGCCGTTCCACAACATCCACATGACCCATTGTCACCGTGATGTCCTCGGCGCTGGGTCCCGTGCTTTCTGACAGGCCTGTGCTACTCTCAGACTTCAGGCCCTCACCGCGGTGCCGTAGCCTCCTCGCCTGGTTTATCTGCATCTGCCTCTGGTAAAGGTGGATGATAACCTGCGAGGCGTTGACAACGGCCACAACTGCAGCGATGGTCGCAGCGGGATCCATGCTCGCAGCGCTGTGGCGTCCGCGCTGGCACTGACCGGAAAATTGCGCGAACTGATTTCCCGCCGGCGCTTTCAGGGAGGGAGGGCGGGAGTGACGGATGGATGACGACAGTTACCCAAAAGCACCCTCGACACATTTTTTTACCCAGAAGGCGTTGGCGGCTCGACCCAGAATTCCAATGGGCAGCGGGGACTGCGGGAACTGTGGGATAGCTGCCCACAGTGCACCGCTTCCAATGCCGACGCTTTCCCCGTTAGTGTGGACTCACAAAGTCGAATTACTGTCCTTAGTGTGGACACACACGTTCGACTTTGCAATATCGATTCTACATTTTCGATTTAAGAGAAATCGAACTACCCTTGTAGTGTAGACATACCCTCAGAATCCTCTAGCAAATTCAGACATGTCAAGCTGTACCACATTCATGTTCACCACATTAATTAATAAGAAGCGCAGTAATTCATAATAATTCAGCACCGCCCCAACACCCCGGACAGTGAATCTCCTTGTTTCCCCCCGCCCCCGTCTCAGCGCGAGGGAGCCGTGCTTCTGCTTCAATGGTTGTCAGTTCCCTGTCACCCCCGGCCTTTTACCTCCCCACATGAACTCATCAGGGCTCTGCCAGTCCTTACTTTGCCTTACAGATTAACACTAGGCGCAACCTCGTCTCCAGCCCCTGACGTGTCCTTCTGTAGTGTCCAACCCCTCTCCACTGGACACTCAGAAATTCCCAGGTAAGCCGTCGGGACAACACCAGCTTGTTTGATTCAACTGAGGATCAGCGCCAATAGAACATCACAGCATGGAGATATATATTTTAGTGAAAACAAACAAGAGTTTATTAGTTCAGATTGAAGAGATAGTGAGCGAAGCAATAAGACCAACAGTTACACACCAAACACCAGGTGTAACAGGATTCAGATAGGCTGAGATTAACTTTTACAGGTAAAATCCATGGTTAAAGCATTCTCCCAGGGTCACCAGCCATCATTGATGAAATCCCCCTTTTCATGAATGCAAAGTGTGCTCTCTTTTGACTTCCTGAAGGATTGCAGGGTGCTGTTCTTGTCCCCCAGTTGTAGTCCAGTAAACTGCTGAAGTGCCCCGCCCCCTACCATTGTGTGTTCTCCAGTGTGCTCTCTCTGTTAGTCCTATATGCCAGTGGCTCTCAGCCTTTCCCCACCACTGCGCCCCTCTCAGGAGTCTGATCTGTCTTGCCTCCTTGGCTCACTTAAAAATGACTCACTTCCAAAATCCGACAAAAAAGTACAAAAGTGTCACAGCCACTAGTACTGAAAAATTGCTGCCTTTCTCTTTCTTACCATATAATTTTAACAAAGAAATCAATTGGAACTAGGGATTTCAAATGATTAAAAAAATTAATCCTGATTAATCACATGATTATTTGAACTGCTAAACAATAATAGAATACCATTTCTCTAAATATTTTTGGATGTTGTCTCCATTTTGAAATATATTATTTCAATTACAACACAGAATACAAAGTGTACAGTGCTCACTTTATTTTTTATTACAAGTATTTGCACTGTAAACCCCCCCCAAAAGAAATAGTATTTTTCAATTCCCCTATTACAAGTACTGTAGCCCAATCCCTTTATCATGAAAGTTGAAATTCCAATTGTAGAATTATGTAAAAAATACCTGAATTGAAAAATAAAACAATGTAAAATTTCAGAGCCTGTAAGTCCACTCAGTGCTATTTCTTCTTCTGCCAATCGCTCAGACAAACAAGTTTATTTCCATTTGCAGGAGATAATGCTGCAAGTGAGAAGAGGCAATCTTATGACACTGTTGCAGCCGGAGTCAAAAGAGATTTACATGCCAGATGCGCTAAGGATTCCTCTGTCCCTTCATGCTTCAACCACCATTGCTTAGCCTCCCTTCCCCCGGCCTGCTATACCTGCTGCCCATGCTCAGACCAGAGCTGATCATTCTTCAGCTTTTTAGCCTTTTCTAGGGCCTTTGAGAAAAAAATTTCATGTGCCAGTAGGGTTGCCAACTCTCCTGGATCAGACACCATTTGTGGCAATGGCGCCTAGTCCGGGAGAGTTGGAAATCTTATCTATCAGGGAAATCCTCTCTGGCTGGCATTTCCCATTTGCCTGCCTCCTGCCGTAGGAGAGTCAATTGGCATTTATTTATTTTTTGAGCTTCTCCCACAGACATAGCAGCTATCGCCCATTGGGGTGGATTAATTAACTCTCCCGCAGGTGCAGTACAGAAAACTGCTCCCTGTATGGATGTGCTACTTATGGTGGACTGAGCATGCTCAGTAACATCTGCTGAAGCCACTGCCCTTACTAAGCATGGGATTGTGCTGACTGCTTTTTACAGGGGTTAAAAAGGGCCAAAGGGGACAAATCGGAGAAGGGGGGACAGCCAGGGTCTGAGCAGGGGGCAAAAATTGACTGGTCGGGGGGGGGGGGGGCGGGCACCTGACAAACACCTGCCAGGAATGGTCTAGATAATACTTAGTTCTGCCATGAGTGCAGGGAACAAGAAAAGAGTGCAGGGGACAAACTGTTATCTCTAGTCATTTGCTACACCAGAGAGCAGATTTTTTTACAATAGCCATTTCTTATAAACCAGTTACAGATCAGCAACTGGTACAGGTAGCACATTCCTACAGGGAAGTTTCCTATCTCCCATTGTGTGCAGAGGAGGGGGGAAGCCAACCCATGCTGCACTGGGGGCTGGGACAGCCACACCTGGGATGGGGCGGGGGGGGGGGAAGAAGTGGAGAGCTGAAAGAGGGCTGAAGAGGGGAAGGGTGTGTGTAGATAAGGTTGTATTGAGGGGGGATGAGGGATGGATCAGGGGTAGATGCAGTGGGCAAGGCGGGGTGCTGCAGGACAGATGGGGCAATGCAGGGGAATCAGGGAAGACTTATGGGGTGGATGGGAACAGGGCTACAATAGAGGGAAACTCTAAGTGAGGGGTCACTGCAAAGGAAAGGGGATGTGGGGAGGGGAGGCTGTGAGAGCAAGAGCAGATTGGCTGGGGAAGGGAGGGAAAGAGGGAAGGGGTCCGGGAGAAGAAGAGGGAAAGATACAATGGCAACTCCCCCACCCCATGAGGCAGAAGAGGGGGAGGGGCTGCCCCACCCAGCAGCCAGAGGGGAATTCTTTTACTGGAAATAGGGAAGCTTTGGGGGTTTGCGGAGCATTCTGCCTAAGGGCTCAGAAGCTACAAGGCAGGTGTCCAGACTAGGGATGAAAATAGCATGTAAAAAGTAACTGTTTCAACTATTAAAATTCTACTGGTTACATGTTAAGGAGTTCACAACATGGGGATCTGCCCAGCATCCCAGCTGCCACCATGACTGGTTTAGCCCAGCAAAGCACAGGGGGAGAGGCTGGAATTGCTCTGGGCCCAGTGGAACACTTTTTAGAGTAGGGGTGCGGTGCCCCCCCTTATCCCTGTCTGCGCCCCCCCCCACCCCACCCCTTTGAGGTAGGGCCGGGAGCAGGGCTATGGCTCCAGGAGGGAGTCCAGATGCAGAGAGGGGTAAGGGGTGCGAGGCTGGACGTGGAAGTTGATTAAGTCATCCCCGTTGTACTGGCGTTTCCCCCACCCCCCGGGGATGTCCCAGTCCATGGCCTGCACCCCGTGGAACCCTGGGGGAGGGCAGGGATAGAACTAGGTCAGCAGCCAGACATGCTCAAAGATCATGAGTTTGTCCCCCTGCCCCCCGCAATCAGCTTACAGAGATTACTAAATTTGGGGGCTTTTTATTTGTCCTCTGGATTTGCACCTTTCTGGGGACACTGGGAAGAAAGGTCCTGTCACCTAGAGCCTGCGGGCGTGTGGCCACCGCCAGAGCACGTGTCTGACCTGCAGCATCTCTGCAGCACAGCCAGGGCCTGGGCAGGAGGCCTGGGAGGTGGAAGGGACAGACTGTGAACTGCCCTGGCATTCCAGAGAAGCTGTTGGTGCTTCCCGCCCCCGACCACAGAGTGGGGTGAAGTGTTTTCCTTTCGCCTTTCCCATTGTTTCCTGATTTCTTTTATTAGCTGCTGTGTTGTAAATTGCATTTGTTCTGAACTATAGACAATGGGCAGGGAAGAGGTCAGGGAAGCGTCCAGAGCGGAGAAAGTACCCGGAGTGGGGACGCTCTAGCCCGTGTTCTGAGTGGTCACAACCAGGTTGGGGGACGAGCCCCTCAGGAAGCCTGGGCCCAGCCTTGTCGGGGTTATGAGGACTTTGCCAAACAGGAGAGTGGAAGGGGAGCTCTCAAGATGAGGCAGGTGTGACAGCGTACCCCATAAGGCTTTATGGGGGGGTGTTTATAAATGTATGTATGATATAACTGAAATATGTTTGGTGCTGCCTGTGCCATGTAACATATCTCCGTAAAGGTTATGGTCTACTATATCTATTCATCCTTTGTACTTATATACCATTTTCAACTTAAGGTTAAGAATATGGGCTGTATGCTTGCTTGATTTCTAAGTAAGCTTGGTGAGGCATTTGGTCAGCTTCTTTAGGAAGGAATTTGCCAGGTTAAGTACCTGATCGGGAAACACTTGGGGAACAATGCATCTTGGAATGCTCCAATCCACATAAGAAGTCTTCCTGGAGACATGCAAGATACCATGTGGACAATGGCGTCAGCCTGTAAAGACTGAGTCATGCAGGGGCATGTGACTTGCCCAGGTGTCTCCAAAACTCCATCTTGGAGCTGGACTTTGCATAGGAGGGAGGAGGGGGGTCTCTTCCCACAAGAGAGAGCCTATTTAAACCTGGGGGAGACCCCTCCATTTTGTCTTCAGCTGGCTAAAGAAGGAGCCTCTCCACCCCCCCAGGATACTTGAAAGAAACTGAAACAAAGACAGATTACAGGGGTTGTGAGAGATTGCTGGACCCAGGCTAAAGGGAGAGTAGCCTGTAAAAGGGAGCATTCTGGAACTGCAAAAATAACAGGAGTACTTGTGGCACCTTAGAGACTAACAAATTTATTAGAGCATAAGCTTTCGTGGGCTACAACCCACTTCTTCGGATGCATATAGAGTGAACCATATATGCATCCGAAGAAGTGGGTTGTAGCCCACGAAAGCTTATGCTCTAATAAATTTGTTAGTCTCTAAGGTGCCACAAGTACTCCTGTTATTTTTGCGGATACAGACTAACACGGCTGCTACTCTGAAACCTGTGATTCTGGAACTGGTGAGGAACTTATCTGTATTTAGTTTGATTAGGCATAGATTTGCGCATTCTATTTTATTTTGCTTGTGACTTACTTTGTTCTGTCTGTTACTACTTTGAACCACTTAAATCCTACTGTCTGTATTTAATAAAATCACTTTTTATTTAGTAACTTACTCAGAGTATGTATTAATACCTGGGGGAGCAAACAACTGTGCATATCTCTCTATCAGTGTTATAGAGGGCGAACAATTTATGAGTTTGCCCTGCATAAACTTTATGCAGGGTAAAACGGACTTATCTGGGTTTAGACCCCATTGGGAGTTGGGCATCTGAGTGCTAAAGACAAGCACACTCCTGTGAGCTGGTTTTGGGTAAACTTGCAGCTTTGGGACAAGTGATTCAGACCCTGAGTCTTTGTTAGAGCAGACTGGAGTGTCTGGCTCAGCAAAACAGGGTGCTGGAGTCCTGAGCTGGCAGGGAAAACAGAAGCAGGGGTAGTCTTTGCACATTAGGTGGCAGCTCCCAAGGGGGTTTCTGTGATCCAACCCGTCACAGCAGGCTCTGGGTGAAGGAAGCGAGGACTCAGATCCTTCTGCTATTTGATTCCACGGGGGGGGGGGTGTTTAAGTCAGGAAAGTTCCCCCCAGTAGCAGGACCATTTACCTGCTTACCTCTGTGCATGTTTACTGGTTTCCCCTAAAGTTCATTAAGTATTTTAGGGAAACGTGTCAGCGGCCAACAGTGAGCGTTGCTGGCCGCACTCTGAGGCCACCAAAAATTAGTTCGTGAGAACCCCTGGACTAGGTGCTCACGATGGGCCCTTCTGACCTTAAAGTCTGTGAGTCTAGCAGAAGCTGGACACAGAGAGGAGAAGCGCAAGGAGATCAGTTGATCGCTAGGACCCAGGAGCAGCTGGGAGGCGGCTCTGGGGGGGGCGATCGCTGGGCTCAGGCCCGGCAGCAGGAAGTGACTCGCAGCGGTGACTCTGGCTCCCGGCGAGATCCCCGAGCCCCGGCGGCTGGTGCTGGGAGCCCGGAGCCCTGGCTGCAGCCGGGAGAGGGGAATCTCCAGCAGGGCCCTTCCCGACGCTCCCCAGGAGCCTCTCCCAGGGCAGAGCCCCCAGCCCGGCCAGGCCCCTTCCCGGCCCGGCCCCTGCCCCAGGGGGGCCCCGCTCGGAGGGACGGTAAGAGAGACCCCCCCCCGTCACACCCGGGCTGCAGGGGGAGGGTTTGGCCCCAGGCTGCTCCCAGTGGAGCTGGCTGCGATTCCCGCCCTGGGTCCGGGAAAGCCGCCGCCAGCTCCAGGTGTGTGCGGGGCGGGGGCAGGATCACGTTACCACCCATCCCCCTCGCCCCCATCTGCTGCTTTGTTTCCCTGCCCCTGGCCGCGCTGGTGCGGACGGAGCCTGCAGCTTAGGGAGATCTGAGGGGGGCAGAAGGTAGGCAGGGGCCAAACTGAATCCAGGGTGGGGGCCCCAGCTGTGGGCCGGGGAAGGAGAGGGGTCTAGGGGCACAATCAGGGCTGGGGGGCAGCATAGGCGCTCGATCTAGGCTGGTGAGGCCCTGCCGCACCCCCTGGCTTGAAGGGGTTTCCATCCTATCCAGGGTTTACAGTTTGGTTCAATGGCTCTCAGTGTCCCCCACTGTACAGAATGTTTCAGCCCCCCTGCCTGGGACTGGGGATAAGAACTGGATACAACTGGTGGGGGGTGAATCTAGGGCTGAGGGAGGCAAGCCCCCACCCCGACTGTAGGGGCAGGACCGCAGCCTCTGAGCACCCCCAACTTCCCCCCACCCGCTGAGCGTGTGGCCCCAGCCTCAACCCCAGGGGCAGCCTAAGGAGAAGCCTGACCCGCTCCTCATAGGGGCCATACACCCCACCTCCGCAGTCAGCTGTGACTCTCAGCCAGCTTGGAAAACAGAAGGTTTATTGGTCGCTAGGAACACAGCATAGAACAGAGCTTGTTAGCACAGAAATCAGGAGCTTTCAGCAAAGTCCATCTGGGGGGGAATCCAGAGTCCCGAGCCCTGGACTCTCCCCGCTGAGTTCCAAACCAGGGGACTGACCCGCTTCCGGCCCCCCATCCTCAGTGATGTCCGGCTGCCCCTCCTCCGTGCTTTCTCTCTTTCCCAGGAAAACAGGTCTCATGGCCTCCCCCTCTCTCGCTGTTCTCCAGCACCTTGGGCTGGCTCCTTGCAGAGGACAGCCTCCGGCCATAGCTTGCCAGGATACAGAATTTTGGCCATTCTCTATGCCCAGGCAGCTATTCTGCAGTCACACCTGCCCTCTAGAGGTTTCTGCAATGATCACACACCTGTATCCCATCAGCTTGATACTTGAGTAACACATGGGGAAACTGAGGCACACACTCATTATTCAGAGACAACATTCAGAACATTCCCGCTTCATCACACCCCTCTGAGACCAGCCCAGGGGCATTTTCTCCAGTGTCTGGAACCACTCTGACCATACCAGCGCCTGAGCCTCCAGGTGATGGAGAGACCTGGGGAAAGGGCTGGAGTGGGGCAGGGAAATGACTCTGCACAAAGGGCCCCTTTCAGGGACCAGCTGGGGAGTTTGGCCTACAAGGGGAGGGGCTCCTTGTGTCTGAGAGTCCCAGAGCTGCTGCCCTCAGTGACACAGCTGGGTTGAACCCCCGTTACCAGTGTCAGTGGCTGAGCTGCCTAAGGAGAGCAAAGGCCCAGGACAATTGGGCAGTCACCCGTTCTCCCAGGGTGGGGGAAGAAGATAAAAAGGGAGAGTGGAGAGACTTGAAAGGCAGCAGGAGCAAGAAGTGTGAAGGGAGGTTCCCAGCTCCCAGCCCTGCCCAGATCCATTCCCTGCACCCCCGGGGCAGTCAGCTCTCCTGGGAACAAGGGGAGGAGCTGAGAGAGGAAAAGCCAGTTGCTCACTCTGCTGAGCACGGCACGAGGGCATGACTGAGGGAGACGGGGGAGAGCTAGAGGGGTTACAATACACTGTGGGGCAGTGCCCTAAAGTGACTCCTTTGATTCTGTTCTTTTTCCAGCGTTTGGCTCAGAGATGCTGTTCTGGGAAGGTTTAGAAGGGACATGGTGGGTTTAGTTCTAATGGGGGGGTGGGGGCCTGGCCGGGATGGTAATGAACTAACTGGGTTTCTTCCCAGCATGGCAGAGTCCTAGAATCAGAGCGTCTGTCTGCAGGGAGAGAGCCTGGGGGGAATTAGGGGTTGACATGAACTCCAGCCCCTTATGAAACCTGCCCAATCTTCCTGCTCCTCTGACAGGCTGAGGAATTACGTCCACGTTTCACTTCAGATCGTCCGGTCTTCCAGGAGACAGGGCAGGGAAATGGCTGTGATGGAGCCATCTCAGGTAGGGGATTTTCAGGGAGCTTTTGGTGGTGGTGGTATTGTAGAGGGGTTAATCACCCGGGGTGGGACGGGGTGTGATAAACCTGCTGGAACATGATCAACCGGGGTCTGATTTTCTGAACAGGCCCATTAGTGGGTGGGGGGAGGGGTGAACATTCCCCCATTTCTGAACCAGGAAACACCCCCTTGGGCAGGGCTGGGAAAACTGACCTGACTCCCAGTGCTGGGGCCTGACCCCACTGGCCAGAGGGTGCTGTGAAATATGAAGGGAAGCTGTTGGGATTCCTGTCCCGTCCCCGGCTCAAAGCTCTGCATCCCCTATCAGCCTGTGGCTGGCAGGTGTGTGGGAAATGAGAAGACCCTGCCCTGCTCTGTGTGCTGGGAGGGACAAGGAGCTCTCACCTTCTCCCCACCCCCTGAAGCCTCCTGGCTGCTCTGAGCCGGGTGCTGGGAGGATTCTGCTTCTCTGTCCCTCCTCCCCTGTGACTAGGGGGATTTTGGCTGGGGCAGCAGGTTCTGAGTGGGAATTCTTGTTGTTTCAGATGCCGGTGACCTTCGATGATGTGGCTGTGTATTTCACCCAGGGGCAGGGGGCTCTGCTGGACCCTTCTCAGAGAGCCCTCTACAGGGAGGTCATGCAGGAGAACTACGAGACGGTGACCTCGCTGGGTAAGGGATTCCCGGCCCCTTGATTATTTGAAGCTGGAGGGATCTGCCTGTCTGACACTGGTCACGTTCTTCTCTCATCACTCTCCAGTGAGACCAGGGAGTCAAACCCTAAGGAACATACTAAATCATCCCCACCCAACCGCGCTAGCTTGCAAGGCGGAGAAGTCGTGTATTGTCCAGTCTGTGTTGTTTCTTGGTCGCAAACAGAATCCCTCTTCTCCCTTCTCCTTGGGAACAGCTCCAGCCCTGTGGAGGGCTCTGGGTTCTGCAGGTTTAGAAATAAGCAGGGGTTTAACACTATAGCTGGGTGTGCATCACAGTTCCCCTCAGCTCCCCAGATGTCTTCCTCCCCCAAGGGGGCTCAGTGACCACGTTCCTGTCCTCTTAGATTCCACATTCCCGAGCATAGGGACAGGTTCCGCTCACGGAATGTCCTTTCTGAGAGACGCTCTCAGTCGTCCGCACACCCTGATCTGGTCTGATTTCACTCCCTGCACAAACAACAAGGAGTCTGGTGGCACCTTAAAGACTAACAGATTTATTTGGGCATAAGCTTTCATGGGTAAAAACCTCACTTCTTCAGATGCATAGAGTGAAAGTTACAGATGCAGGCATTATATACTGAAACAGTTTGTCTCTGTCTGAGGGGTTGGAGCAAATTCGGTTGTATCTTAGGACTTTAAAAGTCACTATCATTGAACAAAAAAACTTCAGAAACAGACTTCAAAGAGAAACAGCAGAACTAAAATTCATTTGCAAATTTAACACCATTAATCTGGGCTTGAACAGGGACTGGGAGTGGCTGGCTCATTACAGAAGCAGCTTTTCCTCTCCTGGAATTGACACCTCCTCATCTATTATTGGGAGTGGACTACATCCACCCTGATTGAATTGACCCTGTCAACATAGGTTCTCCACTTGCGAAGTAACTCCCTTCTCTCCGTGTCTCAGTATATAATGAACAAAATGAGCTCAAACTAGCTGCGGGAATAAAGGGAAACAAGAAGACTTTTTATCAATACATTAGAAGCAAGAGGAAGACCAAAGACAGGGTAGGCCCACTGCTTAGTGAAGAGGGAGAAACAGTAACAGGAAACTTGGAAATGGCAGAGATGCTTAATGACTTCTTTGTTTCGGTCTTCACCGAGAAGTCTGAAGGAATGCCTAACATAGTGAATGCTAATGGGAAGGGGGTAGGTTTAGCAGATAAAATAAAAAAAGAACAAGTTAAAAATCACTTAGAAAAGTTAGATGCCTGCAAGTCACCAGGGCCTGATGAAATGCATCCTAGAATGCTCAAGGAGCTAATAGAGGAGGTATCTGAGCCTCTAGCTATTATCTTTGGAAAATCATGGGAGACGGGAGAGATTCCAGAAGACTGGAAAAGGGCAAATATAGTGCCCATCTATAAAAAGGGAAATAAAAACAACCCAGGAAACTACAGACCAGTTAGTTTAACTTCTGTGCCAGGGAAGAAAATGGAGCAAGTAATTAAGGAAATCATCTGCAAACACTTGGAAGGTGGTAAGGTGATAGGGAACAGCCAGCATGGATTTGTAAAGAACAAATCATGTCAAACCAATCTGATAGCTTTCTTCGATAGGATAACGAGTCTTGTGGATAAGGGAGAAGCTGTGGATGTGGTATACCTAGACTTTAGTAAGGCATTTGATACGGTCTCGCATGATATTCTTATCGAGAAACTAGGCAAATACAATTTAGATGGGGCTACTATAAGGTGGGTGCATAACTGGCTGGATAACCGTACTCAGTTGTTATTAATGGTTCCTAATTCTGCTGGAAAGGCATAACGAGTGGGGTTCCGCAGGGGTCTGTTTTGGGACCGGCTCTGTTCAATATCTTCATTAACGACTTAGATATTGGCATAGAAAGTACGCTTATTAAGTTTGCGGATGATACCAAACTGGGAGGGATTGCAACTGCTTTGGAGGACAGGGTCATAATTCAAAATGATCTGGACAAATTGGAGAAATGGTCTGAGTTAAACAGGATGAAGTTTAACAAAGACAAATGCAAAGTGCTCCACTTAGGAAGAAAAAATCAGTTTCACACATACAGAATGGGAAGAGACTGTCTAGGAAGGAGTACGGCAGAAAGAGATCTAGGGGTTATAGTGGACCACAAGCTAAATATGAGTCAACAGTGTGATGCTGTTGCAAAAAAAGCAAACATGATTCTGGGATGTATTAACAGGTGTGTTGTGAGCAAGACATGAGAAGTCATTCTTCCGCTCTACTCTGCTCTGGTTAGGCCTCAGTTGGAGTATTTTGTCCAGTTTTGGGCACCGCATTTCGAGAAAGATGTGGAGAAATTGGAAAGGGTCCAGAGAAGAGCAACAAGAATGATTAAAGGCAGAAAGCACTGGGTTTGTTTAGTTTGGAAAAGAGAAGACTGAGAGGGGACATGATAGCAGTTTTCAGGTTTCTAAAAGGGTGTCATAAGGAGGAGGGAGAAAACTTGTTCACCTTAGCCTCTAAGGATAGAACAAGAAGCAATGGGCTTAAACTGCAGCAAGGGAGGTCTAGGTTGGACATTAGGAAAAAGTTCCTAACTGTCAGGGTGGTTAAACACTGGATTAAATTGCCTAGGGAGGTTGTGGAATCTCCATCTCTGGAGATATTTAAGAGTAGGTTAGATAAATGTCTATCAGGGATGGTCTAGACAGTATTTGGTCCTGCCATGCGGGCAGGGGACTGGACTCGATGACCTCTCGAGGTCCCTTCCAGTCCTAGAATCTATGAATCTATAATGCCTGCATCTGTAACTTTCACTCTATGCATCTGAAGAAGTGAGGTTTTTCCCCACGAAAGCTTATGCCCAAATAAATCTGTTAGTCTTTAAGGTGCCACCAGACTCCTTGTTGTTTTTGTACATACAGACTAACACGGCTATCCCCTGATACTTGACTCCCTGCACAGGATTCTCCATTCCCAAACCTGACCTGATCACTCATCTGGAACAAGGGAAAGAGCCGTGGGTACCCGATCTCCAGGCCTGTGAGGGAAGAGAGATCCCAAGAGGCGCCCACACAGGTGAGGACTGACACACAAACCATCTGGTGAATGAAGGAAAAAGTTGAGAATCCCAAAAATGAGGTATCAGTAAGTGCCCTCAGTTCCTTCCTCATCTCATCCAGGGCAGGGTTGCAGGCAGCAGATATCACTGATATCGCTTCGCATGTGTCCTGTTAACTGCAGGAGTTTCCTGCCCTACTTTCCTTCTCTGTAAAAGTTTGTGTGGGATGTGGAGGCAGAATCCAATTGCTCTGTCTGTGCAGCTTTAGTATGGTGGGTTTTCCCTTGGTGCTATTCCTCTTGATTTCTCCTCAGCACAATGACTCCTGTCTGGATTGTCTCTCTCCCAGCAGGTTACAAGAGAGTGAGTGAGAATAAGGATGGGAATCAACAGCAGGAAGTTTCTGGGCATGGGGGACCACAGGGGACCTTTGTGGGAAGAGCTGAAGAGAAATTTTCCCAGTGCTTGGAACAGGGAGAAGCCTGGGGAAATTGGCAGAGGTCAAAGAGTCTTCTGGGAAAGCCCTTAAGGGAGCAAATGGATGAATTTGTTATATATGGGGAAGGACACAGGAATCCCACAGCCAGGGAGACAACCCCCAAGGAAGACAAACGCTATGAATACCTCAGTTCTGTTACGCTTCAGGCAATAAACACTGGAGAGAAAACACTTCAATGGTTGGACTGTGGGGAAAACTTCAATAAGTGCTCAGATCTTGCTAACCATGGGAGAAGCCACCTGGGAGACAGATCCTCTCAGTACCTGGAGGGCAGGAATTGTTTGATTTGGAAGTCAGCGCTGATTACACATCAGAAAATCCACACAGGGGACAGACCACATCAGTGCTTAGACTGTGGGAAAAGTTTCACCTGGAGATCAGCCCTTGTTAGACATCAGGCAATCCACACCGGAGAGAGACCCCATAAGTGCTTGGACTGTGGGAAAAGTTTCCTATGGAGGTCAGCCCTCGTTAATCATCAGGCAGTCCACACAGGAGAGAGACCCCACAAGTGCTTAGACTGTGGAAAAAGTTTCACATGGAGATCAGTCCTTGTTAGACATCTGGCAATCCACACCGGAGAGAGACCCCATAAGTGCTTGGACTGTGGGAAAAGTTTCATACGGAGGTCAGCCCTTGTTAAACATCAGGCAATCCACACTGGAGAGATACCCTATAAGTGCTTGGACTGTGCGAAAAGTTTCATACGGAGGTCAGCCCTTGTTAAACATCAGGCAATCCACACCGGAGAGAGACCCCATAAGTGCTTGGACTGTGCGAAAAGTTTCATACGGAGGTCAGCCCTTGTTAAACATCAGGCAATCCACACCGGAGAGAGACCCCATAAGTGCTTGGACTGTGGGAAAAGTTTCATACAGAGGTCAGCCCTTGTTAATCATCAGAGAATCCACACAGGAGAGAGACCCCATAAGTGCTTAGATTGTGGAAAAAGTTTCCTGCAGAGATCACACCTTCTTATACATCAGAGAATCCACACAGGAGAGAGAACCCACAAGTGCTTGGATTGTGGGAAAAGTTTCATACAGAGGTCAAGTCTTCTAATACATCAGGCAGTCCACACAGGAGAGAGAACTCACAAGTGCTTAGACTGTGGGAAAAGTTTCACATGGAGATCAGTCCTTGTTAGACATCTGGCAATCCACACCGGAGAGAGACCCCATAAATGCTTGGACTGTGGGAAAAGTTTCATACAGAGGTCAAGTCTTCTAATACATCAGAGAATACACACAGGAGAGAGACCCCATAAGTGCTTGGATTGTGGGAAAAGATTCCTACAGAGATCACACCTTCTTATGCATCAGACAATCCACACCGGAGAGGGACATAAGTGCTTAGACTGTGGGAAAAGTTTCCTATGGAGGTCAGCCCTTGTTAATCATCAGAGAATCCACACAGGAGAGAGACCCCATAAGTGCTTGGATTGTGGGAAAAGTTTCCTACAGAGGTCCGACCTTGTTAAACATCAGACAATCCACACCGGAGAGGGACATAAGTGCTTAGACTGTGGGAAAAGTTTCCTATGGAGGTCAGCCCTTGTTAATCATCAGAGAATCCACACAGGAGAGAGACCCCATAAGTGCTTGGATTGTGGGAAAACTTTCCTATCGAGGTCAGCCCTCGTTAAGCATCAGAGAATCCACACAGGAGAGAGACCCCATAAGTGCTTGGATTGTGGGAAAAGTTTCATAGAGAGGTCAGACCTTATTAGACATCAGGCACTCCACACCGGAGAGAGACCCCATAAGTGCTTGGACTGTGGGAAAAGTTTCATACAGAGATCACACCTTCTTATGCATCAGAAAATCCACACCGGAGAGGGACATAAGTGCTTAGACTGTGGGAAAAGTTTCCTATGGAGGTCAGCCCTCGTTAATCATCAGAGAATCCACACAGGAGAGAGACCCCATAAGTGCTTGGATTGTGGGAAAAGTTTCATACAGAGGTCCGACCTTGTTAAACATCAGGCAATCCACACCGGAGAGAGACCCCATAAGTGCTTGGACTGTGGGAAAAGTTTCATAAAGAGGTCAAGTCTTCTAATACATCAGAGAATACACACAGGAGAGAGACCCCATAAGTGCTTGGATTGTGGGAAAAGTTTCCTATCGAGGTCAGCCCTCGTTAATCATCAGAGAATCCACACAGGAGAGAGACCCCATAAGTGCTTGGATTGTGGGAAAAGTTTCCTATCGAGGTCAATCCTCGTTAATCATCAGAGGTTCCACACAGGAGAGAGACCCCATAAGTGCTTGGACTGTGGGAAAAGTTTCATACAGAGGTCAGACCTTATTAGACATCAGGCACTCCACACCGGAGAGAGACCCCATAAGTGCTTGGATTGTGGGAAAAGTTTCATACAGAGGTCCGACCTTGTTAAACATCAGGCAATCCACACGGGAGAGAGACCCCACAATTGCTTAGACTGTGGGAAAAGTTTCAGATTGAGGTCAGCGTTTGTTAAACATCAAGCAATCCATAAAAGAGGGAGACCATAAGACTCTGGGAAAGGTTTCAGAAACAGATCAGCCCTTCTAAACATCAGGCAATCCACGCACGAGAGGGACCCCCACAAGTGCATAAACTATAGATAAATGTTTCAAATAGATGTCATCCCTTGTTATACATCAGAGAATCCACACAGAGGAGTGACCCCATAACTGTTTAGCCTGTGAAAGATGTTTTAAATGGAGGTCAAAACTTATTCCAAATTGGGCAATCCACACAGGAGAGTGACCCCATAAGTGTTTGGACCATGTGAAAAGTTTCACAGAAAGATCAAATCTTATAACACTCAGAGGATCCACACAGGTGAGAGACCCCATCAGAGTTCAGACTGGAAAAAGTTTCCTACATAGGTCAGACTTTGTTAAAAATCAGCTCCAACCTTTTGAAACATGTTAGAAATGTGTGTAAATGTATTTGGGGCCATTCCAAGAAACAGAGCCTAGAACTTTGAATGTAAACTGGTGTTGTTAAAAAATTGGAAGAAGATAGTAGTGCTGTTGATTAATTGCAGTTAAGTCGCTTGATTAACTCAAAAAAATTCATTGTGATTAGAAAAATTAATCTCGATGAATCACATTGTTAAACAATCGAATACCAATTGGAATTTGTTAAATGTTTTTGGATGTTTTTCTACGTTTTCATATATATTGATTTCCATCACAACAAAGAAGAGAAAGTGTACAGTGCTCATTTGATATTATTTTTTATTACAAATATTTGTACTGTAAACATGCAAAACAGAAGTAGTATTTTTCAGTTCACCTCATACAAGTACTGTAGAGCAATCTCTTTATCAGGAAAGTGTAACTTAGAAACATCGATTATTTTAATGCTATAAGTGCACTCAAAAATAAAGCAATTAAAAACTGTATAGCCTTGAGGTCAACTCAGTGCTACTTCTTTCTCTGCCACTCGCTATGACAAACAAGTTTGTTTACATTTACGAGAGAGAGAATGCTGTTTTGCTTCTAATTTATGATGTCACCCAAAAGTGTGAGAAGGTGTTTGCATGGCACGTTTGTAGCTGGCAATACAAGGTATTTATGTGCAAGATATGCTAAACAGGCATATGTCCCTTCGTGCTTTGGCCACCATTCCAGTGGACATGCTTCGATGCTGACGATGCTCATTTTTAAAAAAAATGCATTAATTCAATTTGTGACTGAACTCCTTGAAGGAGAATTGTATGTCCCCTGTTCTGTTTTACAAACCTTCTGCTGGTGGCATCTGACTCAGTTGATGAAAATGAGCATGTGTTGGTCTGGTCTGCTTTGGATTGTTATCGATTAGAACCCGTGATTAGCATGGATGCATGTCCTCTGGAATGGTGGTTGAAGCAGGAGGGAACCTATG
Organism: Emys orbicularis; assembly: GCF_028017835.1. Lineage (NCBI taxonomy): Eukaryota > Metazoa > Chordata > Testudines > Emydidae > Emys > Emys orbicularis. Next base: position 8,837,083 of record NC_088695.1, on the reverse strand, counting down.
ACTCTTTAGAGCATCTGGCACAGAAATATCTTGTGACGCTGGCTGCAGTAGTGCAACGAGAATGCCTGTTCTCACTTTCAGGTGACATTGTGAACAAGAAGTGGGCAGCATTATCTCCTGCAAATTGTTATCAAACTTGTTTTTCTGAGTGATTGGCTGAACAAGAAGTAGGACTGAGTGGAGTTGTAGGCTCTAAAGTTTTACATTGTTTTCTTTTTGAATGCAGGTAGAATTTTGTACAAAATTCTACATTAGTAAGTTCAACTTTCATGATAAAGAGATTGGACTAAAGTAATTACGGTTGGTGAGTTGAAAAATACAATTTCTTTTGTTTTTTACAGTGCAAGTATTTGTAATAAAAATATCAAGTGCTCACTGTACACTTTGTATTGTGTAAAAAGAACAAGGAGTCCTTGTGGCACCTTAGAGACTAACAAATTTATTTGGGCATAAGCTTTCGTGGGCTATAACCCACTTCATCAGATGCATGGAGAGTATTCTGTGTTGCAATTGAAATCCGTATGTTTGGAAATATCTAAAACATCCAAAATATTTAAATAAATGGTATTCTGTTATTGTTTAACAGCGCGATTAATCACGATTCATTTTTTTAATCGCTTGACAGCCCTAGAATATAGTAATTGTAGTAGTCTCTGTTTACCTATATCTTGTTACAGAATGACAGTGTAATCAAAGGGTTCCTGCCTAGGACTGTATTTTGTTAATTCAGAAGTCAAAAGGAAATATTAACATTTAAATGATACTTGGGTGTAATAATGTCCTTATGTATATATCTTTTTAAAGTTTGTGGTAAACTGTCTATGAACAGCTTTATGGATAATTACCTTATGTTAATCCATGTCATTTTATTACCTGTGATGCTTGGGAAATAGGAGTGTATTTCCAAAACCTATTGTTCCCCCAAGGACTGCCTGCTGTCGAGAGGCTGCAAAAATGTCTATATAAACTCTTGGGACCTGATCCTTTCATCTCAGATCTTCTTAAGCTTTATTCGTGGGGAGTTTGAGTTGTAAGACTGAGATCTCCAGTCCTCTCTGGGCCGCCCTGATATTGAACATTGGACTAGAGCATGATGAAATCGTTAGGATATAGATATTCAAGCCTGTCTGTAAAGGCCTATACTTTCAGAATGTAGGTATATGTTTATTATTTAGCTAGTTATAGAGGTATAAAAGAATCTGTGTAAGGCCTTCTCTCACTGTGACAGTCTGAGGCCCTGTTCTTGGGCTAATGCCTTTGGCCAAGCAGCAGAGGCAGCCATAATCTGGGAAGCGAACGGTCACATCTTCACATTCCAAACTAGTTGAAATAAGGCAATCTGGGGCTGTTAGATCGGAACAACTTCCTATCACCTCCAGAGAAAGGGAAGAGCCTAGAAGATGTAAAAGGAATTTTACTTTGATAGCTTTCTGTCTGGTAAGAACTCACTTAGCAATAGACACAGCTGGGAAACCCTTATGTCTTTACAGCTGTAGTTGTGAAAACCTCACTTCTGTATTGTTTTGTCATTCTAGTTACCACTTTGCTGTGTTTATTTGCATGGTCTCTGTCTGGTTCTGTGATTGTTTCTGTCTGCTGTATAATTAATTTGGCTGGGTGTAAACTAATTAAGGTGGTGGGATATAATTGGCTAACTAATCATGTTACAATCAGGATTGGTTAAGTAAAATTTAGGAGACTGATTGGTTAAGGTATAGCTAAGAATATTATATATAAATTAGGGGCATACAGGAAGTAAGTTCGGATTTGAAAATAAGGAAAAGGAACTTGGGTTTAAGCTTGCTGGAAGGTCACCCTAATAAACATTGACTTGTTTGCACCTCCGGACTTTGGGTATTGCTGCTCTCTGTTTATGCTGGAAGGACGGGGTAAGCGAAAGGGTGAAGGAATAAGCCCCCTAACATCTTGGTGCCGTGACTCAGATGCATCGCACTGGATATGTGAGTGGCAGCCTGTAAGTCCCCCTCCTCAACAGTCCTCGCAGCTGCTTGGAGGGGGTATGGCGAACTCTCGTGATGGTAGTTGCGGGTTCTGGCCAGCTGGGATAATGGATTTTTTGAACAAATGGATAAGCAAGAATCAGGGCCCATAGCAGGTGCAGGGGTCTACCTGGGATGAGTTTGAGAAGGAGATGGGGGCGGTTTTGGGAGACCCTAAGGGAAAGGAGTGTAGGAAAAAGGGAATGGTATTACAAGGTTTGTGTGCTGGGATGGCATACTGGGTAAAAAGGGAAGCCAATCTCCTCAAACACATTAAGGCTTTGGAGGGGATTGTGGAACAGCAGTGGATTTTAACAGAAAAATCCGTGTTAGCGGCAGAGGTACCGGATTTGAAAGCACGGGATGCTGCACGGATAAAGGAGTCTTGTGAGGCAATCTGGAGAGAGAGAGAGAGGAACTGCTGGGAAGAGTAGGAGACTTAGAGGAGGAATCGTATCAATGTAAACATTGGGGCAATGGATTTGGAGACCCCAAACCATCCACCCCCTAATGGAGCCGATGGAAACACCTCCACCACCCTACCCTGAAAAAACACTGTACCCACCACTGCCAGTGGACGTTGTAAGCCGGCGATCCACTGTTACAGCCGCCGCAAGAGAGGCTATCCGGGAGGGACTGCAGGAGGCAGGAATAGTGTCCCCGGTTGCAGGGTGGGGGGACCATGCCCCACAAGAAGTAGAACAGGCAGAAATCCGCCCCTTTTCCCTGAAGGACCGGGAGGCATTACTGGGCCGTTTGGGAAAAGTACCCCAGGAGGATTGGGATCAGTTTGTGCTGTGGCTAGTGGACGTAGGCAGGGAAATGGAGGATCTAACTCGTGAGGATCAGGTGATCATATGGCATAGTCTTTTGGGACGGGGCACCTTAGGAATCGATGTGGCAGGACTGGCACACCCATTTCTAATCCCCGGACAGGTGGCAAAACAGTTGTTTGGGGTGTACTCTCATACTGCGGGGATGAATAAGATGAAGCGAATCCCTGGGGAAACAGGGCGGGATACACTTAATTGCATACAGTCATGGGCACGGTGCTGGGTGTATCCCCAGGACGGTCCATGGGGGATACCCCAGACAGGGGCACCATGTCCTGGTGGGGGTGTAGAGCATGGTAGGGGTGTGGAATTGCTGGAGAAATAGTTGGAGCTGAACGATCTGCAGTTTGGGGCATTTAAGGTTGCAGCATCCTGAACTTGCTCCCAATCAGCTACCCCAGTTTCTGGAACAGGCAGATGTGTGGAGGCAGATGCATCGGGGGGAGAGCCAGTCCATGTTGTTATTGCAGGGGATCAGTACAAGGTGGAAAGGGGTGGATCAGCCTGGAGGGGAGGAGGGAGAGGGAGAGGCCGTAGCTTTGGGGCGGGGGGGGTAGTCAGGGATGAGCGGGCAATTATAGAGCAAAGTTCCAGAGACTGCAAGCTCAACTGACTATGCAGGATCTTACCAGATCAGGGGGAAAGTGGCCCAGGAGGCCAGGGGACTGGGACTGCCTGAAATGCCAGACACACAATTTTGCTTGGAGACAGGAATGTGTTCGGGGCCGGGACCCCCAGTTCCCCTGTGAACCAGTGGGAGGGACAGAGGTTGGTGCTGCGACTTAGGGGTGCCCTGGGAGGCATCCTGTCCATGTTCTCAGTTTAGGACGGGACGCGTCTGCTCGCCCCACGCAAAGATCTGTACACAGGTGCTCAGCCGAGTCCCTTCCACCCGGAGAGCCAATTGCAGAGTTGGATGCTGAGGAGTTGCTGATATTCAGAGCAGAGTTTGACCCACTGTTTCCGTAGCATCCCTGCCAGCTGTCAGCCTGCTCCAGCAGCAGGGCTCTCAGGCATGCAGTGAGAGATGGATACACCTGGGGAAAGCAGGGGATACGTGCAAGGGGCAGACAAAGAGTGAGGAGCAGCTGGGGAGGAGAACGGCTCTTCTTGCCAAAAGGGGAAGAGTGGGCAGGGGGAAAGAGGCAGGGGGGAAGGATGGGAGTGAGATGGGGAGGAGATGGAGTGGTGGGCAAGGGGCATGGGATGGGGAAGAGAAGGGAATAGGGGAAGCGGGGGCAGGGAGGGAAGCTGGAGCCCAGCATGTGGCGTCCCCTTGGCAGAAGCTGGGCTCCCCTGTCAAGCAGGCCCATCGAACCCTCACCCTGACAAGCCCCACCTCCCCTGCATCTGTACCCCGATGATCCCCCCAGTCACCCTCCCCACTGAGCCCCAACCACCTGCACCTGGACCCCCATCCAAATGAACCCCACGTCTCCTACATGTAGACCCCCCTGCTGAGCCCCAAACACCTTCACCTGGATCCCCTGCAGAGTCCCATTGCCCCTGCACCTGGAACCACTCAATGAGCTTCTGTGCATCCAGATCTCCCACTGAGCCACCCGCACCCAGATTGCCCCACAGAGAACTCTCTTACCCCACCTGGATCTCCCCACACTAAGTCCCTCTGCACTCGGATCCTGCTGCCAGGCTGAGCCTGCTCACCCACACCTGGTGTGACTGGCACAGGGGGGCAGGGCCCCAGGGTGTTTCTGGGGCAGGCCTGGCCCTTGCGCTGTGTCAGGGTCAGGTGCAGCCTGACTGCCGAGTCCCTGTCCCAGGGTGCGGTGCGGTGGGGTGGGGGGAGGCTGCAGGGTGATCTCCCACCTCCATGCAACCAGTGGCCTTTGCTCCCCACTGCCGTGTTGGAGCCTCCACATTTATTTACTGACAAATAAAATGTGCAGAATTTTAAAATAGTGTGTGCAGAATTTTGAATTGTTTGGTGCATAATCCCCTCAGGAACATGGGTGCTGTGCTGCTGTGATGGTGGGACTGAGGAAGGAGGTGGGCAGTGGGGAGGTCTATGGGCGGGGGGCACTGGGCGACCGGTGTGGTGTGCAGGGTGCTGTGCAGCTGTGGTGGGAGGCCAGCGGGGGAGGTCTCAGGGCGAGGGAGTGCTGGCACAAGGATGGGGCTCTGGGCAGGTAAGGGAAGGTAAGGGGAATCTGCAAAGGTAAGGGACACGCTGGCAGCACAGCGCTGGGCTGGTTTGTAAACAGTGCCCTCTGCTGGGCGATATAGAGTGGGGCCGCTCCTGCCTCATTGTGCCCAGCCCGCCCTTCACTCTGGAGACTGACCATTCCGCCCCCTGCACCTTGCCCCGTGCGGGCCCACAAGTATGTTTGGCACCGTGCCCACGAAAAGTTCATCTGGCCCTGCAGAGTGGGGCTAAGAGTTTTCCTTTTGCCTTTCCGATTGTGTCCCTATTTATTTTATTAATTGCTGTTTTGTAAAAATTACATTTGTTCTGAACTATAGACAATGGTCAGGGAAGAGGTCAGGGTAGCGTCCAGAGTGGAGAAAGGACCCGGAGTGGGGACGCTCTAGCCCATGTCCTGAGTGGTCACAACCAGGTTGGGGGGCGAGCCCCTCAGGAAGCCTGGGCCCAGCCTTGTCGGGGTTATAAGGACTTTGCCACACAGGAGAGTGGAAGGGGAGCCCTCCAGGTGAGGCAGGCTCTGGGTGAAGGAAGAGGGAGCGAGGACTCAGATCCTTCTGCTATTCGATTGCACCCGGGGGGGGGTTAAGTCCTCTCTGGGGGGAGCGATTGCTGGGCTCAGTCCCGGCAGCAGGAAGTGACTGGCAGCCGCTGCGGTGACTCTGGCTCCCAGGCTCCTGGCGAGATCCCCGGCAGCTGGTGCTGGGAGCCCGGAGCCCTGGCTGCAGCCGGGAGAGGGGAATCTCCAGCAGGGCCCTTCCCGCTGCTCCCCAGGAGCCTCTCCCAGGGCAGAGCCCCCAGCCTGGCCAGGGCCCCTTCCCGGCCCGGCCCGGCCCGGCCCCTGCCCCAGGGGGCCCCGCTCGGAGGGAAGGTGAGAGAGACCCGCCCCCCGTCTCACCCGGGCTGCAGGGGGAGGATTTGGCCCCAGGCTGCTCCCAGCGGAGCTGGCTGCGATTCCCTGCCCTGGGCCCGGGAAAGCTGCCGCCAGTTCTCGGTGTGTGCGGGGCGGGGGCAGGATCACTTTACCGCCCATCCTCCCCACCCCCTTCTGCTGCTTTTTGTTTCCCTGCCCCAGGCCACGCTGGTGTGGACGGAGGCTGCAGCTCAGTGAAATCTGAGGGGGACAAATAGGGGGAGCAGAAGGTGGGCCGGGGCCAAACTGAATGTTGGGTGGGGGGCCCAGCTGGGGGCCAGGGAAGGAGAGGGGCCCAGGGGCCTAATCAGGGCTGGGGGCAGCACAGTTGCTGGATCTAGGCTGGTGGGGCCCTGCTGCACCCCCTTGCTTGAAGGGGTTTCCATCCTATCCATGGTTTACAGTTTGGTTCACTGTATCTCAGCACACCCACTGTTAAGATTGTTTCACTCCCCCCTGCCTGGGACTAGGAGCCGGGGATAAGAACGGGATACAGCCAGCGGGGGGGGTGAATCTAGGGCTGAGGGAGGCAAGCCTCCCCCCCTATAGGGGCAGGACCCCAGCCCCTGAGCACCCCCAACTTCCCCCCCCACCTCCTGAGCGTGTGGCCCCAGCCTGAACCCCGGGGGCAGCCTAAGGAGAAGCCTGACCCGCTCCTCACAGGGGCCGTGCACCCCACCTCCACAGTCAGCTGTGACTCTCAGCCAGCTTGGAAAACAGAAGGGTTTATTGGTTGCTGGGAAAACAGCATAGAACAGAGCTTGTTAGCACAGAAATCAGGAGCATTTAGCAAAGTTCATCTGGGGGGGAATCCAGAGTCCCGAGCCCTGGACTCTCCCTTCTGAGTCCCGAACCAAGAGATTGACCCACTTCCAGCCCGCCGTCCTCAGTGATGTCCGGCTGGCCCTCCTCCATGCTTTCCCTTTCCCCCTGGAAAACAGGTCTCGTGGCCTCCCCCTTCTCGCTGTTCTCCAGCACCTTCGCCTGGCTCCTTGCAGAGGACCGGCTCCGGGTTGGCTTGCCAGGATACCGAATTTTGGCCATTCTCTATGCCCAGGGAGCCACTCTTCAGTGACACCTACCCTCTAGAGGTCTCAGCAATGATCACACACCTGTATCCCACCAGCTTGATACTTGAGTAACACATGGGGAGACTGAGGCACACACTCCGTATTCAGAGAAAACATTCAGAACATTCCCGCTTCATCACACCCCTCTGAGACCAGCCCCAGGGGCACGTTCTCCAGTGGCTGGAACCACTCTAACCATACCAGCCCCTGAGCCTGAGCCTCCAGGTGATGGAGATGTTACCTCAAAGGGGAGCCAAGGTAACTCTAGATGTATAGTGGTGTAGGCATTGAGATGTAAAAGCAAGCCCCTTTCACTCAGAAGAGGAGATCCACCCTCTGTCATGTCTATCACCGGTGGACTGGTGTATGGATCTCCCTCCCTCTTCCCTATGTGTAGTGCAAATAATAAAAACTGACAATAGGTAAAGGTGAAAACAACAGATAAGTGTCTGAAGTTAATGAATACCATATAGGGAAGGGGTAAATATGAAAGAACAGTAGCTAAATAACAAGACAAACAGTGAAACAGCAGCTTTTAAAACAGGAACATGAAGCTCCGGTCCAAAATACAACTCACCCTAGGATAGCTCAGTGATTTGAGCATTAACCTGCTAAACCTAGGGTTATGAGTTCAATCCTTGAGGGGGCCATCTAGGGCAAAATCAGTACTTGGTCCTGCTAGTAAAGGCAGGGGGCTAGACTCAATGACCTTTCAATGTCCCTTCCAGCTCTATGAGATAGGTATATCTCCATATATCTATAAACCCCAACTGAGAAAACCCTATTTATCTCACTGTGTTGTCAGCACATAGGCGGCGGTGGTGAAGTCCAGGACCTGCACTCGTTGGGTAATTGGAACCCGCAGAGGAGGAGCACTGGAGACTCCCTTGATGTCTCAGGGCGGAAGAAGCAGGCTGCGAACCCTCTGATGATGTTGTATCCAGGAGCAGGTGAGGTGGAATGTCGTCTTCACTTCAGGAATGGTGGTGCCCTTCAACGATGCACTGGAGCTGTGAAGGCTGAACCGCGCATGCACCGTCACTGGGATGGACTGCGCCGCTTGTCAGTGAGTTCAGTCCCTTTAGTGATGGGAGAATATGGTACAGTCCCAGCAAAGGCGGGAAACAGTCTGAGGTAAGATTATCCTTGGAGTTGACAGTGATGGGAAAAAAGAGTTGGATCCAGTCATGACTGGGCCATGATAACAGTAGACAACAAGATGGAGGTCACAAGATGGCAGTTCAAACTCCATCTTGGATTGCTGCTATATATTTCCAAACTACATATTGGATTTAATATACACATATTTTAACAGACTGTAACACTATAACAAAACACACTCAACAGAGAGATCTGGGACAAAACAATTTCAGAGTCTTGGGGGGGTGGAATCGGGCTGTGAAATGGACTTGAGCCCCTTCTGTAACCTCCCCCATAGCCCCTCTCACCCCGAGAGGCTGAGGACTCGCATCCACGTTTCGCTCCAGATGGTCCCGTCTTCCAGGGAACAGGGAAGAGAAATGGCTGTGATGGAGCCAGCACAGGTAGGAGATTTGCAGAGAGCTGTGGGGAGGTGGGGAGGATTTGTTGTAGAGGGGGAGGGGCAGGAAACATACAGTGTGAGGCAGGGAGGGGTTATTAGAAGCTGTGGGGTCTGAATGTCTGACTCTGGTCAGGTTCTTCCCTGGTTAGATTGGAGGGGAATGAGCTATGTAATGCACAACTCCCATGTGAGAGAGACTTGCATCTCTGTACACTCTAGTGAGACCAGGGTGTCAAAACCTATGGGATATACTAAATGATCCCCACCTGACCCCCTGCTAGCTTTCCAGGCAGAGAAGCCGTGTATTGTCCTGTCTGTGTTGTTTCTCATTCACACACAGAATCCCTCTTCACCTCCCTCCTTGGTAACAGCTCCAGCCATGCAGAGGGCACTGGGCTCCGCAAGTTTAGAAATAGGCAAGGGTCTAACTCCATAGCTGGGTGTGCGTCAGCAAGGTCCTCAGAGAGCACACATCCTAGGAATTCCTAGTGGGGGTGTCACAATTCCCCTCACCTCCCCAGATGTCTGCCTCCCCCAAGGGGGCTCAGTGACCATGTTCCCATCCTCTTGGATTCCATGTTCTCCCAGCACAGCAAAGAGCCAGGTGCCACCCATGGAATGTCCTTTCTGACAGATGCTCTCTCAATCCTCCACACACTCTGATCTGGTCTGATTTCACTCCCTGCACAGGATTCCCCCTTCCCAAACCTGACCTGATCACCTGTCTGGAATGAGGGGAAGAGCCGTGGGTGCCCAATCTCCAGGCCTGTGAGGAAAGAGAGATCCTGGGAGGTGCCCACACAGCTGAGGACTGACACAGAAACCATCTGGGAAATGAAGGAAAAAGTGGAGAATCCCAAAAATGTGTTATCAGTAAGTGCCCTTGGTTCTTCCTCATCTCATCTCACCCAGGCCAGGGCTGCAATCAGCAGTTTCCTTCCCTGTGAATTTTTGGGTGGGAAGTGGAGGCAGAATCCAATTGCTCCGTCTGTGCAGCTTTAGTATGTTGGGTTTTCCCTCGGTGCTATTCCTCTTTCTTTCTCCCAGGCACAATGACTCCTGTCTGAATTGTCTCTCTCTCCCAGCAGGTGACGAGACAGTGAGTGAGAAGGAGGGGAAACAACAACAGGAAGTTCCTGGGCTTGGGGAACCACAGGGGACCTTTGTGGGAAGAGCTGCAGGGAATTTTCCCCAGTGCTTGGAACAGAGACAAGCCTGCGGAAATTGGTACATGTCACAGAGGCTGTTGGGAAACCACTCAAGAGAGCAAATGTATGAATCTATTATACTTGGGGAAGGATACAGGGATCCCACAGCCCAGTAGACAACCCCCAAGGAAGAGAAATGCGATGAATGCCTCAGTTATGGGACCACAGATTGTTTCGCCTCAGACAATTCATACTGGAGATATATCACTTCAATGCTTGGACTGTGGGAAAAGCTTCAATAACCACTCGGATCTTAATAACCATGGGAGAAGCCACATGGGACAGAAACCCTATCAATACTTTGAGGGCAGCAACTGTTTGAATTGGAAGTCAGCACTGACTACACATCAGATAAGCCACACAGGAGAGAGACCCCACAAGTGCTTAGGCTGTGGAAAGTGTTTCATAAGGAGATCAACCCTTCTTAATCATCAGGCAATCCACACAGGAGAGCGACACAATAAGTGCTTAGACTGTGGGGAAAGTTTCATATGGCAGTCAGCCCTTATTAGACATCAAGTAGTCCACACAGGAGAGAGACCCCATCAATGCTCTGACTGTGGAAAAAGTTTCATACAGAGTTCAACCCTTGTTAAACATCAGGCAATCCATACAAGGGGAAGACCATAAGTGCTTGGACTCTGGGAAAGTTTTCAGAAACAGATCAGCCCTTCTAAACATAAGGCAAAACACACATAGTGTTTAGACTATGGGAAAACATTTCAAATAGATGCCAGCCCTTGTTTTACATCAGAGAATCCGCCTGGGGAGAGACCCCATAAGCCTGTGGAAAGAGTTTTATACAGAGGTCAAACATTGTTAAACATCCAGCAATCCACATTGGAAAGAGACCCCATAAGTGCTTAGACTGTGGGAAACATTTCAGAAACTGATCAATCCTTCTTTTACATCAGAGAATGCACACAAGAGCAAGACTCCATAAGTACTGGACTGTGACAAAAGTTGTACACAGAGATCACACATCATTAAACATTGGAGAATTCACACGATCTAAACTTCTGTGACAGCTGGCCCGAAAGAGTTAAGAAGCTTGAAGGCAAATTGACCCACATTCAACCTTTAAAGACAAGTTATAAAAGTGTGTAAATAGTATTTGGGGCCATTCCAAGTAATATAGACCAGAACTTTCAAATGTAACCTGGGATTGTTAAGAATTTGGAAGAAGATAGTAGTGCTGTTGATTAATTGTAGATAAGTCGCATGATTAACTCAAAAAAATTAATTGTGGTTAGAAAAATTAATCTCGATGGATCACATTGTTAAGTAATAGAATACCAATTGAAAATTGTTAAATATTTTTGCATGATTTTCTACGTTTTCATATATATATTGATTTCTATCCAAACAAAGAATAGAAAGTGTACAGCGCTCACTTTATATTATTTTATTACAAATATTTGTACTGTAAACATGAAAAGCAAAAATAGTATTTTTCAGTTCACCTCATACAAGTACTGTAATGCAATCTGTTTATCATGAAAGTGTAACTAAGGCCTGGTCTACACTAGGAGGTTATGTTGAATTTAGCAGCGTTAAATCGAATTAACCCTGCACCCATCCACACAAAGAAGCTATTTAGTTCGACATAGAGGTCTCTTAAATTCGATTTCTGTACTCCTCCCCAACGAGGGGAGTTACGCTAAATTCGACATGGCCATGTCGAATTAGGGTAGGTGTGGATGGAAATCGACGCTAATAGCTCCGGGAGCTATCCCACTGTGCACCACTCTGTTGACGCTCTGGAGAGCAGTCCGAGCTCGGATGCTCTGATCAGACAAACAGGAAAAGCCCCGGGAAAATTTGAATTCCTTTTCCTGTCTGGGCAGTTTGATTCTCATTTCCTGTTTGGACATCGTGGTGAGCTCAGCAGCACTGGCAACGATGCAGAGTTCTCCAGCAGAGGTGATCATGCAATCTCAGAATAGAAAGAGGGCCCCAGCATGGACTGATCGGGAAGTCTTGGATCTGATCGCTGTGTGGGGCGATGAGTCCGTGCTTTCAGAGCTGCGATCGAAAAGACGGAATGCAAAGATCTACGAGAAGATCTCAAAAGCCATGACAGAGAGAGGATACAGCCGGGATGCAACGCAGTGCCGCATGAAAATCAAGGAGCTGAGACAAGCGTACCAGAAGACCAAAGAGTCAAACGGACGCTCTGGATCCCAGCCCCAGACATGCCGTTTCTACGAGGCACTGCATTCCATTCTAGGTGCGGCCGCCACCACTACCCCACCACTGACCGTGGACTCTGAGGATGGGATATTGTCGACGGCCGCTTCCTCGGAGATGTTAGCGGATGGGGAAGATGAGGAAGGTGAGGAGGAGGATGAGGCAGTTGACAGCGCTTACAACGCTGATTTCCCAGACAGCCAGGAACTCTTCATCACCCTCACAGAGATCTGTCGCCAGGCATTAACCCAGACCCTGAATCAGGGGAAGGATCAGTCAGTAAGTGTTTTAAACATGTAAACATTTATTTTGAACAGAACAGGAATATTAACAATGGGTTTTTCATGATTAGTTTGCCCTAGGCGCTTAACGTTTTAGTCCTTGGCAGTGCAACTACTGCAAAAGAATCTAACAATGTCAGGTTTATCATGATTAGTTTGCCCTAGGCGCTCTACTTTTTAGTCCTTGCCAGTGCAGCTACTGGAAAAGAAGATCTATATGTCAGGGGATAGAGCTGAAATCCTCATGGGACATCTCCATGAAGCTCTCCTGGAGGTAATTGGAAAGCCTTTGCATGAGGTTCCTGGGGAGAGCGGCCTTATTGTGTCCTCCGTGGTAGGAAACTTTTCCTCGCCAGGCTATCATCAAGTAATCTGGGATCATTGCCTTGCAGAGCATGGCGGCATACGGCTCTGGTTTTTGCTGGCTTTCACGCAGCATGGGTTCTTTCTCGGTCTCAGAAATCATCAGCAGAGTGATGTCGCTCATGGTGACCTGCTTAGAATTAGGGGAATGTTACTATCGGGACTGCTTGCCTGTTCCTTTACAGAACTGTAACCGGCGGTTTACAGGCACGCGGTGGAGGCGGGAGAGGGGCAGCATACAGAGATCTTTCCCGGGGACAGCCATGAGCGGGGGGGGGGACGGGGTAGAGTTCATGCTTGCTGGATTGCCAGCAGCAGGAACTGGCCAACGATAGGAGCATTGCTTTGAATGTGAAAGAAGGGCACTGCTATAATTTAAGTTTTAAGCAGCCAAAAGTCTACGGTTTGCCATGTCAGCCTGCTACCCGAATTCCGCTGTCCTGCCCCGCTTGTCTGATCTCCACTGCAAGACCCCAGGCACTGAATGCGAAGGCCGAAAATTCGACCTTGTCCTGAGTGCGCATGTGATAGGTGCTGTTGCATGGTCTTGTTCACAGAGAAAGACTATGTTCATTGTTCACAAAAAATTATCTTTGTGAGGAATTCACTCCCTTTTTCCCATCCCACAGCTGTGAATGTCTCCCGACCTACCCTGGCATCCCCCTCGCAGAGGCTGGGGCAGATTAGGCGGAGAAAGAAAAGGACACAGGACGACATGTTCTCAGAACTTATGGGCTGCTCCCAAGCCGATGCGGTCCAGCAGACCCAGTGGAGGGAGAACATGTCGCAATACCAGCGAGCACACAGCGAACGGGAGGAGAGGTGGCGGCAGGAAGACCAGCAGGCGACTCAAACGCTGCTTGGACTAATGAGGGATCAAACGGACACGCTCTGGCGCCTTGTGGATGTTCTGCAGGACAGGAGGCAGGAGGACAGAGCCCCACTGCAGTCTCTCTCTAAACGCCCTCCCCCGCCACAAACTCCCATACCCCCCTCACCCAAAGTCCCAAGAAGGAGGGGCAGCAGGGACCGTGAAAACTCTCACTCCACCCCTGCAGACTGCTCAAGTACCAGAAGGCTCTCATTCCCAAAAATTTGATAAGTCCTTTCCTTCCCGCCTCACTCAAGCCCCCGTCCCTGTTTCATCCCCTAACTGTGTAGTTGCTAATAAAAGATATGTTTCTGTTAATTACTGTTTCCATCATGTTCTTTTAGGGGAGAGTGTGTTTGAAGGGGGGGAAGGGGGTTGGTAATTGGAGAGGACAGTCACCTTTTCCAGGGTACAGACATGGGGGCAGGTTCAGCAGAAGGTCACACACACATTGCAGTGGCATGTGACTTTGTGGCGGGGGAGGGCGGATAGAGATCTTATGCAGCGGTCCTTAGCCTGGATCACAGAGCCACGCAGCAGGGGATCTGTAACCGTCCTCCCCCACCACAAAGTCACATAGCCCCCCCACACAGAGTCCCGAAAAGGAGGGGTGGCAGGCTCTGTTGAAACAACCAGTCCACCACTGCGGACCACTCTAGGAGCAGGAGCCTGTCATTCCTCAAGTTTAGAAGCGTTCTTTCCATCATTACGCCCGCTCCCCACCACAGTGTGCGTCCCAGTTTCAACACTTTACCGCGAAATCCGTAATAAAGAAAACGATGTTCATTAACAAAGTTCCATTTCTTTTACTTTTAAATGTGTGTTGGAAGGGGGGGGACGGGGTATGTAGCTGGAGAGGATAGTCAACAGTAAGTGGGTAAAGAAACGGGGGCAGGTTCAGCTTCTCTTTAAACAAACTTAATAATCACAGGTTACCCTGCTCACTGAGGAACCTAGCTTTCAAAGCCTCCCGGATGCACAGCGCGTCCCGCTGGGCTCTTCTAATCACATGGCTGTCTGGCTGGGCGTAATCAGCAGCCAGGCTATTCGCCTCAACCTCCCACCCCGCCATAAAGGTCTCCCCCTTGCTCTCACAGAGATTGTGGAGCACACAGCAAGCTGCAATAACAATGGGGATATTGGTTTCGCTGAGATCAGAGCGAGTCAGTAAGCTTCTCCATCTCCCCTTGAGACGTCCAAAAGCACACTCCACCACCATTCTGCACTTGCTCAGCCGGCAGTTGAAGAGTTCTTTTTCAGTGTCCAGGGCGCCTGAATAGGGCTTCATGAGCCAGGGCATTAGCGGGTAGGCTGGGTCCCCGAGGATCACTATAGGCATCTCCACATCCCCAACAGTTATTTTCTGGTCCGGGAAGTAAATACCTTCCTGCAGCCGTCTAAACAGACTAGAGTTCCTGAAAACACGAGCGTCATGAACCTTGCCCGGCCATCCTACGTTGATGTTTGTAAAACGTCCCCTATGGTCCACCAGTGCTTGCAGCACCATTGAAAAGTAGCCCTTTTGGTTAATGTACTGTCTGGCCTGGTGGTCCGGTCCCAGGATAGGGATGTGAGTTCCATCTATAGCCCCACCGCAGTTTGGGAATCTCATCACGGCGAAGCCATCTATGATGACCTGGATGTTTCCAAGGGTCACTGACTTTGACAGCAGTAGCTCAACGATTGCGTTGGCTACTTGCATCACAGCAACCCCCACGGTAGATTTCCCGATGCCAAAGTGATTTGCGACTGACATAGCTGTCTGGCATTGCAAGTTTCCAGAGGGCTATGGCCACTTGCTTCTGGACAGTCAGGGCTGCTCACATCCGGGTGTCCTTGCGCTTCAGGGTAGGGGACAGCAACTCACAAAGTTCCAGGAAAGTCCCCTTCCGCATGCGAAAGTTTCGCAGCCACTGGGATTCATCCCAGACCTGCAGCACTATGCGGTCCCACCAGTCCGTGCTTGTTCCCCGGGCCCAGAATAGCCGTTCCACAGCATCAACATGACCCATTGCCACCATAATGTTCACAGCATGGGGTCCCATGCTTTGTGAGAGGTCTGTGCCACTCTCAGACTTCATGTCCTCACCGCGCTGCCGTAGCCTCCTCGCCCGATTTCTCAGCATCTGCCTCTGGAAAAGGTGGATGATAAGGTGCGAGGTGTTGACAACGGCCATAACTGCAGCGATGGTCGCAGCGGGCTCCATGCTCGCAGTGCTGTGGCGTCCGCGCTGTCACTCACCAGAAAAGTGAGCGAAGTGATTGCCCACCGGTGCTTTCAGGGAGGGAGGGCGGGAGTGACGGTTGGATGACGACAGTTACCCAAAACCACCCTCGACACATTTTTTTCCCTAGCAGGCATTGGGGGCTCGACCCAGAATTCCAATGGGCAACGGGGACTGCGGGAACTGTGGGATAGCTGCCCACAGTGCACTGCTTCCAATGTTGACGCTTGCCCCGTTAGTGTGGACTCACAAAGTCGAATTACTGTCCTTAGTGTGGATACACACATTCGACTTTGTAATATCGATTCCACATATTCGATTGAAGTACAATTGAACTACTCTCATAGTGTAGACATAACAAAAAATCTATGTTTCTAAGGGTATCTAAATGCACTCAAAAATAAAGCAATTAAAATCTTTAGAGCCTACGAGTCCACTCAGTGCTATTCTGCCTATTACTAAGAGAAACAAGTTTGTTTACATTTACTGGAGATAATGCTGCCTGTTTCTAATTTACGATGTCACCTGAAAGTGTGAGAAGGTGTTTGCATGGCACGTTTGTAGCTGGCAATGCAGGTATTTATGTGCAAGATATGCTAAACATGCATATGTCCCTTCATGCTTCGGCCACCATTCCAGTGGACATGCTTCCATGCTGACGATGCTCATTTAAAAAAAAATGCATTAAATTATATTTGTGAGTGAACTCCTTGGAGGAGAATTGTACGTCCCCTGTTCTGTTTTACACACATTCTGCCAAATATTTCATAATATAGACGTCATGGATAATGACCTAGCACATGTTCATTTTAAGGACACTTTCACTGCAGATTTGACAAAACGCAAAGAAAATAACAATGTGAGATTTCTAAAGATAGCTACAGCACTCAGCCCAAGGTTTAAGCATCTGAAGTACCTTCCAAAATCTGAGAGGGACGAGGTGTGGAGCATGCTTTGAGAAGTCTTAAGAGACCAACACTGCAATGCGGATACTACAGAAGTTGAACCACAAAAAAAGAAAATCAACCTTCTGCTGGTGGCATCTGACTCAGTTGATGGAAATGAACACGCATCGATCCGCTCTGCTTTGGTTCGTTATCGATTAGAACCCGTCATTATCATAGATGCATGTCCTCTGGAATGGTGGTTGAAGCAGGAAGGAACACATGACTCTTTAGCACTTCTGGCACATAAATATCTTGTGACGCTGGCTGCAACAGTGCCATGAGAACGCCTGTTCTCACTTTCAGGTGACTTGTAAACAAGAAGCGGGCAGCATTATCTCCTGCAAATTGAAACGAAACTTGTTTTTCTGAGTGATTGGCTGTACAAGAAGTAGAACTGAGTGGAGTTGTAGGCTCTAAAGTTTTACATTGTTTTATTATTGAATGCAGATATTTTTCTACATAATTCTACATTTGTAAGGTCAATTTTCATGATAAAAAGATTGCACTACAGTACTTGCAGTAGGTGAATTGAAAAATACTATTTCTTTTGTTTTTTACAGTGCAAGTATTTGTAATAACAATATAAAGTGCTCACTGTATACTTTGTATTCTGTGTTGCAGTTAGTCTGGATCTGTAAAAAGCAACAAAGAATCTTGTGGCATGTCTTGCGTCTGAAGAAGTGGGGATTCACCCACGAAAGCTTATGCTCCAATACTTCTGTTAGTCTGAAAGGTGCCACAAGACTCTGTGTTGCAGTTGAAATCAATATATTTCAAAATGTATAAAATATCCAAAATATTTAAATAAAAGGTATTCTATTATTGTTTAACAGCACGATTAATCACAATTAATTTTTTTTGATTACTTGACAACCCTAGAAGATAGTAATTGTAGTAGTCTCAAATGGGAATTTACAAGTCTAAAGATGGGGTGTTTCTCCATGGAACTCTGGGTTCAGTCCTGCAAGGACTCAGAGCATCGGATCGCGACTGACAGAGCCCAGCTCCTCACTCATGCTCAATCTAACTGGCCATTAGATTGACTCGAGCTACAACAGACTGGTAACTATAAGACCATCTGTGGGACCTGTGTGTGTGTGTATATGTGAATGAATCTGCTAATTTTTATGCTGTATTTTCAGTAAATGTAGCATATTGCCTTTTCCCCTGAAAAAGATCCCGTGTGCATTTTATAAGCATAACATTGTCACCTGGTACTGTAATCCATCTTGAAGCTGGGACTTTTCCAGAGTGGAGTGGGGTGGGATTGCAAACAAAGGTTTCCCGCCTTAGGGAAGTTCTATATGAAGTGGGGGAAGCAAACAATGAGAGTCTTCAGCTGGCTTAAGAGACGGCCTCCCCACCCCACAGAGGTACCTGTAAGCACCTGGAAACAAAAAAACTGTAATTGGTGGGGTGGGAGAACACAGGCTGGACCCAGGTCAGAAAAGGTAACTGACCTGCAAAGGGTTTTACCTGAAATAACAGCTTGGGTGCAAAGTTATCATTTATAACTGATTATTTAGTGTATTAAGTTTAGCCTTGCGTCTTTTGTTTTGTTTTATTTTGTTTTGTGACTTACTTTGTTCTGTCTCTTATTACTTGAAATCACTTAAATCCTACTTTTTATACTTAATAAAATCATTTTTCTTTATTAATAAACCCAATGTAGTAATTGTTACTGGTGTGTGTGTGTGGGGGGGGGGGGGGCAACAGTTGTGCAAATCTCTCTTTTAGTGATATAGGGGGTGAATATCATTTTACCCTGTATACGTTTTAAACAGAGTAAAACAGATTTATTTGGGGTTTAGACCCATTGGGAGCTGGGTGTCTGAGTGCTGGAGACAGGAATCCTGCTGAGCTGGTTTCAGTTTAGATCTGCAGCTCTGGGGGTGTGGCCGAGACCCTGGATCTGTGTTGCAGCAGGCTAGCGTGTCTGGCTCAAAAGGACAGGGTTCAGGAGGCCCAGGCTGGCAGGGAAAATGGGCTCAGAGGTAATTTCTGCATCAGGTGACAGTCCCAAGGGGGTCTCTGTGACCAAACCCATCACAGTACCCACCAGACATCACCCCACGTTCATTCTCTCATCAATCATTCACTCAAGATGTCAGCGCGATGCCTTCCAAAGGGGTCGTTTTGGTCATTTTGCCCCGGATCAGCTTGTGCCAAGCTCACTGATCTTGTGTCTATACGTTTTCTTTACCTAGTGAGCCGACATATGACTGATAAATGTCAGTAATAGAACAGACATGCAGAATAGAGAATTTCCACTTTAACCCTTTGTCAAGACTAAAATTCCCCACTCTGGCACTTTGAGTGCAGAAGGTGGGGAGCCGCATGAAGGACCCCCTAAGCTTATATTCTACCAGCTTAGGTTAAAACTCCTCCAAGGTACTGTAGGGAGAAAATTGAGTAGGCCCAACCTTTGTCCAAGATAACTTTGATTTAAAAAATGTGTACAAGGGGCAGGAGGATAGAAAGAATGGAAAATTTAAGCAGAACAGTTTGTAATAGCCAGTCTTATGAAATATACCTGTAATTGCTAGTGTTAGGCTTGGTCTACACTTACCCCCCAAGTCGAAGTAAGGTACGCAAATTCAGCTACGTGAATAACGTAGCTGAATTCGACATACCTTACTTCGAACTTACCGCGGCTCAGACGTGGTCCACACGCGGCAGGCAGGCTCCCCCGTCGACTCCGCGGTACTCCTCTCGTCTAGCTGGAGTACCACAGTCGACGGGGATCACTTCCTGGTTCGATTTATCGCGTCCTGACCAGACGCGATAAATCGAACTCGGAACTTCGATCCGCAGCCGTCGAACTACCCGGTAAGTGTAGACTAGCCCTTAGGGAACTTAGTAACTGCAAGAGTACAAACTGTGAATAACAGGAAAAGCTTGTTTTTGCTGTATTCCTAATAAGGAAAATACTAAAAAGGAAGTGTGTGTGTAATTGATTGTGGTTTTGAGCTATATACGCTTCTGTATTCCCTTTCGGGGGAGGGGGGGTTGGCAGCTTGGCTGTCATCCCCTGCATGCTTATAATAAAGTGGGTCTCAGGCTGTTCAGATCCAAACACAACGTGTGGTTAATTTTTCCACAACAATTCTTGGTGCCGTGACTTGGATCCACAGCATACCACTGGACCAGAGGACTGTGGACTGTTCCCCACTGAACCCAGGGCACCCATCTGAAAGGTAAGAGACCTTTTAAATCTCTGTTTGGGTTTTGGTGGAGGATTGCCTGTAAGCTATGGGTTTGGGTGAGTTGCATGCTGGATCCAGACCTTTTGCTGCCAGACACACCTGACGCCCTTCTGGTTTCCCCGGGAAGATCCACGTGGGTGGCTGGTTAGGACTTTGTTTGTGTGTACCACTGTGTATGAATGAGGGTCACAGGAAGACACCCAGAGCTCTCTGCAAAGCCCACAAGCTCATGACCAGACATGTCTTTAATGCAAGCCCAGTGAACACAACTAGTAGGGCTGAAAGAGAGGGCCCTGACTGAAGCAGTCTCACTCTGCAAGGCTTGACCGGCGAGGGGTCTGCCTGGGTCCAGGAGTGTGTGACCCTATCCTCAGTCTTCGGAAGGTCTGGTTCCCGTCTTCGGATGGTCCGTTTTCGCACCCTCTTTCCTCCCTTGTCTCTGGTGCCTGCCTGAAGGCGGTCTGATAAGCCACTGACCGATCTGATCACCTCACCTGAAGCAACAGAGTATGCGGCGCCGTTCTCTCTGAGACTAGCCAACGCTCTTTGCTGAAAGGGGGCTGTAGGAGAGGTGTGGATGCCCTAAATAAGCCTTCCCTGTCTGAGTGACCCGTGTGAAAGTGATTCAGGTCCTGGGGGTCAGAGAGTCCGAGGTGATCCCCGTCTTGCCAGGAAAAGCCTAGTATACTGGGGGCAGGAGGGTCCAAGGTGATCCCTGTCTCGCCGGGAAAGCTGGGAAAATGGGGGCCGGCGGGTCCAAAGAGAGCGTCGTCTCTCCAAAAGGCACACGCTAGTCCTGTTACTTGCAAGTTTCTGGGGAAATGGAATTGGTATACCAGGGATAGGAATGATTTAAAATTACAGTTTCTCTTAGAGGAAAAGTTTCAACCTTGACAAGATTGTGCACCTCAGAGGTGCGCTTCTGGCCAATGTCGGTTTGCTGCATATTTCAATTGGTATGAAGAAACAGGAAAACGGCGCCTGAATCTCAAGTGAGGAGTCTCAAAGACTCCCAGAAGAAAATTAAAACACAATTGAAAGAGGCAAAGGAGAAATTGGCTCCTTCCCAAATTCCTGCTGGCCAGCAGATCTCTCTCTACCCTTTAAGGCCTCTTCGGGGTACCCCCTCAGCTCCATCTAAAGACTCCATATGCTTAGATTTAAACTGCAGTAGGGGTGGGCAATACTCCTATTCCCCACCCCATTTCTTCACCACTGTCTGTTTCTATCGGTCCTTTGTCTAAGCATCATGCTTTCCTCCTCGGTCCTTGTTTGCTGGTTAACCTTTTGGAAAGAGACTTGCTATGTAAATTAAAATGTACATGGATGCTCCAAGGAGGAGACTGACCCCAGCCCTTTCTCGTTGCAACAGGAACTGCTGGCTAAGGTCCCTCCCTCCTTGTGGGCTGATCATGCCAACCAGGTTGGGTACATTGGGTCCACCCAACCAGCATAGGCGGCAGGTTTGTATAATTTTTGGTGGTGCCTAAAATGGTGGTGCCCCCCCACTCCCGCCCTGTAAGCTGGTATAAAATGAAGCTACAACACATCGGTGCCACAAGATTACAAGGGTCAATTATAAGTGGAAAGTCAGAAGCAGCACTTGCCTGCTTCAATATACAGTATTATATTTTGTTGCACCTGTTGTGACGAAGTGGGAATGTTCTTAATGTTTTCTCTGAATACTGTGTGTGTGCCTCAGTTTCCCCTGCAAGGTGCCAACTGAAGGTGTTGGGGACAAAGATCAGGTGGGCTCCTTGTCCAGAAGAGAGACAAAGGCCAGAGGAAGGAGTGTCAGTTTGGAGCTGGCTCGGGAAATGGGAAGAGGCCCAGAACTTGGGTCTGGGCTCTCCACCCCCCCAAGATGGACCTGACTGAGGGGTCCTGTTTTCCCGGCTGGCTGAGAGTCACGTCTGACTGCAGAGTTGGGGTGCAGGGCCCTCTGGCTGTCCCAGGACCCGTCTGGGCGGACTCGCTGCGGAAAGCGCACGGTGTGGAAAAGCATGCTGAATGCTCCGAGGTCAGACCCAGGAAGGTCGAAGCTTCTTGCCCTCCCAGGACTCTGGGAGAGGAGGCTCCCCCAGAGTCCTGACTGCCTTTGTATGGAGTAGTTCCAAAGCATCCCAGCATCCCCTTCCACACCATGCACTTCCCGGAAGTCCGCACAGGCACTGACACTCCCTCCTCTGGCCTTTGTCTCTTTTCCAGGCATTAGGAGGCCACCTGATCTCTTTGTTCTCCAACACCTTCAGTGGGCACCCTTCAGGAGAGTGGCCCAGGCCATCAGTTGCCCGGAGGCAGGGTTTCAGCCATTCTCTGTGCAGACGGCATCACACTGGCCCTCTAGGGCTCTACAACAATCACACCCCGTTATCCCACCATCTAGATCCTTAAGAACTGCATAGGGGAAACTGAGGCACCCACACAGTATTCAGAGAAAACATTAAGAACATTCCCACTTTGTAACACCTGTATACGACCAGTTATATACTTCAAAGGGTGTAAAATAATCAAGTATTGTGCTAAACACAATGATACTCCAAACTGACCCCCAACTTTAAGTTGCGTGTTTTTCCCCTCAGGTGAGGGCTCTGGGGTGGGGCTGGGGATGAGGGGTTCACAGTGCAGGAGGATGCTCAGGATTGGAGTGCTGGGGGTGCAGGCTCTGGGGTGGGGCAGGGCTGGGGATAAGAAACTTGGGGTACAGACAGGCTGCCTCGGGCTAGGGCCAGAGAGGACTTCCCTCCCACACACACACACACTGGCAGCAGCAAGCTCTGGGGGAGGGACCCCTCCTCTTCCCCCCTCCCGCAGCACACTCACTCTGCACCATGGTCACTGCACATGCTCCTAGGGCTTCTCTCAGGTCCAGAAAGCCCACTCACCTCCCCTATGGTGTGTTGCGGGGGGGGGGGGGGTTTGCCATCACGTGTGCAGGAGCGGTGCCAGGGTTTTTGCCGCCCTAGGCAGCAGCGCTCCTCCTCTGAGCATTCGGCGGCGGGGTTCCTTCCGCTCCGCGTCTTCGGGGCACTTCAGCAGCGGGTCCCAGAGTGGAAGGATCCCCCGCCACCGAATTTCCGCCAAAGACCCGGAGCGGAACGACCCCCCCGCCACCAAACTTCCGCCGAAGACCCGGAGCGGAAGGACCCCCCCGCCGCTGAATCAGGGTGCATGGAGGATTGAGAGAGTGTTTGTCACAAAGGGCATTCCATGTCCCGGTGCTGTGCTGGGGGAACGTGGAAAGCAAGAGGACAGGAACAGGGTTGCTGAGCCCCCTTGGGAGAGGCAGACGTCTGGGGAGGTGAGGGGAATTATTACACCCTCACTAGGAGTTTGCAGGATCTGTGCACTCTGGAGGCCTTGCTGACAAACACACAGCTCTACAGTTAAACCCCTGCCTATTTCTAAACCTAGGGAGCCCAGAGCTCTCTCCATGGCTAGAGCTAGTCCCAAGGAGGGAGGTGAACATTGATGCTGTGTGTGAATGAGCAATAATACAGACAGAAAATGCATGAGATCTGCCCCACTGAAAGCTGGGGATGGATGGGAATGATTTAGCATGTCCATTAGGTTTTGACACTGAATCATAGAATCATAGACTTTAAGGTCAGAAGGGACCATTATGATCATCTAGTCAAGGGGTCTCAAACACACAGCCCGCGGGCCCCATGTGGCCCGTGGAGCTCTTCCCTGTGGCCCGCGAAGCTCCCCGCGCCCCCCCCCAAGTTCTTTTATGTGGCAGCTAAGATCCCTTCTCGCTGCTCCCCAATGTTTGGGGCCGGGTCTCTCCCCCGGCCCCGCCTGCCACCTCCACGCACCTCCCCCGAGTGTCCCCCGGGCTCACTTGCTGCCCCCTCACCGCCCCAGAGCCTGCAGCTCAGGCTAACTCCACTCCGCTCTGCTGGTTTCCGGCATCACCTGCTGCCACAGGGTCCTAGTGTCACCCTCCACTATGGCCAGGGCAGGCTGCCCTGCCCCTGCCCTAGTCCTGAGCCTGCTGCAGAAAGGGATCTAGGGGTCATAATGGACCACAAGCTAAATATGAGTCAACAGTGTAACGCTGTTGCACAAAAAGCAAACATCATTCTGGGATGTATTAGCAGGAGGGTTGTAAGCAAGCCACGAGAAGTAATTCTCCCGCTCTACTCTGCACTGATGAGGCCTCAACTGGAGTATTGTGTCCAGTTCTGGGCGCCACATTTCAGGAAGGATGTGGACAAATTGTAGAAAGTCAAGAGAAGAGCAACAAAAATGATGAAAGGTCTAGAAAACATGACCTATGAGGGAAGTTTGAAAGAACTCGGTTTGTGTAGTCTGGAGAACATAAGACTGAGAGGGAACTGAACCTGGGTCTCCCACATGCCAGCTGAGTGCGCTAACCACTGGGGTAAATGTTATAAGCTGGTTGACATCACCAAAACCACATTCTCCTTCCCCCCACCCCTCACATCTTGTGTGGAGCGAGGCAGGTGCCTACCTCATTCCAGCAAGAAACGCCTTAGGAGCCTGAGTCACCTGATGTCAGGCACTGGGTTCCCATCTGTGGGTTGCTAAGTAGAGACAGACGCCCCTCTGTGGCCCAGATTTAGGAACCTGTCTGTGAGAGGCGGCAGGACTTAGGACACCCCTCCCTTGTTGGCATCTCCCATTGACTAGCTTAGATGGCTCCCCCCTCCCCACTGAGCTGGCTTTTGTGAATCACAGTCTAAGTTGCCTGGGATGCCCACGCACTGTGTAGGGAGTTCAGGCCCCAACTCAGCTTTGCAAAATTGCCGACTGTGATTTTCTAGTTGCCTACAAATTAGGCCCTGCCATGACGCTCAGCATTGCAACACCCGAGTCTCTTCATGGATTGCACCCTGTGTAACCAGTCACCTCTCCGCAGAGCACAGCTGAGCAATTCCTGATTGACATGGGTGTGCATAGGACAGAGATAGAGCACAGGCTGGATAGTGACACATCACAGTAAAACCCCTACTCTCCTCCTAGAGGTGCGATATTTCCTGTGGGTGCTGGGGGGTCACAACCAAGTCAGGAAGCAAATCCCATGATGCTGCCCCCAGCACCTGCAGCTGGGACAGTAAAGTGGAACAGGCAAGAATTGTTTGTAACATTTTATTTACAGAATTTGGGTTGCCAACTTTCTCACCGAACACCCTTGTCCCAACCCAGAGCTGAGAAGGAGCCTTAATAACCACAGCATGGAAAGGAGATCCCCAGCTACCGAGAATAGTTTTCTTAATGGCACAACAACCGTACAGTTGCTCAGGAACTAATATAGGGAATTGATGAGTTACAGTCGCTCTCTTTCAGTAACATGTAATAAATCCCTCTGTCCCTCTCATATTCCCTTTCCTTCTCCCTTTTCTTTCATCCCACCATTTTCTACTCAGCATTTTTGTAGCCCTCACTTCCCACCCCTGTTTATTTTCTTCTTTCACTCTCCTCTCCTCCCTCCCACAGATCATCCCCCATGGCTGCTCCATTCTTTTCTCTGCTTTTACCCTTTCCCCTCTTGCTGCCCCTTCCCCTCTTGCTGAATGGTTGGTTCCCCTGCCAGGGATATTTTCCTGTCACTCTTCTCAATTCTATTTTCCACCATTTCTCCTGGACTCTCCCTTGCTTCTTGTTTCATTTTCATTCACATTTTTCTTCTTGCTTCTTCTAATTCCCTCTGGTTAAACCCACCCTGTCCCTGCCTCCCCCAGTGCTGCCAACCTCAGGAGTTAAAAAAAAAACCATGAGATTATTAACCTTGAAAAAAATCATCGTGTCACAGTTTTTTTGTCAAACTGCACCCATCTCACCTTCCCCCCGCCCTTTTGTGACAATTACAGGGTTACCAGCTGTCCTGTAGTTACAGGGGAAGGTGACTTGGGCCCCTGCGGCAGGAGCTCTGGCTGGGAGACCCCAGTGAGATCTAATCCCACAGATCTGTACAAGATGCTCCCTGCTGCTGTGGAGCTTCCAGATTCTCCCCAAACCCTAATTGATTAATTCTGTGTCTCTGCCACCCCCATCTCTGCCTGTCCCCAGCCTGGCTGTTAGTGCTACTCTCTACTGAGCCCCCACATCTGCCCCTCAGGGCCCCTCTGCCCCTCCTGAAACCCCAGGGGTTCATGCTCCCTCCTGCTTCCATCCCTGGTGCTGCAGGGAAGGGGAGGGGCTTCCACAGGTCATAGAGATGAGGAGCCAGGGACTGGGTAGACAGGAGTCCTCCAAGGTTATAGAGACTGGGGCGTGTGAGGCTAGAAAGTATGATTTCAGGGCCTCCAGTGGGATATTCCACCCCATCTCAGGGACACAGTCGGAGCCGGGTGTGTCTGTCCCACACCCGGAGCCAGGGTCGGATTCTCTCCCCAGGGATGGAGCACGGCGGGAAAGTGAAGATCGGGGCCTCGTCACCAGCATTGATAAATGTTACCTGTCCCCGGTCACAGTCCAGACAAACCCGGATCCTGCTGGGGACCCAGCTCAGGGGCAGGGGGGTCTCTCCCTTCCTCCCCACAGACTCTCTGGCCACCCCCACAGCCCAGCCTCCCCCACCCCCCACCTCCACCTCCCAGCAATGTCTCCCCGAGGTGAATCCCTCACAGCCCAGCACACAGGCCCAACAGTCAAATCTCTCAGGATTTTTGGGCAGATTTTGCCGTGTGTCTCCCCATCTCACACTTTTCCGATCCTCAGACAGGACGAGGTCAGGATAAGCCATGTCTGGATCCAGAGTCACTTTCACTGGGGAGAGAGAGAATCAGAGTGTGAGGGGCACAGCTCCGACCTGGGGGAAGCTGGGACAATTTCTCGCACACCCCAGAAGCCCGGTCCTGGCTGGGACAGGCCTGGATCC
Source organism: Emys orbicularis (assembly GCF_028017835.1). Classification (NCBI taxonomy): domain Eukaryota; kingdom Metazoa; phylum Chordata; order Testudines; family Emydidae; genus Emys; species Emys orbicularis. The sequence continues at coordinate 8,810,425 of NC_088695.1, read as the reverse complement.
CAGGGTGCTGCCTCTGTCCTGGGCACCTGAGACTGAGCAGAGATGTCACTGCAGTTCCTCACTCTGTAATGGGAGTCACTTCATTAGTTTTTCATTTGGTTGCTGAGGAACCAAATGCTGGGGCTGCTCCATTCCCAGCATCAGAGACACAGCCAGGAAGGTTTTAGTGAGGAGGAAGCAGAGGAGGCAGGTACCAGCTTTGAACCCCAGAGGGAAGCTCCCTCTTCTAAATGCAGCCTCCACTCCCCAGCCAGAGTAGGAAGAGCCAATTAAGACCAGAGAGTAGAGAATGGCATTGGGTGGGGCAGCCTCCACTCCCAGGCCAGGGAACAGAGAGGAAGGTGCAGCATTGGGGAAGAGCTGCTTAAGAGCAGAGTAGGAGGAGGCATTGGGTGGGGTAGCCCCATCCGCAGTCTAGAGAGAAGAGAGGAGCTGACAGTCTCACAGGGAGACTGTCTCCCCAATCCAGGAAGCAGGGAGCAGCTCCAGTGGGAGAGCCCAGCCCTGCCCAGAGGAAAGGCAGAATGTTGGAGAAGAGTGATGGGGAGACCCCCTGCACCAGGGTAAAGCAGAGGGATGTGTCAGCCATCAGGACACAGAGCTCTGTTCACAGGCTGCTCAATGAGAGTGTTTCTCTTCATCAGCGTGGGCATGAACTCAGCACTAAGGTTGGTGTCAGGAGTGTTTGTGTGACTTCAGCGTGGGAGCTCCTCACTGTGCAGCGTGTTGTTTTTAGGGCTGTGTGTGTCGTGGTTGATGTCGGTTTGGTTGGTAACTAGCTACAATCTCGTGAAGACATTTTCTGATAAGTTAAAGACAATCTCCAGGTGCAAACTAACCCTGTCTGAATGCTCCTAGGGATCCTCCTCTTTTTGTCTCTAGTGCAGACAGCAGAGTGTCTGGAGGGGGGAAGGAGAAAGGAGATGAGATTTCAGGCTTTCATATTTATAACTCTCAACTCCTAGAACTGTATTTTAATTATGACAGAGAAACACACCGAGAAACACTCAAATATTTAATATAAAAGGTCTGAAACTGTCTCTTTCCTCTCTCATTCGGGCATCTCCCAGCAATGGAACCAACATCCTTGCAGCCTCACAACCACCCCAGGACAGACAATCTGTCAGTGAGATCACCTCCTCATCCCCTCCCACCCTTCAAACTTCAGTTGGTTTGTCTCATTCACTCACTGCCTTTTGTTGTAACCTAGACCCAGAGCCTGCAAAGACTTTGGCATAAAAGTAACTTTACCCACTTGGGTCCCTTTGACTCTAACGGGATATTGAGAGTTTGCTAAATCCTGGCTCTAATTGTGAGCTGTTGGGTCTGTTTACTCAGCATCTCTACAGAGTGCGGCACGACAGGGCCTTGTCCTCCATAGGCAGACATAGAAATAATAGTAAAATAATTTTATAATTGTGGAAATTGCAGTGGGGGAAGGTTGATTCAATGGGACAGATTCACCCCGTACCAGCAGGAGATGGGTGACTCTGCTATTCAGTGGCTGCAGGGGCCGGTGCAGACCTTGGCACAGGCTGAGGAAGTTCTGAAGCCAGCCAGAGTTACATCCCTATGACAATGGGCCCCGTGTGTCTTGCCCAGCGTGCAGAGTGTCAGAGGCCCAGCTTTACACTGCCCATGTCCCTCTGTCCCTCGTCCACCCCCTCCCTCTTTCTCCCACCCTCACCACCCCCACCCCATTCCCAGCCCTCTCAGGAACACGCCTTGTGCCTGCAGCTGCTGTGGAGGAGGCACCAGAGGCTCCTGTGCTGAAGGGATCCCTGACCATGGGGGAGGGGCTTTCCCCTTCCCTACAGCCCATTTGGCCCAGATTAGCTGCACACAGGACCTGAGCCCAGTGATGGGCTGGGTCTACCTTTGAGAAATGTGCCCCATGGCTGGTGATGAGGCAGTCCATGGGGAGGGCTCTGAGTTATAGAGAATTCTTTGCCGCATGTCTCGCTGTTGGGTCTTGCCAAAATGCTCGTCATTCAACTGACCACCATATTCGGGGTCGGGAAGGAATTTCCCCTAAGTTAGATTGGCAAAGAGTCTGCCTTCCTTTGCAGTGTTGGGCATGGGTCACTTGCAGATTTAAACTAGTGTCAATGGTGGATTATCTGTAACCTGAAGTCTTTAAATCATGATTTGAGGACTCCAGGAACTCAGCCAGAGGTTGGGGTCTATTGCAGGAGTGGGTGGGTGAGGTTCTGTGGCCTGCAATGAGCAGGAGGTCAGACTGGATGATCATGATGGTCTCTTTTGTCCTTAAAGTCTACGAGTCTGAGTCATTTCTTTCTTTAACAGTAATTGTCATGGCAAGGCATGTTTTTTGGTAGAAATAAAGGTTTGAATTAATCAACCTGAGTGACTTGGACCCCAAGTGCGTGACATTCTCACCCAACAATTAAATAGAAGCATCATCTAATTGTGAACGAATTGGCCAGAGCCACTCTCCTCCCTCAGTCTCAGAGGCTCATCCCAATTTCCGTTCCTAGATCCCTTCTAGGTACCTTTGAATTTCCCCAGAGTCTCCGATAGCACAATCGTTTGCTGGGAGAAACCACTGACTCGCTCTTCCAGTTCAGGAGAAATCTCCTCTGGCTGCCGGAACTTCCCCTTCTCACACCTGGAGAGAAACAGTTTCACATGATTATATTTCATTGTGTGACTCATTATAAGTTCTGGTTAGGGAGTCACTGCTCTAATGGGCCTGGAGTTCGAATTCCTCAACTTCTCCCAGCCTCAGAGCAGGTGCAGCACAGCCCATGGCCGTGCAACCTTCCCTTCAAAGGCCTCATTAATATTCTTCAACTCTGCACTGGAGAGACCAGCTCTGGGATAAAAGGAAAATTGAGTTTCCATGGCCAATTCACTCCTTGGCCTCCATGCTCTGAGGGACAGGAAGTTCCTGGGTGAAGTGATCTGCCCTCTAGGAACTAGACTGAGACACCAACTCTCCCCTCCCCAGCTCATTCCACACAGGCCTCCAAACAGTCCTCAGGTGGGAAAGACTCTTGATCGCTGCTGCCCTGGACTGAATAGTGACCAGTGCCCCAGCAGTGACAGGCCCATATTCCATCCCCGCAATCCCGAGGCAGCCAGTCCCCCAGGGATCTGACATATCTAGGAAATACTTGGTCAGTCTTTCCCACTAAATGGAGAATTCCAGATTCTTCTATACAAGGGTGAGAACCTCAGAATGAAGTTGATCAGAGAAATTTGTATCCAACATGTGACCTTCCCCACACATTTTGCTGTAGAGCCCAGGGGAGATGCAGTGCTAACATCACCACCAAGCCCTTTCCCAGCGTTGTGAAGTGTGAGGGGGAGTAAGAGAGAGACACGTACCTGCTCAAGGTGCTTCTAATATCCTAGAAGAGAGAGAGACAAAAGAATTTCAGTCCCCTCTGACACACACACAGGAATTCAGGGAAGAGATTTAGCAAATATGGTGAAGCAAGGCCCTGCCCTGGCCCCAGGGCCATGGATTCCCTGAGCTAATGGGGCTTTTCCATCTCTCATATCTCTGTGTCTGTGACTCTGCAAAGAATAATATTCAGTCACATGTCAGCAATGCACACGCTGAGTTACATAGAGATCGCCGACTGCTGGACTCCAGTGCTTATGATTCAGGAGCCCTCCCTTCCCTGTGTGTTTCTGGCATGTTTCTAAAGACAGGTGCTGGTTTCCAATTGTCCCTGGGGGTGCTCAACCCTATGCCCCACCCCCACTCCAAACCTTCCCCCAATGCCCATACCCCAGCCCAACTATTCCCGCTCCCACTCCACCCCCACCCTGTCTCTTCCCCGCCTCCTCTTGTGAGCACACTCCCTCCCCACTCCTCCCCCTCCCTCCCAGCCTCTCCTGCACACAGTGGAACAACTTATTGCAGCAGGCAGGTGGTGCTGGAGGGAGGGGGAGGAGTTGATCGGCAGGGCAGCCAGCAGGTGGCACTGAGGGAGGAGCTGGCTGCCCTGGAGCACCCACCTATGTTTCTCATTCAGTCTCACCTGCAGGAATTCACTTGCTGGTTTCTGACACTTCCCCTCCATCTCACTGATCAGCTCACTGAGACGGGAAATCTGCTCGGAGAGTTGACTGACATTTTCATTCTGTATCCTCACAATCTCCTCGTCCAGCTTCTCAAGCTGGGCCAGCAGGAGTCGCTCTTGTTCCACCAGGAACTGCCGCAGTTGGTGAAATTCAGAAACAATCTTCTGCCTCTCGGTTTGTGTTTGTTTCTGTATGACAATAGGGCAAGGGCTGGTCAGGGACATATGGATGGAGCCCGGGGTCCTTTCATGGAGAGCTGAGTGGGGAGGAGGCTGAATTTCTTTGAAAATCCTAAGATTTCTGACATTTGACTTTACCCTGTGCGTAGTAGGCAGGGGATTCTCTTGCACCTTCCCCTTTGGCCCCTGTATCCCTCTGAAAGGGATGTTTCCATGCCTGTCATGGTCAGCATATTCTGTTATTTATGGTCTCTGGAAATTCAGACCCAGAGCAGCAAGAGGCAGGACTCAGCACTACACTGACAGAGACACCAGGGGTGTTAAAAGAAGGAAACATTTAAAAAATACACAAAATGACCAGGCACAGCGGACAGCACTTCACGGGGACATTCAGTTCACTTGGGGAGGATTTCTGGGCAAGCCACAAGGGCTAGACATTAACTCATCAACTGCAATGGAAGCTTATGGCTTGTCTACATATGAACCTAACCCAGCAATCCATGATCATGGAGAAACACACACAAGCCCATGTTCACCAAGGCCACAGAGGAGTCTGCCTCCAAACAGATTTCCCACTGCCACCGCTGGTTCAGAACAACAGGCACCTACCAGATACTTCCCCTCTCCAGTCGCTTTCAATCCCAACAGCTTTTCTCTCTCTTCCCTCAGAGTCTTCAAATGGGCCTGGATTCTTTCCTGAAGAAACAGAAATGATTTGGGAGGTTTCATCGGGAGAGTTGAGAGGTACTTGGAAGTGGGTGTTTTTCCACCCAAAACCCAAGATGACTGTGATTCTAATCGCTTTGTGACATCAGGGCCACCAAGGAGATAAAATCTTACTAATGGAGACTGGAAGTGTGTCACATTCAGACTTGTTATCAATTCAGGTTCAGTCTTTTTAGTAATTACACAGAGATCTCAATTATAACCAAGCTTTACTGGTATTTGTGAACTGATTAGTGGTACAGAGCATAACAGGACACCAGAGTCACATGGGGGTAAATCAATAAACTTGTTTTGTAGAAGGTTTAACGAACCAAGTGATACAAATCCCAGAAGCCACCAGGGTTTAAATATGGGCTGGGATTTCAGCCCTGAAGCCCTGGGGACTGCACTGGTTGGGCAGAGCTGGTTTAAGCACCAGGGCAAACCCCATGAGACGTCAGGAGGCCATTCGTCTGGTTGGAAGCTGCACAGTCCAGTTTTGTGGAGCACAATCCCTGTCCGGTAGGGACTCGGCACTGGACGTGGCTTTGTCTGGTGCAAAAGGGAGAGGAGGAGACTGAGGATGTAGGAGGACACCCATGAGGGTGGGGGCAGGGCTGGGGTGGCACCTTCATGCAGAATGATGCAGGTGGGTGGCACGCTGAAAAAAGCGGTGGGGGGGTCCCACGCAGGATGGCTGCTACTGGTGAGGACGGGCCAATGCAGGCAGGCGTGGCCATGTCCTATGTTCTGGGGAATCCTCGGTGACCTCCCTAATTAGACATGATGCAGATTTGTATGAAGAACGGGTTGGGGTTTTCCCCAGTGCTGTCCTAAACCCTTTCCGTGGCAATGCCCCCTGGGCAGATGTCCCACGGTTCCATTCCCTGGTAAAGATCCTGGAAGCAGTGCATTCTGGGAGATTTCAAAAGGCTGCCTGGTGGGACTAATGGAACCACTTTGGCTGGTCCTTGCCCACGTACACAACAGAACAGGTCAGACTGGCACCTGTCAGCTCTAGTCTGTGCTTAGTTTTGCTACAACCCAGTGTAATCCCAGTGGTACTTGGCATGGACCTGAGCTGCCTGGAGCTCTTTTGTGTGAGGACTGAAGGTGCTCGGGGTCCCACACAGTGTTTAGCCCAGTGATCTCCTCTAGTGCAGGCCGGCAGCATCTGAGTTTAATCCCTCATGGAGAAACACGGGAGTTTAGAATCCCAGTGTGAAACCTCATCTCCCTGTTGGGTCTGGGACCTTTATCAAGGCATCTTTGCCTCCTAATGGACACACTTCATCACTGGGTGGGGTGATGCGAAGATGGCAGCATGGCAAAGTGATTTGGGTTTTGGTCTGGGGAGAACTGGGTTCTATACTAAGTTCTGTCACTGACATGCTGGGTGACTGTGGGCAACTCGCTGCCTTGCTTTGTGCCTCAGTTTCCCTTCCCACCTTCTGTCTAGCTAGACCAGTGGTCACCTACCAGTCGATCCTGGAGACTTTCCCTGTCGATCGCAATCTCCGGTGGCACAGCGGGGTTGCCTGCATGCCCCAGCCACACGGCGCTACTTGCACTGACTGCAGTCACCACTCCCGCAGCTCCCATTGGCCGGGAATGGGGAACTGTGGCCAGTGAGAGCTGCGGGAGCGGTGCCTGCAGAGAGGGGCAGCACACAGAGCCACATGCATCCCCCGGGGCCACAGGGACATGTTGGCCCCTTCCAGGAGTGGCAAACGGCTGGGGCAGGCAGGGAGCCTGCGTTAGCCCCACTGCACCACTGACTGGGGGCCTCCCGAGGTAAGTCAGTGCTGCCCAGCTGGAGCCAAACCCCATATTCCCCCTTCACAGAACACCCCATACCACCTCCTGCACCCCGTGCCCCCTCCTGCACCCTAACCCCCTGCCCTCCTCCCAGGGCCAGCACCCGATACCCATTCCTGCACCCCAACAGTCTGCCCCAGCCCGGAGCCCCCTCCTGCACCCAAACTCCCTCCCAGAGCTTGCACCCATCACCCCCTCGTGCACCCCAACATCCTGAGCAACGCTCCATGCAGAGCCCCCTCCCACACGCAAACCCCTTGGCCTTAGCCAAGAGCCTGCACCCCCACCTGAACCCCAACCTCCTGCCCCAGACCGGTGAAAGTGAGTGAGGGTGGGGGAGAGCGAGAAATGGAGAGAGGGGGGTATGGAGTGACTGGGGCTTCGGGGGTGGGGAATGGGAGAGGCCTTGGGGAAGGGGTGGGGTAGATCCTACTTTCAAGACCTGATATTTTGCCACACACCCCGTCCCCTCCTGCTGCCTTTGCTGCTTGTAAATTCAGCCGCTTGGCGATTTCTATGATATTTGCCAGCTGCCTGTTGGGCCTGAGGTTTCTCTGTTGCACAGTTTCTCTGCACTGAGGGCAGGAGGGGGCTGTATCGGATCCCTCCCAGCACTGGCTGATGCAGGCTCGGCAGAAATTGTGCCCACACTCCAGACTCACAGGTTGTGTGAAATACTCCAGACAGACGGGACATGTAGCTTCCTCCTGGAGACTTTCCGCGGGGTTCTCTGCAGCCATGGCTCCTCTGGGCAGTGGATCAGGGTTAGTTTCAATTTCCTGAATTCACACTATGCCCTGCCTGCAGCAGCAAGGGGGTGTTTCCTTTCCTGAAAATGACTCCTGCTATTTCCTGAGCAGGAACCACACAGCCAATTTCACCCCTGGAGGCTTTAGTGAAAAAATGTACAATCACACCTGAAACAGGTAACTTTCAGTGAAATTACCCTGTAATTAAAACCCCAAAGGGCTCCCAGCCTCCAGTCAGCCCCTGTGCTGGTGGGGAGGGTCACTGAGGCATCCCCCTGTGAGGATGAGCCTGGAGGAGCAGGAGCTGTGTGTCAGGAGTGATAGTCAGACTGGGCAGAATTTTTTTATAATATATAATTGTGACAGATAATGTTTATTTTAAGCAACTTTTATATTTATTGATTTTAAACTTTCAGAGTTGCACAACAATCTGGGTTTTAAGCATTTCATTCCAATTTAAATTGTCACGGTTGTGGGAAATTATGGAGGGATCAGACAATATTTTGGTCAGACCAGAACTATTTAATGACACTAGACACTGAGATTCAAAAAGTTGAAGCTTTATAATGCTTAAAATTGTCTGTGAGCAGGTAAATCTCCTCCCTCACCCAGCAGCTCCCTCAGGGCTATAACCCAGTGCCTCCCCCACCCCCATGGGGACGGAGGCTGAAAGTCCATCTGATGGCGGCTCAGGGGCCTGTGGAATGTGCTGGGATCTCAGCCTGGGCCCTAGTGGGGCCGGTGACCCTGTAACACAACCACAGCCAGCAAGCCCTGCACCCATTTCCTCCCTTTTTGTTAGTCCCAGCAGAGAGACTAGGGACTGCAGGGAGACCAAGCTCCTGTCCCCCAGGTGAGGGCTGGGGCCCAATGGCCGAGGGCAGCGGGGGTGCGGGGAGCTCGCATTAGGGGATGCAGGGCACATGGTGTGGGATAAACAGAGACCTCTCAGGCCACTTGCCCATTGCGGCTGCAGGAGGGGTTGTGGGGACAGACTGAGGAGGCCTGGGGCAGTCTGGGAAGTCGCCATTGGGGACAAGGAGAGGGAATTCAGCTGTGGTGGAGGAGCCGTGCTGTGCAGAGATGCTGCTGCGGATGCAGCTAGTTACCCGAGTCCAGTGTTGCAGCAGTTTAACAAGGTGGTTAATAGAGACGTTGCGGCTCAGCCGAGTATAAGAGGTGCAGCTTCACCCTGGCCACACCCCTCTATCCCTTTCCGCCCCTCCCTCCTCTAGCCTGTCCATGCCCCAACCCCACTCCCTTCCGCCCCTCCCAGGAGCACTCCCTGTGTCTGCAACTGCTGGAGAGGAGGCACAGACAGCCATGCTAGCCGGCAAAGGAGTCAGAGCACAATGATGGGCTGGGTCCAAATGTCAAGAATCTCTTTTGATTTAGGGTTCAAATTTGGGTACTGACCTAAGTGCTTAGGGGCTGGTTCTCCAAGGGGCTGGGCACCCACAGCACCCACTGACTCCGGCTGCAGCTGCGAATGCAGATCGACCACGTGCCCTGAAGTCCTGTATTTCAAGGAGATAAACCAAGACACCCACAATTAGGCCACTGTTGTAAATTTAGGCCTTACCGACTTGCCCATTAACAGCAGGACATGGGCTAAGTCTCATTGTAAGTCACTCTTTATACTTGGTCACTGCTTGGTCCCATGATTCTAAGCAGCAGAGGTGCTGACCCCATGGGTGCTCCGGAGCTCAAACCCCTGTGGAAAAAATATAGGGGGAGCTCAGCACCCACCAGCCACAGCTGTTCTGCGGGCTGCCAATGAGCTGTTTGGTGGCTAGGGGAGGTGCCTGGGGGAGGGCGGAGAGTAGCGACCTGCAGATTGGCTATGGTTTCAGAGAGGGGTTGGAGCAGGGGCAGGAAGAGGCAGACAGAGGGCAAGGCCTTAGGGGAGGAGGTGGAGTGGGGTCAGGAAGAGGTGGAGTGAGAGCAGGGCCTCAGGGGAGTGGCATAGTGGGGGCGGGGCCTGAGGGCAGAGCAGGGGTGGAGCCCTCCAGGGAAAAATAAAAGTCAGTGACTATGGTAAGCAGAGACCTAGCAGTGAAAGGCCCATATTATATCCCAGTGTCTACAGGCAGCCAATCCCCCAGGGATGTAACGAGTTTCTAATCTTTCCCCTGGGATGGGTAAATCCACCATTTTGTTCACAGGGCGAGAACCTCAAGGTTAACTTGAACAAAGTGAAAGTAGCCAAAATGTGGCTCCTGTCCACACTGTGCTGAGGGGAGACGTGGCTTTCACCTGGTGTCCAACCCCTGCCCAGTCTCAAGAAGTGTGAGAGGGAGTGAGAGGAGCCACATGTCTGGTCGAGGTGCCTCTGATGTCCGAGAAGGGAAAAAGAGAGAAAAGAATGCTCGGACTAATACGTCACACAATGGGATGGGGCTGTCGGAGTCTGGGATACAGGGCGATTGCTCTGTGCATGGTAAGTTTAGATCCTCTCCTATCCAACCCCGCCCCGCTCCCTGCCCATTGATTGCCCCCCAGATCTCCCACCTCCTATCCACTCCCCCTGCACCCTGACTTCCCCTCGGGACCCCTGCCCCTATCCAACCCCCCTGCTCCCTACCCACTGACCACCCTCTGGTACCCCCACCCCTTCCAACTTTCCCCTACTCCCTGAATGCTCCCCGGAACCCCCAAGCCCATCCAACCCCCCCTGCTCCTTGACCACACCCTGGAAGGGACCCCTGCCGTCATCCAACTATCCAGATTTCATTTCTGGTTTTCATGTTGCAATTTTAGTTTTTCCAATTCCTGTTCCAAATTTTCATTTTCATATTCACAGGCATTGTGCTTTTCTGTGAGCTTATTTACAGCCTGAGACATAGCACAGATGACTCGTGCTGCTGTTTGGACTTTCTTGGGAGAATAGCCCTGTTGATTCCCCAACAACAAGTTGTCCAAACCTTTCTTATGCAGTGTAGAGACTGCAGCAGTCACACATGGATCAGACCCCAAGCTTTTAAACACCTGTCTTAACAAGCACCCATTAACCATAGCTGGAGGCTTCGGGGCATCCCCCTTGTCCTCCAGAGTAAACCCGGCTTGCTCGCACTTGCAGAACACCATAGACTTGAAGATAGCACTAATTCAACTCCACATGACTGTGTATTTCCCTCTCTCCCAATTATCTGTAACCAATCTGATCCCAATCTGATCCAATCCTCGTTTCCTGGCCACTGAGTCTAATATCTTAAGACAATATTTTAGCTTATCCAACCAGTTTAGAAACAGTTAACTTATTCACTGACATGGTAACCATCCTCTGCTACCAAATGTTGAGATGGCTCTTTAACAGCTCACAGCTGGGCAGAATGTTTCTCGGTACCAATCAACAAGTCAGATTCAGTAGACTCCATGCACAACAGTTTATTTAAGAAAGAATTCCAGAAGCAGTATAAGGTTATCTAATTCATGTCTCCCTAGTGAGCCTCAATTCCCCAAGCATAAACTCTCAATATTTATGCTGGCCCCACATGGTATTCTGATTGGTTAGAGAAGCACGTATAGCTATCGATCTAGATGAGGATTTCTCTCTTTCATTGTCTTCTATTCACAGTCACCTGGTCTATCAAGGATTCCCCCGAGGCAGTGGTTTTCAAAGTACTCACATGCCCTGTGGACATTTTATTACTAATTTTCTCCTAATTAATACTTTGGAAGGGACTGCTGAAGGGTGACCCACCAGACATCACCCCACGTTTACACTCTCATCAATCATTCACTCAAGCTGTCAGCGCAATGCCTTCCAAAGGGGTCATTTTGCCCCAGGTCAGCTTGTGCCAAGATCACTGATCTTGTGATTATACATTTTCTTTACCTAGTGGGCCGGCATATTGACTGACAAAGGTCAGTAACAGAACAGACACGCAGAATAAAAAATTTCCACAGTAACCATGTGATGCTCAGAAGGCCCTGCTCCCAGAATCCTCTAGCAAATTCAGACATGTCAAGCCGTACCACATTCATGTTCACCACATTAATTAATAAGAAGCGCAGTAATTCATAATAATTCAGCACCGCCCCAACACCCCGGACAGTGAATCTCCTTGTTTCCCCCCCCCCCCGTCTCAGCGCGAGGGAGCCGTGCTTCTGCTTCAATGGTTGTCAGTTCCCTGTTACCCCCGGCCTTTTACCTCCCCACATGAACTCATCAGGGCTCTGCCAGTCCTTACTTTGCCTTACAGATTAACACTAGGCGCAACCTCGTCTCCAGCCCCTGACGTGTCCTTCTGTAGTGTCCAGCCCCTCTCCACTGGACACTCAGAAATTCCCAGGTAAGTCATCGGGACAACACCAGCTTGTTTGATTCAACTGAGGATCAGCGCCAATAGAACATCACAGCACTGAGATATATATTTTAGTGAAAACAAACAAGAGTTTATTAGTTCAGATTGAAGAGATAGTGAGCGAAGCAATAAGACCAACAGGTTGCACACCAAACACCAGGTATAACAGTATTCAGATAGGCTGAGATTAACTTTTACAGGTAAAATGCATGGTTAAAGCATTCTCCCAGGGTCACCAGCCATCATTGGTGAAATCCCCCTTTTCATGAATGCAAAGTGTGCTCTCCTTTTGACTTCCTGAAGGATTGCAGGGTGCTGTTCTTGTCCCCCAGTTGTAGTCCAGTAAACCGCTGAAGTGCCCCACCCCCTACCATTGTGTGTTCTCCAGTGTGTTCTCTCTGTTAGTCCTATATGCCAGTGGCTCTCAGCCTTTCCCCACCACTGTGCCCCTCTCAGGAGTCTGATCTGTCTTGCCTCCTTGGCTCACTTAAAAATGACTCACTTCCAAAATCCGACAAAAAAATACAAAAGTGTCACAGCCACTAGTACTGAAAAATTGCTGCCTTTCTCTTTCTTACCATATAATTTTAACAAAGAAATCAATTGGAACTAGGGATTTCAAATGATTAAAAAAATTAATCCTGATTAACCACATGATTATTTGAACTGCTAAACAATAATAGAATACCATTTCTCTAAATATTTTTGGATGTTGTCTCCATTTTGAAATATATTATTTCAATTACAACACAGAATACAAAGTGTACAGTGCTCACTTTATTTTTTATTACAAGTATTTGCACTGTAAACCCCCCCCAAAAGAAATAGTATTTTTCAATTCCCCTATTACAAGTACTGTAGCCCAATCCCTTTATCATGGAAGTTGAAATTCCAATTGTAGAATTATGTAAAAAATACCTGAATTCAAAAATAAAACAATGTAAAATTTCAGAGCCTTTAAGTCCACTCAGTGCTATTTCTTCTTCTGCCAATCGCTCAGACAAACAAGTTTGTTTCCATTTGCAGGAGATAATGCTGCAAGTGAGAAGAGGCAATCTTATGACACTGTTGCAGCCGGAGTCAAAAGAGATTTACATGCCAGATGCGCTAAGGATTCCTCTGTCCCTTCATGCTTCAACCACCATTGCTTAGCCTCCCTTCCCCCGGCCTGCTATACCTGCTGCCCATGCTCAGACCAGAGCTGATCATTCTTCAGCTTTTTAGCCTCTTCTAGGGCCTTTGGGGAAAAAATTTCATGTGCCAGTAGGGTTGCCAACTCTCCCGGATCAGACACCATTTGTGGCAATGGCGCCTAGTCCGGGAGAGTTGGAAATCTTATCTATCAGGGAAATCCTCTCTGGCTGGCATTTCCCATTTGCCTGCCTCCTGCCGTAGGAGAGTCAATTGGCATTTATTTATTTTTTGAGCTTCTCCCACAGACATAGCTGCTATCGCCCATTGGGGTGGATTAATTAACTCTCCCGCAGGTGCAGTATAGAAAACTGCTCCCAGTAGGAATGTGCTACTTATGGTGGACTGAGCATGCTCAGTAACATCTGCTGAAGCCACTGCCCTTACTAAGCATGGGATTGTGCTGACTGCTTTTTACAGGGGTTAAAAAGGGCCAAAGGGGACAAATCGGAGAAGGGGGGACAGCCAGGGTCTGAGCAGGGGGCAAAAATTGACTGGTCGGGGGGGGGGGCAGGCAGCTGACAAACACCTGCCAGGAATGGTCTAGATAATACTTAGTTCTGCCATGAGTGCAGGGAACAAGAAAAGAGTGCAGGGGACAAACTGTTATCTGTAGTCATTTGCTACACCAGAGAACAGATTTTTTTACAATAGCCATTTCTTATAAACCAGTTACAGATCAGCAACTGGTACAGGTAGCACATTCCTACAGGGAAGTTTCCTATCTCCCATTGTGTGCAGAGGAGGGGGGAAGCCAACCCATGCTGCACTGGGGGCTGGGACAGCCACACCTGGGATGGGGCGGGGGGGGGAAGAAGTGGAGAGCTGAAAGAGAGCTGAAGAGGGGAAGGGTGTGTGTAGATAAGGTTGTATTGAGGGGGGATGAGGGATGGATCGGGGTAGATGCAGTGGGCAAGGCGGGGTGCTGCAGGACAGATGGGGCAATGCAGGGGAATCAGGGAAGACTTATGGGGTGGATGGGAACAGGGCTACAATAGAGGGAAACTCTAAGTGAGGGGTCACTGCAAAGGAAAGGGGATGTGGGGAGGGGAGGCTGTGAGAGCAAGAGCAGATTGGCTGGGGAAGGGAGGGAAAGAGGGTAGGGGTCGGGGAGAAGAAGAGGGAAAGATACAATGGCAACTCCCCCACCCCATGGGGCAGAAGAGGGGGAGGGGCTGCCCCACCCAGCAGCCAGAGGGGAATTCTTTTACTGGAAATAGGGAAGCTTTGGGGGTTTGCGGAGGATTCTGCCTAAGGGCTCAGAAGCTACAAGGCAGGTGTCCAGACTAGGGATGAAAATAGCATGTAAAAAGTAACTGTTTCAACTATTAAAATTCTACTGGTTACATGTTAAGGAGTTCACAACATAGGGATCTGCCCAGCATCCCAGCTGCCACCATGACTGGTTTAGCCCAGCAAAGCACAGGGGGAGAGGGTGGAATTGCTCTGGGCCCAGTGGAACACTTTTTAGAGTAGGGGTGCGGTGCCCCCCCTTATCCCTGTCTGCGCCCCACCCCCCACCCCACCCCCTTGAGGTAGGGCTGGGAGCCGGGCTATGGCTCCAGGAGGGAGGAGTCCAGATGCAGAGAGGGGTAAGGGGTACGAGGCTGGACGTGGAAGTTGATTAAGTCATCCCCGTTGTACTGGCGTTTCCCCCAGCCCCCGGGGATGTCCCAGTCCATGGCCTGCACCCCGTGGAACCCTGGGGGAGGGCAGGGATAGAACTAGGTCAGCAGCCAGACATGCTCAAAGATCATGAGTTTGTCCCCCTGCCCCCCGCAATCAGCTTACAGAGATTACTAAATTTGGGGGCTTTTTATTTGTCCTCTGGATTTGCACCTTTCTGGGGACACTGGGAAGAAAGGTCCTGTCACCTAGAGCCTGCGGGCATGTGGCCACCGCCAGAGCACGTGTCTGACCCGCAGCATCTCTGCAGCACAGCCAGGGCCTGGGCAGGAGGCCTGGGATGTGGAAGGGACAGACTGTGAACTGCCCTGGCATTCCAGAGAAGCTGTTGGTGCTTCCCGCCCCCGACCACAGAGTGGGGTGAAGTGTTTTCCTTTCGCCTTTCCCATTTTTTCCTGATTTCTTTTATTAGCTGCTGTGTTGTAAATTGCATTTGTTCTGAACTATAGACAATGGGCAGGGAAGAGGTCAGGGAAGCGTCCAGAGCGGAGAAAGTACCCGGAGTGGGGACGCTCTAGCCCGTGTTTTGAGTGGTCACAACCAGGTTGGGGGACGAGCCCCTCAGGAAGCCTGGGCCCAGCCTTGTTGGGGTTATAAGGACTTTGCCAAACAGGAGAGTGGAAGGGGAGCTCTCAAGATGAGGCAGGCTCTGGGTGAAGGAAGCGAGGACTCAGATCCTTCTGCTATTTGATTCCACGGGGGGGGCGGTGTTTATGTCAGGAAAGTTCCCCCCAGTAGCAGGACCATTTACCTGCTTACCTCTGTGCATGTTTACTGGTTTCCCCTAAAGTTCATTAAGTATTTTAGGAAAACGTGTCAGCGGCCAACAGTGAGAGTTGCTGGCCGCACTGTGAGGCCACCAAAAATTTGTTCGTGAGAACCCCTGAACTAGGTGCTGTGAAAGTGAAATGAATTATATTAAAGAAATAGAATGAATTAAAGAATGCTGTATGTACCTTTAAGTAGAAATGAGAAATGCTGCAAGCCAGGGGGGCAGGAAAGCAGACATTAATTACCTGCTTAATGAATTGCCCCACTTAAGGGCAATTGGTGAAGCATTAGTCTTAGATCGATAAGAGTTAATAAGGAAGCAAGATATGCATATTGTGCTCCATGCTTATCTTGCTATTTTGCTCTTTCTGTCCCTTTGTTTAGTTCGCACCCTTTTATCTGTATAAATAAGACTGTTTGAATCTTGCATAGAGGCTCACATTATCTGAATGTATTAGCAGAGCGCTGTGCTAATAAACAGAGTGGTCTTGACAAAATTGTGAGTCCTGATTCTAACTTTGACAATTTGGAGGTTCCACCGAGATGGCAACCGTCTTCACTGGGGCTGTGTGATTCCTGACCGTTTTTGTAGGACGACCGTGGTAGCCAGCACCTGGGCATTTGGCCCGAGAGGTCCTCCTCCTGAACGGAAGGGCGCACAACCACAGTGAGGTCTACGCCATTGAACCTTTTGGTTCCCACTCTGTTCTGGTAGGGATCCCAGGATCTGACATCAGGAATCTGGTCAGGTAATTATTTTTTGAGTAATGGTACCATTGAGGCAGTAGCCTGTGGGCTCCTTTTGTGTGTTGCACCGGGCATCGCTCTGACGAACCCGAATTTCCTTCTTGTGTGATTGGTGTGTGTGTAAAGTCCTCCTGTATGGGTAACCAGACGTCTAAGTCGGGACAGTTCCCTAAAGGAACGCCGGCTTATTTTATGTATTTTAGGAAGGGTCCGGACTCCTGTAAATTTCTGGAAAAATGGTCTAGGCTAACTCAGGGAGATCCCAAAACTCAGTGGCCACTGTTAGGATCTTGGGACAAGGACCGAGTAGATGTCTTAAAAGACAAACTCGGCCAATCTAAAACTAAATTGGCCAGAGGAGAGGTTGATTGTTTCATGCAGTGGTGGGAAGAGGCAAATCGTAGGTGGACAGAATCGAAACTCGCCTCTCTCAAAGATTCAAATGATAAGTTAAAAGCTTTATTGAAAACCTCCTCTCCCACCACCAGACCGAGCGCTCCCCTTTACCCTGTTCTCCGAGCAGATCCCCCTTCATACTCCTGTCTCTCTGTGAAAAAAGATGAAGAAAACTCCTTGTTAGATTCTGGGGATGATGATGAGGAAGACGCATTAATTGGCTTGGCAGCCTTGCGTCGGATCAATAGACCGTCACCAGATTCCCCAGCTCAGGAACAACTGTCACCAGATTCCCCAACTCAGGAACAATTTCCAGAGATCTCCAGTTCAGACCCATCCGGATCGTCCGATACCACCCAGGCCCATTCCTCTGATCCCGCTCTGCCCCGTAAAAGCTTTCGCTTGGGCCTTAAAAATATCCAGGCTCCCCTCCGAATCCTGCATACTGGGGGCCAAGACGGGGGTCCCACTTGGAGCTATAAACCCTGGACTCGTACAGAGCTCCTTTCAGTTGTAAAAGGCTTTCCAAAGCCCCGGAAAAATCCTACCAAATTCGCAGAGGAATTTTTGTTAGTATGTGACACCTATGAACCCTCTGAGGCAGACCTCCTGCAGCTGTGCAAGCTACTTACCCCTAGTGAGCATGAAAAATGGCTCACAGCAGCAGATTGGCTCACTGCTGACCGCCAGTCTACTTTACCAGACACTGGTCCTAATGCTGAATACCGGAAAAGGTGTAAGGAGCGAGCTAAAAATCTATTTGAAGCCATCCCTCGGGTATGGACTCCTAAAACCAACTGGACGGCCATAAACGGCTGTAAGCAACGACAGGGAGAAAACCCGGGCGACTATCGCTCCCGGTTAACTGACATTTTTCTGCAACATTCTGGTATACAGCAACTGGATAAAAATGGACAGGGTGCCCTGGCTAATGCGTTTGTTAATGGCCTCCTACCTGCTGTTGGTAATATGCTAAAACGAATAAGTGTTGGGTGGGAGACCAAAACCATGGACAAATTGCGAACAGTGGCAGAGCACTGCCAATGTACTTTAAAAGGAAAGGAGGAACAATCAGCTCAACAGTTAATGGCCCTGCAAATACAGCATTATTCAGGGCAGGGCAAACAGTACCGGGGACGGGGAAAATACCAGGGACGGGGACGTGGTCGAGGGAGGGGCCGAGGAACTGAATTTTCTGGTTATGGGGATGTTTGTAATCACTGTAAGCAGCCCGGACATTGGAAGAATGAATGTCCGAGCCGGCCTAATAACTCTGTAAATAACCAGCTAGACCCCCTGCCGGCACAGCCAGTCAGTCCCCAGCCTTACTTTGTCCCACAGCAATGACGGGACGCCGGGGAACCTCAGGAAATTTTAGCTCCTTTACTACCTCTCACTCCCACGGGTGAGTGTGTGTTAACTATCAATGATTTGTCTCTCCCTTTCCTTGTTGATACGGGAGCTTCGCTCTCTGCAGTTCGTACTACTGACCTGCCTGCGGTTCCCTGCTCCGGAAAGACAGTGTCTGCTGTGGGCATTTCGGGAATCCCAACTCCTTATCCCCTTTCAAAACCTCTACCGGTCCAGGTTGGTCCCCTATCCGCAGATCATGCCTTCCTTCTCTCTGACTCCACTCCAGTAAACCTTTTGGGTCGAGATCTGTTATGTAAACTTGGCTGCACCATATACTGTTCCCCGCATGGTGTCTATTTGCAAATTCCCCAGTCCTCTCTGAGTGATTCTGTGGCCTCCCTGCTGTCTGAAACCCCCCTTTCCACCCCAATCCCTTGTTGCCCACTGGTCCCGTCCCTTGAACACCTAATTTCGCAGGTCCCATCTTCTCTGTGGCCAACCCATCCCTCTGAGGTGGGCCACCTAAATACTGACCCCGTCTGCATTACTGTTGACTCCTCCAAACCCCTGCCTGGCCTGTCTCAATACCCTTTAAACCCCGAAGCCGAGGCTGGCATTGCTCCGGTCATGACCGCCCTGCGGGAGCAAGGCATTATTGTTCCCTGCTCCAGTCCCTGTAACACCCCTATCCTCCCAGTTCGAAAAGCTGATGGCAAATCATGGCGATTTGTTCAGGACCTTCGAGCCATTAATCGTATTGTCATACCTGCCTTTCCTGTTGTCCCTCACCCAGCAACAATTCTGGCTTCTATCCCACCAGATGCAACTCATTTTACTGTTGTTGATTTGTGTTCTGCTTTCTTTTCTGTTCCGGTTCACCCTGACTCCCAGTACCTCTTTGCCTTTTCTTACAAGGGACAGCTATATACATGGACTACGCTTCCCCAGGGGTATACTGAAAGCCCATCTTACTTTTCCCAGGCACTAGCCCGAGACCTAGCTGACCTTGTTTTCCCATCCAGGTCCACTCTAGTCCAATATGTAGATGATCTACTCCTCTGTTCCCCCTCGTTATCTGCCTCAAAAACTGATTCTTTACTGCTCCTTACTGCCCTAGCAAAAAAAAGGTCACAAGGCTTCTCGCTCTAAACTACAGCTCTGTCAAGCCTCTGTCACATACCTTGGTTTTCTCCTCTCCCAGGGTTCCCGTACACTTTCTCCCGTCCGCGTCCGGGCTATCCTTAGCTTTCCCCGACCCCGCTCCCCACGCCAGGTCCGAAAGTTTTTGGGCATGGCTGGATTTTGCAGGCAATGGATTCCCCAGTATGCCTCCCTTGCAAAACCTCTCCAGGAACTCACTCGACTCTCTGTGCCTGACCCCATGCCATGGCCCCCTGAAGCAGACTCTGCCTTTGTTTCCCTCAAACAGGGTTTGGCTTCTGCCCCCGCTTTAGGGCTGCCTGACTACTCTAAGCCTTTTACCCTTTTCTGCCATGAACAATCTGGGTGTGCACTTGGAGTTCTCACTCAGGTGCACGGAGGCAAGAACCGCCCAGTGGCTTACTTCTCTGCCACTTTGGACCCTGTGGCCCAAGGCTTACCCCCCTGCCTGTGTGCTGTGGCTGCCGCAGCGCGCCTAGTCGAAATGTCTGAATCCCTTGTCCTTCGCTCTTCCCTTACCCTCATGGTCCCTCACTCTGTGGAAACCAGGGCCGGCTCTAGCTTTTTTGCTGCCCCAAGCAGCAAAAAAAAGCGGCGCCCCCCGAGACCCTCCTGCCGAGCGCCACCAGAACCCACCCCAGCGCCGAGCCCCGCGCCCCCCCCGCCGAGCACCGCAGCCCGCCCCCCCGTGCCGAGCGCCGCCGGAACCCCCCCCAGCGCCGAGCCCCGCGCTGCCCCCCCCGCCGAGCGCCGCCGGAACTCCCCCCAGAGTGCCCCCCGCCCCCCCGCCGAGCGCTGCGCCACCGGAGCCCCCCCTGCGGAATGCCGCGCCGCGCTCCCCCCGCTGCCCCTTACCAGGTGCCGCCCCAAGCATGTGCTTGGGTGCCTGGTGCCTGGAGCCGGCCCTGGTGGAAACCCTGCTGTTACAATGCAACACAGGCCACCTCTCCTCCGCTCGCCTTACCAGGTATGAACTTTTACTGCTGTCAGCTTCGTATATTACCGTGAAGCGTTGTTCTCAGTTAAACCCTGCCACTCTCCTTCCTTTGTCTGATGACGGTGATCCCCACGACTGCCTTGCAACTGTTTCTGCTGTCACCGTCCCGCGCCCTGACCTCTCTGATGCCCCTCTCCCTAACTCTGACCTTGTTTTGTTTACTGATGGTTCCTGTTTTCGAGACAACCAAGGTTGTCTCCTTGCAGGGTACGCTGTAGTGTCCCTCGCTAAGACCCTAGAAGCTGCGCCTTTACCTTCTGTAACCTCAGCACAAGTTGCCGAATTGGTTGCCCTCACCCGTGCCTGCTTTTTGGCAGAGGGACGCTCCGCCACTATTTACACTGACTCCCGCTATGCTTTTGGGGTTGTACATGACTTTGGCACCCTCTGGCAAGCTAGGGGTTTCCTTACTTCTGCCGGTACCCCTATTAAGAATGGCCCCTACATCGCTGCTCTCTTGTATGCAGTTTTACTTCCGTCTGCCCTAGCTATTGTTAAGTGCCCTGGCCACTCGATGGCAGATACTGATGTTGCTAAGGGTAACGCATTTGCTGACACCTCTGCTAAACATGCTGCTGCCATAGAACCTTCCCCAGATGCATTTCTAGGTTCCCTTTCTGTTTCTATACCACCGCCGTCCCTCACTAACCTCACCCTGCTCCAAGACTCTGCCCCAGAAGTCGAAAAAGACTCCTGGATTGCCCAGGGTTGCTCTCTATATCCTGATTCCCTTTGGCGTTCGCCTACTGGTGCCTTTGTGGCCCCCTTTTCACTCTACCCGTCGCTGGCCGACCTGCTACACGGTGTTTCGCAAGTCGGAAAGGAGGGGATGGTCTCTGCTGTAACTAAGGCAGGATGGTGGGCCCCCCATTTCAGCTCTTTTGCAGCCCGCCACTGTGCTGCCTGTACCACTTGCCAAAGCCATAATATTGGTAAACCTGTAAAAGTGGCTCAGGGATTCCGGGGCCTGCCCCAGGCACCATTCTTGCATTGGCAACTTGATTTTGTACAAATGCCTAAGTGTCAACGATATGAATTTATTTTGGTTATGGTATGTTTATTTTCTGGTTGGATTGAAGCCTTTCCTTGTCGCAAGGCTGACTCACTGTCTGTTGCTAAATGTTTGTTAAATCATATTATGCCTGCCAAGGGAATTCCTGCCACTCTGTCCAGTGACCGGGGTACACATTTTACCGGACAACTTGTTCAACACCTGGATCGTATATTACATATCACACACCTGCTGCACTGTCCCTACCACCCACAAAGTGCAGGTGCTGTGGAAAGGCAAAATGGTGTACTTAAGAATAAGCTTGCTAAGATCTGTGACTCCACAGGGTTAAGCTGGCCAGCAGCTTTACCACTAGCCCTTATGGAAATGCGATCCACT
This sequence comes from Emys orbicularis, assembly GCF_028017835.1. Taxonomy (NCBI): domain Eukaryota; kingdom Metazoa; phylum Chordata; order Testudines; family Emydidae; genus Emys; species Emys orbicularis. The sequence continues at coordinate 8,788,919 of NC_088695.1, read as the reverse complement.
CCATCCCAAAGGCATAAATTGAGTCCCTTTGAAATTGTCATGGGACGCCCCATGCGAGCTATGGCTACCATTACTCCAGTCCCAGACTTGAACTTGAGTCACAGTACGCTCCTTCAATATTGCAAGGGATTAATGCAAGCTGTAAGTCACTTCCATTCACAGGTTCGAGCCGCCTGGCCAACAGAACCCACCTCTGACGCTTGCCACGACCTCGAGCCAGGTGACTGGGTCTACGTACGGCACCATCATCGAAAACACGCCTTGGAACCCCGGTGGAAGGGTCCTCATCAGGTACTGCTTACTACCCAGACAGCTGGTAAACTATCTGGCATTGCAGCGTGGATACATGCTTCGCAGTGTAAGAAGACACCCTCCCCGGCAAACCAATCACCACCTCAGAACTGCGCAGAGTCAATTTTGACTCCGGAAGAAGACGTAGAGGAACAGCCTGCAATACCTTACCATCTACGCTCTCGTAAGGGTTCCTAGAAGCAGACGACGACCTAAAGCAAGGCCCGAGAAGGAGCAGTAGTGAGCCTAGCGCCTGCTGCCTGGTGGACGTAAAACTGTAACTGCGGTTCCCTCAGTTGAGGTTGTCAGAACCAGAAGGGCCTTGCCTCCAACATGCACCTCTGGTGGCGCCTGTTCCTTGGCTGCTGGTGTCTTAAGGTCTGGGAAGTCCACAATGACAATTCTTTTATCCAGCAGCAAGTGTGGATAGCTCAGACTCTTAATATTTCTAATTGCTGGGTCTGCAGCCACCTCCCAGCCCACTCTCAAGCTGGTGTTCCTGTCCTGGCAATCCCACTCAATTCCCCAGACCTCACTGGAGGACCTCGTCCGTTTAACAAAACATGGAACAATAATGACACTTGGGAAGCAGTGGGAATAAATGTATCTAAATGGATAAGTGTGGTGGAGGGAAAAGGTCATTGGTGTTGGGTGTGTAATGGGCCAGGGCTGGATCTGGGAAAAAGTCATTGCCTTCAGCATATTGTGGCCAACGGTGTATGGGATTATTCGAACAAAACTAAAGAGTGGCGGGCAGGGTATGGGGATATGAATTTTTTCTCAACCTGGGATCAAACAGAAAAATCAATCTCATGTTCCCCCTACAGTAATCTTAGTGAAAACAATACAATCTTTCAATGCCATGCAAATAACACCACTCCTCGTAAGGAGAATTACCCTGTGCCCTTCGGAGGATATTACTCCTCCTTTGTAGGCACCTATGTGACAAATGGGTGCAACCGACCCTTCCCAGCCACAGGCCTGGTCTACACTAACCCCCCCACTTCGGACTAAGGTACGCAAATTCAGCTACGTTAATAACGTAGCTGAATTCGAAGTACCTTAGTCCGAACTTACCGCGGTCCAGACGCGGCAGGAAGGCTCCCCCATCGATGCTGCGTACTCCGCTCGCCGAGCTGGAGTACCAGCGTCGACGGCGAGCACTTCCGGGATCAATCCGGGGCACTTCCGGGATCGATCCGGGATCGATTTATCGCGTCTTAACCAGACGCGATAAATCAAACTCAGAACATCGATTGCTTACATCCGGACCCGGATGTAAGTGTAGACGTACCCTTAATAGGCCATCAATGGGTTTGTGGGACCAAAGCTTATACTGTGTTACCAGCTAACTGGTCAGGTATCTGTTATCCCGCCCGACTCTTCCCACAATTCCGAGTGCTAGGGTCCTTCCCACGAGAACGCCTTCGTAATTTCAGGTGAAGAAGAAGGGACTTATCAGATGCCCAATGGTATGTAAATAACATAAGCCCCTTGACCTGGGAAGAGGCCATTGGCGGTTCCCTTATCCCACTTGGGGGAGTAATACACCATGGAAAAAGGCTCCTAAGGTTACAAGCAGTAGTTGAAATTATGGCAAATGAAACCGGAGAGAGTTTAAAGACCCTGGCCAAAGAAACAGGGGCGATCCGACAGATGGCCCTCCAAAACCGTCAGGCATTGGACATAGTGCTGGCGGCCAAAGGAGGGACCTGTGCTCTCATTGGAAAAGAATCTTGTGTGTTCATACCTGCCGACACCAATGAGGTAATAGATCGCGCTAGTCACTTAGAACAAATTGCATATCTTCCCCATGAAGAGCCAAGTTCTTTATGGAAGTGGCTAAGTAACCTATTCAATTTCTCTGGCATAGGAAACTGGTTGTTTCAGGGAGCCCTGACTATCCTGTGTGGAATCCTAATGATTTTTGTATGTTTTCAGTTAATCTCCTGTTGTATCCAGAATTGTGTAAGGTATGCCACCCAGGTGACTGCCACAAAACAGAGTGATAATATGATGATGTTAAATATCACTGATGAACGAAGAGATAAAGAACTATTAATATGTGGAACCCAGTAATTGTTGGTCTTTGCGTAAGCCTGACCAAAAGGAGGGATTGTGAAAGTGAAATTAATTATATTAAAGAAATAGAATGAATTAAAGAATGCTGTATGTACCTTTAGGTAGAAATGAGAAATGCTGCAAGCCAGGGGGGCAGGAAAGCAGACATTAATTACCTGCTTAATGAATTGCCCCACTTAAGGGCAATTGGTGAAGCATTAGTCTTAGATCGATAAGAGTTAATAAGGAAGCAAGATATGCATATTGTGCTCCATGCTTATCTTGCTATTTTGCTCTTTCTGTCCCTTTTAGTTCGCACCCTTTTATCTGTATAAATAAGACTGTTTGAATCTTGCATAGAGGCTCACATTATCTGAATGTATTAGCAGAGCGCTGTGCTAATAAACAGAGTGGTCTTGACAAAATTGTGAGTCCTGATTCTAACTTTGACAGTGCTCACGATGGGCCCTTCTGACCTTAAAGTCTGTGAGTCTAGCAGAAGCTGGACACAGAGAGGAGAAGCGCAAGGAGGTCAGTTGATCGCTAGGACCCAGGAGCAGCTGGGAGGCGGCTCTGGGGGGAGCGATCGCTGGGCTCAGGCCCGGCAACAGGAAGTGACTCGCAGCGGTGACTCTGGCTCCCAGCGAGATCCCCGAGCCCCGGCGGCTGGTGCTGGGAGCCCGGAGCCCTGGCTGCAGCCGGGAGAGGGGAATCTCCAGCAGGGCCCTTCCCGCTGCTCCCCTGGAGCCTCTCCCAGGGCAGAGCCCCCAGCCTGGCCAGGGCCCTTCCCGGCCCGGCCCCTGCCCCAGGGGGCCCCGCTCGGAGGGACGGTAAGAGAGACCCGCCCCCCCGTCACACCCGGGCTGCAGGGGGAGGGTTTGGCCCCAGGCTGCTCCCAGTGGAGCTGGCTGCGATTCCCGCCCTGGGTCCGGGAAAGCCGCCGCCAGCTCCAGGTGTGTGCGGGGCGGGGGCAGGATCACGTTACCACCCATCCCCCTCGCCCCCATCTGCTGCTTGTTTCCCTGCCCCTGGCCGCGCTGGTGCGGACGGAGCCTGCAGCTTAGGGAGATCTGAGGGGGGCAGAAGGTAGGCAGGGGCCAAACTGAATCCAGGGTGGGGGGCCCAGCTGGGGCCGGGGAAGGAGAGGGGTCTAGGGGCACAATCAGGGCTGGGGGGCAGCACAGGCGCTCGATCTAGGCTGGTGAGGCCCTGCCGCACCCCCTGGCTTGAAGGGGTTTCCATCCTATCCAGGGTTTACAGTTTGGTTCAATGGCTCTCAGTGTCCCCCACTGTACAGAATGTTTCAGCCCCCCTGCCTGGGACTGGGGATAAGAACTGGATACAACTGGTGGGGGGTGAATCTAGGGCTGAGGGAGGCAAGCCCCCCCCCCCGACTGTAGGGGCAGGACCGCAGCCTCTGAGCACCCCCAACTTCCCCCCACCTGCTGAGCGTGTGGCCCCAGCCTGAACCCCAGGGGCAGCCTAAGGAGAAGCCTGACCCGCTCCTCATAGGGGCCGTACACCCCACCTCCGCAGTCAGCTGTGACTCTCAGCCGGCTTGGAAAACAGAAGGTTTATTGGTTGATGGGAACACAGCATTGAACAGAGCTTGTTAGCACAGAAATCAGGAGCTTTCAGCAAAGTCCATCTGGGGGGGAATCCAGAGTCCCGAGCCCTGGACTCTCCCCGCTGAGTCCCAAACCAGGGGACTGACCCGCTTCCGGCCCGCCATCCTCAGTGATGTCCGGCTGCCCCTCCTCCGTGCTTTCTCTCTTTCCCAGGAAAACAGGTCTCATGGCCTCCCCCTCTCTCACTGTTCTCCAGCACCTTGGGCTGGCTCCTTGCAGAGGACAGGCTCCGGCCATAGCTTGCCAGGATACAGAATTTTGACCATTCTCTATGCCCAGGCAGCTATTCTGCAGTCACACCTGCCCTCTAGAGGTTTATGCAATGATCACACACCTGTATCCCATCAGCTTGATACTTGAGTAACACATGGGGAAACTGAGGCACACACCCAGTATTCAGAGACAACATTCAGAACATTCCCACTTCATCACACCCCTCTGAGACCAGCCCAGGGGCATTTTCTCCAGTGTCTGGAACCACTCTGACCATACCAGCGCCTGAGGCTCCAGGTGATGGAGAGACCTGGGGAAAGGGCTGGAGTGGGGCAGGGAAATGACTCTGCACAAAGGGCCCCTTTCAGGGACCAGCTGGGGAGTTTGGCCTACAAGGGGAGGGGCTCCCTGTGTCTGTGAGTCCCAGAGCTGCTGCCCTCAGTGACACAGCTGGGTTGAACCCCCGTTACCAGTGTCAGTGGCTGAGCTGCCTAAGGAGAGCAAAGGCCCACGACAATTGGGCAGTCGCCCGTTCTCCCAGGGTGGGGGAAGAAGATAAAAAGGGAGAGTGGAGAGACTTGAAAGGCAGCAGGAGCAAGAAGTGGGAAGGGAGGTTCCCAGCTCCCAGCCCTGCCCAGATCCATTCCCTGCACCCCCGGGGCAGTCAGCTCTCCTGGGAACAAGGGGAGGAGCTGAGAGAGGAAAAGCCAGTTGCTCACTCTGCTGAGCACGGTACGACGGATGACTGAGGGAGACGGGGGAGAGCTAGAGGGGTTACAATACACTGTGGGGCAGTGCCCTAAAGTGACTCCTTTGATTCTGTTCTTTTTCCAGCGTTTGGCTCAGAGATGCTGTTCTGGGAAGGTTTAGAAGGGACATGGTGGGTTTAGTTCTTATGGGGGGGCCTGGCCGGGATGGTAATGAACTAACTGGGTTTCTTCCCAGCATGGCAGAGTCCTAGAATCAGAGCGTCTGTCTGCAGGGAGAGAGCCTGGGGGGAATTGGGGGTTGACATGAACTCCAGCCCCTTATGAAACCTGCCCAATCTTCCTGCTCCTCTGACAGGCTGAGGAATCACGTCCACGTTTCACTTCAGATCGTCCGGTCTTCCAGGAGACAGGGCAGGGAAATGGCTGTGATGGAGCCATCTCAGGTAGGGGATTTTCAGGGAGCTTTTGGTGGTGGTGGTATTGTAGAGGGGTTAATCACCCGGGGTGGGACGGGGTGTGATAAACCTGCTGGAACATGATCAACCGGGGTCTGATTTTCTGAACAGGCCCATTAGTGGGTGGGGGGAGGGGTGAACATTCCCCCATTTCTGAACCAGGAAACACCCCCCTGGGCAGGGCTGGGAAAACTGACCAGACTCCCAGTGCTGGGGCCTGACCCCACTGGCCAGAGGGTGCTGTGAAATACGAAGGGAAGCTGTTGGGATTCCTGTCCCGTCCCCGGCTCAAAGCTCTGCATCCCCTATCAGCCTGTGGCTGGCAGGTGTGTGGGAAATGAGAAGACCCTGCCCTGCTCTGTGTGCTGGGAGGGACAAGGAGCTCTCACCTTCTCCCCACCCCCTGAAGCCTCCTGGCTGCTCTGAGCCGGGTGCTGGGAGGATTCTGCTTCTCTGTCCCTCCTCCCCTGTGACTAGGGGGATTTTGGCTGGGGCAGCAGGTTCTGAGTGGGAATTCTTGTTGTTTCAGATGCCGGTGACCTTCGAGGATGTGGCTGTGTATTTCAGCCAGGGGCAGGGGGCTCTGCTGGACCCTTCTCAGAGAGCCCTCTACAGGGACGTCATGCAGGAGAACTACGAGACGGTGACCTCGCTGGGTAAGGGATTCCCGGCCCCTTGGTTATTTGAACCTGGAGGGATCTGCGTGTCTGACACTGGTCACGTTCTTCTCTCATCACTCTCCAGTGAGACCAGGGAGTCAAACCCTAAGGCACATACTAAATCATCCCCACCCAACCGCGCTAGCTTGCAAGGTGGAGAAGCCGTGTATTGTCCTGTCTGTGTTGTTTCTTGGTCGCAAACAGAATCCCTCTTCTCCCTTCTCCTTGGGAACAGCTCCAGCCCTGTGGAGGGCTCTGGGTTCTGCAGGTTTAGAAATAAGCAGGGGTTTAACACTAGAGCTGGGTGTGCATCACAATTCCCCTCAGCTCCCCAGATGTCTTCCTCCCCCAAGGGGGCTCAGTGACCACGTTCCTGTCCTCTTAGATTCCACATTCCCGAGCATAGGGACAGGTTCCGCTCACGGAATGTCCTTTCTGAGAGACGCTCTCAGTTGTCCGCACACCCTGATCTGGTCTGATTTCACTCCCTGCACAAACAACAAGGAGTCTGGTGGCACCTTAAAGACTAACAGATTTATTTGGGCATAAGCTTTCATGGGTAAAAACCTCACTTCTTCAGATGCATAGAGTGAAAGTTACAGATGCAGGCATTATATACTGAAACAGTTTGTCTCTGTCTGAGGGGTTGGAGCAAATTCGGTTGTATCTTAGGACTTTAAAAGTCACTATCATTGAACAAAAAAACTTCAGAAACAGACTTCAAAGAGAAACAGCAGAACTAAAATTCATTTGCAAATTTAACACCATTAATCTGGGCTTGAACAGGGACTGGGAGTGGCTGGCTCATTACAGAAGCAGCTTTTCCTCTCCTGGAATTGACACCTCCTCATCTATTATTGGGAGTGGACTACATCCACCCTGATTGAATTGACCCTGTCAACACTGGTTCTCCACTTGCGAAGTAACTCCCTTCTCTCCCTGTCTCAGTATATAATGAACAAAATGAGCTCAAACTAGCTACGGGAATAAAGGGAAACAAGAAGACTTTTTATCAATACATTAGAAGCAAGAGGAAGACCAAAGACAGGGTAGGCCCACTGCTTAGTGAAGAGGGAGAAACAGTAACAGGAAACTTGGAAATGGCAGAAATGCTTAATGACTTCTTTGTTTCGGTCTTCACCGAGAAGTCTGAAGGAATGCCTAACATAGTGAATGCTAATGGGAAGGGGGTAGGTTTAGCAGATAAAATAAAAAAAGAACAAGTTAAAAATCACTTAGAAAAGTTAGATGCCTGCAAGTCACCAGGGCCTGATGAAATGCATCCTAGAATGCTCAAGGAGCTAATAGAGAAGGTATCTGAGCCTCTAGCTATTATCTTTGGAAAATCATGGGAGACGGGAGAGATTCCAGAAGACTGGAAAAGGGCAAATATAGTGCCCATCTATAAAAAGGGAAATAAAAACAACCCAGGAAACTACAGACCAGTTAGTTTAACTTCTGTGCCAGGGAAGATAATGGAGCAAGTAATTAAGGAAATCATCTGCAAACACTTGGAAGGTGGTAAGGTGATAGTGAATAGCCAGCATGGATTTGTAAAGAACAAATCATGTCAAACCAATCTGATAGCTTTCTTTGATAGGATAACGAGTCTTGTGGATAAGGGAGAAGCTGTGGATGTGGTATACCTAGACTTTAGTAAGGCATTTGATACGGTCTCGCATGATATTCTTATGGAGAAACTAGGCAAATACAATTTAGATGGGGCTACTATAAGGTGGGTGCAAAACTGGCTGGATAACCGTACTCAGAGAGTTGTTATTAATGGTTCCCAATTCTGCTGGAAAGGCGTAACGAGTGGGGTTCCGCAGGGGTCTGTTTTGGGACCGGCTCTGTTCAATATCTTCATTAACGACTTAATGGCATAGAAAGTACGCTTATTAAGTTTGCGGATGATACCAAACTGGGAGGGATTGCAACTGCTTTGGAGGACAGGGTCATAATTCAAAATGATCTGGACAAATTGGAGAAATGGTCTGAGTTAAACAGGATGAAGTTTAACAAAGACAAATGCAAAGTGCTCCACTTAGGAAGAAAAAATCAGTTTCACACATACAGAATGGGAAGAGACTGTCTAGGAAGGAGTACGGCAGAAAGGGATCTAGGGGTTATAGTGGACCACAAGCTAAATATGAGTCAACAGTGTGATGCTGTTGCAAAAAAAGCAAACATGATTCCGGGATGTATTAACAGGTGTGTTGTGAGCAAGACACGAGAAGTCATTCTTCCGCTCTACTCTGCTCTGGTTAGGCCTCAGTTGGAGTATTGTGTCCAGTTTTGGGCACCGCATTTCAAGAAAGATGTGGAGAAATTGGAAAGGGTCCAGAGAAGAGCAACAAGAATGATTAAAGGTCTTGTGAACATGACCTATGAAGGAAGGCTGAAAGAACTGGGTTTGTTTAGTTTGGAAAAGAGAAGACTGAGAGGGGACATGATAGCAGTTTTCAGGTATCTAAAAGGGTGTCATAAGGAGGAGGGAGAAAACTTGTTCACCTTAGCCTCTAAGGATAGAACAAGAAGCAATGGGCTTAAACTGCAGCAAGGGAGGTATAGGTTGGACATTAGGAAAAAGTTCCTAACTGTCAGGGTGGTTAAACACTGGAATAAATTGCCTAGGGAGGTTGTGGAATCTCCATCTCTGGAGATATTTAAGAGTAGGTTAGATAAATGTCTATCAGGGATGGTCTAGACAGTATTTGGTCCTGCCATGCGGGCAGGGGACTGGACTCGATGACCTCTCGAGGTCCCTTCCAGTCCTAGAATCTATGAATCTATAATGCCTGCATCTGTAACTTTCACTCTATGCATCTGAAGAAGTGAGGTTTTTCCCCACGAAAGCTTATGCCCAAATAAATCTGTTAGTCTTTAAGGTGCCACCAGACTCCTTGTTGTTTTTGTACATACAGACTAACACGGCTATCCCCTGATACTTGACTCCCTGCACAGGATTCCCCATTCCCAAACCTGACCTGATCACTCAGCTGGAACAAGGGAAAGAGCCGTGGGTACCCGATCTCCAGGCCTGTGAGGGAAGAGAGATCCCAAGAGGCGCCCACACAGGTGAGGACTGACACACAAACCATCTGGTGAATGAAGGAAAAAGTTGAGAATCCCAAAAATGAGGTATCAGTAAGTGCCCTCAGTTCCTTCCTCATCTCATCCAGGGCAGGGTTGCAGGCAGCAGATATCACTGATATCGCTTTCAATGTGTCCTGTTAACTGCAGGAGTTTCCTTCCCTACTTTCCTTCTCTGTAAAAGTTTGGGTGGGATGTGGAGGCAGAATCCAATTGCTCTGTCTGTGCAGCTTTAGTATGGTGGGTTTTCCCTTGGTGCTATTCCTCTTGATTTCTCCTCAGCACAATGACTCCTGTCTGAATTGTCTCTCTCCCAGCAGGTTACAAGAGAGTGAGTGAGAATAAGGATGGGAATCAACAGCAGGAAGTTTCTGGGCATGGGGAACCACAGGGGACCTTTGTGGGAAGAGCTGAAGAGAAATTTTCCCAGTGCTTGGAACAGGGAGAAGCCTGGGGAAATTGGCAGAGGTCAAAGAGTCTGCTGGGAAAGCCCTTAAGGGAGCAAATGGATGAATTTGTTATATATGGGGAAGGACACAGGAATCCCACAGCCAGGGAGACAACCCCCAAGGAAGACAAACGCTATGAATACCTCAGTTCTGTTATGCTTCAGGCAATAAATACTGGAGAGAAAACACTTCAATGGTTGGACTGTGGGGAAAACTTCAATAAGTGCTCAGATCTTGCTAACCATGGGAGAAGCCACCTGGGAGACAGATCCTCTCAGTACCTGGAGGGCAGGAATTGTTTGATTTGGAAGTCAGCGCTGATTACACATCAGAAAATCCACACAGGGGACAGACCACATCAGTGCTTAGACTGTGGGAAAAGTTTCACCTGGAGATCAGCCCTTGTTAGACATCAGGCAATCCACACCGGAGAGAGACCCCATAAGTGCTTGGACTGTGGGAAAAGTTTCCTATGGAGGTCAGCCCTCGTTAATCATCAGGCAGTCCACACAGGAGAGAGACCCCACAAGTGCTTAGACTGTGGAAAAAGTTTCACATGGAGATCAGTCCTTGTTAGACATCTGGCAATCCACACCGGAGAGAGACCCCATAAGTGCTTGGACTGTGGGAAAAGTTTCATACGGAGGTCAGCCCTTGTTAAACATCAGGCAATCCACACCGGAGAGAGACCCCATAAGTGCTTGGACTGTGCGAAAAGTTTCATACGGAGGTCAGCCCTTGTTAAACATCAGGCAATCCACACCGGAGAGAGACCCCATAAGTGCTTGGACTGTGGGAAAAGTTTCATACGGAGGTCAGCCCTTGTTAAACATCTGGCAATCCACACCAGAGAGAGACCCCATAAGTGCTTGGACTGTGGGAAAAGTTTCATACGGAGGTCAGCCCTTGTTAATCATCAGAGAATCCACACAGGAGAGAGACCCCATAAGTGCTTAGATTGTGGAAAAAGTTTCCTGCAGAGATCACACCTTCTTATACATCAGAGAATCCACACAGGAGAGAGAACCCACAAGTGCTTGGATTGTGGGAAAAGTTTCATACAGAGGTCAAGTCTTCTAATACATCAGGCAGTCCACACAGGAGAGAGAACTCACAAGTGCTTAGACTGTGGGAAAAGTTTCACATGGAGATCAGTCCTTGTTAGACATCTGGCAATCCACACCGGAGAGAGACCCCATAAATGCTTGGACTGTGGGAAAAGTTTCATACAGAGGTCAAGTCTTCTAATACATCAGAGAATACACACAGGAGAGAGACCCCATAAGTGCTTGGATTGTGGGAAAAGTTTCCTACAGAGATCACACCTTCTTATGCATCAGACAATCCACACCGGAGAGGGACATAAGTGCTTAGACTGTGGGAAAAGTTTCCTATGGAGGTCAGCCCTTGTTAATCATCAGAGAATACACACAGGAGAGAGACCCCATAAGTGCTTGGATTGTGGGAAAAGTTTCCTACAGAGATCACACCTTCTTATGCATCAGACAATCCACACCGGAGAGAGACCCCATAAATGCTTGGACTGTGGGAAAAGTTTCATACAGAGGTCAAGTCTTCTAATACATCAGAGAATCCACACAGGAGAGAGACCCCATAAGTGCTTGGATTGTGGGAAAAGTTTCCTATCGAGGTCAGCCCTCGTTAATCATCAGAGAATCCACACAGGAGAGAGACCCCATAAGTGCTTGGATTGTGGGAAAACTTTCCTATCGAGGTCAGCCCTCGTTAAGCATCAGAGAATCCACACAGGAGAGAGACCCCATAAGTGCTTGGATTGTGGGAAAAGTTTCATAGAGAGGTCAGACCTTATTAGACATCAGGCACTCCACACCGGAGAGAGACCCCATAAGTGCTTGGACTGTGGGAAAAGTTTCATAAAGAGGTCAAGTCTTCTAATACATCAGAGAATACACACAGGAGAGAGACCCCATAAGTGCTTGGATTGTGGGAAAAGTTTCCTATCGAGGTCAGCCCTCGTTAATCATCAGAGAATCCACACAGGAGAGAGACCCCATAAGTGTTTGGATTGTGGGAAAAGTTTCCTATCGAGGTCAGCCCTCGTTAATCATCAGAGAATCCACACAGGAGAGAGACCCCATAAGTGTTTGGATTGTGGGAAAAGTTTCCTATCGAGGTCAATCCTCGTTAATCATCAGAGGTTCCACACAGGAGAGAGACCCCATAAGTGCTTGGATTGTGGGAAAAGTTTCATACAGAAGTCCGACCTTGTTAAACATCAGGCAATCCACACGGGAGAGAGACCCCACAATTGCTTAGACTGTGGGAAAAGTTTCAGATTGAGGTCAGCGTTTGTTAAACATCAAGCAATCCATAAAAGAGGGAGACCATAAGACTCTGGGAAAGGTTTCAGAAACAGATCAGCCCTTCTAAACATCAGGCAATCCACGCACGAGAGGGACCCCCACAAGTGCATAAACTATAGATAAATGTTTCAAATAGATGTCATCCCTTGTTATACATCAGAGAATCCACACAGAGGAGTGACCCCATAACTGTTTAGCCTGTGAAAGATGTTTTAAATGGAGGTCAAAACTTATTCCAAATTGGGCAATCCACACAGGAGAGTGACCCCATAAGTGTTTGGACCATGTGAAAAGTTTCACAGAAAGATCAAATCTTATAACACTCAGAGGATCCACACAGGTGAGAGACCCCATCAGAGTTCAGACTGGAAAAAGTTTCCTACATAGGTCAGACTTTGTTAAAAATCAGCTAATCCACACAGACTTTGCTAAAAATCAGGCAGTCCACACAGGAGGGAGCCCCCAGAAGTGCTTGGACTGTGGGAAAAGTTATACAGAGAGATCACACCTCATTAAACATTGGAGAATTCACACACGATCTAAACTTCTGTGGCACCTGGCTCGAAAGAGTTAAGAACCTTGCATGCTAATTGACCAGCTCCAACCTTTTGAAACATGTTAGAAATGTGTGTAAATATATTTGGGGCCATTCCAAGAAACAGAGCCTAGAACTTTGAAATGTAATCTGGTGTTGTTAAAAAATTGGAAGAAGATAGTAGTGCTGTTGATTAATTGCAGTTAAGTCGCGTGATTAACTCAAAAAAATTCATTGTGATTAGAAAAATTAATCTCGATGAATCACATAGTTAAACAATCGAATACCAATTGGAATTTGTTAAATGTTTTTGGATGTTTTTCTAGGTTTTCATATATATTGATTTCCATCACAACAAAGAAGAGAAAGTGTACAGTGTTCATTTGATATTATTTTTTATTACAAATATTTGTACTGTAAACATGCAAAACAGAAGTAGTATCTTTCAGTTCACCTCATACAGGTACTGTAGAGCAATCTCTTTATCAGGAAAGTGTAACTTTAGAAACATCGATTATTTTAATGCTATAAGTGCACTCAAAAATAAAGCAATTAAAAACCGTATGGCCTAGAAGTCAACTCAGTGCTACTTCTTTCTCTGCCACTCGCTATGACAAACAAGTTTGTTTACATTTACGAGAGAGAATGCTGCTTTGCTTCTAATTTATGATGTCACCCGAAAGTGTGAGAAGGTGTTTGCATGGCACGTTTGTAGCTGGCAATACAAGGTATTTATGTGCAAGATATGCTAAACAGGCATATGTCCCTTCGTGCTTTGGCCACCATTCCAGTGGACATGCTTCCATGCTGACGATGCTCATTTTTAAAAAAAATGCATTAATTCAATTTGTGACTGAACTCCTTGAAGGAGAATTGTATGTCCCCTGTTCTGTTTTACAAACCTTCTGCTGGTGGCATCTGACTCAGTTGATGAAAATGAGCATGTGTCGGTCTGGTCTGCTTTGGATTGTTATCGATTAGAACCTGTTATTAGCATGGATGCATGTCCTCTGGAATGGTGGTTGAAGCAGGAAGGGACCTATGACTTTTTAGAGCATCGGGCACATAAATATCTTGTGACGCTGGCTGCATCGGGCACATAAATATCTTGTGACGCTGGCTGCAGTAGTGCAACGAGAATGCCTGTTCTCACTTTCAGGTGACATTGTGAACAAGAAGCGGGCAGCATTATCTCCTGCAAATTGTAACCAAACTTGTTTTTCTGAGTGATTGGCTGAACAAGAAGTAGGACTGAGTGGAGTTGTAGGCTCTAAAGTTTTACATTGTTTTCTTTTTGAATGCAGGTAGAATTTTGTACAAAATTCTACATTAGTAAGTTCAACTTTCATGATAAAGAGATTGGACTAAAGTAATTACGGTTGGTGAATTGAAAAATACAATTTCTTTTGTTTTTTACAGTGCAAGTATTTGTAATAAAAATATCAAGTGCTCACTGTACACTTTGTATTGTGTAAAAAGAACAAGGAGTCCTTGTGGCACCTTAGAGACTAACAAATTTATTTGGGCATAAGCTTTCGTGGGCTATAACCCACTTCATCAGATGCATGGAGTGTATTCTGTGTTGCAATTGAAATCAGTATGTTTGGAAATATCTACAACATCCAAAATATTTAAATAAATGGTATTCTATTATTGTTTAACAGCGCGATTAATCACGATTCATTTTTTTAATCGCTTGACAGCCCTAGAATATAGTAATTGTAGTAGTCTCTGTTTACCTATATCTTGTTACAGAATAACAGTGTAACCAAAGGGTTCCTGCCTAGGACTGTATTTTGTTAATTCAGAAGTTAAAAGGAAATATTAACATTTAAATGATACTTGGGTGTAATAATGTCCTTATGTATATATCTTTTTAAAGTTTGTGGTAAACTGTCTATGTCCAAACTAGTTGAAATAAGGCAATCTGGGGCTGTTAGATCGGAACAACTTCCTATCACCTCCAGAGAAAGGGAAGAGCCTAGAAGATGTAAAAGGAATTTTAATTTGATAGCTTTCTGTCTGGTAAGAACTCACTTAGCAATAGACACAGCTGGGAAACCCTTATGTATTTACAGCTGTAGTTCTGAAAACCTCACTTCTGTATTGTTTTGTCATTCTAGTTACCACTTTGCTGTGTTTATTTGCATGGTCTCTGTCTGGTTCTGTGATTGTTTCTGTCTGCTGTATAATTAATTTGGCTGGGTGTAAACTAATTAAGGTGGTGGGATATAATTGGCTAACTAATCATGTTACAATCAGGATTGGTTAAGTAAAATTTAGGAGACTGATTGGTTAAGGTATAGCTAAGAATATTATATATAAATTAGGGGCATACAGGAAGTAAGTTCGGATTCGAAAATAAGGAAAAGGAACTTGGGTTTAAGCTTGCTGGAAGGTCACCCTAATAAACATTGACTTGTTTGCACCTCCGGACTTTGGGTATTGCTGCTCTCTGTTTATGCAGGAAGGACGGGATAAGCGAAAGGGTGAAGGAATGAGCCCCCTAACATCTTGGTGCCGTGACTCAGATGCATCGCACTGGATATGTGAGTGGCAGCCTGTAAGTCCCCCTCCTCAACAGTCCTCGCAGCTGCTTGGAGGGGGTATGACGAACTCTCGTGATGGTAGTTGCGGGTTCTGGCCAGCTGGGATAATGGATTTTTTGAACAAATGGATAAGCAAGAATCAGGGCCCATAGCAGGTGCAGGGGTCTACCTGGGATGAGTTTGAGAAGGAGATGGGGGCGGTTTTGGGAGACCCCAAGGGAAAGGAGTGTAGGAAAAAGGGAATGGTATTACAAGGTTTGTGTGCTGGGATGGCATATTGGGTAAAAAGGGAAGCCGATCTCCTCAAACACATTAAGGCTTTGGAGGGGATTGTGGAACAGCAATGGATTTTAACAGAAAAATCCGTGTTAGCGGCAGAGGTACCGGATTTGAAAGCACGGGATGCTGCACGGATAAAGGAGTCTTGTGAGGCAATCCGGAGAGAGAGAGAGAGAGAGGAACTGCTGGGAAGAGTAGGAGACTTAGAGGAGGAATCGTATCAATGTAAACATTGGGGCAATGGACTTGGAGACCCCAAACCATCCACCCCACTAATGGAGCTGATGGAAACACCTCCACCACCCTACCCTGAAAAAACACTGTACCCACCACTGCCAGTGGACGTTGTAAGCCGGCGATCCACTGTTACAGCCGCCGCGAGAGAGGCTACCCGGGAGGACCTGCAGGAGGCAGGAATAGTGTCCCCGGTTGCAGGGTGAGGGGACCATGCCCCACAAGAAGTAGAACAGGCAGAAATCCGCCCCTTTTCCCTGAAGGACCGGGAGACATTACTGGGCCGTTTGGGAAAAGTACCCTGGGAGGATTGGGATCAGTTTGTGCTGTGGCTAGTGGAAGTAGGCAGGGAAATGGAGGATCTAACTCGTGAGGATCAGGTGATCATATGGCATAGTCTTTTGGGACGGGGCACCTTAGGAATCGATGTGGCAGGACTGGCACACCCATTTCTAATCCCCGGACAGGTGGCAAAACAGTTGTTTGGGGTGTACTCTCATACTGCGGGGATGAATAAGATGAAGCGAATCCCTGGGGAAACAGGGCGGGATACACTTAATTGCATACAGTCATGGGCACGGTGCTGGGTGTATCCCCAGGACGGTCCATGGGGGATACCCCAGACAGGGGCACCACGTCCTGGTGGGGGTGTAGAGCATGGTAGGGGTGTGGAATTGCTGGAGAAATAGTTGGAGCTGAACGATCTGCAGTTTGGGGCATTTAAGGTTGCAGCATCCTGAACTTGCTCCCAATCAGCTACCCCAGTTTCTGGAACAGGCAGATGTGTGGAGGCAGATGCATCGGGGGGAGAGCCAGTCCATGTTGTTATTGCAGGGGATCAGTACAAGGTGGAAAGCGGTGGATCAGCCTGGAGGGGAGGAGGGAGAGGGAGAGGCCGTAGCTTTGGGGCGGGGGGGGGGTAGTCAGGGATGAGCGGGCAATTATAGAGCAAAGTTCCAGAGACTGCAAGCTCAACTGACTATGCAGGATCTTACCAGATCAGGGGGAAAGTGGCCCAGGAGGCCAGGGGACTGGGACTGGGACTGCCTGAAATGCCAGACACACAATTTTGCTTGGAGACAGGAATGTGTTCGGTGCCGGGACCCCCAGTTCCCCTGTGAACCAGTGGGAGGGACAGAGGTTGGTGCTGCGACTTAGGGGTGCCCTGGGAGGCATCCTGTCCATGTTCTCAGTTTAGGACGGGACGCGTCTGCTCGCCCCACGCAAAGATCTGTACACAGGTGCTCAGCCGAGTCCCTTCCACCCGGAGAGCCAATTGCAGAGTTGGATGCTGAGGAGTTGCTGATATTCAGAGCAGAGTTTGACCCACTGTTTCCGTAGCATCCCTGCCAGCTGTCAGCCTGCTCCAGCAGCAGGGCTCTCAGTCATGCAGTGAGAGATGGACACACCTGGGGAGAGCAGGGGATACGTGCAAGGGGCAGACAAAGAGTGAGGAGCAGCTGGGGAGGAGAACGGCTCTTCTCGCCAAAAGGGGAAGAGTGGGCAGGGGGAAAGAGGCAGGGGGGAAGGATGGGAGTGAGATGGGGAGGAGATGGAGTGGTGGGCAAGGGGCATGGGATGGGGAAGAGAAGGGAATAGGGGAAGCGGGGGCAGGGAGGGAAGCTGGAGCCCAGCATGTGGCGTCCCCTTGGCAGAAGCTGGGCTCCCCTGTCAAGCAGGCCCATCGAACCCTCACCCTGACAAGCCCCACCTCCCCTGCATCTGTACCCCGATGATCCCCCCAGTCACCCTCCCCACTGAGCCCCGACCACCTGCACCTGGACCCCCATCCAAATGAACCCCACGTCTCCTACATGTAGACCCCCCTGCTGAGCCCCAAACACCTTCACCTGAATCCCCTGCAGAGTCCCATTGCCCCTGCACCTGGAACCACTCAATGAGCTTCTGTGCATCCAGATCTCCCACTGAGCCACCCGCACCCAGATTGCCCCACAGAGAACTCTCTTACCCCACCTGGATCTCCCCACACTAAGTCCCTCTGCACTCGGATCCTGCTGCCAGGCTGAGCCTGCTCACCCACACCTGGTGTGACTGGCACAGGGGGGCAGGGCCCCAGGGTGTTTCTGGGGCAGGCCTGGCCCTTGCGCTGTGTCAGGGTCAGGTGCAGCCTGACTGCCGAGTCCCTGTCCCAGGGTGCGGTGCGGTGGGGTGGGGGGAGGCTGCAGGGTGATCTCCCACCTCCATGCAACCAGTGGCCTTTGCTCCCCACTGCCGTGTTGGAGCCTCCACATTTATTTACTGACAAATAAAATGTGCAGAATTTTAAAATAGTGTGTGCAGAATTTTGAATTGTTTGGTGCATAATCCCCTCAGGAACATGGGTGCTGTGCTGCTGTGATGGTGGGACTGAGGAAGGAGGTGGGCAGTGGGGAGGTCTATGGGCGGGGGGCACTGGGCGACCGGTGTGGTGTGCAGGGTGCTGTGCAGCTGTGGTGGGAGGCCAGCGGGGGAGGTCTCAGGGCGAGGGAGTGCTGGCACAAGGATGGGGCTCTGGGCAGGTAAGGGAAGGTAAGGGGAATCTGCAAAGGTAAGGGACACGCTGGCAGCACAGCGCTGGGCTGGTTTGTAAACAGTGCCCTCTGCTGGGCGATATAGAGTGGGGCCGCTCCTGCCTCATTGTGCCCAGCCCGCCCTTCACTCTGGAGACTGACCATTCCGCCCCCTGCACCTTGCCCCGTGCGGGCCCACAAGTATGTTTGGCACCGTGCCCACGAAAAGTTCATCTGGCCCTGCAGAGTGGGGCTAAGAGTTTTCCTTTTGCCTTTCCGATTGTGTCCCTATTTATTTTATTAATTGCTGTTTTGTAAAAATTACATTTGTTCTGAACTATAGACAATGGTCAGGGAAGAGGTCAGGGAAGCGTCCAGAGTGGAGAAAGGACCCGGAGTGGGGACGCTCTAGCCCATGTCCTGAGTGGTCACAACGAGGTTGGGGGGCGAGCCCCTCAGGAAGCCTGGGCCCAGCCTTGTCGGGGTTATAAGGACTTTGCCACACAGGAGAGTGGAAGGGGAGCCCTCCAGGTGAGGCAGGCTCTGGGTGAAGGAAGAGGGAGCGAGGAATCAGATCCTTCTGCTATTCGATTGCACCCGGGGGGGGGGTTAAGTCCTCTCTGGGGGGAGCGATCGCTGGGCTCAGGCCGGCAGCAGGAAGTGACTGGCAGCCGCTGCGGTGACTCTGGCTCCCAGGCTCCCAGCGAGATCCCCGAGCCCCGGCGGCTGGTGCTGGGAGCCCGGAGCCCTGGCTGCAGCCGGGAGAGGGGAATCTCCAGCAGGGCCCTTCCCGCTGCTCCCCAGGAGCCTCTCCCAGGGCAGAGCCCCCATCCTGGCCAGGGCCCCTTCCCGGCCCGGCCCCTGCCCCAGGGGGCCCCGCTCGGAGGGAAGGTGAGAGAGACCCGCCCCCCGTCTCACCCGGGCTGCAGGGGGAGGATTTGGCCCCAGGCTGCTCCCAGCGGAGCTGGCTGCGATTCCTTGCCCTGGGCCCGGGAAAGCTGCCGCCAGTTCCCGGTGTGTGCGGGGCGGGGGCAGGATCACTTTACCGCCCATCCTCCCCACCCCCTTCTGCTGCTTTTTGTTTCCCTGCCCCAGGCCACACTGGTGTGGATGGAGGCTGCAGCTCAGTGAAATCTGAGGGGGACAAATAGGGGGAGCAGAAGGTGGGCCGGGGCCAAACTGAATGTTGGGTGGGGGGCCCAGCTGGGGGCCAGGGAAGGAGAGGGGCCCAGGGGCCTAATCAGGGCGGGGGGCAGCACAGGTGCTGGATCTAGGCTGGTGGGGCCCTGCTGCACCCCCTTGCTTGAAGGGGTTTCCATCCTATCCATGGTTTACAGTTTGGTTCACTGTATCTCAGCACACCCACTGTTAAGATTGTTTCAGCCCCCCTGCCTGGGACTAGGAGCGGGGGATAAGAACGGGATACAGCCAGCGGGGGGTGAATCTAGGGCTGAGGGAGGCAAGCCGCCCCCACTGTAGGGGCAGGACCCCAGCCCCTGAGCACCCCCAACTTCCCCCCCCCCACCTCCTGAGCATGTGGCCCCAGCCTGAACCCCGGGGGCAGCCTAAGGAGAAGCCTGACCCGCTCCTCACAGGGGCCGTGCACCCCACCTCCACAGACAGCTGTGACTCTCAGCCAGCTTGGAAAACAGAAGGTTTATTGGTTGCTGGGAACACAGCATAGAACAGAGCTTGTTAGCACAGAAATCAGGAGCATTTAGCAAAGTTCATCTGGGGGGGAATCCAGAGTCCCGAGCCCTGGACTCTCCCTGCTGAGTCCCAAACGAAGAGATTGACCCACTTCCAGCCCGCCGTCCTCAGTGATGTCCGGCTGGCACTCCTCCGTGCTTTCCCTTTCCCCCTGGAAAACAGGTCTCGTGGCCTCCCCCCTCTCGCTGTTCTCCAGCACCTTCGCCTGGCTCCTTGCAGAGGACCGGCTACGGCCATGGCTTGCCAGGATACCGAATTTTGGCCATTCTCTATGCCCAGGGAGCCACTCTTCAGTGACACCTGCCCTCTAGAGGTCTCCGCAATGATCACACACCTGTATCCCACCAGCTTGATACTTGAGTAACACATGGGGAGACTGAGGCACACACTCCGTATTCAGAGAAAACATTCAGAACATTCCCGCTTCATCACACCCCTCTGAGACCAGCCCCAGAGGCACGTTCTCCAGTGTCTGGAACCACTCTAACCATACCAGCCCCTGAGCCTGAGCCTCCAGGTGATGGAGATGTTACCTCAAAGGGGAGCCAAGGTAACTCTAGATGTATAGTGGTGTAGGCATTGAGATGTAAAAGCAAGCCCCTTTTACTCAGAAGAGCAGACCCACCCTCTGTCATGTCTATCACCGGTGGACTGGTGTATGGATCTCCCTCCCTCTTCCCTATGTGTAGTGCAAATAATAAAAACTGACAATAGGTAAAGGTGAAAACAACAGATAAGTGTCTGAAGTTAATGAATACCATATAGGGAAGGGGTAAATATGAAAGAACAGTAGCTAAATAACAAGACAAACAGTGAAACAGCAGCTTTTAAAACAGGAACATGAAGCTCCGGTCCAAAATACAACTCACCCTTGGATAGCTCAGTGATTTGAGCATTAGCCTGCGAAACCTAGGGTTATGAGTTCAACCCTTGAGGGGGCCATCTAGGGCAAAATCAGTACTTGGTCCTGCTAGTAAAGGCAGGGGGCTAGACTCAATGACCTTTCAATGTCCCTTCCAGTTCTATGAGATAGGTATATCTCAATATATCTATAAACCCTAACTGAAAAAACCCTATTTATCTCACTGTGTTGTCAGCACATCGGCGGCAGTGGTGAAGTCCAGGACCTGCACTCGTTGGGTAATTGGAACCCACAGAGGAGGAGCACTGGAGAGTCCCTTGATGTCTCAGGGCGGAAGAAGCAGACAGAACCCTCTGATGATGTTGTATACAGGAGCAGGTGAGGTGGAATGTCGTCTTCACTTCAGGAACGGTGGTGCCCTTCAACGATGCA
Source organism: Emys orbicularis (assembly GCF_028017835.1). Lineage (NCBI taxonomy): Eukaryota > Metazoa > Chordata > Testudines > Emydidae > Emys > Emys orbicularis. The sequence continues at coordinate 8,767,904 of NC_088695.1, read as the reverse complement.
GTGGAGCTGTGAAGGCTGAACCACGCACGCACCGTCACTGGGATGGACTGTGCCACTTGTCAGTGAGTTCAGTCCCTTTAGTGATGGGAGAATATGGTACAGTCCCACCAAAGGCGGGAAACAGTCTGAGGTAAGATTGTCCTTGGAGTTGCCAGTGATGGGAAAAAAGAGTTGGATCCAGTCATGACTGGGCCATGATAACAGTAAACAACAAGATGGAGGTCACAAGATGGCAGTTCAAACTCCATCTTGGATTGCTGCTATATATTTCCAAACTACATATTGGATTTAATATATACATATTTTAACAGACTGTAACACTATAACAAAACACACTCAACAGAGAGATCTGGAGAAAGGGTTGGAGCCGGGGAGGGAAATGACTCTGCACAAAGGGCCCCTTTCAGGGACCTACTGGTGTCACAGGGCGTTCAGTGCTGCGGGGAAGGGCCAGAACTATGTTGTGATAAAGTGACTGAGGGTTTTCCCAGTGGCAGAGCCCAGAGCCTGTCTGTAGGGAGAGAGCTTTGGGCAGGGCCGCCCAGAGGATTCAGGGGGCCTGGGGCAAAGCAATTTTGGGGTGGAATCGGGGTGTGAAATGGACTTAAGCCCCTTCTGTAACCTCCCCCATAGCCCCTCTCACCCCGACAGGCTGAGGACTCGCATCCACGTTTCGCTCCAGATGGTCCCGTCTTCCAGGGGACAGGGAAGGGAAATGGCTGTGATGGAGCCAGCTCATGTAGGGGATTTGCAGAGAGCTGTGGGGAGGTGGGGAGGATTTGTTGTAGAGGGGGAGGGGCAGGAAACATACAGTGTGAGGCAGGGAGGGGACAGTGTCTGTGATAAACCGGCTAGAACATGATCAACCTGGGCCTGATTTTATGAACAGGCCCATTGGCGGCAATGGGAGGGGGGAACATTCCTCCATTTCTGTCCCAGGGAACACCCCACTGGCCAAAGGCTGCCGTGAAACACGAAGGGAAGCTGTTGAGGTTCCTGTCCATGTCCCCGGCTTAGAGCTCTGCTTCCCGTATCAGCCTGTGGCTGGCAGGCGTGTGGGAAATGGGAAGACCCTGCCATGCTCTGTGTGCTGGGGGGGACAAGGAGCTCTCACCTTCTCCCCACCCCCTGAAGCCTCCTGGCTGCTCTGAGCAGGGTGCGGGGGGGATTCTGCTTCTCCGGCCCTCCCAGAGATTTAATGTTTTGTTTATTTTTCCCTGTGTCTAGTGGGATTCTGGGTGGGGCTGCAAGTAGTCAGTCATCATGAATAGGTCGGAATATGAACAAGAGGCTGCTAGGCAGCTCTCTAACACTACATTCTACAGGCCGTTACCCTCTGATCCCACTGAGGGTTACCAAAAGTAACTACACCATCTGCTCAAGAAACTCCCTGAAAAAGCACACGAACAAATCTGTACAGAGACCCCTAGAACTCCGACCAGGGGTATTCTATCTGCTACCCAAGATCCATAAACCTGGAAATCCTGGACGCCCCATCGTCTCAGGCATTGGCACCCTGACAGCAGGACTGTCTGGCTATGTAGACTCTCTCCTCAGGCCCTACGTTACTAGCACTCCCAGCTGTCTTCGAGACACCACTGACTTCTGACGAAACTACAATCCATTGGTGATCTTCCAGAAAACACCATTCTGGCCACTATGGATGTAGAAGTTCTCTACACCAACACTCCACACAAAGATGAACTACAAGCTGTCAGGAACAGTATCCCCGATAATGTCACAGCAAAGTTGGTGGCTGAACTTTGTGACTTTGTCCTCACCCACAACTATTTCACATTTGGGGACAATGTATACCTTCAAGTCAGCTGCACTGCTATGGGTACCCGCATGGCCCCACAGTATGCCAACATTTTTATGGCTGACTTAGAACAACGCTTCCTCAGTTTTCATCTGCTTGAGCTACATTGATGACATCTTTATCATCTGGACCCATGGAAAAGATACCCTTGAGGAATTCCACCATGATTTCAACAATTTCTATCCCACCATCAACCTCAGCCTGGACCAGTCCACACAAGAGATCCACTTCCTGGACACTACAGTGCTAATAAGCGATGGTCACATAAACACCACCCGATACCGGAAACCTACTGACTGCTATACTTACCTACATGCCTCCAGCTTTCATCCAGACCACACCACACAATCCATTGTCTACAGCCAAGCTCTAAGATAGAACTGCATTTGCTCCAACCCCTCAGACAAACACTTACAAGATCTCTATCAAGCATTCTTACAACTACAACACCCACCTGCTGAAATGAAGAAACAGACTAACAGAGACAGAAGGGTACCCAGAAGTCACCTACTACAGGACAGGCCCAACAAAGAAGGTAACAGAATGCCACTAACCGTCACCTTCAGCCTCCAACTAAAACCTCTCCAGCGCATCATCAAGGATCTACAACCTATCCTGAAGAATGATCCCTCACTCTCACAGATCTTGGGAGACAGGCCAGTCCTCACTTACAAACAGCCCCCAAACCTGAAGCAAATACTCACCAGAAACCAGACAACAAAAACACTAACCGAGGAACCTATCCTTGCAACAAAGCCGGTTGCCAACTCTGTCCACATATCTATTCAAGGGACACCATCATAGGACCTAATCACATCAGCCACACTATCAGAGACTCATTCAACTGCACATCTACCAATGTGATATATGCCATCATGTGCCAGCAATGGCCCTCTGCTATGTACATTGGCCAAACCGGACAGTCTCTATGCAAAAGAATTAATGGACACAAATCTGACATCAGGAATCATAATACTCAAAAACCAGTGGGAGAACACTTTAACCTGTCTGGCCATTCAATGACAGACCTGCGGGTGGCTATCTTACAACAGAAAAACTTCAAAAACAGACTCCAAGGAGAGACTGCTGAGCTGGAATTGATATGCAAACTAGTTACAATCAACTCAGGATTGAATAAGGACTGGGAATGGCTGAGCCATTACAAACATTGAATCTATCTCCCCTTGTAAGTATTCTCACACTTCTTATCAAACTGTCTGTACTGAGCTATCTTGATTATCACTTCAAAAGTTTTTTTTCTCTTACTTAATTGGCCTCTCAGAGTTGGTAAGACAACTCCCATCTGTTCATGCTCTCTGTATGTGTGTATATATATCTCCTCAATATATGTTCCACTCTATATGCATCCGAAGAAGTGGGCTGTAGTCCACGAAAGCTTATGCTCTAATAAATTTGTTAGTCTCTAAGGTGCCACAAGTACTCCTGTTCTTTTTGTGGATACAGACTAACATGGCTGCTACTCTGAAATCTATTGTGTCTATGTTAAGTAGATTAGAGGAACATTGAAGGCCTGGGTCTCAATGTAAATTGTCTTGGTTATTGATTGTAAAACTTAGCAAGGTTTAATTTGCAATGCCCTTTTGCTCGATATAAAATACTACTGTTTGTATTCTCAATCTGTTTGTGTGAATGAGGAATGTATGCATCAGAAAAAGATACGGTGTGAAGGCCATTGTTATAGTCAGAGTCAAGGAAGAAGGAGTGAAGAAACTTAAAGGACATCAAAGAATCATAAACACACATCCATAATGAAGGGCAGATTGACAACCCTGAGGTAAAGGCTGGCACCCCTAAAGACAATTGATTAAATCGGAACAAAGGACAGGATGATCTTCTCGGAGGTGTATTGGAATGTTTACACCAATTAAGAAGTAACCGGTCACAAAGTGACACAGCAAAATCCATAGGCTTCAACAGAGAAGAAAACCTATAAGAACAGGGTGCTTTGCCATAGGACTTTGGGTTCGTCTTGCCACACTCCAGGAGCATCGGATCGCGACCGAAAGAACCCCGCTCCCCTCTGTGACCAATCTGGCTGGCCACTAGATTGATCCAGACTCTGGACTGGTAACTATAAACATCACTGCAGAACTGTGTGTGTGTGTGTGTGTGTGTCTAAAGCATATGCTAACTGTGGTATTCTCAATAAACGCTGTGTGTATTTACCTTCCTCTATAAAGTTCCCGAGTGCTTTGTATGAGCATAACAGCTGGTCAGGGAAAGCCACTGGCAGGCCGCAGATGCTTTGTTTACCTGAGCGTCCACAGGCCCCACTGTTCACAGCACCCAGTGGCCACAGTTCGCTGTTCCCCTTCCCCTGACCAGCCATGACCCAGACTTTGAAAACCCCTGCTTTAGACAGCATGACGGGAGAACGGAACCTGGGTCTCCCACATGCCGGCTGAGTGCTCTAACCACGGGGGTAAACGTTATAAGCTGGTTGACATCACCAAAACCACATTCTCCTTCCCCCCACCCCTCACATTTTGTGTGGAGCGAGGCAGGTGCCTACCTCATTCCAGCAAGAAACGCCTTAGGAGCCTGAGTCACCTGATGTCAGGCACTGGGTTCCCATCTGTGGGTTGCTAAGTAGAGACAGATGCCCCTCTGTGGCCCCGATTTAGGAACCTGTCTGTGAGAGGGGGCAGGACTTAGGACACCCCTCCCTTGTTGGCATCTCCCATTGACTAGCTTAGATGGCTCCCCCCTCCCCACTGAGCTGGCTTTTGTGAATCACACTCTAAGGCCTGGTCTACACTACGTGTTTAGGTCGACTTTAGCAGCGTTAAGTCGAATTAAGCCTGGACACGTTCACACGACGAAGCCCTTTCTTTCGACTTAAAGGGCCCTTTAAACCGGTTTCTTTACTCCACCTCCGACGAGGGGATTAGCGATAAAATCGGCCTTAGCGGGTCGGAATTGGGGTAGTATGGACGGAATTTGACGTTATTGGCCTCCGGGAGCTATCCCACAGTGCTTCATTGTGACCGCTCTGGACAGCACTCTCAACTCAGATGCACTGGCCAGGTAGACAGGAAAAGCCCCGCGAACGTTTGAATTTCATTTCCTGTTTGCTCAGCATGGAGAGCACAGGTGACCACACAGAGCTCATCAGCACAGGTAACCGTGATGGAGTCCCAGGATCGCAAAAGAGCTCTAGCATGGACAGAACGGGAGGTACGGGATCTGCTCGCCATATGGGGAGATGAATCAATGCTAGCTGAACTCCGAAGCAGTAAACGAAATGGCAAAATATTAGAAAAGGTCTGCAAGGCCATGAAGGACAGAGGCCATAACAGGGATGCACAGCAGTGCCGCGTGAAAATTAAGGAGCTACGGCAAGCCTACCACAAAGCCAGAGAAGCAAACGGAAGGTCCGGGCAAAGCTGCAAACATTCCGCTTCTACGCGGAGCTGCATGCCATTCTAGGGAGTGCAGCCACCACTACCCCAACCGTGTGCTATGACTCCCTCACTGGAGAAACACACAGGGAAGCGGGTTCGGGGTACGAGGAAGATGAGGATGGAGATAATGTAGATAGCTCACAGCAGCAAGGAAGCGGAGAAACCGGTTTCCCCATCAGCCAGGATATGTTTTTCACCCTGGACCTGGAACCAGTAACCCCCGAGCTCACCCAAGGCATGCTCCCATCCCCTGAGGGCACACAGGGGACCTCTGGTGAGTGTACCTTTGTAAATATTACACATGGTTTAAAAGCAAGCGTGTTTAATGATTAATGATTAATTTGCCCTGGCAATCGCGGCCAGTACAGCTACTGGAAAAGTTTGTTAACGTGTATGGGGATGGAGCGGAAATCCTCCAGGGACATCTCCAGAAAACTCTCCTGGATGTACTCCCAAAGCCTTTGCAAAAGGTTTCTTGGGAGAGCTGCCTTATCCTGTCCGCCATGGTAGGACACTTTACCACGCCAGGCCAGTAGCACGTAGTCTGGAATCATTGCATAACAAAGCGGGGCAGCGTATGGTCCCGGTGTTTGCTGGCATGCAGACAACATCCATTCCTTATCGCTCTTTGTTATCCTCAGGAGAGTGATATCATTCACGGTCACCTGGTTGAAAGGGGCGATTTTATTAAGGGGATATTCAGAGGTGCCCGTTCCTGCTCTGCTGAACAGAAATGTTCCCCGCTGTTAGCCACGCAGTGGGGGGGAGGGGTGAAGTGATCATCCCAGAGAATTGGGTGTGGGGGGGAGGGGAGTTAGTTGGGTTTCTGCTGCATGTTAACCCTTAAACCGCAGCCCCTCCTTTTACATTGCAAACCCATTTTAAATGGCCAACCCAATGGGTGCTTGGTATGGGAAATGAGAGCACTACTGTTTGAAACCATTCCCACATGTTAAGAAGGTTAAAAAAGCCAAAAGACTGTGTCTTACCATGGCTGCCTGCAAGACGAAATCTGTGTCCTGGCACTGCGTGAGTGATCTCTCACACCAAACTGGCAGGCCCTCAATATAAGAGGAAAAATGCGAACTTGTAACGAAAGCACATGTGCTGTGTAATGTGAACAGCAAAATTTAATGTGAAAGAGTGTACCCATTGTTCTCTAAAATGTGTCTTTTTAAACCACATCTCCATTCTCCTCCACCAGCTGCAAATGTTTCTCCTTCACAGAGGCTAGTGAAGATTCGAAAGAGAAAACGGAGGACATGGGATGACATGTTCACAGAGCTCCAGATGTCCTCCCACGCTGACAGAGCACCGCAGAATGCGTGGAGGCAGTCAATGACTGATTACAGAAAAGCACAATATGAACGAGAGGAGAGGTGGCGTGCTGAATCGCGGGATGAACAGAGCAAGTTGCGGGCTGAAGAGGATAGGTGGAGTCAGCTTGCAGACGGAAGGCAAGAGTCGATGCTCCGGCTGCTGGAGCATCAAACTGATATGCTCCAGCGTATGGTTGAGCTGCAGGAAAGGCAGCAGGAGCAGAGACCGCCACTACAGCCCCTGTGTAACCAACAGCCCTCCTCCCCAAGTTCCATAGCCTCCTCACCCAGACGCCCAAGAACATGGTGGGGGGGCCTCCGGCCACCCAGTCACTCCACTCCAGATGATTGCCCGAGCATCAGAAGGCTGGCCTTCAATAAGAGTTAAAGTTTTAAACTGCAGTGTGTCCTTTTCCTTCCCTCCTCCCCCACCCATCCCGGGCTACCTTTGCAATTATCCCTCTAGTTGTGTGATGAATTAATAAAGAATGCATGAATGTGAAGTAACAATAACTTTATTGCCTCTGCAAGCGGTGCTCGAAGGGGGGAGGGGAGGGTGGGGTGGTTGGCTTACAGGGAAGTAGAGTGAACCGGGTGGGGGGGGGGGCGGAGGGTTCATCAAGGAGAAACAAACAGAAGTTTCACACCGTAGCTTGGGCAGTTACAAAACTCGTTTTCAAAGCTTCTCTGATGCGCACCGCGCCCTGCTGTGCTCCTCTAACCGCCCTGGTGTCTGGCTGCGCGTAATCAGCAGCCAGGCGATTTGCCTCAACCTCCCACCCCGCCATAAATGTCTCCCCCTTACTCTCACAGATATTGTGGAGCGCACAGCAAGCAGCAATAACAATGGGGATATTCTTTTCGCTAAGGTCTGAGCGAGTCAGTAAGCTGCGCCAGCGCGCTTTTAAACGTCCAAATGCACATTCCACCACCATTCGGCACTTGCTCAGCCTGTAGTTGAACAGGTCCTGACTCCTGTCCAGGCTGCCTGTGTACGACTTCATGAGCCATGGCATTAAGGGGTAGGCTGGGTCCCCAAGGATCACGATAGGCATTTCAACATCCCCAACGGTTATTTTCTGGTCCGGGAAGAAAGTCCCTTCCTCCAGCTTTCGAAACAGAGCAGAGTGCCTGAAGACGCGAGCATCATGTACCTTTCCTGGCCATCCCACGTTGATGTTGGTGAAACGTCCCTTGTGATCCACCAGGGCTTGCAGCAGCATTGAAAAGTACCCCTTGCGGTTTATGTACTCGGTGGCTTGGTGCTCCGGTGCCAAGATAGGGATATGGGTTCCGTCTATGGCCCCACCACAGTTTGGGAATCCCATTGCAGCAAAGCCATCCACTATGGCCTGTACGTTTCCCAGAGTCACTACCCTTGATATCACCAGGTCTTTCATTGCCCTGGCAACTTGGATCACAGCAGCCCCCACAGTAGATTTGCCCACTCCAAATTGATTCCCGACTGACCGGTAGCTGTCTGGCGTTGCAAGCTTCCACAGGGCTATCGCCACTCGCTTCTCAACTGTGAGGGCTGCTCTCATTCTGGTATTCTGGCGCTTCAGGGCAGGGGAAAGCAAGTCACAAAGTTCCATGAAAGTGCCCTTACGCATGCGACAGTTTCACAGCCACTGGGAATCATCCCACACATGCAGCATGATGCGGTCCCACCAGTCTGTGCTTGTTTCCCGGGCCCAGAATCGGCATTCCACGGCATGAACCTGCCCCAGGAACACCATGATTTCCACATTGCTGGGGCCTGTGCCTTGTGAGAGGTCTATGTCCATGTCAATTTCGTCATCACTCTCGTCGCCGCGCTGCAATCGCCTCCTCGGCTGGTCCTGGTTTTGCTTTGGCATGTCCTGGCTCTGCATATACTCCAGGACAATGCGCGTGGTGTTCATAGTGCTCATAATTGCCGCGGTGATCTGAGCGGGCTCCATGATCCCATGCTAGCTATGGCGCCTGGTCTGAAAAAAGGCGCGAAACTAGTATCTGACGGACCAGGGGAAGGAGGGAGGGAGGGAGGGGCGAGTGACGACATGGCGTACAGGTACAGGGAATTAAAATCAACAAAGGTGGCTGTGCATCAGGGAGAAACACAAACAACTGTCACACAGAATGCCCCCCCCCCCAAAGATTGAACTCAAAACCCTGGGTTTAGCAGGCCGTTGATTTCACGGAGGGAGGGAAGGGGGAAGCAAATGAATACAGAACAAATCTATTTTTTACATCTTAAGCTGGCAGACGACGGTGCAGCATGACTGATAGCTCTCGGCATCTTCTGGGTGCTTGGCAGAAAATACTGGGCGCTTGGCAGTTAGTGTACTAATATTGATAGCCATCATCGTCAAGACAGTTCAATAGGACTGAGCATGTCTGCCCAGGTGCCTCTGATTGAACCGCAATATGACGACAATGGATATCAATCTTAATACACCATCTACTGCCAAAAGGCAAGGGGCTGCTGCTGTGTAGCAATGCAGCCCCACGTCTGCCAGGCCCACGTCTGCCAGCACCCAGATCGCCCTCGGCCTCTTCTGGGTGCTTAGCAGAAAATACTGGGCACTTGGCAGAAAATGGCATACTACGATTGATAGCCATCATCATCAAGACAGTTCGCTAGCACTGAGCATGTCTGCCCAGGTGCCCATGATCAACAGCCACTGCAGTACAATGATGACATATACCAGTCATAACATACCATCTTCTACCAAAAGGCAAGGGGCTGGTGCAATGCAGCCCCACGGCTGCCAGCACCCAGATTGCCGATGAAGGCTACCAATCATGCTGCACCGTCTACCGCCAAAAGGCAGTTAGCTGCTGCTGCTGTGTAGCAATGCAGTCCCACGTCTGCCGGCACCCGGATGACATATGGTGACTGTGAGCTGAGTTGAGCGGGCTCCATGCTTGCCGTGGTATGTTGTCTGCACAGGTAACCCAGGTAAAAAGGCGCAAATCTATTGTCGGCCGTTGCTCTGACGGAGGGGGAGGGGCCTGACGACATGTACCCAGAACCCCCCGCGACACTGTTTTGCATCATTCGGGCATTGGGATCTCAACCCAGAATTCCAATGGGCGGCGGAGACTGCAGGAACTGTGGGATAGCTACCCATAGTGCAATGCTCCGGAAGTCGACGCTAGCCTCGGTACTGTGGACGCGGTCCGCCGACTAGAGCACTTAGAGCATTTTATGTGGGGACACACACAATCGGCTGTATACAACCGATTTCTATAAAACCGGTTTCTATAAATTCGACCTAATTTCATAGTGTAGACATACCCTAAGTTGCCTGTGATGCCCACGCACTGTGTAGGGAGTTCAGGCCCCAACTCAGCTTAGCAAAATTGCCGACTGTGATTTTCTAGTTGCCCACAAGTTAGGCCCTGCCATGACGCTCAGCATTGCAACACCCAAGTCTCTTCATGGATTGCACCCTGTGTAACCAGTCACCTCTCCGCAGAGCACAGCTGAGCAATTCCTGATTGGCACGGGTGTGTACAGGACAGAGACAGAGCACAGGCTGGATAGTGACACATCACAGTAAAACCCCAAACTCTCCTCCTAGAGGCGCGATATTTCCTGTGGGTGCTGGGGGGTCACAACCAAGTCAGGAAGCAAATCCCATGATGCTGCCCCCAGCACCTGCAGCTGGGACAGTAAAGTGGAACAGGCAAGAATTGTTGGTAATGTTTTATTTACAGAATTTGGGTTGCCAACTTTCTCACCGAACACCCTTGTCCCAACCCAGAGCTGAGAAGGAGCCTTAATAACCACAGCATGGAAAGGAGATTCCCCAGCTACCGAGAATAGTTTTCTTAATGGCACAACAACCGTACAGTTGCTCAGGAACTAATATAGGGAATTGATGAGTTACAGTCGCTCTCTTTCAGTAACATGTAATAAATCCCTCTGTCCCTCTCATATTCCCTTTCCTTCTCCCTTTTCTTTCATCCCACCATTTTCTACTCAGCATTTTTGTAGCCCTCACTTCCCACCCCTGTTTATTTTCCTCTCCCACTCTCCTCTTCTCCCTCCCACAGATCATCCCCCATGGCTGCTCCATTCTTTTCTCTGCTTTTACCCTTTCCCCTCTTGCTGCCCCTTCCCCTCTTGCTGAATGGCTGGTTCCCCTGCCAGGGATATTTTCCTTTCACTTTTCTCAATTCTATTTTCCACCATTTCTCCTGGACTCTCCCTTGATTCTTGTTTCATTTTCATTCACATTTTTCTTCTTGCTTCTTCTCATTCCCTCTGGTTAAACCCGCCCTGTCCCTGCCTCTCCCAGTGCTGCCAACCTCAGGAGTTAAAAAAAACAACCATGAGATTATTAACCTTAAAAAAAATCATCATTGTGTCACAGTTTTTTTGTCAAACTGCACCCATCTCACCTTCCCCCCGCCCTTTTGTGACAATTACAGGGTTACCAGCTGTCCTGTAGTTACAGGGGAAGGTGACTTGGACCCCTGCGGCAGGAGCTCTGGCTGGGAGACCCCAGTGAGATCTATTCCCACAGATCTGTACAAGACACTCCCTGCTGCTGTGGAGCTTCCAGATTCTCCCCAAACCCTAATTGATTAATTCTGTGTCTCTGCCACCCCCATCTCTGCCTGTCCCCAGCCTGGCTGTTAGTGCTACTCCTTACTGAGCCCCCACATCTGCCCCTCAGGGCCCCTCTGCCCCTCCTGCAACCCCAGGGGTTCATGCCCCCTCCTGCTTCATCCCTGGTGCTGCAGGGAAGGGGAGGGGCTTCCACAGGTTATAGAGATGAGGAGCCAGGGATTGGATAGACAGGAGTCCTCCAAGGTTATAGAGACTAGGGCGTGTGAGGCTAGAAAGTATGATTTCAGGGCCTCCAGTGGGATATTCCAACCCATCTCAGGGACACAGTCGGAGCCGGGTGTCTCTGTCCCACACTCGGAGCCAGGGCCGGATTCTCTCCCCAGGGATGGAGCCCGGCGGGAATGTGAAGATCGGGGCCTCGTCACCAGCATTGATAAATGTCACCTGTCCCCGGTCACAGTCCAGACAAACCCGGATCCTGCTGGGGACCCGGCTCAGGGGCAGGGGGGCTCAGGGGAGGTGAGAGCCTGCAACTGACCCAGCCACTGCTTCACTGCCAAGATCCCCCCGTCGGGGCTAAGGCTAATCCCTCCCCTCCTCCCCACAGACTCTCTGGCCACCCCCACAGCCCAGCCTCCCCCACCCCCCACCTCCACCTCCCAGCAATGTCTCCCCGAGATGAATCCCTCACAGCCCAGCACACAGGCCCAACAGTCAAATCTCTCAGGATTTTTGGGCAGATTCTGCCGTGTGTCTCCGCATCTCACACTTTTCCGATCCTCAGACAGGACGAGGTCGGGATAAGCCGTGTCTCGATCCAGAGTCACATTCACTGGAGAGAGAGAATCAGAACATTAGGAGCAGAGGTCAGCCCTGGGGGAAGCTGGGACAATTTCTCGCACTCCCCAGAAACCCGGTCCTGGCTGGGACAGGCCTGGATCCCAGGGAGCTGCCTCTGTCCTGGGCACCTGAGACTGAGCAGAGATGTCACTGCAGTTCCTCACTCTGTGTAATGGGAGTCACTTCATTAGTTTTTCATTTGGTTGCTGAGGAATCAGCTCCCTGTTCCGTCTGCTGGGGCTGCTCCATTCCCAGCATCAGAGACACAGCCAGGAAGGTTTTGGTGAGGAGGAAGCAGAGGAGGCAGGTACCAGCTTTGAACCCCAGAGGGAAGCTCCCTCCTCTAATACAGCCTCCACTCCCCCGCCAGAGTAGGAAGAGCCAATTAAGACCAGAGAGTAGGGAATGGCATTAGGTGGGGCAGCCTCCACTCCCAGGCCAGGGAACAGAGAGGAAGGTGCAGCATTGGGGAAGAGCTGCTTAAGAGCAGAGTAGGAGGAGGCATTGGATGGGGTAGCCCCATCCGCAGTCTAGAGAGAAGAGAGGAGCTGACAGTCTCACAGGGAGACTGTCTCCCCAATCCAGGAAGCAGGGAGCAGCTCCAGTGGGAGAGCCCAGCCCTGCCCAGAGGAAAGGCCGGATGTTGGAGAAGAGTGATGGGGAGACCCCCTGCACCAGGGTAAAGCAGAGGGATGTGTCAGCCCTCAGGACACAGAGCTCTGTTCACAGGCTGTTCAGGGAGAGTTTTTCTGTTCAGCAGCGTGGGCATGAACTCAGCACTAAGGTTGGTGTCAGGAGTGTTTGTGTGACTTCAGCGTGGGAGCTCCTCACTGATCAGTGTGTTGTTTTTAGGGCTGTGTGTGTCGTGGTTGGTGTCGGTTTGGTTGGTAACTTTAGCTACAATCTCTTGAAGACATTTTCTGATAATTTAAAGACAATCTCCAGGTGCAAACTAACCCTGTCTGAATGCTCCTAGGGATCCTCCTCTTTTTGTCTCTAGTGCAGACGGAGGAGTGTCTGGAGGGGGGAAGGAGAAAGGAGACGAGATTTCAGGCTTTCATATTTATAACAGCATCCCCACTCTCAACTCCGAGAACTGTATTTTAATTATGACAGAGAAACACACCGAAAAACACTCAAATATTTAATATAAAAAGGTCTGAAACCGTCTCTTTCCTCTCTCATTCAGGCATCTCCCAGCAATGGAACCAACATCCCTGCAGCCTCACAACCATCCCAGGACAGACAATCTGTAAGTGAGATTAACTTTTCCCCTCCTCATCCCCTCCCACCCTTCAAACTTCAGTTGGTTTGTCTCATTCACATACTGCCTTTTGTTGTAACCTAGACCCAGAGCCTTCAAAGACTTTGGCATAAAAGTAACTTTATCCACTTCGGTCCCTCTGACTCTAACGGGATATTGAGAGTTTGCTAAATCCTGGTTCTAATTGTGAGCTGTTGGGTCTGTTTACTCAGCATCTCTACAGAGTGCGGCACGACAGGGCCTTGTCCTCCATAGGCAGACATAGAAATAATAGTAAAATCATTTTATAATTGTGGAAATTGCAGTGGGGGAAGGTTGATTCAATGGGACAAATTCACCCCTGTACCAGCAGCTGAGGGGTGACTCTGCTGTTCAGTGTCTGCAGGGGCTGGTGCAGACCTTGGCACAGGCTGAGGAAGTTCTGAAGCCAGCCAGAGTTACATCCCTATGACAATGGCCACCATGTGTCTTGCCCAGTGTGCAGAGTGTCAGAGGCCCAGCTTTACACTGCCCACGTCCCTTTATCCCTCGTCCACCCCCCCTCCCTCTTCCACCCACCCTCACCCCTACCCCCACCCCATTCCCAGCCCTCTCAGGAACACGCCTTGTGCCTGCAGCTGCTGTGGAGGAGGCACCAGAGGCTCCTGTGCTGAAGGGATCCCTGACCATGGGGGTGGGGCTTTCCCCTTCCCTACAGCCCATTTGGCCCAGATTAGCTGCATAAAGGACCTGAGCCCAGTGATGGGCTGGGTGCACCTTTGAGAAATGTGCCCCATGGCTGGTGATGAGGCAGTACATGGGGAGGGCTCTGAGTTATAGAGAATTCCTTGCCGCATGTCTCACTGTTGGGTCTTGCCAAAATGCTCGGTATTCAACTGACCACCATATTTGGGGTCAGGAAGGAATTTCCCCCCAAGTCAGATTGGCAAAGAGTCTGGGGGGTTTTCTGCCTTCTCTGCAGCGTGGGGCATTGGTCACTTGCAGATTTAAACTAGTGTCAATGGTGGATTCTCTGTAACTTGAAGTCTTTAAATCATGATTTGAGGACTCCAGGAACTCAACCAGAGGTTAGGGGTCAATTGCAGGAGTGGGTGGGTGAGGTTCTGTGGCCTGCAATGAGCAGGAGGTCAGACTGGATGATCATGATGGTCCCTTTTGGCCTTAAAGTCTATGAGTCTGAGTCATTTATTTCTTTAACAGTAATTGTCATGGCAAGGCATGTTTTTTGGTAGAAATAAAGGTTTGAATTAATCAACCTGAGTGACTTGGACCCCAAGTGCGTGACATTCTCACCCAACAATTACATAGAAGCATCATCTAATTGTGAACCAATTGGCCAGAGCCACTCTCCTCCCTCAGTCTCAGAGGCTCATCCCAATTTCCGTTCCTAGATCCCTTCTAGGTACCTTTGAATTTCCCCAGAGTCTCCAATAGCGCAATCGTTTTCCAGGAGAAACCACTGACTCGCTCTTCCAGTTCAGGAGAAATCTCCTCTGGCTGCTGGAACTTCCCCTTCTCACACCTGGAGAGAAACAATTTCACATGATTATATTTCATTGTGTGACTCATTATAAGTTCTGGTTAGAGAGTCACTGCTCTAATGGGCCTGGAGTTCGAATTCCTCAACTTCTCCCAGCCTCAGAGCAGGTGCAGCACAGCCCATGGCCGTGCAACCTTCCCTTCAAAGGAATCATTAATATTCTTCAACTCTGGACTGGAGAGACCAGCTCTGGGATAAAAGGAAAACTGAGTCTCCATGGCCAATTTACTCCTTAGCCTCCATGCTCTGAGGGACAGGAAGTTCCTGGGTGAAGTGCTGTAGAAATCTGCCCTCTAGGAACTAGACTGAGACACCAACTGCCCCCTCCCCTGCTCATTCCACACAGGCCTCCAAACAGTCCTCAGGAGGGAAAGACTCTTGATTGCTGCTGCCCTGGGCTGAATAGTGACCAGTGCCCCAGCAGTGACAGGCCCATATCCCCACAATCCCGAGGCAGCCAGTCCCCCAGGGAGGTGAAATCTCTAGGAAATACTTGGTCAGTCTTTCCCACTAAATGGAGAATTCCAGATTATTCTATACAAGGGTGAGAACCTCAGAATGAAGTTGATCAGAGAGATTTGTATCCAACATGTGACCTTCCCCACACATTTTGCTGTAGAGCCCTGGGGAGATGCAGTGCTAACATCACCACCAAGCCCTTTCCCAGCGTTGTGAAGTGTGAGGGGGAGTAAGAGAGAGCCACGTACCTGCTCAAGGTGCTTCTAATATCCTAGAAGAGAGAGAGACAAAAGAATTTCAGTCCCCTCTGACACACAAATGGGATTTCACGGAAGAGATTTTGCAAATATGGTGAAGCAAGGCCCTGCCCTGGCCCCAGGGCCATGGATTCCCTGAGCTAATGGGGCTTTTCCATCTCTCATATCTCTGTGTCTGTGACTCTGCAAAGAATAATATTCAGTCACATGTCAGCAATGCACACGCTGAGTTACATAGGCTAGGTCTACACTACAGCGGGGGTCCGACCTAAGATACGCAACTTCAGCTACGTGAATACCGTAGCTGAAGTTGCGTATTTTAGGTCGGCTTACCTAGCGGTGAGGACGCGGGAAAGTCGACCGCTGCCGCGCTGCCGCCGACTCCGCTGCCGCCTCCTGCCGAGGTGGATTTCCGGAGTCGACGGCAGAGCGATCGGGGATCGATTTTACCGCGTCTTCACTAGACGCGGTAAGTCGATCCCCGATAGACCGATTGCTACCCGCCGGATCGGCGGGTAGTGAAGACAAAGCCATAGAGATCGCCGACTGCTGGACTCCAGTGCTTATGATTCAGGAGCCCTCCCTTCCCTGTGTGTTTCTGGCATGTTTCTAAAGACAGGTGCTGGTTTCCAATTGTCCCTGGGGGTGCTCAACCCTATGCCCCACCCCCACTCCAAACCTTCCCCCAATGCCATACCCCAGCCCAACTATTCCCGCTCCCACTCCTCCCTCACCCTGTCTCTTCCCCGCCTCCTCTTGTGAGCACACTCCCTCCCCGCTCCTCCCGCTCCCTCCCAGCCTCTCCTGCACACAGTGGAACAGCTGATCACAGCAGGCAGGTGGTGCTGGAGGGAGGGGGAGGAGTTGATCGGCAGGGCAGCCAGCAAGTGGCCCTGAGGGAGGAGCTGGCTGCCCTGGAGCACCCACCTGTGTTTCTCACTCAGTCTCACCTGCAGGAATTCACTTGCTGGTTTCTGACACTTCCCCTCCATCTCACTGATCAGCTCACTGAGACGGGAAACCTGCTCCGAGAGTTGACTGACATTTTCATTCTGGATCCTCACAATCTCCTCGTCCAGCTTCTCCAGCTGGGCCAGCAGGAGTTGCTCTTGTTCCTCCAGGAACTGCTGCAGCTGCTGAAATTCAGACACAATCTTCTGCCTCTCGATTTGTGTTTGTTTCTGTATGAAAATAGGGCAAGGGCTGGTCAGGGACATATGGATGGAGCCCGGGGTCCTTTCATGGAGAGCTGAGTGGGGAGGAGGCTGAATTTCTTTGAAAATCCTAAGATTTCTGACATTTGACTTTACCCTGTGCGTAGTAGGCAGGAGATTCTCTTGCACCTTCCCCTTTGGCCCCTGTATCCCTCTGAAAGGGATGTTTCCATGCCTGTCATGGTCAGCATAGTCTGTTATTTATCGTCTCTGGAAATTCAGACCCAGAGAGGCAGGGGGCAGGACACAGCACTACAGTGACAGAGATACCAGAGGAGTTAAAAGAAGGAAACATTTAAAAAATACACAAAATGACCAGACAGTGGAGAGCTCTTCACGAGGACATTCAGTTCACTTGGGGGGATTTCTGTAAAAGCCACAAGGACTAGGCATTAACTCATCAGCTGAAATGGAAGCTTAGGGCTTGTCTACACATGAACCTAACCCAGCAATCCATGATCATGGAGAAACACACACAAGCCCATGTTCACCAAGGCCACACAGGAGTCTGCCTCCAAATAGACCTCCCACTGCCAGTCCCTGCCAGTTAACAACAACAGGCACCTACCAGATACTCCCGGCTATTCCTCTCACCAGTCGCTTTCAATCCCAGCAGCTTTTCTCTCTCTTCCCTCAAAGTCTTCAAATGGGCCTGGATTCTTTCCTGAAGAAACAGAAATAATTGGGAGGTTTCATCTGGATAGTTGAGAGGTGCTTGGAAATGGGTGTTTTTCCACCCGAAACCCATGATGACTGTGGTTCTAATCGCTTTGTGACATCAGGGCCACCAAGGAGATAAAATCTCACTAATGGAGACTGGAAGTGTGTCACATTCAGACTTGTTATCAATTCTGGTTTAGTCTTTTTAGTAATTAGATAGAGATCTCAATTATAACCAAGCTTTACTGGTATTTGTGAACTGATTAGTGGTACAACACATAACAGGGCACTGGAGTCACATGGGGGTGAATCAATAAACCAGTTTTGCAGAAGGTTTAACAAACCAAGTTATACAAATCCCAGAAGCCACCAGGGTTTAAATAGGGGCTGAGATTTCAGCCCTGAAGCCCTGGGGACTGCACTGGTTGGGCAGAGCTGGTCTAAGCACCAGGGCAAACCCCATGAGACGTCGGGAGGCCATTCGTCTGGTTTGAAGCTGTGCAGTCCCAGTGTTGTGGAGCACTATCCCTGCCCGGTAGGGACTCAGCACTGGACGTGGCTTTGTCTGGTGCAAAAGGGAGGAGGAGACTGAGGATGCAGGAGGACACCGGTGGGGGTGGGGACGGGGCTGGGGTAGCACCGTCATGCAGAATGATGCAGGTGGGGACACACTGAGAAAAGCAGTGGTGGGCCCACACAGTGTGACTGATACTGGTGAGGATGGGCCCATGCAGGCAGGCGTGGCCATGTCCTATGTTCTGGGGAATCCTCAGTGCCCACACTAATTAGACATGATGCAGATTTGTATAAAGGACGGGTTGGGGTTTGGCCCAGTGCTGTCCTAAACCCTTTCCATGGCAATGCCCCCTGGGCAGATGCCCCATGATTCCATTCCCTGGTAATGATCCCGGAAGCAGTGCATTCTGGGAGATTTCAAAAAGCTGCCTGGTTGGACTAATGAAACCACTCTGGCTGGTCCTTGCCCACGTACACAACAGAACAGGTCAGACTGGCACCAGTCAGCTCCAGCCTGTGGTTGGTTTTGCTACAACCCAGTCTAATCCCAGTGGTATTTGGCATGGACCTGAGCTGTCTGGAGCCCTTTTGTGTGCAAACTCTAGGTGCTCGGGGTCCCACGCAGTGGTTAGCCCAGTGGTCTTCTCTAGTGCACGCCGGCAGCATCTGAGTTTAACCCCTAATGGAGCAACACAGAAGTTCAGAATCCCAGCAAGAAACCTCATCTCCCTGGTGGGCCTGGCACCTTTATCAAGGTGTCTCTCCCTCCTAACAGATACACTTCATCACTGGGTGGGGTGATGCGAAGATGGTAGCATGGCAAAGTGATTTGGGTTTTGGTCTGGGGAGAACTGGGTTCTATACTAAGCTCTGTCACTGACATGCTGGATGACTGTGGGCAACTCGCTGCCTTGCTTTGTGCCTCAGTTTCCCTTCCCACCTTCTGTCTAGCTAGACCAGTGGTCACCTACCAGTCGATCCTGGAGACTTTCCCTGTCAATTGCAATCTCCGGTGGCACAGCGGGGTTGCCTGCGTGCCGCAGCCACACGGCGCTACTTGCACTGCCTGCAGTCACCGCTCCCACTGCTCGCATTGGCCGGGAATGGGGAACTGTGGCCAGTGAGAGCTGCGGGAGCGGTGCCTGCAGAGAGGGGCAACACACAGAGCCACATGCCTCCCCCGGGGCCACAGGGGCGTGTTGGCCCCTTCCGGGAGTGGCGAACGGCTGGGGCAGGCAGGGAGCCTGCGTTAGCCCCGCTGCACCACTGACTGGGGGCCTCCCGAGGTAAGTCAGTGCCGCCTAGCTGAAGCCAGCACCCCATATCCCCTCCTTCACGCAACACCCCATACCACCTCCTGCACCCCGTGCCCCCTCCTGCACCCTAACCCCCTGCCCTCCTCCCAGGGCCAGCACCCCATTCCCATTCCTGCACCCCAACAGTCTACCCCAGCCCAGAGCCCCCTCCTGCACCCAAACTCCCTCCCAGAGCTTGCACCCATCACCCCCTCGTGCACCCCAACATCCTGAGCAAGGCTCCATGCAGAGCCCCCTCCCACATGCAAACCCCTTGGCTTTAGCCAAGAGCCTGCACCCCCACCTGAACCCCAACCTCCTGCCCCAGACCGGTGAAAGTGAGTGAGGGTGGGGGAGAGCGAGAAATGGAGAGAGGGGGTATGGAGTGAGTGGGGCTTTGGGGGTGGGAAATCAAAGAATCATAGAATATCAGTGTTGGAAGGGACCTCAGGAGGTCATCTAGTCCAACCCCCTGCTCAAAGCAGGACCAATCCACAACCAAATCCCCAAATGGCCCCCTCAAGGATTTGAAAACTCAACCCTGGGTTTAGCAGGCCAATGCTCAAACCACTGAGCTATCCCTCCCCCCAAATGGGAGGACCTTGGGGAAGGGGTGGGGTAGATCCTACTTTCAAGACCTGATATTTTGCCTCTGTTATCACACTGCCAGATCATTAATTTTGTTATATCATCTCCTGTACAATGAAGCCTTTACAGAGCTGAATGATGAGTCACACCCATGAAAGGGAACTTTCAGTGAAATTAGCCTCTCATTAAAACCCAAAAGTTAACCCATATAATCTGACAGCAATTCCCTACCTTGTACTCCTGGGCAGCCTCCTGTATGGGAACCACCGTGTGAGCGCGGTGAGCCCGGGATTTGTCGCACACCACACAGATGGGGGTTTGATCCTCTTCACAGAACAGTTTCAGAGCCTCCTGGTGTTCCCCACACACCCCGTCCCCTCCTGCTGCCTTTGCTGCTTGTAAATTCAGCCGCTTGGCGATTTCTATGATATTTGCCAGCTGCCTGTTGGGCCTGAGGTTTCTCTGTTGCACAGTTTCTCTGCACTGAGGGCAGGAGCGGGCTGTATCGGATCCCTCCCAGCACTGGCTGATGCAGTCTCGGCAGAAATTGTGCCCACACTCCAGACTCACAGGTTCTGTGAAATACTCCAGACAGACGGGACATGTAGCTTCCTCCTGGAGACTTTCCGCGGGGTTCTCTGCAGCCATGGCTCCTCTGGGCAGTGGATCAGGGTTAGTTTCAATTTCCTGAATTCACACTATGCCCCGCCTGTAGCAGCAAGGGGGTGTTTCCTTGCCTGAAAATGACTTATGCTGTTTCCTGAGCAGGAAGGACAAAGCCAATTTCACTCCTGGAGGCTTTAGTGAAAAAATGTACAGTCACACCTGAGACAGGTAACTTTCAGTGAAATTAGCCTGTAATTAAAACCCCAAAGGGCTCCCAGCCTCCAGTCAGCCCCTGTGCTGGTGTGGAGGGTCACTGAGGCATCCTCCTGTGAGGATGAGCCTGGAGGAGCAGGAGCTGTGTGTCAGGAGTGATAGTCAGACTGGGCAGAATTTTTTTATAATATATAATTGTGACAGATAATGTTTATTTTAAGCAATTTTTATATTTATTGATTTAAACTTTCAGAGTTGCACAACAATCTGGGTTTTAAGCATTTCATTCCAATTTAAATTGTCACGGTTGTGGGAAATTATGGGGGGATCAGACAATATTTTGGTCAGACCAGAACTATTTAATGACACTAGACACTGAGATTCAAAAAGTTGAAGCTTTATAATGCTTAAAATTGTCTGTGAGCAGGTAAGTCTCCTCCCTTCCCCAGCAGCTCCCTCAGGGCTATAACCCAGTGCCTCCCCCACCCCCATAGGGACGGAGGCTGACAGTCCATCTGATGGCGGCTCAGGGGCCTGTGGAATGTGCTGGGATCTCAGCCTGGGCCCTAGTGGGGCCGGTGACCCTGTAACACAACCACAGCCAGCAAGCCCTGCACCCATTTCCTCCCTTTTTGTTAGTCCCAGCAGAGAGACTAGGGACTGCAGGGAGACCAAGCTCCTGTCCCCCAGGTGAGGGCTGGGGCCCAATGGCCGAGGGCAGCGGGGGTGCGGGGAGCTCGCATTAGGGGATGCAGGGCACATGGTGTGGGATAAACGGAGACCTCTCAGGCCAGTTGCCCATTGCGGCTGCAGGAGGGGTTGTGGGGCCAGACTGAGGAGGCCTGGGGCAGTCTGGGAAGCTGCCTTTGGGGACAAGGAGAGGGAATTCAGCTGTGGAGCCGTGCTGCGCAGAGATGCTGCTGCGAATGCAGCTAGTTACCCGAGTCCAGTGTTGCAGCAGTTTAACAAGGTGGTTAATAGAGACGTTGCGGCTCAGCCGAGTATAAGAGGTCCAGCTTCACCCTGGCCACACCCCTCTATCCCTTTCCGCCCCTCCCTCCTCCAGCCTGTCCATGCCCCAACCCCACTCCCTTCCGCCCCTCCCAGGAGCACTCCCTGTGTCTGCAACTGCTGGGGAGGAGGCACAAACAGCCATGCTAGCCGGCACAGGAGCCAGAGCACAATGATGGGCTGGGTCCAAATGTCAAGAATCTCTTTTGATTTAGGGTCCAAATTTGGGTACTGACCTAAGTGCTTAGGGGCTGGTTCTCCAAGGGCTGGGCACCCACAGCACCCACTGACTCCGGCTGCAGCTGCGAATGCAGGTGGAACATGTGCCCTGAAGTCCTGTATTTCGAGGAGATAAACCAAGACACCCACAATTAGGCCACTGTTGTAAATTTAGGCCTTACCGACTTGCCCATTAACAGCAGGACATGGGCTAAGTCTCATTGTAAGTCACTCTTTATACTTGGTCACTGCTTGGTCCCATGATTGTAAGCAGCATAGGTGCTGACCCCATGGGTGCTCCGGAACTCCAACCCCTGTGGAAAAAATATAGGGGGAGCTCAGCACCCACCAGCCACAGCTGTTCTGCGGGCTGCCAATGAGCTGTTTGGTGGCTAGGGGAGGTGCCTGGGGGAGGGCGGAGAGTAGCGACCTGCAGATTGGCTATGGTTTCGGAGAGGGGTTGGAGCAGGGGCAGGAAGAGGCAGACAGAGGGCAAGGCCTTAGGGGAGGAGGTGGAGTGGGGTCAGGAAGAGGTGGAGTGAGAGCAGGGCCTCAGGGGAGTGGCATAGTGGGGGCGGGGCCTGAGGGCAGAGCAGGGGTGGAGCCCTCCAGGGAAAAATAAAAGTCAGTGACTATGGTAAGCAGAGACCTAGCAGTGAAAGGCCCATATTATATCCCAGTGTCTACAGGCAGCCAATCCCCCAGGGATGTAACGAGTTCATAATCTTTCCCATGGGATGGGTAAATCCACCGTTTTGTTCACAGGGCGAGAACCTCAAGGTTAACTTGAACAAAGTGAAAGTAGCCAAAATGTGGCTCCTGTCCACACTGTGCTGAGGGGAGACGTGGCTTTCTCCTGGTGTCCAACCCCTGCCCAGTCTCAAGAAGTGTGAGAGGGAGTGAGAAGGAGCCACATGTCTGTTCGAGGTGCCTCTGATGTCCTAGAAGGGAAAAAGAGAGAAAAGAATGCTCGGACTAATACGTCACACAATGGGATGGGGCTGTCGGAGTCTGGGATACAGGGCGATTGCTCTGTGCATGGTAAGTTTAGATCCTCTCCTATCCAACCCCGCCCCGCTCCCTGCCCATTGATTGCCCCCCAGATCTCCCACCTCCTATCCACTCCCCCTGCACCCTGACTCCCCCCCGGGACCCCTGCCCCTATCCAACCCCCCTGCTCCCTACCCACTGACCACCCTCTGGTACCCCCACCCCTTCCAGCCTTCCCCTACTCCCTGAATGCTCCCCGGAACCCCCAACCCCATCCAACCCCCTGCTCCTTGACCACACCCTGGAAGGGACCCCTGCTGCCATCCAACTATCCAGATTTCATTTCTGGTTTTCATATTGCAATTTTAGTTTTTCCAATTCCTGTTCCAAATTTTCATTTTCATATTCACAGGCATTGTGCTTTTCTGTGAGCTTATTTACAGCCTGAGACATAGCACAGATGACTCGTGCTGCTGTTTGGACTTTCTTGGGAGAATTGCCCTGTTGATTCCCCAACAACAAGTTGTCCAAACCTTTCTTATGCAGTGTAGAGACTGCAGCAGTCACACATGGATCAGACCCCAAGCTTTTAAACAC
Source organism: Emys orbicularis (assembly GCF_028017835.1). NCBI lineage: Eukaryota > Metazoa > Chordata > Testudines > Emydidae > Emys > Emys orbicularis. The sequence goes on along the minus strand of NC_088695.1, from coordinate 8,744,508 downwards.
CTGTCTTAACAAGCACCCATTAACCATAGCTGGAGGCTTCGGGGCGTCCCCCTTGTCCTCCAGAGTAAACCCGGCTTGCTCGCACTTGTAGAACATCATAGACTTGAAGATAGCACTAATTCAACTCCACGTGACTGTGTATTTCCCTCTCTCCCAATAATCTGTAATCAATCTGATCCCAATCTGATCCAATCCTCGTTTCCTGGCCACTGAGTCTAATATCTTAAGACAATATTTTAGCTTATCCAACCAGTTTAGAAACAGTTAACTTATTCACTGACATGGTAACCATCCTCTGCTACCAAATGTTGAGATGGCTCTTTAACAGCTCACAGCTGGGCAGAATGTTTCTCGGTACCAATCAACAAGTCAGATTCAGTACACTCCATGCACAACAGTTTATTTAAGAAAGAATTCCAGAAGCAGTATAAGGTTATCTAATTCATGTCTCCCTAGTGAGCCTCAATTCCCCAAGCATAAACTCTCAATATTTATGCTGGCCCCACATGGTATTCTGATTGGCTAGCGAAGCACGTATAGCTATCGATCTAGATGAGGATTTCTCTCTTTCATTGTCTTCTATTCACAGTCACCTGGTCTATCAAGGATTCCCCCGAGGCAGTGGTTTTCAAAGGACTCATATGCCCTGTGGACATTTTATTACTAATTTTCTCCTAATTAATACTTTGGAAGGGACTGCTGAAGGGGCACCCACCAGACATTACCCCACGTTTACACTCTCATCAATCATTCACTCAAGCTGTCAGCGCGATGCCTTCCAAAGGGGTCATTTTGCCCCAGGTCAGCTTGTGCCAAGATCACTGATCTTGTGATTATACATTTTCTTTACCTAGTGAGCCGGCATATTGACTGACAAAGGTCAGTAACAGAACAGACACGCAGAATAAAAAATTTCCACAGTAACCATGTGATGCTCAGAAGGCCCTGCTCTCAGGCCTGGTCTACACTAGGCGTTTATGTCGAATTTAGCGCCGTTACATCGAATTAACCCTGCACCCGTCCACACCACGAGGCTATTTAGTTCGACATAGAGGTCTCTTAAATTCGACTTCTGTACTCCTCCCCAACGAGGGGAGTAGCGCTAAATTCGACATGGCCATATCGAATTAGGCTTGGTGTGGATGGAAATCGACGCTAATAGCTCCGGGAGCTATCCCACAGTGCACCACTCTGTTGACACTCTGGACAGCAGTCCGAGCTCGGATGCTCTGACCAGCCACACAGGAAAAGCCCCGGGAAAATTTGAATTCCTTTTCCTGTCTGGGCAGTTTGAATCTCATTTCCTGTTTGGACATCGTGGCGAGCTCAGCAGCACTGGCAACGATGCAGAGCTCTCCAGCAGAGATGGCCGTGCAATCCCAGAATAGAAAGAGGGCCCCAGCATGGACTGATCGGGAAGTCTTGGATCTGATCGCTGTGTGGGGCGATGAGTCCATGCTTTCCGAGCTGTGCTCCAAAAGACGGAACGCAAAGATCTATGAGAAGATCTCTAATGCCATGGCAGAGAGAGGATACAGCTGGGATGCAACGCAGTGCCGCGTGAAAATCAAGGAGCTGAGACAAGGCTACCAGAAGACCAAAGAGGCAAACGGACGATCCGGATCCCAGCCCCACACATCCTGTTTCTACGAGGCACTGCATTCCATCCTAGGTGCGGCCGCCACCACTACCCCACCACTGACCGTGGACTCTGAGGATGGGATATTGTCCACGGCCGGTTCCTCGGACATGTTAGCAGACGGGGAAGATGAGGAAGGAGATGAGGAGGATGAGGCAGTCGACAGCACTTACCAAGCTGATTTCCCCGACAGCCAGGAGCTCTTCATCACCCTTACAGAGATCCCCTACCAACCCTCCCCAGCATTTAACCCGGACACAGATTCAGGGGAAGGATCAAGCAGTAAGTGTTTTAAACATCTAAACATTTATTTTTAACAAAACTGGAATATTAAGAATAAGAACAATGTGTTCTTCATGATTTCTTTACCCTGGGCGCTTAAGTATTCAGTTCCAACTATTTAAAAAAAATCTAACAGTGTCCGGTTGTGCATGATTCTGCTGCCCAAGCTGCTCCACTCTTTAGTCCCTGCCACTGCAGCTATATTAAAATGCGGTCTATATGTCTGGGGATTGAGCTGAAGTCCTCCACGGACATCTCGAGGAAGCTCTCCTGGAGGTAATGGGAAAGCCTGTTCATCAGGTTCCTGGGGAGAGCGGCCTTATTGGGTCCTCCGAAGTACGAGACGTTCCCGCGCCAGGAGATCCTCAAGTACTCCGGGATCATTGCCTTGCACAGCATGGCGGCATAGGGCCCTGGTCTTTGCAGGCTTTCCCGAAGCATCCTTTCCTTATCGCTGTCCGAGATCCTCATTATTGTTATAAGCAACAGAGGGTCCTGTGGCACCTTTAAGACTAACAGAAGTATTGGGAGCATAAGCTTTCGTGGGTAAGAACCTCACTTCTTCAGATGCATCTGAAGAAGTGAGGTTCTTACCCACGAAAGCTTATGCTCCCAATACTTCTGTTAGTCTTAAAGGTGCCACAGGACCCTCTGTTGCTTTTTACAGATTCAGACTAACACGGCTACCCCTCTGATACTTGTCATTATTGTTATGTCGCTCATGATGACCTGCTTTGAATTAGGTAGGGGACTGTTAGTATTGGGACTGCTTGCAAGTTCCTTTACAGAACTGTAACCGCTGGTTTACAGCCACGCGGTGGAGGCGGGAGAGGGGCAGCATACAGGGATCTTTCCCTGGGACATCCGCGAGGGGGTGGGACAGGGCCAGAGTTCATGCTTGGCCGATTGCTGGCAGCAGAGACTGGCATTGCTTTCAATGTGAAAGGAGGCCAGTGGTACTACTAAAGTTTTAAGCAGCCACAAGTCTACGGCTTACCATGTCTGCCTGCTACAGAAATTCCGGTGTCCTGCCCCGCTTCCCAGATCGGCAGTGCAAGACCACAGGCACTGAAGGCGAGGTACGAAAATTCGACCTTGTCCTGAGTGCGCATGTGATAGGTGCGGTGCATGGGCTTGTTCACAGAGAAAGACTATGTTCTTTGTTCACAACTACATTTATGTTTCGGAGGAATTCACTACCTTTTCCTCATTCCCACAGCCACATCTGCGACTGTCTCCCAACCCAGCCTGGCATCACACTCCCAGAGGCTAGCGCACATTAGGTGGAGGAAGAAGAAGACGCGAGAGGACATGTTCTCAGAACTAATGGGCTGCTCCCGAGCCCAGGCAGCACAGCAGAACCATTAGAGGGAGAATTTGTCCCAAATGCACCGGACACACATGGAACGGGAGGAGAGGTGGCGGCAGGAAGACCAGCAGGTGACTCAAACGCTGCTTGGACTTCTGAGGGAGCAAACGGACATGCTCCGGCGCCTTGTTGATGTTCTGCAGGAACGGAGGCAGGAGGACAGAGCCCCGCTGCAGTCTATCAGTAACCGCACTCCCCCGCCACCAAGTCCCATACCCCCCTCGCCCAAAGTCCAAGGAAGGAGGGGCGGCAGAGTCCGTGAAAACTCTCACTCGACCCCTGCAGACTGCTCAAGCACCAGAAGGCTGTCATTCCCCAAAATTTGAAAAGTCCTTTCCTGCCCGCCTCACCCAAGCCCCTGTCCAAGTTTCACCACCCAGTTTCATGTGTGGTTGTTAATAAAAAATACGTTTCTGTTCATTTCTGTTTCAATCATGTTCTTTTGTGGGAGAGTCTGTCTCAAGGGGGGGAAGGGGCTTGGTAATTGGACAGGACAGTCACCTTTAGCAGGGTACAGAGGCGGGGGCAGGTCCAGAAGCAGGGCACATACACAGTGCAGTGACTAGTTACCCTGGTCAGTCTGGGAGGTGGTTTTCATGTTCTGTGCGTGGGGGGGGGGGGGGGTTGCTCTGTGACTTTGTGGCGGGGGAGGGCAGTTACAGATCTTATGCAGCCGTCCTTGTCCTGGATCACAGAGCCACGCAGCAGGGGATCTGTAACCCTCCTCCCCCTGCCATAAAGTCACATAGCCCCCACATACACGCAGTCCCGCTCAGGAGGGCTGGCAGGCTCCGTTGAAACAACCAGTCCGCCACTGCGAATCCTGTCATTCCTGGAGTTTAGAAGGATCATTTGCATCAGTACACTACACCCGCTCCCCACCACAGTCTGCGTCCCAGGTTTAAAACATTCCCGCGAAAACAGTAATCAAGACAACGGTGTTCATTAACAAAATAAAACTGATTTTATTTTTTTGGAAGGGGGTGGAGGTGGGTTTGTAACTGGAGAGGATAGTCAACATTAACTGGGTAAAGAAACGGGGGCAGGTTCAGCTTCTCTGTACAGAAACTTAAAGTCACTGGTTACCCTGCTCACTGTGGAACCTAGCTTTCAAAGCCTCCCGGATGCACAGCGCGTCCCGCTGGGCTCTTCTAATCGCCCGGCTGTCTGGCTGGGCGTAATCAGATGCCAGGCTATTTGCCTCAACCTCCCACCCCGCCATAAAGGTCTCCCCCTTGCTCTCACAGAGATTGTGGAGCACACAGCAAGCTGCTATAACAATGGGGATATTGGTTTCGCTGAGATCACAGCGAGTCAGTAAGCTTCTCCATCTCCCCTTGAGACGGCCAAAAGCACACTCCACCACCATTCTGCACTTGCTCAGCCGGTAGTTGAACAGTTCTTTTTCAGTGTCCAGGGCGCCAGTATAGGGCTTCATGAGCCAGGGGATTAGCGGGTAGGCTGGGTCCCCAAGGATCACTGTAGGCATCTCCACATCCCCAAGACTTATTTTGTGGTCCGGGAAGTAAATACCTTCCTGCAGCCGTCTAAACAGACCAGAGTTCCTGAAGACGCGAGCGTCATGAACCTTGCCCGGCCATCCGACGTTGATGTTTGTAAAACGTCCCCGATGGTCCACCAGTGCTTGCAGCACCATTGAAAAGTAGCCCTTTCTGTTAATGTACTGGCTGGCCTGGTGCTCCGGTCCCAGGATAGGGATGTGAGTTCCATCTATAGCCCCACCGCAGTTTGGGAATCCCATCGCGGCGAAGCCATCTATGATGACCTCCACGCTTCCTAGGGTCACTACCTTTGAGAGCAGTACCTTAACGATTGCGTTGGCTACTTGCATCACAACAACCCCCACGGTAGATTTGCCCACGCCAAAGTGGTTCGCGACAGACCGGTAGCTGTCCGGTGTTGCAAGCTTCCAGAGGGCTATGGCCACTCGCTTCTGGACAGTCAGGGCTGCTCGCATCCGGGTGTCATTGCGCTTCAGGGCAGGGGACAGCAACTCACAAAGTTCAAGGAAAGTCCCCTTCCGCATGCGAAAGTTTTGCAGCCACTGGGATTCGTCCCAGACCTGCAGCACTATGCGGTCCCACCAGTCCGTGCTTGTTTCCCGTGCCCAGAATCGCCGTTCCACAACATCCACATGACCCATTGTCACCGTGATGTCCTCGGCGCTGGGTCCCGTGCTTTCTGACAGGCCTGTGCTACTCTCAGACTTCAGGCCCTCACCGCGGTGCCGTAGCCTCCTCGCCTGGTTTATCTGCATCTGCCTCTGGTAAAGGTGGATGATAACCTGCGAGGCGTTGACAACGGCCACAACTGCAGCGATGGTCGCAGCGGGATCCATGCTCGCAGCGCTGTGGCGTCCGCGCTGGCACTGACCGGAAAATTGCGCAAACTGATTTCCCGCCGGCGCTTTCAGGGAGGGAGGGCGGGAGTGACGGACGGATGACGACAGTTACCCAAAAGCACCCTCGACACATTTTTTTACCCAGAAGGCGTTGGCGGCTCGACCCAGAATTCCAATGGGCAGCGGGGACTGCGGGAACTGTGGGATAGCTGCCCACAGTGCACCGCTTCCAATGCCGACGCTTTCCCCGTTAGTGTGGACTCACAAAGTCGAATTACTGTCCTTAGTGTGGACACACACATTCGACTTTGCAATATCGATTCTACATTTTCGATTTAAGAGAAATCGAACTACCCTTGTAGTGTAGACATACCCTCAGAATCCTCTAGCAAATTCAGACATGTCAAGCTGTACCACATTCATGTTCACCACATTAATTAATAAGAAGCGCAGTAATTCATAATAATTCAGCACCGCCCCAACACCCCGGACAGTGAATCTCCTTGTTTCCCCCCGCCCCCGTCTCAGCGCGAGGGAGCCGTGCTTCTGCTTCAATGGTTGTCAGTTCCCTGTCACCCCCGGCCTTTTACCTCCCCACATGAACTCATCAGGGCTCTGCCAGTCCTTACTTTGCCTTACAGATTAACACTAGGCGCAACCTCGTCTCCAGCCCCTGACGTGTCCTTCTGTAGTGTCCAACCCCTCTCCACTGGACACTCAGAAATTCCCAGGTAAGCCGTCGGGACAACACCAGCTTGTTTGATTCAACTGAGGATCAGCGCCAATAGAACATCACAGCATGGAGATATATATTTTAGTGAAAACAAACAAGAGTTTATTAGTTCAGATTGAAGAGATAGTGAGCGAAGCAATAAGACTAACAGTTACACACCAAACACCAGGTGTAACAGGATTCAGATAGGCTGAGATTAACTTTTACAGGTAAAATCCATGGTTAAAGCATTCTCCCAGGGTCACCAGCCATCATTGATGAAATCCCCCTTTTCATGAATGCAAAGTGTGCTCTCCTTTTGACTTCCTGAAGGATTGCAGGGTGCTGTTCTTGTCCCCCAGTTGTAGTCCAGTAAACTGCTGAAGTGCCCCGCCCCCTACCATTGTGTGTTCTCCAGTGTGCTCTCTCTGTTAGTCCTATATGCCAGTGGCTCTCAGCCTTTCCCCACCACTGCGCCCCTCTCAGGAGTCTGATCTGTCTTGCCTCCTTGGCTCACTTAAAAATGACTTACTTCCAAAATCCAACAAAAAAGTACAAAAGTGTCACAGCCACTAGTACTGAAAAATTGCTGCCTTTCTCTTTCTTACCATATAATTTTAACAAAGAAATCAATTGGAACTAGGGATTTCAAATGATTTAAAAAATTAATCCTGATTAATCACATGATTATTTGAACTGCTAAACAATAATAGAATACCATTTCTCTAAATATTTTTGGATGTTGTCTCCATTTTGAAATATATTATTTCAATTACAACACAGAATACAAAGTGTACAGTGCTCACTTTATTTTTTATTACAAGTATTTGCACTGTAAACCCCCCCCCAAAAGAAATAGTATTTTTCAATTCCCCTATTACAAGTACTGTAGCCCAATCCCTTTATCATGAAAGTTGAAATTCCAATTGTAGAATTATGTAAAAAATACCTGAATTGAAAAATAAAACAATGTAAAATTTCAGAGCCTGTAAGTCCACTCAGTGCTATTTCTTCTTCTGCCAATCGCTCAGACAAACAAGTTTGTTTTCATTTGCAGGAGATAATGCTGCAAGTGAGAAGAGGCAATCTTATGACACTGTTGCAGCCGGAGTCAAAAGATATTTACATGCCAGATGCGCTAAGGATTCCTCTGTCCCTTCATGCTTCAACCACCATTGCTTAGCCTCCCTTCCCCCGGCCTGCTATACCTGCTGCCCATGCTCAGACCAGAGCTGATCATTCTTCAGCTTTTTAGCCTTTTCTAGGGCCTTTGAGAAAAAAATTTCACGTGCCAGTAGGGTTGCCAACTCTCCTGGATCAGACACCATTTGTGGCAATGGTGCCTAGTCCGGGAGAGTTGGAAATCTTATCTATCAGGGAAATCCTCTCTGGCTGGCATTTCCCATTTGCCTGCCTCCTGCCGTAGGAGAGTCAATTGGCATTTATTTATTTTTTGAGCTTCTCCCACAGACATAGCTGCTATCGCCCATTGGGGTGGATTAATTAACTCTCCCGCAGGTGCAGTACAGAAAAATGCTCCCTGTATGGATGTGCTACTTATGGTGGACTGAGCATGCTCAGTAACATCTGCTGAAGCCACTGCCCTTACTAAGCATGGGATTGTGCTGACTGCTTTTTACAGGGGTTAAAAAGGGCCAAAGGGGACAAATCAGAGAAGGGGGGACAGCCAGGGTCTGAGCAGGGGGCAAAAATTGACTGGTCGGGGGGGGGGCGGGCAGCTGACAAACACCTGCCAGGAATGGTCTAGATAATACTTAGTTCTGCCATGAGTGCAGGGAACAAGAAAAGAGTGCAGGGGACAAACTGTTATCTGTAGTCATTTGCTACACCAGAGAGCAGATTTTTTTACAATAGCCATTTCTTATAAACCAGTTACAGATCAGCAACTGGTACAGGTAGCACATTCCTACAGGGAAGTTTCCTATCTCCCATTGTGTGCAGAGGAGGGGGGAAGCCAACCCATGCTGCACTGGGGGCTGGGACAGCCACACCTGGGATGGGGCGGGGGGGGGCGGGAAGAAGTGGAGAGCTGAAAGAGGGCTGAAGAGGGGAAGGGTGTGTGTAGATAAGGTTGTATTGAGGGGGGATGAGGGATGGATCAGGGGTAGATGCAGTGGGCAAGGCGGGGTGCTGCAGGACAGATGGGGCAATGCAGGGGAATCAGGGAAGACTTATGGGGTGGATGGGAACAGGGCTACAATAGAGGGAAACTCTAAGTGAGGGGTCACTGCAAAGGAAAGGGGATGTGGGGAGGGGAGGCTGTGAGAGCAAGAGCAGATTGGCTGGGGAAGGGAGGGAAAGAGGGTAGGGGTCGGGGAGAAGAAGAGGGAAAGATACAATGGCAACTCCCCCACCCCATGAGGCAGAAGAGGGGGAGGGGCTGCCCCACCCAGCAGCCAGAGGGGAATTCTTTTACTGGAAATAGGGAAGCTTTGGGGGTTTGCGGAGGATTCTGCCGAAGGGCTCAGAAGCTACAAGGCAGGTGTCCAGACTAGGGATGAAAATAGCATGTAAAAAGTAACTGTTTCAACTATTAAAATTCTACTGGTTACATGTTAAGGAGTTCACAACATGGGGATCTGCCCAGCATCCCAGCTGCCACCATGACTGGTTTAGCCCAGCAAAGCACAGGGGGAGAGGCTGGAATTGCTCTGGGCCCAGTGGAACACTTTTTAGAGTAGGGGTGCGGTGCCCCCCCTTATCCCTGTCTGCGCCCCCCCCACCCCACCCCTTTGAGGTAGGGCCGGGAGCAGGGCTATGGCTCCAGGAGGGAGTCCAGATGCAGAGAGGGGTAAGGGGTGCGAGGCTGGACGTGGAAGTTGATTAAGTCATCCCCGTTGTACTGGCGTTTCCCCCACCCCCCGGGGATGTCCCAGTCCATGGCCTGCACCCCGTGGAACCCTGGGGGAGGGCAGGGATAGAACTAGGTCAGCAGCCAGACATGCTCAAAGATCATGAGTTTGTCCCCCTGCCCCCCGCAATCAGCTTACAGAGATTACTAAATTTGGGGGCTTTTTATTTGTCCTCTGGATTTGCACCTTTCTGGGGACACTGGGAAGAAAGGTCCTGTCACCTAGAGCCTGCGGGCGTGTGGCCACCGCCAGAGCACGTGTCTGACCTGCAGCATCTCTGCAGCACAGCCAGGGCCTGGGCAGGAGGCCTGGGATGTGGAAGGGACAGACTGTGAACTGCCCTGGCATTCCAGAGAAGCTGTTGGTGCTTCCCGCCCCCGACCACAGAGTGGGGGTGAAGTGTTTTCCTTTCGCCTTTCCCATTGTTTCCTGATTTCTTTTATTAGCTGCTGTGTTGTAAATTGCATTTGTTCTAAACTATAGACAATGGGCAGGGAAGAGGTCAGGGAAGCGTCCAGAGCGGAGAAAGTACCCGGAGTGGGGACGCTCTAGCCCGTGTTCTGAGTGGTCACAACCAGGTTGGGGGACGAGCCCCTCAGGAAGCCTGGGCCCAGCCTTGTCGGGGTTATGAGGACTTTGCCAAACAGGAGAGTGGAAGGGGAGCTCTCAAGATGAGGCAGGTGTGACAGCGTACCCCATAAGGCTTTATGGGGGGGTGTTTATAAATGTATGTATGATATAACTGAAATATGTTTGGTGCTGCCTGTGCCATGTAACATATCTCCGTAAAGGTTATGGTCTACTATATCTATTCATCCTTTGTACTTATATACCATTTTCAACTTAAGGTTAAGAATATGGGTTGTATGCTTGCTTGATTTCTAAGTAAGCTTGGTGAGGCATTTGGTCAGCTTCTTTAGGAAGGAATTTGCCAGGTTAAGTACCTGATCGGGAAACACTTGGGGAACAATGCATCTTGGAATGCTCCAATCCACATAAGAAGTCTTCCTGGAGACATGCAAGATACCATGTGGACAATGGCGTCGGCCTGAAAAGACTGAGTCATGCAGGGGCATGTGACTTGCCCAGGTGTCTCCAAAACTCCATCTTGGAGCTGGACTTTGCATAGGAGGGAGGAGGGGGGTCTCTTCCCACAAGAGAGAGCCTATTTAAACCTGGGGGAGACCCCTCCATTTTGTCTTCAGCTGGCTAAAGAAGGAGCCTCTCCACCCCCCCAGGATACTTGAAAGAAACTGAAACAAAGACAGATTACAGGGGTTGTGAGAGATTGCTGGACCCAGGCTAAAGGGAGAGTAGCCTGTAAAAGGGAGCATTCTGGAACTGGTGAGGAACTTATCTGTATTTAGTTTGATTAGGCATAGATTTGCGCATTCTATTTTATTTTGCTTGTGACTTACTTTGTCCCTTTATGCAGGGTAAAACGGATTTATCTGGGTTTAGACCCCATTGGGAGTTGGGCATCTGAGTGCTAAAGACAAGCACACTCCTGTGAGCTGGTTTTGGGTAAACTTGCAGCTTTGGGACAAGTGATTCAGACCCTGAGTCTTTGTTAGAGCAGACTGGAGTGTCTGGCTCAGCAAAACAGGGTGCTGGAGTCCTGAGCTGGCAGGGAAAACAGAAGCAGGGGTAGTCTTTGCACATTAGGTGGCAGCTCCCAAGGGGGTTTCTGTGATCCAACCCGTCACAGCAGGCTCTGGGTGAAGGAAGCGAGGACTCAGATCCTTCTGCTATTTGATTCCACGGGGCGGGGGGGTTAAGTCAGGAAAGTTCCCCCCAGTAGCAGGACCATTTACCTGCTTACCTCTGTGCATGTTTACTGGTTTCCCCTAAAGTTCATTAAGTATTTTAGGGAAACGTGTCAGCGGCCAACAGTGAGAGTTGCTGGCCGCACTCTGAGGCCACCAAAAATTAGTTCGTGAGAACCCCTGGACTAGGTGCTCACGATGGGCCCTTCTGACCTTAAAGTCTGTGAGTCTAGCAGAAGCTGGACACAGAGAGGAGAAGCGCAAGGAGGTCAGTTGATCGCTAGGACCCAGGAGCAGCTGGGAGGCGGCTCTGGGGGGAGCGATCGCTGGGCTCAGGCCCGGCAGCAGGAAGTGACTCGCAGCCGCTGCGGTGACTCTGGCTCCCAGCGAGATCCCCGAGCCCCGGCGGCTGGTGCTGGGAGCCCGGAGCCCTGGCTGCAGCCGGGAGAGGGGAATCTCCAGCAGGGCCCTTCCCGACGCTCCCCAGGAGCCTCTCCCAGGGCAGAGCCCCCAGCCTGGCCAGGCCCTTCCCGGCCCGGCCCCTGCCCCAGGGGGCCCCGCTCGGAGGGACGGTAAGAGAGACCCCCCCCGTCACACCCGGGCTGCAGGGGGAGGGTTTGGCCCCAGGCTGCTCCCAGCGGAGCTGGCTGCGATTCCCGCCCTGGGTCCGGGAAAGCCGCCGCCAGCTCCAGGTGTGTGCGGGGCGGGGGCAGGATCACGTTACCACCCATCCCCCTCGCCCCCATCTGCTGCTTGTTTCCCTGCCCCTGGCCGCGCTGGTGCGGACGGAGCCTGCAGCTTAGGGAGATCTGAGGGGGGCAGACGGTAGGCAGGGGCCAAACTGAATCCAGGGTGGGGGGCCCAGCTGTGGGCCGGGGAAGGAGAGGGGCCTAGGGGCACAATCAGGGCTGGGGGGCAGCACAGGCGCTCGATCTAGGCTGGTGAGGCCCTGCCGCACCCCCTGGCTTGAAGGGGTTTCCATCCTATCCAGGGTTTACAGTTTGGTTCAATGGCTCTCAGTGTCCCCCACTGTACAGAATGTTTCAGCCCCCCTGCCTGGGACTGGGGATAAGAACTGGATACAACTGGTGGGGGGTGAATCTAGGGCTGAGGGAGGCAAGCCCCCACCCCGACTGTAGGGGCAGGACCGCAGCCTCTGAGCACCCCCAACTTCCCCCCACCCGCTGAGCGTGTGGCCCCAGCCTGAACCCCAGGGGCAGCCTAAGGAGAAGCCTGACCCGCTCCTCATAGGGGCCATACACCCCACCTCCGCAGTCAGCTGTGACTCTCAGCCAGCTTGGAAAACAGAAGGTTTATTGGTCGCTAGGAACACAGCATTGAACAGAGCTTGTTAGCACAGAAATCAGGAGCTTTCAGCAAAGTCCATCTGGGGGGGAATCCAGAGTCCCGAGCCCTGGACTCTCCCCGCTGAGTTCCAAACCAGGGGACTGACCCGCTTCCGGCCCCCCATCCTCAGTGATGTCCAGCTGCCCCTCCTCCGTGCTTTCTCTCTTTCCCAGGAAAACAGGTCTCATGGCCTCCCCCTCTCTCGCTGTTCTCCAGCACCTTGGGCTGGCTCCTTGCAGAGGACAGCCTCCGGCCATAGCTTGCCAGGATACAGAATTTTGGCCATTCTCTATGCCCAGGCAGCTATTCTGCAGTCACACCTGCCCTCTAGAGGTTTCTGCAATGATCACACACCTGTATCCCATCAGCTTGATACTTGAGTAACACATGGGGAAACTGAGGCACACACTCATTATTCAGAGACAACATTCAGAACATTCCCACTTCATCACACCCCTCTGAGACCAGCCCAGGGGCATTTTCTCCAGTGTCTGGAACCACTCTGACCATACCAGCGCCTGAGCCTCCAGGTGATGGAGAGACCTGGGGAAAGGGCTGGAGTGGGGCAGGGAAATGACTCTGCACAAAGGGCCCCTTTCAGGGACCAGCTGGGGAGTTTGGCCTACAAGGGGAGGGGCTCCCTGTGTCGGGGAGGGGCTCCTTGTGTCTGAGAGTCCCAGAGCTGCTGCCCTCAGTGACGCAGCTGGGTTGAACCCCCGTTACCAGTGTCAGTGGCTGAGCTGCCTAAGGAGAGCAAAGGCCCAGGACAATTGGGCAGTCGCCTGTTCTCCCAGGGTGGGGGAAGAAGATAAAAAGGGAGAGTGGAGAGACTTGAAAGGCAGCAGGAGCAAGAAGTGTGAAGGGAGGTTCCCAGCTCCCAGCTCTGCCCAGATCCATTCCCTGCACCCCCGGGGCAGTCAGCTCTCCTGGGAACAAGGGGAGGAGCTGAGAGAGGAAAAGCCAGTTGCTCACTCTGCTGAGCACGGTACGACGGATGACTGAGGGAGACGGGGGAGAGCTAGAGGGGTTACAATACACTGTGGGGCAGTGCCCTAAAGTGACTCCTTTGATTCTGTTCTTTTTCCAGCGTTTGGCTCAGAGATGCTGTTCTGGGAAGGTTTAGAAGGGACATGGTGGGTTTAGTTCTAATGGGGGGGTGGGAGCCTGGCCGGGATGGTAATGAACTAACTGGGTTTCTTCCCAGCATGGCAGAGTCCTAGAATCAGAGCGTCTGTCTGCAGGGAGAGAGCCTGGGGGGAATTGGGGGTTGACATGAACTCCAGCCCCTTATGAAACCTGCACAATCTTCCTGCTCCTCTGACAGGCTGAGGAATCACGTCCACGTTTCACTTCAGATCGTCCGGTCTGCCAGGAGACAGGGCAGGGAAATGGCTGTGATGGAGCCATCTCAGGTAGGGGATTTTCAGGGAGCTTTTGGTGGTGGTGGTATTGTAGAGGGGTTAATCACCCGGTGTGGGACGGGGTGTGATAAACCTGCTGGAACATGATCAACCGGGGTCTGATTTTCTGAACAGGCCCATTAGTGGGTGGGGGGAGGGGTGAACATTCCCCCATTTCTGAACCAGGAAACACCCCCCTGGGCAGGGCTGGGAAAACTGACCAGACTCCCAGTGCTGGGGCCTGACCCCACTGGCCAGAGGGTGCTGTGAAATACGAAGGGAAGCTGTTGGGATTCCTGTCCCGTCCCCGGCTCAAAGCTCTGCATCCCCTATCAGCCTGTGGCTGGCAGGTGTGTGGGAAATGAGAAGACCCTGCCCTGCTCTGTGTGCTGGGAGGGACAAGGAGCTCTCACCTTATCCCCACCCCCTGAAGCCTCCTGGCTGCTCTGAGCCAGGTGCTGGGAGGATTCTGCTTCTCTGTCCCTCCTCCCCTGTGACTAGGGGGATTTTGGCTGGGGCAGCAGGTTCTGAGTGGGAATTCTTGTTGTTTCAGATGCCGGTGACCTTCGAGGATGTGGCTGTGTATTTCACCCAGGGGCAGGGGGCTCTGCTGGACCCTTCTCAGAGAGCCCTCTACAGGGACGTCATGCAGGAGAACTACGAGACGGTGACCTCGCTGGGTAAGGGATTCCCGGCCCCTTGGTTATTTGAAGCTGGAGGGATCTGCGTGTCTGACACTGGACACGTTCTTCTCTCATCACTCTCCAGTGAGACCAGGGAGTCAAACCCTAATGCACATACTAAATCATCCCCACCCAACCGCGCTAGCTTGCAAGGTGGAGAAGTCGTGTATTGTCCTGTCTGTGTTGTTTCTTGGTCGCAAACAGAATCCCTCTTCTCCCTTCTCCTTGGGAACAGCTCCAGCCCTGTGGAGGGCTCTGGGTTCTGCAGGTTTAGAAATAAGCAGGGGTTTAACACTAGAGCTGGGTGTGCATCACAGTTCCCCTCAGCTCCCCAGATGTCTTCCTCCCCCAAGGGGGCTCAGTGACCACGTTCCTGTCCTCTTAGATTCCACATTCCCGAGCATAGGGACAGGTTCCGCTCACGGAATGTCCTTTCTGAGAGACGCTCTCAGTCGTCCGCACACCCTGATCTGGTCTGATTTCACTCCCTGCACAAACAACAAGGAGTCTGGTGGCACCTTAAAGACTAACAGATTTATTTGGGCATAAGCTTTCATGGGTAAAAACCTCACTTCTTCAGATGCATAGAGTGAAAGTTACAGATGCAGGCATTATATACTGAAACAGTTTGTCTCTGTCTGAGGGGTTGGAGCAAATTCGGTTGTATCTTAGGACTTTAAAAGTCACTATCATTGAACAAAAAAACTTCAGAAACAGACTTCAAAGAGAAACAGCAGAACTAAAATTCATTTGCAAATTTAACACCATTAATCTGGGCTTGAACAGGGACTGGGAGTGGCTGGCTCATTACAGAAGCAGCTTTTCCTCTCCTGGAATTGACACCTCCTCATCTATTATTGGGAGTGGACTACATCCACCCTGATTGAATTGACCCTGTCAACACTGGTTCTCCACTTGCGAAGTAACTCCCTGCTCTCCGTGTCTCAGTATATAATGAACAAAATGAGCTCAAACTAGCTACGGGAATAAAGGGAAACAAGAAGACTTTTTATCAATACATTAGAAGCAAGAGGAAGACGAAAGACAGGGTAGGCCCACTGCTTAGTGAAGAGGGAGTAACAGGAAACTTGGAAATGGCAGAGATGCTTAATGACTTCTTTGTTTCGGTCTTCACCGAGAAGTCTGAAGGAATGCCTAACATAGTGAATGCTAATGGGAAGGGGGTAGGTTTAGCAGATAAAATAAAAAAAGAACAAGTTAAAAATCACTTAGAAAAGTTAGATGCCTGCAAGTCACCAGGGCCTGATGAAATGCATCCTAGAATGCTCAAGGAGCTAATAGAGGAGGTATCTGAGCCTCTAGCTATTATCTTTGGAAAATCCTGGGAGACGGGAGAGATTCCAGAAGACTGGAAAAGGGCAAATATAGTGCCCATCTATAAAAAGGGAAATAAAAACAACCCAGGAAACTACAGACCAGTTAGTTTAACTTCTGTGCCAGGGAAGATAATGGAGCAAGTAATTAAGGAAATCATCTGCAAACACTTGGAAGGTGGTAAGGTGATAGGGAACAGCCAGCATGGATTTGTAAAGAACAAATCATGTCAAACCAATCTGATAGCTTTCTTCGATAGGATAACGAGTCTTGTGGATAAGGGAGAAGCTGTGGATGTGGTATACCTAGACTTTAGTAAGGCATTTGATATGGTCTCGCATGATATTCTTATCGAGAAACTAGGCAAATACAATTTAGATGGGGCTACTATAAGGTGGGTGCATAACTGGCTGGATAACCGTACTCAGAGAGTTGTTATTAATGGTTCCCAATTCTGCTGGAAAGGCATAACGAGTGGGGTTCCGCAGGGGTCTGTTTTGGGACCGGCTCTGTTCAATATCTTCATTAACGACTTAGATATTGGCATAGAAAGTACGCTTATTAAGTTTGCGGATGATACCAAACTGGGAGGGATTGCAACTGCTTTGGAGGACAGGGTCATAATTCAAAATGATCTGGACAAATTGGAGAAATGGTCTGAGTTAAACAGGATGAAGTTTAACAAAGACAAATGCAAAGTGCTCCACTTAGGAAGAAAAAATCAGTTTCACACATACAGAATGGGAAGAGACTGTCTAGGAAGGAGTACGGCAGAAAGAGATCTAGGGGTTATAGTGGACCACAAGCTAAATATGAGTCAACAGTGTGATGCTGTTCCAGAATCATGTTTGCTTTTTTTGCGATGTATTAGCAGGTGTGTTGTGAGCAAGACATGAGAAGTCATTCTTCCGCTCTACTCTGCTCTGGTTAGGCCTCAGTTGGAGTATTGTGTCCAGTTTTGGGCACCGCATTTCAAGAAAGATGTGGAGAAATTGGAAAGGGTCCAGAGAAGAGCAACAAGAATGATTAAAGGCTGAAAGAACTGGGTTTGTTTAGTTTGGAAAAGAGAAGACTGAGAGGGGACATGATAGCAGTTTTCAGGTTTCTAAAAGGGTGTCATAAGGAGGAGGGAGAAAACTTGTTCACCTTAGCCTCTAAGGATAGAACAAGAAGCAATGGGCTTAAACTGCAGCAAGGGAGGTCTAGGTTGGACATTAGGAAAAAGTTCCTAACTGTCAGGGTGGTTAAACACTGGAATAAATTGCCTAGGGAGGTTATGGAATCTCCATCTCTGGAGATATTCAAGAGTAGGTTAGATAAATGTCTATCATGGATGGTCTAGACAGTATTTGGTCCTGCCATGCGGGCAGGGGACTGGACTCGATGACCTCTCGAGGTCCCTTCCAGTCCTAGAATCTATGAATCTATAATGCCTGCATCTGTAACTTTCACTCTATGCATCTGAAGAAGTGAGGTTTTTCCCCACGAAAGCTTATGCCCAAATAAATCTGTTAGTCTTTAAGGTGCCACCAGACTCCTTGTTGTTTTTGTACATACAGACTAACACGGCTATCCCCTGATACTTGACTCCCTGCACAGGATTCCCCATTCCCAAACCTGACCTGATCACTCATCTGGAACAAGGGAAAGAGCCGTGGGTACCCGATCTCCAGGCCTGTGAGGGAAGAGAGCTCCCAAGAGGCGCCCACACAGGTGAGGACTGACACACAAACCATCTGGTGAATGAAGGAAAAAGTTGAGAATCCCAAAAATGAGGTATCAGTAAGTGCCCTCAGTTCCTTCCTCATCTCATCCAGGGCAGGGTTGCAGGCAGCAGATATCACTGATATCGCTTTGAATGTGTCCTGTTAACTGCAGGAGTTTCCTTCCCTACTTTCCTTCTCTGTAAAAGTTTGGGTGGGAAGTGGAGGCAGAATCCAATTGCTCTGTCTGTGCAGCTTTAGTATGGTGGGTTTTCCCTTGGTGCTATTCCTCTTGATTTCTCCTCAGCACAATGACTCCTGTCTGAATTGTCTCTCTCCCAGCAGGTTACAAGAGAGTGAGAGAGAATAAGGATGGGAATCAACAGCAGGAAGTTTCTGGGCATGGGGAACCACAGGGGACCTTTGTGGGAAGAGCTGAAGAGAAATTTTCCCAGTGCTTGGAACAGGGAGAAGCCTGGGGAAATTGGCAGAGGTCAAAGAGTCTGCTGGGAAAGCCCTTAAGGGAGCAAATGCATGAATTTGTTATATATGGGGAAGGACACAGGAATCCCACAGCCAGGGAGACAACCCCCAAGGAAGACAAACGCCATAAATACCTCAGTTCTGTTACGCTTCAGGCAATAAATACTGGAGAGAAAACACTTCAATGGTTGGACTGTGGGGAAAACTTCAATAAGTGCTCAGATCTTGCTAACCATGGGAGAAGCCACCTGGGAGACAGATCCTCTCAGTACCTGGAGGGCAGGAATTGTTTGATTTGGAAGTCAGCGCTGATTACACATCAGAAAATCCACACAGGGGACAGACCACATCAGTGCTTAGACTGTGGGAAAAGTTTCACCTGGAGATCAGCCCTTGTTAGACATCAGGCAATCCACACCGGAGAGAGACCCCATAAGTGCTTGGACTGTGGGAAAAGTTTCCTATGGAGGTCAGCCCTTGTTAATCATCAGGCAGTCCACACAGGAGAGAGACCCCACAAGTGCTTAGACTGTGGAAAAAGTTTCACATGGAGATCAGTCCTTGTTAGACATCTGGCAATCCACACCGGAGAGAGACCCCATAAGTGCTTGGACTGTGCGAAAAGTTTCATACGGAGGTCAGCCCTTGTTAAACATCAGGCAATCCACACCGGAGAGAGACCCCATAAGTGCTTGGACTGTGCGAAAAGTTTCATACGGAGGTCAGCCCTTGTTAAACATCAGGCAATCCACACCGGAGAGAGACCCCATAAGTGCTTGGACTGTGGGAAAAGTTTCCTGCAGAGATCACACCTTCTTATACATCAGAGAATCCACACAGGAGAGAGAACCCACAAGTGCTTGGATTGTGGGAAAAGTTTCATACAGAGGTCAAGTCTTCTAATACATCAGGCAGTCCACACAGGAGAGAGAACTCACAAGTGCTTAGACTGTGGGAAAAGTTTCACATGGAGATCAGTCCTTGTTAGACATCTGGCAATCCACACCGGAGAGAGACCCCATAAATGCTTGGACTGTGGGAAAAGTTTCATACAGAGGTCAAGTCTTCTAATACATCAGAGAATACACACAGGAGAGAGACCCCATAAGTGCTTGGATTGTGGGAAAAGATTCCTACAGAGATCACACCTTCTTATGCATCAGACAATCCACACCGGAGAGGGACATAAGTGCTTAGACTGTGGGAAAAGTTTCCTATGGAGGTCAGCCCTTGTTAATCATCAGAGAATCCACACAGGAGAGAGACCCCATAAGTGCTTGGATTGTGGGAAAAGTTTCCTACAGAGGTCCGACCTTGTTAAACATCAGACAATCCACACCGGAGAGGGACATAAGTGCTTAGACTGTGGGAAAAGATTCCTATGGAGGTCAGCCCTTGTTAATCATCAGAGAATCCACACAGGAGAGAGACCCCATAAGTGCTTGGATTGTGGGAAAACTTTCCTATCGAGGTCAGCCCTCGTTAAGCATCAGAGAATCCACACAGGAGAGAGACCCCATAAGTGCTTGGATTGTGGGAAAAGTTTCATAGAGAGGTCAGACCTTATTAGACATCAGGCACTCCACACCGGAGAGAAACCCCATAAGTGCTTGGACTGTGGGAAAAGTTTCATACAGAGATCACACCTTCTTATGCATCAGAAAATCCACACCGGAGAGGGACATAAGTGCTTAGACTGTGGGAAAAGTTTCCTATGGAGGTCAGCCCTCGTTAATCATCAGAGAATCCACACAGGAGAGAGACCCCATAAGTGCTTGGATTGTGGGAAAAGTTTCATACAGAGGTCCGACCTTGTTAAACATCAGGCAATCCACACCGGAGAGAGACCCCATAAGTGCTTGGACTGTGGGAAAAGTTTCATAAAGAGGTCAAGTCTTCTAATACATCAGAGAATACACACAGGAGAGAGACCCCATAAGTGCTTGGATTGTGGGAAAAGTTTCCTATCGAGGTCAGCCCTCGTTAATCATCAGAGAATCCACACAGGAGAGAGACCCCATAAGTGCTTGGATTGTGGGAAAAGTTTCCTATCGAGGTCAATCCTCGTTAATCATCAGAGGTTCCACACAGGAGAGAGACCCCATAAGTGCTTGGACTGTGGGAAAAGTTTCATACAGAGGTCAGACCTTATTAGACATCAGGCACTCCACACCGGAGAGAGACCCCATAAGTGCTTGGATTGTGGGAAAAGTTTCATACAGAGGTCCGACCTTGTTAAACATCAGGCAATCCACACGGGAGAGAGACCCCACAATTGCTTAGACTGTGGGAAAAGTTTCAGATTGAGGTCAGCGTTTGTTAAACATCAAGCAATCCATAAAAGAGGGAGACCATAAGACTCTGGGAAAGGTTTCAGAAACAGATCAGCCCTTCTAAACATCAGGCAATCCACGCACGAGAGGGACCCCCACAAGTGCATAAACTATAGATAAATGTTTCAAATAGATGTCATCCCTTGTTATACATCAGAGAATCCACACAGAGGAGTGACCCCATTACTGTTTAGCCTGTGAAAGATGTTTTAAATGGAGGTCAAAACTTATTCCAAATTGGGCAATCCACACAGGAGAGTGACCCCATAAGTGTTTGGACCATGTGAAAAGTTTCACAGAAAGATCAAATCTTATAACACTCAGAGGATCCACACAGGTGAGAGACCCCATCAGAGTTCAGACTGGAAAAAGTTTCCTACATAGGTCAGACTTTGTTAAAAATCAGCTCCAACCTTTTGAAACATGTTAGAAATGTGTGTAAATGTATTTGGGGCCATTCCAAGAAACAGAGCCTAGAACTTTGAATGTAAACTGGTGTTGTTAAAAAATTGGAAGAAGATAGTAGTGCTGTTGATTAATTGCAGTTAAGTCGCTTGATTAACTCAAAAAAATTCATTGTGATTAGAAAAATTAATCTCGATGAATCACATTGTTAAACAATCGAATACCAATTGGAATTTGTTAAATGTTTTTGGATGTTTTTCTACGTTTTCATATATATTGATTTCCATCACAACAAAGAAGAGAAAGTGTACAGTGCTCATTTGATATTATTTTTTATTACAAATATTTGTACTGTAAACATGCAAAACAGAAGTAGTATTTTTCAGTTCACCTCATACAAGTACTGTAGAGCAATCTCTTTATCAGGAAAGTGTAACTTAGAAACATCGATTATTTTAATGCTATAAGTGCACTCAAAAATAAAGCAATTAAAAACTGTATAGCCTTGAGGTCAACTCAGTGCTACTTCTTTCTCTGCCACTCGCTATGACAAACAAGTTTGTTTACATTTACGAGAGAGAATGCTGTTTTGCTTCTAATTTATGATGTCACCCAAAAGTGTGAGAAGGTGTTTGCATGGCACGTTTGTAGCTGGCAATACAAGGTATTTATGTGCAAGATATGCTAAACAGGCATATGTCCCTTCGTGCTTTGGCCACCATTCCAGTGGACATGCTTCCATGCTGACGATGCTCATTTTTAAAAAAAATGCATTAATTCAATTTGTGACTGAACTCCTTGAAGGAGAATTGTATGTCCCCTGTTCTGTTTTACAAACCTTCTGCTGGTGGCATCTGACTCAGTTGATGAAAATGAGCATGTGTTGGTCTGGTCTGCTTTGGATTGTTATCGATTAGAACCCGTGATTAGCATGGATGCATGTCCTCTGGAATGGTGGTTGAAGCAGGAGGGAACCTATGACTCTTTAGAGCATCTGGCACAGAAATATCTTGTGACGCTGGCTGCAGTAGTGCAACGAGAATGCCTGTTCTCACTTTCAGGTGACATTGTGAACAAGAAGTGGGCAGCATTATCTCCTGAAAATTGTTATCAAACTTGTTTTTCTGAGTGATTGGCTGAACAAGAAGTAGGACTGAGTGGAGTTGTAGGCTCTAAAGTTTTACATTGTTTTCTTTTTGAATGCAGGTAGAATTTTGTACAAAATTCTACCTTAGTAAGTTCAACTTTCATGATAAAGAGATTGGACTAAAGTAATTACGGTTGGTGAATTGAAAAATACAATTTCTTTTGTTTTTTACAGTGCAAGTATTTGTAATAAAAATATCAAGTGCTCACTGTACACTTTGTATTGTGTAAAAAGAACAAGGAGTCCTTGTGGCACCTTAGAGACTAACAAATTTATTTGGGCATAAGCTTTCGTGGGCTATAACCCACTTCATCAGATGCATGGAGAGTATTCTGTGTTGCAGTTGAAATCCGTATGTTTGGAAATATCTAAAACATCCAAAATATTTAAATAAATGGTATTCTGTTATTGTTTAACAGCGCGATTAATCACGATTCATTTTTTTAATCGCTTGACAGCCCTAGAATATAGTAATTGTAGTAGTCTCTGTTTACCTATATCTTGTTACAGAATGACAGTGTAATCAAATGGTTCCTGCCTAGGACTGTATTTTGTTAATTCAGAAGTCAAAAGGAAATATTAACATTTAAATGATACTTGGGTGTAATAATGTCCTTATGTATATATCTTTTTAAAGTTTGTGGTAAACTGTCTATGAACAGCTTTATGGATAATTACCTTATGTTAATCCATGTCATTTTATTACCTGTGATGCTTGGGAAATAGGAGTGTATTTCCAAAACCTATTGTTCCCCCAAGGACTGCCTGCTGTTGAGAGGCTGCAAAAATGTCTATATAAACTCTTGGGACCTGATCCTTTCATCTCAGATCTTCTTAAGCTTTATTCGTGGGGAGTTTGAGTTGTAAGACTGAGATCTCCAGTCCTCTCTGGGCCGCCCTGATATTGAACATTGGACTAGAGCATGATGAAATCGTTAGGATATAGATATTCAAGCCTGTCTGTAAAGGCCTATACTTTAAGAATGTAGGTATATGTTTATTATTTAGCTAGTTATAGAGGTATAAAAGAATCTGTGTAAGGCCTTCTCTCACTGTGACAGTCTGAGGCCCTGTTCTTGGGCTAATGCCTTTGGCCAAGCAGCAGAGGCAGCCATAATCTGGGAAGCGAACGGTCACATCTTCACATTCCAAACTAGTTGAAATAAGGCAATCTGGGGCTGTTAGATCGGAACAACTTCCTATCACCTCCAGAGAAAGGGAAGAGCCTAGAAGATGTAAAAGGAATTTTACTTTGATAGCTTTCTGTCTGGTAAGAACTCACTTAGCAATAGACACAGCTGGGAAACCCTTATGTCTTTACAGCTGTAGTTGTGAAAACCTCACTTCTGTATTGTTTTGTCATTCTAGTTACCACTTTGCTGTGTTTATTTGCATGGTCTCTGTCTGGTTCTGTGATTGTTTCTGTCTGCTGTATAATTAATTTGGCTGGGTGTAAACTAATTAAGGTGGTGGGATATAATTGGCTAACTAATCATGTTACAATCAGGATTGGTTAAGTAAAATTTAGGAGACTGATTGGTTAAGGTATAGCTAAGAATATTATATATAAATTAGGGGCATACAGGAAGTAAGTTCGGATTTGAAAATAAGGAAAAGGAACTTGGGTTTAAGCTTGCTGGAAGGTCACCCTAATAAACATTGACTTGTTTGCACCTCCGGACTTTGGGTATTGCTGCTCTCTGTTTATGCAAGAAGGACGGGGTAAGCGAAAGGGTGAAGGAATAAGCCCCCTAACATCTTGGTGCCGTGACTCAGATGCATCGCACTGGATATGTGAGTGGCAGCCTGTAAGTCCCCCTCCTCAACAGTCCTCGCAGCTGCTTGGAGGGGGTATGACGAACTCTCGTGATGGTAGTTGCGGGTTCTGGCCAGCTGGGATAATGGATTTTTTGAACAAATGGATAAGCAAGAATCAGGGCCCATAGCAGGTGCAGGGGTCTACCTGGGATGAGTTTGAGAAGGAGATGGGGGCGGTTTTGGGAGACCCTAAGGGAAAGGAGTGTAGGAAAAAGGGAATGGTATTACAAGGTTTGTGTGCTGGGATGGCATACTGGGTAAAAAGGGAAGCCGATCTCCTCAAACACATTAAGGCTTTGGAGGGGATTGTGGAACAGCAGTGGATTTTAACAGAAAAATCCGTGTTAGCGGCAGAGGTACCGGATTTGAAAGCACGGGATGCTGCACGGATAAAGGAGTCTTGTGAGGCAATCTGGAGAGAGAGAGAGAGAGAGGAACTGCTGGGAAGAGTAGGAGACTTAGAGGAGGAATCGTATCAATGTAAACATTGGGGCAATGGATTTGGAGACCCCAAACCATCCACCCCCTAATGGAGCCGATGGAAACACCTCCACCACCCTACCCTGAAAAAACACTGTACCCACCACTGCCAGTGGATGTTGTAAGCCGGCGATCCACTGTTACAGCCGCCGCGAGAGAGGCTACCCGGGAGGACCTGCAGGAGGCAGGAATAGTGTCCCCGGTTGCAGGGTGGGGGGACCATGCCCCACAAGAAGTAGAACAGGCAGAAATCCGCCCCTTTTCCCTGAAGGACCGGGAGACATTACTGGGCCGTTTGGGAAAAGTACCCTGGGAGGATTGGGATCAGTTTGTGCTGTGGCTAGTGGAAGTAGGCAGGGAAATGGAGGATCTAACTCGTGAGGATCAGGTGATCATATGGCATAGTCTTTTGGGACGGGGCACCTTAGGAATCGATGTGGCAGGACTGGCACACCCATTTCT
The DNA here is from genome assembly GCF_028017835.1 of Emys orbicularis. Classification (NCBI taxonomy): domain Eukaryota; kingdom Metazoa; phylum Chordata; order Testudines; family Emydidae; genus Emys; species Emys orbicularis. The sequence goes on along the minus strand of NC_088695.1, from coordinate 8,719,909 downwards.
AATCCCCGGACAGGTGGCAAAACAGTTGTTTGGGGTGTACTCTCATACTGCGGGGATGAATAAGATGAAGCGAATCCCTGGGGAAACAGGGCGGGATACACTTAATTGCATACAGTCATGGGCACGGTGCTGGGTGTATCCCCAGGACGGTCCATGGGGGATACCCCAGACAGGGGCACCACGTCCTGGTGGGGGTGTAGAGCATGGTAGGGGTGTGGAATTGCTGGAGAAATAGTTGGAGCTGAACGATCTGCAGTTTGGGGCATTTAAGGTTGCAGCATCCTGAACTTGCTCCCAATCAGCTACCCCAGTTTCTGGAACAGGCAGATGTGTGGAGGCAGATGCATCGGGGGGAGAGCCAGTCCATGTTGTTATTGCAGGGGATCAGTACAAGGTGGAAAGCGGTGGATCAGCCTGGAGGGGAGGAGGGAGAGGGAGAGGCCGTAGCTTTGGGGCGGGGGGGGGTAGTCAGGGATGAGCGGGCAATTATAGAGCAAAGTTCCAGAGACTGCAAGCTCAACTGACTATGCAGGATCTTACCAGATCAGGGGGAAAGTGGCCCAGGAGGCCAGGGGACTGGGACTGGGACTGCCTGAAATGCCAGACACACAATTTTGCTTGGAGACAGGAATGTGTTCGGTGCCGGGACCCCCAGTTCCCCTGTGAACCAGTGGGAGGGACAGAGGTTGGTGCTGCGACTTAGGGGTGCCCTGGGAGGCATCCTGTCCATGTTCTCAGTTTAGGACGGGACGCGTCTGCTCGCCCCACGCAAAGATCTGTACACAGGTGCTCAGCCGAGTCCCTTCCACCCGGAGAGCCAATTGCAGAGTTGGATGCTGAGGAGTTGCTGATATTCAGAGCAGAGTTTGACCCACTGTTTCCGTAGCATCCCTGCCAGCTGTCAGCCTGCTCCAGCAGCAGGGCTCTCAGTCATGCAGTGAGAGATGGACACACCTGGGGAGAGCAGGGGATACGTGCAAGGGGCAGACAAAGAGTGAGGAGCAGCTGGGGAGGAGAACGGCTCTTCTCGCCAAAAGGGGAAGAGTGGGCAGGGGGAAAGAGGCAGGGGGGAAGGATGGGAGTGAGATGGGGAGGAGATGGAGTGGTGGGCAAGGGGCATGGGATGGGGAAGAGAAGGGAATAGGGGAAGCGGGGGCAGGGAGGGAAGCTGGAGCCCAGCATGTGGCGTCCCCTTGGCAGAAGCTGGGCTCCCCTGTCAAGCAGGCCCATCGAACCCTCACCCTGACAAGCCCCACCTCCCCTGCATCTGTACCCCGATGATCCCCCCAGTCACCCTCCCCACTGAGCCCCAACCACCTGCACCTGGACCCCCATCCAAATGAACCCCACGTCTCCTACATGTAGACCCCCCTGCTGAGCCCCAAACACCTTCACCTGGATCCCCTGCAGAGTCCCATTGCCCCTGCACCTGGAACCACTCAATGAGCTTCTGTGCATCCAGATCTCCCACTGAGCCACCCGCACCCAGATTGCCCCACAGAGAACTCTCTTACCCCACCTGGATCTCCCCACACTAAGTCCCTCTGCACTCGGATCCTGCTGCCAGGCTGAGCCTGCTCACCCACACCTGGTGTGACTGGCACAGGGGGGCAGGGCCCCAGGGTGTTTCTGGGGCAGGCCTGGCCCTTGCGCTGTGTCAGGGTCAGGTGCAGCCTGACTGCCGAGTCCCTGTCCCAGGGTGCGGTGCGGTGGGGTGGGGGGAGGCTGCAGGGTGATCTCCCACCTCCATGCAACCAGTGGCCTTTGCTCCCCACTGCCGTGTTGGAGCCTCCACATTTATTTACTGACAAATAAAATGTGCAGAATTTTAAAATAGTGTGTGCAGAATTTTGAATTGTTTGGTGCATAATCCCCTCAGGAACATGGGTGCTGTGCTGCTGTGATGGTGGGACTGAGGAAGGAGGTGGGCAGTGGGGAGGTCTATGGGCGGGGGGCACTGGGCGACCGGTGTGGTGTGCAGGGTGCTGTGCAGCTGTGGTGGGAGGCCAGCGGGGGAGGTCTCAGGGCGAGGGAGTGCTGGCACAAGGATGGGGCTCTGGGCAGGTAAGGTAAGGGAAGGTAAGGGGAATCTGCAAAGGTAAGGGACACGCTGGCAGCACAGCGCTGGGCTGGTTTGTAAACAGTGCCCTCTGCTGGGCGATATAGAGTGGGGCCGCTCCTGCCTCATTGTGCCCAGCCCGCCCTTCACTCTGGAGACTGACCATTCCGCCCCCTGCACCTTGCCCCGTGCGGGCCCACAAGTATGTTTGGCACCGTGCCCACGAAAAGTTCATCTGGCCCTGCAGAGTGGGGCTAAGAGTTTTCCTTTTGCCTTTCCGATTGTGTCCCTATTTATTTTATTAATTGCTGTTTTGTAAAAATTACATTTGTTCTGAACTATAGACAATGGTCAGGGAAGAGGTCAGGGAAGCGTCCAGAGTGGAGAAAGGACCCGGAGTGGGGACGCTCTAGCCCATGTCCTGAGTGGTCACAACGAGGTTGGGGGGCGAGCCCCTCAGGAAGCCTGGGCCCAGCCTTGTCGGGGTTATAAGGACTTTGCCACACAGGAGAGTGGAAGGGGAGCCCTCCAGGTGAGGCAGGCTCTGGGTGAAGGAAGAGGGAGCGAGGACTCAGATCCTTCTGCTATTCGATTGCACCTGGGGGGGGGTTAAGTCCTCTCTGGGGGGAGCGATCGCTGGGCTCAGGCCGGCAGCAGGAAGTGACTGGCAGCCGCTGCGGTGACTCTGGCTCCCAGGCTCCCAGCGAGATCCCCGAGCCCCGGCGGCTGGTGCTGGGAGCCCGGAGCCCTGGCTGCAGCCGGGAGAGGGGAATCTCCAGCAGGGCCCTTCCCGCTGCTCCCCAGGAGCCTCTCCCAGGGCAGAGCCCCCAGCCTGGCCAGGGCCCCTTCCCGGCCCGGCCCCTGCCCCAGGGGGCCCCGCTCGGAGGGAAGGTGAGAGAGACCCGCCCCCCGTCTCACCCGGGCTGCAGGGGGAGGATTTGGCCCCAGGCTGCTCCCAGCGGAGCTGGCTGCGATTCCTTGCCCTGGGCCCGGGAAAGCTGCCGCCAGTTCCCGGTGTGTGCGGGGCGGGGGCAGGATCACTTTACCGCCCATCCTCCCCACCCCCTTCTGCTGCTTTTTGTTTCCCTGCCCCAGGCCACACTGGTGTGGATGGAGGCTGCAGCTCAGTGAAATCTGAGGGGGACAAATAGGGGGAGCAGAAGGTGGGCCGGGGCCAAACTGAATGTTGGGTGGGGGGCCCAGCTGGGGGCCAGGGAAGGAGAGGGGCCCAGGGGCCTAATCAGGGCGGGGGGCAGCACAGGTGCTGGATCTAGGCTGGTGGGGCCCTGCTGCACCCCCTTGCTTGAAGGGGTTTCCATCCTATCCATGGTTTACAGTTTGGTTCACTGTGTCTCAGCACACCCACTGTTAAGATTGTTTCAGCCCCCCTGCCTGGGACTAGGAGCGGGGGATAAGAACGGGATACAGCCAGCGGGGGGTGAATCTAGGGCTGAGGGAGGCAAGCCGCCCCCACTGTAGGGGCAGGACCCCAGCCCCTGAGCACCCCCAACTTCCCCCCCCCACCTCCTGAGCATGTGGCCCCAGCCTGAACCCCGGGGGCAGCCTAAGGAGAAGCCTGACCCGCTCCTCACAGGGGCCGTGCACCCCACCTCCACAGACAGCTGTGACTCTCAGCCAGCTTGGAAAACAGAAGGTTTATTGGTTGCTGGGAACACAGCATAGAACAGAGCTTGTTAGCACAGAAATCAGGAGCATTTAGCAAAGTTCATCTGGGGGGGAATCCAGAGTCCCGAGCCCTGGACTCTCCCTGCTGAGTCCCAAACGAAGAGATTGACCCACTTCCAGCCCGCCGTCCTCAGTGATGTCCGGCTGGCACTCCTCCGTGCTTTCCCTTTCCCCCTGGAAAACAGGTCTCGTGGCCTCCCCCCTCTCGCTGTTCTCCAGCACCTTCGCCTGGCTCCTTGCAGAGGACCGGCTACGGCCATGGCTTGCCAGGATACCGAATTTTGGCCATTCTCTATGCCCAGGGAGCCACTCTTCAGTGACACCTGCCCTCTAGAGGTCTCCGCAATGATCACACACCTGTATCCCACCAGCTTGATACTTGAGTAACACATGGGGAGACTGAGGCACACACTCCGTATTCAGAGAAAACATTCAGAACATTCCCGCTTCATCACACCCCTCTGAGACCAGCCCCAGGGGCACGTTCTCCAGTGTCTGGAACCACTCTAACCATACCAGCCCCTGAGCCTGAGCCTCCAGGTGATGGAGATGTTACCTCAAAGGGGAGCCAAGGTAACTCTAGATGTATAGTGGTGTAGGCATTGAGATGTAAAAGCAAGCCCCTTTTACTCAGAAGAGCAGACCCACCCTCTGTCATGTCTATCACCGGTGGACTGGTGTATGGATCTCCCTCCCTCTTCCCTATGTGTAGTGCAAATAATAAAAACTGACAATAGGTAAAGGTGAAAACAACAGATAAGTGTCTGAAGTTAATGAATACCATATAGGGAAGGGGTAAATATGAAAGAACAGTAGCTAAATAACAAGACAAACAGTGAAACAGCAGCTTTTAAAACAGGAACATGAAGCTCCGGTCCAAAATACAACTCACCCTTGGATAGCTCAGTGATTTGAGCATTAGCCTGCGAAACCTAGGGTTATGAGTTCAACCCTTGAGGGGGCCATCTAGGGCAAAATCAGTACTTGGTCCTGCTAGTAAAGGCAGGGGGCTAGACTCAATGACCTTTCAATGTCCCTTCCAGTTCTATGAGATAGGTATATCTCAATATATCTATAAACCCCAACTGAAAAAACCCTATTTATCTCACTGTGTTGTCAGCACATCGGCGGCAGTGGTGAAGTCCAGGACCTGCACTCGTTGGGTAATTGGAACCCACAGAGGAGGAGCACTGGAGAGTCCCTTGATGTCTCAGGGCGGAAGAAGCAGACAGAACCCTCTGATGATGTTGTATACAGGAGCAGGTGAGGTGGAATGTCGTCTTCACTTCAGGAACGGTGGTGCCCTTCAACGATGCAGTGGAGCTGTGAAGGCTGAACCACGCACGCACCGTCACTGGGATGGACTGTGCCACTTGTCAGTGAGTTCAGTCCCTTTAGTGATGGGAGAATATGGTACAGTCCCACCAAAGGCGGGAAACAGTCTGAGGTAAGATTGTCCTTGGAGTTGCCAGTGATGGGAAAAAAGAGTTGGATCCAGTCATGACTGGGCCATGATAACAGTAAACAACAAGATGGAGGTCACAAGATGGCAGTTCAAACTCCATCTTGGATTGCTGCTATATATTTCCAAACTACATATTGGATTTAATATATACATATTTTAACAGACTGTAACACTATAACAAAACACACTCAACAGAGAGATCTGGAGAAAGGGTTGGAGCCGGGGAGGGAAATGACTCTGCACAAAGGGCCCCTTTCAGGGACCTACTGGTGTCACAGGGCGTTCAGTGCTGCGGGGAAGGGCCAGAACTATGTTGTGATAAAGTGACTGAGGGTTTTCCCAGTGGCAGAGCCCAGAGCCTGTCTGTAGGGAGAGAGCTTTGGGCAGGGCCGCCCAGAGGATTCAGGGGGCCTGGGGCAAAGCAATTTTGGGGTGGAATCGGGGTGTGAAATGGACTTAAGCCCCTTCTGTAACCTCCCCCATAGCCCCTCTCACCCCGACAGGCTGAGGACTCGCATCCACGTTTCGCTCCAGATGGTCCCGTCTTCCAGGGGACAGGGAAGGGAAATGGCTGTGATGGAGCCAGCTCATGTAGGGGATTTGCAGAGAGCTGTGGGGAGGTGGGGAGGATTTGTTGTAGAGGGGGAGGGGCAGGAAACATACAGTGTGAGGCAGGGAGGGGACAGTGTCTGTGATAAACCGGCTAGAACATGATCAACCTGGGCCTGATTTTATGAACAGGCCCATTGGCGGCAATGGGAGGGGGGAACATTCCTCCATTTCTGTCCCAGGGAACACCCCACTGGCCAAAGGCTGCCGTGAAACACGAAGGGAAGCTGTTGAGGTTCCTGTCCATGTCCCCGGCTTAGAGCTCTGCTTCCCGTATCAGCCTGTGGCTGGCAGGCGTGTGGGAAATGGGAAGACCCTGCCATGCTCTGTGTGCTGGGGGGGACAAGGAGCTCTCACCTTCTCCCCACCCCCTGAAGCCTCCTGGCTGCTCTGAGCAGGGTGCGGGGGGGATTCTGCTTCTCCGGCCCTCCCAGAGATTTAATGTTTTGTTTATTTTTCCCTGTGTCTAGTGGGATTCTGGGTGGGGCTGCAAGTAGTCAGTCATCATGAATAGGTCGGAATATGAACAAGAGGCTGCTAGGCAGCTCTCTAACACTACATTCTACAGGCCGTTACCCTCTGATCCCACTGAGGGTTACCAAAAGTAACTACACCATCTGCTCAAGAAACTCCCTGAAAAAGCACACGAACAAATCTGTACAGAGACCCCTAGAACTCCGACCAGGGGTATTCTATCTGCTACCCAAGATCCATAAACCTGGAAATCCTGGACGCCCCATTGTCTCAGGCATTGGCACCCTGACAGCAGGACTGTCTGGCTATGTAGACTCTCTCCTCAGGCCCTACGTTACTAGCACTCCCAGCTGTCTTCGAGACACCACTGACTTCTGACGAAACTACAATCCATTGGTGATCTTCCAGAAAACACCATTCTGGCCACTATGGATGTAGAAGTTCTCTACACCAACACTCCACACAAAGATGAACTACAAGCTGTCAGGAACAGTATCCCCGATAATGTCACAGCAAAGTTGGTGGCTGAACTTTGTGACTTTGTCCTCACCCACAACTATTTCACATTTGGGGACAATGTATACCTTCAAGTCAGCTGCACTGCTATGGGTACCCGCATGGCCCCACAGTATGCCAACATTTTTATGGCTGACTTAGAACAACGCTTCCTCAGTTTTCATCTGCTTGAGCTACATTGATGACATCTTTATCATCTGGACCCATGGAAAAGATACCCTTGAGGAATTCCACCATGATTTCAACAATTTCTATCCCACCATCAACCTCAGCCTGGACCAGTCCACACAAGAGATCCACTTCCTGGACACTACAGTGCTAATAAGCGATGGTCACATAAACACCACCCGATACCGGAAACCTACTGACTGCTATACTTACCTACATGCCTCCAGCTTTCATCCAGACCACACCACACAATCCATTGTCTACAGCCAAGCTCTAAGATAGAACTGCATTTGCTCCAACCCCTCAGACAAACACTTACAAGATCTCTATCAAGCATTCTTACAACTACAACACCCACCTGCTGAAATGAAGAAACAGACTAACAGAGACAGAAGGGTACCCAGAAGTCACCTACTACAGGACAGGCCCAACAAAGAAGGTAACAGAATGCCACTAACCGTCACCTTCAGCCTCCAACTAAAACCTCTCCAGCGCATCATCAAGGATCTACAACCTATCCTGAAGAATGATCCCTCACTCTCACAGATCTTGGGAGACAGGCCAGTCCTCACTTACAAACAGCCCCCAAACCTGAAGCAAATACTCACCAGAAACCAGACAACAAAAACACTAACCGAGGAACCTATCCTTGCAACAAAGCCGGTTGCCAACTCTGTCCACATATCTATTCAAGGGACACCATCATAGGACCTAATCACATCAGCCACACTATCAGAGACTCATTCAACTGCACATCTACCAATGTGATATATGCCATCATGTGCCAGCAATGGCCCTCTGCTATGTACATTGGCCAAACCGGACAGTCTCTATGCAAAAGAATTAATGGACACAAATCTGACATCAGGAATCATAATACTCAAAAACCAGTGGGAGAACACTTTAACCTGTCTGGCCATTCAATGACAGACCTGCGGGTGGCTATCTTACAACAGAAAAACTTCAAAAACAGACTCCAAGGAGAGACTGCTGAGCTGGAATTGATATGCAAACTAGATACAATCAACTCAGGATTGAATAAGGACTGGGAATGGCTGAGCCATTACAAACATTGAATCTATCTCCCCTTGTAAGTATTCTCACACTTCTTATCAAACTGTCTGTACTGAGCTATCTTGATTATCACTTCAAAAGTTTTTTTTCTCTTACTTAATTGGCCTCTCAGAGTTGGTAAGACAACTCCCATCTGTTCATGCTCTCTGTATGTGTGTATATATATCTCCTCAATATATGTTCCACTCTATATGCATCCGAAGAAGTGGGCTGTAGTCCACGAAAGCTTATGCTCTAATAAATTTGTTAGTCTCTAAGGTGCCACAAGTACTCCTGTTCTTTTTGTGGATACAGACTAACATGGCTGCTACTCTGAAATCTATTGTGTCTATGTTAAGTAGATTAGAGGAACATTGAAGGCCTGGGTCTCAATGTAAATTGTCTTGGTTATTGATTGTAAAACTTAGCAAGGTTTAATTTGCAATGCCCTTTTGCTCAATATAAAATACTACTGTTTGTATTCTCAATCTGTTTGTGTGAATGAGGAATGTATGCATCAGAAAAAGATACGGTGTGAAGGCCATTGTTATAGTCAGAGTCAAGGAAGAAGGAGTGAAGAAACTTAAAGGACATCAAAGAATCATAAACACACATCCATAATGAAGGGCAGATTGACAACCCTGAGGTAAAGGCTGGCACCCCTAAAGACAATTGATTAAATCGGAACAAAGGACAGGATGATCTTCTCGGAGGTGTATTGGAATGTTTACACCAATTAAGAAGTAACCGGTCACAAAGTGACACAGCAAAATCCATAGGCTTCAACAGAGAAGAAAACCTATAAGAACAGGGTGCTTTGCCATAGGACTTTGGGTTCGTCTTGCCACACTCCAGGAGCATCGGATCGCGACCGAAAGAACCCCGCTCCCCTCTGTGACCAATCTGGCTGGCCACTAGATTGATCCAGACTCTGGACTGGTAACTATAAACATCACTGCAGAACTGTGTGTGTGTGTGTGTGTGTGTCTAAAGCATATGCTAACTGTGGTATTCTCAATAAACGCTGTGTGTATTTACCTTCCTCTATAAAGTTCCCGAGTGCTTTGTATGAGCATAACAGCTGGTCAGGGAAAGCCACTGGCAGGCCGCAGATGCTTTGTTTACCTGAGCGTCCACAGGCCCCACTGTTCACAGCACCCAGTGGCCACAGTTCGCTGTTCCCCTTCCCCTGACCAGCCATGACCCAGACTTTGAAAACCCCTGCTTTAGACAGCATGACGGGAGAACGGAACCTGGGTCTCCCACATGCCGGCTGAGTGCTCTAACCACGGGGGTAAACGTTATAAGCTGGTTGACATCACCAAAACCACATTCTCCTTCCCCCCACCCCTCACATTTTGTGTGGAGCGAGGCAGGTGCCTACCTCATTCCAGCAAGAAACGCCTTAGGAGCCTGAGTCACCTGATGTCAGGCACTGGGTTCCCATCTGTGGGTTGCTAAGTAGAGACAGATGCCCCTCTGTGGCCCCGATTTAGGAACCTGTCTGTGAGAGGGGGCAGGACTTAGGACACCCCTCCCTTGTTGGCATCTCCCATTGACTAGCTTAGATGGCTCCCCCCTCCCCACTGAGCTGGCTTTTGTGAATCACACTCTAAGGCCTGGTCTACACTACGTGTTTAGGTCGACTTTAGCAGCGTTAAGTCGAATTAAGCCTGGACACGTTCACACGACGAAGCCCTTTCTTTCGACTTAAAGGGCCCTTTAAACCGGTTTCTTTACTCCACCTCCGACGAGGGGATTAGCGATAAAATCGGCCTTAGCGGGTCGGAATTGGGGTAGTATGGACGGAATTTGACGTTATTGGCCTCCGGGAGCTATCCCACAGTGCTTCATTGTGACCGCTCTGGACAGCACTCTCAACTCAGATGCACTGGCCAGGTAGACAGGAAAAGCCCCGCGAACGTTTGAATTTCATTTCCTGTTTGCTCAGCATGGAGAGCACAGGTGACCACACAGAGCTCATCAGCACAGGTAACCGTGATGGAGTCCCAGGATCGCAAAAGAGCTCTAGCATGGACAGAACGGGAGGTACGGGATCTGCTCGCCATATGGGGAGATGAATCAATGCTAGCTGAACTCCGAAGCAGTAAACGAAATGGCAAAATATTAGAAAAGGTCTGCAAGGCCATGAAGGACAGAGGCCATAACAGGGATGCACAGCAGTGCCGCGTGAAAATTAAGGAGCTACGGCAAGCCTACCACAAAGCCAGAGAAGCAAACGGAAGGTCCGGGCAAAGCTGCAAACATTCCGCTTCTACGCGGAGCTGCATGCCATTCTAGGGGGTGCAGCCACCACTACCCCAACCGTGTGCTATGACTCCCTCACTGGAGAAACACACAGGGAAGCGGGTTCGGGGTACGAGGAAGATGAGGATGGAGATAATGTAGATAGCTCACAGCAGCAAGGAAGCGGAGAAACCGGTTTCCCCATCAGCCAGGATATGTTTTTCACCCTGGACCTGGAACCAGTAACCCCCGAGCTCACCCAAGGCATGCTCCCATCCCCTGAGGGCACACAGGGGACCTCTGGTGAGTGTACCTTTGTAAATATTACACATGGTTTAAAAGCAAGCGTGTTTAATGATTAATGATTAATTTGCCCTGGCAATCGCGGCCAGTACAGCTACTGGAAAAGTTTGTTAACGTGTATGGGGATGGAGCGGAAATCCTCCAGGGACATCTCCAGAAAACTCTCCTGGATGTACTCCCAAAGCCTTTGCAAAAGGTTTCTTGGGAGAGCTGCCTTATCCTGTCCGCCATGGTAGGACACTTTACCACGCCAGGCCAGTAGCACGTAGTCTGGAATCATTGCATAACAAAGCGGGGCAGCGTATGGTCCCGGTGTTTGCTGGCATGCAGACAACATCCATTCCTTATCGCTCTTTGTTATCCTCAGGAGAGTGATATCATTCACGGTCACCTGGTTGAAAGGGGCGATTTTATTAAGGGGATATTCAGAGGTGCCCGTTCCTGCTCTGCTGAACAGAAATGTTCCCCGCTGTTAGCCACGCAGTGGGGGGGAGGGGTGAAGTGATCATCCCAGAGAATTGGGTGTGGGGGGGAGGGGAGTTAGTTGGGTTTCTGCTGCATGTTAACCCTTAAACCGCAGCCCCTCCTTTTACATTGCAAACCCATTTTAAATGGCCAACCCAATGGGTGCTTGGTATGGGAAATGAGAGCACTACTGTTTGAAACCATTCCCACATGTTAAGAAGGTTAAAAAAGCCAAAAGACTGTGTCTTACCATGGCTGCCTGCAAGACGAAATCTGTGTCCTGGCACTGCGTGAGTGATCTCTCACACCAAACTGGCAGGCCCTCAATATAAGAGGAAAAATGCGAACTTGTAACGAAAGCACATGTGCTGTGTAATGTGAACAGCAAAATTTAACGTGAAAGAGTGTACCCATTGTTCTCTAAAATGTGTCTTTTTTAACCACATCTCCCTTCTCCTCCACCAGCTGCAAATGTTTCTCCTTCACAGAGGCTAGTGAAGATTCGAAAGAGAAAACGGAGGACATGGGATGACATGTTCACAGAGCTCCAGATGTCCTCCCACGCTGACAGAGCACCGCAGAATGCGTGGAGGCAGTCAATGACTGATTACAGAAAAGCACAATATGAACGAGAGGAGAGGTGGCGTGCTGAATCGCGGGATGAACAGAGCAAGTTGCGGGCTGAAGAGGATAGGTGGAGTCAGCTTGCAGACGGAAGGCAAGAGTCGATGCTCCGGCTGCTGGAGCATCAAACTGATATGCTCCAGCGTATGGTTGAGCTGCAGGAAAGGCAGCAGGAGCAGAGACCGCCACTACAGCCCCTGTGTAACCAACAGCCCTCCTCCCCAAGTTCCATAGCCTCCTCACCCAGACGCCCAAGAACATGGTGGGGGGGCCTCCGGCCACCCAGTCACTCCACTCCAGATGATTGCCCGAGCATCAGAAGGCTGGCCTTCAATAAGAGTTAAAGTTTTAAACTGCAGTGTGTCCTTTTCCTTCCCTCCTCCCCCACCCATCCCGGGCTACCTTTGCAATTATCCCTCTAGTTGTGTGATGAATTAATAAAGAATGCATGAATGTGAAGTAACAATAACTTTATTGCCTCTGCAAGCGGTGCTCGAAGGGGGGAGGGGAGGGTGGGGTGGTTGGCTTACAGGGAAGTAGAGTGAACCGGGTGGGGGGGGGGCGGAGGGTTCATCAAGGAGAAACAAACAGAAGTTTCACACCGTAGCTTGGGCAGTTACAAAACTCGTTTTCAAAGCTTCTCTGATGCGCACCGCGCCCTGCTGTGCTCCTCTAACCGCCCTGGTGTCTGGCTGCGCGTAATCAGCAGCCAGGCGATTTGCCTCAACCTCCCACCCCGCCATAAATGTCTCCCCCTTACTCTCACAGATATTGTGGAGCGCACAGCAAGCAGCAATAACAATGGGGATATTCTTTTCGCTAAGGTCTGAGCGAGTCAGTAAGCTGCGCCAGCGCGCTTTTAAACGTCCAAATGCACATTCCACCACCATTCGGCACTTGCTCAGCCTGTAGTTGAACAGGTCCTGACTCCTGTCCAGGCTGCCTGTGTACGACTTCATGAGCCATGGCATTAAGGGGTAGGCTGGGTCCCCAAGGATCACGATAGGCATTTCAACATCCCCAACGGTTATTTTCTGGTCCGGGAAGAAAGTCCCTTCCTCCAGCTTTCGAAACAGAGCAGAGTGCCTGAAGACGCGAGCATCATGTACCTTTCCTGGCCATCCCACGTTGATGTTGGTGAAACGTCCCTTGTGATCCACCAGGGCTTGCAGCAGCATTGAAAAGTACCCCTTGCGGTTTATGTACTCGGTGGCTTGGTGCTCCGGTGCCAAGATAGGGATATGGGTTCCGTCTATGGCCCCACCACAGTTTGGGAATCCCATTGCAGCAAAGCCATCCACTATGGCCTGTACGTTTCCCAGAGTCACTACCCTTGATATCACCAGGTCTTTCATTGCCCTGGCAACTTGGATCACAGCAGCCCCCACAGTAGATTTGCCCACTCCAAATTGATTCCCGACTGACCGGTAGCTGTCTGGCGTTGCAAGCTTCCACAGGGCTATCGCCACTCGCTTCTCAACTGTGAGGGCTGCTCTCATTCTGGTATTCTGGCGCTTCAGGGCAGGGGAAAGCAAGTCACAAAGTTCCATGAAAGTGCCCTTACGCATGCGACAGTTTCACAGCCACTGGGAATCATCCCACACATGCAGCACGATGCGGTCCCACCAGTCTGTGCTTGTTTCCCGGGCCCAGAATCGGCATTCCACGGCATGAACCTGCCCCAGGAACACCATGATTTCCACATTGCTGGGGCCTGTGCCTTGTGAGAGGTCTATGTCCATGTCAATTTCGTCATCACTCTCGTCGCCGCGCTGCAATCGCCTCCTCGGCTGGTCCTGGTTTTGCTTTGGCATGTCCTGGCTCTGCATATACTCCAGGACAATGCGCGTGGTGTTCATAGTGCTCATAATTGCCGCGGTGATCTGAGCGGGCTCCATGATCCCATGCTAGCTATGGCGCCTGGTCTGAAAAAAGGCGCGAAACTAGTATCTGACGGACCAGGGGAAGGAGGGAGGGAGGGAGGGGCGAGTGACGACATGGCGTACAGGTACAGGGAATTAAAATCAACAAAGGTGGCTGTGCATCAGGGAGAAACACAAACAACTGTCACACAGAATGCCCCCCCCCCAAAGATTGAACTCAAATCCCTGGGTTTAGCAGGCCGTTGATTTCACGGAGGGAGGGAAGGGGGAAGCAAATGAATACAGAACAAATCTATTTTTTACATCTTAAGCTGGCAGACGACGGTGCAGCATGACTGATAGCTCTCGGCATCTTCTGGGTGCTTGGCAGAAAATACTGGGCGCTTGGCAGTTAGTGTACTAATATTGATAGCCATCATCGTCAAGACAGTTCAATAGGACTGAGCATGTCTGCCCAGGTGCCTCTGATTGAACCGCAATATGACGACAATGGATATCAATCTTAATACACCATCTACTGCCAAAAGGCAAGGGGCTGCTGCTGTGTAGCAATGCAGCCCCACGTCTGCCAGGCCCACGTCTGCCAGCACCCAGATCGCCCTCGGCCTCTTCTGGGTGCTTAGCAGAAAATACTGGGCACTTGGCAGAAAATGGCATACTACGATTGATAGCCATCATCATCAAGACAGTTCGCTAGCACTGAGCATGTCTGCCCAGGTGCCCATGATCAACAGCCACTGCAGTACAATGATGACATATACCAGTCATAACATACCATCTTCTACCAAAAGGCAAGGGGCTGGTGCAATGCAGCCCCACGGCTGCCAGCACCCAGATTGCCGATGAAGGCTACCAATCATGCTGCACCGTCTACCGCCAAAAGGCAGTTAGCTGCTGCTGCTGTGTAGCAATGCAGTCCCACGTCTGCCGGCACCCGGATGACATATGGTGACTGTGAGCTGAGTTGAGCGGGCTCCATGCTTGCCGTGGTATGTTGTCTGCACAGGTAACCCAGGTAAAAAGGCGCAAATCTATTGTCGGCCGTTGCTCTGACGGAGGGGGAGGGGCCTGACGACATGTACCCAGAACCCCCCGCGACACTGTTTTGCATCATTCGGGCATTGGGATCTCAACCCAGAATTCCAATGGGCGGCGGAGACTGCAGGAACTGTGGGATAGCTACCCATAGTGCAATGCTCCGGAAGTCGACGCTAGCCTCGGTACTGTGGACGCGGTCCGCCGACTAGAGCACTTAGAGCATTTTATGTGGGGACACACACAATCGGCTGTATACAACCGATTTCTATAAAACCGGTTTCTATAAATTCGACCTAATTTCATAGTGTAGACATACCCTAAGTTGCCTGTGATGCCCACGCACTGTGTAGGGAGTTCAGGCCCCAACTCAGCTTTGCAAAATTGCCGACTGTGATTTTCTAGTTGCCCACAAGTTAGGCCCTGCCATGACGCTCAGCATTGCAACACCCAAGTCTCTTCATGGATTGCACCCTGTGTAACCAGTCACCTCTCCGCAGAGCACAGCTGAGCAATTCCTGATTGGCACGGGTGTGTACAGGACAGAGACAGAGCACAGGCTGGATAGTGACACATCACAGTAAAACCCCAAACTCTCCTCCTAGAGGCGCGATATTTCCTGTGGGTGCTGGGGGGTCACAACCAAGTCAGGAAGCAAATCCCATGATGCTGCCCCCAGCACCTGCAGCTGGGACAGTAAAGTGGAACAGGCAAGAATTGTTGGTAATGTTTTATTTACAGAATTTGGGTTGCCAACTTTCTCACCGAACACCCTTGTCCCAACCCAGAGCTGAGAAGGAGCCTTAATAACCACAGCATGGAAAGGAGATTCCCCAGCTACCGAGAATAGTTTTCTTAATGGCACAACAACCGTACAGTTGCTCAGGAACTAATATAGGGAATTGATGAGTTACAGTCGCTCTCTTTCAGTAACATGTAATAAATCCCTCTGTCCCTCTCATATTCCCTTTCCTTCTCCCTTTTCTTTCATCCCACCATTTTCTACTCAGCATTTTTGTAGCCCTCACTTCCCACCCCTGTTTATTTTCCTCTCCCACTCTCCTCTTCTCCCTCCCACAGATCATCCCCCATGGCTGCTCCATTCTTTTCTCTGCTTTTACCCTTTCCCCTCTTGCTGCCCCTTCCCCTCTTGCTGAATGGCTGGTTCCCCTGCCAGGGATATTTTCCTTTCACTTTTCTCAATTCTATTTTCCACCATTTCTCCTGGACTCTCCCTTGATTCTTGTTTCATTTTCATTCACATTTTTCTTCTTGCTTCTTCTCATTCCCTCTGGTTAAACCCGCCCTGTCCCTGCCTCTCCCAGTGCTGCCAACCTCAGGAGTTAAAAAAAACAACCATGAGATTATTAACCTTAAAAAAAATCATCATTGTGTCACAGTTTTTTTGTCAAACTGCACCCATCTCACCTTCCCCCCGCCCTTTTGTGACAATTACAGGGTTACCAGCTGTCCTGTAGTTACAGGGGAAGGTGACTTGGACCCCTGCGGCAGGAGCTCTGGCTGGGAGACCCCAGTGAGATCTAATCCCACAGATCTGTACAAGACACTCCCTGCTGCTGTGGAGCTTCCAGATTCTCCCCAAACCCTAATTGATTAATTCTGTGTCTCTGCCACCCCCATCTCTGCCTGTCCCCAGCCTGGCTGTTAGTGCTACTCCTTACTGAGCCCCCACATCTGCCCCTCAGGGCCCCTCTGCCCCTCCTGCAACCCCAGGGGTTCATGCCCCCTCCTGCTTCATCCCTGGTGCTGCAGGGAAGGGGAGGGGCTTCCACAGGTTATAGAGATGAGGAGCCAGGGATTGGATAGACAGGAGTCCTCCAAGGTTATAGAGACTAGGGCGTGCGAGGCTAGAAAGTATGATTTCAGGGCCTCCAGTGGGATATTCCAACCCATCTCAGGGACACAGTCGGAGCCGGGTGTCTCTGTCCCACACTCGGAGCCAGGGCCGGATTCTCTCCCCAGGGATGGAGCCCGGCGGGAATGTGAAGATCGGGGCCTCGTCACCAGCATTGATAAATGTCACCTGTCCCCGGTCACAGTCCAGACAAACCCGGATCCTGCTGGGGACCCGGCTCAGGGGCAGGGGGGCTCAGGGGAGGTGAGAGCCTGCAACTGACCCAGCCACTGCTTCACTGCCAAGATCCCCCCGTCGGGGCTAAGGCTAATCCCTCCCCTCCTCCCCACAGACTCTCTGGCCACCCCCACAGCCCAGCCTCCCCCACCCCCCACCTCCACCTCCCAGCAATGTCTCCCCGAGATGAATCCCTCACAGCCCAGCACACAGGCCCAACAGTCAAATCTCTCAGGATTTTTGGGCAGATTCTGCCGTGTGTCTCCGCATCTCACACTTTTCCGATCCTCAGACAGGACGAGGTCGGGATAAGCCGTGTCTCGATCCAGAGTCACATTCACTGGAGAGAGAGAATCAGAACATTAGGAGCAGAGGTCAGCCCTGGGGGAAGCTGGGACAATTTCTCGCACTCCCCAGAAACCCGGTCCTGGCTGGGACAGGCCTGGATCCCAGGGAGCTGCCTCTGTCCTGGGCACCTGAGACTGAGCAGAGATGTCACTGCAGTTCCTCACTCTGTGTAATGGGAGTCACTTCATTAGTTTTTCATTTGGTTGCTGAGGAATCAGCTCCCTGTTCCGTCTGCTGGGGCTGCTCCATTCCCAGCATCAGAGACACAGCCAGGAAGGTTTTGGTGAGGAGGAAGCAGAGGAGGCAGGTACCAGCTTTGAACCCCAGAGGGAAGCTCCCTCCTCTAATACAGCCTCCACTCCCCCGCCAGAGTAGGAAGAGCCAATTAAGACCAGAGAGTAGGGAATGGCATTAGGTGGGGCAGCCTCCACTCCCAGGCCAGGGAACAGAGAGGAAGGTGCAGCATTGGGGAAGAGCTGCTTAAGAGCAGAGTAGGAGGAGGCATTGGATGGGGTAGCCCCATCCGCAGTCTAGAGAGAAGAGAGGAGCTGACAGTCTCACAGGGAGACTGTCTCCCCAATCCAGGAAGCAGGGAGCAGCTCCAGTGGGAGAGCCCAGCCCTGCCCAGAGGAAAGGCCGGATGTTGGAGAAGAGTGATGGGGAGACCCCCTGCACCAGGGTAAAGCAGAGGGATGTGTCAGCCCTCAGGACACAGAGCTCTGTTCACAGGCTGTTCAGGGAGAGTTTTTCTGTTCAGCAGCGTGGGCATGAACTCAGCACTAAGGTTGGTGTCAGGAGTGTTTGTGTGACTTCAGCGTGGGAGCTCCTCACTGATCAGTGTGTTGTTTTTAGGGCTGTGTGTGTCGTGGTTGGTGTCGGTTTGGTTGGTAACTTTAGCTACAATCTCTTGAAGACATTTTCTGATAATTTAAAGACAATCTCCAGGTGCAAACTAACCCTGTCTGAATGCTCCTAGGGATCCTCCTCTTTTTGTCTCTAGTGCAGACGGAGGAGTGTCTGGAGGGGGGAAGGAGAAAGGAGACGAGATTTCAGGCTTTCATATTTATAACAGCATCCCCACTCTCAACTCCGAGAACTGTATTTTAATTATGACAGAGAAACACACCGAAAAACACTCAAATATTTAATATAAAAAGGTCTGAAACCGTCTCTTTCCTCTCTCATTCAGGCATCTCCCAGCAATGGAACCAACATCCCTGCAGCCTCACAACCATCCCAGGACAGACAATCTGTAAGTGAGATTAACTTTTCCCCTCCTCATCCCCTCCCACCCTTCAAACTTCAGTTGGTTTGTCTCATTCACATACTGCCTTTTGTTGTAACCTAGACCCAGAGCCTTCAAAGACTTTGGCATAAAAGTAACTTTATCCACTTCGGTCCCTCTGACTCTAACGGGATATTGAGAGTTTGCTAAATCCTGGCTCTAATTGTGAGCTGTTGGGTCTGTTTACTCAGCATCTCTACAGAGTGCGGCACGACAGGGCCTTGTCCTCCATAGGCAGACATAGAAATAATAGTAAAATCATTTTATAATTGTGGAAATTGCAGTGGGGGAAGGTTGATTCAATGGGACAAATTCACCCCTGTACCAGCAGCTGAGGGGTGACTCTGCTGTTCAGTGTCTGCAGGGGCTGGTGCAGACCTTGGCACAGGCTGAGGAAGTTCTGAAGCCAGCCAGAGTTACATCCCTATGACAATGGCCACCATGTGTCTTGCCCAGTGTGCAGAGTGTCAGAGGCCCAGCTTTACACTGCCCACGTCCCTTTATCCCTCGTCCACCCCCCCTCCCTCTTCCACCCACCCTCACCCCTACCCCCACCCCATTCCCAGCCCTCTCAGGAACACGCCTTGTGCCTGCAGCTGCTGTGGAGGAGGCACCAGAGGCTCCTGTGCTGAAGGGATCCCTGACCATGGGGGAGGGGCTTTCCCCTTCCCTACAGCCCATTTGGCCCAGATTAGCTGCATACAGGACCTGAGCCCAGTGATGGGCTGGGTCTACCTTTGAGAAATGTGCCCCATGGCTGGTGATGAGGCAGTACATGGGGAGGGCTCTGAGTTCTAGAGAATTCTTTGCCGCATGTCTCACTGTTGGGTCTTGCCAAAATGCTCGGCATTCAACTGACCACCATATTCGGGGTCGGGAAGGAATTTCCCCTAAGTTAGATTGGCAAAGAGTCTGCCTTCCTTTGCAGTGTCGGGCATGGGTCACTTGCAGATTTAAACTAGTGTCAATGGTGGATTATCTGTAACCTGAAGTCTTTAAATCATGATTTGAGGACTCCAGGAACTCAGCCAGAGGTTGGGGTCTATTGCAGGAGTGGGTGGGTGAGGTTCTGTGGCCTGCAATGTGCAGGAGGTCAGACTGGATGATCATGATGGTCTCTTTTGTCCTTAAAGTCTACGAGTCTGAGTCATTTCTTTCTTTAACAGTAATTGTCATGGCAAGGCATGTTTTTTGGTAGAAATAAAGGTTTGAATTAATCAACCTGAGTGACTTGGACCCCAAGTGCGTGACATTCTCACCCAACAATTAAATAGAAGCATCATCTAATTGTGAACCAATTGGCCAGAGCCACTCTCCTCCCTCAGTCTCAGAGGCTCATCCCAATTTCCGTTCCTAGATCCCTTCTAGGTACCTTTGAATTTCCCCAGAGTCTCCGATAGCACAATCGTTTGCTGGGAGAAACCACTGACTCGCTCTTCCAGTTCAGGAGAAATCTCCTCTGGCTGCCGGAACTTCCCCTTCTCACACCTGGAGAGAAACAGTTTCACATGATTATATTTCATTGTGTGACTCATTATAAGTTCTGGTTAGGGAGTCACTGCTCTAATGGGCCTGGAGTTAGAATTCCTCAACTTCTCCCAGCCTCAGAGCAGGTGCAGCACAGCCCATGGCCGTGCAACCTTCCCTTCAAAGGAATCATTAATATTCTTCAACTCTGCACTGGAGAGACCAGCTCTGGGATAAAAGGAAAATTGAGTTTCCATGGCCAATTCACTCCTTGGCCTCCATGCTCTGAGGGACAGGAAGTTCCTGGGTGAAGTGATCTGCCCTCTAGGAACTAGACTGAGACACCAACTCTCCCCTCCCCAGCTCATTCCACACAGGCCTCCAAACAGTCCTCAGGTGGGAAAGACTCTTGATCGCTGCTGCCCTGGACTGAATAGTGACCAGTGCCCCAGCAGTGACAGGCCCATATTCCATCCCCGCAATCCCGAGGCAGCCAGTCCCCCAGGGATCTGACATATCTAGGAAATACTTGGTCAGTCTTTCCCACTAAATGGAGAATTCCAGATTCTTCTATACAAGGGTGAGAACCTCAGAATGAAGTTGATCAGAGAGATTTGTATCCAACATGTGACCTTCCCCACACATTTGGCTGTAGAGCCCTGGGGAGATGCAGTGCTAACATCACCACCAAGCCCTTTCCCAGCGTTGTGAAGTGTGAGGGGGAGTAAGAGAGAGACACGTACCTGCTCAAGGTGCTTCTAATATCCTAGAAGAGAGAGAGACAAAAGAATTTCAGTCCCCTCTGACACACACACAGGAATTCAGGGATGAGATTTTGCAAATCTGGTGAAGCAAGGCCCTGCCCTGGCCCCAGGGCCATGGATTCCCTGAGCTAATGGGGCTTTTCCATCGCTCATATCTCTGTGTCTGTGACTCTGCAAAGAATAATATTCAGTCACATGTCAGCAATGCACACGCTGAGTTACATAGAGATCGCCGACTGCTGGCCCCAGTGCTTATGATTCAGGAGCCCTCCCTTCCCTGTGTGTTTCTGGCATGTTTCTAAAGACAGGTGCTGGTTTCCAATTGTCCCTGGGGGTGCTCAACCCTATGCCCCACCCCCACTCCAAACCTTCCCCCAATGCCACACCCCAGCCCAACTATTCCCGCTCCCACTCCACCCCCACCCTGTCTCTTCCCTGCCTCCTCTTGTGAGCACACTCCCTCCCCGCTCCTCCCCCTCCCTCCCAGCCTCTCCTGCACACAGTGGAACAACTTATTGCAGCAGGCAGGTGGTGCTGGAGGGAGGGGGAGGAGATGATCGGCAGGGCAGCCAGCAAGTGGCACTGAGGGAGGAGCTGGCTGCCCTGGAGCACCCACCTGTGTTTCTCACTCAGTCTGACCTGCAGGAATTCACTTGCTGGTTTCTGACACTTCCCCTCCATCTCACTGATCAGCTCACTGAGACGGGAAATCTGCTCGGAGAGTTGACTGACATTTTCATTCTGGATCCTCACAATCTCCTCGTCCAGCTTCTCAAGCTGGGCCAGCAGGAGTCGCTCTTGTTCCTCCAGGAACTGCTGCAGTTGGTGAAATTCAGACACAATCTTCTGCCTTTTGGTTTGTGTTTGTTTCTGTATGACAATAGGGCAAGGGCTGGTCAGGGACATATGGATGGAGCGCGGGGTCTTTTCATGGAGAGCTGAGTGGGGAGGAGGCTGAATTTCTTTGAAAATCCTAAGATTTCTGACATTTGACTTTACCCTGTGCGTAGTAGGCAGGGGATTCTCTTGCACCTTCCCCTTTGGCCCCTGTATCCCTCTGAAAGGGATGTTTCCAGGCCTGTCATGGTCAGCATATTCTGTTATTTATGGTCTCTGGAAATTCAGACCCAGAGAGGCAGGGGGCAGGACACAGCACTACACTGACAGAGATACCAGAGGAGTTAAAAGAAGGAAACATTTAAAAAATACACAAAATGACCAGACAGTGGAGAGCACTTCACGGGGACATTCAGTTCACTTGGGGGGATTTCTGTGAAAGCCACAAGGGCTAGGCATTAACTCATCAGCTCAAATGGAAGCTTAGGGCTTGTCTACACATGAACCTAACCCAGCAATCCATGATCATGGAGAAACACACACAAGCCCATGTTCACCAAGGCCACACAGGAGTCTGCCTCCAAATAGACCTCCCACTGCCAGTCCCTGCCAGTTAATAACAACAGGCACCTACCAGATACTCCTGGCTATTCCTCTCTCCAGTCGCTTTCAATCCCAGCAGCTTTTCTCTCTCTTCCCTCAAAGTCTTCAAATGGGCCTGGATTCTTTCCTGAAGAAACAGAAATAATTAGGAGGTTTAATCTGGATAGTTGAGACGTGCTTGGAAGTGGGTGTTTTTCCACCCGAAACCCATGATGACTGTGTTTCTAATCACTTTGTGACATCAGGGCCACCAAGGAGATAAAATCTTACTAATGGAGACTGGAAGTGTGTCACATTCAGACTTTTTACCAATTCTGGTTTAGTCTTTTTTAGTAATTAGATAGAGATCTCAATTATAACCAAGCTTTACTGGTATTTGTGAACTGATTAGTGGTACAACACATAACAGGGCACTGGAGTCACATGGGGGTGAATCAATAAACCAGTTTTGTAGAAGGTTTAACAAACCAAGTTACACAAATCCCAGAAGCCACCAGGGTTTAAATAGGGGCTGGGATTTCAGCCCTGAAGCCCTGGGGACTGCACTGGTTGGGCTGAGCTGGTCTTAGCACCAGGGCAAACCCGATGAGACGTCGGGAGGCCATTCGTCTGGTTTGAAGCTGCGCAGTCCCAGTGTTGTGGAGCACTATCCCCATCAAATAGGGACTCGGCACTGGACGTGGCTTTGTCTGGTGCAATAGGGAGAGGAGGAGACTGAGGATGCAGGAGGACACCCGTGAGGGTGGGGACGGGGCTGGGGTAGCACCTTCATACAGAATGATGCAGGTGGGTGGCACACTGAAAAAAGCAGTGGTGGGCCCACGCAGGATGTCTGCTACTGGTGAGGATGGGCCCATGCAGGCAGGCGTGGCCATGTCCTATGTTCTGGGGAATCCTCAGTGACCACACTAATTAGACATGATGCAGATTTGTATAAAGGACGGGTTGGGGTTTGGCCCAGTGCTGTCCTAAACCCTTTCCATGGCAATGCCCCCTGGGCAGATGCCCCATGATTCCATTCTCTGGTAATGATCCCGGAAGCAGTGCATTCTGGGAGATTTCAAAAAGCTGCCTGTTTGGACTAATGAAACCACTTTGGCTGGTCCTTGCCCACGTACACAACAGAACAGGTCAGACTGGCACCAGTCAGCTCCAGCCTGTGGTTAGTTTTGCTACAACCCAGTCTAATCCCAGTGGTATTTGGCATGGACCTGAGCTGTCTGGAGCCTTTTTGTGTGCGGCCTCTAGGTGCTCGGGGTCCCACGCAGTGGTTAGCCCAGTGATCTTCTCTAGTGCAGGCCGGCAGCATCTGAGTTTAACACCTAATGGAGCAACACAGAAGTTCAGAATCCCAGCAAGAAACCTCATCTCCCTGGTGGGCGTGGCACCTTTATCAAGGTGTCTCTCCCTCCTAACAGATACACTTCATCACTGGGTGGGGTGATGCGAAGATGGCAGCATGGCAAAGTGATTTGGGTTTTGGTCTGGGGAGAACTGGGTTCTATACTAAGCTCTGTCACTGACATGCTGGATGACTGTGGGCAACTCGCTGCCTTGCTTTGTGCCTCAGTTTCCCTTCCCACCTTCTGTCTAGCTAGACCAGTGGTCACCTACCAGTCGATCCTGGAGACTTTCCCTGTCAATTGCAATCTCCGGTGGCACAGCGGGGTTGCCTGCGTGCCCCAGCCACACGGCGCTACTTGCACTGCCTGCAGTCACCGCTCCCGCAGCTCCCATTGCCCGGGAATGGGGAACTGTGGCCAGTGAGAGCTGCGGGAGCGGTGCCTGCAGAGAGGGGCAGCACACAGAGCCACATGCCTCCCCCGGGGCCACAGGGGCGTGTTGGCCCCTTCCGGGAGTGGCGAACGGCTGGGGCAGGCAGGGAGCCTGCGTTAGCCCCGCTGCACCACTGACTGGGGGCCTCCCGAGGTAAGTCAGTGCCGCCTAGCTGAAGCCAGCACCCCATATCCCCTCCTTCACGCAACACCCCATACCACCTCCTGCACCCCGTGCCCCCTCCTGCACCCTAACCCCCTGCCCTCCTCCCAGGGCCAGCACCCCATTCCCATTCCTGCACCCCAACAGTCTGCCCCAGCCCGGAGCCCCCTCCTGCACCCAAACTCCCTCCCAGAGCTTGCACCCATCACCCCCTCCTGCACCCCAACATCCTGAGCAAGGCTCCGTGCAGAGCCCCCTCCCACATGCAAACCCCTTGGCTTTAGCCAAGAGCCTGCACCCCCACCTGAACCCCAACCTCCTGCCCCAGACCGGTGAAAGTGAGTGAGGGTGGGGGAAAGCGAGAAATGGAGAGAGGGGGTATGGAGTGAGTGGGGCTTTGGGGGTGGGAAATCATAGAATCATAGAATATCAGTGTTGGAAGGGACCTCAGGAGGTCATCTAGTCCAACCCCCTGCTCAAAGCAGGACCAATCCCCAACCAAATCCCCAAATGGCCCCCTCAAGGATTTGAACACTCAACCCTGGGTTTAGCAGGCCAATGCTCAAACCACTGAGCTATCCCTCCCCCCAAATGGGAGGACCTTGGGGAAGGGGTGGGGTAGATCCTACTTTCAAGACCTGATATTTTGCCTCTGTTATCACACTGCCAGATCATTAATTTTGTTATATCATCTCCTGTACAATGAAGCCTTTACAGAGCTGAATGATGAGTCACACCCATGAAAGGGAACTTTCAGTGAAATTAGCCTCTCATTAAAACCCAAAAGTTAACCCATTAAATCTGACAGCAATTCCCTACCTTGTACTCCTGGGCAGCCTCCTGTATGGGAACCACCGTGTGAGCGCGGTGAGCCCGGGATCTGTCGCACACCACACAGATGGGGGTTTGATCCTCTTCGCAGAACAGTTTCAGAGCCTCCTGGTGTTCCCCACACACCCTGTCCCCTCCTGCTGCCTTTGCTGCTTGTAAATTCAGCCGCTTGGCGATTTCTATGATATTTGCCAGCTGCCTGTTGGGCCTGAGGTTTCTCTGTTGCACAGTTTCTCTGCACTGAGGGCAGGAGCGGGCTGTATCGGATCCCTCCCAGCACTGGCTGATGCAGTCTCGGCAGAAATTGTGCCCACACTCCAGACTCACAGGTTCTGTGAAATACTCCAGACAGTCGGGACATGTAGCTTCCTCCTGGAGACTTTCCGCGGGGTTCTCTGCAGCCGTGGCTCCTCTGGGCAGTGGATCAGGGTTAGTTTCAATTTCCTGAATTCACACTGTGCCCCGCCTGCAGCAGCAAGGGGGTGTTTCCTTGTCTGAAAATGACTTATGCTGTTTCCTGAGCAGGAAGGACACAGCCAATTTCACTCCTGGAGGCTTTAGTGAAAAAATGTACAATCACACCTGAAACAGGGAACTTTCAGTGAAATTAGCCTGTAATTAAACCCCCAAAGGGCTCCCGGCCTCCAGTCAGCCCCTGTGCTGGTGTGGAGGGTCACTGAGGCATCCCCCTGTGAGGATGAGCCTGGAGGAGCAGGAGCTGTGTGTCAGGAGTGATAGTCAGACTGGGCAGAATTTTTTTATAATATATAATTGTGACAGATAATGTTTATTTTAAGCAATTTTTATATTTATTGATTTAAACTTTCAGAGTTGCACAACAATCTGGGTTTTAAGCATTTCATTCCAATTTAAATTGTCACGGTTGTGGGAAATTATGGAAGGATCAGACAATATTTTGGTCAGACCAGAACTATTTAATGACACTAGACACTGAGATTCAAAAAGTTGAAGCTTTATAATGCTTAAAATTGTCTGTGAGCAGGTAAGTCTCCTCCCTTCCCCAGCAGCTCCCCCAGGGCTATAACCCAGTGCTTCCCCCACCCCCATAGGGATGGAGGCTGAAAGTCCATCTGATGGCGGATCAGGGGCCTGTGGAATGTGCTGGGATCTCAGCGTGGGCCCTAGTGGGGCAGGTGACCCTGTAACACAACCACACCCAGCAAGCCCTGCACCCATTTCCTCCCTTTTTGTTAGTCCCAGCAGAGAGACTAGGGACTGCAGGGAGACCAAGCTCCTGTCCCCCAGGTGAGGGCTGGGGCCCAATGGCGGAGGGCAGCGGGGGTGCGGGGAGCTCGCATTAGGGGCTGCAGGGTAGATGGTGTGGGATAAACAGAGACCTCTCAGGCCAGTTGCCCATAGCGGCTGCAGGAGGGGATGTGGGGACAGACTGAGAAGGCCTGGGGCAGTCTGGGAAGGCCTGGGACAGACTGGGAAGTCGCCATCAGGGACAAGGAGAGGGAATTCAGCTGTGGAGCCGTGCTGCGCAGAGATGCTGCTGCGAATGCAGCTAGTTACCCGAGTCCAGTGTTGCAGCAGTTTAACAAGGTGGTTAATAGAGACGTTGCGGCTCAGCTGAGTATAAGAGGTGCAGCTTCACCCTGGCCACACCCCTCTATCCCTTTCCATCCCTCCCTCCTCCAGCCTGTCCATGCCCCAACCCCACTCCCTTCTGCCCCTCCCAGGAGCACTCCCTGTGTCTGCAACTGCTGGGGAGGAGGCACAAACAGCCATGCTAGCCAGCAAAGGAGTCAGAGCACAATGATGGGCTGGGTCCAAATGTCAAGAATCTCTTTTGATTTAGGGTTCAAATTTGGGTCCTGACCTAAGTGCTTAGGGGCTGGTTCTCCAAGGGCTGGGCACCCACAGCACCCACTGACTCCGGCTGCAGCTGCGAATGCAGATCGACCACGTGCCCTGAAGTCCTGTATTTCAAGGAGATAAACCAAGACACCCACAATTAGGCCACTGTTGTAAATTTAGGCCTTACCGACTTGCCCATTAACAGCAGGACATGGGCTAAGTCTCATTGTAAGTCACTCTTTATACTTGGTCACTGCTCGGTCCCATGATTGTAAGCAGCATAGGTGCTGACCCCATGGGTGCTCCGGAGCTCCAACCCCTGTGGAAAAAATATAGGGGGAGCTCAGCACCCACCAGCCACAGCTGTTCTGCGGGCTGCCAATGAGCTGTTTGGTGGCTAGGGGAGGTGCCTGGGGGAGGGCGGAGAGTAGCGACCTGCAGATTGGCTATGGTTTCGGAGAGGGGTTGGAGCAGGGGCAGGAAGAGGCAGACAGAGGGCAAGGCCTTAGGGGAGGAGGTGGAGTGGGGTCAGGAAGAGGTGGAGTGAGAGCAGGGCCTCAGGGGACCGGCATAGTGCGGGCGGGGCCTGAGGGCAGAGCAGGGGTGGAGCCCTCCAGGGAAAAATAAAAGTCAGTGACTATGGTAAGCAGAGACCTAGCAGTGAAAGGCCCATATTATATCCCAGTGTCTACAGGCAGCCAATACCCCAGGGATGTAACGAGTTCATAATCTTTCCCCTGGGATGGGTAAATCCACCGTTTTGTTCACAGGGCGAGAACCTCAAGGTTAACTTGAACAAAGTGAAAGTAGCCAAAATGTGGCTCCTGTCCACACTGTGCTGAGGGGAGACGTGGCTTTCACCTGGTGTCCAACCCCTGCCCAGTCTCAAGAAGTGTGAGAGGGAGTGAGAAGGAGCCACATGTCTGGTCGAGGTGCCTCTGATGTCCTAGAAGGGAAAAAGAGAGAAAAGAATGATCGGACTAATAGGTCACACAATGGGATGGGGCTGTCGGAGTCTGGGATACAGGGCGATTGATCTGTGCATGGTAAGTTTAGATCCTCTCCTATCCAACCCCGCCCCGCTCCCTGCCCATTGATTGCCCCCCAGATCTCCCACCTCCTATCCACTCCCCCTGCACCCTGACTTCCCCCCGGGACCCCTGCCCCTATCCAACCCCCCTGCTCCCTACCCACTGACCACCCTCTGGTACCCCCACCCCTTCCAGCCTTCCCCTACTCCCTGAATGCTCCCCGGAACCCCCAACCCCATCCAACCCCTGCTTCTTGACCACACCCTGGAAGGGACCCCTGCCACCATCCAACTATCCAGATTTAACTTCTGGTTTTCATATTGCAATTTTAGTTTTTCCAATTCCTGTTCCAAATTTTCATTTTCATATTCACAGGCATTGTGCTTTTCTGTGAGCTTATTTACAGCCTGAGACATAGCACAGATGACTCGTGCTGCTGTTTGGACTTTCTTGGGAGAATAGCCCTGTTGATTCCCCAACAACAAGTTGTCCAAACCTTTCTTATGCAGTGTAGAGACTGCAGCAGTCACACATGGATCAGACCCCAAGCTTTTAAACACCTGTCTTAACAAGCACCCATTAACCATAGCTGGAGGCTTCGGGGTGTCCCCCTTGTCCTCCAGAGGAAACCCGGCTTGCTTGCACTTGTAGAACATCATAGACTTGAAGATAGCACCAATTCAACTCCACGTGCCTGTGTATTTCCCTCTCTCCCAATAATCTGTAATCAATCTGATCCCAATCTGATCCAATCCTCGTTTCCTGGCCACTGAGTCTAATATCTTAAGACAATATTTTAGCTTATCCAACCAGTTCAGAAACAGTTAACTTATTCACTGACATGGTAACCATCCTCTGCTACCAAATGTTGAGATGGCTCTTTAACAGCTCACAGCTGGGCAGAATGTTTCTCGGTACCAATCAACAAGTCAGATTCAGTACACTCCATGCACAACAGTTTATTTAAGAAAGAATTCCAGAAGCAGTATAAGGTTATCTAATTCATGTCTCCCTAGTGAGCCTCAATTCCCCAAGCATAAACTCTCAATATTTATGCTGGCCCCACATGGTATTCTGATTGGCTAGCGAAGCATGTATAGCTATCGATCTAGATGAGGATTTCTCTCTTTCATTGTCTTCTATTCACAGTCACCTGGTCTATCAAGGATTCCCCCGAGGCAGTGGTTTTCAAAGGACTCATATGCCCTGTGTACATTTTATTACTAATTTTCTCCTAATTAATACTTTGGAAGGGACTGCTGAAGGGGCACCCACCAGACATTACCCCACGTTTACACTCTCATCAATCATTCACTCAAGCTGTCAGCGCGATGCCTTCCAAAGGGGTCATTTTGCCCCAGGTCAGCTTGTGCCAAGATCACTGATCTTGTGATTATACATTTTCTTTACCTAGTGAGCCGGCATATTGACTGACAAAGGTCAGTAGCAGAACAGACACGCAGAATAAAAAATTTCCACAGTAACCATGTGATGCTCAGAAGGCCCTGCTCTCAGAATCCTCTAGCAAATTCAGACCTGTCAAGCTGTACCACATTCACGTTCA
The DNA here is from genome assembly GCF_028017835.1 of Emys orbicularis. Lineage (NCBI taxonomy): Eukaryota > Metazoa > Chordata > Testudines > Emydidae > Emys > Emys orbicularis. The sequence goes on along the minus strand of NC_088695.1, from coordinate 8,690,741 downwards.
CCACATTAATTAATAAGAAGCGCAGTAATTCATAATAATTCAGTACCGCCCCAACACCCCGGACAGTGAATCTCCTTGTTTCCCCGCCCCCCCGTCTCAGCGTGAGGGAGCCGTGCTTCTGCTTCACTGGTTGTCAGTTCCCTGTTACCCCCGGCCTTTTACCTTCCCACATGAACTCATCAGGGCTCTGCCAGTCCTTACTTTGCCTTACAGATTAACACTAGGTACAACCTCGTCTCCAGCCCTTCTGACGTGTCCTTCTGTAGTGTCCAGCCCCTCTCCACTGGACACTCAGAAATTCCCAGGTAAGTCATCGGGACAACACCAGCTTGTTTGATTCAACTGAGGATCAGCACCAATAGAACATCACAGCACTGAGATATATATTTTAGTGAAAACAAACAAGAGTTTATTAGTTCAGATTGAAGAGATAGTGAGCGAAGCAATAAGACCAACAGTTACACACCAAACACCAGGTATAACAGGATTCAGATAGGCTGAGATTAACTTTTACAGGTAAAATCCATGGTTAAAGCATTCTCCCAGGGTCACCAGCCATCATTGGTGAAATCCCCCTTTTCATGAATGCAAAGTGTTCTCTCCTTTTGACTTCCTGAAGGATTGCAGGGTGCTGTTCCTGTCCCCTAGTTGAAGTCCAGTAAACCACTGAAGTGCCCCGCCCACTACCATTGTGTGTTCTCCAGTGTGCTCTCTCTGTTAGTCCTATATGCCAGTGGCTCTCAGCCTTTCCCCACCACTGCGCCCCTCTCAGGAGTCTGATCTGTCTTGCCTCCTTGGCTCACTTAAAAATGACTCACTTCCAAAATCCAACAAAAAAGTACAAAAGTGTCACAGCCACTAGTACTGAAAAATTGCTGCCTTTCTCTTTCTTACCATATAATTTTAACAAAGAAATCAATTGGAACTAGGGATTTCAAATGATTAAAAAAATTAATCCTGATTAATCTCATGATTATTTGAACTCCTAAACAATAATAGAATACTATTTCTCTAAATATTTTTGGATGTTGTCTCCATTTTGAAATATATTATTTCAATTACAACACAGAATACAAAGTGTACAGTGCTCACTTTATTTTTTATTACCAGTATTTGCACTGTGAACCCCCCCAAAGGAAATAGTATTTTTCAATTCCCCTATTACAAGTACTGTAGCCCAATCCCTTTATCATGAAAGTTGAAATTCCAATCGTAGAATTATGTAAAAAATACCTGAATTCAAAAATAAAACAATGTAAAATTTCAGAGCCTGTAAGTCCACTCAGTGCTATTTCTTCTTCTGCCAATCGCTCAGACAAACAAGTTTGTTTCCATTTGCAGGAGATAATGCTGCAAGTGAGAAGAGGCAATCTTATGACACTGTTGCAGCCGGAGTCAAAAGAGATTTACATGCCAGATGCGCTAAGGATTCCTCTGTCCCTTCATGCTTCAACGACCATTGCTTAGCCTCCCTTCCCCCAGCCTGCTATACCTGCTGCCCATGCTCAGACCAGAGCTGATTATTCTTCAGCTTTTTAGCCTTTTCTAGGGCCTTTGGGGGGAAAATTTCATGTGCCAGTAGGGTTGCCAACTCTCCTGGATCAGACACCATTTGTGGCAATGGCGCCTAGTCCGGGAGAGTTGGAAATCTTATCTATCAGGGAAATCCTCTCTGGCTGGCATTTCCCATTTGCCTGCATCCTGCCGTAGGAGAGTCAATTGGCATTTATTTATTTTTTGAGCTTCTCCCACAGACATAGCAGCTATCGCCCATTGGGGTGGACTAATTAACTCTCCCGCAGGTGCAGTACAGAAAACTGTTCCCTGTAAGGATGTGCTACTTATGGTGGACTGAGCATGCTCAGTAACATCTGCTGAAGCCACTGCCCTTACTAAGCATGGGATTGTGCTGACTGCTTTTTAAAGGGGTTAAAAAGGGCCAAAGGGGACAAATCGGAGAAGGGGGGACAGCCAGGGTCTGAGCAGGGGGCAAAAATTGACTGGTCGGAGGGGGGGGGGGGCGGGCAGCTGACAAACACCTGCCAGGAATGGTCTAGATAATACTTAGTTCTGCCATGAGTGCAGGGAACAAGAAAAAAGTGCAGGGGACAAACTGTTATCTGTAGGCATTTGCTACACCAGAGAGCAGATTTTTTTACAATAGCCATTTCTTATAAACCAGTTACAGATCAGCAACTGGTACAGGTAGCACATTCCTACAGGGAAGTTTCCTATCTCCCATTGTGTGCAGAGGAGGGGGGAAGCCAACCCATGCTGCACTGGGGGCTGGGACAGCCACACCTGGGATGGGGTGGGGGGGGAAGAAGTGGAGAGCTGAAAGAGGGCTGAAGAGGGGAAGGGTGTGTGTAGATAAGGTTGTATTGAGGGGGGATGAGGGATGGATCGGGGTAGATGCAGTGGGCAAGGCGGGGTGCTGCAGGACAGATGGGGCAATGCAGGGGAATCAGGGAAGACTTATGGGGTGGATGGGACCAGGGCTACAAGAGAGGGAAACTCTAAGTGAGGGGGTCACTGCAAAGGAAAGAGGGGATGTGGGGAGGGGAGGCTGTGAGAGCAAGAGCAGATTGGCTGGGGAAGGGAGGGAAAGAGGGTAGGGGTCGGGGAGAAGAAGAGGGAAAGATACAATGGCAACTCCCCCACCCCATGGGGCAGAAGAGGGGGAGAGGCTGCCCCACCCAGCAGCCAGAGGGGAATTCTTTTACTGGAAATAGGGAAGCTTTGGGGGTTTGCGGAGGATTCTGCCTAAGGGCTCAGAAGCTACAAGGCAGGTGTCCAGACTAGGGATGAAAATAGCATGTAAAAAGTAACTGTTTCAACTATTAAAATTCTACTGGTTACATGTTAAGGAGTTCACAACATGGGGATCTGCCCAGCATCCCAGCTGCCACCATGACTGGTTTAGCCCAGCAAAGCACAGGGGGAGAGGCTGGAATTGCTCTGGGCCCAGTGGAACACTTTTTAGAGTAGGGGTGCGGTGCCCCCCCTTATCCCTGTCTGCGCCCCCCCCACCCCACCCCTTTGAGGTAGGGCCGGGAGCAGGGCTATGGCTCCAGGAGGGAGTCCAGATGCAGAGAGGGGTAAGGGGTGCGAGGCTGGACGTGGAAGTTGATTAAGTCATCCCCGTTGTACTGGCGTTTCCCCCACCCCCCGGGGATGTCCCAGTCCATGGCCTGCACCCCGTGGAACCCTGGGGGAGGGCAGGGATAGAACTAGGTCAGCAGCCAGACATGCTCAAAGATCATGAGTTTGTCCCCCTGTCCCCCCAATCAGTTTACAGAGATTACTAAATTTGGGGGCTTTTTATTTGTCCTCTGGATTTGCACCTTTCTGGGGACACTGGGAAGAAAGGTCCTGTCACCTAGAGCCTGCGGGCGTGTGGCCACCGCCAGAGCACGTGTCTGACCTGCAGCATCTCTGCAGCACAGCCAGGGCCTGGGCAGGAGGCCTGGGATGTGGAAGGGACAGACTGTGAACTGCCCTGGCATTCCAGAGAAGCTGTTGGTGCTTCCCGCCCCCGACCACAGAGTGGGGTTAATTGTTTTCCTTTCGCCTTTCCCATTGTTTCCTGATTTCTTTTATTAGCTGCTGTGTTGTAAATTGCATTTGTTCTGAACTATAGACAATGGGCAGGGAAGAGGTCAGGGAAGCGTCCAGAGTGGAGAAAGTACCCGGAGTGGGGACGCTCTAGCCCGTGTTCTGAGTGGTCACAACCAGGTTGGGGGACGAGCCCCTCAGGAAGCCTGGGCCCAGCCTTGTCGGGGTTATGAGGACTTTGCCAAACAGGAGAGTGGAAGGGGAGCTCTCAAGATGAGGCAGGTGTGACAGCGTACCCCATAAGGCTTTATGGGGGGGTGTTTATAAATGTATGTATGATATAACTGAAATATGTTTGGTGCTGCCTGTGCCATGTAACATATCTCCGTAAAGGTTATGGTCTACTATATCTATTCATCCTTTGTACTTATATACCATTTTCAACTTAAGGTTAAGAATATGGGCTGTATGCTTGCCTGATTTCTAAGTAAGCTTGGTGAGGCATTTGGTCAGCTTCTTTAGGAAGGAATTTGCCAGGTTAAGTACCTGATCGGGAAACACTTGGGGAACAATGCATCTTGGAATGCTCCAATCCACATAAGAAGTCTTCCTGGAGACATGCAAGATACCATGTGGACAATGGCGTCGGCCTGTAAAGACTGAGTCATGCAGGGGCATGTGACTTGCCCAGGTGTCTCCAAAACTCCATCTTGGAGCTGGACTTTGCATAGGAGGGAGGAGGGGGGTCTCTTCCCACAAGAGAGAGCCTATTTAAACCTGGGGGAGACCCCTCCATTTTGTCTTCAGCTGGCTAAAGAAGGAGCCTCTCCACCCCCCCTGGATACTTGAAAGAAACTGAAACAAAGACAGATTACAGGGGTTGTGAGAGATTGCTGGACCCAGGCTAAAGGGAGAGTAGCCTGTAAAAGGGAGCATTCTGGAACTGGTGAGGAACTTATCTGTATTTAGTTTGATTAGGCATAGATTTGCGCATTCTATTTTATTTTGCTTGTGACTTACTTTGTTCTGTCTGTTACTACTTTGAACCACTTAAATCCTACTGTCTGTATTTAATAAAATCACTTTTTATTTAGTAACTTACTCAGAGTATGTATTAATACCTGGGGGAGCAAACAACTGTGCATATCTCTCTATCAGTGTTATAGAGGGCGAACAATTTATGAGTTTGCCCTGCATAAACTTTATGCGGGGTAAAACGGATTTATCTGGGTTTAGACCCCATTGGGAGTTGGGCATCTGAGTGCTAAAGACAAGCACACTCCTGTGAGCTGGTTTTGGGTAAACTTGCAGCTTTGGGACAAGTGATTCAGACCCTGAGTCTTTGTTAGAGCAGACTGGAGTGTCTGGCTCAGCAAAACAGGGTGCTGGAGTCCTGAGCTGGCAGGGAAAACAGAAGCAGGGGTAGTTTTTGCACATTAGGTGGCAGCTCCCAAGGGGGTTTCTGTGATCCAACCCGTCACAGCAGGCTCTGGGTGAAGGAAGCGAGGACTCAGATCCTTCTGCTATTTGATTCCACGGGGGGGTGGTGTTTAAGTCAGGAAAGTTCCCCCCAGTAGCAGGACCATTTACCTGCTTACCTCTGTGCATGTTTACTGGTTTCCCCTAAAGTTCATTAAGTATTTTAGGGAAACGTGTCAGCGGCCAACAGTGAGAGTTGCTGGCCGCACTCTGAGGCCACCAAAAATTAGTTCGTGAGAACCCCTGGACTAGGTGCTCACGATGGGCCCTTCTGACCTTAAAGTCTGTGAGTCTAGCAGAAGCTGGACACAGAGAGGAGAAGCGCAAGGAGGTCAGTTGATCGCTAGGACCCAGGAGCAGCTGGGTGGCGGCTCGGGGAGCGATCGCTGGGCTCAGGCCCGGCAGCAGGAACTGACTCGCAGCCGCTGCGGTGACTCTGGCTCCCAGCGAGATCCCCGAGCCCCGGCGGCTGGTGCTGGGAGCCCGGAGCCCTGGCTGCAGCCGGGAGAGGGGAATCTCCAGCAGGGCCCTTCCCGACGCTCCCCAGGAGCCTCTCCCAGGGCAGAGCCCCCAGCCTGGCCAGGGCCCTGCCCGGCCCGGCCCCTGCCCCAGGGGGCCCCGCTCGGAGGGACGGTAAGAGAGACCCGCCCCCCGTCACACCGGGCTGCAGGGGGAGGGTTTGGCCCCAGGCTGCTCCCAGGGGAGCTGGCTGCGATTCCCGCCCTGGGTCCGGGAAAGCCGCCGCCAGCTCCAGGTGTGTGCGGGGCGGGGGCAGGATCACGTTACCACCCATCCCCCTCGCCCCCATCTGCTGCTTGTTTCCCTGCCCCTGGCCGCGCTGGTGCGGACGGAGCCTGCAGCTTAGGGAGATCTGAGGGGGGCAGAAGGTAGGCAGGGGCCAAACTGAATCCAGGGTGGGGGGCCCAGCTGGGGCCGGGGAAGGAGAGGGGCCTAGGGGCACAATCAGGGCTGGGGGGCAGCACAGGCGCTCGATCTAGGCTGGTGAGGCCCTGCCGCACCCCCTGGCTTGAAGGGGTTTCCATCCTATCCAGGGTTTACAGTTTGGTTCAATGGCTCTCAGTGTCCCCCACTGTACAGAATGTTTCAGCCCCCCTGCCTGGGACTGGGGATAAGAACTGGATACAACTGGTGGGGGGTGAATCTAGGGCTGAGGGAGGCAAGCCCCCACCCCGACTGTAGGGGCAGGACCGCAGCCTCTGAGCACCCCCAACTTCCCCCCACCCGCTGAGCGTGTGGCCCCAGCCTGAACCCCAGGGGCAGCCTAAGGAGAAGCCTGACCCGCTCCTCATAGGGGCCGTACACCCCACCTCCGCAGTCAGCTGTGACTCTCAGCCTGCTTGGAAAACAGAAGGTTTATTGGTCGCTAGGAACACAGCATTGAACAGAGCTTGTTAGTACAGAAATCAGGAGCTTTCAGCAAAGTCCATCTGGGGGGGAATCCAGAGTCCCGAGCCCTGGACTCTCCCCGCTGAGTTCCAAACCAGGGGACTGACCCGCTTCCGGCCCCCCATCCTCAGTGATGTCCGGCTGCCCCTCCTCCGTGCTTTCTCTCTTTCCCAGGAAAACAGGTCTCATGGCCTCCCCCTCTCTCGCTGTTCTCCAGCACCTTGGGCTGGCTCCTTGCAGAGGACAGCCTCCGGCCATAGCTTGCCAGGATACAGAATTTTGGCCATTCTCTATGCCCAGGCAGCTATTCTGCAGTCACACCTGCCCTCTAGAGGTTTCTGCAATGATCACACACCTGTATCCCACCAGCTTGATACTTGAGTAACACATGGGGAAACTGAGGCACACACTCATTATTCAGAGACAACATTCAGAACATTCCCACTTCATCACACCCCTCTGAGACCAGCCCAGGGGCATTTTCTCCAGTGTCTGGAACCACTCTGACCATACCAGCGCCTGAGCCTCCAGGTGATGGAGAGACCTGGGGAAAGGGCTGGAGTGGGGCAGGGAAATGACTCTGCACAAAGGGCCCCTTTCAGGGACCAGCTGGGGAGTTTGGCCTACAAGGGGAGGGGCTCCCTGTGTCGGGGAGGGGCTCCTTGTGTCTGAGAGTCCCAGAGCTGCTGCCCTCAGTGACACAGCTGGGTTGAACCCCCGTTACCAGTGTCAGTGGCTGAGCTGCCTAAGGAGAGCAAAGGCCCAGGACAATTGGGCAGTCGCCTGTTCTCCCAGGGTGGGGGAAGAAGATAAAAAGGGAGAGTGGAGAGACTTGAAAGGCAGCAGGAGCAAGAAGTGTGAAGGGAGGTTCCCAGCTCCCAGCCCTGCCCAGATCCATTCCCTGCACCCCCGGGGCAGTCAGCTCTCCTGGGAACAAGGGGAGGAGCTGAGAGAGGAAAAGCCAGTTGCTCACTCTGCTGAGCACGGCACGACAGCATGACTGAGGGAGACGGGGGAGAGCTAGAGGGGTTACAATACACTGTGGGGCAGTGCCCTAAAGTGACTCCTTTGATTCTGTTCTTTTTCCAGCGTTTGGCTCAGAGATGCTGTTCTGGGAAGGTTTAGAAGGGACATGGTGGGTTTAGTTCTAATGGGGGGGTGGGGGCCTGGCCGGGATGGTAATGAACTAACTGGGTTTCTTCCCAGCATGGCAGAGTCCTAGAATCAGAGCGTCTGTCTGCAGGGAGAGAGCCTGGGGGGAATTGGGGGTTGACATGAACTCCAGCCCCTTATGAAACCTGCACAATCTTCCTGCTCCTCTGACAGGCTGAGGAATCACGTCCACGTTTCACTTCAGATCGTCCGGTCTGCCAGGAGACAGGGCAGGGAAATGGCTGTGATGGAGCCATCTCAGGTAGGGGATTTTCAGGGAGCTTTTGGTGGTGGTGGTATTGTAGAGGGGTTAATCACCCGGGGTGGGACGGGGTGTGATAAACCTGCTGGAACATGATCAACCGGGGTCTGATTTTCTGAACAGGCCCATTGGTGGGTCGGGGGAGGGGTGAACATTCCCCCATTTCTGAACCAGGAAACACCCCCCTGGGCAGGGCTGGGAAAACTGACCAGACTCCCAGTGCTGGGGCCTGACCCCACTGGCCAGAGGGTGCTGTGAAATATGAAGGGAAGCTGTTGGGATTCCTGTCCCGTCCCCGGCTCAAAGCTCTGCATCCCCTATCAGCCTGTGGCTGGCAGGTGTGTGGGAAATGAGAAGACCCTGCCCTGCTCTGTGTGCTGGGAGGGACAAGGAGCTCTCACCTTCTCCCCACCCCCTGAAGCCTCCTGGCTGCTCTGAGCCGGGTGCTGGGAGGATTCTGCTTCTCTGTCCCTCCTCCCCTGTGACTAGGGGGATTTTGGCTGGGGCAGCAGGTTCTGAGTGGGAATTCTTGTTGTTTCAGATGCCGGTGACCTTCGAGGATGTGGCTGTGTATTTCAGCCAGGGGCAGGGGGCTCTGCTGGACCCTTCTCAGAGAGCCCTCTACAGGGATGTCATGCAGGAGAACTACGAGACGGTGACCTCGCTGGGTAAGGGATTCCCGGCCCCTTGGTTATTTGAAGCTGGAGGGATCTGCGTGTCTGACACTGGACACATTCTTCTCTCATCACTCTCCAGTGAGACCAGGGAGTCAAACCCTAAGGCACATACTAAATCATCCCCACCCAACCGCGCTAGCTTGCAAGGTGGAGAAGTCGTGTATTGTCCTGTCTGTGTTGTTTCTTGGTCGCAAACAGAATCCCTCTTCTCCCTTCTCCTTGGGAACAGCTCCAGCCCTGTGGAGGGCTCTGGGTTCTGCAGGTTTAGAAATAAGCAGGGGTTTAACACTAGAGCTGGGTGTGCATCACAGTTCCCCTCAGCTCCCCAGATGTCTTCCTCCCCCAAGGGGGCTCAGTGACCACGTTCCTGTCCTCTTAGATTCCACATTCCCGAGCATAGGGACAGGTTCCGCTCACGGAATGTCCTTTCTGAGAGACGCTCTCAGTCGTCCGCACACCCTGATCTGGTCTGATTTCACTCCCTGCACAAACAACAAGGAGTCTGGTGGCACCTTAAAGACTAACCGATTTATTTGGGCATAAGCTTTCATGGGTAAAAACCTCACTTCTTCAGATGCATAGAGTGAAAGTTACAGATGCAGGCATTATATACTGAAACAGTTTGTCTCTGTCTGAGGGGTTGGAGCAAATTCGGTTGTATCTTAGGACTTTAAAAGTCACTATCATTGAACAAAAAAACTTCAGAAACAGACTTCAAAGAGAAACAGCAGAACTAAAATTCATTTGCAAATTTAACACCATTAATCTGGGCTTGAACAGGGACTGGGAGTGGCTGGCTCATTACAGAAGCAGCTTTTCCTCTCCTGGAATTGACACCTCCTCATCTATTATTGGGAGTGGACTACATCCACCCTGATTGAATTGACCCTGTCAACACTGGTTCTCCACTTGCGAAGTAACTCCCTTCTCTCCGTGTCTCAGTATATAATGAACAAAATGAGCTCAAACTAGCTACGGGAATAAAGGGAAACAAGAAGACTTTTTATCAATACATTAGAAGCAAGAGGAAGACCAAAGACAGGGTAGGCCCACTGCTTAGTGAAGAGGGAGAAACAGTAACAGGAAACTTGGAAATGGCAGAAATGCTTAATGACTTCTTTGTTTCGGTCTTCACCGAGAAGTCTGAAGGAATGCCTAACATAGTGAATGCTAATGGGAAGGGGGTAGGTTTAGCAGATAAAATAAAAAAAGAACAAGTTAAAAATCACTTAGAAAAGTTAGATGCCTGCAAGTCACCAGGGCCTGATGAAATGCATCCTAGAATGCTCAAGGAGCTAATAGAGAAGGTATCTGAGCCTCTAGCTATTATCTTTGGAAAATCATGGGAGACGGGAGAGATTCCAGAAGACTGGAAAAGGGCAAATATAGTGCCCATCTATAAAAAGGGAAATAAAAACAACCCAGGAAACTACAGACCAGTTAGTTTAACTTCTGTGCCAGGGAAGATAATGGAGCAAGTAATTAAGGAAATCATCTGCAAACACTTGGAAGGTGGTAAGGTGATAGTGAATAGCCAGCATGGATTTGTAAAGAACAAATCATGTCAAACCAATCTGATAGCTTTCTTTGATAGGATAACGAGTCTTGTGGATAAGGGAGAAGCTGTGGATGTGGTATACCTAGACTTTAGTAAGGCATTTGATACGGTCTCGCATGATATTCTTATGGAGAAACTAGGCAAATACAATTTAGATGGGGCTACTATAAGGTGGGTGCAAAACTGGCTGGATAACCGTACTCAGAGAGTTGTTATTAATGGTTCCCAATTCTGCTGGAAAGGCGTAACGAGTGGGGTTCCGCAGGGGTCTGTTTTGGGACCGGCTCTGTTCAATATCTTCATTAACGACTTAGATATTGGCATAGAAAGTACGCTTATTAAGTTTGCGGATGATACCAAACTGGGAGGGATTGCAACTGCTTTGGAGGACAGGGTCATAATTCAAAATGATCTGGACAAATTGGAGAAATGGTCTGAGTTAAACAGGATGAAGTTTAACAAAGACAAATGCAAACTGCTCCACTTAGGAAGAAAAAATCAGTTTCACACATACAGAATGGGAAGAGACTGTCTAGGAAGGAGTACGGCAGAAAGGGATCTAGGGGTTATAGTGGACCACAAGCTAAATATGAGTCAACAGTGTGATGCTGTTGCAAAAAAAGCAAACATGATTCCGGGATGTATTAACAGGTGTGTTGTGAGCAAGACACGAGAAGTCATTCTTCCGCTCTACTCTGCTCTGGTTAGGCCTCAGTTGGAGTATTGTGTCCAGTTTTGGGCACCGCATTTCAAGAAAGATGTGGAGAAATTGGAAAGGGTCCAGAGAAGAGCAACAAGAATGATTAAAGGTCTTGTGAACATGACCTATGAAGGAAGGCTGAAAGAACTGGGTTTGTTTAGTTTGGAAAAGAGAAGACTGAGAGGGGACATGATAGCAGTTTTCAGGTATCTAAAAGGGTGTCATAAGGAGGAGGGAGAAAACTTGTTCACCTTAGCCTCTAAGGATAGAACAAGAAGCAATGGGCTTAAACTGCAGCAAGGGAGGTCTAGGTTGGACATTAGGAAAAAGTTCCTAACTGTCAGGGTGGTTAAACACTGGAATAAATTGCCTAGGGAGGTTGTGGAATCTCCATCTCTGGAGATATTTAAGAGTAGGTTAGATAAATGTCTATCAGGGATGGTCTAGACAGTATTTGGTCCTGCCATGCGGGCAGGGGACTGGACTCGATGACCTCTCGAGGTCCCTTCCAGTCCTAGAATCTATGAATCTATAATGCCTGCATCTGTAACTTTCACTCTATGCATCTGAAGAAGTGAGGTTTTTCCCCACGAAAGCTTATGCCCAAATAAATCTGTTAGTCTTTAAGGTGCCACCAGACTCCTTGTTGTTTTTGTACATACAGACTAACACGGCTATCCCCTGATACTTGACTCCCTGCACAGGATTCCCCATTCCCAAACCTGACCTGATCACTCAGCTGGAACAAGGGAAAGAGCCGTGGGTACCCGATCTCCAGGCCTGTGAGGGAAGAGAGATCCCAAGAGGCGCCCACACAGGTGAGGACTGACACACAAACCATCTGGTGAATGAAGGAAAAAGTTGAGAATCCCAAAAATGAGGTATCAGTAAGTGCCCTCAGTTCCTTCCTCATCTCATCCAGGGCAGGGTTGCAGGCAGCAGATATCACTGATATCGCTTTGAATGTGTCCTGTTAACTGCAGGAGTTTCCTTCCCTACTTTCCTTCTCTGTAAAAGTTTGGGTGGGATGTGGAGGCAGAATCCAATTGCTCTGTCTGTGCAGCTTTAGTATGGTGGGTTTTCCCTTGGTGCTATTCCTCTTGATTTCTCCTCAGCACAATGACTCCTGTCTGAATTGTCTCTCTCCCAGCAGGTTACAAGAGAGTGAGTGAGAATAAGGATGGGAATCAACAGCAGGAAGTTTCTGGGCATGGGGAACCACAGGGGACCTTTGTGGGAAGAGCTGAAGAGAAATTTTCCCAGTGCTTGGAACAGGGAGAAGCCTGGGGAAATTGGCAGAGGTCAAAGAGTCTGCTGGGAAAGCCCTTAAGGGAGCAAATGGATGAATTTGTTATATATGGGGAAGGACACAGGAATCCCACAGCCAGGGAGACAACCCCCAAGGAAGACAAACGCTATGAATACCTCAGTTCTGTTACGCTTCAGGCAATAAATACTGGAGAGAAAACACTTCAATGGTTGGACTGTGGGGAAAACTTCAATAAGTGCTCAGATCTTGCTAACCATGGGAGAAGCCACCTGGGAGACAGATCCTCTCAGTACCTGGAGGGCAGGAATTGTTTGATTTGGAAGTCAGCGCTGATTACACATCAGAAAATCCACACAGGGGACAGACCACATCAGTGCTTAGACTGTGGGAAAAGTTTCACCTGGAGATCAGCCCTTGTTAGACATCAGGCAATCCACACCGGAGAGAGACCCCATAAGTGCTTGGACTGTGGGAAAAGTTTCCTATGGAGGTCAGCCCTCGTTAATCATCAGGCAGTCCACACAGGAGAGAGACCCCACAAGTGCTTAGACTGTGGAAAAAGTTTCACATGGAGATCAGTCCTTGTTAGACATCTGGCAATCCACACCGGAGAGAGACCCCATAAGTGCTTGGACTGTGGGAAAAGTTTCATACGGAGGTCAGCCCTTGTTAAACATCAGGCAATCCACACCGGAGAGAGACCCCATAAGTGCTTGGACTGTGCGAAAAGTTTCATACGGAGGTCAGCCCTTGTTAAACATCAGGCAATCCACACCGGAGAGAGACCCCATAAGTGCTTGGACTGTGGGAAAAGTTTCATACGGAGGTCAGCCCTTGTTAAACATCTGGCAATCCACACCGGAGAGAGACCCCATAAGTGCTTGGACTGTGGGAAAAGTTTCATACGGAGGTCAGCCCTTGTTAATCATCAGAGAATCCACACAGGAGAGAGACCCCATAAGTGCTTAGATTGTGGAAAAAGTTTCCTGCAGAGATCACACCTTCTTATACATCAGAGAATCCACACAGGAGAGAGAACCCACAAGTGCTTGGATTGTGGGAAAAGTTTCATACAGAGGTCAAGTCTTCTAATACATCAGGCAGTCCACACAGGAGAGAGAACTCACAAGTGCTTAGACTGTGGGAAAAGTTTCACATGGAGATCAGTCCTTGTTAGACATCTGGCAATCCACACCGGAGAGAGACCCCATAAATGCTTGGACTGTGGGAAAAGTTTCATACAGAGGTCAAGTCTTCTAATACATCAGAGAATACACACAGGAGAGAGACCCCATAAGTGCTTGGATTGTGGGAAAAGTTTCCTACAGAGATCACACCTTCTTATGCATCAGACAATCCACACCGGAGAGGGACATAAGTGCTTAGACTGTGGGAAAAGTTTCCTATGGAGGTCAGCCCTTGTTAATCATCAGAGAATACACACAGGAGAGAGACCCCATAAGTGCTTGGATTGTGGGAAAAGTTTCCTACAGAGATCACACCTTCTTATGCATCAGACAATCCACACCGGAGAGGGACATAAGTGCTTAGACTGTGGGAAAAGTTTCCTATGGAGGTCAAGTCTTCTAATACATCAGAGAATCCACACAGGAGAGAGACCCCATAAGTGCTTGGATTGTGGGAAAAGTTTCCTATCGAGGTCAGCCCTCGTTAATCATCAGAGAATCCACACAGGAGAGAGACCCCATAAGTGCTTGGATTGTGGGAAAACTTTCCTATCGAGGTCAGCCCTCGTTAAGCATCAGAGAATCCACACAGGAGAGAGACCCCATAAGTGCTTGGATTGTGGGAAAAGTTTCATAGAGAGGTCAGACCTTATTAGACATCAGGCACTCCACACCGGAGAGAGACCCCATAAGTGCTTGGACTGTGGGAAAAGTTTCATACAGAGATCACACCTTCTTATGCATCAGAAAATCCACACCGGAGAGGGACATAAGTGCTTAGACTGTGGGAAAAGTTTCCTATGGAGGTCAGCCCTCGTTAATCATCAGAGAATCCACACAGGAGAGAGACCCCATAAGTGCTTGGATTGTGGGAAAAGTTTCATACAGAGGTCCGACCTTGTTAAACATCAGGCAATCCACACCGGAGAGAGACCCCATAAGTGCTTGGACTGTGGGAAAAGTTTCATAAAGAGGTCAAGTCTTCTAATACATCAGAGAATACACACAGGAGAGAGACCCCATAAGTGCTTGGATTGTGGGAAAAGTTTCCTATCGAGGTCAGCCCTCGTTAATCATCAGAGAATCCACACAGGAGAGAGACCCCATAAGTGTTTGGATTGTGGGAAAAGTTTCCTATCGAGGTCAGCCCTCGTTAATCATCAGAGAATCCACACAGGAGAGAGACCCCATAAGTGTTTGGATTGTGGGAAAAGTTTCCTATCGAGGTCAATCCTCGTTAATCATCAGAGGTTCCACACAGGAGAGAGACCCCATAAGTGCTTGGATTGTGGGAAAAGTTTCATACAGAGGTCCGACCTTGTTAAACATCAGGCAATCCACACGGGAGAGAGACCCCACAATTGCTTAGACTGTGGGAAAAGTTTCAGATTGAGGTCAGCGTTTGTTAAACATCAAGCAATCCATAAAAGAGGGAGACCATAAGACTCTGGGAAAGGTTTCAGAAACAGATCAGCCCTTCTAAACATCAGGCAATCCACGCACGAGAGGGACCCCCACAAGTGCATAAACTATAGATAAATGTTTCAAATAGATGTCATCCCTTGTTATACATCAGAGAATCCACACAGAGGAGTGACCCCATAACTGTTTAGCCTGTGAAAGATGTTTTAAATGGAGGTCAAAACTTATTCCAAATTGGGCAATCCACACAGGAGAGTGACCCCATAAGTGTTTGGACCATGTGAAAAGTTTCACAGAAAGATCAAATCTTATAACACTCAGAGGATCCACACAGGTGAGAGACCCCATCAGAGTTCAGACTGGAAAAAGTTTCCTACATAGGTCAGACTTTGTTAAAAATCAGCTAATCCACACAGACCTTGCTAAAAATCAGGCAGTCCACACAGGAGGGAGCCCCCAGAAGTGCTTGGACTGTGGGAAAAGTTATACAGAGAGATCACACCTCATTAAACATTGGAGAATTCACACACGATCTAAACTTCTGTGGCACCTGGCTCGAAAGAGTTAAGAACCTTGCATGCTAATTGACCAGCTCCAACCTTTTGAAACATGTTAGAAATGTGTGTAAATATATTTGGGGCCATTCCAAGAAACAGAGCCTAGAACTTTGAAATGTAATCTGGTGTTGTTAAAAAATTGGAAGAAGATAGTAGTGCTGTTGATTAATTGCAGTTAAGTCGCGTGATTAACTCAAAAAAATTCATTGTGATTAGAAAAATTAATCTCGATGAATCACATTGTTAAACAATCGAATACCAATTGGAATTTGTTAAATGTTTTTGGATGTTTTTCTACGTTTTCATATATATTGATTTCCATCACAACAAAGAAGAGAAAGTGTACAGTGTTCATTTGATATTATTTTTTATTACAAATATTTGTACTGTAAACATGCAAAACAGAAGTAGTATTTTTCAGTTCACCTCATACAGGTACTGTAGAGCAATCTCTTTATCAGGAAAGTGTAACTTTAGAAACATCGATTATTTTAATGCTATAAGTGCACTCAAAAATAAAGCAATTAAAAACCGTATGGCCTAGAAGTCAACTCAGTGCTACTTCTTTCTCTGCCACTCGCTATGACAAACAAGTTTGTTTACATTTACGAGAGAGAATGCTGCTTTGCTTCTAATTTATGATGTCACCCGAAAGTGTGAGAAGGTGTTTGCATGGCACGTTTGTAGCTGGCAATACAAGGTATTTATGTGCAAGATATGCTAAACAGGCATATGTCCCTTCGTGCTTTGGCCACCATTCCAGTGGACATGCTTCCATGCTGACGATGCTCATTTTTAAAAAAAATGCATTAATTCAATTTGTGACTGAACTCCTTGAAGGAGAATTGTATGTCCCCTGTTCTGTTTTACAAACCTTCTGCTGGTGGCATCTGACTCAGTTGATGAAAATGAGCATGTGTCGGTCTGGTCTGCTTTGGATTGTTATCGATTAGAACCTGTTATTAGCATGGATGCATGTCCTCTGGAATGGTGGTTGAAGCAGGAAGGGACCTATGACTTTTTAGAGCATCGGGCACATAAATATCTTGTGACGCTGGCTGCAGTAGTGCAACGAGAATGCCTGTTCTCACTTTCAGGTGACATTGTGAACAAGAAGCGGGCAGCATTATCTCCTGCAAATTGTAACCAAACTTGTTTTTCTGAGTGATTGGCTGAACAAGAAGTAGGACTGAGTGGAGTTGTAGGCTCTAAAGTTTTACATTGTTTTCTTTTTGAATGCAGGTAGAATTTTGTACAAAATTCTACATTAGTAAGTTCAACTTTCATGATAAAGAGATTGGACTAAAGTAATTACGGTTGGTGAATTGAAAAATACAATTTCTTTTGTTTTTTACAGTGCAAGTATTTGTAATAAAAATATCAAGTGCTCACTGTACACTTTGTATTGTGTAAAAAGAACAAGGAGTCCTTGTGGCACCTTAGAGACTAACAAATTTATTTGGGCATAAGCTTTCGTGGGCTATAACCCACTTCATCAGATGCATGGAGTGTATTCTGTGTTGCAATTGAAATCAGAATGTTTGGAAATATCTACAACATCCAAAATATTTAAATAAATGGTATTCTATTATTGTTTAACAGCGCGATTAATCACGATTCATTTTTTTTAATCGCTTGACAGCCCTAGAATATAGTAATTGTAGTAGTCTCTGTTTACCTATATCTTGTTACAGAATAACAGTGTAACCAAAGGGTTCCTGCCTAGGACTGTATTTTGTTAATTCAGAAGTTAAAAGGAAATATTAACATTTAAATGATACTTGGGTGTAATAATGTCCTTATGTATATATCTTTTTAAAGTTTGTGGTAAACTGTCTATGTCCAAACTAGTTGAAATAAGGCAATCTGGGGCTGTTAGATCGGAACAACTTCCTATCACCTCCAGAGAAAGGGAAGAGCCTAGAAGATGTAAAAGGAATTTTAATTTGATAGCTTTCTGTCTGGTAAGAACTCACTTAGCAATAGACACAGCTGGGAAACCCTTATGTATTTACAGCTGTAGTTCTGAAAACCTCACTTCTGTATTGTTTTGTCATTCTAGTTACCACTTTGCTGTGTTTATTTGCATGGTCTCTGTCTGGTTCTGTGATTCTTTCTGTCTGCTGTATAATTAATTTGGCTGGGTGTAAACTAATTAAGGTGGTGGGATATAATTGGCTAACTAATCATGTTACAATCAGGATTGGTTAAGTAAAATTTAGGAGACTGATTGGTTAAGGTATAGCTAAGAATATTATATATAAATTAGGGGCATACAGGAAGTAAGTTCGGATTCGAAAATAAGGAAAAGGAACTTGGGTTTAAGCTTGCTGGAAGGTCACCCTAATAAACATTGACTTGTTTGCACCTCCGGACTTTGGGTATTGCTGCTCTCTGTTTATGCAGGAAGGACGGGATAAGCGAAAGGGTGAAGGAATGAGCCCCCTAACATCTTGGTGCCGTGACTCAGATGCATCGCACTGGATATGTGAGTGGCAGCCTGTAAGTCCCCCTCCTCAACAGTCCTCGCAGCTGCTTGGAGGGGGTATGACGAACTCTCGTGATGGTAGTTGCGGGTTCTGGCCAGCTGGGATAATGGATTTTTTGAACAAATGGATAAGCAAGAATCAGGGCCCATAGCAGGTGCAGGGGTCTACCTGGGATGAGTTTGAGAAGGAGATGGGGGCGGTTTTGGGAGACCCCAAGGGAAAGGAGTGTAGGAAAAAGGGAATGGTATTACAAGGTTTGTGTGCTGGGATGGCATATTGGGTAAAAAGGGAAGCCGATCTCCTCAAACACATTAAGGCTTTGGAGGGGATTGTGGAACAGCAATGGATTTTAACAGAAAAATCCGTGTTAGCGGCAGAGGTACCGGATTTGAAAGCACGGGATGCTGCACGGATAAAGGAGTCTTGTGAGGCAATCCGGAGAGAGAGAGAGAGAGAGGAACTGCTGGGAAGAGTAGGAGACTTAGAGGAGGAATCGTATCAATGTAAACATTGGGGCAATGGACTTGGAGACCCCAAACCATCCACCCCACTAATGGAGCTGATGGAAACACCTCCACCACCCTACCCTGAAAAAACACTGTACCCACCACTGCCAGTGGACGTTGTAAGCCGGCGATCCACTGTTACAGCCGCCGCGAGAGAGGCTACCCGGGAGGACCTGCAGGAGGCAGGAATAGTGTCCCCGGTTGCAGGGTGAGGGGACCATGCCCCACAAGAAGTAGAACAGGCAGAAATCCGCCCCTTTTCCCTGAAGGACCGGGAGACATTACTGGGCCGTTTGGGAAAAGTACCCTGGGAGGATTGGGATCAGTTTGTGCTGTGGCTAGTGGAAGTAGGCAGGGAAATGGAGGATCTAACTCGTGAGGATCAGGTGATCATATGGCATAGTCTTTTGGGACGGGGCACCTTAGGAATCGATGTGGCAGGACTGGCACACCCATTTCTAATCCCCGGACAGGTGGCAAAACAGTTGTTTGGGGTGTACTCTCATACTGCGGGGATGAATAAGATGAAGCGAATCCCTGGGGAAACAGGGCGGGATACACTTAATTGCATACAGTCATGGGCACGGTGCTGGGTGTATCCCCAGGACGGTCCATGGGGGATACCCCAGACAGGGGCACCACGTCCTGGTGGGGGTGTAGAGCATGGTAGGGGTGTGGAATTGCTGGAGAAATAGTTGGAGCTGAACGATCTGCAGTTTGGGGCATTTAAGGTTGCAGCATCCTGAACTTGCTCCCAATCAGCTACCCCAGTTTCTGGAACAGGCAGATGTGTGGAGGCAGATGCATCGGGGGGAGAGCCAGTCCATGTTGTTATTGCAGGGGATCAGTACAAGGTGGAAAGCGGTGGATCAGCCTGGAGGGGAGGAGGGAGAGGGAGAGGCCGTAGCTTTGGGGCGGGGGGGGGTAGTCAGGGATGAGCGGGCAATTATAGAGCAAAGTTCCAGAGACTGCAAGCTCAACTGACTATGCAGGATCTTACCAGATCAGGGGGAAAGTGGCCCAGGAGGCCAGGGGACTGGGACTGGGACTGGGACTGCCTGAAATGCCAGACACACAATTTTGCTTGGAGACAGGAATGTGTTCGGTGCCGGGACCCCCAGTTCCCCTGTGAACCAGTGGGAGGGACAGAGGTTGGTGCTGCGACTTAGGGGTGCCCTGGGAGGCATCCTGTCCATGTTCTCAGTTTAGGACGGGACGCGTCTGCTCGCCCCACGCAAAGATCTGTACACAGGTGCTCAGCCGAGTCCCTTCCACCCGGAGAGCCAATTGCAGAGTTGGATGCTGAGGAGTTGCTGATATTCAGAGCAGAGTTTGACCCACTGTTTCCGTAGCATCCCTGCCAGCTGTCAGCCTGCTCCAGCAGCAGGGCTCTCAGTCATGCAGTGAGAGATGGACACACCTGGGGAGAGCAGGGGATACGTGCAAGGGGCAGACAAAGAGTGAGGAGCAGCTGGGGAGGAGAACGGCTCTTCTCGCCAAAAGGGGAAGAGTGGGCAGGGGGAAAGAGGCAGGGGGGAAGGATGGGAGTGAGATGGGGAGGAGATGGAGTGGTGGGCAAGGGGCATGGGATGGGGAAGAGAAGGGAATAGGGGAAGCGGGGGCAGGGAGGGAAGCTGGAGCCCAGCATGTGGCGTCCCCTTGGCAGAAGCTGGGCTCCCCTGTCAAGCAGGCCCATCGAACCCTCACCCTGACAAGCCCCACCTCCCCTGCATCTGTACCCCGATGATCCCCCCAGTCACCCTCCCCACTGAGCCCCAACCACCTGCACCTGGACCCCCATCCAAATGAACCCCACGTCTCCTACATGTAGACCCCCCTGCTGAGCCCCAAACACCTTCACCTGGATCCCCTGCAGAGTCCCATTGCCCCTGCACCTGGAACCACTCAATGAGCTTCTGTGCATCCAGATCTCCCACTGAGCCACCCGCACCCAGATTGCCCCACAGAGAACTCTCTTACCCCACCTGGATCTCCCCACACTAAGTCCCTCTGCACTCGGATCCTGCTGCCAGGCTGAGCCTGCTCACCCACACCTGGTGTGACTGGCACAGGGGGGCAGGGCCCCAGGGTGTTTCTGGGGCAGGCCTGGCCCTTGCGCTGTGTCAGGGTCAGGTGCAGCCTGACGGCCGAGTCCCTGTCCCAGGGTGCGGTGCGGTGGGGTGGGGGGAGGCTGCAGGGTGATCTCCCACCTCCATGCAACCAGTGGCCTTTGCTCCCC
Source organism: Emys orbicularis (assembly GCF_028017835.1). Taxonomy (NCBI): domain Eukaryota; kingdom Metazoa; phylum Chordata; order Testudines; family Emydidae; genus Emys; species Emys orbicularis. The sequence continues at coordinate 8,670,281 of NC_088695.1, read as the reverse complement.
ACTGCCGTGTTGGAGCCTCCACATTTATTTACTGACAAATAAAATGTGCAGAATTTTAAAATAGTGTGTGCAGAATTTTGAATTGTTTGGTGCATAATCCCCTCAGGAACATGGGTGCTGTGCTGCTGTGATGGTGGGACTGAGGAAGGAGGTGGGCAGTGGGGAGGTCTATGGGCGGGGGGCACTGGGCGACCGGTGTGGTGTGCAGGGTGCTGTGCAGCTGTGGTGGGAGGCCAGCGGGGGAGGTCTCAGGGCGAGGGAGTGCTGGCACAAGGATGGGGCTCTGGGCAGGTAAGGTAAGGGAAGGTAAGGGGAATCTGCAAAGGTAAGGGACACGCTGGCAGCACAGCGCTGGGCTGGTTTGTAAACAGTGCCCTCTGCTGGGCGATATAGAGTGGGGCCGCTCCTGCCTCATTGTGCCCAGCCCGCCCTTCACTCTGGAGACTGACCATTCCGCCACCTGCACCTTGCCCCGTGCGGGCCCACAAGTATGTTTGGCACCGTGCCCACGAAAAGTTCATCTGGCCCTGCAGAGTGGGGCTAAGAGTTTTCCTTTTGCCTTTCCGATTGTGTCCCTATTTATTTTATTAATTGCTGTTTTGTAAAAATTACATTTGTTCTGAACTATAGACAATGGTCAGGGAAGAGGTCAGGGAAGCGTCCAGAGTGGAGAAAGGACCCGGAGTGGGGACGCTCTAGCCCATGTCCTGAGTGGTCACAACGAGGTTGGGGGGCGAGCCCCTCAGGAAGCCTGGGCCCAGCCTTGTCGGGGTTATAAGGACTTTGCCACACAGGAGAGTGGAAGGGGAGCCCTCCAGGTGAGGCAGGCTCTGGGTGAAGGAAGAGGGAGCGAGGACTCAGATCCTTCTGCTATTCGATTGCACCCGGGGGGGGTTTAAGTCCTCTCTGGGGGGAGCGATCGCTGGGCTCAGGCCGGCAGCAGGAAGTGACTGGCAGCCGCTGCGGTGACTCTGGCTCCCAGGCTCCCAGCGAGATCCCCGAGCCCCGGCGGCTGGTGCTGGGAGCCCGGAGCCCTGGCTGCAGCCGGGAGAGGGGAATCTCCAGCAGGGCCCTTCCCGCTGCTCCCCAGGAGCCTCTCCCAGGGCAGAGCCCCCAGCCTGGCCAGGGCCCCTTCCCGGCCCAGCCCCTGCCCCAGGGGGCCCCGCTCGGAGGGAAGGTGAGAGAGACCCGCCCCCCGTCTCACCCGGGCTGCAGGGGGAGGATTTGGCCCCAGGCTGCTCCCAGCGGAGCTGGCTGCGATTCCTTGCCCTGGGCCCGGGAAAGCTGCCGCCAGTTCCCGGTGTGTGCGGGGTGGGGGCAGGATCACTTTACCGCCCATCCTCCCCACCCCCTTCTGCTGCTTTTTGTTTCCCTGCCCCAGGCCACACTGGTGTGGATGGAGGCTGCAGCTCAGTGAAATCTGAGGGGGACAAATAGGGGGAGCAGAAGGTGGGCCGGGGCCAAACTGAATGTTGGGTGGGGGGCCCAGCTGGGGGCCAGGGAAGGAGAGGGGCCCAGGGGCCTAATCAGGGCGGGGGGCAGCACAGGTGCTGGATCTAGGCTGGTGGGGCCCTGCTGCACCCCCTTGCTTGAAGGGGTTTCCATCCTATCCATGGTTTACAGTTTGGTTCACTGTATCTCAGCACACCCACTGTTAAGATTGTTTCAGCCCCCCTGCCTGGGACTAGGAGCGGGGGATAAGAACGGGATACAGCCAGCGGGGGGTGAATCTAGGGCTGAGGGAGGCAAGCCGCCCCCACTGTAGGGGCAGGACCCCAGCCCCTGAGCACCCCCAAATTCCCCCCCCCCCACCTCCTGAGCATGTGGCCCCAGCCTGAACCCCGGGGGCAGCCTAAGGAGAAGCCTGACCCGCTCCTCACAGGGGCCGTGCACCCCACCTCCACAGACAGCTGTGACTCTCAGCCAGCTTGGAAAACAGAAGGTTTATTGGTTGCTGGGAACACAGCATAGAACAGAGCTTGTTAGCACAGAAATCAGGAGCATTTAGCAAAGTTCATCTGGAGGGGAATCCAGAGTCCCGAGCCCTGGACTCTCCCTGCTGAGTCCCAAACGAAGAGATTGACCCACTTCCAGCCCGCCGTCCTCAGTGATGTCCGGCTGGCACTCCTCCGTGCTTTCCCTTTCCCCCTGGAAAACAGGTCTCGTGGCCTCCCCCCTCTCGCTGTTCTCCAGCACCTTCGCCTGGCTCCTTGCAGAGGACCGGCTACGGCCATGGCTTGCCAGGATACCGAATTTTGGCCATTCTCTATGCCCAGGGAGCCACTCTTCAGTGACACCTGCCCTCTAGAGGTCTCCGCAATGATCACACACCTGTATCCCACCAGCTTGATACTTGAGTAACACATGGGGAGACTGAGGCACACACTCCGTATTCAGAGAAAACATTCAGAACATTCCCGCTTCATCACACCCCTCTGAGACCAGCCCCAGGGGCACGTTCTCCAGTGTCTGGAACCACTCTAACCATACCAGCCCCTGAGCCTGAGCCTCCAGGTGATGGAGATGTTACCTCAAAGGGGAGCCAAGGTAACTCTAGATGTATAGTGGTGTAGGCATTGAGATGTAAAAGCAAGCCCCTTTTACTCAGAAGAGCAGACCCACCCTCTGTCATGTCTATCACCGGTGGACTGGTGTATGGATCTCCCTCCCTCTTCCCTATGTGTAGTGCAAATAATAAAAACTGACAATAGGTAAAGGTGAAAACAACAGATAAGTGTCTGAAGTTAATGAATACCATATAGGGAAGGGGTAAATATGAAAGAACAGTAGCTAAATAACAAGACAAACAGTGAAACAGCAGCTTTTAAAACAGGAACATGAAGCTCCGGTCCAAAATACAACTCACCCTTGGATAGCTCAGTGATTTGAGCATTAGCCTGCGAAACCTAGGGTTATGAGTTCAACCCTTGAGGGGGCCATCTAGGGCAAAATCAGTACTTGGTCCTGCTAGTAAAGGCAGGGGGCTAGACTCAATGACCTTTCAATGTCCCTTCCAGTTCTATGAGATAGGTATATCTCAATATATCTATAAACCCCAACTGAAAAAACCCTATTTATCTCACTGTGTTGTTAGCACATCGGCGGCAGTGGTGAAGTCCAGGACCTGCACTCGTTGGGTAATTGGAACCCACAGAGGAGGAGCACTGGAGAGTCCCTTGATGTCTCAGGGCGGAAGAAGCAGACAGAACCCTCTGATGATGTTGTATCCAGGAGCAGGTGAGGTGGAATGTCGTCTTCACTTCAGGAACGGTGGTGCCCTTCAACGATGCAGTGGAGCTGTGAAGGCTGAACCACGCACGCACCGTCACTGGGATGGACTGTGCCACTTGTCAGTGAGTTCAGTCCCTTTAGTGATGGGAGAATATGGTACAGTCCCACCAAAGGCGGGAAACAGTCTGAGGTAAGATTGTCCTTGGAGTTGCCAGTGATGGGAAAAAAGAGTTGGATCCAGTCATGACTGGGCCATGATAACAGTAAACAACAAGATGGAGGTCACAAGATGGCAGTTCAAACTCCATCTTGGATTGCTGCTATATATTTCCAAACTACATATTGGATTTAATATATACATATTTTAACAGACTGTAACACTATAACAAAACACACTCAACAGAGAGATCTGGAGAAAGGGTTGGAGCCGGGGAGGGAAATGACTCTGCACAAAGGGCCCCTTTCAGGGACCTACTGGTGTCACAGGGCGTTCAGTGCTGCGGGGAAGGGCCAGAACTATGTTGTGATAAAGTGACTGAGGGTTTTCCCAGTGGCAGAGCCCAGAGCCTGTCTGTAGGGAGAGAGCTTTGGGCAGGGCCGCCCAGAGGATTCAGGGGGCCTGGGGCAAAGCAATTTTGGGGTGGAATCGGGGTGTGAAATGGACTTAAGCCCCTTCTGTAACCTCCCCCATAGCCCCTCTCACCCCGACAGGCTGAGGACTCGCATCCACGTTTCGCTCCAGATGGTCCCGTCTTCCAGGGGACAGGGAAGGGAAATGGCTGTGATGGAGCCAGCTCATGTAGGGGATTTGCAGAGAGCTGTGGGGAGGTGGGGAGGATTTGTTGTAGAGGGGGAGGGGCAGGAAACATACAGTGTGAGGCAGGGAGGGGACAGTGTCTGTGATAAACCGGCTAGAACATGATCAACCTGGGCCTGATTTTATGAACAGGCCCATTGGCGGCAATGGGAGGGGGGAACATTCCTCCATTTCTGTCCCAGGGAACACCCCACTGGCCAAAGGCTGCCGTGAAACACGAAGGGAAGCTGTTGAGGTTCCTGTCCATGTCCCCGGCTTAGAGCTCTGCTTCCCGTATCAGCCTGTGGCTGGCAGGCGTGTGGGAAATGGGAAGACCCTGCCATGCTCTGTGTGCTGGGGGGGACAAGGAGCTCTCACCTTCTCCCCACCCCCTGAAGCCTCCTGGCTGCTCTGAGCAGGGTGCGGGGGGGATTCTGCTTCTCCGGCCCTCCCAGAGATTTAATGTTTTGTTTATTTTTCCCTGTGTCTAGTGGGATTCTGGGTGGGGCTGCAAGTAGTCAGTCATCATGAATAGGTCGGAATATGAACAAGAGGCTGCTAGGCAGCTCTCTAACACTACATTCTACAGGCCGTTACCCTCTGATCCCACTGAGGGTTACCAAAAGTAACTACACCATCTGCTCAAGAAACTCCCTGAAAAAGCACACGAACAAATCTGTACAGAGACCCCTAGAACTCCGACCAGGGGTATTCTATCTGCTACCCAAGATCCATAAACCTGGAAATCCTGGACGCCCCATCGTCTCAGGCATTGGCACCCTGACAGCAGGACTGTCTGGCTATGTAGACTCTCTCCTCAGGCCCTACGTTACTAGCACTCCCAGCTGTCTTCGAGACACCACTGACTTCTGACGAAACTACAATCCATTGGTGATCTTCCAGAAAACACCATTCTGGCCACTATGGATGTAGAAGTTCTCTACACCAACACTCCACACAAAGATGAACTACAAGCTGTCAGGAACAGTATCCCCGATAATGTCACAGCAAAGTTGGTGGCTGAACTTTGTGACTTTGTCCTCACCCACAACTATTTCACATTTGGGGACAATGTATACCTTCAAGTCAGCTGCACTGCTATGGGTACCCGCATGGCCCCACAGTATGCCAACATTTTTATGGCTGACTTAGAACAACGCTTCCTCAGTTTTCATCTGCTTGAGCTACATTGATGACATCTTTATCATCTGGACCCATGGAAAAGATGCCCTTGAGGAATTCCACCATGATTTCAACAATTTCTATCCCACCATCAACCTCAGCCTGGACCAGTCCACACAAGAGATCCACTTCCTGGACACTACAGTGCTAATAAGCGATGGTCACATAAACACCACCCGATACCGGAAACCTACTGACTGCTATACTTACCTACATGCCTCCAGCTTTCATCCAGACCACACCACACAATCCATTGTCTACAGCCAAGCTCTAAGATAGAACTGCATTTGCTCCAACCCCTCAGACAAACACTTACAAGATCTCTATCAAGCATTCTTACAACTACAACACCCACCTGCTGAAATGAAGAAACAGACTAACAGAGACAGAAGGGTACCCAGAAGTCACCTACTACAGGACAGGCCCAACAAAGAAGGTAACAGAATGCCACTAACCGTCACCTTCAGCCTCCAACTAAAACCTCTCCAGCGCATCATCAAGGATCTACAACCTATCCTGAAGAATGATCCCTCACTCTCACAGATCTTGGGAGACAGGCCAGTCCTCACTTACAAACAGCCCCCAAACCTGAAGCAAATACTCACCAGAAACCAGACAACAAAAACACTAACCGAGGAACCTATCCTTGCAACAAAGCCGGTTGCCAACTCTGTCCACATATCTATTCAAGGGACACCATCATAGGACCTAATCACATCAGCCACACTATCAGAGACTCATTCAACTGCACATCTACCAATGTGATATATGCCATCATGTGCCAGCAATGGCCCTCTGCTATGTACATTGGCCAAACCGGACAGTCTCTATGCAAAAGAATTAATGGACACAAATCTGACATCAGGAATCATAATACTCAAAAACCAGTGGGAGAACACTTTAACCTGTCTGGCCATTCAATGACAGACCTGCGGGTGGCTATCTTACAACAGAAAAACTTCAAAAACAGACTCCAAGGAGAGACTGCTGAGCTGGAATTGATATGCAAACTAGATACAATCAACTCAGGATTGAATAAGGACTGGGAATGGCTGAGCCATTACAAACATTGAATCTATCTCCCCTTGTAAGTATTCTCACACTTCTTATCAAACTGTCTGTACTGAGCTATCTTGATTATCACTTCAAAAGTTTTTTTTCTCTTACTTAATTGGCCTCTCAGAGTTGGTAAGACAACTCCCATCTGTTCATGCTCTCTGTATGTGTGTGTATATATCTCCTCAATATATGTTCCACTCTATATGCATCCGAAGAAGGGGCTGTAGTCCACGAAAGCTTATGCTCTAATAAATTTGTTAGTCTCTAAGGTGCCACAAGTACTCCTGTTCTTTTTGTGGATACAGACTAACATGGCTGCTACCCTGAAATCTATTGTGTCTATGTTAAGTAGATTAGAGGAACATTGAAGGCCTGGGTCTCAATGTAAATTGTCTTGGTTATTGATTGTAAAACTTAGCAAGGTTTAATTTGCAATGCCCTTTTGCTCAATATAAAATACTACTGTTTGTATTCTCAATCTGTTTGTGTGAATGAGGAATGTATGCATCAGAAAAAGATACGGTGTGAAGGCCATTGTTATAGTCAGAGTCAAGGAAGAAGGAGTGAAGAAACTTAAAGGACATCAAAGAATCATAAACACACATCCATAATAAAGGGCAGATTGACAACCCTGAGGTAAAGGCTGGCACCCCTAAAGACAATTGATTAAATCGGAACAAAGGACAGGATGATCTTCTCGGAGGTGTATTGGAATGTTTACACCAATTAAGAAGTAACCGGTCACAAAGTGACACAGCAAAATCCATAGGCTTCAACAGAGAAGAAAACCTATAAGAACAGGGTGCTTTGCCATAGGACTTTGGGTTCGTCTTGCCACACTCCAGGAGCATCGGATCGCGACCGAAAGAACCCCGCTCCCCTCTGTGACCAATCTGGCTGGCCACTAGATTGATCCAGACTCTGGACTGGTAACTATAAACATCACTGCAGAACTGTGTGTTTGTGTGTGTGTGTGTCTAAAGCATATGCTAACTGTGGTATTCTCAATAAACGCTGTGTGTATTTACCTTCCTCTATAAAGATCCCGAGTGCTTTGTATGAGCATAACAGCTGGTCAGGGAAAGCCACTGGCAGGCCGCAGATGCTTTGTTTACCTGAGCGTCCACAGGCCCCACTGTTCACAGCACCCAGTGGCCACAGTTCGCTGTTCCCCTTCCCCTGAGCAGCCATGACCCAGACTTTGAAAACCCCTGCTTTAGACAGCATGACGGGAGAACGGAACCTGGGTCTCCCACACGCCAGCTGAGTGCTCTAACCATGGGGGTAAACGTTATAAGCTGGTTGACATCACCAAAACCACATTCTCCTTCCCCCCCCCTTCACATTTTGTGTGGAGCGAGGCAGGTGCCTACCTCATTCCAGCAAGAAACGCCTTAGAAGCCTGAGTCACCTGATGTCAGGCACTGGGTTCCCATCTGTGGGTTGCTAAGTAGAGACAGATGCCCCTCTGTGGCCCTGATTTAGGAACCTGTCTGTGAGAGGGGTCAGGACTTAGGACACCCCTCCCTTGTTGGCATCTCCCATTGACTAGCTTAGATGGCTCCCCCCTCCCCACTGAGCTGGCTTTTGTGAATCACACTCTAAGGCCTGGTCTACACTACGTGTTTAGGTTGACTTTAGCAGCGTTAAGTCGAATTAAGCCTGGACACGTTCACACGACGAAGCCCTTTCTTTCGACTTAAAGGGCCCTTTAAACCGGTTTCTTTACTCCACCTCCGACGAGGGGATTAGCGATAAAATCGGCCTTAGGGGGTCGGAATTGGGGTAGTGTGGACGGAATTTGACGTTATTGGCCTCCGGGAGCTATCCCACAGTGCTTCATTGTGACCGCTCTGGACAGCACTCTCAACTCAGATGCACTGGCCAGGTAGACAGGAAAAGCCCCGCGAACGTTTGAATTTCATTTCCTGTTTGCTCAGCGTGGAGAGCACAGGTGACCACACAGAGCTCATCAGCACAGGTAACCGTGATGGAGTCCCAGGATCGCAAAAGAGCTCTAGCATGGACAGAACAGGAGGTACGGGATCTGCTCGCCATATGGGGAGATGAATCAATGCTAGCTGAACTCCGAAGCAGTAAACGAAATGGCAAAATATTAGAAAAGGTCTCCAAGGCCATGAAGGACAGAGGCCATAACAGGGATGCACAGCAGTGCCGCGTGAAAATTAAGGAGCTAAGGAAAGCCTACCACAAAGCCAGAGAAGCAAACGGAAGGTCCGGGCAAAGTTGCAAACATTCCGCTTCTACGCGGAGCTGCATGCCATTCTAGGGGGTGCAGCCACCACTACCCCAACCGTGTGCTATGACTCCCTCACTGGAGAAACACACAGGGAAGCGGGTTCGGGGTACGAGGAAGATGAGGATGGAGATAATGTAGATAGCTCACAGCAGCAAGGAAGCGGAGAAACCGGTTTCCCCATCAGCCAGGATATGTTTATCACCCTGGACCTGGAACCAGTAACCCCCGAGCTCACCCAAGGCATGCTCCCATCCCCTGAGGGCACACAGGGGACCTCTGGTGAGTGTACCTTTGTAAATATTACACATGGTTTAAAAGCAAGCGTGTTTAATGATTAATGATTAATTTGCCCTGGCAATTGCGGCCAGTACAGCTACTGGAAAAGTTTGTTAACGTGTATGGGGATGGAGCGGAAATCCTCCAGGGACATCTCCAGAAAACTCTCCTGGATGTACTCCCAAAGCCTTTGCAAAAGGTTTCTTGGGAGGGCTGCCTTATCCCGTCCGCCATGGTAGGACACTTTACCGCGCCAGGCCAGTAGCACGTAGTCTGGAATCATTGCATAACAAAGCGGGGCAGCGTATGGTCCCGGTGTTTGCTGGCATGCAGACAACATCCATTCCTTATCACTCTTTGTTATCCTCAGGAGAGTGATATCATTCACGGTCACCTGGTTGAAAGGGGCGATTTTATTAAGGGGATATTCAGAGGTGCCCCTTCCTGCTCTGCTGAACAGAAATGTTCCCCGCTGTTAGCCACGCGGTGGTGGGGAAGAGTGAAGTGATCATCCCAGAGAATTGGGTGTGGGGGGGAGGGGAGTTAGTTGGGTTTGTGCTGCATGTTAACCCTGAAACCGCAGCCCCTCCTTTTACATTGCAAACCCATTTTAAATGGCCAACCCAATGGGTGTTTGGTATGGGAAATGAGAGCACTACTGTTTGAAACCATTCCCACATGTTAAGAAGGTTAAAAAAGCCAAAAGACTGTGTCTTACCATGGCTGCCTGCAAGCCGAAATCTGTGTCCTGGCACTGCGTGAGTGATCTCTCACACCAAACTGGCAGGCCCTCAATATAAGAGGGAAAATGCGACCTTGTAACGAAAGCACATGTGCTGTGTAATGTGAACAGCAAAATTTAACGTGAAAGAGTGTACCCATTGTTCTCTAAAATGTGTCTTTTTTAACCACATCTCCCTTCTCCTCCACCAGCTGCAAATGTTTCTCCTTCACAGAGGCTAGTGAAGATTAGAAAGAGAAAACGGAGGACGCGGGATGACATGTTCACAGAGCTCCAGATGTCCTCCCACGCTGACAGAGCACCGCAGAATGCGTGGAGGCAGTCAATGACTGATTACAGAAAAGCACAATATGAACAAGAGGAGAGGTGGCGTGCTGAATCGCGGGATGAACAGAGCAAGTTGCGGGCTGAAGAGGATAGGTGGAGTCAGCTTGCAGATGGAAGGCAAGAGTCGATGCTCCGGCTGCTGGAGCATCAAACTGATATGCTCCAGCGTATGGTTGAGCTGCAGGAAAGGCAGCAGGAGCAGAGACCGCCACTACAGCCCCTGTGTAACCAACAGCCCTCCTCCCCAAGTTCCATAGCCTCCTCACCCAGACGCCCAAGAACATGGTGGGGGGGCCTCCGGCCACCCAGTCACTCCACCCCAGATGATTGCCCGAGCATCAGAAGGCTGGCCTTCAATAAGAGTTAAAGTTTTAAACTGCAGTGTGTCCTTTTCCTTCCCTCCTCCCCCACCCATCCCGGGCTACCTTTGCAATTATCCCTCTAGTTGTGTGATGAATTAATAAAGAATGCATGAATGTGAAGTAACAATAACTTTATTGCCTCTGCAAGCGGTGCTCGAAGGGGGGAGGGGAGGGTGGGGTGGTTGGCTTACAGGGAAGTAGAGTGAACCGGGTGGGAGGGGGGCGGAGGGTTCATCAAGGAGAAACAAACAGAAGTTTCACACCGTAGCCTGGGCAGTCACAAAACTCATTTTCAAAGCTTCTCTGATGCGCACCGCGCCCTGCTGTGCTCCTCTAACCGCCCTGGTGTCTGGTTGCGCGTAATCAGCAGCCAGGCGATTTGCCTCAACCTCCCACCCTGCCATAAATGTCTCCCCCTTACTCTCACAGATATTGTGGTGCGCACAGCAAGCAGCAATAACAATGGGGATATTCTTTTCGCTAAGGTCTGAGCGAGTCAGTAAGCTGCGCCAGCGCGCTTTTAAATGTCCAAATGCACATTCCACCACCATTCGGCACTTGCTCAGCCTGTAGTTGAACAGGTCCTGACTCCTGTCCAGGCTGCCTGTGTACGGCTTCATGAGCCATGGCATTAAGGGGTAGGCTGGGTCCCCAAGGATCACGATAGGCATTTCAACATCCCCAACGGTTATTTTCTGGTCCGGGAAGAAAGTCCCTTCCTCCAGCTTTCGAAACAGAGCAGAGTGCCTGAAGACGCGAGCATCATGTACCTTTCCTGGCCATCCCACGTTGATGTTGGTGAAACTTCCCTTGTGATCCACCAGGGCTTGCAGCAGCATTGAAAAGTACCCCTTGCGGTTTATGTACTCGGTGGCTTGGTGCTCCGGTGCCAAGATAGGGATATGGGTTCCGTCTATGGCCCCACCACAGTTTGGGAATCCCATTGCAGCAAAGCCATCCACTATGGCCTGTACGTTTCCCAGAGTCACTACCCTTGATATCACCAGGTCTTTCATTGCCCTGGCAACTTGGATCACAGCAGCCCCCACAGTAGATTTGCCCACTCCAAATTGATTCCCGACTGACCGGTAGCTGTCTGGCGTTGCAAGCTTCCACAGGGCTATCGCCACTCGCTTCTCAACTGTGAGGGCTGCTCTCATCCTGGTATTCTGGCGCTTCAGGGCAGGGGAAAGCAAGTCACAAAGTTCCATGAAAGTGCCCTTACGCATGCGACAGTTTCACAGCCACTGGGAATCATCCCACACATGCAGCACGATGCGGTCCCACCAGTCTGTGCTTGTTTCCCGGGCCCAGAATCGGCATTCCACGGCATGAACCTGCCCCAGGAACACCATGATTTCCACATTGCTGGGGCCTGTGCCTTGTGAGAGGTCTATGTCCATGTCAATTTCGTCATCACTCTCGTCGCCGCGCTGCAATCGCCTCCTCGGCTGGTCCTGGTTTTGCTTTGGCATGTCCTGGCTCTGCATATACTCCAGGACAATGCGTGTGGTGTTCATAGTGCTCATAATTGCCGCGGTGATCTGAGCGGGCTCCATGATCCCAGTGCTAGCTATGGCGCCTGGTCTGAAAAAAGGCGCGAAACTAGTATCTGACGGACCAGGGGAAGGAGGGAGGGAGGGAGGGGCGAGTGACGACATGGCGTACAGGTACAGGGAATTAAAATCAACAAAGGTGGCTGTGCATCAGGGAGAAACACAAACAACTGTCACACAGAATGCCCCCCCCCCAAAGATTGAACTCAAAACCCTGGGTTTAGCAGGCCATTGATTTCACGGAGGGAGGGAAGGGGGAAGCAAATGAATACAGAACAAATTTATTTTTTACATCTTAAGCTGGCAGACGACGGTGCAGCATGACTGATAGCTCTCGGCATCTTCTGGGTGCTTGGCAGAAAATACTGGGCGCTTGGCAGTTAGTGTACTAATATTGATAGCCATCATCGTCAAGACAGTTCAATAGGACTGAGCATGTCTGCCCAGGTGCCTCTGATTGAACCGCAATATGACGACAATGGATATCAATCTTAATACACCATCTACTGCCAAAAGGCAAGGGGCTGCTGCTGTGTAGCAATGCAGCCCCACGTCTGCCAGGCCCACGTCTGCCAGCACCCAGATCGCCCTCGGCCTCTTCTGAGTGCTTAGCAGAAAATACTGGGCACTTGGCAGAAAATGGCATACTACGATTGATAGCCATCATCATCAAGACAGTTCGCTAGGACTGAGCATGTCTGCCCAGGTGCCCATGATCAACAGCCACTGCAGTACAATGATGACATATACCAGTCATAACATACCATCTTCTACCAAAAGGCAAGGGGCTGGTGCAATGCAGCCCCACGGCTGCCAGCACCCAGATTGCCGATGAAGGCTACCAATCATGCTGCACCGTCTACCGCCAAAAGGCAGTTAGCTGCTGCTGCTGTGTAGCAATGCAGTCCCACGTCTGCCGGCACCCAGATGACATATGGTGACGGTGAGCTGAGCTGAGCGGGCTCCATGCTTGCCGTGGTATGTTGTCTGCACAGATAACCCAGGTAAAAAGGCGCAAATCTATTGTCGGCCGTTGCTCTGACGGAGGGGGAGGGGCCTGACGACATGTACCCAGAACCCCCCGCGACACTGTTTTGCATCATTCGGGCATTGGGATCTCAACCCAGAATTCCAATGGGCGGCGGAGACTGCGGGAACTGTGGGATAGCTACCCATAGTGCAATGCTCCGGAAGTCGACGCTAGCCTCGGTACTGTGGACGCGGTCCGCCGACTAGAGCACTTAGAGCATTTTATGTGGGGACACACACAATCGGCTGTATACAACCGATTTCTATAAAACCGGTTTCTATAAATTCGACCTAATTTCATAGTGTAGACATACCCTAAGTTGCCTGTGATGCCCACGCACTGTGTAGGGAGTTCAGGCCCCAACTCAGCTTTGCAAAATTGCCGACTGTTATTTTCTAGTTGCCCACAAGTTAGGCCCTGCCATGACGCTCAGCTTTGCAACACCCAAGTCTCTTCATGGATTGCACCCTGTGTAACCAGTCACCTCTCCGCAGAGCACAGCTGAGCAATTCCTGATTGGCACGGGTGTGTACAGGACAGAGACAGAGCACAGGCTGGATAGTGACACATCACAGTAAAACCCCAAACTCTCCTCCTAGAGGCGCGATATTTCCTGTGGGTGCTGGGGGGTCACAACCAAGTCAGGAAGCAAATCCCATGATGCTGCCCCCAGCACCTGCAGCTGGGACAGGAAAGTGGAACAGGCAAGAATTGTTGGTAATGTTTTATTTACAGAATTTGGGTTGCCAAATTTCTCACCGAACACCCTTGTCCCAACCCAGAGCTGAGAAGGAGCCTTAATAACCACAGCATGGAAAGGAGATTCCCCAGCTACCGAGAATAGTTTTCTTAATGGCACAACAACCGTACAGTTGCTCAGGAACTAATATAGGGAATTGATGAGTTACAGTCGCTCTCTTTCATTAATATGTAATAAATCCCTCTGTCCCTCTCATATTCCCTTTCCTTCTCCCTTTTCTTTCATCCCACCATTTTCTACTCAGCATTTTTGTAGCCCTCACTTCCCACCCCTGTTTATTTTCCTCTCCCACTCTCCTCTCCTCCCTCCCACAGATCATCCCCCATGGCTACTCCATTCTTTTCTCTGCTTTTACCCTTTCCCCTCTTGCTGCCCCTTCCCCTCTTGCTGAATGGCTGGTTCCCCTGCCAGGGATATTTTCCTTTCACTTTTCTCAATTCTATTTTCCACCATTTCTCCTGGACTCTCCCTTGATTCTTGTTTCATTTTCATTCACATTTTTCTTCTTGCTTCTTCTCATTCCCTCTGGTTAAACCCGCCCTGTCCCTGCCTCTCCCAGTGCTGCCAACCTCAGGAGTTAAAAAAAAAAAAATCCATGAGATTATTAACCTTAAAAAAAATCATCATTGTGTCACAGTTTTTTTTGTCAAACTGCACCCATCTCACCTTCCCCCCGCCCTTTTGTGACAATTACAGGGTTACCAGCTGTCCTGTAGTTACAGGGGAAGGTGACTTGGACCCCTGCGGCAGGAGCTCTGGCTGGGAGACCCCAGTGAGATCTAATCCCACAGATCTGTACAAGATGCTCCCTGCTGCTGTGGAGCTTCCAGATTCTCCCCAAACCCTAATTGATTAATTCTGTGTCTCTGCCACCCCCATCTCTGCCTGTCCCCAGCCTGGCTGTTAGTGCTACTCCTTACTGAGCCCCCACATCTGCCCCTCAGGGCCCCTCTGCCCCTCCTGCAACCCCAGGGGTTCATGCCCCCTCCTGCTTCCATCCCTGGTGCTGCAGGGAAGGGGAGGGGCTTCCACAGGTTATAGAGAGGAGGAGCCAGGGACTGGATAGACAGGAGTCCTCCGAGGTTATAGAGACTAGGGCGTGTAAGGCTAGAAAGTATGATTTCAGGGCCTCCAGTGGGATATTCCAACGCATCTCAGGGACACAGTCGGAGCCGGGTGTCTCTGTCCCACACTCGGAGCCAGGGCCGGATTCTCTCCCCAGGGATGGAGCCCAGCGGGAAAGTGAAGATCGGGGCCTCGTCACCAGCATTGATAAATGTCACCTGTCCCCGGTCACAGTCCAGACAAACCCGGATCCTGCTGGGGACCCGGCTCAGGGGCAGGGGGGTCTCAGGGGAGGTGAGAGCCTGCAACTGACCACGCCACTGCTCCACCGCCCAGATCCCCCCATCGGGGCTAAGGCTAATCCCTCCCTTCCTCCCCACAGACTCTCTGGCCACCCCCACAGCCCAGCCTCCCCCACCCCCCACCTCCACCTCCCAGCAATGTCTCCCCGAGCTGAATCCCTCACAGCCCAGCACACAGGCCCAACAGTCAAATCTCTCAGGATTTTTCGGCAGATTCTGCCGTGTGTCTCCGCATCTCACACATTTCCGATCCTCAGACAGGACGAGGTCGGGATAAGCCGTGTCTGGATCCAGAGTCACTTTCACTGGGGAGAGAGAGAATCAGAGTGTGAGGGGCACAGCTCCGACCTGGGGGAAGCCGGGACAATTTCTCGCACTCCCCAGAAGCCCGGTCCTGGCTGGGACAGGCCTGGATCCCAGGGAGCTGCCTCTGTCCTGGGCACCTGAGACTGAGCAGAGATGTCACTGCAGTTCCTCACTCTGTGTAATGGGAGTCACTTCATTAGTTTTTCATTTGGTTGCTGAGGAATCAGCTCCCTGTTCCCTCTGCTGGGGCTGCTCCATTCCCAGCATCAGAGACACAGCCAGGAAGATTTTGGTGAGGAGGAAGCAGAGGAGGCAGGTACCAGCTTTGAACCCCAGAGGGAAGCTCCCTCCTCTAATACAGCCTCCACTCCCCAGCCAGAGTAGGAAGAGCCAATTAAGACCAGAGAATAGGGAATGGCATTGGGTGGGGCAGCCTCCACTCCCAGGCCAGGAAACAGAGAGGAAGGTGCAGCATTGGGGAAGAGCTCCTTAAGACCAGAGTAGGAGGAGGCATTGGGTGGGGTAGCCCCATCTGCAGTCTAGAGAGAAGGGAGGAGCTGACAGTCTCACAGGGAGACCGTCTCCCCAATCCAGGAAGCAGTGAGCAGCTCCAGTGGGAGAGCCCAGCCCTGCCCAGAGGAAAGGCCGGATGTTGGAGAAGAGTGCTGGGGAGACCCCCTGCACCAGGGTAAAGCAGAGGGATGTGTCAGCCCTCAGGACACAGAGCTCTGTTCACAGGCTGCTCAGGGAGAGTTTTTCTGTTCAGCGGCGTGGGCATGAACTCAGCACTAAGGTTGGTGTCAGGAGTGTTTGTGTGACTTCAGCGTGGGAGCTCCTCACTGATCAGTGTGTTGTTTTTAGGGCTGTGTGTGTTGTGGTTGGTGTCGGTTTGGTTGGTAACTTTAGCTACAATCTCTTGAAGACATTTTCTGATAATTTAAAGACAATCTCCAGGTGCAAACTAACCCTGTCTGAATGCTCCTAGGGATCCTCCTCTTTTTGTCTCTAGTGCAGACGGCAGAGTGTCTGGAGGGGGGAAGGAGAAAGGAGACGAGATTTCAGGCTTTCATATTTATAACAGCGTCCCCACTCTCAACTCCGAGAACTGTATTTTAATTATGACAGAGAAACACACCGAGAAACACTCAAATATTTAATATAAAAAGGTCTGAAACCGTCTCTTTCCTCTCTCATTCAGGCATCTCCCAGCAACGGAACCAACATCCCTGCAGCCTCACAACCATCCCAGGACAGACAATCTGTAAGTGAGATTAACTTTTCCCCTCCTCATCCCCTCCCACCCTTCAAACTTCAGTTGGTTTGTCTCATTCACTTACTGCCTTTTGTTGTAACCTAGACCCAGAGCCTTCAAAGACTTTGGCATAAAAGTAACTTTATCCACTTCAGTCCCTCTGACTCTAACGGGATATTGAGAGTTTGCTAAATCCTGTTTCTAATTGTGAGCTGTTGGGTCTGTTTACTCAGCATCTCTACAGAGTGCGGCACGACAGGGCCTTGTCCTCCATAGGCAGACATAGAAATAATAGTAAAATCATTTTATAATTGTGGAAATTGCAGTGGGGGAAGGTTGATTCAATGGGACAAATTCACCCCTGTGCCAGCAGGTGAGGGGTGACTCTGCTGTTCAGTGTCTGCAGGGGCTGGTGCAGACCTTGGCACAGGCTGAGGAAGTTCTGAAGCCAGCCAGAGTTACATCCCTATGACAATGGCCACCATGTGTCTTGCCCAGTGTGCAGAGTGTCAGAGGCCCAGCTTTACACTGCCCACGTCCCTTTATCCCTCGTCCACCCCCCCTCCCTCTTCCACCTGCCCTCACCACCCCCACCCCATTCCCAGCCCTCTCAGGAACACGCCTTGTGCCTGCAGCTGCTGTGGAGGAGGCACCAGAGGCTCCTGTGCTGAAGGGATCCCTGACCATGGGGGTGGGGCTTTCCCCTTCCCTACAGCCCATTTGGCCCAGATTAGCTGCATAAAGGACCTGAGCCCAGTGATGGGCTGGGTGCACCTTTGAGAAATGTGCCCCATGGCTGGTGATGAGGCAGTACATGGGGAGGGCTCTGAGTTATAGAGAATTCTTTGCCACATGTCTCACTGTTGGGTCTTGCCAAAATGCTCGGTATTCAACTGACCACCATATTTGGGGTCAGGAAGGAATTTCCCCCCAAGTCAGATTGGCAAAGAGTCTGGGGGGTTTTCTGCCTTCCTCTGCAGCGTGGGGCATTGGTCACTTGCAGCTTTAAACTAGTGTCAGTGGTGGATTCTCTGTAACTTGAAGTCTTTAAATCATGATTTGAGGACTCCACTAACTCAGCCAGAGGTTAGGGGTCAATTGCAGGAGTGGGTGGGTGAGGTTCTGTGGCCTGCAACGTGCAGGAGGTCAGACTGGATGATCATGATAGTCCCTTTTGGCCTTAAAGTCTATGAGTCCGAGTCATTTATTTCTTTAACAGTAATTGTCATGGCAAGGCATGTTTTTTGGTAGAAATAAAGGTTTGAATTAATCAACCTGAGTGACTTGGACCCCAAGTGCGTGACATTCTCACCCAACAATTAAATAGAAGCATCATCTAATTGTGAACCAATTGGCCAGAGCCACTCTCCTCCCTCAGTCTCAGAGGCTCATCCCAATTTCCGTTCCTAGATCCCTTCTAGGTACCTTTGAATTTCCCCAGAGTCTCCAATAGCGCAATCGTTTTCCAGGAGAAACCACTGACTCGCTCTTCCAGTTCAGGAGAAATCTCCTCTGGCTGCTGGAACTTCCCCTTCTGACACCTGGAGAGAAACAATTTCACATGATTATATTTCATTGTGTGACTCATTATAAGTTCTGGTTAGAGAGTCACTGCTCTAATGGGCCTGGAGTTTGAATTCCTCAACTTCTCCCAGCCTCAGAGCAGGTGCAGCACAGCCCATGGCCATCCAACCTTCCCTTCAAAGGAATCATTAATATTCTTCAACTCTGGACTGGAGAGACCAGCTCTGGGATAAAAAGAA
Source organism: Emys orbicularis (assembly GCF_028017835.1). Classification (NCBI taxonomy): domain Eukaryota; kingdom Metazoa; phylum Chordata; order Testudines; family Emydidae; genus Emys; species Emys orbicularis. The sequence goes on along the minus strand of NC_088695.1, from coordinate 8,652,012 downwards.
AACTGAGTCTCCATGGCCAATTTACTCCTTAGCCTCCATGCTCTGAGGGACAGGAAGTTCCTGGGTGAAGTGCTGTAGAAATCTGCCCTCTAGGAACTAGACTGAGACACCAACTGCCCCCTCCCCTGCTCATTCCACACAGGCCTCCAAACAGTCCTCAGGAGGGAAAGACTCTTGATTGCTGCTGCCCTGGGCTGAATAGTGACCAGTGCCCCAGCAGTGACAGGCCCATATCCCCACAATCCCGAGGCAGCCAGTCCCCCAGGGAGGTGAAATCTCTAGGAAATACTTGGTCAGTCTTTCCCACTAAATGGAGAATTCCAGATTCTTCTATACAAGGGTGAGAACCTCAGAATGAAGTTGATCAGAGAGATTTGTATCCAACATGTGACCTTCCCCACACATTTGGCTGTAGACCCCTGGGGAGATGCAGTGCTAACATCACCACCAAGCCCTTTCCCAGCGTTGTGAAGTGTGAGGGGGAGTGAGAGAGAGACACGTACCTGCTCAAGGTGCTTCTAATATCCTAGAAGAGAGAGAGACAAAAGAATTTCAGTCCCCTCTGACACACACACAGGAATTCAGGGAAGAGATTTTGCAAATATGGTGAAGCAAGGCCCTGCCCTGGCCCCAGGGCCATGGATTCCCTGAGCTAATGGGGCTTTTCCATCACTCATATCTCTGTGTCTGTGACTCTGCAAAGAATAATATTCAGTCACATGTCAGCAATGCACACGCTGAGATACATAGAGATCGCCGACTGCTGGACTCCAGTGCTTATGATTCAGGAGCCCTCCCTTCCCTGTGTGTTTCTGGCATGTTTCTAATGACAGGTGCTGGTTTCCAATTGTCCCTGGGGGTGCTCAACCCTATGCCCCACCCCCACTCCAAACCTTCCCCCAATGCCATACCCCAGCCCAACTATTCCAGCTCCCACTCCACCCCCACCCTATCTCTTCCCCGCCTCCTCTTGTGAGCACACTCCCTCCCCGCTCCTCCCCCTCCCTCCCAGCCTCTCCTGCACACAGTGGAACAACTTATTGCAGCAGGCAGGTGGTGCTGGAGGGAGGGGGAGGAGATGATCGGCAGGGCAGCCAGCAAGTGGCCCTGAGGGAGGAGCTGGCTGCCCTGGAGCACCCACCTGTGTTTCTCACTCAGTCTCACCTGCAGGAATTCACTTGCTGGTTTCTGACACTTCCCCTCCATCTCACTGATCAGCTCACTGAGACGGGAAATCTGCTCGGAGAGTTGACTGACATTTTCATTCTGGATCCTCACAATCTCCTCGTCCAGCTTCTCCAGCTGGGCCAGCAGGAGTCGCTCTTGTTCCTCCAGGAACTGTCGCAGCTCCTGAAATTCAGACACAATGTTCTGCCTTTCGGTTTGTGTTTGTTTCTGTATGAAAATAGGGCAAGGGCTGGTCAGGGACATATGGATGGAGCCCGGGGTCCTTTCATGGAGAGCTGAGTGGGGAGGAGGCTGAATTTCTTTGAAAATCCTAAGATTTCTGACATTTGACTTTACCCTGTGCGTAGTAGGCAGGAGATTCTCTTGCACCTTCCCCTTTGGCCCCTGTATCCCTCTGAAAGGGATGTTTCCATGCCTGTCATGGTCAGCATAGTCTGTTATTTATCGTCTCTGGAAATTCAGACCCAGAGAGGCAGGGGACAGGACACAGCACTACACTGACAGAGATACCAGAGGAGTTAAAAGAAGGAAACATTTAAAAAATACACAAAATGACCAGACAGTGGAGAGCTCTTCACGAGGACATTCAGTTCACTTGGGGGGATTTCTGTAAAAGCCACAAGGGCTAGGCATTAACTCATCAGCTGAAATGGAAGCTTAGGGCTTGTCTACACATGAACCTAACCCAGCATTCCATGATCATGGAGAAACACACACAAGCCCATGTTCACCAAGGCCACACAGGAGTCTGCCTCCAAATAGACCTCCCACTGCCAGTCCCTGCCAGTTAATAACAACAGGCACCTACCAGATACTCCCGGCTATTCCTCTCTCCAGTCGCTTTCAATCCCAGCAGCTTTTCTCTCTCTTCCCTCAAAGTCTTCAAATGGGCCTGGATTCTTTCCTGAAGAAACAGAAATAATTGGGAGGTTTCATCTGGATAGTTGAGAGGTGCTTGGAAATGGGTGTTTTTCCACCCGAAACCCATGATGACTGTGTTTCTAATCACTTTGTGACATCAGGGCCACCAAGGAGATAAAATCTTACTAATGGAGACTGGAAGTGTGTCACATTCAGACTTTTTACCAATTCTGGTTTAGTCTTTTTAGTAATTAGATAGAGATCTCAATTATAACCAAGCTTTACTGGTATTTGTGAACTGATTAGTGGTACAACACATAACAGGGCACTGGAGTCACATGGGGGTGAATCAATAAACCAGTTTTGCAGAAGGTTTAACAAACCAAGTTATACAAATCCCAGAAGCCACCAGGGTTTAAATAGGGGCTGAGATTTCAGCCCTGAAGCCCTGGGGACTGCACTGGTTGGGCAGAGCTGGTCTAAGCACCGGGGCAAACCCCATGAGACGTCGGGAGGCCATTCGTCTGGTTGGAAGCTGCGCAGTCCCAGTTTTGTGGAGCACTATCCCCGTCCAATAGGGACCCGGCACTGGACGTGGCTTTGTCTGGTGCAAAAGAGAGGAGGAGACTGAGGATGTAGGAGGACACCCGTGAGGGTGGGGACGGGGCTGGGGTAGCACCGTCATGCAGAATGATGCAGGTGGGGACACGCTGAGAAAAGCAGTGGTGGGCCCACGCAGGATGGCTGCTACTGGTGAGTACGGGCCCATGCAGGCAGGCGTGGCCATGTCCTATGTTCTGGGGAATCCTCAGTGACCACACTAATTAGACATGATGCAGATTTGTATAAAGGACGGGTTGGGGTTTGGCCCAGTGCTGTCCTAAACCCTTTCCATCGCAATGCCCCCTGGGCAAATGCCCCATGATTCCATTCCCTGGTAATGATCCCGGAAGCAGTGCATTCTGGGAGATTTCAAAAAGCTGCCTGGTTGGACTAATGAAACCACTTTGGCTGGTCCTTGCCCACATACACAACAGAACAGGTCAGACTGGCACCGGTCAGCTCCAGCCTGTGGTTAGTTTTGCTACAACCCAGTCTAATCCCAGTGGTATTTGGCATGGACCTGAGCTGTCTGGAGCCTTTTTGTGTGCGGACTCTAGGTGCTCGGGGTCCCACGCAGTGGTTAGCCCAGTGATCTTCTCTAGTGCAGGCCGGCAGCATCTGAGTTTAACCCCTGATGGAGCAACACAGGAGTTCAGAATCCCAGCGAGAAACCTCATCTCCCTGGTGGGCCTGGCACCTTTATCATGGTGTCTCTCCCTCCTAACAGATACACTTCATCACTGGGTGGGGTGATGCGAAGATGGCAGCATGGCAAAGTGATTCGGGTTTTGGTCTGGGGAGAACTGGGTTCTATACTAAGCTCTGTCACTGACATGCTGGGTGACTGTGGGCAACTCGCTGCCTTGCTTTGTGCCTCAGTTTCCCTTCCCACCTTCTGTCTAGCTAGACCAGTGGTCACCTACCAGTCGATCCTGGAGACTTTCCCTGTCAATCGCAATCTCCGGTGGCACAGCGGGGTTGCCTGCGTGCCCCAGCCACACGGCGCTACTTGCACTGCCTGCAGTCACCGCTCCCACAGCTCGCATTGGCCGGGAATGGGGAACTGTGGCCAGAGAGAGCTGCGGGAGCGGTGCCTGCAGAGAGGGGCAGCACACAGAGCCACATGCCTCCCCCGGGGCCACAGGGGCGTGTTGGCCCCTTCCGGGAGTGGCCAACGGCTGGGGCAGGCAGGGAGCCTGCATTAGCCCCGCTGCACCACTGACTGGGGGCCTCCCGAGGTAAGTCAGTGCTGCCTAGCTGAAGCCAGCACCCCATATCCCCTCCTTCACGCAACACCCCATACCACCTCCTGCACCCCGTGCCCCCTCCTGCACCCTAACCCCCTGCCCTCCTCCCAGGGCCAGCACCCCATTCCCATTCCTCCACCCCAACAGTCTGCCCCAGCCCGGAGCCCGCTCCTGCACCCAAACTCCCTCCCAGAGCTTGCACCCATCACCCCCTCCTGCACCCCAACATCCTGAGCAAGGCTCCGTGCAGAGCCCCCTCCCACATGCAAACCCCTTGGCTTTAGCCAAGAGCCTGCACCCCCACCTGAACCCCAACCTCCTGCCCCAGACCGGTGAAAGTGAGTGAGGGTGGGGGAGAGCGAGAAATGGAGAGAGGGGGTATGGAGTGAGTGGGGCTTTGGGGGTGGGAAATCATAGAATCATAGAATATCAGTGTTGGAAGGGACCTCAGGAGGTCATCTAGTCCAACCCCCTGCTCAAAGCAGGACCAATCCCCAACCAAATCCCCAAATGGCCCCCTCAAGGATTTGAACACTCAACCCTGGGTTTAGCAGGCCAATGCTCAAACCACTGAGCTATCCCTCCCCGCAAATGGGAGGACCTTGGGGAAGGGGTGGGGTAGATCCTACTTTCAAGACCTGATATTTTGCCTCTGTTATCACACTGCCAGATCATTAATTTTGTTATATCATCTCCTGTACAATGAAGACTTTACAGAGCTGAATGATGAGTCACACCCATGAAAGGGAACTTTCAGTGAAATTAGCCTCTCATTAAAACCCAAAAGTTAACCCATTAAATCTGACAGCAATTCCCTACCTTGTACTCCTGGGCAGCCTCCTGTATGGGAACCACCCTGTGAGCGCGGTGAGCCCGGGATTTGTCGCACACCACACAGATGGGGGGTTGATCCTCTTCACAGAACAGTTTCAGAGCCTCCTGGTGTTCCCCACACACCCCGTCCCCTCCTGCTGCCTTTGCTGCTTGTAAATTCAGCCGCTTGGCGATTTCTATGATATTTGCCAGCTGCCTGTTGGGCCTGAGGTTTCTCTGTTGCACAGTTTCTCTGCACTGAGGGCAGGAGCGGGCTGTATCGGATCCCTCCCAGCACTGGCTGATGCAGTCTCGGCAGAAATTGTGCCCACACTCCAGACTCACAGGTTCTGTGAAATACTCCTGTCAAGGCTGTATCCCCACTTTGAACTTTAGGGTACAAATGTAGGGGCCTGCATGAAAACTTCTAAGCTTATCTACCAGCTTAGCTCTGGTCCGCTGCCACCATCTTAAGAATTCCCTCCCTGGGAAGCCTTGAGAAACCTTTCACCAATTCCCTGGTGAATACAGATCCAAACTTCTTGGATCTTAAACAAGGAGAAATTGACCCTTCCCCCCTCCTTCCTTTCACCAACTCCTAGTGAATACAGATCCAAACCCCCTTTGGATCTTAAAACAAGGAGAAATCAATCAGGTTCTTAAAAAGGAGGCTTTTAATTAAAGCAAAAGGTAAAAATCATCTCTGCAAAATCAGTATGGAAAATAACTTTACAGGGTAATCAAACTTAAAGAGCTCAGAGGAATCCCCTCTGTCTTAGGTTCAAAGTATAGCAAACAAAAAAAGCACTCTAGTAAAAGGTACATTTACAAGCTGAGAAAACAAAGTAAATCTAAGATGCCTTGCCTGGCTTTTACTTACAATTTTGAAATAAGAGAGACTTGTTTAGAAAGATGGGGAGAACCTGGATTGATGTCTGGTCCCTCTCAGTCCCAAGAGCGAACAACCCCTTAAACAAAGGACACACACAAAAGCCTTTCGCCCCCCAAGATTTGAAAGTATCTTGTCCCCTTATTGGTCCTCTGGGTCAGGTGTCAGCCAGGTTACCCGAGCTTCTTAACCCTTTACAGGTAAAAGGATTTTGGAGTCTCTGACCAGGAGGGATTTTAGTACTGTACACAGAGAGCTGTTACCCTTCCTTTTATAGTTATGACAACTCCAGACAGACGGGACATGTAGCTTCCTCCTGGAGACTTTCCGCGGGGTTCTCTGCAGCCATGGCTCCTCTGGGCAGTGGATCAGGGTTAGTTTCGATTTCCTGATTTCACACTATGCCCCGCCTGCAGCAGCAAGGGGGTGTTTCCTTGCCTGAAAATGACTTATGCTGTTTCCTGAGCAGGAACCACACAGCCAATTTCATTCCTGGAGGCTTTAGTGAAAAAATGTACAGTCACACCCGTGGCAGGTAACTTTCAGTGAAATTAGCCTGTAATTAAAACCCCAAAGGGCTCCCGGCCTCCAGTCAGCCCCTGTGCTGGTGTGGAGGGTCACTGAGGCATCCCCCTGTGAGGATGAGCCTGGAGGAGCAGGAGCTGTGTGTCAGGAGTGATAGTCAGACTGGGCAGAATTTTTTTATAATATATAATTGTGACAGATAATGTTTATTTTAAGCAATTTTTATATTTATTGATTTAAACTTTCAGAGTTGCACAACAATCTGGGTTTTAAGCATTTCATTCCAATTTAAATTGTCACGGTTGTGGGAAATTATGGGGGGATCAGACAATATTTTGGTCAGACCAGAACTATTTAATGACACTAGACACTGAGATTCAAAAAGTTGAAGCTTTATAATGCTTAAAATTGTCTGTGAGCAGGTAAGTCTCCTCCCTCCCCCAGCAGCTCCCCCAGGGCTATAACCCAGTGCTTCCCCCACCCCCATAGGGACGGAGGCTGAAAGTCCATCTGATGGCGGATCAGGGGCCTGTGGAATGTGCTGGGATCTCAGCCTGGGCCCTAGTGGGGCAGGTGACCCTGTAACACAACCACACCCAGCAAGCCCTGCACCCATTTCCTCCCTTTTTGTTAGTCCCAGCAGAGAGACTAGGGACTGCAGGGAGACCAAGCTCCTGTCCCCCAGGTGAGGGCTGGGGCCCAATGGCCGAGGGCAGCGGGGCTGCGGGGAGCTCGCATTAGGGGATGCAGGGCACATGGTGTGGGATAAACAGAGACCTCTCAGGCCAGTTGCCCATAGCGGCTGCAGGAGGGGATGTGGGGACAGACTGAGGAGGCCTGGGGAAGTCTGGGAAGGCCTGGGACAGTCTGGGAAGCTGCCTTTGGGGACAAGGAGAGGGAATTCAGCTGTGGAGCCGTGCTGCCCAGAGATGCTGCTGCGAATGCAGCTAGTTACCCGAGTCCAGTGTTGCAGCAGTTTAACAAGGTGGTTAATAGAGACGTTGCGGCTCAGCCGAGTATAAGAGGTGCAGCTTCACCCTGGCCACACCCCTCTATCCCTTTCCATCCCTCCCTCCTCCAGCCTGTCCATGCCCCAACCCCACTCCCTTCTGCCCCTCCCAGGAGCACTCCCTGTGTCTGCAACTGCTGGAGAGGAGGCACAGACAGCCATGCTAGCCGGCAAAGGAGCCAGAGCACAATGATGGGCTGGGTCCAAATGTCAAGTATCTCTTTTGATTTAGGGTCCAAATTTGGGTACTGACCTAAGTGCTGAGGGGCTGGTTCTCCAAGGGCTGGGCACCCACAACACCCACTGTCTCCGGCTGCAGCTGCGAATGCAGATCGACCACGTGCCCTGAAGTCCTGTATTTCAAGGAGATAAACCAAGACACCCACAATTAGGCCACTGTTGTAAATTTAGGCCTTACCGACTTGCCCATTAACAGCAGGACATGGGCTAAGTCTCATTGTCAGTCACTCTTTATACTTGGTCACTGCTTGGTCCCATGATTGTAAGCAGCATAGGTGCTGACCCCATGGGTGCTCCGGAGCTCCAACCCCTGTGGAAAAAATATAGGGGGAGCTGAGCACCCACCAGCCACAGCTGTTCTGCGGGCTGCCAATGAGCTGTTTGGTGGCTAGGGGAGGTGCCTGGGGGAGGGCGGAGAGTAGCGACCTGCAGATTGGCTATGGTTTCGGAGAGGGGTTGGAGCAGGGGCAGGAAGAGGCAGACAGAGGGCAAGGCCTTAGGGGAGGAGGTGGAGTGGGGTCAGGAAGAGGTGGAGTGAGAGCAGGGCCTCAGGGGACGGGCATAGTGCGGGCGGGGCCTGAGGGCAGAGCAGGGGTGGAGCCCTCCAGGGAAAAATAAAAGTCAGTGACTATGGTAAGCAGAGACCTAGCAGTGAAAGGCCCATATTATATCCCAGTGTCTACAGGCAGCCAATCCCCCAGGGATGTAACGAGTTCATAATCTTTCCCCTGGGATGGGTAAATCCACCGTTTTGTTCACAGGGCGAGAACCTCAAGGTTAACTTGAACAAAGTGAAAGTAGCCAAAATGTGGCTCCTGTCCACACTGTGCTGAGGGGAGACGTGGCTTTCACCTGGTGTCCAACCCCTGCCCAGTCTCAAGAAGTGTGAGAGGGAGTGAGAAGGAGCCACATGTCTGGTCGAGGTGCCTCTGATGTCCTAGAAGGGAAAAAGAGAGAAAAGAATGCTCGGACTAATAGGTCACACAATGGGATGGGGCTGTCGGAGTCTGGGATACAGGGCGATTGCTCTGTGCATGGTAAGTTTAGATCCTCTCCTATCCAACCCCGCCCCGCTCCCTGCCCATTGATTGCCCCCCAGATCTCCCACCTCCTATCCACTCCCCCTGCACCCTGACTTCCCCCCGGGACCCCTGCCCCTATCCAACCCCCCTGCTCCCTACCCACTGACCACCCTCTGGTACCCCCACCCCTTCCACCCTTCCCCTACTCCCTGAATGCTCCCCGGAACCCCCAACCAACCCCCTGCTTCTTGACCACACCCTGGAAGGGACCCCTGCCGTCATCCAACTATCCAGATTTCATTTCTGGTTTTCATATTGCAATTTTAGTTTTTCCAGTTCCTGTTCCAAATTTTCATTTTCATATTCACAGGCATTGTGCTTTTCTGTGAGCTTATTTACAGCCTGAGACATAGCACAGATGACTCGTGCTGCTGTTTGGACTTTCTTGGGAGAATAGCCCTGTTGATTCCCCAACAACAAGTTGTCCAAACCTTTCTTCTGCAGTGTAGAGACTGCAGCAGTCACACATGGATCAGACCCCAAGCTTTTAAACACCTGTCTTAACAAGCACCCATTAACCATAGCTGGAGGCTTCGGGGTGTCCCCCTTGTCCTCCAGAGTAAACCCGGCTTGCTTGCACTTGTAGAACATCATAGACTTGAAGATAGCACCAATTCAACTCCACGTGCCTGTGTATTTCCCTCTCTCCCAATAATCTGTAATCAATCTGATCCCAATCTGATCCAATCCTCGTTTCCTGGCCACAGAGTCTAATATCTTAAGACAATATTTTAGCTTATCCAACCAGTTTAGAAACAGTTAACTTATTCACTGACATGGTAACCATCCTCTGCTACCAAATGTTGAGATGGCTCTTTAACAGCTCACAGCTGGGCAGAATGTTTCTCGGTACCAATCAACAAGTCAGATTCAGTAGACTCCATGCACAACAGTTTATTTAAGAAAACCTTATACTGCTTCTGGAATTCAATCTAATTCATGTCTCCCTAGTGAGCCTCAATTCCCCAAGCATAAACTCTCAATATTTATGCTGGCCCCACATGGTATTCTGATTGGCTAGCGAAGCATGTATAGCTATCGATCTAGATGAGGATTTCTCTCTTTCATTGTCTTCTATTCACAGTCACCTGGTCTATCAAGGATTCCCCCGAGGCAGTGGTTTTCAAAGGACTCATATGCCCTGTGGACATTTTATTACTAATTTTCTCCTAATTAATACTTTGGAAGGGACTGCTGAAGGGGCACCCACCAGACATTACCCCACGTTTACACTCTCATCAATCATTCACTCAAGCTGTCAGCGCGATGCCTTCCAAAGGGGTCATTTTGCCCCAGGTCAGCTTGTGCCAAGATCACTGATCTTGTGATTATACATTTTCTTTACCTAGTGAGCCGGCATATTGACTGACAAAGGTCAGTAACAGAACAGACACGCAGAATAAAAAATTTCCACAGTAACCATGTGATGCTCAGAAGGCCCTGCTCCCAGAATCCTCTAGCAAATTCTAACATGTCAAGCTGTACCACATTCATGTTCACCACATTAATTAATAAGAAGCGCAGTAATTCATAATAATTCAGCACCGCCCCAACACCCCGGACAGTGAATCTCCTTGTTTCCCCGCCCCCCCGTCTCAGCGCGAGGGAGCCGTGCTTCTGCTTCAATGGTTGTCAGTTCCCTGTCACCCCCGGCCTTTTACCTCCCCACATGAACTCATCAGGGCTCTGCCAGTCCTTACTTTGCCTTACAGATTAACACTAGGCGCAACCTCGTCTCCAGCCCCTGACGTGTCCTTCTGTAGTGTCCAGCCCCTCTCCACTGGACACTCCGAAATTCCCAGGTAAGCCGTCGGGACAACACCAGCTTGTTTGATTCAACTGAGGATCAGCACCAATAGAACATCACAGCACCGAGATATATATTTTAGTGAAAACAAACAAGAGTTTATTAGTTCAGATTGAAGAGATAGTGAGCGAAGCAATAAGACCAACAGTTACACACCAAACACCAGGTATAACAGGATTCAGATAGGCTGAGATTAACTTTTACAGGTAAAATCCATGGTTAAAGCATTCTCCCAGGGTCACCAGCCATCATTGGTGAAATCCCCCTTTTCATGAATGCAAAGTGTTCTCTCCTTTTGACTTCCTGAAGGATTGCAGGGTGCTGTTCTTGTCCCCTAGTTGTAGTCCAGTAAACCGCTGAAGTGCCCCGCCCCCTACCATTGTGTGTTCTCCAGTGTGCTCTCTCTGTTAGTCCTATATGCCAGTGGCTCTCAGCCTTTCCCCACCACTGCGCCCCTCTCAGGAGTCTGATCTGTCTTGCCTCCTTGGCTCACTTAAAAATGACTCATTTCCAAAATCCAACAAAAAAGTACAAAAGTGTCACAGCCACTAGTACTGAAAAATTGCTGCCTTTCTCTTTCTTACCATATAATTTTAACAAAGAAATCAATTGGAACTAGGGATTTCAAATTATTAAAAAAATTAATCCTGATTAATCACATGATTATTTGAACTCCTAAACAATAATAGAATACTATTTCTCTAAATATTTTTGGATGTTGTCTCCATTTTGAAATATATTATTTCAATTACAACACAGAATACAAAGTGTACAGTGCTCACTTTATTTTTTATTACCAGTATTTGCACTGTGAACACCCCCCCCCAAAGGAAATAGTATTTTTCAATTCCCCTATTACAAGTACTGTAGCCCAGTCCCTTTATCATGAAAGTTGAAATTCCAATCGTAGAATTATGTAAAAAATACCTGAATTCAAAAATAAAACAATGTAAAATTTCAGAGCCTGTAAGTCCACTCAGTGCTATTTCTTCTTCTGCCAATCGCTCAGACAAACAAGTTTGTTTCCATTTGCAGGAGATAATGCTGCAAGTGAGAAGAGGCAATCTTATGACACTGTTGCAGCCGGAGTCAAAAGAGATTTACATGCCAGATGCGCTAAGGATCCCTCTGTCCCTTCATGCTTCAACCACCATTGCTTAGCCTCCCTTCCCCCGGCCTGCTATACCTGCTGCCCATGCTCAGACCAGAGCTGATTATTCTTCAGCTTTTTAGCCTTTTCTAGGGCCTTTGGGGAAAAAATTTCATGTGCCAGTAGGCTTGCCAACTCTCCTGGATCATACACCATTTGTGGCAATGGCGCCTAGTCCGGGAGAGTTGGAAATCTTATCTATCAGGGAAATCCTCTCTGGCTGGCATTTCCCATTTGCCTGCCTCCTGCCGTAGGAGAGTCAATTGGCATTTATTTATTTTTTGAGCTTCTCCCACAGACATAGCAGCTATCGCCCATTGGGGTGGATTAATTAACTCTCCCGCAGGTGCAGTACAGAAAACTGTTCCCTGTAAGGATGTGCTACTTATGGTGGACTGAGCATGCTCAGTAACATCTGCTGAAGTCACTGCCCTTACTAAGCATGGGATTGTGCTGACTGCTTTTTAAAGGGGTTAAAAAGGGCCAAAGGGGACAAATCGGAGAAGGGGGGACAGCCAGGGTCTGAGCAGGGGGCAAAAATTGACTGGTCGGGGGGGGGGGGGCGGGCAGCTGACAAACACCTGCCAGGAATGGTCTAGATAATACTTAGTTCTGCCATGAGTGCAGGGAACAAGAAAAAAGTGCAGGGGACAAACTGTTATCTGTAGTCATTTGCTACACCAGAGAGCAGATTTTTTTACAATAGCCATTTCTTATAAACCAGTTACAGATCAGCAACTGGTACAGGTAGCACATTCCTACAGGGAAGTTTCCTATCTCCCATTGTGTGCAGAGGAGGGGGGAAGCCAACCCATGCTGCACTGGGGGCTGGGACAGCCACACCTGGGATGGGGTGGGGGGGGGGAAGAAGTGGAGAGCTGAAAGAGGGCTGAAGAGGGGAAGGGTGTGTGTAGATAAGGTTGTATTGAGGGGGGATGAGGGATGGATCGGGGTAGATGCAGTGGGCAAGGCGGGGTGCTGCAGGACAGATGGGGCAATGCAGGGGAATCAGGGAAGACTTATGGGGTGGATGGGACCAGGGCTACAAGAGAGGGAAACTCTAAGTGAGGGGGTCCCTGCAAAGGAAAGAGGGGATGTGGGGAGGGGAGGCTGTGAGAGCAAGAGCGGATTGGCTGGGGAAGGGAGGGAAAGAGGGTAGGGGTCGGGGAGAAGAAGAGGGAAAGTTACAATGGCAACTCCCCCACCCCATGGGGCAGAAGAGGGGGAGGGGCTGCCCCACCCAGCAGCCAGAGGGGAATTCTTTTACTGGAAATAGGGAAGCTTTGGGGGTTTGCAGAGGATTCTGCCTAAGAGCTCAGAAGCTACAAGGCAGGTGTCCAGACTAGGGATGAAAATAGCATGTAAAAAGTAACTGTTTCAACTATTAAAATTCTACTGGTTACATGTTAAGGAGTTCACAACATGGGGATCTGCCCAGCATCCCAGCTGCCACCATGACTGGTTTAGCCTAGCAAAGCACAGGGGGAGAGGCTGGAATTGCTCTGGGCCCAGTGGAACACTTTTTAGAGTAGGGGTGTGGTGCCCCCCCTTATCCCTGTCTGCGCCCCCCCCACCTCACCCCCTTGAGGTAGGGCTGGGAGCAGGGCTATGGCTCCAGGAGGGAGGATTCCGGATGCAGAGAGGGGTAAGGGGTGCGAGGCAGGACGTGGAAGTTGATTAAGTCATCCCCGTTGTACTGGCGTTTCCCCCACCCCCCGGGGATGTCCCAGTCCATGGCCTGCACCCCGTGGAACCCTGGGAGAAGGCAGGGACAGAACTAGGTCAGCAGCCAGAAGTGCTCAAAGATCATGAGTTTACCACTCCCTGTCCCCCCAATCAGCTTACAGAGATTACTAAATTTGGGGGCTTTTTATTTGTCCTCTGGATTTGCACCTTTCTGGGGACACTGGGAAGAAAGGTCCTGTCACCTAGAGCCTGCGGGCGTGTGGCCACTGCCAGAGCACCTGTCTGACCCGCAGCATCCCTGCAGCACAGACAGGGCCTGGCCAGGAGGCCTGGAAAGTGGGAGGGACAGACTGTGAACTGCCCTGGCATTCCAGAGAAGCTGTTTGTGCTTCCCGCCCCCGACCACAGAGTGGGGTGAAGTGTTTTCCATTCGCCTTTCCCATTGTTTCCTGATTTCTTTTATTAGCTGTTGTGTTGTAAATTGCATTTGTTCTGAACTATAGACAATGGCCAGGGAAGCATCCCGAGAGGAGAAAGTACCTGGAGTGGGGACGCTCTAGCCCGTGTTCTGAGTGGTCACAACCAGGTTGGGGGACGAGCCCCTCAGGAAGCCTGGGCCCAGCCTTGTCGGGGTTATAAGGACTTTGCCACACAGGAGAGTGGAAGGGGAGCCCTCCAGGTGAGGCAGGCTCTGGGTGAAGGAAGCGAGGACTCAGATCCTTCTGCTATTTGATTCCACCGGGGGCGGGGGTGTTTAAGTCAGGAAAGTTCCCCCCAATAGCAGTACCATTTACCTGCTTACCTCTGCGCATGTTTACTGGTTTCCCCTAAAGTTCATTAAGTATTTTAGGAAAACGTGTCAGCGGCCACCAGTGAGAGTTGCTGGCCGCACTGTGAGGCCACCAAAAATTTGTTCGTGAGAACCCCTGGACTAGGTGCTGTGAAAGTGAAATGAATTATATTAAAGAAATAGAATGAATTAAAGAATGCTGTATGTACCTTTAAGTAGAAATGAGAAATGCTGCAAGCCAGGGGGGCAGGAAAGCAGACATTAATTACCTGCTTAATGAATTGCCCCACTTAAGGGCAATTGGTGAAGCATTAGTCTTAGATCGATAAGAGTTAATAAGGAAGCAAGATATGCATATTGTGCTCCATGCTTATCTTGCTATTTTGCTCTTTCTGTCCCTTTTAGTTCGCACCCTTTTATCTGTATAAATAAGACTGTTTGAATCTTGCATAGAGGCTCACATTATCTGAATGTATTAGCAGAGCGCTGTGCTAATAAACAGAGTGGTCTTGACAAAATTGTGAGTCCTGATTCTAACTTTGACAATTTGGAGGTTCCACCGAGATGGCAACCGTCTTCACTGGGGCTGTGTGATTCCTGACCGTTTTTGTAGGACGACCGTGGTAGCCAGCACCTGGGCATTTGGCCCGAGAGGTCCTCCTCCTGAACGGAAGGGCGCACAACCACAGTGAGGTCTACGCCATTGAACCTTTTGGTTCCCACTCTGTTCTGGTAGGGATCCCAGGATCTGACATCAGGAATCTGGTCAGGTAATTATTTTTTGAGTAATGGTACCATTGAGGCAGTAGCCTGTGGGCTCCTTTTGTGTGTTGCACCGGGCATCGCTCTGACGAACCCGAATTTCCTTCTTGTGTGATTGGTGTGTGTGTAAAGTCCTCCTGTATGGGTAACCAGACGTCTAAGTCGGGACAGTTCCCTAAAGGAACGCCGGCTTATTTTATGTATTTTAGGAAGGGTCCGGACTCCTGTAAATTTCTGGAAAAATGGTCTAGGCTAACTCAGGGAGATCCCAAAACTCAGTGGCCACTGTTAGGATCTTGGGACAAGGACCGAGTAGATGTCTTAAAAGACAAACTCGGCCAATCTAAAACTAAATTGGCCAGAGGAGAGGTTGATTGTTTCATGCAGTGGTGGGAAGAGGCAAATCGTAGGTGGACAGAATCGAAACTCGCCTCTCTCAAAGATTCAAATGATAAGTTAAAAGCTTTATTGAAAACCTCCTCTCCCACCACCAGACCGAGCGCTCCCCTTTACCCTGTTCTCCGAGCAGATCCCCCTTCATACTCCTGTCTCTCTGTGAAAAAAGATGAAGAAAACTCCTTGTTAGATTCTGGGGATGATGATGAGGAAGACGCATTAATTGGCTTGGCAGCCTTGCGTCGGATCAATAGACCGTCACCAGATTCCCCAGCTCAGGAACAACTGTCACCAGATTCCCCAACTCAGGAACAATTTCCAGAGATCTCCAGTTCAGACCCATCCGGATCGTCCGATACCACCCAGGCCCATTCCTCTGATCCCGCTCTGCCCCGTAAAAGCTTTCGCTTGGGCCTTAAAAATATCCAGGCTCCCCTCCGAATCCTGCATACTGGGGGCCAAGACGGGGGTCCCACTTGGAGCTATAAACCCTGGACTCGTACAGAGCTCCTTTCAGTTGTAAAAGGCTTTCCAAAGCCCCGGAAAAATCCTACCAAATTCGCAGAGGAATTTTTGTTAGTATGTGACACCTATGAACCCTCTGAGGCAGACCTCCTGCAGCTGTGCAAGCTACTTACCCCTAGTGAGCATGAAAAATGGCTCACAGCAGCAGATTGGCTCACTGCTGACCGCCAGTCTACTTTACCAGACACTGGTCCTAATGCTGAATACCGGAAAAGGTGTAAGGAGCGAGCTAAAAATCTATTTGAAGCCATCCCTCGGGTATGGACTCCTAAAACCAACTGGACGGCCATAAACGGCTGTAAGCAACGACAGGGAGAAAACCCGGGCGACTATCGCTCCCGGTTAACTGACATTTTTCTGCAACATTCTGGTATACAGCAACTGGATAAAAATGGACAGGGTGCCCTGGCTAATGCGTTTGTTAATGGCCTCCTACCTGCTGTTGGTAATATGCTAAAACGAATAAGTGTTGGGTGGGAGACCAAAACCATGGACAAATTGCGAACAGTGGCAGAGCACTGCCAACGTACTTTAAAAGGAAAGGAGGAACAATCAGCTCAACAGTTAATGGCCCTGCAAATACAGCATTATTCAGGGCAGGGCAAACAGTACCGGGGACGGGGAAAATACCAGGGACGGGGACGTGGTCGAGGGAGGGGCCGAGGAACTGAATTTTCTGGTTATGGGGATGTTTGTAATCACTGTAAGCAGCCCGGACATTGGAAGAACGAATGTCCGAGCCGGCCTAATAACTCTGTAAATAACCAGCTAGACCCCCTGCCGGCACAGCCAGTCAGTCCCCAGCCTTACTTTGTCCCACAGCAATGACGGGACGCCGGGGAACCTCAGGAAATTTTAGCTCCTTTACTACCTCTCACTCCCACGGGTGAGTGTGTGTTAACTATCAATGATTTGTCTCTCCCTTTCCTTGTTGATACGGGAGCTTCGCTCTCTGCAGTTCGTACTACTGACCTGCCTGCGGTTCCCTGCTCCGGAAAGACAGTGTCTGCTGTGGGCATTTCGGGAATCCCAACCCCTTATCCCCTTTCAAAACCTCTACCGGTCCAGGTTGGTCCCCTATCCGCAGATCATGCCTTCCTTCTCTCTGACTCCACTCCAGTAAACCTTTTGGGTCGAGATCTGTTATGTAAACTTGGCTGCACCATATACTGTTCCCCGCATGGTGTCTATTTGCAAATTCCCCAGTCCTCTCTGAGTGATTCTGTGGCCTCCCTGCTGTCTGAAACCCCCCTTTCCACCCCAATCCCTTGTTGCCCACTGGTCCCGTCCCTTGAACACCTAATTTCGCAGGTCCCATCTTCTCTGTGGCCAACCCATCCCTCTGAGGTGGGCCACCTAAATACTGACCCCGTCTGCATTACTGTTGACTCCTCCAAACCCCTGCCTGGCCTGTCTCAATACCCTTTAAACCCCGAAGCCGAGGCTGGCATTGCTCCGGTCATGACCGCCCTGCGGGAGCAAGGCATTATTGTTCCCTGCTCCAGTCCCTGTAACACCCCTATCCTCCCAGTTCGAAAAGCTGATGGCAAATCATGGCGATTTGTTCAGGACCTTCGAGCCATTAATCGTATTGTCATACCTGCCTTTCCTGTTGTCCCTCACCCAGCAACGATTCTGGCTTCTATCCCACCAGATGCAACTCATTTTACTGTTGTTGATTTGTGTTCTGCTTTCTTTTCTGTTCCGGTTCACCCTGACTCCCAGTACCTCTTTGCCTTTTCTTACAAGGGACAGCTATATACATGGACTACGCTTCCCCAGGGGTATACTGAAAGCCCATCTTACTTTTCCCAGGCACTAGCCCGAGACCTAGCTGACCTTGTTTTCCCATCCAGGTCCACTCTAGTCCAATATGTAGATGATCTACTCCTCTGTTCCCCCTCGTTATCTGCCTCAAAAACTGATTCTTTACTGCTCCTTACTGCCCTAGCAAAAAAAAGGTCACAAGGCTTCTCGCTCTAAACTACAGCTCTGTCAAGCCTCTGTCACATACCTTGGTTTTCTCCTCTCCCAGGGTTCCCGTACACTTTCTCCCGTCCGCGTCCGGGCTATCCTTAGCTTTCCCCGACCCCGCTCCCCACGCCAGGTCCGAAAGTTTTTGGGCATGGCTGGATTTTGCAGGCAATGGATTCCCCAGTATGCCTCCCTTGCAAAACCTCTCCAGGAACTCACTCGACTCTCTGTGCCTGACCCCATGCCATGGCCCCCTGAAGCAGACTCTGCCTTTGTTTCCCTCAAACAGGGTTTGGCTTCTGCCCCCGCTTTAGGGCTGCCTGACTACTCTAAGCCTTTTACCCTTTTCTGCCATGAACAATCTGGGTGTGCACTTGGAGTTCTCACTCAGGTGCACGGAGGCAAGAACCGCCCAGTGGCTTACTTCTCTGCCACTTTGGACCCTGTGGCCCAAGGCTTACCCCCCTGCCTGTGTGCTGTGGCTGCCGCAGCGCGCCTAGTCGAAATGTCTGAATCCCTTGTCCTTCGCTCTTCCCTTACCCTCATGGTCCCTCACTCTGTGGAAACCAGGGCCGGCTCTAGCTTTTTTGCTGCCCCAAGCAGCAAAAAAAAGCGGCGCCCCCCGAGACCCTCCTGCCGAGCGCCACCAGAACCCACCCCAGCGCCGAGCCCCGCGCCCCCCCCCCGCCGAGCACCGCAGCCCGCCCCCCCGTGCCGAGCGCCGCCGGAACCCCCCCCAGCGCCGAGCCCCGCGCTGCCCCCCCCCGCCGAGCGCCGCCGGAACTCCCCCCAGAGTGCCCCCCGCCCCCCCGCCGAGCGCTGCGCCACCGGAGCCCCCCCTGCGGAATGCCGCGCCGCGCTCCCCCCGCTGCCCCTTACCAGGTGCCGCCCCAAGCATGTGCTTGGGTGCCTGGTGCCTGGAGCCGGCCCTGGTGGAAACCCTGCTGTTACAATGCAACACAGGCCACCTCTCCTCCGCTCGCCTTACCAGGTATGAACTTTTACTGCTGTCAGCTTCGTATATTACCGTGAAGCGTTGTTCTCAGTTAAACCCTGCCACTCTCCTTCCTTTGTCTGATGACGGTGATCCCCACGACTGCCTTGCAACTGTTTCTGCTGTCACCGTCCCGCGCCCTGACCTCTCTGATGCCCCTCTCCCTAACTCTGACCTTGTTTTGTTTACTGATGGTTCCTGTTTTCGAGACAACCAAGGTTGTCTCCTTGCAGGGTACGCTGTAGTGTCCCTCGCTAAGACCCTAGAAGCTGCGCCTTTACCTTCTCTAACCTCAGCACAAGTTGCCGAATTGGTTGCCCTCACCCGTGCCTGCTTTTTGGCAGAGGGACGCTCCGCCACTATTTACACTGACTCCCGCTATGCTTTTGGGGTTGTACATGACTTTGGCACCCTCTGGCAAGCTAGGGGTTTCCTTACTTCTGCCGGTACCCCTATTAAGAATGGCCCCTACATCGCTGCTCTCTTGTATGCAGTTTTACTTCCGTCTGCCCTAGCTATTGTTAAGTGCCCTGGCCACTCGATGGCAGATACTGATGTTGCTAAGGGTAACGCATTTGCTGACACCTCTGCTAAACATGCTGCTGCCATAGAACCTTCCCCAGATGCATTTCTAGGTTCCCTTTCTGTTTCTATACCACCGCCGTCCCTCACTAACCTCACCCTGCTCCAAGACTCTGCCCCAGAAGTCGAAAAAGACTCCTGGATTGCCCAGGGTTGCTCTCTATATCCTGATTCCCTTTGGCGTTCGCCTACTGGTGCCTTTGTGGCCCCCTTTTCACTCTACCCGTCGCTGGCCGACCTGCTACACGGTGTTTCGCAAGTCGGAAAGGAGGGGATGGTCTCTGCTGTAACTAAGGCAGGATGGTGGGCCCCCCATTTCAGCTCTTTTGCAGCCCGCCACTGTGCTGCCTGTACCACTTGCCAAAGCCATAATATTGGTAAACCTGTAAAAGTGGCTCAGGGATTCCGGGGCCTGCCCCAGGCACCATTCTTGCATTGGCAACTTGATTTTGTACAAATGCCTAAGTGTCAACGATATGAATTTATTTTGGTTATGGTATGTTTATTTTCTGGTTGGATTGAAGCCTTTCCTTGTCGCAAGGCTGACTCACTGTCTGTTGCTAAATGTTTGTTAAATCATATTATGCCTGCCAAGGGAATTCCTGCCACTCTGTCCAGTGACCGGGGTACACATTTTACCGGACAACTTGTTCAACACCTGGATCGTATATTACATATCACACACCTGCTGCACTGTCCCTACCACCCACAAAGTGCAGGTGCTGTGGAAAGGCAAAATGGTGTACTTAAGAATAAGCTTGCTAAGATCTGTGACTCCACAGGGTTAAGCTGGCCAGCAGCTTTACCACTAGCCCTTATGGAAATGCGATCCACTCCATCCCAAAGGCATAAATTGAGTCCCTTTGAAATTGTCATGGGACGCCCCATGCGAGCTATGGCTACCATTACTCCAGTCCCAGACTTGAACTTGAGTCACAGTACGCTCCTTCAATATTGCAAGGGATTAATGCAAGCTGTAAGTCACTTCCATTCACAGGTTCGAGCCGCCTGGCCAACAGAACCCACCTCTGACGCTTGCCACGACCTCGAGCCAGGTGACTGGGTCTACGTACGGCACCATCATCGAAAACACACCTTGGAACCCCGGTGGAAGGGTCCTCATCAGGTACTGCTTACTACCCAGACAGCTGGTAAACTATCTGGCATTGCAGCGTGGATACATGCTTCGCAGTGTAAGAAGACACCCTCCCCGGCAAACCAATCACCACCTCAGAACTGCGCAGAGTCAATTTTGACTCCGGAAGAAGACGTAGAGGAACAGCCTGCAATACCTTACCATCTACGCTCTCGTAAGGGTTCCTAGAAGCAGACGACGACCTAAAGCAAGGCCCGAGAAGGAGCAGTAGTGAGCCTAGCGCCTGCTGCCTGGTGGACGTAAAACTGTAACTGCGGTTCCCTCAGTTGAGGTTGTCAGAACCAGAAGGGCCTTGCCTCCAACATGCACCTCTGGTGGCGCCTGTTCCTTGGCTGCTGGTGTCTTAAGGTCTGGGAAGTCCACAATGACAATTCTTTTATCCAGCAGCAAGTGTGGATAGCTCAGACTCTTAATATTTCTAATTGCTGGGTCTGCAGCCACCTCCCAGCCCACTCTCAAGCTGGTGTTCCTGTCCTGGCAATCCCACTCAATTCCCCAGACCTCACTGGAGGACCTCGTCCGTTTAACAAAACATGGAACAATAATGACACTTGGGAAGCAGTGGGAATAAATGTATCTAAATGGATAAGTGTGGTGGAGGGAAAAGGTCATTGGTGTTGGGTGTGTAATGGGCCAGGGCTGGATCTGGGAAAAAGTCATTGCCTTCAGCATATTGTGGCCAACGGTGTATGGGATTATTCGAACAAAACTAAAGAGTGGCGGGCAGGGTATGGGGATATGAATTTTTTCTCAACCTGGGATCAAACAGAAAAATCAATCTCATGTTCCCCCTACAGTAATCTTAGTGAAAACAATACAATCTTTCAATGCCATGCAAATAACACCACTCCTCGTAAGGAGAATTACCCTGTGCCCTTCGGAGGATATTACTCCTCCTTTGTAGGCACCTATGTGACAAATGGGTGCAACCGACCCTTCCCAGCCACAGGCCTGGTCTACACTAACCCCCCCACTTCGGACTAAGGTACGCAAATTCAGCTACGTTAATAACGTAGCTGAATTCGAAGTACCTTAGTCCGAACTTACCGCGGTCCAGACGCGGCAGGAAGGCTCCCCCATCGATGCTGCGTACTCCGCTCGCCGAGCTGGAGTACCAGCGTCGACGGCGAGCACTTCCGGGATCAATCCGGGGCACTTCCGGGATCGATCCGGGATCGATTTATCGCGTCTTAACCAGACGCGATAAATCAAACTCAGAACATCGATTGCTTACATCCGGACCCGGATGTAAGTGTAGACGTACCCTTAATAGGCCATCAATGGGTTTGTGGGACCAAAGCTTATACTGTGTTACCAGCTAACTGGTCAGGTATCTGTTATCCCGCCCGACTCTTCCCACAATTCCGAGTGCTAGGGTCCTTCCCACGAGAACGCCTTCGTAATTTCAGGTGAAGAAGAAGGGACTTATCAGATGCCCAATGGTATGTAAATAACATAAGCCCCTTGACCTGGGAAGAGGCCATTGGCGGTTCCCTTATCCCACTTGGGGGAGTAATACACCATGGAAAAAGGCTCCTAAGGTTACAAGCAGTAGTTGAAATTATGGCAAATGAAACCGGAGAGAGTTTAAAGACCCTGGCCAAAGAAACAGGGGCGATCCGACAGATGGCCCTCCAAAACCGTCAGGCATTGGACATAGTGCTGGCGGCCAAAGGAGGGACCTGTGCTCTCATTGGAAAAGAATCTTGTGTGTTCATACCTGCCGACACCAATGAGGTAATAGATCGCGCTAGTCACTTAGAACAAATTGCATATCTTCCCCATGAAGAGCCAAGTTCTTTATGGAAGTGGCTAAGTAACCTATTCAATTTCTCTGGCATAGGAAACTGGTTGTTTCAGGGAGCCCTGACTATCCTGTGTGGAATCCTAATGATTTTTGTATGTTTTCAGTTAATCTCCTGTTGTATCCAGAATTGTGTAAGGTATGCCACCCAGGTGACTGCCACAAAACAGAGTGATAATATGATGATGTTAAATATCACTGATGAACGAAGAGATAAAGAACTATTAATATGTGGAACCCAGTAATTGTTGGTCTTTGCGTAAGCCTGACCAAAAGGAGGGATTGTGAAAGTGAAATTAATTATATTAAAGAAATAGAATGAATTAAAGAATGCTGTATGTACCTTTAGGTAGAAATGAGAAATGCTGCAAGCCAGGGGGGCAGGAAAGCAGACATTAATTACCTGCTTAATGAATTGCCCCACTTAAGGGCAATTGGTGAAGCATTAGTCTTAGATCGATAAGAGTTAATAAGGAAGCAAGATATGCATATTGTGCTCCATGCTTATCTTGCTATTTTGCTCTTTCTGTCCCTTTTAGTTCGCACCCTTTTATCTGTATAAATAAGACTGTTTGAATCTTGCATAGAGGCTCACATTATCTGAATGTATTAGCAGAGCGCTGTGCTAATAAACAGAGTGGTCTTGACAAAATTGTGAGTCCTGATTCTAACTTTGACAGTGCTCACGATGGGCCCTTCTGACCTTAAAGTCTGTGAGTCTAGCAGAAGCTGGACACAGAGAGGAGAAGCGCAAGGAGGTCAGTTGATCGCTAGGACCCAGGAGCAGCTGGGAGGCGGCTCTGGGGGGAGCGATCGCTGGGCTCAGGCCCGGCAACAGGAAGTGACTCGCAGCGGTGACTCTGGCTCCCAGCGAGATCCCCGAGCCCCGGCGGCTGGTGCTGGGAGCCCGGAGCCCTGGCTGCAGCCGGGAGAGGGGAATCTCCAGCAGGGCCCTTCCCGCTGCTCCCCTGGAGCCTCTCCCAGGGCAGAGCCCCCAGCCTGGCCAGGGCCCTTCCCGGCCCGGCCCCTGCCCCAGGGGGCCCCGCTCGGAGGGACGGTAAGAGAGACCCGCCCCCCCGTCACACCCGGGCTGCAGGGGGAGGGTTTGGCCCCAGGCTGCTCCCAGTGGAGCTGGCTGCGATTCCCGCCCTGGGTCCGGGAAAGCCGCCGCCAGCTCCAGGTGTGTGCGGGGCGGGGGCAGGATCACGTTACCACCCATCCCCCTCGCCCCCATCTGCTGCTTGTTTCCCTGCCCCTGGCCGCGCTGGTGCGGACGGAGCCTGCAGCTTAGGGAGATCTGAGGGGGCAGAAGGTAGGCAGGGGCCAAACTGAATCCAGGGTGGGGGGCCCAGCTGGGGCCGGGGAAGGAGAGGGGCCTAGGGGCACAATCAGGGCTGGGGGGCAGCACAGGCGCTCGATCTAGGCTGGTGAGGCCCTGCCGCACCCCCTGGCTTGAAGGGGTTTCCATCCTATCCAGGGTTTACAGTTTGGTTCAATGGCTCTCAGTGTCCCCCACTGTACAGAATGTTTCAGCCCCCCTGCCTGGGACTGGGGATAAGAACTGGATACAACTGGTGGGGGGTGAATCTAGGGCTGAGGGAGGCAAGCCCCCCCCCCGACTGTAGGGGCAGGACCGCAGCCTCTGAGCACCCCCAACTTCCCCCCACCTGCTGAGCGTGTGGCCCCAGCCTGAACCCCAGGGGCAGCCTAAGGAGAAGCCTGACCCGCTCCTCATAGGGGCCGTACACCCCACCTCCGCAGTCAGCTGTGACTCTCAGCCGGCTTGGAAAACAGAAGGTTTATTGGTTGATGGGAACACAGCATTGAACAGAGCTTGTTAGCACAGAAATCAGGAGCTTTCAGCAAAGTCCATCTGGGGGGGAATCCAGAGTCCCGAGCCCTGGACTCTCCCCGCTGAGTCCCAAACCAGGGGACTGACCCGCTTCCGGCCCCCCATCCTCAGTGATGTCCGGCTGCCCCTCCTCCGTGCTTTCTCTCTTTCCCAGGAAAACAGGTCTCATGGCCTCCCCCTCTCTCACTGTTCTCCAGCACCTTGGGCTGGCTCCTTGCAGAGGACAGGCTCCGGCCATAGCTTGCCAGGATACAGAATTTTGACCATTCTCTATGCCCAGGCAGCTATTCTGCAGTCACACCTGCCCTCTAGAGGTTTATGCAATGATCACACACCTGTATCCCATCAGCTTGATACTTGAGTAACACATGGGGAAACTGAGGCACACACCCAGTATTCAGAGACAACATTCAGAACATTCCCACTTCATCACACCCCTCTGAGACCAGCCCAGGGGCATTTTCTCCAGTGTCTGGAACCACTCTGACCATACCAGCGCCTGAGGCTCCAGGTGATGGAGAGACCTGGGGAAAGGGCTGGAGTGGGGCAGGGAAATGACTCTGCACAAAGGGCCCCTTTCAGGGACCAGCTGGGGAGTTTGGCCTACAAGGGGAGGGGCTCCCTGTGTCTGTGAGTCCCAGAGCTGCTGCCCTCAGTGACACAGCTGGGTTGAACCCCCGTTACCAGTGTCAGTGGCTGAGCTGCCTAAGGAGAGCAAAGGCCCACGACAATTGGGCAGTCGCCCGTTCTCCCAGGGTGGGGGAAGAAGATAAAAAGGGAGAGTGGAGAGACTTGAAAGGCAGCAGGAGCAAGAAGTGGGAAGGGAGGTTCCCAGCTCCCAGCCCTGCCCAGATCCATTCCCTGCACCCCCGGGGCAGTCAGCTCTCCTGGGAACAAGGGGAGGAGCTGAGAGAGGAAAAGCCAGTTGCTCACTCTGCTGAGCACGGTACGACAGATGACTGAGGGAGACGGGGGAGAGCTAGAGGGGTTACAATACACTGTGGGGCAGTGCCCTAAAGTGACTCCTTTGATTCTATTCTTTTTCCAGCGTTTGGCTCAGAGATGCTGTTCTGGGAAGGTTTAGAAGGGACATGGTGGGTTTAGTTCTTATGGGGGGGCCTGGCCGGGATGGTAATGAACTAACTGGGTTTCTTCCCAGCATGGCAGAGTCCTAGAATCAGAGCGTCTGTCTGCAGGGAGAGAGCCTGGGGGGAATTGGGGGTTGACATGAACTCCAGCCCCTTATGAAACCTGCCCAATCTTCCTGCTCCTCTGACAGGCTGAGGAATCACGTCCACGTTTCACTTCAGATCGTCCGGTCTTCCAGGAGACAGGGCAGGGAAATGGCTGTGATGGAACCATCTCAGGTAGGGGATTTTCAGGGAGCTTTTGGTGGTGGTGGTATTGTAGAGGGGTTAATCACCCGGGATGGGACGGGGTGTGATAAACCTGCTGGAACATGATCAACCGGGGTCTGATTTTCTGAACAGGCCCATTAGTGGGTGGGGGGAGGGGTGAACATTCCCCCATTTCTGAACCAGGAAACACCCCCCTGGGCAGGGCTGGGAAAACTGACCAGACTCCCAGTGCTGGGGCCTGACCCCACTGGCCAGAGGGTGCTGTGAAATACGAAGGGAAGCTGTTGGGATTCCTGTCCCGTCCCCGGCTCAAAGCTCTGCATCCCCTATCAGCCTGTGGCTGGCAGGTGTGTGGGAAATGAGAAGACCCTGCCCTGCTCTGTGTGCTGGGAGGGACAAGGAGCTCTCACCTTCTCCCCACCCCCTGAAGCCTCCTGGCTGCTCTGAGCCGGGTGCTGGGAGGATTCTGCTTCTCTGTCCCTCCTCCCCTGTGACTAGGGGGATTTTGGCTGGGGCAGCAGGTTCTGAGTGGGAATTCTTGTTGTTTCAGATGCCGGTGACCTTCGAGGATGTGGCTGTGTATTTCAGCCAGGGGCAGGGGGCTCTGCTGGACCCTTCTCAGAGAGCCCTCTACAGGGACGTCATGCAGGAGAACTACGAGACGGTGACCTCGCTGGGTAAGGGATTCCCGGCCCCTTGGTTATTTGAACCTGGAGGGATCTGCGTGTCTGACACTTGTCACGTTCTTCTCTCATCACTCTCCAGTGAGACCAGGGAGTCAAACCCTAAGGCACATACTAAATCATCCCCACCCAACCGCGCTAGCTTGCAAGGTGGAGAAGCCGTGTATTGTCCTGTCTGTGTTGTTTCTTGGTCGCAAACAGAATCCCTCTTCTCCCTTCTCCTTGGGAACAGCTCCAGCCCTGTGGAGGGCTCTGGGTTCTGCAGGTTTAGAAATAAGCAGGGGTTTAACACTAGAGCTGGGTGTGCATCACAATTCCCCTCAGCTCCCCAGATGTCTTCCTCCCCCAAGGGGGCTCAGTGACCACGTTCCTGTCCTCTTAGATTCCACATTCCCGAGCATAGGGACAGGTTCCGCTCACGGAATGTCCTTTCTGAGAGACGCTCTCAGTTGTCCGCACACCCTGATCTGGTCTGATTTCACTCCCTGCACAAACAACAAGGAGTCTGGTGGCACCTTAAAGACTAACAGATTTATTTGGGCATAAGCTTTCATGGGTAAAAACCTCACTTCTTCAGATGCATAGAGTGAAAGTTACAGATGCAGGCATTATATACTGAAACAGTTTGTCTCTGTCTGAGGGGTTGGAGCAAATTCGGTTGTATCTTAGGACTTTAAAAGTCACTATCATTGAACAAAAAAACTTCAGAAACAGACTTCAAAGAGAAACAGCAGAACTAAAATTCATTTGCAAATTTAACACCATTAATCTGGGCTTGAACAGGGACTGGGAGTGGCTGGCTCATTACAGAAGCAGCTTTTCCTCTCCTGGAATTGACACCTCCTCATCTATTATTGGGAGTGGACTACATCCACCCTGATTGAATTGACCCTGTCAACACTGGTTCTCCACTTGCGAAGTAACTCCCTTCTCTCCGTGTCTCAGTATATAATGAACAAAATGAGCTCAAACTAGCTACGGGAATAAAGGGAAACAAGAAGACTTTTTATCAATACATTAGAAGCAAGAGGAAGACCAAAGACAGGGTAGGCCCACTGCTTAGTGAAGAGGGAGAAACAGTAACAGGAAACTTGGAAATGGCAGAAATGCTTAATGACTTCTTTGTTTCGGTCTTCACCGAGAAGTCTGAAGGAATGCCTAACATAGTGAATGCTAATGGGAAGGGGGTAGGTTTAGCAGATAAAATAAAAAAAGAACAAGTTAAAAATCACTTAGAAAAGTTAGATGCCTGCAAGTCACCAGGGCCTGATGAAATGCATCCTAGAATGCTCAAGGAGCTAATAGAGAAGGTATCTGAGCCTCTAGCTATTATCTTTGGAAAATCATGGGAGACGGGAGAGATTCCAGAAGACTGGAAAAGGGCAAATATAGTGCCCATCTATAAAAAGGGAAATAAAAACAACCCAGGAAACTACAGACCAGTTAGTTTAACTTCTGTGCCAGGGAAGATAATGGAGCAAGTAATTAAGGAAATCATCTGCAAACACTTGGAAGGTGGTAAGGTGATAGTGAATAGCCAGCATGGATTTGTAAAGAACAAATCATGTCAAACCAATCTGATAGCTTTCTTTGATAGGATAACGAGTCTTGTGGATAAGGGAGAAGCTGTGGATGTGGTATACCTAGACTTTAGTAAGGCATTTGATACGGTCTCGCATGATATTCTTATGGAGAAACTAGGCAAATACAATTTAGATGGGGCTACTATAAGGTGGGTGCAAAACTGGCTGGATAACCGTACTCAGAGAGTTGTTATTAATGGTTCCCAATTCTGCTGGAAAGGCGTAACGAGTGGGGTTCCGCAGGGGTCTGTTTTGGGACCGGCTCTGTTCAATATCTTCATTAACGACTTAGATATTGGCATAGAAAGTACGCTTATTAAGTTTGCGGATGATACCAAACTGGGAGGGATTGCAACTGCTTTGGAGGACAGGGTCATAATTCAAAATGATCTGGACAAATTGGAGAAATGGTCTGAGTTAAACAGGATGAAGTTTAACAAAGACAAATGCAAAGTGCTCCACTTAGGAAGAAAAAATCAGTTTCACACATACAGAATGGGAAGAGACTGTCTAGGAAGGAGTACGGCAGAAAGGGATCTAGGGGTTATAGTGGACCACAAGCTAAATATGAGTCAACAGTGTGATGCTGTTGCAAAAAAAGCAAACATGATTCCGGGATGTATTAACAGGTGTGTTGTGAGCAAGACACGAGAAGTCATTCTTCCGCTCTACTCTGCTCTGGTTAGGCCTCAGTTGGAGTATTGTGTCCAGTTTTGGGCACCGCATTTCAAGAAAGATGTGGAGAAATTGGAAAGGGTCCAGAGAAGAGCAACAAGAATGATTAAAGGTCTTGTGAACATGACCTATGAAGGAAGGCTGAAAGAACTGGGTTTGTTTAGTTTGGAAAAGAGAAGACTGAGAGGGGACATGATAGCAGTTTTCAGGTATCTAAAAGGGTGTCATAAGGAGGAGGGAGAAAACTTGTTCACCTTAGCCTCTAAGGATAGAACAAGAAGCAATGGGCTTAAACTGCAGCAAGGGAGGTATAGGTTGGACATTAGGAAAAAGTTCCTAACTGTCAGGGTGGTTAAACACTGGAATAAATTGCCTAGGGAGGTTGTGGAATCTCCATCTCTGGAGATATTTAAGAGTAGGTTAGATAAATGTCTATCAGGGATGGTCTAGACAGTATTTGGTCCTGCCATGCGGGCAGGGGACTGGACTCGATGACCTCTCGAGGTCCCTTCCAGTCCTAGAATCTATGAATCTATAATGCCTGCATCTGTAACTTTCACTCTATGCATCTGAAGAAGTGAGGTTTTTCCCCACGAAAGCTTATGCCCAAATAAATCTGTTAGTCTTTAAGGTGCCACCAGACTCCTTGTTGTTTTTGTACATACAGACTAACACGGCTATCCCCTGATACTTGACTCCCTGCACAGGATTCCCCATTCCCAAACCTGACCTGATCACTCATCTGGAACAAGGGAAAGAGCCGTGGGTACCCGATCTCCAGGCCTGTGAGGGAAGAGAGATCCCAAGAGGCGCCCACACAGGTGAGGACTGACACACAAACCATCTGGTGAATGAAGGAAAAAGTTGAGAATCCCAAAAATGAGGTATCAGTAAGTGCCCTCAGTTCCTTCCTCATCTCATCCAGGGCAGGGTTGCAGGCAGCAGATATCACTGATATCGCTTTGAATGTGTCCTGTTAACTGCAGGAGTTTCCTTCCCTACTTTCCTTCTCTGTAAAAGTTTGGGTGGGATGTGGAGGCAGAATCCAATTGCTCTGTCTGTGCAGCTTTAGTATGGTGGGTTTTCCCTTGGTGCTATTCCTCTTGATTTCTCCTCAGCACAATGACTCCTGTCTGAATTGTCTCTCTCCCAGCAGGTTACAAGAGAGTGAGTGAGAATAAGGATGGGAATCAACAGCAGGAAGTTTCTGGGCATGGGGAACCACAGGGGACCTTTGTGGGAAGAGCTGAAGAGAAATTTTCCCAGTGCTTGGAACAGGGAGAAGCCTGGGGAAATTGGCAGAGGTCAAAGAGTCTGCTGGGAAAGCCCTTAAGGGAGCAAATGGATGAATTTGTTATATATGGGGAAGGACACAGGAATCCCACAGCCAGGGAGACAACCCCCAAGGAAGACAAACGCTATGAATACCTCAGTTCTGTTACGCTTCAGGCAATAAATACTGGAGAGAAAACACTTCAATGGTTGGACTGTGGGGAAAACTTCAATAAGTGCTCAGATCTTGCTAACCATGGGAGAAGCCACCTGGGAGACAGATCCTCTCAGTACCTGGAGGGCAGGAATTGTTTGATTTGGAAGTCAGCGCTGATTACACATCAGAAAATCCACACAGGGGACAGACCACATCAGTGCTTAGACTGTGGGAAAAGTTTCACCTGGAGATCAGCCCTTGTTAGACATCAGGCAATCCACACCGGAGAGAGACCCCATAAGTGCTTGGACTGTGGGAAAAGTTTCCTATGGAGGTCAGCCCTCGTTAATCATCAGGCAGTCCACACAGGAGAGAGACCCCACAAGTGCTTAGACTGTGGAAAAAGTTTCACATGGAGATCAGTCCTTGTTAGACATCTGGCAATCCACACCGGAGAGAGACCCCATAAGTGCTTGGACTGTGGGAAAAGTTTCATACGGAGGTCAGCCCTTGTTAAACATCAGGCAATCCACACCGGAGAGAGACCCCATAAGTGCTTGGACTGTGCGAAAAGTTTCATACGGAGGTCAGCCCTTGTTAAACATCAGGCAATCCACACCGGAGAGAGACCCCATAAGTGCTTGGACTGTGGGAAAAGTTTCATACGGAGGTCAGCCCTTGTTAAACATCTGGCAATCCACACCGGAGAGAGACCCCATAAGTGCTTGGACTGTGGGAAAAGTTTCATACGGAGGTCAGCCCTTGTTAATCATCAGAGAATCCACACAGGAGAGAGACCCCATAAGTGCTTAGATTGTGGAAAAAGTTTCCTGCAGAGATCACACCTTCTTATACATCAGAGAATCCACACAGGAGAGAGAACCCACAAGTGCTTGGATTGTGGGAAAAGTTTCATACAGAGGTCAAGTCTTCTAATACATCAGGCAGTCCACACAGGAGAGAGAACTCACAAGTGCTTAGACTGTGGGAAAAGTTTCACATGGAGATCAGTCCTTGTTAGACATCTGGCAATCCACACCGGAGAGAGACCCCATAAATGCTTGGACTGTGGGAAAAGTTTCATACAGAGGTCAAGTCTTCTAATACATCAGAGAATACACACAGGAGAGAGACCCCATAAGTGCTTGGATTGTGGGAAAAGTTTCCTACAGAGATCACACCTTCTTATGCATCAGACAATCCACACCGGAGAGGGACATAAGTGCTTAGACTGTGGGAAAAGTTTCCTATGGAGGTCAGCCCTTGTTAATCATCAGAGAATACACACAGGAGAGAGACCCCATAAGTGCTTGGATTGTGGGAAAAGTTTCCTACAGAGATCACACCTTCTTATGCATCAGACAATCCACACCGGAGAGGGACATAAGTGCTTAGACTGTGGGAAAAGTTTCCTATGGAGGTCAAGTCTTCTAATACATCAGAGAATCCACACAGGAGAGAGACCCCATAAGTGCTTGGGTTGTGGGAAAAGTTTCCTATCGAGGTCAGCCCTCGTTAATCATCAGAGAATCCACACAGGAGAGAGACCCCATAAGTGCTTGGATTGTGGGAAAACTTTCCTATCGAGGTCAGCCCTCGTTAAGCATCAGAGAATCCACACAGGAGAGAGACCCCATAAGTGCTTGGATTGTGGGAAAAGTTTCATAGAGAGGTCAGACCTTATTAGACATCAGGCACTCCACACCGGAGAGAGACCCCATAAGTGCTTGGACTGTGGGAAAAGTTTCATACAGAGATCACACCTTCTTATGCATCAGAAAATCCACACCGGAGAGGGACATAAGTGCTTAGACTGTGGGAAAAGTTTCCTATGGAGGTCAGCCCTCGTTAATCATCAGAGAATCCACACAGGAGAGAGACCCCATAAGTGCTTGGATTGTGGGAAAAGTTTCATACAGAGGTCCGACCTTGTTAAACATCAGGCAATCCACACCGGAGAGAGACCCCATAAGTGCTTGGACTGTGGGAAAAGTTTCATAAAGAGGTCAAGTCTTCTAATACATCAGAGAATACACACAGGAGAGAGACCCCATAAGTGCTTGGATTGTGGGAAAAGTTTCCTATCGAGGTCAGCCCTCGTTAATCATCAGAGAATCCACACAGGAGAGAGACCCCATAAGTGTTTGGATTGTGGGAAAAGTTTCCTATCGAGGTCAGCCCTCGTTAATCATCAGAGAATCCACACAGGAGAGAGACCCCATAAGTGTTTGGATTGTGGGAAAAGTTTCCTATCGAGGTCAATCCTCGTTAATCATCAGAGGTTCCACACAGGAGAGAGACCCCATAAGTGCTTGGATTGTGGGAAAAGTTTCATACAGAGGTCCGACCTTGTTAAACATCAGGCAATCCACACGGGAGAGAGACCCCACAATTGCTTAGACTGTGGGAAAAGTTTCAGATTGAGGTCAGCGTTTGTTAAACATCAAGCAATCCATAAAAGAGGGAGACCATAAGACTCTGGGAAAGGTTTCAGAAACAGATCAGCCCTTCTAAACATCAGGCAATCCACGCACGAGAGGGACCCCCACAAGTGCATAAACTATAGATAAATGTTTCAAATAGATGTCATCCCTTGTTATACATCAGAGAATCCACACAGAGGAGTGACCCCATAACTGTTTAGCCTGTGAAAGATGTTTTAAATGGAGGTCAAAACTTATTCCAAATTGGGCAATCCACACAGGAGAGTGACCCCATAAGTGTTTGGACCATGTGAAAAGTTTCACAGAAAGATCAAATCTTATAACACTCAGAGGATCCACACAGGTGAGAGACCCCATCAGAGTTCAGACTGGAAAAAGTTTCCTACATAGGTCAGACTTTGTTAAAAATCAGCTAATCCACACAGACCTTGCTAAAAATCAGGCAGTCCACACAGGAGGGAGCCCCCAGAAGTGCTTGGACTGTGGGAAAAGTTATACAGAGAGATCACACCTCATTAAACATTGGAGAATTCACACACGATCTAAACTTCTGTGGCACCTGGCTCGAAAGAGTTAAGAACCTTGCATGCTAATTGACCAGCTCCAACCTTTTGAAACATGTTAGAAATGTGTGTAAATATATTTGGGGCCATTCCAAGAAACAGAGCCTAGAACTTTGAAATGTAATCTGGTGTTGTTAAAAAATTGGAAGAAGATAGTAGTGCTGTTGATTAATTGCAGTTAAGTCGCGTGATTAACTCAAAAAAATTCATTGTGATTAGAAAAATTAATCTCGATGAATCACATTGTTAAACAATCGAATACCAATTGGAATTTGTTAAATGTTTTTGGATGTTTTTCTACGTTTTCATATATATTGATTTCCATCACAACAAAGAAGAGAAAGTGTACAGTGTTCATTTGATATTATTTTTTATTACAAATATTTGTACTGTAAACATGCAAAACAGAAGTAGTATTTTTCAGTTCACCTCATACAGGTACTGTAGAGCAATCTCTTTATCAGGAAAGTGTAACTTTAGAAACATCGATTATTTTAATGCTATAAGTGCACTCAAAAATAAAGCAATTAAAAACCGTATGGCCTAGAAGTCAACTCAGTGCTACTTCTTTCTCTGCCACTCGCTATGACAAACAAGTTTGTTTACATTTACGAGAGAGAATGCTGCTTTGCTTCTAATTTATGATGTCACCCGAAAGTGTGAGAAGGTGTTTGCATGGCACGTTTGTAGCTGGCAATACAAGGTATTTATGTGCAAGATATGCTAAACAGGCATATGTCCCTTCGTGCTTTGGCCACCATTCCAGTGGACATGCTTCCATGCTGACGATGCTCATTTTTAAAAAAAATGCATTAATTCAATTTGTGACTGAACTCCTTGAAGGAGAATTGTATGTCCCCTGTTCTGTTTTACAAACCTTCTGCTGGTGGCATCTGACTCAGTTGATGAAAATGAGCATGTGTCGGTCTGGTCTGCTTTGGATTGTTATCGATTAGAACCTGTTATTAGCATGGATGCATGTCCTCTGGAATGGTGGTTGAAGCAGGAAGGGACCTATGACTTTTTAGACCATCGGGCACATAAATATCTTGTGACGCTGGCTGCAGTAGTGCAACGAGAATGCCTGTTCTCACTTTCAGGTGACATTGTGAACAAGAAGCGGGCAGCATTATCTCCTGCAAATTGTAACCAAACTTGTTTTTCTGAGTGATTGGCTGAACAAGAAGTAGGACTGAGTGGAGTTGTAGGCTCTAAAGTTTTACATTGTTTTCTTTTTGAATGCAGGTAGAATTTTGTACAAAATTCTACATTAGTAAGTTCAACTTTCATGATAAAGAGATTGGACTAAAGTAATTACGGTTGGTGAATTGAAAAATACAATTTCTTTTGTTTTTTACAGTGCAAGTATTTGTAATAAAAATATCAAGTGCTCACTGTACACTTTGTATTGTGTAAAAAGAACAAGGAGTCCTTGTGGCACCTTAGAGACTAACAAATTTATTTGGGCATAAGCTTTCGTGGGCTATAACCCACTTCATCAGATGCATGGAGTGTATTCTGTGTTGCAATTGAAATCAGTATGTTTGGAAATATCTACAACATCCAAAATATTTAAATAAATGGTATTCTATTATTGTTTAACAGCGCGATTAATCACGATTCATTTTTTTAATCGCTTGACAGCCCTAGAATATAGTAATTGTAGTAGTCTCTGTTTACCTATATCTTGTTACAGAATAACAGTGTAACCAAAGGGTTCCTGCCTAGGACTGTATTTTGTTAATTCAGAAGTTAAAAGGAAATATTAACATTTAAATGATACTTGGGTGTAATAATGTCCTTATGTATATATCTTTTTAAAGTTTGTGGTAAACTGTCTATGTCCAAACTAGTTGAAATAAGGCAATCTGGGGCTGTTAGATCGGAACAACTTCCTATCACCTCCAGAGAAAGGGAAGAGCCTAGAAGATGTAAAAGGAATTTTAATTTGATAGCTTTCTGTCTGGTAAGAACTCACTTAGCAATAGACACAGCTGGGAAACCCTTATGTATTTACAGCTGTAGTTGTGAAAACCTCACTTCTGTATTGTTTTGTCATTCTAGTTACCACTTTGCTGTGTTTATTTGCATGGTCTCTGTCTGGTTCTGTGATTGTTTCTGTCTGCTGTATAATTAATTTGGCTGGGTGTAAACTAATTAAGGTGGTGGGATATAATTGGCTAACTAATCATGTTACAATCAGGATTGGTTAAGTAAAATTTAGGAGACTGATTGGTTAAGGTATAGCTAAGAATATTATATATAAATTAGGGGCATACAGGAAGTAAGTTCGGATTCGAAAATAAGGAAAAGGAACTTGGGTTTAAGCTTGCTGGAAGGTCACCCTAATAAACATTGACTTGTTTGCACCTCCGGACTTTGGGTATTGCTGCTCTCTGTTTATGCAGGAAGGACGGGATAAGCGAAAGGGTGAAGGAATGAGCCCCCTAACATCTTGGTGCCGTGACTCAGATGCATCGCACTGGATATGTGAGTGGCAGCCTGTAAGTCCCCCTCCTCAACAGTCCTCGCAGCTGCTTGGAGGGGGTATGACGAACTCTCGTGATGGTAGTTGCGGGTTCTGGCCAGCTGGGATAATGGATTTTTTGAACAAATGGATAAGCAAGAATCAGGGCCCATAGCAGGTGCAGGGGTCTACCTGGGATGAGTTTGAGAAGGAGATGGGGGCGGTTTTGGGAGACCCCAAGGGAAAGGAGTGTAGGAAAAAGGGAATGGTATTACAAGGTTTGTGTGCTGGGATGGCATATTGGGTAAAAAGGGAAGCCGATCTCCTCAAACACATTAAGGCTTTGGAGGGGATTGTGGAACAGCAATGGATTTTAACAGAAAAATCCGTGTTAGCGGCAGAGGTACCGGATTTGAAAGCATGGGATGCTGCACGGATAAAGGAGTCTTGTGAGGCAATCCGGAGAGAGAGAGAGAGAGAGAGGAACTGCTGGGAAGAGTAGGAGACTTAGAGGAGGAATCGTATCAATGTAAACATTGGGGCAATGGATTTGGAGACCCCAAACCATCCACCCCACTAATGGAGCTGATGGAAACACCTCCACCACCCTACCCTGAAAAAACACTGTACCCACCACTGCCAGTGGACGTTGTAAGCCGGCGATCCACTGTTACAGCCGCCGCGAGAGAGGCTACCCGGGAGGACCTGCAGGAGGCAGGAATAGTGTCCCCGGTTGCAGGGTGAGGGGACCATGCCCCACAAGAAGTAGAACAGGCAGAAATCCGCCCCTTTTCCCTGAAGGACCGGGAGACATTACTGGGCCGTTTGGGAAAAGTACCCTGGGAGGATTGGGATCAGTTTGTGCTGTGGCTAGTGGAAGTAGGCAGGGAAATGGAGGATCTAACTCGTGAGGATCAGGTGATCATATGGCATAGTCTTTTGGGATGGGGCACCTTAGGAATCGATGTGGCAGGACTGGCACACCCATTTCTAATCCCCGGACAGGTGGCAAAACAGTTGTTTGGGGTGTACTCTCATACTGCGGGGATGAATAAGATGAAGCGAATCCCTGGGGAAACAGGGCGGGATACACTTAATTGCATACAGTCATGGGCACGGTGCTGGGTGTATCCCCAGGACGGTCCATGGGGGATACCCCAGACAGGGGCACCACGTCCTGGTGGGGGTGTAGAGCATGGTAGGGGTGTGGAATTGCTGGAGAAATAGTTGGAGCTGAACGATCTGCAGTTTGGGGCATTTAAGGTTGCAGCATCCTGAACTTGCTCCCAATCAGCTACCCCAGTTTCTGGAACAGGCAGATGTGTGGAGGCAGATGCATCGGGGGGAGAGCCAGTCCATGTTGTTATTGCAGGGGATCAGTACAAGGTGGAAAGCGGTGGATCAGCCTGGAGGGGAGGAGGGAGAGGGAGAGGCCGTAGCTTTGGGGCGGGGGGGGGTAGTCAGGGATGAGCGGGCAATTATAGAGCAAAGTTCCAGAGACTGCAAGCTCAACTGACTATGCAGGATCTTACCAGATCAGGGGGAAAGTGGCCCAGGAGGCCAGGGGACTGGGACTGGGACTGCCTGAAATGCCAGACACACAATTTTGCTTGGAGACAGGAATGTGTTCGGTGCCGGGACCCCCAGTTCCCCTGTGAACCAGTGGGAGGGACAGAGGTTGGTGCTGCGACTGAGGGGTGCCCTGGGAGGCATCCTGTCCATGTTCTCAGTTTAGGACGGGACGCGTCTGCTCGCCCCACGCAAAGATCTGTACACAGGTGCTCAGCCGAGTCCCTTCCACCCGGAGAGCCAATTGCAGAGTTGGATGCTGAGGAGTTGCTGATATTCAGAGCAGAGTTTGACCCACTGTTTCCGTAGCATCCCTGCCAGCTGTCAGCCTGCTCCAGCAGCAGGGCTCTCAGTCATGCAGTGAGAGATGGACACACCTGGGGAGAGCAGGGGATACGTGCAAGGGGCAGACAAAGAGTGAGGAGCAGCTGGGGAGGAGAACGGCTCTTCTCGCCAAAAGGGGAAGAGTGGACAGGGGGAAAGAGGCAGGGGGGAAGGATGGGAGTGAGATGGGGAGGAGATGGAGTGGTGGGCAAGGGGCATGGGATGGGGAAGAGAAGGGAATAGGGGAAGCGGGGGCAGGGAGGGAAGCTGGAGCCCAGCACGTGGCGTCCCCTTGGCAGAAGCTGGGCTCCCCTGTCAAGCAGGCCCATCGAACCCTCACCCTGACAAGCCCCACCTCCCCTGCATCTGTACCCCGATGATCCCCCCAGTCACCCTCCCCACTGAGCCCCAACCACCTGCACCTGGACCCCCATCCAAATGAACCCCACCTCTCCTACATGTAGACCCCCCTGCTGAGCCCCAAACACCTTCACCTGGATCCCCTGCAGAGTCCCATTGCCCCTGCACCTGGAACCACTCAATGAGCTTCTGTGCATCCAGATCTCCCACTGAGCCACCCGCACCCAGATTGCCCCACAGAGAACTCTCTTACCCCACCTGGATCTCCCCACACTAAGTCCCTCTGCACTCGGATCCTGCTGCCAGGCTGAGCCTGCTCACCCACACCTGGTGTGACTGGCACAGGGGGGCAGGGCCCCAGGGTGTTTCTGGGGCAGGCCTGGCCCTTGCGCTGTGTCAGGGTCAGGTGCAGCCTGACTGCCGAGTCCCTGTCCCAGGGTGCGGTGCGGTGGGGTGGGGGGAGGCTGCAGGGTGATCTCCCACCTCCATGCAACCAGTGGCCTTTGCTCCCCACTGCCGTGTTGGAGCCTCCACATTTATTTACTGACAAATAAAATGTGCAGAATTTTAAAATAGTGTGTGCAGAATTTTGAATTGTTTGGTGCATAATCCCCTCAGGAACATGGGTGCTGTGCTGCTGTGATGGTGGGACTGAGGAAGGAGGTGGGCAGTGGGGAGGTCTATGGGCGGGGGGCACTGGGCGACCGGTGTGGTGTGCAGGGTGCTGTGCAGCTGTGGTGGGAGGCCAGCGGGGGAGGTCTCAGGGCGAGGGAGTGCTGGCACAAGGATGGGGCTCTGGGCAGGTAAGGTAAGGGAAGGTAAGGGGAATCTGCAAAGGTAAGGGACACGCTGGCAGCACAGCGCTGGGCTGGTTTGTAAACAGTGCCCTCTGCTGGGCGATATAGAGTGGGGCCGCTCCTGCCTCATTGTGCCCAGCCCGCCCTTCACTCTGGAGACTGACCATTCCGCCCCCTGCACCTTGCCCCGTGCGGGCCCACAAGTATGTTTGGCACCGTGCCCACGAAAAGTTCATCTGGCCCTGCAGAGTGGGGCTAAGAGTTTTCCTTTTGCCTTTCCGATTGTGTCCCTATTTATTTTATTAATTGCTGTTTTTTAAAAATTACATTTGTTCTGAACTATAGACAATGGTCAGGGAAGAGGTCAGGGAAGCGTCCAGAGTGGAGAAAGGACCCGGAGTGGGGACGCTCTAGCCCATGTCCTGAGTGGTCACAACGAGGTTGGGGGGCGAGCCCCTCAGGAAGCCTGGGCCCAGCCTTGTCGGGGTTATAAGGACTTTGCCACACAGGAGAGTGGAAGGGGAGCCCTCCAGGTGAGGCAGGCTCTGGGTGAAGGAAGAGGGAGCGAGGACTCAGATCCTTCTGCTATTCGATTGCACCCGGGGGGGGTTAAGTCCTCTCTGGGGGGAGCGATCGCTGGGCTCAGGCCGGCAGCAGGAAGTGACTGGCAGCCGCTGCGGTGACTCTGGCTCCCAGGCTCCCAGCGAGATCCCCGAGCCCCGGCGGCTGGTGCTGGGAGCCCGGAGCCCTGGCTGCAGCCGGGAGAGGGGAATCTCCAGCAGGGCCCTTCCCGCTGCTCCCCAGGAGCCTCTCCCAGGGCAGAGCCCCCAGCCTGGCCAGGGCCCCTTCCCGGCCCGGCCCGGCCCCTGCCCCAGGGGGCCCCGCTCGGAGGGAAGGTGAGAGAGACCCGCCCCCCGTCTCACCCGGGCTGCAGGGGGAGGATTTGGCCCCAGGCTGCTCCCAGCGGAGCTGGCTGCGATTCCTTGCCCTGGGCCCGGGAAAGCTGCCGCCAGTTCCCGGTGTGTGCGGGGCGGGGGCAGGATCACTTTACCGCCCATCCTCCCCACCCCCTTCTGCTGCTTTTTGTTTCCCTGCCCCAGGCCACACTGGTGTGGATGGAGGCTGCAGCTCAGTGAAATCTGAGGGGGACAAATAGGGGGAGCAGAAGGTGGGCCGGGGCCAAACTGAATGTTGGGTGGGGGGCCCAGCTGGGGGCCAGGGAAGGAGAGGGGCCCAGGGGCCTAATCAGGGCGGGGGGCAGCACAGGTGCTGGATCTAGGCTGGTGGGGCCCTGCTGCACCCCCTTGCTTGAAGGGGTTTCCATCCTATCCATGGTTTACAGTTTGGTTCACTGTATCTCAGCACACCCACTGTTAAGATTGTTTCAGCCCCCCTGCCTGGGACTAGGAGCGGGGGATAAGAACGGGATACAGCCAGCGGGGGGTGAATCTAGGGCTGAGGGAGGCAAGCCGCCCCCACTGTAGGGGCAGGACCCCAGCCCCTGAGCACCCCCAACTTCCCCCCCCCCCACCTCCTGAGCATGTGGCCCCAGCCTGAACCCCGGGGGCAGCCTAAGGAGAAGCCTGACCCGCTCCTCACAGGGGCCGTGCACCCCACCTCCACAGACAGCTGTGACTCTCAGCCAGCTTGGAAAACAGAAGGTTTATTGGTTGCTGGGAACACAGCATAGAACAGAGCTTGTTAGCACAGAAATCAGGAGCATTTAGCAAAGTTCATCTGGGGGGGAATCCAGAGTCCCGAGCCCTGGACTCTCCCTGCTGAGTCCCAAACGAAGAGATTGACCCACTTCCAGCCCGCCGTCCTCAGTGATGTCCGGCTGGCACTCCTCCGTGCTTTCCCTTTCCCCCTGGAAAACAGGTCTCGTGGCCTCCCCCCTCTCGCTGTTCTCCAGCACCTTCGCCTGGCTCCTTGCAGAGGACCGGCTACGGCCATCGCTTGCCAGGATACCGAATTTTGGCCATTCTCTATGCCCAGGGAGCCACTCTTCAGTGACACCTGCCCTCTAGAGGTCTCCGCAATGATCACACACCTGTATCCCACCAGCTTGATACTTGAGTAACACATGGGGAGACTGAGGCACACACTCCGTATTCAGAGAAAACATTCAGAACATTCCCGCTTCATCACACCCCTCTGAGACCAGCCCCAGGGGCACGTTCTCCAGTGTCTGGAACCACTCTAACCATACCAGCCCCTGAGCCTGAGCCTCCAGGTGATGGAGATGTTACCTCAAAGGGGAGCCAAGGTAACTCTAGATGTATAGTGGTGTAGGCATTGAGATGTAAAAGCAAGCCCCTTTTACTCAGAAGAGCAGACCCACCCTCTGTCATGTCTATCACCGGTGGACTGGTGTATGGATCTCCCTCCCTCTTCCCTATGTGTAGTGCAAATAATAAAAACTGACAATAGGTAAAGGTGAAAACAACAGATAAGTGTCTGAAGTTAATGAATACCATATAGGGAAGGGGTAAATATGAAAGAACAGTAGCTAAATAACAAGACAAACAGTGAAACAGCAGCTTTTAAAACAGGAACATGAAGCTCCGGTCCAAAATACAACTCACCCTTGGATAGCTCAGTGATTTGAGCATTAGCCTGCGAAACCTAGGGTTATGAGTTCAACCCTTGAGGGGGCCATCTAGGGCAAAATCAGTACTTGGTCCTGCTAGTAAAGGCAGGGGGCTAGACTCAATGACCTTTCAATGTCCCTTCCAGTTCTATGAGATAGGTATATCTCAATATATCTATAAACCCCAACTGAAAAAACCCTATTTATCTCACTGTGTTGTCAGCACATCGGCGGCAGTGGTGAAGTCCAGGACCTGCACTCGTTGGGTAATTGGAACCCACAGAGGAGGAGCACTGGAGAGTCCCTTGATGTCTCAGGGCGGAAGAAGCAGACAGAACCCTCTGATGATGTTGTATACAGGAGCAGGTGAGGTGGAATGTCGTCTTCACTTCAGGAACGGTGGTGCCCTTCAACGATGCAGTGGAGCTGTGAAGGCTGAACCACGCACGCACCGTCACTGGGATGGACTGTGCCACTTGTCAGTGAGTTCAGTCCCTTTAGTGATGGGAGAATATGGTACAGTCCCACCAAAGGCGGGAAACAGTCTGAGGTAAGATTGTCCTTGGAGTTGCCAGTGATGGGAAAAAAGAGTTGGATCCAGTCATGACTGGGCCATGATAACAGTAAACAACAAGATGGAGGTCACAAGATGGCAGTTCAAACTCCATCTTGGATTGCTGCTATATATTTCCAAACTACATATTGGATTTAATATATACATATTTTAACAGACTGTAACACTATAACAAAACACACTCAACAGAGAGATCTGGAGAAAGGGTTGGAGCCGGGGAGGGAAATGACTCTGCACAAAGGGCCCCTTTCAGGGACCTACTGGTGTCACAGGGCGTTCAGTGCTGCGGGGAAGGGCCAGAACTATGTTGTGATAAAGTGACTGAGGGTTTTCCCAGTGGCAGAGCCCAGAGCCTGTCTGTAGGGAGAGAGCTTTGGGCAGGGCCGCCCAGAGGATTCAGGGGGCCTGGGGCAAAGCAATTTTGGGGTGGAATCGGGGTGTGAAATGGACTTAAGCCCCTTCTGTAACCTCCCCCATAGCCCCTCTCACCCCGACAGGCTGAGGACTCGCATCCACGTTTCGCTCCAGATGGTCCCGTCTTCCAGGGGACAGGGAAGGGAAATGGCTGTGATGGAGCCAGCTCATGTAGGGGATTTGCAGAGAGCTGTGGGGAGGTGGGGAGGATTTGTTGTAGAGGGGGAGGGGCAGGAAACATACAGTGTGAGGCAGGGAGGGGACAGTGTCTGTGATAAACCGGCTAGAACATGATCAACCTGGGCCTGATTTTATGAACAGGCCCATTGGCGGCAATGGGAGGGGGGAACATTCCTCCATTTCTGTCCCAGGGAACACCCCACTGGCCAAAGGCTGCCGTGAAACACGAAGGGAAGCTGTTGAGGTTCCTGTCCATGTCCCCGGCTTAGAGCTCTGCTTCCCGTATCAGCCTGTGGCTGGCAGGCGTGTGGGAAATGGGAAGACCCTGCCATGCTCTGTGTGCTGGGGGGGACAAGGAGCTCTCACCTTCTCCCCACCCCCTGAAGCCTCCTGGCTGCTCTGAGCAGGGTGCGGGGGGGATTCTGCTTCTCCGGCCCTCCCAGAGATTTAATGTTTTGTTTATTTTTCCCTGTGTCTAGTGGGATTCTGGGTGGGGCTGCAAGTAGTCAGTCATCATGAATAGGTCGGAATATGAACAAGAGGCTGCTAGGCAGCTCTCTAACACTACATTCTACAGGCCGTTACCCTCTGATCCCACTGAGGGTTACCAAAAGTAACTACACCATCTGCTCAAGAAACTCCCTGAAAAAGCACACGAACAAATCTGTACAGAGACCCCTAGAACTCCGACCAGGGGTATTCTATCTGCTACCCAAGATCCATAAACCTGGAAATCCTGGACGCCCCATCGTCTCAGGCATTGGCACCCTGACAGCAGGACTGTCTGGCTATGTAGACTCTCTCCTCAGGCCCTACGTTACTAGCACTCCCAGCTGTCTTCGAGACACCACTGACTTCTGACGAAACTACAATCCATTGGTGATCTTCCAGAAAACACCATTCTGGCCACTATGGATGTAGAAGTTCTCTACACCAACACTCCACACAAAGATGAACTACAAGCTGTCAGGAACAGTATCCCCGATAATGTCACAGCAAAGTTGGTGGCTGAACTTTGTGACTTTGTCCTCACCCACAACTATTTCACATTTGGGGACAATGTATACCTTCAAGTCAGCTGCACTGCTATGGGTACCCGCATGGCCCCACAGTATGCCAACATTTTTATGGCTGACTTAGAACAACGCTTCCTCAGTTTTCATCTGCTTGAGCTACATTGATGACATCTTTATCATCTGGACCCATGGAAAAGATGCCCTTGAGGAATTCCACCATGATTTCAACAATTTCTATCCCACCATCAACCTCAGCCTGGACCAGTCCACACAAGAGATCCACTTCCTGGACACTACAGTGCTAATAAGCGATGGTCACATAAACACCACCCGATACCGGAAACCTACTGACTGCTATACTTACCTACATGCCTCCAGCTTTCATCCAGACCACACCACACAATCCATTGTCTACAGCCAAGCTC
Source organism: Emys orbicularis (assembly GCF_028017835.1). Lineage (NCBI taxonomy): Eukaryota > Metazoa > Chordata > Testudines > Emydidae > Emys > Emys orbicularis. The sequence continues at coordinate 8,608,626 of NC_088695.1, read as the reverse complement.
TAAGATAGAACTGCATTTGCTCCAACCCCTCAGACAAACACTTACAAGATCTCTATCAAGCATTCTTACAACTACAACACCCACCTGCTGAAATGAAGAAACAGACTAACAGAGACAGAAGGGTACCCAGAAGTCACCTACTACAGGACAGGCCCAACAAAGAAGGTAACAGAATGCCACTAACCGTCACCTTCAGCCTCCAACTAAAACCTCTCCAGCGCATCATCAAGGATCTACAACCTATCCTGAAGAATGATCCCTCACTCTCACAGATCTTGGGAGACAGGCCAGTCCTCACTTACAAACAGCCCCCAAACCTGAAGCAAATACTCACCAGAAACCAGACAACAAAAACACTAACCGAGGAACCTATCCTTGCAACAAAGCCGGTTGCCAACTCTGTCCACATATCTATTCAAGGGACACCATCATAGGACCTAATCACATCAGCCACACTATCAGAGACTCATTCAACTGCACATCTACCAATGTGATATATGCCATCATGTGCCAGCAATGGCCCTCTGCTATGTACATTGGCCAAACCGGACAGTCTCTATGCAAAAGAATTAATGGACACAAATCTGACATCAGGAATCATAATACTCAAAAACCAGTGGGAGAACACTTTAACCTGTCTGGCCATTCAATGACAGACCTGCGGGTGGCTATCTTACAACAGAAAAACTTCAAAAACAGACTCCAAGGAGAGACTGCTGAGCTGGAATTGATATGCAAACTAGATACAATCAACTCAGGATTGAATAAGGACTGGGAATGGCTGAGCCATTACAAACATTGAATCTATCTCCCCTTGTAAGTATTCTCACACTTCTTATCAAACTGTCTGTACTGAGCTATCTTGATTATCACTTCAAAAGCTTTTTTTCTCTTACTTAATTGGCCTCTCAGAGTTGGTAAGACAACTCCCATCTGTTCATGCTCTCTGTATGTGTGTATATATATCTCCTCAATATATGTTCCACTCTATATGCATCCGAAGAAGTGGGCTGTAGTCCACGAAAGCTTATGCTCTAATAAATTTGTTAGTCTCTAAGGTGCCACAAGTACTCCTGTTCTTTTTGTGGATACAGACTAACATGGCTGCTACTCTGAAATCTATTGTGTCTATGTTAAGTAGATTAGAGGAACATTGAAGGCCTGGGTCTCAATGTAAATTGTCTTGGTTATTGATTGTAAAACTTAGCAAGGTTTAATTTGCAATGCCCTTTTGCTCAATATAAAATACTACTGTTTGTATTCTCAATCTGTTTGTGTGAATGAGGAATGTATGCATCAGAAAAAGATACGGTGTGAAGGCCATTGTTATAGTCAGAGTCAAGGAAGAAGGAGTGAAGAAACTTAAAGGACATCAAAGAATCATAAACACACATCCATAATGAAGGGCAGATTGACAACCCTGAGGTAAAGGCTGGCACCCCTAAAGACAATTGATTAAATCGGAACAAAGGACAGGATGATCTTCTCGGAGGTGTATTGGAATGTTTACACCAATTAAGAAGTAACCGGTCACAAAGTGACACAGCAAAATCCATAGGCTTCAACAGAGAAGAAAACCTATAAGAACAGGGTGCTTTGCCATAGGACTTTGGGTTCGTCTTGCCACACTCCAGGAGCATCGGATCGCGACCGAAAGAACCCCGCTCCCCTCTGTGACCAATCTGGCTGGCCACTAGATTGATCCAGACTCTGGACTGGTAACTATAAACATCACTGCAGAACTGTGTGTGTGTGTGTGTGTGTGTCTAAAGCATATGCTAACTGTGGTATTCTCAATAAACGCTGTGTGTATTTACCTTCCTCTATAAAGTTCCCGAGTGCTTTGTATGAGCATAACAGCTGGTCAGGGAAAGCCACTGGCAGGCCGCAGATGCTTTGTTTACCTGAGCGTCCACAGGCCCCACTGTTCACAGCACCCAGTGGCCACAGTTCGCTGTTCCCCTTCCCCTGACCAGCCATGACCCAGACTTTGAAAACCCCTGCTTTAGACAGCATGACGGGAGAACGGAACCTGGGTCTCCCACATGCCGGCTGAGTGCTCTAACCACGGGGGTAAACGTTATAAGCTGGTTGACATCACCAAAACCACATTCTCCTTCCCCCCACCCCTCACATTTTGTGTGGAGCGAGGCAGGTGCCTACCTCATTCCAGCAAGAAACGCCTTAGGAGCCTGAGTCACCTGATGTCAGGCACTGGGTTCCCATCTGTGGGTTGCTAAGTAGAGACAGATGCCCCTCTGTGGCCCCGATTTAGGAACCTGTCTGTGAGAGGGGACAGGACTTAAGACACCCCTCCCTTGTTGGCATCTCCCATTGACTAGCTCAGATGGCTCCCCCCTCCCCACTGAGCTGGCTTTTGTGAATCACACTCTAAGGCCTGGTCTACACTACGTGTTTAGGTCGACTTTAGCAGCGTTAAGTCGAATTAAGCCTGGACACGTTCACACGACGAAGCCCTTTCTTTCGACTTAAAGGGCCCTTTAAACCGGTTTCTTTACTCCACCTCCAACGAGGGGATTAGCGATAAAATCGGCCTTAGCGGGTCGGAATTGGGGTAGTATGGACGGAATTTGACGTTATTGGCCTCCGGGAGCTATCCCACAGTGCTTCATTGTGACCGCTCTGGACAGCACTCTCAACTCAGATGCACTGGCCAGGTAGACAGGAAAAGCCCCGCGAACGTTTGAATTTCATTTCCTGTTTGCTCAGCATGGAGAGCACAGGTGACCACACAGAGCTCATCAGCACAGGTAACCGTGATGGAGTCCCAGGATCGCAAAAGAGCTCTAGCATGGACAGAACGGGAGGTACGGGATCTGCTCGCCATATGGGGAGATGAATCAATGCTAGCTGAACTCCGAAGCAGTAAACGAAATGGCAAAATATTAGAAAAGGTCTGCAAGGCCATGAAGGACAGAGGCCATAACAGGGATGCACAGCAGTGCCGCGTGAAAATTAAGGAGCTACGGCAAGCCTACCACAAAGCCAGAGAAGCAAACGGAAGGTCCGGGCAAAGCTGCAAACATTCCGCTTCTACGCGGAGCTGCATGCCATTCTAGGGGGTGCAGCCACCACTACCCCAACCGTGTGCTATGACTCCCTCACTGGAGAAACACACAGGGAAGCGGGTTCGGGGTACGAGGAAGATGAGGATGGAGATAATGTAGATAGCTCACAGCAGCAAGGAAGCGGAGAAACCGGTTTCCCCATCAGCCAGGATATGTTTTTCACCCTGGACCTGGAACCAGTAACCCCCGAGCTCACCCAAGGCATGCTCCCATCCCCTGAGGGCACACAGGGGACCTCTGGTGAGTGTACCTTTGTAAATATTACACATGGTTTAAAAGCAAGCGTGTTTAATGATTAATGATTAATTTGCCCTGGCAATCGCGGCCAGTACAGCTACTGGAAAAGTTTGTTAACGTGTATGGGGATGGAGCGGAAATCCTCCAGGGACATCTCCAGAAAACTCTCCTGGATGTACTCCCAAAGCCTTTAAAAAAGGTTTCTTGGGAGAGCTGCCTTATCCTGTCCGCCATGGTAGGACACTTTACCACGCCAGGCCAGTAGCACGTAGTCTGGAATCATTGCATAACAAAGCGGGGCAGCGTATGGTCCCGGTGTTTGCTGGCATGCAGACAACATCCATTCCTTATCGCTCTTTGTTATCCTCAGGAGAGTGATATCATTCACGGTCACCTGGTTGAAAGGGGCGATTTTATTAAGGGGATATTCAGAGGTGCCCGTTCCTGCTCTGCTGAACAGAAATGTTCCCCGCTGTTAGCCACGCAGTGGGGGGGAGGGGTGAAGTGATCATCCCAGAGAATTGGGTGTGGGGGGGAGGGGAGTTAGTTGGGTTTCTGCTGCATGTTAACCCTTAAACCGCAGCCCCTCCTTTTACATTGCAAACCCATTTTAAATGGCCAACCCAATGGGTGCTTGGTATGGGAAATGAGAGCACTACTGTTTGAAACCATTCCCACATGTTAAGAAGGTTAAAAAAGCCAAAAGACTGTGTCTTACCATGGCTGCCTGCAAGACGAAATCTGTGTCCTGGCACTGCGTGAGTGATCTCTCACACCAAACTGGCAGGCCCTCAATATAAGAGGAAAAATGCGAACTTGTAACGAAAGCACATGTGCTGTGTAATGTGAACAGCAAAATTTAACGTGAAAGAGTGTACCCATTGTTCTCTAAAATGTGTCTTTTTTAACCACATCTCCCTTCTCCTCCACCAGCTGCAAATGTTTCTCCTTCACAGAGGCTAGTGAAGATTCGAAAGAGAAAACGGAGGACATGGGATGACATGTTCACAGAGCTCCAGATGTCCTCCCACGCTGACAGAGCACCGCAGAATGCGTGGAGGCAGTCAATGACTGATTACAGAAAAGCACAATATGAACGAGAGGAGAGGTGGCGTGCTGAATCGCGGGATGAACAGAGCAAGTTGCGGGCTGAAGAGGATAGGTGGAGTCAGCTTGCAGACGGAAGGCAAGAGTCGATGCTCCGGCTGCTGGAGCATCAAACTGATATGCTCCAGCGTATGGTTGAGCTGCAGGAAAGGCAGCAGGAGCAGAGACCGCCACTACAGCCCCTGTGTAACCAACAGCCCTCCTCCCCAAGTTCCATAGCCTCCTCACCCAGACGCCCAAGAACATGGTGGGGGGGCCTCCGGCCACCCAGTCACTCCACTCCAGATGATTGCCCGAGCATCAGAAGGCTGGCCTTCAATAAGAGTTAAAGTTTTAAACTGCAGTGTGTCCTTTTCCTTCCCTCCTCCCCCACCCATCCCGGGCTACCTTTGCAATTATCCCTCTAGTTGTGTGATGAATTAATAAAGAATGCATGAATGTGAAGTAACAATAACTTTATTGCCTCTGCAAGCGGTGCTCGAAGGGGGGAGGGGAGGGTGGGGTGGTTGGCTTACAGGGAAGTAGAGTGAACCGGGTGGGGGGGGGGGGCGGAGGGTTCATCAAGGAGAAACAAACAGAAGTTTCACACCGTAGCTTGGGCAGTTACAAAACTCGTTTTCAAAGCTTCTCTGATGCGCACCGCGCCCTGCTGTGCTCCTCTAACCGCCCTGGTGTCTGGCTGCGCGTAATCAGCAGCCAGGCGATTTGCCTCAACCTCCCACCCCGCCATAAATGTCTCCCCCTTACTCTCACAGATATTGTGGAGCGCACAGCAAGCAGCAATAACAATGGGGATATTCTTTTCGCTAAGGTCTGAGCGAGTCCGTAAGCTGCGCCAGCGCGCTTTTAAACGTCCAAATGCACATTCCACCACCATTCGGCACTTGCTCAGCCTGTAGTTGAACAGGTCCTGACTCCTGTCCAGGCTGCCTGTGTACGACTTCATGAGCCATGGCATTAAGGGGTAGGCTGGGTCCCCAAGGATCACGATAGGCATTTCAACATCCCCAACGGTTATTTTCTGGTCCGGGAAGAAAGTCCCTTCCTCCAGCTTTCGAAACAGAGCAGAGTGCCTGAAGACGCGAGCATCATGTACCTTTCCTGGCCATCCCACGTTGATGTTGGTGAAACGTCCCTTGTGATCCACCAGGGCTTGCAGCAGCATTGAAAAGTACCCCTTGCGGTTTATGTACTCGGTGGCTTGGTGCTCCGGTGCCAAGATAGGGATATGGGTTCCGTCTATGGCCCCACCACAGTTTGGGAATCCCATTGCAGCAAAGCCATCCACTATGGCCTGTACGTTTCCCAGAGTCACTACCCTTGATATCACCAGGTCTTTCATTGCCCTGGCAACTTGGATCACAGCAGCCCCCACAGTAGATTTGCCCACTCCAAATTGATTCCCGACTGACCGGTAGCTGTCTGGCGTTGCAAGCTTCCACAGGGCTATCGCCACTCGCTTCTCAACTGTGAGGGCTGCTCTCATTCTGGTATTCTGGCGCTTCAGGGCAGGGGAAAGCAAGTCACAAAGTTCCATGAAAGTGCCCTTACGCATGCGACAGTTTCACAGCCACTGGGAATCATCCCACACATGCAGCACGATGCGGTCCCACCAGTCTGTGCTTGTTTCCCGGGCCCAGAATCGGCATTCCACGGCATGAACCTGCCCCAGGAACACCATGATTTCCACATTGCTGGGGCCTGTGCCTTGTGAGAGGTCTATGTCCATGTCAATTTCGTCATCACTCTCGTCGCCGCGCTGCAATCGCCTCCTCGGCTGGTCCTGGTTTTGCTTTGGCATGTCCTGGCTCTGCATATACTCCAGGACAATGCGCGTGGTGTTCATAGTGCTCATAATTGCCGCGGTGATCTGAGCGGGCTCCATGATCCCATGCTAGCTATGGCGCCTGGTCTGAAAAAAGGCGCGAAACTAGTATCTGACGGACCAGGGGAAGGAGGGAGGGAGGGAGGGGCGAGTGACGACATGGCGTACAGGTACAGGGAATTAAAATCAACAAAGGTGGCTGTGCATCAGGGAGAAACACAAACAACTGTCACACAGAATGCCCCCCCCCCAAAGATTGAACTCAAAACCCTGGGTTTAGCAGGCCGTTGATTTCACGGAGGGAGGGAAGGGGGAAGCAAATGAATACAGAACAAATCTATTTTTTACATCTTAAGCTGGCAGACGACGGTGCAGCATGACTGATAGCTCTCGGCATCTTCTGGGTGCTTGGCAGAAAATACTGGGCGCTTGGCAGTTAGTGTACTAATATTGATAGCCATCATCGTCAAGACAGTTCAATAGGACTGAGCATGTCTGCCCAGGTGCCTCTGATTGAACCGCAATATGACGACAATGGATATCAATCTTAATACACCATCTACTGCCAAAAGGCAAGGGGCTGCTGCTGTGTAGCAATGCAGCCCCACGTCTGCCAGGCCCACGTCTGCCAGCACCCAGATCGCCCTCGGCCTCTTCTGGGTGCTTAGCAGAAAATACTGGGCACTTGGCAGAAAATGGCATACTACGATTGATAGCCATCATCATCAAGACAGTTCGCTAGCACTGAGCATGTCTGCCCAGGTGCCCATGATCAACAGCCACTGCAGTACAATGATGACATATACCAGTCATAACATACCATCTTCTACCAAAAGGCAAGGGGCTGGTGCAATGCAGCCCCACGGCTGCCAGCACCCAGATTGCCGATGAAGGCTACCAATCATGCTGCACCGTCTACCGCCAAAAGGCAGTTAGCTGCTGCTGCTGTGTAGCAATGCAGTCCCACGTCTGCCGGCACCCGGATGACATATGGTGACTGTGAGCTGAGTTGAGCGGGCTCCATGCTTGCCGTGGTATGTTGTCTGCACAGGTAACCCAGGTAAAAAGGCGCAAATCTATTGTCGGCCGTTGCTCTGACGGAGGGGGAGGGGCCTGACGACATGTACCCAGAACCCCCCGCGACACTGTTTTGCATCATTCGGGCATTGGGATCTCAACCCAGAATTCCAATGGGCGGCGGAGACTGCAGGAACTGTGGGATAGCTACCCATAGTGCAATGCTCCGGAAGTCGACGCTAGCCTCGGTACTGTGGACGCGGTCCGCCGACTAGAGCACTTAGAGCATTTTATGTGGGGACACACACAATCGGCTGTATACAACCGATTTCTATAAAACCGGTTTCTATAAATTCGACCTAATTTCATAGTGTAGACATACCCTAAGTTGCCTGTGATGCCCACGCACTGTGTAGGGAGTTCAGGCCCCAACTCAGCTTTGCAAAATTGCCGACTGTGATTTTCTAGTTGCCCACAAGTTAGGCCCTGCCATGACGCTCAGCTTTGCAACACCCAAGTCTCTTCATGGATTGCACCCTGTGTAACCAGTCACCTCTCCGCAGAGCACAGCTGAGCAATTCCTGATTGGCACGGGTGTGTACAGGACAGAGACAGAGCACAGGCTGGATAGTGACACATCACAGTAAAACCCCAAACTCTCCTCCTAGAGGCGCGATATTTCCTGTGGGTGCTGGGGGGTCACAACCAAGTCAGGAAGCAAATCCCATGATGCTGCCCCCAGCACCTGCAGCTGGGACAGTAAAGTGGAACAGGCAAGAATTGTTGGTAATGTTTTATTTACAGAATTTGGGTTGCCAACTTTCTCACCGAACACCCTTGTCCCAACCCAGAGCTGAGAAGGAGCCTTAATAACCACAGCATGGAAAGGAGATTCCCCAGCTACCGAGAATAGTTTTCTTAATGGCACAACAACCGTACAGTTGCTCAGGAACTAATATAGGGAATTGATGAGTTACAGTCGCTCTCTTTCAGTAACATGTAATAAATCCCTCTGTCCCTCTCATATTCCCTTTCCTTCTCCCTTTTCTTTCATCCCACCATTTTCTACTCAGCATTTTTGTAGCCCTCACTTCCCACCCCTGTTTATTTTCCTCTCCCACTCTCCTCTTCTCCCTCCCACAGATCATCCCCCATGGCTGCTCCATTCTTTTCTCTGCTTTTACCCTTTCCCCTCTTGCTGCCCCTTCCCCTCTTGCTGAATGGCTGGTTCCCCTGCCAGGGATATTTTCCTTTCACTTTTCTCAATTCTATTTTCCACCATTTCTCCTGGACTCTCCCTTGATTCTTGTTTCATTTTCATTCACATTTTTCTTCTTGCTTCTTCTCATTCCCTCTGGTTAAACCCGCCCTGTCCCTGCCTCTCCCAGTGCTGCCAACCTCAGGAGTTAAAAAAAACAACCATGAGATTATTAACCTTAAAAAAAATCATCATTGTGTCACAGTTTTTTTGTCAAACTGCACCCATCTCACCTTCCCCCCGCCCTTTTGTGACAATTACAGGGTTACCAGCTGTCCTGTAGTTACAGGGGAAGGTGACTTGGACCCCTGCGGCAGGAGCTCTGGCTGGGAGACCCCAGTGAGATCTAATCCCACAGATCTGTACAAGACACTCCCTGCTGCTGTGGAGCTTCCAGATTCTCCCCAAACCCTAATTGATTAATTCTGTGTCTCTGCCACCCCCATCTCTGCCTGTCCCCAGCCTGGCTGTTAGTGCTACTCCTTACTGAGCCCCCACATCTGCCCCTCAGGGCCCCTCTGCCCCTCCTGCAACCCCAGGGGTTCATGCCCCCTCCTGCTTCATCCCTGGTGCTGCAGGGAAGGGGAGGGGCTTCCACAGGTTATAGAGATGAGGAGCCAGGGATTGGATAGACAGGAGTCCTCCAAGGTTATAGAGACTAGGGCGTGTGAGGCTAGAAAGTATGATTTCAGGGCCTCCAGTGGGATATTCCAACCCATCTCAGGGACACAGTCGGAGCCGGGTGTCTCTGTCCCACACTCGGAGCCAGGGCCGGATTCTCTCCCCAGGGATGGAGCCCGGCGGGAATGTGAAGATCGGGGCCTCGTCACCAGCATTGATAAATGTCACCTGTCCCCGGTCACAGTCCAGACAAACCCGGATCCTGCTGGGGACCCGGCTCAGGGGCAGGGGGGCTCAGGGGAGGTGAGAGCCTGCAACTGACCCAGCCACTGCTTCACTCCCAAGATCCCCCCGTCGGGGCTAAGGCTAATCCCTCCCTTCCTCCCCACAGACTCTCTGGCCACCCCCACAGCCCAGCCTCCCCCACCCCCCACCTCCACCTCCCAGCAATGTCTCCCCGAGATGAATCCCTCACAGCCCAGCACACAGGCCCAACAGTCAAATCTCTCAGGATTTTTGGGCAGATTCTGCCGTGTGTCTCCGCATCTCACACTTTTCCGATCCTCAGACAGGACGAGGTCGGGATAAGCCGTGTCTCGATCCAGAGTCACATTCACTGGAGAGAGAGAATCAGAACATTAGGAGCAGAGGTCAGCCCTGGGGGAAGCTGGGACAATTTCTCTCACTCCCCAGAAACCCGGTCCTGGCTGGGACAGGCCTGGATCCCAGGGAGCTGCCTCTGTCCTGGGCACCTGAGACTGAGCAGAGATGTCACTGCAGTTCCTCACTCTGTGTAATGGGAGTCACTTCATTAGTTTTTCATTTGGTTGCTGAGGAATCAGCTCCCTGTTCCGTCTGCTGGGGCTGCTCCATTCCCAGCATCAGAGACACAGCCAGGAAGGTTTTGGTGAGGAGGAAGCAGAGGAGGCAGGTACCAGCTTTGAACCCCAGAGGGAAGCTCCCTCCTCTAATACAGCCTCCACTCCCCCGCCAGAGTAGGAAGAGCCAATTAAGACCAGAGAGTAGGGAATGGCATTAGGTGGGGCAGCCTCCACTCCCAGGCCAGGGAACAGAGAGGAAGGTGCAGCATTGGGGAAGAGCTGCTTAAGAGCAGAGTAGGAGGAGGCATTGGATGGGGTAGCCCCATCCGCAGTCTAGAGAGAAGAGAGGAGCTGACAGTCTCACAGGGAGACTGTCTCCCCAATCCAGGAAGCAGGGAGCAGCTCCAGTGGGAGAGCCCAGCCCTGCCCAGAGGAAAGGCCGGATGTTGGAGAAGAGTGATGGGGAGACCCCCTGCACCAGGGTAAAGCAGAGGGATGTGTCAGCCCTCAGGACACAGAGCTCTGTTCACAGGCTGTTCAGGGAGAGTTTTTCTGTTCAGCAGCGTGGGCATGAACTCAGCACTAAGGTTGGTGTCAGGAGTGTTTGTGTGACTTCAGCGTGGGAGCTCCTCACTGATCAGTGTGTTGTTTTTAGGGCTGTGTGTGTCGTGGTTGGTGTCGGTTTGGTTGGTAACTTTAGCTACAATCTCTTGAAGACATTTTCTGATAATTTAAAGACAATCTCCAGGTGCAAACTAACCCTGTCTGAATGCTCCTAGGGATCCTCCTCTTTTTGTCTCTAGTGCAGACGGAGGAGTGTCTGGAGGGGGGAAGGAGAAAGGAGACGAGATTTCAGGCTTTCATATTTATAACAGCATCCCCACTCTCAACTCCGAGAACTGTATTTTAATTATGACAGAGAAACACACCGAAAAACACTCAAATATTTAATATAAAAAGGTCTGAAACCGTCTCTTTCCTCTCTCATTCAGGCATCTCCCAGCAATGGAACCAACATCCCTGCAGCCTCACAACCATCCCAGGACAGACAATCTGTAAGTGAGATTAACTTTTCCCCTCCTCATCCCCTCCCACCCTTCAAACTTCAGTTGGTTTGTCTCATTCACATACTGCCTTTTGTTGTAACCTAGACCCAGAGCCTTCAAAGACTTTGGCATAAAAGTAACTTTATCCACTTGGGTCCCTCTGACTCTAACGGGATATTGAGAGTTTGCTAAATCCTGGTTCTAATTGTGAGCTGTTGGGTCTGTTTACTCAGCATCTCTACAGAGTGCGGCACGACAGGGCCTTGTCCTCCATAGGCAGACATAGAAATAATAGTAAAATCATTTTATAATTGTGGAAATTGCAGTGGGGGAAGGTTGATTCAATGGGACAAATTCACCCCTGTGCCAGCAGGTGAGGGGTGACTCTGCTGTTCAGTGTCTGCAGGGGCTGGTGCAGACCTTGGCACAGGCTGAGGAAGTTCTGAAGCCAGCCAGAGTTACATCCCTATGACAATGGCCACCATGTGTCTTGCCCAGCGTGCAGAGTGTCAGAGGCCCAGCTTTACACTGCCCACGTCCCTTTATCCCTCGTCCACCCCCCCTCCCTCTTCCACCCACCCTCACCACCCCCACCCCATTCCCAGCCCTCTCAGGAACACGCCTTGTGCCTGCAGCTGCTGTGGAGGAGGCACCAGAGGCTCCTGTGCTGAAGGGATCCCTGACCATGGGGGAGGGGCTTTCCCCTTCCCTACAGCCCATTTGGCCCAGATTAGCTGCATACAGGACCTGAGCCCAGTGATGGGCTGGGTCTACCTTTGAGAAATGTGCCCCATGGCTGGTGATGAGGCAGTACATGGGGAGGGCTCTGAGTTCTAGAGAATTCTTTGCCGCATGTCTCACTGTTGGGTCTTGCCAAAATGCTCGGCATTCAACTGACCACCATATTCGGGGTCGGGAAGGAATTTCCCCTAAGTTAGATTGGCAAAGAGTCTGCCTTCCTTTGCAGTGTCGGGCATGGGTCACTTGCAGATTTAAACTAGTGTCAATGGTGGATTATCTGTAACCTGAAGTCTTTAAATCATGATTTGAGGACTCCAGGAACTCAGCCAGAGGTTGGGGTCTATTGCAGGAGTGGGTGGGTGAGGTTCTGTGGCCTGCAATGTGCAGGAGGTCAGACTGGATCATGATGGTCTCTTTTGTCCTTAAAGTCTACGAGTCTGAGTCATTTCTTTCTTTAACAGTAATTGTCATGGCAAGGCATGTTTTTTGGTAGAAATAAAGGTTTGAATTAATCAACCTGAGTGACTTGGACCCCAAGTGCGTGACATTCTCACCCAACAATTAAATAGAAGCATCATCTAATTGTGAACCAATTGGCCAGAGCCACTCTCCTCCCTCAGTCTCAGAGGCTCATCCCAATTTCCGTTCCTAGATCCCTTCTAGGTACCTTTGAATTTCCCCAGAGTCTCCGATAGCACAATCGTTTGCTGGGAGAAACCACTGACTCGCTCTTCCAGTTCAGGAGAAATCTCCTCTGGGTGCCGGAACTTCCCCTTCTCACACCTGGAGAGAAACAGTTTCACATGATTATATTTCATTGTGTGACTCATTATAAGTTCTGGTTAGGGAGTCACTGCTCTAATGGGCCTGGAGTTAGAATTCAGCCAGTCCCCCAGGGATCTGACATATCTAGGAAATACTTGGTCAGTCTTTCCCACTAAATGGAGAATGGAGAATGGAGAATGGAGAATTCCAGATTCTTCTATACAAGGGTGAGAACCTCAGAATGAAGTTGATCAGAGAGATTTGTATCCAACATGTGACCTTCCCCACACATTTGGCTGTAGAGCCCTGGGGAGATGCAGTGCTAACATCACCACCAAGCCCTTTCCCAGCGTTGTGAAGTGTGAGGGGGAGTAAGAGAGAGACACGTACCTGCTCAAGGTGCTTCTAATATCCTAGAAGAGAGAGAGACAAAAGAATTTCAGTCCCCTCTGACACACACACAGGAATTCAGGGATGAGATTTTGCAAATCTGGTGAAGCAAGGCCCTGCCCTGGCCCCAGGGCCATGGATTCCCTGAGCTAATGGGGCTTTTCCATCGCTCATATCTCTGTGTCTGTGACTCTGCAAAGAATAATATTCAGTCACATGTCAGCAATGCACACGCTGAGTTACATAGAGATCGCCGACTGCTGGCCCCAGTGCTTATGATTCAGGAGCCCTCCCTTCCCTGTGTGTTTCTGGCATGTTTCTAAAGACAGGTGCTGGTTTCCAATTGTCCCTGGGGGTGCTCAACCCTATGCCCCACCCCCACTCCAAACCTTCCCCCAATGCCACACCCCAGCCCAACTATTCCCGCTCCCACTCCACCCCCACCCTGTCTCTTCCCTGCCTCCTCTTGTGAGCACACTCCCTCCCCGCTCCTCCCCCTCCCTCCCAGCCTCTCCTGCACACAGTGGAACAACTTATTGCAGCAGGCAGGTGGTGCTGGAGGGAGGGGGAGGAGTTGATCGGCAGGGCAGCCAGCAAGTGGCACTGAGGGAGGAGCTGGCTGCCCTGGAGCACCCACCTGTGTTTCTCACTCAGTCTGACCAGCAGGAATTCACTTGCTGGTTTCTGACACTTCCCCTCCATCTCACTGATCAGCTCACTGAGACGGGAAATCTGCTCGGAGAGTTGACTGACATTTTCATTCTGGATCCTCACAATCTCCTCGTCCAGCTTCTCAAGCTGGGCCAGCAGGAGTCGCTCTTGTTCCTCCAGGAACTGCTGCAGTTGGTGAAATTCAGACACAATCTTCTGCCTTTTGGTTTGTGTTTGTTTCTGTATGACAATAGGGCAAGGGCTGGTCAGGGACATATGGATGGAGCGCGGGGTCTTTTCATGGAGAGCTGAGTGGGGAGGAGGCTGAATTTCTTTGAAAATCCTAAGATTTCTGACATTTGACTTTACCCTGTGCGTAGTAGGCAGGGGATTCTCTTGCACCTTCCCCTTTGGCCCCTGTATCCCTCTGAAAGGGATGTTTCCAGGCCTGTCATGGTCAGCATATTCTGTTATTTATGGTCTCTGGAAATTCAGACCCAGAGAGGCAGGGGGCAGGACACAGCACTACACTGACAGAGATACCAGAGGAGTTAAAAGAAGGAAACATTTAAAAAATACACAAAATGACCAGACAGTGGAGAGCACTTCACGGGGACATTCAGTTCACTTGGGGGGATTTCTGTGAAAGCCACAAGGGCTAGGCATTAACTCATCAGCTGAAATGGAAGCTTAGGGCTTGTCTACACATGAACCTAACCCAGCAATCCATGATCATGGAGAAACACACACAAGCCCATGTTCACCAAGGCCACACAGGAGTCTGCCTCCAAATAGACCTCCCACTGCCAGTCCCTGCCAGTTAATAACAACAGGCACCTACCAGATACTCCCGGCTATTCCTCTCTCCAGTCGCTTTCAATCCCAGCAGCTTTTCTCTCTCTTCCCTCAAAGTCTTCAAATGGGCCTGGATTCTTTCCTGAAGAAACAGAAATAATTAGGAGGTTTAATCTGGATAGTTGAGACGTGCTTGGAAGTGGGTGTTTTTCCACCCGAAACCCATGATGACTGTGTTTCTAATCACTTTGTGACATCAGGGCCACCAAGGAGATAAAATCTTACTAATGGAGACTGGAAGTGTGTCACATTCAGACTTTTTACCAATTCTGGTTTAGTCTTTTTTAGTAATTAGATAGAGATCTCAATTATAACCAAGCTTTACTGGTATTTGTGAACTGATTAGTGGTACAACACATAACAGGGCACTGGAGTCACATGGGGGTGAATCAATAAACCAGTTTTGTAGAAGGTTTAACAAACCAAGTTACACAAATCCCAGAAGCCACCAGGGTTTAAATAGGGGCTGGGATTTCAGCCCTGAAGCCCTGGGGACTGCACTGGTTGGGCTGAGCTGGTCTTAGCACCAGGGCAAACCCGATGAGACGTCGGGAGGCCATTCGTCTGGTTTGAAGCTGCGCAGTCCCAGTGTTGTGGAGCACTATCCCCATCAAATAGGGACTCGGCACTGGACGTGGCTTTGTCTGGTGCAAAAGGGAGAGGAGGAGACTGAGGATGCAGTAGGACACCCGTGAGGGTGGGGACGGGGCTGGGGTAGCACCTTCGTACAGAATGATGCAGGTGGGTGGCACACTGAAAAAAGCAGTGGTGGGCCCACGCAGGATGTCTGCTACTGGTGAGGATGGGCCCATGCAGGCAGGCATGGCCATGTCCTATGTTCTGGGGAATCCTCAGTGACCACACTAATTAGACATGATGCAGATTTGTATAAAGGACGGGTTGGGGTTTGGCCCAGTGCTGTCCTAAACCCTTTCCATGGCAATGCCCCCTGGGCAGATGCCCCATGATTCCATTCTCTGGTAATGATCCCGGAAGCAGTGCATTCTGGGAGATTTCAAAAAGCTGCCTGGTTGGACTAATGAAACCACTTTGGCTGGTCCTTGCCCACGCACACAACAGAACAGGTCAGACTGGCACCAGTCAGCTCCAGCCTGTGGTTAGTTTTGCTACAACCCAGTCTAATCCCAGTGGTACTTGGCATGGACCTGAGCTGTCTGGAGCCTTTTTGTGTGCGGACTCTAGGTGCTCGGGGTCCCACGCAGTGGTTAGCCCAGTGATCTTCTCTAGTGCAGGCCGGCAGCATCTGAGTTTAACCCCTGATGGAGCAACACAGGAGTTCAGAATCCCAGCGAGAAACCTCATCTCCCTGGTGGGCCTGGCACCTTTATCATGGTGTCTCTCCCTCCTAACAGATACACTTCATCACTGCGTGGGGTGATGCGAAGATGGCAGCATGGCAAAGTGATTCGGGTTTTGGTCTGGGGAGAACTGGGTTCTATACTAAGCTCTGTCACTGACATGCTGGGTGACTGTGGGCAACTCGCTGCCTTGCTTTGTGCCTCAGTTTCCCTTCCCACCTTCTGTCTAGCTAGACCAGTGGTCACCTACCAGTCGATCCTGGAGACTTTCCCTGTCAATCGCAATCTCCGGTGGCACAGCGGGGTTGCCTGCGTGCCCCAGCCACACGGCGCTACTTGCACTGCCTGCAGTCACCGCTCCCACAGCTCGCATTGGCCGGGAATGGGGAACTGTGGCCAGTGAGAGCTGCGGGAGCGGTGCCTGCAGAGAGGGGCAGCACACAGAGCCACATGCCTCCCCCGGGGCCACAGGGGCGTGTTGGCCCCTTCCGGGAGTGGCGAACGGCTGGGGCAGGCAGGGAGCCTGCATTAGCCCCGCTGCACCACTGACTGGGGTCCTCCCGAGGTAAGTCAGTGCCGCCTAGCTGAAGCCAGCACCCCATATCCCCTCCTTCACGCAACACCCCATACCACCTCCTGCACCCCGTGCCCCCTCCTGCACCCTAACCCCCTGCCCTCCTCCCAGGGCCAGCACCCCATTCCCATTCCTGCACCCCAACAGTCTGCCCCAGCCCGGAGCACCCAAACCCCCTCCCAGAGCTTGCACCCATCACGCCCTCCTGCACCCCAACATCCTGAGCAAGGCTCCGTGCAGAGCCCCATCCCACATGCAAACCCCTTGGCTTTAGCCAAGAGCCTGCACCCCCACCTGAACCCCAACCTCCTGCCCCAGACCGGTGAAAGTGAGTAAGGGTGGGGGAGAGCGAGAAATGGAGAGAGGGGGTATGGAGTGAGTGGGGCTTTGGGGGTGGGAAATCATAGAATCATAGAATATCAGTGTTGGAAGGGACCTCAGGAGGTCATCTAGTCCAACCCCCTGCTCAAAGCAGGACCAATCCCCAACCAAATCCCCAAATGGCCCCCTCAAGGATTTGAACACTCAACCCTGGGTTTAGCAGGCCAATGCTCAAACCACTGAGCTATCCCTCCCCGCAAATGGGAGGACCTTGGGGAAGGGGTGGGGTAGATCCTACTTTCAAGACCTGATATTTTGCCTCTGTTATCACACTGCCAGATCATTAATTTTGTTATATCATCTCCTGTACAATGAAGACTTTACAGAGCTGAATGATGAGTCACACCCATGAAAGGGAACTTTCAGTGAAATTAGCCTCTCATTAAAACCCAAAAGTTAACCCATTAAATCTGACAGCAATTCCCTACCTTGTACTCCTGGGCAGCCTCCTGTATGGGAACCACCCTGTGAGCGCGGTGAGCCCGGGATTTGTCGCACACCACACAGATGGGGGGTTGATCCTCTTCACAGAACAGTTTCAGAGCCTCCTGGTGTTCCCCACACACCCCGTCCCCTCCTGCTGCCTTTGCTGCTTGTAAATTCAGCCGCTTGGCGATTTCTATGATATTTGCCAGCTGCCTGTTGGGCCTGAGGTTTCTCTGTTGCACAGTTCCTCTGCACTGAGGGCAGGAGCGGGCTGTATCGGATCCCTCCCAGCACTGGCTGATGCAGGCTCGGCAGAAATTGTGCCCACACTCCAGACTCACAGGTTCTGTGAAATACTCCAGACAGACGGGACATGTCGCTTCCTCCTGGAGACTTTCCAGGGGGTTCTCTGCAGCCATGGCTCCTCTGGGCAGTGGATCAGGGTTAGTTTCAATTTCCTGAATTCACACTATGCCCCGCCTGCAGCAGCAAGGGGGTGTTTCCTTGCCTGAAAATGACTCGTGCTGTTTCCTGAGCAGGAAGGACCCAGCCAATTTCACCCCTGGAGGCTTTAGTGAAAAAATGTACAGTCACACCTGAGACAGGTAACTTTCAGTGAAATTAGCCTGTAATTAAAACCCCAAAGGGCTCCCGGCCTCCAGTCAGCCCCTGTGCTGGTGTGGAGGGTCACTGAGGCATCCCCCTGTGAGGATGAGCCTGGAGGAGCAGGAGCTGTGTGTCAGGAGTGATAGTCAGACTGGGCAGAATTTTTTTATAATATATAATTGTGACAGATAATGTTTATTTTAAGCAATTTTTATATTTATTGATTTAAACTTTCAGAGTTGCACAACAATCTGGGTTTTAAGCATTTCATTCCAATTTAAATTGTCACGGTTGTGGGAAATTATGGGGGGATCAGACAATATTTTGGTCAGACCAGAACTATTTAATGACAGTAGACACTGAGATTCAAAAAGTTGAAGCTTTATAATGGTTAAAATTGTCTGTGAGCAGGTAAGTCTCCTCCCTTCCCCAGCAGCTCCCCCAGGGCTATAACCCAGTGCTTCCCCCACCCCCATAGGGACGGAGGCTGAAAGTCCATCTGATGGCGGCTCAGGGGCCTGTGGAATGTGCTGGGATCTCAGCCTGGGCCCTAGTGGGGCCGGTGACCCTGTAACACAACCACAGCCAGCAAGCCCTGCACCCATTTCCTCCCTTTTTGTTAGTCCCAGCAGAGAGACTAGGGACTGCAGGGAGACCAAGCTCCTGTCCCCCAGGTGAGGGCTGGGGCCCAATGGCCGAGGGCAGCGGGGGTGCGGGGAGCTCGCATTAGGGGATGCAGGGCACATGGTGTGGGATAAACAGAGACCTCTCAGGCCAGTTGCCCATAGCGGCTGCAGGAGGGGATGTGGGGACAGACTGAGAAGGCCTGGGGCAGTCTGGGAAGGCCTGGGACAGTCTGGGAAGTCGCCATCGGGGACAAGGAGAGGGAATTCAGCTGTGGAGCCGTGCTGCGCAGAGATGTTGCTGCGAATGCAGCTAGTTACCCGAGTCCAGTGTTGCAGCAGTTTAACAAGGTGGTTAATAGAGACGTTGCGGCTCAGCCGAGTATAAGAGGTGCAGCTTCACCCTGGCCACACCCCTCTATCCCTTTCCATCCCTCCCTCCTCCAGCCTGTCCATGCCCCAACCCCACTCCCTTCTGCCCCTCCCAGGAGCACTCCCTGTGTCTGCAACTGCTGGGGAGGAGGCACAGACAGCCACGCTAGCCGGCAAAGGAGCCAGAGCACAATGATGGGCTGGGTCCAAATGTCAAGAATCTCTTTTGATTTAGGGTCCAAATTTGGGTACTGACCTAAGTGCTTAGGGGCTGGTTCTCCAAGGGCTGGGCACCCACAGCACCCACTGACTCCGGCTGCAGCTGCGAATGCAGGTGGAACATGTGCCCTGAAGTCCTGTATTTCGAGGAGATAAACCAAGACACCCACAATTAGGCCACTGTTGTAAATTTAGGCCTTACCGACTTGCCCATTAACAGCAGGACATGGGCTAAGTCTCATTGTCAGTCACTCTTTATACTTGGTCACTGCTTGGTCCCATGATTGTAAGCAGCATAGGTGCTGACCCCATGGGTGCTCCGGAACTCCAACCCCTGTGGAAAAAATATAGGGGGAGCTCAGCACCCACCAGCCACAGCTGTTCTGCGGGCTGCCAATGAGCTGTTTGGTGGCTAGGGGAGGTGCCTCGGGGAGGGCGGAGAGTAGCGACCTGCAGATTGGCTATGGTTTCGGAGAGGGGTTGGAGCAGGGGCAGGAAGAGGCAGACAGAGGGCAAGGCCTTAGGGGAGGAGGTGGAGTGGGGTCAGGAAGAGGTGGAGTGAGAGCAGGGCCTCAGGGGAGTGGCATAGTGGGGGCGGGGCCTGAGGGCAGAGCAGGGGTGGAGCCCTCTAGGGAAAAATAAAAGTCAGTGACTATGGTAAGCAGAGACCTAGCAGTGAAAGGCCCATATTATATCCCAGTGTCTACAGGCAGCCAATCCCCCAGGGATGTAACGAGTTCATAATCTTTCCCATGGGATGGGTAAATCCACCGTTTTGTTCACAGGGTGAGAACCTCAAGGTTAACTTGAACAAAGTGAAAGTAGCCAAAATGTGGCTCCTGTCCACACTGTGCTGAGGGGAGACGTGGCTTTCTCCTGGTGTCCAACCCCTGCCCAGTCTCAAGAAGTGTGAGAGGGAGTGAGAAGGAGCCACATGTCTGTTCGAGGTGCCTCTGATGTCCTAGAAGGGAAAAAGAGAGAAAAGAATGCTCGGACTAATACGTCACACAATGGGATGGGGCTGTCGGAGTCTGGGATACAGGGCGATTGCTCTGTGCATGGTAAGTTTAGATCCTCTCCTATCCAACCCCGCCCCGCTCCCTGCCCATTGATTGCCCCCCAGATCTCCCACCTCCTATCCACTCCCCCTGCACCCTGACTTCCCCCCGGGACCCCTGCCCCTATCCAACCCCCCTGCTCCCTACCCACTGACCACCCTCTGGTACCCCCACCCCTTCCAGCCTTCCCCTACTCCCTGAATGCTCCCCGGAACCCCCAACCCCATCCAACCCCCTGCTCCTTGACCACACCCTGGAAGGGACCCCTGCTGCCATCCAACTATCCAGATTTCATTTCTGGTTTTCATATTGCAATTTTAGTTTTTCCAATTCCTGTTCCAAATTTTCATTTTCATATTCACAGGCATTGTGCTTTTCTGTGAGCTTATTTACAGCCTGAGACATAGCACAGATGACTCGTGCTGCTGTTTGGACTTTCTTGGGAGAATTGCCCTGTTGATTCCCCAACAACAAGTTGTCCAAACCTTTCTTATGCAGTGTAGAGACTGCAGCAGTCACACATGGATCAGACCCCAAGCTTTTAAACACCTGTCTTAACAAGCACCCATTAACCATAGCTGGAGGCTTCGGGGCGTCCCCCTTGTCCTCCAGAGTAAACCCGGCTTGCTCGCACTTGTAGAACATCATAGACTTGAAGATAGCACTAATTCAACTCCACGTGACTGTGTATTTCCCTCTCTCCCAATAATCTGTAATCAATCTGATCCCAATCTGATCCAATCCTCGTTTCCTGGCCACTGAGTCTAATATCTTAAGACAATATTTTAGCTTATCCAACCAGTTTAGAAACAGTTAACTTATTCACTGACATGGTAACCATCCTCTGCTACCAAATGTTGAGATGGCTCTTTAACAGCTCACAGCTGGGCAGAATGTTTCTCGGTACCAATCAACAAGTCAGATTCAGTAGACTCCATGCACAACAGTTTATTTAAGAAAGAATTCCAGAAGCAGTATAAGGTTATCTAATTCATGTCTCCCTAGTGAGCCTCAATTCCCCAAGCATAAACTCTCAATATTTATGCTGGCCCCACATGGTATTCTGATTGGCTAGCGAAGCACGTATCGCTATCGATCTAGATGAGGATTTCTCTCTTTCATTGTCTTCTATTCACAGTCACCTGGTCTATCAAGGATTCCCCCGAGGCAGTGGTTTTCAAAGGACTCATATGCCCTGTGGACATTTTATTACTAATTTTCTCCTAATTAATACTTTGGAAGGGACTGGTGAAGGGGCACCCACCAGACATCACCCCACGTTTACACTCTCATCAATCATTCACTCAAGCTGTCAGCGCGATGCCTTCCAAAGGGGTCATTTTGCCCCAGGTCAGTTTGTGCCAAGATCACTGATCTTGTGATTATACATTTTCTTTACCTAGTGAGCCGGCATATTGACTGACAAAGGTCAGTAACAGAACAGACACGCAGAATAGAAAATTTCCACAGTAACCATGTGATGCTCAGAAGGCCCTGCTCTCAGGCCTGGTCTACACTAGGCGTTTATGTCGAATTTAGCGCCGTTACATCGAATTAACCCTGCACCCGTCCACACCACGAGGCTATTTAGTTTGACATAGAGGGCTGTTAAATTCGACTTCTGTACTCCTCCCCAACGAGGGGAGTAGCGCTAAATTCGACATGGCCATATCGAATTAGGCTTGGTGTGGATGGAAATCGACGCTAATAGCTCCGGGAGCTATCCCACAGTGCACCACTCTGTTGACGCTCTGGACAGCAGTCCGAGCTCGGATGCTCTGACCAGCCACACAGGAAAAGCCCCGGGAAAATTTGAATTCCTTTTCCTGTCTGGGCAGTTTGAATCTCATTTCCTGTTTGGACATCGTGGCGAGCTCAGCAGCACTGGCAACGATGCAGAGCTCTCCAGCAGAGATGGCCGTGCAATCCCAGAATAGAAAGAGGGCCCCAGCATGGACTGATCGGGAAGTCTTGGATCTGATCGCTGTGTGGGGCGATGAGTCCATGCTTTCCGAGCTGTGCTCCAAAAGACGGAACGCAAAGATCTATGAGAAGATCTCTAATGCCATGGCAGAGAGAGGATACAGCTGGGATGCAACGCAGTGCCGCGTGAAAATCAAGGAGCTGAGACAAGGCTACCAGAAGACCAAAGAGGCAAACGGACGATCCGGATCCCAGCCCCACACATCCTGTTTCTACGAGGCACTGCATTCCATCCTAGGTGCGGCCGCCACCACTACCCCACCACTGACCGTGGACTCTGAGGATGGGATATTGTCCACGGCCGGTTCCTCGGACATGTTAGCGGACGGGGAAGATGAGGAAGGAGATGAGGAGGACGAGGCAGTTGACAGCACTTACCAAGCTGATTTCCCCGACAGCCAGGAGCTCTTCATCACCCTTACAGAGATCCCCTACCAACCCTCCCCAGCATTTAACCCGGACACAGATTCAGGGGAAGGATCAAGCAGTAAGTGTTTTAAACATCTAAACATTTATTTTTAACAAAACTGGAATATTAAGAATAAGAACAATGTGTTCTTCATGATTTCTTTACCCTGGGTGCTTAAGTATTCAGTTCCAACTATTTTAAAAAAATCTAACAGTGTCCGGTTGTGCATGATTCTGCTGCCCAAGCTGCTCCACTCTTTAGTCCCTGCCACTGCAACTATATTAAAATGCGGTCTATATGTCCGGGGATTGAGCTGAAATCCTCCACGGACATCTCGAGGAAGCTCTCCTGGAGGTAATGGGAAAGCCTGTTCATCAGGTTCCTGGGGAGAGCGGCCTTATTGGGTCCTCCGAAGTAGGAGACGTTCCCGCGCCAGGAGATCCTCAAGTACTCCGGGATCATTGCCTTGCACAGCATGGCGGCATAGGGCCCTGGTCTTTGCAGGCTTTCCCGAAGCATCCTTTCCTTATCGCTGTCCGAGATCCTCATTATTGTTATGTCGCTCATGATGACCTGCTTTGAATTAGGTAGGGGACTGTTAGTATTGGGACTGCTTGCAAGTTCCTTTACAGAACTGTAACCGCTGGTTTACAGCCACGCGGTGGAGGCGGGAGAGGGGCAGCATACAGGGATCTTTCCCTGGGACATCCGCGAGGGGGTGGGACAGGGCCAGAGTTCATGCTTGGCCGATTGCTGGCAGCAGAGACTGGCATTGCTTTCAATGTGAAAGGAGGCCAGTGGTACTACTAAAGTTTTAAGCAGCCACAAGTCTACGGCTTACCATGTCTGCCTGCTACAGAAATTCCGGTGTCCTGCCCCGCTTCCCAGATCGGCAGTGCAAGACCACAGGCACTGAAGGCGAGGTACGAAAATTCGACCTTGTCCTGAGTGCGCATGTGATAGGTGCGGTGCATGGGCTTGTTCACAGAGAAAGACTATGTTCTTTGTTCACAACTACATTTATGTTTCGGAGGAATTCACTACCTTTTTCTCATTCCCACAGCCACATCTGCGACTGTCTCCCAACCCAGCCTGGCATCACACTCCCAGAGGCTAGCGCACATTAGGCGGAGGAAGAAGAAGACGCGAGAGGACATGTTCTCAGAACTAATGGGCTGCTCCCGAGCCCAGGCAGCACAGCAGAACCATTGGAGGGAGAATTTGTCCCAAATGCACCGGACACACATGGAACGTGAGGAGAGGTGGCGGCAGGAAGACCAGCAGGTGACTCAAACGCTGCTTGGACTTCTGAGGGAGCAAACGGACATGCTCCGGCGCCATCAGTAACCGCACTCCCCCGCCACCAAGTCCCATACCCCCCTCGCCCAAAGTCCAAAGAAGGAGGGGCGGCAGAGTCCGTGAAAACTCTCACTCGACCCCTGCAGACTGCTCAAGCACCAGAAGGCTGTCATTCCCCAAAATTTGAAAAGTCCTTTCCTGCCCGCCTCACCCAAGCCCCCGTCCAAGTTTCACCCCCCAGTTTCATGTGTGGTTGTTAATAAAAAATACGTTTCTGTTCATTTCTGTTTCAATCATGTTCTTTTGTGGGAGAGTCTGTCTCAAGGGGGGGAAGGGGCTTGGTAATTGGACAGGACAGTCACCTTTAGCAGGGTACAGAGGCGGGGGCAGGTCCAGAAGCAGGGCACATACACAGTGCAGTGACTAGTTACACTGGTCAGTCTGGGAGGTGGTTTTCATGTTCTGTGCGTGGGGGGGGGGTTGCTCTGTGACTTTGTGGCAGGGGAGGGCAGTTACAGATCTTATGCAGCAGTCCTTGTCCTGGATCACAGAGCCACGCAGCAGGGGATCTGTAACCCTCCTCCCCCTGCCATAAAGTCACATAGCCCCCACATACACGCAGTCCCGCTCAGGAGGGCTGGCAGGCTCCGTTGAAACAACCAGTCTGCCACTGCGAATCCTGTCATTCCTGGAGTTTAGAAGGATCATTTGCATCAGTACACTACACCCGCTCCCCACCACAGTCTGCGTCCCAGGTTTAAAACATTCCCGCGAAAACAGTAATCAAGACAATGGTGTTCATTAACAAAATAAAACTGATTTTATTTTTTTGGAAGGGGGTGGAGGGGGGTCTGTAACTGGAGAGGATAGTCAACATTAACTGGGTAAAGAAACGGGGGCAGGTTCAGCTTCTTTGTACAGAAACTTAAAAGTCACTGGTTACCCTGCTCACTGTGGAACCTAGCTTTCAAAGCCTCCCGGATGCACAGCGCGTCCCGCTGGGCTCTTCTAATCGCCCGGCTGTCTGGCTGGGCGTAATCAGATGCCAGGCTATTTGCCTCAACCTCCCACCCCGCCATAAACGTCTCCCCCTTGCTCTCACAGAGATTGTGGAGCACACAGCAAGCTGCTATAACAATGGGGATATTGGTTTCGCTGAGATCACAGCGAGTCAGTAAGCTTCTCCATCTCCCCTTGAGACGGCCAAAAGCACACTCCACCACCATTCTGCACTTGCTCAGCCGGTAGTTGAACAGTTCTTTTTCAGTGTCCAGGGCGCCAGTATAGGGCTTCATGAGCCAGGGCATTAGCGGGTAGGCTGGGTCCCCAAGGATCACTGTAGGCATCTCCACATCCCCAAGACTTATTTTGTGGTCCGGGAAGTAAATACCTTCCTGCAGCCGTCTAAACAGACCAGAGTTCCTGAACACGCGAGCGTCATGAACCTTGCCCGGCCATCCGACGTTGATGTTTGTAAAATGTCCCCGATGGTCCACCAGTGCTTGCAGCACCATTGAAAAGTAGCCCTTTCTGTTAATGTACTGGCTGGCCTCGTGCTCCGGTCCCAGGATAGGGATGTGAGTTCCATCTATAGCCCCACCGCAGTTTGGGAATCCCATCGCGGCGAAGCCATCTATGATGACCTCCACGTTTCCCAGGGTCACTACCTTTGAGAGCAGTACCTTAATGATTGCGTTGGCTACTTGCATCACAACAACCCCCACGGTAGATTTGCCCACGCCAAAGTGGTTCGCGACAGACCGGTAGCTGTCCGGCGTTGCAAGCTTCCAGAGGGCTATGGCCACTCGCTTCTGGACAGTCAGGGCTGCTCGCATCCGGGTGTCATTGCGCTTCAGGGCAGGGGACAGCAACTCACAAAGTTCAAGGAAAGTCCCCTTCCGCATGCGAAAGTTTTGCAGCCACTGGGATTCGTCCCAGACCTGCAGCACTATGCGGTCCCACCAGTCCGTGCTTGTTTCCCGTGCCCAGAATCGCCGTTCCACAACATCCACATGACCCATTGTCACCGTGATGTCCTCGGCGCTGGGTCCCGTGCTTTCTGACAGGCCTGTGCTACTCTCAGACTTCAGGCCCTCACCGCGGTGCCGTAGCCTCCTCGCCTGGTTTATCTGCATCTGCCTCTGGTAAAGGTGGATGATAACCTGCGAGGCATTGACAACGGCCACAACTGCAGCGATGGTCGCAGCGGGATCCATGCTCGCAGTGCTGTGGTGTCCGCGCTGGCACTGACCGGAAAATTGCGCGAACTGATTTCCCGCCGGCGCTTTCAGGGAGGGAGGGCGGGAGTGACGGACGGATGACGACAGTTACCCAAAAGCACCCTCGACACATTTTTTTACCCAGAAGGCGTTGGCGGCTCGACCCAGAATTCCAATGGGCAGCGGGGACTGCGGGAACTGTGGGATAGCTGCCCACAGTGCACCGCTTCCAATGCCGACGCTTTCCCCGTTAGTGTGGACTCACAAAGTCGAATTACTGTCCTTAGTGTGGACACACACCTTCGACTTTGCAATATCATTCTACATTTTCGATTTAAGAGAAATCGAACTACCCTCGTAGTGTAGACATACCCTCAGAATCCTCTAGCAAATTCAGACATATCAAGCTGTACCACATTCATGTTCACCACATTAATTAATAAGAAGCGCAGTAATTCATAATAATTCAGCACCGCCCCTACACCCCGGACAGTGAATCTCCTTGTTTCCCCCCGCCCCGTCTCAGCGCGAGGGAGCCGTGCTTCTGCTTCAATGGTTGTCAGTTCCCTGTCACCCCCGGCCTTTTACCTCCCCACATGAACTCATCAGGGCTCTGCCAGTCCTTACTTTGCCTTACAGATTAACACTAGGCGCAACCTCGTCTCCAGCCCCTGACGTGTCCTTCTGTAGTGTCCAGCCCCTCTCCACTGGACACTCAGAAATTCCCAGGTAAGCCGTCGGGACAACACCAGCTTGTTTGATTCAACTGAGGATCAGCGCCAATAGAACATCACAGCATGGAGATATATATTTTAGTGAAAACAAACAAGAGTTTATTAGTTCAGATTGAAGAGATAGTGAGCGAAGCAATAAGACCAACAGTTACACACCAAACACCAGGTGGTGTAACAGGATTCAGATAGACTGAGATTAACTTTTACAGGTAAAATCCATGGTTAAAGCATTCTCCCAGGGTCACCAGCCATCATTGATGAAATCCCCCTTTTCATGAATGCAAAGTGTGCTCTCCTTTTGACTTCCTGAAGGATTGCAGGGTGCTGTTCTTGTCCCCAAGCTGTAGTCCAGTAAACTGCTGAAGTGCCCCGCCCCCTACCATTGTGTGTTCTCCAGTGTGCTCTCTCTGTTACTCCTATATGCCAGTGGCTCTCAGCCTTTCCCCACCACTGCGCCCCTCTCAGGAGTCTGATCTGTCTTGCCTCCTTGGCTCACTTAAAAATGACTCACTTCCAAAATCCGACAAAAAAGTACAAAAGTGTCACAGCCACTAGTACTGAAAAATTGCTGCCTTTCTCTTTCTTACCATATAATTTTAACAAAGAAATCAATTGGAACTAGGGATTTCAAATGATTAAAAAAATTAATCCTGATTAATCACATGATTATTTGAACTGCTAAACAATAATAGAATACCATTTCTCTAAATATTTTTGGATGTTGTCTCCATTTTGAAATATATTATTTCAATTACAACACAGAATACAAAGTGTAAAGTGCTCACTTTATTTTTTATTACAAGTATTTGCACTGCAAAACCCCCCCAAAAGAAATAGTATTTTTCAATTCCCCTATTACAAGTACTGTAGCCCAATCCCTTTATCATGAAAGTTGAAATTCCAATTGTAGAATTATGTAAAAAATACCTGAATTGAAAAATAAAACAATGTAAAATTTCAGAGCCTGTAAGTCCACTCAGTGCTATTTCTTCTTCTGCCAATCGCTCAGACAAACAAGTTTGTTTCCATTTGCAGGAGATAATGCTGCAAGTGAGAAGAGGCAATCTTATGACACTGTTGCAGCCGGAGTCAAAAGATATTTACATGCCAGATGCGCTAAGGATTCCTCTGTCCCTTCATGCTTCAACCACCATTGCTTAGCCTCCCTTCCCCCGGCCTGCTATACCTGCTGCCCATGCTCAGACCAGAGCTGATTATTCTTCAGCTTTTTAGCCTCTTCTAGGGCCTTTGGGGAAAAAATTTCATGTGCCAGTAGGGTTGCCAACTCTCCTGGATCAGACACCATTTGTGGCAATGGCGCCTAGTCAGGGAGAGTTGGAAATCTTATCTATCAGGGAAATCCTCTCTGGCTGGCATTTCCCATTTGCCTGCCTCCTGCCGTAGGAGAGTCAATTGGCATTTATTTATTTTTTGAGCTTCTCCCAGAGACATAGCTGCTATCGCCCATTGGGGTGGATTAATTAACTCTCCCGCAGGTGCAGTACAGAAAACTGCTCCCTGTATGGATGTGCTACTTATGGTGGACTGAGCATGCTCAGTAACATCTGCTGAAGCCACTGCCCTTACTAAGCATGGGATTGTGCTGACTGCTTTTTACAGGGGTTAAAAAGGGCCAAAGGGGACAAATCGGAGAAGGGGGGACAGCCAGGGTCTGAGCAGGGGGCAAAAATTGACTGGTCGGGGGGCATGCAGCTGACAAACACCTGCCAGGAATGGTCTAGATAATACTTAGTTCTGCCATGAGTGCAGGGAACAAGAAAAGAGTGCAGGGGACAAACTGTTATCTGTAGTCATTTGCTACACCAGAGAACAGATTTTTTTACAATAGCCATTTCTTATAAACAAGTTACAGATCAGCAACTGGTACAGGTAGCACATTCCTACAGGGAAGTTTCCTATCTCCCATTGTGTGCAGAGGAGGGGGGAAGCCAACCCATGCTGCACTGGGGGCTGAGACAGCCACACCTGGGATGGGGCGGAGGGGGGGGGAAGAAGTGGAGAGCTGAAAGAGGGCTGAAGAGGGGAAGGGTGTGTGTAGATAAGGTTGTATTGAGGGGGGATGAGGGATGGATCAGGGGTAGATGCAGTGGGCAAGGCGGGGTGCTGCAGGACAGATGGGGCAATGCAGGGGAATCAGGGAAGACTTATGGGGTGGATGGGAACAGGGCTACAAGAGAGGGAAACTCTAAGTGAAGGTGTCACTGCGAAGGAAAGAGGGGATGTGGGGAGGGGAGGCTGTGAGAGCAAGAGCAGATTGGCTGGGGAAGGGAGGGAAAGAGGGTAGGGGTCGGGGAGAAGAAGAGGGAAAGATACAATGGCAACTCCCCCACCCCATGAGGCAGAAGAGGGGGAGGGGCTGCCCCACCCAGCAGTCAGAGGGGAATTCTTTTACTGGAAATAGGGAAGCTTGGGGGGTTTGCGGAGGATTCTGCCTAAGGGCTCAGAAGCTACAAGGCAGGTGTCCAGACTAGGGATGAAAATAGCATGTAAAAAGTAACTGTTTCAACTATTAAAATTCTACTGGTTACATGTTAAGGAGTTCACAACATGGGGATCTGCCCAGCATCCCAGCTGCCACCATGACTGGTTTAGCCCAGCAAAGCACAGGGGGAGAGGCTGGAATTGCTCTGGGCCCAGTGGAACACTTTTTAGAGTAGGGGTGCGGTGCCCCCCCTTATCCCTGTCTGCACCCCACCCCTCACCCCACCCCCTTGAGGTAGGGCCGGGAGCAGGGCTATGGCTCCAGGAGGGAGTCCTGATGCAGAGAGGGGTAAGGGGTGCGAGGCTGGACGTGGAAGTTGATTAAGTCATCCCCGTTGTACTGGCGTTTCCCCCACCCCCCGGGGATGTCCCAGTCCATGGCCTGCACCCCGTGGAACCCTGGGGGAGGGCAGGGATAGAACTAGGTCAGCAGCCAGACATGCTCAAAGATCATGAGTTTGTCCCCCTGCTCCCCGCAATCAGCTTATAGAGATTACTAAATTTGGGGGCCTTTTATTTGTCCTCTGGATTTGCACCTTTCTGGGGACACTGGGAAGAAAGGTCCTGTCACCTAGAGCCTGCGGGCGTGTGGACACCGCCAGAGCAGGTGTCTGACCCGCAGCATCTCTGCAGATGGGCAGGAGGCCTGGGACGTGGAAGGGACAGACTGTGAACTGCCCTGGCATTCCCGAGAAGCTGTTCGTGCTTCCCGCCCCCGACCACAGAGTGGGGTGAAGTGTTTTCCTTTCGCCTTTCCCATTGTTTCCTGATTTCTTTTATTAGCTGCTGTGTTGTAAATTGCATTTGTTCTGAACTATAGACAATGGGCAGGGAAGAAGTCAGGGAAGCGTCTAGAGCGGAGAAAGTACCCGGAGTGGGGACGCTCTAGCCCGTGTTCTGAGTGGTCACAACAAGGTTGGGGGACGAGCCCCTCAGGAAGCCTGGGCCCAGCCTTGTTGGGGTTATAAGGACTTTGCCAAACAGGAGAGTGGAAGGGGAGCTCTCAAGATGAGGCAGGCTCTGGGTGAAGGAAGCGAGGACTCAGATCCTTCTGCTATTTGATTCCACGCGGGGGGGGGTGTTTAAGTCAGGAAAGTTCCCCCCAGTAGCAGGACCATTTCCCTGCTTACCTCTGTGCATGTTTACTGGTTTCCCCTAAAGTTCATTAAGTATTTTAGGGAAACGTGTCAGCGGCCAACAGTGAGAGTTGCTGGCCGCACTGTGAGGACACCAAAAATTAGTTCGTGAGAACCCCTGGACTAGGTGCTCACGATGGGCCCTTCTGACCTTAAAGTCTGTGAGTCTAGCAGAAGCTGGACACAGAGAGGAGAAGCGCAAGGAGGTCAGTTGATCGCTAGGACCCAGGAGCAGCTGGGAGGCGGCTCTGGGGGGAGCGATCGCTGGGCTCAGGCCTGGCAGCAGGAAGTGACTCGCAGCCGCTGCGGTGACTCTGGCTCCCAGCGAGATCCCCGAGCCCCGGCGGCTGGTGCTGGGAGCCCGGAGCCCTGGCTGCAGCCGGGAGAGGGGAATCTCCAGCAGGGCCCTTCCCGCCGCTCCCCAGGAGCCTCTCCCAGGGCAGAGCCCCCAGCCTGGCCAGGGCCCTGCCCGGCCCGGCCCTTGCCCCAGGGGGGCCCCGCTCGGAGGGACGGTAAGAGAGACCCGCCCCCCGTCACACCCGGGCTGCAGGGGGAGGGTTTGGCCCCAGGCTGCTCCCAGCGGAGCTGGCTGCGATTCCCGCCCTGGGTCCGGGAAAGCCGCCGCCAGCTCCAGGTGTGTGCGGGGCGGGGGCAGGATCACGTTACCACCCATCCCCCTCGCCCCCATCTGCTGCTTGTTTCCCTGCCCCTGGCCGCGCTGGTGCGGACGGAGCCTGCAGCTTAGGGAGATCTGAGGGGGGCAGAAGGTAGGCAGGGGCCAAACTGAATCCAGGGTGGGGGGCCCAGCTGGGGGCCGGGGAAGGAGAGGGGCCTAGGGGCACAATCAGGGCTGGGGGGCAGCACAGGCGCTCGATCTAGGCTGGTGAGGCCCTGCCGCACCCCCTGTCTTGAAGGGTTTTCATCCTATCCAGGGTTTACTGTTTGGTTCAATGGCTCTCAGTGCCCCCCACTGTACAGAATGTTTCAGCCCCCCTGCCTGGGACTGGGGATAAGAACTGGATACAACCGGTGGGGGGTGAATCTAGGGCTGAGGGAGGCAAGCCCCCCACCCGACTGTAGGGGCAGGACCGCAGCCTCTGAGGACCCCCAACTTCCCCCCACCCGCTGAGCGTGTGGCCCCAGCCTGAACCCCAGGGGCAGCCTAAGGAGAAGCCTGACCCGCTCCTCATAGGGGCCGTACACCCCACCTCCGCAGTCAGCTGTGACTCTCAGCCAGCTTGGAAAACAGAAGGTTTATTGGTTGCTGGGAACACAGCATAGAACAGAGCTTGTTAGCACAGAAATCAGGAACTTTCAGCAAAGTCCATCTGGGGGGGAATCCAGAGTCCCGAGCCCTGGACTCTCCCCGCTGAGTCCCAAACCAGGGGACTGACCCGCTTCCGGCCCCCCATCCTCAGTGATGTCCGGCTGCCCCTCCTCCGTGCTTTCTCTCTTTCCCAGGAAAACAGGTCTCATGGCCTCCCCCTCTCTCGCTGTTCTCCAGCACCTTGGGCTCGCTCCTTGCAGAGGACAGGCTCCGGCCATAGCTTGCCAGGATACAGAATTTTGACCATTCTCTATGCCCAGGCAGCTATTCTGCAGTCACACCTGCCCTCTAGAGGTTTCTGCAATGATCACACACCTGTATCCCATCAGCTTGATACTTGAGTAACACATGGGGAAACTGAGGCACACACTCATTATTCAGAGACAACATTCAGAACATTCCCACTTCATCACACCCCTCTGAGACCAGCCCAGGGGCATTTTCTCCAGTGTCTGGAACCACTCTGACCATACCAGCGCCTGAGCCTCCAGGTGATGGAGAGACCTGGGGAAAGGGCTGGAGTGGGGCAGGGAAATGACTCTGCACAAAGGGCCCCTTTCAGGGACCAGCTGGGGAGTTTGGCCTACAAGGGGAGGGGCTCCCTGTGTCTGAGAGTCCCAGAGCTGCTGCCCTCAGTGACACAGCTGGGTTGAACCCCCGTTACCAGTGTCAGTGGCTGAGCTGCCTAAGGAGAGCAAAGGCCCAGGACAATTGGGCAGTCGCCTGTTCTCCCAGGGTGGGGGAAGAAGATAAAAAGGGAGAGTGGAGAGACTTGAAAGGCAGCAGGAGCAAGAAGTGTGAAGGGAGGTTCCCAGCTCCCAGCCCTGCCCAGATCCATTCCCTGCACCCCCGGGGCAGTCAGCTCTCCTGGAAACAAGGGGAGGAGCTGAGAGAGGAAAAGCCAGTTGCTCACTCTGCTGAGCACGGCACGAGGGCATGACTGAGGGAGACGGGGGAGAGCTAGAGGGGTTACAATACACTGTGGGGCAGTGCCCTAAAGTGACTCCTTTGATTCTGTTCTTTTTCCAGCGTTTGGCTCAGAGATGCTGTTCCGGGAAGGTTTAGAAGGGACATGGTGGGTTTAGTTCTAATGGGGGGGTGGGGGCCTGGCCGGGATGGTAATGAACTAACTGGGTTTCTTCCCAGCATGGCAGAGTCCTAGAATCAGAGCGTCTGTCTGCAGGGAGAGAGCCTGGGGGGAATTGGGGGTTGACATGAACTCCAGCCCCTTATGAAACCTGCACAATCTTCCTGCTCCTCTGACAGGCTGAGGAATTACGTCCACGTTTCACTTCAGATCGTCCGGTCTTCCAGGAGACAGGGCAGGGAAATGGCTGTGATGGAGCCATCTCAGGTAGGGGATTTTCAGGGAGCTTTTGGTGGTGGTGGTATTGTAGAGGGGTTAATCACCCGGGGTGGGACGGGGTGTGATAAACCTGCTGGAACATGATCAACCGGGGTCTGATTTTCTGAACAGGCCCATTAGTGGGTGGGGGGAGGGGTGAACATTCCCCCATTTCTGAACCAGGAAACACCCCCCTGGGCAGGGCTGGGAAAACTGACCTGACTCCCAGTGCTGGGGCCTGACCCCACTGGCCAGAGGGTGCTGTGAAATATGAAGGGAAGCTGTTGGGATTCCTGTCCCGTCCCCGGCTCAAAGCTCTGCATCCCCTATCAGCCTGTGGCTGGCAGGTGTGTGGGAAATGAGAAGACCCTGCCCTGCTCTGTGTGCTGGGAGGGACAAGGAGCTCTCACCTTCTCCCCACCCCCTGAAGCCTCCTGGCTGCTCTGAGCCGGGTGCTGGGAGGATTCTGCTTCTCTGTCCCTCCTCCCCTGTGACTAGGGGGATTTTGGCTGGGGCAGCAGGTTCTGAGTGGGAATTCTTGTTGTTTCAGATGCCGGTGACCTTCGAGGATGTGGCTGTGTATTTCACCCAGGGGCAGGGGGCTCTGCTGGACCCTTCTCAGAGAGCCCTCTACAGGGAGGTCATGCAGGAGAACTACGAGACGGTGACCTCGCTGGGTAAGGGATTCCCGGCCCCTTGATTATTTGAAGCTGGAGGGATCTGCCTGTCTGACACTGGTCACGTTCTTCTCTCATCACTCTCCAGTGAGACCAGGGAGTCAAACCCTAAGGCACATACTAAATCATCCCCACCCAACCGCGCTAGCTTGCAAGGTGGAGAAGTCGTATATTGTCCAGTCTGTGTTGTTTCTTGGTCGCAAACAGAATCCCTCTTCTCCCTTCTCCTTGGGAACAGCTCCAGCCCTGTGGAGGGCTCTGGGTTCTGCAGGTTTAGAAATAAGCAGGGGTTTAACACTAGAGCTGGGTGTGCATCACAATTCCCCTCCGCTCCCCAGATGTCTTCCTCCCCCAAGGGGGCTCAGTGACCACGTTCCTGTCCTCTTAGATTCCACATTCCCGAGCATAGGGACAGGTTCCGCTCACGGAATGTCCTTTCTGAGAGACGCTCTCAGTCGTCCGCACACCCTGATCTGGTCTGATTTCACTCCCTGCACAAACAACAAGGAGTCTGGTGGCACCTTAAAGACTAACCGATTTATTTGGGCATAAGCTTTCATGGGTAAAAACCTCACTTCTTCAGATGCATAGAGTGAAAGTTACAGATGCAGGCATTATATACTGAAACAGTTTGTCTCTGTCTGAGGGGTTGGAGCAAATTCGGTTGTATCTTAGGACTTTAAAAGTCACTATCATTGAACAAAAAAACTTCAGAAACAGACTTCAAAGAGAAACAGCAGAACTAAAATTCATTTGCAAATTTAACACCATTAATCTGGGCTTGAACAGGGACTGGGAGTGGCTGGCTCATTACAGAAGCAGCTTTTCCTCTCCTGGAATTGACACCTCCTCATCTATTATTGGGAGTGGACTACATCCACCCTGATTGAATTGACCCTGTCAACACTGGTTCTCCACTTGCGAAGTAACTCCCTTCTCTCCCTGTCTCAGTATATAATGAACAAAATGAGCTCAAACTAGCTACGGGAATAAAGGGAAACAAGAAGACTTTTTATCAATACATTAGAAGCAAGAGGAAGACCAAAGACAGGGTAGGCCCACTGCTTAGTGAAGAGGGAGTAACAGGAAACTTGGAAATGGCAGAGATGCTTAATGACTTCTTTGTTTCGGTCTTCACCGAGAAGTCTGAAGGAATGCCTAACATAGTGAATGCTATTGGGAAGGGGGTAGGTTTAGCAGATAAAATAAAAAAAGAACAAGTTAAAAATCACTTAGAAAAGTTAGATGCCTGCAAGTCACCAGGGCCTGATGAAATGCATCCTAGAATGCTCAAGGAGCTAATAGAGGAGGTATCTGAGCCTCTAGCTATTATCTTTGGAAAATCATGGGAGACGGGAGAGATTCCAGAAGACTGGAAAAGGGCAGATATAGTGCCCATCTATAAAAAGGGAAATAAAAACAACCCAGGAAACTACAGACCAGTTAGTTTAACTTCTGTGCCAGGGAAGATAATGGAGCAAGTAATTAAGGAAATCATCTGCAAACACTTGGAAGGTGGTAAGGTGATAGGGAACAGCCAGCATGGATTTGTAAAGAACAAATCATGTCAAACCAATCTGATAGCTTTCTTCGATAGGATAACGAGTCTTGTGGATAAGGGAGAAGCTGTGGATGTGGTATACCTAGACTTTAGTAAGGCATTTGATATGGTCTCGCATGATATTCTTATCGAGAAACTAGGCAAATACAATTTAGATGGGGCTACTATAAGGTGGGTGCATAACTGGCTGGATAACCGTACTCAGAGAGTTGTTATTAATGGTTCCCAATTCTGCTGGAAAGGCATAAAGAGTGGGGTTCCGCAGGGGTCTGTTTTGGGACCGGCTCTGTTCAATATCTTCATTAACGACTTAGATATTGGCATAGAAAGTACGCTTATTAAGTTTGCGGATGATACCAAACTGGGAGGGATTGCAACTGCTTTGGAGGACAGGGTCATAATTCAAAATGATCTGGACAAATTGGAGAAATGGTCTGAGTTAAACAGGATGAAGTTTAACAAAGACAAATGCAAAGTGCTCCACTTAGGAAGAAAAAATCAGTTTCACACATACAGAATGGGAAGAGACTGTCTAGGAAGGAGTACGGCAGAAAGAGATCTAGGGGTTATAGTGGACCACAAGCTAAATATGAGTCAACAGTGTGATGCTGTTGCAAAAAAAGCAAACATGATTCTGGGATGTATTAGCAGGTGTGTTGTGAGCAAGACATGAGAAGTCATTCTTCCGCTCTACTCTGCTCTGGTTAGGCCTCAGTTGGAGTATTGTGTCCAGTTTTGGGCACCGCATTTCAAGAAAGATGTGGAGAAATTGGAAAGGGTCCAGAGAAGAGCAACAAGAATGATTAAAGGCTGAAAGAACTGGGTTTGTTTAGTTTGGAAAAGAGAAGACTGAGAGGGGACATGATAGCAGTTTTCAGGTTTCTAAAAGGGTGTCATAAGGAGGAGGGAGAAAACTTGTTCACCTTAGCCTCTAAGGATAGAACAAGAAGCAATGGGCTTAAACTGCAGCAAGGGAGGTCTAGGTTGGACATTAGGAAAAAGTTCCTAACTGTCAGGGTGGTTAAACACTGGAATAAATTGCCTAGGGAGGTTGTGGAATCTCCATCTCTGGAGATATTCAAGAGTAGGTTAGATAAATGTCTATCATGGATGGTCTAGACAGTATTTGGTCCTGCCATGCGGGCAGGGGACAGGACTCGATGACCTCTCGAGGTCCCTTCCAGTCCTAGAATCTATGAATCTATAATGCCTGCATCTGTAACTTTCACTCTATGCATCTGAAGAAGTGAGGTTTTTCCCCACGAAAGCTTATGCCCAAATAAATCTGTTAGTCTTTAAGGTGCCACCAGACTCCTTGTTGTTTTTGTACATACAGACTAACACGGCTATCCCCTGATACTTGACTCCCTGCACAGGATTCCCCATTCCCAAACCTGACCTGATCACTCATCTGGAACAAGGGAAAGAGCCGTGGGTACCCGATCTCCAGGCCTGTGAGGGAAGAGAGATCCCAAGAGGCGCCCACACAGGTGAGGACTGACACACAAACCATCTGGTGAATGAAGGAAAAAGTTGAGAATCCCAAAAATGAGGTATCAGTAAGTGCCCTCAGTTCCTTCCTCATCTCATCCAGGGCAGGGTTGCAGGCAGCAGATATCACTGATATCGCTTTGAATGTGTCCTGTTAACTGCAGGAGTTTCCTTCCCTACTTTCCTTCTCTGTAAAAGTTTGGGTGGGATGTGGAGGCAGAATCCAATTGCTCTGTCTGTGCAGCTTTAGTATGGTGGGTTTTCCCTTGGTGCTATTCCTCTTGATTTCTCCTCAGCACAATGACTCCTGTCTGAATTGTCTCTCTCCCAGCAGGTTACAAGAGAGTGAGTGAGAATAAGGATGGGAATCAACAGCAGGAAGTTTCTGGGCATGGGGAACCACAGGGGACCTTTGTGGGAAGAGCTGAAGAGAAATTTTCCCAGTGCTTGGAACAGGGAGAAGCCTGGGGAAATTGGCAGAGGTCAAAGAGTCTGCTGGGAAAGCCCTTAAGGGAGCAAATGGATGAATTTGTTATATATGGGGAAGGACACAGGAATCCCACAGCCAGGGAGACAACCCCCAAGGAAGACAAACGCTATGAATACCTCAGTTCCGTTACGCTTCAGGCAATAAATACTGGAGAGAAAACACTTCAATGGTTGGACTGTGGGGAAAACTTCAATAAGTGCTCAGATCTTGCTAACCATGGGAGAGGCCACCTGGGAGACAGATCCTCTCAGTACCTGGAGGGCAGGAATTCTTTGATTTGGAAGTCAGCGCTGATTACACATCAGAAAATCCACACAGGGGACAGACCACATCAGTGCTTAGACTGTGGGAAAAGTTTCACCTGGAGATCAGCCCTTGTTAGACATCAGGCAATCCACACCGGAGAGAGACCCCATAAGTGCTTGGACTGTGGGAAAAGTTTCATACAGAGGTCAGCCCTTGTTAATCATCAGAGAATCCACACAGGAGAGAGACCCCATAAGTGCTTAGATTGTGGAAAAAGTTTCCTGCAGAGATCACACCTTCTTATACATCAGAGAATCCACACAGGAGAGAGAACCCACAAGTGCTTGGATTGTGGGAAAAGTTTCATACAGAGGTCAAGTCTTCTAATACATCAGGCAGTCCACACAGGAGAGAGAACTCACAAGTGCTTAGACTGTGGGAAAAGTTTCACATGGAGATCAGTCCTTGTTAGACATCTGGCAATCCACACCGGAGAGAGACCCCATAAATGCTTGGACTGTGGGAAAAGTTTCATACAGAGGTCAAGTCTTCTAATACATCAGAGAATACACACAGGAGAGAGACCCCATAAGTGCTTGGATTGTGGGAAAAGTTTCCTACAGAGATCACACCTTCTTATGCATCAGACAATCCACACCGGAGAGGGACATAAGTGCTTAGACTGTGGGAAAAGTTTCCTATGGAGGTCAGCCCTTGTTAATCATCAGAGAATCCACACAGGAGAGAGACCCCATAAGTGCTTGGATTGTGGGAAAAGTTTCCTACAGAGGTCCGACCTTGTTAAACATCAGACAATCCACACCGGAGAGGGACATAAGTGCTTAGACTGTGGGAAAAGTTTCCTATGGAGGTCAAGTCTTCTAATACATCAGAGAATCCACACAGGAGAGAGACCCCATAAGTGCTTGGATTGTGGGAAAACTTTCCTATCAAGGTCAGCCCTCGTTAAGCATCAGAGAATCCACACAGGAGAGAGACCCCATAAGTGCTTGGATTGTGGGAAAACTTTCCTATCAAGGTCAGCCCTCGTTAAGCATCAGAGAATCCACACAGGAGAGAGACCCCATAAGTGCTTGGATTGTGGGAAAACTTTCCTATCAAAGTCAGCCCTCGTTAAGCATCAGAGAATCCACACAGGAGAGAGACCCCATAAGTGCTTGGATTGTGGGAAAAGTTTCATACAGAGGTCCGACCTTGTTAAACATCAGGCAATCCACACCGGAGAGAGACCCCATAAGTGCTTGGACTGTGGGAAAAGTTTCCTATCGAGGTCAATCCTCGTTAATCATCAGAGGTTCCACACAGGAGAGAGACCCCATAAGTGCTTGGATTGTGGGAAAAGTTTCCTATCGAGGTCAGCCCTCGTTAATCATCAGAGAATCCACACAGGAGAGAGACCCCATAAGTGCTTGGATTGTGGGAAAAGTTTCCTATCGAGGTCAATCCTCGTTAATCATCAGAGGTTCCACACAGGAGAGAGACCCCATAAGTGCTTGGACTGTGGGAAAAGTTTCATACAGAGGTCAGACCTTATTAGACATCAGGCACTCCACACCGGAGAGAGACCCCATAAGTGCTTGGATTGTGGGAAAAGTTTCATACAGAGGTCCGACCTTGTTAAACATCAGGCAATCCACACGGGAGAGAGACCCCACAATTGCTTAGACTGTGGGAAAAGTTTCAGATTGAGGTCAGCGTTTGTTAAACATCAAGAAATCCATAAAAGAGGGAGACCATAAGACTCTGGGAAAGGTTTCAGAAACAGATCAGCCCTTCTAAACATCAGGCAATCCACGCACGAGAGGGACCCCCACAAGTGCATAAACTATAGATAAATGTTTCAAATAGATGTCATCCCTTGTTATACATCAGAGAATCCACACAGAGGAGTGACCCCATAACTGTTTAGCCTGTGAAAGATGTTTTAAATGGAGGTCAAAACTTATTCCAAATTGGGCAATCCACACAGGAGAGTGACCCCATAAGTGTTTGGACCATGTGAAAAGTTTCACAGAAAGATCAAATCTTATAACACTCAGAGGATCCACACAGGTGAGAGACCCCATCAGAGTTCAGACTGGAAAAAGTTTCCTACATAGGTCAGACTTTGTTAAAAATCAGCTCCAACCTTTTGAAACATGTTAGAAATGTGTGTAAATGTATTTGGGGCCATTCCAAGAAACAGAGCCTAGAACTTTGAAATGTAATCTGGTGTTGTTAAAAAATTGGAAGAAGATAGTAGTGCTGTTGATTAATTGCAGTTAAGTCGCGTGATTAACTCAAAAAAATTCATTGTGATTAGAAAAATTAATCTCGATGAATCACATTGTTAAACAATCGAATACCAATTGGAATTTGTTAAATGTTTTTGGATGTTTTTCTACGTTTTCATATATATTGATTTCCATCACAACAAAGAAGAGAAAGTGTACAGTGTTCATTTGATATTATTTTTTATTACAAATATTTGTACTGTAAACATGCAAAACAGAAGTAGTATTTTTCAGTTCACCTCATACAGGTACTGTAGAGCAATCTCTTTATCAGGAAAGTGTAACTTTAGAAACATCGATTATTTTAATGCTATAAGTGCACTCAAAAATAAAGCAATTAAAAACCGTATGGCCTAGAAGTCAACTCAGTGCTACTTCTTTCTCTGCCACTCGCTATGACAAACAAGTTTGTTTACATTTACGAGAGAGAATGCTGCTTTGCTTCTAATTTATGATGTCACCCGAAAGTGTGAGAAGGTGTTTGCATGGCACGTTTGTAGCTGGCAATACAAGGTATTTATGTGCAAGATATGCTAAACAGGCATATGTCCCTTCGTGCTTTGGCCACCATTCCAGTGGACATGCTTCCATGCTGACGATGCTCATTTTTAAAAAAAATGCATTAATTCAATTTGTGACTGAACTCCTTGAAGGAGAATTGTATGTCCCCTGTTCTGTTTTACAAACCTTCTGCTGGTGGCATCTGACTCAGTTGATGAAAATGAGCATGTGTTGGTCTGGTCTGCTTTGGATTGTTATCGATTAGAACCCGTGATTAGCATGGATGCATGTCCTCTGGAATGGTGGTTGAAGCAGGAGGGAACCTATGACTCTTTAGAGCATCTGGCACAGAAATATCTTGTGACGCTGGCTGCAGTAGTGCAACGAGAATGCCTGTTCTTACTTTCAGGTGACATTGTGAACAAGAAGGGGGCAGCATTATCTCCTGCAAATTGTAACCAAACTTGTTTTTCTGAGTGATTGGCTGAACAAGAAGTAGGACTGAGTGGAGTTGTAGGCTCTAAAGTTTTACATTGTTTTCTTTTTGAATGCAGGTAGAATTTTGTACAAAATTCTACATTAGTAAGTTCAACTTTCATGATAAAGAGATTGGACTAAAGTAATTACGGTTGGTGAATTGAAAAATACAATTTCTTTTGTTTTTTACAGTGCAAGTATTTGTAATAAAAATATCAAGTGCTCACTGTACACTTTGTATTGTGTAAAAAGAACAAGGAGTCCTTGTGGCACCTTAGAGACTAACAAATTTATTTGGGCATAAGCTTTCGTGGGCTATAACCCACTTCATCAGATGCATGGAGTGTATTCTGTGTTGCAATTGAAATCCGTATGTTTGGAAATATCTAAAACATCCAAAATATTTAAATAAATGGTATTCTGTTATTGTTTAACAGCGCGATTAATCACGATTCATTTTTTTAATCGCTTGACAGCCCTAGAATATAGTAATTGTAGTAGTCTCTGTTTACCTATATCTTGTTACAGAATGACAGTGTAATCAAAGGGTTCCTGCCTAGGACTGTATTTTGTTAATTCAGAAGTCAAAAGGAAATATTAACATTTAAATGATACTTGGGTGTAATAATGTCCTTATGTATATATCTTTTTAAAGTTTGTGGTAAACTGTCTATGAACAGCTTTATGGATAATTACCTTATGTTAATCCATGTCGTTTTATTACCTGTGATGCTTGGGAAATAGGAGTGTATTTCCAAAACCTATTGTTCCCCCAAGGACTGCTTGCTGTCGAGAGGCTGCAAAAATGTCTATATAAACTCTTGGGACCTGATCCTTTCATCTCAGATCTTCTTAAGCTTTATTCGTGGGGAGTTTGAGTTGTAAGACTGAGATCTCCAGTCCTCTCTGGGCCGCCCTGATATTGAACATTGGACTAGAGCATGATGAAATCGTTAGGATATAGATATTCAGGCCAGTCTGTAAAGGCCTATACTTTAAGAATGTAGGTATATGTTTATTATTTAGCTAGTTATAGAGGTATAAAAGAATCTGTGTAAGGCCTTCTCTCACTGTGACAGTCTGAGGCCCTGTTCTTAGGCTAATGCCTTTGGCCAAGCAGCAGAGGCAGCCATAAGCTGGGAAGCGAACGGTCACATCTTCACATTCCAAACTAGTTGAAATAAGGCAATCTGGGGCTGTTAGATCGGAACAACTTCCTATTACCTCCAGAGAAAGGGAAGAGCCTAGAAGATGTAAAAGGAATTTTACTTTGATAGCTTTCTGTCTGGTAAGAACTCACTTAGCAATAGACACAGCTGGGAAACCCTGATGTCTTTACAGCTGTAGTTGTGAAAACCTCACTTCTGTATTGTTTTGTCATTCTAGTTACCACTTTGCTGTGTTTATTTGCATGGTCTCTGTCTGGTTCTGTGATTGTTTCTGTCTGCTGTATAATTAATTTGGCTGGGTGTAAACTAATTAAGGTGGTGGGATATAATTGGCTAACTAATCATGTTACAATCAGGATTGGTTAAGTAAAATTTAGGAGACTGATTGGTTAAGGTATAGCTAAGAATATTATATATAAATTAGGGGCATACAGGAAGTAAGTTCGGATTCGAAAATAAGGAAAAGGAACTTGGGTTTAAGCTTGCTGGAAGGTCACCCTAATAAACATTGACTTGTTTGCACCTCCGGACTTTGGGTATTGCTGCTCTCTGTTTATGCAAGAAGGACGGGGTAAGCGAAAGGGTGAAGGAATAAGCCCCCTAACATCTTGGTGCCGTGACTCAGATGCATCGCACTGGATATGTGAGTGGCAGCCTGTAAGTCCCCCTCCTCAACAGTCCTCGCAGCTGCTTGGAGGGGGTATGACGAACTCTCGTGATGGTAGTTGCGGGTTCTGGCCAGCTGGGATAATGGATTTTTTGAACAAATGGATAAGCAAGAATCAGGGCCCATAGCAGGTGCAGGGGTCTACCTGGGATGAGTTTGAGAAGGAGATGGGGGCGGTTTTGGGAGACCCCAAGGGAAAGGAGTGTAGGAAAAAGGGAATGGTATTACAAGGTTTGTGTGCTGGGATGGCATACTGGGTAAAAAGGGAAGCCGATCTCCTCCAACACATTAAGGCTTTGGAGGGGATTGCGGAACAGCAATGGATTTTAACAGAAAAATCCGTGTTAGCGGCAGAGGTACCGGATTTGAAAGCACGGGATGCTGCACGGATAAAGGAGTCTTGTGAGGCAATCTGGAGAGAAAGAGAGAGAGAGGAACTGCTGGGAAGAGTAGGAGACTTAGAGGAGGAATTGTATCCATGTAAACATTGGGGCAATGGATTTGGAGACCCCAAATCATCCACCCCACTAATGGAGCTGAAGGAAACACCACCACCACCCTACCCTGAAAAAACACTGTACCCACCACTGCCAGTGGACGTTGTAAGCCGGCGATCCACTGTTACAGCCGCCGCAAGAGAGGCTATCCGGGAGGAACTGCAGGAGGCAGGAATAGTGTCCCCAGTTGCAGGGTGGGGGGACCATGCCCCACAAGAAGTAGAACAGGCAGAAATCCGCCCCTTTTCCCTGAAGGACCGGGAGACATTACTGGGCCGTTTGGGAACGGTACCCGGGGAGGATTGGGATCAGTTTGTGCTGTGGCTAGTGGAAGTAGGCAGGGAAATGGAGGATCTAACTCGTGAGGATCAGGTGATCATATGGCATAGTCTTTTGGGACGGGGCACCTTAGGAATCGATGTGGCAGGACTGGCACACCCATTTCTAATCCCCGGACAGGTGGCAAAACAGTTGTTTGGGGTGTACTCTCGTACTGCGGGGATGAATAAGATGAAGCGAATCCCTGGGGAAACAGGGCGGGATACACTTAATTGCATACAGTCATGGGCACGGTGCTGGGTGTATCCCCAGGACGGTCCATGGGGGATACCCCAGACGGTCACCACGTCCTGGTGAGGGTGTGGAGCATGGTAGGGGTGTGGAATTGCTGGAGAAATAGTTGGAGCTGAACGATCCGCAGTTTGGGGCATTTAAGTTTGCAGCATCCTGAACTTGCTCCCAATCAGCTACCCCAGTTTCTGGAACAGGCAGATGTGTGGAGGCAGATGCATCGGGGGGAGAGCCAGTCCATGTTGTTATTGCAGGGGATCAGTACAAGGTGGAAAGCGGTGGATCAGCCTGGAGGGGAGGAGGGAGAGGGAGAGGCCGTAGCTTTGGGGCGGGGGGGGTAGTCAGGGATGAGCGGGCAATTATAGAGCAAAGTTCCAGAGACTGCAGGCTCAACTGACTATGCAGGATTTTACCAGATCAGGGGGAAAGTGGCCCAGGAGGCCAGGGGACTGGGACTGGGACTGCCTGAAATGCCAGACACACAATTTTGCTTGGAGACAGGAATGTGTTCGGGGCTGGGACACCCAGTCCCCCTGTGAACCAGTGGGAGGGACAGAGGTTGGTGCTGCGACTTAGGGGTGCCCTGGGAGGCACCCTGTCCATGTTCTCAGTTTAGGACGGGACGCGTCTGCTCGCCCCACGCAAAGATCTGTACACAGGTGCTCAGCCGAGTCCCTTCCACCCGGAGAGCCAATTGCAGAGTTGGATGCTGAGGAGTTGCTGATATTCAGAGCAGAGTTTGAGCCACTGTTTCCGTAGCATCCCTGCCAGCTGTCAGCCTGCTCCAGCAGCAGGGCTCTCAGGCATGCAGTGAGAGATGGACACACCTGGGGAGAGCAGGGGATATGTGCAAGGGGCAGACAAAGAGTGAGGAGCAGCTGGGGAGGAGAACGGCTCTTCTTGCCAAAAGGGGAAGAGTGGGCAGGGG
This sequence comes from Emys orbicularis, assembly GCF_028017835.1. NCBI lineage: Eukaryota > Metazoa > Chordata > Testudines > Emydidae > Emys > Emys orbicularis. The sequence goes on along the minus strand of NC_088695.1, from coordinate 8,564,103 downwards.
GAAAGAGGCAGGGGGGAAGGATGAGAGTAAGATGGGGAGGAGATGGAGTGGTGGGCAAGGGGCATGGGATGGGGAAGAGAAGGGAATAGGGGAAGCGGGGGCAGGGAGGGAAGCTGGAGCCCAGCATGTGGCATCCCCTTGGCAGAAGCTGGGCTCCCCTGTCAAGCAGGTCCATCGAACCCTCACCCTGACAAGCCCCACCTCCCCTGCATCTGTACCACCCCGATGATCCCCCCAGTCACCCTCCCCACTGAGCCCCAACCACCTGCACCTGGACCCCCATCCAAATGAACCCCACCTCTCCTACATGTAGACCCCCCTGCTGAGCCCCAAACACCTTCACCTGGATCCCCTGCAGAGTCCCATTGCCCCTGTACCTGGAACCACTCAATGAGCTTCTGTGCATCCAGATCTCCCACTGAGCCACCCGCACCCAGATTGCCCCACAGAGAACTCTCTTACCCCACCTGGATCTCCCCACACTAAGTCCCTCTGCACTCGGATCCTGCTGCCGTGCTGAGCCTGCTCACCCACACCTGGTGTGACTGGCACAGGGGGGCAGGGCCCCAGGGTGTTTCTGGGGCAGGCCTGGCCCTTGCGCTGTGTCAGGGTCAGGTGCAGCCTGACTGCCGAGTCCCTGTCCCAGGGTGCGGTGGGGTGGGGGGAGGCTGCAGGGTGATCTCCCACCTCCGTGCAAGCAGTGGCCTTTGCTCCCCACTGCCGTGTTGGAGCCTCCACATTTATTTACTGACAAATAAAATGTGCAGAATTTTAAAATAGTGTGTGCAGAATTTTTAATTGTTTGGTGCAGAATCCCCTCAGGAATATGGGTGCTGTGCTGCTGTGATGGTGGGACTGAGGAAGGAGGTGGGCAGTGCGGAGGTCTATGGGCGGGGGGCACTGGGCGAGCGGTGTGGTGTGCAGGGTGCTGTGCAGCTGTGGTGGGAGGCCAGCGGGGAAGGTCTCAGGGCGAGGGAGTGCTGGCACAAGGATGGGGCTCTGGGCAGGTAAGGGAAGGGAAGGGGAATCTGCAAAGGTAAGGGGAACACTGGCAGCACAGCGCTGGGCTGGTTTGTAAACAGTGCCCTCTGCTGGGCTGTATAGAGTGGGGCCGCTCCTGCCTCATTGTGCCTAGCCCGCCCTTCACTCTGGAGACTGACCATTCCGCCCCCTGCACCTTGCCCCGTGCGGGCCCACAAGTATGTTTGGCACCGTGCCCACAAAAAGTTCATCTGGCCCTGCAGAGTGGGGCTAAGAGTTTTCCTTTTGCCTTTCCGATTGTGTCCCTATTTATTTTATTAATTGCTGTTTTGTAAATTGCATTTGTTCTGAAGTATAGACAATGGTCAGGGAAGAGGTCAGGGAAGCGTCCAGAGTGGAGAAAGGACCCGGAGTGGGGATGCTCTAGCCCATGTCCTGAGTGGTCACAACCAGGTTGGGGGGCGAGCCCCTCAGGAAGCCTGGGCCCAGCCTTGTCGGGGTTATAAGGACTTTGCCACACAGGAGAATGGAAGGGGAGCCCTCCAGGTGAGGCAGGCTCTGGGTGAAGGAAGAGGGAGCGAGGACTCAGATCCTTCTGCTATTCGATTGCACCCAGGGGGGCGGTTAAGTCCTCTCTGGGGGGAGCGATTGCTGGGCTCAGTCCCGGCAGCAGGAAGTGACTGGCAGCCGCTGCAGTGACTCTGGCTCCCAGGCTCCTGGCGAGATCCCCGAGCCCCGGCGGCTGCTGCTGGGAGCCCGGAGCCCTGGCTGCAGCCGGGAGAGGGGAATCTCCAGCAGGGCCCTTCCCGCTGCTCCCCAGGAGCCTCTCCCAGGGCAGAGCCCCCAGCCTGGCCAGGGCCCCTTCCCGGCCCGGCCCGGCCCCTGCCCCAGGGGGGCCCCGCTCGGAGGGAAGGTGAGAGAGACCCGCCCCCCGTCACACCCGGGCTGCAGGGGGAGGATTTGGCCCCAGGCTGCTCCCAGCGGAGCTGGCTGCGAATCGCTGCCCTGGGCCCGGGAAAGCTGCCGCCACTTCCCAGTGTGTGCAGGGCGGGGGCAGGATCACTTTACCGCCCATCCTCCCCACCCCCTTCTGCTGCTTTTTGTTTCCCTGCACCAGGCCACGCTGGTGTGGACGGAGGCTGCAGCTCAGTGAAATCTGAGGGGGACAAATAGGGGGAGCAGAAGGTGGGCCGGGGCCAAACTGAATGTTGGGTGGGGGGCCCAGCTGGGGGCCAGGGAAGGAGAGGGGCCCAGGGGCCTAATCAGGGCGGGGGGCAGCACAGGTGCTGGATCTAGGCTGGTGGGGCCCTGCTGCACCCCCTTGCTTGAAGGGGTTTCCATCCTATCCATGGTTTACAGTTTGGTTCACTGTATCTCAGCACACCCACAAGATTGTTTCACTCCCCCGTGCCTGGGACTAGGAGCCGGGGATAAGAACGGGATACAGCCAGCGGGGGGCTGAATCTAGGGCTGAGGGAGGCAAGCCTCCCCCACTATAGGGGCAGGACCCCAGCCCCTGAGCACCGCCAACTTCCCCCCCCACCTCCTGAGCGTGTGGCCCCAGCCTGAACCCCGGGGGCAGCCTAAGGAGAAGCCTGACCCGCTCCTCACAGGGGCCGTGCACCCCACCTCCACAGTCAGCTGTGACTCTCAGCCAGCTTGGAAAACAGAAGGGTTTATTGGTTGCTGGGAAAACAGCATAGAACACAGCTTGTTAGCACAGAAATCAGGAGCATTTAGCAAAGTTCATCTGGGGGGGAATCCAGAGTCCCGAGCCCTGGACTCTCCCTTCTGAGTCCCAAACCAAGAGATTGACCCACTTCCAGCCCGCCGTCCTCAGTGATGTCCGGCTGGCCCTCCTCCATGCTTTCCCTTTCCCCCTGGAAAACAGGTCTCGTGGCCTCCCCCCTCTCACTGTTCTCCAGCACCTTCGCCTGGCTCCTTGCAGAGGACCAGCTCCGGGTTGGCTTGCCAGGATACCGAATTTTGGCCATTCTCTATGCCCAGGGAGCCACTCTTCAGTGACACCTGCCCTCTAGAGGTCTCCGCAATGATCACACACCTGTATCCCACCAGCTTGATACTTGAGTAACACATGGGGAGACTGAGGCACACACTCGGTATTCAGAGAAAACATTCAGAACATTCCCGCTTCATCACACCCCTCTGAGACCAGCCCCAGGGGCACGTTCTCCAGTGGCTGGAACCACTCTAACCATACCAGCCCCTGAGCCTGAGCCTCCAGGTGATGGAGATGTTACCTCAAAGGGGAGCCAAGGTAACTCTAGATGTATAGTGGTGTAGGCATTGAGATGTAAAAGCAAGCCCCTTTCACTCAGAAGAGCAGATCCACCCTCTGTCATGTCTATCACCGGTGGACTGGTGTATGGATCTCCCTCCCTCTTCCCTGTGTGTAGTGCAAATAATAAAAACTGACAATAGGTAAAGGTGAAAACAACAGATAAGTGTCTGAAGTTAATGAATACCATATAGGGAAGGGGTAAATATGAAAGAACAGTAGCTAAATAACAAGACAAACAGTGAAACAGCAGCTTTTAAAACAGGAACATGAAGCTCCGGTCCAAAATACAACTCACCCTAGGATAGCTCAGTGATTTGAGCATTAACCTGCTAAACCTAGGGTTATGAGTTCAATCCTTGAGGGGGCCATCTAGGGCAAAATCAGAACTTGGTCCTGCTAGTAAAGGCAGGGGGCTAGACTCAATGACCTTTCAATGTCCCTTCCAGCTCTATGAGATAGGTATATCTCCATATATCTATAAACCCCAACTGAGAAAACCCTATTTATCTCACTGTGTTGTCAGCACATAGGCGGCGGTGGTGAAGTCCAGGACCTGCACTCGTTGGGTAATTGGAACCCGCAGAGGAGGAGCACTGGAGACTCCCTTGATGTCTCAGGGTGGAAGAAGCAGACTGAGAACCCTCTGATGATGTTGTATCCAGGAGCAGGTGAGGTGGAATGTCGTCTTCACTTCAGGAACGGTGGTGCCCTTCAACGATGCACTGGAGCCGTGAAGGCTGAACCGCGCATGCACCGTCACTGGGATGGACTGTGCCGCTTGTCAGTGAGTTCAGTCCCTTTAGTGATGGGAGAATATGGTACAGTCCCAGCAAAGGCGGGAAACTGTCTGAGGTAAGATTATCCTTGGAGTTGCCAGTGATGGGAAAAAAGACTTGGATCCAGTCATGACTGGGCCATGATAACAGTAGACAACAAGATGGAGGTCACAAGATGGCAGTTCAAACTCCATCTTGGATTGCTGCTATATATTTCCAAACTACATATTGGATTTAATATACACATATTTTAACAGACTGTAACACTATAACAAAACACACTCAACAGAGAGATCTGGGACAAAACAATTTCAGAGTCTTGGGGGGGGGGGTGGAATCGGGCTGTGAAATGGACTTGAGCCCCTTCTGTAACCTCCCCCATAGCCCCTCTCACCCCGACAGCCTGAGGACTCGCATCCACGTTTCGCTCCAGATGGTCCCGTCTTCCAGGGAACAGGGAAGAGAAATGGCTGTGATGGAGCCAGCACAGGTAGGAGATTTGCAGAGAGCTGTGGGGAGGTGGGGAGGATTTGTTGTAGAGGGGGAGGGGCAGGAAACATACAGTGTGAGGCAGGGAGGGGTTATTAGAAGCTGTGGGGTCTGAATGTCTGACTCTGGTCAGGTTCTTCCCTGGTCAGTTAGATTGGAGGGGAATGAGCTATGTAATGCACAACTCCCATGTGAGAGAGACTTGCATCTCTGTACACTCTAGTGAGACCAGGGTGTCAAAACCTATGGGATATACTAAATGATCCCCACCTGACCCCCTGCTAGCTTTCCAGGTGGAGAAGCCGTGTATTGTCCTGTCTGTGTTGTTTCTCATTCACACACAGAATCCCTGTTCACCTCCCTCCTTGGTAACAGCTCCAGCCATGCAGAGGGCACTGGGCTCCGCAAGTTTAGAAATAGGCAAGGGTCTAACTCCATAGCTGGGTGTGCGTCAGCAAGGTCCTCAGAGAGCACACATCCTAGGAATTCCTAGTGGGGGTGTCACAATTCCCCTCACCTCCCCAGATGTCTGCCTCCCCCAAGGGGGCTCAGTGACCATGTTCCCATCCTCTTGGATTCCATGTTCTCCCAGCACAGCAAAGAGACAGGTGCCACCCATGGAATGTCCTTTCTGACAGATGCTCTCTCAATCCTCCACACACTCTGATCTGGTCTGATTTCACTCCCTGCACAGGATTCCCCCTTCCCAAACCTGACCTGATCACCTGTCTGGAATGAGGGGAAGAGCCGTGGGTGCCCAATCTCCAGGCCTGTGAGGAAAGAGAGATCCTGGAGGTGCACACACAGGTGATGACTGACACAGAAACCATCTGGGGAATGAAGGAAAAAGTGGAGAATCCCAAAAATGTGTTATCAGTAAGTGCCCTCGGTTCTTCCTCATCTCATCTCACCCCGGCCAGGGCTGCAATCAGTAGTTTCCTTCCCTGTGAATTTTTGGGTGGGAAGTGGAGGCAGAATCCAATTGCTCCGTCCGTGCAGCCTTAGTATGTTGGGTTTTCCCTCGGTGCTATTGCTCTTTCTTTCTCCCAGGCACAATGACTCCTGTCTGAATTGTCTCTCTCTCCCAGCAGGTGACGAGACAGTGAGTGAGAAGGAGGGGAAACAACAACAGGAAGTTCCTGGGCTTGGGGAACCACAGGGGACCTTTGTGGGAAGAGCTGCAGGGAATTTTCCCCAGTGCTTGGAACAGAGACAAGCCTGCGGAAATTGGTACATGTCACAGAGGCTGTTGGGAAACCACTCAAGAGAGCAAATGTATGAATCTATTATACTTGGGGAAGGATACAGGGATCCCACAGCCCAGTAGACAACCCCCAAGGAAGAGAAATGCGATGAATGCCTCAGTTATGGGACCACAGATTGTTTCGCCTCAGACAATTCATACTGGAGATAAATCACTTCAATGCTTGGACTGTGGGAAAAGCTTCAATAACCACTCGGATCTTAATAACCATGGGAGAAGCCACACGGGACAGAAACCCTATCAATACTTTGAGGGCAGCAACTGTTTGAATTGGAAGTCAGCACTGACTACACATCAGATAAGCCACACAGGAGAGAGACCCCACAAGTGCTTAGGCTGTGGAAAGTGTTTCATAAGGAGATCAACCCTTCTTAATCATCAGGCAATCCACACAGGAGAGCGACACAATAAGTGCTTAGACTGTGGGAAAAGTTTCATATGGCAGTCAGCCCTTATTAGACATCAAGTAGTCCACACAGGAGAGAGACCCCATCAATGCTCTGACTGTGGAAAAAGTTTCATACAGAGTTCAACCCTTGTTAAACAAAAGGCAATCCATACAAGGGGAAGACCATAAGTGCTTGGACTCTGGGAAAGTTTTCAGAAACAGATCAGCCCTTCTAAACATAAGGCAAAACACACATAGTGTTTAGACTATGGGAAAACATTTCAAATAGATGCCAGCCCTTGTTTTACATCAGAGAATCCGCCTGGGGAGAGACCCCATAAGCCTGTGGAAAGAGTTTTATACAGAGGTCAAACATTGTTAAACATCCAGCAATCCACATTGGAAAGAGACCCCATAAGTGCTTAGACTGTGGGAAACATTTCAGAAACTGATCAATCCTTCTTTTACATCAGAGAATGCACACAAGAGCAAGACTCCATAAGTACTGGACTGTGACAAAAGTTGTACACAGAGATCACACATCATTAAACATTGGAGAATTCACACGATCTAAACTTCTGTGACAGCTGGCCCGAAAGAGTTAAGAAGCTTGAAGGCAAATTGACCCACATTCAAACTTTAAAGACAAGTTATAAAAGTGTGTAAATAGTATTTGGGGCCATTCCAAGTAATATAGACCAGAACTTTCAAATGTAACCTGGTATTGTTAAGAATTTGGAAGAAGATAGTAGTGCTGTTGATTAATTGTAGATAAGTCGCATGATTAACTCAAAAAAATTAATTGTGGTTAGAAAAATTAATCTCGATGGATCACATTGTTAAGTAATAGAATACCAATTGAAAATTGTTAAATATTTTTGGATGATTTTCTACGTTTTCATATATATATTGATTTCTATCCAAACAAAGAATAGAAAGTGTACAGCGCTCACTTTATATTATTTTATTACAAATATTTGTACTGTAAACATGAAAAGCAAAAATAGTATTTTTCAGTTCACCTCATACAAGTACTGTAATGCAATCTGTTTATCATGAAAGTGTAACTAAGGCCTGGTCTACACTAGGAGGTTATGTTGAATTTAGCAGCGTTAAATCGAATTAACCCTGCACCCATCCACACAAAGAAGCTATTTAGTTCGACATAGAGGTCTCTTAAATTCGATTTCTGTACTCCTCCCCAACGAGGGGAGTAACGCTAAATTCGACATGGCCATGTCGAATTAGGGTAGGTGTGGATGGAAATCGACGCTAATAGCTCCGGGAGCTATCCCACGGTGCACCACTCTGTTGACGCTCTGGACAGCAGTCCGAGCTCGGATGCTCTGACCAGACACACAGGAAAAGCCCCGGGAAAATTTGAATTCCTTTTCCTGTCTGGGCAGTTTGATTCTCATTTCCTGTTTGGACATCGTGGTGAGCTCAGCAGCACTGGCAACGATGCAGAGTTCTCCAGCAGAGGTGACCATGCAATCTCAGAATAGAAAGAGGGCCCCAGCATGGACTGATCGGGAAGTCTTGGATCTGATCGCTGTGTGGGGCGAGAAGGGACCAAGAAGGAGGGGCAGCAGGGACCATGAAAACTCTCACTCCACCCCTGCAGACTGCTCAAGTACCAGAAGGCTCTCATTCCCAAAAATTTGATAAGTCCTTTCCTTCCCGCCTCACTCAAGTCCCCGTCCCTGTTTCATCCCCTAACTGTGTAGTTGCTAATAAAAGATATGTTTCTGTTAATTACTGTTTCCATCATGTTCTTTTAGGGGAGAGTGTGTTTGAAGGGGGGGAAGGGGGTTGGTAATTGGAGAGGACAGTCACCTTTTCCAGGGTACAGACATGGGGGCAGGTTCAGCAGAAGGTCACACACACATTGCAGTCACTAGGCACCCTGGTCAGTCTGGGAGGTGGTTTTCATGTTCTGTGGGGGTGTGTGGCATGTGACTTTGTGGCGGGGGAGGGCGGATAGAGATCTTATGCAGCGGTCCTTAGCCTGGATCACAGAGCCACGCAGCAGGGGATCTGTAACCGTCCTCCCCCACCACAAAGTCACATAGCCCCCCCACACAGAGTCCCGAAAAGGAGGGGTGGCAGGCTCTGTTGAAACAACCAGTCCACCACTGCGGACCACTCTAGGAGCAGGAGCCTGTCATTCCTCAAGTTTAGAAGCGTTCTTTCCATCATTACGCCCGCTCCCCACCACAGTCTGCGTCCCAGTTTCAACACTTTACCGCGAAATCCGTAATAAAGAAAACGATGTTCATTAACAAAGTTCCATTTCTTTTATTTTTAAATGTGTGTTGGAAGGGGGGGGACGGGGTATGTAGCTGGAGAGGATAGTCAACAGTAAGTGGGTAAAGAAACGGGGGCAGGTTCAGCTTCTCTTTAAACAAACTTAATAGTCACAGGTTACCCTGCTCACTGAGGAACCTAGCTTTCAAAGCCTCCCGGATGCACAGCGCGTCCCGCTGGGCTCTTCTAATCACATGGCTGTCTGGCTGGGCGTAATCAGCAGCCAGGCTATTCGCCTCAACCTCCCACCCCGCCATAAAGGTCTCCCCCTTGCTCTCACAGAGATTGTGGAGCACACAGCAAGCTGCAATAACAATGGGGATATTGGTTTCGCTGAGATCAGAGCGAGTCAGTAAGCTTCTCCATCTCCCCTTGAGACGGCCAAAAGCACACTCCACCACCATTCTGCACTTGCTCAGCCGGCAGTTGAAGAGTTCTTTTTCAGTGTCCAGGGCGCCTGAATAGGGCTTCATGAGCCAGGGCATTAGCGGGTAGGCTGGGTCCCCGAGGATCACTATAGGCATCTCCACATCCCCAACAGTTATTTTCTGGTCCGGGAAGTAAATACCTTCCTGCAGCCGTCTAAACAGACCAGAGTTCCTGAAAACACGAGCGTCATGAACCTTGCCCGGCCATCCTACGTTGATGTTTGTAAAATGTCCCCTATGGTCCACCAGTGCTTGCAGGACCATTGAAAAGTAGCCCTTTTGGTTAATGTACTGTCTGGCCTGGTGGTCCGGTCCCAGCATAGGGATGTGAGTTCCATCTATAGCCCCACCAAAGTTTGGGAATCTCATCGCGGCGAAGCCATCTATGATGACCTGGATGTTTCCAAGGGTCACTACCTTTGACAGCAGTAGCTCAACGATTGCGTTGGCTACTTGCATCACAGGAACCCCCACGGTAGATTTCCCGATGCCAAAGTGATTTGCGACTGACATAGCTGTCTGGCATTGCAAGTTTCCAGAGGGCTATGGCCACTTGCTTCTGGACAGTCAGGGCTGCTCACATCCGGGTGTCCTTGCGCTTCAGGGTAGGGGACAGCAACTCACAAAGTTCCAGGAAAGTCCCCTTCCGCATGCAAAAGTTTCGCAGCCACTGGGATTCATCCCAGACCTGCAGCACTATGCGGTCCCACCAGTCCGTGCTTGTTCCCCGGGCCCAGAATAGCCGTTCCACAGCATCAACATGTCCCATTGCCACCATAATGTTCACAGCATGGGGTCCCATGCTTTGTGAGAGGTCTGTGCCACTCTCAGACTTCATGTCCTCACCGCGCTGCCGTAGCCTCCTCGCCCGATTTCTCAGCATCTGCCTCTGGAAAAGGTGGATGATAAGGTGCGAGGTGTTGACAACGGCCATAACTGCAGCTATGGTCCCAGCGGGCTCCATGCTCGCAGTGCTGTGGCGTCCGCGCTGTCACTCACCAAAAAAGTGAGCGAACTGATTGCCCACCGGTGCTTTCAGGGAGGGAGGGCGGGAGTGACGGTTGGATGACGACAGTTACCCAAAATCACCCTTGACACATTTTTTTCCCTAGCAGGCATTGGGGGCTCGACCCAGAATTCCAATGGGCAGCAGGGACTGCGGGAACTGTGGGATAGCTGCCCACAGTGCACCGCTTCCAATGTCGACGCTTGCCCCGTTAGTGTGGACTCACAAAGTCGAATTACTGTCCTTAGTGTGGATACACACATTCGACTTTGTAATATCGATTCCACATATTCGATTGAAGTACAATTGAACTACTCTCATAGTGTAGACATAACAAAAAATCTATCTTTCTAAGGGTATCTAAATGCACTCAAAAATAAAGCAATTAAAATCTTTAGAGCCTACGAGTCCACTCAGTGCTATTCTGCCTATTACTAAGAGAAACAAGTTTGTTTACATTTACTGGAGATAATGCTGCCTGTTTCTAATTTACGATGTCACCTGAAAGTGTGAGAAGGTGTTTGCATGGCACGTTTGTAGCTGGCAATGCAGGTATTTATGTGCAAGATATGCTAAACATGCATATGTCCCTTCATGCTTCGGCCACCATTCCAGTGGACATGCTTCCATGCTGACGATGCTCATTTAAAAAAAAATGCATTAAATTATATTTGTGAGTGAACTCCTTGGAGGAGAATTGTACGTCCCCTGTTCTGTTTTACACACATTCTGCCAAATATTTCATAATATAGACGTCATGGATAATGACCTAGCACATGTTCATTTTAAGGACACTTTCACTGCAGATTTGACAAAACGCAAAGAAAATAACAATGTGAGATTTCTAAAGATAGCTACAGCACTCAGCCCAAGGTTTAAGCATCTGAAGTACCTTCCAAAATCTGAGAGGGACAAGGTGTGGAGCATGCTTTGAGAAGTCTTAAGAGACCAACACTGCAATGCGGATACTACAGAAGTTGAACCACAAAAAAAGAAAATCAACCTTCTGCTGGTGGCATCTGACTCAGTTGATGGAAATGAACACGCATCGATCCGCTCTGCTTTGGTTTCTTATCGATTAGAACCCGTCATTATCATAGATGCATGTCCTCTGGAATGGTGGTTGAAGCAGGAAGGGACACATGACTCTTTAGCACTTCTGGCACATAAATATCTTGTGACGCTGGCTGCAACAGTGCCATGAGAACGCCTGTTCTCACTTTCAGGTGACTTGTAAACAAGAAGCGGGCAGCATTATCTCCTGCAAATTGAAACCAAACTTGTTTTTCTGAGTGATTGGCTGTACAAGAAGTAGAACTAAGTGGAGTTGTAGGCTCTAAAGTTTTACATTGTTTTATTATTGAATGCAGATATTTTTCGACATAATTCTACATTTGTAAGGTCAATTTTCATGATAAAAAGATTGCACTACAGTACTTGCAGTAGGTGAATTGAAAAATACTATTTCTTTTGTTTTTTACAGTGCAAGTATTTGTAATAACAATATAAAGTGCTCACTGTATACTTTGTATTCTGTGTTGCAGTTAGTCTGGATCTGTAAAAAGCAACAAAGAATCTTGTGGCATGTCTTGCGTCTGAAGAAGTGGGGATTCACCCACGAAAGCTTATGCTCCAATACTTCTGTTAGTCTGAAAGGTGCCACAAGACTCTGTGTTGCAGTTGAAATCAATATATTTCAAAATGTATAAAATATCCAAAATATTTAAATAAAAGGTATTCTATTATTGTTTAACAGCACGATTAATCACAATTAATTTTTTTGATTACTTGACAACCCTAGAAGATAGTAATTGTAGTAGTCTCAAATGGGAATTTACAAGTCTAAAGATGGGGTGTTTCTCCATGGAACTCTGGGTTCAGTCCTGCAAGGACTCAGAGCATCGGATCGCGACTGACAGAGCCCAGCTCCTCACTCATGCTCAATCTAACTGGCCATTAGATTGACTCGAGCTACAACAGACTGGTAACTATAAGACCATCTGAGGGACCTGTGTGTGTGTGTATATGTGAATGAATCTGCTAATTTTTATGCTGTATTTTCAGTAAATGTAGCATATTGCCTTTTCCCCTGAAAAAGATCCCGTGTGCGTTTTATAAGCATAACATTGTCACCTGGTACTGTAATCCATCTTGAAGCTGGGACTTTTCCAGAGTGGAGTGGGGTGGGATTGCAAACAAAGGTTTCCCGCCTTAGGGAAGTTCTATATGAAGTGGGGGAAGCAAACAATGAGAGTCTTCACCTGGCTTAAGAGACGGCCTCCCCACCCCACAGAGATACCTGTAAGCACCTGGAAACAAAAAAACTGTAATTGGTGGGGTGGGAGAACACAGGCTGGACCCAGGTCAGAAAAGGTAACTGACCTGCAAAGGGTTTTACCTGAAATAACAGCTTGGGTGCAAAGTTATCATTTATAACTGATTATTTAGTGTATTAAGTTTAGTCTTGCGTCTTTTGTTTTGTTTTATTTTGTTTTGTGACTTACTTTGTTCTGTCTCTTATTACTTGAAATCACTTAAATCCTACTTTTTATACTTAATAAAATCATTTTTCTTTATTAATAAACCCAATGTAGTAATTGTTACTGGTGTGTGTGTGGGAGGGGGGGGGGCAACAGTTGTGCAAATCTCTCTTTTAGTGATATAGGGGGTGAATATCATTTTACTCGGTATAAGTTTTAAACAGAGTAAAACAGATTTATTTGGGGTTTAGACCCCATTGGGAGCTGGGTGTCTGAGTGCTGGAGACAGGAATCCTGCTGAGCTGGTTTCAGTTTAGATCTGCAGCTCTGGGGGTGTGGCCGAGACCCTGGATCTGTGATGCAGCAGGCTAGCGTGTCTGCCTCAAAAGGACAGGGTTCAGGAGGCCCAGGCTGGCAGGGAAAATGGGCTCAGAGGTAATTTCTGCATCAGGTGACAGTCCCAAGGGGGTCTCTGTGACCAAACCCATCACAGTACCCACCAGACATCACCCCACGTTCATTCTCTCATCAATCATTCACTCAAGATGTCAGCGCGATGCCTTCCAAAGGGGTCGTTTTGGTCATTTTGCCCTGGATCAGCTTGTGCCAAGCTCACTGATCTTGTGTCTATACGTTTTCTTTACCTAGTGAGCCGACATATGACTGATAAATGTCGGTAATAGAACAGACATGCAGAATAGAGAATTTCCACTTTAACCCTTTGTCAAGACTAAAATTCCCCACTCTGGCACTTTGAGTGCAGAAGGTGGGGAGCCGCATGAAGGACCCCCTAAGCTTATATTCTACCAGCTTAGGTTAAAACTCCTCCAAGGTACTGTAGGGAGAAAATTGAGTAGGCCCAACCTTTGTCCAAGATAACTTTGGTTTAAAAAATGTGTACAAGGGGCAGGAGGAGAGAGAGAATGGAAAATTTAAGCAGAACAGTTTGTAATAGCCAGTCTTATGAAATATACCCGTGACTGCTAGTGTTAGGGAACTTAGTAACTGCAAGAGTACAAACTGTGAATAACAGGAAAAGCTTGTTTTTGCTGTATTCCTGATAAGGAAAATACTAATAAGGAAGTGTGTGTGTAATTGATTGTGGTTTTGAGCTATATACCCTTCTGTATTCCCTTTCGGGGGAGGGGGGGTTGGCAGCTTGGCTGTCATCCCCTGCATGCTTATAATAAAGTGGGTCTCAGGCTGTTCTGATCCAAACACAACGTGTGGTTAATTTTTCCACAACAATTCTTGGTGCCGTGACTTGGATCCACAGCATACCACTGGACCAGAGGACTGTGGACTGTTCCCCACTGATCCCAGGGCGCCCATCTGAAAGGTAAGAGACCTTTTAAATCTCTGTTTGGGTTTTGGTGGAGGATTGCCTGTAAGCTATGGGTTTGGGTGAGTTGCATGCTGGATCCGGACCTTTTGCTGCCAGACACGCCTGACGCCCTTCTGGTTTCCCCGGGAAGATCCACGTGGGTGGCTGGTTATGACTCTGTTTGTGTGTGCCACTGTGTGTGAGTGAGGGTCACAGGAAGACGCCCAGAGCTCTCTGCAAAGCCCACAAGCTCATGACCAGAGATGACTCTAATGCAAGCCCAGTGAACACAACTAGTAGGGCCGAAAGAGAGGGCCCTGACTGAAGAAGTCTTGCTCTGCAAGGCTTGACCGGCGACGGGTCTGCCTGGGTCCAGGAGTGTGTGACCCTATCCTCAGTCTTCGGAAGGTCTGGTTCCCGTCTTCGGATGGTCCGTTTTTCGCACCCTCTTTCCTCCCTTGTCTCTGGTGCCTGCCTGAAGTCGGTCTGATAAGCCACTGACCGATCTGATCACCTCACCTGAAGCAACGGAGTAGGTGGCGCCGTTCTCTCTGAGACTAGCCAATGCTCTTTGCTGAAAGGGAGCTGCAGGAGAGTTGTGGATGCCCTAAATAAGCCTTCCCTGTCTGAGTGACCCGTGTGAAAGTGATTCAGGTCCTGGGGGTCGGAGAGTCCGAGGTGATCCCCGTCTTGCCAGGAAAAGCCTAGGATACTGGGGGCAGGAGGGTCCAAGGTGATCCCCATCTCGCCGGGAAAGCTGGGAAAATGGGGGCCGGTGGGTCCAAAGAGAGCGTCGTCTCGCCAAAAGGCACACGCTAGTCCTGTTACTTGCAAGTTTCTGGGGAAATGGAATTGGTATACCAGGGATAGGAATGATTTAAAATTACAGTTTCTCTTAGAGGGAAAGTTTCAACCTTGACAAGATTGTGCACCTCAGAGGTGCGCTTCTGGCCAATGTCAGTTTGCTGCATATTTCAATTGGTATGAAGAAACAGGAAAATGGCGCCTGAATCTCAAGTGAGGAGTCTCAAAGACTCCCAGAAGAAAATTAAAACACAATTGAAAGAGGCAAAGGAGAAATTGGCTCCTCCCCAAACTCCTGCTGGCCAGCAGATCTCTATCTACCCTTTAAGGCCTCTTCGGGGTACCCCCTCAGCTCCATCTAAAGATCCCATATACTTAGATTTAAACTGCAGTAGGGGTGGGCAATACTCCTGTTTCCCACTCCGTTTCTTCACCACTGTCTGTTTGTATCAGTCCTTTGTCTAACCATCATGCTTTCCTCCTCGGTCCTTGTTTGCTGGTTAACCTTTTGGAAAGAGACTTGCTATGTAAATTAAAATGTAAATGGATGCTCCAAGGAGGAGACTGACCCCAGCCCTTTCTCGTTGCAACAGGAACTGCTGGCTAAGGTCCCTCCCTCCTTGTGGGCTGATCATGCCAACCAGGTTGGGTACATTGGGTCCACCCAACCAGCATAGGCGGCAGGTTTGTATAATTTTTGGTGGTGCCCAAAATGGTGGTGACCCCCCGCTCCCGCCCTGTAAGCCGATATAAAATGAAGCTACATCACGTCGGCGCCACAAGATTACAAGGGTCAATTATAAGTGGAAAGTCAGAAGCAGCACTTGCCTGCTTCAATATACAGTATTATATTTTGTTGCACCTGTTGTGACGAAGTGGGAATGTTCTTAATGTTTTCTCTGAATACTGTGTGTGTGCCTCAGTTTCCCCTGCAAGGTGCCAACTGAAGGTGTTGGGGACAAAGATCAGGTGGCCTCCTTGTCCAGAAGAGAGACAAAGGCCAGAGGAGGAAGTGTCAGTTTGGAGCTGGCTCAGAAAATGGGAAGAGGCCCAGAACTTGGGTCTGGGCTCTCCACCCCCCGAAGATGGACCTGACTGAGGGGTCCTGTTTTCTGTACCTACAAGCTCTGTTTTAGACTGTGTTCCTGTCGTCTAATAAACCTTCTGTTTTACCGGCTGGCTGAGAGTCACGTCTGACTGCAGAGTTGGGGTGCAGGGCCCTCTGGCTGCCCCAGGACCCGCCTGGGCGGACTCGCTGCGGAAAGCGCACGGTGTGGAAGAGCATGCTGAATGCTCTGAGGTCAAAGCCAGGAAGGTCGAAGCTTCTTGCCCTGGAGACAGTCTGCTCAGAGAGAGGAGGCTCCCCCAGAGTCCTGACTGGCTTTGTATGGAGTAGTTCCAGAGCATCCCAGCATCCCCTTCCACACCATGCGCTTCCCGGAAGTCCGCACAGGCACTGACACTCCCTCCTCTGGCCTTTGTCTCTTTTCCAGGCATTAGGAGGCCACCTGATCTCTTTGTTCTCCAACACCTTCAGTTGGCACCTTGCAGGAGAGCGGCCCAGGCCATCAGTTGCCCGGAGGCAGGGTTTCAGCCATTCTCTGTGCAGACGGCATCACACTGGCCCTCTAGGGCACTACAACAATCACACCCCCTTATCCCACCATCTAGATCCTTAAGAACTGCATAGGGGAAACTGAGGCACCCACACAGTATTCAGAGAAAACATTAAGAACATTCCCACTTTGTAACACCTGTATACGACTAGTTATATACTTCAAAGGGTGTAAAATAATCAAGTATTGTGCTAAACACAATGATACTCCAAACTGACCACCAACTTTAAGTTGCGTGTTTTTCCCCTCAGGTGAGGGCTCTGGGGTGGGGCTGGGATGAGGGGTTCACAATGCAGGAGGATGCTCAGGATTGGGGTGGGGCAGGGCTGGGGATAAGAAACTTGGGGTGCAGACAGGCTGCCCCAGGGCTAGGGTCAGAGAGGACTTCCCCCCCACACAAACACACTGGCAGCAGCAAGCTCCGGGGGAGGGACCCCTCCTCTTCCCCCCCACCCCCCGCAGTACACTCACTCTGCACCATGGTCACTGCACATGCTCCTAGGGCCTCTCTCAGGTCCAGAAAGCCCACTCACCTCCCCTATGGTGGGTACCAGGGGGGGGGGGTTGCCATCACGTTTGCAGGAGTGGTGCCAGGGTTTTTGCTGCCCTAGGCGGCAGCGCTCCTCCTCTGAGCATTCGGCGGTGGGGGTCCTTCCGCTCCGCGTCTTCGGGGCACTTCAGCAGTGGGTCCCGGAGCGGAAGGACCCCCCACTGCCGAATTTCCGCCGAAGACCCGGAGCGGAAGGACCCCCCGCTGCCGAATTTCCGCCAAAGACCTGGAGTGGAAGGACCCCCCCCCCGCCGAATTTCTGCCAAAGACCCAGAGTGGAAGGACCTCCCGCCGCCGAATTTCTGCCAAAGACCCAGAGCGGAAGGACACCCGCCGCTGAATTTCCGCCGAGGATGGCAAAATGCCGTCCCCCAAATCCTGCCACCCTAGGCGACCGCCTAGTGGACGCGCCAGCCCTGCATGTGTGGCCTCCCCTGCTCCTGCCCCTCACCATAGCCTCACTGGGGATGGGGCTGCCCCTTGCCCAGCATGGGGCAGGAGTGGGGACTGCAGGGTGGTGGCTGGAAGGGGGGGTCACAAAATTCACCCAAGCCCCAGCTGCTCAGGTCTAGGAAGCCCCCCTCCCTCATCTCCCCTGTGGTGTGTGGGTGGGTGATGAGGGGGGGGGGGGTTAGGGACTGCCATCACATGTGGCTTCCTTCCTCCCCTGCTGCAGCCTGCTGCCCCTCACCAGGGGTGGGGCGATGGGGCTGCCCCTTGCCCAGCGTTGGGCAGGAGTGAGGGCTGCGGGGGCGGGGGGTGTGGATCACAGGGTCAAACACTCACCGAAGCCCCAGCAGCTGCTCAGGTGAGTGAGATCCACTCCAGATGTCCCTCTCCCGGCAGGAAGTCCCCTTGGCGTCTCCTCCAGGTGGTTGCCGGGGGAGGGGAGGGAGGCTGCCAAACACGTGTGTACCTCCTCCCCCATCCCCCCCCACACACTGCTCTTGTGCTATAGCCCTTATGCAGAAGCAGCCGCAGCAAGTGGCAAAGCAGGAGCAAGCAAGGGAGAGGCACCGGGCTCTTTTCTTTCAGGCAGGGAAGCTCCGGGGTGGGGGTAGGGTGACCAGATGTCCCGATTTTATAGGGACAGTCCTGATATTTGGGGTTTTTTCTTATATAGGCTCCTATTACCCCCCACCCCATCCCGATTTTTCACATTTGCTGTCTGGTCATCCTAGGTGGGGGGGACTCTCAGGGGTGGCCTGCGGGGTCCGGGGCCCGCTCCAGGCAGGGCCAGGGGAGAAACCCAGCTCCAGATATTGGTGGAGCACAGCCCCCAGCCTTGAATATTCCTGGTGCTCGGGCACCACGAGCCCATATAACCTGCCGCCCCTGCCAACCAGATAAAGTTCACCTGAACCCAGCAAGACCCCTTCCCAAGGTGCAGCAGTACTCTCTATCAAAACAGGCTGAGGAAGAAATTTAACCAGTAATCACCTCCTTAAAGCCATTATTTCTAAGATCAGTACGTGTAACTTCCCCATTATATGCCTTTGCAGAATCCTGATCTCATTTATTTGTGGATGGCTTGTGCATGTGAAATCCTAAGTGTAAAATTGGTAGCTGGTTGTGCTGTATGTGCCTTTTCCTTTTGTGTTTTAGCCGAGGTTGCTGAGCTTATAGCTTTAAGCCTGCATTTTAGCTCAGGATCAAGCAGTTACTGTTTATACAGCTTCTTGCGATGCCTTTGGAGCGGTACATAATTATGGTTTCCTTTGGAAGTACAGGGGTTTCCTTACATGCACTGGTCCCCCAGAATGGCCTACGTGAGCAAAGCGGGGAATGATAGCAGCAGTGCTGCAACTTCATTTCTTCTTCCAGCTTGTCTCTTTCCTGAGCCAGCCGCTGTCCCAGGTGGCAAATCTCTTTGTGAATATCCAGATTGATTTTATTCCAATGTTTAAATGTTGTAATTATGAATATGTTCGGTTTAGTTCATGTATTTTCCAACTGGGTTGAGGCCTTTTTCCGTAAAAAGGCAGATGCCAAAACTGTTGTAACACTTTGTTTAAGGATTTTGTACCACAATTTGACATATCAGTGAGTAGCAACAGTGATTGTGGACCTAATTTTACTGGACAAATTATAACAAGTTATGTGCAGCTTTACAGATCCAACACAATCGCCACTGCCGGGCCAGTGAAACATCAAAATGGGATTTTGAAAAATAAATTGGCCAAAATCTGTGCTAAAACAAATGTAATGTGGCCAAATACCCTCCCATTAGCATTAATGACTATGAGCGCCACTTCCAATCGAAAGACTGGACTCAGCCCTCATAAGATTCTAACAGGGCACCTGATGCAACTACCAGCTGCGCCCCCACTGGCCCTGGCTCAGATGGACATTCATTTAATGGATGACACAATGCTTAATTATCCCCAGGCACTAATGAAATGTGTTAGGTCTTATACACAGGTAAAAGAAGCACTACCCAAGAATCCTAAGCAACCCTGCCACTCGCTGGGACCAGAAGACTGGGTTTATATAAAGGTCCATCAGCGAAAGGCCACCCTGGCACCACCCTGGAGAGACCCTTACCAAGTCCTGTTAACTACCAACACAGCTGGGGGGTGCCTGGACTGCCTGGACCCATGCTTCTTGCTGCAGGGGGACCCCTCCACATCAGGATAATTCTCAGACTGATGATCGGTCTCTCTCTCTCCTCCCGGTGCTGCTGTTTCTTCTGGACAGCAGGAGAAAAGGACAAGGTGAAGTACTAGTAACCTCTCCCTTGTCCACTGACAGACCTACCATGCATTTGGACTTTGCTAGAAGAATCAAACCATTACAGGGTGATGTGCTAGTAACCTCTCCCCTGCATAATGCTAAACCACGGCTGTTCCAAGAAAGAAGAAGGAACACCCGCTCCGCTGAAACCACCAAAGTCCAGGGATTCCTGACTACAAAAGACATTAAGAATTGGCCCTGGTGGAAAAGACGAAGTATTGTTAATTGTCAGGGAGGGAATTGTGAAGACCGCGCTTGGAAATGTGGGATTGAATGGTGGTCTGGATTTTTTCCAGGAGAGGGGCTCTGTGCTTACGGACAAGTACTATCAGTATGCACTGCCCTCCCTAATTGGCTTCCAGATGATGAATACCAAAAACACCTTGCTGCCACAAGCATTACCCCCACCAGCCCCTCTACCCTTGCCACCACCCCTGTAATTTATCCAGATACAGACAATACTGTCTATTCTGATGAAACCCATTGGTCAAGGCCTTCACATCTTAGTGATTTATTGAAATTTTGTTCAGAAAGATTATTTTTTAGGATTCAGAATAGTTCGTATGAACAAACAATTAAGTGGAAAACAAATGGGTCGGTGGAAATAGAAATATATAATATCACTATAAATAAGCCCCAGAAATCAAAAATTAAAATCAAGGGGTTCTATGAAGAGGTAAATATGATGGCCGTTCCTGGAATTTGCAGTATGTAAATGAAAAAGCCCCTTGTTTTTTGGTTACCCAATTAGTGAATAATCAAACGTATACCCCTTTTTATGCTATTGATGTGGAAGTATATAAGGGTGTTTAGCCAACAGATGAAGTATGGTACTGCACCAAAAAAGAGATTTATTAGGGTATCGATTAACTGTGATTAATATTACACTAGGGACTATAAAATTCACACTGCCCTTATCCAGTTTTCAGATTACCTCTACATATCCAAATTGCTCAAATTGGGCTGCCATTAGATTAGCACAGAAAAGGGCCTGGCTTTCCCCCAGAAAAAAGAGGAATGTGGCCGGACACTTATGGAATGGTGCCAACAGCACAGCTGCAATTTGGAATATTTATAAAGGCCACAGGTCTTATTACTGGAGCACAGCTAACCCAGGTACAGGCTGGGGTTGGTGAATATCGCGTTATTTCTGCCCTTAGTTCAATAACCCAAGAAATTGCTGACCACACTGGTGCTAAATATCACTGAGGCTGGGAGGGCATTGCAGTGGGATCTGGCATGTTCAGAAATTCAGGATTTTCTGAATGACCAGCTAATGGCCATTTGGAGTGATCTAGTGCATCAGGCCTGGCCTACTGCCCTTACAGATACTTGAGGAGTATCCTCTATTCTATGGCCCTGGAGACATACTTGGAAATTTTCTGGGTGGAAGTGCAGACGTTCACGGTGTTCCTTCCAAGCGTACAGACCGATTGGAGAGGTGTGGGCTCCCACAAACCAAATCCTGCCAGGTCTGTGGGGAGGATGCATGTGGAATTGGATAATTTACCAAAACATATGGAAAATTAGACTACCTGGTATGCCTAATTGATTTTTAGTCAGTGCTCCTGAAATAATACCCGACATTTGGATGGAAATAGGAGTCAATGGACACTCCGGCAATTGGAACCCCCACAGCTTCAGTGTGTACGGAAACTGAAGCCAGGAGAAGTTGTCACTGTTCATGACAACGTTTGCTGGGAGGGTAGGGGACAAGGAACTTCACTGACAGGACACCTGCTTTTCCAAGCTAATGATAGCGGTGTGCATGTTCAGGCCAGCATTCTGCAAGATATACATTTAATCTTACCACTGCTGCTGGCAGTAATATTATTTATTGGCCTGCAGACAAAAATTTGCATATAGCCCTTAAGTTTCAGATACCTTTTAATTGGACTGCCTTAGTACCTGATCTGTTTCAAAATTTGCTTTCACTCCTTCCAGAGATTCAGGAAATCTCTGAATTACAAGGGCAAAATTCATATGCTTCAAAATATATATCAAGTTAAAAAGTATGCTGAAGGAACATAAATCCACACCGTGTAGAGGTCAAGGATAGAAGTTTATTACACACAGCGCTGGCGGAGTGTCACCTTGCTTATTAGGCTCAGAGACACTGTCAATCAATTGATTACAATAAAATATATGGATTTTCCATGGGTGGGGGAAAGCGACGGGGTAGGCAGTTCCACACCCTGGGATAGGTCTAGCCGCAAGACAAGATAGCACATTAGCCAATGGTTAACAGGTTACATAATGTCTCTGCCCACTTGGGGTCCATAGGAATGGAGTAACTCCTCTGATTGTCCAACAGATACATTCCTAGGGGTTAAAACAAAGAAACAGTGAAAGTATATGGCAATAAAGAGTGTCTCCTTTGTGTTTTAAGGCAGACATTGGTCCCTAGGAAAGGGAGGTGGGAGGATGCCATATCTTATACTGACATGTGCCAACCTTTCATAAACTCAAGGTTGGATCTGTGGGAAGAACATCTCCCTACAGAAGAAACTAACAACCAAAACAGGGCTTCTTTGTTCAATCTGCAACTCTGAATAAGACAAAATTATTTCGTTCTCAGCCCCAACACCTGGCAATTTGCTGACTAGGCTTCTTTTGGCAAAGCAAGGTGATCTGTTTACTCCAGCTTTCTCTTAGCTGATCACTATTTGCAAGGCCTCTGGTCCCTTGACCAAATTCTGGACTTTGGGTCTGGAAAAGAGCTGGCACAATCCATATACCCGGTTGTTATATAAAATGCACATGGATTTTAACCCTTCACAATACCAAAGGATCAGACACATTACCCAAAAGTTAATGAACACTTCAGTTCTTACTCAAATACATGCTTACAGCCAATTCTTATTAACTAAACTAAAAATTATTAAAAAGAAAAAAGAGAGTATCAGTTAAAAGACCATTATACATACAGACACGAATAGAGTTCTTAGGGCAGTTTCACCATAGAGATGGTGCTTTAGAATTGAAGAGTCCTTTTCAGAATCATTTCATCAAGTTATAGTCCAATGTCCAAATGTTCAATATCAGGGCAGTCCAGATGGGACTGGAGATCTGTCTTATGACTCAAACTCCCCCCGAATAAAGCTTAAGAAGATCTGAGAGAAAAGAATCAGGTCCCAAGAGTTTTTATACAGATTTTTGCAGCCTCTTGACAGCACGAAGTCCTATGGTGAACAATAGGCTTTTGAAGTAACCTTGTATTTCCTAAACATCACCGGCAATTAACTACATGGATTAGCATAAGGTAATTATCCATTAAGCAGTTCGTAGACTATTTACCACAAACTTTAAAGAGACATGCAGACAATGACATTATTACACCCAAGTTTTATCTAAATGTTAATATTTCCTTTTGATCTCCAAATTAACAGAATACAGCCCTAGACAGGAACTGTTTGGTTACATTGTTAACCTCTAACAAGATGTAGGTAAACATAGACTACTATAGTTACCATCTTCTTCCAATTCTTTAAGAATACAAGTTTACATTTCAAAGCCCAAGCCTATATAACATGGAATGGCCTTAAATACTATTTAAAAACTTATAAAGCATGTCTCTAAAGGTTGAATCTGGGTCAAGTACCCTGCAAGTTGCTTCACCCTTTCGGGCCATGGGTCACAGAAGTTTAGATGCTGTGTGGATTCTCCTATGTTTAATGAGGTGTGATCTCTGTATGAAACTTTTCCCACAGTCCAAGCACTTATGGGGTCTCTCTCCTGTGTGGATTTTCTGATAATAATAATATATAACTAAATTATTGTTGTGTGTAAAGTAAATAAGGTTTTTAAAATGTTTAAGAAGCCTCATTTAAAATTAAATTAAAATGCAGGGCCCCACAGACCGGTGGCCAGGACCCAGACAGTGTGAGTGCCACTGAAAATCAGCTCGCGTGCCGCCTTCGGCGCACGTACCATAGGTTGCCTACCCCTGGCCTAAGCATTTATGGGGTCTCTCTCCTGTGTGGATTCTCTGATGTTTTATTAGTGCTGACTTCCAGTGGAAAGATTTCCTGCACTCGAGGCATTGACAGGTTGTGGCTTCTCCCATGGTTATTAAGGTCTGAGCGGTTCTTGAAGCTTTTCCCACGGTCCAAGCATTGAAGGGGTTTCTCTCCAGTATGGATTGTCTGATGTGTTACAAGGTGTGATCTCAGAATGAATCCTTTCCCACATTCAAAGCACTGTTAGGGTTTCTCTTCATTGGGATTTGTCTACTGGGCTGTGGGATCCTTGTCTCCTCCCCCAGATATAATAGATTCATCCACTTCCCCAGAACATCCTCATGATGATTCCCCTCCTTGTTCTCACTAACTCGCTCATCACCTGCTGGGAGAGAGAGACAATCCAGACAGGAGTCATTGTGCTGGGGAGAAAGAGGAATAGCACCCAGGGGAAACCCAACACATTAAAGTTCCAAAGAATCAGCATTTGGATTTTGCCTCTACATCCCATCCAAACACTCACAGGGAAGGAAAGATAGGAGGAAACTCCTGCAGCTAACAGGGTGCGTGGAATGGTGTGAGCGATATCTGCTGACTATAGCCCTGCCCCGGCTTAGATGAGGAAGAACTGAGTGTGTTACTCACACCACATTTTTGGGATTCTCAACTTTTTCCTTCATTCACCAAATGGTTTCTGTGTCAATCCTCACCTGTGCGGGTGCCTCTCAGGATCTCTCTTTCCTCGCAGGCCTGGAGATCCGGGACCCACGTCTCTTCCCCTCGTTCCAGTTGGGCGATCAGCTCAGGTTTGGGAATGGGAAATCCTGCGCAGGGGGTGAAATCAGACCAGATCAGGGTGCATGGAGGATTGAGAGAGTGTTTGTCACAAAGGGCATTCCATGTCCCGGTGCTGTGCTGGGGGAACGTGGAAAGCAAGAGGACAGGAACAGGGTTGCTGAGCCCCCTTGGGAGAGGCAGACGTCTGGGGAGGTGAGGGGAATTGTTACACCCTCACTAGGAGTTTGCAGGATCTGTGCACTCTGGAGGCCTTGCTGCCAAACACACAGCTCTACAGTTAAATGCCTGCCTATTTCTAAACCTGGGGAGCCCAGAGCTCTCTCCATGGCTAGAGCTAGTCGCAAGGAGGGAGGTGAACATTGATGCTGTGTGTGAATGAGCAATAATACAGACAGAAAATGCATGAGATCTGCCCCACTGAAAGCTGGGGATGGATGGGAATGATTTAGCATGTCCATTAGGTTTTGACACTGAATCATAGAATCATAGACTTTAAGGTCAGAAGGGACCATTATGATCATCTACCAGAGGGGTCTCAAACACGCAGCCCGCGGGCCGCATGTGGCCCATGGAGCTCTTCCCTGTGGCCCGCCAAACTCCCCGCGTCCCCACCCCCTGAGTTATTTTATGTGGCAGCTAAGATCCCTGCTCGCTGCTCCCCAATGTTTGGGGCCGGGTCTCTCCCCCAGCCCCGCCTGCCACCTCCATGCGCCTCCCCTGAGTGTCCCCCTGGCTCACTTGCTGCCCCCTCTCCGCCCCAGAGCCTGCAGCTCAGGCTAACTCCACTCCGCTCTTCCTGCTTCCGGCATCACCTGCTGCCGCAGGATCCTAGTGCCCCCCTCCACTATGGCGAGGGCACGCTTCCCTTCCCCTGCCCTAGTCCTGAGCCTTTCAAATGCCCCGAGCCTCTCATCCCCAGCCCCACAGCCCTCACCCCTGCACCCCCTCCTATCCCCAAACTCCATCCCAGAGCCTGCACCCCCTGCCCCATCCCGGAACCTGCACCCAGCACCCGAACTCCCTCCCAGAGCCTGCACCCCGACACCTCCCCCACCCAAACTCCCTCCCAGAGCCTTAGGCAGGTGGGGGTGGAGTTTGGGGGGGGCAGGTTCTGGGCACCACCAAAATTTCTACAAACCTGCCACCCCTGGAAGAGGCAGAGCAGGGGTGGAGTGGTGGTGCAGCCCAGTGCAGTGGGGGGGGGGAGGGGCTTTAACAGAACTAAATCTAACTAAGTGTGTGTTTTGTCCTTTGAGTGAGGTGCATTACTGTTGGTGGCACTTAGCACTTTCCAGGAGGGAGGGGGAGGAGCAGGGAGCCGTGCGCTCAGGGGAGGTGGAGAAGAGACGGGGCAGGGGCAGGGCCTCATGGAAGGGGTGGAGTGGGGGCGGGGCCAGGGCAGCGAGTGGGGGTGTCAGTGATGCGGCCCTTGGGCCAATGCACTAGTCCTCATATGGCCCTCGTGGTCAGTTGAGTTTGAGACCCCTGATCTAGTCTGACCTCCTGCACAATGCAGGCCACAGAATCTCACCCACCTGCTCCTGTAACCAGACCCTAACCTATGTCTGAGTTATTGAAGTCCTCAATCATGGTTTAAAGACCTCAATGTTCAGAGAATCCTCCAGCAAGTGACCTGTGCCCCACGCTGCAGAGGAAGGCGAAACCCCCCCAGGGCCTCTGACAATCTGCCCTGGAGGAAAATTCCTTCCCGACCCCAAATATGGTGATCAGCTAAACCCTGAGCATGTGGGCAAGACTTACCAGCCAGCACCCAGGAAAGAATTCTCTGTAGTAACTCAGATACCACCCCATCTAACATCCCACAGGCCATTGGGCAGATTTACTGCTAATAATCAAAGATCAATTAATTGCCAAAATTAGGCTATCCCTTCATACCATCCCCTCCATAAACTTATCAAGCTTAGACTTGAAGCCAGATATGTCTTTTGACCCCACTACTCCCCTTGGAAGGCTGTTCCAGAACTTCGCTCCTCTAATGGTTAGAAACCTTCATCTAATTTCAAGTCTAAACTTCCTAATGTCCAGTATATATCCATTTGTTCTTGTGTCCACATTGGTACTGAGCTTAAATAATTCCTCTCCCTCCCTGATATTTAGCCCTCTGATATATTTATAAAGAGCAATCATATCTCCCCTCAACCTTCTTTTCGTTAGGCTAAACAAGCCAAGCTCTTTGAGTCTCCTTTCATAAGACAGGTTTTCCATTCTTCGGATCATCCTAGTAGCCCTTCTCTGTACCTGTTCCAGTTTGAATTCATCCTTCTTAAACATGGGAGACCAGAACTGCACACAACACTGTGGTCCCATTGGAGAGGGTACAGAGATGGAAGTCTCTCACAGTGCAGCTGTGGATTATGGGACAAATTTTCCTCCAATCTAACTGACCAGAGAAGAACATAACTAGAGTCAGAAATGCAGGACCTACACTAAGGGGACGGGAATCGCTTACCCAGCGAGGTCACTGTCTCGTTAATTCTCCTGCATGATGTCCCTGTAAAAGGCTCTCTGAGTGGGGTCCAGCAGAGCCCCGTGCCCTTCAGTGAAATATCCAGCCACCTCCTCGAAGGTCACCAGCATCGGAAACAACAAGAGTCCCCCACTCAGCACCTGCTGCCCCAGCCACAAACCCACTAGTCACGGGAAAGGAAGTAAAAAAAAGAACCAGCAGCTCTGGGAGGGCTAGAGAAGCAGAATCCCTCCCCCACCCTGCAGCATCCAGGTGGCTTCAGGGGGTGGGGAGAAGGTGAGAGCTCCTTGTTGCCCCCAGCACACGGAGCAGGGCAGGGTCTTCTCATTTCCACACGCCTGCCAGCCACAGGCAGATACGGGAAGCAGAGCTCTGAGCCAGGGACAGGAATCCCAACAGCTTCCCTTTGTATTTCACAGCAGCTTCTGGGTAGTGGGTCCAGGCTCCAACACAGGGAGTCTGGAAAAATGTTTCAAGCCCTGTTTCCTGTTTCATAAATGGGGGAAAGATGGGTTGATCTGGAGTGAAACGTGGACATGATTTCTCAGCTTGTCAGGGCGAGAGGGGTGATGGGGGATGTTTCAGAAGGAGCTTGAGTCCATGTCAATCCCTGATTCCCCCCAGGCTCTTTCCCTTGAGACAGATGCTCTGGACTTTGCCATGCTGGGAAAAACCCAGTTAGTTTATTACCTCCCAGGCCAGGCCCCTCCCAGCAGAACTGAACCCACTGGGGACACTTTGAAACTCTCCCTGTAACAGAGTCTCTGAGCCAAATACTAGAAAAATAGCAGAATCAAGAGAGTCACTTTTGGGGATTGCCCCTGACATTGTCCCCAAAGGCAGCGCCAAGGGCCAGCTTCAGGCAACAGCAGAGGAAGCACATGCCTAGGGTGGCACATGTTAAGGGGCAGCATTCCATCCATTCTTTTTTTTTTTTTTTTTTTGCTTGGGGTGGCAAAAATGGTAGAGCTGGCCCTGGCAGCACCTGTCCCCCCATTCTACAAGCAGCGCAGTGATTCAAGATAGTCAGCAACTGGCTTTTTCTCTCTCAGCTTCTCCCCTTCTTCCCAGGAAAGTCAGTCTGCCCAGAATAACGCAGGGAATGGATCTGGGAGGTCTGGGAACTGGGAACTTCTCTTCCCCACTTACTGATCCTGCTGCTCCTTCCAGTCACTCCACTCTCCCTTTTTATCATCTTCCCTCTGGTAAGTGCCCCATTGATGTGGGCGTTTGCTCTCATTAGGCAGATCCTACCACTGCTAACAGGGGTTTGAACATGGCTGTGTCACTGAGGGCAGCAGCTCTGGGACTCTCAGACACATGGGGAGCCCCTCCCGCTGTAGCTCAAACTCACTAGCAGGTCCCTGAAAGGGGCCCTTTGTGCAGAGTCACTTTCCTACAGGAAGCCGCTTCTCCTCCTACACCTAGGAGGAATTTGCTACTTAGGGTGTACTGAGCATGCTCAGTAACATCTGCTGAAGCCACTGCCCTTCACCCTGCCCTTATTAGCCATAAGATTCTGCGGACTGCTTTTGACAGGGGTTAAGAAGGGGGAAAGGAAGCAAATTGGAAGAGGGGGTGGTCAGGGTCTGAGCAGGGGGCAAAAATTCATTGGTCAGGGGGATCAAGCAGCTGGAAGCAGGGTTCAGATAGCGGCTGAAGGGCAAAATCTGGGATGGGGGGAAGGAGCTGGGGTTAAGCACAGGGGTGAGGCACTTCCAGAAGGTGACAGAGGGTAAAACCCTGACACAGGCAGGAGCAGAGGGGGTAAGAGTTATACTTGTACCTGCAGGGCCGGCTTTAGGCCGATTCAGCCGATTCGGCTGAATTGGGCCCCGCACCTAAGAGGGCCCCGCAGCTGTCCACCCCGCCCCCAGCTCACTTCCCCCTCCTCCCCTCCCCTGAACGCTCCGCCCCCTGCTCCTCCCCCTCCCCTGCTTCCCGCGAATCAGATGTTCGTGGGAAGTCTGAAAAGAAGCAGGGGCAGGCGGCAGCAGCAGGTAAGCTGGGGGGGGCGCGAGGAGGGCTCCGGGGAGGCACGGCGCGACCCAGTCCGGCCCCGGCCGAGCACCCCCAGCGGCTCTGGCTCCAGCCCGGCACGGGCCCCAGGGCACCGGCCCAGCCCTGGCGCCGGCCGAGCACCCCCGGCCCCGGCCAAGCGGCTCTGGCTCCGGCCCGGCTCGGGCCCTGGGGCATCGGCCCCGGTTCCAGCCAAGCTCGGGCCCCGGGGCACCGACCCCAGTTCCGGCCGAGCACCCCCAGCACGGCCCCACGGCTACGGCCCCGGCCGAGCACCCCCGGCCCCGGCTCGGGCCCCGGGGCGCCGGCCCGGCCCTGGACCGAGCACCCCCGGCCCGGCCCCAGGGCTCCGGCCCCGGGGCGCCGGCCCGAGCGGCCCCGGCCCGAGCACCTCCGGCCCCGGCGGCTCTGGCTCGGGCCCCAGGGCGCCGGCCGCGTCCCCAGCCGAGCGCGCCGGCCCGGCCTTGGCCCCGGCCGAGCGACTCCGGCCCGGACCCGGCCGAGCGGAGCCGGCCGAGCACCCCCGGACCTGGCTCCGGCCCGGACCCAAACCCCGCGACCCCAGCCCGAGCGGGGCCCAATTCCTGGGGGCAGGGCTTGCCACCAGCAAGCCCCGCCCCCAGGAATCGGGCCCCGCTCTTGCTAAGGCCGGCCCTGTGTACCTGAAAAAGTATAATAGGTTACAAACGTATGAATAAAGCCTGGCTTCCTCACACAGCTGGTTTTTTTGGACAATGTTGGCGCATTGTTTTCGGCAATGTTGGCCAACCTTATAATTTAAAATTATGATTTGTAAGCAAGGTCTGACTGGCTACAAGTTCTGCACCCCTCACTCAGGTCATGGAGCGGTCAGAGCTTTGCCACTTGATTCTGCCGGTGACGTGTAGGCCCTGGGCTCTATTTATCCCACCTCATGTCTGCCCCTCTCCCAGGGATCCCCTCTGCCCATGTCCCGGCTGGCTCACCCATGTGGGCACTCATATGTGCTGACTTTTGGTTTTGCCAGTGGGTGCACCCTCCCGGCTCCACCCCCTTCCCCAAGGCCAAGCCCCGCCTTTGCCCCACTCCACCTCTTCCTGCCCCTGCTCTGCCCCCTCCCCTGAGTTCCCTTCCCCCAAGCGCCTCCCACCCACTGCTCACTCCTTTCTGTCCCCTCCTGCCTTAAGGGTGAGATGTGCGTGTTTGGGGGGGCTCAGTCTCCCCCCAAAACTGACAATTTTCAGTATATTTATACACTTTCTTCATATTCTAATTATTGAATGTGTGTCTATCACTGGTATCATAGCAATTGTTATTAAAATAGCAATGAACTACATCATTACATTACCATGAATTACAGTGTATTAAAATCATTACACTCAGCTTCAAGCTGTCTTCACTAACACCCCTGTGTAAAGACACTGTTCACTCTGTGCCTCACCCCTGCTTAGCGCCTGTTTGAGACCTGAGTGCCACTGATGGCTTGTGGGAAGAAGGTGGACGGGAGGCACCAGCTGTGGGGAGTCTTTCCCCTCACCCTTCCTCTTTTCTCCACTCCCTTCCCCTTTCCCTCCCTCTTGTTTCTTCTCTTAGTCCTTGCTCCTTTTCCTGATGTTGCCCCCTTCTTGCTTCCCATCTGTGTCCTTTTTCTCATCTCTCTTTGCTCCCCACCTCCTGGTGGCTCTCTCTAGTGCCTGCTCCCAGCCACAAACTCAAAGCAATAGAGGAGGTTCCCCCCTCCTCAGGTAGAAAGAGTGACCTAGTGGTTCAGGCACAGGCCTGGGGCTCAGGTGTGCTGGGTTTGGTTCTCTGCTCTGCCACTGACTCCCTGCTTAGTCTTGAGAAAGTCACTTCACCTCTGCGTACCCTAGATCCCACCTGCCAAATGGGGCTAATGCTGACCCTGCCTCCTAGGCTGAATCCCTTCATGGCTGTGTGGTGAGGGGGGAAATGGAGATACCAAGGTGAGTAGATTTGGGCTAAATTTCTCCACAGCCTGAGAGTGAGAGCCAGCTCCACAAAGGGGGCCCAGGAGAGGGAGGAGCTCAGGCCAGCTCTACACGGGGAGGAGGGGTTCAGGGATTCAGCCCCACATTTTCTGCCAGTGTCCTGGGCTTCTTCTTTCCCCCTACCCCACCCAGTGCAGCTCCTGCTGGGGTCGGGGGCTTTTCCTTCCCTGTAATGTGTCACTGCACCCATCCAGCACATGCGCCTAGGAGCCCTGCAGCCTGCTGGGGCGATTTCAAAGGGCCTGGGGCTCCCAGCCACTGCTACCACTACCAGGCACTGGCAGCAGCCACGACTGGAGGCCCCGGACATCAGGTGGTGGGTTCCTGTTTGTGGGTTGCTAAGCAAAGAGCAACACACCTCTGCAGCCCAGATTTAGGCACCTATCCATTAGAGAGGTGTGGCTTAGGACACCCCTTCCCCCCCTTGTCGGCATCTCCCATTGGCTAGCTTACATGGCTCCCCGCCTACTGAGATAGCTTTTGTGAATCACATTGTAAGGTCCCTGTGTTACCCATGGATTGTCTAGGGAGTTTAGGCACCTGACTCAGTTCTGAGGGTTACAGTGCTTCTGTTCCTGTGATTTTCTCACTGCCTAAAAGTTATTCACTGTGATGCTCAGAATTGTATCACCTGAGTCCCTTCATGGATTGCCCCCTGTGCAACCAGTCACCTCTCCGCAGAGCACAGCTGAGCAATTCCTGATTGACATGGCCAGGGGCGGCTCTATGTTTTTTGCCGCCCCAAGCACGGCAGTCAGGCAGCCTTTGGCGGCGTTTCTGCGGGTGATCTGCCGGTCCCGCGCCTTTGGCGTGCCTGCCACTGAATTGTCACCGAAAGCGCGGGACCAGCAGACCTCCCGCAGGCAAGCTGCCAAAGGCCGCCTGACTGACACCCTCACAGCGACCGGCAGGCCGCCCCTCATAGCTTGCCGCCCCAGGCACACACTTGCTGCACTGGTGCCTGGAGCCGCCCCTGGACATTGGTGTTGTAGCGGGGCGAGACTCACCCCTGCAGCGCCTCCTGCTGGTCACCTGGGGAATTAGCTCACCAGCCATCAGAGTGTCCTCTGCAGGCCGATGTCCTGCTTGCTGCTGGCCCCCCGTGTCCCTCCCGGACCCCGGTGCCCCTTTCCGCTGGGGGCTGCCCGCTGGCAGTACCCCCACAATCTCTGGGTCTCACCTCCCTAGGGAACCCCCAACCCCCACCTCACCTCAGTCTTTGGCTACTGCCAGCCACCATCTAGCCTCCATTCACTGGGGCAGACTGCAGTCTGTAAAGGCCACTCATCATTGGCAAGGGGGGGGGGGTTGGACCTGCTGCCTTGGCCTATCCCTGGGCTGCCCTCTACAACCCCTATACCCTTCAGGGCCTTTAACAAGGCCTGCAGCCTGGGGGGGGGGGTGTCCAGGCCAGAGCTCCCCAGCTCCTCTAGCCCTTCCCCAGCTCTGCTCCACTCTAGCTACCCTGTGAGTGCCTAAGCAGCCAGGTCCCTCCCTCTCTACAGAGAGAGAGAGAGAGACTGTCTGCTCCTTGCCCACTGCCCACTTATAAGGGGCAGCTGAGCCCTGATTGGGGCATGGCCACAGCTGAGCCTGCTTCCCCAATCAGCTGGGCAACTTCTTGCTCCCAGCCACAGCCCTCTCCTGGGCTGTTTTAAGCCATTTAAGGCCTTAGCGGGGTGACCACCCCACTACAGGTGGGTACAGGACAGAGACAGAGCACAGGTGCAGAGTGACACATCACACAGTAAAATCCAAACTCTCATCCGAGGGGCGCGATATTCCCGGGGCGCTGGGGGGGACACAACCAAGTCAGAAAGCAAATCCCAGGACTCTGCCCCCAGCATCTGCAGCTGGGACAGTAAAGTGGAACAAACACCAAGAATTGTTTGTCATGTTTTATTTACAGTAAGTAACTAAAGGTGGTAAGTAAACGGAGCCAAGAAGGAGCCTTAATAAGTACAGCATGGCAAGGAGATTCCCCAGCTACTGAGAACAATTTTCTTAATGGCACAACAGCACAGTCATCCAGGAATTAATATAGGGAATTAATGAGTTACAGTGTCACTTTCAGTAACTTTTAATAAATCTCTATCCCTGTCATGTGCCCTTTCATACTGTCCCTTTCTACACATTTTTCTAACCCTCACTTCTGATCCCTGTTTATTTTCCTGTGTCTCTCCCACTCTCCTCCCCTCCCTGTCACAGATCATCCCCCATGGCTGCTCCCTTCTTTCCCCTGATTTTATCCCTTCCCCTCTTGCTGCCCTCTGCTGCTCTTGGTTCCCCTGTCAGGGGTATTTTCCTCTCACTCTTCTCATTTCTGTTTTCCACCATTTCTCATAGACTCTAACTTTATTCTTCTTTTACTTTAATTGACATTTTTCTTCTTGCTTCTTCTAATTCCCTCTGGTTAAACCTGCCCTGTCCCTGCCTCTCCCTGTGCTGCCAACCTCAGGAGTTTAAAAAATAAATAAATCATGAGACTGACACAATGATGATTGTTTTAAGGTTATATAATGATTTTTTTTTGTCACTTGGCACCCATCTCCTCCCCCACCCCATTTGTGACAATTACAGGGTTACCAGCTGTCCTGTAGTTACAGGGGAAGGTGACTTGGGCCCCTGCTGCAGGAGCTCTGGCTGGGAGACCCCAGTGAGATCTAGTCCCAGAGATTTGTACAAAATGCTCCCTGCTGCTGCTTCTCCCCAACCCCTGATTGATTCATGCTGTGTCCCTGCCACCCGCACCTCTGCCTGTACCTAGCCTGGCAGTTTGTTCTACCCCCTGCCCAGTCCCACCTCTGCTCCTCCTGCAGCCCCAGGGGTTCTTCCCCCTCCCACTTCCATCACTGGGGCTGCAGGGAAGGGGAGGGGCTTCCAGAGGTCAGAGAGATGAGGAGCCAGGAGGTGGGTAGACAGGAGTCCTCCAAGGTCTTAGAGACTGGGGCGTGTGAGGCTAGAAAGGCTGATTTCCGGTTCCCCAATGGGATATTCCCCCCTCCCTATCAGGGACACAGTCGGAGCCGGGATCCCCGCCACACACAGAGCCAGGGTCAGATTATCTCCCCAGGGACGAGGCCCAGCGGGAAAGTGAAGATTGGGGCCTTGTCACCAGCATCGATAAATGTCACTTGACCCAGGTCACAGTCCAGACAAACTTGGATCCTGCTGGGGGCCCGGCTGAGGGGCAGGGGGGTCACAGGGCAGGTGAGAGCCTGGAACTTACCCTCCCACCAATTCCACTCCACAGCCCAGATCCCCCCTTCAGGACTATGGCTGATCCCTCCCTTCCTGCTCACAGACTCTCTAGCCACCCCCACAGCCCAAAGTCCCCCCACCTCCCCCTCCCCCTCCCAGCAATGTCTCCCCGAGGTGATTCCCTCACAGCCCAGCACACAGAACTCAGTGTCAAATCTCTCAGGGTTCTTGGGTAGTCACTGCTGTCTGTATCCCCATCTCACATTTTTCCCATCCTCAGACAGGATGAGCCAGGCATGAGCCGTGTCTGGATCCAGAGTCACATTCACTGGGGAGAGAGAATCAGAGCATGAGGGGCAGAGCTCAGCCCTGGCGGAGGCTGGGACCATTTGTCACACTCCCCAGCAGTGACTTGGCTTTGGCCTGGTGAGCAATTTGCTGGACATAAGGGAAATGTTGCCTTAAGTGATCTTGGTATTAAGCGATGTGTTCATAAGTTGCTATGTGGGACAAAGATGTTTTCACCACACAATGTACTTAAAGACAACAGACACCCAAAATGTACAGCCCAGGAGCAGTTAGCAAAGTCCAAAACCCCTATGCAGAGAACAGGGTCAAAGTGACCTATACTTAATCAGGGGCAATAAACCAATCAGAGAAGAGAATAATAACATGAAAATAGCTTGTATAGCAAAATCCCTGCCAATTAAAGTTCATGCATGTTTATTGTATGAGTTATATAAGATACTTAATATTTGTAACAGTCAAAGATGATTGAAAAAAACTAAAATATATAATTTGGATCTGTAAAGAGGAATCTGAATTTCACAGGGAATTTCCTCAAAAAGAACAGGAGTACTTGTGGCACCTTAGAGACTAACAAATTTATTAGAGCATAAGCTTTCGTGGGCTACAACCCACTTCTTCGGATGCATATAGAGTGAAACATATATTGAGGAGATATATATACACACATACAGAGAGCATGAACAGGTGGGAGTTGTCTTACCAACTCTGAGAGGCCAATTAAGTAAGAGGAAAAAAACTTTTGAAGTGATAATCAAGATAGCTCAGTACAGACAGTTTGATAAGAAGCAAGTGTGAGAATACTTACAAGGGGAGATAGATTCAATGTTTGTAATGGCTCAGCCATTCCCAGTCCTTATTTAATCCTGAGTTGATTGTGTCTAGTTTGCATATCAATTCCAGCTCAGCAGTCTCTCCTTGGAGTCTGTTTTTGAAGTTTTTCTGTTTTAAGATAGCCACCCGCAGGTCTGTGATAGAATGGCCAGACAGGTTAAAATGTTCTCCCACTGGTTTTTGAGTATTATGATTCCTGATGTCAGATTTGTGTCCATTAATTCTTTTGCGTAGAGACTGTCCGGTTTGGCCAATGTACATGGCAGAGGGGCATTGCTGGCACATGATGGCATATATCACATTGGTAGATGTGCAGGTGAACGAGCCCCTAATGGTATGGCTGATGTGATTAGGCCCTATGATGATGTCACTTGAATAGATATGTGGACAGAGTTGGCATCGGGCTTTGTTTCAAGGATAGGTTCCTGGGTCAGTGTTTTTGTTCAGTGATGTGTGGTTGCTGGTGAGTATTTGCTTTAGGTTGGGGGGTTGTCTGTAAGCGAGGACAGGTCTGTCTCCCAAGATCTGTGAGAGTAAAGGATCATCTTTCAGGATAGGTTGTAGATCTCTGATGATGCGCTGGAGAGGTTTTAGTTGGGGGCTGAAGGTGACAGCTAGTGGTGTTCTGTTATTTTCTTTGTTGGCCCTGTCTTGTAGGAGGTGACTTCTGGGTACTCGTCTGGCTCTGTCAATCTGTTTTTTCACTTCAGCAGGTGGGTATTGTAGTTTTAAGAATGCTTGATAGAGATCTTGTAGGTGCTTGTCTCTATCTGAGGGATTGGAGCAAATGCGGTTATATCTTAGAGCAGGGAATTTCCTGTGACCCACCTATGCCCCAGAAGAAGGTAACTGGCCAGTACTTCTTTCAGTATGGCCTGGTCTACACTACGAGTTTAGGTCCACTTTAGCAGCGTTAAATCGAATTAAGCCTGGACACGTTCACACGACGAAGCCCTTTCTTTCGACTTAAAGGGCCCTTTAAACCAGTTTCTTTACTCCACCTCCGACGAGGGGATTAGCAATAAAATCGGCCTTAGCGGGTCGGAATTGGGGTAGTGTGGACGGAATTCGACGTTATTGGCCTCCGGGCCATTATTATCCCACAGTGCCTCATTGTGACCGCTCTGGACAGCACTCTCAACTCAGATGCATTTACAAAGGCAGCTGACTGAACAGCTATGGCTCTTAACAAGCATCTTAATTGTTAATTAACCAGTTATTGGGGTAACCAGTTTTATGAATGAATGTTGTTTCATTCATAAAACTTTACTTATGAAGTTACATTAATAAAGTGAACAATTAAAAAACAATTCCATTCATCAGTTCTACATTGTCCCCCTTTTGACCCTTCAATCCAGGGGTATTGAATGGGTCACACTTTATGTAATTGTTTTAAGGCAGAACCAACATAACAGTTAGGATTACTAATAGGACAATGATGGGATGAAAAATTATATTTAGAACTGCTGACTAGGTGGGCTGCTCCTACAACACTCTGCCCCTTTATCTATGATTATTACAGCAATTGTTGTTATTGTAGGGCACAGGTGATCTGTTGCAAACAAACCAAACAATCATAACCAGGTGAATATAACTAAAACCATTACAATTGACTAAATACCAGATATAACCTAAACACAAATGCGAACAATCATAATTATAATAATTGGGAATACAATAAAACCATCACCAGTACAATAATTGGGTACATTGACAAACAAGATGAGGCCCAAGTTTGATGCTGCAATAGCCATCAAACAATAAAAGTCACTGAGGTCAGAACCTTCTTAAGCACACACAACAAATAAGATTTTGTAGGAGTACCACTGTTGTCATGCAAGGTTAAGCTGATTTGGACTTATACTAACATTTAGTTGCTAAAATATTGCAGAATCCCCTATTTTTAACAGTTGTTCTCAAGAGGTTTCTGGGGACCTGAAAGATGGGGCCCTACAATCATGGGCCAAGGTCTTACAGGTTATGGGGGCCCAAGAACTACCCTTTAGGGCTTGGGGAAGTAGAACCAGAGTGCATAGAGGAAAGTGTGGAATTAACAATACAAGCAAATGTAACTAATAATACAAATGTATTAATAACAAAAATTAACAACAAAATGACTATTAGAGAACCTAACAAAAAATAAACCTGATGCACTGGGGACCAAAGTCTTTTGGACACAAGTGGTGATTGATAAATTGGATGGACCTGGGGGAAGTAGAGAGAGGAAAAGACATTTACCCTGTTTAGTGAGTATCCCCTCTTTTTCTGGACCCAATGCTAGCACAGGACACCACTAGAGACAGACACAGAACATGCAACACAGAACACAGACTTTGTCACAACACTATAACCATGGTATTTTACAACTCTTCAGCTGGTACCAGCTCTCCTGATGTTCTGGTTCAGAGCCTGAAAGATAGAAGCTTAGGGTATGTCTACACTACGAAATTAGGTCGAATTTATAGAAGCCGGTTTTATAGAAATCGGTTGTATACAGCCGATTGTGTGTGTCCCCACATAAAATGCTCTAAGTGCTCTAGTCGGCGGACCGTGTCCACAGTACCGAGGCTAGCGTCGACTTCCGGAGCATTGCACTATGGGTAGCTATCCCACAGTTCCCGCAGTCTCCGCCGCCCATTGGAATTCTGGGTTGAGATCCCAATGCCTGAATGATGCAAAACAGTGTCGCGGGGGGTTCTGGGTACATGTCGTCAGGCCCCTCCCCCTCCGTCAGAGCAACGGCAGACAATCGATTCGCGCCTTTTTACCTGGGTTACCTGAGCAGACAACATACCACAGCAAGCATGGAGCCCGCTCAGCTCAGCTCACCGTCACCATATGTCCTCTGGGTGCCGGCAGACGTGGTACTGCATTGCTACACAGCAGCAGCAGCTAACTGTCTTTTGGTGGTAGACGGTGCAGCATGACTGGTAGCCGTGGGGCTGGCAGTCGTAGGGCTGCATTGCACCAGCCCCTTGCCTTTTGGCAGTAGATGGTATATTACGACTGGTATCCATCGTCGTCATATTGCGGTTCGATCAGAGGCACCTGGGCAGACATGCTCAGTCCTATTGAACTGTCTTGATGATGATGGCTATCAGTCGTAGTATGCTATTTTCTGCCAAGCACCCAGTATTTTCTGCTAAGCACCCAGAAGAGGCCGAGGGCGATCTGGGTGCTGGCAGACGTGGGGCTGGCAGACGTGGGGCTGCATTGCTACACAGCAGCAGCTCCTTGCCTTTTGATAGAAGATGGTATATTACGACTGGTATCCGTCGTCATCGTACTGCAGTAGCTATCGGTCATGCTGCACCGTCGGCTGCCAGCTTAAGATGTTAAAAATAGATTTGTTCTGTATTCATTTGCTTCCCCCTCCCTCCGTGAAATCAACGGCCTGCTAAACCCAGGGTTTTGAGTTCAATCTTTGGGGGGGGGGGCCATTCTGTGTGACAGTTGTTTGTGTTTCTCCCTGATGCACAGCCACCTTTGTTGATTTTAATTCCCTGTACCTGTACGCCATGTCGTCACTTGTCCCTCCCTCCCTCCCTCCTTCCCCTGATCCGTCAGATACTAGTTTCGCGCCTTTTTTCAGACCAGACGCCATAGCTAGCACTGGGATCATGGAGCCCGCTCAGATCACCGCGGCAATTATGAGCACTATGAACACCACGCGCATTGTCCTGGAGTATATGCAGAGCCAGGACATGCCAAAGCAAAAGCAGGACCAGCCGAGGAGGCGATTGCAGCGCGGCGACAAGAGTGATGAGGAAATTGACATGGACATAGACCTCTCACAAGGCACAGGCCCCAGCAATGTGCAAATCATGGTGTTACTGGGGCAGGTTCATGCCATGGAACGCCGATTCTGGGCCCGGGAAACAAGCACAGACTGGTGGGACCGCATCGTGCTGCAGGTGTGGGACGATTCCCAGTGGCTGCGAAACTTTCACATGCGTAAGGGCACTTTCATGGAACTTTGTGACTTGCTTTCCCCTGCCCTGAAGCGCCAGAATACCAGGATGAGAGCAGCCCTCACAGTTGAGAAGCGAGTGGCGATAGCCCTGTGGAAGCTTGCAATGCCAGACAGCGACCGGTCAGTCGGGAATCAATTTGGAGTGGGCATATCTACGGTGGGGGCTGCTGTGATCCAAGTTGCCAGGGCAATGAAAGACCTGGTGATATCAAGGGTAGTGACTCTGGGAAACTTGCAGGCCATAGTGGATGGCTTTGCTGCAATGGGATTCCCAAACTGAGTTGGGGCCATAGACGGAACCCATATCCCTATCTTGTCACCGGAGCACCAAGCCACCGAGTACATAAACTGCAAGGGGTACTTTTCAATGCTGCTGCAAGCCCTGGTGGATCACAAGGGACGTTTCACCAACATCAACGTGGGATGGCCGGGAAAGGTACATGATGCTCGCGTCTTCAGGCACTCTGCTCTGTTTCGAAAGCTGGAGGAAGGGACTTTCTTCCCGGACCAGAAAATAACCGTTGGGGATGTTGAAATGCCTATCGTGATCCTTGGGGACCCAGCCTACCCCTTAATGCCATGGCTCATGAAGCCGTACACAGGCACCCTGGACAGTAGTCAGGACCTGTTCAACTACAGGCTGAGCAAGTGCCGAATGGTGGTGGAATGTGTATTTGGACATTAAAAAGCGCGCCGGCGCAGCTTACTGACTCACTCAGACCTCAGCGAAAAGAATATCCCCATTGTTATTGCTGCTTGCTGTGCGCTCCACAATATCTGTGAGAGTAAGGGGGAGACATTTATGGCGGGGTGGGAGGTTGAGGCAAATCGCCTGGCCACTGATTACACGCAGCCAGACACCAGGGCGGTTAGAGGAGCACAGCAGGGCGCGGTGCGCATCAGAGAAGCTTTGAAAACGAGTTTTGTGACTGGCCAGGCTACGGTGTGAAACTTCTGTTTGTTTCTCCTTGATGAACCCTCCACCCCCCCTACTTCCCTGTAAGCCAACCACCCCACCCTCCCCTCCCCCCTTCGAGCACCGCTTGCAGAGGCAATAAAGTCATTGTTACGTCACATTCATGCGTTCTTTATTAATTCATCACACAACAAGGGGGATCATTGCCAAGGTAGCCCGGGATGGGTGGGGGAGGAGGGAAGGAAAAGGACACACTGCAGTTTAAAACTTTAACTCTTATTGAAGGCCAGCCTTCTGATGCTCGGGCAATCATCTGGGGTGGAGTGACTGGGTGGCCGGAGGCCCCCCCACCGTGTTCTTGGGCATCTGGGTGAGGAGGCTATGGAACTTGGGGAGGAGGGCTGTTGGTTACACAGGGGCTGTAGCGGCGGTCTCTGCTCCTGCTGCCTTTCCTGCAGCTCAACCATACGCTGGAGCATATCAGTTTGATGCTCCAGCAGCCGGAGCATCGACTCTTGCCTTCTGTCTGCAAGCTGATGCCACCTATCCTCTTCAGCCCGCAACTTGCTCTGTTCATCCCGCGATTCAGCCCGCCACCTCTCCTCTCGTTCATACTGTGCTTTTCTGTAGTCTGACATTGACTGCCTCCACGCATTCTGCTGTGCTCTGTCAGCGTGGGAGGACATCTGGAGTTCTGTGAACATATCATCCCGCGTCCGCCGTTTTCTCCTTCTAATCTTCACTAGCCTCTGTGAAGGAGAAACATTTGCAGCTGGTGGA
Organism: Emys orbicularis; assembly: GCF_028017835.1. Classification (NCBI taxonomy): domain Eukaryota; kingdom Metazoa; phylum Chordata; order Testudines; family Emydidae; genus Emys; species Emys orbicularis. The sequence goes on along the minus strand of NC_088695.1, from coordinate 8,523,393 downwards.
GGAGAAGGGAGAAGTGGTTAAAAAAGACACATTTTAGAGAACAATGGGTACACTCTTTCACGTTAAATTTTGCTGTTCACATTACACAGCACATGTGCTTTCGTTACAAGGTCGCATTTTTCCTGTTATATTGAGGGCCTGCCGGTTTGGTGTGAGAGATCACTCATGCAGTGCCAGGCAACAGATTTCGGCTTGCAGGCAGCCATGGTAAGCCACAGTCTTTTGGCTTTTTTAACCTTCTTAACATGTGGGAATGGTTTCAAACAGCAGCACCCTCATCAAGCACCCATTGGGTTGGCCATTTAAAATGGGTTTGCAATGTAAAAGGAGGGGCTGCGGTTTCCGGGTTAACATGCAGCACAAACCCAACTAACCCCTCTCCCCTCCCCCCCCACACCCAATTCTCTGGCATGATCACTTCACCCCTCCCCCCACCACATGGCTAACAGCGGGGAACATTTCTGTTCAGCAGAGCAGGAACGGGCACCTCTGAATGTCCCCTTAATAAAATCACCCCATATCAACCAGGTGACAGTGAATGATATCACTCTCCTGAGGATAACAAAGAGCGATAAGGAATGGATGTTGTCTGCATGCCAGCAAACACCAGGACCATACACTGCCATGCTTTGTTATGCAATGATTCCAGACTATGTGCTACTGGCCTGGCGTGGTAAAGTGTCCTACCATGGCGGACAGGATAAGGCAGCCCTCCCCAGAAACCTTTTGCAAAGGCTTTGGGAGTACATGAAGGAGAGCTTTCTGGAGATGTCCCTGGAGGATTTCCGCTCCATCCCCATACACGTTAACAGACTTTTCCAGTAGCTGTACTGGCCGCGATTGCCAGGGCAAATTAATCATTAATCATTAAACACGCTGTCCTTCATGGCCTTGGAGACCTTTTCTAATATTTTGCCATTTCGTTTACTGCTACGGAGTCGTTTACTGATTCATCTCCCCATATGGCGAGCAGATCCTGTACCTCCCGTTCGGTCCATGCTGGAGCTCTTTTGCGATCCTGGGACTCCATCACGGTTACCTGTGCTGATGAGCGCTCTGCATGGTCACCTGTCCTCTCCACGCTGAGCAAACAGGAAATGGAATTCAAACGTTCGCGGGGCTTTTCCTGTCTACCTGGTCAGTGCATCTAAGTTGAGAGTGCTGTCCAGAGCGGTCACAATGAAGCACTGTGGGATAGCTCCCGGAGGCCAATAGCGTCGAATTCCATCCACACTACCCCAATTCTGACCCGCTAAGTCCGATTTTATTGCTAATCCCCTCGTCGGAGGTGGAGTAAAGAAACCGGCTTAAAGGGCCCTTTAAGTCGAAAGAAAGGGCTTCGTCGTGTGAACGTGTCCAGGCTTAATTCGATTTAACACTGCTAAAGTGGACCTAAACTCGTAGTGTAGACCAGGCCTTAGAAACAAATTAGCACAGTGCTCCCACCATGGCAGACCCTGCTCAGTCTCTGCCACAGTGTGTTTGGTACTTGGGGCTGCACACATGCTAATTAAGTAGTGCATTTCTTTGTGAGTTTAATTTTTTTTTTTTTTTTAAATCCCCAGCCACTTTGCCATGGCCTGGAGGTTTGAGGCAGAAGCAGGCACTATTGTTACTGTTGCAATGGCATTCTGGCCCTGGGAGGAGGAATCTACCCAAATATTCCCAATATTCCCCTTCCCAATCTCCAGAGGGGTCCCAAAATTCTGCTCCTTCTGGGGTCTTAAATGTTCCTTCTTCTGATGTTACTGCTGCTGTAAGATTTGAGAGTGCTGTTTTAACTCTCGGTACCCAACCTTAAGGACATTTAACTGGATTTGGGTACTAATGGACATACATTTTATTTCTCTGCTTTTGCAGCAGGGGCTTGCAAATCTTGGTGCAGTTTTTTATTTTTACATTTAGCCAATTGAAGGAATACCTTGTTACAGGTCTTCCATAGAAACCAAACTGCAGCTGCTTCCTTTTGTTTTTGCAGAGTTTTCATGTACCCTTGTTAAAGTGACAGTCTGATTACACAGAGCCATCTTAAGGCTTAGTGTTTCTAACCGTGCTTCTTTTTGTTTTGTGCACCTCACCCCTGCTGTTGCTTCAGAGGGGCACTGTTAATTTCTTATTCTTTTACTACAGCTCTCATCTGCTATTTTGTTACACACACAAAAACAACTAAACAAACAAACAAGAAGAATTCAGAATCTCTCCCTATTCTCCTGATTTTGACTGCCCTGCTTCAGTCACAACTTTGGTTCTTTAAATTTTGTAAAGCACCGAGTTACCCCTTAAGGGTTAAATGCCAAATCCCAAAAGCCAGCCAACACTGATTACCTGTGTCTGGCAAAAAGGTCTGTTAGTTTCGCAACTTTGAATTAAATAGTTAAATGGTCAATTTCTTTATCTGTTGCTTGCCTGCTTGTCTGGGCCTGATCCTGCTTTTTCCAATGAACCTTTCTTTTCCATGGGCACAAGCTTTGTTCCACTACCAATTTAGCAAGGAGGGTGGGCTTCTCAACCAGCCCCCACCCTTCCTGGTCCCTTTCCTTAAACATTTTTTTTTAAAATTGTGAAATTACCACAATATTACTTACAAAAAATACTACGCTGCCCAAACTCCTATATCCTTCAGAGTTTGGTTTAACAGAACAAGATCTGTATCTTATGTTTGCCCCTGCCAGTGCTGGGACTTATGATTTTAACCCACTCTGGGCCAGAGGGAGAGACGCTAAGCTTCCCTCTGTATTGCTCGGCCTTCTACCACTGAGGGTTCATACACCAAAAATAAAAACCCTTTCCAGGGGGAGAGCGAGAAACCCTAAGTTCTCCTCTTATGCTCAGTCATGCTACGACAAAGGGTGTATGCACCTTTTCTTGAACATTTTTAAATTTGTTCACCGAGCAGCACTGTCTGGTCCCTGGGACCCTCTTGCTGCCCCTGATTTGATTTTTTTTCTCTTTTCCTGCTACCTCTCCGGAGGCCAGCAGGTTTTGGTTAACCAAGAATAGAACCGTGCTCTGTAGAGCCGGTTGTGTGCACACAGATTGGTTTACAATAAGTGAGGCACAAATACCAATAATCCCCCTTTCGCTATTCTCCACCAAAATGTTATCCCAATAAAAACTAGCAGGATCTTTTCAGGGGGCAAGATAAAGATGCCACATTTATTATAATAACAATTTGATTTATGACCAATAACTAATATCTTAATCCTTATACACACACATTATACCTAATACCTACACACACACACACACACACACACACACACACATTCATCAGATGTTCTGCAGCTGCTGCATAGTTACCAGTCCTGCTTGAGTCTGTGGCTTGAGTTTGCAGCTTGGGTTCATAGCTTGTGGCGGCTAACTGGCCAGGAAAGCCGGGCACAAGGACGAGCTGGGTCTCTGTTGGGCATGCACCAATGCCCTTCCATGTTTGCAGCAGAATGTTACCCTCCTCCAAAGTTTTCCATCTCACCCATCCTTTTTTGTAGGTTTTAGTTTGAATTCAGAGTCTATAGGTCTTGCTGTGTCACGCTGCCTCTGGGTTCGGTGATTGATCACCCGTCAATTGCAGACATGACTTTCAGCCTTGGACCGGGCTTTGATCTTCCTTCTATTGTACCTTTTCTTTTTAGGGTGGATTCTTCTTACTTTGTTAGGGCTCTTGTCTGCATCTTCAGCCGTTGGTGTTTGAACTCTATTTCATCAGGACAGGCTGGGGCTGGAGGTTGATTCCATCATCCATACATACCTCATTCACACATTTAAACTAAACTAATAAGATTACAGCAGGGTTTGCAAAAATGAAGGTTGCAGCAAGCCCTTACAAAATGGAGTATGCGTTTTAAAATGGGGTTTGAATTACAATATGGCAAACAGTGAACATAAGTTACAATATAGACAAGTATAGTGGATGGCAAACAGTGAACAGAAGTTACACTGTAGGCAAGTGTAATAAACGGTGAACAGAAGTTACAATACTGAAACAGTGCAAGTCTCAGTGATTTAAGCAGGAATTGGATTGATAGTGAAACTTACAAAGGCAGCTGACTGAACAGCTATGGCTCTTAACAAGCATCTTAATTGTTAATTAGCCAGTTATTGGGGTAACCGGTTTTATGAATGAATGTTGTTTCATTCATAAAACTTTACTTATGAAGTTACATTAATAAAGTGAACAATTAAAAACAATTCCATTCATCAGTTCTACACATTATGGGCAGCTATCCCACAGAGCACCTCTTCCCATTCTGATGTGAGGCTGGTGAGAAGGGGGAGGGAGGTCACGGGACATCCTGGGTCCTGTCCCAATGCCCCGTTGTGCATCGCTTCGCATCCCAGCAGTCTGTTCACTTCCTTCCGCATTTGGCGCAATCTTTCAATTTTTTTTGGTACAGCGCGCTCTGTCTTGTAATGGATCCCGAACTGTTCAGGAATATATGCTGATGGGTCTCGCCAGCATGTCACAAATGGCAGTCGAGTTATTCCTTAAACTACAAAGTGACAGTGAGGAGTCCGACAAAGAGGTCGACACGCATAACGACGCAAGATTGCTTGTGGCATTAACGGACATGCTGATCACCATAGAACACCGCTTTTAGGCTCAGGAAACAAGCACTGAGTGATGGGATCACATCGTCATGCAAGTCTGGGATGACGAGCAGTGGCTGCAGAACTTTCAGATGAGGAAAGCCACTTTCATGGAACTGTGTGAGGAGCTCGCCACCACCCTGCAGCACAAAGACACAAAATTGAGAGCTGCCCTGCCGGTGGAGAAGCATGTGGTGATTGCAATCTGGAAGCTGGTTATTCCAGACAGCTACTGATCGGTCGCTAACCAGTTCAGAGTGGGCAAGTCTACCATTGGAGTCGTGTTGATGCAAGTGTGCAGGGCCATTAATCGCATCCTGCTCAGAAGAACCGTGACTCTGGGCAACATGTTTGACACTGTGGATGGCTTTGCATAGATGGGTTTCCCTAACTGCAGAGGGGCGATAGATGGGACGCATATTCCAATTCTGGCACCAGACCACCTAGTCTCCGAGTACATAAATCAGAAGGGGTATTTCTCGATGGTTCTCCAGGCGCTTGTGGCTCACCGTGGGTGTTTCACGGACATTAACACAAGCTGGTCCAGAAAGGTGCATGATGCACATATCTTTCGGAACATGGGCCTGTTCAGGGAGCTGCACATCATGGGGGCAGCACCAGAGCGGCAGTTTGCCTCCCACACCTTGTGGTAGACATTTTGCAGCTCCTTCATTTTAACCCTGCACTGCACTGCGTCCGGATCATGGCCCCTTTCAATCATGGCCCTTGATATCTGACTGTAGATATCGTAATTCCTACGGCTGGAGCACAGCTGAGACTGGACAGCCTCCTCTCCCCAAACGCCGATGAGTCCAGCTCCTCAGCATTGTTCCATGCTGGGGATTGCCTGGTGCGTGGAGGCAGTTTAACCCTGGAAAGATGTGTTGAGAGCACTCCACGCTTCGCAGACCAAACAGAAAGGGGACTTTCAAAATTCCAAGAGAATTTAAAGGGTGGGTCTGATGGTTGGTCACATGAGGGCAGGGCAGTGGAGTTCAAACTGATGACCAGAGTGGCTAGAACAGGCATTGTGGGACACATCCCGGAGGCCGATCAGAGCGCAGTAATAGACCAGGGCTTCCAAACTGGCACAGTGCGCTCCAGCCTGGGTGCAGAAAGCTCTATGCTTTTCATGGAGATGGATTACCAGGAGTGCTCCAGCCATGGAGTCCGGGTGCTCTACGTGCCTTACCAGTGTGGACACCTCAGAAGTTAGGGTACCTGGGGCTAATTTAATGCGCTCTAACTTGCAAGTGTAGACAAGGCCTAAGTTACCCTGTGTAGACCCAGGTTCAGTTACCTGCTCTGTGTGAACTCAGGCAAGTCACTTATTCTTCTTCGAGTGCTTGCTCATATCAATTCCATTGAGGTGTGTGCGCGCGCCACATGCACGGATGTCGGAAACTTTTCCCTAGCAGCTACACGTCGGGCCAGCTGTGGAGCCCCCTGGAATGGCGCCGATATGGTGCTCTATATATGACCGTGCTGGCCGGACCCCCCTTCAGTTCCTTCTTGCCAGCTACTCCAACAGAGAGGGAGAGGAGGGAATGGAATAGATATGAGCAACATATCTCGAAGAACAACAGTTACGGAAAGATGAGTAACTATTTTTTCCTTTTTGAGTGCTTGCTCATATCAGTTCCAGTTAGGAGACTCCCAAGCCTTACCTCGGAGGTGGGGTCGGAGTCAAGGTATTGCAGACTGAAGGATCGCCCTGCCAAAAGCCTCGCCATCACAAGATTGATGGACGATGGCATAGTGCGATGAGAAGGGGTGCACCGAGGCCCACGTGGCAGCCCTGAAGATTTCCTGGAGGGGAATGTTTGCCAGAAAGGCTGCTGACGATGCCTGGGCTCTCATGAAATGATCCGTGACCGCAGGCAGAGGGAGGGGAGACAGCATGGCAGACAGAGACAGACACAGAGAGAGTGTGTGTGTGTGTGTGTGTGAGAGAGAGAGAGAGAGGCACATTTCCCCTTTAAGTAAGCTGACCCACTCTTAAGTACACTGCCTTGTTAAGTTAATCAGCAAGCTGCTGCCAGGAAGTTCCCTCCATCCTGAGTCCTGTTGTGTGTCCCCCTTGCTCTATGGAAGATGGGGTAAGGAGGGTGCAGGAGCAGGGGGAGGGGGGACACCCTGACATTAGCCCCCCTCTTCCTTCCCTTCCCCCCCCGGCACAGCAAGCAGGAGTCTCGGGGAGCAGCTCCAAGGCAGAGGGCATGAGCAGCACATGGCAGTGGGGGGAGGGACAGCTGAACTCCGGGCAATTGATAGGCTGCTGGGCAGCTGCTGCACAGGGAACTTAGGGGACCGGGGAGCTGATAGGGGGGCTGCCGGTCCACCCTGGTTCCAAGCCCCCACCAACTAGCTGCAATGGGCTGCTCTTCCTGAAACCAGTGCACAAAGCAGGCGGCTGCCAAAGGACGTTAAAAGGGAGCATTGCACAACTTGAAATGAGCATGTTCCCTAATCGATCAGCAATGTAACAATGTTAACCAGGATGACTTTAAGGGTACGTCTACGCTTACCGGAGGGTCCGGCAGCAGGCAATCGATGTTCTGGGATCGATCCCGGAAGTACTCGCCGTCGACGCCGGTACTCCAGCTCGGCGAGAGGAGTACGCGGCATCGACGGGGGAGCCTGCCTGCCGCGTCTGGACCCGCGGTAAGTTCGGACTAAGGTACTTCGAATTCAGCTACGTTATTAACGTAGCTGAATTTGCGTACCTTAGTCCGAAGTGGGGGCTTAGTGGGGACCAGGCCTATGTGAGGAGTTACTGTATTTGCCTTCTGATTTCTCAGATCTTTAAATGCGATCTGAGTGCAGCCTAAAGTTTTTCTCTGCAACCAAGAAAGCCAGAAACTTCCTTTGTTTAGGAAAGGAAAGCCAAGAGTCTCACCTCATCACATGCTTCCAGGAGCTGGGGCTTTAACAAACACAACAAATACAATGAGACTCATTATAAAATCATGAGTGTTGGAAACACCGCAGCTTCTTTACACTGAGCCAGAGCTGCCTTAGTGTACATGAGAATCAGGCCTTTGAAACATGGATATCAGCTTAACCTAGGTTTTGTCCTGTGACTTTCATATCACTGGACTTGGAAGGATTAGACTTTTATCGGTTGATGTCTGTAAATGTTGATTTCACTGTACACACACAAACCAGAAAAAATACCCCCACTGCTAATAACTGAAATTTACCAATAGGCCCAGTAAGAGCAATTCTGCCTGAGAACGTATTAGACATTGATTTAAGAATATTTCCTTTGCATATTTTGACATGTGATGTTGAAAATCTCTATTTTAATGGTTATGAAGCTTTAACTTTTTGAATCTGTCTCTACTGTCATTAAATAGTTATTGTCTGACCCAAATATTGTCTGATCCCGCCTTAAATCTCCCACCACTGTGAACATTTAAATTGATAACAATTGGAATGAAATGCTTAAAACCCAGATTTTTGTGCAACCACGAAAGTTTAAATCAATAAATATAAAATTGCTTAAAAATAAACATCTGTCAAAATATTATATATATAAATTGGATAAGAAGTGAAGTATTCATTAACTTGGTGGGTAATATGTCTGCTCCTTTGGGATTGGTAGAATTCTTTATATGATGAAGATGTTCAGGAATCACCATCAAAATCTAAGAGGACATTTTCCCACATCAGGTATCATTAAAAACTTGCCTCTGTTGCCAGGACCAGAGCCCTAGTGGTACATTTTTCACTAAATGGCCCACAGGGAGCCATGGCCACAGAGAACCCCCTAGAAAGTCTCCAGGAGGAAGCTCCAAGTCCCATTTGTCTGCAGTAGTTCACAGAAGCTGTCACTCTGCAGTGTAGGCACGTCAGCCAGTGCTGGGAGGGATCCGATACAGCCATCTCCTGCCCTCAGAAATTGTGCAACAGTGAAACGTCAGGCTGAACAGGCAGCTGGCAAATATGGTAGAAATCGGCAATCGGCTGAGATTACAGGCAGCAAAAGGAGCAGGAGGGGACGGGGTGTGTGAGGAACACCAGGAGGCTCTGAAACTTCTGTGAAGAGGATCAAACTTCGAGGTGTCTGGTTTGCCATCTGTCCCGGGCTCACAGAGCTCACACGGTGGTTCCCATAGAGGAGGCTGCCCAGGAGTACAAGGTAGGGAATTGCTGTCAAGTTTAAAGGGTATTAACTTTGGATTTTAATTACAGGCTACATTGAAAATTACCTGGCACAGGCATGATGCATCATTCAGCTCTGTAAACCCTTCATGGTATGGGAGATGCTGTAACAAAATAACTGATTTGACTGGCAACAGAGGCAAGTTTTTAATGATACCTGATCTGGGAAAATGTCCTTAGATTTTGATGGTGATTCCTGAAAATCTTCATCATATAAAGAATTCTACCAATCCCAAAGGAGCAGACATATTACCCACCAAGTTAATGAATACTTCAGTTCTTACCCAAATAGACGCTTACAGCCAATTCTTGTTAACGAAACTACGATTTATTAAAAGAAGAAAAGACAGTATTGGCTAAAAGATCATTAGACATACAAAAGCAAATAGAGTCCTTAGGTCAGTTTCACCAGAAAGATGGCACGTTAGAATTGAAAAGAGTCCTTTTCAGAATCATTTCTGTTAGGGGGCTTATTCCTTCACCCTCTCACTTTCCTGGTCCTTCTCGCATGAACAGAGAGCAATAATACCCAAAGTCCGAAGGTGCAAACAATTCGATGTTAATTAGGGTGACCTTCTAGCAAGCTTAAATCCAAGTTCCTTTTCCTTATTTTCGAATCCCAACTTACTTCTTGTATGCCCCTAATTTATACATAAGATTCATAGCTATACCTTAACCAATCAGTCTACTAAAATTTACTTAACCAAACCTGATTGTAACATGATTAGCTAGCCAATTATACCCCCACCACCTTAATTAGTTTACACCCAGCCAAATTAATTATACAGCAGAAAGAAACAATCACAGAACCAGACAGAGACCATGCAAATAAACACAGCAAAGTGGTAACTAGAATGACAAAACAAGACAGAAGTGAGGATTTCACAACTACAGCTGTAAAGACATAAGGGTTTCCCAGCTGTGTCTATTGCTAAGTGAGTTCTTACCAGACAGAAAACTATCAAACTAAATTTCCTTTTACATCTTCTAGGCTCTTCCCTTTCTCTGGAGGTGATAGATTGGATCACCTTCGTAAGAGCCCCAGATTGCCTTATTTCAACTAGTTTGGAATGTGAGGATGTGACCGTTGATGAAAATGAGCATGAGTCAGATGCCACCAGCAGAAAGTTTGTAAAACAGAACAGGGGACATACAATTCTCCTTCAAGGAGTTCAGTCACAAATTTAATTAATACATTTTTTTTTTAAATGAGCATCGTCAGCATGGAAGCATATCCACTGGAATGGTGGCCGAAGCATGAAGAGACATATGCATGTTTAGCATATCTTGCACATAAATACCTGCATTGCCAGATACAAACATGCCGTGCGAACACCTTCTCACACTTTCAGGTGACATCATAAATTAGAAGCAAAGCAGCATTCTCTCTCGTAAATGTAAACAAACTTGTTTGTCCTAGCGAATGGCAGAAAAAGAAGTAGCACTGAGTTGACTTCTAGGCTATACAGTTTTTAATTGACTTATTTTTGAGTGCACTTATATCATTAAAATAATCTGTGTTTCTAAGTTACACTTTCCTGATAAAGAGATTGCACTACAGTACCTGTATGAGGTGAACTGAAAAATACTACTTCTGTTTTGCATGTTTACAGTACAAATATTTGTAATAAAAATAATATAAAGTGAGCACTGTACACTTTCTCTTCTTTGTTGTGATGGAAATCAATATATATGAAAACGTAGAAAAACATCCAAAAACATTTAATAAATTTAAATTGGTATTCGATTGTTTAACAATGTGATTCATCAAGATTAATTTTTCTAACCACGATGAATTATTTTGAGTTAATCACGCGAGTTAACTGCAATTAATCAACAGCACTACTATCTTCTTCCAATTTCTTAACAACACCAGTTTAGATTTCAAAGTTCTAATCTATATTTCTTGGAATGGCACCAAATACCATTTACACACTTTTCTAACATGCCTCTAAAGGTTGAAGCTGGGTCAATTAGTCTGCAAGGTTCTTAACTCTTTCCGGCCATGTGTCACAGAAGTTTAGATCATGTGTGAATTCGCCAATGTTTAATGAGGTGTGATCTCTGTGTACAACTTTTGCCACAGTCCAAGCACTTATGGAGTCTTGTGGATTCTCTGATGTAAAACAAGGACTGATCAGTTTCTGCTATGTTTCCCACAGTCTAAGCACGTATGGGGTCTCTCTTCGGTGTGGACTGCCTGATCTTTAGCAAGGTCTGACCTCCGTATGAAACTTTTTCCGCAGTCTAAACAGTTATGGGATCTCTCTCCTGTGTGGATTGGCTGATGTTCTGTAGGGCTGAGGTGTTTCTGAAACCTTTCCCACGGTCCAAGCACTTGACCATGGTATGAAACATTCTTCATAGTCTGAGCATTTATGGGGTCTCCTGTGCGGATTCTCTGATGTAAAACATGGCCTGAGCTCCATATAAAGCTTTCCCCACAGCCTAAGCACTTATGGGATCTCTCCTGTGTGGATTAGCTGATTTTTAACAAAGACTGACGTATGTAGGAAACTTTTTCCAGTCTGAGCTTTGATGGGGTCTCTCTCCTGTGTGGATCCTCTGAGTATTATAAGATTTGATCTTTCTGTGAAACTTTTCTCTCCTGTGTGGATTGCCTGATTTGGAATAAGTTCTGACCTCCATTTAAAACATCTTTCACAGACTAAAAAGTTATGGGGTCACTCCTCTGTGTGGATTCTCTGAGGTAAAACAAGGGATGACATCTATTTGAAACATTTTTCCATAGTCTATGCACTTACGGGGGTCTCTCTCATGTGTGGATTGCCTGATGTTTAGAAGGGCTGATCTGTTTCTGAAACCACTCCCAGAGTCTTATGGTCTCCCTCTTGTACGGATTGCTTGATGTTTAACAAGGTTGGACCTCTTTATGAAACTTTTCCCAGTCTAAGTACTTATGTCTCTCTCTGGTGTGGATTGCCTGATGTATAAGAAGGTGTGTCCTCCGTATGAAACATTTTCCACAGTCTAAGCACTTATGGGGTCTCTCTCCTGTGTGGATTGCCCGATGATTAAAAAGAGCTGACCTATATAGGAAACTTTTCCCACAGTATAAGCACTTGTAGGGTGTCTCTCCGGTATGGACTCCTTGATGTGTAACAAGGTCTGACCTCCGTATGAAACTTTTCCCACAGTCCAAGCACTTATGGGGTCTCTCTCCTGTGTGGATTGCCAGATGTTTAATAAGGGCTGACCTCTCTATAAAACTTTTCCCACAGTCCAAGCACTTATGGGGTCTCTCTCCTGTGTGGATTGCCTGATGATTAACAAGGACTGATCTCCATGTGAAACTTTTCCCACAGTCTAAGCACTTATGGGGTCTCTCTCCTGTGTGGATTGCCAGATGTCTAACAAGGGCTGATCTCCGTGTGAAACTTTTCCCACAGTCCAAGCACTGATGGGGTCTCTCTCCTGTGTGGATTGCCAGATGTTTAACAAGGACTGATCTCCATGAGAAACTTTTCCCACAGTCTAAGCACTTATAGGGTCTCTCTCTAGTGTGGACTGCTTGATGTTTAACAAGGACTGATCTCCCTGTGAAACTTTTCCCACAGTCTAAGCACTTATGAGGTGTCTCTCCGGTGTGGACTGCTTGATGTTTAACAAATTCTGACCTCCGTATGAAACTTTTCCCACATTCTAAGCACTGATGGGGTCTCTCTCCAGTGTGAACTGCTTGATGTATAACAAAGTCTGACCTCTGTATGAAACTTTTCCCACAGTCCAAGCACTTATGGGGTCTCTCTCCTGTGTGGATTGCAAGATGTCTAACAAGGGCTGATCTCCATGTGAAACTTTTCCCACAATCCAAGCACTTATGAGGTCTCTCTCCGGTGTGAGTTGCCTGATGATTAACAAGGGCTGACCTATATAGGAAACTTTTCCCACAGTCTGAGCACTTATGGGGTGTCTCTCCGGTGTGGATTTTCTGATGTGTAATCAGTGTTGACTTCCAATTCAAACAATTGCTGCCCTCAAGGTACCGAGAGGGTCTCTCTCCCATGTGGCTTCTCCCATGATTAGCAAGATCTGAGCCCTTCTTGAAGTTTTCCCCACAGTCCAAGCATTGAAGTGTTTTCTCTCCAGTATTTATTGCCTGAAGTGTAACAAGCTGTGGTCTCAGAACGAATCCTTTCTCATAACCGAGGTCTTCATAGCATTTGTCTTCCTTGGGGGTTGTCTGCCGGGCTGTGGGATTTCTGTGTCCTTCCCCATATATAACAGATTCATCCATTTGCTCCCTTGAGTGGTTTCCCAGCAGACTCTTTAACCTCTGCCAATTTCCCCAAGCTTCTCCCTGTTCCAAGCACTGGGGAAAATTCCCTTCAGCTCTTCCCACAACGGTCCCCTGTGGTTCCCCGTGCCCAGAAACTTCCTGCTGTTGATTCCCATCCTTATTCTCTCTCACTCTCTCATCACCTGCGGGGAGAGAGACAATCCAGACAGGGGTCATTGTGCTGAGGAGAAATCAAGAGGAATAGCACCGAGGGAAAACCCACCATACTAAAGCTGCACAGACAGAGCAATTGGATTCTGCCTCCACTTCCCACCCAAACTTTCACAGAGAAGGAACGTTGGGAAGGAAACTCCTGCTGTTAACAGGACACATGCGAAGCGATATCAGTGATATCTGCTGCCTGCAGCCCTGCCCTGGGTGAGATCAGTAAGGAACTGCGGGCACTTACTGATACCTCATTTTTGGGATTCTCAACTTTTTCCTTCATTCACCAGATGGTTTGTGTGTCAGTCCTCACCTGTGTGGGCGCCTCTCGGGATCTCTCTTTCCTCACAGGCTTGGAGATCGGGCACCCACGGCTCTTTCCCTCGTTCCAGCCGGGTGATCAGGTCAGGTTTGGGAAGGGGGAATCCTGTGCAGGGAGTGAAATCAGAGCAGTTCAGGGTGTGTGGAGGACTGAGAGAGCTTCTGTCAGAAAGGACATTCCATGAGCGGAACCTGTCCCTGTGCTGTGCTGGGGAATGTGGAATCTAAGAGGATGGGAACATGGTCACTGAGCCCCCTTGGGGGAGGCAGATGTCTGGGGAGGTGACGGAAATTGTGACACATACCCAGCTCTAGTGTTAAACCCCTGCCTATTTCTAAACCTGCAGAGCCCTCCGCATGGCTGGAGCTGTCACCAAGGAGGGAGGTGAACAGGGATTCTGTGTTTGAATGAGAAACAACACAGACATCACAATACACGGCTTTTCCACCTTGCAAGCTTGTGGGGTTGGGTGAGGATGATTTAATGTGTGTCTTAAGTTTTGACACCCTGGTCTCATTGGAGAGCGATGAGGGAAGAACCTGACCGGTGTCAGACACGCAGACCCCTCCAGCTTCCAATAACCAAGGGCCCAGGAATCCCTTACCCAGCGAGGTCACCGTCTCGTAGTTCTCCTGCATGACATCCCTGTAGAGGGCTCTCTGAGCGGGGTCCAGCAGAGCCCCCTGCCCCTGGGTGAAATACACAGCCACCTCCCCGAAGGTCACCGGCATCTGAAACAACAAGAATCCCCCATTCAGCACCTGCTGCTCCAGCCATAATCCCCCTAATCATGAGGGAGCAGGGCCAGAGAAGCAGAATCCTCCCCACACACTGCTCAGAGCAGCCAGGAGGCTTCAGGGGGTGGGAGAAGGTGAGAGCTCCTTGTTCCCCCCCAGCACACAGAGCAGGGCAGGGTCTTCTCATTTCCCACACACCTGCCAGCCACAGGCTGATACGGGAAGCAGAGCTCTGAGCCAGGGGCAGGGACAGGAATCCCAACAGCTTCCCTTCGTATTTCACAGCAGCCTCTGGCCAGTGGGTGAGGCTCCAGCACTGGGAGTCAGGTCAGTTTTCCCAGCCCTGCCCAGGGGGGCAGGGAGGGTGTTTCCTGGTTCAGAAATGGGGGAATGTTTCCCCTCCTCACACCCGCCAATGGGCCTCTTCAGAAAATCAGACCCCGGTTGATCATGTTCCAGCAGGTTTATCACACCCCATCCCACCCTGAGTGATTAACCCCTCTGCAATACCCCTCCCCCACCACCATAAGCTCCTTGAGAATCCCCTACCTGAGCTGGCTCCATCACAGCCATTTCCCTTCCCTGTCTCCTGAAAGACTGGACGATCTGGAGCGAAACGTGGACGTGATTCCTCAGCCTGTCAGAGGAGCAGGAAGATTGGGCAGGTTTCATAAGGGGCTGGAGTCCATGTCACTCCCCAATTCCCCCCAGGCTCTCTCCCTGCAGACAGACGCTCTGATTCTATGACTCTGCCATGCTGGGAAGAAACCCAGTTAGTTCATTACCACCCCAGCCAGCCCCCCCTCATTAGAACTAAACCCACCAAGTCCCTCCTAAACCTCCCCAGAAGAGCATCTCTGAGCCAAACACTGGAAAAAGAACAGAATCAAAGGAGTCACTTTAGGGCACTGCCCCACAGTGTATTGTAACCCCTCTAGCTCTCCCCCGTCTCCCTCAGTTGTGAGGTGCTCAGCAGAGTGAGCAACTGGCTTTTCCTCTCTCAGCTCCTCCCCTTGTTCCCAGGAGAGCTGACTGCCCCGGGGGTGCAGGGAATGGATCTGGGCAGGGCTGGGAGCTGGGAACCTCTCTCCCCACTTCTTGCTCCTGCTGCTCTTCAAGTCTCTCTGCTCTCCCTTTTCATCTTCTTCCCTCCCTTCCTTCCTCCCTTTTTACCTTCTGCCCTGGGAGAACGGGTGTTTGCCCCCTTGTCATGTGTCTTTGCTCTCATTAGGCAGCTCAGCCACTGACACTGGTAACCGGGGTTGAACCCGGCTGTGTCACTGAGGGCAGCAGCTCTGGGACTCACAGACACAGGGAGCCCCTCCCCTTCTAGGCCAAACTCACCAGCTGGTACCTGAAAGGGGCCCTTTGTGCAGAGTCATTTCCCTGCCCAGTTCCAGCCCTTTCCCCAGGTCTCTCCATCACCTGGAGGCTCAGGCTCAGGGGCTGGTATGGTCAGAGGGGTTCCAGCCACTGGAGAAAATGCCCCTGGGCTGGTCTCAGAGGGGTGTGATGAAGCGGGAACGTTCTGAATTTTTTCTCTGAATACCGAGTGTGGTGCCTCAGTTTCCCCATGTGTTACTCAAGTATCAAGCTGGTGGGATACCGGTGTGTGATCATTGCAGAGACCTCTAGAGGGCAGGTGTGACTGCAGAGTGGCTCACTGGGCATACAGAATGGCCAAAATTCTGTATCCTGGCAAGCAGTGTCCTAAAATGGTCCTCTACAAGGGGCCAGCCCAAGGTGTTGGAGAACAAAGAGTGAAGGGGAGGCCAGGTGACCTGTTTTCCTGGAAAGAGAGAAAGCATGGAGGAGGGCAGCTGGGCATTACTAAGGATGTGGGGCTGGAAGCGGGTCAGTATCCTGTTTGGGACTTAGCGTGGAGAGCCCAGGTCTCAGGACTCTGGATTCCCCCCCAGATGGACTTTGCTGAATGCTCCTGATTTCTGTGCTAACAAGCTCTGTTCTATGCTGTGTTCCCATCGACCAATAAACCTTCTGTTTTCCAAGCTGGCTGAGAGTCACAGCTGACTGTGGAGGTGGGGTGCATGTCCTCTGTGGGGGAGCATGTCAGGCTTGTCCTTAGGCTGCCCCCGGGTTCAGGCTGGGGGCGTGTGCCCTCCGTGGGCTCCAGGGCCGGGGAGGCTGGGGCCACGTGCTCAGTGGGTGGGGGGGGGAAGTTGGGTGGTGCTCAGGGGCTGGGGGTCCTGCCTCTACAGGGGGGGAAGCTTGCCACCCCTAGCCCTAGGTTCACCCACCGCCAGCTGTACCCCGTTCTTATCTCCGGCTCTTAGTCCTAGGCAGGGGGGCTGAAACAATCTGGGGGGCACTGAGAGCCATTGAACCAGAGTGTAAACTCTAGATAGGATGGAAACCCCTTCAAGCCAGGGGGTGTGGCTGGACCTCACCAGCCTAGATCCAGCGCCTGTGCTGCCCAACCTCCGCCCTGGTTGTGCCCCTGGCCCCTCTTCTTCCCTGGCCTCCAGCTAGGACCACCCCACCCTGCAGTCAGTCTGGCCCCTGACCACCTTCTGCCCCCCCTATTTCCCCCACTCAGATCTCCCTGAGCTGCAGCCTCCGTCCGCACCAGGCCGGCCATGGGCAGGGAAACAAAGCAGCAGATGGGTGGTAACATGATCCTGCCCCCGCCCCGCACACACCGGGAGCTGGCGGCAGCTTTCCCGGGCCCAGGGCGGGAATCGCAGCCAGCTCCGCTGGGAGCAGCCTGGGGCCAAACCCGCCCCCTGCAGCCCGGGTGTGATGGGGCGGGTTTCTCTTACCTTCCCTCCGAGCGGGGCCCCCCTGGGGCAGGGGCCGGGCCGGGAAGGGGCCTGGCCAGGCTGGGGGCTCTGCCCTGGCAGAGGTTTCTGGGGAGCAGCGGGAAGGGCCCTGCTGGAGATTCCCCTCTCCCGGCTGCAGCCAGGGCTCCGGGCTCCCAGCACGAGCCGCCGGGGCTCGGGGATCTCGCTGGGAGTCACAGTCACCGCAGCGGCTGCGAGTCCCTTCCTGCTGCCGGGACTGAGCGAAGTGATCGCTCCTCCCAGAGCCACCTCCCAGCGGCTCCTGGGTCCTAGATAAACCTCCTCTCGTGTCTGGCTTCTGTTAGACTCACAGGCTCTAAGGTCAGAAGCAGGGCCGGATTAACTTTTTGTGGGCCCCCCTGGGGAATGATTGTAAAAGGGGCCGTGTTGGGATCAAGGAGACGCGGAGTCAAGAGGTTTGTCAAGCAGGCGTCCCGAGCTCTCTTGAGCTGGGGTTTTTATTAGTAATTAGATCAAAAGGCATGAGATCATAGTTACTTGTAACATATTGATTGGTTCACCCATAGCCATCTCCCCTTGTGCAATAAATCATGATTGGTGAAGGGACTACGTGAACTATTCAAGGGGACTACGTGAGCTATTGCCTAGTCTATGCTTAATCAATAACCTGAGCATAGTTTTACCTTGCATTGCTTACCTTGAGAATAAGCCAGGAGTAAATGTAATAAACACGTGTGTGGTTTGCCAGCACAGCATGTTTCACTACACCTCCCCCTTTTTGTTTTTAAGCAATTTGCAGGCATAATGAATGCTTTGTTTAGTATTAAGTCGTTGCCAAGGGCAGCCTTGGACAAATAGGCTAATAAGGGAAGGAATACACTGTAATATACAACAACAAACTATTAATCCTATAACTATAACAATAACATATACAAACATTTGCTTTAGCCAGTATAGGTCTGGCAGCCACCCAGTAAGCCAGTCCCAGAATCCTGAAAAACCAACATCCATTGTAACTTTTTTTGTTAAAGTATGTAGTTTTACAATTTGGTTGTCCACTGCTTTTTCATTATTGCTTAGGTTAAAGCAACACATACCATCCAATTTTTCACACCCATAATGATGTTGCATTAAAAGATAATCTATGGCCGCTCTGTTTTGCAAAAGTCCTGTCTTAATTCGCTCTGTTTCTTATTTAACAAGGCTAGAGCTCTAGAAGTTGTATTTAAGGCTTTTACTGCTGAGCAGGTTTTTCCAACAGTTGTTCAGCCTGATTAGCTAGGTTCTTCACTTGGCCCCATGTGGCAGGTGCATTTCGTTGGCCCCCTTGTTTTCGGCCCGTTGTCACTTTTCCTTGTTCATCATATAAGTGTATGTTGAAGTCAGGGATGGGGTTGCTCAGTCCCTGATGCCACGCCATCCTTGTATGGTCGAACGTATCGTGCAGGTACCCAGAGCGGGCCGCTTGGTGTTGATACAGCTGCGTAACCGCGCCCCCAGGTGATTAGTGGCACAGGTTCGCTCCACTCCGGGCCAGGTAGCTGACGATAGGTTACCTTTGGAGCAGGAAGAACTTCGGTCGTCCGATAATGCCGTTGTGCCCTGGTGAAAAATTGAGAATTGAAAGGTAATAGATTTAAATGATTGAGTGTAAACAGTACTTGAGCCAGCCATTCTTCCTTTTCTGTCAGGCTGCCGGGGACAATTCCCCCTTTCTGTTTTTGCCGCAGGAGAGCATTTTTTAATGTGCGATTAGCTCGTTTTACAATGGCTTGTCCTTGGGAATTGTATGGGATGCCAAAGGTATGCTTGATTTCCCATCGCGTGCAGAACGCTGCCATTGCTGAAGAGCAATAGGCTGGGCCGTTGTCAGTTTTTAAAGCTGATGGCTTTCCCATCACTGCAAAGGAACGAATGAGGTGATTACAGACGTGTTTTGCCTTTTCCCCTTTTTGTGGAGTTGCCCATATATATCCAGAATAAGTGTTTATGACTACATGCAAATAGGACCAGGGAGCTAATGGTGGGAACCGAGTGACATCCATTTGCCACAATTGGTTTGCACCTAGCCCCCGAGGATTTACCCCGATAGCGGGTCCTGCGAGGTTTCCAGTACACTCAGGGCACTGCTGAATAACAGCTTTTGCATCAGATAGTGGTATGGAAAATTGCTTGGCCAACGCCCTAGCATTTTGGTGATGTAAGGAGTGACTTTCCATAGGAGAGCAGGGGAAAGCCTTTAAGGCGTTATCAGCATAGGCATTGCCTTGCGAGATTTCTCCGGGGAAAGGCTGATGACTTCTAACATGTGCGATAAAAAATAGATGTCGTCGGTGACGTAATATCAGTTGTAGGGAAAGAAATAAACCAAGCAAATTATTATCCAAAGATGCAGTAACACAACTAGAAGCAATATTACTAACAACATTTGCAGCATACAAACTGTCTGTTATGAGGTTAACTGGTTGATCAGAAAATGTGTTAAAGGCAAGAATTAACGCAGCTAGCTCCGCACGCTGAGGAGAGCGTTGCGGTAAGGTAAACTGGGATTGCCACTGGTCATTTTTTTTTCAAGCGACCACCCCTCTGGAGGGGCCACCATCGGTGAAAATGGTAAGAGCTTCTTTTATGGGAACGGGAGATACCAAGTAGAATACTTTCAGTGGAATATGTTGAGCAACTTGGAGACGAGGATCCTTTGGAGTATGGTAAGTTACGCACCCAACATAATTGGCTAGTGCTATTTGCACCTCCTCCGAGTGCATGCATGCAACTTCCCAGGTGGCGATGGGGATGGGTATAATAATGTTTACTAAATCCATGGCAAACAAGTTTAATGCTCGATTGCGTCCTTTAGTGATTAATTGAGCAATCATTCCAGACAATGGGACGAGTGTGTTTTTGTGTGTGTGTGGTAAATACATCCACTTGAGGATAAATTCTCTTTCATTTGTATGTTGAAGTAATGCCCCCATGAATTGCTTAATGTCCCCAAGAATGATTAAGGACGGGGGCACATTAGGTACTGCTTTATCTACCCACCTTTCTGCCATGGCTTCGTTGACCTTATGCACTACCTCCTGTTGTTTGTTTGTCAGTGATATTATGTCTCCCGGTTGCTTTTCTAATTTTAGGGCATTAAACAGTGGAGTCAGCATAGATGTGGGAATCTTGTAATACGGTCTTATCCAATTTATGGATTCCAGAATTTGCTGTAGCACTACATATGTTAATTTTTTTGGCAAGGTAAGTTTTGGAAGTATGGGCATGGAGTATGCTGCAAGCATTTTATGACCTAAATATTGAAAAGGTTTGGCTTTCTGTATTTTTTCCGGGGCTACTACCAGACCCGATTGACTTAAGATATCCGTTAACTCACTTTTCCATGTGGTGGGTAGGGGCCTACCGGCTATTAAGATATCATCCATATAATGGTAAACAAGTAGCTTTTTGAACTTATTTCTGAAAGGTTGAAGAGCAGTGTTTACAAAATACTGACACATGGTAGGGCTATTTAACATGCCCTGGGGTAACACTTTCCAATGATAACGTGTTGTGGGTTGGGCATTGTTTAGGACTGGCACTGTGAATGCAAAATATTTTTTATCCTTTTCCTGTAATGGTATCGTAAAGAAACAATTCTTTAAATCAATTATCGCTACCTGGTAGTCATATGGGATTAAATTTGGATTGGGGAGGCCACACTGCAGGGGGCCCATTGGTTCTAGTATTTTATTAATTTCACGCAAATCATGAAGGAGCCTCCATTTTCCTGATTTTTTCTTAATTACAAAAACAGGAGTATTGTACGGGCTTGTAGTATGCTTAATGTGTTCATCTTTTAATTGTTGCTCAACTAATTGCTGCAAAGCTTCTAATTTCTCTTTAGGTAATGGCCATTGTTCTACCCAGACTGGCTTATCAGTTTTCCACTGTAACGGAAGAGCCTGAGGCTTACTCATCTTCCAAAACCAGTTTTGCCCCTATCTGTTCTAACAAATCTCTTCCCCAAATGTTAAACTGTAAAGGCAATATGCAGGGTTGAATATATGCTATTATGGGGCCTTGTTCCTGGGATTTTACTGGTAACCATTGAGAGCTCTTTTGAGATGCTTGGCTTCCTCCTACCCCGAATACCGCAGGGGCTAGCTCAGAAGGCCATGTAGGCTCCCAATCCTTTTCAGCTATGACAGAAACATCCGCCCCTGTGTCCAACAAACCGGTCAGCCACTTACCTTGGAGTGTATACTTACGTTGAGGTTTTTGCAGGGATATTCGGTGTACCAATGCTGCCACCTGTGGGTGAAAGGAAGAATCGCTGTTGCCTTCAGTACGGGTGGATCCGAATCCTCCTGTGCGTGTTACCTGTGATTTTTCTCCAGGGAGCTCATATGGCAACAGTATCATCTGTGCCCAGGAGTCCCCTTGTCTTAAAGTAAAAGGCAGGTGACTCCAATACTGAACATATATTTTTCCCTGATAATCAGCATCAATCACTCCTGGAACTACCATAATTCCTTGTTTACTTGCTGATGACCGAGGGAGTATAATGCCCACCGTCCCTTCAGGAAGGGGCCCTTTCAGTTGAGTAGGCATTAAAAGAACTTCCCCCGGTAAGAATGAGGATTTTTCTTCTTGATTATACAAGTTTATTCCAGCACTGCCGGTCGTTGCCGGTTGTGCCCTAGTTAATTCTTCCGCCCCCGTTGTTTTTCCGGGGCCCGGGGAGGGCCCGATTACTGGTTTTCCTGCCCTAGTCCTGATCGACATTGATTTGCCCAATGATACCCCTTGTTGCATTTAGGACATTTTTTGGAGGGCCTACCCCCTTCCTGGGGTCTTCCTTTATGTGCTCCTCCCCCGGGTGCCCTACACTGGCTTTTAAAGTGTCCCGGTTTTTTGCAATTAAAACAATTTCCTGCTGGTTTATTACCTTGTCTTATAGCCCCCGCCAAAAGAGCCATAGCATGGGTTTGACTACCGACATCAGCGCAAGCCTGAATCATGTCCGCTAAAGTGTACGAGGGGCGATGTATTATAGATTGCAGTACTTTTTTGCAATCAGCATTAGCCTGCTCATAAGCCAGTCGCCGTAAAAGCTCTGTCTGTGCCTCCTCGTTATCGATCTGCCGCTGTACTGCTTCCTTGAGCCTATCTATGAACTGCGGATACGGCTCTGTAGGCTGCTGCCGGGTGGCTGTGAAAGACCTAGTCGGTTTCCCACTTACAGGAACCCTTCTGAAAGCTCTCATAACACTAAGTTTAGTACGAATATATGTGTCTGGGTCTAACTCCAACTGTCTCTCTATAGTGCTAAATTGGCCTGCTCCATAAATCTGGTCGGGTATGGCAGCTGGGGTTGAGTAACCTACAGCAGCTAACCTGAACTCACTATCCCACACCATATACTGGGCGGGGGTCAGCACCATACGAAATAAGTCTTTCCAATCTTGTGGAGCCATTGTGTAGCCATTTCCAATTCCTTCTAAGATGCCTGTCACGAAATTAGACCTGATGCCTGTCTCCGTGATAGCTTTTTTCACCTCCCTCAGTACTGTATACGGTAGCGCCGTCCACTGTCTGGCGGCATTGCCCTGTGCATCGACTTCTGCCGTTATAGGCATTAGCATGGGCAACTCCCCCTCCCACTGATGTTCTTCCTCCAAACTCAATTCCCCTGTCTCACGCGCCAACGCAACCGCCGCCCGGACGCAGCCCCCATGATTCCCCCGGAAACAAGGCTGATCAGTTCCTTTATCAATGGGGGGATCCGAGGGCCGCTGCCCCGTATCCGACACCGCAGGCGCTGGTGGTAGCACCCGCGGGTACGGAGGCGGTGTCGTCAGCGTGAGAAGCGGGGCGGCAGTGAGAGACGCCTGTAGCCCCAGTTTTCCCACTGCCTCAGTACAGCGCTGCCACATGAGCAGGTGCTGCACTGCTGCTCTCGGTTTCTCAAAGAGCTGTGTTCCTATTTTTTGCCAATCTTCTTGCTGCAGGGACCCCTCTTCGGGGTACCAGGGGCATTGACATTCTATTTCCTTAACAAAATCCTCTACATGCCGCAGCGTAACCGCTGGGCAACCGCTCCCCTCAATGAGCTTAAATAATTCCTTAGCATGAGCCTTTTGTGGCACTGATAAATCACCCCCCATACTCACGAGTGGCTGTTTCCAGCGGGTGCACCTAGACTATTCCAGTCGGATGAGCAGGGGTCCTCGGGATCCGGTGTATCACGTCGGGGTCACCAGATGTTGGGATCAAGGAGACGCGGAGTCAAGAGGTTTGTCAAGCAGGCGTCCCGAGCTCTCTTGAGCTGGGGTTTTTATTAGTAATTAGATCAAAAGGCATGAGATCATAGTTACTTGTAACATATTGATTGGTTCACCCATAGCCATCTCCCCTTGTGCAATAAATCATGATTGGTGAAGGGACTACGTGAACTATTCAAGGGGACTACGTGAGCTATTGCCTAGTCTATGCTTAATCAATAACCTGAGCATAGTTTTACCTTGCATTGCTTACCTTGAGAATAAGCCAGGAGTAAATGTAATAAACACGTGTGTGGTTTGCCAGCACAGCATGTTTCACTACAGGGCCGGGGGTAAAAGCACAGTGGGGCAGGAGCTAGGCTTGGTCTCTGGAGCAAGGGAGGGGTCAGGGGTAAACTGCAAGTGCAGCAGGGCTGGGGAGGGGGTAAACAGGATCCGCCCCCCGCCCATGCCCACATAGAGCGGGTACCTACCTGCTTCTAGCCCATGGGTAGGCAACCTATGGCACGCGTGCCGAAGGCAGCACACAAGCTGATTTTCAGTGGCACTCACGCTGCCCGAGTCCTGGCCACCAATCTGGGGGGCTCTGCATTTTAGTTTAATTTTAAATGACGCTTCTTAAGCATTTTAAAAACCTTATTTACTTTACATACAACAATAGTTTAGTTATATATTATAGGCTTATAGAAAGAGACCTTCTAAAAACGTTCAAATGTATTACTGGCACGCAAAACCTTAAATTAGAGTGAATAAATGAAGACTCAGCACACCAGTTCTGAAAGGTTGCCGACCCCTGATCTAGCCCATTCTCTTTGTCTCTCTCTGCACTGAGCTGCCCCTCTTTCCACAGCAGCAGGACAGGTTCTCTTCCAGCCCTCTGGGGTGCGTGTTGGGAGTGGGAGGATCAGAGGGTAATGTGATTACTCCTATAACGGAACATTTAGTTTCCAGTCAGCACTGCTAACCGGACACTCCGGTCCCATTTTCTACTGGAGTTTCCAGTCTACAACTGGATACCTGGCAACAGGGCTGCCAGAAAAGCCTGAGGGGGGGAGAGGGGCAAGCAATCATTTTTAAAAGTAAGAGGGCTAAGCCTTAAGGGGGGGGGCAAGTGGTGGGTGGACTAGGGAGTGGAGAGGAGCTAGTGGGCAGGGCCATGTCTGCTGTACTGCCCAGGTAGGTTGGAGACTGTGGGGATCAGCTGACACAGCATCCCCAGCCCAGGTGATGTGACAGCCAGTGGTGGATTTAGAGTTAGTGGGCCCCCCCAGCTCTGTGCTCAGCTTCGTTTTTGGGGCTCCTCCTTGGGACCCAGCCAAGAAAAAGAACATTCTCTCTTATCTCCCCCTGCCCCCGTTTTTCATTCTTTTTTTCTTCATCCTCCTCCTATAAGTAATAGCAAGTAAATGAAAATAAAGTGAGGCACATTGATTTTTCTTGTAGTCTAACTTATTTTTCCACAGACCACGTGAAAATCATGAAGGACCTTGACGGACCACTTAATGATCTTTCCAAATACTGTAAAAAAATGTTGGGGTGTGGGGTCTGGCCAGGACCTAGGGCGAGGGAGGGGGCTCAAGGTTGGGGCAGGAGGTTGGGGTGTGGAGCGCTTACCTGGGGCAGCTCCTGTTTGGTTCCCAGGATGGGGATGGGGATGTGGATGTGGGGGGGAGCAGGAATCAAGACAGGAGGCTGGGTGTGTGTGAGGAGGATGCAGGTTTCAGGGCAGGGGCTGGGGGGGCATGAGGGGGGATGCAGGAGTCAGGACTGGGGGCTGGGGAGGTGGGGGGTGCAGGGGTCTGGGCTGGGGAGGTGTGAGGGGAGTGAAGAGGTCTGGACAAGGGGCTGGATGTGTGTGAGGGAGTGTAGGGGGTGGGGTGTGTTGGGGGTGCAGGAGTCAGGGCAGGGGGCTCGGGGTATGTGAGGGGGTGCAGAGGGCTGGGGGTGCGTGAGGGGGTGCAGTGGTCAGGGTGGGCAGAGTGCTGTGGGTGTGGGCTGGGGTCATGGGGGTGCTCACGCAGGGGGCTGGAGGGGGTATGCCCCAATTCCAGCCCCTTCCCCAAAGCCTCACCCCCGCCTCTTCTCCTCCTCCTCCCCGGAGCGGCGTGCTGTGGCTCGCTCCTCCTCCCCCCTCCTGCCAGCAAGCAGCTGATCCAGCTGATCGGTGGCAGGGAGGGGGGGGAGGGAACATAGCACGCTAGGGAAAGAGGTGTGGGAGGAGCCAGGCTGCCCGCAGAGGCTGCCACCGAGCCCCAGCAGCCGGCAGCATCAAGCTTCTGACCCCACAGGAGAGAGTGGGGGGTGGAGAAGAGCGGACCTGGGCCCCTTTCGACCGTGTTCCCGGCGCCAGTGGCGCCATTGTAAATCCGGTACTGAACACACTTGACATGCAGTTATTTTTGGCCAACAGAAGTGTCCTCCAGGAGCTGTGAGGTGGCGGCTGGAAAGATGAGTCCCTCAGCTCATGTCACGTGCAGCTGACTGTGCCAGTGAGCATTCCCAGGCCACTCAGTGGAACAGCGGGATGGGGGCGTGGGGATGCTCTCCAATAATAATGCCCAGAGGTGCTGACTTTCTAATTTCCTTTCTCTGCAGGTACCTAAACTCACTCAACGTCAACATTTCCCAAGGTTCCTGAATTTCTGCTTCTGGGCCTGGGCACTGCTGCTGCCTCACTTTAGCTGTCCAGACACCTGCCTCATGTGGAAACCCCAGAAGGATCCTCAAACCAGAAGGCAGGGAGTGGAAAACCTATCATGCCTGTGGGGCCTAATCCTGTAGGAGTGCGCTGAGCACACCCTTTGGATCAGGGCTCAGACAAAACCCAGAGGCGGTGCTGGCAGAGGCTCCTTTATATCATTGAGCCCAGTGGTTAGGGCACTCACCTGGCAGATGGGAGACTCAAGTTCTACTCCCTGATCTGCCTGATGGGGATGAAGGGTTTTGAAGACAGGTCTCCCACCGCTCAGGTGACTGCCCTAACCACGGGGGTCTGGGATATTCTGATGTGGGGCTCCCGCAATCTCTTCTGATCAAGCTGCTCCACTCTGGCTAAATAATTAAATAGTCCCTGGGTCAGAGAGAGAAAGTTACAATGACTCTGTAGCCTGGGGGTCAGGGCACTAGGAGGTAGAAGATGCAGGTGCAGGACCCTGCTCCAATGGCTATTTAATTATAGCCCCTTTCCTGCAGGAGGGAGCGTTTCATTGCAAACCAACGGCTTCAACCTTTGACCTTTCTTTGGGTTGTGACCTAGGCCTGGTCTACACTACGACTTTAATTCGGATTTAGCTGCTTTAAATCGAATTAACGCTGGACCCGTCCACACAACGAAGCCATTTAATTCGAATTAAAGAGCCCTTTAATTCAATTTCTGTACTCCTCCTCGACGAGAGGAGTAGCGTCAAAATCGGTATTGTCAATCCGAATTAAGGTTAGTGTGGCCGCAATACGATGTTATTGGCCTCCAGGAGCTATCCCACAGTGCACCATTGTGACCGCTCTGGACAGCAATCTGAACTCGGATGCGCTGGCCAGGTGGACAGGAAAAGCCCCGGGAACATTTGAATTTCATTTCCTGTTTGCACAGTGTGGAGAGCACAGGTGACCACAGAGAGCTCATCAGCACAGGTAACCATGCAGGCTGATAATCGAAAAAGAGCACCAGCATGGACCGTACAGGAGGTACTGGATTTGATCGCTATATGGGGAGAGGATTCAGTGCTAGCAGAACTTCGTTCGAAAAGACGAAATGCCAAAACGTTTGAAAAAATTTCCAAGGGCATGATGGAGAGAGGCCCCAATAGGGACTCAGATCAGTGCCGCGTGAAAGTCAAGGAGCTCAGACAAGCCTATCAAAAAGCAAAGGAGGCAAACGGTCGCTCCGGGTCAGAGCCGCGGACATGCCGCTTCTACGCCGAGCTAAATGCATTTCTAGGGGGGGCCGCCACCACTACCCCACCTCTGACTGTGGATTCCGAGATGGGGATAATCTCATCAGGTACACCTGATGATTCCGCGGAAGGGGAAGAGGAGGAGGAGGAGGACGAGCTGGCAGAGAGCACCCAGCTCTCCGTTCTCCCCAACAGCCAGGATCTGTTTCTCACCCTGACTGAAGTACCCTCCCAAGCCTCCCAAGCCAGTACCCAAGACCATGATCCCATGGAAGGGACCTCAGGTGAGTTTACCTTTTAAAATATAAAACATGGTTTAAAAGCAAGCATTTTTAATGATTAATTTGCCCTGAGCACTTGGGATGCATTCGCAGCCAGTACAGCTACTGGAAAAGTCTGTTAACATGTCTGGGGATGGAGCGGAAATCCTCCAGGGACATCTCCATGAAGCTCTCCTGGAGGTACTCCAAAAGCCTTGCCACAAGGTTTCTGGGCAGTGCAGCCTTATTCCGTCCTCCATGGTAGGACACTTGACCACGCCATGCTAGTAGCAAGTAATCTGGTATCATTGCATGACAAAGCCTGGCAGCGTATGGTCCCGGTGTTTGCTGGCATTCAAGCAACATCCGTTCTTTATCTTGCTGTGTAATCCTCAGGAGAGTGATATCGCTTAGGGTAACCTGGTTGAAATACGGGAATTTAATTAAGGGGACAGAGGTGGCCGTTCCTACTGGGCTGTTTGCCTGTGGCTGAAAAGAAATCCTTCCCTGCATTTAGCCAAGTGCAAAGGGGGGGGGAGGATTGGCCCAGAGCTTTTCACGTTTTGCTAGCAGGGATCTTCCCTGATACCAGCCACGCGGTGGGGGGAGGGATAAAGCACTCATCCCAGAGAATTCATGGCGGGTGGGGGGGGGTGTTAGTTTGGTTCCTGCAGGGATCTTCCCTGATACCAGCCACGTGGTGGGGGGAGGGATAAAGCACTCATCCCAGAGAATTCATGGCGGGTTGGGGGGGGTGTTACTTTGGTTCCTGCAGGGATCTTCCCTGATACCAGCCACGCGGTGGGGGGAGGGATAAAGCACTCATCCCAGAGAATTCATGGCGGGTTGGGGGGGGGTGTTAGTTTGGTTCCTGCAGGGATCTTCCCTGATACCAGCCACGCGGTGGGGGGAGGGATAAAGCACTCATCCCAGAGAATTCATGGCGGGTTGGGGGGGGGTGTTAGTTTGGTTCCTGCAGGGATCTTCCCTGATACCAGCCACGCGGTGGGGGGAGGGATAAAGCACTCATCCCAGACAATTGGATGGTGGGGGGGTGTTAGCTTGTTTTCTGCTGCTGAAGGTTAACAGGAAAACTGCAGCACAACGGGCTTTGCTTGGTATGTGGGAAAGCAGGGCGCAGAAGCCTAAAGACAGTGGCTTACCATGGCAGCATGCAAGCTGAATTCTGTTGCCCGGACCTGCGCCTGTGATCTCTAGCAGCAAAGCCACAGGCACTCTATATTAAGAGGCAAAATGCGACCTTGCACAGAAATCACATGTGCTATATAATGTGAATAGTATTTGTCACCGTGAAAGAGTATAAGCATTGTTCTGAAAAATGTATCTTTTAAAAAAATTCTCTCCTTTTTTCACTCCCTCCAGCAGCTGCAAATGTTTCAAGCCTCCCTCCTCCTTCCCGAAGGCTATCCCAGATAAGGCGTCGGAAAAAGAAGACGCGAGATGAGATGTTTGCAGAAATCATGCAATCCACCAGGAGTGAAAGAGCTCATCTGAATGAGTGGAAGGACACGGTTTGCCAGTATAGGAAAGAAGCCAGTGAACGTGAGGACAGGAGGGACCAACGTGAGGACATGAGGGACCAACGTGAGGACAGAAGGGACTAACGTGAGGAGAGGAGAGACGCTCGAGATGAGAGGTGGTGTCAGGAAGATCAGAGGAGGCAGGATGCAACGCTGGGGCTGCTGCGTGAGCAAACAGACATGCTCCGGCGTCTGGTGGAGCTTCAGGAACGGCTGCTGGAGAACAGAGTGCCGCTACAGCCCCTGTATAACCCCCCTACCTCCTCACCATGTTCCATAGCCTCCTCACCCAGACGTGTAAGAACACGGGGGGGGAGGCTCCGTACACCCTCCCATTCCACCCCAGTGGACAGCCCAAGCAAAAGGCTGCCATTTTTTAACCTTTTTTTAGTGGGCTTTTCCTTCCCGCTGATCCTCCTCCCAAACCCCACTCAGGTTCTCTCCCTCTTTTTATAATCAATTAATAAAGAATAAATGATTTTTAAACAATAGTGACTTTATTTCCTTTGAAAGCAAGCTGGGGGAAGGGGGAGGGTGGGTTCCTTACAGAGAATGAGTCTATAAAGGGGGCGGGTTTTCATGAAGGATAAACAAACAGAAATTTCACACTGTAGCCTGGCCAGTCATGAAACTGGTTTTCAAAGCTTCCCTAATGCGCAGCGCTTCCTGGTGTGGTCTTCTAATCGCCCTGGTGTCTGGCTGCGCGTAATCAGCAGCCAGGCGATTTGCCTCAGCCTCCCACCCTGCCATAAAGGTCTCCCCCTTGCTCTCACAGAGATTGTGAAGCACACAGCAAGCAGTAATAACAATGGGGATATTGGTTTGGCTGAGGTCTGAGCGAGTCAGTAAGGATCGCCAGCGACCTTTTAAATGGCCAAATGCACATTCTACCACCATTCTGCACTTGCTCAGCCTGTAGTTGAACAACTCCTGACTCCTGTCCAGGCTGCCTGTGTATGGCTTCATGAGCCATGGCATTAAGGGGTAGGCTGGGTCCCCAAGAATAACAATTGGCATTTCAACCTCCCCCACGGTTATTTTCTGGTCCGGAAAGTAAGTCCCTTGCTGCAGCCGTTTAAACAGATTGGTGTTCCTGAAGACGCGAGCGTCATGAACCCTTCCCGGCCAGCCCACATGGATGTTGGTGAAACGTCCCTTGTGATCCACAAGTGCTTGCAGCACCTTTGAAAAGTACCCCTTGCGGTTTATGTAGTGGGTACCCTGGTGCTCCGGTGCCAAGATAGGAATATGGGTTCCATCTATCGCCCCACCACAGTTAGGGAATCCCATTGCAGCAAAGCCATCCACTATGACCTGCACATTTCCCAGAGTCACTACCTTTCGTAGCAGCACCTCCGTGATTGCTTTGGCTACTTGCATCACAGCAGCCCCCACAGTAGATTTGCCCACTCCAAATTGATTACCGACTGACCGGTAGCTGTCTAGCATTGCAAGCTTCCACAGGGCTATCGCCACTCGCTTCTCAACTGTGAGGGCTGCTCTCATCTTGGTATTCTGGCGCTTCAGGGCAGGGGAAAGCAAGTCACAAAGTTCCATGAAAGTGCCCTTACGCATGCGAAAGTTTCTCAGCCACTGGGAATCGTCCCACACCTGCAACACTATGCGGTCCCACCAGTCTGTGCTTGTTTCCCAGGCCCAGAATCGGCGTTCCAAGCCTATAACCTGGCCCATTAACATCATAATCTCCAAAGCACCGGGGCCCGCGGTCTGAGAGAATTCACGGTCCATGTCCATGTCCTCATCACGCTTGTCGCTGCGCTGCAGTCGCCGCCTCCTCCTCCTCGCCTCTTTTTTCTGGTCCTGGGTAAGCATAAACTCCACGAGAACGCGCGAGGTGTTTACAATGTTCATGACTGCGTTCTGGAGCTGAGCGGGATCCATGCTTGCTGCGGTATGGAGTCTGCAGAGTTCACTCAGGAAAAAAGGCGCGAAATGGTTGTCTGCCATTGCTTTCAGGGAGGGAGGGGGAGGCTGTACCCAGAACCACCTGCGACAATGTTTTTTGCCCCATCATGCACTGGGGTTTCAACCCAGAATTCCAAGGGGGGGTGGAGACTGCGGGAACTATGGGATAGCTATGGGAAAGCTACCCACAATGCAACGCTCTGGAAATCGATGCTAGTACGGTAGCTTGGACGCACACCACCTAATTAATGTGCCTAGTGTGGCCGAATACATTCGAATTTATAAAATCGGTTTCCTAAATTCGAATTATATAAATTCGGATTAATCCCGTAGTGTAGACATACCCCTAGGCTCAATCTAGAGATTCCCCTGTAGATGCTGCTTCTGGAGCTCTCCCAGCGCCCAACACCAGAGGGAGCAGCAGAGTAGAACCAGGCACAGGATCACCATCCCATCAGTGCCTAGAACTGGCACTGGGGTAGGTCACTTGTGGGAGGGCAGGGAGCAGCACATTCTCTCCTGCTGGGATGATCTCAGAGAAAAAGAATGTTCGTTTTGTGTGAAATTTAGACCTTTCGCAGTTACTTCCCTCTCCGGATCAGACTGAAATGTCAGGATATTGAAAATGTTCCCGGAACTAACTATTCTGAAATGTTTTCCTGCATAAATGTGGAAACAGAAAATGTGGACAGACATTTTAGACTGAAATTGAAATGGTTCAGCTGTTCGAAATTACATTTTGATCCTCCTGATCAGAATCTAGGGTAATGTAAAAAGCAACATTTCCAGGGAAAGCCTGATTTTGCTGAAGCCACACTTTCAGGTGAGAGAGGTTTTTGTGTGAAAAATTAACACGCTGTAATTATGGAGCGCTTTAGCTGCAGAGGAATTGAGATCTCTAATAGAGATTGTTCAAATTGTTCATGTTTTAAAGAAAACTATTTGGATTATTCAGTAAGTAAATGTAACTTCCTCCATTCTCCTTTCTCCTGTTTAGTTTCCATTAAGCCAGAACAGAAATTACTTTGCACAGAGGAAACAATAAATAGCCTCTCCCACGGGGGAGCATGTTACTCGCTGTTATTCTGGTCTTACTCACAGAGATCTGAGCATTGATAACATCCCTGTGCAGATTCATTGGTGAGTAACAATGGCATCTACCAGCAGTTCCTGGATTTTCCTTCTCCCCACTATAGTTAAACACCATATTCTCATCTCCCTCTTTCTTCAAACTCCCCAAACAGCTCCAAATTTGATCCTAAGAAAAGAAAAGTTGCTCTGTGTTTTTTCTATATTTTGGGGATTTTACATCAGGAACAAAATTGATCAAGCTACTATGGGCCTAGACAGTCACAGGAACAGCCCTGCAATCCACAAAGCTGAGTGAGGTGTCTAGACTCCCTATATAATATCCCTCTGGTCGGCAACTCCCATTGCTTGGCTTAGACAGCTCCCTGCCTAGCATGCTGGCTTTTGTGTCACCCATTCTAAAACACTTACATCTCCCCATTACTCAGGGTTTGTTGCTCACAGTATCATTCCAGTGATTTTCTAGGCAGCTACAATTTAGACACAGTGACATTCAGCATTGCAATACTACTCCTGGGCAGTGGCATAGCCAGGATTTAAGAGCAGGTGTAGCAAACATAAAAAAGGCACCCCCCCTTGGCTCCTCCTCTGGCCATGCCCCCCCTTGGCTCCTCCTCCGGCTGCTCCGCACCCGCCCAGCTCCTCTCCCACGCCCCCCCATCTCATCCCTCCTGCCATTGTCCCTGGCCAGCCCTTCCCCCACCCCTCTGCTGCCAGTGCCTGGTGCCCGCCGGGCCGGGGCTCGCAGCTCGGCAGGCTGAGCAGCAAGCGTCCACCCACCTGCCCGAGCCCGGCTGCTCTCCTCGCCCCGGCTCCGGCAGCCGGGCTGTTACCACACTGAGCCCAGCCAAACGGAGCCTTTCCCTCAAGGCTGCTGCCGAGGCGTCCAGCCTCCTCCCCCGTCGCCGCTTCTCCCACCGGCCCGGCCACCCTATTGCCGGGCGGCACGTGCCCAGCCCAGCACCGCCGCTGCACATGCTCCTCCCCGCCGCTGCACATGCTCCCCCCGGCCCGGCCCGAGTGCTCCGGACCCAAATGGGCCCAGCAGCACAGCCCACCCCCGCTTCTCCCCCCGGCCGCCGGCCCCCCTATTGCCGGGCAGCACGTGCCCAGCCCAGCCCCGCTGCCGCACATGCTCCCCCCCGCCCGAGCGCTCCGGACCTGAACGGGCCCAGAAGCGCAGCCCATCCCCTGCTCTCTACCTGGCCACCTGGCGTGCTCCTCCGGACGCGTCCGCGGCCCCCCCTCCCCAGGGCTCCTCCGGCCGTGCTGCCCTTCAGAGAGGAGCAGGCCCCACCTGCTGGCGCCATATAAGGTAACCCCTAAGGTGCCGCTTTTCAAAAATGTGCTGGGGGAAGCGGCTGCTTCCCCTACACCCCACTAGCTACACTACTGCTCCTGGGGAAATTCTGTGCTACTGTTACACACATACAAAATGGGAAATGACTGCCTAGGAAGGAGTGCTGCAGAAAGGGATCTAGGGGTCATAATGGACCACAAGCTAAATATGAGTCAACAGTGTAATGCTGTTGCACAAAAAGCAAACATCATTCTGGGATGTATTAGCAGGAGTGTTGTAAGCAAGCCACGAGAAGTAATTCTCCCGCTCTACTCTGCACTGATGAGGCCTCAATTGGAGTATTGTGTCCAGTTCTGGGCGCCACATTTCAGGAAGGATGTGGACAAATTGTAGAAAGTCAAGAGGAGAGCAACAAAAATAATGAAAGGTCTAGAAAACATGACCTATGAGGAAAGTTTGAAAGAACTCAGTTTGTGTAGTCTGGAGAAGATAAGACTGAGAGGGGACATGATAACAGCCTTCAAGTACCTGAAAGGTTGTTACAAGGAGGAGGGAGAAACATTATTCTCCTTAACCTCTGATGATAGGACAAGAAGCAATGGGCTTAAACTGCAGCAAGGGAGATTTAGGTTGGACATTAGGAAAAAATTCCTAACTGTCAGGGTAGTTAAACACTGGAATAAATTGCCTAGGGAGGTTGTGGAATCTCCATCATTGGATATCTTTAAGGGCAGGTTAGACAAACGCCTGTCAGGGATGGTCTAGATGGTGCTTGGTCCTGCCATGAGTGCAGGGGATTGGACAAGATGACATCTCGAGGTCCCTTCCAGTTCTATGATTCTGTGTCCGGCTGCAGAATTCTTTTCTTCTGCAGAAAATGCATTCTGCCCGAGAAGTGCTGCAGTTTCCCCTTTCACCCACCAGAGTCCACCGTGGCACCAGAACAGATGAATCTTTGATGAATTTTTTGTGGAAAAAAATTACCAGAATCTTTTCTCTCTTTTTTTTTTTGGTCTGTGACAGACATAGTTGCTGACAGGTATTTTGGAATAAATTACCAAAATAATGGAAACTGGCATGATTATATTGAGTTATTTTGACATATAGGGGGGAGGGATAGCTCAGTGGTTTGAGCATTGGCCTGCTAAACCCAGGGTTGTGAGTTCAATCCTTGAGGGGGCCACTTAGGGATCTGGGGCAAAATCAAAAAAAAAAAAAAACTGGTCTTGCTAGTGAAAGCAGGGGGCTGGACTCAATGACCTTTTAAGGTCCCTTCCAGTTCTAGGAGATGGGATATCTCCATTAATTTAGAATTTAGAATTTATATAAAATATGCAGCATTTTGCAGAATTTTAAAATATTGTTTGCAGAATATTTTTGATGCAAAATTCCCCCAGGAGTACAATATCTAGGTCCCTTCATGGATCTCACTCTTTGTCTCCAACACAAAAGGAGAGAACAAAGTAACCCGGCATGTAGCAGCTTCATGAGGCCTGGAGCCCTGCCTGCTTTTCCTGATCCCACATGGCCCCCAGGACTCCCAAGGGAAGGGTAAGCTAATGAGGGGCACTGCATTTAGGTTGGTTGTTTTGTGCTATGTGATCTGAACTCTCCTGTGCTTAATATGGTGAAGTGAAAAAGCAATAATGTGTTGGACTTGTGCAAAGCGTCTCTCTCTCTGTTAAATCCTTCAAAACTACTGTGTGCCTCCAAAGAGAGTTCAGCTGAAAACCAGAAGGCTCTCACCTTAGCAAGGATTTCTGGGAGATGGTGTGTTCAAGCACATTGGAGTGTGGAGAGTCAGTTCTGCACCAAGGGATAAGGTAGCGGGTTCCAGGCCTCAGGATAGGGAGCTATTCCTCTTCTGGTCCCAGAAGCTTGAATTATCTGGGGATCCTGAGGGTCAGATACGAGGCTTTCCCTAAGAGCAGTCCGGTGGCACCTAACAATTTCTGGGACACACACACCAGTAAACAGAAACCTTCTCACTGCCTAGCATTCAAACACCCTTAACTCTGACCATGTGAGTTCTGGTGAATATTTCTACATATCTAAAATATTAAATTCAGAGACACATCACATCCCTTTCCCTTTGGCTGTGGGGGGCTCTTTCCTAGATGTTTCTCCTGGTTTCTGTGTTAGGGAGAGGCTCTCCCTCCAGTGCTGCCACCTCCTGCTCCCTTTGCCTTGGGTTGGGAAGGAGTCTTCCTGGGCTGGGGAGAGACAACCTCCCATTCTACGTCTTCCACCATTCTTTGGGGCTAGGATAGAGCAACTGGTGACTTTAACCCCCCACCTGCTGTGTCCTGCCCCTCCCTTCCCCCACCCTCTCCCTATGAGCCCCCCCCCTGCCTGCTCATCACATCCTTCCTCACACCCCCATCCCTGGGTGACCTGCCTGCCAGTTGCTGCATCCCTCCTCACCCCTATTTCCCTTTGAGACCCCTCCCCCCATTGCCACATCCCTTCTCAACCCCCACCCTCACCCTCATGGGGGCAGGAGAGGAGGGATGTGGTGAGTCATAGCGGCTGAGCCGGGAGGGGGTGGGGCCTGGAGTGGAGCAGGAGTGGAATGTGGATGCAAGAGATGGGACAGGGAAGTAGCTGCCCCCAGGGGAAGCTTCACCCACCACCCATGTTAAGGCAGTTTTAGTGCTTGAGGGGATCACACGTGATACCTGGTGAGTGAAATCTAAATCCAGAACTCACAACCCGTGTGGCGTTTGTGCCGTGCTTTGTAACTGCTCTGAGGTTGGTCCTCACATTCCTCAGCTACTCTAGACCAGGCGTTTTCAAAGTCTGGGTTGCAGCTGTGTAGGAGCTGGATTTTACAATGTACTATGAGAATTAATGTATGATTTGATTTCATCTTGTCAGCCACCCTTTTTGAATAGCAGAAAGGAATGACAGACCAGAACAATCCTTATGACTAATTATGGTCATCCTTTTGTTTTAGAATAAGTTATAAAGCTACTATGGTTTCCTATATGTATTACAAATTAGGAAGTAAGAGACAGGATTCTCTATTGTGTCTATGTTAAGTAGATTAGAGGAACATTGAAGGCCTGGGTCTCAATGTAAATTGTCTTGGTTATTGATTGTAAAATTTAGCAAGGTTTAATTTGCAATGCCCTTTTGCTCAATATAAAATACTACTGTTTGTATTCTCAATCTGTTTGTGTGAATGAGGAATGTATGCATCAGAAAAAGATAAGGTGTGAAGGCCATTGTTATAGTCAGAGTCAAGGAAGAAGGAGTGAAGAAACTTAAAGGA
The DNA here is from genome assembly GCF_028017835.1 of Emys orbicularis. NCBI lineage: Eukaryota > Metazoa > Chordata > Testudines > Emydidae > Emys > Emys orbicularis. Next base: position 8,486,801 of record NC_088695.1, on the reverse strand, counting down.
CATCGAAGAATCATCAACACACATCCATAATGAAGGGCAGATTGACGACCCTGAGGTAAAGGCTGGCACCCCTAAAGATAATTGATTAAATCGGAACAAAGGACAGGATGACCCTCTCGGAGGTGTATTGGAATGTTTACACCAATTAAGAAGTAACCGGTCACAAAGTGACACAGCAAAATCCATAGGCTTCAACAGAGAAGAAAACCTATAAGAACAGGGTGCTTTGCCATAGGACTTTGGGTTCGTCTTGCCACACTCCAGGAGCATCGGATCGCGACCGATAGAACCCCGCTCCCCTCTGCGACCAATCTGGCTGGCCACTAGATTGATCCAGACTCTGGACTGGTAACTAATAAACATCACTGCAGGACTCTGTGTGTGTGTGTGTGTGTGTGTGTGTGTGTGTGTGTGTGTGTGTGTGTGTGTGTGTGTGTGTGTGTGTGTGTGTGTAAAAAGCATATGCTAACTGTGGTATTCTCAATAAACGCTGTGTGTATTTACCTTCCTCTATAAAGATCCCGTGTGCTTTGTATGAGCATAATATTTTTGGTGGAGAATTGCGAAAGGGGGAAGGGTATATGTGCTGTAATTATTGACAATACTGCTAAGTGATCGATCATTCAGGTGTGCACACCCCCGGTCATGGAGATACCGGGCAGTAAAAAGGGAACCAGGTGTGGTTAATATTGTATTCAGTGTTGGTATTTTATGAATTGAGAATTTGTTATGATTAAAGGTATACACACCCTTGGTCGTAGCAGGGCTAAGAGACAGGAGAGAGGTTTAGCATCCCTCTCTCCACCCCAGACTGCTGGGGGAAAATAATTGGAGGTGGGTATACCCCCTGTCGTAGAGGTGCCGGGCAATAGGGGGAGGATTAGAGTCCTCGCTCTGACCCGTCTGTCGGGGAAAACTAAAAATATAACTATAGGTGCATACATCCTCGGCCGTAGCATGACTGAGCATAAGGGGAGAACTTAGGGTTTCTCGCTCTGCCCCTGGGAGGGGTTTTTATTTTTGGTGCATGAACCCTCGGTGGTAGAAGGTCGAGCAATACAGAGGGACACTTGGAGTCTCTCCCTCTGGCCCAGAGTGGGTTAAAATCATAAGTCCCGGCACTGGCACGGGCAACAGGGTAAAGAAAGAAATTTGTAAGCCCCGGCACTGGCACGGGCAAACATAAGATACAGATCTTGTTCTGCTAAACCAAACTCTGAAGGATATAGGACTTTGGGCAGCGTAGTATTTTTTGTAAGTAATATTGTGGTAATTTCACAATTTTGAAGAAAATGTTTAAGGAACGGGACCAGGAAGGGTGGGGGCTAGTTGGAAAGCCCACCCTCCTTGCTAAATTGGTAGTGGAACAAGGCTTGTGCCCACGGAAAGGAACTGTTTATTGGAAAAAGCAGGATCGGGCCCAGACAAGCAGGCAAGCAACAGATAGAGAAACTTGAAAATAGGTTGGAAGCCCTAAGGGCATAGTGGCAGAAAAGAGTAAGTACAGGCATGGGGAATTCAGATGCTGGTACAATACTTGGAATGGTGAAATCTGAGTTGATAAAGGTGTCATTTTGGGAGATAAACAAGTGATTTAAGGAAAGAGAGTGAAAAGTTAACTACAGAGGCTGGATAGAATTATGCAGTTAAACTTTGCGAAAATGTTGAAAAGGACCATGTTAAAGAGAAAAAGAATTCTTGGTTTCTTTGCAGCCATTCTGAAGGAAAAATGGGCCCTTTTCCCAAAGGAATGTCTGTAAATAATCCAGGTAAAGAGACAATCTGATTGAAATCATTTGACTATGGACAATTGAGTCAAATTTGCTAAAAGAACATAAGGGGGTTCTATTGGAACGTAACTGACCCAAATATATATAAAGGGAATGTAATCTATGTACAGCTATGTAAAAACAGAGCAGTGTAGAAGGGATGTTAAGGAAAAGAAAATGTGTATGTATCTATAAAATATGTGAGGTTCTAAGAACCTAAATCAATATACCTGGTTTGTAAAACTCCTGTTTTGTAGGTTTAAGATAAATTGGTTTGTTTTTGTTTTTAATGCCACTAAAAATCCATTTGACTCTTTAATTCAAAGTTGCAAACCTGACAGACCTTTTTGCCAGACACAGGTAATCAGTGGTTGGCTTTGGGATTTGGTATTTAACCCTTAAGGGGTAACTTGATTCTTTACAAAATTTAAAATATTTTTAAATAAAGACCTAGTCATGGCTGCAGCAGGGCAGTCAAAATCAGAAGAATAGGGAGAGATTCTGGATTATTTTTGTTTGGTTGCTTGTTTTTTGTAACAAAATAGCAGATGAGAGCTGTAGTAAAAGAATAAGAAATTATAAGAAATTAAAAAACAACAACAACAGTGCCCCTCTGAAGCAACAGCAGGGGTGAGGTGCACAAAACACAAAGAAGCAATGTTAAAAACTCTGAGCCTTGAGATGGTTCTGTGTAATCAGACTGTCACTTTGATAAGGGTACATGAAAACTCTGTAAAAACAATAGAAACAGTTACACCTTATGTAAAAATTAATATGGCTAATGTTTTAAAAGTTAAAGTATAGAAGGAATGTGCAAATATGTGCAGTGTATTATTATAGAGGGGGTAAAAGAAATGTAAACAAAACATGCTACTTAATTAAAATCCTACTAGGGCTCCAAAGGAGCCACAATAGATTGTGTTTTCTTTTTCAGATCTCTGTGTGTTTTGGAAGCAAGAGTTAAAAGTAATCAAAACTCTGGTAAAAGTTAATTATGTAGTCTCTGAGGGTATGTCTACACTACGGGATTAATCCGAATTTATATAATTCGAATTTGGGAAACAGATTGTATAAATTCGATTGTATGCGGCCACACTAAGCACATTAATTCGGCGGTGTGCGTCCATGTACCGGGGCTAGCGTCGATTTCTGGAGCGTTGCACTGTGGGTAGCTATCCCATAGCTATCCCATAGTTCCCGCAGTCTCATCCGCCCATTGGAATTCTGGGTTGAGATCCCAATGCCTGATGGGGCCAAAAACATTGTCGCAGGTGGTTCTGGGTATATCCTCCCCCCTCTCCAGGAAGCAACGGCAGACAACCGTTTCGCCCCTTTTTCCTGGGTGAACAGTGCAGACGCCATACCATGGCAAGCATGGAGCCCGCTCAGCTCAAGACAGCAGTCATGAACATTGTAAATACTTTGCGCCTTATCGTGCAGTTTATGCTGAACAAGAGCCTGGAAAACCAGGCGGCGAGGAGCAGGCTACAGCAGCGCGGCGACGAGAGTGAGGAGGATATAGACATGGAATTCTATCGAACCGCGGGACCCGGTACTTTGGAGATCATGCTGTTAATGGGGCAGGTTATAGGCATGGAACGCCGATTCTGGGCCCGGGAAACAAGCACAGACTGGTGGGACCGCATAGTGTTGCAGATGTGGGATGATTCCCAGTGGCTGCGGAACTTTCGCATGCGTAAGGGCACTTTCATGGAACTTTGTGACTTGCTTTCCCCTGCCCTGAAGCACCAGAATACCAAGATGAGAGCAGCCCTCACAGTTGAGAAGCGAGTGGCAATAGCCCTGTGGAAGCTTGCAACGCCAGACAGCTACCGGTCAGTCAGGAATCAATTTGGAGTGGGCAAATCTACTGTGGGGGCTGCTGTGATGCAAGTAGCCAAAGCAATCACTGAGGTGCTGCTACAAAAGCTAGTGACTCTGGGAGATGTGCAGGTCATAGTGGATGGCTTTGCTGCAATGGGATTCCCTAACTGTGGTGGGGCGATAGATGGAACCCACATCCCTATCTTGGCACCGGAGCACCAGGGTACCCAGTAGATAAACCGCAAGGGGTACTTTTCAATGGTGCTGCAAGCACTTGTGGATCACAAGGGACGTTTCACCAACATCAACGCGGGCTGGACGGGAAGGGTTCATGATGCTCGCGTCTTCAGGAACACTACTCTGTTTAAAGGGCTGCAGCAAGGGACTTACTTCCTGGACCAGAAAATGACCGTTGGGGATGTTGAAATGCCAATAGTTATTCTTGGAGACCCAGCCTACCCCTTAATGCCATGACTCATGAAGCCATACACAGGCAGCCTGGACAGGAGTCAGAAGCTGTTTAACTACAGGCTGAGCAAGTGCAGAATGGTGGTAGAATGTGCATTTGGCCGTTTAAAAGGTCGCTGGCGATTGCTACTGACTCGCTCTGACCTCAGCCAAAGAAATCTCCCCATTGTTATTTCTGCTTGCTGTGTGCTCCACAATCTCTGTGAAAGTAAGGGGGAGACCTTTATGGCAGGGTGGGAGGCTGAGGCAAATCGCCTGGCTGCTGATTACGCGCAGCCAGACACCAGGGCGATTAGAAGAACACACCAGGAAGCGCTGTGCATCAGAGAAGCTTTGAAAACCAGTTTCATGACTGGCCAGGCTACAGTGTGAAATTTCTGTTTGTTTCTCCCTTCATGAAAACCAGCCCCCTTTATTGACTCATTCATTCTCTGTAAGCAACCCACCCTCCCAGTTCCCCCAGCTTTCTTTCAAAGGAAATAAAGTCACTATCATTTAAAAATCATGTATTCTTTATTAAGTGATTATAAACATAGGGAGAGAACCAAGAAGGTAATCTGGGTGAGGTTTGGGAGGAGGATAGGAGGGAAGTAAAAGGCCACTGAACAAATTCAATATAATGACAGCCTTTTGGTTGGGCTGTCCACTGGGGTGGAGTGGGAGGGTGCACGGAGCCTCCCCCCCGCATTCTTACACGTCTGGGTGAGGAGGATATGGAACATGGTGAGGGGGGAGGGAGGTTATACAGCGGCTGCAGCTGCACTCTGTCATCCTGCTGCCGTTCCTGAAGCTCCACCAGACGCCGGAGCATGTCCGTTTGCTCACGCAGCAGCCCCAGCGTTGCAGCCTGCCACCTCTCATCTCGAGCGTCCCTCAAGACCTCACGTTCACTGGCATCTTTCCTAAATTTAGATACAGTGTCCTTCCACTCATTCAAATGAGCTCTTTCATTGCGGGTGGATTCCATTATTTCTGTGAACATGTCGTCTCGCGTCCTCTTTCTACGCCGCCTTATCTGAGATAGCCTTTGGGACGGAGGAGGAGGGCTTGAAAAATTTGCAGCTGCTGGAGCGAGGGTTGAAAAAAAGGAGAGAAGTTTTTAAAATGATACATTTTACTGAACAATGCTTATACTCTTTCATGGTGAAAAACACTATTCACATTACATAGCACATGTGATTTCAGTACAAGGTCGCATTTTCCATCTTAATATTGAGTGCCTGTGGCTTTGGTGTTAGAGATCACAGACGCAGGTCCGGGCAACAGAATTCAGCTTGCAGGCAGCCATGGTAAGCCATTGTCTTTCGGCTTCTGCGCCCTCCTTTCCCACATACCAAGCAAAGCCTGTTGACTGCTGCGGTTTTCCAGTTAACCTTCAGCAGCAGAACAAAAACTAACCCCCCCCCCCGCATCCAATTCTCTGGAATGATCGCTTTATCCCTCCCCCCACCGCGTGGCAGGTATCAGGGAAGATCCCTGCAGAAACCAAACTAAACCCCCTCGTCCCCCCCCTCCCACCATGAATTCCCTGGGATGATCAATGTACCCCTTCCCCGACCGCGTGGCTGGTAACAGGGAAGATCCCTGCTAGCCAAACGCGAAAAGCTCAGGGCCAATTCCCCCCCACCCCTGTGCTTGGCTAACTGCAGGGAAGGATTTCTTTTCAGCCACAGGCAAACAGCCCAGTAGGAACGGCCACCTCTGTCCCCTTAATTAAGTTCCCGTATTTCAACCAGGTTACCATGAGCGATATCACTCTCCTGAGGATTACACAGCAAGATAAAGAACGGATGTTGCTTGAATGCCAGCAAACACCGGGACCATACGCTGCCAGGCTTTGTCAGGCAATGATACCAGATTACTTGCTGCAAGCATGGCGTGGTCAAGTGTTCTACCATGGAGGACGGAATAAGGCTGCACTGCCCAGAAACCTTGTGGCAAGGCTTTTGGAGTACCTCCAGGAGAGCTTCATGGAGATGTCCCTGGAGGATTTCCGCTCCATCCCCAGACATGTTAACAGACTTTTCCAGTAGCTGTACTGGCCGCGAATGCATCCCAAGTCCTCAGGGCAAATTAATCATTAAAAAACGCTTGCTTTTAAACCATGTTTTATATTTTAAAAGGTAAACTCACCTGAGGTCCCTTCCATGGGGTCATGGTCTTGGCTACTGGCTTGGGAGGGTACTTCAGTCAGGCTGAGAAAAAGATCCTGGCTGTTGGGGAGAACGGAGTGCTGGGTGCTCTCTGCAAGCTCGTCCTCCTCCTCCTCCTCCTCTTCCCCATCCGCAGAATCCTCAGGTGTAGCTGATGAGACTATCCCCGACCCGGAATCCACGGTCACAGGTGGGGTAGTGGTGGCGGCCCCCCCCTAGAATTGCATGCAGCTCGGCGTAGAAGCGGCATGTCCGTGGCTCTGACCCGGAGCGACCGTTTGCCTCCTTTGCTTTTTGATAGGCTTGTCTGAGCTCCTTGACTTTCACGCGGCACTGATCTGAGTCCCTATTGTGGCCTCTCTCCATCATGCCCTTGGAGATTTTTTCAAAAGTTTTGGCATTTCGTCTTTTTGAACGAAGTTCTGCTAGCACTGAATCCTCTCCCCATATAGTGATCAGATCCAGTACCTCCCGTGCGGTCCATGCTGGTGCTCTTTTTCGATTATCAGCCTGCATGGTTACCTGTGCTGATGAGCTGAGCTATCTGTGGTCACCTGTGCTCTCCACGCTGGGCAAACAGGAAATGAAATTCAAATTTTCCTGGGGCTTTTCCTGTCTACCTGGCCAGTGCATGCGAGTTCAGATTGCTGTCCAGAGCGGTCACAATGGTGCACTCTGGGACAGCTCCCAGAGGCCAATACCATCGAATTGCGGCCACACTAACCCTAATTCGAAATGACAAAATCGATTTTGGCGCTACTCCGCTCATCGGGGTGGAGTACAGAAATTGATTTTAAGAGCCCTTTATTTCAAAATAAATGGCTCTGTTGTGTGGACGGGTGCAGGGTTAATTCGATTTAACGCTGCTAAATCCAAATTAAAGTCATAGTGTAGACCAGGCCTGAGCTGCTGATGGCTTTGAATCCAAAAGCCAAGCCTGTGTTGATGCAAATTACCTAACTGATAAAGGAAGAAGAGAACTACCAGCACAAAGAAGTTGCAGATAAAAAACATACCTGGTCAGCAAACAAATTGTCTAAATAAAAGGCACGGTATAACAAGATACCTTTAATTGAAATAAATTTAATGTTAATAAGTACCCCATAACAATGTATAGTGTGTATGATTTTTGAAAAAAATCCTTTATGGTAATGATGCTTCTCAGCTATTACCTGTGAACAAACTTAAAGCTTAACACAGCAGGAAAGACACTGTAAACTTGGTCTGCTGTAGAGGAGAAAATGAGGTACACCACCTCATGTATTTAAAGACTGAACAGTAGGATAATTTCCCCATAGCCCTTAAAAGATAGAAGCCATTGAAACCTGGCCTGCCTATAGAATAGGGTTACCATATTTAAAAAATAAAAAAAGAGGACACTCCACAGGCCCTGCCCCAACTCCGCCCATTCCCCAAAGTCCCCACCCTAACTCCACCCCCTCCCCCTCCTCCCTCGCAGCCACGCGAAAAGGGCTGCCCAAGTGCTACCTAATTGATTAATTCTGTGTCTCTGCCACCCCCATCTCTGCCTGTCCCCAGCCTGGCTGTTAGTGCTACTCCTTACTGAGCCCCCACATCTGCCCCTCAGGGCCCCTCTACCCCTCCTGCAACCCCAGGGGTTCATGCCCCCTCCTGCTTCCATCCCTGGTGCTGCAGGGAAGGGGAGGGGCTTCCACAGGTCATAGAGATGAGGAGCCAGGGACTGGGTAGACAGGAGTCCTCCAAGGTTATAGAGACTGGGGCGTGTGAGGCTAGAAAGTATGATTTCAGGGCCTCCAGTGGGATATTCCACCCCATCTCAGGGACACAGTCGGAGCCGGGTGTCTCTGTCCCACACCCGGAGCCAGGGCCGGATTCTCTCCCCAGGGACGGAGCCTGGTGGGAAAGTGAAGATTGGGGCCTCATCACCAGCATCGATAAATGTCACCTGCCCGGGGTCCAGTCCAGACAAACCCAGATCCTGCTGGGGACCCGGCTCAGGGGCAGGGGGGTCACAGGGGAGGTGAGAGCCTGCAACTGACCCAGCCATTGCTCCACAGCCCAGATTCCCCACTCAGGGCTAGGGCTAATCCCTCCCTTCCTCCCCACAGACTCTCTGGCCACCCCCACAGCCCAGCATCGCCCACCCTCCACCTCCACCTCCCAGCAATGTCTCCCCGAGGTGAATCCCTCACAGCCCAGCACACAGGCCCAACAGTCAAATCTCTCAGGATTTTTGGGCAGATTCTGCCGTGTGTCTCCGCATGTCACACTTTTCCGATCCTCAGACAGGACGAGGTCGGGATAAGCCGTGTCTGGATCCAGAGTCACTTTCACTGGGGAGAGAGAGAATCAGAGTGTGAGGGGCACAGCTCCGACCTGGGGGAAGCTGGGACAATTTCTCGCACACCCCAGAAGCCCGGTCCTGGCTGGGACAGGCCTGGATCCCAGGGTGCTGCCTCTGTCCTGGGCACCTGAGACTGAGCAGAGATGTCACTGCAGTTCCTCACTCTGTGTAATGGGACCCACTTCATTAGTTTTTCATTTGGTTGCTGAGGAATCAGCTCCCTGTTCCCTCTGCTGGGGCTGCTCCATTCCCAGCATCAGAGACACAGCCAGGAAGGTTTTAGTGAGGAGGAAGCAGAGGAGGCAGGTACCAGCTTTGAACCCCAGAGGGAAGCTCCCTCTTCTAAATGCAGCCTCCACTCCCCCGCCAGAGTAGGAAGAGCCAATTAAGACCAGAGAGTAGGGAATGGCATTGGGTGGGGCAGCCTCCACTCCCAGGCCAGGGAACAGAGAGGAGGGTGCAGCATTGGGGAAGAGCTGCTTAAGAGCAGAGTAGGAGGAGGCATTGGGTGGGGTAGCCCCATCCGCAGTCTAGAGAGAAGAGAGGAGCTGACAGTCTCACAGGGAGACCGTCTCCCCAATCCAGGAAGCAGGGAGCAGCTCCAGTGGGAGAGCCCAGCCCTGCCCAGAGGAAAGGCAGAATGTTGGAGAAGAGTGATGGGGAGACCCCCTGCACCAGGGTAAAGCAGAGGGATGTGTCAGCCATCAGGACACAGAGCTCTGTTCACAGGCTGCTCAGGGAGAGTTTTTCTGTTCAGCAGCGTGGACATGAACTCAGCACTAAGGTTGGTATCAGGAGTGTTTGTGTGACTTCAGCGTGAGAGCTCCTCACTGTGCAGCGTGTTGTTTTTAGGGCTGTGTGTGTCGTGGTTGATGTCAGTTAGGTTGGTAACTAGCTACAATCTCTTGAAGACATTTTCTGATAATTTAAAGACAATCTCCAGGTGCAAACCAACCCTGTCTGAATGCTCCTAGGGATCCTCCTCTTTTTGTCTCTAGTGCAGACGGCAGAGTGTCTGGAGGGGGGAAGGAGAAAGGAGATGAGATTTCAGGCTTTCATATTTATAACTCTCAACTCATAGAACTGTATTTTAATTATGACAGAGAAACACACCGAGAAACACTCAAATATTTAATATAAAAAGGTCTGAAACCGTCTCTTTCCTCTCTCATTCAGGCATCTCCCAGCAATGGAACCAACATCCCTGCAGCCTCACAACCATCCCAGGACAGACAATCTGTCAGTGAGATTAACTTTTCCCTTCCTCATCCCCTCCCACCCTTCAAACTTCAGTTGGTTTGTCTCATTCACTTACTGCCTTTTGTTGTAACCTAGACCCAGAGCCTGCAAAGACTTTGGCATAAAAGTAACTTTATCCACTTCGGTCCCTCTGACTCTAATGGGATATTGAGAGTTTGCTAAATCCTGGCTCTAATTGTGAGCTGTTGGGTCTGTTTACTCAGCATCTCTACAGAGTGCGGCACGACAGGGCCTTGTCCTCCATAGGCAGACATAGAAATAATAGTAAAATCATTTTATAATTGTGGAAATTGCAGTGGGGGAAGGTTGATTCAATGGGACAAATTCACCCCTGTACCAGCAGGTGAGGGGTGACTCTGCTGTTCAGTGTCTGCAGGGGCCGGTGCAGACCTTGGCACAGGCTGAGGAAGTTCTGAAGCCAGCCAGAGTTACATCCCTATGACAATGGCCTCCGTGTGTCTTGCCCAGCGTGCAGAGTGTCAGAGGCCCAGCTTTACACTGCCCACGTCCCTCTGTCCCTCATCCACCCCCCTCCCTCTTCCACCCACCCTCACCCCCACCCCATTCCCAACCCTCTCAGGAACACACCTTGTGCCTGCAGCTGCTGTGGAGGAGGCACAAGAGGCTCCTGTGCAGAAGGGATCCCTGACCATGGGGGTGGGGCTTTCCCCTTCCCTACAGCCCATTTGGCCCAGATTAGCTGCACACAGGACCTGAGCCCAGTGATGGGCTGGGTCTACCTTTGAGAAATGTGCCCCATGGCTGGTGATGGGACAGTACACAGGGAGGGCTGTGAGTTATACAGAATTCTTTGCCGCATGTCTCACTGTTGGGTCTTGCCAAAATGCTCGGTATTCAACTGACCACCATATTTGGGGTCAGAAAGGAATTTCCCCTAAGGCAGATTGGCAGAGAGCCTGGGGGGTTTTCTGCCTTCCTCTGCAACATGGGGCATGGGTCACTTGCAGATTTAAACTAGTGTCAGTGGTGGATTCTCTGTAGCTTGAAGTCTTTAAATCATGATTTGAGGACTCCAGTAACTCAGCCAGAGGTTAGGGGTCAATTGCAGGAGTGGGTGGGTGAGGTTCTGTGGCTTGCAATGTGCAGGAGGTCAGACTGGATGATCATGATGGTCCCTTTTGGCCTTAAAGTCTATGAGTCTGAGTCATTTCTTTCTTTAACAGTAATTGTCATGGCAAGGCATATTTTTTGGTAGAAATAAAGGTTTGAATTAATCAACCTGAGTGACTTGGACCCCAAGTGCGTGACATTCTCACCCAACAATGAAATAGAAGCATCATCTAATTGTGAACCAATTGGCCAGAGCCACTCTCCTCCCTCAGTCTCAGAGACTCATCCCAATTTCCATTCCTAGATCCCTTCTAGGTACCTTTGAATTTCCCCAGAGTCTCCAATAGCGCAATCATTTTCCAGGAGAAACCACTGACTCGCTCTTCCAGTTCAGGAGAAATCTCCTCTGGCTGCTGGAACTTCGTCTTCTCACACCTGGAGAAAAACAATTTCACGTGATTATATTTCACTGTGTGACTCATTATAAGTTCTGGTTAGAGAGTCACTGTTCTAATGGGCCTGGAGTTAGAATTCCTCAACTTCTCCCAGCCTCAGAGCAGGTGCAGCACAGCCCATGGCCGTGCAACCTTTCCTTCAAAGGACTCATTAATATTCTTCAACTCTGGACTGGAGAGACCAGCTCTGGGATAAAAGGAAAATTGAGTCTCCACGGCCAATTCACTCCTTGGCCTCCATGCTCTGAGGGACAGGAAGTTCCTGGGTGAAGTGATGTAGAAATCTGCCCTCTAGGAACTAGACTGAGATACCAACTCCCCACTCCCCAGCTCATTCCACACACGTCTCCAAACAATCCTCAGGTCAGAAACACTCTTGACAACTGCTGCCCTGAGATGAATAGTGACCAGGGCCCGAGGAGTGACAGGCCCATATTCCAGCCCCACAATCCTGAGGCAGGCAGTCCCTCGGGGAGGTGACATCTCTAGGAAATACTTGAGATCAGTCTTTCCCACTAAATGGAGAATTCCAGATTCTTCTATACAAGGGTGAGAACCTCAGGATGAAGTTGATCAGGGAGATTTGTATCCAACATGTTACCTTCCCCACACATTTTGCTGTAGAGCCCTGGGGAGATGCAGTGCTAACATCACCACCAAGCCCTTTCCCAGCGTTGTGAAGTGTGAGGGGGAGTAAGAGAGAGCCACGTACCTGCTCAAGGTGCTTCTAATATCCTAGAGGAGAGAGAGACAAAAGAATTTCAGTCCCCTCTGACACACACACAGGAATTCAGGGAAGAGATTTTGCAAATTTGGTGAAGCAAGGCCCTGCCCTGGCCCCAGGGCCATGGATTCCCTGAGCTAATGGGGCTTTTCCATCGCTCATATCTCTGTGTCTGTGACTCTGCAAAGAATAATATTCAGTCACATGTCAGCAATGCACACGCTGAGTTACATAGAGATCGCCGACTGCTGGACTCCAGTGCTTATGATTCAGGAGCCCTCCCTTCCCTGTGTGTTTCTGGCATGTTTCTAAAGACAGGTGCTGGTTTCCAATTGTCCCTGGGGATGCTCAACCCTATGCCCCACCCCCACTCCAAACCTTCCCCCAATGCCATACCCCAGCCCAACTATTCCCGCTCCCACTCCACCCCCACCCTGTCTCTTCCCCGCCTCCTCTTGTGAGCACACTCCCTCCCCGCTCCTCCCCCTCCCTCCCAGCCTCTCCTGCACACAGTGGAACAGCTGATCACAGCAGGCAGGTGGTGCTGGAGGGAGGGGGAGGAGTTGATCGGCAGGGAAACCAGCAGGTGGCACTGAGGGAGGAGCTGGCTGCCCTGAAGCACCCACCTATGTTTCTCACTCAGTCTCACCTGCAGGAATTCACTTGCTGATTTCTAACACTTCCCCTCCATCTCACTGATCAGCTCACTGAGACGGGAAATCTGCTCCGAGAGTTGACTGACATTTTCATTCTGAATCCTCACAATCTCCTCGTCCAGCTTCTCCAGCTGTGCCAGCAGGAGTCGCTCTTGTTCCACCAGGAACTGTCGCAGTTGCTGAAATTCAGACACAATCTTCTGCCTCTCAGTTTGTGTTTGTTTCTGTATGACAATAGGGCAAGGGCTGGTCAGGGACATATGGATGGGACCCGGGGTCCTTTCATGGAGAGCTGAGTGAGGAGGAGGCTGAATTTCTTTGAAAATCCTAAGATTTCTGACATTTGACTTTACCCTGTGCGTAGTAGGCAGGGGATTCTCTTGCACCTTCCCCTTTGGCCCCTGTATCCCTCTGAAAGGGATGTTTCCATGCCTGTCATGGTCAGCATATTCTGTTATTTATGGTCTCTGGAAATTCAGACCCAGAGAGGCAGGGGGCAGGACTCAGCACTACACTGACAGAGATACCAGGGGAGTTAAAAGAAGGAAACATTTAAAAAATACACAAAATGACCAGACAGTGGAGAGCTCTTCACGAGGACATTCAGTTCACTTGGGGGGATTTCTGTGAAAGCCACAAGGGCTAGGCATTAACTCATCAGTTGAAATGGAAGCTTAGGGCTTGTCTACACATGAACCTTACCCAGCAAACCATGATCATGGAGAAACACACACAAGCCCATGTTCACCAAGGCCACAGAGGAGTCTGCCTCCAAACAGACTTCCCATTGCCACCGCCGGTTCATAACAACAGGCACCTACCAGATACTCCCGGCTCTTCCCCTCTCCAGTCGCTTTCAATCCCAGCAGCTTTTCTCTCTCTTCCCTCAGAGTCTTCAAATGGGCCTGGATTCTTTCCTGAAGAAACAGAAATGATTTGGGAGGTTTCATCTGGATAGTTGAGAGGTACTTGGAAGTGGGTGTTTTTCCACTCGAAACCCAAGATGACTGTGGTTCTAATCGCTTTGTGACATCAGGGCCACCAAGGAGATAAAATCCTACTAATGGAGACTGGAAGTGTGTCATATTCAGACTTGTTCAATTCAGGTTCAGTCTTTTTAGTAATTAGACAGAGATCTCAATTATAACCAAGCTTTACTGGTATTTGTGAACTGATTAATGGTACAGAGCATAACAGCATACCAGAGTCACATGGGGGTGAATCAATAAACCTGTTTTGTAGAAGGTTTAACAAACCAAGTGATACAAATCCCAGAAGCAACCAGGGTTTAAATATGGGCTGGGAGTTCAGCCCTGAAGTCCTGGGGACTGCACTGGTTGGGCAGAGTTGGTTTAAGCACCAGGGCAAACCCCATGAGACGTCAGGAGGCCATTCGTCTGGTTGGAAGCTGCTCAGTCCAGTTTTGTGGACCACTATCCCTGTCCGGTAGGGACTCGGCACTGGACGTGGCTTTGTCTGGTGTAAAAGGGAGAGGAGGAGACTGAGGATGTAGGAGGACACCCATGAGGGTGGGGGCAGGGCTGGGGTGGCACCTTCATGCAGAATGATGCAGGTGGGTGGCACGCTGAAAAAAGCAGTGGGGGGGTCCCACGCAGGATGGCTGCTACTGTTGACGATGGGCCCATGCAGGCAGGCATGGCCATGTCCTATGTTCTGGGGAATCCTCGGTGACCTCCCTAATTAGACATGATACAGATTTGTATAAAGAACGGGTTGGGGTTTGCCCCAGTGCTGTCCTAAACCCTTTCTGTGGCAATGCCCCCTGGGCAGATGTCCCACGATTCCATTCCCTGGTAAAGATCCTGGAAGCAGTGCATTCTGGGAGATTTCAAAAGGCTGCCTGGTGGGACTAATGGAACCACTTTGGCTGGTCCTTGCCCACGTACACAACAGAACAGGTCAGACTGGCACCGGTCAGCTCCAGTCTGTGGTTAGTTTTGCTACAACCCAGTGTAATCCCAGTGTTACTTGGCATGGACCTGAGCTGTCTGGAGCTCTTTTGTGTGCGGACTCAAGGTGCTCAGGGTCCCACACAGTGTTTAGCTGAGTGATCTTCTGTAGTGCAGGCCGGCAGCATCTGAGTTTAATCCCTCATGGAGCAACACGGGAGTTTAGAATCCCAGTGAGAAACCTCCTCTCCCTGTTGGGTCTGGGACCTTTATCAAGGCGTCTCTCCCTCCTAACAGACACACTTCATCGCTGGGTGGGGTGATGTGAAGATGGCAGCATGGCAAAGTGATTTGGGTTTTGGTCTGGGGAGAACTGGGTTCTATACTAAGCTCTGTCACTGACATGCTGGGTGACTGTGGGCAACTCGCTGCCTTGCTTTGTGCCTCAGTTTCCCTTCCCACCTTCTGTCTAGCTAGACCAGTGGTCACCTACCAGTCGATCCTGGAGACTTTCCCTGTCGATCGCGATCTCTGGTGGCACAGCGGGGTTGCCTGAGTGCCCCAACCACCTGGCGCTACTTGCACTGCCTGCAGTCACCGCTCCCGCAGCTCCCATTGCCCGGGAATGGGGAACTGTGGCCAGTGAGAGCTGCGGGAGCGTTGCCTGCAGAGGGGGCAGCACACAGAGCCACATGCCTCCCCCGGGGCCACAGGGGCGTGTTGGCCCCTTCCGGGAGTGGCGAACGGCTGGGGCAGGCAGGGATCCTGCGTTAGCCCCACCGCACCACTGACTGGGGGCCTCCCAAGGTAAGTCAGTGCTGCCCAGCTGGAGCCAGCACCCCATATCCCCCCTTCACGCAACACCCCATACCACCTCCTGCACCCTGTGCCCCCTCCTGCACCCTAACCCCCTGCCCTCCTCCCAGGGCCAGCACCCCATACCCATTCCTGCACCCCAACACTCTGCCCCAGCCCGGAGCACCCAAACCCCCTCCCAGAGCTTGCACCCATCACGCCCTCCTGCACCCCAACATCCTGAGCAACGCTCCATGCAGAGCCCCCTCCCACACGCAAACCCCTTGGCCTTAGCCAAGAGCCTGCACCCCCACCTGAACCCCAACCTCCTGCCCCAGACTGGTGAAAGTGAGTGAGGGTGTGGGAGAGCGAGAAATGGAGAGAGGGGGTATGGAGTGAGTGGGGCTTCGGGGGTGGGGAATGGGAGAGGCCTTGGGGAAGGGGTGGGGTAGATCCTACTTTCAAGACTTGATATTTTGCCTCTGTTGCCACACTGCCAGATCATTAATTTTGTTACAGCATCTCCCGCACACTGAAGACTTTACAGAGCTGAATGATGAGTCACACCCATGACAGGTAACTCTCAATGAAATTAGCCTCTCATTAAAACCCAAAAGTTAACCCATTAAATCTGACAGCAATTCCCTACCTTGTACTCCTGGGCAGCCTCCTGTATGGGAACCACCGTGTGAGCGCGGTGAGCCCGGGATCTGTCGCACACCACACAGATGGGGGTTTGATCCTCTTCACAGAACAGTTTCAGAGCCTCCTGGTGTCTCCCACACACCCCACCCACTCCTGTACCCTTTGCTGCTTGTAAATTCAGCTGCTTGGCGATTTCTATTATATTTGCCAGCTGCCTGTTGGGCCTGAGGTTTCTCTGTTGCACAGTTTCTCTGCACTGAGGGCAGGAGGCGGCTGTATCGGATCCCTGCCAGCACTGGCTGATGCAGGCTCGGCAGAAATTGTGCCCACACTCCAGAGTGACAGGTTCTGTGAAATACTCCAGACAGACGGGACATGTAGCTTCCTCCTGGAGACTTTCCACAGGGTTCTCTGCAGCCATGGCTCCTCTGGGCAGTGGATCAGGGTTAGTTTCGATTTCCTGAATTCACACTATGCCCCGCCTGCAGCAGCAAGGGGTGTTTCCTTGCCTGAAAATGACTCGTGCTGTTTCCTGAGCAGGAACGACACAGCCAATTTCAGCCCTGGAGGCTTTAGTGAAAAAATGTACAATCACACCTGAGACAGGTAACTTTCAGTGAAATTAGCCTGTAATTAAACCCCCAAAGGGCTCCCTGCCTCCAGTCAGCCCTTGTGCTGGTGTGGAGGGTCACTGAGGCATCCCCCTGTGAGGAGCAGGAGCTGTGTGTCAGGAGTGATAGTCAGACTGGGCAGAATTTTTTTATATCTAATTTTGACAGATAATGTTTATTTTAAGCAATTTTTATATTTATTGGTTTAAACTTTCAGAGTTGCACAACAATCTGGGTTTTAAGCATTTCATTCCAGTTAAAATTGTCACGGATGTGGGAAATTATGGAGGGATCAGACAATATTTTGGTCAGACCAGAACTATTTAATGACACTAGACAGTGAGATTCAAAAAGTTGAAGCTTTATAATGGTTAAAATTGTCTGTGAGCAGGTAAGTCTCCTCCCTCCCCCAGCAGCTCCCCCAGGGTTATAACCCAGTGCCTCCCCCACCCCCATAGGGACGGAGGCTGAAAGTCCATCTGATGGCGGCTCAGGGGCCTGTGGAATGTGCTGGGATGTCAGCCTGGGCCCTCGTGGGGCAGGTGACCCTGTAACACAGCCACACCCAGCAAGCCCTGCACCCATTTCCTCCCTTTTTGTTAGTCCCAGCAGAGACACTAGAGACTGCAGGGAGATCAAGCTCCTGTCCCCCAGGTGAGGGCTGGGGCCCAATGGCCAAGGGCAGCGGGGGTACGGGGAGCTCACACTAGGGGCTGCAGGGCACATGGTGTGGGATAAACAGAGACCTCTCAGGCCACTTGCCCATTGCGGCTGCAGGAGGGGATGTGGGGACAGACTGAGGAGGCCTGGGGAAGTCTGGGAAGGCCTGGGACAGAATGGGAAGTCGCCATCGGGGACGAGGAGAGGGAATTCAGCTGTGGAGCCGTGCTGCGCAGAGACGCTGCTGCGGATGCAGCTAGTTACCCGAGTCCAGTGTTGCAGCAGTTTAACAAGGTGGTTAATAGAGACGTTGCGGCTCAGCCGAGTATAAGAGGTGCAGCTTCACCCTGGCCACCCCCCTCAATCCCTTTCCATCCCTCCCTCCTCCAGCCTTTCCGTGCCCCAACCCCACTCCCTCCCGCCCCTGCAAGGAGCACTCCCTGTCCCTGCAGCTGCTGGGGAGGAGGCACAAACAGCCGTGCTGGCTGGCACAGGAGCCAGAGCACAATGATGGGCTGGGTCCAAATGTCAAGAATCTCTTTTGATTTAGGGTCCAAATTTGGGTCCTGACCTAAATGCTGAGGGGCTGGTTCTCCAAGGGCTGGGCACCCGCAGCGCCCACTGACTCCGGCTGCAGCTGCGAATGGAGGTGGAACACGTGCCCTGAAGTCCTGTATTTCGAGGAGATCAACGAGACACCCACAATTAGGCCACTGTTGTAAATTTAGGCCTTACTGACTTGCCCATTAACAGCAGGACATGGGCTAAGTCTCATTGTCAGTCACTCTTTATACTTGGTCACTGCTCGGTCCCATGATTCTAAGCAGCAGAGGTGCTGACCCCATGGGTGCTCCGGAGCTCAAACCGCTGTGGAAAAAATATAGGGGGAGCTCAGCACCCACCAGCCACAGCTGTTCTGCGGGGCTGCCAATGAGCTGTTTGGTGGCTAGGGGAGGTGCCTGGGGGAGGGCGGAGAGCAGCGAGCTGTAGATTGGCTATGGTTTCAGGGAGGGGTTGGAGCAGGGGTGGGAAGAGGCAGACAGAGGGCAAGGCCTTAGGGGAGGAGGCGCAATGGGGTCAGGAAGAGGTGGAGCGAGGGCAGGGCCTCAGGGGAGTTGCATAGTGGGGGCGGGGCCTGAGGGCAGAGCGGGGGTGGAGCCCTCTGGGGAAAAATAAAAGTCAGCGCCTATGGTAAGCAGAGACCTAGCAGTGAAAGGCCCATATTATATCCCCAGTGTCTACAGGCAGCCAGTCCCCCAGGGATGTAACAAGTTCATAATCTTTCCCATGGGATGGGTAAATCCTCTGTTTTATTCACAGGGTGAGAACCTCAAGGTTAACTTGAACAAAGTGAAAGTAGCCAAAATGTGGCTCCTGTCCACACTGTGCTGAGGGGAGATGTGGCTTTCACCTGGTGTCCAACCCCTGCCCAGTGTCAAGAAGTGTGAGGGGGAGTGAGAAGGAGCCACATGTCTGGTCGAGATGCCTCTGATGTCCTAGAAGGGAAAAAGAGAGAAAAGAACGCTCGATCTAATACGTCACACAGTGGGGTGGGGCTGTCGGAGTCTGGGATACAGGGCGATTGCTCTGTGCATGGTAAGTTTAGATCCTCTCCTATCCAACCCTGCCCCGCTCCCTAGCCATTGATTGCCCCCCAGATCTCCCACCTCCTATCCACTCCCCCTGCACCCTGACTTCTCCCCCCCGGGACCTCTGCCCCTATCCAACCCCCTTTCTCCCTACACACTGACTACCCTCTGGTACCCCCATCCCTTACAGCCCTCCCCTACTCCCTGAATGCCCCCCGGAACCCCCAACCCCATCCAACCCCCCCTGCTCCTTGACCACACCCTGGAAGGGATCCCTGCCGCCATCCAACTATCCAGATTTTATTTCTGGTTTTCATGTTGCAATTTTAGTTTTTCCAATTCCTGTTCCAAATTTTCATTTTCATATTCACAGGCATTATGCTTTTCTGTGAGCTTATTTACAGCCTGAGACATAGCACAGATGACTCGTGCTGCTGTTTGGACTTTCTTGGGAGAATAGCCCTGTTGATTCCCCAACAACAAGTTGTCCAAACCTTTCTTCTGCAGTGTAGAGACTGCAGCAGTCACACATGGATCGAAGATAGCACTAATTCAACTCCACGTGACTGTGTATTTCCCTCTCTCCCAATAATCTGTAACCAATCTGATCCCAATCTGATCCAATCTTCGTTTCCTGACCACTGAGTCTAATATCTTAAGACAATATTTTAGCTTATCCAACCAGTTTAGAAACAGTTAACTTATTTACTGACATGGTAACCATCCTCTGCTACCAAATGTTGAGATGGCTCTTTAACAGCTCACAGCTGGACAGAATGTTTCTCGGTACCAATCAACAAGTCAGATTCAGTAGACTCCAGGCACAACAGTGTATTTGAGAAAACCTTATACTGCTTCTGTAATTCTATCTAATTCACATGTCCCTAGTGAGCCTCAATTCCCCAAGCATAAACCCTCAATATTTATGCTGGCCCCACAGTATTCTGATTGGCTAGCGAAGCGGGTATAGCTATCGATCTAGATGAGGATTTCTCTCTTTCATTGTCTTCTATTCTCAGTCACTTGGTCTATCAAGGATTCCCCCGAGGCAGTGGTTTTCAAAGGACTCATATGCCCTGTGGACATGTTATTACTAATTTTCTCCTAATTAATACTTTGGAAGGGACTGCTGAAGGGGCACCCACCAGACATCACCCCACGTTTACACGCTCATCAATCATTCACTCAAGCTGTCATCGCGATGCCTTCCAAAGGGGTCATTTTGCCCCAGGTCAGCTTGTGCCAAGATCACTGATCTTGTGATTATACATTTTCTTTACCTAGTGAGCCGGCATATTGACTGACAAAGGTCAGTAGCAGAACAGACACGCAGAATAGAAAATTTCCACAGTAACCATGTGATGCTCAGAAGGCCCTGCTCCCAGAATCCTCTAGCAAATTCAGACATGTCAAGCCGTACCACATTCACGTTCACCACATTCATTAATAAGAAGCGCAGTAATTCATAATAATTCAGCACCGTCCCAACACCCCGGACAGTGAATCTCCTTGTTTCCCCCCCGTCTCAGCGCGAGGGGGATGTGCTTCTGCTTCAATGGTTGTCAGTTCCCTGTTACCCCCGGCCTTTTACCTCCCCACATGAACTCATCAGGGCTCTGCCAGTCCTTACTTTCCCTTACAGATTAACACTAGGCGCAACCTCGTCTCCAGCCCCTGATGTGTCCTTCTGTAGTGTCCAGCCCCTCTCCACTGGATACTCAGAAATTCCCAGGTAAGCCGTCGGGACAACACCAGCTTGTTTGATTCAACTGAGGATCAGCGCCAATAGAACATCACAGCACTCAGATATATATTTTAGTGAAAACAAACAAGAGTTTATTAGTTCAGATTGAAGAGATAGTGAGCAAAGCAATAAGACCAACAGGTTACACACCAAACACCAGGTATAACAGGATTCAGATAGGCTGAGATTAACTATTACAGGTAAAATCCATGGCTAAAGCATTCTCCCAGGGTCACCAGCCATCATTGATGAAATCCCCCTTTTCATGAATGCAAAGTGTGCTCTCCTTTTGACTTCCTGAAGGATTGCAGGGTGCTGTTCTTATCCCCCAGTTGTAGTCCAGTAAACCGCTGAAGTGCCCCCCCCCACCATTGTGTGTTCTCCAGTGTGTTCTCTCTGTTAATCCTATATGGCAGTGGCTCTCAGCCTTTCCCCACCACTGCATCCCTCTCAGGAGTCTGATCTGTCTTGCGTCCTTGGCTCACTTAAAAATGACTCACTTCCAAAATCCGACAAAAAAGTACAAAAGTGTCACAGCCACTAGTACAGAAAAATTGCTGCCTTTCTCTTTCTTACCATATAATTTTAACAAAGAAATCAATTGGAACTAGGGATTTCAAATGATTAAAAAAATTAATCCTGATTAATCACATGATTATTTGAACTGTTAAACAGTAATTAATACCATTTCTCTAAATATTTTTGGATGTTGTCTCCATTTTCAAATATATTGATTTCAATTACAACACAGAATACAAAGTGTACAGTGCTCACTTTATTTTTTATTACAAGTATTTGCACTGTAAAACCCCCCCAAAAGAAATAGTATTTTTCAATTCCCCTATTACAAGTACTGTAGCCCAATCCCTTTATCATGAAAGTTGAAATTCCAAATGTAGAATTATGTAAAAAATACCTGAATTCAAAAATAAAACAATGTAAAATTTCAGAGCCTGTAAGTCCACTCAGTGCTATTTCTTCTTCTGCCAATCGCTCAGACAAACAAGTTTGCTTACATTTGTAGGAGACAATGCTGCAAGTGAGAAGAGGCAATCTTATGACACTGTTGCAGCCGGAGTCAAAAGATATTTACATGCCAGATGCGCTAAAGTTTCCTTTGATCATTCTTCAGCTTTTTAGCCTCTTCTAGGGCCTTTGGGGGAAAATTTGCATGTGCCAGTAGGGTTGCCAACTCTCCTGGATCAGATGCCATTTGTGGCAATGGTGTCTAGTCCGGGAGAGTTGGTAATCTTATCTATCAGGGAAATCTTCTCTGGCTGGCATTTCCCATTTGCCTGCCTCCTGCCGTAGGAAAGTCAATTGGCATTTATTTATTTTTTGAGCTTCTCCCACAGATATAGCTGCTATCGCCCATTTGGGTGGATTAATTAACTCTCCCACAGGTGCAGTACAGAAAAATGCTCCCTGTAGGAACGTGCTACTTATGGTGGACTGAGCATGCTCAGTAACATCTGCTGAAGTCACTGCCCTTACTAAGCATGGGATTGTGCTGACTGCTTTTTACAGGGGTTAAAAAGGGCCAAAGGGGACAAATCAGAGGAGGGGGGCAGCCAGGGTCTGAGCAGGGGGCAAAAATTCACTGGTCGGGGGGGTCATGCAACTGACAAACACCTGGCAGGAATGGCCTAGATAATACTTAGTTCTGCCATGAGTGCAGGGGACAAGAAAAGAGTGCAGGGGACAAACTGCTATCTGTAGTCATTTGCCACACCAGAGTGCAGTTTTTTTACAATAGCCATTTCTTATAAACCAGTTACAGATCAGCAACTGGTACAGGTAGCACATTCCTACAGGGAAGTTTTCTATTTCCCATTGTGTGCAGAGCAGGGGGGAAGCCAACCCTTGCTGCGCTGGGGGCTGGGACAGCCACACCTGGGATGGGGCGGGGGGGGGGAAAGAAGGGGAGAGCTGAAAGAGGGCTGAAGAGGGGAAGGGTGTGTGTAGATAAGGTGGGATTGAGGGGGGATGAGGGATGGGTCAGGGGTAGATGCAGTGGGCAAGGCGGGTTTAGGGTGACCAGATCAGAGCTATAAAATATTGGGACGCGGGGGGGGGCAGGGGGAAGGCAAGCAAAAAAAGGGGGGGGCGGAGAAAAAAAAAGGGAGTTTCAAAGGGGCTGGGGGCATTAGCAGGCCCCGGCCCCGCGCGCTGTCCTCCCCGCGGTGTCTCCCGCCCCCCGGCCCATCACAGGCATATGCGGCGTGCGGTGGGTCCGGGCGGGGGCAGCGCGGAGCGGGCAGGGGCCGGGTGGGTGGCACAGGCCGAATCCCCGCTGCTGACAGGGAGCCCCGCGCCTCTCCCTCTCGCTCGCGGCTGCGGCTCCTTCCCAGCGGGACGCGCCTCCCGCCGCCCCGGCCACATGCGGCGAGCGTCTCCCAGGCCTAGTCTCCCTCCCGCCATGTGTGACTGCTGCAGCCTCTACACTGCAGAAGAAAGGTTTGGACAACTTGTTGTTGGGGAATCAACAGGGCTATTCTCCCAAGAAAGTCCAAACAGCAGCACGAGTCATCTGTGCTATGTCTCAGGCTGTAAATAAGCTCACAGAAAAGCACAATGCCTGTGAATATGACAATGAAAATTTCGAACAGGAATTGGAAAAATTAAAATTAACCATAGCCGGAGGCCAAAGGGGTCATTTTGCCCCAGGTCAGCTTGTGCCAAGATCACTGATCTTGTGATTATACGTTTTCTTTACCTAGTGAGCCGGCATATTGACTGACAAAGGTCAGTAACAGAACAGACACGCAGAATAGAAAATTTCCACAGTAACCATGTGATGCTCAGAAGGCCCTGCTCCCAGAATCCTCTAGCAAATTCAGACATGTCAAGCTGTATCACATTCATGTTCACCACATTAATTAATAAGAAGCGCAGTAATTCATAATAATTCAGCACCGTCCCAACACCCCGGACAGTGAATCTCCTTGTTTCCCCCCGCCCCCGTCTCAGCACGAGGGGGACGTGCTTCTGCTTCACTGGTTGTCAGTTCCCTGTCACCCCCGGCCTTTTACCTCCCCACACAAACTCATCAGGTCTCTGCCAGTCCTGACTTTCCCTTACAGATTAACACTAGGTGCAGCCCCTCTGACGTGTCCTTCTGTAGTGTCCAGCCCCTCTCCACTGGGGGATACTCAGAAATTCCCAGGTAAGCCGTCGGGACAACACCAGCTTGTTTGATTCAACTGAGGATCAGCGCCACTGCCCTTACTAAGCATGGGATTGTGCTGACTGCTTTTTACAGGGGTTAAAAAGGGCCAAAGGGGACAAATCGGAGGAGGGGGGCAGCCAGGGTCTGAGCAGGGGGCAAAAATTGACTGGTCGGGAGGGTCATGCAACTGACAAACACCTGGCAGGAATGGTCTAGATAATACTTAGTTCTGCCATGAGTGCAGGGGACAAGAAAAGAGTGCAGGGGACAAACTGCTATCTGTAGTCATTTGCCACACCAGAGTGCAGTTTTTTTACAATAGCCATTTCTTATAAACCAGTTACAGATCAGCAACTGGTGCAGGTAGCACATTCCTACAGGGAAGTTTCCTATCTCCCATTGTGTGCAGAGCAGGGGGGAAGGCAACCCATGCTGCACTGGGGGCTGGGACAGCCACACCTGGGATGGGGCGTGGGGGGGGGAAGAAGGGGAGAACTGAAAGAGGGCTGAAGAGGGGAAGGGTGTGTGTAGATAAGGTGGGATTGAGGGAGGATGAGGGATGGGTCAGGGGTAGATGCAGTGGGCAAGGCGGGTTTAGGGTGACCAGATCAGAGCTATAAAATATCGGGATGCGGGGGGGCCAGGGGAGGGCGAGCAAAAAAAGGGGGGCAGAGAAAAAAAAGGGAGTTTCAAAGGGGCTGGGGGCATTAGCAGGACCCGGCCTTGCGCGCTGCCCTTCCCGCGGAGCCTCCCACCCCCCGACCTGCCACGGGCATATGCGGCGCGCGGTGGGTCTGGGCGGGGGCAATGCAGAGTGGGCAGGGGCCAGGTGGGCGGCGCGGCCCGAATCCCTGCTGCTGACAGGGAGCCCCGCGTCTCTCCCTCCTGCTCGCAGCTGTGGTTCCTTCCCAGCGGGACGCGCCTCCCGCCGCCCCGGCCACATGCGGTGCGCGTCCCCCACGCCTAGTCTCCCTCCCACCGGTAAGGAGCCACTGGACGCGCGCCGCATGTGCCCAGGGCGGGCCGGGGGTGCGTCCCGCCGGGAAAGAGCTGCAGCCGCAAGCGGGAGGGAGAGGCGCAGGGCTCCCTGGCAGCAGCGGGGATTCAGCCCACGCTCCTGCGCCGCCCACCCGGCCCCTGCCCGCTCCGCGCTGCCCCCGCCCGGACCCACCGCGCTGCCCTGCTGGCTGCATGGCTGGAGCAGCCTCCAGGCTGTGCTCCTGGCCCCGGCCCCTGTGTGCAGTGGCCCGAGGGCCGGGCAGGAGTCCTCTGGCGCGGCGGGGCCCCCCTGTCTCCCTCCCTTGCCAGCCCCCCTTTGCCCGCCCACCCGCCCGGTGCCTGGGTGCTGGAGCTGACTCACCAGCTCTAGGATCCAGGCACTGCCACCACACCCTCCCTCCAGGCTTGCGCTGCCATGCAGCTGCAAGCCTGGGAGGAGGAATGCTGTGTGGTTGGGGAAGAGGCGGGGCCAGGGTGGGGATTTGGGGAGGGAGCCAATGGGGGAAAGAGTCCCTCCGGGAGGGCAAAATTTCTTGTTTGTCCAGTGTCCCGACCAATGTTTGGTCGGGATGTGGGACAAAGAAACAAATATTGGGACACTCCCGATAAAATCGGGATGTCTGGTCACCCTAGGCGGGGTGCTGCAAGACAGATGGGGCAATGCAGCGGAATCAGGGAAGACTTATGGGGTGGATGGGAACAGGGCTACAATAGAGGGAAACTCTAAGTGAGGGGGTCACTGCGGAGGAAAGGGGGGACATGGGGAGGGGAGGCTGTGAGAACAAGAGCAGACTGGCTAGGGAAGGGAGGGAAAGAGGGTAGGGGTCGGGGAGAAGAAGAGGGAAAGATACAATGGCAGCTCCCCCACCCCACGGGGGAGGAGAGAGGGAGGGGCTGCCCCACCCAGCAGCCAGAGGGGAATTATTTTACTGGAAAAAGGGAAGTTTTGGGGGTTTGCGGAGGATTCTGCCTAAGGGCTCAGAAGCTACAAGGCAGGTGTCCAGACTAGGGATGAAAATAGCATGTAAAAAGTAACTGTTGCAACTATTAAAATTCTACTGGTTACATGTTAAGGAGTTCACAACATGGGCATCTGCCCAGCATCCCGGCTGCCACCATGACTGCTTTAGCCCAGCAAAGCACAAGGGGAGAGGCTGGAATTGCTCTGGGCCCAGTGGAACACTTTTTAGAGTAGGGGTGCAGTGCCCCCAATTATCCCTGTCTGTGCCCCCCCACCCCACCACCTTGAGGTAGGGCCGGGAGCAGGGCTATGGCTCCAGGAGGGAGGAGTCCTGATGCAGAGAGGGGTAAGGGGTGTGAGGCTGGACGTGGAAGTTGATTAAGTCATCCCCGTTGTACTGGTGTTTCCCCCACCCCCTGGGGATGTCCCAGTCCATGGCCTGCACCCCGTGGAACCCTGGGGGAGGGCAGGGACAGAACTAGCTCAGCAGCCAGACATGCTCAAAGATCATGAGTCTGCCCTCCTGCCCCCCAATCAGCTTACAGAGATTACTAAATTTGGGGGCTTTTTATTTGTCCTCTGGATTTGCACCTTTCTGGGGACACTGGGAAGAAAGGTCCTGTCACCTAGAGCCTGCGGGCGTGTGGCCACCGCCAGAGCACGTGTCTGACCTGCAGCATCCCTGCAGCACAGCCAGGCCTGGGCAGGAATCCTGTGACGTGGGAGGGACAGACTGAACGGCCCTGGCATCCCACAGACACTGTTTGTGCTTCCCCCAGGCCCGCAGAGTGGGGCTAAGTGTTTTCCTTTCGCCTTTCCCATTGTTTCCTGGTTTCTTTTATTAGCTGCTGTTTAGTAAATTGCATTTGTTCTGAACTATAGACAATGGTCAGAGAAGAGGTCAGGGAAGCATCCATAGCGGAGAAAGTGCCCGGAGTGGGGACGCTCTAGCCCGTGTTCTGAGTGGTCACAACCAGGTTGGGGGACGAGTCCCTCAGGAAACCTGGGCCCAGTCTTGTCGGGGTTATAAGGACTTTGCCACACAGGAGAGTGGAAGGGGAGCCCTCAAGGTGAGGCAGGATCTGGGTGAAGGGAGTGGGAGCAAGGACTCAGATCCTTCTGCTATTCGATTCCCCCCCCCCGGGGGGGGTGTTTAAGTCAGGAAAGTTTCCCCAATAGCAGGACCATTTACCTGCTTACCTCTGTGCATGTTTACTGGTTTCCCCTAAAGTTCATTAAGTATTTTAGGAAAACGTGTCAGCGGCCACCAGTGAGAGTTGCTGGCCACACTCTGAGTCCACCAAAAATTTGTTCGTGAGAACCCCTGGACTAGGTGCTCACGATGGGCCCTTCTGACCTTAAAGTCTGTGAGTCTAGCAGAAGCCGGACACAGAGGAAAAGCGCAAAGAGGTAGGTTGATCGCTAGGACCCAGGAGCAGCTGGGAGGCGGCTCTGGGGGGAGCAATCGCTGGGGTCAGTCCCGGCGGCAGGAAGTGTCTCGCAGCCGCTGCGGTGACTCCGGCTCCCAGGCTCCTGGCGAGATCTCCGAGCCCCGGCGGCTGGTGCTGGGAGCCCGGAGCCCTGGCTGCAGCCGGGAGAAGGGAATCTCCAGCAGGGCCCTTCCCGCTGCTCCCCAGGAGCCTCTCCCAGGGCAGAGCCCCCAGCCTGGCCAGGCCCCTTCCCGGCCCGGCCCCTGCCCCAGGGGGCCCCGCTCGGAGGGAAGGTAAGAGAGACCCGCCCCCCCCCTCGTCACACCGGGGCTGCAGGGGGAGGTTTGGCCCCAGGCTGCTCCCAGCGGAGCTGGCTGCGAGTCCTGCCCTGGGCCCGGGAAAACGGGAGGGTTGCGTTTCGTGTCGTTACACCGCCAGCTCCCGGTGTGTGCGGGGCCGGGGCAGGATCACGTTACCACCCATCCCCCATCTGGTGCTTTGTTTCCCTGCCCATGGCCGCGCTGGTGCGGACGGAGGTTGCAGGAGATCTGAGGGGGGCAGAAGGTAGGCAGGGGCCAAACTGAATGCAGGGTGGGCCCAGATGGGGGCCGGGGAAGGAGAGGGACCAGCGGCACAGTCAGGGCGGGGGGTGGGGGAGCAGCACAGGAGCTGGATCTAGACTGGTGAAGCCCTGCCACACCCCCTGGCTTGAACGGGTTTCTAGCCTATCCAGGGTTTACAGTTTGGTTCAATGGCTCTCAGCGCCCCCCACTGTATGGATTGTTTCAGACCCCCTGCCTGGGACTAGGAGGCGGGGAGAAGAACAGGGTACAGCCAGTGGGGAGTGAATCTAGGGCTGAGGGAGGCAAGCTCCATCCTCCCCTTTCCCCCCCCCCCCACTGTAGGGGCAGGACTGCAGCCTCTGAGCACCCCCAACTTCCCCCCACCTGCTGAGCGTGTGGCCCCAGCCTGAACCCCAGGGGCAGCCTAAGGAGAAGCCTGACACGCTCCTCACAGGGGCCGTACACCCCACCTCCGCAGTCAGCTGTGACTCTCAGCCGGCTTGGATAACAGAAGGTTTATTGGTCACTAGGAACACAGCATTGAACAGAGCTTGTTAGCACAGAAATCAGGAGCTTTCAGCAAAGTCCATGGGGGGAGGGGGGGAGAATCCAGACTCCCGAGCCCTGGATTCTCCCCACTGAGTCCCAAACCAGGGGACTGACCTGCTTCCAGCCCCCCATCCTCAGTGATGTACGGCTGCCCCTCCTGCGTGCTTTCTCTCTTTCCCAGGAAAACAGGTCTCATGGCCTCCCCCTCTCTCCCTGTTCTCCAGCACCTTGGGCTGGCTCCTTGCAGAGGAATGGCTTCAGCCATAGCTTGCCAGGATACAGAATTTTGACCATTCTCTATGCCGAGGCAGCTATTCTGCAGTCACACCTGCCCTCTAGAGGTCTCTGCAATGATCACACACCTGTATCCCACCAGCTTGATACTTGAATAACACATGGGGAAACGGAGGCACACACTCAGTATTCAGAGACAACATTCAGAACATTCCCACTTCATCACACCACTCTGAGACCAGCGCAGGGGCATTTTTGGCAGTGGCTGTAACCACTCTGACCCTACCAGCCCCTGAGCCTGAGGTGATGGAGAGACCTAGGGAAAAGGGCTGGAGTGGGGCAGGGAAATGACTCTGCACAAAGGGCCCCTTTCAAATACCAGCTGCGGAGTTTGGCCTACAAGGGGAGGGGCTCCCTGTGTCTGGGAGTCCCAGAGCTGTTGCCCTCTGTGACACAGCCGGGTTGAACCCCCGTTACCAGTGTCAGTGGCTGAGCTACCTAAGGAGAGCAAAGGCCCACGACAATAGGGCAGTCGCCCGTTCTCCCAGGGTGGGGAAAGAAGATAAAAAGGGAGAGTGGAGAGACTTGAAGGGCAGCAGGAGCAAGAAGTGGGGAGGGAGGTTCCCAGCTCCCAGCCCTGCCCAGATCCATTCCCTGCACCCCCCCGGGGCAGTCAGCTCTCCTGGGAACAAGGGGAGGAGCTGAGAGAGGAAAAGCCAGTTGCTCACTCTGCTGAGCACGCAGGACTGAGGGAGACGGGGGAGAGCTAGAGGGGTTACAATACACTGTGGGGCAGTGCCGTAAAGTGACTCCTTTGATTCTTCTCTTTTTCCAGTGTTTGGCTCAGAAATGCTGTTCTGGGGAGGTTTAGAATGGACGTGGTGGGTTTAGTTCGAATGGGGGAGGAGGGGCCTGGCCAGGATGGTAATGAACTAACTGGGTTTCTTCCCAGCATGGCAGAGTCCTAGAATCGGAGCGTCTGTCTGCAGGGAGAGAGCCTGGGGGGAATTGGTGGGTGACATGGACTCCAGCCCCTTATGAAACCTGCCCAATCTTCCTGCTCCTCTGACAGGCTTAGGAATCACGTCCACGTTTCACTCCAGATCGTCCGGTCTTCCAGGAGACAGGGAAGGGAAATGGCTGTGATGGAGCCAGCTCAGGTAGGGGATTTTCAGGGAGCTTGTGGTGGCGGCGGTGGTGGTATTGTAGAGGTGTTAATCACCCAGGGTGGGACGGGGTGTGATAAACCTGCTGGAACATGATCAACCTGGGTCTGATTTTCTGAACAGGCCCATTAGCGGGTCGGGGGAGGGGTGGACATTCCCCCATTTCTGAACCAGGAAATACCCCCCTGGGCAGGGCTGGGAAAACTGACCAGACTCCCAGTGCTGGGGCCTGACCCCACTGGCCAGAGGCTGCTGTGAAATACGAAGGGAAGCTGTTGGGATTCCTGTCCCGTCCCCAGCTCAAAGCTCTGCTTCCCCTATCAGCCTGTGGCTGGCAGGTGTGTGGGCAATGAGAAGACCCTGCCCTGCTCTGTGTGCTGGGAGGGACAAGGAGCTCTCACCTTCTCCCCACCCCCTGAAGCCTCCTGGCTGCTCTGAGCCGGGTGCTGGGAGGATTCTGCTTCTCTGTCCCTCCTCCCCTGTGACTAGAGGGATTGTGGCTGGGGCAGCAGGTTCTGAGTGGGGGATTCTTGTTGTTTCAGATGCCGGTGACCTTCAAAGATGTGGCTGTGTATTTCACCCAGGGGCAGGGGGCTCTGCTGGACCCCGCTCAGAGAGCCCTCTACAGGGACGTCATGCAGGAGAACTACGAGACGGTGACCTCGCTGGGTAAGGGATTCCTGGCCCCTTGGTTATTGGAAGCCGGAGGGGTCTGCATGTCTGACACTGGTCACGTTCTTCTCTCATCACTCTCCAATGAGACCAGGGAGTCAAACTCTAAGGCACATACTAAATCATCCCCACCCAACCTCGCTAGCTTGCAAGGTGGAAAAGCCGTGTATTGTCCTGTCTGTGTTGTTTCTTGGTCGCAAACAGAATCCCTCTTCTCCCTTCTCCTTGGGAACAGCTCCAGCCCTGTGAATTTTGTTCAATGATAGTGACTTTTAAATCTGTAATAGAATGACCAGGGAGATTGAAGTGTTCACTTACTGGCTTTTGTATGTTACCATTCCTGATGTCCGATTTGTGTCCACTTATTCTTTTGCGGAGGGACTATCCGGTTTGGCCAATGTACATGGCAGAGGGGCATTGCTGGCACATGATGGCATATATAACATTAGTGGATGTGCAGGTGAATGAGCCCTTGATGGTGTGGCTGATGTGATTGGGTCCTCTGATGGTGTCGCCAGAGTAGATATGGGGACAGTAGGCAACGAGGTTTGCTACAGGGATTTGTCCCTGGGTTGGTGTTTCTGTGGTGTGGTGTGTAGTTGCTGGTGAGTATTTGCTTCGGGTTGGGGGGTTGTCTGTAAGCGAGGACTGGCCTGCCTCCCAAGGTCTGTGAGAGTGATGGATCATTTTCCAGGATAGGTTGTAGATCGTGGATAATGCGCTGGAGAGGTGTTAGCTGGGGGCTGTATGTGATGACCAGTGGTGTTCTGTTGGTCCTGTCCCGTAGTAGGTGATTTCTGGGTACCTTTCTCTCCATGTGTCAGTATATAATGCCTGCATCTGTAACTTTCACTCTATGCATCTGAAGAAGTGAGGTTTTTACCCACGAAAGCTTATGCCCAAATAAATCTGTTAGTCTTTAAGGTGCCACCAGACTCCTTGTTGTTTTTGTAGATACAGACTAACACGGCTACCCCCTGATTCTTGACTCCCTGCACAGGATTCCCCATTCCCAAACCTGACCTGATCACTCAGCTGGAACAAGGGAAAGACCCGTGGGTGTCCGATCTCCAGGCCTGTAAGGGAAGAGAGATCCCAAGAGGCGCCCACACAGGTGAGGACTGACACACAAACCATCTGGGGAATGAAGGAAAAAGTTGAGAATCCCAAAAATGAGGTATCAGTAAGTGCCCTCAGTTCCTTCCTCATCTCATCCAGGGCAGGGTTGCAGGCAGCAGATATCACTGACATCGCTTCCCACGTGTCCTGTTACCTGCAGGAGTTTCCTTCCCTACTTTCCTTCTCTGTAAAAGTTTGGGTGGGAAGTGGATACAGAATCCAATTGCTCTGTCTGTGCAGCTTTAGTATGGTGGGTTTTCCCTCGGTGCTATTCCTCTTAATTTTCCTCAGCACAATGGCTCCTCTCTGAATTGTCTCTCTCCCCGCAGGTTACGAGAGAGTGAGAGAGAATAAGGATGGGAACCCACAGCAGGAAGTTTCTGGGCACGGGGAACCACAGGGGACCTTTGTGGGAAGAGCTGAAGGGAATTTTTCCCAGTGCTTGGAACAGGGAGAAGCCTGGGGAAATTGGCAGAGGTCAAAGAGTCTGTTGGGAAACCACTTAAGGGAGCAAATGGATGAATTTGTTATATATGGGGAAGAACACAGGAATCCCACAGACCGGCAGACAACCCCCAAGGAAGACAAACGCTATGAATATCTCGGTTCTGTTACGCTTCAGGCAATAAATACTGGAGAGAAAACACTTCAATGGTTGGACTGTGGGGAAAACTTCAATAAGGGCTCAGATCTTGCTAACCATGGGAGAAGCCACCTGGGAGACAGACCCTCTCGGTACCTGGAGGGCAGGAATTGTTTGATTTGGAAGTCAGCACTGATTACACATCAGAAAATCCACACAGGGGACAGACCACATAAGTGCTTAGACTGTGGGAAAAGTTTCACATGGAGTTCAGCCCTTGTTAGACATCTGGCAATCCATACCGGAGAGAGACCCCATAAGTGCTTGGACTGTGGGAAAAGTTTCATACGGAGGTCAGCCCTTGTTAAACATCTGGCAGTGCACACCAGAGAGAGACCCCACAAGTGCTTAGACTGTGTAAAAAGTTTCCTGCAGAGATCACACCTTCTTATACATCAGAGAATACACACCGGAGAGAGACGCCATAAGTGCTTGGACTGTGGGAAAAGTTTCATACGGAGGTCCGACCTTGTTGATCATCAGGCAATCCACACAGGAGAGAGACCCCACAAGTGCTTAGACTGTGGAAAAAGTTTCACATGGAGATCAGCCCTTGTTAGACATCTGGCAATCCATACCGGAGAGAGACCCCATAAGTGCTTGGACTGTGGGAAAAGTTTCATACGGAGGTCCGCCCTTGTTAAACATCTGGCAGTGCACACCAGAGAGAGACCCCACAAGTGCTTAGACTGTGAAAAAAGTTTCCTACAGAGATCACACCTTCTTATGCATCAGACA
The DNA here is from genome assembly GCF_028017835.1 of Emys orbicularis. Classification (NCBI taxonomy): domain Eukaryota; kingdom Metazoa; phylum Chordata; order Testudines; family Emydidae; genus Emys; species Emys orbicularis. Next base: position 8,453,898 of record NC_088695.1, on the reverse strand, counting down.
ATCCACACCGGAGAGCGACCCCATAAGTGCTTGGACTGTGGGAAAAGTTTCCTATGGAAGTCAGCCCTCGTTAATCATCAGAGAATCCACACAGGAGAGCGACCCCATAAGTGCTTGGATTGTGGAAAAAGTTTCATACGGAGGTCCGACCTTGTTAAACATCAGGCAATCCACACGGGAGAGAGACCCCACAAGTGCTTAGACTGTGAAAAAAGTTTCCTACAGAGATCACACCTTCTTATGCATCAGACAATCCACACCGGAGAGCGACATAAGTGCTTAGACTGTGGGAACAGTTTCCTATGGAAGTCAGCCCTCGTTAATCATCAGAGAATCCACACAGGAGAGAGACCCCATAAGTGCTTGGATTGTGGAAAAAGTTTCATACAGAGGTCCGCCCTTGTTACACATCAGGCAGTCCACACGGGAGAGAGACCCCACAAGTGCTTAGACTGTGGGAAAAGTTTCACATGGAGATCAGCCCTTGTTAAACATCAGGCAGTCCACACGGGAGAGAGACCCCACAAGTGCTTAGACTGTGAAAAAAGTTTCCTACAGAGATCACACCTTCTTATGCATCAGAGAATCCACACGGGAGAGAGACCCCACAAGTGCTTAGACTGTGAGAAAAGTTTCAGATGGAGGTCAGCCTTTGTTAAACATCAAGCAATCCATAAAAGAGGGAGACCATAAGACTCTGGGAAAGATTTCAGAAACCGATCAGCCCTTCTAAACATCAGGCAATCCACGCACGAGAGGAACCCCGCAAGTGCATAGACTATAGAAAAATGTTTCAAATAGATGTCATCCCTTGTTATACATCAGAGAATCCACACAGAGGAATGACCCCATAACTGTTTAGCCTGTGAAAGATGTTTTAAATGGAGGTCAAAACTTATTCCAAATTGGGCAATCCACACAGGAGTGAGACCCCATAATTGTTTGGACCATGTGAAAAGTTTCACAGAAAGATCAAATCTTCTAACACTCAGAGACTCCACACAGGTGAGAGACCCCATCAGAGCTCAGACTGGAAAAAGTTTGCTACATAGGTCAGACTAATCAGCTAATCCACACAGGAGAGATCCCATAAGTGCTTAGGCTGTGAGGGAAGTTTTATATGGAGCTCAGGCCATGTTTTACATCAGAGAATCCGCACAGGAGACCCCATAAGTCCTTAGACTATGGAGAACGTTTCATACTGTGATCAAGTGCTTGGACCGTGGGAAAGGTTTCAGAAACACCTCAGCCCTACAGAACAGCAGCCAATCCACACAGGAGGGAGCCCACATAAATGTTTAGACTGTGGGAAAAGTTTCATACACTGGTCAGATCTTGTTAAACATCAGGCAATCCACACCAAAGAGAGACCCCATAAGCGCTTAAACTATGGGAAACATAGCAGAAACTGATCAGTCCTTGTTTTACATCAGTGAATCCACAAGACTCCATAAGTGCTTGGACTGTGGCAAAAGTTGTACACAGAGATCACACCTCATTAAACACTGGAGAATTCACACACGATCTAAACTTCTGTGGCACCTGGCTCGAAAGAGTTAAGAACCTTGCAGGCTAATTGACCAGCTTCAACCTTTTGAAACATGTTAGAAATGTGTGTAAATGGTATTTGGCACCATTCCAAGAAACAGAGACTAGAACTTTGAAATGTAAACTGGTGTTAAAAAATTGGAAGAAGATAGTAGTGCTGTTGATTAATTGCAGTTAAGTCGCGTGATTAACTCAAAAAAATTCATTGTGATTAGAAAAATTAATCTCAATGAATCAGATTGTTAAACAATCGAATACCAATTGGAATTTGTTAAATGTTTTTGGATGTTTTTCTACGTTTTCATATATATTGATTTCCATCACAACAAAGAAGAGAAAGTGTACAGTGCTCATTTGATATTTTTTATTACAAATATTTGTACTGTAAACATGCAAAACAGAAGTAGTATTTTTCAGTTCACCTCATACAAGTACTGTAGAGCAATCTCTTTATCAGGAAAGTGTAACTTAGAAACATCGATTATTTTAATGCTATAAGTGCACTCAAAAATAAAGCAATTAAAAACTGTATAGCCTAGAAGTCAACTCAGTGCTACTTCTTTCTCTGCCACTCGCTATGACAAACAAGTTTGTTTACATTTACGAGAGAGAATGCTGCTTTGCTTCTAATTTATGATGTCACCCGAAAGTGTGAGAAGGTGTTTGCATGGCACGTTTGTAGCTGGCAATACAAGGTATTTATGTGCAAGATATGCTAAACAGGCATATGTCCCTTCGTGCTTTGGCCACCATTCCAGTGGACATGCTTCCATGCTGACGATGCTCATTTTTAAAAAAAATGTATTAATTAAATTTGTGACTGAACTCCTTGAAGGAGAATTGTATGTCCCCTGTTCTGTTTTACAAACCTTCTGCTGGTGGCATCTGACTCAGTTGATGAAAATGAGCATGTGTCGGTCTGGACTGCTTTGGATTGTTATCGATTAGAACCCATCATTAGCATGGATGCATGTCCTCTGGAATGGTGGTTGAAGCAGGAAGGAACCTATGACTTTTTAGAGCGTCTGGCACATAAATATCTTGCTATGCCGGCTGCAATAGTGCCACGTGAATGCCTGTTCTCACTTTCAGGTGACATTGTAAAAAAGAAGTGGGCAGCATTATCTCCTGCAAATTGTAACCAAACTTGTTTTTCTGAGTGATTGGCTGAACAAGAAGTAGGACTGAGTGGAGTTGTAGGCTTTAAAGTATTATATTGCTTTATTTTTGAATGCAGTTCTTTTTTGGTACATAATTCTACATTTGTAAGTTCAACTTTCATGATAAAGCGATTGCACTAAAGTAATTGCAGTTGGTGAACTAAAAAGTACTATTTCTTTTGTTTTTTTACAGTGTGAGTATTTGTAATAAAAAATATAAAGTGCTCACTGTACACTTTATATTCTGTAAAAACAAGGAGTCCTTGTGGCACCTTAGAGACTAACAAATTTATTTGGGCATAAGCTTTCATGGGCTATAACCCACTTCATCAGATGCATGGAATATATTCTGTGTTGTAACTGAAATCAATATATTTGAAAATGTATAAAACATACAAAATATTTAAATAAATGGTATTTCTATTATTGTTTAACAGAACGATTAATCACAATTAATTTTGTTAATCGCTTGACAGCCCTAGACGATAGTAATTCTAGTAGTTTCTGTTTACCTGTATCTTGTTACAGAATGACAGTGTAATAAAAGGGTTCCTGCCTAGGACTGTATTTTGTTAATTCAGAAGTCAAAAGGAAATATTAACATTTAGATTAAACTTGGGTGTAATAATGTCATTGTATATATCTCTCTCTTTAAAGTTTGTGGTAAACTGTCTATGAACGGCTTTATGAATAATTAACTTACGTTAATCCATGTAGTTTTATTACCTGTGATGATTGCGAAATAGGAGGTTACTTCCAAAACCTATTGTTCACCCAAGGACTGACTGCTGTCAAGAGGCTGCAAAAATGTCTATAAAAACTCTTGGGACCTAATACGTTTATCTTAGTTCTGCTTAAGCTTTATTCAGGGGGAGTTTGAGTCGTAAGACTGAGATCTCCAGTGCTTTCTGGACTGCCCTGATACTGAACATTTGGACATTGGACTAGAACGTGATGAAATGAATCAAAAGGTCTCTTTTCAATTCTAATGTGCCATCTCTATGGTGAAACTGACCTAAGGACTCTATTCGCGTTTGTATGTCTAATGATCTTTTAGCCAATACTGTCTTTTCTTCTTTTAATAAATCTTAGCTTTGTTAAGAAGAATTGGCTGTAAGCATGTATTTGGGTAAGAACTGAAGTATTCATTAACTTGGTGGTTAATACGTCTGATCCTTTGGGATTGGTAGAATTCTTTATATGATGAAGATTTTCAGGAATCCCCATCAGAATCTCAGAGGACATTTTCCCACATCAGGTATCGTTAAAGACTTGCCTCTGTTGCCACTCAGTCAAATCATTTATTTTGTTACAGCATCTCCCATACCATGAAGGGTTTACAGAGCTGAATGATGTGTCACACCTGTGCCAGGTAACTTTCAGTGAAATTAGCATGTAATTAAAATCCAAATCTAAGTTATTACCCATTAAACTTGACAGCTGTTCCCTATGTTGTTCTTCTGGGCAACCTCCTCTATGGGAACCACCGTGTGAGCTCTGTGAGCCCAGGACAGATGGCAAACCAGACAGATAGAAGTTTGATCTGCTTCACAGAAGTTTCGGAGCCTCCTGGTGATCCCCACACACCCCGTTCCCTTCTGCTCCTTTTGCTTCCTGTAAATTTAGCTGATTGGCCATTTCTACCATGTTTCCCAGCTGCCTATTCAGCCTGACTTTTCTCTGGTGCACAGTTTCTGAGGGCAGGAGACGGCTGTATCGGATCCCTCCCAGCACTGGCTGACGTGCCTCCACTGCAGAGTGACAATTTCTGTGAAATACTGCAGACAAATGAGACATGGAGCTTCCTCCTAGAGACTTTGCAAGGGGTTCTCTGTGGCCATGGCTCCCTGTGGGCCATTTAGTGAAAAATGTACCACTAGGGCTCTGGTCCTGGCAACAGAGGCAAGTTTTTAATGATACCTGATGTGGGAAAATGTCCTCTTAGATTTTGATGGTGATTCCTGAAAATCTTCATCATATAAAGAATTCTCTGTGGCCATGGCTCCCTCTGGACCATTTAGTGAAATATGTACCACTAGGGCTCTGGTCTTGCAATCAGAGGCATCCACCTGTGCGGATGAGCCTGCAGGAGCAGGAGCTATGTGCCTAAGGTGGGATAGTCAGACTTGGTAGAATTCATTTTTTTTTTAATATATATATAAAAATTTTACAGAGGTTTATTTTTAAGCAATTTTATATTTATTGATTTTAAACGTTCACAGTTGCACAAAAATCTGGGTTTTAAACATTTCATTCCAATTGTTATCAATTTAAATGTTCACGGTGGTGGGAGATTTAGGGCGGAATCAGACAATATTTCGGTCAGACAATAACTATTTAATGACAGTAGAGACAGATTCAAAAAGATAAAGCTTCATAACCATTAAAAGAGTTTTTCAGCATCACATGTCAAAATATATAAAGTAAATACACCTCTATTCCGATATAACGCGACCTGATATAACACGAATTCGGATATATGGTGGTAAAGCAGTGCTCCAGGGCGGTGGAGCTGCACGCTCCAGCGGATCAAAGCAAATTCGATATAATGCGGTTTCACCAATAATGTGGTAAGATTTTTTGGCTCCCAAGGTCAGCGTTATATCGGGGTACAGGTGTATACTTAAATCAATGTCTAATAAGTTCTCAGGCAGCATTGTTCTTACTGGGCCTATTGGTAAATTTCAGTTATTAGCAGTGGGAGTATTTTTTCCTGGTTTGTCTGTGTACAGTGAAATCAACATTTACAGACATCAACCGATAAAATCTAATCCTTCCAGGTCTAGTGATATGAAATTCACAGGACAAAACCTAGGTTAAGCTGATATCAATGTTTCAAAGGCCTGATTCTGATGTACACTAAGGCCTGGTCTACACTACGAGTTTAGGTCGAATTTAGCAGCGTTAAATCGAATTAAGCCTGGACACGTCCACACGACGAAGCCCTTTTTTTGACTTAAAGGGCCCTTTAAACCGGTTTCTTTACTCCACCTCCGACGAGGGGATTAGCGCTGAAATCGGCCTTTGCGGGTCGGATTTGGGGTAGTGTGGACGGAATTCGACGTTATTGGCCTCCGGGAGCTATCCCACAGTGCTTCATTGTGACCGCTCTGGACAGCACTCTCAACTCAGATGCACTGACCAGGTAGACAAGAAAAGCCCTGTGAACTTTTGAATTTCATTTCCTGTTTGCCCAGTGTGGAGAGCACAGGTGACCACGCAGAGCTCATCAGCACAGGTAACCCTGATGGAGTCCCAGGATCGCAAAAGAGCTCCAGCATGGACCGAACGGAAGGTACGGGATCTGCTCCCCATATGGGGAGATGAATCAGTGCTAGCGGAACTCTGTAGCAGTAAATGAAATGGCAAAATATTAGAAAAGGTCTCAAAGGCCATGAAGGACAGAGGCCATAACAGGGACGCACAGCAGTGCCGTGTGAAAATTAAGGAGCTAAGGCAAGCGTACCACAAAGCCAGAGAGGCAAACGGAAGGTCCGGGGCAGAGCCGCAAACATGCCGCTTCTGCGCTAAGCTGTATGCAATGCTAGGGGGTGCAGCCACCACTACCCCAACCGTGTGCTTTGACTTCATCAATGGAGAATCACACAACAGGGAAGCGGTTTCGGGGTATGAGGAAGATGAGGATGAAGACAATGAAGATAGCTCACAGCAAGGAAGCGGAGAAACCGGTTTCCCCAACAGCCAGGATATGTTTTCACACTGGACCTGGAACCAGTAACCCCCGAACTCACCCAAGGCGTGCTCCCAGACCCTGAGGGCACACAAGGGACCTCTGATGAGTGTACTATTACACATGGTTTAAAAGCAAGCGTGTTTAATTATTAATGATTAATTTGCCCTGGAAAAGTCTGTTAACGTGTATGGGGATGGAGCAGAAATCCTCCAGGGACATCTCCAGAAAGCTCTCCTTCATGTACTCCCAAAGCCTTTGCAAAAGGTTTCTGAGGAGGGCTGCCTTATCCAGTCCGCCATGGTAGGACACTTTACCACACCACGCCAGTAGCACATAGTCTGGAATCATTGCATAATAAAGCATGGCAGCCTATGGTCCCGGTGCTTGCTGGCATGCAGACAACATCCATTCCTTATCTCTCTTTGTTATCCTCAGGAGAGTGATATCATTCACGGTCACCTGGTTGAAATGGGGTGATTTTATTAAGGAGACATTCAGAGGTGCCCATTCCTGCTCGGCTGAACAGAAATGTTCCCTGCTGTTAGCCATGCGGTGGGGGGGAGGGGTGAAGTGATCATCTCAGAGAATTGTGTGTGTATGTATGTGTGTGTGTGTGTGGGGGGGTAGTTGGGTTTCTGCTGCATGTTAACCCAGAAACCGCAGCCCCTCCTTTTACATTGCAAACCCATTTTAAATGGCCAACCCAATGGGTGCTTGGTATGGGAAATGAGGGCGCTGCTGTTTGAAACCATTCCCACATGTTACGAAGGTTAAAAAAGCAAAAAGACTGTGCCTTACCATGGCTGCCTGCAAGCCAAATTCTGTTGCCTGGCACTGCGTGAGTGATCTCTCACACCAAACCGGCAGGCCCTCTGTATAGGAGGAAAAATGCGACCTTGTAACGAAAGCACATGTGCTGTCCAATGTGAACAGCAAAATTTAACGTGAAAGAGTGTACCTATTCTCTAAAATGTGTCTTTTTTAACCACCTCTACCTTCTTCTCCACCAGCTGCAAATGTTTTTCCTTCACAGAGGCTAGTGAAGATTAGAAGGAGAAAATGGCGGACTCGGGATGATATATTCTCGGAGCTCCAGATGTCCTCCCACGCTGACAGAGCACACAGAATGCTTGGAGGCAGTCAATGTCAGAATGCAAAAAAGCACAATATGAACGAGAGGTGAGGTGGTGGGCTGAATCGTGGGCTGAAGAGAGCAAGTGGCGGGCTGAAGAGGATAGGTGGCATCAGTTTGCTGACAGAAGGCAAGAGTCGACGCTCCGGCTGCTGGAGCATCAAACTGAAATGCTCTTGCGTATGGTTGAGCTGCAGGAAAGGCAGCAGGAGCAGAGACCGCCGCTACAGCCCCTCTGTAACCAACAGCCCTCCTCCTCAAGTTCCATAGCCTCCTCACCCAGATGCCCAAGAATGCGGTGGGGGCCCTCCAGCCACCCAGCCACTCCACCCCAGATGATTGCCCAAGCATCAGAAGGCTGGCCTTCAATAAGTGTTAAAGTTTTAAACTGCAGTGTGTCCTTTCCCTTCCCTCCTCCCCAACCCCTCCCTAGCTATCTTGGCAGTTATCCCCCTAATTGTGTGATGAATTAATAAAGAATGCATGAATGTGAAATAACAATGACTTTATTGCCTCTGAAAGCGGTGCTCGAAGGGGGGAGGGGAGGGTGGTTAGTTTACAGGGACGTAGAGTGAACCGTGAGGGGTGGGGGAAGGGTTCATCAAGGAGAAACAAACAGAAGTTTCACACCGTAGCCTGCCCCGTCACAAAACTCGTTTTCAAAGCTTCTCTGATGCGCACCGCTCCCTGCTGTGCTCTTCTAACCGCCCTGGTGTCTGGCTGCGCGAAATCAGCGGCCAGGCGATTTGCCTCAACCTCCCACCCCAGCACAAATGTCTCCCCCTTACTCTCACAGATATTGTGGAGCGCACAGCAAGCAGAAATAACAATTGGAATATAGGCTTTGCTGAGGTCTATCTGAGTCAGTAAACTGCACCAGCGCGCTTTTAAACATCCAAATGCACATTCTACCACTATTCGGCACTAGCTCAGCCTATAGCTGAACAGGTCCTGATTACTGTCCAGGCTGCCTGTGTACGGCTTCATGAGCCATGGCATTAAGGGGTAGGCTGGGTCCCCAAAGATAACGATAGGCATTTCAACATCCCCAACGATTATTTTCTGGTCCGGGAAGAAAGTCCCTTCCTCCAGCTTTTGAAACAGACCAGAGTTCCTGAAGACACGAGCATCATGTACCTTTCCCGGCCATCCCACGTTGATGTTAGTGAAACGTCCCTTGTGATCCACCAGGGCTTGCAGCAGCATTGAAAAGTACCCTTTGCGGTTTATTTACTCGGTGGCTTGGTGCTCCGGTAACAAGATAGGGGTATGGGTTCCATCTATCGCCCCACCCCAGTTTGGGAATCCCATTGCAGCAAAGCCATCCACTATGGCCTGCACGTTTCCCAGAGTCACTACCCTTGATATCACCAGGTCTCTCATTGCCCTGGCAACTTGGATCACAGCAGCCCCCACAGTAGATTTGCCCACTCCAAATTGATTCCCGACTGACCGGTAGCTGTCTGGCGTTGCAAGCTTCCACAGGGCTATTGCCACTCGCTTCTCAATAGTGAGGGCTGCTCTCATCCTGGTATTCTGGTGCTTCAGGGCAGGGGAAAGCAAGTCACAAAGTTCCATGAAAGTGCCCTTACGCATGCGAAAGTTTCACAGCCACTGGGAATCGTCCCACACCTGCAACACGATGCGGTCCCACCAGTCTGTGCTTGTTTCCCGGGCCCAGAATTGGCGTTCCACGGCATGAACCTGCCCCAGTAACACCATGATTTGCACATTGCTGGGGCCTGTACTTTGTGAGAGGTCCATGTCAATTTCCTCATCACTCTCGTTGCTGCGCTGCAATCGCCTCCTCGTCTGGTTTTGCTTTGGCATGTTCTGGCTCTGCATATACTGCAGGACAATGCGCGTGGTGTTCATAGTGCTCAGTATTGCTGCGGTGATCTGAGCGGGCTCCATGATCCCAGTGCTATGGCATCTGGGCTGAAAAGAGGCGCGAAACTATTCTTTGATGGAGGGAGGGGCGAGTGATGACATGGCTTACAGGGAATTAAAATCAACAAAGGTGGCTGTGCAACAGGGAGAAACACAAACAACTGTCACACAGAATGCCCCTTCCAAAGATTGAACTCAAAACCCTGGGTTTAGCAGTCTGTTGATTTCATGGAGGGAGGGGGAAGCAAATGAATACAGAACAAAACTGGTCCATCCAGCTTTTACATCTTAGGCTGGCAGCAGACGGTGCAGCATGACTGATAGCCATCGGCATCTTCAGGGTGCTTGGCAGAAGATGCTGTATTACGACTGCTAGCCATCATTGTCAAGACGGTTCAATAGGACTGCCGGCAGGACTGAGTCTCCAGAAGACAAAACATGTCTGCCCAGGTGCCTCTGACCGAACTCACTGAGGAGTACGATGATGACGGATACCAGTCGTAATACACCATCCACTGCCAAAAGGCAAGGAGCTGCTGTTGTATAGCAATGCAGCCCCACGTCTGCCAGCATCCAGATAGCCGATGACGGCTACCAGTCATACTGCACCGTCTACTGCCAAAAGGCAATTAGATGCTGCTGTGTAGCAATGCAGTACCATGTCTGCCGGCACCCAGATGACACATGGTGACGATGAGCTGAGCTGAGCTGAGTGGGCTCCATGCTTGCCGTGGTATGTTGTCTGCACAGGTAACCCAGGTAAAAAGGCGTGAACCAATTGTCTGCCGTTACTCTGACGGAGGGGGAGGGGCCTGACAACATGTACCCAGAACCCCCCGCGACACTGTTTTTGCATCATCAGGCATTGGGATCTCAACCCAGAATTCCAATGGGCGGCGGAGACTGCGGGAACTGTGGGATAGCTACCCACAGTGCAATGCTCCGGAAGTCGACGCTAGCCTTGGTACTGTGGACGGGATCTGCCGACTTAATGCACTTAGAGCATTTTATGTGGGGGGACACACAATCGACTGTATTAAACCGATTTCTATAAAACTGGCTTCTATAAATTTGACCTAATTTCGTAGTATAGACATACCTTAAGGCAGCTCTGACTCAGTGTAAAGAAGCTGCGGTGTTTCCAACACTCATGATTTTATAATGAGTGTCATTGTATTTGTTGAGTTTGTTAAAGCCCCAGCTCCTGGAAGCATGTGATGAGGTGAGACTCTTGTATTCCCTTTCCTAAACAAAGGAAGTTTCTAGCTTTCTTGGTTGCAGAGAAAAACTTTAAAATATGATCTGAGTGCAGCCTAAAGGTCTGAGAAACCAGTGTCTGTTACAGCTGTCCCCCTGCTGCATCCCTTTTCCCTCTCTCCTTTCTGTTTGTCCTGTGTGGCCACCCCGCCCAGCCATTGTGCTAACTAAAGTCACAGCCCTATTCATGGGAATGGCTTGTACAGACTAACTGGAGCCATTGCTCTACCTAGGGAGGGGGTTTCTTGCTTCTTTGTTTGGTTCCTTTGTTCAGACCCGGGCTCGGTGTGGGGGATGTTGCCCAGAAATGCAAGACCTGAAGTGGCCAACTAATTAAGCATATGAGTCATACCTGTGGCTCAGAACATGCCCAGGCATGCCTATGCTTACCTGCAGCCTCTCCCTGCCTTCTCTCCTCCCCTGTATCAAGAGGAGCCAATCAAAAGTACTGGTGGGAAACTGCCTGAGTTTGCCTTTAAAGCCGGACATTTTCTGATCAGACCTTGGAGAAGGTCCTTGCTTTGCCACCTGGTCTGATCAGCTAGAGGTCTTTCGGGGGCCCTCTCCCCGCTCTCGTTTGTTTTTGAGCGTACCCCCATTTTTAAACTCCCCTCCCATGAACAACAAATTTGTGCCTGGAGATCTCCTGATTATTGTAAGCGAATCGAGTCCTCTCTCCTATACTACTGCCGTTCCTGTCTCTGTGCTTGCTGCTGTCCTGGGGATTGGTAAGAACTCCCTCTTGCAAACTCCCCCTGTCCTAGCTGCTGCCCTTGTTTCCCCAGCAGACAGACCCAAGCTAACTCCTTGGTGCTGCTGCTAGGCTGTGCCTTCCTGGACTGTATCCTGGGCTGCCGGCTTGCAGCCACCCCACTGCTGCAGCCACCCCTAGTTAACCCCACCCCCACCCACGGGGCTGTACCCTGGGCACACACCACTCTGCCCTTTGGAACTGCTCCCCCTCCCGATCAAAGAAGCGGCATAGTGTAAGGTGCACCTATTAGAATCAGGTTCTTAGGCCTGGTCTACACTACGAGTTTAGGTCGACTTTAGCAGCGTTAAATCGAATTAAGCCTGGACACGTTCACACAGCTAAATCCTTTTTTTCGACTTAAAGGGCCCTTTAAACTGGTTTCTTTACTCCACCTCCGACGAGGGGATTAGCGCTAAAATCGGCCTTAGCGGGTCGGAATTGGGGTAGTGAGGACGGAATTCGACGTTATTGGCCTCCGGGAGCTATCCCACAGTGCTTCATTGTGACCGCTCTGGACAGCACTCTCAACTCAGATGCACTGACCAGGTAGACAGGAAAAGCCCCGCGAAATTTTGAATTTCATTTACTGTTTGCCCAGCGTGGAGAGCACAGGTGACCATGCAGAGCTCATCAGCACTGGTAACCCTGATGGAGTCCCAGGATCGCAAAAGAGCTCCAGCATGGACAGAACGGGAGGTACGGGATCTGCTCGCCATATGGGGAGATGAATCAGTGCTAGCTGAACTCCGTAGCAGTAAGCGAAATGGCAAAATATTAGAAAAGGTCTCAAAGGCCATGAAGGACAGAGGCCATAACAGGGACGCACAGCAGTGCCGCGTGAAAATTAAGGAGCTAAGGCAAGCCTACCACAAAGGCAGAGAGGCAAATGGAAGGTCCGGGGCAGAGCCACAAACATGCCGCTACTACGCGGAGCTGCATGCGATCCTAGGGGGTGCAGCCACCACTACCCCAACCGTGTGCTATGACTCCTTGAGTTCAGAAAAACACAGGGAAGATGGTTCGGCGAACGAGGGAGATGAGGATGGAGATAATGGAGAGAGCTTCCAGCAGCAAGGAAGCAGAGAAACCTGTTTCCCCAACACCCAGGATCTGTTTGTCACCCTGGACCTGGAACCAGCAACCCCCGAACTCACCCAAGGCATGCTCCCAGACCCTGAGGGCACACAGGGGTCCGCTGGTGAGTGTACCTTTGTAAATATTACACATTGTTTAAAATCAAGCGTGTTTAATGATTAATTTGCCCTGGCAGTCGCGGCCAGTACAGCTACTGGAAAAGTCTGTTAACGTGTATGGGGATGGAGTGGAAATCCTCCAGGGACATCTCCAGAAAGCTCTCCTTCATGTACTCCCAAAGCCTTTGCAAAAGGTTTCTGGGGAGGGCTGCCTTATCCCGTCCGCCATGGTAGGACACTTTACCACGCCAAGCCAGTAGCACGTAGTCTGGAATCATTGCATAACAAAGCATGGCAACGTATGGTCCCGGTGTTTGCTGTCATGCAGACAACATCCATTCCTTATCGCTCTTTGTTATCCTCAGGAGAGTGATATGATTCGCGGTCACCTCGTTGAAATGGGGTGATTTTATTAAGGGGACATTCAGAGGTGCCCGTTCCTGCTCTGCTGAACAAAAATGTTCCCCGCTGTTAGCCACGCGGTGGGGGGGGAGGGGTGAAGTGATCATCCCAGAGACTTGGGTGGGTGTGTGTGTGGGGGGGAGGGCTACTTGGGTGTGTGCTGCATGTTAACCCGGAAACCGCAGCCCCTCCTTTTACATTGCAAACCCATTTTAAATGGCCAACCCAACGGGTGCTTGTTATGGGAAATGAGGGCGCTACTGTTTGATACCATTCCCACATGTTAAAATGGTTAAAAAAGCCAAAAGACTGAAACGAAAACACATGTGCTGTGTAATGTGAACATCAAAATGTAACGTGAATGAGTGTACCCATTGTTCTCTAAAATGTGTCTTTTTTAACCACCTCTCCCTTCTCCTCCACCAGCTGCAAATGTTTCTCCTTCACAGAGGCTAGCGAAGATTAGAAGGAGAAAACGGAGGACTAGGGATGATATGTTCTCGGAGCTCCAGATGTCCTCCCACGCTGACAGAGCACAGCAGAATGCGTGGAGGCAGTCAATGACTGACTACAGAAAAGCACAATATGAACGAGAGGAGAGGTGGCGTGCTGAATCGCGGGAAGAACAGAGCAAGTTGCGGGCTGAAGATGATAGGTGGCATCAGCTTGCAGACAGAAGGCAAGAGGCGATGCTCCGGCTGCTGGAGCATCAAACTGAAATGCTCCAGCGTATGGTTGAGCTGCAGGAAAGTCAGCAGGAGCAGAGACTGCCGCTACAGCTCCTGTGTAACCAACAGCCCTCCTGCCCAAGTCCCATTGCCTCCTCACCCAGACGCCCAAGAACACGGTGGGGGGGCCTCCGGCCACCCAGTCTCTCCACCCCCGATGATTGCCCGAGCCTGGGAAGGCTGGCCTTCAGTAAGTACTAAAGTTTTAAACTGTAGTGTGTCCTTTTCCTTCCCTCCTCCCCCACCCATCCCGGGCTACCTTGGCAATTATCCCCCTAATTGTGTGATAAATTAATAAAGATTACATGAATGAGAAGTAACAATGACTTTATTGCCTCTGCAAGCGGTGCTCAAAGGAGGGAGGGGAGGGTGGTTGTTTTACAGGGAAGTAGAGTGAACCGGGTGGGAGGGGGAAGGTTTCATCAAGGAGAAACAAACAGAAGTTTCACACCATATCCTGGCCAGTCACAAAACTCGTTTTCAAAGCTTCTCTGATGCGCACCGTGCCCTGCTGTGCTCTTCTAACCGCCCTGGTGTCTGGCTGCTCGTAATCAGCGGCCAGGCGATTTGCCTCAACCTCCCACCCTGCCATAAAGGTCTCCCCCTTACTCTCACAGATATTGTGGAGTGCACAGCAAGCAGCAATAACAATGGGGATATTCTTTTCGCTGAGGTCACAGCGAGTCAGTAAGCTGCACCAGCGTGCTTTTAAACGGCCAAATGCACATTCCACCACCTGCTCAGCCTGTAGTTGAACAGCTCCTGACTACTGTCCAGGCTGCCTGTGTACGGCTTCATGAGCCATGGCATTAAGGAGTAGGCTGGGTGCCCAAGGATCACGACAGGCATTTCAACATCCCCAACGGTTATTTTCTGGTCCGGGAAGAAAGTCCCTTCCTCCAGTTTTCGAAACAGATCAGAGTGCCTGAAGACGCGAGCATCAGGTACCTTTCCCAGCCATCCCACGTTGATGTTGATGAAACTTCCCTTGTGATCCACCAAGGCTTGCAGCAGCATTGAAAAGTACCCCTTGCGGTTTATGTACTCAGTGGCTTGGTGCTCCGGTGACAAGATAGGGATATGGGTTCCGTCTATGGCCCCACCACAGTTTGGGAATCCCATTGCAGCAAAGCCATCCACAATGGCTTGCACGTTTCCCAGAGTCACTACCCTTGATATCACCAGGTCTTTGATTGCCCTGGCAACTTGGATCACAGCAGCCCCCACAGTAGATTTGCCCACTCCAAATTGATTCCCGACTGACCGGTAGCTGTCTGGCATTGCAAGCTTCCACAGGGCTATCGCCACTCGCTTCTCTACTGAACCCCCCGCGACACGGTTTTGCATCATTCAGGCATTGTGATCTCAACCCAGAATTCCAATGGGCGGCGGAGACTGCGGGAACTGTGGGATAGCTACCCCTAGTGCAACGCTCCGGAAGTCGACGCTTGCCTCGGTACTGTGGACGCGGACCGCCGACTAGAGCACCTGGGAGCATTTTATTTGGGGACACACAGAATCGGCTGTATACAACCGATTTCTATAAAACCGGCTTCTATAAATTCGAACTACTCTCGTAGTGTAGACATACTCTTAGTCTAGATAAGTTGTAATTTAATTTTGCATAGCTGTGGTTAAGTTAGGTTTAAGGAATTGTTGCATTTTGTTCTGTTACTTGCTAATTTGTGTAGTCTTGGTTAAGTTAGATCATAGATAAGATTTTGCTGTGTTCTGTATAATTGTGGTTAAGTCTGTCTTCCTCCTGCCCTAATCCCCCCCCCCCGAGCTTGCCCGTGTCTCCCCCCGAGCTCCCCAGTCACTCGTTGCAGTCTCTCTGCTGTTTAAACTTGCAGCCTGTCTGCTCTCTATGCCTCCCTAAGTTTAAATCTCCCTCCGCAGTGCCTCTGCCTTTGGTCTCTGCTCCACCACGTGCTCCTCTTCCCCCATCCCCCAACCTTATTCCTCTACCACTGCCTCTCTCTCTCTCTCTCTCTTTTAATCCCTTCCCCCACGTGCTCACCCCGCTCCTACTGCTGCCAAACCTCAATTGTATTACTGAAGTCTAGCATAAAACCCCATTGGTTACCCTTTTTCTCTCTAACACACCTCACATTTTACATTTACACCACTGTGACACATTTTTACCTAGAGTTGTTGGTTATTTAACACATTTTAGCCATAACTGTTAGTTGGTTATATGCTGTTGTGACACACACTTTACATAGAAACTGTTAGCTACCTGTTACATTTATACTTCAGTGTTAATTGGTTACCAACTGTATTGTACCCCACCATATTGTACCCCACTATTGAAACCCCCTATCCTATTTACTAAAGGAAACCCCTCCCCAATTGTCTACCTTAACAAACCCCATACCCCTCACTATTGAATTTCTCCTTGTTTTTGCATTTTCTTAATAAAATTTATTTTGCACCCCACCAGTGCAGTAGTTGTCCCCCAAGATCCCCTACCTGCTGCCAGGGTCATGGCATCACGAACAGGATCTTGGGGTAACAATTGCTGCCTCCCCTGTCCCTGGAAAGAGGCCAAGACCTCTGGGACAGATGAGGATCAAACTAACCACCTGCAGTACCACTCGCTGCAAAGTAAACAGCAGCCTGAGGCCCTAGACTGGGTCTGCACAATTGGCAAAGGCCAGAGCTCCAGGGTGTACACTACCCACCTGGGGCTCACTGATGTGGGGTGCCTTTTAACTTGTCACCCCACATTCAGGGCCAGCCCCGCTGATTCCAGCCTCTGGCTAACCTGCACTAAGGCAGGAGAGCCAGCTGCAGATTCAGATCCTACCCGCCTCTGGAGGGAGCTGGGGAGGGTCACGAAAGCCTGTGGGGGGACCCCATCTATACTCACCCCTTAACCTCGAATTTTGCAGGGGTCTCCCGCCCACCAAATACTAACGGAAGATGGAAGGGGTTCGGAAGCCCAAGAAACTGTGGCCTGATGTATACAAACCCCAAAAGGCGGCCACAGTCGCCTATGAAATCCTGGCCCAGGCCCTTGATAAGTTAACCGTTTTTCATGGGGCCCTAACGGCCTCGGCCAAGGAGGCCATTAGCCAGCCTAGTCAGAAAGGGCTGCCACCACCTACCGCTATCACTGGTCTACAATTTTTGAGAAGTCGTCTGCTTCAGAGATAAAATGTGCTGAATTCAAATATGACAATTAAAACAACTGATTGGCTACTGTTTCTAAAATATTTAAGTTTTTACATTTTATGTCTATGTATATTGTGTAGATAGTAGAGTTTTAATCACAAATTGTAAACCTAGGTCTTTTCATGTGTTTATGGTTGCTTTACATGACAATATTTCACCTGTCCTGTTTATGGAACACTTTAAAAATCAGCAAAAGGGTTATATAAATAAAATTTATTATGAAACAAAAGGCAAAAAACTATTATCTACATAGTTTAGTCCTATTCAGTGTCTACTCGGCGCTTCTTGGCTTGTCTCTTGTATTCATTAAATGGAGCATCTCTTGTCACTGTCCAGCAACAGTCTGCAAGCATTGATGGGCTCCATTTGCCCTGATAGCGTTTCTCCATTGTTGCAATGTCCTGGTGAAATCGCTCTCCGTGCTCAACGCTCACTGCTCCGCAGTTCGATGGAAAAAAATCTAGATGAGAGTGCAAAAAATGTACCTTTAGTGACATGTTGCAACCAAGGCTTTTGTACGCCTTGAGGAGGTTTTCCACCAACAACCTGTAGTTGTCTGCCTTGTTGTTTCCGAGAAAATTTATTGCCACTAACTGGAAGGCTTTCCATGCCGTCTTTTCCTTGCCACGCAGTGCATGGTCAAATGCATCATCTCGAAGAAGTTCACGAATCTGAGGACCAACAAAGACACCTTCCTTTATCTTAGCTTCACTTAACCTTGGAAATTTTCCATGGTGGTACTTGAAAGCTGCTTGTGTATTGTCAATGCCATTGAGAAAGTTCTTCATCAGACCGAGCTTGATGTGTAAGGGTGGTAACAAAATCTTCCTTGATTCAACAAGTGGTGGATGCTGAACACTTTTCCTCCCAGGCTCCAATGACTGTCGGAGTGGCCAGTCTTTCTTGATGTAGTGGGAATCTCTTGTACGACTATCCCATTCACAGAGAAAACAGCAGTACTTTGTGTATCCAGTCTGCAGACCAAGCAAGAGAGCAACAACCTTCAAATCGCCACAAAGCTGCCACTGATGTTGGTCATACTTTATGCACCTCAAAAGTTGTTTCATGTTGTCATAGGTTTCCTTCATATGGACTGCATGACCAACTGGAATTGATGCCAAAATATTGCCATTATGCAGTAAAACAGCTTTAAGACTCGTCTTCGATGAATCAATGAACAGTCTCCACTCATCTGGATTGTGAACGATGTTGAGGGCTGCCATCACAGCATCAATGTTGTTGCAGGCTACAAGATCACCTGCCATGAAGAAGAATGGGACAAGATCCTTTTGACGGTCACGGAACATGGAAACCCTAACATCACCTGCCAGGAGATTCCACTGCTGTAGTCTGGAGCCCAACAGCTCTGCCTTACTCTTGGGTAGTTCCAAATCCCTGATGAGGTCATTCAGTTCACCTTGTGTTATGAGGTGTGGTTCAGAGGAGGAGGATGGGAGAAAATGTGGGTCCTGTGACATTGATGGTTCAGGACCAGAAGTTTCATCCTCTTCCTCTTCCTCGTCTGACTCAAGTGAGAATGATTCTGGTGCATCAGGAACCGGCAGTCCTTCTCCGTGGGGTACTGGGCGTATAGCTGATGGAATGTTTGGATAATGCACAGTCTACTTTTTCTTCTTTGACACACCTTTCCCAACTGGAGGCACCATGCAGAAGTAACAATTGCTGGTATGATCTGTTGGCTCTCTCCAAATCATTGGCACTGCAAAAGGCATAGATTTCCTTTTCCTGTTCAACCACTGGCGAAGATTTGTTGCACAAGTCTTGCAGCATATGTGTGGGGCCCACCTCTTGTCCTGATCTCCAATTTTGAAGCCAAAATAAAGGTGATAGGCTTTCTTAACCATAGTGGTTATACTGCGCTTTTGTGATGCAAAAGTTACTTCACCACAAACATAGCAGAAGTTATCTGCACTGTTCACACAAGTACAAGGCATCTCTGCTCACTTTGGCTAAACAGAAATGTGTCCCTTTGCAAAATCTAACACTGACAAATAAGAGAGCACGACACTGTATAATTTCTAGAGCTGATATAGGGCAATTTGTTCAGCAGAGTGATGTAAGCTTCGTTAGGATTGCATCATCCATGACTTCTAGGAATAACATGGTGCAATTCATATCATGTATGACGCAATACCAGCTTCAGATTGCATCATTCATTGTTTTGCCTAAAAAGCAAGTACTGTCCAAACCCAGTCATAGATTTATTCATAGATCCAGTCAAAGATGTATTTTAGTCATTTCTGGTTTAAATTGAGATCCCTTCCCTTTATAACTCACTTATCCTCCGCCATTCCCAAGTCAAGGGACGTATATACTGACCCAATAGCATATCTTGAAAAGTAGAGCCAATCAACAATTTTAAGCATCATTTTCGTTCTCAGTGACCCAGAATTAGTAAAGTTTGACTACATTTATTTCAGAAGCATTTTGGCTGTAGAGCAGTGTTATTGTTCTAGTCCTCACTTTCCATCCCTGTTTATTTCCCTGTGTCTCTCCTACCTGTCACAAATCATCCCCCTTTGCTGCTCTATTCTTTCCCTGATCTTATCCCTTCCCCTCTTGCTAATCCTGGGCTGAGAGCCCTAGGGTGACCAGATGTCCCGATTTTATAGGGACAGTCCTGATTTTGGGGTCTTTTTCTTATATAGGCTCCTATTAACCCCCACCCTCATCCCGATTTTTCACACCTGCTGTCTGGTCACCCTAGGGAGCCCCGAATGAGAGCTAAGGACACAGATCTGTACAAAACGCTCCCTGCTGCTGCTGCTTCTCCCCAACCCCCCAAACCCTGATTGATTCATGGTGTGTCCCTGCCAACCCCATCTCTACCTGTCCCCTACCCGGCTGTTAGTGCTACCCACTGCCCAGCCCCCACCTCTGCCCCTCAGGGCCTCTCCTGCAGCCCCAGGGGTTCTTCCCCCTCATCCCCGAGACTGCAGAGAGGGAGGGGGAGGTGCTTCCAGCAGCCATAGAGATGAGAAAGGGGCTGGGTAGATGGGAGTCCTCCAAGATCATAGAGACTGGGGTCCATGAGGCTAGAGAGGCTGATTTCCGTTTCCCCCCTCTGCTGTGTGTCTCAGGGACGCAGTTGGAGCCAGGATCCCCACCGCACCCGGAGCCAGGGTCGGATTCTCTCCTCAGGGATGGAGCCCGGTGGGAAAGTGAAGATCGGGGCCTCATCACCAGCATCGATAAATGTCACCTGCCCCCGGTCACAGTCCAGACAAACCCGGATCCTGCTGGGGACCCGGCTCAGGGGCAGGGGGGTCACAGGGGAGGTGAGAGCCCAGAACTGATCACGCCAGCCCTGCTCCACAGCCCAGATCCCCCCCTCAGGGCTGAGGCTGATCCCTTCCTTCCTCCTCACAGACTCTCTGGCCACCCCCACAGCCCAGTATCCCCCACCCCCCACCGCCACCTCCCAGCAATGTCTCCCCGAGGTGAATCCCTCACAGCCCAGCACCCAGGGCTCAGTGTCAAATCTCTCAGGGTTGTTGGGGAGTCGCTGCTCTGTGTCTTCCCATGTCACACTTTTCCCATCCTCAGACAGGATGAGTTCGGGATGAGCCGTCATATTGACTTATTCACATTGGCTGAAGAGAGAGAATCAGAGCGTTAGGGGCAGAGCTTGGCCCTATGGGAGGGGTTGATGGCATCAGTGACAGAATCTGCCCCAGCTGGAGAGTGAACCAGGGAATTTCCTTCCTCCAGGATTTACCCCTCAGCTCTGAATGGGGACAGCTCTGAGATGTCAGCATAGTGCAGGGGAGAGTCACGCCCCTGGCAGAGATGGGCCAGCCGTGGAGCAAATTTTAGCATTTACACTTCCTCTGTCTCCAAACTCTGAATTGTTAATCCTCAGTTGTTGGGCATTGAAGAACAGACCCAGAATTCAGTTTGCTCCTGTTCCACAGACCATGGCTCTGGCCCCCAGGGCCTCAGGCAGGGAGGGGGATGGGAGCAGGAACAGCCCTGGGGAGCTGGTGGGTAGAAGGAGTTGTGTCTTTGGCCCTGTGCTTGGGGCTGGGACACGTCAGTGGCTGTGCAGCCAGGCTGGGCGTTGTGCCCAGGAAGCTCTGCAGGTCGCACTGCACATGAAGGCAGAGGAGGGACAGGAGGAGTAGACACAATAGTGTCTGGATTTACTGCTGTACGTCAGGCCATGGCTACACCACCTCCCCCGCTCCGGATGTGCTGTGAAAGGCAGGATGCTTGTGAGCTCTGCCCTGAGCAACGAACTCCCCTCCCACGGCCACAGTCAGGGGAAAGAAGGAAAACGTTCTAACAGCAGCTGAGATTGGCACATTGATAGAATCTGAACTTCAGTTACCTTGTTGTACAGGTGGCGCAGAACTTCCCAGCCCTGGAAACAGAATCAGAGATGAGATCTGAACAAGCATATTAACTGAAATTAGTGTTGTATAGAGGGAAGTCACTTGTCCGGGATTAAAATGGACAGGTCTCTGAGAGGTTTGTCTGCTGTCCAGCACGGGTGCTAAAAGGGATGTGATTTTGTCCAGTATTGGATGGGGGAACATCACTCCACCCCCTCCATCTCTGAAAAATGGTGTCCCCCATGCGGCATGACCTCACACACACCATCACACCAATGAGGATGGGGTGGCACGGGTGGGCCCAAACCAATCCCGACAGTCTGGAAATGTCCAGTGTTCTGGGAATGACTGAGTGGCCCCATATGCGTATAAAATGTTACACTGGGAAAAAAATAAGTTCTAGAGTTCAGCATAAAGTAAACAATCCCCAAATACACGTGTGAGCATTTCTCTCTCAGTGGCTACAATTTTAACAGACTCTTTTTTCCTTAGCAGAATTTCTATCACTTTTATAATTATTAATAATCATAAATTAGACTTTCCCTTCTGACACTCTGAAGTGACATTGCAAGCCTGCGAACAAAGACCTGGTCCGGCTGCCATTCATGTTGCTGGCCAATCTCCCCTGAAATTCAATGGGAGTAGGCCTGAGGCATGAAGGGGAATTCTGAAAGGGATGGGAGCAGGGCTGAATTGAGAATAATTCAGAATTCATAAAAACAGAATTGAGGGATAGTTTCCCTCACCCAGCCCTGCAGTGCTGACCGGCCCGCCGCCCAGAACTCTGGCGGTGATTTAAAGGGCCTGGGACTCTGGCCGCAGCCATGGCGGCCAGGGGCCCTGGGCCCGTAATAATCTCCGGGCCCCAGGACAGTTGCCCCCTTTGCCTCCTCCCCCCATCCATCGGCAGCCCTGAGTGGGAGAAAAGGTTTTTGTTTTTTGTTTTTTCTCCTGTGAATATAATATAAAGGCCAGAGGGCAGCTGGGGCATAGGAGAAGATTTGATATTTTCCCTTCCAAGTTGTCCACTGTAGCAGGTTTTTGTCCCTGCAGACAGTCTAATGGGGTCAGGGGTTGCCCTCCTTAACTAAAGATAGAGAATGAACATGAACTTGTTGGCTTTGGGTACAATTTTCAAAATCCACGGAGTGCCTAGGCCCCATTTTCCAAAGGATCCTGGGAGTTTAAGTCCAGTCTTCTCTCCCCACCACCAAACTCATGTCTATGTCACCCTTCCCCCGTGTACTGACCCTGACCTACTTCTCAGGCTTTTACCTCCTTCACTGACCAATCTGTCCCATCCCAGCCTGTGCCGTTCAGTTTCAGAGTTGGTTGTGTGGCCAGCACAGATGTCTCTCTTAGTGCACTGATTCTTAGCACAAGCAAAAGATAAAGAAAACTCCCTGGCAAGCATGTGGTTTGTGGTGCAAAAATGAGCAAATGTAAATAACGTGTGTCCATTTCTTTGGCTCACATTCCTCTGCTGTCTTGTTATTTTCCAAAGCTGGATTGTTCATCTTCCTGTCTGACACTGGCAAAGACCGGACTAACTCAGCAGACACATGTTAACATACACCCCCCCCCCACACACACACACACACATCCATTGGTTCAGCCCAATGCTTTATCGGCCCCATCAAACACTGATCGCAAAGACCACAGGCCAGAGCTGCACACCCAGAGCTGCACGAGGAGCTGGAAGAACTGAAATTATTCCACCAGTTCCCAGTGTCTGTACCTGTTATTGCCTGTAAAGCTCCTTTCTCCACTCTCGCTACCCTTCTGTTGTGTTCTCTGGCCACATATTGTGTCCCTGGGGTTGGACCATTAGCCACTGTCCGGTGTGTGTGTATGATGATACAATCACCAATTACATGCACACATACTGTTTTTGCCACAGGACCCCTGCCTCATTCTTTCACTGCCCAGGATGGATGCACAAGCGGTGAGAAGTAAGGATGTACAGGCAGGCATAAAACTGGCATTTCCTAACTATCAAGTCTTCAACATTGCAGCCTTAATCATATTCTGTTCAGGGGGGTTGTGCAATATTCTGTACTTGTATCATGTCCCCTCTCGCTCCTCTCTTTGAAAGGTAAAAATTCTCAATTTTTTTCAATTTCTCCTCATGCTGATTCTCATTACCTTTCTTTGAGCCCCCTTTTCTTCTTCAGTACCCTTTCTGAGATGGGTGAGCGGTACCCAAAACAGAACTCCAGATAAGGGCAAACCACATTGATAGAATGGCTGTATAATATTTCCATGTTGTTCACCATCCCATTTTTATAGATTCTCACATTTTGTTTGATCTTTTCCCCAGAGCTGCGCAGTGAGCAGAGGTTTTTGTCAAGCTGGCCACAGTGAATTCCAGGGTGCCTTACTGAGCTGCTGATGCACTTATTTTCAAACCCTGTAATGTGAATGAGATGTTCAATTTTTTCCCTCCATGGTACGTTCATTTATCACCAGTGCATTTCATATCCCACCATGTTTACCTTTCACACAGCTTGGGGGGGGGGGGAGGAGGAAGGAGGTAGGTCCCTCTGAATGGCCTCACAGTCTTCACTGGACTTGACTAGCCAACCTCAGTTGTGGCCCCCTGGAAGAAGAATCATTCCCCACAGGGACCACTCCCGAAATCCCCTGTGCATCCCTCTATTCCTCTCCCACTCCCTAACCTTACCTCTCCCCATACTTCTCCTCTCCTGCCCCATCTTCCCCAAGGAATTCCAGCGCCCACACTGGCTCTCTCTGTGCCCTTACTGGCTTCCCTGGCTTCTCATGCAGCTTGGCTCCTGCCGTGTGTTTGGGGGGTTACAGTCAGTGTGATGGGGTCTCTATCTCTGTGTGTGACCAATGGGTGTCTGTGTGTAGTGAATGTGCTAACCCCTGCCGGCTGCCATGTACCTGTGCCATGGCTGGAGCAGCAGCTGTCTGGGCACATGCAACCCTGTTAGGGCTTCTGAAAATTGAAATGAGCAGCCTAGACATTAACCTGGTCCTGGCCCAGGCCTTTGTCCCCTCCTCCCTCTCTGAGCCTCCAGCCCCATCAGGGACTCTAACAGCATCTCGCTGAGAATCCTCTGAGCTTCAAGTGTGCACAGAAGAGCGCCTTAGGCACCCAAAATCACAACGTTGGCCACACAAACCTTTGAGTCTTTTCACCTTAGTACAGAGCCGTCCCTGCCCCAAAGAGCTAGTGTAAAATATTAACTGCATGAGAAAAAGAGACTGGAAGTCTCCGGGCAGGGGGAGCTTTGAATATCAATGCAATAGGAGCTGTAGTTACCCGGGCAGATGATGTTTCTTCTCCAGTCTGAAACGAAACACAGAGCGAGGGATGAGAACTCAGCTGAGCAAATGCAGGAACATCAGGGCTCTGGGATGAAGAGCAGCCGGCTTAAGCTGAACCGAGGCAAGAGCAAAGTGATTCAGAAGCAGGGGCACATTTTGAAGAACTAGATGAGACTCCCCCTGTTCATTCCATTGAATTTCTACAGCCCCCATTCACCAAAGTCGAGGTGCAAAGACGCAGGCCCTGTGTGACCCTTCACTAGGTCTAGGTGACCAGGTAGCATCAGTGTCTAAACATCCCAGCTCACTAGGAAACTCTGCATCTTCCTGTGGGCAAGGATCTGGCCACAGTGAGCCCTGTCTCTGCCGCCGCCAGGCTGGGTTACTGTAGATCACTGAATCCACAGCTGAGTGTGAAGGCTCCAGCTGGTACCTAATGCAGCTGCTGGCCTTGTCCAGGGCTTAGGCCACAGTGAACACATCAGGCCTATGTTCCAGTCCCTCCACTGGCTCCCAGTCCCCTTCTGATGCCAGTTTAAGGACTTGGTTTTAATCTGAAAATCAATTAAAGAATCCAGCCCCAGTGGAGGCTGTTTGTGAGATGTCCAGGTAGGAGGCTACAGAGGCAGAGCATTGTATAGGGCACCCAGGTTGCAGGGTGGGGGTGACACAGCTACCCATTAGTCTGGATTGTACCCTGGGTATGTCACAGTGACACCCTAAATTAAAGCTCACTGGCGAAGCAGGGGATAGAGATGCCAAAACCCAGTGAAAATCAGAGCGGTTGGGGACAGGGGTTCCTGCCTGATGCTATGAACTCCCCTTCGAGAGCCCTAGGTACCATTTGACCCTCCCCTCCCCTCTCCCATGATTAAAGCCAGAGCTGATTAGACTCCATGGAGAGCCCTTGTTTCAGTTCAGTGATTGCAAGAGCTGAAAACACTGATGAGCAGGTCGAGGGGCCAAGTCATAGACCTAGTGTGGAGACAGGGCTGCAGTGAACAACATGGAGATGCAGCAGCAGCCACGGCCTCCTGAAATCCCTGGGAGGTCGTGGAACCTCAGAACGCACCATTGCAGAAGTGGCAGTGGGTGGCCAGCAGCAGCCGTGAGAACAGCAATGGAGCTGAGCGGTGGCAGAGGTAACAGCACCAGAAAAACCAGCAGAACCAGCGGCAGAGGCAGCGGCCAGTGGTGGCAGAGACAGCAGCCGCAGTGAGCAAGTTCCAGAGGCAGCAGTGGCAGCAGAGGCATTGCGCGATGTCCCTCACCCCTTTTCAGGGATGGGAGGCAGTGAGCAGCCAGTGGCATAGGTGCCGACTTCCCTTCTGGCCGCTGGGTGCTGGACCCCCTGCTCCACCCCAGACCCCGCCCCCACTGCACCCCTTCCCCCAACCCCCTACCCCACTTCTTCCCACCCGTGCTCTGCCCCACATTCCACCCCTCTCCCCATGTCTCCGCCCCCAACCCACCTCATTCCACCCTCTTCCCCAAGTCCCAGGCCCCACCCCGCCTCTTCCTCACCTGCTCCCCCAAGCGTGCCACATCCCCGCTCCTCCCCCTCCTTCCCAGAGCATCCTGAGTGCCATGAAGCAGCTGTTTTGTGGCAGGTGGGAGGCACTGGGAGGGAGGGGGAAGAGTTGGTCAGCGAGGCCACTAGTTGACGAGATGCGCTGGTGGGAGGGGGGAGCTTGGCTGTGGGTGGGTGCAGAGCACCCGCTAATTTTCCCTGTGGGTGCTCCGGGGCTGTTGGCACCTATGGCCAGTGGCGACAGTGATAGCAGCAGCAAGCCAGTTGCAGACGGGGAGGCAACAGCGGATGCCTTGCTCAATGCCCCCCCCCCACACACACACCTTTCAGGGGTGGGAGGTGAATCCATATGAGGGCACCTCTGAACTCTGGGCTTGGCCGATTAAGAGCAACCAACTGTGAGTGGGCTGCAGGGGCAGGAGAGGGGAGTGGTGTGTTACAGGTCATTCGCTCATTGGATTTTCACATGGCAAGGTGGGAAACTGAGGCAAAGGACATTGCTCAGGGTTACATGTTTTCGAATCGTGGCTGTGGTGTTTTCCCAGAACAATGCTGGGTTCCCTTTGCCTTGTAATAAAAGTTTTCTTTTGTTACATCCAGACTCAGGGCGGGTGAGTGGGAAGTTTTGTGTCTTATCCTGTGTTTACACTTGCACTTTTGTCAGTAAAACTTTTGTCAGTCAGGGTGTGAAAAAAGCACGTCCCGACCGACATACGTTTCACCGACAAAAGCACGGGTGTGGACAGTGCTATGTTGGCGGGAGACACGCTCCCAGCGACATAGCTAATGCCGCTCATTGGGGGTGGTTAAATTATGCTGGTGGGAGGTCGGCACAGACCGGCTACACGGGAGACCCGATTGCAGGGCAGCTGCAGTAGTACAGCTGTGCCACTATAAGCCTTAAAGGGGCAACTACAGAGCATTAAAGAGGCCCAGCAGTTAAATTTTCCCAGATTATTGGGGGGGGGGGGTCTCAAGTGTTTTCTGGTTTGTGTTGCTAAGAGGAACCCTTGACATTGAACCCAGCCCGTGTTGCTGCCGACTCCACCTGGCAGAAGGGCGAGAGATCGATAGGTCCAGAGATAGTTTCAACCCCACGGAAAAGGCTGCATTCGAGAAACAGAAACACTTACCAAGTTCTCTTTGAAGATCATCTAGGTACCACAGAATCAGAAACAAACACACACTAATTAAGTGCTTCTCTTCTAGGATGGAATCAACCCCAGCCTCCCATCATGCAGCCTGTCCCTCACAAACCCATTGATCCAGGCTATGGGCAGGGAAACAACTGAGGTCTGGGGAAAAGAGTCCCTTTCCAACCCACAGGCAGGGCACGGAGCACCTGTGAAGTCCCATAGGGTGTGGCTACACAGCAACTGAATATCCCCAATTGACCCATGTCAGCTAACTAGGCTCATAAGACATGGGCTGGGGGCCTGCATAATTGAGGTGTAGACGTTTGGGCTCATTTTGTGAGTATACTAGAGTAAAGTATCAAAAAATAATTGATTATCTGCATGGACTTACACTTCTGAAAGTTTTGAATTCCCAAGGGAATTAGGGCCAGGTTTTTAAATGTAATTAGGTTCCTAACTCCTATTGATTTCAATTGGCATTAGGGGTCCAATTACCTTTAGAAAGCTACCCTTAGAGTCCATTCCCACTTCCTTGCATATTATATGTTCCCATTCACTTTTCTGGGAGCGTTAGGTGTGAACGGAATGTAATATTGGGTCCTAAAATTATCAACATTATTCTTTTAGTGATGTGACTTGTGCATTTAGAGTTGGATCCTACACTCGTTGAAATCAAAGGCACAGCTCTAATTGATGTTAGTGGTGCAGCATCAGGGCATGCATGTTTTTCTCATTTAAAAAATAAAACACGAGGAGACAAATTTGTACAAAGTTTTCCTTGTTGGAGAAAAGGGCACAACACTTAATGATTTCTGGATCACGTTTCCCTAAAAAAACCCAACCCATTTAATAAATATAAATTATTATTAGGAGCATTTTTCTCTTGGATATACGGTTGTCTGAGTTTTGTAAAAGTTATACACAATGTTTAACTTTTCAGACTACCTGAGCGGGGTGGGAGAATGGGGAATTTATCAGGCTTAATTTCATTCCAATTTCCTTTTAACATTAAATGAAAAAATAAACAACTCATCCTCAAATATAATTACACACAAGATCCACGTTGGACCAAATTATTTACTTGTCAGATGAGGCAAGAGGACATTTGAGGGCACAGAGTCCTCCTGGTCCCCCATGTCACGGTGCCTCCAGCACCATGTGGATTTCACCCTCAGAGAAAATATATTTCAAAGAACATTTTCTTTCTGATTTCCTCTTACCCACATACTGAATAATTATCAATACATTATCACTGATATTTCATGTGATTTTCAAATTGAGATCTCTTTAATAATCATCATCATAAATAATAAAACAACAAACAACTTAATGGAAAAGGGTCTATGTGGAGAAAAACTGAACTTACTGATTTCTCTACGATGTTTCCCTAAAAAGAAATGAAATAAAGGAAACAGACGTAAATACAAGTTATTTAAGAATATTTTCAGTTAATGGAGATTTAAAGGAGTGTTTTCATGATATGAACACCTGGCCCCTAAATACCAAATATTTCATTCATGTTTTACTAACCATGTGCCCACACTAGAGTTAAGTGTCCAACAGTAACTGACTACTTTCAAGGATTTACAAATGCAGGAACACCAGGGCTTTGGGATGAAGAGCAGCTGGCTTAAGATGAACCCAGGCAAGAGCAAAGTGATTCAGAAGCAGGGGACACATTTTGAAGAACTGGATGAGACACTTCCCTTCATTCCATTGAATTTGTACAGCCCCATTCACCCAAGTCAAGGTGCAAAGACTCAGGTCCTATGGGATCCTTCACTAGGCCTAGGTGACCAGGTAGCATCAGTGTCTAAACATCCCAGCTCACTAGGAAACTCTGCATCTTCCTGTGGGCAAGGATCTGGCCACAGTGAGCCCTGTCTCTGCCGCCGCCAGGCTGGGTTACTGTAGATCACTGAATCCACAGCTGAGTGTGAAGGCTCCAGCGGGTACCTAATGCAGCTGCCGGCCTTCTCCAGGGCTTAGGCCACAGTGACACATCAGGCCCATGTTCCAGTCCCTCCACTGGCTCCCAGTCCCCTTCTGATGCCAGTTTAAGGACTTGGTTTTAATCTGCAAATCAATTAAAGAATCCAGCCCCAGTGGAGGCTGTTTGTGAGATGTCCAGGTAGGAGGCTACAGAGGCAGAGCATTGTATAGGGCACCCAGGTTGCAGGGCAGGGGTGACACAGCTACCCATTAGTCTGGATTGTATCCTGGGTATGTCACAGTGACACCCTAAATTACAGCTCACTGGCGAAGCAGGGGATAGAGATGCCAAAACCCAGTAAAAATCAGAGCGGTTGGAGACACGTGTTCCTGCCTGATGCTATGAACTCCCCTTCGAGAGCCCTAGGTACCATTGGACCCTCCCCTCCCCTCTCCCATGTTTAAAGCCAGAGCTGATTAGACTCCATGGAGAGCCCTTGTTTCAGTTCAGTGATGGCAAGAGCTGAAACCACTGATGAGCAGGCCTAGGGGCCAAGTCATAAACCTAGTGCGGGGACAGGGCTGCAGTGAACAACATGGAGATGCAGCAGCAGCCACGGCCTCCTGAAATCCCTGGGAGGTCACAGAACCTCAGAACGCACCATTGCAGAAGTGGCAGTGGGTGGCCAGCAGCAGCCGTGAGAACAGCAGTGGAGCTGAGCGGTGGCAGAGGTAACAGCACCAGAAAAAACAGCAGAACCAGCGGCAGAGGCAGCAGCCAGTGGTGGCAGAGACAGCAGCCGCAGTGAGCAAGTTCCAGAGGCAGCAGAGGCATTGCTTGATGTCCCTCACCCCTTTTCAGGGATGGGAGGCAGTGAGCAGCCAGTGGCATAGGTGCCGACCTCCCCTCTGGCCGGGGACCCCCTGCTCCGCCCCAGGCCCCGCCCCCACCCCTTCCCCCAACCCCACCTCTTCCCACCCCTGCTCCGCCCCCCCATTCCACCCCCTGCTTCGCCCACGCCCCACCTCATTCCACCCCCTTCCCGACGTCCCCAGCCCCACCCTGCCTCTTCCCCGCCTCCTCCCCCAAGCGTTCTGCATCCCCGCTCCTCCCCCTCCTTCCCAGAGCATCCTGAGTGCCATGAAACAGCTGTTTCATGGGAGGATGGAGGCACTGGGAGGGAGGGGGAAGTGTTGGTCAGCGAGGCCGCCAGTGGGTGAGATGCGCCGGGGGGAGAAGGGGGGAACTTGGCTGTGGGTGGGTGCAGAGCACCTGATAATTGTTCCCCGTGGGTGCTCGGGGGCTGTCGGCACCTATGGCCAGTGATGACAGTGATAGCAGCAGCAGCAACCAAGTTGCAGAGGTGGAGGCAGCAGCAGACACCTTGCTCAATGCCCCCTCACACACACACACACACCCCTTTCAGGGGTGGGAGGTGAAGCCATGTGAGGGCACCTCTGAACTCTGGGTCTTAGCTGATTAAGAGCAACCAACTGTGAGTGGGCTGCAGTGGTGGGAGAGGGGAATGGTGTGTTACAGGTCGTTCGCTCATTGGATTTTCACATGGCAAGGTGGGAAACTGAGGCAAAGGAGGTTGGTGTTTGCTTAGGGTTACATGCTTTCGAATTGTGGCTGTGGTGTTTTCCCAGAACAATGCTGGGGCCCCTTTGCCTTGTAATACAAGTTTTCTTTTGTTACACCCAGACTCAGGGCGGGTGAGTGGGAAGTTTTGTCTCTTATCCTGTGTCTACACTTACACTTTTGTCAGTAAAACTTTTTTCAGTCAGAGTGTGAAAAAAGCACGCCCCTGACCAACATAAGCACCGGTGTGGACAGTGCTGTGTCGGCGGGAGACACGCTCCCAGCGACATAGCTAATGCCGCTCATTGGGGGTGGTTGAATTATGCTGGTGGGAGGTCGGCACAGACCGGCTACACGGGAGACCCGATTGCAGGGCAGCTGCAGTGGTACAGCTGTGCCGCTATAAACTTTAAAGGGGCCACTATATAGTCTTAAAGAGGCCCAGGAGTTACATTTTCCTAGATTACTGGGTGGGCTCTCAAATGTTTTCCGTTTTGTGTTGCTAAGAGGAACCCTTGACATTGAACCCAGCCGTTGTTGCTGCCGACTCCACCTGGCAGAAGGGCGAGAGATCAACAGATCCAGAGATAGTTTCAACACCACGGAAAAGCCTGCATTCGAGAAATAGAAACACTTACCTAGATGATCTTCAAAGAGAACTTGGTAACACAGAATCAGAAACAAATACACACTACTTAAGTGTCAAGTATCAGGGGGTAGCCGTGTTTGTCTGGATCCTCAAAAACAACAAGGAGTCTGGTGGCACCTTAAAGACTAACAGATTTATTTGGGCATAAGCTTTCATGGGTAAAAACCTCACTTCTTCGGATGCATAGAGTGAAAGTTACAGATGCAGGCATTGTATACTGACACATGGAGAGAAGGGAGTTACTTCGCAAGTGGAGAATTAAGTGCTTCTCTTCTAGGATGGAATCAACCTCCCATCATGCAGCCTGTCCCTCACCAACCCATTGATCCAGGCTATGGGCAGGGAAACAACTGACGTCCGGGGAGAAGAGTCTCTTTCCAACCCACAGGCAGGGAGCGGAGCACCTGTGAAGTCCCATAGGGTGTGGCTACATAGCAACTGAATACCCTCAATTGACCCATGTCAGCTAACTAGGCTCATAAGACATGGGCTGGGGGCCTGCATAATTGAGGTGTAGACGTTTGGGCTCATTTTGTGAGTATACTAGAGTAAAGTATCAGAAAATAATTGATTATCTGCATGGACTTACACTTCTGAAAGTTTTGAATTCCCTAGGGAATTAGGGCCAGGTTTTTAAAGGTAATTAGGTTCCTAACTCCCATTGATTTCAACTGGCATTAGGGGTCCAATTACCTTTAGAAAGCTACCCTTAGAGTCCATTCCCGCTTCCTTGCATATTACATGTTCCCGTTCACTTCGATGGGAGCATTAGGTGTGCACGGAATGTAATATTGGGCCCTAAAATTATCAACATTATTCTTTTAGTGATGTGACTTGTGCATTTAGTGTTGGATCCTACACTCGTTGAAATCAAAGGCACAGCTCTAATTGGTGTTAGTGGTGCAGCATCAGGGCATTCATGTTTTTCTCATTTAAAAAATAAAACACGAGGAGACAAATTTGTACAAAGTTTTCCTTGTTGGAGAAAAGGGCACAACACTTACTGATTTCTGTATCATGTTTCCCTAAAAAAAAAAAACCAAACAGACAAAACAACAAGAATTATTATTAGGAGCATTTTTCTCTTGGATATACAGTTGTCTGAGTTTTGTGAAAGTTGAACATTGTGTATAACTTTTCATATTACCTGTTGGGATGAAACTTATCAGGCTTAATTTCATTCCAATTTCCTTTTAACATTAAATGAAAAAATGAACAACTCCTCCTCAAATATAATTACACACAAGATCCACGTTGGACCAAATTATTTACTTGTCAGATGAGGCAAGAGGACATTTGAGGGCACAGAGTCCTCTTGGTCCCCCATGTCATGGTGTCTCCAGCACCATGTGGATTTCACCCTCAGAGAAGATATATTTCAAAGAACATTTTCTTTCTGATTTCCTCTTACCCACATACTGAATAATTATCAATACATTATCAGTGTTATTTCATGTGATTTTCAAATTTCTCTCTCTTTAATAATCATCATCATAAATAATAAAACAGCAAACAACTTAATGGAAAAGGTTCTATGTGGAGAAAAATTGAACTTACTGATTTCTCTAAGATGTTTCCCTAAAGAAATAAAATAAAGCAAACAGATGTAAATATAAGTTATTTAAGAATATTTTCAGTTAATGGAGATTTAAAAGAGTGTTTTCATGATATGAACACCTGGCCCCTAAATACCAAACATTTCATTCATGTTTTATTAACCATGTGGCCACACAAGAGTTAAGTGTCCAACGGTAACTGACTATTTACAATTCTGGAAGGATTTACAATTCTGAAAGTTTTGAATGCCTTATGGAATTAGGGTCTGATTTTTCAAGACATTTAGGAGCCTAACTCCCACTGATTCCAGGGAGAGTTAGCAATTATATACCTTTAAAAATCTAGCCATTAGAGCCCAATCCTGCTTCCTTGTATTATCTCTCACATTCCCATTGGCTTTGCTCGGAGCTGTGGGGGGTACAGACTGGAATTTCTGGCCCTCAAATTATCAGCATTATTTTTTTAGCGATATGACTTGTGCATTCAGTGCTTAATCCTATACTCATTGAAGTCAATGGCAAAGATCTAACTGATGTTAGTGATTCAGTATCTGGGCTTTCATCTTTTTCTGGTTAAAAAACTCCACCCAAAAAATTCATAAATAAACAAAGAAATACCCTTATGAGGAGACAAATTTGTACAGAAGTTTTACTTGTTGGAGGAAAGAGCATGACATTTACAGGTTTCTCTATCCTGTTCCATTAAAAATAAACAGAAATAAATATAAATTCTTATTAGGAGCATTTTTGCCTTGGTTCTACAGTTGTCTGCATTTTGTGAAAGTTGCACAGTGATTATACAATTCATGAGCCGTTGATGGGTTTCATATTCTCAACACCAGGAGAAAAAGTTTTCCCTTCTCCATCTCTGACTTCTTGTTTCTCACCATTGTCAGAACTCAGGTTAAGGCTCAGAGCTCATGTCTATTCAGACCCCTCTTTTCTACTGTGTATATTTTTTTAATATTACCTATTGGGATGAAATTTGCCAGGCTCTGTCTTATTCCAATTTCTTTTTAATAGTAAATGAAATCACAGACAACTGCTCTCAAAATAAAAATCACACACAATCGTTACTGGGGCCCAACTCTGTACAAAATATTTACTTATCAGAGGAGGGAAAAAGACATTAATGAATTCCCAAAGTCCATGGGGACTGAGGGGGGAATAACTGCACAGCTGGGGGGAAAGTGGGCAGAAAAGAATGAGGAGTGGAGAAGGTTTTGGGTCACTCTCCCCTCCACCCCTTCCCCAAATGTTCCATTCAGCTTAACTCAGGCAGTTCTGGGGGAGAAATATTCTGTGCCTGTAAAGGGCTGGTGCAGATCACTGCCCCCTGGAGCAAATGGAAACCTTAGTAATGGTTCCTTCCCTGTGCTGCTGAGGGGAGCGCAGTGCAGGTCTGTGCTTTCCCTGCTTGACCTAGTGTAAAATTTCATTCTTCCCTTTTTTCATTTATTAGAAGAAAATTTCTTGTTAATTTCATTAAATTTCCCACTGTGACATTTACCTTTTATTTTAAATAGATAAACAGTGAGGCCAATGAAACCAAACAAAACCAGGAGAATCACACTCAGAGCCACCATCCATGGATTCACCCTCGGGAAAAAGAAATCTGAAAAATAAACCCCCAGGATTTGCATTAGTTTGGAAGCAGGAATAACACTAATTTTTTCTCTATTGCACTTAACTACGTAAATAGTCCCCAGCAGGACGTATGTGAGATAAGAGTGAAAACATGACCCCCTCTCTGCTACACAAAAGACCAAAACCGGATTGTAAAAATTACCCCAATCAACACAGCTTTAGCACTGATCAACCTGTGAATGAACAGGCCTGGTTTGATTCATGGTATTCAGAGCTTTATTGAGTTCAGGGGCAAATTCTCTGCTCACAAAACCGCATTGACTTCAGTGGAGTTAAGACAGCAAACAATTTGGTCCTCACTGTTCAGCAACATTCAGAAATTGCAGGAGTAATTAGAATATTTTGGTGAGTCACTAATAATTTCCCCAATTATTTTGATGAATCATAATCGCAATTAATCCAAACATTAAGTGCTGAAAATTGATTCATCTTCTTTTGCCGTTCTTGTGTTTACAGCATTTAAATCATCTAGCCAGGGTGGGCATTTCAAACATGCCTAAG
Organism: Emys orbicularis; assembly: GCF_028017835.1. Taxonomy (NCBI): domain Eukaryota; kingdom Metazoa; phylum Chordata; order Testudines; family Emydidae; genus Emys; species Emys orbicularis. The sequence goes on along the minus strand of NC_088695.1, from coordinate 8,418,780 downwards.
GCCTTCTCCACACAGGATTTGTGCACTGGTTTAGTGAAACTGGTGTAACACTCATGCAGTCGTTGTTACATTGATTCCACAGCTGACCACGTAACAGGACTGCCCCAATTTAACTAAACTGGTTGACAAAACTTTAAATTGTAAATCAGCTGAATAGTGTCCTTTATCCATTTAGTATCAATCAGTAAGGAAAGCTAAATACACAGGACACTCTGAAATTGAAATAAGAGCATTCAAACAAGGGGTTTCCTCAATAACACAGTAGATAATCAGTGCAGCTTTTCTGTGTAAACAAAGGCAAAGTGAGTTATGAGCACAACTGCCATTGAATGTCAACAGAAACAAGCCCACATAATTTGGTGACATTTCACTTATTGAAACGGTAGCAACCAAACCATAGTGTAAAAATTTCTACAGTCACAAAATCACTGTGGTGAAGTTAAGTTTTTAGGAACAAACTCTTTCAAGGTTTGGTGAATATTTCTTCTCAAAATCATACTTTTTTTTTTTTTTTTTTTTAAGTAAGAGTTTCAGGAGTATCAGAGTTAAGATTAAATTTACATGAAACCCAAAACTCTGATAAAACTGAATCTTCAAAATTAAGGCAGATTGCCTGAGTTGTGACCTGTTAAGGTACCAGTTTCTGAACTTCTTTGTTTTTATGTAGTTGTAAAATATGCACAACAGATGCTTCAGTTCTTTGTTTTGTTTTGTTTCCGATTAAGGTGATTTAAGCTTGTGGGTTTAGCTGGTAATTGACCTGCTATATAAACTGTTGATTCCTTTTCTTGATTGAGAAAGGTGTTCCTGATCCAACAGGACAGGTTCTGGTTTGAACATTCTTTTATAATAATAGAATTTTCTGTTTCAAACAGGCCACTATCCCCTAGGGATTTTGCTTCAGAGAGTGATGGTAATTCTTGCCCACTGAGATCTCTCCATAGCACCTTGGGCTCTGGGTACCACCCAGCCGATTGACAAACCACCCGGATCCCTCCATCCTGGTGACTCTCCACAGAGATGAGAGGATTGGAGCCCAAAGCTAGAAGAAAATTACATCAATGTGTGATTAAATCAATGGGGTAATTTAAAAGCTAAAAGGATGAGTGATAGATTGTGGATCCCTTACTCCCACTAGAGATCACTTGATCATGTAGAAGGGATAAATGAACACTGGAATTTCTGAATTCCCAATATGCATGGACACAGGAATGGATGTGAACAAATATTTAAAATAATTTCACTGAATAAGTGTCCTCTCCACCCAAGAGCAATGGAGCATTGAACAAATTTGGAAATCTGGCCACTTCATTTAAATACCTAGTGGGATATGAATTTTTCAGAAATCCAGTTTTTAGTATATTGGATAGACATTTTGTTTGTTCTATTTTTGAATAAATAAATAAATCTAACTGGCTCCATGGTTACTGTGTCAGAGCAGCAGGAGACAAACACTCGGACTCATCCACTAACGGTAAATACATAATGTCTCCCCCCCCGCCACCATCTTTATGTGGCCTCAGCAAATCAGAAAGCTACAACTGATTTTGACTGCACCCCAACTAACTACCAGTAGTGACCATGTCAGAAGGCCATGTAAACCTGGCAGTCCCACCTTAGCCACGCCTCAAAATGACTGCAGAGAAATTGGAAGACCATGGGCTGTCCACACTTGAAAGGCTACAGCAGCACAGCTTCACTGCTGTGGTGCTTCAGTGTAGACACTACTTACATCAACAGAGGACTTCTCCTGGTGTCGTTGATAATACACCTCTTTGAGAGGCAGAAGCTAGGCTGACAGAAGAATTATTCTGTTGACCCCAGCGCTGCCTGCATGAGGACTTAGGTCAGCTTAGTTTTGTCACTCATGGGGTGACCTACTTTTCTAGTATAAACCAGGTCCATATTTGTCTAGAAGTCTTTTCCCTCCTTTCTCTCCCTCCTTTTGAAGTCAACCAAAAACATCTTTTGGGCAAGGAAATCTCTTGACCATTCTGAAAATGTCTTTAATAAAACCTTGGGAAAGTTTTCAGCATATTTTCCAAAGTGTATGAATGTGGTGATGTGCTGAAATCTAGTCACACTATGTTACTCTAAAATAATTCACAAGTTGCTAGTCACAGTTTTTGCAGTAGGAAAGAATAAAACCTGCAGACCATAATAAGATAATATAGACAAGAGCTGCTGACCTGCTACCTTCAGTTCCAATATGGCTTCTTCATAAAAAACATCATCTTTAACAAAGCAGTGGTATTGGCCTTCATCTGAGCTTCTGATATTAAGAATCTGCAAGGAAACATTCCCATCCGTGATGCCATCTTTCAAAAGCTCTGTCCTTCCATGATAGTCTGGCATCTGCTCTCTATACTGATCCTGTCCATCACGGTACAGATGCGCAACTGCAGAGAACTGAGATCGGAACCACCTCACCTCCATATTCACAGCACTCATCCTGGGGGACAGGTGACAGGGTAACACAGTGGCCTCACCCACAACAGCAGTGACAGGGTGACCAGGTCCGGTCACGCTGAATTGGGCTGTGAAATACACCAAAGCAAAAAGAGAAGAAGCTCAGAGGGAAAAAATATATATATTCATGACTGATTCAATAGGTTCAAAAAGTTTCCAAAAATTCAGCATGAGGCAGACACCTGGCAATCAAATTTCCAACGTGAACATTGAAATTTGGCACAATAACAACCAAATGAAGGGGGGGGGAGGGGAGAGTTGCATTAAAAAGTGACAGGCCAGCTCAGATATAGGTGTCACTGGTAACCCCCCTTATATTAATTTGACATGCCATAGAGCCATTTCAGTGCCCCGTGAACGGACAGAGTGACCTGAGCATATACACTGTATGCCTGAGCTCTATGATCTGTTCCTGCCTTCACTTTATTTCTGATGTGATTCTCAGCATTGATTGATGAGAAGGGTGAAAAGATGAAATCCTGACTCCATTGAAGTCAACAGAAATCACCTAGAATTTCACCCTAATGTTTTGGGACCCAGCTTCTTTGGAGACCACCACCTATCACCTCGTATGAGGATACAATTTTCATTGAGATGAGATGAGGTTCTTGAGTTTTACTCCTTTGCCCCCCACCCTCCACCTGTTTTTAGTGAGACGGGGTCACTGCCAGGACATTTTCAGTAAAGGGTCTTCAACTCTGGGACTCACTTGCCTTGGCTTCACTGACCTCAAATCACTTCAGCTTTAGGCCAGGTTGCCTTGGTGTCTGAGAAAGGATTGGGTCACAGAGGATGCGAGCATATGAAGTAGGATGCTCAGCATGACCAGAGGTGCGTAGGGCAGCCCAGAGTGAAAATGCCAACGTAAGGGAAGGCTGCAAAAAGGAGAGAAGATTCTCCCAAAACTGGTGGTTTACACTATAGTTAGAGTCACCAACCAGTCACAAACTGTGCTCCTGATCCCCCACACTGGTTATCAAGAAAAGAAATCACACAGCCCCCTTTACTGCATTCCAGTCTCTGGCTCCCAATCAGCAAATAGGTTCAGTACAGTGAGAAGTTACTTAAAAACTCTATTCACTTTACAAAATGTTCCTTTAGTTCCCCAAACGACCAGACACATTACCAGATCAATACTAGTTTGAATCTTACCCAAAATACCATGCTGCTAGCCAATCCTTTAGTATCTAAATCTAAAGGTTTTATTAGAAAAGAAAATGAATGAAAAAGAAGAGAGTTGCTAAATGGTCAAAGCAGTCAGATACTTTCATATATATATACACACACATATATATACAGAGAGAGAGAGAGAGAGACTTCAGAATCCATATATCAGGTTCTTAGCAGCACTGGTGAATTTGCTAGCTTGCAAAGTCCCTCTGGAACACATCCAAAGCTTGGATGGATCTATCAGTCCTTTGTTCAAAGCTTCAGTTTGTAGGGAAGTTACTCCAGAGGTGAGAAGCAGGACTGCAGACAAAATGGAGAAGATGCAACTGCCTTTTTATATCCTTTGCCATGTGGCGTGTACATCCTTTGTACCAAACACAAACTCACAGCACATAGGCATGAAAAGGAACTTGGAGTCCCCTGTCCATCGGCATGTCTCCATAGGTGCCGATTCCGTGGGTGATCTGGCGCTGGAGCACCCACTGGCAGCCAAATTCCCCGCCCCACACCACCTCCTCCTCCACCTACCTCCCAGCGCTTGCTGCTGCCAAACACCTGTAGCAAGCTCTGGGAGGGAGGGAGAGGAGTGGAAACGTGGCATGCTCAGGGGAGGAGGCAGGGAAGAGGCAGGTCTGGGGCGGGAATTTGGGGAAGGAGTTGGAATGGGAGAGAGAGGGTGCGGGGTTGAGGGGGACTTTGGGGAAGGGGTTGGAATGGGGAAGGGAGGGGGCAGGGCAGGGGTGGAGTCGGGGCGGGGGCAAGGGGGGGGGGGGGTCAAGCACTCACCGGCACCAGTAGAAGTCGGCGCCTGTACATGTCCCTACACGTCCTGAAAAACAACAAGGAGTCCAGTGGCACCTTAAAGGCAAAGATTTATTTTGGACATAAGCTTTTCCCAAATAAATCTGTTAGTCTTTAAGGTGCCACCGGACTCCTTGTTGTTTTTGGGGATACAGACTAACACAGCTACCCCTCTGATACTTGTCTACATGTCCTGCTGACTCATAGCCCTGGGCTTCTCTCAATGGTTCATTCTACAGCAGACTGGATAGTTCTGATGCCGGTCTGCTGGGGGCGTCACCCAAATGTACAGCACAAGTTTGACACAAATATACCATACATATTTATATCTCACCATACAAAGATGATAGATACCTATAAACAAGCTGATCATATTTAGTGGAAAAGGCATGATTTGCTGATACCTTACAATAGAATCATAGAACTGGAAGGGACCTCGAGAGGTCATCAAGTCCTGCACCCTGCACTCATGGTAGGACCAGCACTATCTAAACCATCCCTCACAGGTGTTTGGAGATTTTTAAGAGCAGGTTAGACAATGATGGAGATTCTACAACCTCCCTAGGCAATTTATTCCAGTTCCTAACCACCCTGACAGTTAGGAAGTTTTTCCTAATGTCCAACCTAAATCTCCCTTGCTGCAGTTTAAGACCATTGCTTCTTGTCCTATCATCAGAGGTTAAGGAAAACAATTTTTCTCCCTCCTCCTTATAACAACATTTGAGGTATTTGAAAACTGTTATGTCCCCTCTCAGTCTTCTCTTTTCCAGACTAAACAAACCCACTTCTTTCAATCTTCCCTCATAAGACATGTTTTCCAGACCCCTAATCATCCTTGTTGCTCTTCTCTGGACTCTCTCCAATTTGTCCATAACTTTTCTGAAATGTGGCACCCAGAACTGGGCACAAGACTCCAGTTGAGGCCTAGTCAGCGCAGGGTAGAGCGGCATAATTACTTCTCATGGCATATCTTGTATAAGATTTATTGTGATTTTGTAATATTGGTATCAATGCTATTATAAATGGTCACCCATATTCCATACAGCCTCACACTCAGATACTATGATGATATAAGTACCTAGATAGATAGAGAAACTGAGTTGCCTCATATGCAGCAGGTGGAGAATTGGGGAGGAAGTGGAGACTTATTTACTGATATTGAGCCAATCTGAAATTTGTTGTAGGGGTGGGTTTGGGGTTTCTTTGGTTTTGGTTTGGGTTTTTTTTCAGTTTTGTACAAAGGAGTGGAATAGGCATGATTTATAAATCACTACAATTAAACAAATCCTACAAGCAGCAGCAGGACCAGTGGGATTCCTACCTGATTCCAGCTTGTGAATGGGATAAGTAATGAAGAAAATGATCAAATTAGGCAGAGAGGCGCTCAATGTAGAGCTAGGACAGAATGAAAGAACCTTCATCTTCACTGTAACTTGATCTGGACAACAGGATAGGGAAGAGAAAAATTGGTTACTAAAACATGTTTTGCATTCAAATCTGATTTGTTAGAAAAAGGAACTATTATCTGTAGTTAGTGAATTGAACTGATTGTTTCTGGTCACCGTGTCCTTCAAGATTTTAGAGCTGGTAGATCTCATCCTCTCACACCTTGTTTTTATTGATAGGTTCGAAGTGGAAAACGAACTTACCTGATTTTTCAACTCCGAATGGACAAGTCATTGAATTGAGCTAGTTGGGTACATTGAAATGAACAAAATATTTTCTCTGTACCTGCAGAAGAGGCTATTGCTGTCAAAAGCTGGGTGAGCCCTTCAACAAATTCTGCTTCCAGGTGCTTAGCCAGTGACTGCCATCACTTCACTGATCTGATTTTCTTTAAATTTTTTGAAGCTTGAATATATATATGCCTTAGCATCAGTTGTCATAATTTTAATTTGAAAGATAAACCAGTATTTAATTTAAATTAAAAAATCCAAGTGAAAGAAAAGCCTCTGATTTAATTTTTTGAAATCAGTTTTTAAAGATCAATTTTCATCCACCCTGAGTGTCTGACATTTCCTTCAGACCCTTATTGCCAAAGAACTGCAGCACTTTGATGAATTAAATGAATAGGTGTGATACATTGGTTTGTGTAGATTGGATGAATTATTGCAGAAAACTGAAATTTGTTTGTGCCTTTCCAAAACAGAGCAGCAGCACTGCCAAACCCAGTATTCAAAAGTCAGTGTAACCCCCACACTAATGTGTTAGGTGTGTGTGGTATTGTATGGTCTTGTGTTGTCTGCAGTGGCCCTTGAACAGTTTTTACAGTGGGGGTGCTGAAAGCCAGTGAAAGTGCTCCCAAAATTTTTACCTCGTGCCCCCTTTACCCCTGTTCACACCCCACACGCCCTCCCCTCAGAGCTGGGGCTGGGAGCAGTGCTGTATCTCCAGAAGGGTGGGGCCCAGACAGGGGTAAAGGGACTGAGGCTGGAGCCACAGCTAGTGGCAGGCAGGAGTGGATCCCCACGTGCGGGGCCAGGATTGGAGCCCTGGGACCAGGAGCGGAGCCCCGCATAAAACTTGGGGACACTGTACCCCCCCACACACCCCTACTTCCCGTGCCTATGATTGTCTGTCTTGTAGCTTTGATTAGCTGTAAAACTGCATAATTGCTTAATTATGGGAACATATACAAGCTGTACATTTTTGTGGGGTGTTTTTTTCTTTGTGCTTTAGAATATTTGTTGCTTTATGAAAATCAAGACAAAAAATCCTCCCCCGCCCCCCGCACACACACTTAAAATAATAATCACAAAATGGGTCAAAAAAAGGTATGTGTTTGACTTAAAATAAATATTTTAAATATATATTTTGAGTTCTTATTTTTTGCCATTTGGTTTCTGAGCCTTGAGGGTACACTCAATCTTAAACTTTCCCCTGCAACTATAAAAGCGAGACATTTATTTTTTACTTTAAATGAAATCAAATATTCTCACAAACTCAAAACTAGAACATTAGGGCTTTCAGAAAATTACCAAATACGGTGAGACTTAAAATAAAAATCACAAATAACTATGAGAGTTGACAATACAGAACCTGGTCAAAAATACTTAAACAAAAATGATTTTTCAATAGAATATGGCTTTTAGAATTCTTTTTAAAAACTGATTTTTCCTATTATTTTAATGTTTCTAATTTTTCAACAAAATGATGCTAAATGAAAAAAATATTTCAGATTGATTCAGAATAAGAAACCCTAAACAAATGGAATAAAAACATTTTATTCACCCATCCCTTATCCTGTCTCACAGGAGAAAAGGGAGAAAAAATGAAAACTAAAATCTAATATTTTGTGCAATAATACATGATTAAAAATTTAAAAATAAGCAAAATGTTTTAAACAAAACAAAAACATAATTTCACAACAATACTGCCATTTTTAAATAGCTGTACTCCTATAGGTTTCTTCATGATATTGCCCCTTGAATGGCTTTCCACACAAGAGGAGATAATCTGTTACACAATATATAAATTTCCCTTTTTTAATATAGCCTGAAGTCCCTACTCAGTGACAGTCTTGAACACAAGATCAACTTTAGGCACGTGCTTAATTCCCACTGAAGTCAGAAGGAGAAAAGGAGGCTGTTTTCTGTTTCAATTGATTCGGAGCATGATTTTATTTTTTACAAGAACAAAAGGATTCACCCCGCCCCCCCAGTCAAGAGGCAGAAAACTGCAATGACAGCACAGGCAGAAAACTAGATTGATAGCAGCTGGGTTTGGTGCAGTAAGTTTCCTGTATTCACAATATAGGCAGTTATTTGTTACAAATCTCCCCCAAGAACAGTATTGAGACCACTGTTCTTGAATAAAATTCAGCAAAACAAATAAATGACTAATTCAACAAGCTGTAAAGGTCACGTTACATTGCTATGAAAACAAACTGCAACGTATTTGACAGTACATCACTTTGAATGTAGATATACTGTCAAGTTTCCATAAAGAGAGAAACAAATTATCACAGGATTATTTACTCCTTGTGTTTTTAAAAAACTGTCCAAGCAACAAGTATCGAGTATTAGACGTTATAAACAGTCCTTCTGAAGCAAAATTCACCCACCTGATTGGGTTTTCTGAGAAGTTTAAAATCTTCCGGGTGTGGTCAGACTTCACTCCTTTGGCTGGGATAGTTACACGTTCATTGACTGTTCCCGTTTTTCACGCATGTTGCTCAGCTAATTCTGGCGATCAACCAGCTGCAGTTTTGTCTCATGGCTTTTCCGCAGAACGTTGTTAAATGAAATGTGTTTTTTTCCCGAATTGATAAACCTGCGCTCGGCTCGCAGCGTTCGCCTGGGGAAAGTGAAAGTAACACTGTCGATTCACTCATTCCAAACCCTGTCACGTGGGGAGGTTCGAGTTTTCTCTTAAAGAAACAGCCCCAGCCCTGCTGCACCGCAAGTGTGTGGGAAACCGGAACTTTATGTTAACAAAAGGGGCTTTGTTGTTGGTGTTGGGGGGGATGGGTTGCTATTTAGTTTATTAGATTCAGCAAAAGCAGGAAGAAGATTCTCTTTGAAATCATGACTGGATTCAGGTAACTAGGACACCTGAACAACTGAGTCTGAATCCAGTCGTGATTTCAAAAAGGAAGTTCCGGTTTCCCACTGAAGATCGTGACCTTCCAAAACATCAAGTTCATCAGAAATGATTGGCTGTGCTGTTGCAGCCATGTTGGCCCCGGTCTATTAGAGAGACAAGGTGGATGATGTGAGATATTTTATTGGATCAACTTCTGTTGGGGAAAGAGACAAGCTTCCCAGCAACACAGACCTAAAGAAGAGCTCGGTGCAGCTCCAAAGCTCGTCTCGACGAACAACAGGAGTTGGTCCCATAAAATATGTTATCTCCCCCACCTGGTGTAAGTTCATCAAAACTCAAACTTCTGAAAACCAAGAAATACAGAGTTAAGGTACAGGCCAGTGCAACCTTAACCCTGCTGCCATGGGGCTGTCACTAGTCACTGGGAAATGATCTATATGCCCCCAGCTGTATTCCTGGTGTGAGGTGTAGCTTGACCAAATGCTGGAGGAATTAACTGGAGCAGCTTGGGAGAGCTGTGACTCCAAGATGAGGGGATAGGAAATTAATTTGAGGGCTTTGTGCTGTCACACAGGAGCTGCATCTTGCCAGAGCCCATGGCCCTCCCACAGCCCTCTGGCCACTCCTGGCTCACCAAGGGGGGAAGAGGGCCTGGGGACAACTCTAACTGTGATTCCAGGCAGAGGTGAAAGTAAGCAGAGGGACTTACCGGTACACCAGGTCCCTCCTGGGTAAGGTGGGGAGGTGCCTCTGGCCCCACCGAAGGGGCAGGGCCTCGGGTGGAAGGGGTGGAGCTGGGGACCAGACTCCCACAGCCAGCCCTTCATGGCTGCCATTGCCACAAAGCTGGGAGCCCCGAGCCCTTTTAAATTGCTGCCCCCACCCTCCCCAGGGCAGCTGCCCCTTTCGCTTCCCCACATTGGTGACCCGGCCTGTAGGGTTTGGCAGCTACTGGACCCTCCCGGCGGGGCCACCGATGGGGGCGAGCAAAAGGGGAAGCGATGTTAAAACCCCCCGCACTCCATTGACGTTGGCCATGTACGGGCCGGTACCGACAGCTGGTTCTTAGCGGTACGCTATACTGGCCCGCACCGGCCCACTTTCACCTCCGATTCCAGGGGCTACGTAGGCACCTGAAAACTCTAGGATTTTTGCAGATAAGATAGGAATTAGTTGACAGGAGCCCTGTATCTAATTCCTATATAAAGAAAGAAAATACACCTCTACCTTGATATAACGCTGTCCTCGGGAGCCAAAAAATCTTACCGCGTTATAGGTGAAACCGCGTTATATCGAACTTGCTTTGATCCACCGGAGTGCGCAGCCCCGCCCCCCCAGAGCACTGCTTTACTGCGTTATATCCAAGTTTGTGTTATATCGGGTCGCGTTACATCAGGGTAGAGATGTATATATATATACAAATTGCAATTAAAGCTACATTTTGAGTTTATATGTAAATTTAGAACAATCAGGAGATAATATTGCAAAATATTTCCAATCCAAGCCTTGAGGTCTCAATTCTGGAGCTTTACACAGGTATCAGAAATGCACATTTGATACTTTGTACACTATCTTTTGTAGAGATAAATAAATCTGCTTAATTTCTCTACCAGACACATTCTATGTTACTGCCATTATCTACTCTGTTTTAGTTAATTGTTTTTCACACCACTAAAAATGTATTTACTTAATTTTAACATATATGACTAAGGGTTTTTTCTCTTTTATTAGGAACGGGAATTAATTTTTCTAATTATTTTGGCATTTATGTTTACTCATCACAATTATGTATGTGACTCACTAACTTTTGACTCCATCGTTGCTATTAGTATCAGACTTGGAACTTATATTTTTGTATGAATTTTAAGTTATTTTACAGATAAAAATACCCTTTGTAAATGAGCAACATGCATCTGCACAGTGTCTCAAGTTATGTGTTTAGCTATTTTAAAAAATAAAACCTGTCACTGCTAAGGAGAGTAGAAGCTAAATTTACATTCTAGGAGAATACTATTAGTTGATTGTACCATTTTAAGTAGTGAATGACAAAGCACAATATTGTGGAAGAAAACTCAGTCTTCACTCTTAAGTTGTCAGTAACAAGTCAGAGACAGTTTATTTTCAAGAATTAAATTTAAGCATAAGAGAGAAATAAAATTATGAAATGTGCAGACCAGTAAAAAAACCCCTACAATAACAGCAGTGCAATCCTTAACCAACTTTGAAAGAATAAAATTACAGAGAACATAGGTGCCTTGCTCATTTCAACAGGAAGTAACAACAATAATACAAGTGTGTGTTGGGGGGAGAGTGTGTGTATTCGGGGAGTGAGAGACAGTGTGTGGGTTGTGGGTGTGTTAGGGGAGTGTGAGAGACAGCGTGCTGTCACTTTAAGCTCATCATTCATTAGTCTGAAGGCTTGTTCAGACAGCAGCAGCTCCCACTCCTCACCCAGAAGCAGCAGCACAGACTCCTGTCCCCCCCACTCCAGGTCAGCAGAGACAGGGTAGATGGGTGGGGGACACCCCAACATCAGTCCACTCCCAGCTCTGCACAGTAGACAGGAGGTTCCCAGTACCAGGGTGGCCAGGGGCAGCTCCATGGCGGGGGGGAGGGGAGCAGGAGCAGTGGTGGCTGCAGACAGGAGCAGAGCAGCGGGGGGAGGAGGGGAACCCTGCACCAGAGATTTTCCCCCCGTAGAACGACACCCCTGGGTGGTTGCCCATCCATCCACCCCTAAGGCTGGCCCTGACATCAGGAACATTTATCAAGAGACAATGGGCAGTAGGGAGTCCCAGGAACAGCCCTGCAATCCACAAAGCTGAGTGAGGGGCTTAGACTCCCTATGCCAGAGGTGGCCAACCTGTGGCTCCGGAGCCACATGCGGCTCTTCAGAGGTTAATAGATGGCTCCTTGCATAGGCGCTGACTCCAGGGCTGGAACTAGACGCCAACTTTCCAATGTGCCCGGAGGAGGGGGGCCACTGCTCAACCCCAGGCTCTGCCCCAGGCCCTGCCCCCACTCCACCCCTTTCCCCAAATTCCCATTCCCGCTCCCCCCCCAGCCTGCCCCCCAGCCTCCAGTGCACATGAAAGAGTTGATTGCAGTAGGTGGGAGGCATGGGGAGGCACTGATTGGTGGGGCTGCCTGCGGGCAGAAGGCACTGGGGGCTGGAGTGGGGAGAGCTGATGGGGGGCTGCTGACATATTACAGAGGCTCTTTGGCAATGTATATTGTACATTGGTAAATTCTTGCTCCTTCTGACGCTCAGGTTGGCCACCCATGCCCTATACAATTCCCCTCTGCTCAGCATTTGCTCTGTTCCGGTCCCAGAGGCTTGAATTATCTGGGGATCCTGGGGCTCAGATGCTTGGGTTCCCCTTACTGCAGTCCGGTGGCACCTAACCAGGTCTGGGATACACACACACACCAGTAAACAGAAACCTTCTCAGTGCCCAGCATCCAAACACCCTTAACTCTGACCGGGTGGGTGCCAGTGAATATTTCTACATGTCTGAAATATTAATTTCAGAGACAGGAATGGCGAGACCTTCCCCTCAGGGCTGCCACATCCCTCTGCCCTGGGCAGAGGGGGGCTCTTTCCTGGATGCTTCTTCCTGTTTCTGGACAAGAGTCTCTCCCTCTAGTGCTGCCACCTCCTGCTCCCTTTGCCTTGTGGTGGGAAGGTTTCTATTAATGGTTCTTCCTGAGCTGGGGAGAGGCTGTCTTCTGTTCCATGTCTTCCACCATTCTCTGGTGGCCAGCATAGAGCAGCTGGTGGCTTTAACAAGAGACACCTGTGGCCAGGAGCTACGCAGACTCCTCTGCTGGGAATGTGGCAGCTCCAGCAGGGGGATCAGGGAGATGCAGGAGGGGAGGAGGCAGAAAAGCAGCAAGATAGACAGGAGAACCCAAGGGGACTGTCTGTAACTCCATAATCAGGCTGTTATGGTGCTTGAGAGATGCACATTTGATGCCTAGCCTGGGGTTTGTACCCTGGTTTGTAACTGTTTGCCCTAAGGTTGGTACTCACATTCGTGAGCTACTCTAGACAGTGGAGTTGAACCTGCATCTCCCATTTGCCAGCAGAGTGCTCTAACCATGGGGGTAAAAGTTATAAGGCAGGTGACAGCACAAAAACCACCTCTACCTTCTCCCCACCCCCACACTCACATTTTGTGTGGACCGAGGCAGGTGCCTACCTCATTCCAGCAAGAAACGCCTTAGAAGCCTGAGCCACCTGATGTCAGGCACTGGGTTCCCATCTGTGGGTGGCTAAGCAGAGACAGACGCCCCTCTGCAGCCCTGATTTAGGCACCTGTCTGTGAGAGGGGGCAGGGCTTAGGACACCCCTCCCCCCTTGTCAGCATCTCCCCTTGTCTAGTTTAGATGGCTCCCTGCCTAGTGAGCTGGCTTTTGTGAATCTCACTGTAAGGTGACTGATGCCCATGTATTGTCTAGGGAGTTTAGGCACCTGACTCAGTTTTGCAGAATGTGATTTTCTGGTTACCTACAAATCAGGCCCTGTGACGCTCAGCATTGCAACACCTAAGTCCCTTCATGGATCGCACCCTGTGTAACCAGTCACCTCTCCGCCGAGCACAGCTGAGCAATTCCTGATTGACATGGGTGTGTACAGGACAGAGACAGAGCACAGGCTGGAGAGTGACACATCCCAGTAAACCCCAAACTCTCCTCCTAGAGGCGTGATATTCCCTGAGAGGGTTGCGGGGGGGGGGGGGGCACAACCAAGTCAGGAAGCAAATCCCAAGATTCTGCCCCCGACAAATGCAGCTGGGACATTAAAGTGGAACAAACAAGAATTGTTTGTAATGTTTTATTTACAGTAAGTAACTAAAGGTGGTAAGTAAATGGAGCTGAGAAGGAGCCTTAATAACCATCTGGTTAAATAACCACAGCTGCCATGTGAGAGAGACGTGCATCTCCAAACCCCCTTCAATGGGATATGGGTGTCAAACCTAATGGATGTGCTAAACCATCCCCACCCCTCCAGCTTTCAAGGGGGAGAAGCTGTGTATTTCCCCATCTATATTGTTTCTCATTCGCACAGAGAATCCCTGTTCACCTGCCTCCTTGGGAATTACTCCAGCCATAGGGAGGGCTCTGCAGGTTTAGAAATAGGCAGGGGTTTAGCTCTAGAGCTGTGTGTGCATCAGCAAAGCCCCCAAAGTGCACAGATCCTGGGAACTGCTAGTGAGGGCATAACAATTCTCCCCACCTCCCCAGACGTCTCCTTTAGGGTGACCAGATCACAGGGATGAAATATCGGGATGCGGGGGGGCGGAGCAAAAAAAAAAAAAAAAAAGCAGTTTTGCGGGGGGGGGGGGGGGGCATTACCAGGCCCCAGCCGCGCCTGCTGGATCGTACACAGCGCCCCGGCCGTGCGCACTGCCCACCCCAGGGCAAAAGGTGGCCCCGATGCAGAGGGGGCTGGGGATAAAGAGGGCATCTGGGGGACCGAGAGGAGGCGCTGGGAAGCACAGGAGTCCAGGTGGGCGAGGGCGTACAGCTCCAGCGGGGCCCCGGGCAGGGCACAGGCTGGATGGGCGCAAGGAGGCAGAGCCCCGTAGCAGGACCGGGTGGGGACAAAGCTGTCTCTCCCCTGGAAGCGGCTGCAGGAGCCCCCGAGCCCGGGGCTGGGCGCGGGGCAGCAGCGGTGCATGGGAGCCGGGGACCCCGGGGGCGGCGCAGCGCGGGCGTGCAGGGGGCCAGGACTGGCACAGCCGAGCCGCAGCGGCGGCCGTCTCCTGAGCGGCTCCCCGGGGCTCCAGGCTGGGCAGCGGGCAGGAGCCGGGGCTTTTCCCGGCCCCGCAGAACCTCCCGCCCCCTGGCCTGCCCTGGGAACATGTGGCGCATCCCGCTGCCAGCGGGGAGCCCCGCGCCTCTCCTGCTCGGCTGCGCTCCAGTGGCTCCTTCCCGGCGGGGCGAGCCGCTGGAGCGCAGCTGAGCGGGAGAGGCGCGGGGCTCCCCAGCAGCGGAGGAGAAGTTTATGGGTTCTGGGGACCCCGGCCAGCTCCTCGCCCCTGTCTGCCGGCTGCCCCGCCTGGGACAAGTCTCGCACCCGCAGCCCCTCTCCGCCATGTGTCTCCGGCAGCCCACGCCCCCGGGCCGCGCCGCCCACCTGGGCCAGAGCCATCCCCGGCTGCTGCCTGCATGCAGCCCGGGCCATGCCCAGCTAACCCCCGGCAGCCGCGGCAACTTTTCCTTCCCCTCCCGCACTCCTGGTAGATGCCTGACCCTCCTCCCTCCATCCCCCCTCCACACATCCCTCCTCCTAACCTCCTCCCTCCATCCCCCTCACATCCCACGCACCGCACGCTGGTGTCCGGCGGCCTCCCTCCAGCTCTTGCGCAGCCGCCATACAGCTGATCAGCGGCGCGCAAGCCTGGGAGGGAGGGGAATGCGGGCTGCGTGCTTGGGGAAGAGGCGGGGCCAGGGCGGGGATTTGGGGAGGGATCCAATGGGGGAAGGAGGGGGCGGAGTTGGGGCGGGGGGGGCGTGAGCGGCGGGGCGGAGGGCAAATGTGCATTTTTGTCCAGTGTCCCGTTCGAACATCGGTCGGAACGCGGGACAAAGAAGCAAATATCGGGACAGTCCTGATAAAATCGGGACGTCTGGTCACCCTAGTCTCCTTCCCCCCAGGGGTCTCAGTGACCATGATCCCATCCCCTTGGATTCCAGATTCTCCCAGCACAGCACCGGGACATGGAATGCCCTTTATGACAGACACTCTCTCAATACTCCATGCACCCTGATTTCACCCTCTGTGCAGGGTTTCCCATTCCCAAACCTGAGCTGATCGCCTGGCTGGAATGAGGGGAAGAGCCGTGGGTGCCCGATCTCCAGGCCTCGGAGGAAACAGAGATCTCAAGAGGCACCCACACAGGTGAGGACTGCCTTCATTTGGCTAATGAAGGAAAAAGTTGAGAATCCCAAAAATGTGGTATGAGTAAAAGCCCTCAGTTCTGCCTCATCTCACCCAGAGCAGGGCTGTAGTCAGCAGATATCGCTCACGGCTTTTCACCCATCCTGTTAGCAGGAGTTTCCTTCCCATCTTTCCATCCCTCTGAGTGTTTGGGTGGGATGTGGAGGCAGAATCCAATTGCCCATCTTCACAGCATTAGCCTGTTGGGTTTTCCCTCTGTGCTATTCCTCTTTCTCCCCAGCACAACGACTCCTGTCTGGATAGTCTCTCTCCCCCAGCAGGTGATGAGAGAGTGAGTGAGAATGAGGAGGGGAATCATCATGAGGAAGTTCCTGGGGAAGTGGAACCACAGGGGACCTTTGTGGGAAGAGCTGAAGGGAATTTTTCCCAGTGCTTGGAAGAGGGAGAAGCCTGGGGAAATTGGCACAGGTCAGAGAAGCTGCTGGTTAACTACCGAAGGAAGGAAATGGATGAATCCATTAAATATTGGGGAGGAGACAAGGATCCCACAGGCCAGCAGACAAATCCCAAGGAAGAAAAACCCTATCAGTGCCTCGAATGTGGGAAAGGATTCATTCTGAGATCACACCTTGTGACACATCAGACAATCCTTACTGGATAGAAACCCCTTCAATGCTTGGACCGTGGAGAAAGCTTCAATAACGGCTCACTCCTGAATAACTATGGGAGAAACCACACGAGAGAGAAACCCTATCAAGCCCTTGAGTGTGGGAAATGTTTGAATTGCAAGTCAGCACTAATTACACACCAGATAAGCTAAACATGAGAGAGACCCCATAAGTGCTTAGACTGTGGAAAAAGTTTCACATGGAGATCAGCCCTTGTTAAACATCAGGCAATCCACACAGGAGAGAGACCCCATAAGTGCATGGACTGTGGGAAAAGTTTCACACAGAGATCACACCTCACTAAACATGGGAGAATCCACACAGGATCTAAACTTCTGGGACACACGGCCAGAAAGGCTTAAGAAACTTGTAGGCTAATTGACCCAGATTCAACTTTTAGAGACATGTTCGAAAAGTGTGTAAGGGTATGTCTACACTACAGGATTAATTCGAATTTATATAATTCGAATTTAGGAAACCGATTTTATAAATTCGAATGTATTCGGCCACACTAGGCACCATTAATTCGGTGGTTTGCGTCCAAGCTACCATAGTAGCATCGATTTCCAGAGCGTTGCATTGTGGGTAGCTTTTACATAGCTATCCCATAGTTCCCGCAGTCTCCACCCCCCTTGGAATTCTGGGTTGAGACCCCAGTGCATGATGGGGCAAAAAACATTGTCGCAGGTAGTTCTGGGTACAGCCTCCCCCTCCCTCCCTGAAAGCAACGGCAGACAACCATTTCGCGCCTTTTTTCCTGAGTGAACTCTGCAGACTCCATTCTGCATCAAGCATGGATCCCGTTGTGCTCCAGAACGCAGTCTTGAACATTATAAACACCTCGCGCTTTCTCGTGGAGTTTATGCTTACACAGGACCAGAAAAAAGAGGCGAGGAGGAGGAGGAGGCGGCGATTGCAGCGCAGCGACCAGCGTGATGAGGACATGGACACGGACACAGAATTCTCTGAGACCGCGGGCCCCGGTGCTTTGGAGATTATGATGTTAATGGGCCAGGTTATAGGCTTTGAACGCCGATTCTGGGCCCGGGAAACAAGCACAGACTGGTGGGACCGCATAGTGTTGCAGGTGTGGGACGATTCCCAGTGGCTGAGAAACTTTCGCATGCGTAAGGGCACTTTCATGGAACTTTGTGACTTGCTTTCCCCTGCCCTGAAGCGCCAGAATACCAAGATGAGAGCAGCCCTCACAGTTGAGAAGCGAGTGGCGATAGCCCTGTGGAAGCTTGCAACGCCAGACAGCTACCGGTCAGTCGGGAATCAATTTGGAGTGGGCAAATCTACTGTGGGGGCTGCTGTGATGCAAGTAGCCAAAGCAATCACGGAGGTGCTGCTACGAAAGGTAGTGACTCTGGGAAATGTGCAGGTCATAGTGGATGGCTTTGCTGCAATGGGATTCCCTAACTGTGGTGGGGCAATAGATGGAACCCATATTCCTATCTTGGCACCGGAGCACCAGGGTACCCAGTACATAAACCGCAAGGGGTACTTCTCAATGGTGCTGCAAGCACTTGTGGATCACAAGGGACGTTTCACCAACATCCATGTGGGCGGCCGGGAAGGGTTCATGACGCTCGCGTCTTCAGGAACACCAATCTGTTTAAACGGCTGCAGCAAGGGACTTACTTTCCGGACCAGAAAATAACCGTGGGGGATGTTGAAATGCCAATTGTTATTCTTGGGGACCCAGCCTACCCCTTAATGCCATGGCTCATGAAGCCATACACAGGCAGCCTGGACAGGAGTCAGGAGTTGTTCAACTACAGGCTGAGCAAGTGCAGAATGGTGGTAGAATGTGCATTTGGCCGTTTAAAAGGTCGCTGGCGATCCTTATTGACTCGCTCAGACCTCAGCCAAACCAATATCCCCATTGTTATTACTGCTTGCTGTGTGCTTCACAATCTCTGTGAGAGCAAGGGGGAGACCTTTATGGCAGGGTGGGAGGCTGAGGCAAATCGCCTGGCTGCTGATTACTCGCAGCCAGACACCAGGGCGATTAGAAGAGCACACGATGAAGCGCTGCGCATTAGGGAAGCTTTGAAAACCAGTTTCATGACTGGCCAGGCTACAGTGTGAAATTTATGTTTGTTTATCCTTCCTGAAAACCCGCCCCCTTTATTGACTCATTCTCTGTAAGGAACCCACCCTCCCCCTTCCCCCAGCTTGCTTTCAAAGGAAATAAAGTCACCATTGTTTAAAAATCATTTATTCTTTATTAATTGATTATAAAAAGAGGGAGAGAACCTGAGTGGGGTTTGGGAGGAGGATCAGCGGGAAGGAAAAGCCCAGTAAAAAAAGGTTAAGAAAATGGCAGCCTTTTGCTTGGGCTGTCCACTGGGGTGGAATGGGAGGGTGTACGGAGCCTTCCCCCCCGTGTTCTTACACGTCTGGGTGTGGAGGCTATGGAACATGGTGAGGAGGTAGGGGGGTTATACAGGGGCTGTAGCGGCACAGAACCTGAGTGGGGTTTGGGAGGAGGATCTGCGGGAAGGAAAAGCCCAGTAAAAAAAGGTTAAAAAAATGGCAGCCTTTTGCTTGGGCTGTCCACTGGGGTGGAATGGGAGGGTGTACGGAGCCTTCCCCCCCGTGTTCTTACACGTCTGGGTGTGGAGGCTATGGAACATGGTGAGGAGGTAGGGGGGTTATACAGGGGCTGTAGCGGCACTCGGTTCTCCAGCAGCCGTTCCTGAAGCTCCACCAGACGCCGGAGCATGTCTGTTTGCTCACGCAGCAGCCCCAGCGTTGCTTCCCGACTCCTCTGATCTTCCTGCCGCCACCTCTCATCTCGAGCGTCTCTCCTCTCCTCACGTTGGTCCCTTCTGTCCTCACGTTGGTCCCTCATGTCCTCACGTTGGTCCCTCCTGTCCTCACGGTCACTGGCTTCTTTCCTATACTTGCAAACCGTCTCCTTCCACTCATTCAGATGAGCTCTTTCATTCCTGGTGGATTGCATGATTTCGGAAAACATCTCTTCTCTCGTCTTTTTTTTACGACGCCTTATCTGGGATAGCCTTCGGGAAGGAGGAGGGAGGCTTGAAACATTTGCAGCTGCTGGAGGGAGTGAAAAAAGGAGAGAATTTTTTTAAAAGATACATTTTTCAGAACAATGCTTATACTCTTTCACGGTGTATACTATTCACATTACATAGCACATGTGATTTCTGTGCAAGGTCGCATTTTGCCTCTTAATATTGAGTGCCTGTGGCTTTGCTGCTAGAGATCACAGACGCAGGTCGGGGCAACAGAATTCACCTTGCATGCTGCCATGGTAAGCCACTGTCTTTAGGCTTCTGCGCCCTGCTTTCCCACATACCAAGCAAAGCCCGTTGTGCTGCAGTTTTCCTGTTAGCTTGTTTTCTGCTGCTGAAGGTTAACACCCCCCCCCATCCAATTCTCTGGGATGATTGCTTTCTCCCTCCCCCCACCGCGTGGCTGGTATCAGGGAAGATCCCTGCAGGAACCAAACTAACACCACCCCCCCCCCACCCGCCATGAATTCTCTGGGATGAGTGCTTTCTCCCTCCCCCCACCGCGTGGCTGGTATCAGGGAAGATCCCTGCAGGAACCAAACTAACACCCCCCCCCCACCCGCCATGAATTCTCTGGGATGAGTGCTTTCTCCCTCCCCCCACCGCGTGGCTGGTATCAGGGAAGATCCCTGCAGGAACCAAACTAACACCCCCCCACCCCCACCCGCCATGAATTCTCTGGGATGAGTGCTTTCTCCCTCCCCCCACCGCGTGGCTGGTATCAGGGAAGATCCCTGCTAGCAAAACGCGAAAAGCTCTGGGCCAATCCTCCCCCCCCCCTTGCACTTGGCTAAATGCAGGGAAGGATTTCTTTTCAGCCACAGGCAAACAGCCCAGTAGGAACGGCCACCTCAGTCCCCTTAATTAAATTCCCTTATTTCAACCAGGTTACCCTAAGCGATATCACTCTCCTGAGGATTACACAGCAAGATAAAGAACGGATGTTGCTTGAATGCCAGCAAACACCGGGACCATACGCTGCCAGGCTGTGTCAGGCAATGATACCAGATTACTTGCTACTAGCATGGCGTGGTCAAGTGTCCTACCATGGAGGACGGAATAAGGCTGCACTGCCCAGAAACCTTGTGGCAAGGCTTTTGGAGTACCTCCAGGAGAGCTTCATGGAGATGTCCCTGGAGGATTTCCGCTCCATCCCCAGACATATTAACAGACTTTTCCAGTAGCTGTACTGGCTGCGAATGCATCCCAAGTGCTCAGGGCAAATTAATCATTAAAAATGCTTGCTTTTAAACCATGTTTTCTATTTTAAAAGGTAAACTCACCTGAGGTCCCTTCCATGGGGTCATGGTCTTGGGTGCTGGCTTGGGAGGCTTGGGAGGGTACTTCAGTCAGGGTGAGAAACAGTTCCTGGCTGTTGGGGAGAACGGAGAGCTGGGTGCTCTCTGCCAGCTCGTCCTCCTCCTCCTCCTCCTCTTCCCCTTCCACGGAATCATCAGGTGTACCTGATGAGATTATCCCCAGCTCGGAATCCACAGTCAGAGGTGGGGTAGTGGTGGCGGCCCCCACTAGAAATGCATTTAGCTCAGCGTAGAAGCGGCATGTCCGCGGCTCTGACCCGGAGCGACCGTTTGCCTCCTTTGCTTTTTGATAGGCTTGTCTGAGCTCCTTGACTTTCACGCGGCACTGATCTGTGTCCCTATTGTGGCCTCTCTCCATCATGCCCTTGGAAATTTTTTCATAAGTTTTGGCATTTCGTCTTTTCGAACGCAGTTCAGCTAGCACTGAATCCTCTCCCCATATAGAGATCAAATCCAGTACCTCCTGTACGGTCCATGCTGGTGCTCTTTTTCGATTATCAGCCTGCATGGTTATCTGTGCTGATGAGCTCTCTGTGGTCACCTGTGCTCTCCACGCTGTGCAAACAGGAAATGAAATTCAAATGTTCCCGGGTCTTTTCCTGTCCACCTGGCCAGTGCATGCGAGTTCAGATTGCTGGCCAGAGCGGTCACAATGGTGCACTGTGGGATAGCTCCTGGAGGCCAATAACATCGAATTGCGGCCACACTAACGCTAATTCGAATTGACAAATTCGATTTTGGCGCTACTCCGCTCGTCGGGGTGGAGTACAGAAATCGAATTAAAGGGCCCTTTAATTCGAATTAAATGGCTTCGTTGTGTGGACGGTTCAAGCGTTAATTCGAATTAAGGCAGCTAAATCCGAATTAAAGTCGTAGTGTAGACCAGGCCTAAATGGTAATTAGCGCCATTCCACCTTAGCTAGACTAGAACTTTGAAATGTAAACTTTGTTAAAGACCTGGAAGAAGATGGTAACTGTAGTAGTCTATGTTTACATTTATCTTGTTAGAGGTTAACAATGTAAACAAACGGTTCCTGTTTAGGGCTGTATTCTGTTAATTCAGAGATCAGAAGGGAATATTAACATTTAGATGAAACTTGGGTGTAATAATGTCATTGTCTGCATGTCTCTTTAAAGTTTGTGGTTAACTGTCTATGAACTGCTTTATGGATAATTACCTTATGTTAATCCTTGTAATTAATTACCTGTAATGTTTAGGAAATAGAAGCTTACTTCAAAAGCCTATTGTTCACCCAAGGACTGCCTGCTGATGAGAGGCTGCAAAAATCTCTAGAAAAATTCTTGGGACCTGATCCTTTTATCTCAGATCTTAAACTTTATTTGGGGCGGAGTTTGAGTTGTACGACAGATCTCCAGTCCAGCTGGACTGCCCTGATATCGAACATTTAGACATTGGACTATAACCTTATAAAATGATTCTGAAAAGTACTCTTTGCAATTCTGAAGAACCATCTCTACAGTGAAACTGCCCTAAGGACTCTATTCATGTCTGTATGTATAATGATCTTTTAACCAATACTCTCTCTTTTTTTCCTTTAATAAATCTTAGTTTAGTTAACAAGAATTGGCTGTAAGCATGTATTTGGGTAAGAACTGAAGTATTCATTAACTTCGGGGTAAAGTGTCCGATCCTTTGAGATTGGTAGAACTTTTTATACAATGAACAAGATTTTCAGTAATCCCCATCATATTTCACTGGGATGCCTGGGGAGGAGCCCAAGGTTGGGTTGCTTCAAGGGAACTGTGATTTGGCCTCTGTGTAGCCAGTAAGGTATTGTAGAAGCTGGTTTGTTGCTGGCTTGGTGAATTGAAGTATTGGAATAGCCACCAGTTTTGAGGATTGTCTGCCCCATTCTTTGCCGTTTGCCCTAACTGAGGAATCTCAGTGTGCTCCCCACACCTCAGGACCCTGGTCAGAACTTCATAAATGCCTTGCCTGTGGGAAAAGTTTCATTCATTCAAAGATCGCACCTCATTAAACATCAGAGAATCCATCAAGGTGTGAGAGACCCTAGGAATATCTTGACTGCAGGAAAAGATTCAATCTGAGCTCACACATCAGTGACCCACACAACAGAGAGACCTTGAATTTGGGGAAAGGTTCATTTGGTGCTTCCGGAGTATCAGGCATCAGCAAATCGACACAATGAAGTGATTGCTGAGATGTTCTCAGTGTGGAAAATGCTCCATGTAGTGCTAACTCCATACTGCACACCAGAGATTTCTCCATACATGGGGGGAATTCTCTCAGTGCCCTGACTAGGGCTGGTCACTGTGGTCTTGTTGTTGGGATTAGCCAGCACATCTCTGTGACCCTCCACCAGATTTTCTGGTGTAAACTCTCTGACGCTGTCAGAACAGGTGCCAGCTCATGCCAGAGACCTAGGCCAATTCACTTGTGTATTAGGATAGATCAAAGTGATTGTTACATGTATAAGAGTGTATTTAGTGTTTAAACTTCATGACAACTAATGGGATGTTTCTTGTATTGTTTTCACTTAACAATATCTTGTTATAATGTAGTAGCAAACATTTCCTTGTGCATACTCCTGTAACTAAATAACCCATCAAACGAGGAAGATAGCTTGTGGAATGCAAATGAAGAACTTTAACAGAAAAGAGCTAATTTCAAAGCAAGTGGGCGTTGTGCGTGAGACTCGGAGGTAAAAGACTCAAAATGAAGTTCCTCACTCTCTGTCATCAAAGGAAAAGCCCATGTGGGTATTGACCCTGTCAGCCTTTTTTTGTGTGAGAAGAAGTCATAAGTGTGGATTCAAGGAAAGATCCTTTATCTCCAGACAGTTTGGTCTCTTACAGGGAAGTGTACCGGATAGAAAGTGGAGCTCCACAGGACAATCTCGGTACCCTGAAAAGACTTTTGGGAAACTGGCAGTTTATTACATCACTGCCACTCTTTGGAATTACAAATTGTGACTCACCTGTGCGTATGTTTTACCTGCTTTAACCGCTCAATAACTCTCACTTCCTTTCCTTAGGTAATGAACCTTTAGTTAGTTTACTATAGAACTGGCTGCCAGCATTGTCTTTGGTGTAAGATCTAGGGTACCAACTGATCTGGGGTAAGTGACTGGTCTGGGAGCGACGTGATGTGATGTGATTTTATGAATAAGTGACCTTTTATCACAAAGTCCAGTTTGTCTGGGTGGCAAGACAAACTGGAGGGTCAAAGGGGACTGTCTGTCAGTCTAGGGTAAGACTGGGATAGTGATCCAGGAGTTCATATATGTCACTGGCTTGGTGAAATCTAATTACAGAACACACCACTAGCTTGGGGTGTCTGCCCAAATTTCTGCCAGGCTGCCCATAGGTTGGCACTCATAGTTGTGAACCACTCCAGAGAGCACGACAAACACACCCTGAGCATCTTATCTATTCTGATGCCCCCTCTCCCCATTAGTAGAGTGATCATTAGTCCTGAGTTCCCCCTTTGGGACTGGATTGTTTCATTCCCAGATAGTCTCACATTACTCCAGGCCGTGCTGAAAAGCATTTAGTGTTTATACACAGGGGCGGCCCGTCCATATAGGCAAACTAGACAGTCGCCTAGGGTGCCAAGTTAAATGGGGTGCCAAATTTGAGGAAAAATGAAATAAAAAAAAAAAAGAAAAAAAAATACAAATAAAATAACAAAGATATCATTATTTCAATTCCCCTGCATGTACGGAGGGAATATGAATTATAATTCAGTCTCCACATTTCTGAGAATTTATTAATATGTCAAATCTTTTATTTACTGCAAACATAAATAATATTTTAGTGAACAAAATTTTCAATTTGCGATGTTGGATCAAGATGACCCACTCCGCAATTTTGATAAGCAATAACTCACCCACAATGAAACTGTGACGAAGTGGGGGATTTTCTTGGTTTTTTTTTTCATGTTTTTCCAGTGGGTTGCATGCAGAGGGAGTGGGACTCAGTGACCCTGGACAGTGGAGAGCGTATGGTGGAGGCCTTAGCATGGACAGTGGGGAAAGGGGGTGAATGGGGCCCTGACTGGGGCAGAGTGGGGTGGCGACATGGGGGTCTGGCTCGGGCAGTGGGGGAGGGTGCATTGTGGGGGCCCTGGCTGGGGCAGTTGAGGGGCAAGGCTTTTGTTTTTGGTTTTGATTTTGATTTTTTTCACCATCAGTGCTGGTACATCACCCCCACCACTAACCTGCCCCTACTTTCCTGACCTCAGGAAAGTGAAACTAGCCCTGTTATACTGCCCACAGAGAGGGAGCCATGGCTGCCGAGAACCCTGTGGAAAGCTTGCAGGAGAAAGCTACATGTCCCATCTGTCTGGAGTATTTCAGAGAACCTGTTGTCACAGGCAGGGCCCTGCACCCCTCACTTCCTTCAATTCACCGTGACTCTCAGCCAGCCAGTAAACAGAAGATTTATTAGACGACAGGAACACAGTCAAAGCAGAGCTTGTAGGTACAGAAAACAGGACCCCTCAGTCAGGTCCATTTTGGGGCAGTGGGGGAAGCCCAGACCCAGGTTCTGGGCCTTCCCATGTCTCCCCAGCCAGCTCCAAAGTGAAACTCCCTCCAGCCCAGGGCTGGCTCCAGCATTTCTGCCGCCCCAAGCAAAAAAAAAAAAAAAAAAAAAAAAAAAAAAGCCGCGATCGCGATCGGCGGCGGCAATTGGGGGAAAGAAAAAAAAAAAGATGCGATCGGCGGCGGCAGTTCAGCGGCAGGTCCTTCGCTCCTAGAGGGAGTGAGGGACCTGCCGCCCCCGAATTGTCGCAGGTGCCGCCCCTCTCCCTTGGCCGCCCCAAGCACCTGCTTGTTAAGCTGGTGCCTGGAGCAGGCCCTGCTCCAGCCCCTCCCCTCTGGTCATTGTCTCTTTCCCAGGCCACCTGATCTCTTTGTTCTCCAACACCTGCAGTTGGCACCTTGCAGGGGAGGGGCCCAGACCATCAGTTGCCAGGAGTCAGGGTGTTGGCCATTCTCTGTGCAGACACCATCACACCTGCCCTTTAGGGCTCTTCAACAATCACACACCCTTATCCCATCACCCAGGTACTTAAGAAATGCATAGGGGAAACTGAGGCAGCCACACAGTATTCAGAGAAAACATTAAGAACATTCCCACTTCATCACATCTGTCCCCCCTTCGAGACCGAACTGAGTGGGGTCACTTTAGCCGGTGACCTGGGGAAGTTCGAACCCACCAACATTCCCATGGATGCCCCAGCATCTCTCCCATTCCTTGGTGGGAGTTATACAAGGCCCTTCAAGTTTCATGCCCTCCCTTAGGACGGGTGTGCTCAATGGCACTCGCAGGCCGCATGTGGGAAGGTTTATGCGGCCCGTTCCCTTTTGCCACCCCAAAACCCCTGGGGTTCAAACAGATCGGGTCTTCTCCCAGCACTCCAGTCTGGAGGGCTGTGATTCGGGCTCTCTTGGTTAAGATCCCCCATCTTGACCTTGGCCACCCTCTGACCAGGTGTCTCTGTCACCCGCAGCTCGGCATCAACCCCTCTCATTGGATGCAGCCACATCAAAGGAGACTGGTCAGTATAAAGCGCCGCCCAAATAGATACGGCTGCAGCTTTTTAAGGGCCTGCACCATGGCCAGGCATTTTATCTCTATGGCTGCATAGTTCTGCTCCTTGGGCAGCAGCTTCTTGCTCAGGTACCCGATGGGGTGTCTCTCCCCCTTAGCATCGTCTTGCATCGGCACCGTGCCCAGCCCTGCGTCTGAGGGGTCCGTGAACACTGTAAAGGGCTTGGCAAAGTCTGGGTTTACCAGATTTTCCGGGCCCTGGATTAGAGCCTCCTTCAGCGCACAGAGAGCCCTCTGGCACTGCTCAGTCCAGACCACCTCCTCTGGCTTCCCCTTCTTACATAGCTCAGTGATGGGGGCAGCTAGGTAGCTACAGTGGGGTACAACCTCTGGTAGTACCTCGCCATCCCAATAAAGGCCTGAACCTGTTTCTTGGTCTGGGGAACGGGCTACTCTCTCATCATGTCCTTGGCTGGCTCTGGGCTTGGTCAGCCGCTCCCCCCCTTGTGGCCCAGGTATGACACCTCTGTCATCCCCACCTTACACTTTCCAGCTTTTACCGTCAGTCCTGCCTCCTTGAGGCAGCCCAGCACCCTCTTCACCTGGGACATGTGTTCCTCCCAGGTCTGGCTAAAGACACACATGTCATCAATGTACGCCAGGGCCAAGTTCCCATCCCCCTCAGTAACCAATCCACCCGGCGCTGGGAGGTGACCGACGCCCTCTTGAGGTTGAAAGGCAGGACCAGGAACTCAAAGAGCCTCAAAGGGGCAGTGAAGGCAGATTTCAACCTGGCATCTGGGTCGAAAGGTACCTGCTAGTCGCCCTTGGTGAGATACATAGTAGAGAGGTAATGAGCCCCCCCTGCCCCAGCTTGTCTAGAATCTCACCAGGCCTAGGCATGGGGTAGGCATCAGACACGGTGATGGCATTAAGCTTCCGATAACCCACACAGAATTGGATTGACCCGTCTTTCTTGGGGACCAGCCCCAAGGGTGAGACCCATGGGCTGTTGAATGGCTGGATCACCTCTAAAGCCAGCATGTCCTTGACCTCTCTCTCCAGGTTCGGGGCTGTTTTCCCAGTGACACCTGATGGGAGGGTTGGCTCCCATCTCAGGGAAGAGATCCACCAGAAGGTCTTCCCCCTTCTCCTCCCAATCCTCCCTTACCAGGTCCAGGGCTCCCCTCACTCTCCTCCCATACAGCAGCTTGAAAGGGAAGAACGCTGTGGACTCCTGGGGCACTTCCCTGTACCACAGGTGGGGCAGGTGCTTGTCCCAGTCCTGCGGATGCTGATTCATAAAAGTCCTCAGCATCATCCTCAGGGTCCCATAAAATCTCTTCACCAGCCTGTTGGACTGAGGGTGATATGCAGAGGCCCAGGTGGGCCAGACCCCACATTTCTCCCACAAGCCCCGGAGCAAGGCTGACATGACATTGGACCCCTGGTCGGTAAGGACCTTGCTGGTAGGACCTCAACTCTGCTGAAGATGGTCAGCAGCACGTCTGTCATAATGTCTGCCTCGGTGGAGGACAGAGCCACCACCTCTGGCTAGCGGGTGGTGAAATCCTTCACCACTAAGGGTCTATTTCTTCCCTGACCGGGTCGCCTTGCTGAGGGGCCCCACTATGTCCATAGCAACCTTCTGGAAAGGTTTCTCTATGATGGGCAGGGGTCTCAAGGGAGCTTCACCCTTATCCCGGGACTTCCCCACCCTCTGGCAGGGGTCACAGGACGTGCAGTGCTGCTGGACTGTGTCACAGACTCCAGGCCAGTAAAAGTTCTGCAGCAGCTGCTGCCCGGTGCGCTGGATCCCCTGGTGTCCCGAGAGAGGGACATCATGGGCCAGGTACAATAGCCTGCGGTGGTACTTCTGGGGCACCACCAACTGCTTCCTGATTCCCCACAGTTCTAGTTCCCCTTGGGGAGCCCATTCCCGGTACAGGAATCCCTTCTCCCACAGGAATCTTTCCCTGCAGCCTTCCCCAAGGGGGTTTGCAGCGCTGTGGCCAGCAAGTTCCCTCAGCTTCTCCAAGGAGGGATCCTTCTGCAGCTTGGTCTGGAATTCAGCTGCTGGGGAAAGGAGTGAAACCTGTTCCCTCTCGCTGGCTGGGCCTGGGGTCACAGCCCCACTGAGCCCTGTCCCTAGTAGCTCCCTCCCTGCTGTGAATCACTTCCCAGGAACATGTCTGGACACGGCAAATCTGGTTGGCAGCTGTCCTACCCTGCCTGTGTGTCCCCGCACTCAGCTGGGGTCTTAGCTCCCACCGTGCTCAGCGCTGCCCTTGCTGTCCCAGTGAGAGCAGGCAGCGAGCTCGCTGCTCTGGTCATAGCATCAGAGCCAGCGTGAGCCCCCCTCTCCGGTGTGCAGGGGTGCGGGGAGTATCTCCCCCTCCCACTCAGCCCCAGGAGTCTGGTTACAGACAGGCAGGTATCCTGGGCATGCAGCTCCTCTCCCCTGCCAACCAGGTCATTTGCATTTTCACTGACACTTTCAGTCTCAGCTGATTGGTTCCCCGGATTCAAATTCAAATTCTTGGCCATTACAGCAGCAGGGCCTGGATCCTGTCCCAAAGAGACACAGTCATCCCCCAACAGGATATCACAGCTGATATCTTGGAGAACCCCAACTACCAGCCAGCCTGACCCCTCCTGTGTCTGCACAGGGATCTGAGCCATAGGCAGGGCGAATGGCTTCATACCTGGGACCTTCACCCAGGTCCCACAGCCCTGCAGCATTTGGTGGGACTGCACCACCTGGGCCCTGACAACAGTTCTCTCTGTCCCAGAATCTTGCCACCCCAGGAATGTCCCCCCATTGACCATCACCTTCTGCTCCCACTGGGGGTCCGAGGGGCCTGACCAGGAAACTCCACGCAGACATATAGGCCGGGGCCAGGAGTGGAAGCCTGTCCACCACCCCACCCATCTGGCTGACAGTGTCTATTGCCTTGGGACCCAGCAAGGGAGCTAGACTCCTGGGCTCTTATGCAGGGTCCCCCTGGTTCAAATGGCCAGCCTGTTCAAAGGCAGTGTGGTGGGCATCCACATCCCCACCCCCTGAACCAGGGGCAACAATTTAATATCGAGGTTCCCTCACCTCTGGAAAGTCCCCTATACCTCTCCACTCCACCATCGCCAGTTCATGCTGCTGCTGCTGCTTCTCCTGCAGCTCTTTCTCGGGCTCTTGATGTCTTTCACAGTCCTCTCGCTCCTTCTCACTGTCCTCCAGCTCTCTCAGACTCAGCTCCAATCCCATCCATCTTAGATCCCCTGATGGGGAACCCGATCGTGAAGACCCCTATCTGGTTGTGTACAGGAGTATTGGGGATGCCTGGCTACTGCTCCAGCTGCTCCCACATCCTCTTGTGGACCCTTTTGGGGAATCTGCTCCTTAGAGTGGTCATCATCCTCCACTGTGGTTTGGTGAAC
Organism: Emys orbicularis; assembly: GCF_028017835.1. Lineage (NCBI taxonomy): Eukaryota > Metazoa > Chordata > Testudines > Emydidae > Emys > Emys orbicularis. Next base: position 8,388,881 of record NC_088695.1, on the reverse strand, counting down.
TTTCTAATGCATAACCCTCTCTTTTTGCACAGATTTACAATGTCCTTCTTAAGGAGATGGTGATAGGCCATCACTTTGCTGTTCCCAAGTTGTTGTGGACTCACAGGCCTGTGTGCTCTCAGCTCCCCACAGACTCGCAGGTCTGTGTGCTCTCAGCTCCCCACGGTTTTCAGGAAGAACACCTAGTGTGCCAGCCCTTCTCAAGGTTACCACCTCTCTCCCAGGGTGAAGCTGCAGACGACTCCGCCCCTGGAACTGCTCACCGCAGTCCCCAGGGGGACCCCGTTACTGCAACAGTCCTTCTCGCTGGTCACACACTTCCAGGGGCTAAGCGTACCTCCTTCGCCACCTGAAACCGCTCCTCTCTCAGCCTTCAGCATGCCTGGTTCTCATTAATTCCCCTTTGTTTGACTGCTCCCCAGTCACTTACTGCAGGAAACGCCATCCACAGGGTGCAGTAGATCCCACCGCTACCACCAGTTGGCATGGAGTGTGGGGGAGTCAGGGCCCTGCACCCTCCACTTCCTTCAATCCACTGTGACTCTCAGCCAGCCAGTAAAACAGAAGATTTATTAGATGACAGGAACATAGTCCAAAACAGAGCTTGTAGGTACAGAAAAGAGGACACCTCAGTCAGGTCCACCTTGGAGCGTGGAGAGCCCAGACCCAGGTTCTGGGCCTCCCTACATCTCTCCAGCCAGCTCCAAACTGAAACTCCCTTCAGCCCCTCCCCTCTGGCCATTGTCTCTTTCCCAGGCAAGGAGGCCAACTGACCTCTTTGTTCTCCAATACCTTCAGTTGGCACCTTGCAGGGGAGGGGCCCAGGCTATCAATTGCCAGGAGACAGGATGTCGGCCATTCTCTGTGCAGACCCCTGCACACCCCTGCCCTCTAGGGCTCTGCAACAATCACACACCCTTATCCCATCACCCAGGTACTTCAGAAATGCATAGGGGAAACTGAGGCACCCACACAGTATTCAAAGAAAACATTAAGAACATTCCCACTTCGTCACACCTGTCACTCTAGAGCAGGGGTGGGCAAACTTTTTGGGCCGAGGGCCACATCTGGGTGGGGAAATTGTATGGAGGGCCAGGGCAGGGAGTTGGGTTGTGGGAGGGGGTGCAGTGTGCAGGAAGGGGCTCAGGGAAGGGGGTTGGGGTGAAGAAGGGGTGCGGGGTGTATGGGGGGCTCAGGGCAGGGAGTTGGAGTGCATAGGGGTGCAGGGTGCGGCAGGGGGCTCAGGGCAGGGGGTTGGGGTGCAGGAGGGGTGTGAGATGCAGGCAGGGGGCTCAAGGCAGGGGGTTGGGGTGCAGGAGGGGTGTGAGGTGCAGGCAGGGGGCTTAGGGCAGGGAGTTGCAGGGCAGGGCGCAGGAGGGGTTTGGGCTCCGGCCCGGCGACGCTTACCTAAAGCGGCTCTGGGGTGGCAGCAGTGCACACCGGGCCAGGGCAGGCTCCCTGCCTGCCTGCCCTGGCCCCACACCACGCTGCTCTGGAAAGCGGCTGGAACCAGCCCATGGGGAAGGGGGGAACACAGGGCTCCGCATGCGTTGCCCTTGCCATGCCTCCAGGTACCTCCCCTGAAGCTTCCATTGGCCGCGGTTCCCCATTCCCGGACAATGGGAGCTGCAGGGGGTGGTGCCTGGAGGCAAAGGAAACGCACGGAGCCCTCTGCTCCCCACCCCAGGGACATGGTGCCGGCCGCTTCTGAGAGTGGTGCAGGGCCTGCGGCACCACAGGGAGCAATCCCGTGGGCCGGATCCAAAGCCCTGATGGGCCGGATCCGGCCCACGGGCTGTAGTTTGCCCACCCCTGCTCTGGAATGTGGGCACAATTTCTGCTGAGCCTGCATCAGCCAGTGCTGGGAGGGATCCGATACAGCCGCCTCCTGCCCTCAGTGCAGAGAAACTGTGCAACAGGGAAACCTCAGGCCCAACAGGCATCTGGCAAATGTAGAAATAGCCAAAGGGCAGAGTTTCCAGGCAGCGAAAGGAGCAGCAGGGGACGGGTTGTGTGGGGAACACTAGGAGGCTCTGAAACTGTTCTGTGAAGAGGATCAAACCCCCATCTGTGTGGTGTGCGACAGATCCCAGGCGCACAGAGCTCACACGGTGGTTCCTATAGAGGAAGCTGCCCAGGAGTACAAGGTAGGAAACTGCTGTCAAATTGAATGGGTAATAACTTTGGATTTTAGGTACAAGGTTCATTTCAGTGGAAGTTGCCTGTTACAAGTATAGCTGCATCATTCAGCTCTCCAAAGCTTTCATTGTGTGGGAGATACAGTACTACTGAAAAATAAATGATCTAGCAGAATGGTAAGAAGGGCAAAAAATAGTCTCTAAAGATACCTGACATGAAGGACTGATCTGAGAAGCTGAATCCTGGACAAACCCAGCTTCCACTGGTGAAAAAGGGAACTTTTTTACCATAGGTGCCGACCACGTGGGTCCTGTTGGCAGGCCCTGCTGATCAGTGCCTCCCCCTGCCTCCCGAGCTCAGCTGTGGAGGCTTTGGCAGGAGAGGAGGAGGAGTAAGGAGTGGTGCCCTCAGGGGACAGGGCAGAATGGTGTGAGTAGAGTTGGGGTGGGGCCTTGGGGAAAGGGGTGGAGTAGGGGCAGGGCGAGCCCCTCTCCCTCGACCCACACATTGGAAAGTTGGCACCTGTGCTTTTTACAGAACAGAAGCTGTTAAATGATCAGTGAGGCTTGAATCACATGAGCTGCAGGTCGATCTATGTGAGAGTGCTGCCTTCAGGCTGGAGCTTGGGAAGTTACAAGCTGTTGATGTTGTTACTGATTTGTATCAGAGAACTTATTATTAGTTTTATTTGGATCGCAGCAGCCCTCACAGCCCCCAGATGAGATCTGGGCCCTGCATAAAACACAATGAGGGACAATGCCCACCTTGAGCAGGTTGTAGACGAAGTAGACAAGACAGATAAAGGGTAGGAAAGGGAAACTGAGGCACAGAGAGGGCAGTGACTTGTCCAAGGTCATGCAGCATGTCAGTGGCAGAATTGGGAATACAACCAAGATATCCAAAGGCCCAGTTCAGTGCCCAAACAGCTAGACCAGGCTGCCACCCCCACAGCAGCACTGAGCAGTGAGGAAGTGTGGCCATTAGGAAGGAAAGATTCCTTGATAAACACCCCAGGCCCAGCAGGGAGATGAGGTTTCTCACCGGGATGCTGAATTCCCTTTTTGGTCCATCAAGGATTAAACTCAGATGCCGGCCTGCACTAGAGGAGGTCACTGTGCTAAATACTGCATGGACCCCCTCCCCCCCGAGAACCTTGAATCCACACACAAAAGGGCTCCAAAGAGCTCAGCTCCATGCCAAATACCACTGGGATTACACTGGATTGCAGCAAAACTAACCCCTGGGCGGTGCTGACTTGGGTCAGTCTGACCTGTTCTGTGGTGTACCTGGGCAAGGACCAGCCTCAGCATTTTTCTAGCCCTCACTTTTGATCCCTGTTTAGTTTCCTGTGTCTCTTTCACTCTCCTCTCCTCCCTCCCACAGATCATCACCCGTGGCTGCTCCAGTCTTTCCCCTGATCTTATCCCTTCCCCTCTTGCTGCCCCAGTGAGTTCTAACCCCACAGATCTGCACAAAATGCTCCCTGGAGCTTCCAGCTGCTCCCCAACCCCCCAAACCATGATTGATTAATTCTGTGTCCCTACCCAGCCTGTGCCTCTGCCTGTCCCCAGACCAGCTGTTAGTGCTAGCCCCTGCCCAGCCCCCAGGGAGAGGGGGGGGAGGAGCTTCCACAGGTCATAGAGATGAGGAGCCAGGGACTGGGTAGATGGGAGTCCTCCAAGATCATAGAGACTGGGTTCATGAAGCCAGAGAGGCTGATTTCCGGTTCCCCCCTCTGCTGTGTGTCTCAGGGACACAGTCTGAGCCGAGATCTGTACCCCACCCAGAGCCAGGGTCGGATTCTCTCCCCAGGGACGGAGCCCGGCAGGAAAGTGAAGATCGGGGCCTCGTCACCAGCATCGATAAATGTCACCTGCCCCCGGTCACAGTCCAGACAAACCCGGATCCTGCTGGGGACCCGGCTCAGGGACAGGGGGGCCTCAGGGGAGGTGAGAGCCTGGAACTGACCCCAGTCCCGTTCCACAGCCCAGATCCCCCCCTCAGGGCTACGGCTGATCCATCCCTTCCTCCTCACAGACTCTCTGGCCACCCCCACAGCCCAGTATTCCCCACCCCCCACCTCCACCTCCCAGCAATGTCTCCCTGAGGTGAATCCCTCACAGCCCAGCACACAGGCCCAAGAGTCAAATCTCTCAGGGTTGTTGGGCAGTCGCTGCCGTGTGGCTCCCCATCTCACACTTTTCTGATCCTCAGACAGGATGAGTTTGGGATGAGCCGTGTCTGGATCCAGAGTCACAGTCACTGGGGGGAAAGAGAATCAGAGCGTTAGGGGCAAATCGCAGCCCTGGGGGAGGGTTTGATGGTGTCAGTGACAGAATCTGCCCCAGCTGGAGAGTGACTCAGGGAATCTCCTTCCTCCAGGATGTAGCCAGCTCTGAATGGGGAGCAGCTTTGAGATGTCAGCACAGTGCAGCGGAGAGTCACTCTTGAGGTAGGTGACAGAGCAAGAAGATTTGCTGAGCCGAGACTGAGACTCCGAATGTTTCTCATCCTGCTCTTTCCCTGGTGGGGACTAGAGACCCTGGAATCATAGGGAAGCCCCAGTAGATTTCCACTCATATCATTCACATGGTCACAATTATTTTTTCCCTGATGTGCCCTCCCAAACTTCATTTTAAAACCTTGGCTCTCTCGTTGATGCCAGCATGATGCCTGCTCCATCCTGCCCCATATCTGAGCTCTGTAGATAATGACAGGATTCAATACATCCCTAACTAAAATTCTGTAGCTAGTCATCAGGGCCAGCCAAAGAGAATTATCAGTCCAGATTTCAGTTTTTAAAATTGAGATTTTGATTTAGAAGCAAGGAGCTTCTACAAGAGAAGGAAATTAGGGGTGGAGAGAGGAGAAAGAGGGTTTGGAAATTAATTCATGAAGGAGAAGGTGGAAAGGATGGTTAAAAACAGCAGAAAGTTGGGAGTTGGTGGAGAGAGGAAAAAGGAGAGAAGAGAAAAGACGCAGAATTTGAAGTCTGAGTAGAGTGACTCCTTGGTTTGAACTCTGGGGACTGGTCACTCTTGTTCCTCTACCTAACACTAGGGCTGGGATCCTGACGGACAGTAACTGCTCTGTCACTTGGAGCAGAATTACGGGAGAAATGTGTAAGGAGGGCATGTTGTGGTAGTCCTTTCCTCTCCCTCCTTTGAACCTCAGAACTCTGTCTTTTCTGAACAGGAACAATATTATATTACACTTTCCTTCTTGTTTTTTGTGCAGTGAAAGGGCGCAGAATCTCCCATTGATTAAATAGGAGTTGTAATTACCTGTATCGCTTAGGGATCTCCTCCACTCTGAAAGCAAACACAGATGGGGATGAGAATTAAGCCAGACAAATTCAGCATCAATAGGATTTATTATCACAGAAAAGGCTGCATCAGAGAGAGAAACAAACAAAAAAATGCCCTTACCGAGGTCTACTTGAAGTTTACCTAAATAATAAACAAAAATAAAAGGACATCCTGTAAAAGCTTCTCCTGGGTGAAATTAACCACCTGCCCCCCAATCATTGATCAATTGGCCTGTCTACTGTGCCTTGTTTTACACCAGAACAATCCTAGGGATTGGACACAGGATAAGTCACACCAGTGCAAGTCACTTTTCACACTGGTGCAGCTCTATAAAGGAAGGCAGCCCAAAACTCTCTCAGTGGCCTTTATGCCAGCCTTGAGCTGGGTGAAAGGTCCCACTTATAACTCACATGCCTCACCTACGTGCCAGGACTGTGGGCACTCAGTGCACAGAATCCTCAACTGGGTGACCACATCCTCACTTCGATCCTGGGCTGCCACCAGCCCCTCTCAGACGTTCTTTTTATGGACTGGCATGGAGCCATTTCTGCCATGGGCATCGAGTGCACAGTCCCCCCCGGTCACCCACTCCATGCTGCCTCCTGAAGACACATGTACAATACTGGCTTCCGACCCATTACCAATATAACAAGTTAGGCTATTAGTATTACTTATGATTTTCAAGTTGACATTGTCACATTCATTCAAAAATCTTTCAGAGCAGAACATTGGTTGTACCAGGAGAAAATGGAACTTACTGATAGTGTTGAGATGTTTCCCTAAAAAAGAAAATATAAATAAAATTATGTAAGGACTTTTTCAGTGACTCTAGATTTAAAAGGATCTTTTCATTATGAGTCCTTGTGTAATAATAATGACGCTGCTCTACCACACCATTGCAGCTCTCCAGGGACTTGCAGGTTGGGTGCCCAGTGGAGGAGAAATCTGACACACAGAGTTTGGGTACTTTCTAAGTGTAATTTGATTTATTTACACACATAGACCTGTCCTAGAACACAGATGGTCACAAACAGCACACAGACAATCCTTTCTTTCAAGAACTTCACCTAGCACCAGGACTTGGTTCCCAGGGATGCCAAGAACTAATGCCAGTTGACTAATAAATCCTACTCTGTTTTGAAAAGGCTGTTTCATGTCACTACAAAAACTTGCTGTGACACATAAGTCCCTGAAGAGTATACAAGCTTCTGTTCAGGAGTCTGTCTAAGTCAGGGGTGGCCAACCTGTGGCTCCGGAGCCACATGCGGCTCTTCAGAAGTTAATATGCGTCTCCTTGTATAGGCACCGACTCCAGGGCTGGAGCTACAAACGCCAACTTTCCAATGTGCCAGGGGGTGCTCACTGCTCAACCCCTGGCTCTGCCACAGGCCCTGCCCCCACTCCACCCCTTCCTGCCCCCTCCCCTGAGCCTGCCATGTCCTCCCTCTCCCCCCGCCCCCAGAGCCTCCTTCATGCCAAGAAACAGCTGATTGGGAGGTGCGGGGAGGGAGGAGGCGGCGCTGATTGGCAGGGCTGCTGGTGGGCAGGAGGCACTGGGAGCGGGGGGCGGGGAGCTGCTGACGTATTATTGTGGCTCTTTGGCAATGTACATTGGTAAATTCTGGCTTCTTCTCAGGCTCAGGTTGGCCACCCCTGGTCTAAGTGTAGACTAGCTGGGGAGAGCTCTTGGTGTGAAACCCCGAGTGCTGGAGCCCAGATGCTCAGTTAAGGAGATTATGAGGCAGCGAGGCCTACTCTGAAGGAAGAGTGAGATCCTTTGGATGTGTGGCAGACTGAAGGGGTTTCTCCAAGAGACTGTTTAAGAGCTGGAGTGTGGATCCATGACATTTGGTTCCTAGAGAATCTCAAGAATTGATACCTCAAGAATTGACTCTAACCTGAGATCAAGACAATGAGCAAACTTTCCTGTTTCTTGTTCAGCTCCCTCTTCCTGAAACTTTGCAGAACCCCAAACTAACAACAACAATGCAGCCTGTCTTCCCCAAGACTGAACATTTCCTCACACACTAAAACAAAGTAAAAAAAAGAAAAACTTGGAAGACTCTGTGTACTGGCATCCCCAGATGGAGCCTGCCAGAACAACAAAAACAACAAGCCATTCCTTAATACTGTAACAATCTTTTGAACACACTAGAATTAAACAGCAGAAACTTCATAAGGCAAGGATTTTCGTTCGAGCCAAGTACTTAAAACCCCCAACCACACTGAATTACAGTGGGAGTTGGGAACCTAACTGCCTCAGGCTCCATTGACAATCTAATTAAACTGGTGCAAACCAAGTGTAGGCTTATTTTAAGATGAATAGAAATAAGTTAACCTGAAATAAACTCCATGTAAATTGATGTGTCCACACAGAGGTTTGCACTGGTTTAACAAAATCCATTTAATTTCACACCTTAAGCTGATGTAACTTTCTCATTTAGAAAAGTCTAAACTGTCTTTTCTAAGGAGAAAATCTCATTCTGATTACACTGTATTTTCCCCATTCGAGCTTTACCTCTTAATTTGAAGAGAAAAAGAGTAAGGCTGATGAACACCAACGAAATCACTAGAGTCACACTCCAAACCACCAGCCAAGGAGACATTCTTGGGAAAAAGAAATCTGAAACACAAAGCCCACATTAGTTCAGAAATAATAAACACTATACTCTAGTTTGGAATGACAAACCGTGTATACTTTTAGTCTAGAAACATGTATTACATCAGGATTTGTTTGAAACAAGTGTGGGGAAAATTGCTCCCTGCAAGATAAAAATGGGCAGAAACCAATTTTAAAAAGAGGTTCTGCTCACACACTTTTGATAGTATTGAATGGTGTATTAAATAGTATGTGAAGGGCTACCAGCCTCTCCCTGTCTCCATCTTCCCCTCTCCAGCATACAGAGGCACCAGTAGAAAAAAGGGCCTGTGGTGCACTGCCAGAAAAGTGGAGGGGGGGGTACATGGGCCGTGGGGGGAAAAGGGGAGGGGCCTGCATCGGCCACGTCGCTCTGACGCGAGGGCTTCACGTGACCCATGTCGCCCCCCCCCCCCCCCGCCTCTGCCAGTGGACCTGGTCACATCACCTGTTATTAAGGTGGCTCCACTCTTCCCATATTAGGGCCTTATTTTCAGCTGCTCACTACTTTGCCAAACTTTAGTCATTTGGGCAGAAAAGTTCCATGCTGGGTATCTGCCTCAGGCTGAACTTCTTTTTACAAGTTTCAGCCAAAATGGTTCCACTGTTTCTGAGAATGAGGTTAGAATAACACATCGTTTGACATTTAAAAAAAAAATCTGATGGCCTTTTCTAGGAGAAGCTTTAGTGCCCCAGGCTTTTGAGCAGAAACTTGATATTCAGCAGGGTGTGACCTGTGGGTCAGGGATGTGCCCTTTCCGTGTGAAAATCCATCCAATAATTGGCCAAGTGATAAGCCTCTGAAAAAATTTAGTTTGTGCACACTCAGTAGAGTTCTTAGAGTTTAGCAGTTAAATTCTCTGAAAATTTTGTCCTCACGGAGCATGCTCCATCCCCTCACAGCCGCTACTGCTGACCAGACTTCACATGTGACATCCCCACACTCCAGGTCAAGGATAAAAGGGCAAAGCTGAGCTTTCCCTGCAATTGCTGCTCCAAGCTGCTGTGGGGTTGGGCACTAGAATGGACAGCAGGGGGCCTGTCTCTCCTGTGCTCTCAGTGCCCACTCTGCTGCTGTCTAGGCAGAGCGGAAGTAGAAGGTGACTGACTAGAATTTAAGAGGGGGAAAAGCTAGACCCGGAAGGAGGTAAAGGATTAGATTGGAACAAAGTGCTTGGTGAGACTAGAGTGAGAGAGAAACTGTCACTGGGAATGAAGTGGAGCTGGACACTGGGTAAGGAGACTGGGAACCAGTGAGGGAAATGGGAGTAGCAGGACTGAAAGTGAGAACTGAGACCAGATGGGGAACAGGGGGCAGAGGGACAGACTAGAACAAGGCCTGACAAGGAGACTGGGACTGGGAACCAGTAGGGGGACAGGGAAGGGGGGGGGGGGAGTCACATCTGACAAGGAGCTGGAGTGTGGGGTTACATCTGAGCTTGGTTGGGCAAAGAGACAGTGCAACCAGCTTTCAGAATGGAGAGAGGTAAGTAGTGGTGTCCCCCAGGGGTCTGTACTGGGACCAGTCCTATTCAACATATTCATAAATGATCTGGAAAAAGGGATAAACAGTGAGGTGGCAACATTTGCAGATGACACAAAATTACTAAAGATAGTTAAGACCCAGGCAGACTGCGAAGAGCTACAAAAGGATCTCTCAAAACTGGGTGACTGCGCAACAAAATGGCAGATGAAATTTAATGTTGATAAATGCAAGTAATGCACATTGGAAAGCATAATACCAACTATACATCTAAAATGACGTGGTCTAAATTAGCTGTTTCCACTCAAGAAGAGATCTCGGAGTCACTGTGGATAGTTCTCTGAAAACATCCACTCAATAAGCAGCAACAGTCAAAAAAGTGAACAGAATGTTGGGAATAATTAAGAAAGAGATAGATAATAGGACAGAAAATATCATGTTGCCACTATATAAATCCAAGGTACATCTTGAAAACTGCCTGCAGATGCGGTCGCCCCACCTCAAAAAATATATATTGGAATTGGAAAAGGTTCAGAAAAGGGCAACAAAAATGATTAGGGATATGGAACAGTTTCCGTATAAGGAGAGATTAATAAGACTGGGACTTTTCAGCTTGGTAAAGAGAAGGCTAAGGGGAGATATGATTGAGGTCTATAAAATTATGACTAGTGTAGAGAAAGTAGATAAGGAAGTGTTGTTTACTATTTCTCATAACACAAGAACTAGGGGTCACCAAATGAAATGAATAGGCAGCAGGTTTAAAACCAATAAAAGGAAGTATTTCTTCACACAATGCACAGTCAACCTGTGGAACTCCTTGACAGAGGATGTTGTGAAGTCCAAGACTTTAACAGGGTAAAAAAAGAACTAGATAAATTCATGGAGGATAGGTCCATCAATGGCTATTAATCAGGATGGGCAGGGATGGTGTCCTTAGCCTCTGTTTGCCAGAAGCTGGGAATGGGCGACAGGGGATGGATCACTTGATGATTCCCTGTTCTGTTCATTCCCTCTGGGGCACCTGGCATTGGCCACTGTCAGAAGACAGGATACTGGGCTAGATGGACCTTTGGTCTGACCCAGTATGGCTGCTCTTATGTTAACCTTAATTTGGTCCCTTTGTGAATATACCTTATGACACAATCTTTAATTAAACGACCACATACTATTCCCCCCTCTCCCGCAGAACTCTTGCCTCATTCAGTACACTGGAGGCACCTGCTCTGGGGATGAATCTGGGTTGTGCAGTGAAGGTATGGGTTGCCTGTAGGACCCTGGCCTCATTTCTTGCACAAGCTGGAAAGTGTGGAAAGAATGAGGCAGGGAATTCCAGGAAGAGAAAGGATGGTCTCATGGGTATGTCAGCTCAGTGGCTCTTTTGGAGGCAAGGGGAAACAGTATGTGATCATGGTATTAGAAACTGTATCATAGTGCATAGAGACAAAGGGGCCAAATTTAGAATGCACAGGGAACCTGAATTCTGGTATTTCCTAACTTTTGAATCCAATTTTCATTTAAGATGTTTTGTGTGTGTGCACATGGCTGAGCATGTGTATTCGTATTCATATTATATATATAAAATAATGAATAGTGGGTTTGTTTGTTTATATTTTAATTCTGGTTGTCCTTATGTACAGTCTTCACACTGTTGGATAACCGGGGCTTCTGAACCCATCATCCAACCCAGGAGCCAACTCAGGGGAAAGTGCCTCCTCCTTTTCATGAAATTAATGCTACAGTTAAAACATGTAGGAAGAGAAATTATAGATAATCATTACATTTCCCAACAGAAAACTTACATTTAAGTAAAATTAAAACTTTTGTACTTCCATAGTAAAAGAAAATCTGACTATTAAAGAGTGGAAGTAAATCATTAATGGAGGGCAGATCAATATTAAAATACTCTTCACTTCAGCTGGCATAGGAGCTGATCTGCTAAATGGGTGCATGGGAACTGATCCAAATACCAATAACATCTTTAATGGGCTTTGGATCAGGCCCACAGCATTTTGTTGTTATGGCAACCCCCTTCCCTGCATGAATTTTGCTAGAGGATGAGAAATCAAATTTCAAATTAAAACGTGGACCTTGTAGTGAGTGACACACTCAAATGACTATTCCCAGGGCTCTAGACTTTCTTGGACCTGCCTTGCTTCTGACCCTTCATGAGCCAGAGACTCAACAGTCACAAATTTCCTCTATGTTGAAGAGACCACAGCATATCACATCTCCCACTCCATAGTCACTGGAGCAAGAAGCCTAGTCCTTGATCCATCAGACCACCAGGAGGCGGAAAGTCCAACCAATCAGTAGGACTCCCAATATACCTTAACACTGCCCTGTGGTGGCTGTATCAGAAAAAGAAATCTAATTTCAGCTTAAACATACATTAATAAAAAGAGATATATATAAAATACTAGTTTATTCTTATATGGGACTTCAAACACCAACTGTAATGTTTTTATTATAATCATATCCATAGGACATTTCTATCCAGAAATACATTTGGATTTCTTTTAAATTTAACCTTAATTCTGAATTTCCTGTGTCAAAATTGCTTGTTTCTGGGATAATTACTATATCCCTGGAGTGTATTTTACCCTAAATTGTGTTCTGAACCTTAACTTAATGTAGTTTTTTTGTGAGGAAATATTTTAACTTTTGTATTATTTAGCAACCTAGACTTTATTTCTTTTTTTTTTTTTTTTCCAGTTTGGGATATCAGTGTTTGGTTTTGGTGGTAACTCACCTGATATATAAAAAGTTGAGGGTTCCTTTTCTAGGTTGATGTAAGCGTTCCTTATAGAACAGGATAAATTCTGGTTTGAATTTTCTGTTATAATGATAGAACTTTTTATTTCAAAGAGCCCACGTTCATCTTTGGATTTTGTTTTAATAGAGGATGATAAAAGCTGCCCACTGCGATCTCTCCACAGCACCTCGGGCTCTGGGTACCATCCAGCCAACTGACACACCATTCGGATCCCTCCATCCTGATAACCCTCAACAGAGATTTGAGGGGCAGAGCCTGAAGCTAGAGTAAAATGAATCAGTGTTAAATGATATACATATACAGCCTAGCATATAAAAGTTTACATTTTTAATAAAATGATTGAATACACTTTCTTTATGACAGATATTCATAGAAATAGGAAATTTGACTTTAATGAGACTTAAGTACTTGTTAAGCATTTTGCAGTCCGGAGGCCTCAGAGATGGAAGTGAAAGCCTTACAGAGCGTGGGAGTGAGTAATCAGCAGCTTAGTAGGTGATGTGAATTGGGCAAGGAATGCAAAAGAATTTCCCTTGGATTTCTGATTTCTAGGCTTTGAAGGTTTTTTGTTCACAGATCCAGTAGATTTTTAAGGCCAGAAAGGACCATTGTGATCATCCAGTCTGACCTCCTGGATCACACAGCCCATATGTCTTCCATGAATTAATTCAAGTCCAAAAGCTGTGGCTGAACTAGCACATTCCTTTTCACCAGAGGTGTTCGAGTTGGTGCAGTGTGTCCTCCTCCTCTGGTTATTTTGTGCAGAGTGGGGCAGGCAGCTAATTAATTCCTGCAAGAAATGCAGGGCCGGACTAATTCTTCTGTGGGCCTGGGGCTATCAGATTTTGTGGGGTCCCTCCCTGTATACAAGTCTTCTTCCTAACTTAAAATAAAATGATCACATGGGGGGGGGCAGAGGCTCGGGGCTTCCTCTAGGCTCTTGGGTGGGGCCAAAAATGAGGGGTTCAGAGTGCAGGAAGGGGCTCCAGGCTTGGGCCAAGAGGTTTGGCATGCAGGAGGGGGTTCAGGGCAGGAGGTTGATGTCTGAGTGGGAGTTAGGGTGCAGGAGGGGTCTCAGGGCTGGGGCTGGGGGTTAGGGTGTAGGGCGCTTACCTCGGGCAGCTCCCCTTTGGTGGCACAGCAGGGCTGAGGCAGGTTCCCTGCCTGCCCTGGCCCACACCGGTCCGAGAAGCTGCCGGCACGTCCCTGGCTTTGGCCCCGGAGGGTGGGGTAGTTGGCGCTGCATGCTTCTCTCGCCTGCAGACTCCACACACGCAGCTCCCATTGGGTGTGGTTCCCGGCCAATGGGAGATGTGGGGGAGGCACCTGCAGGCGAGGGCAGCGCGTGGATGGAGCTTCCCTCCCTGATTGCTGTGAGCCAGCGCTTGCAGCTCCAGACCAGCAGAGGGTGGGGAATGGCAGCGCGTGGAGCCGCCTCCACCCCCCGCCAGGCAGGGCTGGATAACACAGGGACTTTAGTGGCTGCAGCACAGGGCCCCGGGGCTAAGGGGGCCCTGCGAAATGATCTGGACTTTGGCAGCCTGGAGATCTTTTTGCAGGGCCCCCCTTAACCTGGGGCCCTGGGCTGCAGCCCCTAAAGCCCCAGTGTTAATCCAGCCCTGAAGAAATGACTTAGGTGTCTATGCTGTCTGGCTTCAGGTGTCTGGTTCCCATTCATGAATCACCAGCAGAGACAGGCGCCTCCCTGCAGCCTGAACTTAGCTGTCCATCTGTCAGTGCGGGGCCGGGGCTTAGGACATGTTTCTGTGGTTGACAATTCCCATTGGCTGGCTTAGGCACCATCATCTCCTGTTCTGGCTGTTTTGTGCGAAGTGAGTCAGAGACCTAACCTGTTGCCATAGGAAACATGTCGGGCATTTTCCCTTTTCTTCCTGAATTCTAAAGGAGGGACAGAATTTGGCTTCTAAAAGAAACTGAACTTGGGCCAGTAACTAAGAACCAGCTGCTGCTATTGCTAAATATCCAGTGAGGATATCCCTCTCCCCTGGGATAAAAAGAAACCCACTATTTGTGGGTGTCTCTGTCTTTTGAGGATGAGCAACTCCCTAATGTCTAGGGATATTGTCCATTCCCTTATTTGGATAGAAAGCCCATAGAGAGGCTGAAATGTTCCCAAGGCACAAACACCAGCACTGCTGAGAGGAGAAACATGGAAGTGAAAGGGGATTTAAGGGTAACAATATGCAAAATGACAAACACTAAGGCCCAACTCCACAAAGAGAATTGGTGTTGCAACACTAAGCACCAAATGGCCTAACTTTTAAGATGCTTAGAAAACCACTGGAATCCACAAAGCCTGAGTTAGGGGAGAGATCAGTGCCTGAGAACGGGATCCACAAAATCCAGCATCTAGGGAGGAAGCTGCCTAAAACAGCCCAGAACAGATATTGATAAGAGTGGTGTATCCTAGCAGTATGCTGTGCCAGATTTCAGAGCCTGAACCCAGGCTGGATTGAGGCCCCCATCTCTGCTTATGACCCACAGCCTGGCACTCTCTCCTGGAGTCAGTCACCTAAGCCACTTTTTACAATCTGAACTGGTGCTGTTACCTCCCATAGAATTTTCATCACAGTTTTTAAGAGCACTTGCTGAAGATGTGGGAGACCCCTGGTTCAACTACCCCCTTCTACTTAATGGGGGGGAAAGGATGTGAACAGGGGTCTCCTACTGCCCATGACATGGGGAGTTAGGTGCCTAAGTACTTTTGTGGACTTTTATAGACATCTTACTGACCTTCTACCTTCAGTTCCAATAGAGCTTCTTCATGAAAGACACCATCTTGAACAAAACAGCGGTACTGTCCTTCATCAGAGGGTCTGACATTCACAATCCTCAAGGCAACATTCCCATCCATGATGCTGGCTTTCAAAAGCTCTGTCCTTTCATGATATTCTGGCATCTGCTGCTCATATTGATCCTTTCCATGCTGATAGAGGTGCACAAACCAAGTGAACTCAGATCGGAACCATCTCACCTCCATGTTCTCAGCACTCATCCTGGTGGACAGGTGACAGGGTAACACAATGTCCTCACCCACAATGGCAGTGACAGGGTGATCAGGTCCAATCACTGTGAACTGAGCTGCCAAATGCACAAAGGCACAAAGAAGATAAAACAAATAAAGTAAATGTACATCATATTCCCTTTTAATCAATGACACTCAAATTAGAATCTCTTTGTGCGTATTTCCTATTCTGTGCCTCGATTGCAGTGCTCTGTCATTGACTAGGACATGTCCTGAATTTATACATGAATTTTACAACCAATAATGCATTTGGATAACCATCATTTAGATTAGTTTTAATGGAAGCTGAAATACTTTCTGCCATTATCCTTACAAGCAGCTCCAGACAGAATTAACTTGCATTTGCAAACCTTTCAAATCATTGCTTTCTGTTTGAAACAGTTTTTAAGTTTTTTTAATGTTATAAAACATATAAACTAAGTAAAAGAACATTATTAGGGTACCATTCAGGAAAGAATCTTTCTTCAGGAAGGAAACTTAAGCATGTGTTTAACTTTAAACATAAACTTAAATGCTTTACTCCCGTGGTTCTCACTTTTGTACTAGTGACCCATTTCACACAGCAAGCCTCTGAGTGTGACCTCCCTTATAAATTAAAAACAAACACTATTATTTAAACAGGATTATAAATGCTGGAGGCAAAGTGGGGCTTGAGGTGGAGACTGACAGCACGCGACCCCCCATGTAATACCCTCGCAACGCCTGAGGGGTCATGACCACTAGTTTGAGAATCCCTGCTTTACTCAATCAGGAGCTAAGGTTGCCAAACAAAGCACTTAAATATTAGGAGATGCCAGATGGTGCTACTTCATTTCTGCCTCCTTTTGTGTATGATACAGTCTTCTGTTCTATGACCTCATTACTGGCCTTCCCACAGAACCCCTGTTTCACTCCGAGACTGCTCAACTGGCATCGATAGAGAGAAAGACTTGATGCTCACAGGGAGTACTTTGCTCATGAGCTCTGTGAAGTCAGCTGGGATGTTTGAGCTAATACTTCCCCCCGCCTCTCCCCTCAGTTTTAAAATGGGAGATAGATAGGTAGCCAGGAGACCTTCAATGAAGAGTCTTAAATACTAGAACTCCTTTGCCCTCTGGTTCCTATGGACTCAGCACCTGCACAGTCCAAGCTGGTTAGGTTTTTGAGAAGAAAATGGGCATGTTGAGGAGGACACTCAAGGAGGGCCACATTAAGAAACTGGATGGATGAGGTGTAGTTATTAATCCTGAAAAATTGGGGAGACATTTTACTGTATTGTTACCCCTCAGCAGCTAGTCCAATTTTGGGACCTGTTGGAAGTAGACATTGATAGAGCCTGGTATTCTCTTTGCTGCAATCTTTTTTTATTTACAAGGAATGTACCAAGCCCGGCTTCTCCAAATGCAGGAGGAACCAGAAGCGAAAGGAGCAGTTTTGTAGTTTACAGCCCCAAGTCTTTCTAGCCAACAGACTCAAAAGTTCTCTCTGTAGCTTTTCCCAGCATTGCACTGTGGTCACAGCTCCTGCTTGACTTTGCTTTTTTTTGTCTCTGTCTCTCTCTCTGTTCTTGTCTGCTGTCAGTTCTGTGTTTGCTCTCTCACATCTCACGCTCCCACACTCACCGGGTCACAATACCCAGTGGAAAACCTCCTCCACACACCCAACACATCCACAGTGCTAGGTGTGGTCTCCACTAGCACTTTTGTCAGTCAAACTTTTGTCAGGCAGGTCACCCCCCTGACCGACATAAGTTTCACCGATAAAAGCGCCAGTGTGGACAGCACTGTGTCAGCAAGAGAATGTCTCCTCCGCGGCTCGTTAGGGGTGGTTTAATTATGCATAGAGCAGCTACATGGGAGACTTTACAGTGGTGCATCTGCAGTGGTACAGCTGTGCTGCTCTAAGGTCTGTAGTGTGGATATAGCCCTAGCCTCTGTGCAGACTCTATTTAGCCTTGTTTTAGGTGTGGCTACTTTACTCTCTTTTACAGCTATATTAAGTGAAAGGGTGCAGTCCCACACCAATTTGAACAAGGTCAACTCAATCCAGAACAAGATTTCATCTAGCTCATAACAAATCATTTATTTTTTACTGATGATACGCTTGGGAATTTGTGCTGATTTTTGTTCAGTTTTGTATCATGTAGTTAAATAGGGTAGTTGTTGTTACGTTGCACTCCATATTCTTTATGGAAATCTGCTTATGAATATGACATGGCAGATTTTGAATAAAGCATTTCCAGTTATGTGACATATCCTTGGAAAGGTTATAATCTGCTGAATGTGTTCATCCTATTTGTATGCATGTATCATTTCTGTGTCTGAAGTTAGAAATATGAAGTGTAAACCGATGTTACTGTTACTAATTTAGTTCTGCCAAGTGAGTGATATTAAGGGTTCTTCAGGAACCTGATGACTCTTAAGCAAGAAACGATGGGCTGTCAATGGATTTGTTTTCCTGTAAGTCTATGGGATGCCTGTGAGGAGGAGGGCTGATGGGGGGGGGGGGGGGGTGTCCCTGGATAGGCGCCGACTTCCCCTCTGCCCTGTGGGTGCTCGACTCCCCCTCCCACAGCCTGGCCCTGGCACTGCCCTTGCCCCACCCCAAATAAAAATAAAATAAAATAAATGAATGGAGATATCCTATCTCCTAGAGCTGGAAGAGACCTTGAAAGGTCATCGAGTCCAGCCCCCTGCCTTCACTAGCAGGACCAAGTACTGATTTTGCCCCCCCGATCCCTAAGTGGCCCCCTCAAGGATTGAACTCACAACCCTGGGTTTAGCAGGCCAATGCTCAAACCACTGAGCTAACCGTCCCCCACCCCTACAAATTCCACCGCCTTCCACAAAGTCCCCACCTACCCCACCTTTTCCCACCCTAGCCCCACCCCCTCCCCGCCCACATTCCACCCCTTCCCCCAAGTCCCCACCTCTGCTCCACCTCCTCCCCCTCCCTCCTGGAAAGTCCTAAGTGCCATCAAACAGCTGTTAGGCAGTGGGTGAAGCGCTGGGAGGGAGGGGAAGGAGCGTGGACGCGGTGCGCTCAGGAGGGGGGGGGAGAGGGGAGGAGGCGAGGCGGGGGGAGCTTGGCTGCCAGTGGGTGCGGAGCATCTGCTAATTTTTCCCTATTGGTGCTCCAGCCCTGCAGCACCCACGGAGTCAGCACCTATGGGTCCCTGCGAAGACACGTGTCCGTCACCTGATGCTGGAATCCATCTTGGATTTTATATTTTTCCACAAAGCGGGGGGGAAAGTTTAAACAAAGAGACAAAGGATTCCCACCTTTTGGCAAATCTATATAAGGGTATGAAGCTGGATAAAGAGGGAATCGTGAGGACACCTCTGCTTACCACTCAAGATGCCTGCTGGAACTAACAGAGACTGAACAGATTGGGCCTGGAATAAAAATGAGTCGAGTCTGTGAAAGAAGCTTATTGGAACATCTTTGAAGGTGAGATATTACATGTAACCAGTTTTAGTGTATTAAGCTTAGCCTCGTGTGTTTGTTTTATTTTGCTTAGTAACTTACTTTGTTCTATCTGTTACCTCTTATGATCACTTAAATCCTACCTTTTGTACTTAATAATTAGTATTAATAAACCCAGTGTAAGTCATTGTTACCTGGGGGGCAAACAATCTGTGCATCTCTCTTCACTTCGCAAAAGAGGGCAAACAATATGAACATATATGGTACAGAACTTTATACAGTGCAAGATGAATTTATCTGGGATTCAGGTCCCATTGGGGCTCTGCACTGGGGTGCTGAGGTAAGTCCCTTTTAACTGAGTCTTCCCAGAGCTGAGTTGATCTCAGGGTATGTCTACACCCAGCCGCTAGTTCGGCGGCTGGCAATCGAAGTTCTGGGTTTGACTTATCGCGTCTTGTCTGGACGCGATAAGTCGAACCAGGAAGTGCTCGCAGTCGACTGCGGTACTCCAGCTAGACGAGAGGAGTACCGCGGAGTCGACGGGGGAGCCTGCCTGCCGCGTGTGGACCGAGGTAAGTTCGAACTAAGGTACTTCGAACTTCAGCTACGTTATTCACGTAGCTGAAGTTGCATACCTTAGTTCAATTTGGGGGTTTAGTGTAGACCAAGCCTCAGTGTCTGTATTCTGCAGAGGAGTGTAGCCCTTTCTCTGTGTCTGTGCTGGAGGAGGCCTGGAGTGTCTGGCTCAGCAAGACAGAGGCAAGGGGTGCCCAGGCTAGCAGAAGGCTTAGGTTCAGTGGTATCTCAGCACATCAAGTGACAGTCCCCAAGGAGGTCCCGATGAGGGAACCCGTCACAATTGCAGAAATCATACAAATGAATAAATCCTGTAAGCAGCAGAAGCTACGGACATTCCTACCTGATTCCAGCTTGTGAGCATAAAATGTAATGAAGAAAATTATAAAATCAGGTAGAGAGGAGCTGGCTCTGGAGCTGTGGCAGATTGAGAGACCCTTCATCTCAGTGTAACTTGATCTAGATGATGGGGGGACGGGGGGGATAAAATAAAAAAAATGTATTGAGTGTAACACAGTCAACGATTTAAGACAACCTGGATACAGAGAAAATGGAAAATTATGAACAGGATATGTTATTGGCGAAACAAAACAAGACCCTGCAGCACTCAACTTAATTGCATTTTTATGCAACTTTCAATAACCTTTTGAATGCTGCATCTGATCAAGTCCAACATTTCATGGAACACTCCCGGCATCGATCAAAAGTTGTCTCCTGATCAAGGGAAACCAACCAATGTGCAAATCAAATATTTTTTAGCCAAAACTACATCCCACAATAGGCAAAGGTTGTTAAAAGTGGACCTATTGAAGATACAATGGGTCGGGCCATGGCGCACAACCAACCCAATCACAGTTTTCAATCTGTTTGCCAAAGCCTTTGAGAAAAGTTTATAGTTGGAGCAACCCAGGGACACAGATCTCCAACCCTTTACCTCCCCAAAGTACCCCTTCTTAAGCAAAAGGGGTAGAATTGCTCAACAACAACTAAGTGGTAGTATCGTCTCCCTGACACTCTCCTGAAAAACCTGGAGCAAGTCAGTCCCAAAAAGGGTCCAAAAGGCCTTGCAAAACTCAACAGGCAAACCATCATTACCAAGTGTCTTCCCTGGAGCATTTAGAGCATGTGACACTGTATGGATTCTGGGGGACATTTGAGCATATTATGAATAATTAAATGCTTGTCAGTTGGACCCCAAACAGATGGCTGCTTGTGCATTTGATGGAGCTGCAAACTTCTCTGGAAGACATAGTGGAGTACAAGCTTTGCTCAGAGAAAAGTGTATCCCTAAACTCTCCTATACACACACTGCAGAGGCCATCTACTCCAACTAGTGCTAGTACGAGCTGCAGACTCTTCAAAAGACATTAAAAAAAAAAAAAGCTATAAATGTAATGTCGTCATTCTTTTTTCGGCAAGACTCCAAAAAGACTGAATAACTTGGAAAATATAGAAGATACACTGGGACTGAAGTTCAAATTAGTCCAACCTGGGAAAACCCGCTGGCTTTTTCATGAGCGATCCTTGGCTGTTTTAAAATTACTCCAGCCATTATTACTGGCTTTGGAAAGTATCTACAAAGATGGGATGGATCTAAGTAGTGAGGCTGGTGGATTACTTTTGCTACTACGTTTAGAGAAGACTATTGCCATTCTCTCTCTTGTAAGTCTACTGTTGACACCACTTGGGTCATTAAACAATGCCATCCAGGCATCTGCTACAACAGTAGTAGATCTTTGTCCAGCAATAGAAGCTACATTTGGATCAGAGAGCTATCCATTGAAAAAGTATTGGAAGAAGCAAAGACTTCAGTCCAGAAGTTGACTAATGAAGGCATTTATATTGAATCCTTAAGTGAAGAGGACAAGAAGTGTTTGTTAAGACAACTGAAAAAGTACACAGATTTGATTCTTAAAAATCTACAACAGCAACTTCTAGATTCTATTCAACCTCTACGTAGCTTTTACAGATCCCTGTCCTATAAAACACCGACAGTTGAGTGGAGTGAGGCACTACCAGCATGGGGCTGCCATGTGCTCAGGACAGAATAGAGAATTTGAACACAGAGTGGAATATCATACAACAAATGAATGAAGATTTGACTTCAACTTCTTTTTTATCACATAAATATTTCAAATCAAACAAAAATCATGCAATTTTTTTGGTGAAAAATAATTCCCCTTTTTTTAATCCTGTCCAGAGATACCCTCATGAATTCTCCCCACTGACGGCTTTTCACACAGGGAATAACCTGTCTCACAGTTTGTAACATGGGCCTTTCTTGCCATTATGCCATCAAATCTTCCCTAAACCCAGGACCATAAAAATCACCCCTGCTAGCCACCCTTCTACAGCTCTGTGGCCACAAAGATAGGAGGCAACATTAATTTATCACAGGATAACAATGCAATGTGTACAAACTGATCACTCAGTGGTTGTTGTGAATCACTTGACATGCATACAGAAGACCAATACCAAGCTAAAAGTGGTGACATGCCCTCATTGTCATTGCATTAAAGTTTCTGGCCCAGATTCAGTAATTAAATCCATCCCTATTGAGCAATACATTTCAAAGGGTACTTCACTTTAGGCACATGCTTAATTCCCACTGATCTCAAAATGAATAAAGGCTGTAATTTGTTTCCATTGATTCTGGACAAAACTGGACCTTTTTTCCTTTCAAGTATCAGAAGCAAAAGGACTCAGCCCCACAGTCAGGTTGAAAACTACTGACAACAAGCAGGCCAGGAAACTATACTGATTGCAGCTGAGTTTGCAGCCCTACGTTTCTTCCTATATTCTAAATACAGGAAGTTACTTTGTTACAAATCTCCCTTTAACTTCACTAAAAACTGGATTGGGCCCAGGGTGCTTGAGTGAAACACAGTAACAGAGGGAAGGAATTACTTATTGAATGTACTGTAAAAATCCAGCAGTGCTAGGAAACTGATCTGAAATGTAGTTTGAAGGCATATCATTTTGAATGTACATATGAGGGACTGTTTCCATAAAGAGCAAAACAAATTCTCATGGGATTATCAAATCTTTATGTTATTAACAATCTGTCCAAGAAAAAGCCCTGAATATTATAAAGTCAAGCAGCCAGAGTTCACCTACCTGATTGATCCCTCTGAGACGTTTCATGGTGGTTAGGGTGCGGTCTGTCCTTCTGAAATCCTCATGCTTTGTCGAGATAGTCCTTAAAATATCAATTATTTCATTTCATCAAACCCAGCTACTTCTGGATATAAAATAGCTGCAGTTTGATCAGAGCCTTTTCTAGCAGTTTTTTTTTTTTAACGAATCCTATTGTTGTTCCACACGGATAAACGTGCTTTCCTCTTGCAGCATTTACTGAGTTTGAAAGTGAAAGTAACAGAGGAACTTGAAAATGGCGGTACTGTAATTGCAAACCCTCAGTTTTACCATCTCTTAAAGAAACAGCCACATTGCTGCTGAGGCAGAACTGTCAGTACCAGAAGATTCAAATATTCTGGCACTCCAAATGACCTGAATACAGGAGTGATTTTGAAGAGACTTGTTCTGGCTTTTGTGTGAACTGTAGTACCTTCTCCGTTGGATCATATGAACTGGAACCATAAACTCCCTGAACATTAAATCTCACCAAATGAGGGTCAATCCATCCTCATCATCATATCCACGCATTATTATCCACACCCGAACACAGCCACTTTATGAACTTCATACCCTCATATCTCAATGTCTGTACTTTGACCCATCAACCTTTTACCCGCAATCGGGGATATTGCAGATTATGTATTCCTCATGCCACCTTATCTTAAACCAAACTTTGCACCCTCGATAATCTGTATGTTATTCCCTGATAACCAGAAACTTCTATGCTCAAACTCTGTTCACTATTTTTTTTAACATCATCTTAATAAATGTCACAAATAATAATAATTACTTTTTACATTATGTTAGAATAAAAATTCCCCTGTGGATAGTTAGAAATAATATTAATAATACCTTTGCAGTGCTAAACTGGAATTTAGGGTGAACCTCATTTTTTATGACTGTAACATCAGAAGATTGAAGCTCTGATTATCTGTATAGACAAAACTCAGTCTGAGGCTGAAAAGAGAAATTAGAGAATAGTATTAAGGAATCCTGAGTTCTGACTGGATACCAAACAAAGTTATATCCTGGAATAAGTGACAGGTTGGAAATACTAATTGTAACACTGCACCGCGTATTCTTCATAGAAATATTATTATTATATGATTATGGCATAACTAAAATATTTGTAATGCAATATGGCTCATGTAAGATGTCATTGGAAAGGTACTGAATATGGTTACTGAATATGATTATCCTATTTGTATGCATGCATCAATTCTGTATCCAAAGTTAGAGATATTGACAATGCAGCAATTACAACTGTGTTTGCACCTGGGGAATGCCCACTAGACCAGGGGTCTCAAACACGCGGCCCGTGGGGTTATTTTCTGCGGCCCACGAGCCGCTCGTGGCCCCCCGCCCTCCACCAGTGTTTACCTAGAGCGGCTCCGGCCAGACATGCACCGGGGGCAGGGCAGGCTCCCTGCCTGCCTGCCTGCCCTGCCCCCGCTCCACTCTGGGAAGGGGCCGGAACGTGGGGAAGGATGGCCAGAGGGGCTGTGTGTTGCTGTTGCTTCAGGCACCGCCCCCAGCAGCTCCCATTGGCCAGGAACGGGGACCTAGGTGAACTGGCGCCCTACGTGAACCATGCAATTAGCACCCCCCCACCCCCAAACCCCAAGGGCAGATCTAGGCTGAGGTTTTTGGTAAACTGAGGCCTGGTCTACAGTACACAGTTATTTTGGAATTAGCCAAGTTAATTTGAAATACTGATTCTGTCCACACGACCAAACCGTTTTTTCGATTTAAAGGGCTCTTTAATCCAATTTCTGTACTCCACTTCGGCAAGTGGAGTAGCGCTAAAATCGAGATTGCAGTTCCAGGTTACAGGTACTGTGGATGCAATTTGATGTTATTGGCCTCCAGGAGCTATCCAAGAATGCTCCCTTGTGACCGCTCTGAACAACACTCTCAACTCCGATGCACTAGCCAGGTAGGCAGTAAAAGTCCCGGGAACTTTTGAATTTCATTTCCTGTTTGGTCACCTTCAGCACAGGTGACCATCAACACAGTCCACTATCACAGGCGACCATGCAGAGTCCACCATCACAGGAGATCACGCAGTCCCAGATTCACAGATGAGCTCCAGCATAGTCTGAACGGGAGGTACTGGATCTCATCGCATGTTGGGGAGACTAATCTGTTATGGCAGAACTGCGTTCCAAAAAAAGAAATGCAAATACATACGCTAAAGTCTCCAGGGCCATGACGGAAAGAGGCTACACCAGGGACACAGAGCAGTGTCATACAAAAATCAAGGAGCTCAGGCAAGGGTACCAAAAAGCCAGGGAGGTGAACGGGCGCTCTGGGTCACAGCTCTATGCATGCCACTTCTACCGTGAGCTGCATCCAATTATGGATGGTGACACCACCACTACCCCACCACTGTCCGTGGACACCTGCGAGGGGGGAGTTGCACGGAGTGAGGAGGATGAGTTATTGGAGGACAAAGAGGAGGAGGAGGAGGACAGTGCACAAGCGGCAAGTGGGGAATCCGTTTTCCCCCCTAGCCAGCAACTATTCTTAACGCTGGAGCCAATAGCCTCCCCCCACTCCTAAGGCGGGCTCCCGGACCATGACCCTGGAGAAGGTACTTCTGGTGAGTGAGAGGCTGATCAGAGCCACATGGTGGGGGGCGGGGGGAACCCAGCTTTGCTGGGCTGTTCACATTTAGTTTAAAGGGCTCATCCCTGCTCTGAGTCTCATCGGAACCACGCGGTGGGTGCGGGGGGGAGGGGGGTGTTGTGTGAAGCGATCATCCCAGAGAGCCCACAGGCCCTCCTTTTATATGGCAAACCCACCATGCATTGCTTTCTATGGGAAAGGGGGCCTGGCAGTTTGAAAGCATTGAAATGAATGCGGAAGAAGCAGAACCCCGCGTGCCCCTAGGGCTTACCATAGCTGCCTGCAAGCTGAATTCTGTTGCCCGGACGCATGTGATGGCTTACTCACACCAAAGTGGAAGGCACTTCAGTACAAGAGGCAAAATGCGACCTGGTACAGAAAGAACATGTGCTGTGTACTATGAATTGCCTGTTTCACTGAGAAAGAGTGTCCCCTTTGTTCTCTAAAATGTATCTTTTAAAATACTACTCTCCCTTTTTGTCCTCCCGCAGGTGCAAATGTTTCAACGCGGCCCCTATCTACTCCATCCCAGAGGCTGGTCCAGATTAGAAGGCAGAAAAAACGAACTCGGGACAACATGTTCGCTGAGCTCATGCAGTCCTCCCGCACTGATAGAGCCCAGCTGAATGCGTGGAGGCAAACAATTGCGGAGTCCCGTAAAGCATTAAATGAACATTAAGAGAGGAGGGACGCGCATGATGAGAGCAGACAGGATGCTATGGTCAGGTTCATGGGGGAGCAAACTGACATGCTCCGCTGTATGGTGGATCTAATGCGGGAAAGGCAGCAAGACCACAGACCGCCGCTGCAGCCCCTGTATAACCGCCCTCCCTCCTCCCCAAGTTCCATAGTCTCCTCACCCAGAGGCCAAAGAAAATGGGGTGGGGAGGCTATGGAGACCCACACACTAAACCCCAGAGGATTGCACAAGCAGCAGAAGGCTGGCATATCCGAATTTTTGATTTGGTTTCTGGACTTGTCCTTCCCTCCTCCACCTGCTTAACCCAATACCCCGACCCGCCCCCTCCCCCTCCCCCCCACAGTCTACCTTCTGATTTCTCTCAATGTGTTGTGCAACAAATAATAAAGAACAGTTTTTAAACAATTATGACTTTATTTCCTTTCATATATATAGGGGGCGGGTAACTTCAAGAGAAACAAACACAACTGTCACACTGTACTCTGGCCAGTCATGAAACTGGCTTTCAAAGCTTCTCTGATGCACAGCGCGCCCTGTTGCGCTCTTCTAATCGCCCTGTTGTCTGGCTGTGTGAAATTGGAGCACACAACAAGCAGCAATTACAATTGGAATATTGGTTGTGCTGAGATCTAACCGAGTCAGTAAGCTGCACCAGCGCACTTTCAAACATCCAAAAGCACATTCTACCACCATTCTGCACTTGCTCAGCCTATAGTTGAACTGCTCCTTACTACTGTCCAGAGTGCCTGTGTACGGCTTCATGAGCCATGGCATTAAGGAGTAGGCTGGGTCCCCGAGGATAACTATAGGCATTTCAACATCCCCAACAGTAATTTTCTGGTCTGGGAAGTAAGTCTTTTCCTGCAGCTGTTCAAATGGACCAGAGTTCCTGAAGATGTGAGCGTCATGCACCTTTCCCGGCCATTCCACCTTGATGTCGGTGAAACGTCCCTTGTGATCCACCAGTGCTTGCAGCACCATGGAAAAGTACCCCTTGCGGTTTACGTACTTGCTGTCCCTGTGTTCCGGGGCCAAGATAGGGATATGTGTTCCGTCTATCGCCCCGCCGCAGTTAGGGAACCCCAGCACATTAAAGCCATCCACAATGGTCTGCACATGTCCCAAAGTCACTACCCTTGATAGCAGCTGGTCAATGATTGCGCTGGCTACTTGGATCACAGCAGTCCCCACAGTAGATTTGCCCACTCCAAACTGATTCCCGACTGACCGGTAGCTGTCGGGCATTGCAAGCTTCCAGAGTGCTATGGCCACTTTTTTCTCAACTGTGAGGGCTGCTCTCATTTTGGTGTCTTTGCACTTCAGGGCAGGGGACAGCAAGTCACAAAGTTCCATGAAAGTGGCCCTACGCATACGAAAGTTTTGCAGCCACTGGGAATCATCCCAGACCTGTAACACTATGCGGTCCCACCAGTCTGTGCTTCTTTCCTGGGCCCAGAATCGGCATTCCATGGCATGAACCTGACCCAACACCACCATGATTTCCCAATCGCCACATGCCGTGCTTCTAGGAATGTCTGTGTCCATGTCCTCATCAGTATAGTAATCGCACTGTCGTCGCTTCCTCGTCCGTTTTTGCAGGTATTGCACATACTGCTGGATAATGTGTGAGGTATTTACAATGGTCAAAACTGCAGCGGAGATCTGAGCAGGCTCCATGCTTGCCTGCTATGGCACCTGCATGGGTAATCCTGGAAAAAGGGCAGAAAATGTAGGAGAGCAGAGTGGCAGTGGAAGAGGTGCTGTTTGGTTCATGATAACTGAAAAGAGGTGGGAAATGGTTGTCTTCTGTAGCTTTCACGGAGGCGGGAGCCCAGGACAGACAACATGGAGAAGCTCGGTAGCACGGCAAGAGTGGGAGAGCAGAGTTGGCGGTGGAAGCTGTGCTGCTAGGTTCACGATGACCGAGCAGAGTTGGCAGAGGAAGTGGTCGATGAGGAAGAGAAAGAGTAGATACTTATAGAGATTACATAGAAAGATGAGAGGAAATGCAAGGTGGATTCATAGTAGCAGGAGAGAAGAGGTGCACCGTACTGCACCGTCTGCTGAAAGCAGGATGGCATCTGCACGCCAAAAAGGCACAAAAGGATTGTCTGCTGTAGCTTTCACGGAGGGAGGAGTGACTGATGACACACACGCAGAAGCACCCGCGAGAATGTTTTTGCCCCATCATGCACTGGGAGCTTAACCCAGAATTGCAATGAGCGGCGGAGAGAGCGATAACTGTGGGATAGCTACCCACAGTGCACCGCTCCGACATTCAATGCTAACCTTGGTACTGTGGATGCACTCTGCCGAATTCGCGCTTTAGTGGGGACACATAAGACCGAATGTATAAAATCGCTTACGAAAATTCAAATAGAATAATTTTGAAATAATTTTGTACTGTAAACTTACCCTGAGAAACATTTTGCCCCTTTTTTCCTTTTAATGATTTTTTTAAGCATATGTTTTTAAACAGAGGCTTAATTATTTGGTTTGTCCTTCTGTCCATCTGTCCAACCAATGTTTCTGAGATCAGATAAAATAGAGATATGAAATTTTCAGAATAGGTTTATACACGACAGCTAGATGATATTTCAGTCTGATTTCAAATAAAAATGCATTAGACATTTTAATTAAAATTTTTATTATTACAAATCCAAAATCATGCATTATGCTATCCTGCTTTAACTGCCATTACCACCACATGCAATATAGAAAGAAATAAGAAAACTCTTCAATGAACTTTAACCTGTATTTACAAAACACTCCGAATAAAAAACACTCTGTGCTCTTAAAACATGACTTTTCTTGCTTTAAGTTTTGAAAATTCAGTTTCTAGTTCTTTTAGATCCAGTTTTCCAGCTTTCAGAGTAGCAGCCGTGTTAGTCTGTATCCACAAAAAGAACAGGAGTACTTGTGGCACCTTAGGCCTTGGCTACACTTGCGAGTTACAGCGCAATAAAGCCGCCCACAGTGCTGTAACTCAGTAACCATCTATACTGGCAAGGCACGTACAGCACAGTATCTCTGCGGATACAGCGCTGCAGGTACTCCACCTTCCCGAGAGGAATATCATGTATTGCGCTGCCGCTGCAGCGCTGAGGCGCCAGTGTGACCACCCAATGCGCTGTGACTGGCCTCCAGAAGTATTCGGCAGTATCCCACTATGCCTGTTCTAGCCACTCTGGCCATCAGTTCGAACTCTACTGCCCTGGCCGCAGGTAACCGACCATGTGACCCGCCCTTTACATTCCCCGGGAATTTTAAAAATCCCCTTCCTGTTGGCTCAGCCCGGCGTGGCGTGGAGTGCTATCAGCGAATCTTTCCAGGTGACCATGCCTCCACGCGCCAAGCAAGCCCCAGTATGGAGCAATGGCGAGTTGCTGGACCTCATCAGTGTTTGGGGGGAGGAAGCTGTACAGTCCCAGCTGCGCTCCAGCCGTAGGAATTATGATACCTTCGGGAAGATATCAAAGGACATGCTGGAAAGGGGCCATGACCGGGACGCCTAGGGTGACCAGATCACAGGGATGAAATATCGGGACATGGGGAGTGAGGGGGGCAGAGCAAAAAAAAATGGCAGCGGAGCAAAAAAAAAAAGCAGTTTCGCAGGGGCGGGGGGCATTAGCAGGCTCCAGCCGCATCGTACACAGCGCCCCGGCCGCGTGCGCTGCCCACCGCAGGGCAAAAGGTGGGCCCGATGCAGAGGGGGCTGGGGATAAAGAGGGCATTGGGGGGGACCGAGAGGAAGCGCTGGGAAGCACAGGAGTCCAGGTGGGCGAGGGCGTACAGCTCCAGTGGGGCCCCGGGCAGGGCACAGGCTGGATGGGCGCAAGGAGGCAGAGCCCCGTAGCGGGACCGGGCGGGGACAAAGCTGTCTCTCCCATGGAAGCAGCTGCAGGAGCCCCCGAGCCCGGGGCTGGGCGCCGGGCAGGGGCGGTGCATAGAAGCCAGGGACCCCGGGGGCGGCGCGGGCTTGCAGGGGGCTGGCACAGCCGAGCTGCAGCAGCGGCTGGTCTCCCGAGCGGCTCCCCGGGGCTCCGGGCTGGGCAGCGGGCGGGAGCCGGGGCTTTTCCTGGCCTCACGGAGCCTCCCGCCCCCCGGCCCGCCCTGGGCACATGCAGCGCGTCCCGCTGCCAGCGGGGAGCCCTGTGCCTCTCCCGCTTGGCTGCACTCCAGCGGCTCCTTCCCGGCGGGGCAAGCTGCTGGAGTGCAGCCGAGCGGGAGAGGCGCGGGGCTCCCCAGCAGCGGCGGGGAAGTTTATGGGTTCCAGGGACCCTGGCCGGCTCCTCACCCCTGTCCACCGGCCGCCCTGCCCGGGACAAGTCTCGCCCCCGCAGGCCCTCTCCACCGCGTGTCTCCGGTGGCCCACGTCCCCGGGCCGTGCCGCCCACCCGGGCTAGAGCCAGCCCCGGCTGCTGCCTGCATGCAGCCCGGGCCATGTCCAGCTAGCCCCGGCAGCCGCGGCAACTTTTCCTTCCCCTCCCACGCTCCTGGTAGATGCCCGACCCTCCTCCCTCCATCCCCCCTCCACACATCCCTCCTTCTAACCTCCTCCCTCTATCCCCTTCACATCCCAGGCAGCACTGCACGCTGGTGTCCGGAGGCCTCCCTCCAGCGCTTGCGCAGCTGCCATACAGCTGATCAGCGGCACGCAAGCCTGGGAGGGAGGGGAATGCGTGCTGCGTGCTTGGGGAATAGGCGGGGCCAGGGTGGGAATTTGGGGAGGGATCCAATGGGGGAAGGAGGGGGCGGAGTTGGGACGGGGGGGGGCGTGAGCGCCGGAGCGGAGGGCAAATGTGCTTTTTTGTCCAGTGTCCCGACCGAACATCGGTCGAGACGTGGGACAAAGAAGCAAATATCGGGACAGTCCCGATAAAATTGGGATGTCTGGTCACCCTAGGGATGCCCTGCAGTGCAGGATTAAAGTGAAGGAGCTGCAGAGTGCCTACCGCAAAGCCCGTGATTCAAATGGACGCTTGGGTGCTCCCCCCGTGACCTGCCGATTCTACAAAGAGCTGTACGCGATACTTGGGGTTAACCCCACCTCCACTCTGAGCACCTCCATGGACACTTCAGAGCAGGGGTGGGAGGAGGGGGAGAAGGAGAAGGAGGAGGAAAACGGGAGTGAGGGTGGTGGGGTGGCTGGAGAGACCCCGGAATCCCTAGAGGCATGTAGCCAGAAGCTCTTCTCGAGCCAGGAGGAAGGTAGCCAGTCGCAGCAGCCGGTACTTGGTGGAGGACAAACAGAAGAGCAGGTTCCCGGTAAGAGGTTTTTTTTTTAGGGAAGGAATGTTTTCGGTGCGGGTTCTTTGGGAGAGGAGGGCTAGGGCTGAATGCATGCCTAGATGCAGAATAGCGCATTGATGTGGTTTATCACATCGCGGTAATCGGCCTCGGTAATCTCTTTGAATGTCTCATCCAGAACGTGGGCAATGCGCTTGCACAGGTTTATCGGGAGATCCACCGTGGTCCTTGTCCCAGTCAGGCTAACGTGTCCGCGCCACTGTGCCGCGAGGGGCGGGGAGACCATTGCTGCACACAGGCAAGCTGCATATAGGCCAGGGCGGAAGCCGCATTGCAGTAGAAGACTCTCCCCTGCTTCCCAGATCACCCTCAGCAGCGAGATATCGTCCAGGATGAACTCCTGTGGAAAATGTTGGGACAGTGTTCAGTATAGGTGCCCCCTGCAGCTGTTGGCTCTCCCCAAGGCAAGGCACAGAAACCCAGAGGACACAACAGCCCTGAAACAATCAGTCCCCCTTACTCACCATTTTTGGGCTCCCGTGGGTTATGTGTGCTCTGTTTGGGATGGGAAAAGTATGCTATTGTGTAGACTCTGTGTGTGCCCTCCTTAAGTGCGGGGGGAATCATTACTCTGGTATAAACAATGCTGCCTCTGTTAAGTGTTGCATTTTGCCTATACAGAAGATGCAACAACCTTGAGACCTCAGCCGTCCCTCTTATCGCCTGCTCAGAGACTGCAAAGACTCAGGAAGAGACCGTGAAAAACCAAAGAAGACATGCTGCAAGAAGTGATGCGGCAATCTATTAAAGAGAATGAGAAAGCACAGAACTGGAGAGAGAGCAAAAGCAGGATCCACCAGGAAAATGCAGCGCACTGGCAGCAAAGCACCGCGCACCGGCAGCAAAGCACTGATAGGCTCATAAGCATCCTGGAGCGCCAAGCAGACGCTATCCAGGAGCTAGAATCCATGCAGAAGGAGCAGTAGCGCAACTGCAACCGCAACAACCATCACACCATACAGCCCCTGTCCCAAAACTCTTTCCCTTGTGCCCCAGTGTTACATTCAACCCACTTTCCCCAACTTCCGGGTTCTTCACGCCACCCGCTGCCTCCAACACCAGTATCTTCACCACCCAGCCTTGAAAACCACGACCCTTACCCTCTGCACTCAACCCCATCACCATGCAGTATAGCTATCCTGAAGTGCAGCACTCACTGCACAGCACACCAGACAGGACATACGCGGATCTGTGATTGTACCATTCCCCACTTCACCCCCTTCACCCCCATGCCCTTTCTGATTCCCAAGCAGTTGTGCTTTTCAATAAATGAATTTTCTTTTCAATAAATGGATTTTTTGGCTTTGAAAACATTCTTTATTATTGCATAAAGTAAAAGAAACCTTAGCCCAGGAAAGAAACAGGCACTGCAAGCAGATTCCTACTTATAAGATTGGAACTATTGCACTTCACTCCCGTGCAGGGCACCAGATATCACTGCTGGCTTTCAGCCTCAAATTGCTCCCTCAAGGCATCCCTAATCCTTGCAGCCCCGCGCTGGGCTCCTGTAATAGCCCTGCTCTCTGGCTGTGCAAATTCAGCCTCCAGGTGTTGAACCTTGGAGGTCCATGCCTGAGTGAAGCTTTCACCCTTCCCTTCACAAATATTATGGAGGGTACAGCATGCGGATATAACCGCGGGGATGCTGTGTTCTGCCAAGTCCAGCTTCCCATACAGAGATCACCAGCGGCCCTTAAACAGCTGAAAGCACACTCCACAGTCATTCGGCACTGGCTCAGCCTGTAGTTGAACCGTTCCTTGCTGCTGTCAAGGCTCCCTGTGTAGGGTTTCATAAGCCACGGCATTAGGGGTAAGCAGGATCTCCAAGGATCACAATGGGCATTTCGACTTCCCCTACTGTGATCTTCCACTCTGGGAAAAAAGTCCCGG
Source organism: Emys orbicularis (assembly GCF_028017835.1). Classification (NCBI taxonomy): domain Eukaryota; kingdom Metazoa; phylum Chordata; order Testudines; family Emydidae; genus Emys; species Emys orbicularis. Next base: position 8,355,847 of record NC_088695.1, on the reverse strand, counting down.
CCTGCAGCTTCTTGAACAGCCAAGTGTTCTGAAAGATGCTTGCGTCATGCACCTTTCCGGGCCAGCCTGCGTTAATGTCAATGAAACGCCCACGGTGATCCACAAGCGCCTGGAGAACCATAGAGAAATACCCCTTCCGATTAATGTACTCGGATCCTAGGTGGGGTGGTGCCAGAATAGGAATGTGCGTCCCATCTATCGCCCCTCCACAATTAGGGAAGCCCATTTGTTCAAAGCCATCCACAATGTCCTGCACGTTATCCGGAGTCACGGTTCTTCTGAGTAGGATGCGATTAATGGCCTTGCAAACTTGCATCAACACGATTCCAACGGTCGACTTTCCCACTCCAAACTGGTTTGCGACTGACCGGTAGCTGTCTGGAGTTGCCAACTTCCAGATTGCAATAGCCACCCGCTTCTCCATTGGCAGGGCAGCTCTCAATTTCGTGTCCTTGCACCGCAGGGTGGGGGCGAGCTCCTCACACAGTCCCATGAAGGTGGCTTTTCTCATACGAAAGTTCTGCAGCCACTGCTTGTCATCCCAGACTTCCATGACGATGTGATCCCACCACTCAGTGCTTGTTTCCCGAGCCCAAAAGTGGCGTTCCACGGTGCTGAGCATGTCCGTGAATGCCACAAGCAATTTCGTGTCGTATGCATTACGCGGCTCGATATCATCGTCAGAATCCTCACTCCCACTGTCACTTTGGATCTTAAGGAATAGTTCGACAGCCAAACGTGATGTGCTGGTGAGACTCGTCAGCATACGCCTCAGCAGTTCAGGCTCCATATCACGCAGACAGCTCGCGCTGCACAGAAACCGTTGAAAGATGGCGCCCAAGGAGGACAGAAACAAAGGGATTGCTGGGATACGAAGAGATGCATCACGGGGCATTGGGACAGGACCCAGAATGCCCCTGGACCCACGCCCCCTTCCCACAACCCACGGCGCCAGAATGGGAAGAGGTGCTCTGTGGGATAGCTGCCCATAATGCACCGCTCCCAATGGCACTGCAATTGCTGCTAATGTGGCCACGACAGTGCGCTGGCAGCTGTCAGTGTGGACAGACTGCAGCGCTTTCCCTACTCAGCTGTACGAAGGCGGGTTTAACTCACAGTGCTGTACAGCTGCAAGTGTAGCCAAGGCCTTAGAGACTAACGACTTTATTTGAGCATAAGCTTTCATGGGCTACAATCCACTTCATTGGATGCAGAGAATGGAACATATCGTGAGGAGATATATATACACATACAGAGAACATGAAAAGGTGGGAGTTGTCTTACCAACTCTAAGAGGCTAATTAATTAAGAGAATAAACGTTTGTAGTGATAATCAAGATAGCCCATTACAGACAGTTTGACAAGAGGTGTGAGGATACTTAACATGGGGAAATAGATTCAATGTGTGTAATGGCTCAGCCATTCCCAGTCTCTATTCAAGTCTAAGTTGATGGTGTCTAATTTGAATATTAATTCATAATAACTATTTCCTGCTCTATTGACATTGTGGCATGTCCAACAAGTCTCTCTTGCACCATTGTTGAACGCAGATATGTTTTTATCAATTTTAACTTTGAGAAGCTACGTTCCCCACTAGCTACGGAAAGTGGCAAAGTTTTAAGAGAATGCGTAGAGCTATAAAAATGTTTGGAAAACTGCCGGAGAGTTTATTTTCACAAACTTCAGTACTTCTTCAGGAGTGGAATGTTTCGTAAGTCATCTTGAAAAAGCCTAAAGCTCACTACACAAGTCTGTAGCATCAATGTCTTTTGAATTTTCACGAGTCAATGCCAACTCCAGTTTTATACAAAATTCTCTTATCTGTTTTGCTGTTTTCTTTTGCAAGCTGTGGATATCATACAGAAAGCCAAATACTGACTCTAGCTGCTTTTCAGGTCTATTTGCTCAGCCTCTGCTCAGAGCTCAGCACTATGGGGCCCTCGTCCTCCATAGACTGTAATGCGAAGAGACACACAAGCATTGTTTAGATGGAGAAACTGAGGCAGAGAGAGGGCTGGTTCAACAGGCCCCTATTCAGCGGCTGCAAGGGCCAGTGCAGACCTTAGCAGCAGCTAGGCAAGTCCTGAGCTCCAGCCAGAGTCGCATCTCCGGTTTAATGGTCCTAAGGGGCTTTGCCAGGGTGCAGAGTATAAGAGGTGCATCTTCACCCTGGCCACACCCCTCTATCCCTTTCCGCCCCTCCCTCCTCCAGCCTGTCCATGCCCCAACCCCACTCCCTCTCACCCCTCCCTGTGCCTGCAGCTGCTGGGGAGGAGGCACAAACAGCCAGGCTAGCCGGCACAGGAGCCAGAGCACAATGATGGGCTGGGTCCAAATGTCAAGAATCTCTTTTGATTTAGGGTACAAATTTGGGTCCTGACCTAAGTGCTGAGGGGCTGGTTCTCCAAGGGGCTGGGCACCCGCAGCGCCCACTGACTCCGGCTGCAGCTGCGAATGCAGGTGGACCACGTGCCTTGAACTCCTGTATTTCGAGGAGATAAACCGAGACACCCACAATTAGGCCACTGCTGTAAATTTAGGCCTTACCGACTTGCCCATTAACAGCAGCTCGTGGGCTAAGTTTCATTGTAAGTCACTCTTTATACTTGGTCACTGCTCAGTCCCATGATTCTAAGCAGCAGAGGTGCCAACCCCATGGGTGCTCCAGAGTTCAACCCACCACAGAAAAAGTATAGGGGGAGCTCAGCACCCTCCAGCTACAGCTGTTCTGTGGGGCTGCCAATGAGCTGTTTGGTGGCTAGGGGAGGTGCCTGGGCGAGGGCAGAGAGTAGCGAGCTGCAGATTGGCTGTGGCTTTGGGGAGGGGTTGGAGCAGGGGCGGGAAGAGGCAGACAGAGGGCAAGTCCTTAGGGGAGGAGGCGGTGTATGGTTGGGAAGAGGCAGAGCAAGGACAGGGCCTCAGGGGAGGGGCATAGTGGGGGCGGGGCCTCAGGGCAGAGTGTGGGTGGAGCCCCTCAGGGAAAAATAAAAGTCTGCACTTATGGTAAGCAGATTGCTATCCGTCAAAGGCCAATATTACATCCCCAGTGTCTACAGGCAGCCAGTCCCCCAGGGATGTAACAAGTTCATAATCTTTCCCACAGAATGGATAAATTCACTGTTTTGTTCACAGGTCGAGAACCTCAAGGTTAACTTGAACAAAGTGAAAGTAGCAGAAATGTGGTTCCTGTCCACACTGTGCTGAGCGGAGACGTGGCTTTCACCTGGTGTCCAAGGCCAGTCTCAAGGTGGAGTGAGAAGCAGGGCCGGCTCCTGCATTTCTGCCGCCCCAAGCAAAAAAAAAAAAAAAAAGCCGCGATCGGTGGCGGCAGTTCAGCGGCAGGTCCTTCTCTCCTAGAGGGAGTGAGGAACCTGCCGCCCCCGAATTGCCGCAGGTGCCGCCCCTCTCCCTTGACCGCCCCAAGCACCTGCTTGTTAAGCTGGTGCCTGGAGCCAGCCCTGGTGAGAAGGAGCCACATGTCTGGTTGAGGTGCCTCTGATGTCCTAGAGGTGAAAAGAGAGAAAAGAGCTCTCAGTCTAATATGTCACACAGTGGGGTGGGGCTGTCGGACTCTGGGATACAGAGCTATTGCTCTGGGCATGGTAAATTAGATCCTCCTTTCAGCAAATGCAGACTGAGGGACGGGATCAGAGTTTGCAGCAGCACCAGGGGATGAGATTTCAGCAAACCACGTGCTGGCAGTTGCGGAATCCAATCCGTGAAAGGCCCCAGCCCAGCAGAGCACATGGATACAGGTGTTATCAATGCAGCTCTCACCACACTGGGGAGTTCTGCATAAAAATGGCTGTCTGGGTCTGGCCCACTGAGCTCAAGACCAGCACCAGCCTATCACGGCCCTGACAACACTGAGTGCAGAACTGAGAATCAGGCAGTGGCTCCCTAGGGGGTTGCCCCGAGGTCTGAGGATAAACCAACCTGTCCTGGGAATGGAAAGGGGGAGGCAGCCAAAGAAACAAGACTATTCAGGGACAGTAAAAGCTGTAGGGAAAAAAATAGGGCAAAACAAGCAAACCAGTGAAACGGTAACCGCCAGGCATCAACAGGGATCAGAAGGGATTTTACAAACACCAGAAATAGAGACCTTAAAGCCATGGATTCTCTGAGCGAATGGGGCTTTTCATCTCTAACATCTGCACATCTGTAGCTCTGTAAAGAACAATAATAATTCCTGTTCTGCCGTGCACACGCCGAGTTACGCTGCAATCTCTGAGTGCTGGACTCCAGTGCCCAGGATTCAGGAGCTGTCCTGTCTCTGTGCAGGGGTCTGGGTGGCTGGAACAGTCTCCTGCAGGAATTCATTCGCTGGCTGCTGGCCCTGCCCCTCCAGCTCACTGAGTAGCTTGTTGAGATGAGATATTGGCTTGGAAAAGTTGGTGACATTTTCACCTAGTTTCTTCCCAATCTCCCGGTCCAGTTCCCCCAGTTGAGCTAGCAGGAATTGCTCTTGGTCCTGGATACACCAGCCCAGAGAGTCAAAATGAGAAACAATTTCCTGCCTCTAAGCTTCTGTCTTTCCCTGTGATGGCAGGTCACGGACATGTGGAGACTCATGGGTCATTTCATCACCCTCATGCTCCCCTAGCGCGTACATAGCACTTTTCATCTGTAGAGCTCGAGCACTTTACAGTGAAGGTAAGTGACGTTATCCCCATTTCTCAGATGGGAAACTGAGGCACGAAGCAGTGATGAACCAGATCCCCAATGGGACTTAGGTGCCTAAAGCCCAGATTTAGACCACTGACTCCCAGAATTAGGTGTCACTGAAATCCAGAAAACCTCTGCCTGGCTGCCCCTAACTCTGCAGGGGCCTAAACTCACTCAGCACCAACATTTTGACGGTAAAATTTCCCAAGGTTCCTACATTTCTGCTTCTGGACCTGGGCACTGCTGCCTCACTCTAGTCATCCAGACACCTGCCTCACACCTAACCCCAGAAGGATCCTCCAAGTTGAAGGCCGGCAGTAGAAAGCCTGTCTTGCCTATGGGGCCCAGTTCTGTAGGAGTGTGCTGAGCACACCTTTGTATCAGGGCTCAGACAAAACCCAGAGGAGGTGCTGGCAGAGGCTCCATTATAGCTTTGATCCCAGTGGTTAGGGCACTCGCCTGGCATATGGGAAACTCAGGTTCTACTCCCCACTCTGCCTGATAGGGAGGAAGGGTTTAAACACAGGTCTCCCACCGCTCAGGTGACTGCCCTAACCACGGGGGTCTGGGATATTCTGATGTGAGGATCCCTCAATCTCTTCTGATCAAGCTGCTCCACTTTGGCTAAATAATTAAATAGTCCCTGGGTCAGAGAGGGTGACAACGACTCTGTAGCCTGGGGGTCAGGGCACTGGGAGGTAGAAGATGCAGGTGTAGGACCCTGCGCCAATGGTTATTTAATTATAGCCCCTTTCCTGCAGGAGGGAGCATTTCATTGCAAACCAACGGCTTCAACCTTTAACCTTTTTTAGGGTTGTGACCTCGGCTCAGTCAAGAGATTCCCCTGTAGATGCTGCTTCTGGAGCACTTCCAGCATCCAACACCAGGGGGAGCAGCAGAGTATGACCAGGAACAGGGTCACCATCCTATCAGTGCCTAGAACTGTCACTGGGGTAGGTCACTTGTTGGGAGGGCAGGGAGCAGCACACCCTCTCCTGCTGGGACGATCTCGGAGAGACTCAAGGGGAAATTGTCACCGTGACTGATAACTGCACAGTGATGGCAGAGTTTGTCAGAAAACAGAATGTTCCTGTTGTGTGAAATTTAGACCTTTCGCAGTTACTTCCCTCTCGGGATCAGACTGAAACGTCAGGATATTGAAAATGTTCCCGGAATGAACTATTCTGAAATGTTTTCCTGCAGAAATGTGGAAACAGAAAATGTGGACGGACATTATAGACTGAAATTGAAATGATTCAACTGTTGGGCCATCCCTACCCATACTCAAAGTACGCAGCTGCATAGGGCACTAGGAAATTTGGGGCACCAAATTTGGAGCGTGCTGCTCCAGCCCCTGCTCCGGCTCATCCCCAGGGTCCCCCGTCCCTGCTCCGCCCCGCCCCTTCCCTGCCCCTGCTCTGCCCCGCCCCACCTCTTCCCACCCCCTCCGCACCCCTTCCCCGCCCCCAGTCCCGCCTCTTCCCACTCCTGCTCTGCCCCAGCCCCACCCCCATTCCCACTCCCCTGAGCTCTGCAGCAGGGCCAGGCCTGCACTCTCCGGCGGGGGGAAGTGCAGTGACCCGGCCCCAGCCGCGCTGCCGGGGAGTGCTGGGGGCTGGTTCCCCCTGCCCCCCAAGCCACCCCCCCAGAGGCCTGGGGCCAGCCCCCCTGCTCCCCCCTGCAGAGACCTGGGGCTAGCACCCCCACTCTTCTCCCCGCAGAGGCCCAGGCCCCCCACACACACCCGCAGGAGGGCTGCGTAGGGCCCCAGACTAGCTAGGGATGGCCCTGAATGTTTTAAATTACATTTTTATTCTCCTGATCAGAATCTAGAATAATGTTGTAAAAAGCAACATTTCCAGGGAAACCCCGATTTTGCTGAAGCCACACTTTCAGGTGAGAGACATTTCTGTGTGAAAAATGTCAACTAGCTCTAATTATGGAGTGCTTTAGCTTGAGACAAATAGAGATTTCTAATAAAGATTGTTCAAATTCCTCATGATTTTAATAAAACTGTTGGATTATTCAGTAAGTAAATATTTCCTCCATTCTCCTTTCTCCTGTTTAATTTCCATTAAGGCGGAACAGAAATTACTTTGCACAGAGGAAACAATCAATAGCCTCTCACAGGGGGAGCATGTTACTTGCTGTTACTCTCCTGTTACTCACAGAGATCTGAGCATTGATAACATCCCTGTGCAGATGTATTGGTGAGTAACAATGGCACTTATCGGCAGTTCCTTAATTTTCCTTCTCCCCACTCTAGTTAAACACCATTTTCTCATCTCCCTCATCTTCAAACTCCTCAAACAGCTCCAAATTTGATCCCAAGAAACGTTGCATCTGATTTTTCTGTATTTTGGGAATTTTACATCAGTAACAAAATGTATCAAGAGACAGTGAGGTGCCTAGCCAGTGGTGGCTCCCTGTCTATCGTGATCTCCGGTGGTGGAGTGGGGCTGCCACTAAGGCAGGCTCCCTGCATGCCCCGGCCCCATGCAGCTGCTGCTCCCAGAAGCGGCCAGCACGCCCCCATGGCCTTGCGGGGGGGGGGGGAATGGTAGGGGTCAGGGAACAGAGGAATCCCCACGCTGCTCGTGCCTGTGAGCACCACCCCCGCAGCTCCCATTGCCTGGGAACAGGGAACTGTGGCCAATGGAAGTTGCAGGGGTGGTGCCTGCAGAGGGGCAGCACACGGAACCACATGCCCCCCCCCCTCAGGGGCTACAGGGGTGCATTGGCCCCTTCCGGGAGTGGCATAGAGCCAGGGCCACCCAAAGTAAATGCCGCCCCCTTCTGCACCCCATACCCCTCCTGCACCCTGAGTTCTGAGCTCCCTCCCAGAGCCAGCCCTTCATATCCCCTCACATACCCTCTCCTACACCACATACCACCTGTGCCAGTCCTGACCCCCATCCCAGAGCTTGCACCCCTCACCCCCTCCCAAACCCCAATCCCCTTCAATGTGAGAGTTGATGTGGCTCTCACATTGAAGGTTTTTTGCCAAAGTGGCCCCCACTTCAAAAATAGTAGACTATACAATACCCCTCTGGTCCGCATCTCCCATTGGCTACCTTAGGCAGCTCCCTGCCTAGCATGCTGGCTTTTGTGTCACCCATTCTAAGACACTTACATCTCCCATAACTCAGGCTTTGTGGCTCAGTGTCATTCCAGTGATTTTCTAGGCAGCTGCAATTTAGACTCAGCGACATTCAGCATTGTAATATCTGAGTCCCTTCATGGATCCCGCTCTTCGTCTCCAACTCAGAAGGAGAGAGCAAAGTCCCCCAGCACGCAGCAGGTTCATGAGGCTGGGGGCCCTGCCTGCTTTTCCTGAGCCCAGATGGCCCCCAGGACTCCCAAGGGAAGGGGGAGCTAGTGAGGGGCACTACAGTTAGGTTGGTCGTTTTGTGCTACGTGATCTGAACTCTCTTGTGCTTTATCTGGGTAAGTGAAAGAGCAATAGTGTGTTGGACGTGTGCAAAGAGTCTGTGTGTGTGTTCAATGCTTTCTGGTTTTCTGTTGAACTCCAAGCTCCCAGCGCTCAGAGCTATTCCCCTTGTTGACCTGGTTTACCAAGAGCACTGGGAGAGCTCTCTCCCTCAGCGCTCGTGGGTGACCATGCAAGCAGATCAAAGCACTATCATGGGAGCACTCCCCAGGCAGCACTTTGAACTGTCTAGAGTAGACAGAGCCAAATGCTTCACAACTACTGTTTACCTCCAGAGAGAATTCTGCTGAAATCAGCAGGCTCTCACCTTGGCATGGAGTTCTGGGAGATGGTGTGTTCAGGCATGCGGGAGTCTGGAGGGTCAGCTCTGCATCAGGGGTTAGGCAGCAGGTTTCACACCTCAGGTAGGGGGAGAGCCCCCCAAGAATGTGCCTAAGGACCGCAGATTGGAGCAGTGGATGGGCTCTGTTCTGGTCCCAGATGCTTGAATTATTTGGGGATACTGGGGCTCAGAAGCTTGGGTTCCCCTTACTGCAGTCTGGGATACACACACCAGTAAACAGAAACCTTCTCACTGTCCAGCATCCAAACACCCTTAACTCTGACCAGGTGGGTGCTGGTGAATATTTTTACATATCTGAAATATTAAATTCAGAGACATGAATGGAGAGCTCTCCCCCTCAGAGCTTTCCCTTAGGCTTAGGGGGCAGGGCCGGCTCCAGGCACCAGGCAACCAAGCTGGTGCTTGGGGCGGCACCTGGAGGGGGGCGGCGCGGCGCTCTGGCCGCCGGGGGGGAGAGCCGAGCCCCCGCCGGGGCTCGCCGCCCTGCCCCCGCCGGGGCTTGCCGCCCTGCGCTCTGGCCGCCGGGGGGGAGAGCCGAGCCCCAGCCGGGGCTCGCCGCCCTCTCGCCGCCCTGCCCCCGGCGCTCTGGCCGCGGGGGGGGAGAGCTGAGCCCCCACCGGGGCTCGCCGCCCTGCCCCCGCCGGGGCTCGCCGCCCTGCGCTCTGGCCGCCGGGGGGAGAGCCAAGCCCCCGCCGGGGGGAGAGCCGAGCCCCCACCGGGGCTCGCCACCCTGCCCCCGGCGCTCTGGCCGCGGGGGGGGGGGAGAGCCGAGCCCCCGCCGGGGCTCATCGCCCTCCTCCCAGGGCTCCGGCCGCCCTCCCCTCCGGCCGCCGGGGGGAGAGCCAAGCCCCCGCCGGGGCTCGCCGCCCTGCGCTCTGGCCGCCGGGGGGGGAGAGCCGAGTCCCCGCCGGGGCTCGCCGCCCTGCCCCCGCCGGGGCTCGCCGCCCTGCCCCCAGCGCTCTGGCCGCGGGGGGGGGAGAGCCGAGCCTCCGCCGGGGCTCATCGCCCTGCCCCCGCCGGGGCTCGCCGCCCTGCCCCCGGCGCTCTGGCCGCGGGGGGGGGGAGAGCCGAGCCCCCGCCGGGGCTCATCGCCCTCCTCCCAGGGCTCCGGCCGCCCCCCCCCCCCCCGCGCCCTGCCCCCGGCCGCCGGGGGGAGAGCGGAGCCCCCGCCGGGGCTCGCCCCCACCTCCCCCGGGCTCCGACCCCCCCCCCCCCGCGGGGGGGGGGGGGGCGGCCGGAGGCTTTTTTGCCTGGGGCGGCAAAAAAGCCAGAGCCGGCCCTGTTAGGGGGGCTCTTTCCTGGATGTTTCTCCCTGTTTCTGTATTAGGGAGAGGCTCTCCCTCTAGTGCTGCCACCTCCTGCTCCCTTTGCCTTGGGGTAGGAAGGTTTCTATTAATGGTTCTTCCTGGGCTGGCAAGAGGATGTTCCACATCTTCTACCATTCTCTGTGGTCAGGATAGAGCATCTGGTGGCTTTAACCAGAGACCTGTGGCCAGAGCTGCCCGAACTCTGCTGCTGGGAATGTGGCAGCTCCAGCAGGGGGAGCAGGGAGATGCAGCAGGGGAGGAGGCAGAAAAGCAGCAAGATAGACCGGAGTGCCTAAGGGGACTGTCTGTGACTCCATGTTCAAGCTGTTGTAGTGCTTGAGTGTTCTCAGTTGATGCTTGGTAGGTAAAATCTAAATACAGGACACACAACCAGTGTGGGGTTTGTGCCCTGGTTTCTAACTGCCCTGAGGTTGATCCTCACATTCCTGAGCAACTCTAGTCAGCTGGACAGGGGAATTGAACCTGGGTCTCCCACATGCCAGCTCAGTGCTCTAACCCTGGGGGTAAAAGTTAGAAGGCAGGTGACATCCCCCAAACCACCTCCTTCCTCTCCCTGCCCCCCCCCCCCACTCATTTTGTGTGCAGTGAGGCAGATGCCTACCTCATTCCAGCAAGAAACACTTTAAGTGCCTGAGCCACCTGACATCAGGCACTGGGTTCCCGTCTGTGGGTGGCTAAGCAGACATAGACGCCCCTCTGCAGCCCAGATTTAGGACCTGTCTGTGAGAAGGGGCAGAGTTCAGGACACCCCTCTCTCCTTCTCAGCCTCTCCCAATGGCTGGCTTACATGGTTCCCCCCTCCCCAAGCTGGCTTTTGTGAATCACACTGCAAGGTGCCTGTGTCGCCCATGCACTGTACAGGGAGTTTAGGCCCCGGACTCAGCTCTGTGGGGCACAGGGCTGTTCCTATAATTTTCTAGTTGCCTAAAATTAGTCCCGGTGACACTCAGCATTGCAACACCAGAGTCCCTGCATGGATTTCCCCCTGTGCAACCAGTCCCCTCTCCGCAGAGCACAGCTGAGCAATTCCTGATTGACATGGGTGTGCACAGGACAGAGACAGAGCAGAGGCTGGAGAGTGACACATCACAGTAAACCCCACACTCTCCTCCTAGAGGCGTGATATTCCCTGTGGGGGCTGGGGGGACAGATTTCCTGCTTTCATATTTATAAAGCATCCCCACTCTGAACTGACCTAACACACACACAGCTGAGCTTTTAATAATAAAATAATAATAGTAATAATAATAATAATAAAAAGCAAGCAGCACCAGTCTGACCCGAGGTACAGCCATTACACACCCAGAGCAGACCCCCAATAGACCACACCCCTGACTGGTGCACCCCAGATGACTAAAGACTGACCAATAATTAGCACAGGACAGTGGATTCGACTCCCTTCATCCCACCAGCCTGGTGGATCCACCTTCCATCCCCAGCCCAGCTGTGCCAATCCCCCCAACTCCCCCAAACCCTGCTGCAGCCTCCACCTGCCCCTCCCCCACACAGCCTGTGTGTTCCCTCAACCTAGGGTGACCAGACAGCAAGTGTGAAAAATCAAGACAGGGTGGGGGGTAATAGGAGCCTATATAAGAAGAAGACCCCAAGTTGGGACTGTCCCTATAAAATCAGGATATCTGGTCACCCTACCCCAACCCCAGCTGCCCCCCACATCCCCTCACTGGTGCACTGCAACTTTTAAACAAAGGAAGTATCTAGCTCTCTTTGTTGCAGAGAAAAACTTAAAAAATTCACCCCAGTGAAGTCAGGGCTCAAATATAATTTTTTCGGGCCCAGTACAAACTTGTAACTCGGCCCCACCTCCACACATGGTAATGGAGGTTGCAGCCTGGGCTGGGCCTCCCAGGGTCTCTGGGCCCTGGTAAAGTGACTAAAGATTTTTTAATGCCTGGGGTTAGCAATGCTGTGTCAGTGAGAATTCAGACCTTAAATCTCTATCAGTTACCCAAGGGAAGCCCCCTAAATGAGTGTCATCATTTATCTAACACAGCACAGTGAACAGAAAGGGAACGGACAGAGAGGACAAGCTATGGGAACGCACACGGAGCCAGGCTGTGGGCCCCAAGCAGGACATGAGCACAATCCCCCCAGGCCTGCCGACAGCAATTCCGGGCCCCAGGGCAGAACAGTCAATGGGCCCCCGCTGGTGCCCATGTGCACAAGCTGCGCCCACGTGGACTCCGTCCGCCTGACATTTGGGGGGTGCTGCGCCTGTGCTGGCTGGTGCACAGTGAGCTGCCGGCTGCGCTGCTGGGTGCGCTCTTCCAGCATCGCCAGGGCTTCCACATGCCCACCCGGCTGCCTTCGCTGCCGCCGCTAGTACCACCCCACGTGCCATAGGTGCTGACTTTTGGTTTTGCCGGTGGGTGCCCCCTCCCGGCTCTGCCCCCTTACACAAGGCCAAGCCCCCACTTTGCCCCACTCCACCTCTTCCTGCCTCTGCTCTGGCCCCTCTCCCTAGGTCCCCTTCCCTGAGCGCCTCCCACCCACTGCTCACTCCTTTCTGCCCCCTCCTGCCTTAAGGGTGAGGTGTGTGTGTTTGGCTCAGTCTCCCCATCCAAAATGGCAATTTCCAGCATATTTATACACACACTTCCTTCATATTCTAGTTATTGAATGTGTGTCTATCACTGGTATCATAGCAATCATTATTAAAATAGCAATGAACTACATCATTACATTACCATGAATTACAGTGTGTTAAAATCATGACACTCAGCTACACGCTGTCTTCACTAACACCCCTGTGTAAAGACACTGTTCACTCTGTGCCTCACCCCGGCTTAGCACCTGTTTGGGAGCTGAGGGCCACTGTTGGCTGTGGGAAGAAGGTGGATGGGAGGCACAAGCAGTGGGGAGACTTCCCCTCCCTTCCTCTTTTCTCCTCTCCCTTCCTATCGCTCTCCCTGCCCCTCTCCCTCCCTCTTGTTTCTTCTCTAAGTCCTTGCTCCCTCCCCTTCCTCATGTTACCCCCTTCTTGCTTCCCACCCATGTCCCATTTCCCATCTCTCTCTGCTCCCCACCTCCTGGGGGATATGTCTAGTGCCCGCAGAGGAGGTTCCCCCTCCTCAGGTAGGAAGGGTGACCCAGTGGTCCAGGCACAGACCTGGGGCTCAGGTGTCCTGGGTTTGGTTCTCTGCTCTGCCACTGACTCCCTGCTTAGTCTTGGGAAAGTCACTTCACCTCTGTGTACCCTAGATCCCACCTGCCACATGGGGCTAATGCTGTCCCTGCCTCCCAGGCTGAATCCCTTCATGTCTGTGTGGTGATGGGGGAAATGGAGATACCAAGGTGAGTAGATTGGGCTCCACGCAGGGGGCACAGGAGATGGAGGGGCTCAGGCCAGCTCCGTGGGGGGGGAGGCAGGCTTCAGCCCCAAATCTTCTGCCGGGATCATGGGCTTCTTCTTCCCCCACCCCCCACAGTGTGGCTCCTGCCGGGGTCCAAGGTTTCTCCCACCCACCCTGCATGGCTTTTGTCATGGTCCGGGACTTCCCCTGCCCCCTACCCAGCAGCCAGTGTCCAGGGCTTCTTCTCCCCATTCCTGCCAAGGTCTAGGACTTTTCCTTCCCTTAATGTGCCACTGCACCCATCCAGAGTGTGTGCCTAGGAGCCCTGCAGCCTGCTGGGGCAATTTCAAAGGGCCTGGGGCTCCCAGCTGCTGCCACCACTACCAGGCACTGGCAGCAGTCACGAGTGGAGGCCCCAGACATCAGGTGGTGGGTTCCTGTTTGTGAGTTGCAAAGCAGAGACAGACACCCCTCTGCAGCCCAGATTTAGGCACCTATCCATGAGAGGGGTGTGGCTTAGGACAGTCCTTCCCCCCCCTTGTCGGCATCTCCCATTGGCTAGCTTACATGGCTCCCCCCCCATACTGAGGTGGCTTTTGTGAATCACATTGTAAGGTGCCTGTGTTACCCATGCATTGTCTAGGGAGTTTAGGCACCTGACTCAGCTCTGAGGGTCACAGTGCTGCTGTTCCTGTGATTTTTTCATTGCCTAAAAATTACTCACTGTGATGCTCAGCATTGCAACACCTGAGTCCCTTCACGGATTGCTCCCTGTGCAACCAGTCACCTCTCCGCAGAGCACAGCTGAGCAATTCCTGATTGACATGGGTGTGGACAGGACAGAGAGAGCACAGGCTGGTTAGTGACACATCACACAAAACCCAAACTCTCTTCCTAGAGGTGCAATATTCCCTGTGGGGGTTGGGGGGACATAACCCAGTTGGGAAGCAAATCCCATGACGCTGCCCCCAGCACCTGCAGCTGGGACAGTAAAGTGGAACACAAAAGAATAATTGTTTGTAATGTTTTATTTACAGTAAGTAGCTGGAAAGTAGCAAAGTAAAAGGAGCTTTAATAACCGCAGCACGGCAAGGAGATCACCAGCTACTAAGAAGAGTTTTCTTTATGGCACTAAAATAGCACCAATGTCCAGGAATTAATATAGGGAATTAATGAGTTACAGTCTCACTTTCAGTAACATGTCATAAATCTCTCTGTCCCGCTCATGTTCCCTTTCCTTTCATACTATCCTTTTCTATTCATTATTGTTCTAGCCCTCACTTTCCATCTCTATTTTCCTGTCTCTCTCCTCCCTGTCACAGATCATCCCCCTTGGCTGCTCTCTTCTTTCCCGGTCTTATCCCTTCCCCTCTTGCTAATCCTGGGCTGGGAGACCCCAGTGAGATCTAAGGACACAGATCTGTACAAAACGCTCCCTGCTGCTGCTGCTTCTCCCCAACCCCACAATCCCTGATTGATTCATGGTGTGTCCCTGCCACCCCCACCTTCGCCTGTCCGCTGCTCACCCCCACCTCCGCCTGTCCCCTGCCCGACTGTTAGCCCCAGGGGTTCTTCCCCCTCCAACTCCCATCCCTGGGGCTGCAGGGAAGGGGAGGCACTTCCAGGGGTCATAGAGATGAGGAGCCAGGGGCTGGGTAGATGGGAGTCCTCCAAGATCATAGAGACTGGGGTCCATGAGGCTACAGAGGCTGATTTCCAGTTCCCCCCTCTGCTGTGTGTCTCAGGGACACAGGCTGAGCTGGGATCCTGGCCACAGCCGGAGCCAGGGTCGGATTCTCTCCCCAGGGATGGGGCCTGGCGGGAAAGTGAAGATCGGGGCCTCGTCACCAGCACCGATAAATGTCACCTGCCCCCGGTCACAGTCCAGACAAACCCGGATCCTGCTGGGGGCCCGGCTCAGGGGCAGGGGGGTCTCAGGGGAGGTGAGAGCCTGGAACTGGCCCCACCAGCCCCGTTCCACAGCCCAGATCCCCTCTTCAGGGCTATGGCTGATCCGTCCCTTCCTCCTCACAGACTCTCTGGCCATCCCCACAGCCCAGTATCGCCCAGCCACCACCTCCACCTCCCAGCAATGTCTCCCTGAGGTGAATCCCTCACAGCCCAGCACCCAGGGCTCAGTGTCAAATCTCTCAGGATTGTCAGGTGGATTCTGCCGTGTGTCTCCACATCTCACACTTTTCCGATCATCAGACAGGACGAGTTGGGGATGAGCCGTGTCTGGATCCAGAGTCACATTCACTGGGGAGAGAGAGAATCAAGCATTAGGGGCAGAGCTTGGCCCTGGGGGAGGGTTTCATGGTCTCAGTGCCAGAATCCGCCCCAGCTGGAGAGTGAACCTGGGAATCTCCTTCCTCCAGGATTTACCCATCAGCTCTGAATGGGGAGCAGCTCTGAGATGTCAGCACAGTGCAGGGGAGAGTCACGCCCCTGGCAGACATGGGCCAGCCCTGCAGCAAAAGGGTCACTTGAGCCAGGTCTGGGACTCAGGCTCTTCCATGTCCTGCTCCACATCTCTCCAGGGAGGGGACTAGAGACCCAGGTGTCATGGGGGTCCCCACAGAGTGGTGAGAAACTGAGCTCCCTCTGCTCAGTGCTCACTGACATGCCTCACCTCTCCCTGCCATTTCCCATCTTAAACCCCACATTCACAGATGAGAAATCATCGCTGGGCAGGGAGAACAGATGCCTCCCATCCCTGTGCCCTCAGCCTACATGAGAGCAAGGGGAGTGTTGGGGGAGAAGGAGCAGGAGTGGAAGGAGGGAGAGCAGAGAGGTGAATGGAGACATGAAGGAGGGGATCCCAGAGGGGAGAGAAAAACATATTGGATGAGGAGGAGATGGGGCAGGGGAGGCCCAGCAGCAGGAAGCGAAAGGTTATAGAGAGTTTGCTGTGAGTGTGAAAACAGCAACTCACCTGCTTCTTCCCTCCAAGCAGCCACCGTCACCAAACCCCCAGGCCCTTCCACCTGCCCCCGCTCCTACTGCCTCCGCACCAGCCCCATTCAGCTGATGGCCTGCTGCTCTCCCCACCTTCCTGTTCCTGCCAAGCACTGCCTGCCCTCCAGACCCTTCCAAATGCTGCCCCATCCCTCAATCTACTGGGCCCTTCCCAATCCCAATGTGTCTCCCTTTTGCACTCATGATTTTCCCACAGTGGGAGTGGTTGGCTCATTACAAAAGCAGCTTTGCCTCTCCTGGAATTGACACCTCCTCATGTATTGGGAGTGGACCACATCCACCCTGATGAATTGGCCCTGTCAAGACTGGTTCTCATAGACTCATAGACTCATAGACTTTAAGGTCAGAAGGAACCAATATGGTCATCTAGTCTGACCTCCCGCATGATGCAGGCCACAAAAGCTGACCCACCCACAACAGAATCTTCCAGCCTGCGACTCCTGCCCTATGCTGCGGAGGAAGGCGAAAAACCTCCAGGGCCTTTGCCAATCAACCCTGGAGGAAAATTCCTTCCCGACCCCAAATATGGCGATCAGCAGAACCCCGAGCATACAGGCAAGATTCTACAGCCGGACCCTCATTTTACCCGCGATGGCACGTTAATGCCTAATTGACTAAAATCACGTTATCCCATCAAACCATTCCCTCCATAAATTTATCAAGCCTGATCTTGAAGCCAGAGAGGTCTTTCGCCCCCACCGTTTCCTTCGGAAGGCTGTTCCAAAATTTCACCCCTCTGACGGTTAGAAACCTTCGTCTAATTTCAAGCCTAAACTTCCCCACGGCCAGTTTATATCCATTCTCCACTTGTGAGATAACTTCCTTCTCTTCATGTGTCATTATATAATGCCTGCATCTGTAATTTTCACTCCATGCATCTGAAGAAGTGGGTTTTTTTACCCACAAAAGCTTATGCCTAACACGGCTACCCCCGATACGCGAGAATCCTCTGAGTTTCCAATGTGTACAAAAGAACTCCTTAGGCACCCAGGATCACAACGCTGGCCACACAAACCTTTAAGTCTTTTCACCTTAGTACAGAGCTGTCCTTGTCCCAAAGGCCTAGTGCAAAACGTTAAGTGCATGAGAAAAAGAGACTGGAAGTCTCAGGGCAGGGGGAGCTTTGGATATCAATGCAATATGAGCTGTAGTTACCTGGGCAGACGATGTTTCTTCTCCAGTCTGAAACCAAACACAGAGAGAGGGATGAGAACTCAGCTGAGAAAATGCAGCAACACCAGGACTCTGGGATGAAGAGCAGCTTGCTCTTGCCTGGGGTCAGCTTAAGCCAAGTGATTCCAAAACACGGACACATTTTGAAGAACCAAATGAGACACTTCCCTTCATTCCACTGAATTTCTACAGCCTCATTCACCAAAGTCGAGGTGCAAAGACTCAGGTCCTATGTGACCCTTCACTAGGCCTAGGTGACCAGGTAGCATCAGTGTCTAAACATCTCAGCTCACTAGGAAACTCTGCAACTTCCTGTGGGCAAGAATCTGGCCACAGTGATCCCTGCCTCTGCCAGCACCAGGCTGGGATACTGTAGATCACTAACGCAGCTGCCGGCCTTCTCCAGGGCTTAGGCCACAGTGACACATCAGGGCCATGTTCTAGTCCCTCTACTGGCTCCCAGTTCCCTTCTGATGCCAGTTTAAGGCCTTGGTTTTAATCTGAAAATCAATTAAAGAATCCAGCCCCAGTGGAGGCTGTTTGTGAGACATCCAGGTAGGAGGCTACAGAGGCAGAGCATTGTATAGGGCACCCAGGTTACAGGGCGGGGGTGACACAGGTACCCATTAGTCTGGATTGTACCCTGGGTATGTCACAGTGACACCCTAAATTAAAGCTCACTGGCTAAGCAGAGGATAGAGATGCCAAAACCCAGCGAAAATCAGAGGGGGTGGGGACAGGTGTTCCTGCCTGATGCTATGAATTCCCTTTCGAGAGCCCAAGGTACCATTTGACCCTCCCTTCCCCTCTCCCGTGTTTAAAGCCAGAGTTGATTAGACTCCATGGAGAGCCCTTGTTTCAGTTCAGTGATTGCAAGAGCTGAAATCACTGATGAGCAGGTCTAGGGGCGAAGTCGTAGACCTAGTGTGGGGACAGGGCTGCAGTGAACAACATGGAGATGCAGCAGCAGACACGGCCTGCTGAAATCCCTGGGTAGGTCGTGGAACCTCAGAACACACCATTGCAGAAGTGGCAGTGGGTGGCCAGCAGAAGCCGTGATAACAGCAGTTGAGCTGAGTGGTGGCAGAGGTAACAGCACCAGAAAAAACAGCAGAGGCATCAGCCAGTGGTGGAAGAGACAGCAGCCGCAGTGAGCCAGTTTCAGAGGCAGCAGAGGCATTGCTCAATGTCCCTCACCCCTTTTCAGGGATGGGGGGCAGAGAGCAGATAGATCGATGGATCCAGAGACAGTTTCAACACCACGGAAAAGGCAGCATTCGAGAAATAGAAACACTTACCAAGTTCTCTTTGAAGATCATCTAGGTAACACAGTTATTCACGTAGCGGAATTTGCGTACCTTACTTCGACTTGGAGGGTAAGTGTAGACCAGGCCTAGGTAACACAGAATCAGAAACAAATACACACTAATTAAGTGCTTCTCTTCTAGGATGGAATCAACCTCCCATCATGCAGCCTGTCCCTCACAAACCCATTGATCCAGGCTATGGGCAGGGAAACCACTGAGGTCTGGGGAGAAGAGTCCCTTTCCAACCCACAGGCAGGGCACGCTCCACCTGCGAAGTCCCATAGGGTGTGGCTACACAGCAACTGAATACCCCCAATTGACCCATGTCAGCTAACTAGGCTCACAAGACATGGGCTGGGGGCCTGTAAAATTGTGGTGTAGACATTTGGGCTCATTTTGTGTCTACACCAGAGTAAAGTATCAAAAAATAACTGATTATCTGCATGGACTTAGTTCTGAAAGTTTTCAATTCCCTAGGGAATTAGGCCCAGATTTTTAAAGGTATTTAGGTTGCTAACTCCCACTGATTTCAATTGGCAGTAGGAGTCCAAATACCTTTAAAAAGCTACCCTTAGAGCCCATTCCCGCTTCCTTGCATATCACGTGTTCCCATTCACTTTGCTGGGAGCTTTAGGTGTGCACGGAATGTAATATTGGACCCTAAAATTATCAACATTATTCTTTTAGTGATGTGACTTGTGCATTTAGAGTTGGATCCTACACTCGTTGAAATCAAAGGCACAGCTCTAATTGATGTTAGTGGTGCAGCATCAGGGCATTCATGTTTTTCTCATTTAAAAATGAAAACATGAGGAGACAAATTTGTACAAAGTTTTCCTTGTTGGAGAAAAGGGCACAACACTTAATGATTTCTGTATCACGTTTCCCTAAAAAAACCCAAAAAACAAACAAAAAAACCCAGACAAAACAACAACAACAAAAGGAATAAATATAAATTATGATTAGGAGCATTTTTCTCTTGGATATACGGTTGTCTGAGTTTTGTGAAAGTTGAACATTGTGTATAACTTTTTATATTACCTGTTGGGGTGAAATTTATCAGGCTTAATGTCATCCCAATTTCCTTTTAACATTATTTTTTCATTTAAACAACTCCTCCTCAAATATAATTACACACAAGATCCACGTTGGACCAAACTATTTACTTGTCAGATGAGGCAAGAGGACATTTGAGGACACAGAGTCCTCCTGGTCCCCCATGTCATGGTGCCTCCAGCACCATGTCGATTTCACACTCAGAGAAGATACATTTCCTCTCTGATTTCCTCTTACCCACATACTGAATCATTATCAATACATTATCACTGATATTTCATGTGATTTTCAAATTGATACCTCTTTAAAAATCATCATCATAAATAATAATAAATAAAACAGCAAACAACTTAATGGAAAAGTTTCTATGTGGAGAAAAATTGAACTTACTGATTTCTCCAAGATGTTTCCCTAAAGAAATGAAATAAAGGAAACAGATGTAAATACAAGTTATTTAAGAATATTTTCAGTTAATGGAGATTTAAAGGAGTGTTTTCATGATATGAACGCCTGGCCCCTAAATACCAAACATTTCATTCATGGTTTACCTGTGGCCATACAAGAGTTAAGTGTCCAACGGTAACTGACTATTTACAATTCTGGAAGGATTTACAATTCTATCTATCAAAATATCTATCAAATCTATCAACCTCATGAAGAAACTTGCACAAATACAGACAGATATCATCTTCCTTTCCAAATGCAAACGGATGGACATCATACCAAATGGACTGAAGGTGAAAAATCCATTGCTATCTACATACTGCACAGACCACAGTGAGAGATTGTGCCATACACTGTCAAAGAAACTGAGGAACCACCTGATCAGCATCCTATACAGCAAACAGAAAAACATCAAGAAAGAGCTCTCCAACCTGGAGACTTTCATAAATAACCAACCCTCCACACAAATGGACTTTACTAAAATAAGACAGGAGATCTACATTACACACTTCACCTCTCTACAAAGGAAAAAGGACCGTAAGCTGTCTAAAATCCTACCTGCCACAAGGGGCCACAACAGGGATAACCCTAACCCACCCAGCAATATCGTCAATTTATCCAGCTACACACTCAACCCAGCAGAAGAGTCTGTCCTATCTCGGGGACTCTCTTTTTGCCCCAGCACCCCCACGAACATGATACAGTTCTGCGGTGATCTGGAAGCCTACTTTCGCCGCCTCCGACTCAAAGAATACTTTCAAGATAACACTGAACAGCGCACTGATACACAGATACCCTCCCACCAACAACACAGGAAGAAGAACTCCACATGGACTCCTCCTGAGGGTCGAAATGACAGTCTGGACCTATACATAGAATGCTTCCGCCGACGTGCACAGGCAGAAATTGTGGGAAAACAACATCGCTTGCCTCATAACCTAAGTCGTGCAGAACGCAATGCCATCCACAGCCTCAGAAACCACCCTGACATTATCATCAAAGAGGCTGATAAAGGAGGTGCTGTTGTCATCATGAACAGGTCTGACTACCAGAAGGAGGCTGCCAGACAACTCTCCAATACCAAATTCTACAGGCCACTTTCCTCAGATCCCACTGAGGAATACACTAAGAAACTGCACCATCTACTCAGGACACTCCCTACACTAACACAGGAACAAATCAACATACCCTTAGAGCCCCGACCGGGGTTATTCTATCTACTACCCAAGATCCACAAACCTGGAAATCCTGGACGCCCCATCATCTCGGGCATTGGCACTCTCACTGAAGGACTGTCTGGATATGTGGACTCCCTACTCAGACCCTACGCCACCAGCACTCCCAGCTATCTCCGTGACACCACAGATTTCCTGAGAAAACTACAATGCATTGGTGACCTCCCAGAAAACACCATCCTAGCCACCATGGATGTAGAGGCTCTCTACACAAACATCCCACACACAGATGGAATACAAGCGGTCAGGAACAGTATCCCTGATGATGACACAGCACAACTTATTGCCGAGCTCTGTGACTTTATCCTCACGCACAATTATTTCAAATTTGGTGACAATATATACCTCCAGACCAGTGGCACCGCTATGGGCACCCGCATGGCCCCACAATATGCCAACATTTTTATGGCTGACCTGGAACAACGCTTCCTCAGCTCTCGTCCACTCACGCCCCTTCTCTACCTACGCTACATTGATGACATCTTCATCATCTGGACCCATGGGAAGGAGACCCTGGAAGAATTCCACCATGATTTCAACAGCTTCCACCCCACCATCAACCTCAGCCTGGACCAGTCTACACGGGAGGTCCACTTCCTAGACACCACCGTACAAATAAGCGATGGCCACATTAACACCACCCTATACCGAAAACCCACCGACCGCTACGCCTACCTTCATGCCTCCAGCTTCCACCCCAGACACACCACACGATCCATCGTCTACAGCCAAGCACTGAGGTACAATCGCATCTGCTCCAACCCCTCTGACAGAGACCAACACCTACAAGATCTTCACCAAGCATTCTCAAAACTACGATACCCACACAAGGAAATAAAGAAACAAATCAACAGAGCCAGCCGTGTACCCAGAAGCCTCCTGCTACAAGACAGGCCCCAAAAAGAAACCAACAGAACTCCACTGGCCATCACCTACAGTCCTCAGCTTAAACCTCTCCAACGCATCATCAGTGATCTACAACCCATCCTGGACAATGATCCCTCACTTTCACAGACCTTGGGAGGCAGGCCAGTCCTCGCCCACAGACAACCCGCCAACCTTAAGCATATTCTCACCAGCAACCACGCACCGCACCATAACAACTCTAACTCAGGAACCAACCCATGCAACAAACCTCGATGCCAACTCTGCCCACATATCTACACCAGCAACACCATCACAGGACCTAACCAGATCAGCTACAACATCACCGGCTCATTCACCTGCATGTCCACCAATGTTATATATGCCATCATATGCCAGCAATGCCCCTCTGCTATGTACATTGGCCAAACTGGACAGTCACTACGCAAGAGGATAAATGGACACAAGTCAGATATCAGGAATGGCAATATACAAAAACCTGTAGGAGAACACTTCAACCTCCCTGGCCACACAATAGCAGATGTAAAGGTAGCCATCTTACAGCAAAAAAACTTCAGGACCAGACTCCAAAGAGAAACTGCTGAGCTCCAGTTCATTTGCAAATTTGACACCATCAGATCAGGATTAAACAAAGACTGTGAATGGCTATCCAACTACAGAAGCAGTTTCTCCTCCCTTGGTGTTCACACCTCAACTGCTAGCAGAGCACCTCACCCTCCCTGACTGAACTAACCTCGTTATCTCCATACTGATTTATACCTGCCTCTGGAGATTTCCATTACTTGCATCTGAAGAAGTGAGGTTCTTACCCACGAAAGCTTATGCTCCCAATACTTCTGTTAGTCTTAAAGGTGCCACAGGACCCTCTGTTGCTTTTTACAATTCTGAAAGTTTTTAATTCCTTATGGAATTAGGGTCTGATTTTTCAAGACATTTAGGAGCCTAACTCCCACTGATTCCAGGGAGAGTTAGCTGACCATATACCTTTAAAAATCTAGCCATTAGAGCCCAATCCTGCTTCCTTGTATCTCTCACATTCCCATTTGCTTTGCTCGGAGTTCTGGGGGTGCAGACTGGAATTTCTGGCCCTCAAATTATCAGCATTATTTTTTTAGCAATATGACTTGTGCATTCAGTGCTTAATCCTATACTCATTGAAGTCAATGGCAAAGATCTAACGGATGTTAGTGGTGCAGTATCTGGGCTTTCACCTTTTTCTGGTTAAAAAACTCCAACCAAAAAATGCATAAAACAAACAAATACCCTTATGAGGAGACAAATTTGTACAAAAGTTTTCCTTGTTGGAGGAAAGAGCAAAACATTTACAGATTTCTATATCCCGTTCCCTTAAAAATAAACAGAAATACATATAAATTCTTATTAGGAGCATTTTTGCCTTGGTTACACAGTTGTCTGCATTTCGTGAAAGTTGCACAGTGATTATACAATTCATGAGCCTTTGATGGGTTTCATGTTCTCAACACCAGGAGGAGCAAACATTTTCCTTTCTCCATCTCTGACTTATTCTTTCTCACCATTGTCAGAACTCAGGTTCAGGCTCAGAGCTCATGTCTATTCAGACCCCTCTTTTCTACTGTGTATATATTTTTTTTCAATATTCCCTATTGGGGTGAAATTTGCCAGGCTTTGTCTCATTCCAATTTCTTTTTAACAGTAAATGAAATCACAGACAACTGCTCCCAAAATAAAATCACACACAATCGTTACGGGGGCCCAACTCTGTACAAAATATTTACTTATCAGAGGAGGGAAAAAGACATTAACTAATTCCCAGAGTCCATGGGGACTGAGGAGGGAATAACTGCACAGCTGGGTGGGAAGTGGGCAGAAGAGAGTGAGGAGTGAAGAAGGTTTTGGATTAATCTCCGCTCCACCCCTTCCCCAAATGCTCCATTCAGCTTAACTGAGGCAGTTCTGGGGGAGAAATATTTTGTGCCTGTAAAGGGCTGGTGCAGATCACTGGCTCCTGGAGCAAAGGGGCACCTTCGTAACGTTTCCTTCCCTGTGCTGCTGAGGGGAGCGCAGTGCAGGTCTGTGCTTCCCCTGCTTGGCCTACTGTAAAATTTCATTCTTCCCTTTTTTCATTTATTAGAAGAAAATTTCTTGTTAATTTCACTCAATTTTCCCCTGTGACATTTACCTTTCATTTTAAATAGATAAACAGTGAGGCCAATGAAACAAACAAACAAAACCAGGAGAATCACACTCAGAGCCACAATCCATGGATTCACCCTCGGGAAAAAGAAATCTGAAAAATAAACCCCACAGGATTTGCATTAGTTTGGAAGCAGGGACAACACTGATTTTTTCTCTATTGCACGTAACTACATAAATAGTCCCCAGCAGGACGTATGTGAGATAAAAGTGAAAACATGACCCCCTCTCTGCTACACAAAAGACCAAAACCTGATTGTAAAAATTACTCCAACCAACACAGCTTTAGCACTGATTAACCTGTGAATAAACAGGCCTGGTTTGATTCATGGTATTCAGAGCTTCATTGAGTTCAGGGGCAAATTCTCTGCTCACAAAACCGCATTGACTTCAGTGGAGTTATGACAGCAAACAATTTGGTCCTCACTGTTCAGCAACATTCAGAAATTGCAGGAGTAATTAGAATATTTTGGTGAGTCACTAATAATTTTCCCAATTATTTTGATGAATCAAAATCGCAATTAATCCAAACATTAAGTGCTGAAAATTGATTCTTCTTTTGCTGTTCTTGTGTTTACAGCATTTAAATCATCTAGCCAGGGTGGGCATTTCAAACATGCCTAAGGCCTTCTCCACACAGGATTTGTGCACGGGTTTAGTGAAACTGGTGTAACACTCATGCAGTCATTGTTACATTGATTCTACAGCTGACCACATAACAGGACTGCCCCAATTTAACTAAAATGGTTGACAAAACTTTAAATTGTAAATCAGCTGAATAGTGTCCTTTATCCATTTAGTATCAATCAGTAAGGAACGGACTTAAGCTAAAAACCTAGGACACTCTGAAACTGAAATAAGAGCATTCAAACAAGGGGTTTCATCAATAACTCAGTAGATAATCACTGCAGCTTTTGTGTGTAAAAGGCAAAGTGAGTTATGAGCACAACTCCCATTGAATGTCAACGGAAACAAGCCCACATAATTTGGTGACATTTCACTTACTGAAAAGGTAGCAAACAAACCATAGTATAAAAATTGCTACATTCACAAAATCACTGTGGTGAAGTTAAGTTTTTAGGAACAGACTCTTTCAAGGGTTGGTGAATATTTCTTCTCAAAATCACTTTTTTTTTTTTTTTTTTTTTTAAAGTAAGAGTTTCAGGAATATCAGAGTTAAGATTAAATTTACATGAAACAAAACTCTGATAACTCTGAATATTCAAAATTAAGGCAATCAGATAGCCTGAGTTGTGACCTGTTAAGGTACCAGTTTCTGAACTTCTTTGTTTTTATGTAGGCTGTAAAATATTCACAACAGATGCTTCAGTTCTTTGTTTCCTATGTTTTGTTTTCTTTCTGATGAAGGTGATTTAAGCGTGTGGGTTTGGCTGGTAACTGACCTGCTATATAAACTGTTGATTCCTTTTCTTGATTGAGAAAGGTGTTCCTGATCCAACAGGACAGGTTCTGGTTTGAACGTTCTTTTATAATAATAGAATTTTCTGTTTCAAACAGGCCACTATCCCCTAGGGATTTTGCTTCAGACAGTGATGGTAATTCTTGCCCACTGAGATCTCTCCATAGAACCTTGGGCTCTGGATACCACCCAGCCGATTGACAAACCACCCGGATACCTCCATCCTGGTGACTCTCCACAGAGATGAGAGGATTGGAGCCCAAAGCTAGAAGAAAATTACATCAATGTGTGATTAAATCAATGGGGTAATTTAAAAGCTAAAAGGATGAGTGATAGATTGTGGATCCCTTACTCCCACTAGAGATCACTTGATCATGTAGAAGGGATAAATGAACACTGGAATTTCTGAATTCCCAATACGCATGGACACAGGAATGGATGTGAACAAATATTTAAAACAATTTCACTGAATAAGTGTCCTCTCCACCCAAGAGCAATGGAGCATTGAACAATTTGGAAATCTGGCCACTTCATTTAAATACCTAGTGGGATATGAATTTTTCAGAAATCCAGTTTTTAGTATATTGGATAGACATTTTGTTTGTTCTATTTTTAAATAAATAAATAAATAAATCTAACTGGCTCCATGGTTACTGTGTCAGAGCAGCAGGGGACAAACACTCGGACTCATCCACTAATGGTAAATACATAATGTCTCCCCCCCTCACCACCATCTTTATGTGGCCTCAGCCAATCAGAAAGCTACAACTGATTTTGACTGCACCCCAACTAACTACCAGTAGTGACCACATCAGAAGGCCTATAAACCTGGCAGTCCCACCTTAGCCACGCCTCAAAATGACTGCAGAGAAATTGGAAGACCATGGGCTGTCCACACTTGAAAGGCTACAGCAGCACAGCTTCACTGCTGTGGTGCTTCAGTGTAGACACTACTTACATCAACAGAGGACTTCTGCTGGTGTCATTGGTAATACACCTCTTTGAGAGGCAGTAGCTAGGTTGACAGAAGAATTCTTCTGTTGACCCCAGCGCTGCCTGCATGGGGACTTAGGTCAGCTTAGTTTTGTCACTCATGGGGTGACCTACTTTTCTAGTATAAACCAGGTCCATATTTGTCTAGAACTCTTTTCCCTCCTTTCTCTCCCTCCTTTTGAAGTCAGCCAAAAACATCTTTTGGGCAAGGAAATCGCTTGACCATTCTGAAAATGTCTTTAATAAAACCTTGGGAAAGTTTTCAGCATATTTTCCAAAGTGTATGAATGTGGTCATGTGCTGAAATCTAGTCACACTGTGTTACTCTAAAATAATTCACAAGTTGCTAGTCACAGTTGTTGCAGTAGGAAAGAATAAAACCTGCAGACCATAATAAGATAATATAGACAAGAGCTGCTGACCTGCTACCTTCAGTTCCAATATGGCTTCTTCATAAAAAACATCATCTTTAACAAAGCAGTGGTATTGGCCTTCATCTGAGCGTCTGATATTAAGAATCTGCAAGGAAACATTCCCATCCATGATGCCATCTTTCAAAAGCTCTGTCTTTCCATGATAGTCTGGCATCTGCTCTCTATACTGATCCTGTCCATCACGGTACAGATGCACAACTGCAGAGAACTGAGATCGGAACCACCTCACCTCCATGTTCACAGCACTCATCCTGGGGGACAGGTGACACGGTAACACAGTGGCCTCACCCACAACAGCAGTGACAGGGTGACCAGGACCGGTCACGCTGAATTGGGCTGTGAAATACACCAAAGCAAAAAGAGAAGAAGCTCAGAGGGAAAAAATATATATATTCATGACTGATTCAATAGGTTCAAACTTTCCAAAAATTCAGCATGAGGCAGACACCTGGCAATCAAATTTCCAGCCTGAACATTGAAAATTTGGCACAATAACGAACAAATGAGGGGGGGGGGGGGAGAGTTACATTAAAAAGTGACAGGCCAGCTCAGGTATAGGTGTCACTGGTAACCCCCCTTATATTAATTTGACATGCCATAGAGCCATTTCAGTGCCCCATGAACGGACAGAGTGACCTGAGTATATACACTGTATGCCTGAGCTCTGTGATCTGTTCCTGCCTTCACTTTATTTCTGATATGATTCTCAGCATTGATTTTAATATGAGAAGGGTGAAAAGATGAAATCCTGACTCCACTGAAGTCAACTGAGATCACCTAGAATTTCACCCTAATGTTTTGGGACCCAGCTTCTTTCAAGAGCACCACCTATCGCCTCGTATGAGGCTACAATTTTCATTGAGATGAGATGAGGTTCTTGAGTTTTACTCCTTTGCCCCCCTCCACCTGTTTTTAGTGAGACGGGGTCACTGCCAGGACATTTTCAGTAAAGGGTCTTCAACTCTGGGACTCACTTGCCTTGGCCTCACTGACCCCAAATCACTTCAGCTTTAGGCCAGGTTGCCTTGGTGTTTGAGAAAGGATTGGGTCACAGAGGATGTGAGCATATGAAGTAGGATGCTCAGCATGACCAGAGGTGCGTAGGGCAGCCCAGAGTGAAAATGCCAACGTCAGGGAAGGCTGCAGAAAGGAGAGAAGATTCTCCCTAAACTGGTGGTTTACACTATAGTTAGATTTACCAACCAGTCACAAACTGTGCTCCTGATCCCCCACATTGGTTATCAAGAAAATAAATCACACAGCCCCCTTTACTCCATTCCAGTCTCTGGCTCCCAATCAGCGAATAGGTTCAGTACAGTGAGAAGTTACTTAAAAACTCTATTCACTTTACAAAATGTTCTTTTAATTCCCCAAAGGACCAGACACATTACCAGATCAATACTAGTTTGAATCTTACCCAAAATACCATGCTGCTAGCCAATCCTTTAGTATCTAAATCTAAAGGTTTTATTAGAAAAGGAACGAAAGAGAAGAGTTGCTAAATGGTCAAAGCAGTCAGATACTTTCATATATATACACACGTATACAGAGAGAGAGAGAGAGAGAGAGAGAGAGAGATATTTCAGAGTCCATATATCAGGTTCTTAGCAGTACTGGTGAGTTTGTTAGCTTGCAAAGTCCCTCTGGAACACATCCAAAGCTTGGATGGGTCTATCAGTCCTTTGTTCAAAGCTTCAGTTTGTAGGGAAGTTACTCCAGACGTGAGAAGCAGGATTGCAGACAAAATGGAGAAGATGCAGCTGCCTTTTTATATCCTTTTCCATGTGGCGTGTACATCCTTTGTCCCAAACACAAACTCACAGCACATGTGCATGAAAAGGTACTTGGTGTCCCCTGTCCATCGGCATGTCCCCATAGGTGCCGACTCGGTGGGTGATCCGGGGCCGGAGCACCACAGAGAAAAATTAGTGGGTGCTCTGCACCCACCGGCTGCCAAGCTCCCCACCCCACAACACCTCCTCCGCCTACCTCCCAGCGCTTGCCGCTGCCAAACAGCTGTAGCAAGCTCTGGGAGGGAGGGGGGAGGAGTGGGAACGTGCTCAGGGGAGGAGGCAGGGAAGAGGCGGGTCTGGGGCGGGGATTTGGGGAAGGAGTCGGAATGGGAGAAGGAGGGAGTGGGGTTGGAGTGGGGACTTTGGGGAAGGGGTTGGAATGGGGGAGGGGTGGAGTCGGGGCAGGGGCAGAGGGGGGGGGGGTCAAGCACCCACCGGCACCAGTAGAAGTCGGCGCCTATGCATGTCCCTACATGTCCTGAAAAACAACAAGGAGTCCAGTGGCACCTTAAAGCCTAAGATTTATTTTGGGCATAAGCTTTTCCCAAATAAATCTGTTAGTCTTAAGGTGCCACCGGACTCCTCGTTGTTTTTGTGGATACAGACTAACACGGCTACCCCTCTGCTACTTGTCTACATGTCCTGCTGACTCGCCCCGGCCTTCTCTCAATGGTTCATTCTACAGCAGGCTGGATAGTGCTGATGCTTGTCTGTCTGGGGGTGTCACCCAAATGCACAGCACAAGTTTGAGACAAATATACCACACATATTTATATCTCACCATACAAAGATGATACAGACCTTTAAACAAGCTTATCATATTTAGCAAATCATGCCTTTTCCACTGATACCTTACAATAGAATCATAGACCTGGAAGGGACCTTGAGAGGTCATCAAGCCCAGCCCTCTGCATTCATGGCAGGACCAGCACCATCTAGACCATCCCTGACAGGTGTTTGTCCAACCTGCTCTTAAAAATCTCCAATGATGGAGATTCCACAACCTCCCTAGGCAATTTATTCCAGTGCTTAACCACCCTGACAATTAGGAAGTTTTTCCTAATGTCCAACCTAAACCTCTCTTGCTGCAATTTAAGCCCATTGCTTCTTGTCCTATCAGCAGAGGTTAAGGAGAACATTTTTTCTCCCTCCTCCTTATAACAACCTTTTAGGTATTTGAAAACTGTTATCATGTCCCCTCTCAGTCTTCTCTTTCCCAGACTAAACAAACCCAGTTCTTTCAATCTTCCCTCATAGGTCATGTTTTCCAGACCCCTAATCATCCTTGTTGCTCTTCTCTGGGCTCTCTCCAATTTGTCCATATCTTTTCTGAAATGTGGCACCCAGAACTGGGCACAAGACTCCAGTTGAGGCCTAATCAGCAGCATAATTACTTCTCATGGCATATCTTGAATAAGATTTATTGTGATTTTGTAATATTGGTATCAATGCTATTATAAATGGTCACCCATATTCCATACAGCCTCACACTCAGATACTATGATGATATAAGTACCTAGATAGATAGAGAAACTGAGTTGCCTCATATGCAGCAGGTGGAGAATTACTCCTCCAGAAGGGATGGGGAGGAAGTGGAGACTTATTTACTGATATTGAGCCAATCTGAAATTTGTTGTAGGGGTGGGTTTGTTTTTTTGGTTTGGTTTTTTTTTTCAGTTTTGTACAAAGGAGTGGAATAGGCATGATTTATAAATCACTACAATGAAACAAATCCTACAAGCAGCAGCAGGACCCGTGGGATTCCTACCTGATTCCAGCTTGTGAATGTGATAAGTAATGAAGAAAATGATCAAACCAGGCAGAGAGGCGCTCACTGCGGAGCTAGGACAGAATGAAAGAACCTTCATCTTCACTAACTTGATCTGGACAACAGGATAGGGAAGAGAAAAATACTTTACTAAAGCATGTTTTGCATTCAAATCTGATTTGTTAGAAAAAGGAACTATTATCTGTAGTTAGTGAATTGAACTGATTGTTTCTGGTCACCGTGTCCTTCAAGATTTTAGAGCTGGTAGATCTCATCCTCTCACACCTTGTTTTTAATGACAGGTTTGAAGTGGAAAACAAACTTTCCTGATTTTTCAACTCCCAACTGGTTTCTCAACTTTGAATGGACGAGTCATTGAATTGAGTTAGTTGGGTAAATTGAAATGAATAAAATATTTTCTCTGTACCTGCAGAAGAGGCTATTGCTGTCAAAAGCTGGGTGAGCCCTTCAACAAATTCTGCTTCCAGGTGCTTAGCCAGTGACTGCCACCACTTCACTGATCTGATTTTCTTTAAAACTTTTGAAGCAAACATATACTGCTTGAATATTATACATATATACATTATATATCTATATGCCTTAGCATCAGTTGTCATAATTTTAATTTGAAAGATAAACCAGTATTTAATTTAAATTAAAATATCCAAGTGAAAGAAAAGCCTCTGATTTAATTTTTTTAAATCATTTTTAAAGATCAATTTTCATCCACCCTGAGTGTCTGACATTTCCTTCAGACCCTTATTGCCAAAGAACTACAGCACTTTGATGAATTAAATTAATAGGAGTGACACATTGGTTTGTGTAGATTGGATGAATTATTGCAGAAAATTGAAATTTGTTTGTGCCTTTCAAAAACAGAGCAGCAGCACTGCCAAACCCAGTATTCAAAAGTCAGTGTAACCCCCACCCTAATGTGTTAGGTGTGTGTGGTATTGTATGGTCTTCTGTTGTCTGCAGTGGCCCTTGAAAAGTTTTTACAGTGGGGGTGCTGAAAACCAGTGAAAGTGACCCCAAAATGTTTACCTCATGCCCCCTTTACCCCTGTTCACACCCCACATGCCCTCCCCTCAGAGCTGGGGCTGGGAGCAGGGCTGTATCTCCAGAAGGGTGTGGCACAAACAGCTGTAAAGGGACCGAGGCTGGGGCTACACAGCTAGTGGTGGGCAGGAGTGGATCCCCACGTGCGGGGCCAGGATTGGAGCCCTGGGACCAGGAGTGGATCCCCGCATAAAACCTAGGGACACTGCACACCCCCCCACACACCCCTACTTCCCGTGCATATGATTGTCTGGTCTTGTAGCTTTGATTAGCTGTAAAACTGCATAATTATGGGAACATATACAAGCTGTACATTTTCGTGGGGTGGTTGTTGTTTTTTGGGGGGGGGCTTTAGAATATTTGTTGCTTTATGAAAATCAATACAAAAAATCCTCGCCCCCTGCACACACTTTTTTTTTTTTAAATCACAAATTGGGTCAAAAAAGGTATGTGATTGACTTAAAAATCAATGTTTTAAATATATATTTTGAGTTCCTATTTTTTGCCATTTGGTTTCTGAGCCTTGAGGGTACACTCAATCTTAAACTTTCCCCTGCAACTAACTATAAAGGCTAGAAATTTATTTTTTACTTTAAATTAAATCAAATATTCTCACATAAACTCAAAATTACAACATTAGGGCTTTCAGAAAATTACCCAATACTGTGAGACAAAATAAAAATCACAAATAACTATGAGAGTTGACAATACTGAACCTGGTCAAAAATACTAAAACAAAAATGATTTTTCAATAGAATATGGCTTTTAGAAATTTTTTTAAATACTATTTTTCCTATTATTTTAATGTTTCTAATTTTTCAACAAAATGATGCTAAATGAAAAAAAAATTCAAATTGATTCAAAATGAGAAACCCTAAACAAATGGAATAAAAACATTTTATTCACCCATACCTTATCTTGTCTCTAAGGAGAAAAGGGAGAAAAAAATGAAAACTGAAAAAAAGAAAAACTAAAATCTAATATTTTGTGCAATAATACGTGATTAAAAATTTTTAAATAAGCAAAATGTTTTAAACAAAACAAAAACATAATTTCACAACAATACTACCATTTTAAAATAGCTGTACTCCTATAGGTTTCTTCATGATATTGCCCCTTGAATGGCTTTTCACACAGGAAGAGATAATTTGTTACACAATGTATAAATTTCCTTTTTCTAATATAGCCTGAAGTCCCTACTCAGTGACACTCTTGAACACAGGATCAACATTAGGCACATGCTTAATTCCCACTGAGTTCAGAAGGAGAAAAGGAGGCAGGTTTCTGTTTTGATTGATTCCGAGCATGATTTTATTTTTTACAAGAACAAAAGGATTCACCCCGCCCCCCAGTCAAGAGGCAGAAAACTGCAATGACAGCTCAGGCAGAAAACTAGACTGATGGCAGCTGGATTTGGTGCAGTAAATTTCCTGTATTCAAAATATAGGCAGTTATTTGTTACAAATCTCCCCCAAGAACAGTATTGGGCCCACTGTTCTTGAATAAAATACAGCAAACAAAGAAATGACTAATTCAACAAGCTGTAAAGGTCACATGTTACATTGCTATGAAAACAATCTGCAATGTATTTGACGGTACATCACTTTGAATATAGATGTACTGTCAAGTTTCCATAAAGAGAGAAACAAATTATCACAGGATTATTTACTCCTTGTGTTTTGAATAATCTGTCCAAGCAATAAGTACCGTGTATTAGACGTTATAAACAGTCCTGCTGAAGCAAAGTTCACCCACCTGATTGGGTCTTCTGAGAAGTTTAATATCTGCTGGGTGTGGTCAGACTTCACTCCTTTGGCTGGGACAGTTACACGTTCATTGACTGTTCCCGTTTTTCACGCATGTTGCTCAGCTAATTCTGGCGATCAACGAACTGCAGTTTTGTCTCATGGCTTTTCCGCAGAACGTTGTTAAAAGAAACGTGTTTTTTTCCTGAATTGATAAACCTGCGCTCGGCTCGCCGCGTTCGCCTGGGGAAAGTGAAAGTAACACTGTCAATTGCCTCATTCCAAACCCTGTCACGTGGGGAGGTTCGAGTCTTCTCTTAAAGAAACAGCCCCAGTCCTGCTGCACCGCAAGTGTGTGGGAAACCGGAAGTTTATGTTAACAAAAGGGACTTTGTTATTGTTGAGGTGGGGGTGGTTTTTTTGTTTTGTTTTTGTTTTTTTGGCTCTTTAGTTTATTAGATTCAGCAAAAGCAGGAAGAAGATTCTCTTTGAAATCATGACTGGATTGATGTAACTGGGTCACCTGAACAACTGACTCTGAATCCAGTCATGATTTCAAAAAGAAAAAAGTTTTTGCTGAATATAATAAACTAAATGGCAAAAAACCAACCTCCCCTCCCCCCCCCAACAACAAAGCCCCTTTTGTTAACATAAAGTTCCAGTTTCCCACTGAAGATCGTGACCTTCCAAAACATCAAGTTCATCAGAAGTGATTTGCTGTGTTGTTGCAGCCATGTTGGCCCCGGTCTATTAGAGAGACAAGGGGGATGATGTGAGATCTTTTATTGGATCAACTTCTGTTGGGGAAAGAGACGAGCTTCCCAGCAACACAGACCTAAAGAAGAGCTCGGTGGAGCTCCAAAGCTCGTCTATCTCAACAACAGGAGTTGGTCCCATAAAAGATTTTATCTCCCCCACCTGGCCTAAGTTAATCAAAACTCAAACTTCTGAAAACCAAGAAATACAGAGTTAAGGTACAGGCCAGTGCAACCTTAACCCTGCTGCCATGGGGCTGTCACTAGTCACTGGGAAATGATCTATATGCACCCCAGCTGTATTCCTGGTGTGAGGTGTAGCTAGACCAAATGCTGGAGGAATTAGTTGGTGCAGCGTGGGAGAGTTGTGACTCCAAAATGAGGGGATAGGAGATTAATTTGAGGGCTTCGTGCTGTCACACGGGGGCTGCATCTTGCCAGAGCCCATGGCCCTCCCACAGCCCTCTGGCCACTCCTGGCTCACCAAGGGCACCATTTCAGATTTTTTTGGGGGGGAGGGGGCAGGGGACAACTTTAACCGTGATTCCAGGCAGGGGTGAAAGTAAGTAGAGGGGCTAACCGGTATGCCGGGTCCCTCCTGGGCAAGGTGTGTGTGTGGGGTGGCTCTGGCCCCCGGAAGAGGCAGGGCCTCGGGTCGAAGGAGTGGGGCTGGGGACCAGACTCCCCCAGCCAGCCCTTCATGGCCACCACTGCCACAGCGGTTGGGAGCCCTGAGTCCTTTTAAATTGCCAGGGGCCCCCCCAGGGCAGCTGCCCCTTTTGCTTGCCCCCATTGGTGGCCCCACCAGTAGGGGCAAGCAAAAGGGGCAGCGATGTTAAAAGCCCCGGCAGTGCTTTAACATTGGCCATGTACGGGCCGGTACCAGCAGCCAGTTCTTACCTGTACGCCGTACTGCCCCGCAGCAGCCCACTTTCACTTCTGATTACAGGGACTACTTAGGCACCTGAAAACTCTAGGTTATTTGCAGATAACTTAGGAATTAGCTGACAGGAGCAATGTATCTGATTCCTATATACAGATAGAAAAAATATATATACAAACTGCAATTAAAGCCACATTTTGAGTTTATATGTAAATTTAGAACAATCAGGAGATAATACAGCAAAATATTCCCTTGAGGGCTCAATTCTGGCGCTTTACACAGGTATCAGAAACACACATTTGATACTTTGTACACTATCTTTAGTAGAGATAAATAAAATCTTCTTCATTTCTCTAACAGACACATTCTGTGTTACTGCCATTATCTACTCTGTGTTACTTAATTGTTTTTCACGCCACTAAAAATATATTTACTTAATTTTAACATAGATGATTAAGGTTTTTTTTTCTCTTTTATTAGGAATGGGAATTTATTTTTCTAATTATTTTGGCATTTATGTTTACTGATCACAGTCATGAACATGACTCACTAGCTTTTGACTCCACTATTGCTATTAGTATCAGACTTGGAATTTTTATTTTTGTATGAATTTTAAGTTATTTTACAGATAAAAATACCTTTTGTAAATAAGTAACCTGCGTCTGCACAGTATCTAAAGTTATGTGTTCAGCTAATTTAAAAAAAAAATGCCACTGCTAAGGTGAGTACAAGCTAAATTTACATTCGAGGAGGATACTATTAGTTGATTGTACCACTTTAAGTAATGAATGAAAAAGCACAATATGCTCATAAAAGTAATAATGAGAATTACTCCAGCCAGGACAGGTTAGGCATTTTAGAACTCACTCCTCAAAGAATTAAATTTAAGCATAAGAGAGAAATAAAATTATGAAATGCACAGACCAGTCAAAAAAACAAACAAAAAAACCCCTAAAATAACAGCAGTGCAATCCTTAACCAACTTTGAAAGAATAAAATTACAGAGAACATAGGTGCCTAGCTCGTTTCAACAGGAAGTAACAACAATAATACAAGTGTGTGTTGGGGGGAGAGTGTGTGTATTCGGGGAGTGAGAGACTCTGTGTGAGTGTGTGTGTGTGAGACAGAGAGAAAAAAAGTGCGCTGTCACTTTAAGCTCAGCACTCACTAGTCTGAGGTCTTGGCTACACTTGCAGATGTACAGCGCTGTGAGTTAAACCTGACTTCGTGCAGCTGAGTAGGGAAAGCGCTGCAGTCTGTCCACACTGACAGCTGCCCAGCACACTAGCGTGGCCACATTTGCGGCAATTGCAGCGCTATTGGGAGCGGTGCATTATGGGCAGCTATCCCACAGAGCACCTTTTCCCATTCTGGCGCCATGGGTTGTGGGAAGGGGGCGTGGGTGCGGGGGATTCTGGGTCCTGTCCCAATGCCCCGTGATGCATCACTTCGCATCCCAGAAATCCCTTTGTTTCCGTCCACATTTGGCGCCATCTTTCAACGGTTTCTGTGCAGTGCGATCTGTCTGCGGGAAATGGAGTCCGAACTGCTGAGGCGTATGCTGACGAGTCTCGCCAGCACATCACGTTTGGCTGTCGAACTATTCCTTAAGATCCAAAGTGACAGTGAGAGTGAGGATGAGGAGTCCGACGATGCTATCGAGCCGCGTAACGCGTATGACACGAAATTGCTTGTGGCATTCACGGATATGCTCAGCACCGTGGAACACCGCTTTTGGGCTTGGGAAACAAGCACCGAGTGGTGGGATCACATCGTCATGCAAGTCTGGGATGACGAGCAGTGGC
Organism: Emys orbicularis; assembly: GCF_028017835.1. NCBI lineage: Eukaryota > Metazoa > Chordata > Testudines > Emydidae > Emys > Emys orbicularis. Next base: position 8,318,840 of record NC_088695.1, on the reverse strand, counting down.
TGCAGAACTTTCGGATGAGAAAAGCCACTTTCATGGGACTGTGTGAGGAGCTTGCCCCCACCCTGCGGCGCAAGGATACGAGATTGAGAGCTGCCCTGCCAGTGGAGAAGCGGGTGGCTATTGCAATCTGGAAGCTGGCAACTCCAGACAGCTACCGGTCGGTCGCAAACCAGTTTGGAGTGGGAAAGTCGACCGTTGGAATCGTGTTGATGCAAGTTTGCAAGGCCATTAATCGCATCCTACTCAGAAGAACCGTGACTCTGGGTAACGTGCAGGAAATAGTGGATGGCTTTGCACAAATGGGGTTCCCTAACTGTGGAGGGGCGATAGATGGGACGCACATTCCTATTCTGGCACCACCCCACCTAGGATCCGAGTATGTTAATCGGAAGGGGTATTTCTCTATGGTTCTCCAGGCGCTTGTGGATCACCGTGGGCGTTGCATTGACATTAACACAGGCTGGCCCGGAAAGGTGCATGACGCACGCATCTTTCGGAACACTTGGCTGTTCAGGAAGATGCAGGCCGGGACTTTTTTCCCAGAGCAGAAGATCATGGTAGGGGAAGTTGAAATGCCCATTGTGATCCTTGGAGATCCCGCTTATCCGTTAATGCCGTGGCTCATGAAACCCTACACAGGGAGCCTTGACAGCAGCAAGGAACGGTTCAACTACAGGCTGAGCCGGTGCCGAATGACTGTGGAGTGTGCCTTTGAGCGTTTAAAGGCCCGCTGGTGATCTCTGTATGGGAAGCTGGACTTGGCCGAAAACAGCATTCCCGCGGTTATATCCGCGTGCTGTGCCCTCCATAATATTTGTGAAGGGAAGGGTGAAAGCTTCACTCAGGCATGGACCTCCGAGGTTCAACACCTGGAGGCTGAATTTGCACAGCCAGAGAGCAGGGCTATTACAGGGGCCCAGCGCGGGGCTGCAAGGATTAGGGATGCCTTGAGGGAGCAATTTGAGTCTGAAAACCAGCAGTGATATCTGGTGCCCTGCACGGGAGTGAAGTGCAGTAGTTCCAATCTTTAGGAATCAGTGTTTGCTAAGCAGACAAGCAGACTTGCAGTGCCTGTTTATTTCCTGGGCTAAGGAGTCTTTTACTTTATGCAATAATAAAGAATGTTTTCAAAGCCAAAGAATCCATTTATTGAAAAGAAAAAACATTTATTTATTGAAAAGAAACAAGGGGGTGGAGTGGGGAATGGTACAATCACAGATTCGCGTACGTCCTGTCTGGTGTGCTGTGCAGTGAGTGCTGCACTTCAGGACAGCTATACTGCATGGTGATGGGGGTTGAGTGCAGAGGGTAAGGGTCGTGGTTTTCAGGGCTGGGTGGTGAAGATACTGGTGTTGGAGGCAGCGGGTGGCGTGAAGAACACGGAAGTTGGGCAAAGTGGGTTGGAGGTGACAGTGGGGCACAACGGAAAGAGTTTTGGGACAAGGGCTGTAGGGGGGGGGTGGCGTTTGTGTTTGCGGTACTGCTCCTCTTTCTGCATGGCTACCAGCTCCTGGATAGCGTCTGCTTGGCGCTCCAGGATGCTTATGAGCCTATCAGTGCTTTGCTGCCGGTGCGCGGTGCTTTGCCGCCGGTGCACTGCGTTTTCCTGGCGGATCCTGCTTTCTCTCTCCCTCCAGTCCTGTGCTTTCTCATTCTCTTTAATAGATTGCCGCATCACTTCTTGCAGCATGTCTTCTTTGCTTTTTTGCGGTCTCTTCCTGAGTCTTTGCAGTCTCTGAGCAGGCGATAAGAGGGACGGCTGAGGTCTCAAGGTTGATGCAGCTGTATAGGCAAAACACAACATTTAACAGAGGCAGCATTGTTTATACCAGCCAGAGTAATGATTCCCCCCGCACTTAAGGAGTAGAAAACACACAGGGTCTACACAATAGCATAATTTCCTGTCCGAAACAGAGCACACATATCCCACGGGAGCCTCAAAATGGTGAGTAAGGGGGACTGATTGTTTCAGGGCTGCATTGTCCTCTGGGTTTCTGTGCCTTGAGGAGAGCCAACAGCTTCAGGGGGCACCTACACTGAACACTGTCCCAACATTTTCCACAGCAGTTCGTCCTGGACGATATCTCGCTGCTGAGGGTGACCTGGGAAGCAAGGGAGGGTCTTCTACTGCAATGCGGCTTCCGCCCTGGCCCATATGCAGCTTGCCTGTGTGCAGCAATGGTCCCCCCGCTCCTCGTGGCACAGTGGCGCGGACACGTTAGCCTGGCTGGGCCAAGGACCATGGTGGCTCTCCCGATAAACCTGCGCAAGCGCATTGCACACGTTCTGCATGAGACATTCGAGGAGATTACCGAGGCCGATTACCGCGATGTGATAAACCACATCAATGCACTATTCCGCATCTAGGCATGCATGCCTAACCCTCCTCTCCCAAAGAGCCTGCACCGAAAAAATTCCTTCCCGAAAAAAAAAACCGCTTACCGGGAACGTGGTCTTCTGTTTGTCCTCCACCAAGTACCGGCCGCTGCGACTGGCTACCTTCCTCCTGGCTCAAGAAGAGCTCCTGGCTGCATGGCTCCAGGGATTCTGGGGTGTCTCCATCTGGCCCACCACCATCACTCCCATTTTCCTCCTCCTCTTCCTCCTCCCCCCCCCACACCAGCTCTGAAGTGTCCATGGTGGTGCTCGGAGTGGAGGTGGGGTTAACCCCAAGTATCGCCTCCAGCTCTTTGTAGAATCGGCAGGTCACGGGGGGAGCACTCGAGCGGCCATTTGCGGCCATTGCGGGGAGCACCCGTTTGCGTCGCGGGCTTTGCGGTAGGCACTCCGCAGCTCCTTCACTTTAATCCTGCACTGCAGGGCGTCCCGGTCATGGCCCCTTTCCATCATGTCCTTTGATACCTTCCCGAAGGTATCGTAATTCCTATGGCTGGAGCGCAGCTGGGACTGTACAGCTTCCTCCCCCCAAAAACTGATGAGGTCCAGCAACTCGCCATTGCTCCATGCTGGGGCTCGCTTGGCGCGTGGAGGCATGGTCACCTGGAAAGATTCGCTGATAGCACTCCACGCCACACCGGGCTGAGCACACAGGAAGGGGATTTTTAAAATTCCCGGGGAATGTAAAGGGTCGGTCACATGGTTGGTTACCTGAGGCCAGGGCAGTAGAGTTTGAACTGATGAGCAGAGTGGCTAGAACAGGCATTGTGGGATACTGCCAAATAATTCTGGAGGCCATTCACAGCGCATTGGGCGGCCACACTGGCGCCGCAGCGCTGCAGCGGCAGCGCTGCACTCGCTATTCCTCTCAGGGACGTGGAGTACATGCAGCGCTGCAACCACGGAGATACAGCGCTGCAAATGCCTTGCCAATGTGGACGGGGAGTGAGTTACAGCGCTGGGGGAGCCTTTACAGTGCTGTAACTCGCAAGTGTAGCCAAGGCCTGAAGGAGCAGCAGCTCCCACTTCCTGCCCAGAAGCAGCAGCAGAGACTCCTGTCCCCCACCCCAGCTCAGCAGAGACAGGGTACATCGGTGGGGGAGGGGGACACCCCAACATCAGTCCACCCCCGCACCCCTCTGCACAGCAGACAGGAGGTTCCCAGGAACACGGTGGCCAGGGGTGGCTCCAAGGCAGGGGTGGGGGAAGGGGTGCAGGAGCAGTGGTGGCTGCAGATGGGAGCAGAGCAGCAGCGGGAGGAGGGGCACCCTGTGCCGGAGGTTTCCCCCTATAGAACAGTGCCCCTGGATGGCTGCCCATCCATCCACCCCTAAGGCCGGCCCTGACATCAGGGACAACATTTATCAAGAGACAATGGGCACTAGAGAGTCACAGGAACAGCCCTGCAATCCACAAAGCTGAGTGCGGGGCCTAGACTCCCTATGCAATTCCCCTCTGCTCAGCATCTCCCAGTGACTGGCTTAGGCAGCTCCCTGCCTAGCACGCTGGCTTTTGTGTCACCCATTCTAAGGCACTTACATCTCCCCATAACTCAGGCTTTGTGGCTCAAGGTGTCATTCCAGTGATTTTCTAGGCAGCTGCAATTTAGACTCAGTGACATTCAGCATTGTAATACCCGAGTCCCTTCATGGATCCCACTCTTTGTCTCCAACTCAGAAGGAGAGAGCAAAATCTCTCAGCATGCAGCAGCCTCATGAGGCCGAGGGCCCTGCCTGCTTTTCCTGAGCCCACATGGCCCCCAGGACTCCCCAGGGAAGGGTGAGCTAGTGAGGGGCACTGCAGTTAGGCTGGTCGTTTCGTGCTATGTGATTTGAACTCTCTTGTGCTTTATATAGTTACGTGAAAGAGCAATAGTGTGTTGGACTTGTGCAAAGAGTCTCTGTGTGTGAAATGGCTTGTCTACACTGGCAATTCACAGCACAGTAACTTGCTGGCTCAGGGGTGTGAAAAATCACACACACACACACACACACACACATACACCCCACCCGAGCACTGCAAGTTTGAGTGCTGTAAAGCACCAGTGTAGACAGGCTCTGAGCATCGACCTGGTTTACTAGGAGTGCTGGGAGATCTTTCTCCCCAATGCTCATGAGCAGGGCCGGCTCCAGGGTTTTTGCCGCCCCAAGCGGCACAAAAAAAAAAAAAAAAAAAAAAAGCCGCAATCGCGATCTGCGGCAGCAATTTGGCGGGAGGTCCTTCGCTCCGAGTGGGAGTGAGGGACCGTCCGCCGAATAGCTGGATGTGCCGCCCCTCTCCGAAGTGGCCGCCCCAAGCACCTGCTTGGCAAGCTGGTGCCTGGAGCTGGCCCTGCTCATGAGTGAACACACAGGCCGTGCTTTGCTGTCTAGTGTAGACAGAGCCAAATGCTTCACAACTAATGCATGCCTCCGGAGGGAATTCAGCTGAAATCAGCAGGATCTCACCTTGGCGTGGAGTTCCAGGAGATGGTGTGTTTAAGCATACAGAAGTTTGGAGGGTCAGCTCTGCACCAGAGGTTAGGCAGCGGGTTTCACACCTCAGATAGGAGGCTAGAGAGCCCCCCATGAATGTGGCTAGGGACCCCAAGATTGGAGCAGTGGATGGGCTCTGTTCTGGTCCCAGATGCTTGAATTATCTGGGGATCCTAGGACTCAGATGCTTGGGTTCTGCTTACTGCAGTCCGGTGGCACCTAACCAGGTCTGGGATACACACACACACACACACACACACACACACACACACACAGAGTAAACAGAAATCTTCTCAGTGCCCAGCATCCAAACACCCTTAACTCTGACCAGGTGGGTTCTGGTGACTATTTCTACATGTCTGAAATATTAAATTCAGAGACATGAATGGAGAGGTCTTCCCCTCAGGGCTGCCACATCCCTTTGCCTTGGGCTGATGGGGGGCTCTTTCCTGGATGCTTCTCCCCGTTTCTGGATAAGAGTCTCTCCCTTGAGTGCTGCCACCTTCTGCTCCCTTTGACTTGTGGTGGGAAGGTTTCTATTCATGGTTCTTCCTGGGCTGGGGAGAGGTTGTCTCCTGTTCCACGTCTTCCACTATTCTCTGTTGCTAGGATAGAGCAGCTGGTGGCTTTAACCAGACACCTGTGGCCAGTAGCTGCCCCGACTCTGCTGCTGGGAATGTGGCAGCCCCGGCAGGGGGAGCAGGGAGATATAGCAGGGGAGGAGGCAGAAAAGCAGCAAGATAGACCGGAGAACCCAAGGGGACTGTCTGTGACTCCATGTTCAGGCTGTTATGGTGCTTGAGAAGTTCACATTTGATACTTAGCGTAGGGTTTGTACCCTGTTTTTTAACTGTTTGCCCTGAGGTTGGTACTCACATTCATGAGTTACTCTAGACAGTGGAGTTGAACCTGCGTCCCCCACATGCCAACGGAGTGCTCTGACCATGGGGGTAAAAGTTATAAGGCAGGTGACATAAAAAAAAACATCTCCACCTCCCCCCCCTCACATTTTGTGTGGAGCAAGGCAGGTGCCTACCTCATTTCAGCAAGAAAAGCCTTAGGTGCCTGAGCCATCTGACGTCAGGCGCTGGGTTCCCATCTGTGGGTTGCTAAGCAGAGACAGATGCCCCTCTGCAGCCCAGATTTAGGCACCTGTCTGTGAGAGGGGGCAGGGCTTAGGACACCCCTCCCCCCTTGTCAGCATCTCCCCGTCTCTAGCTTAGATGGCTCCCTGCCTAGTGAGCTGGCTTTTGTGAATCGCACTGTACGGTGACGCTGATGCCCATGCATCGTCTAGGGAGTTTCGGCACCTGACTCAGTTTTGCAGAATGTGATTTTCTGGTTACCTACAAATTAGGCCCTGTGACGCTCAGCATTGCAACACCTGAGTCCCTGCATGGATTGCTCCCTGTGTAACCTCTCACCTCTCCGCCAAGCACAGCTGAGCAATTCCTGATTGACATGGGTGTGTACAGGACAGAGACAGAGCACAGGCTGGAGAGTGACACATCACAGTAAAACGCAAACTCTCCTCCTAGAGGTGCGATATTCCCTGTGGGGGCTGGGGGGACAGGATCAAGTCAGGAAGCAAATCCCACGGCTCTGCCCCCAACAGCTGCAGCTGGGACATTAAAGTGGAACACCAAGAATTGTTTGTAATGTTTTATTTACAGTAAGTAACTAAAGGTGGTAAGTAAACAGAGCCGAGAAGGAGCCTTAATAACCACAGCATGGCAAGGAGATCCCCAGCTACTGAGAACAGTTTTCTTTATGGCACTAAAATAGCACCAATGGCCAGGAATTAATATAGGGAATTAATGAGTTACAGTCTCACTTTCAGCAACATGTCATAAATCTCTCTGTTCCCTTTCCTTCCATACTGTCCTTTTCTATTCATTTTTCTAACCCTCACTTCTGATCCCTGTTTATTTTCCTGTTTCTCTCCCACTCTCCTCCCCTCCCTGTTACAGATCATCCCCCATGACTGCTCCATTTCCCCCCTCCGCCACCCCCGATTTTATCTCTTCCCCTCTTGCTGTCACCTGGCTGGTTCCCTGCCACTGATATTTTCCTGTCACTCTTCTCAGTTCTATTTTCCACCATTTCTCCTGGACTCTCCCTTTATTCTTGTTTTATTTTCATTCATATTTGTCTTCTTGCTTCTTTTAATTCCCTCTGGTTAAACCTGCCTTGTCCCTGCCTCCCGCAGTGCTGCCAATCTCAGGAGTTTTAAAAAAAAGCATGAGACTGACCTGATGATGATTTTTTTAAGGTTATATAATGGTTTTTCCATCAATCTGCACCCATCTCCCCCTCCCCCCCATGGGTGTGTGTGACCATTACAGTGTTACCAGTTGTCCTGAAGTAACTTGGGCCCCTGCAGCAGGAGCTCTGGCTGGGAGACCCCAGTGAGATCTAATCCCACAGATCTGTACAAAACGCTCCCTGCTGCTGCTTCTCCCCAACCCCCCAAACCCTGATTGATCAATGCTGTGTCCCTGCCACCCCCACCTCTGCCTGTCCCCAGCCGGGTGTTAGTTCTGCCCCCTGCCCAGCCCCCACCTCTGCCCCTCAGGGCCCCTCCTGCAGCCCCAGGGGTTCTTCCCCCTCCCATCTCTGGGGCTGCAGGGAAGAGGAGGAGCTACCAGGGGTCATAGAGATGAGGAGCCAGGGGCTGGGTAGACGGGAGTCCTCCAAGGTCATAGAGACTGGGGTGTGTGAGGCTAGAGAGGCTGATTTCTGGTTCCTCCCTCTGCTGCTTGTCTCAGGGACACAGGCTGAGCTGGGATCTCCACACCCGGAGCCAGGGTCGGATTCTCTCCCCAGGGACGGAGCCCGGCGGGAAAGTGAAGATCGGGGCCTCGTCACCAGCATCGATAAATGTCACCTGCCCCCGGTCACAGTCCAGACAAACCCGGATCCTGCTGGGGGCCCAGCTCAGGGGCAGGGGGGTCTCAGGGGAGGTGAGCCTGGAACTGACCCCAGCCCCGTTCCACAGCCCAGATCCCCCCCTCAGGGCTACGACTGATCCGTCCCTTTCTCCCCACAGACTCTCTGGCCACCCCCACAGCCCAGTATCGCCCAGCCACCACCTCCACCTCCCAGCAATGTCTCCCTGAGGTGAATCCCTCACAGCCCAGCACCCAGGGCTCAGTGTCAAATCTCTCAGGATTGTCAGGTGGATTTTGCCGTGTGTCTCCACATCTCACACTTTTCCGATCATCAGACAGGACGAGTTGGGGATGAGCCGTGTCTGGATCCAGAGTCACATTCGCTGGAGAGAGAGAATCAGAGCATTAGGGTCAGAGCTCAGCCCTGGGGGAGGGTTTGATGGCATCAGTGACAGGATCTGCCCCAGCTGGAGAGTGAATCAGGGAATCTCCTTCCTCCAGGATTTACCCATCAGCTCTGAGATCTCAGCACAGAGCTGGGGAGAGTCACTCCTCTGGCAGAGATGGGCCAGTGACGGGGTGAAAGTATCAGCTGGGCCAGGCCTGAGACTAAGAATCTTTCCCCTCCTGCCCCCACCTCTCCCCGGGGAGGGGACTAGAGACTCGGGCAGCCCCAGCAGATGGTAAAACTTAGTGAACATTGACAGAGCTTCCCCCCACCCCACCTTCAATCTCACTGTGGCCCAGCTGCCCCTGTGCTGGACTTTGCTATGGGGCCTCCCCACCACACCTGGCCTGCTCTGAAATGTCACCGCTCAGAAAGCAATAGCCACGGTACCAGGATTGAACGTGCCCAGAATGTCACTGCTCAGCAGCAGTTGCAGCACAAAAGTACATTAGCCTGGGGAAGGGAGGGGTTAGGACAAGTGTGTGTGGGGGTCATGATGGAATGAGACAGAAGCTATGAGTGTGGGGGAAGCAGGAGCGGATTAGGATTTTGTGGGGCCGTGGGCCACAGCAAGTGAGGGCCCCTCCCTACCCCTTCTCCCTGCAGAACACACACACTCCCACGCTCCTGCTGGGGAAATGGGGCCAGGGTGTGGGGGCATGCCCTGCTGTGCCCACCTGGTGCTCCAGCTGGAGAGAAGGGCAAGCTCCCACACCCCGATCTCCTTCCCCAGCTGGAGTGCTGGGTGGATGGAGTGGAGCAAGCCCCCAAGCCCTGACTTCACTCTCTGGGCAGGAGCACTGGGTAGGCAGCGCGGGTTGGGGCACAGAGGAGCCCATTTCTCTGGGGGCCCCCAATTGGCCATCGCCCCTGGGCACAGGCCCCATTGGCCCAGTGGCTTTTCCACCACTGGGGAGGAGGTACAGAATAGGTGGCTGGTGGAAAGAGGGAGAGGGTCGTGCTAGTGATGTGGAGACTAAAGTGACGTCCTTTTAATCAGAGACAGGAGCATGCTGGGATCGTGGTGGATGAAGAAAGGGGAAATGAGACAACCTCACAACTCTGATCACAGGAGCTCCCCAGATTTGTATAATGGAGCCAGGAGAGCCCCTGTCTGTGATCAAGGCTCTGTTCCTCTGCTTGAGACTGGAGCAATGATCGCCCATAGACACAGTCCCTGCTCACCCCGTCAGTGTGCGGTCACTGCAGAGCTACTGGCTTTCTTCAGAGGGGAAAAGATGAAAGAAGAAACAGAGAGACACTGGAGACAGGCCAGCAGCAGAGGGAGATAAAACAAACTCCCGCTGGAGAAGTGGCTGTGGAGGTGCATGTCCCACTGGATCTGTACAATGAGTGGGAGCCGCTATCTCAGATCTCTGCAGGGTGCAGTGCACATGTGGGCGGTGAAGGGGCAGGAAGAATAGATGCAATATGATATAGATTCATTATGCTGTGGTAGGACATAGACACAAACCCCGTCTTACCTTGTGATGCACCATGAAATGCAGGGTGCTGGGGAGGTCTGCCCTGAACTATAACACCCACTCCCAGATTCAAGAAAAAGGAGGTACATTGCCCCATGGCAATGGATATTTGGACATTGATAAAATATGATCTTTAATTACCTTCTTCTATAGGTGCCACAGATCTTCTCCACCCTAAAGCCAGCCACATAATTAGAGGAGTGCAGATTTGAACATGTATTGCATGATTCAATATTGTACAAACTAATACACCAAGGGAAAAAGAATGTTATAAGTTCATCAGAACCTCTACTGGCTGTCTCTCTCCCAGGGTGGATCTTCACTGCAGTTAGCCCAGGGTCTTATCTGGCTGTTCCCAACCTATTTATTGCACAAACAGAAAACCTCCGACTCAAGTTTGGTGGTGCTTTACACCCAGGTTAGCTGGCAAGACTTTGCGTATAGGCTGTAGCCCAGGTACCACTTTAATTCAGGTTGGTGACATGCCCACTTTGCAGTGTGGAGGGAAGATAAACATCTCAGGGGCTAGTCCACCAGTGCCTTCCCACAATTCCTCCTGGGCCATATTTTAGTGGCCACTACCTACTCTGCTACTGTATTGCTTATCAAATTTTCAAATTAGCTTTTGGTGTGAAATCCATCCAGTTTAGTCTTTCTCCACACTTTATAAAGTTACATTAAAAAACAACCACCCACACCCCGCAAAAGAATGAGAACAATAAAAAAGGAAACAAAAATAATTTGTCATTGCAACAATTTTAAAAATTAAATTTAAAGGCAAACAACTCAACCACAATTAAACTCCCACATGAAACTCCAACTGAGTACAAAAAGTTTCTTTTCAGAGGAAGGATAATGACACTTACTTATCTCGTTATCTCGTTTGCCTAAAAATTAAAGATAAATAAAGATATATTTTTGTTAGGCGTTTCCCTTTTCTTATTTTTTATGTCTCTTTATCATCAATATGACAGTGAAGGCTGCGAGAAATCAACCTCCTCTTCAGGATGTCAGTCCCTTCTGATCTTAAACTCTGTGACGCCATGACTCTATTGCTTACCAGTTTTTCAAATTAGCTTTTGGTGTGAAATCTACCCAATTTAGTGCTTCCACACATTTTATACAATTACACTAACCTCCCTCCCCCAAAAAGAATAATAATAAAAAGCAAGAAAACAAACATACAAAAAGAGGTTTCATATTGCAACAAAATTGTAAACGTTAAATTTAAAAGCAAACTCCATAAAAATTACACCAGCTCCCACATGAGGATCCCATTCGGTACAAAAAAAATTCTTGTCTGAGGAAGGATAATGACATTTACCAATTTCTATATCTAGTTTGCCTAAACATTAAACAGAAACTTAGGCTAAGAAACTATTTCTATTCAGGTTCCTCTTAAGGAGGTCAGACTAGATGATCTGTTCATCCCTTCTAACTCTGCGATTCTATTAGAATCATAGGACTGGAAGTCTAATCTCCTGCACTCGTGGTAGGACTAGGTATTATCTGGACCGCCTCTGACTGGTTTTTGTCTAACCTGTTCTTGAGAAAAACAGCTGGTCATAACTGACCCAGGTAGGGCGACTCTGAGGACAACTTTGGGGACCAGACAATGATGACCCTCCTAGGGCACTGGGTCAGAGCCCAGTAGAGTGGGTGGTCCCAGGCTCCCCTACCACTGCCCACCTCCTTGCCCCTCTGATTAAAAATTGGCCAGGACTGCAAGACCTGCCCACTGGGAGGGATCACTAAGTGTGCTCACCACTAGGCCACCTAACCCACTGATGATGCAATTACACTCCTACATGAGGATCCAATTGTGTACAGCAATTTTCTTCTCAGAAAACCTCTGAGACCAAGGGGTGGTCTACACTGAAAATTTCCACCCCTGAGACACATAACTTATGCTGACCCTAACTGACCCTAATTGGATGGACTTTAAAAGGGAAGTGGTCTCTGGAAACATCCAAATGGGCCTATAATGGTCCAGCCTATTACACACACATAACCCCCACCCCTGTCAAACAAAGAGAAATAAAAATAAATCAGAGAAACCAACAAGCCCATATGCAACTGTGTAGCCGTGGTAAAAATGTATATTTGTGGAAAAAGGAAAATTGAAATTTACCAACTTCTTCAGTAAGTTTCCCTTAAAATACAGAAATAAATATAAATTATTCTCTCTCCTTGCTTCATGAAACAGTGTTAAAAGAGGTACACAATTTATTAGGGGTATGGAGGGACTCAGGGACATCTCAAATTTATTTGGAAATTGGGCAGATATTCTTTATGGATGAAGTTCATCAGGGGATGGACAGCTGTATCTGAGTTATGTGACATTTGATATGATTTTTTTTTATTTTCTGAGGAACAAATGTGTTTATTTACTGATTTACCACAGGGGCATTTCTATAGGGCCCATCACTATAGTGTCCAGGTTCCCTACACTTTATTAGCAAAAAAGAGATTTTTCAAGTACAAATAGGAGACGCTAGGCTTTGCAGAACCTTGTTTCTACTGGGACCAGAGACAGACAGCGATAACCCCCTGAGAACTGGGAAGAGAGGGAGATGGAGGACCAAGTGGAACAGAGAAGTATCTGCTATTATCTAATTCTCTGGTTCAGTTCTATTTTACTGAGACTCTTCTCCCTTCTATTCTCTCCCTCGCACCTCTGCCCTCACCCTTTATCAATAAATTCACATGCATTCTTCTTTATTTAAAACCAGATCAGCAGATCACACGTTCTTTTCATGTTAAATCCCTAAATTGCCCTTATTTATTTGTTAGGGGAAAAAAACTTTATTTACAGTATATTTCTCCCTCTGATATTTACCTTTCATTTTAAACAGATAAACAGTGAGGCCAATGAAACCAAATAAAAGCACCAGGATCACACTCAGTGCAACCATCCAGGGATTCACCCTTGGGAAAAAGGAATCTGAAAAACAAAACACCCAGGGCTTGCCTTAGTTTGGAAGTGGTGACTAAAAGCAGATTTTCATACAAATACATAAATAGTGCCCAGCAGGATTTGTGCTAGACAAGAGTGAAAGAACGGCCATGTCTACACTACACAAAAGACCAGAAACTGATTTTAAAAATGGCTCCAATCAATACAGCTTTAACACTGATTTATCTTGATTTGATTCATTGCTATTCAGAGGGCACAGACTTCAGGGGCAAATGCTCTGCTCATAAAACCAAGACTCCAATAGGGTTATGTGAGAAAAGCATTTGGCCCTTAGCGGTAAACAACATTCAGAAATTGCCAGATTAATTAGCATATTTTTGAAAAATCCACGGTTACCCCCTAATATTGGGAGAAATCATAATCACAATTCCTCCAAACATTTGTGCAGCAAATTAATGAATCATCTTTTGCTGTTCCTGTGTTCACAGTGATTCAGTCACTTAATCAGGATGGAATTTTCAAATGTGCCTAAGGCCTTCTCTGCACATGGTTTGTGCTCTGATTGAGTGAACCTGGGACAACCCTCTTATGTGGTCATTCTTAAATTGGTTCAAGAGTTGACAACATATGAGGGTTGCACCAATTTAAATAAACTGATGCATAAGAACATAAGACCATAAGAATGGCAATACTGGGTCAGACCAAAGGTCCATCTAGCCCAGTATCCTGTCTTCCGACAGTGGCTAGTGCCAGATGCCCCAGAGGGAATGAACAGAACAGGTAGTCATCAAGTGATCCATTCCCTGTGGCTCAGTCTCAGCTTCTGACAAACAGAAGCTAGGGACACCATCCCTGCCCATCCTGGCTAATAGTAATTGATGGACCTATCCTCCATGAATTTATCTAGTTCTTTTTTTACCCTGTTAAAGTCTTGGCCTTCACTACATCCTATGGCAAGGAGTTCCACAGGTTGACTGTGCGTTGTGTGAAGAAATACTTATTTTTATTTGTCTTAAACCTGCTGCCTATTAATTTCATTTGGTGACCGCTAGTTCTTGTGTTATGAGAAGGAGTAAATAGCACTTCCTTATCTACTTTCCCTACACCAGTCATGGATTTTATAGACTTCAATCATATTTCCACTTAGTCATCTCTTTTCTAAGTTGAAAAGCCCCAATTTTATGAATCTCTCCTCATACGGAAGCCGTTCCATATCCCTAATTATTGTTGTTGCCCTTTTCTGAACCTTTTCCAATTCCAATATATCTTTTTTAACATGGGTGACCAAATCTGCATGCAGAATTCAAGATGTGGGCGTACCATGGATTCATATAGAGGCAATGTGATATTTTCATCTTATTATCTATTCCTTTCTTAATGATTCCCAACATTCAGTTTTTTTTACTTCTGCTACAGATTGAGTGGATGTTTCCAGAGAACTATCCATAATGACTCCAAGATCTCTTTCTTGAGTGGTAACAGCTCATTTATACCCCATCATTTTATATGTATAGTTGGGATTATGTTTTCTAATGTGCATTACTTTGCATTTATCAACATTAAATTTCATCTGCCATTTTGTTGCCCAGTCACCCAGTTTTGAGAAATCCTTTTGTAGCTCTATGCAGTCCGCTTGGGATTTAACTATCTTGAGTAGTTTTGTATCATTTGCAAATTTTGCCACCTCACTTTTTACCCCTTTTCCAAGATCATTTATATACGTTGATTAGGACTGGTCCCAGTACAGACCCCTGTGGGACACCACTATTTACCTCTCTCCATTCTGAAAACTGACCATTTATTCCTACCCTTTGTTTCCTATCTTTTAACCAGTTACCAATCCATGAGAGCACCTTCCCTCTTATCCCGTGGCAGCTTACTTTGCTTAAGAGCCTTTGGTGAGGGACCCTGTCAAAGGCTTTCTAAAAATCTAAGTACAGTATATCCACTGGATCCCCTTTGGCCACATGCTTGTTGACCCTCTCAAAGAATTCTAGTAGATTGGTGAGACATGGTTTTCCTTTACAAAAACCATGTTTTCTCTTCCTCAACAAATTATGTTCATCTATCTGTCTGAAAATTCTGTTCTTTACTATAGTTTCAACCGGTTTGCCCCGTACTGAAGTCAGGCTTACAGGCCTGTAATTGTCAGGATCACCTCTGGAGCCCTTTTTAAAAATTGGCATCACATTAACTATCCTCCAGTCATCTGGTACAGAAGCGGATTTAAATGATAGGTTATGGACTAAAGTTAGTAGTTCTGCAATTTCACATTTTATTTCCTTCAGATCTCTTGGATGAATACCATCTGGTCCTGGTGACTTATTACTGTTTAATTTATTATTCTATACCAAAACCTTCTCTAATGACACCTCAATCTGGAACAGTTCCTCAGACTTTTGACCTAAAAAGAATGGCTTAGGTTTGGGAATCTCCCTCACATCCTCAGCCATGAAGAGCGATGCAAAGGATTCATTTAGTTTCTCCACAACGACCTTATCATCCTTGAGTTCTCCTTTAGCACCTCGATTGTCCAGTGGCCCCACTGGTTGTTTAGCAGGCTTCCTGCTTCTGATGTACTTAAAAAAAATTCTGCTATTACTTTTTGAGTCTTTGGCTAGCTGTTCTTTAAATTCTTTTTTGGACTTCCTAATTATATTTTTACACTTCATTTGCCAGAGTTTATGCTCCTTTCTATTTTCCTCACTAGGATTTAACTTCCACTTTTTAAAGGATGCCTTTTTGCCTCTCACTCCTTCTTTTACTTTGTTGTTTAGCCACGGTGGCTCTTTTTTGGTTCTCTTACTATGTTTTTTTTAATTTGGGGCATACATTCAAGTTGAGCCTCTATTATGGTGTCTTTAAAAAGTTTCCATGCAGCTTGTAGAGATTTCACTTTTGGCACTGTACCCTTCAATTTCTGGTTAACTAACCTCATTTTTGTATGTTTCCCCTTTCTGAAATTAAATGCTTCAGTGTCAGGCTGCTATGGTGTTTTCCCCACCACAGGGATGTTAAATTTCATTATATTATGGTCACTATTACCACGCGGTCCAGCTATATTCACCTCTTGGATCATATCCTGTGCTCCACTTAGGACTAAATCAAGAATTGCCTCTCCTCTTTGTGGGTTCTAAGACTAGCTGCTCCAAGAAACAGTCATTTAAGGTGTCAAGAAACTTTATCTCTGCATCTTGTCCTGACATGTACCCACTCAATATGGGGATAGTTGAAACCCCCTATTATTATTGAGTTTTTTATTTTAATAGCCTCTCTAATCTCCCTGAGCATTTCGCAGTCACTATCACCATCCTGGTCAGGTGGTCGGTAGTATATCCCTACTGCTATATTCTTATTATTAGAACATGGAATTACTATCCATAGAGATTCTATGGTACACTTTGGTTCATTTAAGATTTTTACTTCATTGATTCTATGCTTTCTTTAACATATAATGCCACTCCCCCACCAGCACAACCTGTTCTGTCCTTCCGATATATTTTGTACCCTAGTATTACTGTATCCCATTGATTACCCTCATTCCACCAAGTTTCTGTGAAGCCTATTATATCAATATCCTCATTTAATGTGAGGCATTCTAGCACCCATCTTATTATTTAGACTTCTAGCATTGGTATATAAGCACTTTTAAAACTTGTCATTTTTTAGCTGTCTGACATTTCTTGATGTAATTGAATGGGAATTTTTTTCATTTGACTGTTTCTGATCAGATCCTACCTGTATTTCATCATTTTCCATCCTCTCCTCCTTACGAGGACACAGAAAATCTCCATTAATAAGTCCTACCCTAAGAGATGTTTCTGTCCGATCCATGTGCTCCTCCGCACCTGTCGGTTTTCCTCCAGCCTTTAGTTTAAAAACTGCTCTATGACCTTTTAAATTTTAAGTGCCAGCAATCTGGTTCCATTTTGGTTTAGGTGGAGCCCATCCTTCCTGTATAGGCTCTCCCTTTCCCCAAAAGTTTCCCCAGTTCCTAATAAATCTAAACCTCTCCTCCCTATACCATCGTCTCATCCACGCATTGAGACTCTGCAGTTCTGCCTATCTAACTGGCCCTGCGCGTGGAACTAGAAGCATCTCAGAGAATGCTACCATGGAGGTCCTGGACTTCAATCTTTACCTAGGAGCCTAAATTTGGCCTCCAGGACCTCTCTCCTATCCTTCCCTATGTCATTGGTATGCACATGTACCACGACCAGCGGCTCCTCCACAGCACTACACATAGTCTTGAGAGATCTGCAACCTTCGTACCAGGCAGACAAGTCACCATGGGACGTTCTCCCATCATAAACCCAGCTATCTATTTCTAATGTTTGAATCCCCATAGCTATTACCTGCACAAAACCTTAAATCATAAATCAGCTTCATAGTGCCCTATCTTCATTTAGTTGAAGTCAATAAGGAATTGACTGAAACTAAATCTATTTAGGGCACTCTGAAACTTATACAAGAGTGTTCAGACAAGAAAGTGGCATCGATTAACTAGTTAATCAGTGCATATTTTGTGGATCTGGACCAAAGTTACTTAAGGGGCACAAGTCCCATTGAATGTCGGTAGAAACAACATCACATGACTTAGGTCACATTTCACAAAAGTAATGAAGGCTGAGTTGGTGAAGCGAACAGATCACTAGTGCTCTGCGTGGATACAAAATTTGTATCCGCATCCAATCTGTGATCCCCGAAAATGATCCGTGGATATCCACATCTGTGGATGAGAATATCTGCAGATATAAAGCGGCTATCTGTGGATTTGCGGGGCTCTACAGATCACAATCAAGCCAGAGTACAAAATTTACCAGTCAAAAAAATCATTAAGATCAATTTAATGTTACAGGAACACACACTGTCAGTGAAAGTGAAAGTTTCTTCTAAAAAATTTGCAAGTTTTTGTGTGGTGTGTGTGTGTGTCTGTGCATGCATGCTAGAGTTTCAGGAAAGTCAGACTTAACATTAAATTTATATGAAATCCAAAACCAAATACTCACAATTAAGGGGATCAAGTTGCCTAAACTGTGACCCCATAAAGACACCCGCCTCCCATCTTCTGTGTTTGTATATGGAGTACGAAATGTCCACCACAGATGTCTCAGTTATTTTCTTCCTATGTTTTGTTCTGTTTCTAGTGGTGCGTGGTGAGTTCAGGGTGGGGTTTGGATGATGACTGACCTGCTATATAAACTGCTGATTCCTTTTCTTGACTGAGAACGGTGTTCCTGATCCAACAGGACAAGTTTTGGTTTGAATGTTCTGTTACAATGAGAGCAGTTTCTATTTCAAACAGTTTGTTTTCTCCTCGGGATGTTGTTTCAGAGAGTGATGGTAAATGTCTCCCACTGAGATCTCTCCAAAGCACCTCAGGCTCTGGGTACCAACCAGCTGATCGACAAACCACTTGGATCCCTCCATCCTGGTGACCCTCAACAGAGATGAGAGGAGCAGAGCCCAGACCTAAAGGGAAAATACATAAAGGTGCTAATTCCATAAGTTAATTTATAAAGCAGAAGGGTTGAGGGACAGTTTGTGAATCCCTTACTCACATGAGAATGCACTAATTCATGTAGGCAGTCTTTAAAAGGGATAAATGAATACTGGAATGTCTGAAATTCCGGTGCTCATGGAAACACAAAAATGTGAACAAATATTTACAATAATTTCACTGAATCAATGGGAGATATTGTTGTCTCGACACAGGAGCAACTGAGTGCTGAGCATGTTTGGACATATGACCACTTCATTTAGATACTTGAATTAGATGTGAACTTTTTGAAAATCTTATCATTAGTGCATTGGATAGATAGGTTTATTTAAAAAAAAAATCTAACTGGTGTCATGGTTACAGTGTCAAAGTAGCAGGGGAGAAATACTCAGTGTTGTCTAAAAGTGGTAAATACATAGTTTCCCCTCCCCAGCACCACCATTATACAGTCTCAGAAAATAAGGCTGCATTTGATTTTGACTACACCATTAAGTAACTAACAACCAACAGGGAACCCATAAGAAGGCCATACAAGTCGGTCAGTCCCACCATACCCACACATCCTAGAAATAACTGCAGAGCAACAGAAAGGTCATATGTGTCTAGAAGTCCTTTCCCTCTTAACTAAAGACCCTTTGGGAGTCAATCAAGAATTTCCTTTGGGCAAGAAAGTGCCTGGACCGTCCTGAAAATGATTTTAATAACATGTCAGGAAAGTTTCTAGCATATTCTCCCAAGTATAAAAGTGGCTGTTTGCTGAAATTTACATAAACTGCATTCTTGTAAAATATTTCACAAGCAGGGAGTCACAGTTGTTGTTGTAATAGGATAGAACAAAGCCTGCAGACCACACAAAGCTAAAACTGACACAAGCCACTGACCTGCTACCCACAGTTCCAATATAGTTTCTTCATAAAAAGTATCGTCTTGAACAAAGCAGTGGTATTCTCCTTCATCAGAGAGTCTGATATTGAGAATACTCAAGGGAACATTTCCATCTGTGAGTCCGGCTTTCAAAAGCTCTGTCCTTTCCCGATAATCTGGCATCTGCCCTTCATACTGATCCGTCCCATCACGATACAGGTGCACAAAGGATACAAACTCTGAGCGGAACCATCTCACCTCCATGTTTGCAGCGCTCATGCTGTGGGACAGGTGACAGGGTAACACAGTTTCCTGACCCAGGATGGCAGTGACAGGGTCACGGGGTCCAATCACTGTGAACTTTGCTGGAAAATGCACCAGGGCAAGAACAACAAAAAGCAGCTCAGAGGAGAGTGGGAATTTGATATGAAGGAAACAGCCAACAGATTCCATTTTATACAAACTTTCCAAAAAGTTCAGCCAGAAGCAGACACCTGGCATGGAACATTTCAGCCTAAATGCTTAAGTGAGAGCAGCGTTCATGGGCAGCAGGACGGGGGCTCTGTTATAAGAACACTCAGCCTCGGTGTATGGCACAGGCACACAGCACTGAGATGGGGCGTGGAACTGATAACAGACAAGCTTGGAGCATGGCCCAGGCACAAAGGACTGGACAGAGAGGGGAGCGGAAAATTGGTAGGTTCCGTGCATGGCACAGGCACGCAGTGCTGACACAGGGTGGGAAGCTGAAGACGGGTGTGTTCAGTCCCTGGCAAAGTCACACACCAGAGAAACTGAGGCAGAGAAATGGTAATGGACATTTTTGGTGTATAGTTGAGACAAGCTTACTATTTAACAGCCCATTTTTCTGAGTGATCTCAAACTGACACACTTACTGACCTTGCCATGAAATTTGCTGGGCCTCACCAGGAATAAGGGTAGGGTTAGTGGGCCGTATTTGGTAGTTCTTTCACCGTGGTGTTTCTGAGATATAGCCCTATTGCTAGACCCAATTGTTGGATCATTATGGTTCAGTACTTCATATTAACAAGAGACCAAATAACCAAACTTAGGCAAAATTATTGCCTAAAGACAAAACAGTGCGCTACGAAAAGGAGACAAACATACTGTCCTTCTGGGAAGCAATTCTTATTTTGCAGCATGCTCACCTTACACAGAAGGTGTGCTTCAAAAATACACCCCCTCAAAATGCACTTATATTTATACCAGGACTATTCGCAAGTGAGAAAACACTTTATACATCACCCAAGATCCAAGCCACCAGTTCCATAACTTGTTGTTTTTTACCTTCCTTATCTCTGTTTTGGACACCACTTTCCATACCAGGCAGGTGTGGAGGTACATCCCAACCAGTGCCTAGGACACAACAGTCATGTATCTTGGCTTTGATAGACTTCCTATTTTCTATGGTGAAAGCTAACTTCAGCTTTGTACGGTTTGGTGGGATACTTGATATCGGTGAACAGAATTGCGGGAAGAGCATAATACATTCAGTTAACTTCCCAACACTTCTATCATGTATATTATAGGGCTACCGTGCACATAATACCTAATAACATGGTGTATACTACATCTAATATATTAGCTAACAGGCCCAATAAAAAAGTCATGTGACGTCAATATATTTTGATTCTTATGTTTTTGGGCACATGTGAGTCTCAAATTATGGCTCTGATCTTTTTTACATCTGAAACCCACTAAGTCAATTTATTTATTTATTTTATTATTATTTATTGTTATTATTAAACTCTTCAATAAGTGTCTATCCAATGCTTTGGGGAACCTTGACAATCTCTTTAAAATGTCTGTGTGAAGAGACAGACATGCACTATTCCATGAGGAAATAAAATAACCCAGCAGCAGCAACACAATCAGAGCAAACAATGAATAATGAAGGTGCTGATCTTGCTGTGCGGTGAAGTTTACACACTGTGAGCAGTGACATTGACCTTGAGTGAAGCATGTTGTTAAGACACTTCAGGGGCCTAAATAAATCCTCTAAGGAACAGCAGACACAGGGCGGATTCCTACCTGATTCCATCTTGTGAACATAACAAAGAAGGAAGAAAACAATAAACCCAGGGAGAGGGGAGCTGGCTCTGGAGCTGTGGCAGAATGAGAGAATCTTCATCTTCACTGTAACTTGATCTAGACAATAGGAAGGAAGAGGAAAAAAACCTCATCATAATGAGCATAACACACTGGTTAATATTAAAGTCAAACATTGAAGAGGACACATTAAATAAAAAGGAATAAATACATTGTTAAGTGAACCCTTTCATATTACGGAGTTAGAACAGCCCTTCAAAAATCCACATTAAAAATAAGTCAGAACAGTGTAAAAACTGATAGTAATTCCATCAATGGAGAAAAAAAATTAAGGAATGAGAAACAGTGTGTGTGTGTGTGTGTGTGACACAGATTACTGGGGTTTTTTTTAACCCATTTATTTTCTTTCAACATATCAGAGGCAAAATGATTCAGTCCCATAAACAGAATTATTAAGTAACCGGAACAAGAGAGAAAGACGCTTCCCATAAAATTGGATTTGCAAGAGTTTGTAACTTACTTTACAAAACAGAAATATACAATTAGTTAATTCATAACAAATCTCCCTTTGAAGGCATTGAGAGCAGGATCAGGTCCAGTTTTCTTGAATAAAATATAAAAGGAAATAAATAAATTCTTAAATCAAATAGCCACAATAGTTTGGTATTAAATTACAATGAAAGGAGAGGGGGAAATAGCTCGTATATCATTTTGAATATATAGTTCAAAAGCAAAGTTTGTATTCAGAGTAAGATACATTTATCCTGGGATTATTGGATCATTTTGAAGTTAATTCACCCAAGGTCAGGAATAAATACTGGGAAGTATCAAAGAACAAGGGAGATGGTATTCAAGTGACAGATTTCACCTACCTGATAAATCCTGGGAATAAGCTTTGGAAGAGTTTTAAAATCTCTCTGGTTTTCTAAAATCCTCATCCATTCTCCTCTAGTTATCTTACATTGTCAGTGACTTTTTCGGTTATGAAGCTGCAAAATTAATTCTTAATAAAACATTACAGAGACAAAGAGATGAATTCCAGTCTTTCCTTGCATATTTCTGCAAAAATGGTATTTCTTCTTTGTTGGTCACTGAAGTGAAATGTGTCTCTCTTGATGCCTTCACCAAGATAGAAAGGGAAAGTAGCAAAGGAACAGGAATGCTGTATGATTTCAGTCCCTATCACACCCACATTACGGTTTGGAGATAAGGGTCCCCTCCCAAAGAAGTGCCCCTAGTTTGCCAGTTTTGGTGGCAGCAGGCTCAGATTTCCAAGTGCCCAATCTGGCTGAAGGCAATGAGAATTTTGAAGAGGCTCGGCTTCCTGCTCCTTGAGAACTGCTCAATAGCGGTCATAATAATCATTGTATTTTCTATCTCATCCTCCGAATGGAAACTCTCCTCTTAATTACTTCAGTTATAAACAACCTTTGTCCTGCTACTCTGGAGTTTCTGGTGAAGCCAGTGACTTTCTAGCTGTAAGGTCTGAAGGTAAAAGCCCAACCCATCTCTGTTCTCAGATAAGAGTCTAACCAGGACCCAACAGTGTTGGTTCTAAGTTCTGATTGGCCAGCAAACACAGTGCTCTCTGGTCTAAGTCATCACCACAGGTTACTGAATCCCTGACTCACAACAGCCCATGTGCTTGCTGTTCCTTTACAAGTGGGCAGCACATTAATGGGGTCAGAGGGAGACTTTTCACAGATGGGGGCTATGGTATAGAGAAATGCAGTGACTTGCCTGAGACCACAGAGAAAGTTTGCCAGAACAGAGACTATAACCTGGGTCTCCAGTCTCCGGTTACCACTGGATAATGATTCTTCAGAAGTTACAGCTCTGCTTTATGCAGTTCTAGCCCTTGTGCTTGATATAGTTTAATGAATTTCTGATGGGGAAGAGGTGACATTCAATGCACTGGAAACTTGCTGGGGCATATCTCAGCAGCGCTGTGGAGCTGTGAAACTTTACACCAGCTGAGGAGCTGCCCAGAACTGTCTTACAAGAGATAGATCGATAGATAGATAGATAGATAGATAGATAGATAGATAGATAGATAGATAGATAGATAGATAGATCAGAGCACTTTAAAGTTAGGATCCTGTTACCACAGTCATTGAAGATAATGATCAGAGTCTGAGCGGGTGCAGAGTTCAGCTGAAGGAAGTTATGGAGGCACTGCTGGGAATTTCCTATGTAAGAACAAAAACTCCTGTCCCCCAGCCAGAACAAGGAAAAACACTTCTGGGTGGTTGTGTGCTGGGCCAGGTCTCATGATTGGAGTGAGGACAGGGGAGACTGAAGACTCCGACCTTCAGACTGTACCATTGTTCAGGTGGCTGGAGCACCCACCTAGCAAATGCAAGACCCCTGTTCAAATCCTGTCTCCCCCACTGGCCTAGGGGGGGGCATTGAATCTAGGACTCCCAGGTAGCTGTGTAAACCACTGGGCTAAAAGTTATAATGTGTGTAGCAGCACCTCTCCCCCCTCCCCCCGTGTTGTGTGCAGTGCAGCAGGAGCCTAACTCATTCCCACAGGAAACACCTGAGGCGGTGGGCTCCCATTCCTGGATTGATATGCAGAGGTAGGCACCCCCCAGCAGTCCAGACTTATGGTGTGTTTACACGCACCGCGCTGCATCAGGGCAGCTGTACCAATGCATTGGTGCCGCTGCAGCAGGTCTGGTGAAGACACCAGGAGTGACAGACACTCACTAAAAGTGGGGTGGCCACCAGCATTCAAACCAGGGCCCAATCCCCATTGGCACCCCTTCTCCCCAGAACCCTGCCTTTGCACCGCCCTTCTCTCTGAGTCATCGCCCTTGTGCCACCTTGTGATGGGGTGTAGTGTAGTGTAGACATAGCCTTAGACACTTATGTTTGAGAGGGGTCGGGGCTTAGGACACTCCGCTGTTGTGAGCATCTCCCATTGGCTAGTTTAGATGGCTCCCCACCTAGCGTGTTGGCTCTCGTGGATGGCATTGTAAGGCATCTGCCTGTCTCCATTCATTGTACAGGGAGACTAGGCACCTAAGTCAGGCTTTGTGGGTCTCAGTGTTCTTCTTGTGATGTTCTAGGCACCTAAAAATTAGGTGCGGTGATGCTCAGCATTGCAACGCCTATGTCCCTGCATGGATCCCACCCTAGTCATTTAAATTAGAAACTCATAGAAGACAAAGTCACAGCCCTGGCTGAGGGTGGGGTGTCTCCCTTTAGATCCCATCTTTTAGCTCATGGCCACTCTAGGAGAAAAGATGTGTTTCTCCCTGACCCCCCCCCCCCCCCCCCCCCCCGCGATAACAAACACAAGGCACCGATATCATTATACAGTCCTAATGGACATGAGGCAATTCACGTTTTCACCTCAGTGTAGCTAATCAAGGTGACCGTCAACCCTCCGAAACACCCACCAGCCCCCAGAATTCTTCTTGACCAGTTACACTGAGGTGAAACCACCACTTGCCTTGTCTACACACAGATTGTACAATGAGAGAGAGACACCTGCATCCTAGTGTAGACATACCCTCAGAGACTGTCTCTTGGAACAGGTCTCATCCCATGAACATACCCGAGAACACCACAGCAATTGCTGATGGGCAGAAGAAATGTGAACAACATATTTAATATATCTTTGGCAGTCTTTGAATAAATTCAACACCTCTGGAAACAAAGAGTAAAGTCAGCACCACATGTTCAGCCCCGTCTCCACAGAGCCCAGCTGAGGAATTCCTGATTTACATGGCTATAGACAGCACACGAGACAGAGCACAGGCTGGATAGCAACATAGCACAGTAAAACCCCAGCTCTCATCAGAGGGACATGCTGGTAAATTCCATGCTGGGGGGACACAACAAAGTAGGGAAGCAAATCCCACGACTCTGCCCCCGACAATTGCAGCTGGAAAATTCAAAAGGAACAAATCAGAATTTTCTTTCTTGCTTTATTACTGTCAATAACCGTCAGAGTGAAAAGGAGCCAAGAAGCAGCTTCAATACTCACAACAATGGAAAACAGACCCACCGGTTTTAGGAACAGTTATTTTTAATGACACTAAAATGGCAACAAAGTCAAGGAAGTAACATATGAAATTAATGAGTTAGTCTCACCTTCAGTGATGCGTTATAAAGCTCTGTCCCTCTTGTGTTCCCTTTTCTTCTCCCTTCTCTGTCATACTGTTCATTTTTATTTGACATTTTTCTAGCCCTCATTTCCCACCCCTGTTTATTTCTGTGTGCCCCTTCCACTCTCCTCTGATCCCTGTCACAGATCATTCCCCTCATGTTTTCCATTCTTTCTCCTGAGTTTATCCCTTCCTTTCTCACTGCCGCTTGTACCTTTCCCCTCTTCAAAGTGTTTTCCCTTCATTGTTTTTATATTTAATTTTCACCCTTTCTCCAGGACTCTGTTTATTTTGTTTTACTTTATCTTTTCTTTTGTTTTCTCTGTTCCCTCTGGCTCACCCTCTCTTCTCCCTGCCCCACGTTGACTTCCAATTTTTAAAGGATGTGTTTTTGCCTCTAACCACTTCATTTATTCTGTTGTCTAACCATGGTGGCATTTTTTGTCCTTTTACAGTTTTGTTTTATTAATTATTAGTATTTATTATGATTTGGGGTACACAAATACACACAAAGGGGTCAAGGACAGTGGCTCATCCCTCTCCCGCTTCTCCTAACGGGCACAGTCCATGCAGTTCACCTCAGATCACAATCACAGCTCTGCCAAGCTGCTCCCATGGATCCCCTCCACCCTTCAGTACAGCTGCACCGAACAGTGAATGCAGCTAGAGCGCATGCAGATAATTTCCAGTGGCTATTGCCAGCACCAGAGGGGGCAGAGTAAAGGCCATGAGGGCAAATACCTCAACTCTGTATTCCCTGTTTTTCCAACTTGTCACTCCAGAAGGGTACAAGATACCATAAGGCAAGTGCATTAAGAAAGGTTTTAGTCAGTGAGTTTAATCCCCTTTCCATAGCCCCTTCTTCCCTCACTGCAGCTCCAAACCGCTTTCCCTTGCTCCTCTGCTCCCTAATTCCCACTCCTCCCCAACGAGCATTTACACGTGGAATTTATTTTCTTTTCAAAAATATCTGAGCAACCTCTGAGTATCTGCTGTACTCAGATTACATTTTCCCCAAAATAAAACCCCCAATTAGAATCATAGAATCATAGAATATCAGGGTTGGAAGGGACCTCAGGAGGTCATCTAGTCCAACCCCCTGCTCAAAGCAGGACCAATCCCCAATAGTAAGGCATCTTCCAATGTCCATCCATGATCGGATTTAAACTCACAGGCCCTGGGTGAGTACTCAGCTGTTAGAGCCAAAACAGTTTGCGTTGAGCCACACAACCTCTGAGTCAGAGCTTCCTTTCAGCGCTCTTGGACTGTCTCTCGGCAGGTGCTCAGTAGAATTCATTTGGCTCCTGGGCATTAGGCTATACAGAGAGCTCAGCCTTTTTCGACTTTGTTCTGCCAAAGTGAGCTAGGCAGGCATCTCCCTCACTGTCACAAGAAATGGCTTTGGAGCCTAAGCAGCCTGACTCCAGGAGAGGGGTTCGTGGATGTGGCCAGCAAGCAGAGCTAGGCACCTCCCTCCAGCCTGGACAAAGGCCTGGTCTACACTACGACTTTAATTCGGATTTAGCTGCGTTAATTCGAATTAACGCTTGACCCGTCCACACAACGAAGCCAGTTAATTCGAATTAAAGGGCCCTTTAATTCGATTTCTGTACTCCTCCTCGACGAGAGGAGTAGCGTCAAAATCGGTATTGTTAATCCGAATTAAGGTTAGTGTGGCCGCAATTCGATGTTATTGGCCTCCAGGAGCTATCCCACAGTGCACCATTGTGACCGCTCTGGCCAGCAATCTGAACTCGCATGCACTGGCCAGGTGGACAGGAAAAGCCCCGGGAACATTTGAATTTCATTTCCTGTTTGCACAGCGTGGAGAGCACAGGTGACCACAGAGAGCTCATCAGCACAGGTAACCATGCAGGCTGATAATCGAAAAAGAGCACCAGCATGGACCGTACAGGAGGTACTGGATTTGATCTCTATATGGGGAGAGGATTCAGTGCTAGCAGAACTGCGTTCGAAAAGACGAAATGCCAAAACTTATGAAAAAATTTCCAAGGGCATGATGGAGAGAGGCCACAATAGGGACACAGATCAGTGCCGCGTGAAAGTCAAGGAGCTCAGACAAGCCTATCAAAAAGCAAAGGAGGCAAACGGTCGCTCCGGGTCAGAGCCGCGGACATGCCGCTTCTACGCTGAGCTAAATGCATTTCTAGGGGGGGCCGCCACCACTACCCCACCTCTGACTGTGGATTCCGAGCTGGGGATAATCTCATCAGGTACACCTGATGATTCCGTGGAAGGGGAAGAGGAGGAGGAGGAGGAGGATGAGCTGGCAGAGAGCACACAGCTCTCCATTCTCCCCAACAGCCAGGATCTGTTTCTCACCCTGACTGAAGTACCCTCCCAAGCCTCCCAAGCCAGCACCCAAGACCATGACCCCATGGAAGGGACCTCAGGTGAGTTTACCTTTTAAAATATAAAACATGGTTTAAAAGCAAGCATTTTTAATGATTAATTTGCCCTGAGCACTTGGGATGCATTCGCAGCCAGTACAGCTACTGGAAAAGTCTGTTAACATGTCTGGGGATGGAGCGGAAATCCTCCAGGGACATCTCCATGAAGCTCTCCTGGAGGTACTCCAAAAGCCTTGCCACAAGGTTTCTGGGCAGTGCAGCCTTATTCCGTCCTCCATGGTAGGACACTTGACCACGCCATGCTAGTAGCAAGTAATCTGGTATCATTGCCTGACAGAGCCTGGCAGCGTATGGTCCCGGTGTTTGCTGGCATTCAAGCAACATCCGTTCTTTATCTTGCTGTGTAATCCTCAGGAGAGTGATATCGCTTAGGGTAACCTGGTTGAAATAAGGGAATTTAATTAAGGGGACAGAGGTGGCCGTTCCTACTGGGCTGTTTGCCTGTGGCTGAAAAGAAATCCTTCCCTGCATTTAGCCAAGTGCAAAGGGGGGGGGAGGATTGGCCCAGAGCTTTTCGCGTTTTGCTAGCAGGGATCTTCCCTGATACCAGCCACGCGGTGGGGGGAGGGAGAAAGCACTCATCCCAGAGAATTCATGGCGGGTGGGGGGGGGGGTGTTAGTTTGGTTCCAGCAGGGATCTTCCCTGATACCAGCCACGCGGTGGGGGGAGGGAGAAAGCACTCATCCCAGAGAATTCATGGCGGGTGGGGGTGGGGGTGTTGTTAGTTTGGTTCCTGCAGGGATCTTCCCTGATACCAGCCACGCGGTGGGGGGAGGGAGAAAGCACTCATCCCAGAGAATTCATGGCGGGTGGGGGGGGGGTGTTGTTAGTTTGGTTCCTGCAGGGATCTTCCCTGATACCAGCCACGCGGTGGGGGGAGGGAGAAAGCACTCATCCCAGAGAATTCATGGCGGGGGGCGGGTGTTAGTTTGGTTCCTGCAGGGATCTTCCCTGATACCAGCCACGCGGTGGGGGGAGGGAGAAAGCACTCATCCCAGAGAATTGGATGGGGGGGGGGTGTTAACCTTCAGCAGCAGAAAACAAGCTAACAGGAAAACTGCAGCACAACGGGCTTTGCTTGGTATGTGGGCGCAGAAGCCTAAAGACAGTGGCTTACCATGGCAGCATGCAAGGTGAATTCTGTTGCCCGGACCTGCGTCTGTGATCTCTAGCAGCAAAGCCACAGGCACTCAATATTAAGAGGCAAAATGCGACCTTGCACAGAAATCACATGTGCTATGTAATGTGAATAGTATACACCGTGAAAGAGTATAAGCATTGTTCTGAAAAATGTATCTTTTAAAAAAATTCTCTCCTTTTTTCACTCCCTCCAGCAGGTGCAAATGTTTCAAGCCTCCCTCCTCCTTCCCGAAGGCTATCCCAGATAAGGCGTCGTAAAAAAAAGACGAGAGAAGAGATGTTTTCCGAAATCATGCAATCCACCAGGAATGAAAGAGCTCATCTGAATGAGTGGAAGGAGACGGTTTGCAAGTATAGGAAAGAAGCCAGTGACCGTGAGGACAGGAGGGACCAACGTGAGGACATGAGGGACCAACGTGAGGACAGAAGGGACCAACGTGAGGAGAGGAGAGACGCTCGAGATGAGAGGTGGCGGCAGGAAGATCAGAGGAGTCGGGAAGCAACGCTGGGGCTGCTGCGTGAGCAAACAGACATGCTCCGGCGTCTGGTGGAGCTTCAGGAACGGCTGCTGGAGAACAGAGTGCCGCTACAGCCCCTGTATAACCCCCCTACCTCCTCACCATGTTCCATAGCCTCCACACCCAGACGTGTAAGAACACGGGGGGGGAGGCTCCGTACACCCTCCCATTCCACCCCAGTGGACAGCCCAAGCAAAAGGCTGCCATTTTTTTAACCTTTTTTTACTGGGCTTTTCCTTCCCGCAGATCCTCCTCCCAAACCCCACTCAGGTTCTGTGCCGCTACAGCCCCTGTATAACCCCCCTACCTCCTCACCATGTTCCATAGCCTCCTCACCCAGACGTTTAAGAACACGGGGGGGGGGGAGGCTCCGTACACCCTCCCATTCCACCCCAGTGGACAGCCCAAGCAAAAGGCTGCCATTTTCTTAACCTTTTTTTACTGGGCTTTTCCTTCCCGCTGATCCTCCTCCCAAACCCCACTCAGGTTCTCTCCCTCTTTTTATAATCAATTAATAAAGAATAAATGATTTTTAAACAATGGTGACTTTATTTCCTTTGAAAGCAAGCTGGGGGAAGGGGGAGGGTGGGTTCCTTACAGAGAATGAGTCAATAAAGGGGGCGGGTTTTCAGGAAGGATAAACAAACATAAATTTCACACTGTAGCCTGGCCAGTCATGAAACTGGTTTTCAAAGCTTCCCTAATGCGCAGCGCTTCATCGTGTGCTCTTCTAATCGCCCTGGTGTCTGGCTGCGAGTAAGCAGCAGCCAGGCGATTTGCCTCAGCCTCCCACCCTGCCATAAAGGTCTCCCCCTTGCTCTCACAGAGATTGTGAAGCACACAGCAAGCAGTAATAACAATGGGGATATTGGTTTGGCTGAGGTCTGAGCGAGTCAATAAGGATCACCAGCGACCTTTTAAACGGCCAAATGCACATTCTACCACCATTCTGCACTTGCTCAGCCTGTAGTTGAACAACTCCTGACTCCTGTCCAGGCTGCCTGTGTATGGCTTCATGAGCCATGGCATTAAGGGGTAGGCTGGGTCCCCAAGAATAACAATTGGCATTTCAACATCCCCCACGGTTATTTTCTGGTCCGGAAAGTAAGTCCCTTGCTGCAGCCGTTTAAACAGATTGGTGTTCCTGAAGACGCGAGCGTCATGAACCCTTCCCGGCCAGCCCACATGGATGTTGGTGAAACGTCCCTTGTGATCCACAAGTGCTTGCAGCACCATTGAGAAGTACCCCTTGCGGTTTATGTACTGGGTACCCTGGTGCTCCGGTGCCAAGATAGGAATATGGGTTCCATCTATTGCCCCACCACAGTTAGGGAATCCCATTGCAGCAAAGCCATCCACTATGACCTGCACATTTCCCAGAGTCACTACCTTTCGTAGCAGCACCTCCATGATTGCTTTGGCTACTTGCATCACAGCAGCCCCCACAGTAGATTTGCCCACTCCAAATTGATTCCCGACTGACCGGTAGCTGTCTGGCGTTGCAAGCTTCCACAGGGCTATCGCCACTCGCTTCTCAACTGTGAGGGCTGCTCTCATCTTGGTATTCTGGCGCTTCAGGGCAGGGGAAAGCAAGTCACAAAGTTCCATGAAAGTGCCCTTACGCATGCGAAAGTTTCTCAGCCACTGGGAATCGTCCCACACCTGCAACACTATGCGGTCCCACCAGTCTGTGCTTGTTTCCCGGGCCCAGAATCGGCGTTCCAAGCCTATAACCTGGCCCATTAACATCATAATCTCCAAAGCACCGGGGCCCGCGGTCTCAGAGAATTCTGTGTCCGTGTCCATGTCCTCATCACGCTGGTCGCTGCGCTGCAATCGCCGCCTCCTCCTCCTCGCCTCTTTTTTCTGGTCCTGTGTAAGCATAAACTCCACGAGAAAGCGCGAGGTGTTTATAATGTTCAAGACTGCGTTCTGGAGCACAACGGGATCCATGCTTGATGCAGAATGGAGTCTGCAGAGTTCACTCAGGAAAAAAGGCGCGAAATGGTTGTCTGCCGTTGCTTTCAGGGAGGGAGGGGGAGGCTGTACCCAGAACTACCTGCGACAATGTTTTTTGCCCCATCATGCACTGGGGTCTCAACCCAGAATTCCAAGGGGGGTGGAGACTGCGGGAACTATGGGATAGCTATGTAAAAGCTACCCACAATGCAACGCTCTGGAAATCGATGCTACTATGGTAGCTTGGACGCACACCACCGAATTAATGGTGCCTAGTGTGGCCGAATACATTCGAATTTATAAAATCGGTTTCCTAAATTCGAATTATATAAATTCGAATTAATCCTGTAGTGTAGACATACCCTTAGGCACCAAACTCTGTGAGAAGGGCGGGGCTTAGGACACACCCCTCTGCCATTGGCTGTCTTAGGTGGCTTTTATGGATCCCATTCTAACGTGCATCTCTCTCCCCATCATTGCAGAGGGGCTATGTGGATCACAGTGGTGTTCCAGTGATTTTCTAGGCATCTAAAAGTTTGGTGTTGTGATGTTCAGTGTTGGAACACCCAAGTCCCTTTGTGGGTCTGGACTTGTGGAAATTAGTTTAGCTCCATTGATTTCAATAGCATGATTTTGATTTATACCAGCAGATCATCTGACCTAAGAGGTCATTTCTGTACAAAGCCCCCTTTTTAGTTGTTGCTCGTAAGGTTTTTTTGTCACCCTCTGATGTGCAATTTCCTCATATTTAGGCTTACCCCTATTTTAAAAAAATGTTAAATTGAATAGTAAATCTTCTAATAGAACAGGAAAACACCACCACCACCATGCTACAGGGATACAACCGTGTACAAAAAAATTGACTTATGGAAAAAAGAAGAATGAGACTTACCAAATGGCTGTGATTTCTTTTCCTCATTCAAGAACACATTTATTTACTTACCCGACTGGCTATTGCACAGGGAGCACCAATGTAGCATGAGGGTGAACTGCACTTTATTAGCAAAAACTGATTTGAAGTATATCTATCAGGCTTTGCAGCGTCATGTGGGAAGTGAGACCAGAGACAGACATAAGTGACCCCAGAGAACTGGGAGACAGAAGACTGAGCAGGATGCAGAACACACAGCTTTGATCTGGGTCTCTGGTTCAGCCCCATTGCCCAATTTTCTCCTCCTTCCAATTCCATCCCCCACCATACATGGAAATGTCATGGTCTGTTGCATTAGGACAAGATTGTATCTTGTGCAACACCCCGACACAAGGGAGTAAGGGGGAAATGAAACTCTTTAGCCCCATGCATGGGCTCCCTGGATCCTTGCCGTGTGCATTGGATTGGGGGAGTCTCTGCTGGCACAACACGCACCACTGCAAAGGTGGGTGGTGAGTGGACAAAGAGCAGCGGACAGTGGACTGAGCTTTCACTCCACCCTACAATGCTGCAGTCAAGTACTGGGGGAGATGTTCTCTGTGCCTGGAGCCAGGAGCTGGTGCAGATTACCACCCCTCCCCCCAGACCAAAGGGGAACCTTAGGCCTGGTCTACACTACGAGTTTAGGTCGACTTTAGCTGCGTTAAGTCGACTTAAGCCTGGACACGTTTACACGACGAAGCCCTTTCTTTCGACTTAAAGGGCCCTTTAAACCGGTTTCTTTACTCCACCTCCGACGAGGGGATTAGCGATAAAATCGGCCTTAGGGGGGTCGGAATTGGGTTAGTGAGGACGGAATTCGACATTAGTGGCCTCCGGGAGCTATCCCACAGTGCTTCATTGTGACCGCTCTGGACAGCACTCTCATCTCAGATGCACTGGCCAGGTAGACAGGAAAAGCCCCGCGAACGTTTGAATTTCATTTCCTGTTTGCTCAGCGTGGAGAGCACAGGTGACCATGCAGAGCTCATCAGCACAGGTAACCGTGATGGAGTCCCAGTCCCAGTCCCAGGATCGCAAAAGAGCTCCAGCCTGGACCGAACGGGAGGTACGGGATCTGATCGCCATCTGGGGAGATGAAGCAGTGCTGGCCGAACTCCAAAACAGTAAAAGAAATGGCAAAACATTAGAAAAGATCTCCAAGGCCATGAAGGACAGAGGCCATAACAGGGACGCACAGCAGTGCCGCGTGAAAATTAAGGAGCTAAGGCAAGCCTACCACAAAGCCAGAGACGCAAACGGAAGGTCCGGGGCTGAGCCGCAAACATGCCACTACTACGAGGAGCTGCATGCCATTCTAGGGGGTGCAGCCACCAGTAGCCCAAGCGTGTGCTATCAGTCCCTCGCTGGAGACAGGGAAGCGGGTTCGGCGGACGAGGAAGATGAGGATGGAGAGAACATCATAGATAGCTCACAGCAGCAAGGAAGCGGAGAAACCAGTTTCCCCAACAGCCAGGATATGTTTGTCACCCTGGACCTGGAACCAGTAACCCCCGAACTCACCCAAGACCCTGTGGGCACACAGGGGACCTCTGGTGAGTGTACCTTTGTAAATATTACACATGGTTTAAAAACAAGCGTGTTTAATGATTAATGATTAATTTGCCCTGGCAATCGCGGCCAGTACAGCTACTGGAAAAGTCTGTTAACGTGTATGGGGATGGAGTGGAAATCCTCCAGGGACATCTCCAGAAAGCTCTCCTTCATGTACTCCCAAAGCCTTTGCAAAAGGTTTCTGGGGAGGGCTGCCTTATCCCGTCCGCCATGGTAGGACACTTTACCACGCCAGGCCAGTAGCACGTAGTCTGGAATCATTGCATAACAAAGCATGGCAGCGTATGGTCCCGGTGTTTGCTGGCATGCAGACAACATCCATTCCTTATCGCTCTTTGTTATCCTCAGGAGAGTGATATCATTCACGGTCACCTGGTTGAAATGGGGCGATTTTATTAAGGGGACATTCAGAGGTGCCCCTTCCTGCTCTGCTGAACAGAAATATTCCCCGCTGTTAACCACGCGGTGGGGGGGAGGGGTGAAGTGACCATCCCAGAGAATTGGGTGTGTGGGGGAGGGGAGTTAGTTGGGTTTGTGCTGCATGTTAAACCTGAAACCGCAGCCCCTCCTTTTACATTGCAAACCCATTTTAAATGGCCAACCCAACGGGTGCTTGGTATGCTTAATGAGAGCAGTACTGTTTTAAACCATCCCCACTTGTTAACAAGGTTAAAAAAGCCAAAAGACTGTGTCTTACCATGGCTGCCTGCAAGCTGAAATCTGTGGCCTGGCACTGCGTGAGTGATCTCTCACACCAAACCGGCAGGCCCTCAATATAAGAGGAAAAATGCGACCTTGTAACGAAAGCACATGTGCTGTGTGATGTGAACAGCAAAATCTAACGTGAAAGAGTGTACCCATTGTTCTCAAAAATGTATCTTTTTTAAACAACTCTCCCTTCTCCTCCACCAGCTGCAAATGTTTCACCTTCACAGAGGCTAGTGAATATTCGAAGAAGGAAGCGAAGGACGCGTGACGAAATGTTCACTGAACTACAGACTGCCTCCCACGCTGACAGAGCACAGCAGAATGCGTGGAGGCAGTCAATGACTGATTTTAAAAAAGCCCAATATGAGCGAGAGGAGAGGTGGCGGGCTGAAGAGGAGAAGTCGCGGGCTGAAGAGCAGAGGTTGCGTGCTGAAACGCGGGCTGAAGAGCAGAAGTGGCGTCAACTTCTACTCATAAAGCAAGAGTCGATGCTCCGGCTGCTGGAGCATCAAAGTGATATGCTCCTGCGTATGGTTGAGCTGCAGGAAAGGCAGCAGGAGCAGAGACCGCCGCTACAGCCCCTCTGTAACCAACAGCAGGAGCAGAGACCGCCGCTACAGCCCCTCTGTAACCAACAGCAGGAGCAGAGACCGCCGCTACAGCCCCTCTGTAACCACCAGCCCTCCTCCCCAAGTCCCATTGCCTCCTCACCCAGACGCCCAAGAACATGGTGGGGGGGCCTCCGGCCACCCAATCACTCCACCCTAGATGATTTCCACAGCAATAAGTTTTAAAGTTTTAAAGTTTTAAAGTGCAGTGTGTCCTTTTCCTTCCCTCCTCCCCCACCCATCCCGGGCTACCTTTGCAATTATCCCCCTAGTTGTGTGCTGCTTCCCTCCTTCCCCACCCATCCCGGGCTACCTTTGCAATTATCCCCCTAGTTGTGTGCTGAATTAATAAAGAATGCATGAATGTGAAGTAACAATGAATTTATTGCCTCTGCAAGTGGTGCTTGAAGAGGGGAGGGGAGGGGAGGTTGGGGTGCTTGGTTTACAGGGTAGTAGAGTTAACCGGGTGCGTGGGGGGGCTGCGATTTCATCAAGGAGAAACAAACAGAAGTTTCACACCGTATCCTGGCCAGTCACAAAACTAGTTTTCAAAGCCTCTCTGATGCGCACCGCGCCCTGCTGTGCTGCTCTAACCGACCTGGTGTCTGGCTGCGCATAATCAGCGGCCAGGCGATTTGCCTCTACCTCCCACCCCGCCATAAATGTCTCCCCCTTACTCTCACAGATATTGTGGAGTGCACAGCAAGCAGCAATAACAATGGGGATATTCTTTTCGCTGAGGTCACAGCGAGTCAGTAAGCTGCGCCAGCGCGCTTTTAGACGCCCAAATGCACATTCCACCACCATTCGGCACTTGCTCAGCCTGTAGTTGAACAGGTCCTGACTCCTGTCCAGGCTGCCTGTGTATGGCTTCATGAGCCATGGCATTAAGGGGTAGGCTGGGTCCCCAAGGATCACGATAGGCATTTCAACATCCCCAATGGTTATTTTCTGGTCCGGGAAGAAAGTCCCTTCCTCCAGCTTTCGAAACAGAAGAGAGTGCCTGAAGACGCGAGCATCATGTACCCTTCCCGGCCAGCCCACGTTGATGTCGGTGAAACGTCCCTTGTGATCCACCAGGGCTTGCAGCAGCATTGAAAAGTACCCCTTGCGGTTTATGTACTCGGTGGCTTGGTGCGCCGGTGCCAAGATAGGGATATGGGTTCCGTCTATCGCCCCACCACAGTTTGGGAATCCCATTGCAGCAAAGCCATCCACTATGTCCTGCACGTTTCCCAGAGTCACTACCCTTGATATCACCAGGTCTCTCATTGCCCTGGCAACTTGGATCACAGCAGCCCCCACAGTAGATTTGCCCACTCCAAATTGATTCCCGACTGACCGGTAGCTGTCTGGCGTTGCAAGCTTCCACAGGGCTATCGCCACTCGCTTCTCAACTGTGAGGGCTGCTCTCATCCTGGTATTCTGGCGCTTCAGGGCAGGGGAAAGCAAGTCACAAAGTTCCATGAAAGTGCCCTTACGCATGCGAAAGTTTCGCAGCCACTGGGAATCGTCCCAGACCTGCAACACGATGCGGTCCCACCAGTCTGTGCTTGTTTCCCGGGCCCAGAATCGGCGTTCCATGGCATGAACCTGCCCCAGTAACACCATGATTTCCACATTGCTGGGGCCTGTGCCTTGTGAGAGGTCCATGTCAATTTCCTCATCACTATCGTCGCCGCGCTGCAATCGCCTCCTCCTCCTCCTCAGCTGGTCCTCCTGGTTTTGCTTTGGCATGTCCAGGCTCTGCATATACTCCAGGACAATGCGCGTGGTGTTCATAGTGCTCATAATTGCCGCGGTGATCTGAGCGGGATCCAGGATCCCAGTGATAGCTATGGCGTCTGGTCTGAAAAAAGGCGCGAAACTAGTATCTAAAGACCAGGGGAAGAAGGGAGGGAGGGAGGGAGGGGCGGGCGACTGACGACATGGCGTACAGGTACAGGGAATTAAAATCAAGAAAGGTGGCTGTGCATCAGGGAGAAATACAAACAACTGTCACACAGAATGCCCCCCCCCCCCCGAGATTGAACTCCTAAGCCTGGGTTTAGCGGGCCGTTGATTTGACGGAGGGAGGGGGGAAGGAAATGAATACAGAACAAATCTATTTTTTACATCTTAAGACGACAGTGCAGCATGACTGATAGCCCTCGGCCTTTTCTGGGTGCTTAGCAGACAATACTTGGCAGAAAATAGTATATTACGACTGGAAGCCATCATTGTCCAACGAGGACGGTTAAAGGCAAGGGGTTGCTGCTGTGTAGCAATATATGCTGTACAGTAGCCAGAAGGATTGGTAAAGGTGCTCAGGCTACAATAATATACGAGCATTTCAGGCAACCTGTAAATTAGGTCCGACGAGGACGGTTACCAGTCGTAATAAACCATCTACTGCCAAAAGGCAAGGGGCTGGTGCAATGCAGCCCTACGGCTGCCAGCCCCACAGCTACCAGCATCCCGAGCGCCGATGAAGGCTACCACTCATGCTGCACCGTCTACCGCCAAAAGGCAGTAAGCTGCTGCTGCTGTTTAGCAATGCAGTCCCACGTTTGCCGGCACCCGGAAGACATATGGTGACGGTTAGCTGAGCTGAGCGGGCTCCATGCTTGGCGTGGTATGTTGTCTGCACAGGTAACCCAGGTAAAAAGGCGCGAATCTATTGTCTGCCGTTGCTGTGACGGCGGGGGAGGGGCCTGACGCAATGTACCCAGAACCCCCTGCGGCACTGCTTTGCATCATTCGGGCATTGCGATCTCAACCCATAATTCCAATGGGCGCCGGAGACTCCGGGAACTGTGGGATAGGTACCCATAGGCACCCATAGTGCAATGCGCCGGAAGTCGACGCTAGCCTCGGTACTGTGGACGCGGTCCGCCGACTTCATGCACTTAGAGCATTTTATGTGGGGACACACACAGTCGGCTGCAGAAAACCGGTTTCTATAAAACCGGCTTCTATAAATCCGACCTAATTTTGTAGTGTAGACAAGCCCTGAGTAACATTTCCTTCCCTGTGCTGCTGGCGGTGGTGCAGTTAGATGCTTCCCATCATGCCTGGACCAGTGTCAATTTTTTCACTGTACTCATTTCTTTGAAGAAAATCTCTTGTGAATTACACTGTATTTCCTGCTCCTCAAGTTACCTTTGATCTTGAAGAGATAAGCACTAAGGGCAAAGGAACCAAGCAAAACCACCAGGATCACACCCAGAGCCACCATCCAGGGATTCACCTTTGGGGAAAAAGGATCTGAAAAACAATATCCCAGAGGGACTCATATTACTCTGTAAGCAGGGACAAAAATCAAATGACTCCATTTCATATAATGCCAACCCCATGGGACTTGCCTAAAACAAAGCCACTGCATAAAACACCGGAAACTGATGTTAAAAATGACTCCAACCAAGACAGCCATCAAATTTGTACATCAGTGTATAAGTGAACCTGGTTTGATTTGCAATGAGAGGTAACATTCTCCAGTCCCTTGGGCAGTGGGATGGGATTTGTGTGACCTGAGTTCTGGTCCCAGACTTGCTGGTGACCTGCTGTGTGACCTTGGACAAGTCCTTTCCTCTCTGTGGCTCCATTTCCTCTCCAGTCTTTTTTGTGTCTTGATTATTTAGACACTTTTTCTTTGTAGCAGGAACTGACTCTCACTCTATTTTTTGTGCAGTGCTCAGCACAGCAGGGCTACAATCTCACATGAGGCATCTAACGTAATACTGCTGCTAGGAATAGTAGCGACCATGAGTCAGAGTGCTGCAGGGTTAAAGTCGTTGATCAGAGTGGTGTTATGCCAGGGGAGAGCAAGGCTATCAATGTTAAAGAACACAGAAATTGCCAGGTTGTCTGAAAAATTGCTTGTCAATCCACTATCTCCCCCCAAATCTTTCAATGAATCATAATCACAATTCATCCAAACTTATTGTGCAGGAAACCACTGTGATCCTCCTATTTAAACCTCAGGTCTAAATCTCACCCTTCTTCCTATACAATGTCTCCCAGGTCTGACCTTTTCTCTCTTCCCACACTTCCCAAACTCTGGTCTAAACCTTGATCATCCCACATCTTCACTGCTGTGATCTCCTCATCCCGGGCCTCAGTGCTCCCCTCCAAATCAAACTGATACAAAATACCTCTGCTAAGATGTCATCACTCTGACTATATTATCGGCCTCTTTAAATCCCTCCATTGGCTCCTCTCTTCCAAAGCATTGGACACAAACTTCTTGTCCTCACTTACGAAGCTCTCCAATTTAGCCCATCCCACCTACCCAACCCAGTATATCATCACCAGGTTGATTCCCTGTTTACTTCACCAGTGATGCCAACTTCCAATTCTCTACTTCTTCAACAAGGTATTTTGTGCTTTCACACAAACCGCCCCTTAAGAGTGGGGAAAACTCCAGTCAAAATCTACAAATCCAATATCTTGTCCTGCTTTCAGTCTCTCCGCAAAAGTCATCTCCGCAACGATGCAACCTGAGAATGGCTAGGCAGGTGGTGAGCTGTGATCATCACTATTTGCAGTCAAGGATTTAAGAAACGATGGGTGGTGGTGGTGGTGATATTTTGGTCCCACTGAACTCAATAAAAGTTTTGCCATTGACTTCAGTGGGCCAAGGATTTGCATGGGGGGTGAGCCTTGCAACAGAGTTAAGTGCTGTTCCCTCAGCCCAAAATGATCAAAGGATTATCTAATAATCACACATCTATGGAAGAGTGGGGAGGATGTCTGGCTGTTTGTCTACTGTGCCTTCCTTTTACTGTTCACTCAAATACAGTTAAAGGATTAGAGTGAGCGATTCAAAATCTCCTAAATCAAAGAAAGCAAATGGAACATAACACATTCTTCAGACAGGTCAATTCCCGCATCATTTCTGGTAGAGAAGTAAAGTAACTAGATTGGTCTGATTATTCTTCAGTCTATACAGTATTGGAGGGTGTGACACTCCATATCCCCATATTCACCACTGTCATATAATTATGATAAGTTTTGTACAAAGTATGTCTTGTAAGATACCATTCTAAAAGTCTTGATCTGTTGAACATTAATATCTTGTTGGATTGTATGTATGTATTCTACAACCTCCCTAGGCGATTTATTCCAGTGCTTAACCCCCCTGACAGTTAGGAATTTTTTCCTAATATCCAACCTAAACCTCCCTTGCTACAGTTTAAGCCCATTGCTTCTTGTCCTATCATCAGAGGTTAAGGAGAATAATGTTTCTCCTTCCTCTTTGTAACAACCTTTCAGGTTGTTAAAGGCTGTTATCATGTCCCATCTCAATCTTCTCTTCTCCAGACTAAACAAACCCAGTTCTTTCAATCTTTCCTCATAGGTCATGTTTTCTAGACCTTTAATCATTTATCGCTAAGTCCAGTTTGTCTGGGTGACAAGATAGACTGGGGAGTCTAAGGGGACTGTCTGTGGCTCTGTAGTAAGACTGGTGCAGTGATCCAGGAGTTCACATTTGTTACTGGCTTGGTGAAATCTAATTATAGAACACACCACCAGCT
Source organism: Emys orbicularis (assembly GCF_028017835.1). Lineage (NCBI taxonomy): Eukaryota > Metazoa > Chordata > Testudines > Emydidae > Emys > Emys orbicularis. Next base: position 8,278,310 of record NC_088695.1, on the reverse strand, counting down.
TCGGCCTGATTTAACAGTCTGCCCCGAGGAAGGCCCTCCTGGTTGTGAGCCACTACAGACAGTGTGACAGTGAGTGAATAGTTATTAATCCTGAAGGCCTGGGGAAACATTTCAATAGATTGTTGGCCCTTTTCAACCTCATCAGCTAGTCAAATTTTGGGGCCCTGTGGATATTCCCGTTGGACATAGGCCTGGTCTACATTACAGAGTTAGGCCAATGCAAGGCAGCTTATGTCAACCTAACTATGGAAGTATTACACTTAAATTTTGCTCCTGCAGACGTATCTGCCCCGCTATGATGACTTAACTCCGCCTCCACACGCGGAGTAGAGTCAAGGTCGATGTAGTTAGGTCAACGCAGTGTCATTGTAGACACTGTGTTGCTTATATCAACTGCTACCAGCTTTTAGGAGCCTTCCTACAATGCCCTACGGAGCACAGACCCGTGGCCGGTGGCAGCAGAGGGGCTGGCATTGACCTGACCTCCCCTGGTCCGTCAAATTCCCTGGTTCGGGACCGGTCAGGTCCCGAGGGTGCCGGACCAGCGAGGTAGGACTTGTATAGAGTTTCAAGTGCAGATGAGCCCAAAGTCATGTTGCTTAATGCATTACTGGAAGGTGCTTAGACACTAAAGGAGTGCAGTAGAAGTACCTATTGAGAATAGAACAGCATGCAAATCAACCAGCATCCTCACATGCAAGACTTTTGGGATTAACTACTTGTTTAGCCCCACTCCAGCAATCATTCTGAACAGACAGATCCAATGTCATTATCGATGCGGCCATTGGAACAATTTGTGTATATTTTTGTAAATAAAGAAGAGGACACCAAAAATCCACTCAATGTCACCAGTTTCCTAATGGAAACACTGAAAGACCCCAAATACAGCTAACCACTCAGGCCAAAACTGATGTCAGAAGCAAGAGTGAAATGGCAAGTAGGTATTGCTGTTGAACAGAGATGGAACAAATAATGCAAGTGTCTGCCGACATTAAATCTGCCCAGAGGTAATCTATGCTGCACAAAATAAATTTCAACAAGGCCTAAAAGAAGAGCAAGAAACTTCTCAAAAGGTGACATCTGGAGTTTCCCAGAAAGCACTTGCAGATGACCTGGGATTGGAAGTAAAAACTTGTTCTCTCTCTTTCTCGCCCAGTGATAAATAATTTTATCCACACTGGATAAATAGTTAAATCATCACTGGGGGGCAGGGGAAGGGGAAGAGGAGGATGCTCTGTAGTCCAGTGGTTAGAGTACCCACCTAGGAGGTAGGAGACTCCAAGTCCATTCCCCCTGTCCCAGTCACTATTATTTATCCACAGTGGAACAGCTTCAACAGAAGAGATAGAGGGAGCCTGTAGTCTGTGGCCTCCCTCCAGAACTGACAGGGAGGAACCATCCTCTGGTGGGCAAAGCTGGACAAGTGCTCTAACCAGTGGACTAAAAGTTATAAGGTGGGCACCCCCAGCCTGCACACGCTTCTGGCTGAATTTTGGATGGGACGTGATCCAACAGGTGATATCTGAGCATGCCTGTTGGATCAGGCCTTGCACCTCAGTCACGTGATTGGTTTGTAAACTGCTCTGGAGTTTAGGCACCAGGATACCTAGAGAGAGGCACCACATGCCTAGAGGCAGAAACATAGGAACGGACGGAACTTTTACCCTGAAAAAACTTAGGTGTCTCTGCTCCCTGCCACTAGAATCCGGTGTAGGATAGAACACCAGGAGGAAGATGTCCTGGTTGATGTTAAACTGCGATACAATCTTTGAGAGGAAAGCAGGATGAGGCCTGAGCTGCACCTTGTCCTTATGGAACACAAGGTATGTCTACACTATGGGATTAATCCGAATTTACAGAATTCGAATTTTGGAAACAGATTGTATAAAGTTGAATGTATGCGGCCACACTAAGCACATTAATTTGGCGGTGTGTGTCCATGTACTGGGGCTAGCGTCGATTTCCGGAGCGTTGCACTGTGGGTAGTTATCCCATAGCTATCCCATAGTTCCCGCAGTCTCCCCCGCCCATTGGAATTCTGGGTTGAGATCCCAGTGCCTGATGGGGCAAAAACGTTGTTGCAGGTGGTTCTGGGTACAGCCTCACCCCTCCCTCCATGAAAGCAACAGCAGACAACCGCTTCACGCCTTTTTTCCTGGGTGAACACTGCAGACGCCTTACCACGGCAAGCATGGAGCCCGCTCAGCTCAAGACAGCAGTCATGAACATTGTAAACACCTCGCGCATTCTCGTGCAATTTATGCTGAACCAGGACCAGAAAAACCAGGTGAGGAGGAGGTGGCGACGGCAGCGCGGCAACGAGAGTGATGAGGACATGGACACGGACACAGAATTCTCTCAAACCGTGGGCCCCGGCGCTTTGGAGATCATGTTGTTAATGGGGCAGGTTCTAGCCGTGGAACGGCGATTCTGAGCCCGGGAAACAAGCACAGACTGGTGGGACCGCATAGTGTTGCAGGTGTGGGACGATTCCCAGTGGCTGCAAAACTTTCGCATGCGTAAGGGCACTTTCATGGAACTTTGTGACTTGCTTTCCTCTGCCCTGATGCGCCAGAATACCAAGATGAGAGCAGCCCTCACAGTTGAGAAGCAAGTGGCGATAGCCCTGTGGAAGCTTGCAACGCCAGACATCCACTGGTCAGTCGGGAATCAATTTGGAGTGGGCAAATCTACTGTGGGGGCTGCTGTGATGCAAGTAGCCAAAGCAATCACTGAGCTGCTGCTACCAAAGGTAGTGACTCTGGGAAATGTGCAGGTCATAGTGGATGGCTTTGCTGCAATGGGATTCCCTAACTGTTGTGGGGTGATAGATGGAACCCATATCCCTATCTTGGCACCGGAGCAACAGGGTACCCAGTACATAAACCGCAAGGGGTACTTTTCAATGCTGCTGCAAGCACTGGTGGATCACAAGGGACATTTCACCAACATCAACGTGGGCTGGCCGGGAAGGGTTCATGACGTTCGCGTCTTCAGGAACACTACTCTGTTTAAACGGCTGCAGCAAGGGACTTACTTCCTGGACCAGTAAATAACCGTTGGGGATGTTGAAATGCCTATAGTTATCCTTGAGGACCCAGCCTACCCCTTAATGCCATGGCTCATGAAGCCATACACAGGCAGCCTGGCCAGAAGTCAGGAGCTGTTCAACTACAGGCTGAGCAAGTGCAGAATGGTGGTAGAATGTGCATTTGGACGTTTAAAAGGTCGCTGGCGCACATTACTGACTCGCTCAGACCTCAGCCAAACCAATATTCCCATTGTTATTGCTGCTTGCTGTGTGCTCCACAATCTCTGTGAAAGTAAGGGGGAGACCTTTATGGCAGGGTGGGAGGCTGAGGCAAATCGCCTGGCTGCTGATTACGCGCAGCCAGACACCAGGGCAATTAGAAGAGCACACCAGGAAGCGCTGCGCATCAGAGAAGCTTTGAAAACCAGTTTCATGACTGGCCAGGCTACCGTGTGAAATTTCCGTTTGTTTCTCCTTGATGAAAACCCACCCCCTTTATTGACTCATTCTCTGTAAGCAACCCACCCTCCCCCTTCGATCACAGCTTGTTTTCAAAGGAAATAAAGTCACTATCATTTAAAAATCATTTATTCTTTATTAATTGATTATAAAAAGCGGGAGAGAACTGACAAGGTAGCCCGGGTGTGGTTTTGGAGGAGGATCGGAGGGAAGGAAAAGGCCACTAAAAAAAGTTAAAGTAATGACAGCCTTTTGCTGGGGCTGTCCACTGGGGTGGAATGGGAGGGTGCACGGAGCCTCTCCCCCCCCCCCCCCATGTTCTTACGCATCTGGGTGAGGAGGCTATGGAACATGGTGAGGGTGGAGGGTGATTATACAGGGGCTGTAGCGGTACTCTGTGATACTGCTGCTGTTCCTGAAGCTCCACCAGACGCCGGAGCATGTCTGTTTGCTCACGCAGCACCCCCAGCATTGCATCCTGCCTCCTCTGATCTTCCTGCCGCCACCTTTCATCTCGAGTGTCTCTCCTCTCCTCACGCTGGTCCCTTCTGTCCTCACGTTGGTCCCTCATGTCCTCATGTTCACTGGCATCTTTCCTGTACTTTCATACCGTGTTCTTCCACTCATTCAGATGAGCTCTTTCATTGCGGGTCGATTCCATGATTTCCGAGAACATGTCGTCTCGCGTCCTTTTTTTTCTCCGCCTTATCTGAGATAGTCTTCGGGACGGAGGAGGGAGGCTTGAAAAATTTGCAGCTGCTGGAGGGAGGGAAAAAAAGGGAGAGAAGTATTTTAAAAGATACATTTTACAGAACAATGCTTATACTCTTTCACAGTGAACAACACTATTCACATTACATAGCACATGTTATTTCAGTGCAAGGTTGCATTTTGCATCTTAATATTGAGTGCCTGTGGCTTTAGTGTTAGAGATCACAGACGCAGGTCCGGGCAACAGAATTCGGCTTGCATGCGGCCATGGTAAGCCACTGTCTTTCAGCTTCTGCGCCCTCCTTTCCCACATACCAAGCAAAGCCCGTTGAGTGCTGCAGTTTTCCTGTTAACCTGCAGCAGCAGAAAACAAACTAACCCCCCCCCCATCCAATTCTCTGGGATGATTGCTTTATCCCTCCCCCCACCACGTGGCTGGTATCAGGGAAGATCCCTGCTAGCCAAACATGAAAAGCTCAGCGCCAATTACCACCCCCACCCCAGCTTGGCTAACTACAGGGAAGGATTTCTTTTCAGCCACAGGCAAACAGCCCAGTAGGAATGGCCACCTCTGTCCCCTTAATTAAATTCCCGTATTTCAATCAGGTTACCATGAGCGATATCACTCTCCTGAGGATTACACAGCGAGATAAAGAACGGATGTTGCTTGAATGCCAGCAAACACCAGGACCATATGCTGCCAGGCTTTGTCATGCAATGATACCAGATTACTTGCTACTAGCATGGTGTGGTCAAGTGTCCTACCATGGAGGACGGAATAAGGCTGCACTGCCCAGAAACCTTGTGGCAAGGCTTTTGGAGTACCTCCAGGAGAGCTTCATGGAGATGTCCCTGGAGGATTTCCACTCCATCCCCAGACACGTTAACAGACTTTTACAGTAGCTGTACTGGCCGTGAACACATCCCAAGTACTCAGGGCAAAGTAATCATTAAAAAATGCTTGCTTTTAAACCATGTTTTATATTTTAAAAGGTAAACTCACCTGAGGTCCCGTCCATGGGGTCATGGTCTTGGATACTGCCTTGGGAGGGTACTTCAGTCAGGCTGAGAAAAAGATCCTGGCTGTTGGGGAGAACGGAGTGCTGTGTGCTCTCCGCAAGCTCGTCCTCCTCCTCCTCTTCCCCATCCGCAGAATCCTCAGGTGTGGCTGAGATTACCCCCGCCTCAGAATCCACGATCAGAGGTGGGGCAGTGGTGGTGGCCCCCCCTAGAATTTCATGCAGCTCAGCGTAGAAGCGGCATGTCTGTGGCTCTGACCCGGAGCGACCGTTTGCCTCCTTTGTTTTTTGATAGGCTTGTCTGAGCTCCTTAACTTTCATACGGCACTGATATGAGTCCCTGTTGTGGCCTCTCTCCATCATCCCCTTGGAGATTTTTTCCAAAGTTTTGGCATTTCGTCTTTTGGAACGTAGTTCTGCTAGCACTGAATCCTCTCCCCATATAGCGATCAGATCCAGTACCTCCCATACGGTCCATGGTGGTGCTCTTTTTCGATTCTTGGACTGCATGGTTACCTGTGCTGATGAGCTCTGCGTGGTCACCTGTGCTCTCCACGCTGGGCAAACAGGAAATGAAATTCAAAAGTTCGCAGGGCTTTTCCTGTCTACCTGACCAGTGCATCTAAGTTCAGATTGCTGTCCAGAGCGGTCACAATGGTGCACTGTGCGATAGCTCCCGGAGTCCAATACCTTCGAATTGCGGCCACACTAACCCTAATTTGAAATGGCAATATCGATTTCAGCGCTACTCCCCTTGTCGGGGAGGAGTACAGATATTGATATTAAGAGCTCTTTATATCGAAATAAAAGGCTTTGTTGTATGGACGGGTGCAGGGTTAATTTGATTTAATGCTGCTAAATTCGAATTACACTCATAGTGTAGACCAGGCCACAGTGTACGGAGGCTCTGACATTAGGGCCTTGAGTTTGGACACCCTCCTAGCCAAGGTTATTGCTACCAGGAACGCCACCTTGTAAGAGGTAGAGCAGGGAGCATGTTGCCAATGGTTTGAATGGCGGCTCCATGAGCCTGGAGAGGACCAAATTGAGATCCCAGGCAGGAACTGGCTGATGGACATGAGGGTACAGTCTGTCGAGACCCTTCAAAAACTGGCTGACCATCGTGTTAGTAAACAGCAAGGCCCTCCGCACCTGGGTAGAAGGCTGATATGGCGGCTAAGTGGACCCTTAATGATGATAAGGAAAACCCCTGCTGCTTCAGATGTAGGAGGTAGTCCAGAATAAATGGCACTGAGGTTAGAGTCAGGGATGAATGGTGCTGTCCTGCTCTGAGCAGGAAAGTTCCATCGGGTTCAACCATGGAGCTTCCATGCTGTGAGGTGAAGGGTCTCAAGGTTCGGGTGCTAAAGCCGACCGTGATCTTGCATGAGAAGGTCTGGGAAAAGTGACAGGGTGACCGGTGCCTCCATTGACATGTCTAGGAGAGATATGTACCAGTGCTAACAGGCCCAGGCTGGTGCTATCAATATGACCTGAGCTCGTTTCCTCCCGATTTTGAGGAGTACCTTGTGAACTAGCAGTATGGATAGTAATGTGTACAGGAGGGAACCTCCCCAATGCAGAAGGAATGCGTCCATGGTGGAGCCGGGATGTGATTCTGGAAGGAGCAGAACTGCTGGCACTTCCTATTGTTTCGTGTACCGAATAGGTCTATCTGGGGATAACCCCACCCCTGGAAAATTGAATTTGTGATGTCTGGGTGAAGGGACCACTCTTGGCCATGGAACAACCTGCTGAGGTGGTCCACCAGCTCGTCCTGTACCCCAGGGAGGTACGAAGCTTGTAGGTGTATTGAATGTTCTACCCAGAAGTCCCACAGCATTAGGGCTTCTCGGCACAGGGGAGAGGATTGTTTACCCCGGTTTGTTGATATAGAAAATTGCTGCTGTATTGTCCATCATAACTGATACACAATGACCCATTAGGTGTGCCCAGAAGGTCGGGCATGCTAGTCATACCGCTCTCAGCTCTCTGACATTGATGTGGAGAGCCAGGTCAGCCTGAGACCAGAGACCTTGAGTCCTGAGGTCCCCCAGATGAGCCCCCGATCCCAAGTCTGGTGCATCCATCACTAGTGACAGAGATGGCTGTGGAGCAGCGACAGGGACCCCATAGCAAACCTCCTGAGGGTGACCCACCTGTGAGGGTTTACGCCCCTTGTTACAGGGCAGCCCGGCCTAGTGGCCAGAGTTCACTGAATTGCCCCTAGTTGCAGGGCAGCACGGCCTAATGGCCGTAGTCCATAGGATAAGCCCTCATTACAGGGCAGTGTGGCCTAGTGGCCAGAGTTCACAGAGTTGCCCCTGGTTACAGGGCAGCACAGCCTAGTGGCCAGAGTCCACAGAAGTAGCCCTCGTTGCAAGGCAGCACAGCCTAGTGGCCAGAGTCCATAGGATAAGCCCTCATTACAGGGCTGTAGGACCTTACTATTGGCTCAGTGAGGGGGTCCTACCGAAACACGCTGAGGCTTACCAGGGGCAAGGTACCAGTGTGTCACCCCCCCCGGGTCGCTTCCTACCGGTTTAGAAGTTGGGGTCTCCCACGAGTCCCAGGGGTCTCCGGGGGTCTCCGGGTCTGTCGCCTCCCCTGGTTCCTCCCGCAGTAGGGGTTCACGCCAGTCCATAGAAGACTCTGTTCTCAGCAGCTTCAAGAGTGTTGGCTGGTTGTCTGCAGGAGCTTCCCGGTTAGGTCCTTCCACTGCGGCCACCCACCCAGACTGAGCCAAGTTCCCTCCTTTTATACTCCCTGAGCATTTGGAGCATGCCCAGTACGAACGGGGCGGGACTTCCTCCATCAGAGCTACTGGTCTGACGCCGCTGGGGCTAGTGCGTAGGGTGACCAGACGTCCCGATTTTATCGGGACTGTCCCGATATTTCCTTGTTTGTCCCGCGTCCCGACCAATGTTAGGTCGGGACACTGGACAAACAAGGAAATGCTCCAGAGCCCAGAAGTGCTCGCGCCCCCCCCCCCGCCCCGACTCCGCCCCCTCCTTCACCCATTGGCTCCCTCCCCGAATCCCCGCCTCTTCCCCAGGCTCGCCATTCCTCCTCCCTCCGGCGCTTGTGGAGGGAGGCCCGGGAGACGCAGGGGAAGTGCGGGGCCAGGGTGAGTGAGAGTCCGGCCTGGCCCCGAGCGCAGGCAGGACTCAGTTGGGCGGTACTGGAGGGAGAGTAGGGGGGCGGCCCGCGGGGCCAGGCGGTGGCTGTTCTCCCCCGCGGGCAGCGGGACTCGGGAGCAGCCGCTGCTGCAGCTCCCACTGCCGCGGGTGGAGGAAGCGGCTGTTGGCCAAGCTCGGCGGCTGCGGCTCTGGCGCCCCCGAACCCCCCGAGCCTGGGCCTGTTGTGGGGACCCAGCAGCGCGCACGCTGAGCCCAGCCCCTGGCCAGTCACGTCTGGGCTGCTGCCCAGCTGGTGCAATCCCGCGGCGGCCCCGGGGCGGAGGCATCGGCAGCCCAGCCCCGTTCGTTCCCCTGCGGGACCCGAGCGGGATGGGGGGGCTGGGGGCCTGCTGCCCCCACTCCGGGGCCGCCGCGGGATAGCACCAGCTGGGCAGCAGCCCAGACGCAACTGGCCAGGGGCTGGGCGCAGCGTGCGCGCTGCTGGGTCCCCGCAGCAGGCCCAGGCTCGGGGGGGTTCGGGCCTGGGCGCCGGAGCCGCAGCCGCCGAGCTTGGCCATCGGCTGCTTCCTCCCCCCACAGCAGTGGGAGCTGCAGCAGCGGCTGCTCCCGAGTCCCGCTGCCCAGGGGGGGGAGAACAGCCGCCGCCTGGCCCTGCGGGCCACCCCCCTACTCTCCCTACAGACCGACTGAGTCCTGCCTGCTCGGGGCCAGGCCGGACTCTCACTCACCCCGGCCCCGTGCTTCCCCTGCATCTCCTGGGCCTCCCTCCAGTGCTTGTGGAGGAAGGGGGGTGTGGTTTTTTCTTTTTTGGCCTGCCCCCTCCCCCCCCCCCCCCGCGTCCCGATATTTGACTTGGGTGATCTGGTCACCCTACTAGTGTGGGGCGGAGCTGCCCCGTCACACCACCACAGGAGGAAGTCGAGGACCGGGCAAGGCAGGGTCCCAATCCGGTCCAAGCTGTCCCGGGCTGGTCAATACACTGAGTCCAGCTACAACTGAAGATGTCTGAGCCTGAGCCTAGCATGCTGCACCACATAGGTACAGGCAGCCATGTGTCCCAGGAGCTTCAGACAATTTCTCACTGTGGTGGTGGGAAACTGTCTGAGGTCTTGAATGATATCGGTCAGGACCTGAAACCGTACTGCTGGCAGGTATGCCCTGGCCTGGGTCAAGTCCAATACTGCCCCTATAAACTCTATCCTCTGGATGGGGGACAGAGTGGATTTGATCTCATTTATAAGGAGACCCAGGTTGTCGAAGGTGGCTCTGATGAATTTGACTTGAGCTTCCACCTGAGTCCTGAAGCGGCCTTTGATCAGCCACTCATCGAAGTATGGAAACACCTGTATTTGGTGTCTGCACAGGAATGCAGTGACAACTGCCATGCACTTGGTGAAAACCCGAGGTGCCGCTGACATGCCAAATGGGAGGACTGCGAATTGGTAGTGGGTGTTGCCCACTATGAAACTGAGGTACTTCCTGTGGGGTTGAATGATTGCAATATGAAAGTTCATGTCCTTCAAGTCGAGGGCAGCACACCAGTCTGCTGGATCCAGTAAGGGAATGATGGAGGCCAAAGAGACCATGTGGAACTTGAGTTTCTTCAGGAAATTGTTGAGTTCTCACAGGTCCAAGATGGGCCTGAGGCCACCTTTGGCTTTTGGAATTTGGAAATACCGGGAATAAAAGCCCTCACCCCTGTGCTCCTGAGGAACTTCCTCCACTGCTCCTAGAGATAGGACTGACTGCACCTCCTGGATAAGGAGTTGCTTGGGAGAAAGGTCCCTGAAGAGGGACAGGGAAGGAGGGTGGAAGGGCAGGAAGGCACAGAATTGGATGGAGTATCCCCTCTCTACCGTGCAGAGTACCCAACGGTCCAAAGTGATATGGGACCATGCATGGCAGAAAGGGGATAGTTGGGACAAGAAGGTAAGGTGGGGTGGATCCAGACTGTGGTGTGAGACACTGTCCTCGACTGCCTTCAAAAGACTGGTTTGGCCCCCAAAGACGGCTTAGGGTGACCCGAGCCATGGCCAGAAGGTTGCTGCGGCCTCCTCCTGCTGCTATGATTTTTCCTTCTCGAGCCATCCTGATGGCTCTGCTGACCAAACCGCTGCTGGGGCTGCGGGCAGAAGTGTCTCCTCTGAGCTGACGGAGTGTAGAGGCCCAATGAACTAAGGGTGGCTCTAGAGTCTTTAAGGCTGTTTAGCCTTTTGTCAGTTTTCTCTGAGAAGAGAGTCTCACCCTTGAAGGGAAGGTCCTTAATGGTTCTCTGTACCTCCTAGGGGAGGCCAGAAACCTGGAGCATGGCCACTCCCATAGCTATAATCCTGGTGGCTGCATCAAGTGCCACCTGAAGGGATGCCCTGGAGATCAGTCTCCCCTCCTCAACCAAAGCTAGACATTCAGTGCAGGAGTCCGCGGGGAGCAATTCAGTAAATTTGGCCATTGCCAAGCAGGTGTTGTAGGAGTACCTACTGACAATGGCCTGTTGGTTTGATATCCTCAGTTGTAGTCCCCCAGTAGAGTAGACTTTTCGCCCTAACAGGTCTAATTTTTTGGCATCTCTATTCTTGGGCAAAGGTCCCTGAAATCCTTCTCTCGATCTCTCTGGTTAGCAGCATCCAACACCAGAGAGTCAGGCTGGGGATGCGAGTATAAATGCTCATAGCCCTTGGAGGGCACAAAATACCGGCGTTTGTTGCGCTTGGCTGTAGGTTGCAGTGAGGCCGGGATTTGCCAAAGTGTTTTGCTCAAGTCCGTGATCATCTTTATGAGTGGCAAAGCGATCCGGGAAGGGACAGAGGGAGCCAGAATGTCCACCACTGGGGCGGCATCATCGACTACTTCCTCTGCCTTAATGCCCAACCCTTGGGCACCCCGGCACAGCAGCTTCTGCAACGCTCTTGAATCCTCCAGGGCTGGGGCTACTGAGGTGCCCAACAGGGCCTCATCTGCTGAGGAAGAAGAGCAGGAGGCCACCAGAGGAGGTAGTTGCTCTCTCTCATCCCCACCCGAGGGATCCTTTGAGCCCGAGGGGAAAACTGGGGGCTGGGCTGGTCCTGGTGCCAGGAATGGCATGGGTTTCCATGCCGACATCGGTGCCGGTGCTTGCTGAGGTGCCATAGGTGCCGTTGCCATTGGTGCTGGTGCTGCTATTGGTACCTATGTTGGTGCAGGGCCCGTTGTCAGTGTGGTCGGTGCGTCGGGCCCCAAAGCTGGGATTGGGGCTGCTGGTGCCTCCAGTGCCGATGCGTTCAGTGTCAGTGCCATCGATGGTGCCAGAGTCAATGTGTGAGGCAACTGCTCAGCTGATTATGATGGGATGAACACTGATGCCACCCCTGAGTGAGACCCTTGGCTTCTGTCCTGGGTTTGATGAAAAGCCCAAGGAGTCCGAAAGGGCCACTGAGGAGCATTCTGCCACTGAGGGGCCCACTGCATCGATCGGGGCCACTTATGGTGTCGAGAGGATGATCTCCTGCTCCTGCTGTAGTCAGAGCGGTATGAGTCTGACTCTGACTCCGAGTGGGAGGACCATGGTGGGGCCGCTCCTCTCAAGGTGGATTTTAGAGAAGCAGGGGACTGACTGTGCTCTCTGGGTGGTGGCTCCATCATATGCTGGTGCCGAGGAGATGGTGATTGGCACGCCATCATCACCAGCTTCCCCTTAGACTGCACGGGCGGCAGGGGGGTGGGGGGCAGGAATGGAGCCTGTGGTGCCGGGATGCTCTCTTGTCTCAGCAGCGAGAATGTTGCTGGGAGCCATAATAGGTCCTGCACCACGTGGAAAGCCTCCAGGGTGGACGGTAATGGTAACTGCTCCAATGGGTGCAGTGACTGAGGCTGGCCTGGCCTCGCTTGGGCAGGAGTCAACATGGCTTCCATCTGATTCTCAGAGTCGTGGCCCATCTGAGGTGCCACTGGTGGCTGGTCCCTGAGTCTTGCCAGGAGGGATCAGCCCCCGTCTGGCTTTTTTGTGTGTGTGTGTGTGCACGCTGGTGATTGAGACCAGTGCCAAAGGCTAGAATGCCACCAAGAGGCTGCATGCCAGTGCCGTTCCCTGCCAGATTTCTTCTTTGGTGCCGCATCCTTCTATGCTGACACTGGGGCACTCCTTGTGGAGGAGGATGTGTTGGGGGCAGGGTCCCCAGTGCCAGGGTCTAATTGAGGCTGGAGGACTGCCTCCATAAGAAGAATCTTGAGCCACTGCTCTATCTCCTTCATAGTCCTTGGTTGGAGTTCCCAACAAATTTTGCAGTAGTCTCTTTGATGACTCTCACCCAGGCAATATAAGCAGGAGGAGTGAGGCTCACTTTTCGGCATGTGCTTCATACACGACTGGCAGGTATTGAAGCCTGGGGAATGAGGCATGCCCCAGTAACTGAAGGGGTAAATGGGGGGACCCCCCGCGGAAACATTTTTAGACCTGCTAACAACTAACTATACTTTACTACTATAGGCTAACTATATACAAAGACTGCTAAAGCACTGATAATCCACTTGCCAAAGCAAGAGAAGAGCAAGGGGAAGTTCCAGCTACCATCACTGGAGGTAAGAAGGAACTGAGGGGGTAGCGGGTCGGCAGGGCTCTATATTGGGCACCATAAAGGTTAGGGTTAGGGTTAGGGTTAGCCGACCCTATGGCTACCTACTAGGGGGAAAATCTTCCAGGTACTATGCACATGCGTGCTCACACACCTGATTGGAATGGACATGAACAAACACTCAAAGAAGAACTGTAACATCCAGTGGGGTGAGAAAATTGCTTGATCTAAATACTGCCTAGTGTAATACGTATCAGAGGGGTAGCCGTGTTGGTCTGGATCTGTAAAAGCAGCAGAGAGTCCTGTGGCACCTTATAGACTAACAGATGTATTGGAGCATGAGCTTTCGTGGGTGAATGCCCACTTCGTCGGATGCATGTGTAATAAGGTTTAGGATTTAGAGTGTACGTTTATCTTTTATTTTCTTTGGTAAAAATCTCCGACCTTTTATGCCTAGCACTTATAACCACTTAAAATCAATCTTTCTGTAGATAATAAATCTATTTTATATTTTACCAAAAACAGTGTGTTTTGACTGAAGTGCCTGGGAAATCTCAGCTCAGTTTACAAAAGCTGATGCATGTCCTCTTCACATTGAAGGGGGGTGGACTGGGTAATAAATGTACACTGGTCAGGCTTCTGGCCAGGGCAAGATGGTACAGCTCTGAGGAGTAAGGCTGGGTCCTGGGGTGAATTGGCTGGTTCCTTTCTCTGTGTGATTCATGAGTGGCTCTGGGAGCATTCAGGCAATCTAGCTGGGTGTGAGGCTCCCCCTGCTGTTCTGCTGAGTGATAACAGCACCTGAAGGGGGTTTCAGAGTAGCAGCCGTGTCAGTCTGTATCTGCAAAAAGAACAGGAGTACTTGTGGCACCTTAGAGACTAACAAATTTATTAGAGCCCACGAAAGCTTATGCTCTAATAAATTTGTTAGTCTCTAAGGTGCCACAAGTACTTTGAAGGGGGTTGTTTCTTGTCACTAGCAAAGCATTGTGAGACACACGCTAGGCTGGAGAGTTAAGGGGGCACAGTAGTACCCCAGTTCCAGATTGTGCCCTGGGGATCCTGTCACAAAGAGAGCACCATATCTGCTGACCAATCAGAACTTAGAATCAACTAACACAGTTTGAACCCTGTTTAACTCCTATCTGAGAACAGAGATGGGTTGGGCTTTAACCTTCAACCTTATAGCAATAAAGACACTCACTTCACCATAAACTCCAGTGTAGCAGTACAAAGGTTGTTTATTACTGAAGTAATCAAAAGGAGAGTTTCCATTTGGAGCATGAGATGAAAAATATAATGCTTATTATGACAGAATTTAGCAGTTCTTGAAGAGTAAGAAGCTGAGCCTCTTTGAAATTCTCATTGCCTTCAGCCAGATTGGGGGCACTTGGATATTTGACTCTGCTGCCACCAACACTGGCATGCTAGGAGGACTTCTTTGGGAGAGGCTCTTTATCTCCAAACTGGAACGAGGGTGTGATAGGGACTGAAATCACCATAGCTTTCCAGTTCCTTTTCTACTTTCGCTTTTGGAAGATACCAAGAGAGACACATTCAGTGTCCAACAAAAAATAGGCACCATTTTGGCAGAAATACGGAAGGAAAGACAAGGATTCAACTCTTTGTCACCGTAATTTCTTAGTAAGAATTAATTTTTCAGTTTCATCACTGAAATAGTCACTGACAATGTAAACTAACTAGAGGAGAATGGATGAGGATTTTAGAAAACCTGGGAACACCAGAGAGAGCTCAAAACTGTTCCAATGATTATTTCCAGGATGTATCAGGTAGGTGAGCTTCTGTCACTTGAATACTATCTCCCTTGTTCTTTGATATCTCCTAGTAGATATTTATTCCCTGCGTGAATTATTAACTGCAAAATGATCTAATAATCCCAGGATAGATGTGTCTGACTCTGAATACAAACTTTGCATTTGAATTATATATTCAAAATGATACATGAGCTATTTTCCCCTCTCCTTTCATTGTAATGTGATGCCAGACTATTCTGGTTATTTGATTTAAGAATCTATTTCTTTGCTCCTATGTTTTACTCAAGAAAACGGGACCTGATCCTGCTCTCAATGCCTTCAAAGGGAGATTTGCTATGAGTTAACTAATTGTATATTTCTGTTTTGTAAAGTAAGTTACAAGCTCTTGCAAATCTAATTTTATGAAGCGTCTCTTCTGTGCTCCATGTTACTTAATAACTTTGTTTATGGGACTGAATCATTTTGACTCTGATATGTTGAAAGAAAAGAAATGGATAAAAAAAAACAAATGAGAATCTCTCTTTCTGACACGCACGCTTTCTAATTCCTTAAATCTTTTTTCTCCATTGGTAGAATTTCTAGCAACTTTTACACCGATCTGACTTCTTTTTTTAACATGGCTTTTGTAGGGATGGGAAAAAATCAGACTTGTTTAGGAATCACATTTTCAACTTTAATTGAATGGCTGTTCTAACTTCATAATATGAAAGAGTTCACTTAACAATGTATTTATTCCTTTTTATTTACTGTGTCCTCTTTAATGTTTGACTTCAATGAATTAATGTTAGTCAGTGTTATGTTCACGATGATGAGTTTTTTTCCTCCTTCTTCCTGTTGTCTAGATCAAGTTACGGTGAAGATGAAGGTTCTTTCATTCTGCAACAGCTCCCGAGCCAGCTCCACTCTCCCTGGGTTTATTATTTTCTTCCTTACTTGTTATGTTCACAGGTTGGAATCAGGTAGGAATCCGCCCTGTGTCTGCTGTTCCTTAAAGGATTTATTTAGGCCCCTGAAATGTCTTAACAACAACATGCTCCAGTCAAAGTCACTGGAACTACTCACAGTGTGTGAATTTAATCAAACGGCATGATCAGCACCTTCATTATTCAATCTTTGCCCTGATTGTGTTGATGCTGCTGGGTTATTTTATTTGCTCCTGGGATACTGCACATAGGGTGACCAGATCACCCAGCTGAAATATCGGGACACGGGGGGGAAGAGGGGGGCCAAAAAAAAAAAAAAACCAGCTGCCGGAGCTCCACGCCCTGCCCCCCCACCAGCTTGCCTCCGCTCCATCTCGGAGACACTCTGCCGCAGCTCGGCCGCCGTGGGCCCGTGCCCGCCCGGCTTGCCCCCCCCCAAACACACACCCACACACCCCTGCACAGACACCGGTCACCCCGCCCCATGCACACACACAGAGCCCTGCACAGCTCCACTAGTCACTAGACCAGCCCCTTTCTCAGCTAGCAGCTCTGGTGTCCCCAGACCAAAGCTCCCCAACCCCCGACCCCCCCGTGCACCCCGTGAGGAAAGCCAGTCCTCCTTTCCGGCTGCCCGGGGCCACTGGACTGTCTGGGACTTGCCCCCAGGCCAGATTCGAGTCCAACACATCCAGCAAGCAGCGCCCTGGGCCAGCTTCCCGCGGTGGCTGGGACTGCAGAACCGGAGGGCAGCGCAGCCCAGCGTGGAAGGTGTCTCGGCCTGGTCGGCCCACGGGGGCAGGTTTGAGAAACCCCTTCCCAGGCCGGGGGCTGCTCCAGCTGCCG
The DNA here is from genome assembly GCF_028017835.1 of Emys orbicularis. Lineage (NCBI taxonomy): Eukaryota > Metazoa > Chordata > Testudines > Emydidae > Emys > Emys orbicularis. Next base: position 8,261,859 of record NC_088695.1, on the reverse strand, counting down.
GCGTGCAGGGCTGGGCTGGAGGGGGCCGGGCAGCACTGGGCGCGGAGAGAGGCGCTATGACGCGGCGTTTGTGGGCCTGGGCTGGGCTCGGCTGCCGGCGGAGGGGTCCTGGGCCGGCTCGAGAGGCAGGTGAGGTCCCGGAAAGACACGCGGCTGTGGAGGGGCTGAGCTCCTGCCTCGCCTCGGGAACCCCCAGCGCGGCGGCTGCAAACACGTCTCGCTTGCCCCAGCCCAGGCCGGGCCCCTCCCGCCGCCGCCGCTCCCCGCTTACTACCCAGCCCAGCGCGCCTCATCCCTGCGGTGGGACGGGCAGGGGACCGGCTCCCCCACCCACTGAGGAAGAGGCTCTGTGTGCCAGCGGCCAAGCTCCAGCTTCCAGTCCCTCCTCAGTCACCCGCCCCACACGCTGAGCCAGCTGCGGCCAGGGGAGCAGACTGGGCTGGCTGCAGTGTGCCCAGAGAGTGCTTGGGGAAGAGGCGGGGTCAGGGCAGGGATTTGGGGAGGGAAGGAGGAGGCGGAAGAGTCGGGGAGGTTGAGCGCCGGAGCGGAGGGCAAAATTGCTTGTTTGTCCAGTGTCCCGGCCGAACATCAGTCGGGACGCGGGACAAACAAGCAAATATCGGGACAGTCTCAATAAAATCGGGACGTCTGGTCACCCTAACTGCACAGGTCTGTTTCTTCACCCAAGTATTTTTAAAAGATTGTCAAAGATGCCCAAAGCATTGGGTGGACACTTACTGAAGTGTTTAATAATAACAATAATAAATAAAATTAAATAACAGTGGGTTTCAGATGTAAAAAAGATCAGAGCCATAGTTTGAGACTAATGTGCACAAAAACATAAGATGAACCAGAATATATTGATCTCATGTGACTTTTTCAATTGGGCCTGTTAGCTAATACATATATGTTAGGTGTAGTATACACTGTATTATTAGGCATTATGTGCACTGTAGTCCTATAATATACATTAGAGAGAGAGAGAGAGAGTGTTGAGAAGTTAACTGACTGTATTATGCTCTTCCCACAATTCCGTTCACCAATATCTAATATCCCACAACACTTTACAAATCTGAAGTTAGTGTTCACAATAGAAAACGGGAAGCCTATCAAAGCCATGAAAGGTGTGTCCTAGCACTGGTTGGGCTGTACCTCTACACCAGGGGTCCCCAACGCGGTGCCCGCGGGCGCCATGGCGCCTGCCGGGGCATCTATGTGTGCCCGCGTACTGGCCGGCGGACAAGCATCCACCGAAATGCCGCCGAAAAGCGGCAACGTCAAGATTTTCAATGGCATTTCGGTGGTGATGCCTCTTCATGACGCTGCTTCTCAGCGGCATTTCGGTGGCAATGACTCTTGACGTTGCCGCTTCTCGGTGGCATTTTGGCGGATGTTTGTCCGCCAGCCACGGTCCTTGGTGGCTCGTTGTCCGGCGCCCGCCACCCAGAAAAGGTTGGGAACCACTGCTCTACACCCACCTGGTTTGGAATGTGGTATCCAAAAATGGGTTAACGAAGGTACAGAACAAGAAGTTAAGAAACTGGTGGGTTGGATCTTACGTGATGATTCAAGTGCTTTTTCACTTGTAAACAGCCATGGTATAAGTGGGTTTGGGGTGTATTTTTCTAGCACACCTTCTGTGTAAGGTGAGTATGCTGCAAGATAAGAATTGCTTCCTGGGAGGAGGATTTATATGTCTCCTTTATGTAGTGTACTGTTTTGTCTTTGGGCAATAATGTTCACTAAGTTTAGTTATTTGGTCTCTTGAACATGTGAAGTATTAAACCATACTTGTCCAAAAATTAGCTCTAGCAATAGGGCTATGTCTTAGGAGCACCTTGGTGAAAGAACACCAAATATGGTCCATCAACCCTACCCTTATTCCTGCTGAGGCCCAGCTAATTTCATGGCAATGTCAGTAAGCGTGTCAGTTTGAGATCACTCAGAAAAATGGGCTGTTAAATAGTAAGCTTGTCCCTTACCCGACAGCCCAGATGAGGTGGCCAAGTGGTTAAGGAGATGGACTGCTAATCCATTTAGGGGGGGAGGGATAGCTCAGTGGTTTGAGCATTGGCCTGGTAAACCCAGGGTTGGGAGTTCAATCCTTGAGGGGGCCATTTAGGGAGCTGGGGCAAAAATCTGTTTGGGGATTGGTCCTTCTTTGAGCAGGGGGTTGGACTAGATGACCTCCTGAGGTCCCTTACAACCCTGATATTCTATATACCAAAAATCTCCATTACCATTTCTCTGCCTCAGTTTCTCTGCTGTGTGATTGTGACATGGACTGAACACACCTGTCTTCAGCTTCCCATCCCATGTCAGCACTGTGTGCCTCTGTCATGCACTGAACCTACCAATTCTTAACTCCCCACTCTCTGTCCCATGATCTGTGTCTGGGTCATGTGCCAAGTTTGCCTGTTATCAGCTTCACACCCCAGCTCAGTGCTGTGTGTCTGTGCCATACACTGAGGCTGAGTGTTCTTATAACAGAGCCCACGTCCTGCTGCCCATGAGTGCTGCTCTCAAACATTCAGGCTGAAATTCTCCATGCCGGGTGTCTGTCTCTGGCTGAACTTTTTGGAAAGTTTGTCTGAAATGGAACCTGTTGGATGTGTCCTTCATATCAAATTCCCTCTTTCCTCTGAGCTGCTTTTCATTGTTGTTGTCCTGGTGCATTTTCCAGCAAAGTTCGCAGTGATTGGACCCCGTGACCCTGTCACTGCCATCCTGGGTCAGGAAACTGTGTTACCCTGTCACCTGTCCCCCAGCATGAGCGCTGCAAACATGGAGGTGAGATGGTTCCGCTCAGAGTTTCTATCCTTTGTGCACCTGTATCGTGATGGGATGGATCAATATGAAGGGCAGATGCCAGAGTATCAGGGAAGGACAGAGCTTTTGAAAGCTGGACTCACAGATGGAAATGTTCCCTTGAGGATTCTCAATATCAGACGTGCTGATGAAGGACTATACCTCTGTTTTGTTCAAGACGATACTATTTATGGAGAAACTGCATTGGAACTGCGGGTAGCAGGTCAGTAGCTTGTAACAGTTTTAGCTGTGTGTGGTCTGCAGGCTTTATTCTTTCCTATTACAACAACTGTGACTCCCTGCTTGTGAAATATTTCACGATAACACAGTGTATCTAACTTTCAGCAAACAGCCACTTTCATACCAGGAAAATATGCTGGAAACTTTCCCAACATGTTATTAAAAACATTTTTAGGATGGCCAAGGCACTTTCTTGCCCAATCTTGACTGACCCCAAAGCGTTCTTTAGTTAAGAAGGAAAAGACTTCTGGACAAATATGGCCTTCCAGTTGCTCTGCACTCATTTCTAGGATGTGTGGCTAAGGTGGGACTGACAGACTTTTATGGCTTTCTCATTGGTTCACTGTTGGTTGTTACTCATGGGTGTAGTTAAAATCAAATGCAGTGTTCTTATTTATTGAGACTGTATGATGGTGGTGGTGGGTGTGATGGCTTCCCCCGGGGTACCATTTGGAACTGGTGTACAGCTGATCCCTCTGTCTCACCAATCTGGGTTCCCTCTTGCACTATGATGTTGTGACAAGCTGCAAAGCCCTCCACACTTGCACTCACACCAACATCCACAGGCAGGGACCACACCCATCTTTGTGCATGAATGCATCTGGCCAGGCACTCATGAACCAACAATAGCGAGGCTTCAGCCAAAACACCCCCCTGCTCCCCAACCTAGGACCCTGGAGCTGTACCATCCTTCCCTGGTCAAAAGCCTGACCAGTGAAGATTATTACAATTACCCTCTTCGCCCCTTCCTCGATTTGGAGAGGAATATACACAAAAACCTTTGTTAACTGAGCTGAGACTTCACTCAAACCACACTATTTTAGGTAAAAAATATATAAAATAGATTTATTAACTACAGAAAGATAGATTTTAAGTGATTATAAGTGATAGCAAAGAGATCAAAGTTGATTATTAAGCAAATAAGCAAAAACCCAATCTAAGCTTAATATACCACAAGGGATTGGAATCAAAAAGTGTCTCACCCTGTTAGATAGTACAAGCAGTTTATAGATGTTTCATACACAGGCAGGGTTTCCATCTTTCTGACCTGGGACCATCACTTCCCCAGTTCAAAGTCTGTGCTTTTCCAGAGGTATATCCAGGTGTTGAGTTGTGGGGCAAGTGAGGCCCATTGGTGATGTCACTTCCCCCTTTTACAGTTTCTTTTATACGGCGGGAACCCCTTTGTTCCAAGCCAAGTTCCCAGCCCAGTTTGTGGGAAAATACAGGTATCAAAATGGAATTCAGTATCATGGGTCTAGTCTCATGCCCCTGAATGATTGATGAGTCATGGCAGCCATTATCCATAGGCTGTCTGAAGTGTCCCCCAGTGAGGACAAGACTTTTCCATGGCCCATTGTTTTCGCTGATGGGCCATTAGCACTGTCTAGCTTCTTCACTGTTGTACCTTAAAGGCTAGTTGTGTGTGTTACCCAGAACAAGCACATTTGAAATACAGATGCATAGTCAATATTAATAACTCCAGATACAAAAATGATACATGCATACAAATACGATAATCATTCAGCCAATCATAACTTTTACATTGACACCTTACTTGACACATGTTGTACAAGATGCAACATAATTTATCATAATCATACCACAATCATATTACTATGGTGGATATGGAGTGCAGAGTGTCCTAGTGGGGAGGGGAAATTATGCATTTATCACTCTTAGACAAGACTGAGCATTTTTCCCCTGCTGCTTTAACACTTTCACCATGAACCAATTAGATTTTTTAAAAATAAATATATCTATCCAATTCCGTAATGATCAGATTTTCGAAAGTTCAGATCCTATTCAGTTATCTACATTGTAATATCTCCAAAGGTGTCAGCACTCAGTTGCTCCTGTGTTGAGATGACAATATCTCCCACTGACTCAGTGAAACTATTTTAAATATTTGTTCAAATTTGTGTGTGTCCATGAGTATTGGGATTTCAGACATTCCAGTATTCATTTATCCCTTCTACTGACTACCCGCATGAATTAGTGCTGTCTAGTGTGAGTAAGGGATCCACAAACTGTCCCTTCTGCTTTATTAATATATGGAATTGACACCTTTATGTATTTCCCCTTAGGTCTGGGCTCTGCTCCTCTTATCTCTGTGGAGGGTCACCAAGATGGAGGGATTCGGGTGATTTGTCAATCAGCTGGTTGGTACCCAGAGCCTGAAATGCTGTGGAAAGATCTCAATGGGCAACATTTACCATCACTCTCTGAAACAACATCCCAAGGGGATAACGGCCTGTTTGAAACAGAAACTGCTCTCATTGTAAAAGAACATTCAAACCAAAACTTGTCTTGTTGCCTCAGGAACACCGTTCTCAATCAAGAAAAGGAATCAGCAGTTTATATAGCAGGTCAGTTACCATCCAAATCCCACACTGAACTCACCACCACTAGAAACGAAACAAAACATAGGAAGAAAAGAACTGAAACATCTGTGTTGGATATTTCATAATCCATGCACAAACACAGAAGATAGTGTCTTTACAGGATTACATTTTAAGCAATTTTATTCCCTTAATTGTGAGTATTCAGACTATCAACATTTTGAATTTCATGTAAATTTAATTGTAAGTTCGACTTTCCTGATATTCTAGTGCGCGCGCGCGCACACACACACACACACCCCTTCCAACCTTTTTGAGAGGGAACTTTCACCTTAATGATTTTTTTGAATGTGGTAAATTTTGTACACTGGCTTGACTGTGATCTGTTGAGCCCTGTAAACCCACAGATATCTGCTTTATATCCACAGATATCCTCATTTTGGGGGATTGCAGATTGGATGCAGATACCAATTTTGTATCCACACAGGGCTCTAGTGATCTGTTCACTTCACCAACTTCATTACTTTTGTGAAATGTCACCTAAGTCATGTGATGTTGTTTTTACTGACATTCAATGGGACTTGCGCTCCTTAATTTACTTTTGGCCAGATCCACAAAAGGACTCATTTTACCCCTTGTCTACACACAAAGGATGTACTGATTAACTAGTTAATGGATGACACCCGCTTGTGTGAACATTTCTTGTATAAGTTTCAGAGTGCCCTAAATAGATTTAGTTTCAATCAATTCCTTATCGACTTCAGCTAAATGGAGATAGAGCACTGTGAAACTGATTTATGGTTTAAGGTTTTGTTCATCAATTTATTTAAATTGGTGCAACACTCCTACATTGTCAACTCTTGAACCAATTTAAGAATGACCCCATAAGAGGGTTGCCCCAGGTTCACTAAATCAGAGCACATACCATGTGCGGAAAAGACCTTAGGCACATTTGAAAATTCCATCCTGTTTAGATGACCGAATCACTGTGAACACAAGAACAGCAAATGGAAATTAGTTAATTTGCTGCACAAGTGTGCGGACAAATTGTGATTATGGTTTTTCCCAATATTAGGGGGTAACTGTGGATTTTTCAAAAATATGCTAATTAATCTGGCAGTTTCTGAATATTGCTTACTGCTAAGGGCCAAATTCTTTTCTGGTATAACCCTGTTAGAGTCAATGGGGTTTTATGAGCAGAGAATTTGTCTCTGATCTCTGTGGCCCTCTGAATAGCAATTAATCAAATCAGGGCTGTGTTCTCAAGGATAAATCAGTGGTAAAGCTGTGCTGATTGGAGCCGTATTTAAAAACAGTTTCTGGTCTTTTGAGTAGTGCAGACATGGCCATTCTTTCACTCTTAGCTCACACAAATCCTGCTGGGCACTATTTATGTATTTGTATGGGAAAAAAATCTGCTTTTAGTCACCACTTCCAAACTAAGGCAAGCCCTGGGTGTTTTTTTTTTTTTTTCAGATTCCTTTTTCCCAAGGGTGAATCCCTGGATGGTGGCTCTGAGTGTGATCCTGGTGCTTTTGTTTGGTTTCATTGGCCTCACTGTTTATCTCTTTAAAATGAAAGGTAAATATCAGAGGGAGACATATACTGTAAATAAAGTTTTTTTTCTAATAAATAAATAAGGGCAATTTAGGGATTTAACATGAAAAGAATGTGTGATCTGCTGATCTGGTCTTAAATAAAGAAGAATGGATGTGAATGTATTGATAGAGGGTGGGGGCAGAGGTGCAGAGGAGAGTCTGAGACAATAGAACTGAATCGGATCATCGCAGATACATCTCTGTTCTGCTTGGTCCTCCATCTCCCTCTCTTCCCAGTTCTCAGACAGCTATTGCTTTCTGTCTCTGGTCCCACTTGAGAGAAGGTTCTGCAAAGCCTAGCCTCTCATATTTCACCTCATCTCTCTCGCTCTCTCTCTTTTCTTTTTTTGCTAATAAAGTGTAATGCACCTCGACATTACAGTGATAGGCCGTATAGACATGCCCCTGTCGTAAATCAGTAAAAACCATACCCATGATCATATAACTCAGACACAGCTGTCCATGCCCTGCTGAACTTCATCCATAAAAAATACCAGCCCAATTTCCAAATAAATTGGACTTTTCTCTCCATGCTCCTAATGAGTTTTGTACCTATAGGATGTAGCCTTTTAACTCTGTTTCATGAAGCAGGGCAATGAGAATAATTTATATTTATTTCTGTACTTTTCAGAGAAACTTACTGAAGAAGTTGGTAAGTTTCAATTTCCCTTTTTCCACAAATACAATTTTTGACCATGGCTACACAATTGTATATGGGCTTCTTGGAGAGATAGAAGGGAGGAGAGTCTCGGACAATAGAACTGAACCAGAGAATCAGAGCATAGCAGATACATCTGTGTTCTGCTTGGTCCTTCATCTCCAGGGCTGGCTCCAGGCACCAGCTTAACAAGCAGGGGCTTGGGGCGGCCAAGGGAGAGGAGTGGCATGTGCAGCAATTCGGCGGCAGCAGGTCCCTCATTCCCTCTAGGAACGAAGGACCTGCCGCCAAATTGCCACCGCCAATCGCGGCTTTTTTTTTTTGCTTGGGGCAGCAGAAATGCTGGAGCCGGCCCTGTTCATCTCCCTCTCTTCCCAGTTCTCAGGGGGTTATTGCTCTCTGTCTCTGGTTCCACTTGAGACAAGGTTCTGCAAAGCCTAGTGTCTCATATTTATACTCTTTTTTGCTAAAAAAAATGTCTTGCACCTCAACGTTACAGTGATAGGACCAATAGAAATGCCCCAGTAATAAATCAGTAAATAAACACATTTCTTCTTCAGTTAGGAAAAAAAATCATATCAACTGTCACATAACTCAGACACAGCTGTCCATGCTCCGGGTTCACTTTATCCATAAAGAATATCTGCCCAATTTCCAAATAAATTGGACTTGTCCCTTCATGCTCCTAATGAATTTTGTACCTATAGGATGTAGTTTTTTAACACTGTTTCATGAAGCACGGAGAGGAAAATAATTTATATTTATTTCTGTATTTTTAAGGGAAACTTACTGAAGAAGTTGGTAAGTTTCAATTTCCCTTTTTCCACAAATACAATTTTTGACCACAGTCACACAACTGTATATAGATTTGTTGTTTTCTCTGATTTATTTTTACTTCTCTGTGTTTGTCGGGTTGATGTGTGTGTAATAGGTTGGACCATTTTAGGGCCTGTTTGGATGTTTCCAGAGACCCATTCCCCTTAAAAGTCCTTCCTAATAGGGGGTTGGATTTACATAGCTACATGTCTGAGGGGTGTAAGTTTTTAGCACAGATAAGCCCTCAGTCTCAGAGTCTTTCAAAAGAATCTACAGAAGTCTGGCTTGTTCAGGAAGGTATGATGAAGTGGGAATTTTCTGCAATATTTTTATGAAACCTGTGTGTACCTCAGTTTCTGCTATATGGGCATTGTTACCCAATGGGGGGAAAAGGACTGTTTGCTCTCTGGGCAGGCTAGGCGACATAAGTATGGGTGTTGCTTAGCTGTCTGGGCCTTAGTCCCCATATCAATGGAGACAGAGGTGAAAGTGGGCCGATGTGGGCCAGTGTGGCGCTCTGGTAAGAGACGGCTGTCGGACCAGACCGCACACAGCTGACTTTCGCCCCTCCCCCCGTCAGCTGATGGAGGGGAGCAGCAAAACGGGCAGCTGCCCTGGCTTTGTGGGCCCCCACAGGGCTCAGGGCACCCCAGGAGATTAGCACATTAATCACAGCAGAATAGGTAATAAATGAAATGGAATAGAGGAGGATGTAGAATCTCCTTCATTGGAGTTTTTTAAGAGCAGGATACACAAACACCTGTCAGGGTAGTCTAGAATAGATAATACTTAGTCCTGCCACAAGTGTGGAGGATTAGACTTTCAGTCTAATGATTCTATGAGTCTAATAGAATCACAGAGTTTAAGACCAGAAGGGATGACCAGATCATCTAGTCTGACATCCTTAAGAGGAAATTTTGTTTGTTTGCATGTTTGTTTTTTTAATTATTGTTTCTTTTTGGTTGGGGGATTACAGTAACGTGATAAAATGTGGGCAAGCACTAAATTGGATAGATTACAGACCAAAATTTAATTTGAAAAACTGATAAGCAATAGAGTCACAGAGTTTAAGACCAGAAGGGCCCACTGATCCTCTTGTCTGATGTCCAGAAGAGGAGGTTGATTTCTCTCACCCTTTACTGTCATATTGATGATAAAGAGAAATAAAACATAAGAAAATGTAAATGCCTAACAAAAATATATATTTATTTCTCTTACTTATTTCTTTATCTCGTTTCTCTAAAAACATTAAGTGTCATTGTCCTTCCTCTGATAAGAAATTTGTGTACTAATTTGGATCCTCATGTGGGAGTTTAATTGTGGTGGAGTTGTTTGTTTTCAAATGTAACTTTCAAAATTGTTGCAATATGAAATCTTTTACGTTTGTTTACTTCTTTTTTATTATTACTATAATTCTTGTTAGAGTTTATAGGGGTTTGTTTTGTAATGTAACTTTATAAAACATGGGGAAAGATTAAAATGGATGCATTTCACAGCAAAAGCTAATGTGAAAAATTGATAGCAATAGAGTCATAGATTCACAGAGTTTAAGACCAGAAGGGATGACTGGATCATCTAGTGTGACATCCTTAAGAGGGGGTTGAATAGAAATAATACTCTCTCCGGTGAAATTGTATTGATGATAAAGGGAAATGAAACATAAGACAAAGGAAACTCCTAACAAACAATATTTGTATTTCTGTTTAATTTTTAGGCAAAAGAGATACCAAAATTGGTAAGTGTCATTATCCTTCCTCTGACAAGAAAATTTTAATACCAGATTGAATCCTCATGTGGGAGCTTGTTTAATTGTGGTGGATGTGTTTGCTTTTAAATTTAAGTTTTAAAAATGTTGCAATAGAGAACCTTTTTCATTTGTTTGCTTCATGCTTTTTATTATAGTTATTATCATTCTTTTCATAGTGTGTGTAGGGTTTTTTAATGAAACTTCATGAATTGTGGAGAAAGACTAAACTGGATGAATTTCACACTAAAAGCTAATTTGAAAAATTGATAAGCAATACAGTTATAGAGTCATAGTGTTTAAGACCAGAAGGGATGACTGGATCCTCTAGTCCAGAGGTCTGCAGACTGTGGGGCAGGCCCCTGGGGCATGTGGAGGAATGTTCAAGCGGGCGCAGGGCCGGATTAACTCTTCTGGGGGCCCAGGACTATTAGAGTTTGTGGGGCCCCCTAGGCTCCGGGGTAGAGCCAAAAATGTGTGATTCAGAGTGCTGGAGGTGGCGCTGGATTGGGGCAGAGGGTGGGTGTGGAAGAGGGTGAGGGCTCCGACTGGGGGTGTAGGCTCTGGGGTATGGATGGGGATGAGTGCTTTCGGATGCAGGAGGGGGCTCCAGGCTGGTGCCAAGGGGATTGGAGTGTGGGAGAGGGCTCAGGGCAGGAGGTTGGGGGTGTGGGGTCATGGAGGGAGTTAGGGTATGGGAGGGGGCTGAGGGTTGGGGTGGGGGGTGGGGTCTGGGAGGGAATTAGGGTGTGGGAGGGGGCTCAGGGCTGGGACAGGGGGCTGTGGTTTGGGGCGCTTACCTGGGACAGCTCCCTTTTGGTGGCACAGGCCCCAGGGAGGGGGTGCAGATAGCTCTGTGCGCTGTCCTGTGCTCGCATGCAGGCACTGCCCCCCACAGCTCCCATTGGCTGTGATTTCTGGCCAATGCAAGCTGTGGGGGCGGCGCCTGCAAGTGAAGGAAGCATGCGGACTGAGCTTCCCGGCACTTGCAGCTCCAGCCCAGCGTGGAAGTGGAGAATGGCATGCCAGCGCGCAGATCCACCTCCCTGCCAATGCCAGGCTGGGCTAGAATGCAGGGACTTTAGTGGCTGAAGCCCATGGCCCCGGGCTAAGGGGGCCTCACAAAAATATCTGCACTTTTGGTGGTCTGGAGATCTTTTTGTGGGGGCCCCCGTTTGCCTGGGGCCCTGGGCTGCAGCCCCTAAAGCCCCTTTGTTAATCCGGCCCTGAGCAGGTGCAAGGCAGGGTCCCTGCCAGCCCCCATGGGGAGAGGGGAGGGAGCCCCACCCAGCCCCGCTCTGCCCCCAGCCCAGATCCAATCCCATCTGCAGCTGTGCTCCGCCCCCTAACCCCCCATCAAACTGTGGCTCCTGCCACAGTTCCAGTCCTCCCCTTGCTCTGACCCCAGGCCAGTTCCTACCAAATTCCCTCTCCTCCCCCAGGCCAGCTCTGCCTCTAGCCCCAGCTCCTCCCCCATCCCCAGTTCTGCACCCAGCTCTGCCTTCAGCCCAAGATCCACTGCTGAGCCAACTGTGCAGTAATGGGGGGGAGGGGGGCACAGACAGATTCCATTACTCAAGAGGGGAGTGATCGGAAAAGTTTGGGCACCACTGGTCTTGTCTGATTTCCTGAAGAATAGAAGTAATCTGTCTTAACTGTCATAGTGATGATAAAGAGAAATAAAACTTAAGAAAAGCAAAACACCTAACATACATTTTGTGTCTGCCTGTTTGAATTTTTAGGCAAACGAGATATAGAAATTGGTAAGTGTCATTCTCCATCCTCTGAAAAGGATTTTTTTTTTGTAATTGGATCTTCATGTGGCAGTTTGTTTAAATATTGTGGAGTTCGCTGTAAAATTTAACTTCTACAATTTTGTTGTAATATGAAACCTCTTTTTTTGTTTACTTGCTTTTTATTATTATTCTTTTGTGGAAGGGTTAGTGTACTTGTATAAAATGTGGGGAAACACTAAAGTGGAGAGATTTCATACCAAAAGCTAATTTGAAAAACTGATATGCAATAGAGTCACAGAGTTTAAGATCAGAAGGGACCACTGGATCCTCTTGTCTGATGTCCTGAAGAAGATGTTGATTTCTCTCAGCCTTTTCTATCATATTGATGATCAAGAGAAATAAAACATAAGAAAAGGGAAATGCCTAAAAAATACCATTTATTTCTCTTTCATTTTCAGAGAAACGAGATAACGAGATAAGTAAGTATCATTATTCTTCCTCTGAAAAGAAACTTTTTGTACCAGTTTGGAGTCTCATGTGGCTGTTTGTTTAATTGTGGTGGGGTTGTTTGCTTTTAAATTTAAATTTTAAAATTGTTGCAATAGGAAACATTTGTAGTTAGTTTGTTTGCTTTTTTATTATTATTATCATCATCATCATCATTCTTTGGGGGTTTGTTTGTTAATGTAACTTTATAAAATGTGGGGAAAGACTAAACTGGATGAATTTCACACTAAAAGCTCATTTGAAAAATTGATAAGCAATACAGTAGTAGAGTAGGTAGTGGCCAAAAAAATATGGCCCAGGAGGAATTGTGCGAAGGCACTGGTGGACTATCAGCACCTGAGATGATTATCTTCCCTCCACACTGCAAAGTGGGCATGTAACCAACCTGAATTAAAGTGGTACCTGGGCTATAGCCTATACCCAAAGTCTTGCCAGCTAACCTGGGTGCAAAGCACCACCAAACTTGAGTCAGATTTTTTGTGCTTGCGCATTAAACAGGTTGGGGCAACAGCCAGATAAGATCCTGAGCTAACTCTGCAGTGAAGATCCACCCTGGGAGAGAAACACTCATGCAGTCCAGTGGAGGTTGTGATGAACTCATAACTTTCTTTTTCCCTCAGTGTATTAGTTTGTACAATATTGAATCATGCAATACATGTTCAGATCTGCTCTCCTCTCTAATTATGTGGCTGGTTTTAGGGTGGAGAAGATCTGTGGCACCTATAGAAGAAGGTAATTAAAGATCATATTTTATCAATGTCCAAATATTTGTTCCGATGAGGCAGTGTGCCTCTTTTACTTTGTATTTGGGAGTAGAGGAGATAGTTCAGGGCAGACCTCCCCAGCACCCTTCATTCCACGGCGCATCACAAGGTGAGGTGGGGTTTGTGCCTATGTCCTACCACACCGTAATGAATCTATAGCATATTGCATCTACTCTTCCTGCCTCTTCACGGCCCGCATGTGCACTGCACCCTGCAGAGATGGGTGATAGCAGCTGCCACCCAATGCACAGCACCAGTGGGACATGCACCTCCACAGCCACTTCTCCAGGGGGAGTTTGTTCTATCTCCCTGTGCTGATGTCCGATCTCCAGCGTCCCTTTATTTCTTCCTTCATCTTTTCCCCTGTGAAGAAAGCCAGGAGCTCTGCAGTCACCCCACACTGACGGGGTGATCAGGGACTGTGTCTGTGTGAGACCCTTGCTCCAGTCTCAAGCAGAGGAACAGAGCCTTGATCACAGACAGGGGCTCCCCTGGCTCCATTATACATATCTGGGAAGCTCCTGTGATTAGCACTGTGAGCTTGTCTGTTTTCTCCTCTCTCCATCCACCATGACCCCAGCATAGTCTTGTCTCTGGTAAACAGGACGTCACTTTAGTCTCCCCATCACTAGCATGACCCTCTCCCTCTTTCCACCAACCACCTTCTGTACCTATTGGCAGATTTGCCACTGGGACAATGGGGCCTGTGCCCAGGGGCTCCGGAAAAATGGGCATCTCTGTGCCCCAACCTGCTCTGCCTGCCCAGTGCTCCTGCCAGAGAGTGGGGTCAGGGCTCGGGGGCTTGCCCCACTCCCCCATCCGCCCAGAACTCCAGCCATGGAATGGCATCAGGGTGCGGGGTAATTCCCCAGCAGGAGTGTGGGGAGGGGGGGGTCTGCAGGCAGAAGGGGTGGGGAGGGGCCCTCACTTGCTGTGGCCCATGGCCCCACAAAACCTTAATCTGTCCTGGCTCCCCTCACACTCATAGCTTCCACCATGAACCCGCTTCCTTTGTTTAGCCCCTCAGTCCCTGCCCCAGGATAATGTACTTTTGTGCTGCGACTGCTGCTCAGCAGTGAAATTCTGGGCAGGTTCAATCCTGGTACCATTTGGCCTGTTGCTGTCCAATCTGTGACATTTCAGAGCAGACCAGGTGTGGTGGGGAGGCCCCATAGCAAAGTCCAGCACAGGGGCAGCTGGGACACAGAGAGATTTAAGGTGGGAGGGGGAGGGGAGCTCTGTCAATGTTCACTGAGTTTTACCATCTGCTGGGGCTCCCAGAGTCTCTAGTCCCCTCCCCGGGGAGAGGTGGGGGCAGGAGAGGAAAGATTCTGAGTCTCAGGCCTGGCCCACCTGATACTTTCACCCTGTCACTGACCCATCTCTGCCAGGGGAGTGACTCTCCCCAGCTCTGTGCTGAGATCTCAGAGCTGATGGGTAAATCCTGGAGGAAGGAGATTCTCTGAGTCACTCTCCAGCTGGGGCAGATTCTGTCACTGTCACCATCAAACCCTCCCCCAGGGCCGAGCTCTGCCCTTCACGCTCTGATTCTCTCTCCCCAGTGACTGTGACTCTGGATCCAGACACGGCTCATCCCAACCTCGTCCTGTCTGAGGATCAGAAAACTGTGAGACGGGAAAACACAGAGCAGTATCTGCCTGACAATCCTGAGAGATTTGACACTGCACACTGTGTGCTGGGCTGTGAGGGATTCACCTCGGGGAGACATTGCTGGGAGGTGGAGGTGGGGGATGGGGAAGGCTGGGCTGTGGGGGTGGCCAGAGAGTCTGTGGGGAGGAAGGGATGGATCAGCCTTAGCCCTGAGGGGGGGATCTGGGCTGTCGGGTGGTGGGGGGGTCGGTTCTGGGCTCTCACCTCCCCTGAGACCCCCCTGCCCCTGAGCCGGGCCCCCAGCAGGATCCGGGTTTGTCTGGACTGTGACCGGGGGCAGGTGACACTTATCGATGCTGGTGACGAGGCCCCGATCTTCACTTTCCCGCCGGGCTCCGTCCCTGGGGAGAGAATCCGACCCTGGCTCTGGGTGTGGCTGGGATCCTGGCTCAGACTGTGTCCCTGAGACACGCAGCAGAGGGGGGAACCAGAAATCAGCCTCTCTAGCCTCACACACCCCAGTCTCTATGACCTTGGAGGACTCCCGTCAACCCAGCCCCTGGCTCCTCATCTCTATCACCTGTGGAAGCCCCTCCCCTTCCCTTCAGCCCCAGGGATGGGAGGGGGAGGGGGAAGAACCCCTGGGGCTGCAGGAGGAGCAGAGGGGCCCTGAGGGGCAGAGGTGGGGGCTGGGGCAGGGGGCAGAACTAACAGCCGGGCTGGGGACAGGCGGACGTGGGTGTAGCAGGGACACAGAATGAATCAATCAGAGTTTGGGGGGTTGGGGAGAAACAGCAGCTGGGAGCGTTTTGTACAGATCTGTGGGATTAGATCTCACTGGGGTCTCCCAGCCAGAGCTCCTGCTGCAGGGGCCAAAGTCACTTCAGGACAACTGGTAACACTGTAATGGTTACACACACACACAGGATGGGGGATGGGTAAGAGGTGCAGATTGATGGAAAAACCGTGTTACTGAAAGTGAGACTGTATCTCATTAATTCTCTATATTAATTCCTGGCCATTGGTGCTATTTTAGTGCCATTAAGAAAACTGTTCTCAGTAGCTGGGGAATCTCCTTGCCATGCTGTGGTTATTAAGGCTCCTTCTCGGCTCTGTTTACTTAGCACCTCTAGTTACTTTCTGTAAATAAAACATTACAAACAATTCTTTGTGTTTGTTCCACTTTAATGTCCCAGCTGCAGGTGGTGGGGGCAGAGTCCTGGGATTTCCTTTGTGACTTGGTTGTGTCCCCCCAGCCTCCACCAAAAATCTTGCGTCCCTAGGAGGAGAGTTTGGGTTTTACTGTGATGTGTCACACTCCAGGCTCTGTCTCTGTCCTGTACACACCCATGTCAATCAGGAATTGCTCAGCTGTGCTCTGCGGAGAGGAGACTGGTAACGGTTGCACAGGGGGCAATCCATAACTTGGTGTTGCAATGCTGAGCATCACAGGGCTTAATTTGTAGGCAACTAGAAAATCATCGTCTGCAACTCTGCAAAGCTGAATGAGGTGCCTAAACTCCCTAGACAATGCATGGGCATCACCGGCCCCTTACAGTGCAATTCACAAAAGCCAGCTCACTAGGCGGGAAACCATCTAAGCCAGCCAATGGGAGAGGCGACAAGGGGGGAGGGGTGTCCTAAGCCCTGCCCCCTCTCACAGACAGGTGCCTAAATCGGGGCTGCAGAGGGGCGTCTATGTCTGCTTAGCCACCCACAGACGGGAACCCAGCGCCTGATGTCAGGTGGCTCAGGCGCCTAAGGCGTTTCTTGCTGGAATGAAGTAGGCACCTGCCTTGCTCCACAGGAGTGGGGGAGAGAAGCAGGAGGTGGTTTTAGTGCTATCACCTGCCTTATAACATTTAGCCCCATGGTAAGAGCACTCAGCTGGCCCATGGGAGACCCACGTTCAGTTCTCCCATCAAGCTGTGTACAGCAGCTCACGAACGTGAGTACCAACCTCAGGCAAACAGTTATAAACCAGGGCACAGACCTCCCACTGCTTGTGTGTCCTGTATGTAGATTTCACCTACTAGGTATCAAGTGAGAACACTCAAGCACTAGAACAGCCTGAACATGGAGTCACAGACAGTCCCCTTGGGTTCTCCGGTCTATCTCGCTGCTTTTCTGCCTCCTCCCCTGCTGCATCTCCCTGCTCCCCCTGCCGGGGCTGCCACATTCCCAGCAGCAGAGCGGGGGCAGGTACTAGAGACAGAGCTGGATTAAGGTTATGAGGGACCTAAGGCTAATGCGAGGGAAGGGCCTAAGTAGGAATTACATATTGCAAACAAATCATGTCATCAAACATTTATCTAAATACATATTTACATATTACTTATTTATGTAAAATTAATAAGTTTATTCTACTCTGACTACACTCAATCCTTCAAACAGACACTTCTGAGTAAGAGGTGGCATGAGGGATGCTCCGCTGTCTTTCTCTTAGGCCTCCTTCCTCCGAGGTCAGGGGTGGGCAAAGCTTTTGGTATGTAGGAAATGGTATGGAGGGCCGGTTGGGGCCAGGCCCTCGCCCGCTATCCGATCCCCCCTGCTTCCTGCCCCCCTGTACCCCTGCCCCATCCAACCACCCCTGCTCCCAGTCCCCTAACTGCCCCCCCAGACCACTGCCCCCTATGCAACACCCTGTTCCCAGCCCACTGACCGCCCCGACCCATATCCACACCCCCACCCACTGACTGCCCCCCCAGAGCTCCCTGCCCTCTATCCAACCCCCCTGCTCCCTTTCCCATTAGTGTGCTGTCCAGCCAGAGCCAGCCATGCCACACAGCCCAGAGCACCGGGGCAGGCTGGTAGCTCTGCACCATGCCGCCTGGCAGGAGCTCGCAGCCCTGCCGCCCAGGGCATTTTCTGGCAGCGCGGCGAGCTGAGGCTGTGGGGGAGGGGGAAACACCTCTGCAACATTCCCCATCCTGCTCACTTCTTTCAACCTTGCGCTTCTACCCTCAGCTCTCCACATGGCCCAGTGCAAAGCCCAGCCCTGCTGCAGGTGTTTCCCCCAAGCTATGGACTCTACACCACATACCCTACCTCACTCTGACTGCAGTCCGGGAGGCAGCCAGCTTTTATTGTGTAAGAAAAAGGTAACAGCTAGCAGTGACACAGATCTTTAGATGGTTGCCCATTGCCCAGTCATGCTATCAAGTATCAGGGGGTAGCCATGTTAGTCTGTATCCACAAAAACAACAAGGAGTCCGGTGGCACCTTAAAGACTAACAGATTTATTTGGGCATAAGCTTTCGTGGGTAAAAAACCCACTTCTTCAGATGCATGGCATCCCAATCTGTTAGTCTTTAAGGTGCCACTGGACTCCTTGTTGCAGTCATACTATGTTATCGCTTCAAAATCACTGTACAAACATTAAACAAATTGAATCTAAAGCCTTTCAACTTTTGAATGACTAGGAGTTGACAAAACAGAGCTAGTCCCTGTTGTGTTCTCTGCCCCCCCAGAACAAAAAGATTTCATTGAAAATCAGCATCTTAAAAGACCCATTAACGATCTTTCAAAAGAACAGTCCAACCAAGGCTGCTGTAGTGACACCCATCGGGTCTGGTGGTTGTTTCCTAGGCTGGTGTAAAATGAAGGATCAAGCAGACTGCAGACCTCGCTTCTTTTTTTCTCTTAAAGTGCTCAGCATTTAGGGGAGGAAAGTGAATGAGATTTTGCTTATACCGGGTAGTCAGTTCATCTGAGCATGCTCAGTACATCTGCTGAAGCCATTACCCTTCACCCTGCCCTTATTAGCCAGAAGATTCTGCTGACTGCTTTTGACAGTGGCAAAGGGGGCAAAAGTGGCAAAGGGGGTGAATCAGAGCAGGGGGGTGGCCAGGGTCTGAGCAGGGGGTGAAAATTTACTGGTCTGGGGGGTCAAGCAGCTGGAGGCAGCAGTAGGAGAGGGGCTAAAGGGAAAAATCAGGAATGGGGGGAGAAGGCGGAGTTAAGCCCAGGAGTGAGGCGCTGGCAGAGAGTGTCAGAGGGCAAAACCCTGGCACAAGCAGGGGCACGGGGTAGCAATTACTCCATTGGCACTGAGACACCCGTGCTTTGCAAAATAGTTTGTTGGGGGAGGGGGGCAAGAGGCTTTTTTATTTGAGCAAAGTGGCTTTTTTGTAGAGTCACACAAACTGAGCATGCTCAGTAACCTCTACCGAAGCCACTGCCCTTCACCCTGCCCTTATTAGCCATAAGATTCTGCTGACTGCTATTTACAGGGGTCAGAAAGGGGCAAATGGGGCGAATCAGAGGAGGGGGGTGGCCAGGGTCTGAGCAGGGGGCGGAAATTGACTGGTATGGGCAGGGCCGGCGCTAGGTATTTTGCCGCCCCAAGCAAAAACATTTTTGGCTGCCCCCCACCTAGGGTGACCAGACGTCCCAATTTTATCGGGACTGTCACGATATTTCCTTGTTTGTCCCGCGTCCCGACCGATGTGCGGTCGGGACACTGGACAAACAAGGAAATGCTCCGGAGCCCGGAAGTGCTCGCACCCCCCCGCCCCGACTCCGCCCCCTCCTCCCCCCATTGGCTCCCTCCCCGAATCCCCACCTCTTCCCCAGGCTCACCATTTCTCCTCCCTCCACAAGTGCTGGAGGGAGGCCCGGGAGATGCAGGGGGAATGCAGGGCCAGGGTGAGTGAGAGTCCGGCCTGGCCCCGAGCAGGCAGGACTCAGTCCGGCGGTAGGGAGAGGAGGGGGGCCGCCCGCGGGGCCAGGCAGTGGCTGTTCTCCCCCCTGGGCAGCGGGACGCGGGAGCAGCCGCTGCTGCAGCTCCCACTGCCGTGGGGGGAGGAAGCAGCCATGGCGCTCGGCGGCTGTGGCTCTGGCGCCCGGGCCCAAACCCCCCAAGCCCGGGCCTGTTGCGGGGACCCAGCAGCGCACACGCTGCGCCCAGCCCCTGGCCAGTCGCGTCTGGGCTGCTGCCCAGCTGGTGCTATCCCGCGGCAGCCCGGGGCGGAGGCATCGGCAGCCCAGCGTTCGTTCCCCTGCAGGACCCGAGCGGGACGGGGGGGCTGGGGCTCCCCCCCGAACGTGACCTCCTCGTTCACCACAGCAATCCCCGCTTACACTTGCAGTGGGGATCAAACCGTTTCTCCTATTTTTATTTCACTTTAGTATAAATCTCACCCCCCGGCCCCGCAACCCCATCTTTAGTGCTCCAAATGCACATGGAAGACATAGGGACTAACCCTCAAACCTGGTACCTGGAAAGGGATGGGGATCTAGTTAAGAGGCCTCAGGCAGAGGAGCGGGTGTGGGGGCTCTTGGGGGCTTTGCACTGGCAGAGAAGTGGGGTGTGATGTACTCGTGGAGGAGGGTGGAGGAGGAGAGGGGGTATCAGGAGGGTTGCGAGAGAAGAGGTGCAGGGGAAGGGGGAGGTGCTGGGGGAGGGTACAAGGGGAGAGGTGCGGGTGAAGGGAGGGTACATGGGGAAGGGGTGCAGCGAAGGAGCGATGGCGGGAGGTCAGGGCCGGCTCTAGGCTTGTCTAGACACAAGACAAGTTAAGTTTTAACAGTGAAGACAAAGGCTAAAGAAAATGTCTCAAAAATTAAATGAGCGCGCAATGAGGTGACATGTGAGTACCACACTTCTGAGTGTAATTTTTGTGGTGATACCTCTTTGCTTCTTATGTGTGTGTAACAGTGACAGAAGTGGAAGTCTGTATAAAGCACAATGGTAGATTTTCTGCCTATGAACTTGCTTTCCAAAGGAATTAATTATTTCACATACTACTTATAATGTTTTTCACTACTCTTAATGTTTTGTGTGCATTCATTTTTTTTTATTAATAGACTGTATGACCTACTATGCAGTGGAAAGGGACTAATAACGATTTCTTTTTAAATGTTCAGACTTTCATTAAGGTTTTTCATGCAATAGCCATGAAATTCCACTCGCAAAATGTTTTTTAAACAGTCCTGAAAATACAGGAATGTGGGGTTGGTTCTCTCTTCTCCAAAAATGAGTTTATCATCTAGTGTTTGTCTAATGTGTATTTTGAGGATGGCGACTAAGCATCTTGTCATACAGCAAAAGTGTAAGTTAAGATTTCTTGAGTAATAAACATGTACATAAGGCTGTGATAGGGGCCCTAAATCATGGGGGATTTGATTTAAATCAAATTGATTTAAATCATAATTTAAATCATTAGTCAGGAAGACTCTATTTAATCATGGTTTTCTAGATAAAAGTGCATTCTTGTTGGTTGTTATAGCCTCAATACATATTCTTCACAACTCAGAGTTAGATATAAGTTTCATTTCTAGAAGGTGCATACTATACATTTTTAAACAGTGATTTACTGTATTTAGAAAACTTTTAAGAGTAGTTTTACAGCTATATCAGAAAATGAATGTGTGACATTCTATACCTTGGGGGAATGTACCCCATGTTCCTCATTTTCATATAATTGTGATCTTACATATAAAGCATGCCATGTAAGGTATCAGGGGAGAGGGTTAGGGTTACACACCAAACCTGTCCAAAGGAAAGTTTTTGGCATACCTTTGTTCCTTTCAGCTTAACCTAGAGATGTGCAAAAAACTGGGGCTACAACTTAGCTTCATCAACCCATACCATCCACAAACAAATGGACTAACTGAAAACACAAACAAATCCATCAAAAGGTAATTTTAGGGCAGGGGAAATTACAGTATTAATAGAAAGGAGAATGCACTATGACAGAAGCTACAAATTGCTTCAAATGTTTAGTACATTGAAACTCAACTTGTCTTTTATTTCAAGTAAAAGGAATTATCCCACTGCACTAGGATGGCCTCTTTACGCCTTTTCGATTGCATACAATTTCTTTCAGTAAAGACAGTCCTTTCCCCTTCCCCCACAAATAATCCATCCCCATTTTTTACAGAGCATTGCACACGTTGGTTGATGACAGTGCGACTAATTGGGATGAATTTCTTGGTGACGTATTTTCTTTGAGAACAAAACCAAACATGACAACCAAATTGTCACCCT
This sequence comes from Emys orbicularis, assembly GCF_028017835.1. Taxonomy (NCBI): domain Eukaryota; kingdom Metazoa; phylum Chordata; order Testudines; family Emydidae; genus Emys; species Emys orbicularis. Next base: position 8,240,044 of record NC_088695.1, on the reverse strand, counting down.
ATTGACTACTGTATGGCTTTGAGGCAAGATTCCCAGACCAAGTCTCAGACAACTACATGGTAAGTGTCCTTCAGCTTTCAGGTGCATATGTTATTCTGCGATTGTTCTTTTTACAAACACAACTCCTTCTCCATTTGTTTCCAAAGCCAACAGATTTTGAGGAATCTGATGAAGAAAACTACAAAGACAGGTTTCAGAGTAGTAGCCGTGTTAGTCTGAATCCGCAAAAAGAACAGGAGTACTTGGGGTTAGTCTCTAAGGTGCCACAAGTACTCCAATACTACAAAGAGTACATCATGAAAATTGAAGCTAGACGTGGTGCTGAAACTAAACTGGCTATTAGTAATATTTCAAAAGCATAAGAAAATCAACAAATACAATATGCCAAAACTAAGACTCGTAAACATGGGGAAATAACATTCAAGGTTGGTGACACCATCATGTTACTGAATACGAGAAGGAAAACAAGAAAGGGAGGGCAGGTACAACCTACCTATGTTGGACCATACAAAACTGCCGCTGTAGAGGGCAAAAGAGTAAAATTAGAAAACAAGTTAGGGAAAGGTTTAGCAAAGTTGTACAGTATCTCCCAACTAAAAGTATTTAAAAAGCCTCCAAAATTAGGTGAGGAAAACATATCACAGAGAAACATGGAAAAGGAAACTGCTGTGGATGACACTGTGAAAACCTCAGAGGTAGGAGAAATGAGAGGCAATGTATCTAACAAGCCTCACAACAGCCAAGTGGAGGTCACACACACGGAAAAGGAGGAGTGTGTAGTGTCAAGAGTTTCAAACAGTCATCCAGGTGATTTTGATGACATGGTTACGGAGGCTGATGAAGACAGAGAATGTTTTCTCAAAGGTGTTGCTTACCACACAGTTGTTTTTAAAGAATTTGTTGACACACTTCCATTTATCAAGCATGTCAATAGTTTCCATGTAGGAATGGAATGTTTGTTTGCAAAAATCATTTCTCTATCTCTTTTGTACACTACACCACACAAGAGAGGTGGGAGGCACACCAACTTCTATCTAACACCTGGTGATAGATCCAGAGGGGTGAAAAGATCTGCTGCTGAAATCAGAATTGTAGCTGGCCTATTTACTCTTGAGTTAACAGGGCAGGGGAAAGTTGAGAGGACAAACTGGAGGCACACAAGGTGATGTAACTTGCCAAAGGTTACACAGCAAGTCAGTGGAAATCCTGGCTCTCATTTCCCTGGACTTTTCTTCAGAATCCCGAATTATACGATTTCTGGATTTCCCCTGGTAAATTCTCAAAAGGTCTGATCAGTGTAATCTCTCTGGTATATTCCCCCCGCTATATTTCCAGCAGCAGCAGCTATTATCTGGCAGGTTAATCAGCTGAAACTCTCATCTTTCCAAATGTCAGCTTGTGTGTATTTCATTTTGTGCTGAGTGAGAGAAGCCAGATGAAGGTAGGGAGTGTGATTGGGCTGGGCATGTGCAGAGTTTAGCCGAAAGCTCTTCTAACAAGAGAGAGATCTGTGTGATGCTTGTTTACATCAGATTCTGTCAGCTGCAGTATTCAGCATTAGTTTCTTTTGCTCTTAATGAAAATAGCAGGGTAGGTTTGCTTATTGTGCTAGATCAGGGGTTTTCAAACTATGCGTTGCGGCTTGTAAGGGAAAGCCACTAGCTCGTCACGAGACAATGTTTACCGGAGCGTCCACAGGTACGGCCCTTCGCAGCTCTCAGGAACTGCTAATGGTAAGAATTCACTATCTCTCTGCTACAGGTTGCAAATTGCTACAGATAGCCGTCTCACATACCTATGGTGTGCGAAACTGCTATCTGTAGGAATTCGCTTCATCACATATATAGCAGTGTTACAGGTAGCACATCCTTACAGATTGCAGTTTCTAACACAGAAACTGCAATCTGTAGGACCGTGCTACCTGCAGCAGCGACAGGTCCTACTCAATACCAGATTATAATGGTGCCAGTGGTGCCATGGCGCCGGGCCCACGGTTGAAAGGGGCCCCGGTGCGCTCTTCTCCACCCACCCCGCTCTCTCCTGTGGGGTCAGAGCTTGACGCTGTGGGCTGCTGCGGCTCCATGGCAGCCTCTGCCCGCAGCCTGGCTCCTGCCCAGCCCCTTTCCCCAGCGTGCTACGTTCACTCCCCACCACCGCCGCCGCTGCCGATCACTGGATCAGCTGCTAGGAGGGAGGAGGGGGGAGGAGGGAGCCACAGCACGCTGCTCTGGGGGAAGGAGGAGAAGAAGAGGCGGGGATGAGGCCTCCCCCTGCCTCTTTCCCCAGCGTGCTATGTCCCGTCCCCCCCCCCTGCCACCGGCTGGTCAGTTTGATCAGCCTTGCAGGCAGGAGGGGGGCAAGGAGGAGTGAGCCGCAGCACGCCACTCCGGGGAGGAGGAGAAGACGAGGCGGGGTGAGGCCTTGGGGAAGGGGCTGGAATTGAGGCATACCCCCTCCAGCCCCCTGCGTGAGCACCACCATGACCCCAGCCCACCCCCCAGCCCCCTGCCCACCCTAACCCCTGCACCCCCCCAGCCCCCTGAGCCCCTGGCCCTGTCCTGACCCTGTCCTGACTCTACACTGCCCTCACACCTCCTCAGCACCCCCTCACACACACCCAGCCCCCTTCCCTGACCCTTGCACCCCGCACACCTCCCGAGCCCCCTGCCCTGACTCCTGCATCCCCCTCACACCTCCCCAGCCCCCTGCACCCCCTCTCACCCCCTCACACACCCCCAGCCCTGACCCCTGCACCCCTACACCTCCCTCACGCCCCCCAGCCCTTGCCCTGAAACCTGCACCCCCCTCACAGACACCCAGGCACATCCCCACCCCCATCCTGAGAACCAAACAGGAGCTGCCCCAGGTAAGCGCTCCACACCCCAACCTCCTGCCCCAACCCTGAGCCCCCTCCCTCGTCCTAGCTCCTGGCCAGACCCCGCACCCGAACATTTTTTTACAATATTTGGAAAGATCATTAAGTGGTCCATTGAGATTCTCTATGATTTTCAAGTGGTCTGTGGAAAAATAAGTTAGACTACAAAAACAATCAAGGTACCTCACTTTATTTCATTTACTTGCTATTACTTGTGGGAGAAGGATGAAGAAAAAAAGAATGAAAAACGTGAGCAGGGGGAGATAAGAGAGAATGTTCTTTTTCTTGACTGGGTCCCAAGGAGGAGCCCCAAAAATGAAGCTGAGCACACGGCTGGGGAGCCCCTCTAACTCTAAATCCACCACTGGCTGTCACGTCACCTGGGCTGGGGATACTGTCAGGTAACCACTAGGCGAACTAGGCGACCGCTTAGGGTGCCAAGATTTGGGGGTGCCAAAAAGCGGTGCCCAAAACTTTTTTTTACACTACAGTGGAGTCACATCTTACATGGGGGTTAGGTTCTAAAGTCATCGCGTAAGAGAAAAATTGCGTATAGTGAAAATTACCATAAAGTACAGTATACACTAGAACAGGGGTCCTCAGCCTACGGCACACGTGCCAAAAGTGACACGCGAGCTGATTTTTTTTAATGGCAGGATGCGGGTCCTGGCTGCTGCTGAGCCTGCTGCCGACCTGGGGTTCTGTTCACTCAGCTGGCAGCAGGCTGAGCAGGGCCAGCAGTGGGCCGGCTCCTGCCAGCCAGGGTCCCAGCCGCCAGCCCTGCTCAGGCCGCTGTCAGTCTGAGGTTCCAGCTGCCAGGAGGCTGAACGGATCCGGTAGCCAGGACCCCGGCTGGCAGCAGGCTGAGTGGGGCCGGTGGCTGGGACCCCGGCTGGCAGGAGCCAGTGGATGGAACCCCAGACCGGCAGCGGGCTGAGCAGCTCAGCCCACTGCCAGTCTGGGGTGCCGGCTGCTGGCCCTGCTCAGCCCGCTGATGATCTGGGGTTCCAGCTGCCGGCCCCTAGCCAGCCAGGGTCTTGGCCACCGGCCCTGCTCAGCTTCCTGCAGGCCTGGGTGAACGGCAGGAGGCTGAGTGGAGTCGCCGGCTGGGACCCCGGCTGGCAGCTGAGTGAACGGAACCCCAGGCCGGCAGCAGGCTCAGCGGTGGCTGGGACCAGCAGGCTGCCATTAAAAAAAAAAATCAGCTCGCGTGCCACCTTTGGCACGTGTGCCGTAGGTTGAGGACCCCTGTTCTAGTGTATACTGTACTTTATGGTAATTTTCACTATATGCAATTTTCCTCTTATGCGCTGACCTTAGAACCTAATCCCCGCGTAAGATGTGACTCCACTGTATTCATTTTTGAACATTTATAATAAGCGATGCTCCGGAGGGGAGGGGGGGCGCAAGGTGGAAGTTTCGCCTAGGGTGCAAAATATCCTTGCACCTGCCCTGGATACTGTGTCAGCTGATCCCCAGTCTCCAACCTACCTGGGCAGTACAGCAGACATGGCCCTGCCCACTAGCTCCTCTCCAATCCCTAGCCAACCCACCACTTGCCTCCCCCTTAAGGCTTAGCCCTCTTACTTTTAAAAAATGATTGCTTGCCCCTCTCCCCCCCCCCCCCCTCAGGCTTTTCTGGCAGCCCTGTTGCCAGGTATCCAGTTGTAGATTGGAAACTCCTGTAGAAAATGAGACCTGAGTGTCCGGTTAGCAGTGCTGACTGGAAACTAAATGTCCGGTTATAGGAGTAACCACATTAGCCTCCGCTCCTCCCACTCCCAACACCCACCCCAGAGGGTTGGAAGAGAACCTGTCCTGCTGCTGCGGGAGGAGGGGCAACTCAGTGCAGAGAGAGACAAAGAGAATGGGCTAGAACCAGGTAGGTACCCGCTTAGGGTGACCAGATCACAAGAGTGAAATATCAGGACACATTGGGCGAGCGGGGTGGGGGGGAGGAGAGACGACGACAGACACAGGTGCACAGAGCCATGAGAGCGGGCCCTGGGAAGCTGCGAGAGGGGGCCCTAGGAAGCTACCAAATGCAAAATTTTACCTGAATATCGGGACAATGGTGCCCGATTGTACATTAAGCAGATGTACGCTGCCAGGTGCAATCCCTGCTTGCTAATGTGGGTAAGTGAACTGGGCAGCAGCCTAGCAGTGCTCAGCCCCAGGCTGCCCCGCATAGAATCAGCATGTGCAGAGGCAGGTGCCTCCTTTCCTTGGCTCTGCCATGAGCAAGGTGGACCAGTCTGCACACACTCTGCTGGGGAGGAGGATGCAGCCTCTGACACTTACCTCAGGGACCTGCCAGCCGCTTCGTGGGAGCCACCTCAAGTAAGCGCTGCCGGGAGTGGTGCTACAGCTACATAGCTGCTGCTCTGCTGCTGCGGCACCATAGTGTAGACACTTTCTCCATCAATGGAAGGGGGCTTTCCATCACTCTAGTAAACCACCTCCCAGTGTGGTGGCAGCTAGGTTACTGGAAACATTCTTCTGTCCACCTAGCCGTGATTACACCAGGATCTAGGTTGGTTTAATTACAGCGCTATGTGGTGTGAAAAATTCACACCTCTAAGAGATCTAAGTTGAACTAAATTTTAAATGTAGACCAGGGCTATGCCAGAGAAAAGAACATAAGAATGACCATACTGGGTCAGACCAAAGGTCCATCTAGCCCAGTATCCTGTCTTCCAACAGTGGCCAATGCCAGGTGCTTCAGAGGGAATGAATAGAACAGGTGGGAGTTAAGTGCCTAAATACCTTTGAGGATCTGGGCCTTAGGGAACTGATGCACAGAGAGGCTGTCATAACTATAAAGGGAAGGGTGACAGCTCTTCTGTGTACAGTGCTATGGAATCCCTCCTAGCCAGAGACTCCAAATCCTTTTACCTGTAAAGGGTTAAGAAGCTTGGGTAACCTGGCTGACACCTGACCCCAAGGACCAATAAGGGGACAAGATACTTTCAAATCTTGGGGGGGGGGGAAGGCTTTTGTGTGTGTCCTTTGTTTAAGGGGTTGTTCGCTCTTGGGACTGAGAGGGACCAGACATCAATCCAGGTTCTCCCCATCTTTCTAAACAAGTCTCTCTTATTTCAAAATTGTAAGTAAAAGCCAGGCAAGGCGTCTTAGATTTACTTTGTTTTCTCAACTTGTAAATGTACCTTTTACCAGAGTGTTTATTTTTGTTTGCTGTACTTTGAACCTAAGACAGAAGAGGGGGGTCCTCTGAGCTCTTTAAGTTTGATTACCCTGTAAAGTTATTTTCCATACTGATTTTACAGAGATGATTTTTACCTTTTTCTTTAATTAAAAGCCTTCTTTTTAAGAACCTGATTGATCTCTCCTTGTTTTAAGATCCAAAGGGGGTTTGGATCTGTATTCACCAGGAGTTGGTGAAAGGAAAGAGGGGGGAAGGGTCAATTTCTCCCTGTTTTAAGATCCAAAAGGGGTTTGGATCTGTATTCACCAGGAGTTGGTGAAAGGAAGGAGGGGGGAAGGGTCAATTTCTCCTTATTTAAGATCCAAGGAGTTTGGATCTGTATTCACCAGGGAATTGGTGAAGGTCTCTCAAGGCTTCCCAGGGAGGGAATTCTTAAGATGGTGGCAGCGGACCAGAGCTAAGCTGGTAGATAAGCTTAGAAGTTTTCATGCAGGCCCCTACATTTGTACCCTAAAGTTCAAAGTGGGGATACAGCCTTGACATGGTGGCACAGCGGTGGGATCGTTTTAAACCCAAAAGCCAGTAAGAGATTTTTTTTTCCTTCTAGCTGCTTGGAGAGCAGAGCTGAAGGTAGATGCATATCTTATCTCTCCTTGCCTGAAGGCAGAGGTGTTAAGTTTTTTTAACAAGGTCCTTTGTTAAGAGAACGGTTCAATAAGTGAGCAAACTTTGATCTGGTAAAGGTAATTTACAATCTGAATTGTTTTTTTTTCTTTTTACATCCTCGGAAGTAGCTAGTTAGAAAGTCTCTGTTAACTCAGCAGCACTCAGCAGGAGCCTGAGCTAAATACATCCCAGTTTCAGTCAACTGCAGAGGGTGTGACCCAGCACAAGAAAACAGGAAAATGACTACCAAAGAAGCAGCTAACAAAATAGAACTGGCCAAACTAGAAGCAGAAGAAAATGAAAGAAAACATCAAAGACTGCTTGAAATTAAAAAACTCGAGGAAAAAGCCAAACAGGAGGCCCATGAAAGAGAGGAAAAAGCCAAACAGGAGGCCCATAAAAGAGAGATGGAACTGGAAGCAGCAAGGACTAGGCAGGGTGCATCAGACCATCCTAACAACTCCTCTCCAGGTACCACTTCCCATCCCAGGAAATTCCCCACCTACAAGGCAGGCGATGATACTGAGGCCTTCTTAGAAAATTTTGAAAGGGCCTGCCTTGGATACGACATCCCTCCAACCCAGTACATGGTAGAGCTGAGGCCGCAGCTCAGTGGACCCTTAGCAGAGGTGGCGGCTGAAATGCCTAAGGAACACATGAACAGTTATGAACTTTTTAAAAACAAGGCCAGAATCAGAATGGGGCTAACACCTGAGCATGCCCGTCGGCGGTTCAGAGCCCTAAGGTGGAAACCTGATGTGTCATTTACCCGACATGCCTACCACATTGACAAAAATTGTGATGCCTGGGTATCAGGAGCAAATGTTAAATCTCTGGAAGATCTGCTTTCCCTAGTAAAAATGGAGCAGTTTTTAGAGGGTGTTCCTGAGGAAATAGAAAGGTACATCCTAGATGGGAAGCCCAAAACTGTAACCGAGGCGGGGGAGATTGGAGCCAAATGGGTGGAGGTGACAGAAAAGAAAAAAACTAGTAGCAGTTGGAGTGAATATCAGAAGGGGCAAGCCGAAACAAAACCTTATCACCGGGGACAACCCAAGGCCCCACCCACATCCCAAGGGAAACCCCAGACGCCTTCTCACCCCACCACACCAGTCTCCATCAACCAACATCGCCCCGGTGATACCTTAGCAGGGCGATGTTTTAAATGTAATGAACTGGGGCATATAAAGGCTCACTGCCCCAAGAACCCCAACCGATTACAGTTCATTACACCCCAATCACACCAAAGAACCCCAGACCCAGATGCCTCTCTCATACCCTCGGAGCGAAGGGAAACCTTGAGAGTGGGCGGAAAGAAGGTTATCGCTTGGAGGGACACTGGGGCACAAGTGTCAACTATTCACCAATCCCTAGTGGACCCCAAACTCATCAACCCGGAGGCTACAGTGACAATTCAACCCTTCGTGTCACAGTCTGTAACCTTGCCTACAGCCCAGTTGCATGTCCAGTACAAGGGCTGGTCAGGAATGTGGACTTTTGCAGTCTATGACAATTATCCCATTCCCATGCTGCTGGGGGAAGACTTGGCCAACCATGTGAAGCTAGCCAAGAGGGTGGGAATAGTCACCCGCAGCCAGGCTAAGTCCACCAGGGCCCCGTCTGTGTTACCGGAGACCCAAACACAGGTGGTGGAACCGGATCCCCTGCCAACGACTGCAACAGCCGTAGTGGATCCAATCCCAGAGACCCAGCCAAAGCCAGTCCCAGAACCGGAACTGGCAACGCAACCAGCACCAGAACCATTGCCAGCACTGAGTCCAGCGCTTGCAACCCCGTCTACAACTCCAATGCCAGAGGGCACCAGCGAGCCTAAACTGGCGGAAGCAGCAGATAACCCTACCCAAGAGGCTCAGCCAGAGCCTGAAATACCACATAGTGCACCAGCGGACAGCGGTTCACAGTCAATGGAAAAAGCCCCAGCACCTGCATCGCTTCCAGAGGGACCAAGCCCCAGTCCACAGTCCAAGGAGGAACTGATGTCTCCAGCATCAAGGGAACAGTTCCAGGCCGAGCAGGAAGCAGATGACAGCCTTCAAAAAGCTTGGGCAGCGGCACGGAGCACCCCACCGCCTCTCAGCTCTTCTAACCGATCCCGGTTTGTTGTAGAAAAAGGACTTTTATACAAGGAGACTCTTTCTGGTGGGCACCAGGAAGACTGGCATCCTCAAAGACAGTTGGTAGTTCCCACTAAGTATCGGGTAAAGCTCTTGAGCTTAGCCCATGATCATCCCAGTGGCCATTCTGGGGTGAACAGAACCAAAGACCGGTTGGGGAAGTCCTTCCACTGGGAGGGAATGGGCAAGGACGTTGCTAATTATGTCCGGTCTTGTGAGGTGTGCCAACGAGTGGGAAAGCCCCAAGACCAGGTTAAAGCCCCTCTCCAGCCACTACCCATAATTGAGGTCCCATTTCAGCAAGTAGCTGTGGATATTCTGGGTCCTTTCCCAAAGAAGACACCCAGAGGAAAGCAGTACGTACTGACTTTCATGGATTTTGCTACCTGATGGCCGGAAGCTGTACCCTTAAGCAACACCAAGGCTAAAAGTGTGTGCCAGGCATTAGCAGACATTTTTGCCAGGGTAGGTTGGCCCTCCGACATCCTTACAGATTCGGGAACTAATTTCCTGGCAGGGAACATGAAAAACCTGTGGGAAGCTCATGGGGTGAATCACTTGGTTGCCACCCCTCATCACCATCAAACCAATGGTCTGGTGGAGAGGTTTAATGGAACTTTGGGGGCCATGATACGTAAATTCGTAAAGGAACACTCCAATGATTGGGACCTAGTGTTGCAGCAGTTGCTTTTTGCCTAGAGGGCTGTACCACATCCCAGTTTAGGGTTTTCACCATTTGAACTTGTGTATGGCCGCGAGGTTAAGGGGCCATTACAGTTGGTGAAGCAGCAATGGGAGGGGTTTACGCCTTCTCCAGGAACTAACATTCTAGACTTTGTAAGCAACCTACAAAACACCCTCCGACACTCTTTAGCCCTTGCTAAAGAAAACCTAAAGGATGCTCAGGAAGAGCAAAAGGCCTGGTATGATAAACATTCCAGAGAACGGTCCTTCAAAGTAGGAGACCAAGTCATGGTCTTAAAGGCGCTCCAGGCCCATAAAATGGAAGCGTCGTGGGAAGGACCATTCACGGTCCAGGAGCGCCTAGGAGCTGTTAACTATCTCATAGCCTCCCCCACCTCCAACATAAAGCCTAAGGTATACCATGTTAATTCTCTTAAGCCCTTTTATTCTAGAGAATTAAACGTTTGCCAGTTTACAGCCCAGGAAACTGATGACGCGGAGTGGCCTGCAGGTGTCTACTACGAAGGAAAAAGGAATGGTGGCGTGGAAGAGGTGAACCTCTCCACGACCCTGGGATGTCTGCAGCGACAGCAGATCAAGGAGCTGTGCACAAGCCACTCCAAGACGGACCGAACGGGCATACCACTCCATTGACACAGGTAATGCTCACCCAATTAGAACCCCACCCTACCGGGAGTCACCTCATGCCCAAGCTGCTATACAAAGGGAGATCCAGGACATGCTACAGATGGGTATAATCCGCCCCTCTACCAGTGCATGGGCATCTCCAGTGGTTCTAGTTCCCAAACCAGATGGGGAAATACGCTTTTGCGTGGACTACCGTAAGCTAAATGCTGTAACTCGTCCTGACAACTATCCAATGCCACGCACAGATGAGCTATTGGAAAAATTGGGACATGCCCAATTCATCTCTACTTTAGACTTAACCAAAGGGTACTGGCAAGTACCACTAGATGAACCCGCTAAGGAAAGGTCAGCCTTCGTCACCCAGGCAGGGGTGTATGAATTCAATGTACTCCCTTTCGGGTTGCGAAATGCACCCGCCACCTTCCAAAGACTTGTAGATGGTCTCTTAGCGGGATTGGGAGAATCTGCCGTTGCCTATCTCGATGATGTGGCCATTTTTTCTGATTCATGGACAGAACACCTGGAGCACCTGAAAAAAGTCTTCGAGCGCATCCGGCAGGCAGGACTAACTGTTAAGGCTAAAAAGTGTCAAATAGGCCAAAACAGAGTGGCGTACCTGGGACACCAGGTGGGTCAAGGAACTATAAATCCCCTACAGGCCAAAGTGGATGCTATCCAAAAGTGGCCGGTTCCAAAGTCAAAGAAACAGGTCCAATCCTTCTTAGGCTTGGCTGGATATTATAGGCGATTTGTACCACACTACAGCCAAATCGCCGCCCCGCTAACAGACCTAACCAGAAAGAAACAGCCAAATGCAGTTCAGTGGACTGATAAGTGTCAAAAGGCCTTTAACCAGCTTAAGGCAACACTCATGTCTGACCCTGTGCTAAGGGCCCCAGACTTTGACAAACCGTTCCTAGTAACCACAGATGCGTCCGAGCGAGGCGTGGGAGCAGTTTTAATGCAGGAAGGACCGGATCAAGAATTCCATCCTGTCGTGTTTCTCAGCAAGAAACTGTCTGAGAGGGAAAGCCACTGGTCAATCAGCGAAAAGGAATGCTACGCCATTGTGGGGGGGAAGGGTCAATTTCTCCTTATTTAAGATCCAAGGAGTTTGGATCTGTATTCACCAGGGAATTGGTGAAGGTCTCTCAAGGCTTCCCAGGGAGGGAATTCTTAAGATGGTGGCAGCGGACCAGAGCTAAGCTGGTAGATAAGCTTAGAAGTTTTCATGCAGGCCCCTACATTTGTACCCTAAAGTTCAAAGTGGGGATACAGCCTTGACAGAGGCTATCTGTAAAATGGGGATATTAGCACTTCCCTGCCTCAGAGGGGAGTTGTGAGGATAAATATGTTAAAGATTGTGGAGAAAGTCCAGAGAAGAGCAAAAAAATGATTAAAGGTCTAGAAAACATGACCTATGAGGGAAGATTGAAAACAATGGGCTTGTTTAGTCTGGAGAAGAGAAGACTGAGAGGGGACATGATAACAGTTTTCAAGTACATAAAACATTGTTACAAGGAGGAGGGAGAAGAATTGTTCTTCTTAACCTCTGAGGAGAGGACAAGAAGCAACGGGCTTAAATTGCAACCAGGGCGGTTTAGGTTGGACATTAGGAAAAACTTCCTAACTGTCAGAGTGGTTAAGCACTGGAATAAATTGCCCAGGGAGGTTGTGGAATCTCCATCACTGGGAATTTTTAAGAGCAGGTTGGACAAACACCTGTCAGGGATGGTCTAGATAATACTTAGTCCTGCCTTGAGTTCAGGCGACTGGACTAGATGACCTCTCGAGGTCCCTTCCAGTTCTATGATTCTATGATTGTGAGGTGCACAGATACCACAGTAATGACGGTCCTAAAAATACCCATGACAGTGTTGACATCACTAGGCATCACCCTAGGTAACTCGGGAGGGTGGAAGGCCACTAAGTGTCAATGAACCCTTCCTGCACTAGGCCTATATTAACCAAACTTCTTCCATGTTTAAACTCTAATCAACCTCAAAAGCCAGGTGCAATTTGGAATATGTAAGCAACCAGTTATCTGTGTGCAACCTCCTGCTCACACCGGTATCAAGCGGTAATAATGAGGCCTGCATGTTTCTGGCTGAAGGGGAAAAGGACAAGATAACGGTTTAAAGAAGTTACTAACAAGCTAGGCTTATAGCTGCCAAGAATGACTTAACTGCTTAAATGTAATCGTTATTTGCTTAGTAACTGTTACCAGGGAAGGGAGGGGTAGAGGGGGAGGAAGGGAGGGGAAGGGGGGGGGGTGAAGCTTAACTGCAAAATGTATAAAAGAAGAAAAACTGTTTCTGTTAGTGTGCTTGATCTGAGACGTGCCTGTCTCCTAGCACCACTTTGGGATCCCAAATAAACTTTGTTTGTTTCTCCACCCCTGGTGTGTTTATTGGCGCGAAGCACGCCGGGCAACGAACCCCGCTGTTGCTGTCCTCGGGCACTCTGTGCCGGCAACAACAGCTTACCAAATTCCAACAGGGAGCATTAATAAGGCTGTAAATCAAATTTACAATATTTTTTCCAGGTGTGAGCACAATAAAGTGTTATAGTTGAAATAAACTGAAAGAAAACAAAGGAGCAGAGATTACAACCTATCTAGATTGTCATCTATTGCAACAAACATGGGCACACATTCAAGTGTCTGAGATATGCACAAATATTAGATAAACTTTCTTCTTCAGCAGTGTAATAAAGCCTCATGTCTGCCTCTGTCAGTGTGTAAATTATGGGCCATCTCCAGGCGTCATTATATGCATGGAAGACACATTGAATTCAATGAGAATTTTGCATGTGAATTCACCCCTTAATATAAAGATAAACCCAAATCTGTTGCAGTGCAGACAGGGAGAAAGGCAAGTGGCTTGGTGCTGGTCTCCCCTCCCCGAGCCCGCCTTGCTCCCTTCTCCGCCGCTTCGCCCCGAACCCTCGCTGGGAGTCCCCGCCTTTGGCCACCAGGTTTCACACCTGCTTGGCCAGGAACCCCCCCAGAGGGACCTGCCAGGGGGCCAGATGAGTCCCAGCAGTGCTTACCTGCTGGAGCGGCTCCCAGGAAGCATCCAGAAGGCAGGTCCCTCCCTCTGGCTCCTAGGGTCTTGTCGCGTCGCTCATGCGGGTCGGGTCGAGGGGGGCAGGGGCGGGGGGGCTCTCTGCCCGGTGCCCGCTGCCGGCGTCTACAAGCCCCGCCCCGCTGCAGCACGCAGCGGAGCGGAGACCTCCTTGCCACCTCTGTGTGCCTGGGGCAGGGCTGTATTCTGCAGGTTCCTGCCTGTCGGCGGGCTGGAGCCGCCGCACCGGGAGCTCAGCTGCGCTGCCCCAGGGCCCCCCAGGAGGAGAGGTGATGGCACCGGCGGCACCAGCTTGCCGCGGTCCCCCCGATATCAGGACAAAGTGCGTCCCGACCAATGTAAGGTCGGGACGCGGGACAAGTCCCCTAAAATCGGGACTCTCACGATAAAATTGGGACATCTGGTCACCCTATACCTGCTCTATGTGGGCAGGGGCGGGGGGGATCCTGTTTACCCCCTCCCCAGCCATGCTGCGCTTGCAGATTACCCCTGACCCCTCCCTTGCTCCAGAGACCAACCCTAGCTTCTGCCCCACTGTGCTTTTACCCCCGGCCCCTTTTACAATTATTCCCCAGGGGAGCCCACAAATATGTTTGGCGCCGGGCCCACAAAAAGTTAATCCGGCCCTGGTCCTACTTTTCTAAAAAAGGCCATCTGATGTAGCTAATTCAAGCAGAGAGCAGTCTCACATCCCTATGGTGTGAGAAACTGCTATCTGTAGGAATTAGCTTCATCCAATTGCAGTGTTACAGGTAGCACAGCCCTACAGATTGCAATTTCTTATACATGTGTGTGTGTGAAAATGCTATCTGTGGGATCAGTCTATCTTGCCTTTAGTAAGGCTTCTGATACTGTCTCCCATGACCTTCTCATAAACAAACTATGGAAATGCAACCTAGATGGAGCTAAAATAAGACGGGTGCAAAACTAGTTAGAAAATAGTTCCGACAGTAGTTATCAGTGCTTCACAGGCTGAAAGGGCTGAGTCAGGCTGAAAGGGCAGAACAAGTGGGATTCTCCAGGGATCAGTTCTCGATAAGTTTCTATTCCAAATGTTAATCAGTGATTGAGCTAATGGCATACAGAGCACAATTATAAAGTTTGTGAATGATAACAAGCTGCACACGTACAAAATGGGAAATAACTGCCTAGGAAGGAGTACTGCAGAAAGGGATCTGGACCACAAGCTGAATACGAGTACTCTGGAAAGGGATCTATGCAAAAAACCAGAACATCACTCTGGGATATCCGCTCTACTCTGTGCTGATTAGGCCTCAACTGGAGTATTGTGTCCAGTTCTGGGCACCACATTTCAGGAAAGATGTGGACAAATTGGAGAGAGTCCAGAGAAGAGAAAAAAAACTTTAAGGTCTAGAAAACATGACCTATGAGGGAAGTAGCATCTTTTTACAAAAGCTCTTTCTTACAATCTATAAGTATAAATAACGGCTACAGATAGCACATTTCTACACGTAGCAATTTCACATACACTATAGTGCAAGAAACTGCTACCTGTAGGCATTTGCTACATCAGGTAGCAGTTTACTACAATAGCAGTTTCTTACAATCCAGTAACCACTACTAGTAGCACATTGCTACGCAGAGCAGTTTAATACACTACACCGGGACTGACCCCAGCGCTCGCTCCCAGCCGCATCCCAGCTGCTCCTGGGTCCTAGCGATAAACCCATCGTGCTGCAGCCCCCCTGCCCCAGACCCCGCCCCCCTGGGGACCCCTGTGACCAACTTGGACTGTTCTTAATGTGGTCTTTGAATGCTGAGTGGGGAGGTTGGCTGGGACGGTCTGCATTGGCGGATGGGAGACTGGCCTTGAGGGAAGATACCTGAGCATGTAACGTGAGAACCCAGGAGGGGGGGTTGGAGGCCAGGTGACACCTCTGCCCAGAAAACTGGACAAAGGCTGGGGGAGGAGCCGGGGGAGGCTGGATGAGAGACGCCGGAGGGAGTTAGCGTTTCAGGAGCTGGCTGGTAATGGAGAGGAGCCCGGACGGGGCTCTGACCCCCCAACTGGGCTGTGGTGCCCCTGGGACCCCAAGATGGACCTAACTTGTGGGGGGTCCTGTTGGCTGTACCTGCAAGACTTGTCTTGGACTGTATTCCTGTCTTCTAAATAAACCTTCTGCTTTACTGGCTGGCTGAGAGTCATGGTGAATTGCAGGAAGCCGGGGGTGCAGGGCCTTGTGTCCCCCCACACTCCGTGAAACCCCACCATCCTTGGGCTCAGGCAGCTTCTCCCAGTGCTCTGTAGAACCTTCTCCTGTCAGCATTTAGTCTCGCTTGCAGCTCCCTGCAGGACAAACTCGGGCTAGGGCCGCTGGCTGATCAGCCTGTCTGTGGCAAACTTCTCTCCACATCGGGCTGGCTAAGGCCTTGCTCTAACCTGCCTCTCTGGCAGGGCCGGCTCCAGGCACCAGCTTGCCAAGCAGGTGCTTGGGGCAGCCACTCTGGAGAGGGGCGGCATGTCCAGCTATTTGGCGGCAATTCGGCGGACGGTCCCTCACTCCCACTCGGAGCGAAGGACCTCCCGCCGAATTGTCGAAAAAACCCTGGAGCCGGCCCTGCTCTCTGGTCACAGGCTATCGGCACTGGTGCAAAACATCTGGTTGTCTCAGCTGGCTGGGCCAGATTTGTAGGGTTGAGAGAGAAGGAAAAGGAAAGAGAGCAGATGTGGGGGTGGCAAAATAGTTTAGACCACTGGGAGAGGTGAAAGTAAGCCGGTCTGGTCCAGGGGGGCACTGGCAGAGCTGGGGGGCTGCCCAGGGCTGGATTAATGGCACTATGGGTCAGGATAGGGGGGCACCTGCAGAACTGGGGGGCAGCACAGGGTGGGATAACAGGGGGGCTGCAGGTTGGGATTGGGGGCACTGGCAAGCTGAGTGGAGGGAGGGGGAGCCCAGGGTTGGGATAGCCTCGAGAGCCATGCTCACACCATCCAGATCTGCAAGCTCTCCGGTACTGGGGGCGGAGCCTCAGGGGGTGGGGCCTTGGAAGGGGCTCTAGGGAAGGCTTGGGGTTGAGTATACAGAGTAAGCAGCAGGGTCTGGAGAAGTGGGGGGCACCCAGGGGAGGTGGGGGTTGGGGGTGGGGCTTATGTTGGGGGAGGGGAGAGGGTCGGGGTCTGGGCAACCAGAAGAGGTTGGGGGCACGGGATGGGGGAGGGCACCCAGCAGCTTAAGTTGGAGGTGGGAAGGACTTGGCTGTCAGGGGTGGGTGGGGGATGATGCAGACAAGTGGGGAGGGGGCTCCCCTGTCTCATCCCTCACCCCGCCCCACTTCTCCCTTCCCCCCAGGGGGCCAGAAGGCTTGCGTGGTGTTTGCCGAGCTGGCCTGCAGGCAGCCCAATGTCCTCATTCTGGTGAGTGTCTTGGGGCGAGAGGTGGGACAGGGCCCTGGTGAGCACCAGGCCTGGTGGGTTAGAGCGGTGGGTGGGTCCAGTGGGTTAGAGCAAAGGGGAGCTGGGAGTCAGGACTCCTGGGTTCTCTCTGGGATCTGCCCCTTTGGCATCTCAGCCCCTTGTCTCTTCCCCAGGATGAACCTACCAATAACTTGGACATCAAGTCAATCGATGCCCTGGCTGATGCCATCAATGAGTACAAAGGGGGTGAGTGATGCCAGGGGGCACTTAGACCAGGCTGGATTGGCCCATTAGTTTGGTCCAGGTCGGGGGGAGGGCATTCCATGTTGGAATTGCCCATTGGGATGGGAGGGTGGGGGGAATTCTGGGCTGGAAGGGCCCATTGCTGCTGGGGCGGGGGGAGGGGAGAATTCCAGGTTGGAATGGCCCATTGGTCTGATCCAAGGGTTGGGGGAGGGAATTCTGGCCCAGAAGGGTCTGTTGGAATGGGGGCTCCTCCTGCTCCTCTAACCCCCTCTCCCTCCCTGCAGCCGTCATCATTGTGAGCTAGGAGACCTGGCTGATCACGGAGACCAATTGCCAGCTGTGGGTGGTGGAGGAGCAGAGTGTCGAGCAGATTGACGGCGACTTCGATGACTACAAGCGCGAGGTGCTGGAGGCCCTGGGCGAGGTCATCATCAACCGGCCCTGCGAGTGAGGCAGGGGCGGGACCTCCCAAAGCTCCCCCCATCATGGACTCCGCATTCACCCACCTGCACCTTTGCAGCAGGACTTTTGTGCAGCGGGATAGCGGAGGAGGCGTGGCTATAATGATGGGGTGGGGCTAAACCTGTGAAGGTGGGGTGGTTTTTTTGCCACCTGCTTCCTTTCTGGGAAGGGCCACCGGTTATTTATAGGAAGGGCGTGTGTGTGTTTGTGAGTTTGTATTAGAATGGTCTATTCTGGGCCAGGTGGGGAGGGGCCTGTGCCCCATTGCTGGACTTTTCTCACCACCACCCCCAGCTGCTCTGAGGATGCATCGAGCCTCGTTCTGCTTCTGTTTGACAGGATTCAATTAAAACAGGAAGGGAAAAAGTGGCTGGTGGTGGCTTTGATTGTGCGGGGGGGGGGGGTGGATTCATCATGGCCGGCGAGGTTGGGAGCAGAGGGTGTCTGTCCAGCCCACTCACTCCTTCAAGGGGGCAGAGGGGAGCTGGGGCCATTTCTGCCAACATGGCCGGTGGGGAGGGGGCGTTGGGAGTCTGGGCTGAGCCCCCACAACTTGTGACACACATGGGGCCAATGGTTGACCATGGGATGGACCCATCTGTGTTACTGCCATGGAGAGGGAAAGGCTAAACCATGTCGAACAGGGTGCAGGGTTTGGCACTCGCACCATTCACCAGCCTTTTGACTAAAGACACAGCGGAGGAGGAAAACCAGGCAAAACCTTGACTCTTTACACTTCCACTAAGGCTGTCGTGTGAACGGCGTCCCTTTCCCTTGAGCAGGAGAGAGTGGGCCTTGAGATGGGAGCAAGGCTGGAGGAGTTTAGCTGAGCTCCCATCCCGTTTGCTGGGAGACAGGCCGAGCTGACCGCTCACCAGAGGGGACATGAAAGCACAGCACTGAGGGACAATGCAGCTTCTCTCTGGCGCGCTTGCAATGGAGAAGCATGAGCCCAGCCTGGGGGGGCTGATCAACTGCTCCATGACCTGTGTGCCAGCCGCGGGCGGTTCAGACCACCTCTCTGGTGGTAGGCTCACAGCAGAGTTGAAGAAGGAAAAGGACACATGAGGGGCGGGGGATAAAGTCATGTCCCAGGTGGGGGTTGGGATTTCACTGCAGCAAGCAGTGGGGTCTCTGGGTCCCTCTTTGACCCACCCTGCTCAGGCCATCTCTGTCCATTCAGCTGAAAGTGGGCCCGGGGTCCCAGAAACCACTGGGAGAGGCTGCCAGACAGTAGCCAATTCCACTCCAGTTGCCAATTTTTCTCCCTTGAGTCTCTTTAAGAACCCTCAAAAGGAATGTGGGGGGAGGGGGAGGCTAGCCCATCCCCCTCATTTTGTACCCCCCCCCCTTTGGCCTAGTTTCTGACACACTGTTATGAGGTCATGGAGCTCTGGCTTGATGCTGTTTCTAACCAGACCTGAGCTTAGCCCAGGCCTCCTACTAGAATACCAGGCCTGTGTGTTTGGGCTAAGCCGGGGGGGTTCTCACCTTTTCAGACCTTTTCCAGTCCACAGGGTTGGTATGGTGTCAACTAATGAACTTGTTACTCACAGGGGGCTCTGTCATAAATATAAAGGGAAGGGTAACAACCTTCCTGTATACAGTACTATAAAATCCCTCCTGGCCAGAAGCACAAAATTCTTTTACCTGTAAAGGGTTAAGAAGCTCAGGTAACCTAGCTGTCACCTGACCAAAAGGACCAATAAGGGGACAAGATACTTTCAAATGGGGGGGGGGGGGGAGAGGCCTTTTTTTTTTTTTTTTTGTCTGTTGTCTGTTCTGTGTGCTTGCCAGTGATTGATCAAGAAAGCAAGCAATCCAACTCCATTAGAATTTGTAAGTACTAGCAAGGGAATGCGTTAGCTTACTTTTATTTTGGCTTGTGATTTTCTCTGTGCTGAGAGGGAGGTGTATTCCTGGTTTTCTTTTTGTAACTTTAAAGTTTTGCCCAGAGGGAAACCCTCTGTGTTTTGAATCTGATTGCCCTGTGAGATTATCTTCCATTCTAATTTCACAGAGGCACTTCTTTTCCCTTTTTTCTTTCTAATAAAGTTCTGTTTTTTTAAGAATCTGATTGGTTTTTTTTAGTGCCCTAAAAAAAACCAAGGTTGGTCTGAGCTCATCTTGTTTATTCTCAAGCCTCCCCAGGAAAAGGGGTGTAGGGCTTGGGGAGATATTAGGGAGGAGTAGGAACTTCAAGTGGTCCTTTCCCTGAGTTTTGTCTAATCACTTGGTGGTGGCAGCGTTACCTAATCCAAGGTACAAGGAAGAATTTGTGCCTTGGGGAGTTTTTAACCTAAGCTGGTAGAAATAGGCTTGGGGGGGGGGTCTTTCATGCGGGTTACCATGTCTGTACCCTAGACTTCAGAGTGGGGAGGGAACCCTGACAGCCTCAATTAGGGTAAAGTCAAAGGCTCAATTCTCACAACTGGCTGGATCGGAGCCCAGCCTAGCAGTGTGGAAAGGCCCCTGTGTCTTTCTCCCTAAATCAGTGTCTCTCCACCTTTCCAGGCTCCTGTACCCCTTGCAGGAGGCTGATTTGTTTTGTGTACCCTAAGTTTCATCTCACTTAAAAATGACTTGCTCACAAAATCAGACGTGTTACAGCCACTAGTACTGAAAAATTGCTTTCTCATTTTTGCCATATAATTATAAAATAACTGACTGGAATATAAATATTGTTCTTACATATCAGTATATAGAGCAGTATAAACAAGTCATTGTATGAAATGTTAGTTTGTACTGACTTGGCTAGTGCATTTCGATGTAGCCTGTTGTAAAACTAGGTCAATGTCTAGATGAGTTGATGTACCTCCTGGAAGACGTGTGTGTACCCAAAGGGGGGGGGGTGTCCCCCTGGTTGAGAACCACTGCCTTAAGCGAACCAGTCCCTGGGAGCTGAGCCCAGGCTGGGACAAGTGTAGACACCCCCCTTGTCCCTCAGCTGCTTCCCCCTGCCAGCACATTAGCCTGGTGCCCTCGGAGCCATAGCCCCCGTGTTCAGCTCTGCCAGGCCTATTCAGCCCTCCCTTTATGCATACTTCTGTTTGTTGGGAGCGTGTCTGTTCCTTCAGCTGCTCTCCTTTAGCACAGGCTGGGCCATGGCCCTTTGGGGCTGTGGTGGGCACTTGATTCTAATACACCCCATTGAGCTGATGCTGCATGGGGTGGGGCTCAGCATTAGCTGTTAAATGCTCCATGAATCAGCAACGGCAGTAGGGGTGGGGAAAAACTGAGCTGAAGGTGACTGCAGCAGGGCCTGTAGGTGCTAGATATGGCAAGGGTGAGTCAAGGCTGGAAGTGACCTTGTATTTGGGTCTGTTTCCCCTTGACACAATCGAGGCCGTGTCAGTGAACGTGATTCAGTGTGAAGTAGTTAATGATGGCCAAGTCATCATTGGTCAGTTTCAGACTCAAACCCCTCCCCCTCCCGTGATGTAAACAAGGTGAGGAGGTTGAGCTGTTCATCTTACAGCCCCCTGCGGCCCAAGTCCTGTTTACCACTTGCACTCTCAACAGTAGGTTTCAGAGTTAACGGCTGGAAAGTTGAATGGCCAGTATAGTAGATTGGCTCATTGAGCACTGTGCAGCTGTCCTACTTAGACCACCTGTGAATGTCCAACAGCCATCAGTAGGTTTCAGAGTTAACACATCACTGAGATGATTGGAGAGGGGGACACCACAGCGTGAGGCTGTTGGCCATTGTACAAGCAGCTGTTGTGGCTCAAGGCACCTCTGGAAGCTTCTCTGCAGCCATAAAAGGAGTGGCAGGGGACAATCAGGTGCACTATTCCACCAACATGGTGTGGTGCTGGTTCTGATCACTTAATGCCAGCCCCTCTACCCTGGCCTCTAGGTTGGTGTGGGGAAGCAGCTACACAGAATCCTGCTGCCCAGGAGGGAGGGGATTAAACCTCAGACTCTGACACTTCCCTCCCCCATTTCTTAGAGCAACCAATGCAGCAGGAGGTGCTCACCACCCCTCCCCTCACAGCAATTGCTTCACAGGGCCCCTTTTTAAAAAGCAAACTGAAAAAAACAAATTCCATGCTGTGGCATCATACTAACACTCAGCAAGGTTGGAGCCTTTAGCTCCACCACCCAGCCCTCTGCCACTTGAGCTTACCAGAGTAACTGACTGCAGTAGGAGGTTGTCATCGTCTCTATAGCCTAGCACCGGAGGGCCAGGAGATGCTTTGCAGGTGGGTTTCAAAGCTAGCTGCTGACTGTATAGTAGGACTCAGGATCTTGGCCCCATTCCAGGCCTGGAGGGAAGTGTCTTAGCAGGCACAGACTCCGTTGCATATTCTCACCCTCCTCACCCCACCGCCAGCAATCCCTCAGCATGACACCTTCTGCCCCTTCTTCTATTGTCCCTGTCTCCTCCCCTCACCCTGGCCTCCAGTCAGCATGCCCTCCACCCTCATGCCTGTCCCTTTCTCCCTCTCCACACATAAGCACCCATCTGCCCTCCTCCTTCAGACTGGTTCTCAGCCCCAGGGTCCATCCACATGTGAATCAGGCAGGTTTCTCTTCACACAGCCTGGGCCCAGCGGAGAGGCACTGAGAGCACAGGAGAGAGGCTGCCTGCTCTCCACTCCCAGGTCTGAGCCCAGCACAGGCTGCCCAGAGCTGCAAGCACAGGGGAAGCGTAGCTCAGCCCGAGGCTGGAGCGCACACACAGGATGTTTGGAGAACTTAGCAGCTAAAATCTAAAGCATCTCCATTGAGCGTGTGCAGACCACAATTTTTCAAAGGCTTATGATGTGGCCAAATTTAGGCAAACTTTTCCCGGGGCTGGCTAAAAGCACATTAGCCTTGACACACAGACTATGCCCTCGCCCAGTTTTGAGTCCCTGCTCTGAAATATGGGGAGACTAGAGCTTCTCAAAGAAAGGGTCATAACATTTTTAACTTGAGCAAAATAAGGTGCTTACCCTTAGCCTCATTTTTTGGAATTGGCTGAACTGTTTTGGCTGAAATTTCTCCCAAATATTCAATCCGAGGCAGACACGCAACATGGAAAGTTTCAGCCCAAATGGATGATGCGCGGCAAAGTTATAAGCAACTGAACACAAGGCTTGTAAAGGGAAGCGTTGGGCAACTTTACCAGTTTTGCTTGCATTGCACCCTGGGTAGGTATCCCAGCATTCCAAGCACTGTACCAAGTCAGAGTGCATTGAGGGATCCCAGCCAGTGGGAATCAGAGTCCAACTCCCAGGACCCTGCTGCATCCCAGCCACCAGCAGGACTTTAAGAACGAGGAAATGTCTCCCCTGTGCATCCAGCTCATTCCTATTTCAGTGGCAAAATGAAACAATCAGGGTATGTCTACACTACGAGAGTACTTCGATTTTAGTTAATTCGACTATGTGGAATTGATATTACAAAGTCGAACGTGTGTGTCCACACTAAGGACAGTAATTCGACTTTGTGAGACTTTGTAAGTCCACACTAACGGGGCAAGCGTCGACATTGGAAGCGGTGCACTGTGGGCAGCTATCCCACAGTTCCCGCAGTCCCCGCTGCCCATTGGAATTCTGGGTCGAGCCCCAAATGCCTTCTGGGTAAAAAAATGTGTCGAGGGTGCTTTTGGGTGCCTGTCGTCATCCGTCCGTCACTCCCGTCCTCCCTCCCTCCCTGAAAGCGCAGGCGGGAAATCAGTTCGCGCACTTTTCTGATTACTGACAGCGCGGACGCCACAGCAGTGCGAGCATGGATCACGCTGTGACCATCGCTGCAGTTGTGGCAGTTCTCAACGCCTCGCAGCTTCTCATCCACCTTTACCAGAGGCAGCTGCAGAGAAATCAGGAGAGGAGGCTACGGCACCACCGTGACGGCATGAAGTCGGACACTAGCTCCGACCTCTCAGAAAACATGAGACCCAGCGCCCAGGACATCTCGGTGTCACTGGGTCTTGTGGATACTGTGGAACGGCGATTCTGGGCCCTGGAAACAAGCACGGACTGGTGGGACCGCATAGTGCTGCAGGTCTGGGATGAATCCCAGTGGCTGCGCAACTTTCGCATGCGGAAGGGGACTTTCCTCGAACTGTGTGAGTTGCTGTCCCCTGCCCTGAAGCGAAAGGACACCCGGATGCGAGCAGCCCTGACTGTCGAGAAGCGAGTGGCCATAGCCCTCTGGAAGCTTGCAACGCCAGACAGCTACCGGTCAGTCGCTAACCACTTTGGTGTGGGCAAGTCTACCGTGGGGGTTGCTGTCATGCAAGTAGCCAAGGCAATCGTCAAGGTACTGCTATCAAAGGTAGTGACCCTGGGAAACGTGGAGCTCATCATAGATGGCTTTGCCGAGATGGGATTCCCAAACTGCGGTGGGGCTATAGATGGGACTCACATCCCTATCCTGGGACCGGACCACCAGGCCAGCCAGTACATAAACAGAAAGGGATACTTTTCCATGGTGCTGCAAGCACTGGTGGACCATCGGGGACGTTTTACAAATATCAACGTTGGATGGCCTGGCAAGGTTCATGACGCTCGGGTTTTCAGGAACTCTGGTCTGTTTAGACGGCTGCAGGTAGGTCTTTACTTCCCGGACCACAAAGTAACTGTTGGGGATGTGGAGATGCCTACAGTGATCCTCGGGGACCCTGCATACCCGCTAATGCCCTGGCTCATGAAGCCCTACACTGGCGCACTGGACTCAGGGAAAGAACTCTTCAACTACCGGCTCAGCAAGTGCAGAATGGTGGTGGAGTGTGCTTTTGGCCGTCTCAAGGGGAGATGGAGAAGCTTACTCACTCGCTGTGATCTCAGCGAAACCAATATCCCCATTGTGATAGCTGCTTGCTGTGTGCTCCACAATCTGTGTGAGAGCAAGGGGGAGACCTTTATGGCGGGGTGGGAGGTTGAGGCAAATAGCCTGGCTTCTGATTACGCCCAGCCAGACAGCCGGGCGATTAGAAAAACCCAGCCAGAGGCCCTGGAGGTTTTTCGCCTTCCTCCGCAGCATAGGGCAGGAGTCGCAGGCTGGAAGATTCTGTTGTGGGTGGGTCAGCTTTTGTGGCCTGCATCATGCGGGAGGTCAGACTAGATGACCATATTGGTCCCTTCTGACCTTAAAGTCTATGAGTCTATGAGAAGAGCCCAGCGGGACGCGCTATGCATCAGGGAGGCTTTGAAAGCCAGGTTCCTGACTGAGCAGGGTCTCCAGTGACTGTTTAGTTTGTGGACACAGATGCTGAACCTGCCCCCGTTTCTTTACCCAGTTACTGTTGACTATCCTTCCAAGTTACATACCCCCTTCCCCACCTTCCCAACAAATAAAATCTGTTCCGTTTTGTTAATGAACAAGGTTCTCTTTCTTACTGTTTTCGCGGGAATGTTTTAAACCGGGGACGCAGACTGTGGCGGGGGGCGGGTTTAGTGTTTTGATGCAAATGATGCTTCTAAACTCCTGGAATGACAGGCTCCGCAGTGCTGGATTGGTTGTTTCAACGGAGCCTGCCAGCAGTCCTGGGCGGGACTGCGTGTATGTGTCGGCCAAGTGACTTTCTGGCAGGGGGCGGAGGGTTACAGACCCCCTGCTGCGTGGCTCTGTGATCCAGGATAAGGACCGCGGCATAAGATCTCTAACTGCCCTCCCCCGCCACAAAGTCACAGATCAACCCCCCCGCACCCCAGAACATGAAAACCGCCTCCCAGACTGACCAGGGTAACTGTTGACTGCACTGTGTATGTGTCCTGATGCTGGACCTGCCCCCGCCTCTGTAGCCTCGTAAGGTGACTGTCCTGTCCAAGTAACAAACCCCTTCCCCCCCTTCAGACAGAATCCCCTCTAAAAGACACTCTCGGAAACAGTACTTAACAGAAACAGATGTTTTATTATGAACCGCACATGAAAAGGGGGGGGAGGAAACTTGGACGGGGGCTTGTGTGAGATGGGTAGGAAAGGACTTTTCAAACTTTGTGGAACGAGAGCCTTCTATTGCTGCAGCACTGTGCAGGGGCTGACTGAAAGTTTTAACGGCCCTTGCCGCCCCTCCTTCTTTGGACTTTTGGTGAGGGGGGTGTGGGACTTGGTGGCGGGGGAGGGCGGTTAGAGATAGACAGCAGCAGGGCTCTGTCCTCCTGCCTCCGGTCTTGCAGAACATCCACTAGGCGCCGGAGCGTCTCCGTTTGCTCCCTCATTAGTCCAAGCAGGGTTTGAGTAGCCTGCTGGTCCTCCTGGCGCCACCTCTCCTCCCGTTCCATGACTGCTCTGTGCATTTGTGACAAGTTCTCCCTCCACTGTGTCGTCTGGGCTGCCTGCTCTCGTGAGCAGTCCATAAGTTCATAAAACATGTCCTCACGCGTCTTCTTCTTCCTTCTCCTAATCTGCGCTAGCCTCTGGGAGTGTGATGCCAGGCTGGGTTGGGAGACAGTCGCAGATGTGTCTGTGGGAATGGGAAAAAGGGAGTGAATTCCTGAGACAGATAAATGAAGTTGCTAACAAAGAACATAGTCTTTCTCTGTGAACAACACCATGCACTGCACCTTTCACATGCGCACTCAGGACAAGGTCGAATTTTCGGCCCTCGCCTTCAGTGCCTGGGGTCTTGCAGTTGCGATCAGAGAAGCGTGGCAGGACACCTCTACTTTTGTTGCAGGAAAACATGGTAAGCCGTAGACTTGTGGCAGCTTAAAAATGTAATAGTAGCACTGGGCTCCTTTCGCACTGAAAGCAAGGCCACTCTCTGCTGGCAGCAATCAGGGAAGCATGAGCTCTGCCCCTGTCCCACCACCTCGCGGCTGTCCCAGGGAAAGATCCCTGTATGCTGCCCCTCTGCCGCCTCCACCGCGTGGCTGTAAAGCAGTCCCAATACTAACATTCCCCTCCCTAATTTAAAGCAGGGCGTCATGTGCGACATAACGCTGATGAGGATCTCGGAGAGCGAGAGGGGACGGATGCTTCGGGAGAGCATGCAGAGGCCAGGGCCGTATGCCGCCATGCTCTGCCGTGCCATGATCCCGGACTACTTAATAGACTCATGGCGTGGGAACGTGTGTTACCACGGTGGACCGAACAAGATCGCCCTGCCACGGAACCTGATGCGCATGCTTGAGCGGTACCTCCAGGAGAGCTATGCTGAGCTATCCCAGGAGGACTCTCTGTCAATTCCCGGGCATATTGACCGTCTTTTCGTTTAACTGCACTAGAAGGGACTACGGAGTGGAGCGTCCTGTGGTGGCCTAATCATGAAAATCCGGACATTATTTGATTTTTTATACATAGTTGGGACTAAATAGTTGACTAAGCCAAAGAAATCATGAACACCCAATTGCTGATATAGTTAATATTCCTGTTTTGTTATAAATAAAAGTTTCTATGTTTAAATGAGTGAATGAAAAGCCCATTCTTAACAATATAAATATTCCAGTTATGTTAAAATTAAATGTTTAGATGTTTAAAGCACTCACTGCTTGATCCTTCCCCTGATTCGGTGTCCGGGGTAACGGCTGTGGACGGTTGGTAGGGGATCTCGGTAAGGGTGATGAAGAGCTCCTGGCTGTCGGGGAAATCAGCGGTGCAAGCGCTGTCGACTGCCTCGTCTTCCTCATCTCCTTCCTCATCTTCCCCGTCCGCTAACATTTCCGACGAGGAACCGGCCGTGGACAATATCCCATCCTCAGAGTCCACGGTCACTGGTGGGGTAGTGGTGGCGGCCGCACCTAGGATGGAATGCAGTGCCTCGTAGAAACGTGATGTGTGGGGCTGGGATCCGGAGCGTCGGTTTGCCTCTTTGGTTTTTTGGTAGCCTTGTCTCAGCTCCTTGATTTTCACGCGGCACTGCGTTGCATCCCGGCTGTATCCTCTTTCTGTCATGGCTTTAGAGATCTTCTCGTAGATCTTTGCATTCCTTCTTTTGGAGCGCAGCTCTGAAAGCACAGACTCATCGCCCCACACAGCGATGAGATCCAAGACTTCCCGATCAGTCCATGCTGGGGCCCTCTTTCTATTAGATTGCACGGCCATCTCTGCTGGAGAGCTCTGCATCGTTGCCAGTGCTGCTGAGCTCTCCACGCTGTCCAAACAGAAAATGAGATTCAAACTGCCCAGACAGGAAAAGGAATTCAAATTTTCCTGGGGCTTTTCCTGTGTGGCTGGTCAGAGCATCCGAGCTCGAAGTGCTGTCCAGAGCGTCAACAGAGTGGTGCACTGTGGGATAGCTCCCGGAGCTATTACCGTCGATTTCCATCCACACCTAGCCTAATTCGATATTGCCATTTCGAATTTAGCGCTACTCCTCTCGTTTTCGAGGAGTACAGAAGTCGAATTTAAGAGAGCTCTATGTCGAACTAAATAGCTTCGTGGTGTGGACGGGTGCAGGGTTAATTCGATGTAACGGCGCTAAATTCGACATAAACTCCTAGTGTAGACCAGGCCTCAGAGACAAAAGCTTCAGCAGGGCACCTAACTTGGTAGTGCCCACGGGCTCCAGCCACAGACCTTGACCCTGCCATGCCAGACGCTGTACAGATGCACAGATGGTCCCTTCCCCACACAGCCAGTGCAGACACCAAGGTTAAATTAGATGATCCATTTTTTAATCACCATGTTTATTACTAATATGCAAAATATACAAAACAAAAGAGGGAGGCTGCACCATTGGGGGGGTGGGGTGAGGGGAGGACAGTCCATGTCTCAGGGAGAGACAAAAAAAATAAAACAATGGAAAGGAAACAAACCAAGCCCCCAGATGCCAACAGCAATAAAGTCAGTCCATTTTCACAGAAAACGGCTTCACGCACCTCCCCCTCCAACGACTCGCTAGCACCAAGGGGAGTCGTGTGTTTGCAGTCCGCGGGGTGAGGATGGGTATTTACAGCAAGGGGAGGAGCTCTGATCTCACTCGTTCTCATGCATGTGGGGGGACGATGTTGTACTTAAAGTACTGCACAGGATCTTTTCAGGGGGAATAAGGCAAAACACCACATTTATTAGTAATACATGTATCAACACTGTATCAAATGCCTATGATCTATATTACACTCACACACTCACATACACACAAGCACACTCCGTCTTGTTGTTGTTACCAACTAGTTGCTCCCCTTAAACTTCACTGGCCAGGTGAGTTAGATAGGGAGGGGTGGAGCCAGGTTTCTGCGGATCCAGATCGATGCTCCGATGTTGACAAGACGAGACCTGGGGTCCTCTGCAAGACACCTCACATTTACAGTAGCTTCCCTCTCATGCAAATCTATACCAGATTCAAAATCTGGGTCTGTGTCCCTTGGTCCTTTGTGCTGTTTCTCTCTGGGTGTTGTCCCAATGCTGCAAAGAGGGTGTTCCCAAAAGAAGGTGTTGGCTTCTAACCCCCAAGGCCATCAATATGTCTGATCTTTTTTAGTGAGCCCACTTGACAAGTTTTATTGTTCTTGGGTCTGGCTTCCATCCCCTCTCCAAGGGTTGCGGCTGTCTGGAGGTGCTGCCTTCCACCCTTTACTCATTCACACCTCGTTCATTCAACAGGGCAATTGATTACAAAGTGGGGGGGGGGGGGGAGAGATTTTATTCTACTCCTAGCAAAAAGACATTTTTCTTCTACCTTAATTATACTATTTTAGGGGCTATAACATTATATCAAGGTTCAATACAAAGTTTCTATATGAGGATCTGTGAAAGAGGAAAAAGGAAAAAAGGAGATTTAAGTGCAGCCATCTTAGTTTTGTTAAAGATAGAACAAAAGTCAGGCTAACCCTAACCACGCAAGACTTGTAACAGCAGGACTTGTGCAAGTGGGAAACTGCAAGGGATGCTGTTTTAGCCTTGCCTTAAGATAAAAAATGGACAAGTTGCAAGCCTTGAGACAGAACTTCCAGGCAGAAAAAAGCAGAACGCACCTGCCTGGAAGCACTGGCTAAGCAAATACTGGTCCTTCAGGGACTTATCAAAAAATAAATAAATTAACCATGTGTGCTCAGCATACACCGCAACGGCAGTGTGTCTGCCATAAAAAGGAAATCAAACAGTTAAAACGCGAATTGGCCGTGCGTTCTGCCCAGGTGGCAAGCCTCATGGGGGGAGGACTCAGGTAGCCATAGTGAGTGAGAATGTTTAAGGAAAGAGACCAGGAGGGGTGGGGGCTAGTTGAAAAGCCCACCCTCCTTGCTAAACTGATAGTGGAACAAAGCTTGTGCCCATGGAAAGAGACGGTTCAGTGAGAAAAGCAGGATCGGGCCCAGACAAGCAGTTAGACAACAGATACAAAATAAAATGTGATAGAAGTAAGGAAAGCAGTAATTACAGGCATGGAAAATATAATTGGTTGTTGTTTTGGGAAATAAGCAAGTGATTTAAAAACAAAAGTAAAGTTAACTCTAGTCGCTGGAGAAAATTTAGCAGATGAACTTTGTAAAATGCTAAAAAAAAATATTTTGTTTCTTTGCAGCCATTCTGAACGAAAAGTGGGCCCTTTTCCAAAGAAATGTCTGTAAATAAATCCAGGCAAAAAGACTATGCGATTGAAATCATTTGGCTATAAACAATTTAGTCAAATTAGCTAAAAGAACATAAGGGGTTTTTATTGGAACTTAACCACCCCAAATGTATAAAAGGGATGTTAAGAAAAAAACCAAACATGTGCAGTGTATATTGTAAAAAAGGAAAGTAAATATACAGTGCTACTTAATTAAAATCCTATTAGGCTCTAAGGGAATACAAGAGGTGGTGTTTTCCTTTTCAGATCACTGTGCATTTTGAAAGCAGAAGTTAAAAGGAAATCAGAACTCTGGTAAAGGTTAATTGTGTCCCTTTTAAGTAAGAGTTTTAAGTTGTGAATGGCTTTGGATCCAAAAGCAAACCAGAAAACATTTGTGTTAATGCAAATTACCTAATTGATCAAGGTAAAAGCCACTAAAACCTGGCCTGCCTATAAAACAAAACACAGAAAAATATGGGGGTAATTCTTCTGTTTTGCCTGCAATCAGCAAGGGTATTTGTATAAAAAAATATTTTAAGCAATGACCGATCGCCCCAAAAGGGGTAGACATAGTGAAGGGGTAGACTAGGTCCTGCTAGTGAAGGCAGGGGGCTGGACTCGATGACCTTTCAAGGTCCCTTCCAGTTCTAGGAGATAGGCTATCTCCATTAATTTATTTATTTTATTTATTATTTTATTTATATGTTCTTTTTGTCTTTCAAAAAAAGAGAGAAAGCTGATGCCAGAGCAATCCAACATACCATGAATTTACTGGCACAATAGAAAATGTGTTTTGTGTTCTTTGTCATGTGGCTACAATTATTGTGTTTAATTTTTCTACAGGACAGCCTAGTTCAAAATCAAATGAAAGGGTTAAACCAAAATGCAAATACTTGGTTTATCCAACTTGGAACACAGGTGATTTGGATAATATCAGGGAACATGATACACTAAAGTTCTAATACACTTGCTAAAGTAAAAAAAGAAATTAACTGGCCAGACCTTTTAATTGAAAAGAATGTTAAAATTGCACACCAACAGACTTTGGAAGCAACGACATAAAAAGTTAGCCCACTCCCCATATTGCACATGGGATCCTTCTGGCTACCCTGGATCTCAAGCCAGAGGGTTGGGAAGAAAGAAAAGCTATTAAACACCAGAGGTTGTACGGAGTGGACTACTCAAAAGTGGGTGTGCTTGTCCTGGCTTGTTGCTCCAAAGCTCTGTAATAAAGACATTTCACTAGAAGGGTGTATGTGGCATAAATTAAATAAGACTAAAGTACTGTATAATGGGCAATGTGTATGTGTTAATTCTTAAAAAAAAAAAAAAAAAAAAAAGGTGTGTAAGTGAAAAGTGAAAGTTTCCTTTGTAGGTTACAAGAAGCCAAAAAGGAAAACACAGAGAATGAGTTGGCTCAACACTGCAGCTAGCAAGCTCAGTCTGAAGATAAGATGCCCAAGGACACTCTAACAGCCAAGAAAGAGGGGGGCTTGAATGTGCCCGAGCGGACATAAAAAGGAGAAATCCAGCTGCACAACTCTGCAAACAGCAAGGCCAGCAGAAAAAAACAAAACAAAACATAGGGTTACCATATTTCAGCAAGTAAAAAAGAGGATGGGAGGAGCCCCGCCCCATCCTGCCCTAGCCCTGCCCCTCCCCCTTCCACTCCCTCCCACTTCCCGCCCCCTCAGAACCCCCAACCCTCCCCCTGCTCCTTGTCCCCTGACTGCACCCTCCTGGGACCCCTGCCCCTAACTGCCCCCCAGGACTCCACCCCCTACCTAAGCCTCCCTGCTCCTTGTCCCCTGACTGCCCCCTCCGGAGACCCTCTCCCCATCCTAACTGGCTGCCTAGGACCCTACCCCCTACCTGTCCCCTGACTTCCCCAACCCTTATCCACACCCCCACCCCCAGACAGACCCCCAGGACTCCCATGCCCCATCCAACCACTCCCCATCCCCTGACAGCCCCCCCCCGCAGAATTCCCAACCCATCTAAACCCCTCTGCTCCATGTCCCCTGACTGCTCCGATCCCTCTCCCCACCCCTGCCCCCTGACAGCCCCCCCCCCCCGAATTCCCAACCCCCCCCCTGCTCCTTATCCCCTGACTACCTCTCCTGGGACCCCTGCTCCTAACTGCCCTCCAGAACCCGACTCCCTATTTATGTACAGGCGTGACTACCTGCCCTTTCCTGGTTATTATACGCGGCCAGTCCGCATCCACATCCAGTAATTAAAAAAAAAAAAAAAACCTAATAATTTAAATTGGAATTTCATCCATTAATAAGTATTTATTATATAATTAAAACCATTCTATTGAAGGACAGATATTAAATAACACTAAATAAATTAATGTTCAAAACAATATTAAAAATTTGAAAATTTAGAGCATGGAAACCAAAATAGCTAAAATTTAGTTTTGGCAAGATACACGGAATGGAAACTCCGGGATCTTTACCTGTCACTGAATATAGCCATCATACCAATAGTGGAATATAAAACAAGTCTACATATACTCTCCTTAAAATTTTTACTTCTGTCCATTCCCAATAATTGTAACAAATCATTATTACCTTCACTCCACTTGCCACGCGCCCCAAGCACAAAACCAAAGAAGTGAATATTTTTACCTCCCGTTAAGTTTTTAATTTCTTCCTCTAACTCAAGATAATAAGCCACCTTCTCACTGTGGGCTTGTTCCAAACTTCCGGCATTATCCTCCCATCGCACTGTAACATCAACCACCACTGCTGTATCTCCTTTTATAAATATAATATCCGGCTTTCTTAACTCACCCTTACTATTTCTCAAATGGGGCTCTATCATTGCCTTCCACCCTAATTTACCAACCTTATCTACAACTGCAGACACTACTCTATTATGCCTTTTTATCCTAGCATTCTTAGTCTTAGAACATTGTCCTGAGATATGGGGAACAGTCTCCCGCACTTTACCGCACCATCTACAAAGAGCATTCACACCTCCTCTTCCTCTTGCTAATGTCTCCCTAGTAGGATAAATATTTGCCCTAAGCTGCAATGCTGCGATATACGCTGACAATTTAACTTTACTAGAGTTTCTAAAAATCGAATTACTAATTAAATCATTTTTAAAATATTTTATCCCTATTCCCTGGCATCTCAGTTCCGACCATCTTAAAAATTCCTCTTCCCTCCATTTCTTGGGATGAGATGTTACTGCACTAAATGACAATATTTTATCCACAAGATTTTCTCCTGCATATAGATAAGATAGGTCCATCCAATCATCTCTCGAGACAATATGTCTCCTCCATTTACGAATTAACATATTTGGGATTTGCACACTAAACTTAGTGAGAGCTAAACCACCATCCCTACCTCTAGAATAAAATATCCCATCTGTGGTACACTGAGGTAAATGTAAAATCTCTTTAACTATTTTTCTAACTAACACATCAAGATCGTCTAAAAGATTAAAAGGGGGTTCTATTAAAAGAAGATTATAAAATAGCTTCGGTAAAATATATGTCTGTAAAATTAATATTTTTTGGGCCGGTTTTAATGGGGCCTTAATTAAATTCTCACTCCAATCTTTCAATTTTTCTTTAAGTACCGGTCCCCCTACACCTATCCAGGGATCTATTCTAGCTCCTAAATATTTTTCAAAATCCCCTGGTTGAACATATTCAATCGCCTCTGACCCTATCTGCCAATTATCCTTAGGATTAACTACATAGGTTTTATGTTTAGTTAAAATATGAAAGCCTTTCGTTTTCTTCACATTAACAGAGAGATTAGTATTTTTACAAAACTCCTCTAAGATACCCAAATTTTTAATCATTCCTTTATATGAGCTACTTAAAATTGCCACATCATCGGCAAAAGCCAATGACGTGACACCATTGCCCTTAACATAAAAACCACTTCCTTCTACTTCTAATCTAGTTAAAAGGGGATCCATAGCAATATTAAACAAAATTGGGGACAACGGGTCACCCTGCTTGACCCCCCTCCTAATTAAAATAGACTCAGTAACTTCATCACCCACCCATACCCTAGTTGTGCAATTATCATAAAGGTCCCTAATAATATCTATAAAATGTTCATCTATACCAAATCTTCTCAACCCGGCTATTATATGTCCGTGTCCCACAGAATCAAAAGCTTTAGCCAGATCTACGAACACTATTGCAATTTCATTCCCATTTCGTTTAGCCCCTTTAATCAAATTATCTAATATAGCAATATTTTCCTCACACCCAGGGGCGGATATAAACCCTTTTTGTCTACTACATATCTTAACTGTTTCCACCAGTCTTTTTGCTAATATTTTGGTATAGATTCTAATCCAAACTGACCCAATTGTCAATGGTCTCCAAGATGTTAACTTCTTCATTTCCTCCTCATCTTGTGTCTTTGGTATTAAAATTGTTCTATTTTTCTTAAATTCATCTGGTACCTGTCTATTTAGAAACCATATATTAAAAATTTTTGTAAGTATTAAGGAGTCTAAATTAAAAATATCCCACAAATTGCTCACTTTTACTTTATCTGGGCCAGGAGCACTATCTTTTCTTTCAGAGTAGCAGCCGTGTTAGTCTGTATCCGCAAATATTTTCTTATTTCTCTTAAAGCTATTCTAATCTCATCCACAGAGATCGGACTCATTAATATATCATTATCCGCATTCTCTGTGGATGATGGCCACCCTATCATATTACCATGTCCAATTGTTCCCAAAATATTCACATAGTATTCCTCAATTTCTTTCATAGGGATAGCACACTTAGCCTTATCTGGCTCTCCCATTATAATGCGAGTCAATCTTCTTCTATCCTTATCAAATAATTGTTGATAGAATTTATACTTAGCTTTCTTTGTAGCATATCTCCTAATTGCATTAAATTGCTTCCTTCTCCCCTCCTTTCTCATCTTCCCTTTTCCTTTATTCCTCAACTCTATTTGACTTTCATTTCTAGGGTCCTTTCCCTCTACTAATGAATAACATAATTTTTCCAACATTGCCCATCCGAGAGCTTTTGTTAAATCCTCCTTTAATAATCCTTCAATTTCCCCTAAACTATTTATTATTTCTCTTCCCTCCCTACTTTGTTTTCCCCGTTTACATATTTTCTCCACTAAATCCACTTCTGGATGTCCTTTTAATGGGAAAATCCTCTCTCTTGGGGGCGGAATTTCTAATATATTTACTCTAATGTCCTCTACCTCAGTCACTTCCTCCCTATCTCCTGTTACCACTAACTTCTTCTTTGCTAATTCTCGTCTTTTATCTGATATTTGTTTATTCGTTTTGGTCCTCATCTCGCTCTCAATACATTTATTTATATTCCTTTTCCCAATATATTTCCTTTCCAACTGTATAAGCTGCGCAACCTCATCTTTGGTCCATATACGAGATCTAGTCGATCCCTCTTTGATCTTACTTTTAGCAGCCATATCTTCTTTTCTTTGCTCATTCCTCACAGCAGGGTGTCTATGTCTACAGTGTTGGCTCAATCCAGATCTAGTATGAAAACCAAGCCCACAGACCGAGCACGTATGGCTCTTCATTGGGGTATCCACCTTCTTGGGTATGCACTTGGGGTAGTGGCAAGCTATATTATGATATTGAGAAGATTTTCCACATTTACTACATACAACTCATATGGCTTTACTTTTATGAACCACATTAATGTGTTTGGCCCATTTACCAAATGTTGGTAATATCTGGGGACATATTGGACAATTAAAACTATCAACGGGATACTCTAAATAAAAAACCCCATCCTTCCACGAACTACTTTCTAATATATTTATATTACTACCAGTACTGTTAAGATCCTTATTACGATCCCTATTAAAATCAGTACTTGGTCTAAAACTATTTAATAAACTAGATCCATTAACTAAATGAGCATTAAGATATCCCGATTCGCTAACATATGGATCATCAAATGTACTTAAATACTTAAAATCTGGATTAAAACTTTCCATAGTTAAATCATTAAAAGTGTCCCTTGTAAAAACCATCGGTAAGATAGATAAAATCTCCTCACCATGATCATCACAAACAGTCTCCTCTACCTCCTCTCCATGCTCCACTGGGAGGACTTGATTCTCACTCTCATGCTCATGAGACTTCATTATAGTCCACACCATTTTATCCATTGGTCCAGCGACCCTAATCACACCCCTAATATATTTAACACTGTCAGCCAGGGCATCAAAGCCAACAGCGGGGGCGTTATTAACCCGGTCCAGCGCCAATCCGGTATAAAAATATAAATTACTTTTTTCCATAGCTAAAAGATTTACCCTTCTCAGGGGGAAACTAACCCTTTCCAGGGGGAAACTAACCCGTACCTGGGGGAAACTTACCCTTTCCAGGGGGAAACTAACCCGTGCCTGGGGGAGACTACCCTTACCGGGGGGAATCTAACCCTTACCAGGGGGAGTCAACCCGTACCTGGGGGAGGCTACCCTTACCAGGGGGGCATCCATGTGGCACCATATGGGGCTGCCCAACCCCATCCCATACCCCACTGAATGTGGGATGTGGGTTCGTCCTCCGCAATCCGCCTGGCTATCCAAGCCAGTTACCCACTCTCACCACGAGGAGGTAGCGGTTGGACTTGCAATCCAGAGGCTTTCCTCAAAGAGGGGTCCCAAACAGCATAATGTCGAGCTCTAACGGGCATGTGAGAAAAGGCTCAGATCTTGGTAGGGGTTGCCCCTATTGACCGGGCTCACGCCCACCCCCACCTCACCGATAACCCATTCTCTCACTACCCTCAGGCAATGTTTCCATCCAAGCCCGACAGCTGAGAGGGTCCAGAGACGCATGGAGAGCCATTAAGAGAGCCTCCCTGTTCCTTGTCCCCTAACTGCCCCCTCCTAAGACCCTACCCCCTACCTGTACCCTGACTGCCCAAAACCTTATCCACACCCCCACCCCCAGAAAGCCCGCCCCAGAACTCCCGACCCCCCCCGCTCCCTGTCTCGACTGCCCCCTCCAGAACCTCCCTGCCCCTTCTCCGACCCCCTGGCCCCTTTACTGTGCCGCTCAGACCAGCATGCCGGGGCGGCGCGCTAGGCAGCAGGGGAAGAGGAGCAGGGGGAGGAGCTCCAGACTGCCGGAGGCCCGATGCGAACGGATGGCAATCTGTGAATGCAGGGACAGAGAGAGTGATCTTAGCTGCAGGGAAGAGGAGGGGGAAGCGGAGGAGGGGCTCTCTCTGGCTGTCGGAGCCCCATGTAAGTGGCACCATCTGATCGGATGCCGTCAGCCGCGCGCGCTCTGCATGGGGGGAAGTCTGGACATTTAAAAATAGCATCCAGGGGGAATTTGTAACTCAAAAAGCCGGATATGTGCGGGGGAATCTGGACGAATGGTAACCCTACAAAACACAAAGTTTAGGGGCTGCAAAAATAAAAAACAGACAAAATAGTGAAAAGGGGAGCCGAGCTTCGTGTCCCTGAAACCGCGTTGTTTTGGAATCCTTAAAAAGACCACAGAAAGCCAGTTTAGACTGCCACAGAGGGGCCCCAGCAAAATACCTGGACAGGCAGTAATAGCGAGAACCCAGGGACACCCTGAACAGGAGTGGTGGGGCCGCTCTTGCTGCTTTAAGCCTGCAAAATCCTTCATTGTAATACAATGCTTAATTGCTGCCAGGCATTAATAAAATGTGTTAGGTCTCTTTATTCACAGGTGAAAGAAGCACTATCCAAGGATCCTAAGCAATCCTGCTATTCGTTAAAACCAGGAGACTGGGTCTACATAAAGGTCCATCAGTGAAAGACTGCTCTGGCCCCACGCTGGAAAGGGCCTTACCAAGTCCTGCTAACTACCAACACCGCTGTGAAGTGCCAAGGACTGACTGCCTGGACCCATGCTTCTCACTGCAAAAAGGCGCCTCCGCCTCGAGATAATCCCACTCCGACTGTGGATCAGTCTCTCTCTTCTGCTGGTACTTCTTTTCCTCCTTCTGGACAGCAGGAGACAAGGACAAGGTGAAGTGCTAGTAACCTCTCCCTTGTAACAAAACCACCATACATCCAACATCTGCTAAAAAAACCAAAATATCACAGGATGAGGTGCTGGTAACCTCTCCCCTGCATGGTACTAAACCACAACTGCTCCAGGAAAGAAGGAATGCTCGCTCCGCTGAAACTGCCAAAGTCCAGGGATTCCTGACTACAAAAGACATTAAAAACTGGCCCTGGTAAAAATAAATAAATAAATAAAAAACAATTATACACTGGCAGGGAGAAACTTGTGGGACCCATGCTTGGGATTATACCTATCTCCTAGAACTGGAAGGGACCCTGAAAGGTCATCGAGTCCAGCCCCCTGCCTTCACTAGCAGGACCAAATACTGATTTTTGCCCCGGACCCCTAAGAGGGCCCCCTCAAGGATTGAACTCACAACCTTGGGTTTAGCAGGCCAATGCTCAAACCACTGAGCTATCCCTCCCCTCCTTGAACTTTGGGGTTTATTCCACAGGCTGTGCCCTGTGTTTTTGGCCAAGTACCTTCAACATGTATTGCTCTCCCTAATTGGCTTTCAGATAACAAATACCAAAGGCACCTTGCTGCCACTGCCCCCACCATTTTCTCCACTACCACCCCTGTAACATACCCAAATACAGACAATACCATATATTCTAATGAAACCCAATGGCCAAGGCCTTCACACCTTAGTAATCTATTTAAATATTTAAAAAATATATATATTTTTTAAGGTTCAGAATATCCCACTTGAGCGAACAATTAAGTGAAAAACAGATGGGTCAGTAAAGATAAAAGTATATAATATCACTACAAATGAGCCTCAAGAATCCAAAATTAAGATTAGTGGGTTCCATAGCGGGGTTAATATAATGGCCATTCCCAGAGTCTGTAGTATGTCAGATAAAAGGGGTCCTTATTGTTATTTGGTTACCCAATTACACGATAAAAACTAGGGCAGCCGAAAAAAGCCACAGGTCTTATTACTGAGCACAGTTAACATGTAATTTACCAATTTCAGCCTGCACCTGGGTTATCTCCGCCCTTAGTTCGATGACCCAGGAACTGCTAACAGAGATGGTACTGAATATCACTGAGGCGGAAAAGAAATTGCAGTGGGACCTGGCCGGTTCAGAGAATTGGGATTTCCTGAATGACCAGCTCATGGCCATTCAGAGTAATCTTAAGCATCAGACTTGGCCCACTGCCCTTACTAATGCCTCAGGAGTACCATCTAATTTGTGGCCATGGAGACATACTTGGAGGTTTTCAGGGTAAAAGTGCAGGCAGTCACAGTGCTCCTTCCTAGCTTATGGGCCGGTTGAAGGGGTGTGGGCTCCCACCTATCAAATCCTGCAGGGTCCGTGAAAAAAATGCATGTGAAATTAAATAATTAAACCACCTGGTATGCCTAGCCAATTTATAGTCAGTGCTCCTAAAATAACACCCAATGTTTAAATAAAAAAAAAGCCATTAAACACTTTGGCCTTTAAAACCCCCACAGTTTCAGTGTATACAAAAGCTAAACATGAAAAAGTTGTCACAGTCCAGAACAACGTTTGTTGGAAGGGTATGGAACAAAAAACTACCCTAACAAAACACCTGCTCTTCCAAGCTAATAACAGCTGTGTAAATGTTAAGGCCGCCACTTTGCAAGACATACATTTTAATCTCACCACTGCTGTGAAAAAATCATATTATCTATTGGCCTGTGGATAGAGTCCTACAATTAGCCCTTAGGTTTCAAACACCTTTTAATTGAACCATCTGAATATCCGACCAATTACAAAACCTACTTTCACTCCTATCAAAAGGTTAAAAAAAATCTCTAAATTACAAGGTCAAATCCATGTGCTTCAAAACATAGATCACAATAAAAAACACGCTTTTCATACTACCTATAAAGTATCTACCTTATGTACTAATTATAATGTATTGGGTTATGTAACTAAGGCTACAAAACAACCCCATCATATTATTACAATAAAAATGTTATTGCTTTTGTT
The DNA here is from genome assembly GCF_028017835.1 of Emys orbicularis. Lineage (NCBI taxonomy): Eukaryota > Metazoa > Chordata > Testudines > Emydidae > Emys > Emys orbicularis. The sequence continues at coordinate 8,200,272 of NC_088695.1, read as the reverse complement.
TAGTTTAGAAATGTTATTGTTGTTGTAAAAAACGTAACAACAAAAATACCTTCCATGTCCATACTAGTCACACATTATCGTTACATCCAAAGCTTATAAGGCTAATCCATTTAATTTAAAATCAAAAATACAAGATCCAATAAAAATAAAGGTTTAAAAAGAATAGTTGTGCTAAAAGCAAAAAAGGAAATTTAAGTGCAGCCATCTTAGTTTTGTTACAGATAGAGCAAAAGTCAGGCTAACCCTAATAACGCAAGACTCGTAACAGCAGGACTTGTGCAAGTGGGAAAGTGCAAGGGATGCTGTTTTAGCCTTGCCTTCAGATAAAAATGGAATGCTGACTTTAGCAGGAACCGTGGAAATAAGTAAAATATCAGAAAGAAAAATGTATAAACAGGACACAGCTGTTGGCCGTTGATGGATGTAATGGGAGTGTATAAATACTTGTCTTAAATTGCTTGTTTTTCGAAGATTTGCTAAGGGCAAGGGGACCCCCCGTCCCACTGCAATCTTCCCTTGCAATTGCTTGAATAAACTGTCTCTGTCTTGTTGCTTACAAATGCAGAGTGAAGGCTTGTTTTCTCCCACAGATCTGATACAAAGTTCCTAGATCAAAGGACTTGATACAAAGTTGTATGAAAATAAAGGTTATATGTGGATAGGCTTAATACAAGGTTATATGAAGAGACATAATACAAAAAGTCATATGAAAGTTATGTGAAGATGCTTAATGCAGAGATTTATCTACAATGACCCCATTGAAGGGGTGGAGTTAACAAGCACCCCCTTTGCTCAGTGGGTGGGGGGCAGTGGTTAAGGGACCCCTCTCCTCCCCAACCGAAGGACTGGTATCCTGCTGCTGCCAGATGGAGGGAGAAGTCTCTGGACCACGTGCCCGAGGAGGGCAGTATTTCTGGGGGAGCCGAGCAGTGTGGCCGGCTGCTCCTCAGGGCCAAGGCTCCCCAGGCAAAATGTCTTCAGAGTAGGTCTGCAGCAGGCAAACCTGTGGACAGATCGCAGCCCGGAGCCGGGTAGGGCAGCCAGGCAACCCCCCCTTTACACCTTTGCTGGCTCCACAGAGATATACACAGTGGTAACAATCCGCTTTGCTCCCCTTACCCCCAGGTCCCAGAGCAGGCGGCGGCTCTTGTGCTTGCAAAAAGTCATTGGGGGGGGCGCGGAGTCATGTCCCATCAGCACCACCATCATGTTAAAACACAGGAGGGAGCAGAGTGGGGGGGGGAATTTCCCCCGCAGTGGTTTCTCAGTAGCAGCAGCCGTCAGGGGGGGTTCCTCTCTCCCCCCCCGGGCGTTACAAGGCCTCACAGAAGCCATAAGTGGTGGCCGCAGCCCAAGTCCGACAGCTGGCACCCCAGAGTCCGTGAAGCGGGGGCGGCTGTGTTGGGCGGTTTCACAGGGCGTCGGCGGGCTGGGGGGAGGGCCCCGGGCGCTACGGCAGGGGCGGCCCGTTCACTCCGGGATGGTAGAAGGCACAGTTGTTCTCGTACCTGCAGCTGCCTTTCAACTTGAAGTGGCGACACAAGGGGCGGCTCGACATGTCTGCATGAGAGAAAACGGGGCACAGGTCAGCCACGGCGGCAGGGCATGGCCAGAGGGGTGGCAGAGCAGGGAGGGGGATGGGGAAGAAACTACAGCTCCCAGCATGCAATGCTGCAGCTGAAACTGTCTTCCTTGTTCTCACAGGCCTATAGGGGGCTCTCTGCCACTCTGGACCCCGCCCCCAAGGAGCAGGGCCTGCAGGATTGAATGGGTGCAATGCATGCTGGGTCTCCCCCATCGGCCCTCACCACCTGCTGGATAAAAATGGGGGAGTGGAGGGGGCACTCACAGGCCCCTCCCACAAAGGGGCGGGGCCATTCCAAAGCCATGGCCCTCTGCTCCCCCTAGAGGGCAAGCCAAGCCCCCTGCAATTACCTCTTCCGTGGCCTCCATCATGACTCCGGAAGGGGGGCTCCCCACCTCGCCCCCGGTGGAAAGGGCCTGGGCCGGGCCCTGGGCCGGGGCCACCCCCTTGCATACCCCCCTGGGGGTTTCCTCGCATTCCGCCATCAGGGGGATCCCAGAACTCGCCTTGCTGGGGAGAGAGAGGGCCCATCATCCTGGGCCCACCAGGCATGCCGGGACCTGGGGGCATGTTGGGACCCCCAGGGCCACCATGGGGACCTAGGGGCGGGGAAGAGAGGCACAAAGGTTAGAGACCCCCTGTCTGAGCACCAAGGGCAAAAAGACACCTGCTGCCGAACCCCCACCCTACTCCATGCCACACGGCACCTCTTACTGAGCCCCCCACTCTGCAGCACAGAGCCCCTTAGCACCATACTGGGGCATTGGCGCCAGCACTGACTGCCAGGACAGTGTCCCCTACTGAGCCTCCACCCTGCTCCTTGCAGCACAGCGCCCCCTAGCACCGCACTGGGGTCAGCAGTCCCTACTGACTCCGGCACACTCCAGCTGAAGGTTGACAGTCCCCTCCACCCCACCCCCAGAAGATGGTAGCTCCCTGCTTACCAGGCATGGGTCCTGGCCCCTCAGGAGGGAAATGCTGCATGTTCTTTGGTCCAGGCAGGAATCCATTGGCGAGGAGCCCTGGGCCCAGCAGCCCGTGGGGCACTGGAAGACAAGAGAGCAGAGGGGTCAAATACAGCCAATGGGGTTACACTTCCCATCCCTTCCCATTCTAACCCAGGACACGTTTACAGGACCACCTCTCCTGGAACCCCCAGAGCAGGAAATCACAGACATGCACTCGCACACCCATGATGTCATCAGGATGCTGGGTGCACCAGCTCTCCCCTGGCCCCAGCCATTCGAACCAAGCAAGGTCACGTCCTTCAGATTACCCGCCTGCCAGAGCCCCAAGAGCTGTAAGAGCTGATGGTTCAGAAGTCCCAGGCGCCCCATCGAGACAGACAGAAGGCAAAGAAACAGAAGCCAGAAGGCGACCGGCAGGACATGATTTTCTCCTACCAGCAGGAGGTGGGAACAGGGTCAGTGCCCCCCAACAGGTCTCTTACCTCCTGAGGGCCCCAGGGGCTGTGGCTGGAGGTTGCCAAGAAAGTGTTTGATCTTGTCCGAGTAATCCGGCTGCTTCATTAGCTCCTCCGTCTTGTGGTTGTTGGGCCCGCCCTGTGCAGGGAAGGGAGACAGGAGGGGCAGGGTTAGACAGAGTGTCCCTCCTCCCCCACACTACACCCCCCCCCTCAGCTCTCTCTGACTTCTAACTCTAGGGTGCTGTGCTAGTCCATTAACCCCTCTAGCTGGGGCCAGGGGCTGGCTTGACCCAACCACTTTGGGAGAAGGGGGTGATAGGAAAGAGTACCACCCCCCAACACGCATCCCCCCCAACCCCAACTATTGCTCAACTGGTGCATTATCTGAGTTTCCCCTTCCCCCTAAAACACTGGACCGTCAACCAAGCTGGAGGCAGGGAGACCAGGCCAATGGTCTGCTCCAGCAGTGGTGGGGTGGCAGGGGGGAAGCAATGGCCCGCTCTGGGGGAAGATGGGCCAGGGAGGCCCCACCCACAGAGCAGCACAGAGTTTACCCTTTTGGTGCTGGACCCTCCCATGACAGGGAGCCTATAGGGTCAGTCAGGCTACATGGCAGCTCCAATTACCATGATGGAGGAGAGGATCTCCTGCACGTTCATGGAGGAGCTGGGGTTGGGGCCCTGAGCAGGGCCGGCTCCAGGCACCAGCTTAACAAGCAGCTGCTTGGGGCGGCCAAGGGAGAGGGGCGGCACGTGCGGCAATTTGGGGGCGGCAGGTCCCTCACTCCCTCTCGGAGTGAAGGAATTGTCGCCGGCGATCACGATTGCGGCTTTTTTTTTTTTTTTTTTTCTCCGATTGCGGCTTTTTTTTTTTTTTTTTTTTGCTTGGGACGGCAAAAATGCTGGAGCCGGCCCTGGCCCTGAGGGCTCTTGGAGCATGGGGGCCGGCATCAGGTTGGTCAGCACTGGGGGCAGCTTGGAGGCCCCGGCTTCGTCGGGAGACTGCGAGACGGTGGCCGGGTCGAGTCCTTCCTGGTAAGCGGCCTTGTCCATGGTGCATTCCTGAGAGAGGGGACAGAGAAGACACTGGAGTCAGGATGGGCTGAGGGCGGGGAGGACGCCCCAGCCTCAGGGGCTGGGGGTCATGGCTGGACGCACAGGTTCCTGGGCCTTTGCCTTTCTCTAGCCCATCCCTGTTTATACAGGGAGACAGAGACACAGAGTGGGGAAGGGCCCCCAGTGAGCTGGGATATGAACCCCTTGCTCTAACCCCTAGACCCCTTCCACAGTGAGGAGCAAACCCAGGAGTCCTGACTACCAATCCCCCTGCTCTATCCCAACAGGCCCCCTCCTTCTGTCCCCCAAAGCAGGGTAGAGAACCCGGGGCCCTGGGCCAGATGTACCTTGTCGAGCGGGATGAGTTTGGGCGGCAGGGGTTTGTAAGACTCTGGGTCGGGTTCGTGGGGACTATCTGGAACGCTGCGGAGAGGAGAAATGCTGGTCAGATCTCAGCACCAAGAGATGTGGTCGTAGCCCCCCATTATGGGGCTCTCAGCACAGCCTGATGCCCCCCCGCCTCTTAGCTCCCAGCACAGCCTCACAGGCCAGGTCCACACACCCAGCCAGCATCCACCAGCCATGGGAAGCAAAGATAGAAGGGTCAGAGGGGCATCCTGGTGCCCAGCAACCTGGAGAGGCCCCTGGTGGGGTCACCTGCTGGGACCTCTGGAGCTGAAAACAGGGTCTGTGTTTCCCTGAGTCAAACAACCAGGTCGACAGGCTCAGAGGCAGCAGCCGGCTCATATGCCGCTAGAGAGGGCAGAGCCATGCTGGATTCAGGTAGGTGGCCTTAAATTTGACACACTGGCTGTTGCATGGTGCAGCCATTAGAGGAGGACAAAGAGCCTACATTGCGCAACTGGGAAATGGCGCCCCGGCCTCGCCCCCAGTATCCTTCCAACCCCTCGCCCTGCCCCCCAGGGCCACACCCACCTCTCCTTGAAGAGGAAGATCTCTTGCAGGATGCTCTTCTCCCTCTCGGCCTGGGTGAACTTCTCGCGGCTGCCGCTGCCCGGCTGCACCAGGGAGCTAGGCAGGTCGATGAGCTTGGGGTAAACCCAGGGCACCTTCTCTTCCATGGCATCGTGGCTGAGCCGGCGCGCCGTCTCGAAGGCGTGCCGGTCCTTCAGCATCTCCTGCTTGGCTGCCTCGCCAAAGTCCTTGATCTTGTTCAGGTTGACTGCCGGGGGAGGAGAAGAAACGGGGAGGAGTTTAGTCAGGGGACAGACAGGTCACTGCCATCCAGCCGATGGGAAGGGTGCGACACCCCCACTCCGTAATAGGAGTTCAAAGGCCTCGTATCCCTTTTCCCACCTGCAGAAGCCAGGTAGTCCCCTGGTGCTGGAGCAGAGCTGGCACCCCCTAGAGAGAAAGGCCCCATGCCCCAGTCCCCTGGCGATAGATGGGAGCTGGTGCCCCCTAGAGGGAAAGGCCCCTGCCCCAGTACTCACCTCGCTCAGTATCATCCAGCTCGAAGTAGAAGTACTCCCGCAGCTTGCTCTCTTCAGGCCAGCTCACTGTCTTCTTCTTGCCCTTCTTGGTGAGCCGCGTGGAGTCAGCGGCGCTCTCGGACGGCTTGGTGTCTGAGTTCTGCTCGGACGAGGCTGCGGGGACGGGACACAGAGCGGCTCAGCGATCAGACAAACACACACCACGGAGCCTGGATCTAACAACCGGCGCCAATGCCTCCTCAGCCCAACCCAGGACCCCCAGGTGAAGACAGCCCTGCCAGCCCCACAGTTAAGCTGACACAGAGGCTGCCCCCCTCCCCCCCCAAGGCAGCTGTATCCCAGCTGGCATGGCACACCCGGCCACATGCATTATCGGTTTTATGGCCTCCTGGGTGGCAACATCAGGTCTGATCCAACACAGCCAGGATGTTGGGCTGACACCTACCACCCACCCAGGGTTAGCACAATAGAACCCGTTGGCTCTAACGCGTTCCCCATCCTTACCGGTCTCCATCAGCTCTGGGACCTCTACTGCCGGCACAGGGGTACCGGGCCGATCCACCTCCATCGGCTCGGATGCAGTAACGGGTTCTGGTGAGGATGGTTTAGCAGCGCTCGCTTCTGGGGCTGGCTTCCCTTCAAACGGGCTCGCCTGGGACACAGAGAGAAATGTGGGATCAGTGTAATGGGAAGTGAACCAGTAACTCCCAGCCCCTGCACCAGACCCCACTCCCCTCTCATTGCTGAAGTCAGAACCCAGGGGTCCTGCCTCCCAGCCCCCTGCTCTAACCCACCAGATCCCCCCACGAGCTGGGGACAGAACCAAGGGGTCCTGCCTCTCAGCCCTCCCCACTCTTACCCACCAGCCCCCACCCAGAGGTGTTTGTACCTTGGCTGCCGTAGGAGACAAGACTTTCTTTTTCTTTTTGATCTTGATCCCCGGGATGGGGGCAGAGTTAAGGGCATCGAGGAAGCCCAAGCCCTCCATTGCTGCAGAGAGGGGGGGAAACAAAAGAGGTTACACAAACTGAAAGCTCCACACACCTGCAACTTCACATATAATCCGGCCCCTCTCCCATGCTATACCCCACTCCCATCCCAGAACCAGGGATAGAACCCAGGAGTCCTGACTCTCAGCCCCACCCTTGCAACCCCGCTACTCTCACCAACTAGACCTCACTCCCCGCCCAATGCTGAGGACCGAACCCAGGCATCCTGACTACTGGGGCCTCAAATGTACTCACGTTGCACGGGGATGATCTTGACTTTGATTTCCTTGGTGCTGTTGGGGGTGGTGTTCAGAGGTTTGTATTTCTTCTCTACTGGTGGGTTGTCTCCAGAGGGGGCGGACGTGCTGTGAGAGGGAAAAGCAGACGTGGCACTGAGACGCTGAGGCCACGGCCCAGGAAAGGGATCAGGCAAGGAGCAGGCAAGCCCAGATCACGTGATGATCTGGCATGAAGAGCAGAGAAAGCACAGCACAACCCTAGAGCTGCTTTGCAGGGGGCTGAAGGGGCAAGCAGGGGCGGCTTGGGGAAGGTTACCAATGCTGGGCCCGTACTACACACAGGGCCTCAGGCAAATGCCCTCAGCACTCAGTCCTGCCTCCCAACTCCCCGCACTGTAACCCACGAGATCCAACTCCCCTCCCAGATCCAGGGCTAGAACCCTGGAGTCCTGCCTCCCAGTTCCACACAGAGTGCTTCTCAGGACTGAGGAACAGAGTGTAAAGGTGAGGCAGACAGAGGAAGCCACAGGCGCAAGGTCTGGACGCTTTCCCCAGAGCAGGGCAGGATGCTCAGACCAACCTCTGTCTCTTCATCGGCATCGGCTTCAGGTTGTATTTTTCAGACACCACTACAGCGTTGAGGTTCTTCTTCAGAGGAACCAGTGAGGGAGTTGCCAATTCCAACCCTACGGCAAAGCAAAACTCAGGTTAGTAGAATACAGCAAGGGGATAGGCCCCACACATTTCCATAGTACCTCATCTGCAAGGATCCCAAAGGATTTTTATGTTGGTATTGGTCACGCAGCGGAGAAATGCAGCCACCAACTGGCCATGTGTTATGTCCAGGTGGCAAGCCTCACAGGAAATAACTCATAGATTATCAGGGTTGGAAGGGACCTCAGGAGGTCATCTAGTCCAGTGTTTTTCAACCTTTTTTTGGGCAAAGGCACACTTGTTTCATGAAAAAAATCACAAGGCACACCACCATTAGAAAATGTTAAAAAATTTAACTCTGTGCCTATATTGACTATATATAAAGTAATTCTCTTGAATAGGAATCAAATAAACACAAAGAAAGTATTTTATAATTACTTTATTATGAAATAGTAAGTAAACAGAAATTTTAGTAACCAGTTCCGACATTCAAGCATGGTTTAATATTTTTTTCCCACGGCACACCAGGCAACATCTCGCGGCACAGTGGTTGAAAAACACTGATCTAGTCCAACCCCCTGCTCAAAGCAGGACCAATCCCCAGACAGATTTTTGCCCCAGATCCCTAAATGGCCCACTCAAGGATTGAACTCACAACCCTGGGTTTAGCAGGCCAACGCTCAAACCACTGAGCTATCCCATCTCATGCAGAGATGAATAGAGCCCTTAGGTCAGTTTCACTGCAGAGATGGTGCATTAGAATTGCAAAGAGTCTCTTTCAGATTCACTTCATCAGGTGAACAATAGGCTTTTCAAGTAACCTTCTATTTCCTAAACATCGACGGTAATTAATTACATGGATTAAAATAAGGTAACTATCCATAAAGCAGTTAATACACAGTTTACCAATGACAGTATTACACCCAAGTTTTATCTATATGTTAATATTTCCTTTCCATCTCAGATTTAACATACAGCCCTAGACAGGAACCCTTTCGTTACACTGTGAACCTCTAACAAGATGTGACTAAACATAGACTAGTACAATTAATATCTTCTTCCAGTTCTTTAACCATAAAAGTTTACATTTCAAAACTCTAGGTTATCTAATGTGGAAGGGCCCTAATTTCCATTTACACACATTTCTAACATGTGTCTAAAGGGTGAATCTGGGTCAATTAGCCTGCAAGTTGCTTAACCCTTTCTGGCCCCATGTCACAGAAGTTAGGATCTTGTGTGGATTCTCCCATGTTTAGTGAGGTGTGATCTTCGTGTGAAACATTTTCCACAGTCCAAGCACTTATGGGGTCTCTCTCCTGTGTGGATCCTCTGATGTAAAACAAGGGATGATCTGATTCTGAAACTTTTCTCACAATCCAAACACTTATGGGGTCTCTCTCCAGTGTGGATTCCCTGATGTTTAACAAGATCTGACCTACACATGAAAAACTTTTCCCACAGACGAAACACTTATGGGGGCTCTCGTGTGTGGATTCTCTGATGTGTAATTAGTTCTGACTTCCAAATGAAACATTTCCCGCACTGAAGGCATTGAGAGGGTTTCTCTTCTGTGTGGCGTCTCCCATGGTTATTAAGGTCTAAGCGGTTATTGAAGCTTTCCCCACGGTTCAAGCATTGGGAGGATTTCTCTCCAGTATGGATTGTTTGATGTGTTACAAGCTGTGAGCTCGGAATGAATCTTTTCCCACACTGCAGGCAGTGCCAGGGTGTCTCTTCCTTGTCTGCTGAGCTCTGGGATCCTTGTCTCCTCTCCCACAGTTAATAGATTCAGCCACTTTCTGCCCTAGGTGGTTTCCCAGCAGCCTCTCTGGGTGGTTTCCCAGGTGGTTACCCAGCAGCCTCTCTGACCTCTGCCCATTTTCCCAGGCTTCTCCCTGTTCCAAGCAGTGGAAAAAATTCCATGCAGCACTTCCCGTAAAGGTCTCCTGTGATTCCACTTTACCAGGAACTTCTGCATCATGATTCTCCTCTTCATTCTCACTCACTCTCTCATGATGAGCTGGGAGAGAGATAATCCAGACAGGAGTCATTGTGCTGGGGAGAAAGAGGAATAGTACCGAGGGAAAACCGAACACAAAGACGGAGCAATTGGATTCTGACTCCACTTCTCACCCAAACACTCACAGGGAAGGAAACCTGGAAAGGAAACTCCTGCAACTTTTTCCTTCATTCCCCAGATGGTTTCTGTGTCAGTCCTCACCTGTGTGGGCACCTCTCGGGATCTCTCTTTCCTCGCAGACCTCGAGATCTGGCACCCACGGCTCTTCCCCTCGTTCCAGCCAGGTGATCAGCTCAGGTTTGGGAATGGGAAATCCTGCGCAGGGGGTGAAATCAGACCAGATCAGGGTGTTATGGGGTGCTCCATATGCTGAAAATATGCTTCTCATTATGAATATGACATAACTGGAACATGTTTTATGCAAAAGGTCCCATTTAAGGGATCATTGGAAAAGTTGTAATCTACTGATTTTCCTATTTGGATGTATGCATCATTCTTAGATTTAAAATTAGGTGAGGAGACCCCTGCTTATCACCCAAGATGTCTGCTGCAACTAACAGATACTGAACAGGGGAAAGGATTGGGCCCAGATTAGAAACAAGTCTAGTCTGTGAAAAATTTATGGAAACTTATGTGAGGGTGAGAAATTATTATTTGTAACCAGTTTCTTAGCGTATTAAGCTGAGCCTTGCATGTTTGCTTTATTTTGCTTAGTGACTTTCTTTGTTCTATCTATTACTTAAAACAACTACTTTTTATACTTAATACATTTTGCTTATTAATAAACCCAATGTAAGTAATTGTTACTGGTGGGGAGGGGGCAAACAATTTGTGCATATCTCTCTTTTAGTAATAAAGAGGGTGAACACTTAGGAAGTTACCCTGTATAACCTTTATACAGAGTATGACGGATTTATCTGGGGTTTAGATCCTATTGGGGCTGGGTATCTGAGTGCTGGAGATAGGTATCTTGCTGTGCTGTTTTCAGTTAAGATTTGCAGCTTGGGGGCGTAGCCCGGACCCTGAATCTGTGCTGCAGCAGGTTAGCGTGTCTGGTTCAACAAGAGAGGGTACTGGGGGCCCAAGCTGGCAGGGAAAACAGGCTCAGTGGTCATTTCAGCACATCAGGTTACAGTCCCAAGGGGGTCTCTGTGACTGAACTCTTCGTACAGGGCGCATGGAGCATTGGGGGAGTGTCTGTCACAAAGGGCATTGTGTGAACGGAACCTGTCCCCGTGCTGTGCTGGTGGGAATATGGAACCTAAGAGGACAGGAACATGGTCACTGAGCCGCCTTGGGGGAGGCAGGTGTCTGGGGAGGTGACAGGAATTTTTACACCCTCACTAGGAGTTCCCAGGATCTGTGCTCTCTGGGGGACTTGCTGACACTCACACAGCTCTGGCGTTAAACCTTTGCCTATTTCTAAACCTGCAGAGCCCAGAGCCCTCCCCATGGCTGGAGCTATTTCGAAGAAGGGAGGTGAACAGGGATTCTGTGTGTGACTGGGAATCAATACAGACAGGACAATGAACAAATTCTGTCCCTTTGAAACCTGGAGGGATGGAGATTTGCTAGCATGTCCATTAGCTTTTGACACCTGTATCCCACTGGAGAGGGCACGAAGATGCAAGTCTCTCACACGGCAGCTGTGCATTATGGAACCCATTTGCCTCTGATCTAACTCACCAGGGAAGAACCTGACCAGTGTCAGACATGCAGACCCCACAGCTTCTAATAACCGAGGGGACATGAATCCCTTACCCAGCGAGATCACCATCTCATAGTTCTCCTGCATGACATCCCTGTAGAGGGCTCTCTGAGCGGGGTCCAGCAGAGCCCACTGCCCCTGGGTGAAATACACAGCCACATCCTCGAAGGTCACCGACATCTGAAACAACAAGAGTCCCCCACTCAGCACCTGCTGCGCCAGCCACAAACCCACTATTCACAGGGAAAGGAAATAAAAACTCGAAGCTCTGGGAGGGCCAGAGTAGCAAAATCAGACCCCTACTGTTCAGAGCAGCCAGGAGACTTCAGGAGGCTTGGCGCGGCAGAGACCACAGACCTGGTCTGGCAGTGCCTGCTGGCCCGGGTACCCCCCCTCTGGTTTTGGTTCCGCCGCCCCCTGGTCTTTATCTCCCTCGGTTCCCTGAGAGCCACACTCCCGGCACTCCTGCCTGGAGAGTCCTTTGGTGCCACATAGCCAACATTCCTTGAGGTGCTTGGCTTGTTGTCTAGTTTTCTTTCCCTTCTGCCCCCCTTCCCCCAGCACCACAGGAGGGGGGGTCCTTGCACTTGTTGGGGTTCGACCCTCTCTTCACCCCCCTCTGCTCCCTCTATTGGGTGTCCCCTACCCCCTTCCTCCGGCTCCCCATGCCGGCTCCGGGCTTCGCCCGATGGGGGTCCCCAATCGCCTCCCAGTAGGGCAGGGTAGGGCAAGTTCTTTACTAATCCTACTGGTTGCCACAGGAAGCGCCCCTGGGCCTCCATAGGCGCCCGGGCCATCTCATACCTCTGGGTGTCCCCATGGATGCACAGCAGGGCCATTTTGCCCCTGGAATCACCCAGTGCGGCTTAACCAATCCCTTCCGCACCAGTGAGTGGGTGGAGGCGGAGTCTACTACCCCCCTCCGGGGCTCTCCTCTCCCCCCAGCAACACTGGTATCATAGTCAGGGGCTGTCTCCCCGATCTCCTCCGTCCCCCAGTCCACCCACAAAAGTCCACCAGCCCACACTCCATTTGTGGACAGTCCTGTTTCTTATGGCCCGCGCGTCCGCACTGCCTAGGGTTACCGTATTTCAGCAAGCAAAAAAGAGGATGGGAGGAGCCCCTCTCTAGCCCCGCCCCATCCTGCCCTAGCCCCGCCCCTGCCCCTCCCACTTCCCCCCTCAGAACTCCCAACCCTCCCCCCCGCTCCTTGTCCCCTGACTGCCCCCTCCTGGGACCCCTGCCCCTAACTGCCCCCCAGGACTCCATCCCCTACCTAAGCCTCCCTGCCTCTTGTCCCCTGACTGCCCCCTCCTGAGACCCTCCCCCCATCCTAACTGGCCCCCTAGGACTCTACCCCCTACCTGTAACCTGACTGCCCCAACCCTTATCCACACCCCCACCCCCAGACAGACCCCTGGGACTCCCACGCCCCATCCAACCACTCTCCACCCCCTGACAGCCCTCCCCGAACTCCCGACCCATCTAAACCCCTCTGCTCCCTGTTCCCTGACTGCTCCGATCCCTCTCCCCACCCCTGCCACCTGACAGCCCCCCCCAGAACTCCCAAACACCCCCCCGCTCCTTGTCCCCTGACTGCCCCCTCCTGGGACCCCTGCTCCTAACTGCCCTCCAGAACCCCACCTCCTACCTAAGCCTCTCTGTTCCTTGTCCCCTAACTGCCCCCTCCTAAGACCCCCCCCAAATGCCCCCCAGCACCCTACCCCCTACCTGTACCCTGACTGCCCAAAACCTTATCCACACCCCCAGCCCCAGAAAGCCCCCCCGAACTCCCGACCCCCCCCCCCCGTCTCTTGACTGCCCGATCCAAAACCTCCCTGCCCCTTCTCCGCCCCCCTGGCCCCCTTGTTGTTGGCCTTCGCCTAATGTCTCTGTGAACTTGCTCAGGAATGGCCTGAGCCGTTCGTCCCGGCACGCTCGTCCCGGCACGCTGGGCAGCAGTGGAGGAGGAGCTCCAGACTGTCGGAGGCGATCTGCGAATGCAGGGAGGGAGGGAGGGAGTGATCTCTGCTGCAGAGGAGAGGAGGAGGGGCTCTCTCTGGCTGTCGGAGCCCCATGTAAGTGGCACCATCCGGACGGCTGCCCTGTTAGCCACGCGCGCTCTGCATGGGGGGGGGGGGGGGGGAAGTCCGGACATTTACAAATTCCCCCCGGACGCTATTTTTAGCTCAAAAAGCCGGACATGTCCGGGGGAATCCGGACGAATGGTAACCCTAGCACTGCCAACAAGTCAGTTCTCGACTGCGGGCTGGCCCCGGGTCTGACCCCCTCTTGGGAGCAGCGTCCAGCGGGCTTCCTCCTGGTCCTGCCCCCTTACTGGGCTTCACCACCCGCCTGGGCCCCTCTGCTTCTACAAATTCTTCTGTTAGCCAGACAGCATCCTCCATCTGGGCCGGCTGATATTTTCAGACCCACACCTGCACCGGGAGCCCCAGGAGGAATTGTTTTAAGATTATTTGATCCATTACCTCCTCCATGGTTTGGGCTGTGGGCCTCAGCCAGCGGGTGGCCTAATTGGTCAGTCTCTGGGCGAATGCCCTGGGCCGCAGGCCCTCCGTCCAGCGGGCCGCCCAGAACCACTGACGGTATCTTTCGGTTGAAAGTCCTACCTGGTCCAGCATTGCGGCCTTTACCGCATCGTAGTCCCTAGCCTGGGTTTCGCCCAATGCAGCTTGGGCCTCTCCCTCCAGGTACAGGGCTAGCCACAAGGCCCAGGTTGCCCGCTCCCAACTGGCCACCGTAGCCACCCATTCGAATGTCCCCAGGAATGCATCGGGGTCATCCGTGGGACCCATCTTGAAAGCCCCCACCTTGGCGGCCTGGTTCCATCCCCAGGTGCCGGACTCACCACCCTCTGTAGCATCTGCTGCTGGGCTGCCGACTGCTCCCTGATGAACTCCTGAAGGGCCCGTTGTTGGTCCGCCTGCCATGTCATCAGCGCCTGTCTGTCCGCCTGCTGGGCCTGCTGCATCTCCCGCACGGTGCTCACCAGCCACTTCAAGGTCTCCCCCACGGCAGCCACAAATAGCCGTAACTAGGGAGATCCCGGACAAGCCCCCAGTGTCACAGGGTCCACGCAGGTTTCCACCCTCTGGTGTCTGCATTCTGTGTTTGGGCTGGTGTAATAGAGTCCTCCACGCCTTCTTTTGCTGGTTCACCCGTGTCTTTATTTACAGTGCTCGTGCAGTTCCCAGATCCCCCGACAGATAGTGACCCCAGGCCCTCCCCAGGGTCTCCTGGCCTTTGAGGCTTCCTTACTTGGTAAGGAGACAGCGACACTGTCCTCCTGTCTCCTCTCAGGCTCGCCTCCTGATTGAGGTTTGCCCAGGGCTTTTATAGCGCTCCTGGTGCCTCAGCCCCGCTGCCAGCACTTAGCTCAGCACGCTTCTCTGAGCCAGCCCTCGTTAGGGCTTGCAGCTGGGCTCCCTGCTGAATACCTGCGACTCTGCCCCTGGTCTCCTGGCCAGACAGCAGGCCACAGCCAGCATTTTGGCAGGGTTCAAAAGGGGTTTACCCCTGCCCTGCCACACGGGCGAATGTCCCTCTCCCCCACTGCCGCCAATGGTCCTACTCAGAAAATCAGCAGGTTTATCACACCCTGTCTCCTCCCTGCTTCTCTCTCCCACTTCCCAGCAGCTTCCTGAAAATCCCCTACCTGAGCTGGCTCCATCACAGCCATTTCCCTTCCCTGTCTCCTGGCAGATGGGACGATCTGGAGCGAAATGTGGACGTGATTCCTCAGCCTGTCGGGGCGAGAGGGGTGATGGGGAAGGTTACAGAAGGAGCTGGCGTCCATGTCACACCCCGATTCCTCCCAGGCTCTTCAGACCCTCCCAGTAACAGCATCTCTGAGCCAAATGCTAGAAAAAGAGCAGAATCAAAGAGGCCACTGTGGGGGATTGCCCCCCATTGCAGTGTAAACCCCTCCCCCTTAGCAATAGCTGGAGCCCTCTGGTGGCAACACCTGAAGAATGAGCTGCCCTGGACTCTCCCGGCAAACCCCAGGGACAGGTAGGCAGAGGCTGATCCCACTGGCCCATCCGCACTCCCCCCCTGCCAAAACCAGCAGTGACTCTGGTCTGACTCTGGTGTGGCTGTGGAGGTGATGCAGAGGCAGCCAGTTGCCTGCAACCCAAATATAAGTCTATAAGATCTTTGGATGGAGCCAGTGGGGTACTCTGAAGAAGTCTCGAAGGGTAGAGAGATGTCTGCTGGCCGGCAGAGGTTTGGGGATTAGCCAATTTCTCTTTTGCCTCTCTTAATTGTATTTTAAGTTTCTCTTGGAAGTCCTTAAGACTCCTCATTTGAGATTCACGGCGCCGTTTTTCCATTTTTCCATATCAATCAAAATATGCATTAAACTGGCCTTGCCCAACCTTGTTGGCCAGAAGTGTGCCTCTGAGGTGCACAATCTTGTCAAGGTCAAAACTTCCCTCTGAGGGAAACTGTAATTTTGGGTCATCTCTGGTACACCAATTCCATTTCTCCAGAAACTTGCAAGTGAAAGGACTGTAATTGGTGTGCATGTAGTACACGGGTGTGCCAGGGATCATTTTGGACCCACCGCCTCCGATTTTCACTCGGGTCACTCACACAGGAAAGGCTTATTGAGGACGTCCACGAACCTCCTACCCCCCCTTCAGCAAAGAGCGTCGGCTAGTCTCAGAGAGAATGGCGCCGCTCACTCTGATGCTTCAGGCGAGATGGTCAGACCAGTCAGTGGCTCATAGACCGCCTTCAGGCGGGGAGGGGAAAGGGAGGAAAGAGGTTACGGAAAAGGAGGTCTCCCCCGATCTTGGTTCTGGAGCGGATAATGCGCCTTACTCCAGTCCAGAGGATCGAACAGAGCTCATGGACTGTCCGAGGATGGGGAAAAGGATGGGGGTCACACAATTCTAGACCCAGGCAGGCCCCTCGCCAGTCAGGCCATGCAGAGCCAGCCTGCCTCGGGCAGGGCCCTTTTTTCAGCCCTACTAGTTGCAGTCAAAGGGCTTGCTTTAGAGACCTCTCCAGTCACGGGCTTATGGGCTTTGCAGAGAGCTCCTGTGACCCTCACTCAAACTGGCACACACAAATGAAGTCCTACCTAGCCACACCCGTGTCTCTTCCCGGGGCAATACAGGAGGGCGTCAGGCGTGTCTGGCAGCAAAAGGGTCCGGATCCAGCACGCAACTCACCCAAACCCAGAGCCTACGGCCAGTCCCCCACCGGAAACCCAAAATAGAGATTTAAAAGGTCTCTCACCTTTCAGATGGCGCCCGGGTCCGGTGGGGAACGGTCCGCGGTCCTCCGGTTCGGCGGTATACCGTGGATCCGAGTCATGGCACAAGAAATTGTCGTGGAAATTAACCACGCGTTGTGTTTAGTTCAGAACAGCCTGCAGCTCCTTTATTATAATACAAGCATGCAGGGAGAGACAGCTGAGAAGCAACGCCCCGAGCTGTTCCACAAAGAAAAAAAGAACACAGACGCTTATATAGATCTATAGCAACATCCAGGTGAGCACACTTGCTCATTAATGCTTCCTTGTTAGTAACACAGCAAAACCAAGATTTTCTAGTCTAAACAGGTGTGGGTTTTTTCCTTCCGTGGTTAGCGGCTTCCTTACAGTTACCTGTTGCAATTGCATTTCTCTGAGCTTCCTCATCACCCCTCCTGTCCTTTTATCACATACACAGTTACCTTGACAAGAGTTTAGGCCCACTTGACTTTGCTTTTACAAGCCGTTTTAGTCTGTATCAGCAAAAACAGCCAGGAGTCCTTGTGGCACTTTAGAGACTAACAAACTTATTTAATAATAATTAATGGAGATATCCCATCTCCTAGAACTGGAAGGGACCTTGAAAGGTCATCGAGTCCAGCCCCCTGCCTTCACTAGCAGGACCAAGTACTGATTTTGCCCCAGATCCCCAAGTGGCCCCCTCAAGGATTGAACTCACAACCCTGGGTTTAGCAGGCCAATGCTCAAACCACTGAGCTATCCCTCCCCCATTTCATGGGCTAGAACCACGAAAGCTTATCCCCAAATAAATGTGTTAGTCTCTAAGGTGCCACAAGGACTCCTCATTGTTATTTCTCTTTTTTTAATAAATCCAACGTAAACTGGGAGCAATGTATGCTCAGGAAGGGAGGGCGTGTGTGTGGATATTTGCCTTGTAACTAGGCACTGCCAGGGAAATGTAACTTGGACAGACAGCATTGTCTGTTACCCCTGTCGTACATGGGGATGGTCATATTGGTGAGTCTGTGACTGCCATGCTCACAAAGGTGTGACGCAGTCTGGCAGGTGTAACAAAAACATATTAAGCTCACTTCATTCGTTTGATGAGGTTTGAGACCAGCCCATGAAATCAGTCAGCACTGCCCTCAAATTAAAACATTAAAATAGAAACAGGAACTGTTACAGTGTCACCGTGAGATGTGATTGCTGAAGCTACTCGCAACTATTCATATTTCCCATGATGATTTGCCATTAAAAATATGAATTCCATGGCAGAATGACGTCCCTCCGCACAACGCTAATGAAACTTAGGATGAAGAGCTCAGAGTAATAAAAAGAATATTTTCAGAAGGAACCAATGTGCAGGAGTGAAACTGCCCAGACTGGACTCCAAGAGTGAAACTCAGGGGAACAGGGACAGTGGCTAGGACACACTGATGAAGCGCTGGGCGGCTTTACGCAGACACAGGAACTGAGACCCGGATTCTTTAAACACTCGAAGCAGGTGTGACAGTGAGATCTTTGTGGGGGTGTCTGTAAATATTTCATTGGATCAAGTCTCCTTTAGCAGCTCAGTAACATCTTATACAGCAACAGAGGGTCCTGTGGCACCTTTAAGACTAACAGCAGTATTGGGAGCATAAGCTTTCGTGGGTAAGAACCTCACTTCTTCAGATGCAGATCTTATACAGGGGGAGAATGGCCCTGTCCGGGTTCTGCGATGCACTGGGCCTTTAAGGACACGGCCCTGGGAAATGGGAGTTAGATCTGGTAAACGGGGGAGGAAAACCCCCGCTTCCCCCCCCCCCGCCCCTTTTTCTTTTTTTTTTTTGGCAACCACTGCAGTTGGCTGAGCCCATCTGGAGGAACTTTTATCCCCTCTGCCCCTCATTTTTCCTGGGTTTCCCCCTCCGCCCTGCCTGGCAGGGCCTGTACCCCGGCTCTCACGCCCCCCCCCTCTGCTCCCCACGTGTCTCTTTCCCGGGCTCCACCCGCCCCGCACACACCGGGAGCTGGCGGCAGCTTTCCCGGGCCCAGGGCGAGAATCGCAGCCAGCTCCGCTGGGAGCAGCCTGAGGCCAAACCTCCCCCTGCAGCCCGGGGGGGGGGGGGGGGGGAAGAGCGGGTCTCTCTTACCTTCCCTCCGAGCGGGGCCCCCCTGGGGCAGGGGCCGGGAAGGGCCCTGGCCAGGCTGGGGGCTCTGCCCTGGGAGAGGCTCCTGGGGAGCAGCGGGAAGGGCCCTGCTGGAGGTTCCCCTCTCCCGGCTGCAGCCAGGGCTCCGGGCTCCCAGCACCAGCCGCCGGGGCTCGGGGATCTCGCCAGGAGCCTGGGAGCCAGAGACCCGCAGCGGCTGCGAGTCACTTCCTGCTGCCGGGACTGACCCCAGCGATCACTCCCCGCAGAGCCGCCTCCCAGCGGCTCCTGGGTCCTAGCGATAAACCTATCGCTCTGCAGCATCTCTGTGTCCGGCTCCTGTTCCACTCACAGGCTCCCATCACAACACCTGGCCCAGGGGTTCTCACAAACAAATTTTTGCGGCTGCTCAGAGCTCAGCACCATGGGGCCCTCGTCCTCCATAGACTGTAATGCGAAGAGACACACAAGCATTGTATAGATGGGGAAACTGAGGCAGGGAGAGGGCTGGTTCAATAGGCCCCTATCAGTGGCTGCAAGGGCCAATGCAGACTTTAGCAGCAGCTAGGCAAGTCCTGAGCTCCAGCCACAGCTGCATCCCTCTTCTAATGGTCCTAAGAGGCTTTGCCAGGGTGCAGCGTATAAGAGGTGCAGCTTCACCCTGGCCAAATCCTTCTATCCCTTTCCACCCCTTCCTCCTCCAGCCTGTCTGTGCCCCAACCCCACTCCCTCCCACCCCTCCCAGGAGCACTCCCTGTGCCTGCAGCTGCTGGGGAGGAGGCACAAACAGCCGTGCTAGCCGGCACAGGAGCCAGAGCACAATGATGGGCTGGGTCCAAATGTCAAGAATCTCTTTTGATTTAGGGTCCAAATTTGGGTCCTGACCTAAGAGCTGAGGGGCTGGTTCTCCAAGGGGCTGGGCACCCACAGCGCCCACTGACTCCGGCTGCAGCTGTGAATGCAGGTGGAACACGTGCCCTGTGTAGTAAGAGGAGGCCCTGAGATATAAACCCTTATTAGAGGCCCAATACGAGGCCTGAGGCCTGAACTAAAGTAATGGTCAAGACTTTGCTAACATAAAGCAAAGTTAAGCTGTGAGCCAGAGGCAGACCCTGCTCACAGAAACTGGCAAGGAAAGGGCTGATGCTGCAAAAAGAGACATACCTAAAAAGTACTGGACACTGGATATCAGAACACTCCAGTACTTGTACATTCCACACATAACAAGGAACAGGCTGACCCATCCCAATGACAGGGCCAAAAGGGGAATATGATGGATAGAGTTGTTTTGATCGAACCAACATGTACAAGGTGAGAGGCGGCACCTTACTACGTAAAGGGGTTGTACCTTGCTGCGTAGAGGGGTTGCACCTCAATACGTCAGGAGTGATGTGTAACTTGTTTGTATCTGTGTATAAGAATGCATCCCTGGGGCGGTGTCTGGGTCCGGCCGAGGGGGTAGTGGAAAGTCCCGCCACTAACTGAGCCAGGTCCATTGCCAAGAGGCACCTATTAGTAGTATGCCTGGTAGACTAAGTAATCTACGGGGAACTGCAATTGTGTCCGAGGTCGCAATAAACCTCATTGACGTGACTTTGCATCTTACTAGACTCTGTGGTTATTGGGGGTTCTCGTCGGGTTTGCTGTGTCAGCTATCTGCGCAGAGCTGGGGCAGCACACAGAGGGAACACACGCACGCAGCCGATTGATATCAGCATTGGAGAAAGCAGAGCACCCTACCGGTAGCATCTGACAGCACCCTGAAGTCCTGTATTTCAAGGAGATAAACCGAGACACACAAAATTAGGCCACTGCTGTAAATTTAGGCCTTACCGACTTGCCCATTAACAGCAGGACGTGGGCTAAGTCTCACTGTAAGTCGCTGTTTATACTTGGCCACTGCTCGGTCCCATGACTGTAAGCAGCAGAGGTGCTGACCCAATGGGTGCTCCGGACCTCAACCCCCATGGAAAAAATATAGGGGGAGCTCAGCACCCACCAGCCACAGCTGTTCTGCGGGGCTGCCAATGAGCTGTTTGGTGGCTAGGGGAAGTGCCTGGGGGAGAGCGGAGAGTAGCAAGCTGCAGATTGGCTGTGGCTTTGGGGAGGGGTTGGAGCAGGGGTGGGAAGAGGCAGACAAAAGGCAAGGCCTTAGGGGAGGAGACAGAGTGGGGTCGGGAAGAGGCAGAGCAAGGGCAGGGCCTCAGGGGAGGGGCATAGTGGGGGCAGGGCCTCAGGGGCAGAGCGGGGGTGGAGCACCCCCGGGGGAAAAATAAAAGTCAGTGCCTCTGGTAAGCGGAGACCTAGCAGTGAAAACCCCAATTATATCCCCAGTGTCTACAGGCAGCCAATCTCCCAGGGATGTAACAAGTTCATAATCTTTCCCACTGGATGGGTAAATCCACCATTTTGTTCACAGGGTGAAAACCTCAAGGTTAACTTGAACAAAGTGAAAGTAGAGAAAATGTGGCTGCTGTCCACACTGTGCTGAGGTGCCCTGGGGAGACGTGGCTTTCACCTGGTGTCCAAGCCCCTGCCCAGTCTCAAGAAGTGTGAGGGGGGGTGAGTGTTGTAGGAACAGCAGTGATCTGTATGCTCTGTATGACTATGCTCTGTATAACCTGTATGCTCAAAAGGTTTGTTACACTCTCCCCCCCCTTTTCCGGGAATGCTTGTGGGATAAATGGGCTGGTTGAACAGCTGGAAGATCAGGAGAGCTTCCAGGTAGACAAGGTGTCTGGGACTCTAATTAGGCAGCGCTCACATACCCAATGCACGGACACTGCATGGACATTGCCCAACCAGACGTGGCCAAGTCGCAAGCCATGACACTCTGATTAGGCAGCGATCACACACCCTGTCACGGAGTGTGGGGGGACACAAGGCCCTGCACCCCCGGCTTCCTGCGATTCACCATGACTCTCAGCCAGCCAGTAAAGCAGGTTTATTTACATGACAGGAACACAGTCCAAGACAGGTCTTGCAGGTACAGACAACAGGACCCCCCCCCCAGTTAGGTCCATCTTGGGGTCCCAGGGGCACCACAGCCCCATTGGGGGGTCAGAGTCCCATCTGGGCTCCCCTTCATTACTCCAGCCAGCTCCTGAAACTCCAACTCCCTCCAGCATCTCTCACCCCTCCTCCCCCGGCTCCTCCCCCAGCCTTTGTCCAGTTTCCCGGGCAGAGGTGTCACCTGGCTCCAACCCCCCTCCTGGGTTCTCACGTTACATGCTCAGGTATCTTCCCTCAAGGCCAGTCTCCCATCCCCCAATGCAGACCATCCCAGCCAAACTCCCCACTCAGCATTCAAAGACCACATTAAGAACAGTCCCAGTTCGTCACACACCCAATGCATGGACACTGCATGGACACTGTCCGAGGTGGAGTGTGACCAACCAGACACGGCCAAGTCATCCCTAGTCGCAGACCATGAGGAGCAGGTCCTTAAAAGGAGAAGGGACCATGTGCTCAGCAGTGCTTGTACCTCCCGTAAAGGCCCTTCACCCAGACCACCTGGCCAGTGGTTTGCCGCGCTGCATTGCATCGTGGCTCGGAAAGACTTACCTTCATCGCACCATCCATCGCTGTGCTGTGGGACACTAACCTTGAAGAATTCTGACATCTCCAGTGCCGTGCCTGTCCTGGGAGCGTGAGTATGCGAGTGTGAGTGTGACCCCCCTGCCCTTCTTTTGAGCTTAGCTATCAGTGTAATAAACGTGCTGCTTTCTGCCAAACTCTGGTGGGTCATTAGTCCTCCCTACGCTTACTAGCTGGCCCAATTTCAGGTAACATTAATGGTAGAGAATGCAGGTAGCTTAGTCGAGGATTTGACCCAAGAGTAGGGGTCCCCTGGTGCCCCCCGGTGCTCTCTTAAGTGGGTCCGGCTTGAGCCTGCATGAAAAAGTGGTAGGCTAGCAACCCACTGCAGGGAGAAAAGGACGCCACTGTTGAGTGCCGGTGTAGGGCAAGGGAGCGAATTAGGTGTAAATCCCCTGGTGCCCCCTAATAGCTTCTTGAGTGGGTCTGGCTCGAGCCTGCGTAAAAAAGGTGGTAGGCTAGCAACCCACTGCAGGGAGAAAAGGACGCCACTGCTAAGTATGCCACCGTGGAGCAAGGGGAAGAAAGAGGCGAAGCAGCCCGAGTGAGAATACACCGCCCGGGGTGTTGTTAGAATGGCTCCAAAAGAAAGGGGCAGACCCCTGGATGCCGGGGCGGTTCCACCTGGGAGCACAATTCCTGAACTAGAGCTCATGTTGGATAAATATGTACTTATATACGGTCCCAACAAGGCGGGACTGGATCGTGCAGCCGCCTAGCTGCTGTGGCAAGCAGGCTGGCAATGGCAGGCGGCAAAGAGTCAGCTCACCACTGAAGTAGATTCACTCCAGGACTGATGTAATGAGTTGGAGAAGAAACGGGATATGTGGAAGGTGCAGGCTCTGACTGCTAGCGCCCAGGCGTCTTCCCTCTCTGTAGCTGCAGTACAGGTGGTGGCAGTAGAGGAGGAGCGGGAGCGGGTGGAAGTAGAGAATGCTGCTCTGAGCCAGGCAGTTACCTGCCTGAAGGATCTGGTCCTGGAGGGATCCACCTGGGAGAACAGGGTCTGGTGGGCTTATTCAGCCTGGGTCGCCACCGTTGGGGTGAAAGCCCAGGGGGGAGGGACCATATGATGATTGGAACAGGGATATCTGGTGTGATCTGGATCCTCCAGATCCGGACCACAGATGGCCAGACCCCAGACACCATGTTGCAGCGGTCCGGAGGGTGGTCCGAAACTATGGGCCTGCGCCCGCAGGGGGAAGAGCAACCCCAAGTACCGGACACACTGTGGCAGAGACCGAGTTCACGCCCGCGCAAGCAATAGAGTTAGGATTAGGGTGAACCACAGGGTCCAATACAAATCCACTCCAGGGGCATCCGAAGCGGCAGCCGCTTTGCTATCATGCACCGGAGCCAGCCATGAATGCCCGATACAATCCCTGGAGCAATTAATCAAACAGGTGGCCTCAGTGGCCGAGGCACAGGGGATCGCCCATCCCGAGAACATCTGGTTTACGGATGGCTCTGCGTTGCGAGTAGAAGGACAGCTGCATATTCAGACAGTGTGTCTGTATCTGCTGGATCGCAGTGTGGTTTGCAGCTGGTCCGCGGGTTCAGCTCAGCTAGCAGAGTTAAAAGCTATAGTTGAGTGCCTGAGCCTGTGGGCTGAAAACCTGGGACCCCTAGTGGTGTTTAGTGACTCAAAATATGTAGTGGAGGGTACCAGGAACTGGATGTGGCAATGGGCTCGAGATCTATGGAAAAGTGCGGATGGGAAGCCATTAGCTCACAAGGAAGATTGGCAGACTGAGCACCAGTGGGTGACTGCCCATCTGGGGCAATTGTATTTAACACATGTGGGGGGTCACCAGAACCCCAACTCTACCCCGGAGGCTCTCTATAACCATCAAGTGGATGTGTTGGCTAAGATCCGAGTAGTAGCCGCTGTTACCACCAGACAAATTACAGGCTGCTGAAGATCCCTCGGAGCTGCCTGACGTGGCACCTGGAAGGTGGGATCGACAGGATATCATCTGTTGGGCCCATGGACTAGGGCATGAAGGGATAGAGACCACCTACCAGCGGGTCCGAGAAATAGCCCGCTGGCTGGGACAGCGACAACAGGTAACAGACTGGGTTAAAAACTACCTGATATGTGCTATGCACAATGCTTGGGCTGGGGGGGGGGGGGATTAGAGGAGCAGTTATCCTTAGCCCACTAACGGCTACCTGGTGGCCCATGGGCTCGGGTCCAGTTGGATTTCATTGAGGGATTCCCACCAGGCCTACAGGGACAAACCTGCTGTCTGGTAATAATTGATGCTTTTAGTGGGTGGGTCGAAGCGTTCCCTATGAACAGACACACGGCAGCGGATACAGCCAAGGTGGTATTCAGGGAGATCATATGTCGGTAGGGATCACCAGAAGTCATCGACTCAGACCGGGGCCCCCAGTTCATGTCGGAGGTGTGGGAAAGCCTCCTGTCAGCACTGGGTATCCGGCGACAGCTGCATATACCCCGACACCCCCACAGCTCCGGACAAGTGGAACGCATGAACAGTACCATCAAGGAGTCACTAGGTAAGGTTCTGGAACATCAAGGTGGGTCATGGGTGGAGAAATTGCCCCTTGTATTGGCCACTGTCCGCAGCCGAGAACGCCTCAATTCCCACCTTACCCCGTATCAGCTGTTATTCGGAACCCCCATAGTACTCCTTTGATCAGTCCCAGGGGTCATGCCCCCCGCACAGGATCAGCCCGAGGATTGGATTCTCTGGCCTAAAACCCTCACTGAAGAAAAGCCAGCTCTAGCACAGCAATTGTAGGAAGCCACGAGTAAGGCCAGAGTCAAAATGGACCAGAGGCAGTCAGCAGTGGAACCATGGGACATCGGGACTCAGGTAATGTATTGTAAATTCGCCTCTCGTCCTCTGCAGGCGAAGTGAGAGGGACCCTATACTGTGGTGAACAGGGCAGGAGCAACAGTGTATCTGATAGATAAAACCCGGAGGGAAAATGGGTACACCGCGGACAACTCAAACGAGCAGGGTCCGCCGTGGTGGGAGCGCTGTGCAGTTTGTTTCTAAGCTTCTATCTTTCAGCCTCTGAACCAGAACATCAGGAGAGCTGGTACCAGCTGAAGAGCTACAGAAACACCATGGTTATAGTGTCGCAACCAAGTCTGTGTTCAGTGCTCTGTGTTGTATGTTCTGTGTCTGTCTCTGGTGGGTGTCCTGTGCTAGCATTGGGTCCAGAGAGAAACGGGATACTACACTAGACAGGGTAAATGTCTTTTCCTCTCTCTCTACTCACCCCATCTCCAACCAAATTATCAATCACATCCACCTCTGTCCAAAAGACTTTGGTCCCCAGGTTTAATTTTTTGTTAGATTCTCTAATAATCATTTTATTGTTGATTTTTGTTATTGATAAATTTGTATTGTTAGTTAGATTTTCTTGTATTGTTAATTCCACACTTTCCTCTATGCACCCTGGTTCTACTTCCCCAAGCCCTGAAGGGTAGTTCATGGGCCCCCATAACCTGAACAACTAAATGTTAGTTTAAGTGTCAGCAATTTCACCAAGTTCTCTGTTCCTATGTAACTTCCAAATCAGTTTAACCTTCCATGACAACTGTGGTACTCCTACAGATCTTATTTGTTGTATGAAGAACAGGAGTACTTGTGGCACCTTAGAGACTAACAAATTTATTAGAGCATAAGCTTTCGTGGGCTACAACCCAGCCCACGAAAGTTTATGCTCTAATAAATTTGTTAGTCTCTAAGGTGCCACAAGTACTCCTGTTCTTTTTGCGGATACAGACTAACACGGCTGCTACTCTGAAACCTATTTGTTGTATGTACTTAAGGGCTAGGGTTGACTTTTTTGTTTGATGGTTATTGCAGCATCAAACTTGGGCCTCATTTTATTTGTCAATGTACCCAATTATTAAAAAGAACAGGAGTACTTGTGGCACCTTAGAGACTAACAAATTTATTAGAGCATAAGCTTTCGTGGGCTACAACCCACTTCTTCGGATGCACTTCTTCTCTATATGCATCCGAAGAAGTGGGTTGTAGCCCACGAAAGCTTATGCTCTAATAAATTTGTTAGTCTCTAAGGTGCCACAAGTACTCCTGTTCTTTTTGCGGATACAGACTGACACGGCTGCTACTCTGTACCCAATTATTGTAATGGTGATGGTTTTATCATATTTCTACTTATGATTATGATTGTTTGCATTTATGTTTATGTTATATCTGGTGTTTAGTCAATTATAATGGTTTTAGTTATATTCATCTAGTTATGATTGTTTGGTTTGTTTGCAACAGATCACCTGTGCCCTACAACGATCAAGGGGCAGTTTTAGGAGCAGCAGTGATCTGTATGCTCAAAAAGTCTGTTACATCCCTCATCCCCCTTTGTCTCCTCTCCCTCTTTGAATACCTGTGAAGTGGCTTTCCCCCTCCCCCTCCCTCCTGGAATGCTTGGGGGATGAATGGGCTGTTTAAAAAGCTGGCAGATCAGAAGAGCTCCAAGGTAGACAAAGTGTCTGGAACTCTAATTAGGCAGCGATCACACACCCAATGCATGGACACTGCCTGAGGTGGAGTGTGACCAACCAGATGCGGCCAAGTCATCTCTAGTCGCAGCCATGAGGATCAGGTCTTTAAAAGGGGACAGGGACATGTGCTCAGGCTCTCTCACAGGCTTGTATCTCCCATGAAGGCCCTTCGCCCGGACCGCCTGGCCAGTGGTTCGCCACGTTACATTCCATCGTGCCTCAGGAAGACTTACCTTCATCGCACCATCTATCCCTGTGCTGTGGTACACTTACCCTGAAGGATCCTGACATCTCCAGTGCCGTGCCTGTCCTGGAAGTGTGAGTATGCGGATGTGAATGTGACCCGACTACTCCCCCTTTCCCCCCCTCTTCTTTGGAACTTAGATTTCAGTGTAATAAACGTGCTGCTTTCTGCCAAACTCTGGGTCATTAATCCTCCCTAAACTTACTAGCTGGTCCAATTTTGGGTAACAGGTAGCGTTTCCATATTGCTGAGATGCCGAGGTTGGGCACAGGGAAGAAGGGAGCCGGGATGTCAACACACCTGGGCAGCCTGGAAGCCAGGCCGACCCCCATCACTGAGGCAGGGGGGAGATGAGGAACCTGACAGCCCAGCCAGTCTCCGCCTGCCCCTCACTGCATATACCTGTGTTGGGATGACAGAGACTATCTTTGCCCCACTCACCCCACATTGATCCCTCTTGTGACTAACCCCCTGTGCCCCATGTTCACCACTGGGTATGGTTCTGATATATAGTGTGCAAAGTGTGCCTGGTGAGGGATCATTGGAAAACTCATGATCTGCTCAATATTGTGCCATTGAAATGTGTGTGACACCAGTGCATGTAGAATGGTGAGATTTTACTGTATGGTTGTTACTAGGGTGACCATATTCCAGGTGCCGAAAAAGAGGACACTGCTGAGGGATGGGAACCGGGGTGGGGGGTGGGGGTGGGGAGAGGAAGCTGTGGGTTAGAGGGGTTGTGGTGGGGGTATTCATAAAGTGAGGGCAGTGTCAGTCGCTGTCACAGTGTCAGGGCGCTGCAGGGGCAGCTCCAGGCACCAGCGCAGCAAGCGTGTGCCTGGGGCGGCAAGCCATGGGGGGCGGCCTGCCGGTCGCCTGACTGCCATGCTTGGGGCGGCAAAAACCATAGAGCCGCCCCTGGGGTGCTGGCACAAGCCCACAATGCAGTGAGAGCTGTCAGTCAGTGCCTATCTGTGGGACCCCCTCCTCAGGGCTGGGGCCTGGGTGGGCGGGATCCGGCAGCAATCAATCAGCTGCAGGTATGCAGGGGAATGGACCAATCAGCTGTGGGTGCAGGGAAAGAACCCAATTGGGTAGATGACCAATCAGGGCTGTTTCTGAGCTACACTGTGCTCTGGAACCCCCCCCCCCCCCCCCGACATTTGCTGTTATGGGAAAGTCACTCGGACAGAGACACTAGGCTAAATAAAGAGGCTCTGTCTGGTAAGTCCCAGGCATATGTTAACCCTATTTCTTATTGAAATATGGAACACCCACAGACTAGCTCCTCAGAGACGACAAAAGACTGGCCGTGGGTGTTAGGAAACTCTTATTTGGCTGTCTACCAATAGGAAGAAAGGGGTAAACAAAGACATTTACAGTTCATCTGTAGGACGCTTTGGATCTTACCTACACCATGGAGTTGCCTGACTCCATGACCCAGCAAAGACCTTTCCAGTATAAAGGGTCAGAGTATAAGAAGGGGGAAAAAAAGGCCTCTGGACATCTCCCCTCCCCCATCTCTACTCAGGGCAGCAAGATCCCTTGAAAGACAATAGGAGCTAGACCAACGAATTCCTCCCTGCTGGTCAGAACTGAGTCTAACCCACCTACCCCCTGGTTACTTCCCCCACCATCAGAAAGCAGAAGTTGTCCCTGACGCATTCTAAGCACTCATTGCACATTGGGTGCTGTTAAGGTGGCCAGGCAAAAACGGGACCTGACAGTGTCTGGTCAGATCTACTGACTGGACACCCGAAGTCGAGCTACTGCGGGTGGAGAGGCACTGGGTCATCACCTTCACCAGCCCCTACTCAGCCAGGGCTGCCCCCTACCTGCATTGGGCGGCTGCAGCTCCCAGCCCCAGTTCCACAGGCAAATCCCTCCTGACCCAGGGCAGGGAGGGTGGGAAGAGGAGTGGATGTGGGCAGAGCCTTGGGGGAAGAGGCAGGGCCTTGGGGAGACTAGGTGTGGTAGGGGTGGGACCTTGGGGAGAAGAAGGGCAGGAGAGGTTCTGGCACTCCTGCTGTAGTGTCTGGTTTTAAAATATTACCTGGCTGGCAACCCAAGTTGCTAGGTGAGAGGCTGTGGAAAATATTAACCAACATACAAATATCACTTTTAACAGCAGCAGAGCTACTAGCTAACAATAAATAAATTACAATGATTTTGATGTGTCTATGGGTAAGGGGACTGTTGGCCCTTCACTGAAATTTAATGGGGGGGGGGGCGGCTTTGGTTGACCCTCTCCCAAAAGCCAGGGAAGGGCCAATGAGAAATAAATACCTTGAGACTAGTCCCCAGGGCCAATGGGGAGAGGTTAACACTCTGGAGAAACTCTTCTTTGACTTCAGCCTCTCCTTGCTTGCTAACCACACGGTAGCTAAACTACACCAGACCCTCGCTAGAACGCGGGATTTGGGATTAGGGTGACCAGATCACTAACAGGAAATATCGGGATGTGGGGGGAGGGGTTGGGGGGGCAAAAAAAAAAGCCGTTTTGCAGGTGCCGGGGGAATTAGCAGGCCCCGGCCGCACCGCGGCCCCGCCCCCCCTCAGGGCCCCGGGCACATGCAGCACGTCCCGCTGCCCCATGGGGAAGGAGCCGCTGGAGCTAGAGGCGCGGGGCTCCGGACCCCGGCAGCGGCGGGGGAGAGCGGCTCAGGGCCGCGCGAGTGGGCACGTAAAGTTTATCGGCTGGGGGGGGACCCCGGCCGGCTCCTCGCCCTGCCCTGTAGGGGGGTAGTGTCCCCGCCCCGTGCCAGCATGTTTCGCCGGCCGCCGCAGGCCAGGTAAGGAGCCGAGTCCCCCCTCCCCCTTCGTCCTGGCTCCTCAGCTGAGCGGCATTCCTCCTCCCTCCCAGGCTTGCAGCTGGAATGCCGGCGCAAGCCTGGAGGGAGGGGGTGGTGGTCGTCTTCCAGTTCCTGGAGCTGGTGAGTAGGGGCACCGGGCGGGCAACAGGGGCTGGCAAGGGGGCTGCTCCCCCAGGAGGGAGACGGGGGGAGCTCAGCTGAGGAGCCAGGATGAGGGGGGAGGGGGCGACTCGGCTCCTTACCTGGCCTGCGGTGGCCGGCGCAACATGCTGGCGCGGGGCGGGGATGCTACCCCCCTACAGCGGCGAGGAACCGCCCGGGGTCCCCTCCAAGCCGATAAACTTTACATGGCCACTCGTGCGGCCCCGAGCCGCTCTCCCCCGCCGCTGCCGGGGTCCGGAGCCCCCCCGTCTACCTCCTGGGGGAGCAGCCCCCTTGCCAGCCCCCCTGCCCGCCCGATGCCCCTACTCACCAGCTCCAGGAACTGGAAGCCGGCCACCACCCCCTCCCTCCAGGCTTGCCCCGCCATTACAGCAGCAATCCTGGGAGGGAGGAGGAATGCCACATGCTTGGGGAAGAGGCGGGGCCAGGGCGGGGATTTGGGGAGGGAGCCAATGCGGGAAGGAGGGGGTGGAATCGGGGGTGGGGGGGGCGAGAGCCCTTCAGGGAGGGCAAAATTGCTTGTTTGTCCAGTGTCCCGACCGCACATCGGTCGGGACGCGGGACAAACAAGCAAATATCGGGACAGTCCCAATAAAATCGGGACATCTGGTCACCCTATTTGGGATCCATGCCAAGTCCCGCGTTCTAGCGGGGACCGCATTACAATGAAAATTAATGACCGTTACTAAATTTGGGATCCGCGACCACGTTCTATTGGAATTTGTGTTATATAGACGTGTGTTCTAGCGAGGGTCTGGTGTATATCTCTTCCTAACTAGGCACTGCCAGCCAGGGTGTGACGTTATGAAAAAGACATTCCAGACCTAATGTGCTGCGTGAAAAGGAAGACTAAGGCACACTACCATATTGCTTTCATGGCTAAATGCCAAGATTCCTGTACTATGAAGAACATTAATATCTGCATTTATTTGATGTTAATTGGGTTCCAAACATTTGCCCGAGCTTGTATGAATAAAGTAGCTGTTTGCTTTAGCTCTTGGCAAGATCACATGAGACATACAGGAACCATGCTGCAAGAGCAGATCCAATCCACTATTGTTCTAACTAAGTTTTACCTTGAGATTGTAAAGAGGTTCAATCATGTTGTGGAACATGACTTTGATAAACCATTTCTGTTGTACACTGGTATGGCTTCTAACCCAATACTAGCTGTAGTCAGACAGACCCAAGGATGGGGAGCTCTTGGGATGCAGTCAGTGATGTTTGTGTCATCCCTTCCTGCATCAATTTTGCGTTGGGGGTGTGACGTTATTGACATAAACTGGGACCATATAAATCATTGTTGCAACCAAGGTCCTGAAGTGGCACCCAAATCTTGTATAAAGGGGGTCAAGTGGGGTGTCTAAGACAAGGTTATGGTTTACTGGTTATAATTATGCTGTCTATATGTGTGTATCAGTTTTGTAGTTGAAGTTATGAATATTGGCTCTATACTGTCTGTATGGCAAACTTATGCTATGCTTCTGGGTGACATCCCAGACAAGCTGGGTTAAGCTCTGCCTAGCCTGCTTGATGGCCCATTAAGGACCATCAGCTATACAATGGACCCATTGAGAGAAGGCAAATATGCCTTCAGACTCAGCAAAGTATGCAGGGACTGGCCCATGTGACTCCAGGCTCCATTTTGCTGTAATTTTCCACAGTAAGAACAAAGAGGTGTTCTTACATCTGGAAAAGACTATATAAGGCTGATGCCTCATCTCCATTTTGTCTTCAATCCTGCTTCATACCTCTGGAGGAACTTTGCTACAAGCTGAAGCTTTGAACAAAGGACTGAGGACCCATCCCAGCGGGGGATGTATTCCAGAGACTTGATTTGAACCTGCAGTTTATTCTATCGCTGCTGCAAGCCTGAACCAAGAACTTTGCCATTACTGTATGTAATTGATTCCATTTAACCAATTCTAACTCTCATCTCTATCTTTTTCCTTTTATGAATAAACCTTTAGATTTTAGATTCTAAAGGATTGGCAACAGCGTGATTTGTGGGTAAGATCTGATTTGTATATTGACCTTGGGCTGGGGCTTGGTCCTTTGGGATCAGGAGAACCTTTTTCTTTTACTAGGGTATTGGTTTTCATAACCATTTGTCCCCATAACGAGTGGCACTGGTGGTAATACTGGAATACTGGAGTGTCTAAGGAGATTGTTTGTGAGACTTGCGGTTAGCCAGTGGGGTGAGACCGAAGTCCTCTTAGTCTGGCTGGTTTGGTTGGCCTTAGAGGTGGAAAAAAACCCAGCCTTGGGCTGTAACTGCCCTGTTTGAGCAATTTGTCCTGAGTTGGCACTCTCAGTTGGGTTCCGCCAGAACCGCATCATCACACAGGGAAATGTAACTCGGACAGACAGCATTGTCTGTTACTCCTGTCATATATGGGGATGGTCATGTCGGTGAGTCTGTGACTGCGATGCTCACAAAGGTGTGAGGGCGCAATCTGGCAGCTGTAACAAAAATATATTAAGCTTAGGGTTAGAGTCAGTGTCACCGTGAAATGTGTCCCCTGCTGTTCTCTCTAGGACCAGGACTCCATGACTGTCGATATTGGGGAGTCTCTGGAAGAACTGTGGGTCTCTATAGAAATGCCCATTCTCCACCCCTCCCCAGGATCCCGATGTCTCCTTTCTGTCCTTCCACCGACTCGGTGGCTTTTATGGATGATGCCCCTATAGTGCTGTGGCCGGGGGACGTGGAGGCTCTGAGGGGCAGGGTCTGGGGCGGGGAGGTTTCAGTACAATGGGTTTTACTGGTCGGGCCCAGTGGGAGCAATCAATGGAGTTCCTCATTCCCGGCAGCAGGAAGGGAATCGCACTCACTGCAGTAACTGGTCATTGCTTTGCGGAATCCCGGTTCCCTGCAAAATCCCAAAGCCCTGGCTGTAGATAGGAGAGGTGTATAGTGTAAGGCAGTAACATTCCTGCTGTGCCTCAGGATCCTCTCCGAGGCAGAGCCCCCAGCCTGACCAGGGCCCCCCTCCCGCCCAGCCCCTGCCCATAGAGAGGGCACCGCTTGGAGGGAAGGTAAGAGAAGGTAAGAGAGACCTTTGTATTCCCCCCCGGGAGCGATGCCTCCCGTTTACACCTGCAGGGGGAGCTGGCTAAAGAGGTGCAGGGGGATGTGTGGGCAGGCGGGGGGAACAGGGATATGTTAGGTGGCCGGAAACAGGTAATGAGGATGCAGGGGGCAGCGAGGATGGGGTGATGCAGGGGAGTTGGGCTGCAGGAGGAGAATTATGGGGCTGAGGAGAACAAGGCTGGAATCAGGTAAAATGTGAGTGGGGGACACTGTGAGGGAAAGGGGGAGATGTGGGGAGAGGAGGCTGGAGGAAGAATGTAAGAGCAAGAGGAGACTGGATGGGGAAGGGAGAGCCAGGGAAGCAGGGATAAGGAAGAAGGGTGGGGAGAGATACAAGGGCAGCTCTCTGACTCTGTGGGGTAGGAGAGAGTGAGGGGCTGCCCCACCCAGCAGCCAGTGGGAATTTTTTCCCCTGGAAGTGGTAAAACGAGCATAGGGGGGTGAGCAGGGGTCTAACTGCTCAGGGGTCTGTGTCTTGAGTGTTCAGAGCTGCCCCCGGTCCTGGTCTGATTTCCCTGCAGCATTTAGATCTCAGCCGCACCTGGTGTCAGACTGGAGTCACTGCTGGCTCGGGGGGGGGGGGGGGGGGGCAGGGGGAGGTGCAGATAGGCCAATGAGATCAGCTTCTGCCTGCCTGTCCCTGGGGGCTGCTGGCGGTGGGGAGAGTCCAGGGCAGCTCATTCTTCAGGTGATGCCACCAGAGGGCTCCTGCTGTTGCTAAGGGGGAGGGATTTACACTGCAAAGGGGGGCAATCCCCCAAAGTGGCCCCTTTGATTCTGCTCTTTTTCTAGTGTTTGGCTCAGAGATGCTGTTACTGGGAGGGACTGAAGAGCCTGGTGGGAATCGGAGTATGACATGGACCGAAGCCCCTTCTGTAACCTCCCCCATTGCCTCTCTCGCCCCGACAGGCTGAGGAATCACGTCCACGTTTCGCTCCAGATCGGCCCGTCTTCCAGAAGACAGGGAAGGGAAATGGCTGTGATGGAGCCAGCTCAGGTAGGGGATTGTCAGGGAGTTGCTGGGCGGGGGGGAGGTAGAGGCAGGGAGGAGATAGGGTCTGATAAACCTGCTGATTTTCTGAGTAGGCCCATTAGCAGCAGGGAAGGAGGCGACATTCCCATATTTGACAAACAGGACACAACCACCTGGGCAGGGCTGGGAACATTTTCCAGGCTCCCAGTGCTGGAGCCTGAACCCGTTAGTCAGAGGCTGCTGTGAAATATGAAGGGAAGCTGTTGGGATTCCTGTCCCTGTCTCCGGCTCAGAGCTCTGCTTCCCGTATCAGCCTGTGGCTGGCAGGCGTGTGGAAAATGAGAGAAGACCCTGCCCTGCTTCGTGTGCTGGGGGGGACAAGGAGCTCTCAGCTTCTCCCACCCCCTGAAGCCTCCTGGCTGCTCTGAGCAGGGTGGGGGTGGGATTCTGCAACTCTGGCTCTCCTAGAGCTTCACTTTCCCCCCCCTCTTTCCCGTGACTAGTGGGATTGGGGCTGGGGCAGCAGGTGCTGAGTGGGGGACTCTTGTTGTCGCAGGTGCCAGTGACCTTCGAGGAGGTGGCTGTGTATTTCACCCAGGGGCAGGGGGCTCTGCTGGACCCCGCTCAGAGAGCCCTCTACAGGGACATCATGCAGGAGAACTACGAGACGGTGACCTCGCTGGGTAAGGGATTCCCGTCCCCACGGTTATTAGAAAGTGTAGGGCCTGCATTTCTGATGCTGGTTACGTTCTTCCCTGATCAGTTAGGTTTGAGGAGAATTTGTCTCATAGTCCACAGCTGCAGTATGAGAGAGACGTGCATCTCTGTACCCTCTCCAATGGGACCACAGTGTCAAAACCTAATGGATATGCTAAACCATTTCCACCCACCCCCACCGTTCAATGGGGCAGTTGTGCATTGTCCTGTCTGTATTATTTCTCATTCATACACAGCATCACTGTTCACCTCCCTCCTTGGGACTACCTCCAGCCATGGAGAGAGCTTTGGGCTCCGCAGGTTTAGAAATAGGCAGGGGTTTAATTCTAGAGCTGTGTGTTTGTCAGCAAGGCCCCCAGAGTGCACAGATCCCGCAAACTCCTAGTGAGGGTGTAACAATTCCCCCTACCTCCCCAGACATCTGCCTCCCCCAAGGGGGCTCAGTGACCCTGTTCCCATCCTCTTGGATTCCGATTCCTCCAGCACAGCACCAGGACATGGAATGTCCTTTCTGACAAACGCTCTCTCAATCTTCCATGCACCCTGATCTGGTCTGATTTCACCCCCTGCGCAGGATTTCCCCTTCCCAAACCTGAGCTGATCGCCCGGCTGGAACGAGGGGAAGAGCCGTGGGTCCCGGATCTCCAGGTCTGCGAGGAAAGGGAGATCCCGAGAGGCACAGGTGAGGATTGACACAGAAACCATTTGGTGAATGAAGGACAAAGTTGAGAATCCCCAAAATATGGTGTGAGTAACGCCCTCAGTTCTTCCTCATCTCAGCCAGAGCAGGGCTGCAGTCAGCAGATATCGCTCACACCATTCCACGCACCCTGTTAGCTGCAGGAGTTTCCTTCCCAATTTTCCTTCCCTGTGAGTGTTTGTGTGGATGTGGAGGCAGAATCCAATTGCTCAGTCTTCACAGTGTTAGTGTGTTGGGTTTTCCCTCTGTGCTATTCCTCTTTCTCCCCAGCACAATGACTCCAGTCTGGATTGTCTCTCTCCCAGCAGGTGCTGAGCGAGGGAGTGAGAATGAGGAGGGGAATCATAATGAGGATGTTCCTGGTGAAGTGGATGAATGTATTATATGTGGGGGAGGACCCAAGGATCCCACAGCCCAGCAGACAAATCCCAATGAAGAGAAACCCTATCAGTGCCTCAAATGTGGGAAAGGATTCATTCTGAGATCACAGCTTGTGACATATCAGACAATCCACACTAGAGAGAAACCCCTTCAATGCTTGGACCATGGCAAAAGCTTCAATAATTGCTCAGACCTGAAAAACCATGGGAGACGCCACACAGGAGAGAAACCCTTTCAATGCCTTGAGTGCAAGAAATCTTTCTACTGTAAGTCAGCACTAATAACACATCAGAGAATTCACACAGAAGAGAGACCCCATAAGTGCTTGGACTGTGGGAAAAGTTTCACACGGAGATCAGTCCTCATTCAACATGGGAGAATCCACACAGGAGAGAGACCCCATAAGTGCTTGGACTGTGGGAAAAATTTCAGATACAGATCAGTCCTTCTTTCACATCTGAGAACCCACACAGGAGAGAAACCCCATAAGTGCTTGGACTGTGGGAAAAAATTCAGATACAGATCAGTCCTTCTTTCACATCTGAGAACCCACACAGGAGAGAAACCCCATAAGTGCTTGGACTGTGGGAAAAGTTTCATATGGAGATCCGCCCTTGTTTTACATCAGAGAATCCACACAGGAGAGAGACCCCATAAGTGCTTAGACTGTGGAAAAAGTTTCATACGGAGATCAGACCTCGTTAAACATGAGAGAATCCACACAGAAGAGAGACCCCATATGTGCTTGGACTGTGGGAAAAGTTTCACACGGAGATCTACCCTTGTTTCACATCAGACAATCCACACAGGAGAGAGATCCCATAAGTGCTTGGACTGTGGGAAAAGTTTCATATGGAGATCCACCCTTGTTTTACATCAGAGAATCCACACAGGAGAGAGACCCCATAAGTGCTTAGACTGTGGGAAAAGTTTCATACGGAGATCAGACCTCGTTAAACATGGGAGAATCCACACAGAAGAGAGACCCCATAAGTGCTTGGACTGTGGGAAAAGTTTCACATGGAGATCTGTCTTTGTTTCACATCAGACAATCCATACAGGAGAAAGACCCCATAAGTGCTTGGACTGTGGGAAAAGTTTCAGGTGGAAGTCAAACCTTATAAGACATCAAAGAATCCACACAGTAGAGAGACCCCATAAGTGCTTGGACTGTGGGAAAAGTTTCATGCAGAGATCTGCCCTTGTTTCACATCAGAGAATCCACACAGGAGAGAGAACCCATAAGTGCTTAGACTGTGGTAGAAGTTTCATACGGAGATCAGACTTCGTTAAACATGGGAGAATCCACACAGAAGAGAGACCCCATAAGTGCTTGGACTGTGGGAAAAGTTTCACACGGAGATCTGCCCTTGTTTCACATCAGACAATCCACACAGGAGAGAGATCCCATAAGTGCTTGGACTGTGGGAAAAGTTTCATGTGGAGATCCGCCCTTGTTTCACATCAGAGAATCCACACAGGAGAGAGACCCCATAAGTGCTTAGACTGTGGGAAAAGTTTCACACAGAGATCAAACCTCATTAAACATGGGAGAATCCACACAGCATCTAAAATTCTGTGACCCATGGCCAGAAAGGGTGAAGCAACGTGCAGGCTAATTGATCCAGTTTCAACCTTTAGAGACATGCTTCATAAGTGTGTAAATGGTATTTAGGTCCTTTCCATGTTCTACAGCCTTGAGCTTTGAAATGAAAACTTGTATTCCTAAAGAATTGGAAGAAGATGGTAACTATAGTAGACTGTTTACCTGTGTCTTGTTAGAGGTTAACAATGTAACCAAACGGTTTCCTCTCTAGGGGTGTATTCTGTTAATTCGGAGATCAAAAGGAAATATTAACATTTAGATAAAACTTGGGTGTAACACTGTCATTGTCTGCATGTCTCTTTAAAGTTTGTGGTAAACGGTCTATGAACTGCTTAATGGATAATTGCTTTATGTTAATCCATGTAGTTAATTGCCGGCGATGTTTACGAAATACAAGGTTACTTCAAAAGCCTATTGTTCACCATAGGACTTTGTGCTGTTGAGAGGCGGCAAAATCTGTATAAAAACTTTTGGGACCTGATCCTTTTCTCTCAGATCTTCTTAAGCTTTATTCGGGGGGAGTTTGAGTCGTAAGACTGAGATCTCCAGTCCCCTCTGGACTGCCCTGATATCGAACATTTGGACATTAGACTAGAACCTGATGAAATGATTCTGAAAGGGACTCTTCAATTCTAAAGCACCATCTCTGCAGTGAAACTGACCTGAGCACTCTATTAATGTCTGTATGTATAATGATCTTTTAACCAATACTCTCTCTTTTCTTCTTTTAATAAATTTTACTTTAGTTAATAAGAATTGGCTGTAAGCATGTATTTGGGTAAGAACTGAAGCATTCATTAACGACTTGGGTAATGTGTCCGATCCTTTGGGATTGGTGGAACTTTTTAGATGATGAACAAGATTTTCAGTAATTCGCATTGTATTTAACTGGGCTGTCTGGGAGGAAGCCCAAGGCTGGGTTGTTTTAAGGCAGGGGTAGTCAATAAGCAGTCTGTGAGGCAAATGTAGACAGCCAGATGCTTTTGAATGGACCTCTGAAATCTTTTCATCTATTATTATCATTACTGTTGTGTTTTTTTAATTATTATTTTCTCTGGCGTTTGGACCTTGTCTATACCTTGACCAAGAAATTTTGATCTTGACAAAAAAGAATTGACTACCTGTGGTCTCTTACTCCCTGGGTAAAGGATTCCCATTCCCTTAGTTATTAGAAGCCGTGGGGTCTGCGTGTCTTAATCTGGTCAGGTTCTTCCCTGGTCAGTTAGATCAGAGGCGAATGGGTTCCATAATGCACAGCTGCCGTGTGAGAAAGGCTTGCATCTTTGTGCCCTCTTCAGTGGGATGCGGTGTCACAACCTAATGGACATGCTAGTTCACCCCCATCCCTCCAGCTTTCAGGAGGACAAAATTCA
Organism: Emys orbicularis; assembly: GCF_028017835.1. Taxonomy (NCBI): domain Eukaryota; kingdom Metazoa; phylum Chordata; order Testudines; family Emydidae; genus Emys; species Emys orbicularis. The sequence goes on along the minus strand of NC_088695.1, from coordinate 8,161,601 downwards.
TTCATTGTCCTGTCTGTTGTTTTTCAGTTGTAAATAGAATCCCTGTTCATCTTCCTTCTGGGCTCTGCAGGTTTAGAAATAGGCAGCGATTGAACTCCAGAGCTGTGTGTGTGTCAGCAAGGCCCCCAAAGAGCACAGATACTGGGAACGCCTAGTGAGGGCGTAACAATTCCCCGCACCTCTCCAGACGTCTGCTTCTCCCAAGGGGGCTCAGTGATCATGTTCCCGACCTCTTGGGTTCCATGATCACCCAGAAGAGCACAGGGAGAAGTTCCACTCACAATGTCCTTTGTAACAGACAAAAACAACAAGGAGTCTGGTGGCACCTTAAAGACTAACAGATTTATTTGGGCATAAGCTTTCGTGGGTAAAAACCTCACTTCTTCAGATGCATAGAGTGAAAGTTACAGATGCAGGCATTATATACTGACACATGGAGAGCAGGGAGTTACTTCGCAAGTGGAGAACCAGGGTTGACAGGGCCAATTCAATCAGGGTGGATGTAGTCCACTCCCAATAATAGATGAGGAGGTGTCAATTCCAGGAGAGGAAAAGCTGCTTCTGTAATGAGCCAGCCACTCCCAGTCCCTATTCAAGCCCAGATTAATGGTGTTAAATTTGCAAATGAATTTTAGTTCTGCTGTTTTTCTTTGAAGTCTGTTTCTGAAGTTTTTTTTGTTCAATGATAGTGACTTTTAAATCTGTAATAGAATGACCAGGGAGATTGAAGTGTTCACTTACTGGTTTATGTATGTTACCATTCCTGATGTCCGATTTGTGTCCATTTATTCTTTTGCGGAGGAACTGTCCGGTTTGGCCAATGTACATGGCAGAGGGGCATTGCTGGCACATGATGGCATATATAACATTAGTGGATGTGCAGGTGAATGAGCCCTTGATGGTGTGGCTGATGTGGTTGGGTCCTCTGATGGTGTTGCCAGAGTAGATATGGGGACAGAGTAGGCAATGAGGTTTGCTACAGGGATTGGTTCCTGGGTTGGTGTTTCTGTGGTGTGGTGTGTAGTTGCTGGTGAGTATTTGCTGGTTGGAACAGACACTCTCTCAATAATCCATGCACCCTGATCTGGTCTGATTTTATCCCATGAGCAGGAGGTCCCATTCCCAAATCTGATCTGATCACCCGGCTGGAACAAGGGGAAGAGTCGTGGGTGCCCGATCTCCAGGCCTGCGAGGAAAGAGAGATCCCGAGAGGTGACCGCACAGGTGAGGACTGACACACAAACCATCTGGGGAATGCAAGAAAAAGTTGAGAATCCCAAAATATGGTGTGAGTAAGCACCCTCAGTTCTTCCTCATCTCACCAAGGGCAGGGCTGTAGTCAGCAGATATCGCTCACGGCTTTCCGCCCGTCCTGTTAGCTGCAGGAGTTTCCTTCCCAATTTTCCTTCCCTGTGAGTGTTTGGGTGGGATGTGGAGGCAGAATCCAATTGCTCGAGTCTTTGAAACTATGTTGTGTTGGGTTTTCCCTCGGTGCTATTCCTCTTTCTCCCCAGCACAATGACTCCTGTCTGGATTGTCTCTCTCCCAGCAGGTGCTGAGAGAGTCAGTGAGAATGAGGAGGAGACTCAACAGCAGGAAATTCCCAGGGAAGTGGAACCACAGGGGACATTTGTGGGAAGAGCTGCAGGGAATTATTCCCTGTGCGTGGAACAAGGAGAAACCTGGGGAAATTGGCACAGGTCAGAGAGGCTGATGGGAAACCACCCAAGGAAGAAAGTGGATGAATCCATTAAATGTGCAGGAGGAGACAAGAGAGAAACCCTACCACTGCCTACAGTGTGGGAAAGGATTCATTCTGAGTTCACAGCTTGTTACACATCAGACAATCCATATTGGAGAGAAACCCCTTCAGTGCTTGTCCCCTGGGAAAATCTTCTCTAACCACGCAGACCTTAATAACTATCAGAGAAGCCACACAGAAGAAAAACATTATAGATACCTCCAGCTAAGCCACACAGGAGAGAGACCCAATAAGTGCTTAGACTGTGGAAAAAGTTTCATTTGGAAGTCAGACCTTCTTAAACATCAGGCAGTTCACACAGGAGAGAGACCCTATCGGTGCGTGGACTGTGGGAAAAGATTCCGAAACCGGTCAGCCCTTCTTAAACATCAGGCAATCCACAAAGGAGAGAGACCCCATAAGTGCTTGGACTGTGCAAAAAGTTTCATACACAGGTCAAACCTTGTTCAACATCAGGCAATCCACACAGCTGAGCGACTCCACAAGTGCTTGGATTGTGGGAAATGTTTCACTCAGAGATCAGGCCTTGTTACCCATCAGGCAATCCACACAAGAGAGAGCACCCTAGGTGAAACTTCCACCCCCCGTAACATCGGTTCATTGAGGGGCAAATCCCAACGAGCCTTTATAGACCCCAGGGGCCAGCCTGCCCACGGCCCAGCCGTGCCCCAGGGCTGCTCCTCAGACCAGGTTCTCCCCCTCTCCAGTGCCTCTGGAAGGCGGCTCCTCCCTGCCGAGCCAGGGCACCACTTTTTGGAGCCCCCAGGGCCATCCTTAGGATTTATGGGGCCCTATGCAGTATTATTATACTGGTGCCCCTACACCGATGGCAGCCTGAGCTTGCAGCCTGGCAGGGGCAGGGGCGGAGGGACAAGGCAGAAAGAATAACAAGACACCCGGCCTGCCTCATGGTGGTGGAGAGTCACAGTTCCCCACAGAGACCCCTATACCCTCTCCCTCACACAGAATGGACATATTTAACTCACTGAAACAGACATTATTTTAAATTAATCAGTCACAGAGGTTTAGTGTGTTCAGAACAATGTTCATTGCTCTTAGAAAAAGGGAACACTAATTTACTGTGTGTGATCTCCATAACAATACACGTTTATGAAATGTCACCAACTTTAAAAAATATGTTTCCAAAGATTTTAGGCATAACAAAGGATTTTATATCTTACTAAGGTACTGATTTTGCTTAAAACTAGTTCATCAGATAGTCAGAAGTAAAGAAAGGGAAACTCTTTGTCCAGCTATCTGGAAGCAAAGGGCTTTTGCTTCCTTCACTGTGGGGGGAGGGGGGAGAGGGGGTGAAGGGAGAAATGGATGGACAGAAAGGACAGGAATACTTTGGACGTAAGTTTTTTTACTATAGTAATTAAAATGTGTATTATAGATAAAGGTGGTCTTTTGAAGAATTTATTTAAAAAACCATATGTCTGAAGAGCCAAGCATTTAAGGCTAAAGATGATTGTGCATCAAAAAATCTATGCAAGGATTTTTTAGGGATGTGATTTTATAATCTTCACCAACTCACTAATGAAATATTTTTAAAGCAAATTTTAAACGAAGGTCCTGTAGACTGACATGTTCTGAGTAAATATTACCGTCATGCACAACTGTTTTTGTCAGGACATTCAGAAACTGACAGTAGATACCTGGGGGTTGGCAAATGCCCATTACATGGCTTCATTTCCCCTGGAATGGCTCTTTAACAGTTTCAGTGTTGTGCTAATAGGTCTGGCAGGCTGGAGACTTTTTGTCTTTTAACTACGAGATCCCCTTCCCAGGAAGACTCAGAGCCTGCAGGAAGGGTCAGAACAGGGAGAGGAAAACCAGGAGGGTGGACACTAAGACCCAGTGGTGCCCCAAATTTTCAGGTGTCCTACCCAGCTGCCTATGCCTAAGGACAGCCCTGGGCGCCCCCAACCACTTACCGCCCTAGGCCACTGCCTAGTTCGCTTAGTGGTTGCACCGGCCCTGTTCTGATCTAAGGCTACATCTACACTACAGGGGGGGGGTCGATTTAAGATACGCAAATTCAGCTACGCGAATAGCGTAGCTGAATTCGACGTATCAGATCCGACTTACCCTGTTGTGAGGATGGCGGCAAAATCGACTGCCGCGGCTCCCAGTCGACGGCGCTTACTCCCACCTCCGCTGGTGGAGTAAGCGCGTCGATTCGGGGATCGATTGTCGCGTCCTGACGAGACGCGATAAGTCGATCCCCAAGAGATCGATTTCTACCCGCCGATTCAGGCGGGTAGTGTAGACCAGGCCTCAGATCCACTCTGCCGCAATAGAGTCCTGCCTGCAGTGCCCAGCCACAGGAAACAGCAGCAGAATGAAGGCGTGTGACTGATGGCTACAGATCTCCAGCCAGGCGTTCTCCAGCAGAACAAGGAGCAGTGCCAGCCTTCCCCGGTAAGAAAATAATTTCAGCTCACACCATCCAGCGGCAAGAATGTAGGAATTCCCCAGTGCACTGCATTAAATAGCTGCAACATTGTATCCAACTGCATGACAGCCCCTGTGACCAGCCACATCCCTGCAAGCGTTCCCTTCTCACCACAGCTGGATTTCCATGTCTGGTCCCAGGTGGCTGCCCCCCCAGACTCTCCCAGGCCCCCTCTGTCTGTCCCCAGATCCCCCCCTGCAGCCAGGCTGGACAAGGGGCCTGAGAGCCTTGGAGACAGGAGATCTCTGGTTAGCCCATCCCCTGTACAGCGCAGGAGCCCCAGCGCCAGCTCCCCTCACACCCACTGTCATCTGCAAAGAGCCAGGAGTCCCCGAGAGCTGGGGAGACTCTGTAGGGAAACAGAAGCAGGAGCCGCCAGGCTAAGAACCGGTGTGACAGCTGCTCTCTTGGCCAGCGCACCCAGCACTGAACCAGGGACCCCTAGAGCTAAAAGCACAGGCTGCCCCAGCTTATGCTAAATATTCAACCCTTTATAACTGTCACAGCTCCACACACACACACCAGTGGATTACACAAGCACCAGAGAGACATGGGTCTTAAGGAGCCTAAAGGTAGGGTGACCAGACGTCCTGATTTTATCGGGACTGTCCCGATATTTGTTTCTTTGTCCCGCGTCATCGGGACACTGGACAAAAAAGAAATTTTGCCCTCCGCTCTGGTGCTCGCGCCCCCCCCCCGCTCCGGCTCCGTCCCCTCCTTCCCCCATTGGCTCCCTCCCCAAATCCCCGCCCTGGCCCCGCCTCTTCCCCAACCACGCAGCATTCCTCCTCCCTCCCAGACTTGCAGCATGGCAGCGCAAGCCTGGGAGGGAGAGGGTGGCGGCGGTGCCTGGATCCTGGAGCTGGTGAGTCAGCTCCGGCACCTGGGCACTGGGCGGGCAAAGGGGGGCTGGCAAGGGAGGGAGACGGGGGACTCAGCTGTGAACCCCCCCGCCGCGCCAGAGGGCTTCTGCCCGGGCTGCTGCACCCGGGGCCGGGAGCGCAGCCTGGAGGCTGCTTCAGCCCTGCAGCCCGCAGGGCAGCGCGGTGGGTCCGGTCGGGGCAGCGCGGAGCGGGCAGGGGCCCGGTGGGCGGCGCGGCGGCGTGGGCCGAATCCCTGCTGCTGCTGGGGAGCCCCGCGCCTCTCCCTCCCGCTCGTGGCTGTGGCTCCTTCCCGGCGGGACGCGCCCCCCGGCCTGCCCCCCGCACATGCGGCGCTCGTCCAGCTGCTCCTTCCCGGCGGGAGGGAGACTAGGCGCAGGGGACGCACGCCGCATGTGGCCGGGGCAGCGGGAGGCGCGTCCCGCCGGGAAGGAGCCACAGCCGCGAGCGGGAGGGAGAGGCGCGGGGCTCCCTGGCAGCAGCGGGGATTCGGCCCCTGCCGCCCACCCGGCTCCTGCCCGCTCCGCGCTGCCCCTGCCCAGACCCACCGTGCCCTGCATATGCCCGTGGCGGGCCGGGGGGCGGGAGGCTCCGCTGGGAGGACAGCGCGCGGGGCCGGGGCCTGCTAATGCCCCAGGCCCCTTTAAAACTCTTTTTTTTTTTTGCTCCACCCCCCCCCTTTTTTTTGCTCCGCCCCCGTCCCGATATTTTATACTACTAATCTGGTCACCCTACCTAAAGGCCAGGTAGGGAACAGGCAATAGGAGTCAGCAGCTGTGATTCTCATCTTCCTTGCCAGGCTGCTCCATCAGATCCTTATGTCAGGCAGTGAAACCCCCAGTTACTCGTTATTCCTCGTTGACCCAAGTGACTAGTCCACAGTTTGGGGCCTTGCAGATGTTTCGGAGGAGTTGGTGTCAATTTGGACTCATCACACTTCATTCAAAGGCTCTTTACAGTCCACAGAGAAGAAATCACATGAGACCGCACCCAGAAAGGAAAAGCCTAATGGTACAAAGTTCAATCAGCCCATTTCTGAGGAGAAGGAAGTGAAACGAAACTCCTCTCTGGTCTCTTTCCTGCACTAGAGGCCATGGCTGCTGCGAATCCAGCAAAAACGCTCCAGGATGAACTGACCTGTTCCATCTGTCTGGACTATTTTAAAGATCCGGTATCTCTAGACTGTGATCACAATTTCTGCCGAGCCTGCATCACCCAGTTCTGGGAGGGATTCGCTTCGGATGTCTCCTGCCCTCAGTGCAGAGAGATCTTTCCCCAGAGGAACCTCAGGCTGAACAGGCAGCTCAGGAATGTTGTGGAAGCAGCCAGAGAACTCAGGTTGCCGTCAGGGAGGGAACCAGAAACAGAGAGACTGTGTGAGAAACACAAGGAGCCTCTAAAACTGTTCTGCAAAGAGGACGAAATCCCCATCTCCCTGGTGTGTGACAGATCCAAGCAGCACAGAGATCACACCGTCATTCCTGCAGAGGAAGCTGCCGAAGAATTCAAGGTAGGAAATGACCAACTGTTATTTTTCTAACCAGAGCCTTGGGGAACTCATCTTCCCCCAGCATTGGAGTTTCCTTTAGCCCCAGACAGCCACTCAGTGAGCTCCACTGGAGAGGAACAAGGGATTTCAGACCTAAGTAGGTTTCCCAGCAACTGGGAATCCTCCCAAGGCTCATGCAGGTGGAGAAGTGAGGCCCTCCATAAACGTCCTACGGCTGACACGTTGGAGTGAGGGGGAGTGATGAACCCGCACTCCACCCCTCCTGCTCCCCACCTGAGCACTGAAGGACCCCCCCCGTTCTCTGTCTGCCCTTCCCCACTTCCACCACCTCCCAAAGCTATAAACACCATGTCCGTGCTCCTCCTCCTCTCCTTGGGGCTGAGGGAGCAGGAGGATGCAGTTGGGGCTGTTCCCTTGGCACACATCCAGTGGTGAGCTGGAGCCGGTTCGCACCGGTTCGCGGGATCCGGTTGTTAAATTTAGAAGCCCTTTTAGAACCAGTTGTCCTGCGGGACAGCCGGTTCTAAAAGGGCTTTTACATTTAACAACCAGTAAAGCTCGGGCAGCTCCCCGGCCCCAGCTCACCTCTGCTCTGCCTACGCCTCCTTCCCTGAACACTCCGCCCAGCTTCTCCTCCCCCCCCCCCCTGCTTCCTGCGAATCAGCTGTTCGCGCGGGAAGCCTGGGAGGGCTGAGAAGCAAGCGTGGCCTGGCTCCAGGCACTGCCCGGCCCGGTCCGGCCCGGCTCCAGCTGCCCGGCCCGGCTCCAGCTGCCTGGCCCAGCTCCAGCCGCCCGGCCCGGCTGTAGCACCGCCAGCCACCTCCAGGCACTGCGGTAAGGGAGCAGGGAGGGGGTGTTCGATAGAGGGCGGGGGAGTTCAGGGGGGTGGATAGGGGTCAGGGCAGTCAGAGGGCAGGGAACAGGGCAATTGAATGGGGGCAAGGGTCCTGGGGGGGCAGTCAGGAAGGTGCAGGGGTTGGATGGGGTGGCGGGGGGCAGTCAGGGGACAGGGAAGGGGGGTGGATGGGGCAGGGGTCCCGGAGGGGGCATCAAGGAACACGGGGGGGTGAATGGGGCAGGAGTCCCAGCGGGTGGGCCATGACCCCCTTGTGGGGTGAGGAGGGAACCGGTTGTTAAGATTTTGGCAGCTCATCACTGCACACATCCCCTTCATCCTTTTCCTGCAGAACTCCTCATGCAGACAGGAAAGGACCCCCCCTCATGAGACTGGGGGGGGCACAGGACTGGAGCTCCCATCCTGCAAACCCTAGCAGAGTCCATCTGATATAATTAGAGACGGGATTGCAGGAAGCAGGGACTGGGTGGGAGGGGGCAGCAGAGCAATGGGGCACTGTAGCAGGGTCATTGCTTCCAGAGTGTCCCCTCGTGGCCCGGGGTAGTCCTACCTCATTTTCCCTCTGAGGTTCACAGACAGAATCCACTATGGCTTTTCTGTGGCCAGTAACATCCCTGCTCTGCCAGCAGTGATTCCCAGGTCTTCTAGTCTGGAGTTCGGCCTTATCACCCTGAAGAAGATCCATGGCCTCCTCCCTCTGGCCCTCCATAGGCCTCTTTTTTACCTACCCCAGGCCTGGTTGGATTACATGACACCCTCTTCTCCCCCAATCACTGCTCCTTCTTTTTCCCCACCTGGGGAGGAGAACTGGTTTATCACAGGTGGGGCTGAGATCCCTCTCTCTTTATAGGGTGAGCCCCCCTGTGATCGGCATTGTGCCTCTTCCACATCTCCTGAGGACACAGGGAGACAGTCCCCATCTTGCAATTTTCACTTTGGAAATTTTCGCCATCCATTTCAGTGTGGGAACCTTGTGACCATAAAGGTTTCCATGTTGACATTAATAACAATAAGAATTCATAACCAATAGAATGTACTGATTTCTACTGCAGTGGCATCTCTAAGCCCCAGTGAGAGATTAGGGGCCCGTTGTGCCAGGCACTGTACAGACAAGTCAGGCAAAGAGCTCACAGTCACAGTCTAATGAAGACGATATGTAGCAGGTGGATAAAGAAAGAACTGGGGCTGGGAGCGGGGGACAATTAAAGAGGGTGGTGTTTGCATACACTGGCAATCACGATAGGTCATCCATATTTCAAAGCTCTCCATTTTCCATGGTGAAGACTTAGGTGCCTGCACTTTTCTATGGAGAATGTTTTAGGTGGTGGAGTGGTAGCAGGCACAAGGGGGGAGTCCATGGCCCAGTCTCCCCTCCCTCCTGTGGACTTGGCAGGGACTTCAGATTCAGGGTTAGGGAGTTGAGATCCCTTTGGGTGCTATTTCCCAAAGGGTGGCTTGTGACCCACCAGTGAGTCATGGGAAGTTGTAGATGGGTTGTAGGCGTGGTGCGGAGGGACAGCCCTGCAGGGACAGGAGTGGTAGCTCCTGTCCCACAGGGCTGAGTCCAGCTCTCCACAGCGGGAACCTGTGGAAAAATTCCAGCATGAACCTACTTGTCCCATCTGTCTGGAGTATGTCAGAGAACCTGTCACTCTGGAGAGTGGGAATATTTTTTGCCAAACCTGCATCACCCAAAACTGGGAGTAATCAGATATAGCCATCTCCTGACTGAGCAATAATTAAGAAAGGCCATTAGGAGGGAAAGACGCCTTGATAAAGGTGGCAGGCCCTGCAGGGAGGTGATGTTTTCCACCGGGATTATGAACTCCAGTGCTGCTCCACGAGGGGTTAAACTCTGATGCTCCCGGCCTGCACTAGAGATCACTGTCCTAAACACCATGTGGACTCCAAGCACCTTCAGTCCTCACACAAAAGGGTTCTAGACAGCGCAGGTTCCATGCCAAATACCGTGGGGATCATAGGCGCCGACTCCATGGGTGCTCCGGGGCTGGAGCACCCACAGGGAAAAATTAGTGGGTGCTCTGCACCCACTGGCAGCCAAGCCCCCCGCCTCCTCCTCCTCCCCTGAGCACGCCGCGTCCCCGCTCCTCCACCTACCTCCCAGCGCCTACCACCTGGCCACCACCAAACAGCTGTAGCAACCTCCTGGAGGGAGGAGCGGGAATATAGCACACTCAGGGGAGGAGGCGCGGATTTGGGGAAGGAGTTGAATAGGGGCAGAGAGGGGCCGGAGCTGGGGCAGGGATTTTGAGGAAGGGGTTGGAATGGTAGTGGGAGGGGGCGGGGCAGGGGGGAGAGAGGGGTCCAGCACCCACCGGCACCATTAGAAGTCGGCACTTATGATGGGGATTAGACTGGGTTGTAGCAAAACTAATCCCTGGGTGGTGGTGACCGGGGTCAGGCTGAAGAAACAGCCGAAGTGGTTCCATTAATCCTTACACTGCTCTCCCACAGTGCAGCATTTTGAAATCTCTAGAACTCACTGCTTCTGGGAGCTGAGCTGGGATCTGGGGAACAGGTACCGAGGCAGCCCTGCCTCTGTAAGGGTCCAGGACAGAACTAGGGCAAACCCCAACTGTTCTTGACAAAAATGAACACATCTAATGTGGTTTGCCCTAGTGCCCAAACCAATTCTATCCACCCAGTCCAGTCCCCAGGGGTTCAGGGCTGAAATTCAGTGGAAATCAGGCTCTTTTAAGAATCCCAGACCATATTTCAAGCCCTGGAGGTTTCTGGGATTTGTATCACTTTGTTTGTTTAGCCTCCTCAAAAACAGAATATTTCTCAAAGTGAAAGAAAAATCCAAGGATGTGACGCCAGTGTCATGTTGGTATAAATCAATGGGGGAAAAAGGTCAAACAATTTCAAGGAGTCTGAAAATGAAACACTCCCAGCGTCCATTAATATGACTTCACTTCCATGGTATCTCTGATATCATAAACCTATTGGGTTCTCCACTCATCAGTAAAGTGTTTGTTTGTGTTGGAAAAGCTCCCACCCACATTCTCACTCCTAACAATAACAATAACACCACTCAAATAAGTTTGTGTTTCTTCAGGAAAAGGTTCAGGCCCATTTGAAGATGCTAAGGGAAGAGAGAGAAAAGCTCCTGGGATGTAAAGTGAGCAGAGAGAAGAGAAGCCAGGAATATCTGGTAGGTGCCCGTCATTATTAATCTGCATTTATAACCTGTATTTGTAACAAGCCGGATGGAGGTGCATTGTGAATCGGAGCAATAATGAGAGGCAGGGGCAATCTAGAGGCCTAATTATGTTTTATCTCAATCAGTTGGGGCGGGTAAAGCAGAAATCCGTTAAGTGGGGAATAATCACAAAGTAAATCAAAATTAGTTGTTTTAGCAGGAACTACTACTTAGGCCTACACCATAAACCAGTGGGTTTCAACCTTTTTGCATTTGATAATTTTGAATTGAGGGTGCAGAGACCTCTTTGGAAATCTATTGTCTGTACGGACCACAGGTTGAAACCCACTGCCGTAAACTACTGTAACTATTATTCTTATCTATTGTATATTAACTATTGTTAGCTTAATTACACTCTCTTCATAGGAAACAATTTACATTAATGAAATAACAGAATTTTGACTTAGAAAATCCAGTGCACTAAAACAAGTCCCCGCTGTTACACATTCATACCTCAGTTTCACATCTGAAGAAGTGAGGTTTTTACCCACGAAAGCTTATGCCCAAATAAATCTGTTAGTCTTTAAGGTGCCACCAGACTCCTTGTTTCAGTTTCACAGTTTTCATCGTCTGTTAGCTCAGAGTTTGGGGGATGTTCAGTTATATCTTGTGGAACCCTCTTGTGCAATCTTTGTTTACTATTTTGAGTTCCAGTTTAAATAGAGACATGTATCCCTGGCTGTGAAGTCTTGGTTTCATGACTGAACAATTATCCCTCTGCTCATTTCTGGCTTACAGTCCCGTTGTGCTCTGACAATCTCTCCATTTCTGTCATTCACCTTTTATGCCTGAGGGTGTTGTCCAGATGTGTTGTTTTACAGTCCTTACTATTTTATTATTTTCACCTCCCGCTGCTTTGGATCTCCATCTCCAAGGCCATCAATAACGCGCTATCCAGACCATGTCAGACATGGGAACATCCCTTTATGAGATTCTGGGGCCAAATGAAAAGGTGTGAGAAAATCCTCTCTCTAGAAACCACGGGATACTGTTCAGGGTCAGATGACTTAGAATTTGGAAAAAAATTCTCCCTCCTACACACTCACCACTCTATGAAAGGACCCCCGGCTCCATCCATGTCCCTGACCAGCCCTTTCCCTATTTTCCTTCACAGAGAAATACACAAACCGAGAGGCAGAAGCTTGTGTCTGAATTTCAGCAACTGCGGCAGTTCCTGGAGGAACAAGAGCGACTCCTGCTGGCTCAGCTGGAGAAGCTGGACAAGAAGATAGTGAAGATACAGAATGAAAGTGTCAGTAAAGTATCTGAGGAAATTTCCCGTCTCAGTGAGCTGATCAGCGAGCTGGAGGGGAAGTGTCAGAAGCCAGTGAGTGAATTGTTGCAGGTGAGACTGAGTTAGAGATACTCCAGATCCCAACACAGGGACAAGACTGCTCCTAAAACATGGGCACGGGAGTCCAGCAGTCAGAGATCACCGTGTAACTTGATGTGTATTGCAGAGATGTGAATCACTATTATTTTTGAAAAGTTACAGACACTTTGATGTAAAGGATGGAAAAGCCTCATTAGCTCAGCAAACGCATGGTCCTGGGGCCAGAACACAGCCTCTTTCCCCCATACTTGCTAAATCTCTTCTTTTGGAATTCTAAGTGTGTCAGGTGGGACAGAAATTCCCTCTCTCTATTTCTCTCCTCTAGGACGTCAGAAGCACCTTGAGCAGGTACGTGGCTCTCACACTCCCCCCCTCACCCTTCGCAATTCTGGGGAAGAGCTTGGAGATGATGTTACCACTGCCTCTCCCTAGGTCTCTACAGCCAAATGTGTGGGGAAGGTCATATTTTGGATACAAATCTCTCTGATCAACTTCATCTTGAGGTTCTCACCCTTTTATAGAAGACTCTGGAATTATCCATTCAGTGGGAAGGACTGACCTCAAATATATCCTAGCGATGTCACATCCCTGGGGAACTGGCTGCCTCAGGATTGTGGGGATGGAATATGGGCCTGTCACTGCTGGGGCCCTGGTTACCATTAAGCCCAGAGCAGCAGTGATCAAGAGTCTTCCCCACCTGAGGACTGTTTGGAGACCTGTGTGGAATGAGCTGGGGAGGGGGAAGTTGGTGTCTCAGTCTAGTTCCTAGTGGACAGATTTCTACAGCACTTCACCTGGGAGCCTCCTGTCCCTCAGAGCATGGAGGCCAAGGAGGGAATTGGCCATGGAGACTTAATTCCCCCTTTCTCCCCAGAGCTAGTCTCTCCAGGCCAGAGCTGAAGAGTAATAATGGACCTTTTCGGGGGGGGGGGGAGGCTTCACTGCCATGGCCTTGCTCTGAGGTTGGGAGAAGAGGAATTCTAATTCTAGACCCATGAGAACAGTGATTCACTAGCCAGAATTTATAATGAGTCAATAAATGAAATATAACCATGTGGAATTGTTTCTCTCTAGGTGTGAGAAGGGGAAGTTCCAGCAGCCAGAGGAGTTTTGTCCTAAGCTAGAATTAAGACTCAGTGATTTCTCCCAGAAAACTGTTGCTCTAATGGAGACTCTGAAGAAGTTCAAAGGTACTGAGAAGGGATCTAGGAGGGGAAATTGGGATGAGCCGCTGAGACTGTGGGAATAGAATGGGTCTGGCCAATTGGTTGATAATTAGATGATGGATCTATTTAATAGTTGGGTGAGAATGCCACATACTTGGGGTGCAAGACACTCCAGTTGATTAATCCAAACCTTTATTTGTACCACAAGCCTGCCTTGCCATTGCAATTACTATTAAAGTAAGAAATTACAGACATACCTTATAGAAGTACTGGCCAGTTGCCTACTCCTGGGCCATAGGTGGGTCACAGGGAATTTCCTGTGACGTTCAGATTCCTCTTTACAGATCCAAATGATATATTTATTAGATTTTTCAATCATCTTTGACTGTTACAAATATTAAGTATCTTATATAACTCATACAATAAACATGCATGAACTTTTTAATTGGCAGGGCTTTTGCTATACAAGCTATTTTCATGTTATTATTCTCTTTTCTGATTGGTTTATTGCCCCTGATTATGTATAGGGCACTGTGACCCTGTTCTCTGCATAGGGATTTTGGACTTTGCTAATTGCTCCTGGGCTGTACATTTTGGGTGTCCGTTGTCTTTAAGCACATTGTGTGGTGAAAACATCTTTGTCCCACACAGGAACTTATGGCCACATCACTTCATAACAAGGTCACTTAAGGCAACATTTCCCTTATGTCCAGCAAACTGCTCACCAGGGCAAAGCCAAGTCAGTCAGTGCAAACACACAGCCTCGGTCTGTCCAAACTTATGTTTAAGAAATGACCCTTGTACCAATTCTCAATACTTAGTATAATAACTAGTGAAAAGCAGACAAATGGAGCAGGGGCCCAGGCATCAGAACGTCTCACATGAATTCATGATTTACCAAAAGTCACAACATTCAGTCCCAAATTCCCCAAAATGGCCTAATTGGGGGCACCTGCGTTTCTCTCTCCCAACTAGAGAACTGCAGGGCAGGTGCTCCAGAGCTGTGCAGCCTCCACAGCTGCAGGTGGAGTCAGTGGGCGCTGCAGGTGCCCAACCCCCCTGAGAACCAGGCCCCAGGTGCCTAAAGGTCGGCACCCAAAATCTAGTCCCTAAATTAAAGGCCATTTCTTAAAGCTGGACCCAGCCCATCACTGTGCTCTGGTGCTGTGTGGCAGCTAGTCTGAGCCAAATGGGCTGTAGGGAAGGAGAAAGCCCCTCCCCCACGGTGAGGGATCCCTCCAGCCCAGGGGCATCTTATGCCTCCTCCACAGCAGCTGCAGGCACAAGGCGTGTTCCTGAGAGGGCTGGGAATGGGGTGGGGGTGGTGAGGGTGGGTGGAAGAGGGAGGGGGTGGATGACAGACAGAGGGACGTGGGACGTGTAAAGCTGGGCCTCTGATACTCTGCACGCTGGGTGACACATGGGGGCCATTGTCATAGGGATGTAACTGTGGCTGGCTTCAGAACTTCCTCAGCCTGTGCCAAAGTCTGCACCGGCCCCTGCAGCCACTGAATACCGGAGTCACAAATGGCCCCTCCCCTCTCTCCTTTTGTCGATACAGGGGTGAATCTGGCCCATGGAGCCAACCTTCCCCTTGCTTCAATTTCCACACTGAGAAAGTGATTTTATTATTATTCCTGCTTCTGCCTGTGGTGGACAAGGCCCCGTCATGCTGCTCTCTGTAGAGACGCTGAGTAAACAGACCCAACAGCTCACAATTAGAGCCAGGATTTCACAAACTCTGAACATCCCGTTAGTGTCAAAGGGACCAAAGTGGGTAAAGAGTCTTTGCAGGCTCTGGGTCTAGGTTACGACAAAAGGCAGTAAGTGAATGAGACCGACCAACTGGAGTCTGAAGGGTGGGAGGGGATGAGGAGGGGAAAAATAAATCTCACTTACAGAGCATCTGTCCTGGGATAGTTATGAGGCTGCAATGATTTTGGCTCCATTGCTGAGAGATGCCTGATTGAGAGGAGAAATAGGTTTCAGACCTTTTTATATTAAATACCTGAGTGCTT
Organism: Emys orbicularis; assembly: GCF_028017835.1. Lineage (NCBI taxonomy): Eukaryota > Metazoa > Chordata > Testudines > Emydidae > Emys > Emys orbicularis. The sequence continues at coordinate 8,146,394 of NC_088695.1, read as the reverse complement.
CTCGGTGTGTTTCTCTGTCATAATTAAAAGACAGTTCTAGGAGTTGAGAGTGGGGATGCTGTTATAAATATGAAAGCCTGAAATCTTGTCTCCTTTCTCCTTCCCCCCTCCAGACACTTTGCCGTCTGCACTAGAGACAAAAACAGGAGGATCCCTAGGAACATTCAGAGAGGGTGAGATTGCACCTGGAGATTGTCTTTAAATTATCAGAAAATATCTTCATGAGATTGTAGCTAAAGTTACCAACCAAACCGACATCGACCATGACACACATGGCCCTAAAAACACCACACTGAACAGTGAGGAGCTCCCATGCTGAACTCACACAAACACTCCTAACACCAACCTTAGTGCTTGGTTCATGCCCACGCTGCTGAACAGAAAAACTCTCCGTGAGCAGCCTGTGAACAAAGCTCTCTGCCCGGAGGGCTGACACATCACTCTGCTTTACCAGGGCGCAGAGGGTCTCCCCCATTGGGCTTCTCCAACATCCTGCCTTTCCTTTGGGCAGGGCTGGGCTCCCCCATTGGCAGGACCGGCTCTAGGCACCAGCAAAACAAGCTGGTGCTTGGGGCGGCACATTTTTAGGGGCGGCATGGCCGGCGCCAGAATGCCGCCCCTAAAAATGTGCACCGGCTGCCCTAGCTCACCTCCGCTGCTGCCGCTCGCGCACCATGGCGCGTGAAACAGCTGATTCACGCGCTGCTGCTCCCCCTCCCTCCCAGGCTCTCAAACCTGGGAGGGAGGGGGAGATCCCGAGCGGCCGCGGCGCGCGAAACAGCTGATTCGCGCGCCGCTGCTCCCCCTCCCTCCCAGGTTTGAGAGCCTGGGAGGGAGGGGGAGACTCTGAGTGGCCGCGGCGCGCGCGCCGCTTCTCCCCCTCCTTCCTAGGCTTGAGAGCCTGGGGAGAGGAGGCAGGGCTGGGGTTTTGGGGAAGGGGCGGAGCTGAGGCGGGGCCGGGGGTGGGGTAAGAAAAAAACGGGGCGGGGGGGGCGGCCAAAATTGTTTCTGCTTGGGGCGGCAAAAATCCTAGAGCCGGCCCTGCCCATTGGAGCTGCTCCCTGCTTCCTGGATTGGGGAGACGCTCTCCCTGTGAGGCTGTCAGCTCCTCCCTTCTCTCCTGGCTGGGGATGGGGCTACCCCACCCAATGCCACCTCCTACTCTCTGCTCTTAAGCAGCTCTTCCCCAATGCTGCACCTTCTTCTCTGGTCCCTGGCCTGGGAATGGAGGCTACCGCACCGAATGACATTTCCTTCTCTCTTTTCTTAACTGGCTCTTCCTACCCTGGCTGGGGAGTGGAGGCTGCATTTAGGGGAGGGAGCTTCCCTCTGGGGTTCAAAGCTGGTACCTGCCTCCTCTGCTCCCTCCTCACCAAAACCTTCCTTGCTGTGTCTCTGATGCTGGGAATGGAGCAGCCCCAGCAGAGGGAGCAGGGAGCTGAAGCCTGAGCAAGCAAATGAAAAACTAATGAAGTGGGTCCCATTACATGGACTGAAGAACTGCAGTGACGTCCCTGCTCAGTCTCAGGTGCCCAAGACAGAGGCAGCTCCCTGGGATCCAGGCAGGGCCGGATTAACCTGTTGTGGGCCTGGCGCCAAATATATTTGTGGGCTCCCATGGAGGCAATGGAGCCTGGCGTGAGGGGGTTGGTCCCCGGAGCGAGGGGCCAGCCAGAGGCAATGAGGCATGGCATGGCAGGGACGGCCCTGCTCTGCCCAATGCGAGGGCACTATTTACAAACCGGCAGTTACCAGACGCACAGTGGCCTGCCTGGCCCTGTGCTGCCAGCATGCCCCTTCCCCTTGGGGGCAGGCCTACGCCACACCACACAGCCCCCCCCACCCAATACCTCCCAAATCCCTATGGCCAGAGCCCCCCCCCCCCCCCGGACCCACTATGCCCAGCACCCTCCCACAAATGCACAGCACCCTGCACAACACCACCCCTGCTCACAGCCCCACCACAACTACCCAGCACCCTCCACAGAACCCCCACCCCCTAGTGCCCCAACACACACAGATCCTCCCCGCCCCTTCACAGCCCAGCGCCCACCCATACGCCCCACAGACCCACTCCCCCAAGCCCCGCCTCCTGGCCACACTCACAGGCCTTGCTTGGAGTCGACTGTCTGCTGGGCTGAGCAGACAGCGCAGCCAGGGCTGGTCCCAGGGCCGGGAATCGCTCTGGTCCCTCAGGAGTGGTGCGATCAGCCAGGCCAGGACCTGCCCAGGCCGGGGTCCCTCAAGACGCACTTGCCTGGAGGGGCCCAGCCAAGCCCCCCACACTGTTCCCCCCCACACACACACACCTGGCTGAGACTGGCCAGACTTCTGCATCAGTTCCAGGTGGCTCAGCTCCGGGGAGACAGGTGGGGCCCCACAGGTGGTAGGAAGCAGAGACTGCCCTGAGCCGGAGGTGCACTGGGGTGGGGCGAGGGGGCTGAGAGGAGCCCTCAGCCAGCTGGCGGGCAGGACGAGAGGAACAAGTGGTGGGCAGGGGGAGCCAGCAGGGTCTCGGGGTGCAGTGCAAGTGGAGCAGACCGGGGCCCCTTCTGAGCATGGGCCTGGCTCCATGGAGTCACTGGTGCCATTGTAAACCCGGCACTGGATCCAGGCCTGTCCCAGCCAGAACAGGGCTCCTGGGGAGTGTGAGAAATGGTCCCAGGCTCCCCCAGGGCTGAGCTCTGCCCCTAACACTCTGATTCTCTCTCTCTCTCCAGCGAATGTGACTCTGGATCCAGACACGGCTCATCCCCAACTCGTCCTGTCTGAGGATCGGAAAAGTGTGAGACGGCAAGAGACACAACAGCATTTGCCCAACAACCCTGAGAGATTTGACTCTTGGGCCTGTGTGCTGGGCTGTGAGGGGTTCACCTCGGGGAGACATTGCTGGGAGGTGGAGGTGGGGGATGGGGAAAGCTGGGCTGTGGGTGTGGCCAGAGAGTCTGTGAGGAGGAAGGGACGGATCAGCCATAGCCCTGAGGGCGGGATCTGGGCTGTGGAGCGATGGGAGGGTCAGGTCCGGGCTCTCACCTCCCCTGTCACTCCCCTGCCCTTGAGCCGGGCCCCCAGCAGGATCCGGGTTTCTCTGGACTGTGACCGGGGGCAGGTGACATTTATCGATGCTGGTGATGAGGCCCCGATCTTCACTTTCCCGCCGGGCTCCGTCCCTGGGGAGAGAATACGACCCTGGCTCTGGGTGTGGCTGGGATCCCGGCTCCGACTGTGTCCCTGAGCGGGGGTGTGTGTGGAGGGGGAAGGGGGAGGAATATCCCACTGGGGAACCGGAAATCAGTCTTTCTAACCTCACACACCCCAGTCTCTATGACTTTGGAGGACTCCTGTCTACCCAGCTCCTGGCTCCTCATCTCTATGACCTGTGGAAGACCCTCCCCTTCCCTGCAATGTGAAGGATGGGAGGGGGAGGGGGAAGAACCCCTGGAGCTGCAGGAAGGGCAGAGGGGCCCTGGGGGGCTGATGTGGGGGCTGGGCAGGGGGCTGAACTAACAGCCGGGCAGGGGACAGGCAGATGTGGGGGTGGCAGGGACACAGCATGAATCAATCAGGGTTTGGGGGGTTGGGGAGAAGCAGCAGCAGGGAGCGTTTTGTACAGATCTGTGTAATTAGATCTCACTGGGGTCTCCCAGCCAGAGCTTCTGCCACAGGGGCCCAAGTCACCTTCCCCTGTAACTACAGGACAGCTGGTAACCCTGTAATTGTCACACACGGGTGAGAGGGGGAGATGGGTGCAGATTGACAAAAAAAAATTATATAACCTTAAAAAAATTATCATTGTATCAGTCTCGTGATTTATTTTTTTAACTCCTGAGGTTGGCAGCACTGGGGGAGTCAGGGACAGGGTGGGTTTAACCAGAGGGAATTAGAAGAAGGAAGTATAAAAATGTAAATTAAAATAAAACAAGAATAAAGAGAGAGTCTATGAGAAATGGTGGAAAACAGAAATGAGAAGAGTGACAAGAAAATACCCCTGACAGGGGAACCAGCCGGGGGCAGCAAGAGGAGAAGGGATAAAATCAGGGGAAAGAAGGGAGCAGCCATGGGGGATGATCTGTGACAGGGAGGGGAGGCGAGTGGGAGAAACACAGGAAAATAAACAGGGATCAGAAGTGAGGGTTAGAAAAATGAGTAGAAAAGGACAGTATGAAAGGAAAGGGAACATGAGAGGGACAGAGATTTATTACATGTTACTGAAAGTGACACTGTAACCAGTGGTGAGCTGGAGCTGGTTCGCACTGGTTCGCATGAACCGGTTGTTAAATTTAGAAGCCGGTTTAGAACCGGTTGTTAAAGGGGTGGGCAATTGGGGGAGGGAGGTTTTTCTGTCATTACACTGACCCGCGGGCCACATCCGGCCCGCGGGACCGTCCTGTCCAGCCCACCTGAGCTCCCGGCTGGGGAGGCTACCCCGGCCCCTCCCCCGTCTTCCCCCCTCTCGCAGAGCCTCAGCGTGTCACGCCGCCGGTGCCAGCGCTCTGGATCGCTCTGGGCAGCTCTGCAGCTCCTGCCACTTTGAGCGGCATGGAAAGGGAGTGGGGCTGCCAGCTCCAGCGGGCCGCGTGGCATCCATACATGCTGCCCTGAGAAGCATGGTAAGGGGTCCAGACTGGGGCTGGGAGGAGGGGTTGGATAAGGGGCAGGTGTGGGGATGTATCATCCTTACGCCAACCTAATGGAAAGTTCCATGAGAAGGTAAGGGTCACGAGGGGACACTTGCCAGGCAATGGCTCATGGCCTTGTAAAACAAAGGCGCCCCCTGGTGGTCTAGGGATTATATAAAATGAGGTAAACAAGGTAATAAATCATGGCCTTATGTAAGGAATGGTTGAACCAATCGGTGTGGGGCTATACATGTGATAAACACATGATTCTCCTTCTTGTCCAATGGTAGATGTGTAATTATAGCCTAATTGTGTTATGTAATGTTGAGAAAAACTATAAAAGAAAGCTTGTAATAAACAGGATTCGATTCAGCTTGCAACCACATTGGTCATGTGCTTTATCCGCTCCGCATGGGACCCCACAGGCAGGGAGCGATTGGAGGGAGTAGAGGTTCTGGGGGGGGGGCAGTCAGGGGATGGGGAACGGAGGGGGTTGGGTAGGCGTGGGAGTTCCGGGGATCTGTTGGGGTAGTGGTGGATGGGGGGTCGGGGCAGTCAGGGGACAGGGAGCGGGGCGAGTTGGGTAGGGGGGGTCCTTGGGGGCAGTTAGGGTGGGTGGTCTTGGGAGGGGGTGGTCGGGGGACAAGGAGCAGGGGGGTTGATGGGTTGCGGGTTCTGAGGGGGGCAGTCGGTGGCAGGATGTGGGTGGGGTCGTATGGGGGGAACAGGCTGTTTTGGGAGGCACGGCCTTCCCTACCCGGCCCCCGATACAATTTTGCAACCCCGATGTGCAGGGTCGGCTTTAGGAAGTGCGGGACCTGATTCAAATAGTTTCGATGGGGCCCCGGCAGAGATGACTTAAAAAAACACACTTAAAAAAACACATGGGGCTTGTACTCACCGAGCGGCGCTCCGAGTCTTCGGCAGCACTTCGGCAGCGGGTCCTTCACTTGCTCTGGGTCTTCGGCACTGAAGGACATGCCGCCAAAGTGCCGCGAAAGACCCGTAGGGAGAGAAGGACCCGCCGCTGAAGTGCCGCCAAAGACTCGGTAGGGAACCGGTTGTTAAGATTTTGGCAGCTCATCACTGACTGTAACTCATTAATTCCCTATATTAATTCCTGGATGTCTGTACTGTTGTTGTGCCATTAAGAAAACTGTTCTCAGTATCTGGGAATCTCCTTTCCATGCTGTGGTTATTAAGGTTCCTTCTCTGCTCCATTTACTTACCACCTTTAATTACTTACTGTAAATAAAAAATTACAAACATTTCTTCTATTTGTCCCACTTTACTGTCCCAGCTGCAGTTGTTAAGGGCAGAGTCCTGGGATTTGCTTTCTGACCTGCTTGTGTCCCCCCAGCGCTCACAAGAAATATTGTGCCCCTAGGATGTGCCCCTTAGGGGTTACTGGGATGTGTCACTCTCCAGCCTGTGCTCTGTCTCTGTCCTGTGCACACCCATGCCAATCAGGAATTGCTCATTACTGGAGTCAGAGTCAGTTGTTCATCCCGTAATGACTTCAAAGAGAATCTTCTTCCTGCTTTTTCTGAATATAATTAACTAAATGGCAACCCCCCCCCCCAAAAAAAAACCAACAACAAAACAACAACAACAACAACAAAGCCCCTTTTGTTAACAAAAAGTTCCAGTTTCCCACACACTTGCGGTGCAGCAGGACTGGGGCTGTTTCTTTAAGAGAAGACTCGAACCTCCCCACGTGACAGGGTTTGGAATGAGGCAATTGACAGTGTTACTTTCACTTTCCCCAGGCGAACGCTGCGAGCCCAGCGCAGGTTTATCAATTGGGAACAAAACCACGTTTCTTTTAACACCGTTCTACGGAAAAGCCATGAGACAAAACTGCAGCTCTTTGATCGCCAGAATTAGCTGAGCAACATGCGTGAAAAACGGGAACAGTCAATGAACGTGTAACTGTCCCAGCCAGAGGAATGAAGTCTGACCACACCCGGCAGATATTAAACTTCTCAGAAGACCCAATCAGGTGGGTGAACTTTGCTTCAGCAGGACTGTTTATAACGTCTAATACCCGATACTTATTGCTTGGACAGTTTTTTCTAAACACAAGGAGTAAATAAACTTGTGATAATTTGTTTCTCTCTTTATGGAAACTTTACAGTACATCTACATTCAAAGTGATGTACTGTCAAATACATTGCAGATTGTTTTCATAACAATATAACATGAGGCTTTTACAGCTTGTTGAATTAGTCATTTCTTTCTTTTGCTGAATTTTATTCAAGAACAATGCGCCCAATACTGTTCTTGGGGGAGATTTGAAACAAATAACTGCCTATATTTTGAATACAGAAAATTTACTGCACCAAACCTAGCGGCCATCAGTCTTGTTTTCGGTCTGTGCTGTCATTACAGTTTTCTGCTTCTTGACTGTGGTGGGTGAATCCTTTTGTTTCTGTACAAAATAAAATTATGCTCAGAATCAATCGAAATAGAAAACTGCCTCCTTTTCTCCTTCTGAACTCGGTGAGAAGTAAGCATGTGCCTAAAGTTGATCCTGTGTTAGGGAATTCAGGTCATACTAAAAAAGGGAAATTTATACATTGTGTAACAGATTATCTCCTCCTGTGTGAAAAGCCGTTTAAGGGGCAATATCATGAAGAAACCTATAGGAGTACAGCTATTTAAAAATGGCAGTATTGTTGCAAAATTATGTTTTTGTTTTGTTTAAAACAATTTGCTTATTTTTCAAATTTTTATCATGTATTATTGAATAAAAAATAGATTTTAGTTTTTCGTTTTTCAGTTTTCATTTTTGCTCCCTTTTCTCCTTTGAGACAGGATAAGGCATGGGCGAATAAAATGTTTTTATTCCATTTGATTAAGGTTTCTCATTTTGAATCCATTTGAAATATTTTTTTCATTTAGCATCATTTCATTGAAAAATTAGAAACACTAAAATAATAGGATAAAATCTTTTTTTTTTTAAAGTCTAAAAGACATTTTCTATTGAAAAAATCATTTTTGTTTAAACATTTTTGTTATCACTCATAATTTTTTGTGATTTTTATTTTAAGTCTCACAGTATTTGGTAATTTTCTGTAAGCCCAGCCTAATGCTCTAGTTATGAGTTTATGTGAGAATCTGATTTAATTTAAAGTAAAAATAAATGTCTAGCTTTTATGGTTGCAGGGGAAAGTTTAAGATTATGACCTGAGTGGACACTCAGGGCTCAGAAACCAAATGGCAAAAAATAGGAACTCAAAATGTATTTTTTTAAAATAAGTGATTGACTTAAATTCAATGTATTTTTTTACCCAATTGTGATTTTTTTTTTCAATTATGTGTGCGCATGGGGGGCAGAGAGGGGAGGATTTTTTGGATTGATTTTCTTCATGAGTTGGGGAATAGCTTTCCCTCCAATGCGGCCACTGCCTCTCCTCTCTCTGGCCTGGGGAGGGGCTACCTCACACAATGCCGCCTCCTCCTCCTTAGTCTTTGGCCTGGAGCGGCTCCTCCCCAATGCCCAGGCCTCTCAGAGGTCCCGCGAGGCCTGGGCCATTTCCAGCTTTTGAGGCCCCTAGCCATAATAAAAAGATTTTGTCAGCAGACGAGTAGGGAAAGCATGATGATCAGCATCCTGTGGAATGTTACTTGGAATTTCAAAACAACTAATTTGAAGGAAAAAGAACAGGAGTACTTGTGGCACCTTAGAAGGTGCCACAAGTACTCCTGTTCTTTTTGCGGAAACAGACTAACACGGCTGCTACTCTGAAATTTGAAGAAAGGATTGCATTTGGGCAAGTTGCAAAACTTATCAAATTCCAAAAAATTAACAATTGTCTACATTTGAGGCCCAAGCCAAATGGCCCTCTTGCCTCCCCACCCCCCCGATTGGCCCTGCCAATGCCACATCTTCCCCTCTTCACCCAGGACAAGGCAGGGAGGACCAACTGGGGGGAGGGGGATTCCCAGGTGGGTTAAATCTGTTTCCGGCCTCCTCTCAACCCCCTTCCTGCAGATTCAGTCTCTTTCCTCCATTTCTCTCTACTGATTGGTTTCTGGGAATGAAACTGAGGAATCAGTCAGGTGCCCAGGAGCTCCCTGGGATCCAGGACTGTCCCAGCTAGAACAGGGTTGCTGGGGAGTGTGAGAAATGGTCCAAGCCTCCCCCAGGCCTGAGCTCTGCCCCTAACGCTCTGATTCTCTCTCTCCACCCTACTGAATGTGACTCTGGATTCAGACACGGCTCATCCCGTTCCTAATTATCCACAGGATGACACTGTCATTTAAAAAATGACATTCACTCTAAACTCCAGGTTAGCCATGCAAAGGTATTATTATTACTATTCCTAATTATCCACAGGAGAATTTTATATTCTGATGAGAAGATGTAAAATTATTATTATTATTTCTGACATTTACTATAGTTCGCAAGAAAACAAGAACAAGAGTTTCTTCAAAATCATTATTGTATTCAGGTAATTTGGGGCACCTGGATATTTTCATCTGCTGGTCTGACACTTGTATTTTAGCAGGAATGTGGTTGTTTCTTTAAGAGGAGACTAATCTGCCCATATCAGAACAGTGGAAATGATGACAACCCCTCATTTCCTCTAGTACTTGCAGTTTCAAACTCAGCAGCGCTCAGCTGAAAGAGAAAACAACGGAATGATCTTTAGAATATAAACGATCCATAACTGGATAAGGATTTTGGAAGGCCAGGCCACACCCTAAAGATCATAAAACTTCTCAGATCAGGTAGGTGAACTTTGACTGCTCAAAAGACATTGAACTAATGACAGCCATTGATTTTTTTGCACAGATTGGTAATAATACAAAGATTTGGTAATCCTATGAGAATTTGTTTTACTTTTTAAGGAGACACTACATTACACATATATACAACATGATATACATTCAAACTACATTTCAGATCACTTTCCTAGCGCTGTAACACCATTTTTACTTAGCAATTCATTTATATTCTTATTGTGCTTTATTGAAGAACACTGAGACAGATCCTGCACTCAGTGGAGGCAATGGAAGATTTGTAACAAAATAACTTCCTCTCTTTAGAACGCTGAAAGAAACATACAGCTGCAAACTCAACCGCCATCAATATCATTTCCTGCCTCTTGTCACTAATTTTCTTGATTTTTCTTGGGGTGGAGGACGGTGCACTGAATTCTCTTGATCTAATATTTTCCAGGGGAAAAAACCCAATTATATACGGACTAAAACAGAAAAGTGCATCCTTTACTCATTTTAAAATCAGTGGGAATTAAGGATGTGCCTGAAGTCAAGCACTTGTTTAAGTGAGTTGTTGAATAGGGATGGGGACTTAATTTCTGAACTGGGGCCAGAATCGTCAATGTATTTACACAAGGTGGGCATGTCTACATGGAATTCAACTTGGTATGGGTTTTCTGTATCTGTATTACCTAATCTGCAACGGTTGAGTGATCATTTCATTAAACACAAGGGCCTGGATGCACAAATGCAGTTGAACATTGTCAGGACTGGCCTTAGGGAAAATGGCGCCCTGGGTGAACTTCTATTTTGATACCTCCTCCAACACCCCTGGTCCCTACAGTCTCCCTGGTCTCCCCCTCTCCCCCCCCATCACTTCTGGGCCCCACTGCCTCCCCCCAGTGCTTAATTTGTATTGAAAGAGGTGCCAGAGCTCAGCCCCAGAAGAAATGAGGCACTGGTTTGGCAGCCCTGATAGTGGGTTGCATCTTGCCAGAGCCCACGGCCCTTCTGCTGCCCTCTGGCCACTGGGGCTCCATTTTAGTTTTTCGGGGGTGAGAGGCAACTTTAACCATGTTTCCAGGGGGTGCTTAGGCACTTGAAAACTCTAGAATTTTTTGCACATAATAATTTAGGAATTAGCTGACGGGAACACTGGATCTAATTCCTATACAAAGAAAGATTTTAAAAAATATAGAAACTCCAATTGAAGCCACTTTTTAAGTTTCTATGTAAATGTAGAACAATCAGGAGTTAATACAGCAAGATATTCCCACTCCCCAACTTTGAGGCATCAGTTCTTGAGATTTAACACAGTATCAGAAACACAAATTTGATACTTTGTACACTATCTTTAGTAGAGATAAATAAAAATCAGTAAAATCTGCTTACTTTTTCTAATAGACATACTCTACATTACTACCATTATCTATTCTATTTTAGTCAATTGTTTTTCACTAAAACGTATTTACTTAGTTTTAACATATGTCATTAAGGGGTTTTACTCTTTTATGAAGAATGGGAATTTATTTTTCTAATTATTTTGGCATTTATGTTTGCCAATTACAATCATGTACATGGCTCACTAACATTTGACTCCATCATTGCTATTAGCATCAGACTTGGAATGGCATTTATTTTTGAACAAATTTTAACTTAGTTTACAGATACAACTAAAAATACAACTTGAAAATATGTACCCTTCATCTGCACAGTGTCTAAAGTTATGTGTTTAGCTAATTTCTTTTTTTTAAAAATGGCATTGCTAAGGGGAGTACAAGTTAAATTTACATTCTAGAAGGATACTATTATGTGATTGTATCACCTTAACTAATGAATGATAAACCACAGTCTGATAATAAAAGTAATAATGAGAATTACTCAAGCCAGGACAGGTTAGGTATTTTAGAACTCACTACACAAAGAATTAAATTTAAGCTTAAGAAAAATTAAATTATGAAATGCACAGACCAGTCAAAACACTGAAATATCTGCTCTGTGATCCTTAACCAACCTTGAAAGAATAAAATTACAGAGAATATATGTGCACTGCACATTTCGACAGGAAGTACCAAGAAGTAACAACAACAACACAAACAATACAAGTGTGTGTTGTGGGAGGAGAAAGAGACAGGGTATGAGGGACAGTGTGAGAGACAGCACGCTGTCTCTTTAAGCAGAGCACTCACTAGTCTGAAGGCTTGTTCAGTCCAGCAGCAGCGGCCAACAGATCCCATTCCTGACCCTGAGGCAGCAGCACAGACGCCTGTCCCCCCACCCCAGCTCAGCAAAGACTGGGTACACAAGCAGGGGGTGGGGACACCCCTGACATCAGCCCCCATCCCCTGCTCTGCACAGCAGACAGGAGGCTCCCAGTAGCAGCTTGGCCAGGGGCAGCTCCAAGCTGGGCAATGAGAGGGGGCAGGGGTCTCCCAGCCCACCCACCTAGGGTTGCCAATGTTCTAACCACAGAAAACTTTACTCCCTTACCCCACCCTCTTCCCTGCCCCTGCCCTGTGGCCCCACCCCTGCCCACCCCTTCTCTGAGGACCCACCCCCAACCACTCCACCCCCCTCCCTTCGTTGCTCGCTCTCCCCCACCCTCACCAGGCTGGATCAGGGGGTTGGGGTGCAGGAGGGGGTAAGAGCTCTGGCTGGGGGTGTAGGCTCCAGGGTGGGGCCAGAAACAAGGGATTCAGGGGGCTCCAGGCTGGGGCAGGAGGACTCTGGGGTGGGGCCAGAGCTGAGAGGTTTGGGATGTAGGAGGCGCCTCCAGGCTGAGGCCGAGGGGGTTGGAGTGCAGGGTGGGAGGAGTTGCGGGCTCTGGGGTTGGAAATGACTGCTTAGGAAGGAGTATTGTGGAAAGGGATCCGGGGGTCATAGTGGATCACAAGCTAAATATGAATCAACAGTGTAACACTGTTGGGGAAAAAAAAAAAAATCATGAGAAGTAATTCTTCCGCTCTACTGCACACTGATTAGGCCTCAACTGGAGTATTGTGTCCAGTTCTGGGTGCCACATTTCAGGAAAGATGAGGACAAATTGGAAAAAGTCCAGAGAAGAGCAACAAAAATGATTAAAGGTCTAGAAAACATGACCTATTATGAGGGAAGATTGTTTAGTCTGGAAAAGAGAAGACTGAGAGGGGACATGATAACAGTTTTCAAGTACCTAAAAGGTTGTTACAAGGAGGAGGGAGGTAAGTTGTTCTCATTAACCTCTGAGGATAGGACAAGAAGCAAAGGGCTTAAATTGCAGCAAGGGGGGTTTAGGTTGAACATTAGGAAAAACTTCCTAACTGTCAGGGTGGTTAAGCACTGGAATAAATTGCCTAGGAAGGTTGTGGAATCTCCTTCATTGGAGATTTTTAAGAACAGGTTAGACAAATACCTGCCAGGGATGGTCTAGATAATACTCACTCCTCCCATGAGTGCAGGGGACTAGACTAGATGACCTCTCAAGGTCCCTTCAGGTCCTATGATTTTGTGATTCTATGAGGGGTTTGGGGTGCAGAAGGGGGCTCTGGTCTGGAGCACCATGTATAAAAGTTAGGCACTGACAAAATCACTATGATCTTCAAAATCCAAATTAGGTGCCTAAACTCCTATTTTAAAAAAAAAAAAAGGAAAAAAGAACGAGGTGAGAGAGGGCCCTGGGGTACATCTACACAGTCCATGGCTCTGAGCCTCCCAGGCTGGGTCAACAAACTGGCACTTGCATTAGTGCTCGAAAACAGCTGTGTAGGCAGCACGTTGAAGTTGGGGGGACTTGAAGCAGAGGGGTCCCACATCTCAGGGGAGTGTCCTAAGTCCTGGGATAAAAGTTATGAGGGAGCTCCTCCTCTCTCCCTCTCTTCTTAGTTTCCCCCTGCCCCCAGGTGTTTTGTGTGAACTTGCCTGCAAGGCCTGATCCTTTAGGCATACTCAGAGGATGCTACCAGACTGGGCCCCACCCACTGGCGGTGGGTAGAGAAGGCTGGGGGAGGCTGAGTTTCCCCAAATGGCCAGGCATGGCCTCGCCCACACTCCACCTTCCAGGGCCCCGCTTCGGCAGAGCCGCTGGGCTCCAGGGCTCAGGGTGGGAGCTGCAGCACCGTCGCCTGTCCCAGCGTGTGGGGGGCTGCTGTAGGCACTAGCTAACCTGAGATGGGGGTTGGCAGCTGGGTAGGGGGGAGGCTCCAGGGTCCCAGAAGTGGCGGGACTTTGGCCTGAAGGGGTGGGACTGGGGCTAGCCTCCCCCAGCCAGAGGGTCACGAGCCACCCATGGCCCCACCCATGACTTAGGCGGCCGAATGCCCGTCTTTCCCGAGTTTATGAATCACTCTGGGACTTAGCCTGGATGCCAGGAGGGAGACAGCAGAGCAGGTGCCGAGAGCTCAAACCATAGATGCTGAGGGAACTTTTATTACAACAGCATAGGCCCTGAGTCAGGAGTGCCGGAGCCTGTGCAGAAGTGGGGGCGCCACCGGCACCAGAACCCTGGCTCCATCCCTTGCCCCTCCTCCTCCCCCTGAGGTGCCACCCACGCCGGAAGCCAGAGCTGGGCAGTGGTAAGAGCCACCCTGGGAGTCCGGGCTTCTGTGGGGAGCCCCAGACTCTCTGTTACTCACACACTCTAGGGACACCCACTGGTTCCTAGGGTTCAGGCGTAACCTTATACTCTGCAGGTGTGCGGGGTCTTTTACCAGTGAAAGAGCCTTACACAGTAATATGCTACTTAACCTCTAGTTATTAACAATCACCAAAACAGATTGTACACGCGAAGCATACAATGCTCCCCACTCCCAATAAGACAGATGAACTTTTCTTGATGGCCAGTCAGGATCAGGTCCATCTGGGGGACTCCAGTTTCTGCACAGGGTCATTGGCAGAGTGTTGAGGTCTGGCAGCTCTGATCTTTGGGGCTGTGTCTTGGAGTTGGTTCCCAAAGACCTTCCTTTTGGACCCCAATTTATATAGTGAAACTTGAGTCCTGCTTAGCTATACCTTAACCCAGTGGTCCCCAACCTTTCTGTTGCAATAGCATATTCATGTTCCCAGAAGAGTGTGGTGGATGCCGGACGACCAGCCGCCGAAATGCCACAAAGAAGCAGCGTCATCAAGAAGCGTCGCTGCCGAGAAGCAGCTTGCTTCTTGGCATTGCCACATTTCGGCGGCTGGTTGTCTGGCGGCCACGCTCCTCGGCGGCGGGTTGTCCGGTGGAAGCGCTCCCTTGTCAGTAGGCAGGCGCACATAAATGCCCCGGCAGGCGTTGGGGACCACTGCCGTAACCAATCATTATACTAAAATGTTACTAACCAATCCTTACATATCGTAATGTAATTCTCTAACCAATTATATTCCACCACCTTCATTGATTTACACCTAGAAAAATTAATTATAAAACAGACAGAGACTATCAGAGAACCAGACAGAGATCATACAGACAAACAATGGGGAAATGGGGACCATAAAGACAAAACAATAAAGAAATGAGGATTTCACAACCACAACTACTAATAAGTGATTTCTTGTCAGACAGGATGCTACCAAACTAAGTTTTCTTCAACCATCTTAAGATCTGTTTCCTTATCTGGTGATGGTGGGTGCCATTAGGACAGGGTCTCCTTCTTAACAGCCTGTTATTAACATTTTTTTAATGTAATTTAGCTAGAATGAGAGGATGTGACTTCCTGCTTCTCCGCTAATGGCTGCAGCTCTTCTAATCTGGCTGCAGACGAAGACCTTAGGCTTTAGGCCTTACAATATGGCTACAGAAAAGGCCTTATCCTTACAACTCCACTGCCCTGGGAAGGCCTCCAAGGTGCCAAGAGCAGCCCTTGACCTTTGTCCCTGCACCTCAGGGCAGGTGGAGGATATGGGGCTCCCCACAGCAGCCCAGGCTCCCTGGCAGCTCTTACCACAACCCGGCTCTGCCTTCCAGCCTGGCCAGGGGACAGGACCTCAAGGGGAAGAGGAGGAACAGTGGGCAGGACATGATCAGCTCCTCCACTGCGAATCGCAGCCCCTGCCTCTGCTGCTTCATGCCTTCCCAAGGCTACTATGCCCATATTAAAAAGTGGAGAGACCCCTGGACCCTCCCGGATCTGGCACCACTGCACTGAGTGAGTTTAGGCACCTATAGGATTCATTAGGAATTTTCTGCATTGAAGTGCTTCTGAAACTGAGACTTAAGCATCTTAAACAGGGACTTTGGGACCCAACTGATTGTGTGTATCCAGGGTAACATTGTTATCCCATGGACAAGTTCACATTGCCTTGCATTTTTTGTGGCCACAGAGCTATGGAAGAGAGGATAGCAGGGGTGATTTATGGTCCTGTGTTTAGGTAAGGTTTGATGACATGCCTGTGAGAGAGGCAATGTAACATATTGTGAGACAGATTGTTCTCTGCCGTGTGAAAAGCCTCATTTTCATGAGCAAATCTGTGGACATGGTTAACCCAGGGAAATTATTTTTCATCACTACTTTTGAACAAAATTATTTTTGTTTCTGTGACAGTGTACCCCATAAGGCTTTATGGGGGGGATGCTTATAAATGTATGTACAACATAACTGGAATATGTTTTGTGCTGCCTGTGCCATGTAATATATCTCCGTAAAGGTTATGGTCTACTATATCTATTCATCCTATCTGTACACATATATCATTTTCTACTTTAGGTTAAGAGTATGGGCTGTATACTTGCTTGGTTTCTAAGTAAGCTTTGGGAGGCATTTCATCAGTTTCTTTAGGAAGGAATTTGCAAGGTTAAGTACCTAATCAGGAAGTACTTGGGGAACAATGCATCTTGGAATGCTCCAATCCACATAAGAAGTCTTCCTGGAGAAGATACCATGTGGACAATGGCTTCGGCCTGTAAAGACTGAGTCATGCAGGGACATGTGACTTGCCCAGGTGACTCCAGAACTCCATCTTGGAGCTGGACTTTGCATAGGAGGGAGGAGAGGGGTCTCCACCCACAAGAGAGAGTCTATTTAAACCCGTGGGAGACCCCTCCATTTTGTCTTCAGCTGGCTAAAGAAGGAGCCTCTCCAGCTCCCCAGGATACTTCAAGGAAACTGGAACAAAGGACAGTAACTACAGGGGGTGTGAGTGATTGCTGGACCCAGGCTAAAAGGAGATTAGCCTGTAAAAGGGAGCATTCTGGAACTGGTGAGGAACTTATCTGTATTTAGTTTGATTAGACATAGATTTGTGCATTTTATTTTATTTTACTTGGTGACTTACTTTGTTCTGTCTGTTACTACTTGGAACCACTTAATTCCTACTTTCTGTATTTAATAAAATCACTTTTTATTTAGTAATTTACTCAGAGTATGTATTAATACCTGGGGGAGCAAACAACTGTGCATATCTCTCTATCAGTGTTATAGAGGGCAACCAATTTATGAGTTTGCCCTGCATAAGCTTTATGCAGGGTAAAACGGATTGATTTGGGTTTAGACCCCATTGGGAGTTGGGCATCTGAGTGCTAAGGACAAGCACACTTCTGTGAGCTGTTTTCGGGTAAACTTGCAGCTTAGGGACAAGTGATTCAGACCCTGGGTCTGTGTTGGAGCAGACGGGAGTGTCTGACTCAGCAAGACAGGGTGCTGGAGTCCTGAGCTGGTAGGGAAAACAGGAGCAGGGGTAGTCTTGGTACATCAGGTGGCAGCTCCCAAGTGGTTTTCTGTGGTCCAACCCGTCACAGTTTCATTTTTACAATTTTATTTTTTAATGAATCAACTGAAAAAAATGTCTTTCATAAAACAAATGGAATGGAATAAAAACTAACATTTTATTTATTTATTTGTATTTTTCCACTATCTACAAAACAATTTATGATCCGGAGCAGAAGCAGAGAGAACAGAAGCCCAGAGATCCCAGCAGCCATGGCCTCAGGGACTCCTGTACGGGAAATCCAAGAGGAAACCAACTGTTCCATCTGCCTGGAATATCTGACGGACCCAGTCACCCTACAGTGCGGGCACAACTTCTGCCGGGTCTGCATCACTCAGCACTGTGAGACATGGGAAGAGCTGGACTCTGACCCCTTGTGCTGCCCCAGCTGCAGAGCCCGAATCCGGAAAGGGGCTCTCCGAAAAAACTATCAGCTAGCAAATATAGTGGAAAAAATCAAACAAATGGATTTCAAACCAGGAAATGAGAATCTGTGTGAGAGACATGGGAAACCCCTGGATCTGTTCTGTGAAGAGGATGGGGAAGCCGTGTGTGTGGTTTGTTGGAGATCCTCGGAGCACAAATCTCACACAGTGCTTCTCATGGAGGAGGCTGCCCAGAAATACAAGGTAGGAAACACTGTGGATCCAGGTTAATTCAATTCTTTCTTTTTCAGATTCAGTCTCTCAGAGCCACAGAATCTCCTAATTTCCCAGATTTTCTCCTTGATCTCTGGATCCACCTAAATCTCTTCCCTGCAGTCTCCTTCCTCTGGGCAGGTGCAGGGAGCCCTGGCCACTGATGGCCACCACCCAGCCTGTCATTAGGGAGACATGGGCACTAGAGCTCCATGTGAGGCACTTTCCTCACACACAGGACTGAAGCCAGATGTGGCTGTGCTGCTGCCAGGCCAGGCATGGAAGGCATGAGCTGTGCTCACCACACCCCTGACAGCATGGGCAGCGGGTATCAGAGGCAGGGGAAGGCAATGCCTTCCCAAACTGCCAGGTGTAGCCCCGCCCACACTCCGTCCTCAGGCACCTCCCTGCTTCCGCCGCATTTCCCGAATCCTCAGTCTCCTGGGGCTGCCTGGGCTTTAGGCTGGGGCAGGCTGGGGCCGCGTGCCATCCCTGTGCTCCGGGGCCATGGGGCACTGTGGCCACATTCTGCCCACTTAGCGGGTGGGTGGGAGGTTGGGGGTGCTCAGGGACTGGGGTCTTGCCCCCATAGAAACAGCTGAGTTTAGAGGCTGCACAGGGGGCAGGAGGGAAGAGGGTGTGCGGGGAACACCAGGAGGCTCTGAAACTGTTCTATGAAGAGGATCTAACTTCAATCTGTCGGGTTTTCCTTCTGTCCTGGGCTCACAGCTCACACAGTGGTTCCGGGTGTGCTACAGAGTTGCTATTCAGTCTAATGGGTAATTACTTTGAATTTTAATTACAGGTTAATGGCATCACAAGTTGCCTTACACCAGGGCTGCTGACAGACTCGCCAGGCCTCTGGGCAAGGGTGGGGGGGGGGGCAGCTCTGGGTCTCCGGAAGGAGCAGGGCCTCAGGGAGACGGGGCGGGGGCTAGCCTACCCTAGACAGCCCTTCAGCACAGCCCAGGCCGTGCTGCATAGAGCTCCAGCATCGATTTAAAGGGTCTGGGGCTCCGGCCACCGCTGTTCTTGCAGGAGCAGCGGCGGCTGCCATGAGCCCCAGGCCCTTTTAAATCACCAGGCCCTGGGGCAGCTGCCCCTTTTGCCTCCCCTGCTGGCGGCCCTGCCAGACACAGGTGTAGCTGCATCATTCAGCTGTGTGTAGCCTTCATTGCATGAAAGCGGATATACCCATAGACTGTGGGGTCTCATGCGGAGCGGATAAAGCACACGACCAATGTGGTTGCAAGCTGAATCTGAATCCTGTTTATTACAAGCTTTCTTTTATAGTCTTTCTTAACATTACATAACACAATTAGGCTATAATCACACATCTACGGATTGGACAAGAAGGAGAATCATGTGTTTATCACATGTATAGCCCCACACCGATTGGTTCAATCGTTCCTTACATAAGGCCATGATTTATTACCTTGTTTACCTCATCTTATATAATCCCTAGACCACCAGGGGGCCTTACATAAGGCCATGATTTATTACCTTGTTTACCTCATCTTATATAACCACCAGGGGGCGCCTTTGTCTTACAAGGCCATGAGCCATTGCCAGGCAAGTGTCCCATCGTGACCCCTACCCTCTCATGGAACTTTCCATTAGGTTGGCGTAAGGATGATACATCCCCACACCTCCCCCCTTTTTCTTAAATAAGGAACTATTAAGAAACGTAATATTACGTAAATACCCACGAAAACCATCGGGGTGTAAATAAGGATAGCCAATAAGACATGTTCTAAAGGGATCCGATGGGGTGGCCATGGACAAGTAAAAAAGGCTTCTTGGCCAGTCTGGTTCGCCCAGGTGACCCAAACATTTTGTCGTGGGTTAACAAAAGGTACAGAGTTTGGACATACAAAGACCCCTGCTCCTATAATAAGGAGTCCGAACAAATAGAAGTACAGCATTATCAGGTGTCTAGGCTGTGACAAACAACAAGTGCAGGTCCGGTGCCGCGGGGTCGTCGTCCGGCTCCTGCGTGGCGGCGTCGGGCTCCTCAGCAATTCGTGTCTTGAGCCACGGCCGGACCCACTTCGCTGGAACCCACCGGGGACCCGCATCAGTGGAAACATCGGATGAGTATGCCGGAGGCTTTGGAGCAAACGGGTTGGTGACATCCAGTGGCCGGTGTGTGGATACGTTATCCCGTCCGGTGCACCCAATCGCGCAGCCCCACAAACCACAACAAGGACAGGGGGTAGCTTCATCATCCGCCGGAGGGATCTTATCCGTTGGTTTTTTCCTATATGTCCTTTTAAAGTTAGATAAGCCCGGCTCCGCCATTCCTTCCAACCTATTCCGCAACTGCTCACCCTGCCCCGGGAACTCCGCCCGGAACCCTGGGGTACAAGCATCATTGGTGACAGGAAAGCCGGGCTGGTTCAGGGCTCGCAATGTGTGGGACTGCGGGGGATGGCTCTCACCGGCCAAATGGGACAACTGATTCAGCATGTCCTGTAGCTGAAGGCCCTGTTTGTACATTTCCACCCGAAATTCTTATAACTTATCCCCTTCTGGGCTCGAGACCTCCATTCTATTCACGGGGTCGTCCGATAACGGGACGGTACTAGGATCAACTTCGGGTGCACTGGGGATGAGTGGTATGATAGTGTCCTTACCCCCAAAGAACTCACGGGCTCCCACCGACAACACACAAGGCGGCTCCTCTTTTGGCCGAAAGAGGTCATTAATGGCCGACTGGACCTCGGCTTCTGCTGCAAGCGTCTTTATCAGTTTTTTAGATTTGCACCATATTTGGCTCAATGACACGGCCTCCTTGTCGCTGTGAGAGACCGACTCCCAGAGGTCAGAGCCTAGACTCTTCCAGACCGCCTTATCAAAGACAGTATTTGGTGTAACAAAAAACCCGCGTCTTTGTCCCCATTTCAGCAAACGGGACAACGCGTCAGAGGGAAGCTTCTCTCCCCGCTTTTCAGCGATGCGTAATAAAAAATCATGCACCGTCTCCTCCTCTGCAGACAAAGCAGAGCCCATTTTATCAAATGCAGCCGCTCACCTGTGAGCTCACGAACGTCTCTCTTGGACGACCAGGAGCCGGTATCCTCCGGTACCTCCTGCTGCGGCTGCCACCTCCGCCTTTTTTTTTTTTTTTTTCTCCGAACGCTTCAGTCGGCTGCCTCGATGTCCAAGCTGAATCACGTCGGGGTCACCATTTGTGGTGTCTCATGTGGAGCGGATAAAGCACACAACCAATGTGGTTGCAAGCTGAATCTGAATCCTGTTTATTACAAGCTTTCTTTTATAGTCTTTCTTAACATTACATAACACAATTAGGCTATAATCACACATCTACGGAGTGGACAAGAAGGAGAATCATGTGTTTATCACATGTATAGCCCCACACCGATTGGTTCAATCGTTCCTTACATAAGGCCATGATTTATTACCTTGTTTACCTCATCTTATATAACCACCAGGGGGCGCCTTTGTCTTACAAGGCCATGAGCCATTGCCAGGCAAGTGTCCCATCGTGACCCCTACCCTCTCATGGAACTTTCCATTAGGTTGGCGTAAGGATGATACATCCCCACAATAGATGATACTCCAGCCTCGCAAGGAAAGCAACAGAGGAAGATTTTAAATTTGTCTGATGGCGGGAAAGTATTTTCTCTGAACAGCTGAATCCTTTTCAAACCCAGCTCCCACCAGTGAACTATGGGACCTTCCTACAGCCCAGAGGCTGTTAAATGATCAGTGAGGTTTGATTCTAGATAATGCTTGATTCACAAGAGCTGCAGGACAGTCTATGTGAGAGTGTTGCTTGCAGAGTGCAGAAGGTGGAGTTACAAGTTGTGTCTGTTATTACTGACTGTATCACAGTGTTTAATATTGTTATTTGCATCCCAGAAGCCCCTATAGACCCCAGATGAGATCTGACCTTGATTGTGGGGGGCCCTACACAAAACCCTGAGCCATTTACAGTCTAACTGGACAAGACAGACAAAGGGTGGGAGAGGAAACTCAGGCACAGTGAGGGGAAGTGACTTGTCCAAGGTCACTCAGTAGGTCAGTGGCAGAGCTGGGTATAACCCCCACTTTTCCAAGTCCAAGTGCAGTCTCCTATCCACTAAGTTATGCTTCCTCCCCCTCCCCACCCCCAGCAGCACTGAGCAGTGATGAAGTGTGGCCATTTGGAGGAAAAGACTCCTTGATAAAGGCCCCAGGACCAGCAGGGAGACGAGGTTTCCCACTGGGATTCTGAACTCCTGTGTTGCTCCCTGAGGGGTTAAACTCAGATGCTGCCGGCCTGCACTAGAGGAGATCACTGTGCTAAACACTGTGTGGGACCCTGAGCACCTTCAGTCCGCACACAAAAGGGCTCCAGGCAGCTCAGGTCCATGCCAAGTACCACTGGGATTACACTGGGTTGTAGCCAAACTAACCCCAGGCTGGAGCTGACCGGTGCCAATCTGACCTGTTCTGTTGTGTACATGGGCAAGGACCAGCCAAAGTGGTTCCATTAGTCCCACCAGGCAGTCTTTTGAAATCTCCCAGAATCCACTGCTTCCAGGATCTTTACCAGGGAATGGGACCGTGGGGTACCTGCCCAGGGGGCATTGCCATGGAAAGGGTTTAGGACAGCACTGGGGCAAACCCCAACCGTTCTTAAGACAAATCAGCCTGTTTAATTAGGGTGGCCATTGAAGCATCCCCCAAACATAGGACATCCCCACGCCTGCCTGCATGGGCCCACCTCCAACTGTGTCAGTTGGCCTGCCTGGACCCACCACCGCCTTTGTCAGCATACCCCCACCTGCATCATTCTGCATCAAAGTGCCACCCCCCACTCCTGCCCCCACCCTCACAGGTGTCCTCCTGCATCCTCAGTTTCCTCCTGTCTCTTTTTCACCAGACAAAGCCACATCCAGGGACCTGGTGGCTTCTGGGATTTGTATCATTTTGTTCATTAAACTGTCTCAAACACAGGTTTATTGATTCACACCCATGTGACTCCAGTGTCCTGTTATGTGCTGTATCACTAATCAATTCATAAATACAAATAAAGCTTGGTAATAATTGAGATCCCACTCTAATTACTAAAATACCTGAACCTGATTTTGTAACAAGTCAGACTATGACACACTCCCAGTCTGCATTAATAAGGTTTCATCTTCTTGGTGGTCCTGATGTCACAAAGCAATTCACCAACAATCATCTTGGGTTTTGAGTGGAAAAACACCCAGCTCCACACCCCTCTCAACCATCTAAATGAAACCTCTCAAATCCTTTATGGTTCTTCAGGAAAAAATCCAGGCCCATTTGAAGACTCGGCGGGAAGAGAGAGAAAAGCTTCTGGAATTTAAAATGACTGGAGAGAGAAAAAGCCAGGAGTATCTGGTAGGTGCCTGTTGTTATAAATTGGCGGGGACTGGCACTGAGAGGTCCATTTGGAGGCAGATTCCTATATGGCCTTGGTGAACTTGTGTGTGTTTCTCCATGATCACAGATTGCTGGGTTAGATTCATGTGTAGACAAGCCCTAAGCTTCCATTTCTTTTGATGAGTTAATATCTAGCCCTTGTGGCTTTCAGAGAAATCCCCCAAGTGAACAGAATGTCACCTGTGAGGTGCTGTCCACTGTGTCTGGTCATTCTGTGCATTGTTAACATATTTGTTCTTTTTTCTTCCCTGGCATCTGTGTCAATGTAGTACTGAGTCCTGCCTCCTGCTGCTCTGGGTTTGAATTCACAGAGACCATGAATAACAATATGCTGACCATAACAGACATGGAACATCCCTTTCAGAGGGATACAGGGGCCAAAAAGGAAGGTGTGAGAGTTCTCAGCCTAGTACACACAGGCATAGGTGCAGACTTCACCTCTAGCCAGGGGGTGCTCGATCCCCCACTCTGCCCCCGGTCTGTTATACCAATAACATAAAAACTAGCAGGATTTTATTAAAGGGGATACAGCAAAATGCCACGTTTATTGTGAATACAGAAAGAATCATAGTAAGCAGTCAGTTTATAGCTATAACATTCCATTCAGTTTCACATTCATTCACACATTCATTCATACACACACAGGTTCTGCAAGGTTGTTATCATAGTTACCAGCCTTAGAGTTGCTTGTGCCAAGCCACTAGCCAGGTGGTTTGGACACGAGGATGGAGCCGAGTCTTGTCAGAGGCGCAGCCGATGCTCCTGGAGGGTGGTTGCAGAACCAGACTCAAAGTTCTCAGTCTTCAGAGTCTGTCTTTATAGGAATTCATCCTCATTCAAATCTATAAGGTTTGCTTCGTCATGCTGCTCTTACGTTTGAAGTGATAATCAATCACTGTTCTCACGTTTGAAATGATAGTCCATCATGCAGATGGCACAGCAGTGACAGCCTGTTGTTATCTTGTTCTTCAGTTTTTCGGCCCCTCCGTCCTTGGGGTAGTTGGGGGTGGATTCCAGTTTGCCCTACGGGGTCATCCAGTTATCTCCATCCTGCGCATTCTTCGGCCGAATGTTCCTGGGTAGTTATTATTTATTAGGCTGGCACTTCAACCTTGTATTACTCATTCAAACATACATTTACAATCACACCCTATTTCACTTAACAACTATTCTCAAATCATTGGGGCATGACAGACTCCAATGAATCTATCCATGTGTCACAGGGTCTGCACAGGTTCCCTCCCTCTCGTCCCTGTGCTCTGTGCTTAGGCTGGTCAAGAAAAGGGTCCCAACACCTCTTTCAGGTGTTTCACCCGTGTCTCTTTATTTCAGTGCTTAGTGCAATCCCAATTCGCCCAACACCGATCCCCACACTGACCCTTCCCTGGGTCTTCTCACCCTTGAGGCTTCCTGCAGCCGGTAGAGACAGAACTACCATCCCCCTCTCCTCTCTCCTGGCTAACCTCCTGTCTAAGCCTTTCCCTGGGCTTATATCTCCTCCCAGTCACCAGCCCAGCTGGTTCCACTTGACTCAGCTGATTCCCCTGAGCCTGCCCTCGTTACAGCCTGCAGCTGAGCTCTTTGCTGAGTGTC
This sequence comes from Emys orbicularis, assembly GCF_028017835.1. NCBI lineage: Eukaryota > Metazoa > Chordata > Testudines > Emydidae > Emys > Emys orbicularis. The sequence goes on along the minus strand of NC_088695.1, from coordinate 8,121,736 downwards.
TGGGCTCATAGGCACCAACTTTAGCCAGTGCTGGTGGGTGCCTGTGCCCCCCGCCCCTGGCCCGAATCCACCCTATCCCTGCCCCCATTCCAACCCCATCCCCAAAGTCCCCGCCCTAACTCTGCTCCTATTGGATCCCTTCCCCAAATCCCCGCCCTGGCCCCGCTGAGCACCCACCAATTTGTTTCCATGGGTGCTCCAGCCCCAGAGCACCCACGGAGGCAGTGCCTATGTCTGGGCTCCCGTACCCAGCCGCTCTGCCGGGAAGCCGGGGGGGAGCCACCCCTTTGGAAGGGCATCCAAGGGGTTTATACCTCTGCCCTGCCACACCATGCCACTTGTCACATATGAAAAGAAAACAAGCAAGGTAGGAATGTAAAAGTGGAGGAAAAACAAATCTTGTTCCTGAGTTTAGAAAAACCATTTGTAACATGTTGTTATCTTATCACTTTTAGGACAAACTCGTTGTCTCTGAATGTTTTTCTACAATTAGCACAGACCTTGCAAACTGGCAGGCCTGTTTCAATTAGCACAAACTCAGCAGGTTGGGAGAGCAGGCTGAGACACACATTTCTTTCTAATGGTCAGGCCAAATCCGGGGTCTGTTCTGGAATCATTCTTTCTTACATTTTCCACAACATAAATGTATTAATTATTATTTTTAATCCAACAGGCCTTGCTCCCATTCCACTTCTTTCCCCAAGACTCTGCCCCTGCCCAGCCTCTTCCTGCCCCTGCTCCGCCATCGCCCTGTCCACATGCTATCCCTTCCCACAAGTCCTTGCCCCAGCCCCACCTTGCCACATTCCTGCTCTTTCCCCTGCCCCCTAGAGCATCCCAAACAACACAAAACAGCTGTTTCAGGGCAGGTGGGAAGCACTGGGAGGGAGTGGGAGGAGTTGGTCAGTGGGGGTGAAGGGGGCAGAGGGGGAACTTGGCTGCTGGTGGGTGCTGAGCATCTGCTAATTTTCCCCCGTGGGTGCTCCAGTCCCAGAGCACCCACAGTGTCGGCACCAATGCACACAGGGTATAGTCAGTTCTCAGAAATTTTCAAAGAAATTCTCTCTGTTGCACACTCGCCACTCCATAAAAGGACCCCAGGCGCCATCCATGTCTCTGACCAGCCCTTTCCCTATTTTCATACAGAAACAAACACAAACCGAGAGGCAGAAGATTGTGACTGAATTTCAGCAACTGCAGCAGTTCCTGGAGGAACACGAGCAACTCCTGCTGGCCCAGCTGGACAAGCTGGACGAGGAGATTGTGAGGATCCAGAATGAAAATGTCAGTAAACTCTCCGAGCAGATTTCCCGTCTCAGTGAGCTGATCAGTGAGCTGGAGGGGAAGTGTCAGAAGCCAGTGAGTGAATTTCTGCAGGTGAGACTGAATGAAAAACATTAGCACTGGAGCATAGTAGCTGGGGCAGGGCCTTCCTCCCCCATATTTCCTAAATCCCTTCCCTGGCACCCCCTGTTTGTGTCAGATGGGACTGAGATTCTTTTCTCTCTCTCTCCTCTAGGATGTCAGAAGCACCTTGAGCAGGTACATGGCTCTCTCACTCCCCCTCACACTTCACAATGCTGGGAAAGAGCTTGGTGGTGATGTTAGCACTGCATCTCCCCAGGGCTCTACAGCAAAATGTGTGGGGAAGGTCACATGTTGGATATAAATCTCTCTGATCAACTTCATCCTGAGGTCCTCACACTTGCACAGAAGACTCTGGAATTCTCCATTCAGTGGGAAAGACTGACCTCAAGTATTTCCTACAGATGTCACATCCCTGGGGGACGGGCTGACTCAGGATTGTGGGGATGGAATATGGGCCTGTCGCTGCTGGGGCCCTGGTCACCATTCAGCCCAGGCCAGCAGCCTGAAGGCTGTTTGGAAACCTGTGTGGAATGAGCTGGGGAGAGGGGAGTTGGTGTCTGTCTAGTTCCTAGTGGTTAGATTTCTATAGCACTTCACCCGGGAACTTCCTGTCCCTCAGAGCATGGAGGCCAAGGAGTGAATTGGCCATGGAGACTCAATTCCCCCTTTATCCCCAGAGCTGATCTCTCCAGGCCAGCGTTGAAGAATATTAATGGTCCTTTGAGGGGAACATTTCATGGCCATGGGCTGTGTTGCACCTGTTCTGAGGCTGGGAGAAGTCGAGGAATTCTAACTCCAGGCCCATTAGAGCAGCAACTCACTAGCCGGAATTTATAATGAGTCACTCAATGAAATATAATCACATGAAATTGTTTCTCTCCAGGTGTGAGAAGAGGAAGTTTGAGCAGCCAGAGGAGATTTCTCCTGAACTGGAAGAGCGAGTCAGTGGTTTCTCCCAGAAAACTATTGTGCTATCGGAGACTCTGGAGAAGTTCAAAGGTACCTAAAATGGATCTAGGAATGGTAATTGGGATGAGCTGCTGAGCCTGTGGGAAGAGAATGGTGCTGGTCAATTGGGTCACACTTAGATGATGCTTCTATTTAATTGTTGGGTGAGAATGCCCTGCACTTGGTGTCCAAGACAATCAGATGGATTAATTCAAACCTTTATTTCTACCAAAAGCCTGCCTTGCCATGACAATTACTGTAAAGTAAGAAATGTCTCAAAGACTTTAAGGCCAGAAGCGACCATCACACTCATCCAGTCTGACCTCCTGCACATTGCAGGCCACAGAATCTCGCCCACCCACTCCTGCAATTGACCCCTAACCTCTGGCTGAGTTACTGAAGTCCTCAAATCATGATTTAAAGACTTCAAGTGTAACAGGTTGAGCACTCACCGGTGCAGCACCTCCTGCTGGTCATCCTGGGAATTAGCTCTTCAGCTCCGAAGCACCCCCTGCTGGCCAGTGTCTCTCCTGCCTCAGGCCCCCTTGTCCCTCCTGGATCCCGGTGCCTCTTACTTTGAGGTTCTGGAAACAGCAGTACCCCCACCCTCTGGGTCTCCCCTCCCAGGGGAACCCCAACCCTGTATACCCACCTTGCCTCAGTGGCTACTGCCAGTCATCATCTAGCCCCATTTCTCTGGGGCAGCCTGCAGTCCACAATGTCCACTCATCATTGGCAAAGGGGTTGGACCTGCTGCCTTTCTAGCCCCAGCTGCCTCCCTGCAGCCTGAGTACCATCCCTGACCCTTCGCAAGGCCTCAGCCTGGGGACTTGCCAGGCCAGAAATCCCCATCTCTGCCTGCCCTGCCCCAGCACTGCCCTGTGTAAGGTACCCTGTACTCCCAGGCAGTCCTGCAGTAAGACTCTTGCCTGCCTACCTTCCAGCCCTTTTATCAGGGCCAGCTGTGGCCTACTTGGGAGTGGCCCCCGCTGTGGCTGCCTCCCCAATCAGCCGACCTCAGCTGCTTTTCACCTTTTAACTCCTTTTATCCCAGGTACAGGGTAACTGCCCCGCTACACAAGTTACAGAGAATCCACTATTGACTCTAGTTTAAAAGCAACTGACCTGTGCCCCACGCTGCAGAGGAAGGCAGAAAAAAAAAAACAAAGGCTCTCTGTCAATCTGACTTGGGGGAAAATTCCTTCCCCACCCCAAATATGGTGGTCAGTTGAATACGGAGCATTTTGGCAAGACCCAACAGCCAGACACATGGCAAAGAACTCTCTATAGCTCAGAGCCCTCCCCGTTTACTGCCCCATCACCAGCCATGGGGCACATTTCTCAAAGGCGGATCCAGCCCATCACTTGGCTCTGGTCCTGTTTGCAGCTAGTCTGGGCCAAATGGGCTGCAGGGAAGGAGAAAGCCCCTCCCCCACGGTGAGGGATCCCTCCAGCACAGGAGCCTCTTGTGCCTCCTCCACAGCAGCTGCAGGCACAAGGCGTGTTCCTGAGAGGGCTGGGAATGGGGGGGGGGTGAGGGCGGGTGGAAGAGGGAGGGGGTGGACGAGGGACAGAGGGACGTGGGCAGTGTAAAGCTGGGCCTCTGACACTCTGCACACTGGGCAAGACACATGGGGGCCATTGTCATCGGGATGTAACTCTGGAGGGCTTCAGAACTTCCTCAGCCTGTGCCAAGGTCTGCACCGGCCCCTGCAGCCACTGAACAGCAGAGTCACAAATGGCCCCTCCCCTCTCTCCTTTCGCCGGTACAGGGGTGAATCTGGCCCATGCAGCCAACCTTCCCCCGCCTCAATTTCCACATTTATAAAATGGTTTTATTATTATTTCTATTTCTGCCTATGGAGGACAAGGCCCCGTCGTGCTGCTCTCTGTAGAGACGCTGAGTAAACAGACCCAACAGCTCACAATTAGAGCCAGGATTTCACAAACTCTCAACATCCCGTTAGTGTCAAAGGGAACCAAGTGGGTAAAGTTACTTTTATGCCAAAGTCTTTGTATGATCTGGGTCTAGGTTATGACAAAAGGCAGTAAGTGAACAAGACAAACCAACCAGAGTCTGAAAGGTGGGAGGGGATGATGAGGGAAAAGTAAATCTTTCTTACAAAGTGTCTGTCCTGGGATGGTTGTGAGGCTGCAAGGATGCTGGCTCCAGTGCTGGGAGATGTACAAATCAGAGAGGAAAGAGACGGTTTCAGATCTCTTTATATTAAATAAATGAGTGTGTTTCTGTGCCTCTGTCATAATTATAAAACAGTTTCAGAGTGGGGACGCTGTTATAAATATGAAAGTCTGAAATCTCACCTCTCTTCTCCTTTCTCCCTCCAGACACTCTGCTGTCTGAATTGCAGAGAAAAATCATTTTTCTTTCAATTGAAGAGGGTGAATCATTTGGAGCACACAGACAGGGTGAGTTTGCGGGTGAAGATTGTCTTTAAATTATGAGAAAATTCCAGAGAAAACATCTTCATGAGATCGTAGCTAAAGTTACCAACCAAACTGACAGCGACCATGACACTCATAGTCCTAAAAATAACACATTAAATGGTAAGAAGATCCAAGGGCCGATGTCCCCCCCCCCCCCCTCCCCACACACACACACTTTTAAAAGTGGGATGACTAGGACATTTTTCAACATGGGCATAGTTTGGGGGGAGAGGGCCATGTTGCCCCCATAAACTGCAAGTCTTGGGCAGGTGTGGAGCATCACAGGTAGTATCTGTGCTCTTCGGGCAGGGAAGCTGATCAGCTCCTCTCTGTGTAGTGCAGCCTGTGCCCGTGGCACCAACCTCTTCCTGGTGCTGGCCTCCCTCCATGGCTCCACCCCTGCTCCTCTTTCCCTGAGGCCCTGGCCAGGCCAGAAGCCAGAACCGGGACACCACCCAGGGAGCCCAGACTGCACTGGGGAGCCCTGGCGCACCCCAGGGAGCGGGGACATGGGCCGGGGGCGGCTCTCAGAACCCCAGACCTATGTCCAGGGCAAGTGGAGTGTCAGGGGGTCTCCATAGTGGGCAAGTCTCCCAGCCTGGCCAGGAGGCAGGGCCTCGGTCAGGGCCACGGAGGGGCGGGGCCACACAAACAGTCCTGACACCACCCTTAGTGCTCAGTTCATGCCCATTCTGATGAACAGAAACACTCTTAACTGAGTTGCACCCGAACAGAGCTCTGTGCCAGATCCCTCTGCTTCACCCGGTGCAGGGAGTCTCCTCTTCAGTCTTCTCCAACATCCTGCGTTTCCTTTGGGCAGGGCTGGACTCTTCCATTGGAGCTGCTCACTGCTTCCTGGATTGGGGAGATGCTCTTCCTGTGATGCCGGCAGCTCCTCCCGTCTCTCTGGGCTGGGGATGGGGCTACCCCACCCAATGCAACCTCCTGCTCTCTGGTCTTAAGCAGCTCTTCCCCAACGCTGCACCTTCCTCTCTGTTCCCTGGCCTGGGAGTGGAGGCTGCATTACGGGAGGGAGCTTCCCTCGGGGGGGGGGGGGGGGCGGTTAAAGCTGGTATCTGCCTGCCTCTTCTGCTCCCTCCTCGATAAAAGCTTCTAGCACCTTCTCGGCTGTGTCTCTGTCACTATGAATGGGGCAGCACCAGGAGCAGGATCTGGGAGCTGCTGAAGCCTCTGTGATAAATGAAGAAAAGAGTCCTGTGGCACCTTATAGACTAACAGACATATTGGAGCATGAGCTTTTGTGGGTGAATACCCACTTCTTCGGATGCATGTGGGTATTCACCCATGAAAGCTCATGCTCCAATACATCTGTTAGTCTATAAGGTGCCACAGCAATCTTTGCTGTTTTTACAGATCCAGACTAACACGGCTACCCCTTTGATACTGTGATAAATGAGAAACTAATGAAGTGGGACCCATTACAAAGACTGAGGAGCTGCAGTGACATCTCTGCTCAGTCTACCAGAGGCAGCTCCCTGGGATCCAGGCCTATCCCAGCCAGAACAGGGCTGCTGGGGAGTGTGAGAAATGGTCCCAGCCTCCCCCGGGGCCAAGCTCTGCCTCTAGGGTGACCAGACAGCAAGTGTGAAAAATCAGGACAGGGGGTGGGGGATAATAGGAGCCTATATAAGAAAAAGATCCAAAAATCGGGACTGTCCCTATAAAATCGGGACATCTGGTCACCCTGTCTGCCTCTAACGCTCTGATTCTCTCTCTTCCCCCAGCGAATGTGATTCTGGATCCAGACACGGCTCATCCCCAACTCATCCTGTCTGAGGATCGGAAAAGTGTGAGATGGGGAGCCACACGGCAGCGACTGCCCAACAACCCTGAGAGATTTGACTATTGGGCCTGTGTGCTGGGCTGTGAGGGATTCACCTCTGGGAGACATTGCTGGGAGGTGGAGGTGGGGGATGGGGAAAGCTCGGCTGTGGGGGTGGCCAGAGAGTCTGGGAGGAGGAAGGGATGGATCAGCCTTAGCCCTGAGGGGGGGATCTGGGCTGTGCAGCAGTTGGGGGATCAGTTCCAGGCTCTCACCTCCCCTGCGACCCCCCTGCCCCTGAGCCGGGTCCCCAGCAGGATCCGGGTTTGTCTGGACTGTGACCGGGGGCAGGTGACATTTATCGATGCTGGTGACGAGGCCCCGATCTTCACTTTCCCGCCGGGCTCCATCCCTGGGGAGAGAATCCGACCCTGGTTCTGGGTGTGGCCGGGATCCCGGCTCAGCCTGTGTCCCTGAGACACGCAGCAGAGGGGGGAACAGGAAATCAGCCTCTCTAGCCTCATGGACCCCAGTCTCTATGATCTTGGAGGACTCCCATCTACCGAGCCCCTGACTCCTCATCTCTATGATCCCTGGAAGCTCCTCCCCCTCCCTCTCTTCAGCCCCAGGGATGGGAGGGAGAACAACCCTTGGGGCTGTAGGAGGGGCTGAGGGGCAGAGGTGGGGGCTGGGCAGGGGGCAGAACTAACAGCCGGGCTGGGGACAGGCAGATGTGGGGGTGGCGAGGACACAGCATGAATCAATCAGGTTTGGGAAGGTGGTGGCGAAGCAGCAGCAACAACAGCGTTTTGTACAGATCTAAAACAACAAGGGAGTACTTGTGGCACCTTAGAGACTAACAAATGTATTTTGGCATAAGCTTTCATGGGCTAAAGCCCACTTCATCAGATGCATTGAATGGAACATATATTTCGACCTTTAAAGTCTGTTACTGAGTGTCCAGGGCGGTTGAAGTGTTCTCCGACTGGTTTTTGAATGCTATAATTCTTGATGTCTGATTTGTGTCCATTTATTCTCTTGCGTAGAGACTGTCCGGTTTGTCCAATGTACATGGCAGAGGGGCATTGCTGGCACATGATGGCATATATCACATTGGTAGATGTGCAGGTGAATGAGCCCCTGATGGAGTGGCTGATGTGGATAGGTCCTATGATGGTGTCCCTTGAATAGATATGTGGACAGAGTTGGCAACGGGGTTTGTTGCAGGGATAGGTTCCTGGGTTAGTGTTTTTGTTGTGTGATGTGTAGTTGCTGGTGAATATTTGCTTCAGGTTGGGGGGGCTGTCTGTAAGCGAGGACTGGCCTGTCTCCCAAGGTCTGTGAGAGTGAGGGATCATCCTTCAGGATAGGTTGTAGATCTTTGAAGATGCACTGGAGAGGTTTTAGTTGGGGGCTGAAAGTGACAGCTAGTGGCTGTATACTGCATTTGCTCCACTCCCTCAGACAAAGACAAACACCTGTTGCCAACTCTGTCCACATATCTATTCAAGGGACACCATCATAGGACCTAACCACATCATCCACTCCATCAGGGGCTAATTCACCTGCGTATCTACCATGTACATTGGCCAAACCAGACAGTCTCTAAGCAAAAGTGGCAATTTTTCAATAAAAAACTTCAAAAACAGACTCCAATGAGAAACTGCAGAACTGGAATTAATTTGCAAACTGGACATCATCAAATTAGGCCTCAATAAAGACTGGGAATGGATGGCTCACTACAAGAACTAAAAAAACTAATTTCCCAATGCTAATTTGCCCCTACTGTGACTCACACCTTCTTGTTAACTGTTTGAAATGAGCCACCCTGATTACCACTACACAAGTGATTTTTCATCCTGTTGATAATAGCCCACTTTAATTGATTTGTCTCACCCTCCCACTGGATAAGACAACTCCCATCTTTTCATGTAATGTTATATATATATCTTCCTACTGTATTTTCCACTCCACATATCTGATGAAGTGGTTTTAGCCCACGAAAGCTTATGGCCAAAAAATGTGTTAGTCTCTAAGGTGCCACAAGGACTCCTTGTTGTTTTTGCTGATACAGACTAACACAGCTACCACTTGGAAACCTTGTACAGATCTGTGTCCTTCGATCTCATTGGGGTCTCCCAGCCCGGGATCAGCAAGAGGGGAAGGGATAAAATCAGGGAAAGAAGAGAGCAGCCAAGGGGGATGATCTGTGACAGGGAGGAGAGACACAGGAAAATAAACAGGGATAGAAAGTGAGGGCTAGAGCAATAATGAATAGAAAAGGAGAGTATGAAAGGAAAGGGGATATGAGCGGGACGGAGAGATTCATTACATGTTACTGAAAGTGAGACTATAACTCATGAATTCCTGATATTGATTCCAAGGCATTGGTGCTAGTGTAGTGCCATAAAGAAAACTGTTCTCAGTAGCTGAGGAATCTCCTTCCCATACGCTGTGGTTATTAAAGCTCCTTCTCTGCTCCTTTTACTTTCCTGCTTTCCACCTACTTACTGTAAATAAAACATTACAAATAATTCTTCTTGTTTCTTTCACTTTAATGTCCCAGCTGCAGTTGTTGGGGGCAGAGTCATGGGATTTGCTTCCTGACTTGGTTGTGTCCCCCCAACCCCCACAGGGAATATCGCGCCTAGGAGGAGAGTTTGGGTTTTACTGTGATGTGTCACTATCCAGCCTGTGCTCTGTCTCTGACCTGTACACACCCATGTCGATCAGGAATTGCTCAGCTGTGCTCTGCGGAGAGGTGGCTGGTTGCACAGGGTGAAATCCATGAAGGGACTTAGGTGTTGCAATGCTGAGTGTCACAGGGCCTAGTTTTTAGGCAGCTAGAAAATCACAGGAACAGCGCGTTGTGGAAGCAAAAAAAGAACTGACAGGAAGGGGATTGCAATGCATAACAGTTTGTTAGCAAAAGTTAGGCTAACTGTAACCCTAGTAATGCAAAATTTGTAAAAGCGAGAAATGTGTGAGGCAAGTGGGAAAGAACTGTGTGAAAAGTTGTTGCGACCTTGTGTAGATAATGTGTAAATAATATGGAATGTAGACTAAGAGTCGACATTAGTAAGCAAAACAAGATATCAGAATGACCTATGTATAAACAAAATGCAGCTGTTGCTCATTATTGTCTGTAACAAAAGGTATAAATGCTTGCTGTAATTGTTTACCTGTTAAAAGACCTGTTTAGCTCTCTCCCTTTATGCAATTGATAGAAAGAAAATAAAGTATCTGACTTGCTGTACCCAAACAAAAAGTGAGAACTCTGTTATTCTCCGACAATTTGGGGGCTCGTCCGGGATGGCAACGCCCGCAAAGGCACCGGCAGCTGCTATGGATCGTTCCCCTTCGAACCCCATGGCACCACAATAAAGGTAGAAAACCTTTTAAAATCTCTATTGGGGTGTCGAAGAAAGACTGTCCGTGGGGCTGTCTGTCCCTGTTGGGCTCACGCCATCCGAACTTATTGACTGTGCAGCAAGATCAAATGCAGAGCGGTTCTGGGGAATTGTTTTGCCGCCCCCAATAGTTGTATGTGGTTCTGGGAAACTGTTAGTTTGGCCACCCCCATATGCATAAGAGAGATGAATAGGTATGCACCGGTGCTAAGGGGTTTTTACCGCCTCAAGAGGGGTTGTTACCGCCTCATAGTGTATTAAGTCCGGACATAAGGTACAAATGCATCGTGGTATTTGGAAATAAAGGCCTTGGTGTGTGTGTGTGTGTGTGTGTGTGTGTGTGTGTACACCAGTGTGAATTGAGTGTTACCGAAAGACGCCCAGAGTACTCTGCAAAGTCTTTTGGCTCGTGACCAGAACTACTCTAACGCAAGCCCGGTAACTAGAGGATCTTTTAGGAGATCCGACCCACGGTACGCTAACTCGGCCTGGCATCGTCCGGCGAGGAGGCTACCTGGGTCTAGAAGTGTGTAAACCCATCTTCCCTCCCCCTTTTCCTCTCTGTGTGAGCCACTGACAGTCTGATCATCTCACTGGATGCAACGAGAGTAAGCGGTGCCGTCTCTCTGAGACTAGCCGACGCTCTTTGCTGAAGGGAGGTGTAGGAGGGTCGTGGCCATCCTTGTTAGCCTCTCTTGTGTGAGTACCGTGTAGAAAAAGATCCTTAGTTTATGAGCCGCTAGCGCGGACAGGGCATCCTCCCTGTGTGTGTGATTGGAAAATGGGTGGGAAACAGTCTAAGGATTCCCTCTCACCCCCTAAGGGTACCCCATCTAATTTCATGTACGTACATTATGGTCCTAAAACCTGCAGGTATTTAAAGAATTGAAATCATTACACGCGTGAAAATTCATCTAAACAATGCCCACTAGAAGGTACCTTCAATCTAAATAAAATCATACATCTCAAAGAAGCTTTTAATCACCAAAAAGCCTCTGACACACAATGGGAGCAATTTGTCTATTAAGAAAAAAATGGGTTAATTTAAAATTCAGCTTGGTCCAGAGATTAAAAAAAAAAGTTGCTCTGCGTTCAAGGTCAAAAATCAATGCAGACCAGGCTAAGTACAAAAAAACCCTGCTTTCAGCCCCAGCTGGCTGTAAAAAAATATAAACATAGTCAAACCAAAGGTAATACAAGTTACAGTGCTGAAATTACATTTGCAAAGCTTAACTGTCCAGTAAAATCCAACAGTCTGCCTTTGCGACCCTGGAGCTGGCATGGTTTGGGAACGCTAAAAAAGCCACAGGCAGCCAGCCTAAACTGAAATCACTGAAAAAATGCCCCAGGAGACCTCAGGGTGTAAAAAAACTGCCCTCCCAAGAGAGGAAGCAAGTTAAAGATTGCACAGCACCTTCTCTGAACGTTATACACAGACGTGGCCAGTCTGAATGTACGTGTGAGAGTATAAAAGTGTGCCTACTCTCAGCCACAGTAAGTCTAAAAAATGAAAAGGAATTTAGCATTCCTCTCTCCACCCCTGTTGACCGGGAAGGGTGTCAGGTGAATCTACCCCAGTCGTAGCAGGACTGGGCAATAAAAAAGTTGGAGTAATAGAAAAAGTTGTGTACTTAATAACTAAAATTAAGCAATTAAAAGCATAAATCATGAACCAGGCAGCAACTCAAACCTACACCCAGGGCAAGTTGCAAGCCTTAAGACAGAACTTCCAGGCAAAAAGGAAAGCACTGGCTAAGCAAGTACCGGTCCTTCAGGGACTTGTCAAAATTTAACCATTTGTGTTTGCATATGCTGTAACAGCAGTGTGTTTGCCACAAGGAAAAATTAAATAGTTAAACGCCAATAAGCCATGCGTTTTGCCCAGGTGGCAAGCCTCATAAGAAAGGACTCGGGTAGCCTTGTAAGTAAAAATGTTTAAGGGAAAAGACCAGGAAGGGTGGGGGCTAGTTAAGAAGCCCACCCTCCTAGCTAAATTGGTAGTAAAAAAGCCAGTGCCCATGAAAGGGACGGTTCAGCAAGAAAAGCAGAATCGGGCCCAAGCGGGCAGGCAACAGATAAAAAAATTTAAAAACAGGTTAAAAACTTTGAGGGCATAGTAAAAGAAAAGAAGTAAGTAATTATAAGCATGGGGATTTCAAATCCCCAGGATAATAACTGGAATGGTAAAATGTGTGTAAGACAGAGTCTTTGTACCAAGGTGCAAGGCTCTCCTTTCTTCTGCAGAATAAAGCAACTCCTCCTTATCCCTGTCTGGCTGTTATTGGCTCTCAGCTAGGTGAACCCGATATTTCGGTGACAGTTTCTGGCGACCCAGATGGGACTCTCCTAGCTCGAACATTGAACTCCGGATGGCTGCGGCGAACTGGGAACGGCGCCAACGGGGTGTTTCACCCCTTTTCTCTGCTTCACCGCGGCCCCTGGGGTTCGTGCTCCAATAAGGTGAGTCCTAATAGAATAAGAAAACACTATCTGGTTCTGGTCTGGTTTTGTTTTGGTTAACCGGTTAATAAATTTCTGTCTTATACATTTGGGCGTTAGGTGTGTAAACGGAACTAAGCCTCTCATTCGTAATTCCTCAAAGTAAAAGCCATTGCGTGCAATGAAGCTCTAAAGTCAAATTGGAATCCTTCTGTCCCGTCCCCTGTAGCGGTCAGTATTAGTAAAAATTCCTGTAATAAAATCCTATTAGGCCATAATTCCCTCTGTTCTCTGTGTAATTCTCTGTTAAAGTGTCAGCAGGAAAATGGGTGGGTCTCTGGTAAAACCCTCTAAAAATAGCCCTTTGGATTATATGTTAAGTAAATGGCCTTTACCCGGTGTTCAAAAAAAAAAATAGTTACACCTTGTGTAAAAATTGATGTGGCTAGTGTTGTAAAAATTAAATTGTGAAAAAAATGTGCATTTTCCCCAGAACATGTACAGTGTATATTGTAGCAAAGGTAAAAAAAATGCAAACCTACCAATATAGGTTGTGTTGTCTCTTTCAAATCACTGTGTGTTTAAAAGCAAAAGTTAAAAGTAAAAGGCAATCAACAGTCTAAAAAAGTTAATTGTGTCCTTTTTTTTAAGTAAAAATCTTTAAGCTGTAAATAGCTTTAAATCTGAAAGCAAGCCAAAAAGCATCTGTATTAATGCAATTTTCTAACTAATAAGGTAAAAGCCACTAAAACCTGGGCTGCCTATAAAACAAATACAAGAAAATATGGGGTAATTCCTCTGTTTTGCCTAAAATCAACAAAAGTATGTGTATATAAAGAAAATATTTTAAGCAATAACTGACTGCCCAAAAGGGGTAAACCTCTGTTCTTTTGTCTTTCAAATCTACAGGCTGCGCCCTGTGTTTTAAATAAGTCCTTCAGCATGTATTGCCCTCCCTAATTAAATTTTAAATTATAAGTACCAAAGGCACCTTGTTGCCATTGCCTCTCCCATCTCCTCCATTACACTATTACCCCTGTAACACATCCAAATACAGACAATGCCATATATTTAATAAAACCAATGGCCAAGTCCTTCACACTTTAGTAATTTATTTAAATATTGTTTAAAAAAATATTTTTAAGGTTCAAAATATCCCATATAAGTAAACAATTAAATAAAAAAAAATGAATCAGTAAAAATAAAAGTATATAATATCACTACCAGTAAACTCCAAAAATCTGTAATTGCAATTAATGGGTTCTATAGCAAAGTAAATATAATGGCTGTTCCTAAAATTTGCACTGTGTTAAATAAAAAAGGCCCTTATTGTTATTTGGTCACCCAATTAGTAAACAATCAAATAAATACCCAAAAGGTTTGTTCTGCCACTGAAAATTTTACCTGCATAAAAATTATTCCAGTGACTAATAATGTAACCTGTACCTTATTGCAATATACCCCTTCTTATGCCATTAATATCAATGCCTCCCAAAAGTACATAAAGGTGTTCAACCAACAAATGTGGTATAGTACTACACCAAAAAAAAATGTATTAAAATATCAATGAACTGTAATTAACACTACACTAGGAACTGTTATATTTTCATTGCCCTTATCCAGTTTCCAAATTACCTCTACATACCCAAATTGTTCAAAAAGGGCTTGGGTTATTTCCTCTTAAAAAAAAAAAAAAAAAAAAAAAAAGACTTGACCGAATCCCTTTGGAATGGGGCCAATAGTGCAGCAGCAGTTTAAAATATTTTTAAAAACCAAGAACATAATAAAAAATTGGGGCAACTAGAGAAGGCCATTGGCCTTGTTTCTGGGGCACAACTAACCCAGGTACAGGCTGAAGTTGGTAAGTTACATGTTATCTCCGCCCTTAGTTCTATAACCCAAAAGTTGCTAACAAAAATGGTATTAAATATCACTGAGGCTGAAAAGGCATTGCAGTAAAATCTAGCACGTTCAAAAATTCAGGATTTCCTAAATGACCAGCTAATGGCCATTCGGAATGATCTAGAGCATCAGGCTTGGCCCACTGCCCTTACAGACACATCAGAAGTACCATTTGATCTGTGGCCATGAAAACATACTTAAAAACTTTCTGGGTGAAAGTGCGAACGTTCTCAATGCTCCTTCCAAGCATATGGACCAGTTGGGGAAATGTGGGCTCCCACATACCGAATCCTGCCGGGTCCATGAAAAGAATGCATGTAAAATTGGGTAATTCACCAAGACATCTAAAAAATTAAACTACCTGGTATGCCCAATCAATTTTTAGTCAGTGTTCCTGAAATTACACCTAACATTTAAATGGAATTAAAAAGTCAATGGACATTTTGGCCGTTAAAACCCCCACAGCTTCAGTGTATCCGTAAACTGAAGCCAGGAAAAGTTGTTACTCTTCATAACTATGTTTGCTAAAAGGGTAGAAAACAAAAAACTACCCTGACAGGACACTTACTTTTTCAAGCTAATAATAGCTGTGTGTATGTTAAAGCCACCACATTGCAAGACATACATTTTAATCTCATTACCACTGCAGGCAATCATATTATTTACTGGCCTGCAAATAAAATTTTGCAAGTAGCCCTTAGGTTCCAGATACCCTTTAATTAAACTAGTTTAGTGCCTAATCGATTTCAGAATTTGCTTTCACTGTTACCAAAGGTTCAAAAAATCTCTGAAATACAAGGGCAAATTCACATGCTTCAATATATATATCAAGTTAAAAAGTATGCCTTTCATACAGCTTATAAAGTGTCTATTTTATGTACTAAGTATAATGTATTGTGCTTTATAACTAAAACTGTACAAAAACCCCATCATATTATTGCTATAAAAATGTTATTGCTTGTATTGCTATTAGTTAGTTTAAAATTATGTTGTTGTTGTAAAAAATGTAATAATAGTAGTACCTTTCATGTCCATGCTCGTCATGCATTGTCATTACATCCAATCAAAACCCCTAAGGTTAAAGCATCTAAAGTAAAATCTAAATTCCAAAACTTAATGCAAATAAAAATTTAAAAATGTTTGTTGTACTAGTAGTACAAAAGGGGGGGTTGTGGAAGCAAAAAAAGAACTGACAGGAAGGGGATTGCAATGCATAACAGTTTGTTAGCAAAAGTCAGGCTAACTGTAACCCTAATAACGCAAAATTTGTAAAAGCGAGAAATATGTGAGGCAAGTGGGAAAGAACTGTGTGAAAAGTTGTTGCGACCTTGTGTAGATAATGTGTAAATAATATGGAATGTAGACTAAGAGTCTACATTAGTAAGCAAAACAAGATATCAAAATAACCTATGTATAAACAAAATGCAGCTGTTGCTCATTATTGTCTGTAACAAAAGGTATAAATGCTTGCTGTAATTGTTTACCTGTTAAAAGACCTGTTTAGCTCTCTCCCTCTATGCAACTGATAGAAAGAAAATAAAGTATCTGACTTGCTGTACCCAAACAAAAAGTGAGAACTCTGTTATTCTCCAACAGCAGTGATCTGCAAAGCTGAGTCAGGGGCCTGAACTCCCTGCACAGTGCATAGCCATCACAGGCACCTTATAGTGTGATTCAGAAAAAACAGCTCACTAGGCAGGGAGCCATCTAAGGTAGACAAGGGGAGATGCTGACAAGGGGAGGATTGTCCTGAGCCCTTCCCCCCTCACAGACAGGTGAGTAAATCAGGGCTGCCGAGGGGCATCTATCTCTGCTTAGCAACTAGGGAGACCAGACAGCAAGTGTGAAAAATCAGGACAGGGGGTGGGGGGTAATAGGAGCCCATATAAAAATAAGCCCCAAATATCGGGATTGTTCCTATAAAATAGGGACATCTGGTCACCCTATTAGCAACCCACCGATGGGAACCCAGCACCTGGCGTTTCTTGCTGGAATGAGGTAGGCACCTGCCTCGCTCCACACAAAATGTGTGTGCGGGGGGGAGGAGGTTGTTTTCATGATGTCACCCACCTTATAACTTTTACCCTCTCTGTGGTTAGAGCACTCAGCTGACAGCCAAGTTCAGTCCTCCCATCACACTGTCTAGAGTAGCTCACGAATGTGAGTACCAACCTCAGGGCAAACAGTTACAAACCAAGGCACAAACCCCACGCAGGTTGTGAGTTCTGTATTTAGATTTCACTACCAGGTATCAAATGTGAACCCCTCGATCAGTAGAACAGCCTGAACGTGGAGTCACAGACAGTCCCCTTGAGTACTCCTGTCTATCTGGCTGTTTTTCTGCCTCCTGCTCTGCTGCATCTCCCTGCCCCTGCTGGTGGGGCGGCCACATTCCCAGCAGCAGAGTCGGGGAAGCTCCTGCACACAGTTTCTATGGTTAAAGCCACCAGCTGCTCTATCCTGGCCAAAGAGAACAGTGGAAGACGTGGAACAGGAGACAGCCTCTCCCCAGACCCGGAAAAGCCATGAATAGAAACCTTCCCACCCCAAGCCAAAGGGAGCAGGAGGTGGGAGCACTTACGGGAGAGCCTCTCCCTCATCCAGAAACAGGAAAGAGCCCCCCTCAGCCCAAGGCAAAGGGATCTGGCAGCCCTGATGGGGCGACCTCTCCATTCATGTCTCTGAATTTAATATTTCACACATGTAGAAATAGTCACCAGAACCCACCTGGTCAGAGTTAAGGGTGTTTGGATGCAGGGCACTGAGAAGGTTTCTGTCAGGGTCGGCTCTAGGCACCAGCAAAGCAAGCAGATGCTTGGGCAGCACATTTACAGGCAGGGCCGGCTCTAGGTTTTTTGCTGCCCCAAGCAAAAAAAATTTTGGCTGCCCCCCCTGCTTTTTTTTGGCTTTTACACATGTTTGCACTTTGCCGTTTTGTTTTGACTGTTTAAAATTTTTAAAAAATGAAAACAGAGAATTTGTAGTTAGTGAAATAAAACAATTTCCTACTAGTGTAATTTTAACAAAAAGGGCTGGTCTACACTGGGGGGGGATCGATCCAAGATACGCAACTTCAGCTATGCGAATAGCGTAGCTGAAGTTGAAGTATCTTGGATCGAATTACCTGGGGTCCACACGGCGCAGGATTGACGGCCACGGCTCCCCTGTCGACTGCGCTACCGCCGCTCGCTCTGCTGGAGTTCCGGAGTCGACGGTGAGCGCGTTCGGGGATCGATATATCGCGTCTTAACGAGACACGATATATTGATCCCGGATAAATCGATTGCTACCTGCCAATACGGCGGGTAGTGAAGACGTACCCAAACACAGTTACAAACAATTTGAGTTCAACTATACACTGTAATGAAAAACGTTAGTGTCTTCCAGTTTCTCATAAATTAAAAGAATGTATATCAACTGAATTTTTCTGGTTTTTATACTTGCATAGTCTTTTAATAAGTCAGTGAAATCTAAATTTTTTGCAATAGTACTTTCAATTGAAATTAATGCCAGTCCTGACATACGATTTTGAGACATGGTGGACCTCAAATAATTTTTTAATAATTTCAGTTTTGAGAAACTGCGCTCACCAGAAGCCACTGATACTGGTAATGTTAAAAGAATGCGTAATGCTATAGCAGTGTTTGGAGTGAAAAAATCATTTCTTGCTGTAAATTCTAATACTTTTAGAGGAGAAGTTTTAGGACTTATTAGCTCAGATAAAGCTATTAATTCATCATACAATTCTACTGCATCAGTGTCAGCAGCGTTATCAGTACTGAGCGCTAAATGTAGGTCTTGACACTGCTTCTTGAGGTCTTCTTTGGAAAACTGATTTTTAATATTTCCAATATCGTATAAAAATTCAAAAGTTTCACAATGACCATGCAACTGACAAAATCTTTCTTCAGTGGAAGTTATAGCTACATCCAAAATACAATAGAAACATTCAACTTTAAACCATTCGTTTGGATCGAGAATAGGATCATCATGAGCCTCATAACAAAACTGTCTTGTTTTTTTCCGAGGACGAATGAATTGTTGAGGTGCAAACATTGGTTCAAAATCAAGATCCTCTGCTATTGTTGTTGCTTCTTTGACAGTTTCTTCAAATCCTTCATCTGAACGGTATTTTTTTTAATATTCCAGCGTTTTATTCAAAATCGTCTTTGCCTCAGATATGTCTATGGTTATGTTCTGCATAACTTTGCTGGTCAAATTAATTTGATTTAGAATATTGTGCCAAATAACCGTGCAACATGAAAATTGAAACTGCATCATTTTCTGAGCCAATGTTTCAGCTTCATGTCGAAATGAAGGATCATACGACAAGTCCTGGCTTATTTCGAATAGTGCATCGTAAATCTCTCCTGATGAATATTGGAATGGTCTAATAGCTTCTATCCTGCTTTCCCATCTAGTTTGACTCAGAGGTTTAGGTGTGAGTTTTTGTTCAAGATGCTTCTTCAAGACTGCCCAACGGTGTGTGGAAGCACTAAAAAAGTTGTAAATTGCTTGCACTGTGGTAAAATATGAAACGGCATCTTTAGATGATTTGGCGGCATCACTGACAACCAGATTGAGCGAATGCACATGGCAAGGAATGAAAAAAGCTCGATTGTTTAAATTCAATATTCTTTGCTGTACACCTGCATGTCGTCCTCGCATGTTTGAGCCATTATCATACCCTTGGCCACGCATATTTTCTAAAGGTATTCCCAGGGCCGGCTCCAGGGTTTTTGCCGCCCCAAGCGGCGCAAAACAAACAAACAAAAAAAGCCGCGATCCGAGCGGGAGTGAGGGACCGTCCGCCGAATTGCCGCCGAATAGCTGGACGTGCCGCCCCTCTCCGAAGTGCCCGCCCCAAGCACCTGCTTGGCAAGCTGGTGCCTGGAGCCGGCCCTTGGTATTCCATAGTGTTCCAATCTCTGTAGAATTACATCTCTGGGGGCTTTCCCAGTAGTTTCGTTCACTGGTATACATTCTAGAAAGTGTTCACAAATTTTCACTTCTGCATTTTCATCAATTTTCAGAAATCGTAAACTATTGACATTTGCTCGGTTTTGCTCAGATCTTGAGTACTATCAACTATAATTGAGTAATATTTGGCATGTTTCAAATTCGATAAAATTTCATTACGCACTCCATTAGAAATTAATTCTATTATCTCATTTTGTGTATTTTTACCCAAATAATGGGTGTGAATCTCTCCATCTTTCACTCTTTGTACATGCTCAGCCATAACATTATCAAATTTTGCCAATAATTCAACCAATTTAAAGAAATTTCCATTGTTATTCTCATATAAAATATCCGAGGATCCACGGAATGCGAGGCACTGTTCGGCTAGGAAATTAACGATTGCCAGTAAACGTTCCAACACCACTTGCCAACGTAGAATTTCAGAATTTAGTTGACGTTGCTGTACCGAATCGATTGTTGTACCAGTACGTAATCTGTTTGACAGCTCAATCCAATTTGTCAATGAGCGTAAATGATTTTTTGATGTTTCATGTTCTTTCAAATGCTGATGCAAATTTCGCCAGTCATTAAAACCTGCAGTTGCCAGAAGAATGTCCGAGTTACAGAACAGTTTGCAGCAAAACCAAAAAACTACATCTTTGGTCTGTGAATACACTAACCACGATCGATTAATTTGTTCCCCATTTTTCATTTTTTTCTTCATACTGGATGGCATAAATCGACGATTCGACTCATTAAATGGATATTCAAATGTAGGATCTAGTTTTGAAGGACCTTTTTTCACAATAATAATTCGCATTGTATCAGTAATTATTGTCGGCCATATACTTGGATCCGATCCTATGTCAGTCTCTCCTCCTTCCAATAATTGTTCTTCAGTTTTAGATTTGTATAACAGTTCTTCATTGCTGGACTCTTCAGCTGAAGTAGTAAATCTTTGGATGGATTGTGATTGTTCGCCTTTATCAGTTAGCGAAGCTAATCTTTGGTCAGATTGTTGTTCATCTTTATCAGTTGATAAAGGTAATCTTTGGTTCGATCGGTCTTCATCAGTTGATGAATAATCACCTTCAATGCATTGCTTAGAGCTTTCTCCTTGATTGTCAACTTTTTTAAAATACTTTTTTGAAGTACGAGATCTTTTTGCCATTTCTCTCTTTGTTGCCAGTAAGCAGTGCCAGAAAGTCGTTTTCGTTTTTGTCCCGGCATTTTAGCCCTATAACCACTGGCACCGACGCGAAATGGAAATTAGCATGAATGGCGCCGATAGGGCAGCACAGTACACACACGTAATCGTGATTTGAGTGACTGTGTCACAATGTGACATGATATTTTTCATGTCACACTCCTATTGCACTACTGTACTTGCTGTAGGTAAGGCGCTAGTCATTGGGGTGTGAGAGCTCCCCACGAGCTCGAATACACACTGGACCCAGCCCTGCTGGCGTTTTCCCAGCTCTGAGGCCGCCCAGCTGGGAGCCCGAGGGGCATGCAATGGAGAGAGCTCTGGGGCTGGAGGAGCCAAGGAAGAGATGCTGGGCTTGCTGGACAGATGCTGCCCCTCTCTGCCAGGTCGCTCACCCCCTGCAGGAGGAGAGGCAGAAGGAGACTCCAGGCACTGGAGTGCTGTGAGGGGCTGGGGAGGGAGGCAGCATCTTCTGGGGCTCCAGCAGGCAGAAGCTCCCCAGGGGTCCCGGGGACCCTCCCTCCTGGCCCGACTCTTACCTTGCTGCGGATCTGGCCCGAGGTGGATTCATCTCCGGTCACCGCTGCTCCCAGGGCCAGGGGTTGGGGCTGCTGCTGGATCCTAGCCCTGCTCATCCTTGGTCTTCGCCTTGGCCCCGGCACGTGCTGGGCTCAGCCCAGGTTGCGACTCTGCTCCCCTCTCCCCTCCCCTGGCAGGAGGTGGAGCAGAGGGGAGGAGGAGGAGGAGGCAGAGGCGGGGACAAGCTGAGGAGGAGCGGACCGCTGGGGAGCCATGTTCCCCTGTCCTCTGCAGCCGGGGCAGGGCCGTGCTACCGGCTTCTGCCTGGGGGGGGTGGCCGCTGCCTGCAGGAGAGCGGCGCGAACGAGCCAAGGAGCAGCCCATCCTCTGAAGCCGGGGCAGGGTTGCGCTACTGGCTCCCGCTGCTCTCCTGCTGTCATCGGCCACCCCCCAGGCGGAGCTGGTAGCGCGGCCCTGCCCCGGCTGCAGAGGACGGGCCGCTCCTCGGCTTGTTTGCGCCGCTCTCCCACGGGCAGCGGCCACACCTCCCTCAGGCGGGAGCCGGTAGCGCGGCCCTGCCCTGGCTGCAGAGGACGGGCCGCTCCTCGGCTTGCAGGGGCGGGGATGAGCTAAGGAGGAGATGTCTGTCCTCTGCAGCCGGAGCAGGGCCGCGCTACCGGCTCCCGCCTGGGGGGGGTGACCGCTGCCCGCGGGAGAGCAGCGGGGACACGCTCCCCACTTAGTCAGCTCCCTGCCTCGCCACACCCTGCGGCAGAACAACAGGCTGGTTACCGCCCCCTGGGGCGGTCAGGATCCAGCCAAGGACGCTGCTTGAGGTGGGGCCCCAGTGTTTTGCCGCCCCATACATTTTGCCATCCTAGGCACTAGGATGGCAAAATGTATGGGGCGGCAAAACACTGGGGCCCCACCTCAAGCAGCGTCCTTGGCTGGATCCTGACCGCCCCAGGGGGCGGTAACCAGCCTGTTGTTCTGCCTGCTTGTTTAGCTGGTGCCTAGAGCCGCCCCTGGTGGTGGGGGAGGCATTGGGTTATTGCCCTGGGGGAGCTGCTGGGGGAGGGAGGAGATTTACCTGCTCACAAACAATGTTAACAGTTCTAAAGCTTCAACTTTTTGAATATCAGTGTCTAGTGTCATTAAATACATCTCTACCCTGATATAACGCTGTCCTTGGAAGCCAAAAAATCTTACCGCGTTATAGGTGAAACCGTGTTATATTGAACTTGCTTTGATCCACTGGAGTGCGCAGCCCCGCCCCCCTGGAGCACTGCTTTACCACATTATATCCAAATTCGTGTTATAGCCGGTGGCGTTGTATCGAGGTAGCGGTGCAGTTCTGGTCTGACCAAAATATTGGCTGATGCCCCATAATTTCCCACAACCGTGAAAATTTTAATTGGAATGAAATGCTTAAAACCCAGATTGTTGTGCAACTGTGAAAGTTGAAATCAATAAATATAAAAATTGCTTAAAATAAACATTGTCTGTCAAAATTATATATTATAAAAAAAAATTCTGCCCAGCCTGACTATTCTGCCTTAAACACACAGCTCCTGCAGGCTCATCCTCACAGGAGGATGCCTCAGTGACCCTCCACACCAGCACAGGGGCTGATTGCAGGCAAGGAGCTCCTTTGGGGTTTTAATTACAGGCTAATTTCACTGAAAGTTCCCTGGCACGGGTGTGACTGATCACTCAGCTCTGTAAAGTCTTCATTGTAAGGGAGATGCTTTAAGAAAATTAATGATCTGGCAGTGTGGCAACAGAGGCAAAATATCAAATCTTGAAAGCAGGATCTACACCCCCCCAGA
This sequence comes from Emys orbicularis, assembly GCF_028017835.1. Taxonomy (NCBI): domain Eukaryota; kingdom Metazoa; phylum Chordata; order Testudines; family Emydidae; genus Emys; species Emys orbicularis. The sequence goes on along the minus strand of NC_088695.1, from coordinate 8,098,924 downwards.
AGCCCCGCTCACTCCATACCCCCCCTCCATTGCTTGCTCTCCCCCACCCTCACTCACTTTCACCAGTCTGGGGCAGGAGGTTGGGATTCAGGTGGGGGTGTGGGCTCTGGGCTGGGGCCGAGGGGTTTGCAGTCTGGGAGGGGGCTCTGGGCTGAGCCTGGGGCAGGGGGTTGGGGTTGGGGTGCAGGAGGGGGCTCCGGGCTGGGGCAGAGTGTTGGGGTGCAGAAAAGGGTACAGAAAAGGGTGCTGGCTCTGAGAGGAGGGTCAGGGCTGGGGCAGCGGGTTAGGGTGCAGGAGGGGGTATGGGATGCCGGCTCCAGCTGGGCGACACTGACTTACCTCGGGTGGGTCACGGGCGGCAGTGCAGCGGTGCTAAGGCAGGCTCCCTGCCTGTCCCAACCCTCCGCCACTCCTGGAAGGGGCCAATGAGCCCCTGTGGCCCCGGGGGAGGCATGTGGCTCTGCGCACTGCCCCTCTCTGCAGGAACCACTCCCGCAGCTCCCACTGGCCACAGTTCCCAATTTCCGGCCAATGGGAGCTGTGGGGGCGGTGCTTCCAGGCAGGAGCAAGTGAAGAGAACCCTGCCCCCACTCCAGGCTGAGGGGGCATGCTGGCTACTTCTGGGAGTGCCACATGGCTGGGGCAGGCAGGGAGCCTGCCTTAGCAGCAGCGGGCAACCCTGCTGCACTGCCAGAGATCGCGAATGACTGGGAGAATCTCCAGGATCGACTAGTAGATCGCAATCGACTGGTAGGTGACCACTGGTCTAGCTAGATAAAAGATGGGAAGGGAAACTGAGGCATAAAACAGGGCAACGAGTTGCCCACAGTCACCCAGCATGTCAGTGACAGAGCTTAGCATAGAACCCAGATCTCCTTAGACCCAGTCCAAGACCCGAACCACTTTGCCATGCTAACATCTGAGCATCAGTCCCACCCAGTGATGAAGTGTGTACGTTAGGAGGGAGAGACACCTTGATAAAGGTCCCAGACCCAGCAGGGAGAGGAGGTTTCTCGCTGGGATTCTGAACTCCCGTGTCGCTCCATGAGGGATTAAACTCAGATGCTGCCGGCCTGCAGTAGAGGAGATCACTGGGCTAAACAGTGTATGGGATCCTGAGCACCTTCAGTCCACACAAAAGGGCTCCAGACAGCTCAGGTCCATGCCAAGTACCACTGGGATTAGACTGGGTTGTAGCAAAACCAACCACAGGCTGGAGCTGACCGGTGCCAGTTTGACCTGTTCTGTTGTGTACGTGGGCAAGACCAGCCAAAGTGGTTCCATTAGTCCCACCAGGCAGCTTTTTGAAATCTCCCAGAATGCACTGCTTCCGGGATCTTTACCAGGAAATGGAACCGTGGGGCATCTGCCCAGGGGGCATTGCCATGGAAAGGGTTTAGGACAGCACTGGTGCAAACCCCAACCCGTTCTTTATACAAATCTGCATCATGTCTAATTAGGGTGGTCACTGAGGCATCCCCAGAACATCGGACATGCCCATGCCTGCCTGCATGGGCCCGTCCTCACCAGTAAAAGTCACCCTGTGTGGGCCCACCACTGCTTTTTTCAGTGTGCCACCCACCTGCATCATTCTGTATGAAGGTGCCACCCCCACCGGTGTCCTCCTGCATCCTCAGTCTCCTCCTCTCCCTTTTGCAGCAGACAAAGCCACGTCCAGTGCCGAGTCCCTACCGGACAGGGATAGTGCTCCACAACACTGGGACTGCGCAGCTTCAAACCAGACATATGGCCTCCCGGCGTCTCATGGGGTTTGCCCTGGTGCTTAGACCAGCTCTGCCCAACCAGTGCAGTCCCTGGGGCTTCAGGGCTGAAATCCCAGCCCGTATTGAAACCCTGGTGGCTTCTGGGATTTGTATCACTTTGTTTGTTAAACCTCCTACAAAACAGGGTTATTGATTCACCCCCATGTGACTTTGGTGCCCTGTTATGCTCTGTACCACTAATCAGTTCACAAATACCAGTAAAGCTTGCTTATAATTAAGATCTCTAATTACTAAAAACACTGAACCGGAATTGGTAATGAGTCTGAATGTGACACACTCCCAGTCTCCATTAATGAGGTTTCATCTCCTTGGTGGTCCTGATGTCACAAAGTGATTAGAACCACAGTCATCTTGGGTTTTGGGTGGGAAAACACCCGCTTCCAAGTACCTCTCAACTATCCAGATGAAACCTCCCAAATCATTTCTGTTTCTCCAGGAAAGAATCCAGGCCCATTTGAAGACTCTGAGGGAAGAGAGAGAAAAGCTGCTGGGATTGAAAGCGACTGGAGAGGGGAAGAGCCGGGAGTATCTGGTAGGTGCCTGTTGTTATGATCCAGAAATGGACTGGCAGTGGGAGGTCTGTTTGGAGGCAGACTCCTGTGTGGCCTTGGTGAACATGGGCTTATATGTGTGTTTCTCCATTGGATTGCTGAGTTTGATTCATGTGTAGACAAGCCCTAAGCTTCCCTTTCAATTGGTGAGTCTAGCTCTTGTGGCTTGCTCAAACATCCTCCCCAAGTGAACTGAATGTCCCCGTGAAGTGCTGTCCACTGTGTCTAGACATTTTGTGCATTTTTAAAACGTTTGTTTCTTTTAACTCCCCTGGCGTCTCTGTCAGTGTAGTGCTGAGTCCTGCCTTCTGCTGCTCTGGGTCTGAATTTCCACAAACCATAAATAACAATATGCTGACCATGACCAACAGAGAAACATCCCTTTCAGAGGGATACAGCGGCCAAAGGGGAAGGTGTGAGAGAATCCCCTGCCTAGTACCCATAGGGTAGAATGAAATGTCAGAAATCTTAGTATTTTCAAAGAAAATCAGCCTCCTGCACACTCAGCTCCTCATGAAAGGACCCCGGGCTCCATCCATGTCCCTGACCAGCCCTTGCCCTATTTTCATACAGAAACAAACACAAACCGAGAGGCAGAAGATTGTGACTGAATTTCAGCAACTGCAGCAGTTCCTGGAGGAACACGAGCGACTTCTGCTGGCCCAGCTGGAGAAGCTGGACAAGGAGATTGTGAGGATTCAGAATGAAAATGTCAGTAAACTCTCCGAGCAGATTTCCCATCTCAGTGAGCTGATCAGTGAGCTGGAGGGGAAGTGTCAGAAGCCAGCGAGTGAATTCCTGCAGGTGAGACTGAATGAAAAACATTAGCACTGGAGCATAGTAGCTGGGGCAGGGCCTTCCTCCCCCATATTTCCTAAATCCCTTCCCTGGCACCCCCTGTTTGTGTCAGATGGGACTGAGATTCTTTTCTCTCTCTCTCCTCTAGGATGTCAGAAGCACCTTGAGCAGGTATGTGGCTCTCTCTCGCTCCCCCTCACACTTCACAACGCTGGGAAAGAGCTTGGTGGTGATGTTAGCACTGCATCTCCCCAGGGCTCTACAGCAAAATGTGTGGGGAAGGTCACATGTTGGATATAAATCTCTCTGATCAACTTCATCCTGAGGCCCTCACCCTTGCACAGAAGACTCTGGAATTCTCCATTCAGTGGGAAAGACTGACCTCAAGTATTTCCTAGAGATGTCACATCCCTGGGGGATGGGCTCACTCAGGATTGTGGGGATGGAATATGGGCCTGTCACTGCTGGGGCCCTGGTCACCATTCAGCCCAGGCCAGCAGCCTGAAGGCTGTTTGGAAACCTGTGTGGAATGAGCTGGGGAGAGGGGAGTTGGTGTCTCAGTCAAGTTCCTAGTGGTCAGATTTCTATAGCACTTCACCCAGGAACTTCCTGTCCCTCAGAGCATGGAGGCCAAGGAGTGAATTGGCCATGGAGACTCAATTCCCCCTTTATCCCCAGAGCTGATCTCTCCAGGCCAGCGTTGAAGAATATTAATGGTCCTTTGAGGGGAACATTTCATGGCCATGGGCTGTGTTGCACCTGTTCTGAGGCTGGGAGAAGTTGAGGAATTCTAACTCCAAGCCCATTACAGCAGCAACTCACTAGCCAGAATTTATAATGAGTCACTCAATGAAATATAATCACATGAAATTGTTTCTCTCCAGGTGTGAGAAGAGGAAGTTTGAGCAGCCAGAGGAGATTTCTCCTGAACTGGAAGAGCAAGTCAGCGATTTCTCCCAGAAAACTATTGTGCTATCGGAGACTCTGAGGAAGGTCAAAGGTACCTAAAACGGATCTAGGAATGGAAATTGGGATGAGCCGCTGAGCCTGTGGGAAGAGAATGGTGCTGGTCAATTTGTTCACACTTAGATGATGATTCTATTTAATTGTTGGGTGAGAATGCCAGACACTTGGTGTCCAAGACAATCAGATGGATTAATTCAAACCTTTATTTCTACCAAAAGCCTGCCTTGCCATGACAATTACTGTAAAGTAAGAAATGACTCAAAGACTTTAAGGCCAGAAGCGACCATCACACTCATCCAGTCTGACCTCCTGCACATTGCAGGCCACAGAATCTCACCCACCCACTCCTGCAATTGACCCCAACCTCTGGCCAAGTTACTGAAGTCCTTAAATCATGATTTAAAAACTTCAAGTGTAACAGGTTGAGCACTCACTGGTGAGGCGCGTCCTGCTGGTCAGTCCAGGAATTAGCTGGCCAGTGTTTCTCCTGCCTCAGGCCCCCCATGTCCCTCCTGGACGCCAGTGCCCCTTACCTTGGGGTTCTGCCCCTCCCCTCCCAGGGGAACCCCAAGCCTCTATACCCAGCTTGCCTCAGTAGCTAGTGCCAGTCATCATCTAGCCACCTTTCTCTGGGGCAGCCTGCAGTCCACAATGTCCACTCATCATTGGCAAGGGGGTTGGACCTGCTGCCTTTCTAGCCCCAGCTGCCTCCCTGCAGCCTGAGTACCATCCCTGACCCTTCGCAAGGCCTCAGCCTGGGGACTTGCCAGGCCAGAACTCCCCATCTCTGCCTGCCCTGCCCTGCCCCAGCGCTGCCCTGTGTAAGGTATCCTGTACTCCCAGGCAGTCCTGCAGTAAGACTCTTGCCTGCCTACCTTCCAGCCCTTTTATCAGGGCCAGCTGTGGCCTAATTGGGTGTGGCCCCAGCTGTGGCTGCCTCCCCAATCAGCCGACCTCAGCTGCTTTTCACCTTTTACCTCCTTTTATCCCAGGAACAGGGTAACTGCCCCGCTACACAAGTTACTGAGAATCCACCATTGACTCTAGTTTAAAAGCAACTGACCTGTGCCCCACGCTGCAGAGGAAGGCAGGGAAAAAAGCCCCAGGCTCTCTGTCAATCTGACTTGGGGGGGAAATTACTTCCCCACCCCAAATATGGTGGTCAGTTGGATACCGAGCATTTTGGCGAGACCCAACAGCCAGACACATGGCAAAGAACTCTCTATAGCTCAGAGCCCTCCCCATCTACTGCCCCATCACCAGCCATGGGGCACATTTCTCAAAGGCGGATCCAGCCCATCACTGTGCTCTGGTCCCGTTTGCAGCTAGTCTGGGCCAAATGGGCTGCGGGGAAGGAGAAAGCCCCTCCCCCATGGTGAGGGATCCCTCCAGCACAGCGTGCCTCCTTCCCGTCAGCTGCAGGCACAAGGCGTGTTCCTGAGAGGGCTGGGAATGGGGGGTGGGGGGGTGAGGGCGGGTGGAAGAGGGAGGGGGGTGGACGAGGGACAGAGGGACGTGGGCAGTGTAAAGCTGGGCCTCGGACACTCTGCACACTGGGCAAGACACACGGGGGGCCATTGTCATCGGGATGTAACTCTGGCTGGCTTCAGAACTTCCTCAGCCTGTGCCAAGGTCTGCACCGGCCCCTGCAGCCACTGAATAGCGGAGTCACAAATGGCCCCTCCCCTCTCTCCTTTTCCCGGTACGGGGGGAATTGACTCATTGAGCCAACCTTCCCCTGCCTCAATTTCCACCTTGATAAAATGATTTTACTATTATTTCTATTTCTGCCTATGGAGGATGAGGCCTCGTCGTGCTTCTCTCTGTAGAGACGCTGAGTAAACAGACCCAACAGCTCACAATTAGAGCCAGGATTTAGGAAACTCTCAACATCCCGTTAGTGTCAAAGGGACCAAAGTGGGTAAAGTTACTTTTATGCCAACATCTTTGCATGATCTGGGTCTAGGTTACGACAAAAGGCAGTAAGTGAACAAGACAAACCAACTGGAGTCTGAGGGGTGGGAGGGGATGATGAGGGAAAAGTAAATCTCACTGACAGATTGTCTGTCCTGGGATGGTTGTGAGGCTGCAAGGATGCTGGTTCCATTGCTGAGAGATGCCTGATTGAGGGGGGAAATGGGTTTCAGACCTTTTTATATTAAATACCTGAGTGTGTCTCTGGGCCTCTCTGTCTGTTTCTCTGTCATAATTATAAAACAGTTTCAGAGTGGGGATGCTGTTATAAATATGAAAGTCTGAAATCTCACCTCTCTTCTCCTTTCTCCCTCTAGACACTCTGCTGTCTGAATTGGAGAGAAAAAGGGGAGAATCATTTGGAGCACACAGACAGGGTGAGTTTGCAGGTGAAGATTGCCTTTAAATTATGAGAAAATTCTAGTGAAAACATCTTCATGAGATTGTAGCTAAAGTTACCAACCAAACTGACAGCGGCCATGACACACACAGCCTAAAAATAACACATTAAACGGTAAGGAGATCCAGGGGACAATGTCCCCCCCCCCCCCCCCCCCACATATACCCTTTTAAAAGTGGGATGACCAGGACACTTTTCAGCATGGGCATAGTTTGGGGGAAGAGGGCCACATTGCTCCCCCACACTGCAAGCCTTGGGCAGGCGTGGAGCATCGCGGGCAGTGTCTGTGCTTTGGGTAAGGCAGCTGATCAGCTCCTCTGTGTGTAGCACAGCCCCTGCCCCGTGGCACCAACCTCTCCCTGGTGCTGGCCTCTCTCAGTGGCCCCACCCCTGCTCCTCTTTCCCTGAGGCCCTGGCCAGGCCAGAAGCCAGAACCGGGCTGCCATCCCAGGACTGCACTGGGGAGCCCTAGACCCTCCACCTGTGCAGGGTGGTGCACCCCGGGGAGCGGGGACATGGGCCGGCGGCTGCTCCCAGAGGCCCATGGACCCATGTCCAGGGCAGGTGGAGTGTCAGGGGCTCTCCATAGCGGGCAAGTCTCCCAGCCTGGCCAGCGGACAGGGCCTCAGTCAGAGCCACGGAGGGGGCGGGGACACAAAAACAGTCCTGACACCAACCTTAGTGCTGAGTTCATGCCCATTCTGATGAACAGAAACACTCTTAACTGAGTCACACGTGAACAGAGCTCTCTGCCACATCCCTCTGCTTTACCCCAGTGCAGGGAGTCTCCCCATCACTCTTCTCCAACATCCTGCCATTAGGGCTGGGCTCTCCCATTGGAGCGGCTCACTGCTTCCTGGATTGGGGAGATGATCTTCCTGTGATGCCAGCAGCTACTCCCTTCTCTCTGGGCTGGGGATGGGGCTACTCCACCCAATGCCACCTCCTATGCTCTGGTCTTATGTGGCTCTTCCCCAATGCTGCACCTTCCTCTCTGTTCCCTGGCCTGGGAGTGGAGGCTGCATTAGGGGAGGGAGCTTCCCTCTGGGGTTTAAAGCTGGTACCTGCCACTTCTGCTCCCTCAATAAAAGCTTCTGACGCCTTCCTGGCTGTGTCTCTGCCACTGGGAATGGGGCAGCATCAGCAGCGGGATCTGGGAGCTGAAGCCTCTGTGATAAATGAGAAACTAATGAAATGGGACCCGTTACAAAGACTGCGGAGCTGCTGTGACATCTCTGCTCAGTCTCAGGTGCCCAGGACAGAGGCAGCTTCCTGGGATCCAGGCCTGTCCCAGCCAGACCAGGGCTGCTGGGGAGTGTGAGAAATGGTCCCAGCTTCCCCCAGGGCTGAGCTCTGCCCCTAACGCTCTGATTCTCTCTCCCCAGTGAATGTGACTCTGGATCCAGACACGGCTCATCCCTGGCTTGTCCTGTCTGAGGATCAGAAAAGTGTGAGACGGGGAGACACACAGCAGCGACTGCCCAACTACCCTGAGAGATTTGACTGTTGGGCCTGTGTGCTGGGCTGTGAGGGATTCTCCTCAGGGAGACATTGCTGGGAGGTGGAGATGGGTGATGGGGACCTCTGGGCTGTGGGGGTGGCCAAAGAGTCTGTGAGGAGGAAGGGAGAGATCAGCCCTAGCCCTGAGGGGGGGATCTGGGCTGTGCAGTGGTGCTGGTGGGGTCAGTTCCAGGCTCTCACCTCCCCTGTGACCCCCCTGCCCCTGAGCCGGGTCCCCAGTAGGATCCGGGTTTGTCTGGACTGTGACCGGGGGCAGGTGACATTTATCGATGCTGGTGATGGGGCCCCGATCTTCACTTTCCCGCCGGGCTCCGTCCCTGGGGAGAGAATCCGACCCTGGCTCCGGGTGGGGGTGGGATCCCAGCTCAGCCTGTGTCCCTGAAACACACAGCTGAGGGGGGAACCGGAAATCAACCTCTCTTGCCTCACACACCCCAGTCTCTGACCCTGCAGGACTCCCATCTACCCAGTCTCTGGCTCCTCATCTCTATGGCCCCTGGAAGCACCTCCCCCTCCCTCTCTGCGGCCCCAGGGATGGGAGGGGGGAAGATCCCCTGGACCTGCAGGAGGGGCCCTGAGGGGCAGAGGTGGGGGCTTGGCAGGGGGCAGAACTAACAGCCGGCCTGGGGACAGGCGGAGGTGGGGGTGGCAGGGACACAGTATTGATCAATCAGGGTTTGGGGGGTTGGGGAGAAGCAGCAGCAGCAGGGATCTGTGTCCTTAGATCTCATTGGGGGCTCCCAGCCGGGGATCAGCAGGAGGGGAAGGGATAAGTTCAGGGAAGGAAGAGAGCCGCCAAGGGGGATGATCTGTGACAGGGAGGAGAGACACAGGAAAATAAACAGGGTTGGGAAGTGAGGGCTAGAACAATAATGAATAGAAAAGGACAGTATGAAAGGAAAGGGAACGTGAGCCGGACGGAGAGATTTATTACATGTTACTGAAAGTGAGACTGTAACTCATTCATTCCCTATATTAATTCCTGGCCATTGGTGCTATTTTAGTGCCATAAAGAAAACTGTTCTCAGTAGCTGGGGATCTCCTTGCCGTGCTGCGGTTATTAAAGCTCCTTCTTAGCTCCTTTTACTTTGCTACTTTCCAGCTACTTACTGTAAATAAACCATTACAAACAATTCTTCCTGTTTGTTCCACTTTAATGTTCCAGCTACAGGTGCTGGGGGCAGCATCATGGGATTTGCTTCTGACTTGGTTGTGTCCCCCCAGCTCCCACAGGGAATATTGCGCCTCTAGGAAGAGAGTTTGCATTTTCCAGTGTGATGTGTGTGACGGGTTGGATCACAGAAACCCCCTTGGGAGCTGCCACCCGATGTGCAAAGACTACCCCTGCTTCTGTTTTCCCTGCCAGCTCAGGACTCCAGCACCCTGTCTTGCTGAATTAGACACTCCAGTCCACTTCAACACAGACCCAGGGTCTGAATCACTTGTCCCAAAGCTGCAAGTTTACCTGAAACCAGCTCACAGGAGTGTGCTTGTCTTTAGCACTCAGATGCCCAACTCCCAATGGGGTCTAAACCCAGATAAATCCGTTTTACCCTGCATAAAGCTTATGCAGGGCAAACTCATAAATTGTTCGCCCTCTATAACACTGATAGAGAGATATGCACAGTTGTTTGCTCCCTCAGGTATTAATACACACTCTGAGTAAATTACTAAATAAAAAGTGATTTTATTAAATACAGACAGTAGGATTTAAGTGGTTCCAAGTAGTAACAGACAGAACAAAGTAAGTCACCAAGCAAAATAAAATAAAATGCGCAAATCTATGTCTAATCAAACTAAATACAGATAATCTCACCCTCAGAGATGCTTCAGTAAGTTTTTCTCAGACTGGACACCTTCCAGGCCTGGGCACAATTCTTTCCCCTGGTACAGCTCTTGTTCCAGCTTAGGTGTTAGCTAGGGGATTCTCCATGATGGCTCCTCTCTCCCTCTCTTCTTTTCCACCCCTTTATATATCTTTTGCATAAGGCGGGAACCCTTTGTCCCTCTGGGTTTCCACCTCCCCTCACTGGAAAAGCACCAGGTTAAAGATGGATTCCAGTTCAGGTGACATGATCACATGTCACTGCAAGACTTCATTACTCACTTGCCAGCACACACATATACAGGGAGACTCATAGGTAAACAGCCATCTGCAGACAATGGTCCTGGTTAATGGGAGTCATCAAGATTCCAAACCATCATTAATGGCCCACACTTTACATAATTACAATAGGCCCTCAGAGTTACATTTTATATTTCTAGTTTTAGATACAAGAGTGGTACATTTATACAAATCAGATGATCATACTCAGTAGATTATAAGCTTTGTAATGATACCTTACAAGAGACCTTTTGCATAAAGCATATTCCAGTTACGTTACATTCACTTATTACCGTATTTTCTCTAAAACTATCCCAGTTACATTATATTGACTTATTATCAAGTTTTTATAAAACCATATAGACTGCACAACGTCACAATGTGTCACTAACCAGCCTGTGCTCTGTCTCTGTCCTGTACACACCCATGTCAATCAGGCATTGCTCAGCTGTGCTCTGCGGAGAGGTGACTGGTTGCACATGGTGTAATCCATGAAGGACTCGGGTGTTGCAATGCTGAGCATCACAGTGAGTAATTTTTAGGCAGCAAGAAAATCACAGGAACAGCAGCACTGTGACCCTCAGAGCTGAGTCAGGGGCCTAAACTCCCTAGACCAGGGGTCGGCAACCTACGGCACACGTGCCAGACACGGCACGCGAGCCGATTCTGAGTGGCATGCAGCTCCCTGCCGTGGTCCCGGCCCCCTGCCCCACTCAGCCCCCCGCCCACCGCTCTCCCCTGCGGGGGCAGGAGGCAGAAGCTTGGTTCCGCAGCAGCCAAGCTTCCCCCTTCACCCGCTTCTTCCCCCTGCATGGTGCTTTCCGGCCCCTCTTCCCCTCCTCCTCCTCCCCCTCCCTGCACCAATCAGCTGATGGCCCTAGCGAGGGGGCGGGGGAAGAGCGGCAGCATGCTCACAGCTGCGTAGAGGAGGCAGAGAGACATAGGACGGAGCCTGGGGGAAGGGGGTGGAACAGGGCATATCGCTTCCAGCCCCCTGCCGTGAGCCGCTCAGGGCAGGGGGCTGGGAGCACCCCCACGAGCCGAGCACCCCAGCCTTCTGCCCTGCACCCCCACAGCCCCATTCCTCTGCCCTGACCCCACACACACACACAGCCTTCTACCCTGCACCCCCACACCTCCCAGCCCTCTGCCCTGAACCCCCCACCCGAACACACACCCAGCCTTCTGCTCTGCACCTCCACAGCCCCATCCCTCTGTCCTGAGCCCCCCCCCACACTCAGCCTTCTGTCCTGCACCCCCCACACACCTCAGCCCTCTGCCCTGACCCTTGAACCCCCACACACACACCCAGCCTTCTACCCTACACCTCCCACACACCCCAGCCCTCTGCCCTGATCCCTGAACCCCCCCCCACCCACACACACACCCCAGCCTTCTGCCCTGACCCCTGAAACACCCACCCCCAGGTCTTGGGTCCTGGCCGCAGGCCCTACTCAGCCCGCTGCCGGCCTAGGTGAACAGACCCCCAGGCTGGCAGCGAGCTGAGCAGGCTGGTGGCGTAAGATCAGCATTTTAATTTAATTTTAAATGACGCTTCTTAAACATTTTGAAAACCTTGTTTACTTTACATACAGTAGTTTAGTTATATAATATAGACTTATAGAAAGAGATCTTCTAAAAATGTTAAAATGTATTACCGGCACGCGAAACCTTAAATTAGAGTGAATAAATGAAGACTCGGCCCACCGCTTCTGAAAGGTTGCAGACCCCTGCCCTAGACAATCCATGGGTAACACAGGCACCTTACAATGCAATTCACAAAAGCCACCTCAGTAGGCGGGGAGCCATGTAAGCTAGCCAATGGGAGATGCCAACAAGGGGTGAAGGGTATTTAGATTTCACTACCAGGTATCAAATGTGAACCCCTCGATCAGTAGAACAGCCTGAACGTGGAGTCACAGACAGTCCCCTTGAGTACTCCTGTCTATCTGGCTGTTTTTCTGCCTCCTGCTCTGCTGCATCTCCCTGCCCCTGCTGGTGGGGCGGCCACATTCCCAGCAGCAGAGTCGGGGAAGCTCCTGCACACAGTTTCTATGGTTAAAGCCACCAGCTGCTCTATCCTGGCCAAAGAGAACGGTGGAAGATGTGGAACAGGAGACAGCCTCTCCCCAGACCCAGAAAAGCCATGAATAGAAACCTTCCCACCCCAAGCCAAAGGGAGCAGGAGGTGGGAGCACTTACGGGAGAGCCTCTCCCTCATCCAGAAACAGGAAAGAGCCCCCCTCAGCCCAAGGCAAAGGGATCTGGCAGCCCTGATGGGGTGACCTCTCCATTCATGTCTCTGAATTTAATATTTCACACATGTAGAAATAGTCACCAGAACCCACCTGGTCAGAGTTAAGGGTGTTTGGATGCAGGGCACTGAGAAGGTTTCTGTCAGGGCCGGCTCTAGGCACCAGCAAAGCAAGCAGATGCTTGGGGCGGTTCATTTGCAGGCAGGGCCGGCTCTAGGTTTTTTGCTGCCCCAAGCAAAAAAAATTTTGGATGCCCCCCCTGCTTTTTTTTGGCTTTTACACATGTTTGCACTTTGCCGTTTTGTTTTGACTGTTTAAAATTTTTAAAAAATGAAAACAGAGAATTTGTAGTTAGTGAAATAAAACAATTTCCTACTAGTGTAATTTTAACATTTAATTTTAACAAAAAGGGCTGGTCTACACTGGGGGGGGGATCGATCCAAGATACGCAACTTCAGCTACGCTATCGCGTAGCTGAAGTCGAAGTATCTTGGATCGAATTACCTGGGGTCCACACGGCGCAGGATTGACGGCCGCAGCTCCCCCGTCGACTGCGCTACTGCCGCTCGCTCTGCTGGAGTTCCAGAGTCGATGGTGAGCGCGTTCGGGGATCGATATATCGCGTCTTAACGAGACACGATATATCGATCCCAGATAAATCGATTGCTACCCGCCGATACGGCAGGTAGTGAAGACGTACCCAAAACAAGTTACAAACAATTTGAGTTCAACTATACACTGTAATGAAAAACGTTAGTGTCTTCCAGTTTCTCATAAATTAAAAGAATGTATATGAACTGATTTTTTCTGGTTTTTATACTTGCATAGTCTTTTAATAAATCAGTGAAATCTAAATTTTTTGCAATAGTACTTTCAATTGAAATTAATGCCAGTCCTGACATACGATTTTGAGACATGGTGGACCTCAAATAATTTTTTAGTAATTTCAGTTTTGAGAAACTGCGCTCACCAGAAGCCACTGATACTGGTAATGTTAAAAGAATGCGTAATGCTATAGCAGTGTTTGGAGTGAAAAAATCATTTCTTGCTATAAATTCTAATACTTTTAGAGGAGAAGTTTTAGGACTTATTAGCTCAGATAAAGCTATTAATTCATCATACAATTCTACTGCATCAATGTCAGCAGCGTTATCAGTACTGAGCACTAAATGTAGGTCTTGGCACTGCTTCATGAGGTCTTCTTTGGAAAACTGATTTTTAATATTTCCAATATCGTATAAAAATTCAAAAGTTTCACAATGACCATGCAACTGACAAAATCTTTCTTCAGTGGAAGTTATAGCTACATCCAAAATACAATAGAAACATTCAACTTTAAACCATTCGTTTGGATCGAGAATAGGATCATCATGAGCCTCATAACAAAACTGTCTTGTTTTTTTCCGAGGACGAATGAATTGTTGAGGTGCAAACATTGGTTCAAAATCAAGATCCTCTGCTATTGTTGTTGCTTCTTTGACAGTTTCTTCAAATCCTTCATCTGAACGGTATTTTTTTAAATATTCCAGCATTTTATTCAAAATCGTCTTTGCCTCAGATATGTCTATGGTTATGTTCTGCATAACTTTGCTGGTCAAATTAATTTGATTTAGAATATTGTGCCAAATAACAGTGCAACATGAAAATTGAAACTGCATCATTTTCTGAGCCAATGTTTCAGCTTCATGTCGAAATGAAGGATCATACAACAAGTCCTGGCTTATTTCGAATAGTGCATCGTAAATCTCTCCTGATGAATATTGGAATGGTCTAATAGCTTCTATCCTGCTTTCCCATCTAGTTTGACTCAGAGGTTTAGGTGTGAGTTTTTGTTCAAGATGCTTCTTCAAGACTGCCCAACGGTGTGTGAAAGCACTAAAAAAGTTGTAAATTGCTTGCACTGTGGTAAAATATGAAATGGCATCTTTAGAGGATTTGGCGGCATCACTGACAACCAGATTGAGCGAATTCGCATGGCAAGGAATGAAAAAAGCTCGATTGTTTAAATTCAATATTCTTTGCTGTACACCTGCATGTCGTCCTCGCATGTTTGAGCCGTTATCGTACCCTTGGCCGCGCATATTTTCTAAAGGTATTCCATAGTGTTCCAATCTCTGTAGAATTACATCTGTGAGGGCTTTCCCAGTAGTTTCGTTCACTGGTATAAATTCTAGAAAGTGTTCACAAATTTTCACTTCTGCATTTTCATCAATTTTCAGAAATTGTAAACTATTGACATTTGCTCGGTTTTGCTCAGATCTTGAGTACTATCAACTATAATTGAGTAATATTTGGCATGTTTCAAATTCGATAAAATTTCATTATGCACTCCATTAGAAATTAATTCTATTATCTCATTTTGTGTATTTTTACCCAAATAATGGGTGTGAATCTCTCCATCTTTCACTCTTTGTACATGCTCAGCCATAACATTATCAAATTTTGCCAATAATTCAACCAATTTAAAGAAATTTCCATTGTTATTCTCATATAAAATATCCGAGGATCCACGGAATGCGAGGCACTGTTCGGCTAGGAAATTAACGATTGCCAGTAAACGTTCCAACACCGCTTGCCAACGTAGAATTTCAGAATTTAGTTGACGTTGCTGTACCGAATCGATTGTTGTACCGGTACGTAATCTGTTTGACAGCTCAATCCAATTTGTCAATGAGTGTAAATGATTTTTTGATGTTTCATGTTCTTTCAAATGCTGATGCAAATTTCGCCAGTCATTAAAACCTGCAGTTGCCAGAAGAATGTCCGAGTTACAGAACAGTTTGCAGCAAAAACAAAAAACTACATGTTTGGTCTGTGAATACACTAACCACGATCTATTAATTTGTTCCCCATTTTTCATTTTTTTCTTCATACTGGATGGCATAAATCGACGATTCGACTCATTAAATGGATATTCAAATGTAGGATCTAGTTTTGAAGGACCTTTTTTCACAATAATAATTTGCATTGTATCAGTAATTATTGTCGGCCATATACTTGGATCCGATCCTATGTCAGTCTCTCCTCCTTCCAATAATTGTTCTTCAGTTTTAGATTTGTATAACAATTCTTCATTGCTGGACTCTTCAGCTGAAGTAGTAAATCTTTGGATGGATTGTGATTGTTCGTCTTTATCAGTTAGCGAAGATAATCTTTGGTCAGATTGTTGTTCATCTTTATCAGTTGATAAAGGTAATCTTTGGTTCGATCGGTCTTCATCAGTTGATGAATAATCACCTTCAATGCATTGCTTAGAGCTTTCTCCTTGATTGTCAACTTTTTTAAAATACTTTTTTGAAGTACGAGATAGTTTTTCTGATCCTTTTTGCCATTTCTCTCTTTGTTGCCGGTAAGCAGCACCAGAAAGTCGTTTTCATTTTTGTCCCGGCATTTTAGCCCTATAACCACTGGCACCGACGCGAAATGGAAATTAGCGTGAATGGCGCCGATAGGGCAGTACACACACGTAATCGTGATTTGAGTGACTGTGTCACAACGTGACATGATATTTTTCACGTCACACTGCTATTGCACTACTGTACTTGCTGTAGGTAAGGCGCTAGTCATTGGGGTGTGAGAGCTCCCCACGAGCTCGAATACACACTAGACCCAGCCCTGCTGGCGTTTTCTCAGCGCTGAGTCCGCCCAGCTGGGAGCCCGAGGGGCATGCAATGGAGAGAGCTCTGGGGCTGGAGGAGCCAAGGAAGAGGTGCTGGGCTTGCTGGACAGATGCTGCCCCTCTCTGCCAGGTCGCTCATCCCCTGCAGGAGGAGAGGCAGAAGGAGACTCCAGGCACTGGAGTGCTGTAAGGGGCTGGGGAGGGAGGCAGCATCCTCTGGGGCTCCAGCAGGTAGAAGCTCCCCAGGGGTCCCGGGGACCCTCCCGCCTGGCCCGACTCTTACCTTGCTGCGGATCTGGCCCGAGGTGGATTCATCTCCGGTCACCGCCGCTCCCAGGGCCAGGGGTTGGGGCTGCTGCTGGATCCTAGCCCTGCTCATCCTTGGTCTTCGCCTTGGCCCCAGCACGTGCTGGGCTCAGCCCAGGTTGCCACTCTGCTCCCCTCTCCCCTCCCCTGGCAGGAGGTGGAGCAGAGGGGAGGAGGAGGAGGAGGCAGAGGCGGGGACAAGCCGAGGAGGAGCGGACCGCTGGGGAGCCATGTTCCCCCGTCCTCTGCAGCCGGGGCAGGGCCGTGCTACCGGCTTCCGCCTGGGGGGTGGGTGGCCGCTGCCTGCAGGAGAGCGGCGCGAACAAGCCAAGGAGCAGCCCATCCTCTGAAGCCGGGGCAGGGTTGCGCTACTGGCTCCCGCTGCTCCCCTGCTGTCAGCGGCCACCCCCCAGGCGGAGCTGGTAGTGTGGCCCTGCCCCGGCTGCAGAGGACGGGCCGCTCCTCGGCTTGTTCGCGCCGCTCTCCCACGGGCAGCGGCCACACCTCCCTCAGGCGGGAGCCGGTAGCGCGGCCCTGCCCTGGCTGCAGAGGACGGGCCACTCCTCGGTTTGCAGGGGCAGGGATGAGCTGAGGAGGAGGTGTCTGTCCTCTGCAGCCGGGGCAGGGCCGCGCTACTGGCTCCCGCCTGGGGGGGGGTGACCGCTGCCCGCGGGAGAGCAGCAGGGACACGCTCCCCACTTAGTCGGCTCCCTGCCTCACCGCACCCTGCGGCAGAACAACAAGCTTGTTACCGCCCCCCGGGGCGGTCAGGATCCAGCCCAGGATGCTGCTTGAGGTGGGGCCCCAGCGTTTTGCCGCCCCATACATTTTGCCACCCTAGGCACCTGCTTGTTTAGCTGGTGCCTAGAGCCACCCCTGGTGGTGGGGGAGGCATTGGGTTATTGCCCTGGGGGAGCTGCTGGGGGAGGGAGGAGATTTACCTGCTCACAAACAATGTTAACAGTTCTAAAGCTTCAACTTTTTGAATATCAGTGTCTAGTGTCATTAAATACACCTCTACCCCGATATAACGCTGTCCTTGGGAGCCAAAAAATCTTACCGCGTTATAGGTGAAACCGTGTTATATTGAACTTGCTTTGATCCACTGGAGTGCGCAACACCCCCCGCCCCCCCGGAGCACTGCTTTACCGCATTATATCCAAATTCGTGTTATAGCCGGTGGCGTTATATCGAGGTAGCAGTGCAGTTCTGGTCTGACCAAAATATTGGCTGATCCCCCATAATTTCCCACAACCGTGAAAATTTTAATTGGAATGAAATGCTTAAAACCCAGATTGTTGTGCAACTCTGAAAGTTTAAATCAATAAATATAAAAATTGCTTAAAATAAACATTGTCTGTCAAAATTATATATTATAAAAAAAAATTCTGCCCAGCCTGACTATTCTGCCTTAAACACACAGCTCCTGCAGGCTCATCCTCACAGGAGGATGCCTCAGTGACCCTCCACACCAGCACAGGGGCTGATTGCAGGCAAGGAGCTCCTTTGGGGTTTTAATTACAGGCTAATTTCACTGAAAGTTCCCTGGCACGGGTGTGACTGTACATTTTTTCACTAAAGCCTCCGGGGGTGAAATTGGCTGGGTCCTTCCTGCTCAGGAAACAGCATGAGTCATTTTCAGGAAGGGAAACACCCCCTTGCTGCTGCAGGCGGGGCATAGTGTGAAATCAGGAATTTGAAACAAAGCCTGTTCCACTGCCCAGAGGGAGCCATGGCTGCAGAGAACCCCGTGGAAAGTCTCCAGGAGGAAGCGACATGTCCCGTCTGTCTGGAATATTTCACAGAACCTGTCATTTTGGAGTGTGGGCACAATTTCTGCCGAGCCTGCATCAGCCAGTGCTGGGAGGGATCCGATACAGCCGCCTCCTGCCCTCAGTGCAGAGAAACTGTGCAGCAGAGAAACCTCAGGCCCAACAGGCAGCTGGCAAATATCATAGAAATCGCCAAGCGGCTGAGTTTACAGGCAGCAAAGGGAGCAGGAGGGGACGGGGTCTGTGGGGAACACCAGGAGGCTCTGAAATTGTTCTGTGAAGAGGATCAAACCCCCATCTGTGTGCTGTGCGACAGATCCCGGGCTCACTGCGCCCACATGGTGGTTCCCATACAGGAAGCTGCCCAAGAGTACAAGGTAGGGAATTGCTGTCAAATGTAATGGGTTAACTTTTGGGTTTTAATTACAGGCTAATTTCACTGAAAGTTGCCTGTCACGGGTGTGACTGATCACTCAGCTCTGTAAAGTCTTCATTGTAAGGGAGATGCTTTAAGAAAATTAATGATCTGGCAGTGTGGCAACAGAGGCAAAATATCAAATCTTGAAAGCAGGATCTACACCCCCCCAGAAGCCCCGCTCACTCCATACCCCCCCTCCATTGCTTGCTCTCCCCCACCCTCACTCACTTTCACCAGTCTGGGGCAGGAGGTTGGGATTCAGGTGGGGGTGTGGGCTCTGGGCTGGGGCCGAGGGGTTTGCAGTCTGGGAGGGGGCTCTGGGCTGAGCCTGGGGCAGGGGGTTGGGGTTGGGGTGCAGGAGGGGGCTCCGGGCTGGGGCAGAGTGTTGGGGTGCAGAAAAAGGTACAGGGTGCTGGCTGTGGGAGGAGGGTC
The DNA here is from genome assembly GCF_028017835.1 of Emys orbicularis. Lineage (NCBI taxonomy): Eukaryota > Metazoa > Chordata > Testudines > Emydidae > Emys > Emys orbicularis. The sequence continues at coordinate 8,080,024 of NC_088695.1, read as the reverse complement.
AGGGCTGGGGCAGCGGGTTAGGGTGCAGGAGGGGGTATGGGATGCCGGCTCCAGCTGGGCGGCACTGACTTACCTCGGGCGGGTCACGGGCGGCAGTGCAGCGGTGCTAAGGCAGGCTCCCTGCCTGTCCCAACCCTATGCCACTCCTGGAAGGGGCCAATGAGCCCCTGTGGTGGGCATGTGGCTCTGTGCACTGCCCCTCTCTGCAGGAACCACTCCCGCAGCTCCCACTGGCCACAGTTCCCAATTTCCGGCCAATGGGAGCTGTGGGGGCGGTGCTTCCAGGCAGGAGCAACGTGAAGAGAACCCTGCCCCCACTCCAGGCTGAGGGGGCATGCTGGCTACTTCTGGGAGTGCCACATGGCTGGGGCAGGCAGGGAGCCTGCCTTAGCAGCAGCGGGCAACCCTGCTGCACTGCCAGAGATCGCGATCGACTGGGAGAATCTCCAGGATCGACTAGTAGATCGCAATCGACTGGTAGGTGACCACTGCTCTAGCTAGATAAAAGATGGGAAGGGAAACTGAGGCATAAAACAGGGCAGCTAGTTCCCCACAGTCACCCAGCCTGTCAGTGACAGAGCTTAGCATAGAACCCAGATCTCCCCACACCCAGTCTAAGACCCGAAACACTTTGCCATGCTAACATCTGAGTATCAGCCCCACCAGTGATGAAGTGTGTCCGTTAGGAGGGAGAGACACCTTGATAAAGGTCCCAGGCCCAGCAGGGAGATGAGGTTTCTCACTGGGATTCTGAACTCCCGTGTCGCTCCATGAGGGGTTAAACTCAGATGCTGCCGGCCTGCAGTAGAGGAGATCACTGGGCTAAACAGTGTATGGGATCCTGAGCACCTTCAGTCCGCACAAAAGGGCTCCAGACAGCTCAGGTCCATGCCAAGTACCACTGGGATTAGACTGGGTTGTAGCAAAACCAACCACAGGCTGGAGCTGACCGGTGCCAGTTTGACCTGTTCTGTTGTGTACGTGGGCAAGGACCAGCCAAAGTGGTTCCATTAGTCCCACCAAGCAGCCTTTTGAAATCTCCCAGAATGCACTGCTTCCGGTATCTTTACCAGGGAATGGAACCGTGGGGCATCTGCCCAGGGGGCATTGCCATGGAAAGGGTTTAGGACAGCACTGGGCCAAACCCCAACCCGTTCTTTATACAAATCTGCATCATGTCTAATTAGGGTGGTCACTGAGGCATCCCCAGAACATCGGACATGCCCATGCCTGCCTGCATGGGCCCGTCCTCACCAGTATCAGTCACCCTGTGTGGGCCCACCACTGCTTTTTTCAGTGTGCCACCCACCTGCATCATTCTGTATGAAGGTGCCACCCCCACCGGTGTCCTCCTGCATCCTCAGTCTCCTCCTCTCCCTTTTGCAGCAGACAAAGCCACGTCTAGTGCTGGGTCCCTACCGGACAGGGTTAGTGCTCCACAACACTGGGACTGCGCAGCTTCAAACCAGACGTATGGCCTCCCGGCGTCTCATGGGGTTTGCCCTGGTGCTTAGACCAGCTCTGCCCAACCAGTGCAGTCCCCAGGGCTTCAGGGCTGAAATCCCAGCCCATATTGAAACCCTGGTGGCTTCTGGGATTTGTATCACTTTGTTTGTTAAACCTCCTACAAAACAGGGTTATTGATTCACCCCCATGTGACTTTGGTGCCCTTTTATGCTCTGTACCACTAATCAGTTCACAAATACCAGTAAAGCTTGCTTATAATTGAGATCTCTAATTACTAAAAAGACTGAACCGGAATTGGAATGAGTCTGAATGTGACACACTCCCAGTCTCCATTAATGAGGTTTCATCTCCTTGGTGGTCCTGATGTCACAAAGTGATTAGAACCACAGTCATCTTGGGTTTTGGGTGGGAAAACACCCACTTCCAAGTACCTCTCAACTATCCAGATGAAACCTCCCAAATCATTTCTGTTTCTCCAGGAAAGAATCCAGGCCCATTTGAAGACTCTGAGGGAAGAGAGAGAAAAGCTGCTGGGATTGAAAGCGACTGGAGAGGGGAAGAGCCGGGAGTATCTGGTAAATGCCTGTTATTATGAACCAGAAATGGACTGGCAGTGGGAGGTCTGTTTGGAGGCAGACTCCTGTGTGGCCTTGGTGAACATGGGCTTATATGTGTGTTTCTCCATTGGATTGCTGAGTTTGATTCATGTGTAGACAAGCCCTAAGCTTCCCTTTCAATTGGTGAGTCTAGCTCTTGTGGCTTGCTCAAACATCCTCCCCAAGTGAACTGAATGTCCCCGTGAAGTGCTGTCCACTGTGTCTAGACATTTTGTGCATTTTTAAAACGTTTGTTTCTTTTAACTCCCCTGGCGTCTCTGTCAGTGTAGTGCTGAGTCCTGCCTCCTGCTGCTCTGGGTCTGAATTTCCACAAACCATAAATAACAATATGCTGACCATGACCAACAGAGAAACATCCCTTTCAGAGGGATACAGCGGCCAAAGGGGAAGGTGTGAGAGAATCTCCTGCCTAGTACCCACAGGGTAGAATGAAATGTCAGAAATCTTAGTATTTTCAAAGAAAATCAGCCTCCTGCACACTCAGCTCTTCATGAAAGGACCCCGGGCTCCATCCATGTCCCTGACCAGCCCTTGCCCTATTTTCATACAGAAACAAACACAAACCGAGAGGCAGAAGATTGTGACTGAATTTCAGCAACTGCAGCAGTTCCTGGAGGAACACGAGCGACTTCTGCTGGCCCAGCTGGAGAAGCTGGACGAGGAGAATGTGAGGATCCAGAATGAAAATGTCAGTAAACTCTCCGAGCAGATTTCCCATCTCAGTGAGCTGATCAGTGAGCTGGAGGGGAAGTGTCAGAAGCCAGCGAGTGAATTCCTGCAGGTGAGACTGAATGAAAAACATTAGCACTGGAGCATAGTAGCTGGGGCAGGGCCTTCCTCCCCCATATTTCCTAAATCCCTTCCCTGGCACCCCCTGTTTGTGTCAGATGGGACTGAGATTCTTTTCTCTCTCTCTCCTCTAGGATGTCAGAAGCACCTTGAGCAGGTACGTGTCTCTCTCTCACTCCCCCTCACACTTCACAACGCTGGGAAAGGGCTTGGTGGTGAAGTTAGCACTGCATCTCCACAGGGCTCTACAGCAAAATGTGTGGGGAAGGTCACATGTTGGATATAAATCTCTCTGATCAACTTCATCCTGAGGTCCTCACACTTGCACAGAAGACTCTGGAATTCTCCATTCAGTGGGAAAGACTGACCTCAAGTATTTCCTAGAGATGTCACATCCCTGGGGGATGGGCTCACTCAGGATTGTGGGGATGGAATATGGGCCTGTCACTGCTGGGGCCCTGGTCACCATTCAGCCCAGGCCAGCAGCCTGAAGGCTGTTTGGAAGCCTGTGTGGAATGAGCTGGGGAGAGGGGAGTTGGTGTCTCAGTCAAGTTCCTAGTGGTCAGATTTCTATAGCACTTCACCCAGGAACTTCCTGTCCTTCAGAGCATGGAGGCCAAGGAGTGAATTGGCCATGGAGACTCAATTCCCCCTTTATCCCCAGAGCTGATCTCTCCAGGCCAGCGTTGAAGAATATTAATGGTCCTTTGAGGGGAACATTTCATGGCCATGGGCTGTGTTGCACCTGTTCTGAGGCTGGGAGAAGTTGAGGAATTCTAACTCCAAGCCCATTACAGCAGCAACTCACTAGCCAGAATTTATAATGAGTCACTCAATGAAATATAATCACATGAAATTGTTTCTCTCCAGGTGTGAGAAGAGGAAGTTTGAGCAGCCAGAGGAGATTTCTCCTGAACTGGAAGAGCAAGTCAGCGATTTCTCCCAGAAAACTATTGTGCTATCGGAGACTCTGAGGAAGGTCAAAGGTACCTAAAACGGATCTAGGAATGGAAATTGGGATGAGCTGCTGAGCCTGTGGGAAGAGAATGGTGCTGGTCAATTTGTTCACACTTAGATGATGATTCTATTTAATTGTTGGGTGAGAATGCCAGACACTTGGTGTCCAAGACAATCAGATGGATTAATTCAAACCTTTATTTCTACCAAAAGCATGCCTTGCCATGACAATTACTGTAAAGTAAGAAATGACTCAAAGACTTTAGGGCCAGAAGCGACCATCACACTCATCCAGTCTGACCTCCTGCACATTGCAGGCCACAGAATCTCACCCACCCACTCCTGCAATTGACCCCAACCTCTGGCCAAGTTACTGAAGTCCTCAAATCATGATTTAAAAACTTCAAGTGTAACAGGTTGAGCACTCACTGGTGAGGCGCGTCCTGCTGGTCAGTCCAGGAATTAGCTGGCCAGTGTTTCTCCTGCCTCAGGCCCCCCATGTCCCTCCTGGACGCCAGTGCCCCTTACCTTGGGGTTCTGCCCAAAGCAGTACCCCCACATTCTGGGTCTCTCCTCCCAGGGGAACCCCAAGCCTCTATACCCAGCTTGCCTCAGTAGCTAGTGCCAGTCATCATCTAGCCACCTTTCTCTGGGGCAGCCTGCAGTCCACAATGTCCACTCATCATTGGCAAGGGGGTTGGACCTGCTGCCTTTCTAGCCCCAGCTGCCTCCCTGCAGCCTGAGTACCATCCCTGACCCTTCGCAAGGCCTCAGCCTGGGGACTTGCCAGGCCAGAACTCCCCAGCTCTGCCTGCCCTGCCCCAGCGCTGCCCTGCCCCAGCGCTGCCCTGTGTAAGGTACCCTGTACTCCCAGGCAGCCCTGCAGTAAGACTCTTGCCTGCCTACCTTCCAGCCCTTTTATCAGGGCCAGCTGTGGCCTAATTGGGTGTGGCCCCAGCTGTGGCTGCCTCCCCAATCAGCCGACCTCAGCTGCTTTTCACCTTTTACCTCCTTTTATCCCAGGAACAGGGTAACTGCCCCGCTACACAAGTTACTGAGAATCCACCATTGACTCTAGTTTAAAAGCAACTGACCTGTGCCCCACGATGCAGAGGAAGGCAGGGAAAAAAGCCCCAGGCTCTCTGTCAATCTGACTTGGGGGGAAATTACTTCCCCACCCCAAATATGGTGGTCAGTTGGATACCGAGCATTTTGGCGAGACCCAACAGCCAGACACATGGCAAAGAACTCTCTATAGCTCAGAGCCCTCCCCATCTACTGCCCCATCACCAGCCATGCGGCACATTTCTCAAAGGCGGATCCAGCCCATCACTGTGCTCTGGTCCCGTTTGCAGCTAGTCTGGGCCAAATGGGCTGCGGGGAAGGAGAAAGCCCCTCCCCCATGGTGAGGGATCCCTCCAGCACAGCGTGCCTCCTTCCCGTCAGCTGCAGGCACAAGGCGTGTTCCTGAGAGGGCTGGGAATGGGGTGGGGGTGGGGCTGGTGAGGGCGGGTGGAAGAGGGAGGGGGGTGGACGAGGGACAGAGGGACGTGGGCAGTGTAAAGCTGGGCCTCGGACACTCTGCACACTGGGCAAGACACACGGGGGGCCATTGTCATCGGGATGTAACTCTGGCTGGCTTCAGAACTTCCTCAGCCTGTGCCAAGGTCTGCACCGGCCCCTGCAGCCACTGAATAGCGGAGTCACAAATGGCCCCTCCCCTCTCTCCTTTTCCCGGTACAGGGGGGAATTGACTCATTGAGCCAACCTTCCCCCGCCTCAATTTCCACCTTGATAAAATGATTTTACTATTATTTCTATTTCTGCCTATGGAGGATGAGGCCTCGTCGTGCTTCTCTCTGTAGAGACGCTGAGTAAACAGACCCAACAGCTCACAATTAGAGCCAGGATTTAGGAAACTCTCAACATCCCGTTAGTGTCAAAGGGACCAAAGTGGGTAAAGTTACTTTTATGCCAACATCTTTGCATGATCTGGGTCTAGGTTACGACAAAAGGCAGTAAGTGAACAAGACAAACCAACTGGAGTCTGAGGGGTGGGAGGGGATGATGAGGGAAAAGTAAATCTCACTGACAGATTGTCTGTCCTGGGATGGTTGTGAGGCTGCAAGGATGCTGGTTCCATTGCTGAGAGATGCCTGATTGAGGGGGGAAATGGGTTTCAGACCTTTTTATATTAAATACCTGAGTGTGTCTCTGGGCCTCTCTGTCTGTTTCTCTGTCATAATTATAAAACAGTTTCAGAGTGGGGACGCTGTTATAAATATGAAAGTCTGAAATCTCACCTCTCTTCTCCTTTCTCCCTCTAGACACTCTGCTGTCTGAATTGGAGAGAAAAAGGGGAGAATCATTTGGAGCACACAGACAGGGTGAGTTTGCAGGTGGAGATTGCCTTTAAATTATGAGAAAATTCTAGTGAAAACATCTTCATGAGATTGTAGCTAAAGTTACCAACCAAACTGACAGCGGCCATGACACACACAGCCTAAAAATAACACATTAAACGGTAAGGAGATCCAGGGGACAATGTCCCCCCCCCCCCCCACATATACCCTTTTAAAAGTGGGATGACCAGGACACTTTTCAGCATGGGCATAGTTTGGGGGAAGAGGGCCACATTGCTCCCCCACACTGCAAGCCTTGGGCAGGCGTGGAGCATCACGGGCAGTGTCTGTGCTTTGGGAAAGACAGCTGATCAGCTCCTCTGTGTGTAGCACAGCCCCTGCCCCGTGGCACCAACCTCTCCCTGGTGCTGGCCTCTCTCAGTGGCCCCACCCCTGCTCCTCTTTCCCTGAGGCCCTGGCCAGGCCAGAAGCCAGAACCGGGCTGCCATCCCGGGACTGCACTGGGGAGCCCTAGACCCTTCACCTGTGCAGGGTGGTGCACCCCGGGGAGCGGGGACATGGGCCGGCGGCTGCTCCCAGAGGCCCATGGACCCATGTCCAGGGCAGGTGGAGTGTCAGGGGCTCTCCATAGCGGGCAAGTCTCCCAGCCTGGCCAGCGGACAGGGCCTCAGTCAGAGCCACGGAGGGGGCGGGGACACAAAAACAGTCCTGACACCAACCTTAGTGCTGAGTTCATGCCCATTCTGATGAACAGAAACACTCTTAACTGAGTCACACGTGAACAGAGCTCTCTGCCACATCCCTCTGCTTTACCCCAGTGCAGGGAGTCTCCCCATCACTCTTCTCCAACATCCTGCCATTAGGGCTGGGCTCTCCCATTGGAGTGGCTCACTGCTTCCTGGATTGGGGAGATGATCTTCCTGTGATGCCAGCAGCTACTCCCTTCTCTCTGGGCTGGGGATGGGGCTACTCCACCCAATGCCACCTCCTATGCTCTGGTCTTATGTGGCTCTTCCCCAATGCTGCACCTTCCTCTCTGTTCCCTGGCCTGGGAGTGGAGGCTGCATTAGGGGAGGGAGCTTCCCTCTGGGGTTTAAAGCTGGTACCTGCCACTTCTGCTCCCTCAATAAAAGCTTCTGACGCCTTCCTGGCTGTGTCTCTGCCACTGGGAATGGGGCAGCATCAGCAGCGGGATCTGGGAGCTGAAGCCTCTGTGATAAATGAGAAACTAATGAAATGGGACCCGTTACAAAGACTGCGGAGCTGCTGTGACATCTCTGCTCAGTCTCAGGTGCCCAGGACAGAGGCAGCTTCCTGGGATCCAGGTCTGTCCCAGCCAGACCAGGGCTGCTGGGGAGTGTGAGAAATGGTCCCAGCTTCCCCCAGGGCTGAGCTCTGCCCCTAACACTCTGATTCTCTCTCCCCAGTGAATGTGACTCTGGATCCAGACACGGCTCATCCCTGGCTTGTCCTGTCTGAGGATCAGAAAAGTGTGAGACGGGGAGACACACAGCAGCGACTGCCCAACTACCCTGAGAGATTTGACTGTTGGGCCTGTGTGCTGGGCTGTGAGGGATTCTCCTCAGGGAGACATTGCTGGGAGGTGGAGATGGGTGATGGGGACCTCTGGGCTGTGGGGGTGGCCAAAGAGTCTGTGAGGAGGAAGGGAGAGATCAGCCCTAGCCCTGAGGGGGGGATCTGGGCTGTTCAGTGGTGCTGGTGGGGTCAGTTCCAGGCTCTCACCTCCCCTGTGACCCCCCTGCCCCTGAGCCGGGTCCCCAGTAGGATCCGGGTTTGTCTGGACTGTGACCGGGGGCAGGTGACATTTATCGATGCTGGTGATGGGGCCCCGATCTTCACTTTCCCGCTGGGCTCTGTCCCTGGGGAGAGAATCCGACCCTGGTTCCGGGTGGGGGTGGGATCCCAGCTCAGCCTGTGTCCCTGAAACACACAGCTGAGGGGGGAACCGGAAATCAACCTCTCTTGCCTCACACACCCCAGTCTCTGACCCTGCAGGACTCCCATCTACCCAGTCTCTGGCTCCTCATCTCTATGGCCCCTGGAAGCACCTCCCCCTCCCTCTCTGCGGCCCCAGGGATGGGAGGGGGGAAGAACCCCTGGACCTGCAGGAGGGGCCCTGAGGGGCAGAGGTGGGGGCTTGGCAGGGGGCAGAACTAACAGCCGGCCTGGGGACAGGCAGAGGTGGGGGTGGCAGGGACACAGCATTGATCAATCAGGGTTTGGGGGGTTGGGGAGAAGCAGCAGCAGCAGGGATCTGTGTCCTTAGATCTCATTGGGGGCTCCCAGCCGGGGATCAGCAGGAGGGGAAGGGATAAGATCAGGGAAGGAAGAGAGCCGCCAAGGGGGATGATCTGTGACAGGGAGGAGAGACACAGGAAAATAAACAGGGATGGGAAGTGAGGACTAGAACAATAATGAATAGAAAAGGACAGTATGAAAGGAAAGGGAACGTGAGCCGGACGGAGAGATTTATTACATGTTACTGAAAGTGAGACTGTAACTCATTCATTCCCTATATTAATTCCTGGCCATTGGTGCTATTTTAGTGCCATAAAGAAAACTGTTCTCAGTAGCTGGGGATCTCCTTGCCGTGCTGCGGTTATTAAAGCTCCTTCTTAGCTCCTTTTACTTTGCTACTTTCCAGCTACTTACTGTAAATAAACCATTACAAACAATTCTTCCTGTTTGTTCCACTTTAATGTTCCAGCTACAGGTGCTGGGGGCAGCATCATGGGATTTGCTTCTGACTTGGTTGTGTCCCCCCAGCTCCCACAGGGAATATTGCGCCTCTAGGAAGAGAGTTTGCATTTTCCAGTGTGATGTGTCACTAACCAGCCTGTGCTCTGTCTCTGTCCTGTACACACCCATGTCAATCAGGAATTGCTCAGTTGTGCTCTGTGGAGAGGTGACTGGTTGCACATGGTGTAATCCATGAAGGGACTCGGGTGTTGCAATGCTGAGCATCACAGTGAGTAATTTTTAGGCAGCGAGAAAATCACAGGAACAGCAGCACTGTGACCCTCAGAGCTGAGTCAGGGGCCTAAACTCCCTAGACCAGGGGTCGGCAACCTACGGCACACGTGCCAGACACGGCACGCGAGCCGATTCTGAGTGGCATGCAGCTCCCTGCCGCGGTCCCGGCCCCCTGCCCCACTCAGCCCCCTGCCCACCGCTCTCCCCTGCGGGGGCAGGAGGCAGAAGCTTGGTTCCGCAGCAGCCAAGCTTCCCCCTTCACCCGCTTCTTCCCCCTGCATGGTGCTTTCCGGCCCCTCCTCCTCCTCCCCCTCCCTGCACCAATCAGCTGATGGCCCTAGCGAGGGGGCGGGGGAAGAGCGGCAGCATGCTCACAGCTCCGTAGAGGAGGCAGAGAGACATAGGACGGAGCCTGGGGGAAGGGGGTGGAACAGGGCATATCGTTTCCAGCCCCCTGCCCTGAGCCGCTCAGGGCAGGGGGCTGGGAGCACCCCCACGAGCCGAGCACCCCAGCCTTCTGCCCTGCACCCCCACAGCCCCATTCCTCTGCCCTGACCCCACACACACACTCAGCCTTCTACCCTGCACCCCCACACCTCCCAGCCCTCTGCCCTGAACCCCCCACCCGAACACACACCCAGCCTTCTGCTCTGCACCTCCACAGCCCCATCCCTCTGTCCTGAGCCCCCCCACACACTCAGCCTTCTACCCTACACCTCCCACACACCCCAGCCCTCTGCCCTGATCCCTGAACCCCCCCCCCCACACACACACACCCCAGCCTTCTGCCCTGACCCCTGAAACACCCACCCCCAGGTCTTGGGTCCTGGCCGCAGGCCCTACTCAGCCCGCTGCCGGCCTAGGTGAACAGACCCCCAGGCTGGCAGCGAGCTGAGCAGGCTGGTGGCGTAAGATCAGCATTTTAATTTAATTTTAAATGACGCTTCTTAAACATTTTGAAAACCTTGTTTACTTTACATACAGTAGTTAAGTTATATAATATAGACTTATAGAAAGAGATCTTCTAAAAATGTTAAAATGTATTACCGGCACGCGAAACCTTAAATGAGAGTGAATAAATGAAGACTCGGCACACCACTTCTGAAAGGTTGCCTACCCCTGCCCTAGACAATCCATCGGTAACACAGGCACCTTACAATGCGATTCACAAAAGCCACCTCAGTAGGCGGGGAGCCATGTAAGCTAGCCAATGGGAGATGCCAACAAGGGGTGAAGGGGTGTCCTAAGCCACACCCCTCTCACGGATCTAAATCTGGGCTGCAGAGGGGTGTCTGTCTCTGCTTAGCAACCCACAAACAGAAACCCACCACCTGACGTCTGGGGCCTCCAGTCGCGGCAACTGCCAGTGTCTGGTAGTGGTGGTGGCGGCTGGGAGCCCCAGGCCCTTTGAAATCACCCTAGCAGGCTGCAGGGCTACTAGGCGCATGCGCTGGATGGGTGCAGAGGCACATTAGGGGAAGGAAAAGCCCTAAACTCCAGCAGGAGCTGCACTGGCCAAGGGTGGGGAGAAGAAGCCCTGGACTCTGGCAGGGTGGGGTGGGGGGCAAGAAGATGTGGGACTGAAGCCCCGACCCCCCTCTGTGCAGAGATGGCCTGAGTCCCTCTCTCTCCTGTGCCCCCTGCACGGAGCTGGCTCTATCTCTCAGGCTGTGGAGAAATTCAGCCCAAATCTACTCACCTTGGTATCTCCATTTCCCCCCTCACCAGACAATCATGAAGGGATTCAGCCTAGGAGGCAGGGACAGCATTAGCCCCATTTGGCAGGTGGGATCTAGGATACACAGAGGTGAAGTGACTTTCCCAAGGCTAAGCAGAGAGTCAATGGCAGAGCAGAGAACCAAACCCAGCACACCTGAGCCTCAGGCCTGAGTCTTAACCACTGGGACACCCTTCCTTCCCGAGGACGGGGAACCTCCTCTGCCACTTTGAGTGAGTGGGTGGGAGCGGGCACTAGACAGAGCCACCAGGAGGTGGGGGGAGTAGAAAGACCTGAGGGATAGCTCTGTGGTTTGAGCATTGGCCTGCTAAACCCAGGGTTGTTAGTTCAATCCTTGAGGGGACCGTTTAGGGATCTGGGACAAAAAAAAAAAAAAACTGTCAGGGACAGTACTTGGTCCTGCTAATGAAAGCAGGGGACTGGACTTGACTTGACTTGATGACCTTTAAGGTCCCTTCCAGCTCTATGAGATAGGTATATCTCCATATATTATTATTATATAGAAAATGGACATGGGTGGGAAGCAAGAAGGGGAAAACATCAGGAAGGGGAGCAAGGACTTAGAAAAGAAACAAGAGCAAGGTAAAGCGTTTGATACGGTACCGCATGAGGAATTATTGGTTAAATTGGAAAAGATGGGGATCGATATGAAAATCCAGAGGTGGATAAAGAACTGGTTAAAGGGGAGACGGCAGTGGGTCATACTGAAAGGTGAACTGTCAGGTTGGAGGGAGGTTACCAGTGGAGTTCCTCAAGGTTCGGTTTTGGGTCCGATTTTATTTAATCTATTTATTACTGACCTCGGAACCAAATGTAGGAGTGGGCTGATAAAGTTTGCGGATGACACAAAGTTGGGAGGTATTGCCAATTCGGAGAAGGATCGGGATATCCTGCAGGGAGATTTGGATGACCTTGTAAACTGGAGTAATAGTAATAGGATGAAATTTAATAGTGAGAAGTGTAAGGTTATGCATTTAGGGATGACTAACAAGAATTTTAGTTATAAGCTGGGGACGCATCAGTTGGAAGTAATGGAAGAGGAGAAGGACCTCGGAGTCCTGGTTGATCGCAGGATGACTATGAGTCGGCAATGTGACGTGGCCGTGAAAAAAGCTAATGCGGTCTTGGGATGCATTAGGCGAGGTATTTCTAGTAGGGATAAGGAGGTGCTGGTTCCGTTATACAAGGCACTGGTGAGACCTCATTTGGAGTACTGTGTGCAGTTCTGGTCTCCCATGTTTAAAAAGGATGAATTCAAACTGGAACGGGTACAGAGAAGGGCCACTAGGATGATCCGAGGAATGGAAAATCTGTCTTATGAAAGGAGACTCGAGGAGCTCAGTTTGTTTACCTTAACCAAAAGCAGGCTGAGGGGGGATATTTTTGCTCTCTTTAAATATATCAGAGGGATAAATACCAGGGAGGGAGAGGAATTATTTCAGCTCAGTACTAATGTGGACACGAGAACAAATGGATATAAACTGGCCGTTGGGAAGTTTAGGCTTGAAATTAGATGAAGGTTTCTAACCATCAGAGGGGTGAAGTTCTGGAACAGCCTTCCGAGGGAAACGGTGGGGGCGAAAGACCTCTCTGGCTTTAAGATTAAGCTTGATAAGTTTATGGAGGGGATGGTTTGATGGGATAAAGTGATTTTAGTCAATAGGTCAATAACGTGCCATCGCTGGTAATTAGTAACAATGGTCAATGATGGGATATTAAAAGTTACTACAGAGAACTTTTTCTGGAGGGTCTGGCTAGAGAAACTTGCCCGCATGCTCGGGGTTCAGCTGATCGCCATATTTGGGGTCGGGAAGGAATTTTCCTCCAGGGTAGATTGGCAGAGGCCCTAGAGGTTTTTTGCCTTCCTCTGCAGTATGGGGCAGGGGTCGCTTGCTGGAGGATTCTCTGCGACTTGAAGTCTTTAAATCATGATTTGGGGACTTCAACAGCTGAGTCAAGGGAGAGAATTATTCCAGGAGTGGGTGGGTCAGCTTTTGTGGCCCGCATCATGCGGGAGGTCAGACTAGATGATCATAATGGTCCCTTCTGACCTTAAAGTCTATGAGTCTATGAGTCTATGAAAGGGGAAAAACTCCCCACTGCTTGTGTCTCCCATCCACCTTCTTCCCACAGCCGTCAGTGGCCCACAGCTCCCAAACAGGCCCTAAGCAGGGGTGAAGCACAGAGACTGGGGTGTTACTGAAGACAGCTTGTAGCTGAGTGTAATGATTTTAATACACTGTAATTCATGATAATGTAATGATGTAGTTCATTACTATTTTAATAATGATGGCATTGTTAGGATACCAGTGATAGACACACATTCAATAACTAGAGTATGAAAGAAGTGTATAAATATGCTGAAAATTGTCAGTTTTGGGGCCAGGCTGAGCCCCCCCAGACACACACATCTCACCCTTAAGGCAGGAGGGGGCAGAAAGGAGTGAGCAGTGGGTAGGAGGAGGCTGTCAGAGGAGGGGATCTGAGGGAGGGGGCAGAGCAGGGACAGGAAGAGGTGGAGTGGGGTGAAGTGGGGGCTTGGCCTTGGGGAAGGGGGAGGAGCCGGGATGGGGCACCCACCAGCACAACCAAAAGTCAGCACCTATGGCACGTGGGGTGGTACTAGCGGCGGCAGCGAAGGCAGCCGGGTGGGCATGTGGAAGCCCTGGCCATGCTGGAAGAGCGCGCCCAGCAGGGCAGCCGGCAGCTCGCTGGGCACCAGCCAGCACAGGCGCAGCACTGTCCAAATGTCAGGCGGACGGAGTCCACGTGGGCGCAGCTTGTTCACACGGGCACCAGCGGGGACCCATTGACTGTTCTGCCCTGGGCCCGGAATTGCTGTAGGCGGGTCTGGGGGGTCTGTGCTCATGTCCCGCTTGGGGCCCACAGCCCAGCTCCGTGTGCGTTCCCATAGCTTGTCCTCTGTGTCCGTTTCCCTTTCTGTGCACTGTGCTGTGTTAGATCAACGATGACACTCATTTAGGGGATTTCCTTGGGTAACTGATAGAGATTTATGGTCTGAATTCTCACTGGCACAGCACTGCCAACCCCAGGCATTTAAAAATCTTAAATCAGGCCAGCCCCCCAAAATCATGAGATTTAATAATAATAATAATAAATAGGAAATATTAGTAATATTTTATTTGCCTTTTGGTTTCTCAGAGCTTTAGACTGCACTCAGGGCCCCCACATGGGGGGGGGGGAAGGGTACACTTTACCAGGGCCCGGAGACCCTGGGGGCCCAGCCCAGGCTGCAACCCCCATTACCATGTGTGGGAGGGGGCCTGAGTTACAAGTTTGTACTGGGCCCCAAAAAATTATGCTTGAGCCCTGACTGCACTGGGGTGACATTTTTATGTTTTTTTCTGCAACAAAAAGAGCTAGATACTTCCTTTGTTTAGAAAACAAAAGCCGAGAGAGTCTCACCTCCTCACATGCTTCCAGGAGCTGGGGCTTCATCAAACACACCAAATATCAAAAGACTTATGATAAAATCATGAAAGTTGGTGATGCTGCAGCCCCTTTCCACTGAGACAAGCAGTGTTAGTGTAAATGAGAATCGGGTCTCAAAAATTCCAGCTTAACCAAGCTTTTAGCCTGAGAGTTTATCATCACAAGGCTTGGAAGAATTAGCTTTTATTCATAAATGTTGGCAAACGTTGCTTTTGCTGTCTACACACAGAGCAATGAAAAAATATTTCAATTGATAATAAATGAAAATTACAGATACGCAAAGTAAGAACAAGGCTGCTTGAGAACTTATTTGCGTTTGATTGAAGGACTGTGACTCTGCATCTTTTGACAGGTAACGTTGACCATCTCTGTTTTCATGGTTATAATGCTTCAACTTTTTGAATCTACTGACATTAAATCATTGTGGTCTGACTCGCTATTGACGTATCCCCCCATAATTTCCCACAACTGTGAAAACTGAAATTGAGAATAATTGGAAGGAAATGCTAAAACCCAGAGTTTTGTGCAATTGTGAACATTTAACTCAATAAATATTGGGAAAAAATGCTTAAAACTGGCAGACATATATTTAATCTATCAGTGAATGCTGAGTATCTCTCCTCAGACACACAGACTCTGGGTTTGGCTACACTTGCAGATGTACAGCGCTGTGAGTTAAACCTGACTTTGTGCAGCTGAGTAGGGAAAGAGCTGCAGTCTGTCCACACTGACAGCTGCCCAGCGCACTGTCGTGGCCACATTTGAATCATTTGCTGCACCACTGGGAGCGGTGCATTATGGGCAGCTATCCCACAGAGCACCTCTTCCCATTCTAGTGCCGTGGGTTGTGGGAAGGGGGCGTGGGTGCGGCGCATTCTGGGTCCTGTCCCAATGCCCCGTGATGCATCACTTCGCATCCCAGAAATCCCTTTGTTTCTGTCCACCTTTGGCGCCATCTTTCAACGGTTTCTGTGCAGTGCGATCTGCCTGCGGGAAATGGAGTCCGAACTGCTGAGGCTTATGCTGACGAGTCTCACCAGCACGTCACGTTTGGCTGTCGAACTATTCCTTAAGATCCAAAGTGACAGTGAGAGAGAGGAGTCCAACGATGCTATCGAGCCGCGTAACGCGTACGACACGAAATTGCTTGTGGCATTCACGGACATGCTCAGCACCGTGGAACACCACTTTTGGGCTCGGGAAACAAGCACCAAGTGGTGGGATCACATCGTCATGGAAGTCTGGGATGATGAGCACTTGCTGCAGAACTTTCGGATGAGAAAAGCCACTTTCATGGGACTGTGTGAGGAGCTCGCCCCCACCCTGCGGTGCAAGGACACAAAATTGAGAGCTGCCCTGCCAGTGGAGAAGCGGGTGACTATTGCAATCTGGAAGCTGGCAACTCCAGACAGCTACCGGTCGGTCGCAAACCAGTTTGGAGTTGGAAAGTCGACCATTGGAATCATGTTGATGCAAGTTTGCAAGGCCATTAATCGCATCCTACTCAGAAGAACCGTGACTCTGGATAACGTGCAGGACATAGTGGATGGCTTTGCACAAATGGGGTTCCCTAATTGTGGAGGGGCGATAGGTGGGACGCACATTCCTATTCTGGCACCACCCCACCTAGCATCCGAGTACGTTAATCAGAAGGGGTACTTCTCTATGGTTCTCCAGGTGCTTGTGGATCACCGTGGGCGTTTCATTGACATTAACACAGGCTGGCCCGGAAAGGTCCATGACGCAGGCATCTTTTGGAACACTTGGCTGTTCAGGAAGATGAAGGCCGGGACTTTTTTCCCAGAACGGAAGATCACGGTAGGGGAAGTTGAAATGCCCATTGTGATCCTTGGAGATCCCGCTTACCCGTTAATGCCATGGCTCATGAAACCATACACACGGAGCCTTGACAGCAGCAAGGAACGGTTCAACTACAGGCTGAGCCGGTGCCGAATGACTGTGGAGTGTGCCTTTGGCTGTTTAAAGGGCTGCTGGCGATCTCTGTATGGGAAGCTGGACTTGTCCGAAAACAGCATCCCCGCGGTTATATCCGCGTGCTGTGCCCTCCATAATATTTGTGAAGGGAAGGATGAAAGCTTCACTCAGGCATGGACCTCCGAGGTTCAACACCTGGAGGCTGAATTTGCACAGCCAGAGAGCAGGGCTATTACAGGGGCCCAGCGCGGGGCTGCAAGGATTAGGGATGCCTTGAGGGAGCAATTTGAGGCTGAAAACCAGCAGTGATATCTGGTTCCCTGCACGGGAGTGAAGTGCAGTAGTTCCAATCTTTAGGAATCAGTGTTTGCTTAGCAGACAAGCAGACTTGCAGTGCCTGTTTATTTCCTGGGCTAAGGAGTCTTTTACTTTATGCAATAATAAAGAATGTTTTCAAAGCCAAAAGATCCATTTATTGAAAAGAAAATGTATTTATTGAAAAGAAACACAATTGCTGGGAATCAGAAAGGGCAAGAGGGTGAAGGGGGTGAAGTGGGGAACAGTTCAATCACAGATCCGCATATGTCCTGTCTGGTGTGCTGTACAGTGAGTGCTGCACTTCAGAATAGCTATATTGCATGTTCATGGGGGTTGAGTGCAGAGGGTAAGGGTCGTGGTTTTCAGGGCTGGGTGGTGAAGATACTGGTGTTGGAGGCAGCTGGTGGCATGAAGAACACGGAAGTTGGGGAAAGTGGGTTGGAGGTGACAGTGGGGCACAACGGAAAGAGTTTTGGGACAAGGGCTGTGTGTGGGGGGGTGCCGTTTGCGTTTCCGGTACTGCTCCTTCTGCATGGCTACGAGCTCCTGGATAGCGTCTGCTTGGTGCTCCAGGATGCTTATGAGCCGATCCGTGCTTTGCTGCCAGTGCTCCGTGCTTTGCCGCCGGTGCGCTGCGTTTTCCTGGCGGATCCTGCTTTCTCTCTCCCTCCAGTTCTGTGCTTTCTCATTCTCTTTAATAGATTGCCGCATCACTTCTTGCAGCATGTCTTCTTTGCTTTTCGCGGTCTCTTCCTGAGTCTTTGCAGTCTCTGACCAGGTGATAAGAGGGACAGCTGAGGTCTCAAGGTTGATGCAGCTGTATAGGCAAAATGCAACATTTAACAGAGGCAGCATTGTTTATACCAGACAGAGTAATGATTTCCCCTGCACTTAAGGAGCATAAAACACACAGGGTCACACAAGAGCATAATTTTCCCGTCCCAAACAGAGCACACATATCCCACGGGAACCTCAAAATGGTGAGTAAGGGGGACTGATTGTTTCAGGGCTGCACTGTCCTCTGGGTTTCTGTGCCTTGGGGAGAGCCAACAGCTTCAGGGGGCACCTACACTGAACACTGTCCCAACATTTTCCACAGGAGTGCGTCCTGGATGATATCTCGCTGCTGAGGGTGACCTAGGAAGCAAGGGAGGGTCTTCTACTGCAATGCGGCTTCTGCCCTGGCCCATATGCAGCTTGCCTGTATGCAGCAATGGTCCCCCCTCCCCTTGCGGCACAGTGGCGCGGACACGTTAGCCTGGCTGGGACAAGGACCATGGTGGCTCTCCCGATAAACCTGTGCAAGCGCATTGCACATGTTCTGGATGAAACATTCGAAGAGATTACCGAGGCCGATTACCGCGATGTGATAAACCACATCAATGCACTATTCCGCATCTAGGCATGCATGCCTAACCCTCCTCTCCCAAAGAGCCCGCACTGAAAAAATTCCTTCCCGAAAAAATAAACGCTTACCGGGAACCTGCTCTTCCGTTTGTTCTCCACCAAGTACCGGCCGCTGCAACTGGTTACCTTCTTCCTGGCTCGAGAAGAACTCCTGGCTGCATGGCTGCAGGGATTCCGGGGTGTCTCCATCTGGCCCAACACCCTCACTCCCGTTTTCCTCCTCCTCCTCCTCACCCCCCCCCCCCACCGGCTCTGAAGTGTCCATGGTGGTGCTCGGAGTGGAGGTGGAGTTAACCCCAAGTATCGCATCCAGCTCTTTGTAGAATCGGCAGGTCACGGGGGGAGCACCCGAGTGGCCGTTTGCGTCGTGGGCTTTGTGGTAGGCGCTCCGCAGCTCCTTCACTTTAATCCTGCACTGCAGGGCGTCCCGGTCATGGCCCCTTTCCATCATGTCCTTTGATACCTTCCCGAAGGTATCGTAATTCCTATGGCTGGAGCGCAGCTGGGACTGGACAGCTTCCTCCCCCCAAACACTGATGAGGTCCAGCAACTCGCCATTGCTCCATGCTGGGGCTCGCTTGGCGCGTGGAGGCATGGTCACCTGGAAAGATTTGCTGATAGCACTTCACGCCATGCCAGGCTGAGCAAACAGGAAGGGGATTTTTGAAATTCCCGGGGAATGTAAAGGGTGGGTCACATGGTTGGTTACCTGAGGCCAGGGCAGTAGAGTTTGAACTGATGACCAGAGTGGGTAGAACAGGCATTGTGGGATACTGCCGAATTCTTCTGGAGGCCAGTCACAGCGCATTGGGCGGCCACACTGGCGCTGCAGCGGCAGCGTAATACACGCTATTCCTCTCGGGGACATGGAGTACTTGCAGCGCTGCAACCACGGAGATACAGCGCTGCAAATGCCTTGCCAGTGTGGATGGGGAGTTAGTTACAGCACTGGGGGCACCTTTACAGCGCTGTAACTTGCAAGTGTAGCCAAGGCCTCTGCTCCTTCAAGGGCATCACCCTAGCATACTTCAGTTACATTATATTCACTCATTACCATATTTTTATGAAACCATATAGACTGCACAATGTCACAGGTTGTATGTATTTGATTCCATTTAACAATTGCAAAGTTCTTGGTGCAGGCTTGTAGCAGTGGTAGAAGAAACTGCAGGCTCAAATCAAGTCTCTGGAGTACATCCACAGCTTTGGATGGGTCATTCAGTCCTTGCTTCAGAGCTTCAGTTTCTAGCAAAGTTCCTCCAGATGTCAGAAGCAGGATTGAAGACCAAAATGAAGGGGTTTCCAGGGCCTTTTATATCCTCTGCCTTGTGGAAGGACACCCCTTTGTTCTTACTGTGGAAAATCACAGCAGCAAGATGGAGTTTGGAGTCACATGGGCGAGTCACAGGTCCATGCATGACTCAGTTTGCAGGGAGAGCAGCCATTGCTCACATGCTACCTTGAACATTTCCAGGAAGGCTCTTCAGATGTGGATTGGAGTCTCCCAAGGTCTACGGTCAGCTAAGTGTTTCTTGATTGGGCACTTACTCAGAATAGTCCTTTCTCAAGAAGCTGACCAAATACTTCACTGTTGCTACTTAGAATCAAATACATTGAGAAACAAGCAGCTAGCCAATATTCATAACTTCCAATACAAAAATGATACACACATACAGACAGCATAATCATAACCAGCAAAATACAACCTTTTCATAGACACCTTACTTGACCTTCTTTGTACACTATTGGTGCAACTATAGGACCTTGGTTGCAACAATGATCTATACGGTCAGAGTTCATTTCAATAACATCACAATGGGCAAATCAGTAAGGCCTAAATTTAAAACAGTGGCCTAAATCTGTGTGTCTTGATTTACCTCTTCAAAATACAGGACTCCAGGGCACGTGGTCCATCTGCAAACGCAGCTGTAGCTGGAGTCAATGGGCGCTGCAGGTGCCCAGCCCCTTGGAGACCCAGCCCCTCAGCACTTAGGTCAGGACCCAAATTTGAATCCTACATCAAAAGAGATTCTTGACATTTGGACCCAGCCCATCATTGTGCTCTGGCTCCTGTGCCGGCTAGCACGGCTGTTTGTGCCTCCTCCCCAGCAGCTGCAGCACAGGGAGTGCTCCTGGGAGGGGTGGGAGGGAGTGGGGTTGGGGCACGGACAGGCTGGAGGAGGGAGGGGTGGAAAGGGATAGAGGGGTGCGGCCAGGGTGAAGCTGCACCTCATTGATTGTGGTGTTTCATTCTAGTGAAAACATCTTCATGAGATTATAGCTAAAGTTACCAACCAAACTGACAGCGGCCATGACACACACAGCCTAAAAATAACACATTAAACGGTAAGGAGATCCAGGGGACAATGTGTCGTCCCCCCCCCACATATACCCTTTTAAAAGTGGGATGACCAGGGCACTTTTGAACATGGGCATAGTTTGGGGTGCAGGGGGCCACATTGCCCCCCCACACTGCAAGCCATGGGCAGGTGTGGAGCATCACAGGCAGTGTCTGTGTTTCGGGCAGGTCATCTGATCAGCTCCCCTCTGTGAAGCGCAGGCCCTGCCTGTGGCACCAAACTCTTCCTGGTGCTGGCCTCTCTCAGTGGCCCCATCCCAGCTCCTCGTTGCCCCCCCCCCCCACACACACACACTGCAAGTCTCAGGTAGGCATGGAGCGTTGCAAGCAGTGGCTCTGCTTTGGATGGCGCAACTGATCAGCTCCTCCCTCTTCGCAGCCCTGGCCCCTCTCAGTGGCCCCACCCCTGCTCCTCTTTCCCTGTGGCCCTGGCCAGGCCAGAAGCCAGAGCTGGGGCACCACCCAGGTAGCCCAGGCTGCACTGGGGAGCTCTGGACCCTCCACCTGCCCAGGGTGGCGTACCCCGGGGATCGGGGACATGGGCCGGCAGCTGCTCTCAGAGCCCCCCAGACCCATGTCCAGGGCAGGTGGAGTGTCAGGGGCTCTCCATAGCAGGCAAATCTCCCAGCCTGGCTGGTGGGCAGGGCCTTGGTCAGGGCCAGAGAGGGAGCGGGGCCACACAAAAAGTCCTGACACCAACCTTAGTGCTGAGTTCATGCCCATTCTGATGAACAGAAACATTCTTAACTGAGTGGCACCCAAACAGAGCTCTCTGACACATCCCTCTGCTTTACCCCGGTGCAGGTGGTCTCCTCTTCACTCTTCTCCAACATCCTGCCTTTCCTTTGGGCAGGGCTGGGCTCTCCCATTGGAGCTGCTCACTGCTTCCTGGATTGGGGAGATGCTCTCCCTGTGATGCCAGCAGCTACTCCCTTCTCTCTGGGATGGGGCTACCCCACCAAATGCCACCTCCTATGCTCTGGTCTTAAGTGGCTCTTCCCCAATGCTGCACCTTCCTCTCTGTTCCCTGGCCTGGGAGTGGAGGCTGCATTAGGGGAGGGAGCTTCCCCCTGGGGTTTAAAGCTGGTACCTGCCACTTCTGCTCCCTCAATAAAAGCTTCTGACGCCTTCCTGGCTGTGTCTTTGCCGCTGGGAATGGGGCAGCATCAGTAGCAGGATCTGGGAGTTGAAGCCTCTGTGATAAATGGGAAACTAATGAAATGGGACCCGTTACAAAGACTGCGGAGCTGCTGTGACATCTCTGCTCAGACTTAGGTGCCGAGCACAGAGGCAGCTCCCTGGGATCCAGGCCTGTCCCAGCCAGAATCGTGCTGCTGGGGAGTGTGAGAAATGGCTCCAGCCTCCCGCAGGGCTGAGCTCTGACCCTAACGCTCTGATTCTCTCTCCCCAGTGAATGTGACTCTGGATCCAGACACGGCTCATCCCCAACTCGTCCTGTCTGAGGATGGGAAAAGTGTGAGATATGGAAACATACGACAGCGACTGCCCTACAACCCTGAGAGATTTGACGCTTGGTACTGCGTGCTGTGCTGTGAGGGATTCACCTCGGGGAGACATTGCTGGGAGGTGGAGGTGGGTGATGGGGAACTCTGGGCTGTGGGGGTGGCCAAAGAGTCTGTGAGTAGGAACGGAGAGATCAGCCTTAGCCCTAAGTGGGGGATCTGGGCTGTGGAGTGGTGGGTGGGTCAGTTCCAGGCTCTGACCTCCCCTGTAACCCTCCTGCCCCAGCGCCGGGTCCCCAGCAGGATCCGGGTTTGTCTGGACTGTGACTGGGGGCAGGTGACATTTATCGATGCTGGTGACGAGGCCCCGATCTTCACTTTCCCGCCGGGCTCCGTCCCTGGGGAGAGAATCCGACCCTGGTTCCGGGTGCGGAGATCCTGGCTCAGACTGTGTCCCTGAGAGACACAGCAGGGGGGGAACCAGAAATCAACCTCTCTACCCTCACACACCCCAATCTCTATGACCGTGGAGGACTCCCATCTACCCAGCCCCTGGCTCCTAATCTCTATGGCCTCTGGAAGCTCCTTCCCCTCACTCTCTGCAGCCCCAGAGATGGGAGGGGCAGGGGGAAGACCCCTGGGACTGCAGGAGGAGCAGAAGGGCCCTGAGGGGTAGATGTGGGGGCTGGGCAGGGAGTAGAACTAACAACCAGGCAGGGGACAGGCAGAGGTGGGGCCTGGGCAGGGACAAAGGATGAATTGATCATGGTTTGGGGGGTTAGGGAGAAGCAGCAGCTGCGGGGAGTGTTTTGTACAGATCTGTGTCCTTAGATCTCATTGGGGTCTCCCCGCCCGGGATCAACAAGAGGGGAAGGGATAAGATCAGGGAAAGAATAGAGCAGCCAAGGGGGATGATCTGTGACAGGGAGGAGAGACACAGGAAAATAAAGAGGGATGGAAAGTGAGGGCTAGAACAATAATGAATAGAAAAGGACAGTATGAAAGGAAAGGGAATGTGAGCGGGACGAAGAGATTTATTACGTGTCACTGAAAGTGAGACTGTAACTCATTAATTCCCTATATTAATTCCTGGCCATTGGTGCTATTTTAGTGCCATAAAGAAAACTGTTCTCAGTAGCTGGGGATCTCCTTGCCATGCTGCAATTATTAAAGCTCCTTCTCAGCTGCTTTTACTTTGCTACTTTCCAGCTACTTACTGTAAAAAAAAAAAAAAAACATTACAAACAATTCTTCTTGTTTGTTCCCCTTTAATGTCCCAGCTGCAGGTGCTGGGGGCAGTGTCATGGGATTTGCTTCCCAACTTGGTTGTATCCCCCCAACCCTCACAGGGAATATTGCGCCTCTAGGAGGAGAGTTTGGGTTTTACTGTGTGATGTGTCACTCTCCAGCCTGTGCTGTGTCTCTGTCCTGTACACACCCATGTCAATCAGGAATTGCTCAACTGTGCTCTGCGGAGAGGTGACTGGTTGCACAGGGTGCGATCCATGCAGGGACTCAGGTGTTGCAATGCTGAGCATCACAGTGAGTAATTTTTAGGCAGCGAGAAAATCACAGGAACAGCAGCACTGTGACCCTCACTGCTGAGTCATGGGCCTAAACTCCTTAGACAATGCATGATCGACACAGGCACCTTACAATGCGATTCACAAAAGCCACCTCAGTAGGCGAGGAGCCATGTCAGCTAGCCAATGGGAGATGCCGACAAGGGGGGAAGGGGTGTCCTAAGCCACACCCCTCTCATGAATAGGTGCCTAGATCTGGGCTGCAGAGGGGTGTGTGTCTCTGCTTAGCAACCCACAAACAGGAACCCACCACCTGACGTCCGGGGCCTCCAGTCGCAGCTGCTGCCAGTGCCTGGTAGTGGTGGCAGCAGCTGGGAGCCCCAGGCCCTTTGAAAATGCCCCAGCAGGCTGCAGGGCTCCTAGGTGCACGCGCTGGATGGGTGCAGTGGCACATTAGGGGAAGGAAAAGCCCCAGACCCCGGCAGGAGCCGCACTGGGTGGGGTGGGGGGAAAGGAGAAGCCCTGGACCTAAGTTCCCTCTAAGCTATGCCCCTTCCCTGGCCCCCACCACGCCTAGCCCCAACCTGCCCTGGCTGGGGAACAGATGCCGCTGGAGATGCTGCGACCATGATTTTAATACACTGTAATTCATGGTAATGTAATGATGTAGTTCTTCTTTGAGTGATTGCTTCTGTGTATTCCACAGTAGGTATGCATGCTCGCCACATGCACGGGTGCCGGAAGTTTTTCCCTTAGCAGTACCCATACTGGGGGAGCACTGCAGCGACCCCTGGAGTGGCGCCGGCATATAGCGCTATAAGGGGAGCCCCCTCAGTTCCTTCTTGCCGCCAGTGAAGGTAGTCGGAACTTTTGTGCTCCAGCTCTGCTGTAGCCCTTCTCGACCTTAGTGGTACTGTTGGTAGATCGTCCTTCAGTTGTTAGAGTGGGCTCGGGGCATGCCCCGTGCCCCAGGCTTCAAGTCATGCAACTCCTGTCGCCGTTCTATGCCCAGGAGCGACCCTCACACTGAGTGTCTTCGCTCCCTGGGTGAGACTCACATTAGTGACCGTTGCAAGATCTGTAGGTCGTTCAAGCCAAGGACCAAGAAGGAGAGAAACTTTAGACTCAGAGCTCTCCTGATGGAGTCGGCGCTGACCCCAACGCCGGTACGCAGATCGGACTCCATGCCGGCCGCCACGTCATCGGTACATAGCGAGGCCCCTTCGACCAGTTGGCACCACTCTCCCTCCAAAAAGCAAGGGAAGGGCCTGGCCTTGCAACGATGCTGCGGCAAGGATAAGGGGGAGGCTGGTCCCGCGCTGGGCAGCCCTCAATCCCCCCGGGCTCGAAAGCTCCAACTCACGTGGAGCGGAGCAGCCCGGTACCGTCGGCCCAGGCATCCCCACCGGTACGGATGCCGTTGACGCCGGAGGTGGTGCAGGCTGTGAAGGACATTATGTCTTTGCCCATCCGGAGCTCGCAAACGGGCCCGGGCCCTAGGTCGCGAGGCAAGCCCCCGTTGGGTGCCCACCAGACCTCTCCGAGCAGCCGCAGTTCCCGCTCCGAGGATTGCTCCCCGCACTGCTCGGCGCACAGCGGCCACTCTTCTCACAGCTCCCAGCCACCCTCGACGCCGTCCAGACCATCCAGGGCACCGTCGGGACGGGGGTCGCGGGGACCCTCTCTGCCACCTGCCAGCGAGTGTAGGCACCGAGAGAGGCACTGAGAGCACTCACCTGCTAGACATAGCCACTGGAGCCGCTCTCGATGGGACAGACATTGGCATTCCTGTTCCAGCTCCCGCTCGTCTGGATGTCACACCAGAGGCTCCCCTCGGGGTACTTCAGTGTCAGGGCACCGGGCTTCACGTCGCCATCATGTGTACTGAAGCAGTTCGTCGCATGGGTATCGTTCATCGATGTAGAGATCCCGGTCCCGAGCTAGACGACGTCACAGACACCGCTCCTACCGCTCCCACGGCACCGAGCGCTTGTCGGCGACCTCGGCCTCGGCACCTGTCCACCCATCCTCGGCATGGTCTGTTCCGCCGGGATACATATTGCCATCACAGGCTCAGCCAAACCAATGGCAAGGGACCCCGTGGCAAGTGCAATGGTGCCAGTGGGCACCGTGACCATCGGTGCCAGCCCCAATGGAGGCCCGCTCGGTCGCTGGAGCGTCCCAAGCTCCATCGGCCTCATCTGGCCACCCACAGGACAAGTGTGCGGGTCATGAGTCGACGGACCCACGCCAGGACTCTGACCTCGGTCTCGATGCCCCAGTACCCACCGAGGCCCCCCAGCTCCATGCGGGCCCTCTCTCTGGTGCGGGACAAGACCATAGTGGCACCTCTGCCATCGGTCCCACAGGAGGACTTCAAGGCACACCAGGACCTGCTAAAGCGGGTGGCATCCAACCTCCAGCTGCAGACCGAGGAGACGGAGGGTCCGTCTGATACCCTTTTTAACGTCCTGTCTCCCACGGCACTGGGCCACGTGGCCCTGCCTCTGCACCAGGGTATTGCCAATATCTCTACCTCCCTGTGGTAAACTCCCACCTCCCTCGCCCCAATCTTGAAAAAGGCCAAGAGGAAATACTTTGTGCTGGCGAAGGACCATGAATACCTCTATTCCCACCCGGCACCCAACTCGCTCATAGTGGAATCAGTAAACCACAGAGAGCACCAGGGCCAGCACGCGCCCACCCCCAAGAACAAAGACGCCAGGAGACTGGACTCCTTTGGCAGAAAATTTTATTCGTCGACTAGTTTCCAGCTTCGCGTAGCCAACTACCAGGCCTTGCTCAGCAGGTACGACTTCAACCTGTGGGAGTTCCTGCCTAAATTTGAGCCCCTCCTCCCGGACTGGGACAGGAAGGACTTCAAGGCCCTGGTAGAAGAGGGGTCGGCGGCGGCTAAAGCGGCCCTCCAAGCAGCGTCCGATGCTGCTGACATGGCGGTCCACTCGATGGCTTCCGCGATTGCCATGCGCAGGGCATCGTGGCTCCTGTTGTCCGGACTGTCGATGGAGGCCCAGTCTCTTATGCAGGACCTCCCATTCGATGACAAGGCGCTCTTTGCGGACTAGATGGACGTCAGGCTGCATGGGATGAAAGATTCACACGCCACCTTGCAGACCTTGGGCCTCTATGTCCCCCCGGCTAAGGACAAGGCCAAATCGCTCCCGGCGGCTCAACCTGTGAGGAGCAGATATGAGCCCCTGTACAAAAGACCCAGAGACCAGAAGTGTTGGTCTCAGCAGCAGTCCCGCTCTGCCCCACAGCCTGGACCCTCTAAGGGCAAGAGGCAGGGAAAGAGGCAGTTTTGACTATTTGCAGGGGTGCACCGGGCCTGTTGCCAGGGAGACCTCCAATTAATAAAGTTTGTTTTCTGCAACCGATTGTCTGCCTTCCTCAGAGCGTGGTCCCATATAACTTCGGACCAGTGGGTCCTCAGTACCATTTCCAAGGGCTACATGTTGCAGTTCACCTCACCGCCACCAAATCACCAGCCCTCCAGGATGGCCCCAGGGAACCTGGAACATGTCTACCTCCTGGGTCAGGAGGTGGATCAGCTGCTTCACCTGGGGGCGGTGGAAAGGGCACTGGTTCAGTTTCAGGGCAAAGGGTTCTACTTCCAATACTTCCTGATCCTGAAAGCAAAAGGGGGTCTCAGGCCTATTTTGGACCTGCGCGGCCTGAACATGTTCCTAACCCATTCCAAGTTCCGCATGGTGTCCCTGGCCTCTATTATTCCCTCCCTGGACCTGGGGGACTGGTAGGCGGCCCTGGACCTTCAGGATGCATACTTTCACATCCATATTTTCGAAGGGCACAGACGCTTCCTCGGATTCATAGTAGGGATGGACCACTACCAATTTGCAGTCCTCCACTTTGGCCTCTCCATGGCTCCCAGGGTCTTCACGAAATGTATGTCCGTGGTGGCAGCCTACCTCAGGCGGGAGGGGGTACAGATCTTCCCTTACCTGGACGACTGGCTCCTCAAGGGGGAGTCTCGTTTCGAGGTGGAGGCCCACGTGGAGCTGCTCCTCGCGACATGCGCAGAACTAGGCCTGGTCGTGAACGGGACCAAGTCAACATTAGTGCCCGTTCAGTGCATAGAGTTCATTGGGGCCCTGCTGGACTCCTCCAGGGCCACAGCCTCTCTTCCCCTAGACAGGTTCAAGACCCTAAGGGATCTCATTGTCTCGGTCACGACCTTTCCGGTGACCACGGCGAGGGCGTGTCTCTGGATTCTGGGACACATGGTGGCGTGCACTTATGTGGTCCACCATGCCGGACTCTGCCTGAGGCCCCTCCAGATATGGCTGGCCTCCCGATTCTCCCAAGCTCAGAACGGTCTGGACAAGGTTCTCACAGTTCCATCCCCGGTACTGGGTTCCCTGCTCTGGTGGTCCTGCCCGAGCAATATGCTACAAGGGGTTCCCTTCAGAGAGGCCAACCTGTCCATAGACCTGGTGTCTGATGCCTCAGACCTCGGATGGGGAGCCCACATGGGGAACGTGCAGACCCAGGGAACGTGGTCGGCCCCAGACTTGCCCCTTCACATAAACGTCAAGGAGCTCAGGGCAGTTCGGTTGGCGTGTGTGGCTTTCCTCATGCACCTCTGCGGCAAGATGGTCAGAGGCCTCACGGACAACACTGCCACCATGTACTATATCAACAGGCAAGGCGGGACTCGCTCCCTAGCCCTCTGCCAGGAGGCCCTGAACTTATGGGAGTTCTGTTTAGCCCACGATATCTCCCTAAGGGCCGCTCACCTCCCGGGCGTCTGCAATATGCAAGTGGACCGCCTCATCAGGGTCTTCTCCCCCCAGTACGAATGGCCACTCCACCCGGAGGTCGCTCACCGACTCTTCCAAGAGTGGGGAGCTCCCCAGATCGACCTGTTTGCAACCTGTCAGAACTGGCGTTACCCCCGGCTCTGCTCCAGGGGAGGGGTGGGGGAAGGCGCGATCTCCGACGCGTTCCTCCTGAGCTGGTTGGACCAGCTCCTCTATGCCTTTCCCCCATTCCCCCTCATCACCAACATCCTTCAGAAGGTGAAAGCAGACAAGGCGGAAGTCATTCTCATAGCCCCGGCGTGGGCCCGCCAACACTGGTACGGGCCCCTCCTATGCCTCTTAGCGCCCCCCCCGAGGGTGCTACCGCTCCACCTGGACCTCCTCTCCCAGGACGGAGGGCGCCTCCTCCATCCCAATCTGGCCGCGCTCCACCTGACAGCATGGATGCTCCGTGGCTGAATGAGGAGGAGAATAGGTGTTCAGAGCAGGTAAGGCGAGTCCTCCTGGAAAGCAGGAAGCCATCCACACGTCGAATGTATGTGGCGAAGTGGTCCAGGTTCGCCAGGTGGGCGAATGAGCAGGGAGTCTCCCCCACTGCCGCACCTTTCCAGGTTATCCCGGACTACCTCTTATCCCTTAGGGCCCAGGGACTGGAACCTGCCTCCGTTAGGGTGCACCTGGTGGCCATATCAGCTTTTCACCCGCTGGTGCAAGGCCTCTCGGTCTTCTCCCACTCGATGACCTCCCGATTCTTGAAGGGCCTTGACCGTTCGTTCCCGTACGCTAGGCCCCCCGTGCCGCAATCTTGTCCCGTCTCACAGGGCCCCCTTCGAACCCCTGGCCACATGTTCCTGGTCACACCTCTCGTGGAAGGTGGCCTTCCTCGTGGCGGTCACGTTGGCTCGACGTGTCTTGGAACTCAGGGCCTTAACCTTGGAACCCCCCTATACGGTTTTCCATAAGGAAAAAGTCCAGCTCCGCCCACACCCGGCGTTCCTCCCGAAGGTGGTCTCCGCCTTCCATATGGAGCAGAGCATCTTCCTCCCCATGCTCTGTCCTAAACCCCATTCCTCTAAGAGGAATGCCGCCTCCACACGCTCGACGTGCGTAGGGCACTGGCTTTTTACCTGGATCGGACTAAGCCATTCCGGAAATCCTCTCAACTATTTGTTGCCTCGGCCGAGTGGGCAAGGGGGCAACCTATCTCCACCCAGCGGCTTTCCCGTTGGATCACCTCGTACATACGCTCGTGCTCTGAGTTGGCAGGGATTCCCCCGCCATCGATCATCAGGGCACACTCTACGAGGGCTCAGGCCTCGTCAGCTGCGTAGGTTGCCCATGTTCCCATCCAGGACATTTGTAGGGCGGCCACTTGGGCATCAGTTCACACATTTACTTGGCATTACGCGATCGTCTCCCAGTCTCGGGATGACATCGGGTTCGGCAGGGCGGTACTTCGTCCCGAACCATCGTGAACTCCTACCCACCTCCAGCAGATATTGCTTGGAATCACCACTGTGAAATACACAGGAGCAATCACTCGAAGAAGAAAGGACAGTTACCTGTTCCGTAACTGGCATTCTTCGAGATGTGTTGCTCCTGTCTATTCCACACCGCACCCTCCTTCCCCTCTGTCAGAGTTGTCCAGCAAGAAGGAACCGAGGGTGGGGGGAGCCCTCAGCTCCCCTTATAGCACGATATGCAGGTGCCACTCCAGGGGTCACCATGGGGCTCCCCCGCTACGGGTACTGCTAAGGGAAAAACTTTCGGCACTGGTGCATGTGGTGAGCACGCACACGTACTGTGGAATAGACAGGAGCAACACATCTCAAAGAACGCGAGTTACGGAACAGGTAACTGTCCTTTCATTACTATTTTAATAATGATGACATCGTTAGGATACCAATGACAGACACACATTCAATAACTAGAATATGAAAGAAGTGTATAAATATGCTGAAAATTGCCAAATAAATATGCGGAGCCCCCCCAAAACACACACATCTCACTGTAAAGGCAGGAGGGGGCAGAAAGGAGTGAGCATTGAGCGGGAAACACTCGGGGAGAAGGAGACCAAATGGGAGGGGGCAGAGCAGGGGCAGGAAGAGGTAGAGTGGGGCAAAGTGGGGTCATGGCATTGGGGAAGGGGGCGGAGCCAGGATGGGGCACCAACTGGCAAAACCAAAAGTCAGCACCTATGGCACGTGGGGTGGTACTAGCGGTGGCAGCAAAGGCAGCCGGGTGGGCATGTGGAAGCCCTGGCCATGCCGGAAGAGCGCGCCCAGCAGCACAGCCGGCAGCTCACTGTGCACCAGCCAGCACAGGCGCAGCACCACTCAAATGTCAGGCGGACGGAGTCCACGTGGGCGCAGCTTGTGCACATGGGCACCAGCGGGGGCCCATTGACTGTTCTGCCCTGTGGCCCGGAATTGCTGTCGGCAGGCCTGGGGGGATTGTGCTCATGTCCTGCTTGGGGCCCACAGCCTGGATCCGTGTGCGTTCCCATAGCTTGTCCTCTCTGTCCGTTCCCTTTCTGTTCACTGTGCTGTGTTAGATAAATGATGACACTCATTTAGGGGGCTTCCCTTGGGTAACTGATAGAGATTTAAGGTCTGAATTCTCACTGGCACAGCATTGCTAACCCTGGGCATTTAAAAATCTTAAGTCAGGCCAGCCCCCCAAAATCATGAGATCTAATAATCATAAATAGTAAATAGAAGCATTCTTTTATTTGCCTTTTGGTTTCTCAGGGCTTTAGACTGTAGTGGGGTGAAATTTTTAAGTTCTTCTCTGCAACAAAGAGAACTAGATACTTCCTTTGGGTACGTCTACACTTACCTCACGGCAGGCAATCGGTGTTCTGGGATCGATTTATCGCGTCTTGTCTAGACGCGATAAATCGATCCCGGATCGATCCCGGAAGTGCTCGCCGTCGACGCCGGTACTCCAGCTCAGCGAGAGGAGTACGCGGCATCGACGGGGGAGCCTGCCTGCAGCGTCTGGACCCGCGGTAAGTTCGGACTAAGGTACTTCGAATTCAGCTACGTTAATAACGTAGCTGAATTTGCGTACCTTAGTCCGAAGTGGGGGGGTAGTGTGGACCAGGCCTAAGTTTAGGAAACAAAAGCAGAGAGTCTCACCTCCTCACATGCTTCCAGGAACTGGGGCTTCATCAAACACACCAAATATTGCAAGACTTATAGGGTGACCAGATTACATGAACAAAATATCGGGACACATGGAGGGGCAGGTTTGGAGCGCCGCCAAAGCACCATTATAAATGCTGGAGGCAAAGGAGGGTTTGGGGTGGAGGATGACAGCTCACGACCCCCCATGTAAGAATCTTGTGACCCCCTGAGCGGTCCCGACCCCCAGTTTGAGAACCCCTGCTCTAGTGCATCATGACAGGGGGATGCCCACCAGCCACAGGGGCACATTTCACACAAACGCCTGCAGGCTGCAATGTTCCCCGGGGGCTCCTCCCCGCTCAGCAGCAGCCGAGTCAGTCCCAGGAAGGGAAACACCCGGTGGCTGCTGCAGGAGCTGCCAAGGCAGAGCCCGGCCGGCCTCACTCGGCTTCTCTCGTGCAGTGAATGTTGCCTGTTCATTTCTGGGAGGCGCCTGTTGCGTGATCTGGGGCCGACCCCTGGGGGCGGGGCTTCTGCCTTTTTTGGATGGTTAGCTTTTAATTTCCCTCCCGAGAGCGTGATTGGCTCCCGGTTACCCAATCGGCGTTAAAAAACGCTGTAAAGGTTCGTTACTGCGCGTGCGCGATTGTTGGTTTCGTTTTCGGGATCACCCGGCTGCTGCTGGCCCCGTTCCTCCTCCTGCAGCACCACGTGGCTGCTGCGGGTGCCTGGCTCGGGTGCAGAAGCCTTGACTGGTTTGTATGGGGGGGCTGCTCCTCAACTCCTGCACCCACCACCAGCACATGGCTGTGCCTGGCTCACTGCAGGGGGTTGTGGTTTGAGAGGGGGAGGGGAATAGCAGTAGCTGCAGCGGGGCAGTGTCGATTTACCTGCACGTGCCCTGCTCGCCTGGCAATTGCAGAGCACCCGGGTGGGGGGTAGCTGCGGTGAGGGGACCACACAGGCTGTGGGGGGGAGGGGCAGGCGGAGGCTGCAGCAGGGTTGGGGGGATTGGCCCAGCTGGGCTGAGGACAAGGGGGTGGCTCCACCAGGGTGGTGGGGGAGGGGAGTGGCACCCACTGTCGTGTGCTAATTATTGGTCAGTCTTTGGGCCTCTGGGGTGCACCAGCTGGAGGGGGGGGGTCTATATTGGGGATCTGCTCTGGGGGTGTGTAATGGCTGCACCTCGGGTCTGCTCCTCAGCTTCTTTCTTTCTTTCTTTCTTTCTTAATATTGAAAGTTCTGCTCTGTGTGTTGGCCTGTCTTTCTCTTAGTGTTGGTTGGTGGGTCCTGGTGTGCACACTGGACTAGTGGTGTTGTTTGGGGGGGGCTAAGAGGGGCAAGGGGAACACTGGCTGTGTAGGTTTCTGGTGGGGCACAGAGAGGTGTTGCTTCAGGGGGTCCCCAGAGTCTATGGGGGGAGGGATTTGAATGCAGAATGACTAGAGGGCGCTGGCATGGATAGTGGGGGGGCGGTGCCTGGTGGAGGCTTTGTCATGGACAATGTGGGGGGGTATATGGTGGAGGCCTTAGCATGGACAGTGTGTATGTGGGGGTGCATGGGGCCCAAAATGGGGTCTGGCTTGGGCAGTGGGGGGGTGCATTGTGGGGGCAGTTGGGGGGCAAGGTTTTTGTGTTTGGTTTATATTTGGATTTTTTTCACCATCAGTGCTGGTACATCATCCCCACCACTATCCTGCCCCTACATTCCTGACCTCTGGATAGTGAAACTGTCCCTGTGAAAATAACCCTGTTACACTGCCCAGAGAGAGGGAGCCATGGCTGCAGAGAACCCTGTGGAAAGCCTGCAGGAGGAAGCTACATGTCCCGTCTGTCTGGGGTATTTCACAGAACCTGTCACTTGGGAGTGTGGGCACAATTTCTGCCGAGCCTGCATCAGCCAGTGCTGGGAGGGATCCGATACAGCCGCCTCCTGCCCTCAGTGCAGAGAAACTGTGCAACAGAGAAACTTCAGGCCCAACAGGCAGCTGGCAAATGTAGAAATAGCCAAAGGGCAGACTTTTCAGGCAGCAAAGGGAGCAGGAGGGGACGGGGTCTGTGGGGAACACCAGGAGGCTCTGAAACTCTTCTGTGAAGAGGATGAAACCCCCGTCTGTGTGGTGTGTGACAGATCCCAGGCTCACAGTGCTCACACGGTGGTTCCTATAGAGGTAGCTGCTCAGGAGTACAAGGTAGGGAATTGCTGTCAAATTGAATGGGTAATAACTTTGGATTTTAGTTACAAGGTTCATTTCACTGGAAGTTGCCTGTTACAAGTGTATCTGTATTATTCAGCTCTCCAAAGCTTTCATTGTATGGGAGGTGCTATTGAAAAATAAATGATCTGGCAGAGTGGCAAGAAGGGCAAAAAATGGTCTTTAAAGATACCTGATATGGGAGACTTTTATCTCAGAAGCTGAATCCTTGTCAAAACCAGCTCCCATTGGTGAAATAAGGGAACTTTTTTTACCATAGGTGCTGACCGTGTGGGTCATGCTGGCAGGCCCTGCTGATCAGTGCCTCCCTGTGCCTCCTGCCTGTCGAGTTCAGCTGTGGGGGCTATGGGGGGGGGAAGAGGAGGAGTAAGAAGTAGTGCCTTGGGGGGATGGGGCAGAATGGGGTGAGTAGAGTTGGGGTGGGGCTTTGGGGAAAGGGGTGGAGTGGGGGCAGGGCGAGCCCCTCTCTTTGGAAAGTTGGCCTCAGTGATGTTTACAGAATGGAAGCTGTTAAATGATCAGTGAGGCTTGAATCACAAGAGCTGCAGGCTGGTCTATGTGAGAATGCTGCCTTCAGGCTGGAGATGGGGAAGTTACAACATCAACAGCTTGTTACTGATTTGTATCATAGAACTTATTAGTTTTATTTGGATCACAGCAGCCCCCACATACACCAAATGAGATCTGAGCTCCGCATAAAACACAATGAGGGACAATGTCCACCTTGAGCAGGTTGCAGATGAAGTAGACAAGACAGACGGGGGGGGGGAGGGAAACTGAGGCACGGAGAGGACAGTGACTTGTCCAAGGTCATGCAGCAGGTCAGTGGCAAAATTGGGAATACAACCAAGATATCAGAAGGCCCAGTTCAGTGCCCAAACAGCTAGACCAGGCTGCCACCCCCACAGCAGCACTGAACAGTGATGAAGTGTGGCCATTAGGAAGGAAAGATTCCTTGATAAACACCCCAGGCCCAGCAGGGAGATGAAGTTTCTCACTGGGATTCTGAATTCCCTTTTTGGTCCATGAAGGATTAAACTCAGATGCTGGCCTGCACTAGAGGAGGTCACTGTGCTAAATGCTGCATGGACCCTGAGCACCTTGAATCCACACACAAAAGGGCTCCAAACAGCTCAGCTCCATGCCAAATACCACTGGGATTACACTGGATTGCAGCAAAACTAACCCCTGGGCGGTGCTGACCTGGGTCAGTCTGACCTGTTCTGTGGTGTATGTGGGCAAGGACCAGCCACAGTGGTTCCATGAGTCCCACAATGCAGCCTCTTCACATCTCTCAGGATCTGCTGCTTCTGTGATCTTTCCAGGGACTGGGACTGTAGGTATTTACCCAGAAGGCATTGCTGCTGAGAGTGTTCAGGACAGCACTAGGGCAAAGCCCAACCGTTCTTACCACAAATCAGCCTGTCTAATGGGGCTTGGCCCTAATGCTTAGACCAGGTCTGTCCAACCAGTGCAGTCCCCAGGGCTTCAGGGCAGGAATTCAATGAGGACTTGGCTCCTGAGAGAATCCCAGCCCATATTTTGAGCCTAGGTGGTCTCTGGGATTTTTGTCTCTTTGTTAATTTAGTCTTCTGAAAACCACATGAATTGATTCACCACCACGTGACTCCAGTTTCATGTTACGTACTGTACTACTAATGAATTAATAAATATCAATTACCCTTGGATAATTGAAGTCGCTCTTTAAAGACTGAACCTGAATTGGTAACAAGTCGGAATATGATATGTTCCCAATCTCCATTGTCAGATTTCATTTTCCAGGTGGCTCTCATGTCATCAGCCGATTAGGACCAACAGTCACCTTGGGTTTGGGAGGAAAAACATCCCCCTACACACCCCTCTAAGCCCTCAGAATGAAACCTCCCAATCATCTCTGTTTCCACAGGAAAAAATCCAGGCCCAATTGAAGACTCTGAGGGAAGAGAAAGAAAAGCTCCTGGGATTTAAAGAGATTGGAGCGGGGAAAAGCCAGGAGTATTTGGAATGTGCCTGTTGTTACTAACCTGTGAAGACTTGTGGTGAGAGGTCTGTTTGTAGTCAGATTCCTCTGCGGTCTTGGTGAATGTGGGCATGTCTGTGTTTCTCCATGATCATGGACTGTGAGATGGGGAGACACATGGCAGGATCTGCCCAACAACCCTGAGAGATTTGACACTTATGCCTCTGTGCATAGGCAGGGGTGGGCAAATGGCTCCACTGTCGCAGCGCGGCAAACCGCAGGGTCCATGCTCCCGGGCCGGAGTGCCTGGCTGAGCGCAGCAAGCCGCCGGCCCCTCCCCCACCTCCCCCCTCCCCTGGAGCCATGCCGCCATGCGCGCAGCGCTCTGGGGGCTGGGGTTGCCTGCTCCTGCGGGGCAGTGTTTGGGTCCGCGGGGAGGCTAGGAGCCTCATCTCATGGTGAGGGGTCCAAGGCCAGGGGGGTTGGATAAGGGGTGGGGGCAGTCAGGAGACAGGGTGCAGGGTGGGTTGGATAGGGGGTGGGATCCTGGGGGGTGATTAGGGGTGGGGGGTCACAGGAGGGGGCAGTCAGGGAGCAGGGGGGTTTGGATGGGGCATGGAAGTCCCGGGGTCTGTCGGGGTGGGGGGTGGTTAGGGGTCAGGGCAGTCAGGGGACAGGGAGCAAGGAAGGTCCTGGGGGGGCAGGCAGTGTGGGGGGGTGTCTCTGGAGGGGAGGGTCAGGGGACAAGGAGCTGGGGGGGTTGGATGAGTCGGGAGTTCTGGAGGGGCTGTCAGGAGTCAGGGGTGTGGAGAGGGGTTGGGGGAGGCAGGGAGGAGGGGGGGTTATATGGGTCGGGAGTTCTATGGGTCCTGTCAGGGGGCGGGGAGCGGTTGGATAGGCATGGGAGTCCCGGGGGTCTGTCTGGGGGTGGGGGTGTGGATAAGGGTCGGGGCAGTCAGGGGACAGGTAGGGGGTAGGGTCCTAGGGGGGCAGTCAGGGGACAAGGAGCAGGGAGGCTTAGATGGGGGTGGGGTCCTGGTGGGCAGTTGGGGGCAGGGGTCCCAGGAGGGGGTAGTCAGGGGACAAGGAGCAGGGGGGGTTGGGGGTTCTGAGGGGGGAAGTCAGGGGGTGGGAAGTAGGAGGGAGTGGATGGGGGCAGGGTGGAGGCAGGGCTCCCTGGGTGCCCCTCCTAATGAAATGGGCTGCACACGCCTATGCCTCTGTGCTGGGCTGTGAGGGATTCACCTTGGGGAGACATTGCTGGGAGGTGCAGGTGGGGGATGGGGGAAGCTCGGCTGTGGGGGTGGCCAGAGAGCCTGTGAGGCGGAAGGGAGGGATCAGCCTTAGCCTTGAGGGGGGGATCTGGGCTGTGCAGCAGAACTGGGATCAATTCCAGGCCTCTCACCTCTCCTGTGACCCCCCTGCCCCTGAGCCGGGCCCCCAGCAGGATCTGGGTTTGTCTGGACTGTGACTGGGGGCAGGTAACATTTATCAGTGCTGGTGATGAGGCCCCGATCTTCACTTTCCCACCAGCCTCATTTGATGGGGAGAGAATATGCCCCTGGCTCTGGGTGTGGTGGGAATCCCGACTCAGCCTGTGTCCCTGAGGGAGGTGAAAACATCCCACTGCGGCCTGTGAGTTCAGTCTCTCTGGCCTCACATTGTAGTCTCTATGACTTCTTCCTGCGGACTTTCTATATTGAGTCTCTCACCCTAGAGGTTACTTTGGGTCTCAAGTCTGGACTGTCAAACCATAGAGTGCATTGCGTGATCACGGCAGAGAAGCCAATCTCATTGCCCCAGGGATTGTGCAGCCTGTTTGCCAGGGTCCTCTGTGATGCTATGTCAGACAGTGTCACTGAGACATGGGGGGCAGAAAGGGAACAGGGGACTGGGAATGAGTTGGGGGGGCAAGGGAGTTGTCATCTCAATGAAAATGAGGTGACTGTGGGGAGGCCAGAGTCAGGGACAGGGCAGGTTTCACCAGAAGGGAGAGAAAAAATATGGGAAAAGGTGAAGATAAAGTAAAACGGGAGTAAGGTCAGGAGCCCAGGGAAAGTGGGGGGGAAGCTGAAATGAGAAGAACGAAAGCAAAATAATCCTGAGAAGGAAAAAGCTCAGGGGGCACCGAAAGGGGAGGGGATAAATTCAGCAGAGAGAACTGGGTATCTGACTTGGAATGATCTGTGACATGGATCAGAGAAGAGTTCGGGAGACTCAGAGAAATAAACAAATGGAAAACAATGTGGAGGGGGGAATCCCATGCTGCCTTCAAAAATCCCAGCAGGTGATGTTAGGGTTTCCATGTTCCGTGACTGTCAAAAGGATCTTGTCCCATTCTTCTTCATGGAAGGTGATCTTGTAGCCTGCAACAACATCGATGGTGTGATGGCAGCCCTCAACATCGTTCACGATCCAGATGAGTGGAGACTGTTCATTGATTCATTGAAGACGAGTCTTAAAGCTGTTTTACTGCATAATGGCAATGTTTTGCCATCAATTCCAGTTGGTCATGCAGTCCATATGAAGGAAACCTATGACAACATGAAACAACTTTTGAGGTGCATAAACTATGACCAACATCAGTGGCAGCTTTGTGGCGATTTGAAGGTTGTTGCTCTCTTGCTTGGTCTGCAGACTGGATACACAAAGTACTGCTGTTTTCTCTGTGAATGGGATAGTCGTGCAAGAGATTCCCACTACATCAAGAAAGATTGGCCACTCCGACAGTCATTGGAGCCTGGGAGGAAAAGTGTTCAGCATCCACCACTTGTTGAATCAAGGAAGATTTTGTTACCACCCTTACACATCAAGCTGGGTCTGATGAAGAACTTTGTCAAGGCCATTGACAAAACACAAGCAGCTTTCAAGTACCTCTGTGGAAAATGTCCAAGGTTAAGTGAAGCTAAGATAAGGTAAGGTGTCTTTGTTGGTCCTCAGATTCGTGAACTTCTTCGGGATGATGCATTTGACCATGCACTGCGTGGCAAGGAAAAGACGGCATGGAAAGCCTTCCAGTTAGTGGCAATACATTTTCTCGGAAACAACCAGGCAGACAACTACAGGTTGTTGGTGGAAAACCTCCTCAAGGCATACAAAAGCCTTGGTTGCAACATGTCACTAAAGATACATTTTTTGCACTCTCCTCTAGATTTTTTTTCCACCGAATTGCGGAGCAGTGAGCGACGGAGCGATTTCACCAGGACATTGCAACAATGGAGAAACGCTATCAGGGCAAATGGAGCCCATCAATGCTTGCAGACTATTGCTGGACAGTGACAAGAGATGCTCCATTTAATGAATACAAGAGACAAGCCAAGAAGCACCGAGTAGACACTGAATAGGACTAAACTATGTATAGAATAGTTTTTTGCCTTTTGTTTCATAATAAATTTGATTTATATAACCCTTTTGCTGATTTTTAAAGTGTTACATAAACAGGACAGGTGAAATATTATCATGTAAAGCAACCATAAACACATGAAAAGACCTAGGTTTACAATTTATGATTAAAACTCTATCTACACAATATACATAGACATAAAATGTAAAAACTTAAATATCTTAGAAACAGTAGCCAATCAGTTGTTTTAATTGTCATATTTGAATTCAGCACATCAAACTACATAATAAATAGCACATTTTATCTCTGAAGCAGACTACTTCTCAAAAATTGTAGACCAGTGATATCAAAGGGTTAAGTGTATCAATATGTATTCAGGCCAATTCACTTGTGCAGATAGAGATCAAACCAGAGCTGTTAAGTGTATTGTTTTTACGTGTCTAAATCTTGTTGTTTATTATTACATTACCTTTACATTCTGTAGGCCCTGGTAATTAGATACACACTTCAGTTTAGGGTTGTTAGTGTTAAGATGAGAAGATGTCTGATGTAGAAACTTCATGAAAACTATTAAAGGTTGTTTGTTGTTATCTTACATGTAGATTGTAATTACAGGGTATATACATTTTCATTGTATATATCTTTGCAACTAAATAACCCACTAAATGTAGATGAAACCTTGCGGGATGCAAATAAAGAAGTGGCCACCTTCCATGCCAGAGGTGAACCCTGCGGAGTCGCGAGCCGGACTTTGAAAACCACTGATTTAAATCATGTCTCTTCAGATCCCCACTTCAGCTCCGTGAATAATTGTTGGGCTGTGTGTGGGCCAGCTGCTGGAGGGAACATGACACATGCTGTGCTAATGGGTTACACAAGTATTTGCCGGTCATCAGTAGAACATTTGCTGACTCTGATGTGGTGTAACCGTTAGCAACAGGAGAACCAATGAACAGATACTTGACACTTTCAGCCAAGGCAGTGGGGCTGAGTAGCTAAGACCTGGGGATTCTGTTTGGAGACCCTGATTCTATTCCCCATTTTGACTTCAGTGACCTTGTGCAACTTCTGTTAACTTATTAGCAAAGTGGGCTGCAACGGTGTCCAATACTAGGTTGCCTTCTAGGGTTGGGAATACGAAGTCATGGTCAGTCATAAGGGCTGGGGGGGGTGTGTGTGACTGCAAACACAAACAACACTCAGTAGAAGTGAGATGATTTGTACTCATGGCCTCTAGCTTGTTTCTCTCCCCCCCCCCCCCCCCCCGCCCTTGTTTTTTGTTTGTGTTTTGTCCTTGTTGTTGGAGAGCATCCCCACTCTCCCATCCCGCTGTTCCACGAAACAGTCTGGAAATGCTCATTGGCACAGTCAGCTGCAAGTGACATGGGATGAGGGATTCATGTCTCCAGCCTCCACCTCAGCCCCTGGAGGCCACTTCTCTTGGCCAAAAATAACTGCATGTCACGTGTCTGATTGATGACTGCAATTCTCAGGCAATACATTCACCAGCAACAAAAACCCAGCAGCAGTGAGATCCTCTGCCTGAGCCCATGCACCAGAGCTGACTGCATCTGGATGCCATGAAGCAGCAAGGCTGGTTAGAAGCAGGTTTCCAACCATGTAACCAGGTTGCCTGACATAACGGTAACAATGTGTCTCATCACAATGTGAGTCAGGATCTGTAACAATATTGTATCTGGTTGCTCATGAAGTAACCAGCGGCTTCCCCAGCAGCATCTCTGTCCAGCACGCCTTTCCCATTGCAGTTTAAGCTTCTTTTCTGGTTCCAGAAGGCCACTCTCCAGATTCCCTATTGAATCTGATCTCATATCCACTCTGCCACAAAAGAGTCCCGGCTGCAGTGCCCAGCCACATGAAACAGCAGCAGTATGAAGGCGTGTGACTGATGGATCCAGATCTCCATCCATGCATTCTCCAGCAAAACAAGGAGCAGTGCCAGCCTTCCCCTTAAGGAAAATAATTTCAGCTCACACCATCCAGCGGCAAGAACATACAAATTCCACAGCGTAATGCATTAAATAATGCAACATTGTATCCAGCTTTACGGCAGCCCCTGTAACAAGCCACATCCCTGGCAAACTCTCCTTTCTCACCACAGCTGGATTTCCATTTCTGGCTGATACATGCCCTCTCCACACTGAGGGAGGGGCAGACTGGGCAATAAACTTACACTGGGGTACAAGGCTGGGGAGCTGGGGGATAGTGGCTGGTGCCTTTCTCTGTGTGATTTGTGAGTGGCTCTGGGTGCATTCAGGCAATCTAGCTGGGTGTGAGGCTCCACCTACTGTTGTGCTGAGTGATATTGTGAGAGACAGCCCAGGCTGGAGATGTAAGGGGCCACAGTGGTACCCCAGATCCAGTTTGTACCCTGGGGATCCTGTCACAAGGAGAGGACTATGTCTGCTGACCAATCAGAACTTAGAACTAACAACTAACGTGGTTTGGTACCTGTTTGATTTGTACCTGAGAACAGAGAGAGGTTGGGCTTTAACCTTTGACCTTACAGCAGTAAAGACACTCACTTCACCATAAACTCCAGTGTAGTAGTACAAAGGCTGTTTATTACTGAAGTAATTAAAAGGGAAGTTTCCATTTGGAGCATGAGATGAAAAATATAATGATTATTATGACTGTATTGGACAGGGCTGGATTAACTTTTTGTGGGGTCCCCCTGGGGAATGAAGGCGCCGGGGGCAAGAGCACAGCGGACAGGGTGGATTTGATTTAAATTATGATTTAAAACTCTAGTCAGGAAGACTCGATTTAATCATGGTTTTCTACATAAAAGTGCATTCTTGTTGGTTGTTATAACTTTAATATGGGGTGGCCAACCTGTGGCTCTTCAGAAGTTAATATGTAGGTTTCATTTTCAGAAGGTACACACTATACATTTTTAAACAGTGATTTATTTTGAAAACTTTTCAGATTAGTTTTACAGCTATATCAGAAAATGAATGATTTTTTGGTTATTTCATTTACCAAAGGTAATTGAAGCACATATTTATGAAGTCATTAGGAGGTGAACTATCTCCAATTCAACAGGTTAATCATTAATAGTTGGAGGATTTTCTTGCCATGCTGTATTAGGAAGAGAACATCACCAGACAGACATTTAAATTGTTTTATTTAACTAAAACTACATTAAGTAGTCTGAATTTTTTTCTTTAACAGCAAACATATAATATTTTAACAAAAAAGCATATGTCCCTCGCTTCTCACATTTATCTCCAGATTTCTTCTCCTTGTCCAGATCTATTCCACCCCCAACAATCTTCTATTCATTGAACTTTTTGAAACTTTGCACTTTTAGAGAGAGGTACAAAGGGATTGACTCTGTGTACACAAATTTGCAGAGGGACAATAGAGTTGAGGTCTGTTATTTCTTGCCTCTATATATTATTCATTTATTTAAAAACATTTTTGCTGTTAACAAGCATGTTACCTCTGGAGACACAAAGCCACAGTTTGAGAACTGCAAAACTAAACATCTCTGATGGTATCTTCTAGACTGAACACTGAGTCCCACTGGGTAGATAGAAAGATTTACCTAAATAATCTATACAGAAGCCTGTGGAACCTCATAAAATTGGGTCCCTAATCCATGAACTATTAGAACTCATTTAGAAAACTTTTCTTAAACATTACATGAATATATTGTCTCATACCACAGAATTAGAATTTATAATCCCTATTCCATTATGAGATATCTTTGAGCTATAATGTATCTTAATTAAAACTATGTTTAGATAGGTTTTTTGCTCAAAAAGCATTTTATCAAAAAAATCTGATTTAAATCATAATAATCAGATTTTTTTTAAAAAAATCATTGATTTTATCCACCATGACAGCGGGCCATGATGGGAGGGAGGACTGGTCCCCAGCTGGAGCGAGGCAGGGGCCAGGGACAAGACTAGGACAGTGGGGCATGGTGGGGGGGGATTAGTCCCTGCTGCCTGGAGCAAGGGAGGGGCCGGGGTAAACTGCAAGCACAGCAGGGCTGGGGAGGGGGTAAACAGGATGCCCCCCACAGTCCCTGCCTACCTACCTTCTCCCTGGTTCTAGCACCCCCCTCTGCATAGCACCTGAACGGCAGACAGGGACTCCGGCTCCTCCACTCCGGGCGGCTGGGTGACAGTCCCTGGCTTTCGGCTTCTTGACCCCTGGGGAGCCCGAAGCGGCACGGTCGGTCACCCGCAGGAGCAGCAGGGAAGTGGCTGAGGGCTCCTCTCCCTCCCCCGCAGGCTGCTTGCCAGTGAGGGAGGGGAGAGGGGTGGAGACGAGAGGAGGAGTGGGTGGGGTGGGTGAGAAGCCCAGGGTCCGGGTCCTAGGGGAAGGGGCTGGAGAGCAGAGCCAGCACTGTGATCGCT
Organism: Emys orbicularis; assembly: GCF_028017835.1. Taxonomy (NCBI): domain Eukaryota; kingdom Metazoa; phylum Chordata; order Testudines; family Emydidae; genus Emys; species Emys orbicularis. The sequence goes on along the minus strand of NC_088695.1, from coordinate 8,036,804 downwards.
GGGCTGCAGCAGAAGTGGCCGGCCGGGGAGCGGGGCCCATCATAAATCCGGTACCGCATGTAGCAGTTCTGGAGGAGCAGGAAGCCAAGTCTCTTCGAAATTCTCCTTGTCTTCAGCCAGATTGCGGCACTTGGATATATCTGAGTCAACACTGGGCTCCTAGGTGGACTTCTTTGGGAGAGGATCCTTAACTCCCAAACTGCAACGCGGGTGTGAAGGAACTGAGATCCCCACAGCATTCGAGTTCCTTCCTACTTTCGCTTTCTAGCGTGGTGAAGGCATCGAGAGAGACCTATTGCACGCCTGACGAAAAAGAGACACCATTTTGGCAGAAATTTGGAAGCAAAGCCTGGGATTCAGCCCCTCGTCTCTGTAATTTCTCATTAATTAATTTGGCCTGAGATCATCACCGAAAATGTAAACAAGCCAGAGAATGGATGAGGATTGTAGAAAACCTGGAAATGCCAGGGAGAGCTCAAAACTGTTCCAAAGTTGATTTTCAGGATTCATCAGGTAGGTGAGCATGTGTCACTTGAATACAATCTCCATTGCTCTTCGATATCTCCTCGGAGACATTTATTCTTTGGGTGAATAAATAGCTGCAAAATGACCCAGGATCTAACTCTGAATATAAACTTTGCTTTGAACTATATATTCAAAATTTTATCTGAGTTATTTTTTCCTTTCCTTTCATTGGAATTTGACATCAGACTATTGTGGTTATTTGATTTCAGATTGTTTTGTTTTTCCTCTTTATATTTTATTCAGGAAATGGACCTGATCCTGCTCTCAATTCATTGTAAGGGAGTCTTGCTATGAATTAACTTACTGTATATTTCTGTTTTGAAAAGTTGCAGACTCTCGCAAATACAACTTTATGGGCATCCTCTTTCTCTGTTATCTCTGTTACTTAATAATTCTATTTATGGGACTGAATCATTTTGCCTCTGATATGTTAAAAGAAAATAAATGGGTAAAAAACAAACAAACAAAAACAAAGAATCTCTCTCTCTCCCTCTCTCTCATACACACACTGTTTCTCATTCCTTAAAACTTTTTTCTCCACTGATGGAATTATTACCAACTTCTACACCGATCTGACTTTTTTCACTGTGGATTTTGTAGGGATGGGACAAAAGCAGACTCATAAAGGAAACGCATATTCAATTTAATTAAATGGCTGTTCTATCTACATAAGATGAAAGAGTTCACTTTATAATGCATTAATTCCTTTTTTATTGAATGTGTCCTCTTTAATGTTTGACTTTAATGATTTTATGTTAGTCTGAGTGTTATGTTCACTATGATGAGTTTTCTTTCCTCCTTCTTCCTGTTGTCTAGATCAAGTTACAGTGCAGATGAAGGTTCTCTCATTCTGCTACATCTCCCGAGCCAGCTCCCCTATCCCTGGGTTCATCATTTTCTTCCTTACTTGTTATGTTCACAGGATGGAATCAGGTAGGAATCTGCCCTGTGTCTACTGTTTCTTTGGCCTGGTCCACACTAACCCCCCACTTCGGACTAAGGTACGCAAATTCAGCTACGTTAATAATGTAGCTGAATTCGAAGTACCTTAGTCCGAACTTACCGCGGGTCCAGACGTGGCAGGCAGGCTCCCCCGTCGATGCCGCGTACTCCTCTCGCCGAGCAGGAGTACCAGCGTTGACGGCGAGCACTTCCGGGATCGATCCGGGATCGATTTATCGCGTCTAGACAAGACGCGATAAATCGATCCCAGAAGATCGATTGCCTGCCGCCGAACCAGGAAGTAAGTGTAGACGTACCCTTTGAGGATTTATTTAAGCCCCTGAAGTGTCTTAACAACATACACAACTCAAAGTGACTGGAACTACTCACAGTGTATAAACTTCACCCCACAGCAAGAGCAGCACCTTCATTATCCATTGTTTGCTCTGATTGTGTTGCTCCTGCTGCCTCTGGGTTATTTTATTTGCTCCTGGGATAGGGTACAGGTCTGTTTCTTCACATAAGTCTTTTGAAAAGATTGTCAAGGATGTCCAGAGCATTGGCTGGGCACTTGTTGAAGAGTTTAATAATAACAATAATAATTCCTGTCAAGTATCAGAGGGGTAGCCGTGTTAGTCTGGATCTGTAAAAAGCAACAGAGAGTCCTGTGGCACCTTTAAGACTAACAGATGTATTGGAGCATAAGCTTTCGTAGGAGCATAAGCATGCACATGCGTCTGACGAAGTGGGTATTCACGCACAAAAGCTTATGCTCCAATACATCTGTTAGTCTTAAAGGTGCCACAGGACTCTCAGTTGCTAATAATAATTAATAACGTATATAAATTATCGTAGAGGATTTGAGATATAACAAAGATCAGAGCCATAGTTAGAGCCCCACATGTGCACAAAAATATAATAAGAACTAGAATATTTGATGTCATGTGACTTTTTTATTGGGCCTGTTAGCTAATACATATATGTTAGGTATAGTATACACCACCTTATTATTAGGTATTATATGCAGAGTAATTCTCTCTTTACATATAGTGTTGGGAAATTAACTGACTGTATTATGCTCTTCTAACAATTCTGTTCACCCATATCAAATATCCCACCAAACTTGACTAAAGTTAAGTTAGTGTTCACAATAGAACATAGGAAGCCTATCAAAGCCAAGAGACATGAATGGCATGTCCTAGCACTGGCTGGGATGTATGTCTACCCCCACCTGGTTTGGAATGTTCTGTCCAAAACAGCGATAAGGAATGTACAGAACAAGTTAAAGAAGGGGGGGGGGTTGGATGGGGTGATGTATAAAGTGCTTTTTCACTTGCAAACAACCATGGTATAAATATCAGTGGTTTGGGTGGTGTATTTTTGAAGCACACTCTGTGTAAGGTGAGCACACTGCAAGGTAAGAATTGCTTTCCAGAAGGAGGATATGTATGTCTCCTTTTCATAGTGTACTGTTTTGTCCTTAGGCAATAAATTTGGCAAGTTTGGTTATTTGGTCTCTTGATTATATGAAATATTGAACCACAATAGTACAACAATTGCCTAGAGCAACAGGCCTTTATCTCAGGAGCACCTTGGTGGAAGAACACCAAATATAGCCCACCAACTCTACCCTTGTTCCTGCTGAGGCCCAGCAAATCTCATGCCAATGTCAGTAAGCGTGTCAATTTGAGAGCACATAGAAAAATGAGCTATTGAATAGCTTGTCTCAACTATACACCGAGCACGTCCATTCCCAATTCTCTGTCTCACCAAGCTTGTTATTATTGTTTTTGCTGTCCTGGTGCATTTTCCAGCAAAGTTCACAGTGATTGGACCCCCTGACCCTGTCGCTGCCATCCTGGGTCAGGAAACTGTGTTACCCTGTCACCTGTCCCCCCGGATGAGCGCTGCAAACATGGAGGTGAGATGGTTCCGATCTGAGTATTTATCCTTTGTGCACCTGTACCGTGATGGGAAGGATCAGTATGAAAGGCAGATGCCAGAGTATCGGGGAAGGACGGAGCTTTTGAAAGCTGGACTCACAGATGGAAACGTTCCCTTGAGGATTCTTAAGATCAGACACTCTGATGAAGGACAATACCACTGCTTTGTTCAAAATGGTACTTTTTATGGACAAACCATATTGGAACTGCGGGTAGCAGGTCAGTAGCTTGTGTCAGTTTTAGCTGTGTGTGGTCTGCAGGCTTTATTCTTTCCTATTACAACAGCTGTGACTCCCTGCTTGTGAAATATTTTGCAATAACACAGTGTATCTAACTTTCAGCAAACAGCCACTTTCATACTAGGGAAAATATGCTGAAAACTTTCCCAACGTTATTAAACGCATTTTTGGGAGGGCCAAGGTACTTTCTTGCCCAATCTTGTTTGACTCCCAAAGGGATCTTTAATTAAGAGGGAAAGGACTTCTGGACACACAAAGCCTTCCAATTGCTCTGCAGTCATTTCTAGGATGTGTGGCTAAGGTGGGACTACCAGACTTTTATGGCCTTCTTATGGGTTGGTTGTTATTTAGGTGTGTAGTTAAAATCAAATGCAGCCTTATTTGCTGAGACTGTAGAGTGGTGATGGTGGTGTTGGGGAGCTACATATTAACCACTCTTAGGCCTGGTCTACACTAACCCCCAAATTCGAACTAAGGTACGCAACTTCAGCTACGTGAATAACGTAGCTGAAGTCGACATACCTTAGTTCGAACTTACCGCGGTTCAGACGCGGTCCACACGCGGCAGGCAGGCTCCCCGTCGACTCCGCGGTACTCCTCTCGCCGAGCTGGAGTACCGCAGTCGACGGCGAGCGCTTCCGGGATCGATTTATCGCGTCCAGACCAGACGCGATAAATCGAACCCAGAACTTCGATTCCCAGCCGCCGAACTAGCGGCTGGGTGTAGACCTGGCCTCAGACAAGACTGAGCATTTCTTCCTGCTGCTTTAACACTGTAACCGTAACACCAGTTAGATTTAAAAAAAAAAGAAACATATTTATCTACTGCACTAATGGTCAGCTTATGAAAAAGTTCAGATCCCACTCAGGTATCTAAATGAAGTGATCATAGTTCCAAAGGTGTCAGCACTCAGTTGCTCTTATGTTAATAGGACAATATCTCCCATGACTCAGTGAAACTATTGTAAATATTTGTTCACATTTTTGTGTCCATGAAAACTGGAATTTCAGACATTCCAGTATTCATTTATCCCTTCTACTGACTACTGCCATGAATAAGTGCTTTCTAGTGTGAGTAAGGGATTCACAAATTGTCCCTCATCCCTTCTGCTTTATAAATTAATTCATGGAATTAACACCTTTATGTATTTTCCCCTTAGGTCTGGGCTCTGCTCCTCTCATCTCTATGGAGGGTTACCAGGATGGAGGGATCCGGGTGGTTTGTCGATCAGCTGGTTGGTACCCAGAGCCTGAGGTGCTGTGGAAAGATTTCAATGGGCAACGTTTACCATCACTCTCTGAAACAAAATCCCCAGGGGATAACGGCCTGTTTGAAACAGAAACTGCTCTCATTGTAACAGAACATTCAAACCAAAACTTGTCCTGTTGCATCAGGAACACCGTTCTCAGTCAAGAAAAGGAATCAGCAGTTTATATAGCAGGTGAGTAGCCATCCAAATCCCACACTGAACTCACCACCACTAGAAACAAAACAAAACAAAACATAGGAAGAAAAGAACTGAAACATCTGTGGTGGATATTTCATAATCCACATACAAACACAGAAAATAGGAGGCTGGTATTTTTACGGGATCACAGTTTAGGTAATTTGATTCCCTTAATTGTAAGTATTCAGAAAATCAAAGTTTTGGATTTCATGTATATTTAATGCTAAGTCTGTCTTTCCTGATACTAGCATGTGTGCATGCGTACACACACACACACACACACACACACACACACACACACACACACACACACACACACACACACACACACACACCCCTTCCAGCATTTTTTAGAAGAAATTTTCGCTCAATCCACTGACACAATATGTTCCTGCAACCTTAACTTCACCTTCATGATTTTGTTGAATGTGGTAAATTTTGTCATGTGGCTTCTTTGTGATCTTGTTACTGCACCAACTCATTGTTCAATACTTCTTGTGTGAAATGTCACCTAAGTCATGTGATGTTGTTTCTAATGACATTCAATTGGCTTATGCTTCTTACATCACTTTGGTTGAGATCCACAAATGGACTCATTTTATCCTAGTGTAGTGGTGCGGTGGTCGTCCCTCCCACTCTGGATTGGAGGGAGGCCACACTGCCTCACTATACCATTGGGATTGCTGCCTAGTGTCAGGGGGAATTAGCGAACAGATGTTAGCATCCCAACCAGTCTAATGGGGCTGAGCCCCAAATAGTCAAGGGGATCTGGCCCTTAGGCAGGAACAGGGCTTCCCTGGAGTGTGTATGCTGTGGCCCTTAGGCGGCGGCCAGAGCAAACCCAGCAGTTTACACATTTTTGTGTAGTGTAGACACGGACGTCCTTTCACTCTTGTCTTGCACAAATCCTGCTCAGCACTATTTATGAATTTGTATGGAATAAAGACATCTGACTGTAGTCAGTGCTTCCAAATTAAGACAAGTTCTGGATGTTTTGTTTTTCAGATCTCTTTTTCCCGAGGGTGAATCCTTTGATGGCGACTTTGAGTGTGATCCTGGTGGTTTTGTTTGGTTTCATTGGCCTCACTGTTTATCTCTTTAAAATGAAAGGTAAATATCAGAGGAAGAAATATACTCTAAATAAAGATTTTGTTCTAATAAATAAATTAGAACAATTTAGGAATTTAATATTAAAAGAACATGTGATCTGCTGACCTTGTCCTGTATAAAGAAGAAGAACGCATGTGAATTTATTGATAGAGGGGAGGGGGAGAGGGCTGGGAGGGGGAGAGGGCTGTGCTGAGTAGAATAGGAGAAAGGAGAGTCTTGAGCAATAGAACTGAATCAGAGAATCAGATCATAGCAGATACATCTGTGTTCTGCTTGATCCTTCATCTCCCTCTACTGCTAGTTCTCAGGGGATTACCACTGTCTGTCTCTGGTCCCACTTGAGAGAAGGTTCTGCAAAGCCTAGCTTCTCATATTTGTACTTCAGATCTCTTTTTTGCTAATAAAGTGTAGTGCACCTTGACATTACAGTGATAGGCCCTATAGAAATGCTCCTGTGGTAAATCAGTAAAGAAACTAATTTCTTCCTCCGTTAGGAAATTAAAAAATCATACCCACTGTCACATAACTCAGACACAGCTGTCCTTAATCTGCTGAACTTCATCCATAAAGAATATCTGCCTGATTTCCAAAATAATCAGACATCCTTCTTAATGAATTGTGTACCTATACGAAGTAGTCTTCAGACACTTTTTAATGAAGCAAGGAGATGATGATAATTTACATTTATTTCTGGACTTTTCAGGGAAACTTACTGAAGAAGTTGGTAAGTTTCAATTTCCCTTTTTTCCACAAATACAAATTTTGACCAAGTTACACAATTGCATATAGGCTTGTTGGTTTCTCGGATTTATTTTTATTTCTGTGTGTTTGTTGGGTCGGGGAGGGTTAGTATGTGTAACAGACTGCATCATGTCAGGGCCTGTTTGGATGTTTCCAAAGACCCTTTCCCCTTAAAAGCCCTCTGAATTAGGGGGTGAGGTCGGCATAGCTACGTGTGTGAGGGGTTTTCAGTGCAGACCAGCCTCAGTCTCAGAGTCTTTTAGAAGAATCTACAGAGATCTGGCTTGTCAATGAAGGTGGCTGAAATGGGAATTTTCTGCAATATTTTAATGAATCTGATGTGTGCCTCAGTTTCCTCTCTCTGTGACATTGTTATCCATTGGGGTAAAAGGACTGTTTGCTCTCAGGGCAGGGTAGGAGACATAAGTCTGGGTGCTGCCCAGTTGTCTGAGCCTTAGACCCCATATCGATGGAGCATCTGAGGAAACAATGGCAAATCCAGTCACTTGGGGGTGTAGCATCGATCAAGTGAATTCATGACAAGTTTAAGAACAGCTGGACCCCCATGACAGGGTTTATTTTCAACCCCTCCCTGCTGCAGTCTGCTTGTACCCGGGGCATGCATAGGGGGGAGGGGCAAGCAGAGGCATGGGACCCCAAATAATCATTGGGGGGACAGAGCTTCTTCAACGCCGGGGCTGCAGAGGCAGGGAAGAGCGACCTGCTGCCAGGGCCAGGGCAGGGGCAGGGTAGAGTGAACTCCTGCTGGGGTGGGTGAAAGAGCGAGCTCCTGAGTGGGAGGGAAGAGTGATCTACCAGGGTGGGCATAGGGGAAAAAGCAAGGTCCTTCCCTGGCCGGAACGGTGAGGGGAGCGAGCCCCGGGGGTGGGTACAGAATGTGCCCCTCCAAAAGGGGTCAAATTTAAATTCCTGCGCATGTCCCTGCTTGTACCTGGTTTGAAGGGCCCTTGTGAGTGGCAGAGGGTCACAAGTTGTCTTCCTCCCAGTGGCTCTGTTGCAAAAATCAGCTTCTCTGAGTTCCATCAGCCTTTCTGCTGGTTGCTGCCCCCTTCCTGTGACAGCCTCTCCCTTTCGAGATCATTTCCTCCCAGTGGAGCAGGCCCTGCAGGAATGAGGTCACTTGAGCCCAGAGGGGTTTTCATCTGTTCCTGACTGGGATGGGGCTGTGCCCCAGGACAGGGTGTGTTAATCTAGTTTAATAAAATTTGGGGTAAGTCTAAATTAGACAAACTTCACACCAAAATGTTATTGTGGGTGTTTGTGGGGAAGCAATAGAAAAAAAGAAGTTGAATGAAAATAATCACCCAGCCTTAACTTTGTATTGATGATAACCAGAAATAACACAGAAGGCAAGAAAAGCTCATAAAAACATGTATATGTATTTATGTTTTAGTGAAACAAGACCTAGAAATTGGTAAGTGTCATTTTCCTTCTTCTGAGAAGAAAATTTTTGTACACTATTGGATCCTCATGTGGGAGGGTAATAGAGTCATCGGTGCATTAGGTTAGCACACTTAGTGTCCCCTCCCAGTGGGCAGGTCTTGCAGTCCTGGTGCTCTTTTAATCAGAGGCACAGGGAGGTGGGCAGTGGTAGGGGAGCCCGGGCCCACCCACTCTACTGGGCTCTGACCCAGCGCTCTAGGAGGATCAACTGTGTCTGTTCCCCAAAGTTGTCCTCTGAGTCACTCTCCCTGGGTCACTTCCAGTCAGCTGCTGGTCTCCCCCGGTTCCAATCCAAGATAAGGTGAAAACCATCAGCCCCAACCGGGCTAAGTATATAGTCAGTCCCTTGTCAGGAGCCTTCAGGGCAGGTTTGTCCTCCTCCCCAGCCTCCCGCATCTGAGCTGGGTTGCTCCCTTTCCGGCCCTCTCTCCAATTGGAGCATGCTCTGCAGGGCTGGATGGGTGGGGCTACCTTGGCTCAGTACCCAATCACACACCCTCCCCCTCAGACCCTGGGCTGTGGTGTCATGGGGCCAGTTCATGTCCCCACCATCCTGTGAAAAAGAAGTCCAGGCTTTTACCACCCGAAAAGTATATGTCTTCATTGAGTGAAGCCGCTGAATAATGCTTGGATTATAACCTGTCATTGAGTTCAGCCAGTGGAGTAACGGTCAGTTACTAGGTGGAAGGGTGAATCCCACAAGTAATAGCGTAGGGTTTCAATGGCTCATTTCACCTCCAGGGCCTCCTTCTCGGTGACCGATTAGGCTAAACCTGTGGGAACAGGTTTCTGCTGGGATAGAGAACAGGGTGTTCTTCTCCTCCGACTTCCTGAGATAGCACTGCTCCGAGTCTGGCATTGGACACATCTGTTTGGAGAATAAAGGGCTTTGAGAAGGTTGAGTGGAATATTACTGGCTCCTGGGTCAAGGGGTCTTGTATTGCCCTAAATGCCTTGTCAAAGCTTTTGGTCCCACAGACTCTTTTGGGTGCAGTGTCCTTAACCTGGTCTGTCAACTGGGCAGCCAGGTAGCACAGTTTGGTATGAACCATCAGTAGTATCCTGCTAATCCCATAAACCACTGGACTTGCTTCTTTGTGAAAGAGACAGGGCAGCCCACTAGGACTTTCTACCAAAGGTTGTATCTCCCCCCACAGCATACCCATGGTAAGTGACTTCTTGGGTGGCCAGCTGACACTTGGTTGGGTTGGCCATCAAATCTGCCTCTTTGAGAGCACCAAATACCGCAGGGACATACTTCATACGCTCGGCCCAGCTCTCACTGCAGATGATAATATCGTCAATGTAGGTGGCTGTGTAGGATTTCTGCAGCCGCAGCACTCTGTCCATTGGCTTCTGGAAAGTGGCAGTGGCCCCATGGAGTCCAAAGGGCATGGTTCTAAACTGCTGTACTCCATCATAGGCAGATTGTTTAAGTTGTTTGCTTTTAAATTTACCCTTTTTATTTATTTTTGCATTATTAAACCTGTTTTTGTTTGGTTGCTTACTTGTTTTTTATGATTATTCTCATGGAGGGAGGAAATATGAATTTATAAAATGTGGGGAATTACTAACCTGGATAAATTTCACACACAAAGCTAATTTGATTAATTGGTAAGCAATAGAGTAATCGGGTTTGTTTAGTTTGGAGAAGAGAAGGCTGAGGGGGGACATGATAACAGTTTTTCAAGTACATCAAAGGTTATTACAAGGAGGAGGGAGGGAAATTGTTATCATTAACCTCTAAGGATAGAACAAGAAGCAATGGGTTTAAACTGCAGCATGGGAGGTTTAGGTTGGACATTAGGAAAAAGTTCCGAACTGTCAGGGTGGTTAAACACTGGAATAAATTGCCTAGGGAGGTTGTGGAATCTCCATCATTGGAGACTTTTAAGAGCAGGTTAGACAAACACCTGTCAAGGGTGGTTTATAATACTTAGTGCTGCCACAAGTGCAGGGGATTAGACTTCCAGTCCTATGATTCTAATAGAATCGCAGAGTTTATGACCAGAAGGGACGACCAGATCATCTAGTGTGACCTCCTTAAGAGGAAGCGGAATAGAAATAGTTTCTAAGCCTTAATTATCACATTGATGATGATGAGAAATAAAACATAAGAAAAGGGAAACACCTAACAAAAGTATATATTATTTCTCTTTAATTTTTAGACCTACGAGATAAAGAGATAAGTAAGTTGTCGTTCTCCTTCCTCTGACGAGAAACTTTTTGTACCAGTTTGGATCCTCATGTGGAAGTTTGTTTAATTGTGGTGGAGTTGATTGTTTTCAAATGTAACTTTCAAAATTGTTGCAATATGAAATCTTTTATGTTTGCTTGCTTGTTTTTTATTATTACTATAATTCTTTTGGAGGCATACAGGTTTGTTTTGTAATGTAACTTTAATCAATGTGGGGAAAGACTAAACTGGGTGAATTTCACAGCAAAAGCTAATATGAAAAACTGATAAGCAATAGAGTCACACAGTTTAAGACCAGAAGAAATGACTGGATCCTCTAATCTGACCTCCTCAAGAGGAGACTGAATAGAAAAAAAAATCTCTCAGTCTTAATTTTCATATTGATGATCAAGGGAAATAAAACATAAGAAAAGGGGAACTCCTAACAAACAATATGTGTATTTCTGTTTAATTTTCAGGGAAAAGAGATACAGAAATTGGTAAGTGTCATTATTCTTCCTCTGACAAGAAATATTTTATACCAAATTGGATCCTCATGTGGGAGCTGGTTTAATTGTGGTGGAGTTGTGTGCTTTTAAATTTAACTTTTACAATTTTGTTGCAATATTAAACTTTTTTTGTTTGCTTACTTGCTTTTTATTATTATTTTTTTGTGGGGAGTATTGTAACTTAATAAAATGTAGGGAAAGACTAAACTGGATAAATTTCTCATGAAAAGTTAATTTGAGAAATTGATGATCAATAGCGTCATAGAGTCACAGAGTTTAAGACCAGAAGGGAACACAGGAGCCTCTAGTGTGACATTTTGAGGATGAGTTTGATGTCTCTCAGCCTTCACTGTCATATTGGTGATAAAGAGAAATAAAACATAAGAAAAGGGAAATGCTGAACAAAAATATGTATTTATTTCTGTTTAATTTTCAGACCTACGAGATAAAGAAATAAGTAAGTATCATTGTCCTTCCTCTGACAAGAATGTTTTTGTAACAAAATTCGATCCTCAGGTGTCAGATTGTTTAATTGTGGTGGAGTTGTTTGTTTTCAAATGTAACTTTTAAAGTTCTTGCAAAATGAAACCTTTTGTTTTGTTTTGCTTGTTGCTTTATTATTATTATTTTATTATTATTATTTTTTATTATTCTTTTTTGGGAGGATGGCGGGTTGTTTTGTAATGTAACTTTATACTATGTGGGGAAAGACTAAAGTGGATAAATTTCACACCAATGAAAAACTGAGAAGAAATTAATTATAGAGTCACAGAGTTTAAAACCAGAAAGGGCCACTGGATCCTCTCACCTGACTGTCCTGAAGAGGAGGTTGAATAGAAATAAACTCTCGGGCTTAACATTAGTATTGATGATAAAGAGAAATAAAATATAAGTAAAGGGACATTCCTAACAAACAATATGTGTATTTCTGTTCAATTTTTAGAAAAACGAGATATAGAAATTGGTAAGTGTCATTGTCTTCCTCAGACAAGAATTTATTTATTTTTGGTACCAAATTGGATCCTCATGTGGGAGCTTGTTTAATTGTTGTAGAGTTGTTCAATTTTAAATTTAACTTTTACACTTTTGTTGCAATATGAAACATCTTTTTGTTTCTTTCCTTTCTTTTTATTATTATTCTTTTTTGGAAGGGTTACTGTAATTCTGTAAAATATGGGGTAATGCTAAATTGGAGAGATTTCACACCAAAAGCTATTTTGAAAAACTGATAAGCAATATAGTCATAGAGTTTAAGACCAGAATGGACCACTGGGTCCTCTAGTCTGACATTTTGAGGATGAGTTTGATGTCGTTCAGCCTTCACTGTCATATTGGTGATAAAGAAAACTAAAAAATAAGGAAAGGGAAATGCCGAAGAAAAATATGTATTTATTTCTGTTTAATTTTTAGACCTACGAGATAAAGAAATAAGTAAGTATCATTGTCCTTCCTCTGGCAAGAAAGTTTTTGTAACAAAATTGGATCCTCATGTGGGAGCTGGTTTAATTGTGGTGGAGATTAGGGTTACCATACGTCCGGATTTTCCCGGACATGTCCGGCTTTTTGGTCCTCAAATCCCCGTCCGTGGGGAATTGCCAAAAAGCCGAACATGTCCGGGAAAATGCGCCCAGCTTTGTTTTGCCAGCATCCCTGCCCCAGTCCCCTGCTTACCTTAGAGCGGCTCCGGCAGGCTGCGAGCTGCAGGCGGATTCCCCTGCGGCGGCTGCTGCTGCTCCCCCCAGACACCTCAGCTTTGTGCAACTGAAGAGCGGAGCTGCCCGAGCGCTACCGGCTTCACGGTTTGCCGGGCAGCCCCCATACCTCCAGACCCTGCGCCCCCGGCCGGGCGCTTCCCCTCCCGGGCTCCGGCTGCTGCTGCGCTGGGGAAGCACCCGGCCGGGGGCACAGGGTCTGGAGGTATGGGGGCTGCCTGGCAAACCGTGAAGCCGGTAGAGCTCGGGCAGCTGTTTCGCGTGGCTGGGAGGGAGGAGGGGGAATGCGGGGCACTCAGGGGAGGGGGCGGAGTTGGGGCGGGGACTTTGGGGAAGGGCCAGAGTTGGGGCGGGGTTGGACCGGGGAAGGGGCAGGGCCAGTGCCCCGTGGAGTGTCCTCTTTTTTTAATGTTTAAATATGGTAACCCTAGTGGAGATGTTTGCTTTTAAATTTAATTTTTAAAGTTGTTGCAATTGGAAACCTTTTTTTGTTTGCTTGCTTTTTTACTATCATTCCTTCGGGGGATGTAGGTGGTTGTTTTTTAATGTAACTTTATAAAATGTGGGGAAAGACTAAACTGGATGAATTGCACACCAAAAGCTAATTTGAAAAATTGATAAGCAATACAGCAGTGAAGTAGGTAGTGGCCAAGAAAATATGGCCCGGGAGGAATTGTCGGAAGGCTCTGGTGAACTATCAGCCCCTGAGATGATTAACCTCCCTCCACACTGCAAAGTGTGGGCATGTAACCAACCTGAATTAAAGTGGCACCTGGGCAATAACCTATACCGAAAGACTTGCCAGCTAACCTGGGTATAAAATACCACCAAACTTGAGTCAGAGTTTTTGTGCTTGCACAAGTAACAGTTTGGGGAAACAGGCAAGTAAGATCCTGGGCTAACTCGCAGTGAAGAAGCCTGGGAGAGTGACACTCATGTAACCGAATGGAGGTTCTGATGCTTTATATTTTAGTATGTCTGGAAGAACTTTCTTTTTCCATCAGTCATTAGTTTATACAATATTGAATCATGCAATACGTGTTCAGATCCACTCTCATCTCTAATTATGTGGCTGGTTTTAGGGTGGAGAAGATCTGTGGCACCTATAGAAGAAGGTAATTAAAGATTATATTTTTATCAATGTCCAAATATCTGTTCCCAGGAGGCTCTGTGCCCCTTTTTCCTTGAATGTGGGGGTGGATGTGATAGTTCAGGGCAGACCTTCCCAGCACCCTGCATTTCACAGCGCATCATGAGACACCATAATGAATCTATATCATATTGCATCTACTCTTCCTGCTCCTCCACCGCCCGCATGTGCACTGCACCCTGCAGAGATCTGAGATAGCAACTCCCACTCATTGTACGGATCCAGTGGGACATGCACCCCCACAGCCACTTCTCCAGCGGGAGTTTGTTTAATCTCCCTGTGCTGATGGCCGATCTCCAGTGTCTCTCTGTTTCTTCCTTCATCTTTTTCCCATTGAAGAAAGCCAGGAGCTCTGCAGTGACCCCACACTGACAGGGTGAGCAGGGACTGTGTCTGTGGATGACCCTTGCTCCTAACTAAAGCAGAGGGACAGAGCCTTGATCACAGACAGGGGCTCTTCTGGCTCCATTATACAGATCTGGGGAGCTCCTGTGATCAGAGCTCTGAGGTTGTCTCATTTCCCCTCTCTCCATCCACCATGATCTCAGCATTCTCCTGTCTCTGGTAAACAGGACGTCACTTTAGTCTCCCCAGCACTAGCATGACCCTCTCCCGCTTTCCACCAGCCACCTATTCTGTCCCTCCTCCCCAGTACCCCAACCCGCTCTGCCTGTCTAGTGCTCCTGCCAGAGAGTGGAGTCAGGGCTTGGGGGCTTGCCCCGCTCCATCCATCCAGCACTCCAGCCGGGGAAGGGGATCGGGGTGTGGGGGCTTGCCCTTCTCTCCAGCTGGAGCACCAGGTGGGCACAGCAGGGCACGCCCCCACACTCCGGCCCCATTTCCCCAGGAGGGGCGTGGGGAGGGGGCTGTTCTGCAGGGAGAAGGGGTGGGGAGGGGCCCCTCACTTGCTGTGGCCCAGGGCCCCAGAAAACCCTAACCCACCCCTGCTCCCCCCACACTTGTAGCTTCTGCCTCATTCCACCCTGAACCCCCCTCACTTGTGTTAATCCCTCCCTCCCCCAAGCTAATGTAGTTTTGTGCTGCAACTGCTGCTGCGCAGTGACATTCTGGACAGGTTCAGTCCTGGTACTGTGGCCTGTTGCTCTGACATTTCAGAGCAGGCTGGGTGTGGTGGGGAGGCCCCATAGCAAAGTTCAGCATGGGGGCAGCTTGGACACAGTGAGATTTAAGGTGGGGAGGGGGAGGGGGAGGAGAGCTCTGTCAATGTTCAGTGAGTTGCACCATCTGCTGTGGCTGCCAGAGTCTCTAGTCCCCTCCCTGGGGAGAGGTGGGGGCAGGAGGGGAAAGATCCTTTCACTCCATCACTGACCTGTCTCTGCATTGGAGAGGGAGCTTCTCTCTGGGGTTTAAAGCTGGTTCCTGCCTCCTCAATAAAAGCTTCTGACACCTTCCTGGCTGTGTCTTTGCCACTGGTAATGGAGCAGCCCCAGCAAGGGGACCAGGGAGCTGAAGAGAAAAAGACTGAGGAGCTGCAGTGACATCTCTGCTCAGTCTCAGGAGCCCAGGACAGAGGCAGCTCCCTGGGATCCAGGTCTGTCCCAGCCAGGACGGGGCTGCTGGGGAGTGTGAGAAATGGTCTCAGCCTCCCCCAGGGCTGAGATCTGCCCCTAATGCTCTGATTCTCTCTCCTCAGCGAATGTGACTCTGGATCCAGACACGGCTCAGCCCCAACTTGTCCTGTATGAGGATAGGAAAAGTGTGAGATGGGGAGACACATGGCAGGAGCTGCCCAACAACCCTGAGAGATTTGATTCTAGGGCCTGTGTGCTGGGCTGTGAGGGATTCACCTCGGGGAGACATTGCTGGGAGGTGGAGGTGGGGGATGGGGAACTCTGGGCTGTGGGGGTTGCCAGAGAGTCTGTGATCAGGAAGGGATGGATCAGCCTTAGCCCTGAGCAGGGGATCTGGGCTGTGGGTCAGTCCGGGGGTCAGTTCCGACCTCTCACCTCCCCTGAGGCCCCGCTGCCCCTGAGCCAGGTCCCCAGCAGGATCCGGGTTTGTCTGGACTGTGACCGGGGGCAGGTGACATTTATCAATGCTGGTGACGGGGCCACAATCTTCACTTTCCCACCAGGCTCCATCCCTGGGGAGAGAATCCGACCCTGGCTCTGGTTGGGGGTGGGGGGATCCCAGCTCAGCCTGTGTCCCTGAGACGGGGGGCGGAATATCCCACTGGGGGCCCTGAAATCAGCCTTTCTAGCCTCACATGCCCCAGTCTTTATGACCTTGGAGGGCTTCTGGCTACCCAATCCTCTGGCTCCTCATCTCTATGACCCCTAGAAGCTCCTCCCCCTCCTTCCCTGCAGCCTCAGGGATGGGAGAGGGAGGGGGAAGAACTCCAGGAGCTGCAGGAGGAGTACAGGGGCCCTGAGGGGAGATGTGGGGGCTGGGCAGTAGGTAGAACTAATAGCCGGGCTGGGCACAGGCAGAGGTGGGGGCTGGGCAGGGACACAGAATGAATCAATCAGGGAAGCTGGAAGCTCCGCGGTAGCAGGGAGCGTTTTGTACAGATCTGTGTCCTGAGGTCTCATTGGGGCAGCAGGAAGGGAAGGGATAAAATCAGGGGAAAGAATGGAGATGCCAAAGAGGATGATCTGTGGGAGGGAGGAGAGGAGAGTGGGAGAGGAAAATAAACAGCGGTGGGAAGTGAGGGCTAGAAAAATGTTTAGTAGAAAAGGACAGTATGAAGGGAAAGGGAGAAGGAAAAGGAACATGAAAGGGACAGAAACATTTATAACATGTTACTGGAAGTGAGACTAACTTAGGGTGACCAGACAGCAAGTGTGAAAAATCAGAACGGGGGTGGGGAATAATAGGAACCTATATAAGAAAAAGACCAAAAAATCGGGACAGTCCCTATAAAATCGGGACATCTGGTCACCCTAGACTAACTCATTAATTCCTGGACATTGGTGCTATTTTAGTGCCATTAAGAAAACTGTTCTCAGTAGCTGGGGATCTCCTGGCCATACGCTGTGGTTATTAAAGCTCCTTCTCTGCTCCTTTTACTTTCCTGCTTTCCACCTACTTACTGTAAATAAAACATTACAAACAATTCTTCTTGTTTGTTCCACGTTAATGTCCCAGCTGCAGTTGTTGGGGGCAGCGTCATTGGATTTGCTTGGTTGTGTCTGCCAGCCCCTACAGGGAATATCGCGCCTCTAGGAAGAGAGTTTGGGTTTTACTGGGATGTGTCACTCTCCAGCCTGTGCTCTGTCTCTGTCCTGTACACACCCATGTCAATCAGGAATTGCTCAGCTGTGCTCTGCGGAGAGGTGGCTGGTTGCACAGGGGGCAATCTATGCAGGGACTCAGGTGTTACACTGCTGAGCATCACAGGGCCTAGTTTTTAGGCAGCTAGAACATCACAGGCCTAAACTCCCTATACAGGGCATGGGCATCACAGGCACCTTACAGCGTGATTCACAAAAGCCATCTCATAAGGCATGGAGCCAGCTAAGCTAGGCAAGGGGAGATGCTGACAAGGGCAGGGGTGTCCTGAGCCCTTCCCCCTCTCACAGAGAGGTTGCAGAGGGGCATCTATCTCTACTTAACCACCCACAGACAGGAACCCAGTGTCTGGCGTTTCTTGCTGGAATGAGGTAGGCACCTGCCTCGCTTCACACAAAATGTGCGTGGGGGAGGTGGTTTCCATGATGTCACCCGCCTTATAACTTTTACCCTCTCTGTGGTTGGAGCACTCAGCTGATATGTGGGACAGCCAAGTTCAGTCCTCCCATCATGCTGTCTAGAGTAGCTCAGGAAGGTGAGTACCAACCTCAGGGCAAACAGTTACAAACCAGGGCACAAACCCCACGCAGGTTGTGAGTTCAATATTTAGATTTCACTACCAGGTATCAAGTGTGAACCCTTCAATCACTAGAACAGCCTGAATGTGGAGTCACAGACAGTCCCCTTGGGTATTCTGGTCTATCTGGCTGTTTTTCTGCCTCCTCCCCTGCTCCCCCGGTGGGGCTGCCACATTCCCAGCAGCAGAGTCGGGGCAGCTCCTGCACACAGTTTCTATGGTTAAAGTCACCAGCTGCTCTATCCTGGCCAAAGAGAATGGTGGAAGATATGGAACAGGAGGCGGCCTCTCCCCAGCCCAGGAAGAACCATTAATAGAAACCTTCCCACCCCAAGGAGCAGGAGGTTGCAGCACTGGGGGGAGAGCCTCTCACTCATCCAGAAACAGGAAAGAGCCAACTTCAGCCCAAGGGAAAGGGATGTGACAGCCCTGAGGCAGAGACCTCTCCATTCATGTCTCTGAATTTAATATTTCAGACATGTAGAAATAGTCACCAGAACCCACCTGGGCAGAGTTAAGGGTGTTTGGATGGTGGGCCCTGAGAAGGTTTCTGTTTACTGGTGTATGTTTATCCCAGACCTGGTAAGGTGCCACCGGACTGCAGTAAGGGGAACACAAGCATCTGAGCCCCAGGATGCCCAGATAATTCAAGCCTCTGGGACTGGAACAGAGCCCATCCACTGCTCAAATCTTGGGGTCCATGTGCACATTCTTGGGGGGCTCTCTAGCCCACTCTCTAAGGTGTGAAACCTGCTGCCTAATCCCCGGTGCAGAGCTGACCTTCCAGACTCCCACATGCCTGAACACACCATCTCCCAGAACTCCTTGCTAAGGTGAGAGCCTGCTGGTTTTCAGCGGAACTCTCTCCGGAGGCACACAGTAGTTGTGAAGCATTTAACATACAGAGAGACTCTTTGCAGATGTCCAACACATTATTGCTCTTTCACTTAACCAGGAAAACAGAAGAGAGTTTAGATCACATAGCACAAAATGACCAAGCTAACTGCAGTGCCCGTCACTAGCTCCCCCTTCCCTTGGGAGTCCTGGGGGCCATCTGGGCTCAGGAAAAGCAGGCAGGGCCCCCGGCCTCATGAAGCTGCTGCATGCTGGGTGAGTTTGATCTCTACTTTAGAGTAGCAAAGAGTCCTGTGGCACCTTATAGACTAACAGACGTATTGGAGCATGAGCTTTCGTGGGTAAATACCCACTTCGTCGGACATGCATCTGATGAAGTGGGTATTCACCCACAAAAGCTCATGCTCCAATACGTCTGTTAGTCTATAAGGTGCCACAGGACTCTTTGCTGCTTTTACAGATCCAGACTAACACGGCTACCCCCTGATACTTTAGAGTAGGAGACAAAGAGTGAGCTCCGTGAAGGGATCAAGTATTGCAATGCTGAATGTCATTGCATCTAAATTGTAGCTCCCTAGAAAATCAATGGAACAACACTGTGAGCCGCAAAGCCTGAGTTCTGGGGAGATGTAAGTGTCTTAGGTCTTGTCTCCACTATCAAGTTTTGTTGCCAAAAACTGCCTTTTGGCGACAAAACAGCAAGAGCGTATACACTGCAATGGGACTTTTGTTGTGAAAAATGCCCTGTTGTGGCAACAAAAAACGTCCATTCCTGTGACAGATTCGGTCACGGAGACCCCTTTGAGACTGGGGTACCACTGCTCTGGGGTACCACTGAGAACAACTTTCCTGCCAGAAAATTCCAGTTTACAATATGTTATAAGAAACCTTTGGCATAAACCACATTCCAGCTATGTCATTTTCATATTCATAAGCCTATTTTCATAAGGCATATGGGGATGGAGTGCAACGTCACAACCCCTAGGAGAGACTTTTGTCTTTTCCCCTCCCTTTATTGTCGACAAAGAGCCAGTGTAGACACTGCTGATTGTTTTGTGGACAGAACTGGCTTCCCTCAGGGTCCCACAATGCCTGCCCTGGTTGCTCTGCTCAGTGTTTTGATCTCTGCTGCCCTGCAGACATGCGCCCCTCCCCTTTCAAAGCTCCAGGAAGTATCTGACAGCTGAGTGTGCTGTTCACTTTGGGGAACAAACACAGAGCAAATCATTGGAATGCTCCTGTTCTGCTCTGCGCTAGGAACGCCGCAGCAGGCCGACTGCTGCTGCAGGGGGAGGGGGACAGGCTGCTGTGCTCCTTTGCCATTCCTCAGCTACTCATGCGGCAGCTGAGGGGGCTGTGGCAGAACTCAGAGAATCCCAAGATGCACAGTGATCAGCTCTTCCTTCCCACAACACTGCACTGTACCCAGAGTGCATTGCTCACCCTGTCAATGATGGTGCCCCCAATGGGAACATGATCCAGGTAACTAGCTGCATCTGCAGCAGTATCTCTGCACAGCACGGCTTCCCCGCCACAGCTGAATTCCCTCTCCTTGTCCACGATGGCGGCTTCCCAGACTGCCCCAGGCCTCCTCAGTCTGTCCCCACATCCCCTCCTGCAGCCGCAATGGGCAAGTGGCCTGAGAGGTCTCTGTTTATCCCACACCATGTATCCTGCTGGCCCCTAGTGCGAGCTCCCCACACAACCGCTGCCCTCAGCCATTGGGCCCCAGCCCTCACCTGGGGTACAGGAGCTTGGTCTCCCTGCAGTCCCTGGGCTCTCTGCTGGGACTGACAAAACGGGAGAAAATGGGTGCAGGGCTTGCTGGGTGTGGTTGTGTTACAGGGTCACCTGCCCCCCTAGGGCCCAGGCTGAGCTCCCAGCACATTCCACAGGCCCCTGAGCCACCATCAGATGGACTTTCAGCCTTGGTCCATGTGGTGGTGGGGGAGGCACTGGGTTATTGCCTTGGGGGTGCTGCTGGGGGAGGGGGGAGATTTAGCTCCTCACAGACAATTTTAACAGTTCTAAAGCTTCAACTTTTTGAATCTCAGTGTCCAGTGTCATTAAATAGTTCTGGTCTGACCAAAATATTGTTTGATCCCCCCATAATTTCCCACAACTGTGAAAATTTTAATTGGAATAAAATCCTTAAAACCCAGATTGTTGTGCAACTGTGAAAGTTTAAATCAATAAATATAAAAATTGCTTAAAATAAACATTATCTGTCAAATTTATATATTATAAAAAAATTCTGCCAAGACTGACTATCATGCCTTAGACACACAGCTCCTGCTCCTGCAGGCTCATCCTCACAGGAGGATGCCTCAGTGACCCTCCCCACCAGCATAGGGGCTGATTGCAGGACCAGAGCCCTAGTGGCACATTTTTGTTTCACTAAAGCCTCCAGGAGTGAAATTAGTTGGGTCCTTCCTGCTCAGCAAACAGCCCCAGTCATTTCCAGGAAAGGAAACACCCAGTTGCTGCTGCTGCTGCTGCAGGCGGGGCATAGTGTGAATTCAGGAAATTGTTCCACTGCCCAGAGGGAGCCATGGCTGCAGAAAACCCCATAGAAAGTCTCCAGGAGGAAGCTACATGTCCCGTCTGTCTGGAGTATTTCACAGAACCTGTCATTCTGGAGTGTGGGCACAATCTCTGCCGAGCCTGCATCAGCCAGTGCTGGGAGGGATCCGATACAGCCGCCTCCTGCCCTCAGTGCAGAGAAACTGTGCAACAGAGAAACCTCAGGCCCAACAGGCAGCTGGCAAATGTCCTAGAAATTGCCAAGCGGCTGAGTTTACAGGCAGCAAAGGGTACAGGAGGGGGTGGGGTGTGTGGGAGACACCAGGAGGCTCTGAAACTGTTCTGTGAAGAGGATCAAACCCCCATCTGTGTGGTGTGCGACAGATCCCGGGGTCACCACACTCACACGGTGGTTCCCATACAGGAGGCTGCCCAGGAGTACAAGGTACCGAGTTGCTGTCCAGTCTAATGGGTAATAATTTGGATGTTAATTACAGGTTAATGGTGTAACTGTCATTCAGCTGTGTGTAGCCTTCATTGCATGAAAGCTGATAGGGGAGTTACAAGCTGTGGTTGCTATTACTGGTTGTATCACAGTGTTTATTGTTATTTGCATCCCCTACAGACCCCAGATGAGATCTAACCTCGATTGTGGGGGGCCTTGCACAAAACCCAGTGAGGGACAATCCCTGCCCTGAGCCATTTACAGTCTAACTGGACAAGACAGACAAAGGGTGGGAGGGGAAATTGAGGCACAGTGAGGGGAAGTGACTTGTCCAAGATGACTCAGCAGATCAGTGGTAGAGCTGGATATAAAAACCTGTTTTTACAAGGCCCAGTTCAGTGCCTCAACCACTAGCTACTCTGCCCCTTTCAGCAGCACTGAGCAGTGATGAAGTGCAGACAGTAGGAGGAAAAGACTCCTTGATAGAGGTCCTAGGCCCAGCAGGGAGAGGAGGTTTCCCACTGGGATTGTGAATTCCTGTGCTGCTCCATGAGGGGTTACCGTTAAACTAAGGGTATGTCTACACTACGAAATTAGGTCGAATTTATAGAAGCCGGTTTTATAGAAATCGGTTGTATACAGCGCTCTGGCTCCCGGCGCTCTGGCCGCCGGGGAGAGCGGAGCCGCGGCGGGCTCGCCGCCCTCCCCCTGGCACTCTGATCGGTCGGGGATTGCGGGCCCGCGGCCGGGCTCGGCGCCCTCCCATGCCGCGCTGGGGGCGGGGGGGGGGGGGGACGGGGCGGCGGGTGGCTTTTTTGCTTAGGGCGGCAAAAAAGCCAGAGCCGGCCCTGGTTAAATGGGACTAGCTTCAATAGAAACAGCTTTGCGAACAGGGGCTGCTAACAGGGAGTTTCGCAAGGGAGTTTAGAAGCGGAGTGGGAAGGGAGTGGGAGTCCCTCGCCAGCCGTAACCCCATCCCCGTGGCCCCCCCCTAAAACCTATAAACCAAACCACATTCCAAAACTCCCTTCTGTAAACCACCCTTTCACTAACTCGGATACAATGCAGGCAGAAGCCCAGCAGCAGAGTGGGGGCTATCCAGTTTATTGCACCAACTGTTGCATGTATGATTACCTGCCCTGTGGGCGGGTGGCGTATGTGTGCAGTCGGTGCAAGGAGCTCCTGGCCCTCAGAGACCATGTACGGACTTTGGAGGCCAGGGTGGCGGAACTGGAGGAGCTGAGAGAGGCAGAGAGGTATGTTGATGAGGCTTTCCGGGACACTGTAGAATTGTCCCACCTCCGCTTAGACAGCACCTGTGCTGTTAAGGAGGAAGAAGGGCCCAGGGAAGTAGAGCAGTCAATGGGAGCAGAGGGAAACTTTCCCGTAGTTGGGACCCTCCTTCCAGATGGTTCTGGGGTTGCCTCTCGCACTGAGGTTGCCTCTCCGGGGGAGGGAACTCCAGTTTCTAGGAAAAGGCAGGTGTTAGTAATGGGAGATTCGATTATTAGAAATGTAGATAGCTGGGTCTGTGATGACCGGGAGAACCGTATGGTGACTTGCCTGCCTGGTGCGAAGGTTGCGGATCTCTCGAGGCATCTAGATAGACTTATGTGTAGTGCTGGGGAGGAGCCGGTGGTCGTGGTACATGTAGGTACCAATGACATAGGGAAGGGTAGGAGAGATGTCCTGGAAGCCAAATTTAGGCTGCTAGGGAAGAGACTGAAATCCAGGACCTCTATGGTGGCATTTTCAGAAATGCTCCCAGTTCCACGTGCAGGGCCAGGTAGGCAGGCAGAGCTTCAGAGTCTCAATGCGTGGATGAGACAATGGTGTAGAGAGGAGGGGTTCACGTTCATTAGGAACTGGGGAAACTTCTGGGATGGGAGGAGCCTATACAGGAGAGATGGGCTCCACCTAAACCAAAGTGGAACCAGACTGCTGGCACTAAACATTAAAAAGGTTGTAGAGCAGTTTTTAAACTAGGAGATGGGGGAAAGCCGACTGCTGCAGAGGAGCGTGTGGATCGGACACAGACTTCTCTTAGGGGAGAGTCTGATGATAGAGAATCTCCAGGTTATAGTCAGGAGCAGAGGACTGAAAAGTATAATGTAAGGGCCGGATCAGATGATAAACAGTCACATAAAAAAGAATCTGGCACATCAGAAAAAGGCAGGCTAATAAACAGGGACAAGTTTTTAAAGTGCTTGTACACAAATGCCAGAAGTCTAAATAATAAGATGGGTGAACTAGAGTGCCTTGTGATAAAGGAGGATATAATAGGCATCACAGAAACCTGGTGGACTGAGAGCAGTCAATGGGACACAATCATTCCGGGGTACAAAATATATCGGAAGGACAGAACAGGCCGTGCAGGGGGAGGAGTGGCACTATATGTTAAAGAAAGTGTAGATTCAAATGAAGTCAAAATCTTAAGCGAATCCACAGGTTCCATAGAGTCTCTATGGATAGAAATTTCATGCTCTAGTAAAAATATAACATTAGGGATCTATTATCGACCACCTGACCAGGACAGTAATAGTGATGATGAAATGCTAAGGGAAATTAGAGAGGCTATCAAAATTAAGAACCCAATAATAGTGGGGGATTTCAATTATCCCCATATTGACTGGGAACATTTCACTTCAGGACGAAATGCAGAGATAAAATTTCTCGATACTTTAAATGACTGCTTCATGGAGCAGCTGGTACGGGAACCCACAAGGGGAGAGGCGACTCTAGATTTAATCCTGAGTGCAGCGCAGGAGCTGGTCCAAGAGGTAACTATAGTGGGACCGCTTGGAAATAGTGACCATAATACAATAGCATTCAACATCCCTGTGGTGGGAAGAACACCTCAACTGCCCAACACTGTGGCCTTTAATTTCAAAAGGGGGAACTATACAAAAATGAGGGGGTTAGTTAGACAAAAGTTAAAAGGTACAGTGACTAAAGTGAAATCCCTGCAAGTTGCGTGGGCCCTTTTTAAAGACACCATAATAGAGGCTCAACTTCAATGTATACCCCAAATTAAGAAAAACAGTAAAAGAACTAAAAAAGAGCCACCGTGGCTTAACAACCATGTAAAAGAAGCAGTGAGAGATAAAAAGACTTCCTTTAAAAAGTGGAAGTCAAATCCTAGTGAGGCAAATAGAAAGGAGCACAAACACTGCCAACTTAAGTGCAAGAGTGTAATAAGAAAAGCCAAAGAGGAGTTTGAAGAACGGCTAGCCAAAAACTCCAAAGGTAATAACAAAATGTTTTTTAAGTACATCAGAAGCAGGAAGCCTGCTAAACAACCAGTGGGGCCCCTTGACGATGAAAATACAAAAGGAGCGCTTAAAGATGATAAAGTCATTGCGGAGAAACTAAATGGATTCTTTGCTTCAGTCTTCACGGCTGAGGATGTTAGGGAGATTCCCAAACCTGAGCTGGCTTTTGTAGGTGACAAATCTGAGGAACTGTCACAGATTGAAGTATCACTAGAGGAGGTTTTGGAATTAATTGATAAACTCAACATTAACAAGTCACCGGGACCAGATGGCATTCACCCAAGAGTTCTGAAAGAACTCAAATGTGAAGTTGCGGAACTATTAACTAAGGTTTGTAACCTGTCCTTTAAATCGGCTTCGGTACCCAATGACTGGAAGTTAGCTAATGTAACGCCAATATTTAAAAAGGGCTCTAGGGGTGATCCCGGAAATTACAGACCGGTAAGTCTAACGTCGGTACCGGGCAAATTAGTTGAAACAATAGTAAAGAACAAAATTGTCAGACACATAGAAAAACATAAACTGTTGAGCAATAGTCAACATGGTTTCTGTAAAGGGAAATCGTGTCTTACTAATCTATTAGAGTTCTTTGAAGGGGTCAACAAACATGTGGACAAGGGGGATCCGGTGGACATAGTGTACTTAGATTTCCAGAAAGCCTTTGACAAGGTCCCTCACCAAAGGCTCTTACGTAAATTAAGCTGTCATGGGATAAAAGGGAAGGTCCTTTCATGGATTGAGAACTGGTTAAAGGACAGGGAACAAAGGGTAGGAATTAATGGTAAATTCTCAGAATGGAGAGGGGTAACTAGTGGTGTTCCCCAAGGGTCAGTCCTAGGACCAATCCTATTCAATTTATTCATAAATGATCTGGAGAAAGGGGTAAACAGTGAGGTGGCAAAGTTTGCAGATGATACTAAACTACTCAAGATAGTTAAGACCAAAGCAGATTGTGAAGAACTTCAAAAAGATCTCACAAAACTAAGTGATTGGGCAGCAAAATGGCAAATGAAATTTAATGTGGATAAATGTAAAGTAATGCACATTGGAAAAAATAACCCCAACTATACATACAACATGATGGGGGCTAATTTAGCTACAACGAGTCAGGAAAAAGATCTTGGCATCATCGTGGATAGTTGTCTAAAGATGTCCACGCAGTGTGCAGAGGCAGTCAAAAAAGCAAACAGGATGTTAGGAATCATTAAAAAGGGGATAGAGAATAAGACTGAGAATATATTATTGCCCTTATATAAATCCATGGTACGCCCACATCTCGAATACTGTGTACAGATGTGGTCTCCTCACCTCAAAAAAGATATTCTAGCACTAGAAAAGGTTCAGAGAAGGGCAACTAAAATGATTAAGGGTTTAGAGAGGGTCCCATATGAGGAAAGATTAAAGAGGCTAGGACTCTTCAGTTTGGAAAAGAGAAGACTAAGAGGGGACATGATAGAGGTATATAAAATCATGAGTGATGTTAAGAAAGTGGATAAGGAAAAGTTATTTACTTATTCCCATAATACAAGAACTAGGGGTCACCAAATGAAATTAATAGGCAGCAGGTTTAAAACAAATAAAAGGAAGTTCTTCTTCACGCAGCGCACAGTCAACTTGTGGAACTCCTTACCTGAGGAGGTTGTGAAGGCTAGGACTATAACAATGTTTAAAAGGGGACTGGATAAATTCATGGTGGCTAAGTCCATAAATGGCTATTAGCCAGGATGGCTAAGAATGGTGTCCCTAGCCTCTGTTCGTCAGAGGATGGAGATGGATGGCAGGAGAGAGATCACTTGATCATTGCCTGTTAGGTTCACTCCCTCTGGGGCACCTGGCATTGGCCACTGTCGGTAGACAGATACTGGGCTAGATGGACCTTTGGTCTGACCCAGTACGGCCTTTCTTATGTTCTTATGTTCTTATGATTGTGTGTGTCCCAACATAAAATGCTCTAAGTGCATTAAGTCGGCGGACCGCATCCACAGTGCCGAGGCTAACGTCGACTTCCGGACCGTTGCACAATGTGTAGCTATCCCACAGTTCCCGCAGTCTCCACCGCCCATTGGAATTCTGGGTTGAGATCCCAATGCCTGAATGATGCCAAACAGTGTCGCGGGGGGTTCTGGATACATGTCCTCAGGCCCCTCCCCCTCCGTCAGAGCAACGGCAGACAATCGATTTGCGCCTTTTTACCTGGGTTACCTGTGCAGACAACATACCACGCCAAACATGGAGCCCACTCAGCTCAGCTCAGCTCACCGTCACCATATGTCATCTGTGTGCCAGCAGACGTGGTACTGCATTGCTACACAGCAGCAGCTAATTGCCTTTTGGCAGTAGACGGTGCAGTATGACTGGTAGCCTTCATCGGCGATCTGGGTGCTGGCAGACGTGGGGCTGCATTGCTACACAGCAGCAGCCCCTTGCCATTTGGTAGAAGATGGTGTATTACGACTGGTATCCGTCGTCGTCGTACTGCAGTGGCTGAAACTCCGTATGTCCCCCAGTCGCTGCCTTCCCAATGACGATGATGGCTATCAGTCGTAGTACGCTATTTTCTGTCAAGCACCCAGTATTTTATGCCATGCACCCAGAAGATGCCGAGGGCTATCAGTCATGCTGCACCGTCGTCTGCCAGCTTAAGATGTAAAAAATAGATTTGTTCTGTATTCATTTGCTTCCCCCTCCCTCCGTGAAATCAACGGCCTGCTAAACCCAGGGTTTTGAGTTTAATCTTTGGGGGGGCCGTTCTGTGTGACAGTTGTTTGTGTTTCTCCTTAATGAACAGCCACCTTTGTTGATTTTAATTCCCTGAACCTGTACGCCATGTCGTCACTCACCCCCCCCCCCCCCCCTCCGTCCGTCAGATACTAGTTTCGCGCCTTTTTTCAGACCAGACACCATAGCACTGGGATCATGGAGCCCACTCAGATCACCGTGGCAATTATGAGCACTATGAACACCACACGCATTGTCCTGGAGTATATGCAGAGCCAGGACATGCCAAAGCAAAACCAGTGTTACTGGGGCAGGTTCATGCCGTGGAACGCCAATTCTGGGCCCGGGAAACAAGCACAGACTGGTGGGACCGCATTGTGTTGCAGGTGTGGGACGATTCCCAGTGGCTGCAAAACTTTCGCATGCGTAAGGGCACTTTCATGGAACTTTGTGACTTGTTTTCCCCTGCCCTGAAGCGCCAGAATACCAGGATGAGAGCAGCCCTCACAGTTGAGAAGCGAGTGGCGATAGCCCTGTGCAAGCTTGCAACACCAGACAGCTACCGGTCAGTCGGGAATCAATTTGGAGTGGGCAAATCTACTGTGGGGGCTGCTGTGATCCAAGTTGCCAGGGCAATCAAAGACCTGCTGATATCAAGGGTAGTGACTCTGGGAAACGTGCAGGCCATAGTGGATGGCTTTGCTGCAATAGGATTCCCAAACTGTGGTGGGGCGATCGACGGAACCCATATCCCTCTCTTGTCACCGGAGCACCAAGCCACCGAGTACATAAACCGCAAGGGGTACTTTTCAATGCTGCTGCAAGCCCTGGTGGATCACAAGGCACGTTTCACCAACATCAACGTGGGCTGGCAGGGAAGGGTACATGATGCTCGCGTCTTCAGGCACTCTGGTCTGTTTCGAAAGCTGGAGGAAGGGACTTTCTTCCTGGACCAGAAACTCACCGTTGGGGATGTTGAAATGCCTATCGTGATCCTTGGGGACCCAACCTACCCCTTAATGCCATGGCTCATGAAGCCGTACACAGGCAGCCTGGACAGGAGTCAGGACCTGTTCAACTACAGGCTGAGAGCAAGTGCCGAATGGTGGTGGAATGTGCATTTGGACATTTAAAAGCACGCTGGGGCAGCTTACTGACTCGCTCAGACCTCAGCGAAAAGAATATCCCCATTGTTATTGCTGCTTGCTGTGCGCTCCACAATATCTGTGAGAGTAATGGGGAGACATTTATGGCGGGGTGGGAGGTTGAGGCAAATTGCCTGGCCGCTGATTACACGCAGCCAGACACCAGGGCAGTTAGAAGAGCACAGCAGGGCGCGGTGCGCATCAGAGAAGCTTTGAAAGCGAGTTTTGTGACTGGCCAGGCTACGGTGTGAAACTTCTGTTTGTTTCTCCTTGATGAACCCTCCACCCCCCCCACCCGGTTCACTCTACTTCCCTGTAAACCAACCACCCCCCCTCCCCTCCCCCCCTCGAGCACCGCTTGCAGAGGCAATAAAGTCATTGTTACTTCACATTCATGCATTCTTTATTAATTCATCACACAACTAGGGGGATAATTGCCAAGGTAGCCCGGGATGGGTGGGGGAGGAGGGAAGGAAAAGGACACACTGCAGTTTAAAACTTTAACTCTTATTGAAGGCCAGCCTTCTGATGCTCGGGCAATCATCTGGGCTGGAGTGACTGGGTGGCCGGAGGCCCCCCCACCGTGTTCTTGGGCGTCTGGGTGAGGAGGCTATGGAACTTGGGGAGGAGGGCTGTTGGTTACACAGGGGCTGTAGCGGCAGTCTCTGCTCCTGCTGCCTTTCCTGCAGCTCAACCATACGCTGGAGCATATCATTTTGATGCTCCAGCAGCCGGAGCATCGACTCTTGCCTTCTGTCTGCAAACTGATGCCACCTATCATCTTCAGCCCGCCACTTGCTCTGTTCATCCCGCGATTCAGCCCGCCACCTCTCCTCTCGTTCATATTGTGCTTTTCTGTAGTCTGACATTGACTGTCTCCACGCATTCTGCTGTGCTCTGTCAGCGTGGGAGGACATCTGGAGCTCCGAGAACATATCATCCCGAGTCCGCCGTTTTCTCCTTCTAATCTTCACTAGCCTCTGTGAAGGAGAAACATTTGCAGCTGGTGGAGGAGAAGGGAGAGGTGGTTAAAAAAGACACATTTTAGAGAACAATGGGTACACTCTTTCACGTTAAATTTTGCTGTTCACATTACACAGCACATGTGCTTTCGTTACAAGGTCGCATTTTTCCTCTTATATTGAGGGCCTGCCAGTTTGGTGTGAGAGATAACTCACGCCGTGCCAGGCAACAGATTTCAGCTTGCAGGCAGCCATGGTAAGCCACAGTCTTTTGGCTTTTTTAACCTTCTTAACAGGTGGGAATGGTTTCAAACAGTAGCGCCCTCATTTCCATACCAATCACCCCTTGGGTTGGCCATTTAAAATGGGTTTGCAATGTAAAAGGAGGGGCTGCGGTTTCCGGGTTAACATGCAGCACAAACCCAACTAACCCCCATCCCCCCCACACCCAATTCTCGGGGATGATCACTTCACCCCTCCCCCCCCACCGTGTGGCTAACAGCGGGGAACATTTCTGTTCAGCAGAGCAGGAACGGGCACCTCTGAATGTCCCCGTAATAAAATCGCCCCATTTCAACCAGGTGACCATGAATGATATCACTCTCCTGAGGATAACAAAGAGCAATAAGGAATGGATGTTGTCTTCATGCCAGCAAACACCGGGACCATACGCTGCCATGCTTTGTTATGCAATGATTCCAGACTACGTGCTACTGGCCTGGCGTGGTAAAGTGTCCTACCATGGCGGACGGGATAAGGCAGCCCTCCCCAGAAACCTTTTGCAAAGGCTTTGGGAGTACATGAAGGAGAGCTTTCTGGAGATGTCCCTGGAGGATTTCCGCTCCATCCCCATACACGTTAACAGACTTTTCCAGTAGCTGTACTGGCCGCGATTGCCAGGGCAAATTAATCATTAATCATTAAACACACTTGCTTTTAAACCATGTGTAATATTTACAAAGGTACACTCACCAGAGGTCCCCTGTGTGCCCTCAGGGTCTGGGAGCATGCCTTGGGTGAGTTTGGGGGTTACTGGTTCCAGGTCCAGGGTGATAAACATATCCTGGCTGTTGGGGAAACCGGTTCTCTGCTTCCTTGCTGCTGTGAGCTATCTACATTATCTTCATCCTCATCTTCCTCGTACCCCGAACCTGCTTCCCTGTGTGTTTCTCCATTGAAGGAGTCAAAGCACACGGTTGGGGTAGTGGTGGCTGCGCCCCCTAGCATGGCATGCAGCTCCGCGTAGAAGCGGCATGTTTGCGGCTCTGCCCCGGACCTTCCATTTGCCTCTCTGGCTTTGTGGTAGGCTTGCCTTAGCTCCTTAATTTTCACTCAACACTGCTGTGCGTCCCTGTTATGGCCTCTGTCCTTCATGGCCTTGGAGACCTTTTCTAATATTTTGCCATTTTGTTTACTGCTTCGGAGTTCAGCTAGCAGTGATTCGTCTCCCCATATGGCGAGCAGATCCCGTACCTCCCATTCTGTTCATGCTGGAGCTCTTTTGTGATCCTGGGACTCCATCACAGTTACCTGTTCTGATGAGCTCTGCGTGGTCACCTGTGCTCTCCATGCTGGGCAAACAGGAAATGAAATTCAAACGTTCACGGAGCTTTTCCTGTCTACCTGGTCAGTGCATCTGAGTTGAGAGTGCTGTCCAGAGCGGTCACAATGAAGCACTGTGGGATAGCTCCCGGAGGCCAATAACGTCGAATTCCGTTCACGCTACCCCAAATCCGACCCGCAAAGCGCTAATCCCCTCATCGGAGGTGGAGTAAAGAAACCGGTTTAAAGGGCCCTTTAAGTCGAAAGAAAGGGCTTTGTCGTGTGGACGTTTCCAGGCTTAATTCGATTTAACCCTGCTAAAGTCGACCTAAACTCGTAGTGTAGACCAGGCCTCAGATGCTGCCGGCCTGCACTAGAGGAGATCTCTGTGCTGAACACTGTGTGGGACACTTAGCACCTTGAGTCCACAGCCACAAGGGCTCCAGACAGCTCAGGTCCATGCCACATTGTCATAACTATAAAGGGAAGGGTAACAGCTCTCCTGTGTACAGTACTAAAATCCCTCCTGGCCAGAGACTCCAAAATCCTTTTACCTGTAAAGGGTTAAGAAGCTCAGGTAACCTGGCTGACACCTGACCCAAAGGACCAATAAGGGGACAAGATACTTTCAAATCTTGGGGGGGGGGAAAGGCTTTTGTGTGTGCTCTTTGTTTTAAGGGGTTGTTCGCTCTTGGGACTGGGAGGGACCAGACATCAATCCAGGTTCTCCCCATCTTTCTAAACAAGTCTCTCTTATTTCAAACTTGTAAGTAAAAAGCCAGGCAAGGCGTCTTAGTTTTACTTTATTTTCTCAACTTGTAAATGTACCTTTTACTAGAGTGTTTATCTTTGTTTGCTGTACTTTGAACCTAAGACAGAAGGGGGTCCTTTGAGCTCTTTAAGTTTGATTACCCTGTAAAGCTATTTTCCATACTGATTTTACAGAGATGATTTTTACCTTTTTCTTTAATTAAAAGCCTTCTTTTTAAGAACCTGATTGATTTCTCCTTGTTTTAAGATCCAAGGGGGTTTGGATCTGTTTTCACCAGGAGTTGGTGAAAGGAAGGAGGGGGGAAGGGTCAATTTCTCCTTGTTTTAAGATCCAAGGGGGTTTGGATCTGTATTCACCAGGAGTTGGTGAAAGGAAGGAGGGGGGAAGGGTCAATTTCTCCTTTTTAAGATCCAAGGAGTTTGGATCTGTATTCACCAGGGAATTGGTGAAAAGTTTCTAAAAGCTTCCCAGGGTAGGGAATGGTGGCAGCGGACCAGAACTAAGCTGGTAGTTAAGCTTAGAAGTCCTCATGCAGGCCCCTACATTTGTACCCTAAAGTTCAAAGTGGGGATACAGCCTTGACACACATACCACTGGGATTAGACTTATCTTTAGCAAAACGAACCCCATGGCAGTGTGGACCTGTGTCAGTCTGACCTGTTCTCGTGTGTTCATGGACAAAGTCCAGTCAAAGTGGTTCCATTAGTCCCACCAGGCAGCCTTTTGAAATCTCCCAGAATCCAGTGCTTCCGGGATCTTTGCTGGGGATGGTGGGGGAGCTACCCAGAGGCCATTGCCACAGAAAGGGGCTAGGACAGCACTAGGGCAAACCCCAGCTGTTCCTAACACAAATCAACACATCTAATGGGGTTTGCCCTAGTCCCTAGATCAGAGCTGTCCAACCCGTCCAATCCCCAGGGGTACAGTTCTGAAAGTCAATAGAGTTGGACTCCTTTGAGCATCCCAGCCTATATGGCTGCCCCCAGTGGCTTCTGGGATTGGTATCACTGTTTGTTAAATCTTCTCAAAAACAGCTTTATAGATTCACTGCCATGGGACACCAGTTTTCCACTGGTTCAACTCAATGGAGAGAGTGGACGTAATAACTTTAAACAATCTGAATTCAACACCCACCCAATTTCCATAAATAAGGTTTCATTCCCTTGGTGTCTCTCATGTCCTACCTCTAGAAAGACCCACTGTTGTACACAGTATTGTTGTAATTGTGTTGGTCCTGGGATATTAGAGAAACAAGGGAGGTGAAGTAATGTCTGCTCATGGCCAGCTTCTGTGGGTGCACGACAAGCTTTCAAGCTTACACAGAGCTCTTCTTCAGGCCTGGGAAAGAGTATGTTCCCCAGAGCTGAGTTGTATGTAACTCTCTTACCAACAGGAGCTGGGCCAGCAGAAGATATTGCCTTACCCACCTGACCTAGTCTATCTAGTCTATCTAGGAAGACTGACTGTTATCTTGAATTTTGGGTAAAAAAAACCTCATCCACCCCCTACAACCCTCAAAATAAACCCACCAAATCATTTCTGTTTGACAGGAAAAAATACAAGCCCATTTGAAGACTCTGAGGGAAGAGAGAGAAAAGCTGCTGGGATTTAAAGTGACTGCAGAGAAGAGAAGCCAGGAGTACCTGGTAGGTGCCTATTGTTCTTCACCTGCTGGGACATGGAGGCGGGAGCGATGTTTATTGGTAGATTTCTCTGTGGCCTTGTGTGTATTTCTCCATGATATCATGGGATACTGTGTGTGTGTGTGTGTGTGTGTGTGTGTGTGTGTGTGTGTGTGTGTGTGTGTGTGTGTGTGTGTGTGTGTGTGTGTGTGTGTGTTACAGGTGTGCATATCACAAATTTTCTCTCCCTGGAGAAGGACAACAGCATCTTCTGCAGAATCTAAGATGCATTTTAATTAATGAGTTAATTACTACGCCTTGTGGCTTTCACAAAATTTCTCCCAAACTGCACTGATTACATCCCAGTAGACATGGAGACAGTCCTTTCAGAGAGATTGGGGCCAAATGGGAAGCTGTAAGAAAATCCTCTCCCTTGTGATCGCAATGTATAGTCAAATGTCAGGATGTGAAGAATGGTGGGTTTTGAACCTCAGTCCACAGAGACTGTCACTACAACCCAACAGCTCTCTAGAGCCAGCAGGGGAGGGGCTAGTGGAACTCCAGTGCCCCAGAGGATCTGCCTACGAAGCTCCTGATTGTAGCAGACATTCGGATGCATGAATTACGCCAGCAGGAGTGACTGGAAGTTGTCCAAACAACTGAGTGAACTCCCGATCTGCTGCTGGACTGGACCCTGACTCTGGCTTGGCCCTGGCATTGTTCCTAGCTCAGGTTTGACCTGCAGTACTGCTATCTGACTCCAGTTTGACCCTTTGCATGGCTGCCTGACTTGGACTCCAGTCCTGATCCCCCCTGTGACTCCAGACACTGATTCTGGCTCAGCCGTTGGCATGACTCCTGAGCTCGACTGTAGCCCCAACCCTTGGTGAGATCCTGACTTTGACTCCAGCTCTGACTTTGGCCGTAGTTCCTGACTTCCAACTGCAGCTCTGAGCACTAGGCCAGACGGCTCATGTCCTGGTCTCTACACAGATGTGTTAGGGATTGTAAAGAAACTCTCTCTCGTAAGACTGTATGAAAGGTCATCAGGCTCCATCCATGTTCCTGACCAGCCCTTTCCTTATTTCTTATAGAAACAGACAGATACCGAGAGGCAGAAGATTGTGTCTGAATTTCAGCAACTCTGGCAGTTCCTGGAGGAACAAGAGCGACTCCTGCTGGCCCAGCTGGAGAAGCTGGATGAGGAGATTGTGAAGATACAGAATGAAAATATCACCAAACTCTCCGAGGAGATTTCCCGTCTCAGTGAGCTGATCAGTGAGCTGGAGGGGAAGTGTCAGAAGCCAGCAAGTGAATTCCTGCAGGTGAGACTGAGCTGGAAACATCCCAAATCCCCGCACAGGGACAGGACAGCTCCTGAGCTATGGGCACAGGGGTCCAGCAGTCAGAGATCTCAGTGTAACTGGGCGTGTGCATTGCTGACATGTGAATGACGATTGTTCTTTGGAGACTTACAGACATAGAGATATTAGAGATGGAAAAGCCCCATTAGCTCAGTGAAACCATGGCCCTGGGGCCAGGGCAGGGCTCATTACCCCTGTATTTGCAAAATCTCTTTCCTGGAATCCCAAGTGTGTGTCAGGTGGTGCTGAGATTTTTTAAAATCTCTCTTTCCTCCCTCTCTCCTCTAGGATGTCAGAAGCACCTTGAGTAGGTACGTGGCTCTCTCTTACTCCCACACATACTTGGCAATGCTGGGATAGAGCATGGAGATGATGTTAGCACTGCATCTCCACAGCAACATGTGTGGGGAAGGTCACATTTTGGATACAAATCTCTCAGATAAACTTAATCCTGAGGTTCTCACCCTGGAATTATCCATTCAGTGGGAAGGACTGACCTAAAGTATTTCCAAGAGATGTCACGTCCCTGGGGGACTGGCTGCCTCAGAATTGTGGGGATGGAATATGGGCCTGTCACTGATGGGGCCCTGGTTACCATTCAGCCCAGGTCAGCACTGGTAAAGAGTCTGAGGGTTGTTAGGAGACCTGTGTGGAATGAGCTGAGGAGGGGAGAGTTGGTGTCTTAGTCTAGTTCCTAGTGGACAGATTTCTACAGCACTTCACATAGGAACCTCCTGTCCCTCAGAGCATGGAGGCCAAGGAGTAAATTGGCCATGGAGACTCAATTCTCCTTTTGTCCCCAGAGCTGAAGAATATTAATGAGTCCTTTGAAGGGAAGGTTGTACGGCCATAGGCTGTGTTGCACCTGCTCTGAGACTGGGAGAAGTCGAGGAATTTGACATCCCCTTCAAATCCCCGTCAATTCTTTCTCTACTTCGAACGAGGAATTCGAACTCCAGGCCCATTAGAACAGCGACTCACTAGCCAGAACTTATAATGAGTCACACAATGAAATATAATCATGTGAAATTGTTTCTCTCTAGGTGTGAGAAAGGGAAGTTCCAACAGCCAGAGGAGATTTCTCCTGAACTGGAGGAGCAAGTCAGCGATTTCTCCCGTAAAACTATCGTGCCGTTGGAGACTCTGAGGAAATTCAAAGGTACCTAAAATCGATCTAAGAATGGAAATTGGGATGAGCCTCTGAGACTGTGGGAAGAGAATGTTGCTGGTCAATTGGTTCACACTTAGATGATGCTTCTATTTAATTGTTGGGTGTGAATGCCAGACACTTGGGTCCAAGACACTCAGGTTGATTAATTCAAACCTTTGTTTGCACCAAAAACTTGCCTTTCAATTACTATTACAAAGTAAGAAATGACTCATAGACTTTAAGGTCAGAAGGCACCATCCTGATCCATCTGCTCTGACCTCCTGCACATTGCAGGCCACAGAACCTCCCCACTCACTCCTGTAATTTACCCCTAAACTCTGGCTGAATTACTGAAGTCCTCAAATACTGATTTAAAGACTTCAAGTTACAGAGAATCCACCATTTATTCTAGTATAGCCTCAAAAACCAAAACAAAACAAAACAAAATAAAATCAGGGCCTCTGGCAATTTGACTTGGTGGAAAATTCCTTCCCTATCCCAAATATGTTGGTCAGTTGGACACTGAGCATTTCAGCAAGACCCAACAGACAGACACCTGGGAAAGAATTTTCTCTAACTCAGAGCCCTCCCCTGCA
Source organism: Emys orbicularis (assembly GCF_028017835.1). NCBI lineage: Eukaryota > Metazoa > Chordata > Testudines > Emydidae > Emys > Emys orbicularis. Next base: position 8,000,050 of record NC_088695.1, on the reverse strand, counting down.
CTTCTTTGTGGCTGGATGCACAGCCCCCCTCAGCCTAGCTCCAGCCCTTCAGTAGAGGTGGGACACACACACACACACACACACACATTCCTCCTCCCATAAGACATATTATTTAAACAAGAAAGTAGTGACAATAATGCACTGATATATGGTTTTAGGATAAATATTTATTTCAATGCCCCCATCCTACAAAAAAAATATTGACTGCGGCAGTGAGGTACATTCAAAAACACTAAAGTGAGTTGAATTTATTATTATTTTATTGTTTATTATTTATTAACTACCTAGCCAGGTTATGGTTTTTTCAGTGTGGAAAATTGTGTGTTAATTTACGGGTTGAATGATGACTAAATGACATAACACCCCGCCAATGTCCATCACTAAGTTTGGTAATTTTGACAAGTGTCCGTCGCACAACATGATGCTGCCTACCCCTGGCCAAAGGGACTAAAGTGGGTAAAGTTACTTTTATGATAAAGTCTTTGTATGATCTGGGTCTAGGGTACGACAAAAGGCAGTAAGTGAATAAACAAACCAACTGGAGTCTGAGGGGTGGGAGGGGATGATGAGGGGAAAAGTAAATCTCTCTTACAGATTGTCTGTCCTGGGATGATTGTGAGGCTGCAAGGACGTTGGTTCCATTGCTGGGAAATGCCTGAATGAGAGAGGAAAGAGAAGGTTTCAGTTAGTTTATATTAAATGCCTGAGTGTGTCTCTGTGCCTCTTGGTCTGTTCTGTCATGATGAAAATACAGTTCTATGCGTTCAGAGTGGGGACGCTTTTACAAATACGAAAGCCTGAAATCTTGTCTCTTTTCTCCTTTCCCCCACCAGACACTCTGCTGTCTGCACTGGAGACACAAATTGGAGAACCCCAAGCAGCACACAGACAGGGTGAGTTCTTCTTTGAGTGATTGCTCATGTCTATTCCACAATAGGTGTGCGTGCTCACCATGTGCACCAGTGCCAGAAGTTTTTCCCCTAGCAGTACCCGTGGGGGGGGGAGCGCCCCCCGCAACCCCTGGATTGGTGCCTGCCTGGTATAAGGGAGCTGCCCCACGCTCCAGAGGCAAGCCGCTGCTGGGATCGCCACAGTCACCACCGGCCCGGTACTGGTCGAGGGAACGTTCCCGACACCACTCACCGCCCAGCGACTGTTCAGGGCCCAGTCCATGTGGATCACTCTCAACGCCGGCCAGACTGTCTGGATGGGTGCCATCTGACTAGGACTCCTGGCACCGCTCCTCTTCGCGGAGCGAATATCAATGGGACTGTGGCGGAGGTCGCCAGCAGTCCTCATCTCAAAGGAGGTACCGCAGTCGGTCGCTGCATGATCGTCGCTGCCGTTCCCGCATGGACTCCCGCTCTGAGTCTCCGCCCAGTCACCATAGCCCCGGGCGTCGATCGCCAGCATCCCGCTGTCGCGGGTTCGCCCATCGAGACTGATCGCGGAGCAGCTACTACCGTCGGTGCCGTTCCTCCGCATCGAGATCGCGGTCCCGTGGCCGACGCAGATCCCGATACCGCCTCTACTCCCGGTTCAGAGACAGCAGCGGATCGTATGCCAGCCCAGCCTCCGCTCATGGCCGTTCATCTACAGGCCAGGCTAGCCAACCCGAACAGCCGGATCCGCCGGTGCCGCAGTGTCACAGAGTGTGGGGGACTCAGGGCCCTGCACCCCCGGCTTCCTGCGATTCACCATGACTCTCAGCCAGCCAGTAAAGCAGAAGGTTTATTTAGACAACAGGAATACAGCCCAAGACAGGTCTTGCAGGCATAGACAACAGGACTCAGTTGGGTCCATCTTGGGGTCTCAGGGCACCCCAGCCCCTTGTGAGGTCAGAGCCCCGTCTGCCTCCCAGCCAGCTCCTGAAACTCTCCCTCAGCGACCCCTCCCACGGCCTTTGTTCAGTTTCCCGGGCAAAGGTGTCACCTGGTCTCTAACCCCTTCCTGGGTTCTCATGTTACATGCTCAGGTATTCTCCGTCGGTCAGTCTCCCATCCCCCCATGCAGACTATCCTAGCCACACTCCCCTGTCAGCATTCACAGACCACAGTAAGAACAGTCCCAGTTCGTCACACGCAGCAAGTGCGATGGCACCGAGCATTGTGGCCAGCCCAGTGGTACCAGTGGTCACCGTGGCCTCCGGCGCAGCCCCCAGTGTGGGCTCGCTCAGTGGCCAGGGCGTGGGAAACACCGTCGGCCTCTGCTAGACCGCCGGGAAAGGAATCGGTGGGACCCGTGTCCTTGGTACCGTGCCTGGAGTCCGACCAGGTGGTGGATCCTCTGGTGCCGGCCAACACCCAAAGCACCGCGCCGGCCTCCTAGCCCCGTCCAGAGGAACTGATTGTGACCCCGTCCCCCTCCATCCCGCAGGAGGACTAGGTCCTCACCGTGCCAAACTCGGTGCTCACCACCCTGCGGCGGTGGTACGCCCCAAGCAACATGCTCCAAGGGGTCCCGTTCAGGGACAGGGCTCCGTTGTTGGAGCTGGTGTCCGATGCATCGGACCTGGGTTGGGGGTCCCATGTGGGGAACTTTCAGACCCAAGGCCTGTGGTCTCTGCAGGACCTGCCTCTTCATATAAATGTCAAGGAACTCAGGGCGGTGGGACTCATGAGTATGGCCTTCCGCTCGTACCTGAAGGGCAAGGTAGTCAGGGTCCTCACGGACAACAATGCCTCGATGTTCTATATCAACAGGCAAGGCAGGGCCCGATCCTCTTCCCTCTGCCATGAAGCCCTCAGTCTGTGAAACTTCTGTATAGCCCACGACATCCACCTAAAAGCCTTCCACCTTCTGGGCGCCTGGAACGTGAGGGCGGATCGCTTGAGCAGAGACTTTTCCTCTCAGCACGAGTGGTCTCTACACCCAGAAGTGGCCCACCAGCTCTTCCAATGGTGGGGAACTCCCCAGATGGACCTATTTGCGACCCAGCAGAATCGACGATGCCCCCGCTTCTTCTCTGGGGGGGCCTAGGGAGGGGAGCTATCTCCGATGCCTTTATCCTGTCCTGGTCAGGCCGGCTTCTCTATGCCTTTCCCCCGTTCCCTCTGATCAGCAGGGTCCTGGAGAAAATAAAAATGGACTAAGTCAGGGTCCTCCTCATTGCCCCGGCATGGCCCAGGCAGCACTGGTACGGGACCCTCTCTGGCCTGGCGGTGGCTCCGCCGTGGCCGTTGTCGCTCCGCCTGGACCTGCTCTCCCAGGACCAGGGCTGCCTCCTCCATCCGAACCTAGCAGCTCTTCACCTCACGGCATGGCTGCTCAGTGGTTAGGTGACGAGGAAAGGACATGCTCAGAACTGGTCTAGCATGTCCTCCTCAAAAGGAGACGGCCCTCCATTCACCGCTCTTTCTTGGTGAAGTGGTCTCAGTTTTCCAGGTGGGCGGTGGACTAGGGTGTGCTCCCAACGGCTGACCTGATCTGGCTTATCCTTGATTACCTCCTCCACCTGTGGGCCCAGGGCCTGGCGCCCTCGTCAGTCAGGGTGGACCTGGTGGCCATATTGGCCTTCCATCCCCCAGTGCAAGGACACACGGTATTTTCCCATGCTATGACTGGTCAGTTCCTTAAGGGTTTGGACCAGCTTTACCCGTATTCTAAACCCCTGGTCCCACAGTGGGACCTGAACCTGGTGCTGGCTCATCTTATGGGGCCCCCGTTTGAACCGTTAGCCATGTGTTCCTTGTCTCAACTCTCGTGGAAAGTGGCCTTACTGGTTGCTATCACGTCGACCAGGCAGGTCTCTGAGCTCAGGGCCCTGACCTCCGAGCCGCCATATACGGTCTTTCATAAGGAGAAGGTCCAACTCCGCCCACACCCCGCGTTCCTCCTGAAGGTGGTCTCCACCTACCACATGGGTCAGGACATTTTTCTACCAGTCCTCTGCCCCAAACCTCACGCGACTAGTGAGGAGCGCTGTCTCCACATGCTCGATGTGAGACGAGCTCTGGCTTTCTACCTCGAGTGGACCAAGCTGTTCAGAAAGTCCTCGCAACTGTTCATTGCCTCGGCCAAGCATGCGAGGGGCCGGCCGATTTCCACTTAGCAGCTTTCTAATTGGATCACTTCATGCATCCGCTCCTGTTATGAGCTGGCGGGTGTCCCCCCGCCGCCCATTGTGAGGGCACACTCGACTCGGGCACAGGCCTCGTCAGCTACCTTCATGGCCCACGTCCCTATACAGGACATTTGTAGAGCCGCCACCTGGTCTTCAGTTCACACGTTCACCTCGCACTATGCGATAGTCTCCCAAACCAGGGATGATGCCAGGTTTGGCAGGGCAGTCCTCCATCCCGAGAACTTGTGAACTCCTAACCACCTCCAGCACATATAATTGGAATCCCCTATTGTGGAATACACAGAAAAGAAAGTTACCTTTTCCATAACGGGTGTTCTTCGAGATGTGTTGCTCATGTCTATTCCACATCCCGCCCTCCTTCCCCTTTGCCGGAGTTTTCTGGCAAGAAGGAACTGAGGGTAGGGGGAGCGTGCAGCTCCCCTTATACCACGCCAGGCAGGCGCCACTTCAGGAGTTACAGGGGGCACTCCCCCCCATAGGTACTGCTAGGGGAAAAACTTGCAGCACCAGTGCACGTGGTGAGCACGCACACCTATTGTGGAATACACATGAGCAACACATCTCAAAGAACACCAGTTACAGAAAAGGTAACTGTCTTTTTGCAGCTGGAGATTGTCTTTAAATTATGAGAAAATTCCAGTGAAATCATCTTCATGAGATTGTAATGAAAATTACCAACCAAATCAACAGTGGCCATGACACACACAGCCCTACAAATAACCCATTAAACAGTGAGGAGATCCAGGGGCACTGGAACATAGGGGACCAGGGGGCCAAGCCCACCCACTTTTTAACATGGGCATAGTTTGGGGGCACGGGAACATGTTGCTCCTCCAAACTGGGAGCCTTGGGCAGGTGTGTAGCGCATCACAGGCAGTGGCTGTGCTTCGTGGTGGGGCAGCTGATCAGCTCCCCCCATGTAGTGCAGCCTCTTCCTGGAGCTGGCTCCTCTCAGTGGCCCCACCCCTGCTCCTCTTCCCCCTGGACCCTCCACCTGCCCTGGGTGGTGCACACCGGAGAGTGGGGACGTGGGAAGGTGGAGCATCAGGGGCTCTCCATAGTGGCAAAGGCTCCCAGCCTGGCCAGGGGCAGGGCCTCGGCGGGAAGATGAAGAGTGGGGTCAGGGCCATGGAGAGGGCAGGGCCACAAGCGATGCAACCTAGTACCCCCCTCCCCAACTTCTACCAAGGTGACGGAACACCTGGGGAGATCCCAAGTTGACATCACACAAATAATCCTGACACCAACCTTAGTGCTGAGTTCATGCCCATGCTAATGAACAGAAACACTCTCCCTGAGCAGCACCCGAACAGAGCTCTCTGACCTGAGGGCTGACACATCCCTCTGCTTTACCCCGGTGCAGGGGGTCTCCCCATCGTGCTTCTCCAAGGTCCTCCCTTTCCTGTGGGCAGGGCTGGGCTCTCCCATTGGAGCTGTTCACTGCTTCCTGGATTGAGGAGATGCTCTCCCTGTGAGGCTGTCAGTTCCTTCCTTCTCTGAGCTGGGGATGGGGCTACTTCACCCAATGCCACCTCCTACTATCTGGTGTTAAGTGGCTCATCCCCAATGCTGCACCTTCCTCTCTGTTCCCTGGCCTGGGAGTGGAGGCTGCATTAGAGGAGGGAGATTCCCTCTGGGGTTCAAAACTGTACCTGCTTCCTCTGCTCCCTCCTCACTAAAACCTTCCTTGCTGTGACTCTGATGCTGGGTATGGAGCAGAACCAACAAGGGTAGCTGGGAGCTGAAGCTTATGCAAGCAAATGGGAAACTAATGAAGTGGGTCTCCTTACAGAGACTGAGGAACTGCAGTGACATCCCTGCTCAGTCTCAAGTGCCCAGGACAGAGGCAGCTTCCTGGGATCCAGGCCTGTCCCAGCCAGAACTGGGCTGCTGCGGAGTGTGAGAAATTGTCCCAGCCTCCCCCAGGGCCGAGCTCTGCCCATAACAGTCTGATTCTCTCTCCCCAGTGAATGTGACTCTGGATCCAGACACGGCTCATCCCAACCTTGTCCTGTCTGAGGATGGGAAAAGTGTGACACGGGGAGACACGCGGCAGCGACTACCCAACAACCCTGAGAGATTTGACTCTAGGGCCTGTGTGTTGGGCTGTGAGGGATTCACCTCGGGGAGACATTGCTGGGAGGTGGAGGTGGGGGATGGGGGATGCTGGGCTGTGGGAGTGGCCAGAGAGTCTGGGGGGAGGAAGGGACGGATCAGCCGTAGCCCTGAGGGGGGGATCTGGGCTGTGGAGCAGTGCAGGGGTCAGTTCCAAGCTCTCACCTCCCCTGTAACCCCCCTGCAATGGCGCCGGATCCCCAGCAGGATCCGGGTGTGTCTGGACTGTGACCGGGGGCAGGTGACATTTATCAATGCTGGTGACGAGGCCCCGATCTTCACTTTCCCACCAGGCTCCGTCCCTGGGGAGAGAATCCGACCCTGGTTCTGGGTGTGGGACACAGACACCCGGCTCCGATTGCGTTCCTGAGACACACAGCGGAGAGTGGAACCAGAAATCAGCCTCTCTAGCCTCATGGACCCCAGTCTCTATGACCTTTCATAGATTCATAGATTCTAGGACTGGAAGGGACCTCGAGAGGTCATCGAGTCCAGTCCCCTGCCCACATGGCAGGACCAAATACTGTCTAGACCATCCCTGATAGACATTTATCTAACCTACTCTTAAATATCTCCAAAGATGGAGATTCCACAACCTCCCTAGGCAATTTATTCCATCTACCCAGCCCCTGGCTCCTCATCTCTATGACCCCTAGAAGTGCCTCCTCCTCCCTCTCTTCAGTCCCAGGGATGGGAGGGGGAGGGGGAAGAACCCCTGGGGCTGCAGGAGGGGCAGAGGTGGGGTCTGGGCAGGGATACAGCATTGATCAATCAGGGTTTGGGGGGTTGTGGAGAAGCAGCAGCGTGGAGCGTTTTGTACAGATCTGTGTCCTTAGATCTGTGTCCTTAGATCCTGCTGCAGGGGCCACAGTCACTACAGGGCAACTGGTAACACTGTAATGGTCAAACACACCCCTGGTGGGGAGGGGAAGATGGGTTCAGATTGATGGAAAAACCATTATATAACCTTAAAAAAATCATCGTTGAGTCAGTCTCATGATTTTTTTAAAACTCCTGAGGTTGGCAGCACTGGGGGAGGCAGGGACAGGGCGGGTTTAACCAGAGAGAATTGGAAGATGCAAGAAGAAAAATGTGAATTAAAATAAAACAAGAATAAAGGTAGAGTCTATGAGAAATGGTGGAAAACAGAAATGAGAAGAGTGACAGGAAAATATCCCTGACAGGGGAACCAGCCGGGGGCAGCAAAATGGGAAGGGATAAAATCAGGGGAAAGAAGGGAGCAGCCAAGGGGGATGATCTGTGACAGGGAGGAGAGACACAGGGAAATAAACAGAGGTGGGAAGTGAGGGCTAGAACAATAATGAATAGAAAAGGACAGTATGAAAGGAAAGGGAATGTGAGGGGGATGGAGAGATTTATGACATTTTACTGAAAGTGACACTAACGCATTAATTCCCTATATTAATTCCTGGACGACTGTACTGTTGTTGTGCCATTAAGAAAACTGTTCTCAGTAGCTCGGGATCTCCTTGCCATGCTGTGGTTATTAAGGCTTCTTCTCGGCTCCATTTACTTACCACCTTTAGTTACTTACTGTAAATAAAACATTACAAATAATTCTTCGTGTTTGTTCCACTTTAATGTCCCAGCTGCTGCTGCTGGGGGCAGAGTCCTGGGATTTGCTTCCTGACTTGGTTGTGTCCCCCCAACTCCCACAGGGAATATTGTGCCCCTAGGATGAGTTTGGGTTTTACTGGGATGTGTCACTCTCCAGCCTTGCTCTGTCTCTGTCCTTAATTTGTAGGCAACTAGAGTCTGCAACTCTGCCAAGCTGAGTTAGGGGCCTAAACTCCCTAGACAATGCATGGGCATCACCGGCACCTTACAGTGCGATTCACAAAAGCCAGCTCACTAGGCAGGGAGCCATCTAAGCTAGCCAATGGGAGAGGCGACAAGGGGGGAGGGGTGTCCTAATCCCTGCCCCCTCTCACAGAAAGGTGCCTAAATCGGGGCTGCAGAGGGGCATCTATATCGGCTTAGCCACCCACAGACGGGAACCCAGCGCCTGACGTCAGGTGGCTCAGGCGCCTAAGGCATTTCTTGCTGGAATGAAGTAGGCACCTGCCTCACTCCACAGGAACGGGGGTGGAGGGAGAGAAGAGGTGGGTGATTTTGGTGCTATCACCTGCCTTATAACTTTTAGCCCCATAGTGAGAGCACTCAGCTGGCACGTGGGAGACCCACGTTCAGTTCTCCCATCAAGCTGTGTACAGCAGCTCACGAACGGGAGTACCAACCTCCGGCAAACAGTTATAAACCAGGGCACACACCTCCCACTGCTTGTGTGTCCTGTATTTAGATTTCACCTCCTAGGTATCAAGTGAGAACACTCGAGCACTAGAACAGCCTGAACATGGAGTCACAGACAGTCCCCTTGGGTTCTCCGGTCTATCTCGCTGCTTTTCTGCCTCCTCCCCTGCTGCATCTCCCTGCTCCCCATGCCGGGGCTGCCACATTCCCAGCAGCAGAGAGGGGGCAGCTACTGACCACAGGTGTCTGGTTAAAGCTACCAGCTGCTGTATCCTAGAGACAGAGCTGGATTAAGGTTATGAGGGACCTAAGGCTAATGTGAGGAAAGGGCCTAAGTATGAATTATATATTGCAAAAAAATTATGTCATCAAACGTTTCTCTGCATACATATTTCCATATTATTTATTTATGTAAATTAACAAATTTATTCTACTCTGACCTCACTCAGTTCTTCAAACAGATACTTCTGAGTAAGAGGTAGCATGAGGGATGTGCCGCTGTCCTTCTCTTAGGCCTCCTTCCTCCTAGGTCATGGGTGGGCAAAGCTTTTGGCCTGAGGGCCACGTCGGTGTTCCGAAGTGGTATGGAGGGCCAGGTGTGGCCAGGCCCCCGCCCGCTATCCAATGCCCCCTGCTTCCTGCCCCCCAGGACCCAAACCCCATCCAAGCCCCCCTGCTCCCTTTCCCCTAACTGTCCCCCCAGGACCCTCACCCCATACAGCCCCCCTTGCTAATCCCTAGTTGTGTTCTCTGCCCCCCAGAACAAAAAGCCTTCACTGAAAATCAGCATCTTAAAAGAACCATTAAGGATCTTTCAAAAGAACAGTCCAACCAAGGCTGCTGTAGTGACACCCATCAGGTCTGGTGGTTGTTTCCTAGGCTGGTGTAGAATGAAGGATCAAGCAGACTGCAGACCTCGCTTCTTTTTTCCCCTCAAAGTGCTCAGCGTTTAGGGGAGGAAAGTGACTGAGATTTTGCTTATACCAGGTGTGAAAAAGCAGAAGAGACCAAAACCTATTCTTGTGCAAAAATCTGTTCTCCTGGAAGTCAATAAGGCCACACAGGTAGCCAGGGTTGCAGCCAAGGAGGCGCAGCAGAGAAAAAAGGCGCCGGTCCTTCAGTGGCATTTTGGCGGCCCTGCGCATGCGACAAAATGCCGCCGAAAGATGGAGCGGCGCATGCGCAGGGCCACCCCGCTTCCCCATCCGGAGCGCTGTCCAGGGCACCGAGACCCCCGGCCACGCTCTCAGGGACGGAGTCCCGGCCGGACCCCCAGGAGCCAGCCCGCGGCCCCGTTCCGCCGGGCCGGCTGGAGCGCGGGAGGCGGGAGCCAGCCCTCAGCCCCATTCCGCCAGCCGAGCCGGCCAGAGCACTGGGGGGCGGGAGCCAGCCCGCAGCCCTGTTCCGCCAGCCGGAGCTCCGGGAGGCGGGAGCCAGCCCGCGGCCCCATTCCACAGGTGCCACTTTTGGGGAATGTGGTCAGGGGAAGCGGCCGCTTCCCCTGAACCCCACTAGCTACGCTACTGCTGTGAGCAGGAATTGGCCTTTGTTCTCATTCCCATCTGGAATCACACTCATTCCATGCTTCCCCAGCATTTTCCACTTGGGAAAGAAGGTAGTTTGAGTTGGGGCAGAAAAATGAGGACTAACTCCAGGTGTATTTAGCTTTAAGTTCTTGGAATGAAACTCCAAAGCAATCAATTGTGAGGTACTTTTATGATGGATTGGACTGCTAGAGACCCAGCAAATGGACAGAACCCTGTCTTAGCCTATTCAGCCAGTCTTTCTATTGTAGCCTGCTAAGAAGTAGATTTAAAATCCTGGAGAAGGGAGAAACCTACAACATTGTATGTTGAGCTTCCTCCAGACCTTGGCAACCCCTTAAAACTACAAAGATGTGTTGGCCTGTGGAACTAGACTGAGCAAAAGGAAAGAACTTGGTTGCCTGAGCATCCCAGTACAGAAAAATACAAAGAAAAAAAAATCAGATTTCTTTGATGTTCCGTACAGTACAGTATTGAACACAGTGCATCATAAATCTGAAGCCCCTTGAAGGAAGGTCCTGTAAAAGTTAAAGTACTGGTGTCAAGAATGGGCTGTTTTGTTTTGTTTTTCCTACAACGGTGTGGGAATTCATTCCTTATACATGGGAGGGGCATTGGTTCTGGCTGGAGCTGCTTCCTTAGCTGGTGCCTGGAACCGGCCCTGCTTGGGGGGCTCTGTAGCGCCTACCTGAGGTATGAAACCCACTGCCTAACCCCCTGGTGTAGAGCTGACCCTCCAGACTCCCCCATGCCTGAACGCTCCATCTCCCAGAACTCCATGCTAAGCTGAGACCCTTCCAGTTGCAGCTGAACTCTCCCCAGAGGCACATTGTGACCATTTAACACATTGAAAGACTCTTTGCACCCATCCAACATTATTGATCTTACATTAAACTAGATAAAACACAAGAGAGTTCAGATCACGTAGCACAAAATGACCAACTGAACGGCAGTGCCCCTCCCTAGCTCCCCCTTCCCTTGGGAGTCCTTGGGGCCATCTCGGCTCAGGAAAAGCAGGCAGGGCCCCTGGCCTCATAAACCTGCTGCATGCTGGGGGACTTTGCTCTTTCCTTCTGAGTTGGAGACAAAGAGCGAGATCCATGAAGGGACTCAGATATTACAATGTTGACTGTCACCGCATCTAAATTGCAGCTGCCTAGAAAAATCACTGGAATGACACTGTGAGCCACAAAGCCTGAGTTATGGGGAGATGTAAATGTCTTAGAATGGGTGACACAAAAGCCAGCGCGCTAGGCAGGGAGCTGCCTAAACCAGCCAATGGGAGATGCCGACCAGAGGGATGTTGTATAGGGAGTCTAGGAACCTCACTCAGCTTTGTGGATTGCAGGGCTGTTCCTGTGACTGGCTAGTGCCCAAAGTCCTTTGATAAATTTTGTTCCCGAGGTAAATTCCCCAAAATACAGAAAAATCAGAAGCAACTTTTCTTTTCTTAGGATCAAATTTGGAGCTGTTTGGGGAGTTTGAAGAAAGAGGGAGATGAGAATATGGTGTTTAACTAGAGTGGGGCAAAAGAAAATCCAGGACCTGCAGGTAGGTGCCATTGTTACCCACTAATAAATCTGCACAGGGATGTTATCAATGCTCAGATCTTTGTGAGTAACAGGAGAGTAACAGTGAGTAACATGCTCCCCCTTTGAGAGGCTATTTATTGTTTCCTCTGTGCAAAGCAATTTCTGTTCTGGCTTAATGTAAACTGAACAGGAGGAAGGAGAATGAAGGACATTATATTTACTTACTGAATGCAAGTCATTTTCTTAAAAACATGATGTGACCAGGGTCCCAGGGGAGCCAACTGAGGTTACTCAATTAGGGTCAAACTGCAAAAATGGGGGAGCCACTCCCCAAAGCTGGTGGATATTCCAATATTTAGATTTACCAAGCCAGCATGAAACCGCCTCTATGGTACCTTACTGGTTACCCAGAAGCCAACAAGAAAGTTGCCTTAAAGAAACCCAGCCTTAGGCCTCCACCCAGACACCCAAGTCAAATATGATGAGGATCACTGAAAAACTTATTCATCATATAAGAAAGTTCTACCAATCCCAAAAGATCGGACACATTACCTCCCAAGTTAATGAGTATTTCAGATCTTATCCAAATACATTTTTACAGCCAATTCTTACTAACTAAACTACTATTTATTAAAAAAAGAAAAGAGAGAGAATATTTGTTAAAAGAGATCAGCACACATACAGACATGAATACAATTCTGAGATCATATTCATAGTAGAGATGTTGAGCTTTGCAGTTGCAAAGAGTTCTTAGAGAATTAGGACTTGTCTACACCATGCAACTTTTAGCAACAGGGCTGTGTCGACACTGCCTTGTCGCTAAAAGTCAGCGTGTGTAATCGCTCTTTGTCAGCACTTTGTGGGCACTTTTGCCAAAAATATACTTCCACCCCCGCAAGCGGCGTTCACTTTGTTGGCAGGAGAGTGCCTCTGCCGACAAAGCAGCATTCACACTGCCACTTGCTGCTGTTGTAAGAGCAGCAGTGATCTGTATGCTATATATAACCTGTATGTTGAAAAGGTCTGTTACACTTCCCCCCACCACCACCACTTTTGTCTCCTCTCCCTGTGAAGTGGCTTTCCCCCTCCCCCTTCCTCATGGAATGCTTATGGGGTGAATGGGCTGGTTGAACAGCTGGGAAGATCAGAAGAGCTCCCAGGTAGTGTAGGACTGATGAATGAAATTGTTTTTAATTGTTTACTTTATTAAGGTAACTTCATAAGTAAAGTTTTATGAATGAAACAATATTCATTCATAAAACTGGTTACCCCAATAACTGGCTAATTAACAGTTAAGATGCTTGTTAAGAGCCATAGCTGTTCAGTCAGCTGCCTTTGTAAGTTTCATTATCAATCCAATTCCTGCTTAAATCACTGAGACTTGCACTGTTTCAGTATTGTAACTTCTGTTCACCATTTATTACACTTGTCTATATTGTAACTTCTGTTCACTGTTTGCCATATTGTAATTCAAACCCCATTTTAAAATGCATACTCCATTTTGTAAGGGCTTGCTGCAACCTTCATTTTTGCAAACCCTGCTGTAATCTTATTAGTTTAGTTTAGATGTGTGAATGAGGTATGTATGGATGATGGAATCAACCTCCAGCCCCAGCCTGTCCTGATTAAATAGAGTTCAAACACCAACGGCTGAAGATGCAGACAAGAGCCCTAACAAAGTAAGAAGAATCCACCCTAAAAAGAAAAGGTACAATAAAAGGAAGATCAAAGCCCGGTCCGAGGCTGAAAGTCATGTCTGCAATTGACGGGTGATCAATCACCAAACCCAGAGGCAGCGTGACACAGCAAGACCTATAGACTCTGGATTCAAACTAAAGCCTACAAAAAGGATGGGTGAGATGGAAAACTTTGGAGGAGGGTAACATTCTGCTGCCAACATGGAAGGGCATCGGTGCATGCCCAACAGAGACCCAGCTCGTCCTTGTGCCCGGCTTTCCTGGCCAGTTAGCCGCCACAAGCTACGAACCCAAGCTGCAAACTCAAGCCACAGACTCAAGCAGGACTGGTAACTATGCAGCAGCTGCAGAACATCTGATGGATGTGTGTGTGTGTGTGTGTGAGAGTGTGTGTGTGTGTGTGTGTGTGTGTGTAGGTATTAGGTATAATGTGTGTGTATAAGGATTAAGATATTAGTTATTGGTCATAAATCAAATCGTTATCATAATAAATGTGGCATCTTTATCTTGTCCCCTTTAATAAGATCCTGCTAGTTTTTATTGGTATAACAGTAGACAAGGTATATGGGACTCTAATTAGGCAGCGATCACACACCCTATGTATGCACACTGCCTGAGGTGGAGTGTGACCAACCAGACATGGCCAAGTCATCTCTAGTCGCAGGCCATGAGGAGCAGGTCCTTAAAATGGGAAGGGGCCATGTGCTCAGCAGTGCATTCACAAGATTGTACCTCCCGTGAAGGCCCTTCGCCCAGACCGCCTGGCCAGTGGTTCGCTGCGTTGCATTCCATTGTGCCTTAGGAAGACATACCTTCATCACACCATCCATTGCTGCGCCGTGGGACACTTACCATAAAGGATCCTGACATCTCCAGTGTCGTGCCTGTCCTGGGAGCGTGAGTATGCAAGTGTGCGTGTGACCCGCCCCCCTTCTTTTTGAGCTTAGCTATCAGTATAATAAACATGCTTCTTTTTTCCAGACTCTGGTGGGTCATTAGTCCACCCTAAGCTTACTAGCTGGCCCAATTTCGGGTAACATTAATGGTGGAGAAAGCGGGCAGCTTAGTGGAGGGGGTGACCCAAGAGTAGGGGTCCCCTGGTGCCCTCTTGGGTGGGTCCGGCTCGAGCCTCAGTGAAAAAGTAGTAGGCTAGCAACCCACTGAAAGGAGGAAAGGACGCCGCTGCTAAGTATGCCACTCTGGGGCAAGGGGAAGAAAAAGGAGAAGCAGCCCGAGCAAGAATACACCTCACCTTGGGAAGCGCTGCTGCCACCTGGGGTGTTGTTAGCATGGCTCCAAAAGAAAGGGGCAGACCCCTGGATGCCAGGGATGGTTCCACCTGGGAGTACAATTCCTGAACTAGAGCTCATGTTGGATAAATATGTATTTATATACGGTCCCGACAAGGCGGGACTGGATCGTGCAGCTGCCTGGCTGCTGTGGCAAGCAGGCTGGCAATGGCAGGCAGCAAAGAATCAGCTCACCACTGAAATAGATTCACTCAAGGACCGATGTAATGAGCTGGAGAAGGAACGGGATATGTGGAAGGTGCAGGCTCTGACTCCTAGCGCCCAGGTGTCTTCCCTTTCTGTAGCCACAGTACAGGTGGCAGCAGCAGAGGAGGAGCAGGTGGAAGTAGGGAATGATGCTTTGAGCCAGGCAGTTACCGGCCTGAAGGATCTGGTCCTGGAGGGGTCTGCCCGGGAGAACAGGGCCCAGGGGGCTTATTCAGCCCGGGTCGCCACCGTTGGGGTGAAAACCCAGGGGGATGCGGGACCATATGATGATTGGGACGGTGTAGCGTTGCAAGACTCACCTTTGCGGCACCTCCTGCTGTCGTCCTGGGAATTAGCTCTTTTTCCAGCTCAGGAGCACCCTCTGCAGGCCGGTGTCTCACCTCTCTCTGGCCCCTGTGTCCCTCACAGATCCCGGTGCCCCTTTACTTTGGGGCTGCTGCCCCTGGCAGTACCCCCCCCACACACACACACAGTTGTCTGGCTCTTCCCTCCCAGGGGAACCCCCAACCCTCTACCCCCACCTCACCTCAATCTATGGCCACTGCCAGTCATCAACTAGCCCCTGTTCCCTGGGGCAGACTGCAGTGTAAATGCCACTCATCATAGGCAAGAGGGGTTTGGACCTGCTGCTTTTGCCTGCCCTCGGCTGTACCTCTGCAACCCCAGTACCTTTGTAGGCCTTGCACAAGGCCTGCAGCCTGGGGGGGTTTCCAGGCTGGAGCTCCCCAGTTCCTCTGGCTTCCACCAGCCCTGCTCCACTCCAGGTAGCCTTCTGCTCTCCCAAGCAGCCAGACCCATCTCTCTCCCCACTAGAGAGAGACTGCCTGAGCTCCTGGCTTGCAGCCTCTTATAGGGGCCAGCTGGGCCTGATTGGGGCATGGCCCCACCTGTGGCTACTTCCCCCAGTCAGCCTATTCTTACTAGTTCCCATGGGACAGCCCTTTCTCCGGGCTGCTTTAACCACCCCGCTACAGACGGGGATATCTGGTGTGATCCGGATCCCCCGAACCAAGACCCCGGATGGCCGGACCCAGGACAACATGATGCGGCGGTCTGGAGGGCGGTCCGAAACTATGGGCCTGTGCCTGCAGGGGGTGGGGCAGCCCCAAATACCGGCCACACTGTGGCAGAGACCAAGTTGACTCCTGCGCAAGTAATAGAAATAGCAAAAACCCTGGGTGGCCCCTCATGCTCCAGGTTCAGTGGGTGGGCCCGGGATATGGTGACCCTGTGTTTGGATCAGAGACTGAACCTAGCTGAGACCCGATGGTGTTAAAAGCCACGTCCGGGTTGGGGGGAGATTTAGCAGGGGCGACTCGGCAGCAAGCTGGTCATGCCGCACACAATAGTATCTTTGATATGTTGGCGGGGATGGCGCCTGCCGTGGGGCCGCACGCGCTCTTGGCAGAATTTGTCTCGGCGGCTGCTGCGCCTGGGGAAGACCCCGTCCGGTTAGTAGAGAGAATGGTTCTCCTGGCATGTTTGTGTGGTCGGGGTGCGGCTGCCACAGCGGGAGGGCAGGTACCCCCGACCATAGCTCAAATAGCCCTGCCTCTGGAGGAATTGAGGCTGATCGCCCAGAGTCTCCCAGTCCACGTACAGCAGGCGATCAGGAGGTGGAGACCCGGGGAACCCGCGGATGTGGAAGCCCTGCTGGACGCAGTCTGGCAGGCTGCTCTCATCAACCTGCCTGTGCCACAACCACCAGTGGGCAAGGCTTCTAAGGTGGTGGCAGTAGACGGCAGAAAACCCGGGAGACGAGGCCCTCAGTCTAGAAACCGCAGGGGGCAGTCTGGCCTGCATAATAACCTCTGGTAGGTTTTGCTGGAACAGGGGGAGGATATGGACAATTGGCATGGGAAACCCACCGGGGAACTGATGCTCCGGTGCGTGCTGTTGGGGATACCGCATCTGAAGAAGTGAGGTTTTTACCCACGAAAGCTTATGCCCAAATAAATCTGTTAGTCTTTAAGGTGCCACCAGACTCCTTGTTGTTTTTGTAGATACAGACTAACACGGCTACCCCCTGATACTTGACTCCTAACACACAGCTCCTGCTCCTGCAGGCTCATCCTCACAGGGGGATGCCTCAGTGACCCTCCACACCAGCACAGGGGCTGACTGGAGGCCAGGAGCCCTTTGGGGTTTTAATTACAGGCTAATTTCACTGAAAGTTACCTGTCACGGGTGTGACTGTACATTTTTTCACTAAAGCCTCCAGGGGTGAAATTGGCTGGGTCCTTCCTGCTCAGCAAACAGCATGAATCATTTTCAGGAAAGGAAACACCCCCTTGCTGCTGCAGGCGGGGCATAGTGTGAATTCAGGAATTTGAAACAAAGCCTGTTCCACTGCCCAGAGGGATCCATGGCTGCAGAGAACCCCGTGGAAAGTCTCCAGGAGGAAGCGACATGTCCCATCTGTATGGAGCATTTCACAGAACCTGTCACTCTGGAGTGTGGGCACAATTTCTGCCGAGCCTGCATCAGCCAGTGCTGGGAGGGATCCGATACAGCCGCCTCCTGTCCTCTGTGCAGAGAAACTGTGCAACAGAGAAACCTCAGGCCCAACAGGCAGCTGGCAAACATGGTAGAAATTGCCAAGCGGCTGAGTTTACAGGCAGCAAAGGGAGCAGGAGGGGGCGGTGTATGTGGGGAACACCAGGAGGCTCTGAAACTGTTCTGTGAAGAGGATCAAACCCCCATCTGTGTGGTGTGCGACAGATCCCGGGCTCACCGCGCTCACACAGTGATTCCCATACAGGAGGCTGCCCAGGAGCACAAGGTACCGAGTTGCTGTCCAGTCCATAGGTGCTGACTTTACCCGGTGCCGATGGGAGCTCGTGCCCTCTCCCCCGCACCTGGCCATGCGCAACTCTGCCCCTTCCCTGAATCCATTCCAACCCCTTCCCCAAATCCCCAGCTCCGCCTCCTCCCCCGGGCGTGCCGCATTTCTCCTCCTCGCCCCTCCCTCCCAGGGGAGGAGGCAGAGCGGAGGTGAGCTGGGGCGCGGGGAGGTCCGCAGGAAATAACAGCTTTTTCGCGGCAAGCCTGGGAGGGAGGAGGTGAGCTGGGGTGAGGTGGGGAGGTGCTGGTGGGTGCAAAGTACCCACCAATTTTTCCCCGTTGGTGCTCCAGCCCCGGAGCACCCACGGAGTCGGCGCCTATAGTCCAGTCTAATGGGTAATAACTCTGGATGTTAATTACAGGTTAATGGTGTAACTGTGTCATTCAGCTGTGTGTAGCCTTCATTGCATGAAAGCTGATAGGGGAGTTACAAGCTGTGGCTGGTATTCCGGGTTGTATCACAGTGTTTATTGTTATTTGCATCCCCTACAGATCCCAGATGAGATCTGACGTCAATTGTGGAGGACCTTACACAAAACCCAGGGAGGGACAATCCCTGCCCCGAGCCATGTAGAGTCTAACTGGACAAGACAGACAAAGGGTGGGAGGGGAAACTGAGGCACAGTGAGGGGAAGTGACTTGTCCAAGGTGACTCAGCAGATCAGTGGCAGAGCTGGATATAAAAACCTGGTTTTCCAAGGCCAAGCCCAGTGCCCTAACCACTAGCTACTCTGCCCCTTTCAGCAGCACTGAGCAGTGATGAAGTGCAGACAGTAGGAGGAAAAGACTCCTTGATACAGGCCCCAGGCCCAGCAGGGAGATGAGGTTTCCCACTGGGATTGTGAATTCCTGTGCTGCTCCATGAGGGTTAAACTCAGATGCTGCCGGCCTGCACTAGAGGAGATCACTGTGCTGAACACTGTGTGGGACACTTAGCACCTTGAGTCCACAGCCACAAGGGCTCCAGACAGCGCAGGTCCGTGCCACATGCCACTGGGATTAGACTTATCTTCAGCAAAACTAACCCCTGGGTAGCACGGACCTGTGTCAGTCTGACCTGTTCTCATGTGTTCATGGGCAAGGACCAGCCAAAGTGGTTCCATTAGTCCCACCAGGCAGCCTTTTGAAATCTCCCAGAATCCACTGCTTCCAGGACCTTTGCTGGGGACGGTGGGGTAGCTACCCAGATGCCATTGCCACAGAAAGGGGCTAGGACAGCACTAGGGCAAAGCCCAGCTGTTAATAACACAAATCAACACATCTAATGGGGTTTACTGTAGTCCCTAGATCAGTGCTGTCCAACCCGTCCAATCCCCAGGGGTACAGAGCGGAAAGTCAATGGAGTTGGACTCGTTTGAGCATCCCAGCCTATATGGCTGCCCCGGCCTATATGGCTGCCCCGGTGGCCTCTGGGATTGGTATTACTGTTTGTTAAATCTTCTCAAAAACAGCTTTATAGATTCACTGCCATGGGACACCAGTTTTCCACAGGTTCAACTCAATGGAGAAAGTGGACGTAATAACTTCAAACCATCTGAATACAAAACACGCCCAATTTCCATAAATAAGGTTTCATTTCCTTGTTGTCTCTGATGTCCTACTTCTAGAAAGACCCACTGTTGTACACAGTATTGTTGTAACTGTGTTGGTCCAGGGATATTAGAGAGACAATGTAAGTGAAGTAATATCTGCTCATGCCAGGTTCTGTGGGTGAACGACAAGCTTTCGAGCTTACCCAGAGCTCTTCTTCAGGCCCAGGAAAGAGTATGTTCCCCAGAGCTGAGTTGTGTGTAACTCCCTTACCAACAGGAGCTGGGCCAGCAGAAGATATTGCCTTACCCACCTAGTCTATCTAGGAAGACTGACTGTTATCTTGAATTTTGGAGGAAAAAACACCCCATCCACCCACTACAACCCTCAAAATAAACCCACCAAATCATTTCTGTTTGTCAGGAAAAAATACAAGCCAATTTGAGGACTCTGAGGGAAGAGAGAGAAAAGCTTCTGGGATTTAAAGTGACTGGAGAGAAGAGAAGCCAGGAGTATCTGGTAGGTGCCTATTGTTCTTCACCTGCTTGGACATCGAGGTGGTAGGGATGTTTATTGGTAGATTTCACTGTGGCCTTGTGTGTGTTTCTCCATGATTATGGGATACTGTGTGTGTGTGTGTGTGTGTGTGTGTGTGTGTGTGTGTGTGTGTGTACAGGTGTGCATATCACAAATGTTCTCTCCCTGGAGAAGGACAACGGTGTCTTCTGCAGGATTTAAGATGCATTTTAATTAATGAATTAATTACTACGCCTTGTGGCTTTCACAAAATTTCTCCCAAACTGCACTGATTATATCCCATTAGACATGGAGACAACCCTTTCAGAGAGATTGGGGCCAAATGGGAAGCTGTAAGAAAATCCTCTCCCTTGTGATCACAATGTATAGTCAAGTGTCAGGATGTGAAGAATGGTGGGTTTTGAACCTCAGTGCACAGAGACTGTCATTACAACCCAACCGCTCTCCAGAGCCAGCAGGGGAGGGGCTAGTGGAACTCCGGCCCACCAGAGGATCTGCCGACGAAGCTCCTGATTGGAGCAGACGTTTGGATGCATGAATTACGCCAGCAGGAGTGACTGGAAGTTGTCCAAACAACTGAGTGAACTTCCGATCTGCTGCTGGACTGGACCCTGACTCTGGCTTGGCCCTGGCATTGTTCCCTGCTCAGGTTTGACCTGTAGTACTGCTATCTGACTCCGGCTTGACCCTTCGTGTGGCTGCCTTACTCGGACTCCAGTCCTGATCCCCCGTGTGACTCCAGACACTGATTCTGGCTCAGCCTTTGGCATGACTCCTGAGCTTGACTGTAGCCCCAACCCTTGCTGAGGTCCTGACTTTGACTCCAGCTCTGATTTTGTGTAAGCGGGGGAAAGGTCCCGCTATTGTGGGGAACTTTCCTGGCTTCTGCACTACCCTGGTGAAATGGGCTAGCGAGAGGATCCGAGTCCTCGCTCCCACTTCCTTTACCCAGAGGCCTCACTGCCCTCGAGGACTCTCCTTCCACTCTCCTGTCTGGCAGAGTCCTCGTAACCCCGACAAGGCTGGGCCCAGGATTCCTGGGGGGCTCGACCCCCAACCCTGCTGTGGTCACCCAGGACAGTGGCTAGGGTGTCCCCACTCTGGGGTACTCTCTCTGCACTGGGCACCTACCTGACCTGCTGATCATTACATACAATTTAAAGTAAATACAAGTTGTTTCATTAACAATTAATTTAATAAAAGAATAAGGAAAAATGGGAAAAGTTAAAGGAAAACACATCACCCCGCTCTGTGGCAGGGAACATCAGAAACAGTGTCTCTGGAATGTCAGGGCAGTTCATAGTCTGTTCCTTGTAGGTCCCAGGCTCCTTCTCAGGCCCTGGCTGTGCTGCAGAGACGCTGTGGGTTAGACACTTGCTCTGGCGGTGGCCACACGCTCTCAGGCTCTAGGTGGCAGGACCCTTCTTCCCAGTGTCGCCCCCACCCTGACAGGCTTACGATCCCCCTCCAAGTCTGGCCTGCAGAGCCTCTTGGCTGAGGTGTCTCCCTGTGCTGGGCCCACTGCCCAGGGTCCTCCTCACTCTCCCCAGCTGCTCACCATACCCAGCTCCGGACTGCTCCAGCCCCAGCTCCAGTTCCACACTCCCTCAGCACGGCTACTGCTGCTGCTCTGCCTTCAGCTCCCTGGGCTGCTTCTCTGGCCTCTCTGGCTCTGGTTGCTACAGCTCTGCTCCCAGGGCAGATCTGCTCTGCAGGCTGCTTCTGTAGGGTTACCATACGTCCGGATTTTCCCGGACATTTCCAGCTCTTTGGTCCTCAAATCCCCGTCTGGGAAGAAATCCCCATTTTCCAGACATGTCCGGGAAAATAGGGAGGGAGGGGTCGTGGGGCTTGGGTCTGGGCTGGAGCCGCTGGGGCTGGAGCCGCTGGGGCTGGCGGTGCTCGGCCGGAGCCGCTCGGCTGGAACTGGGCCGCTGGGGCCGGCGGTGCTCAGCCAGGGCCAGTGCCGGGCTGGAGCTGCTCGGCCGGAACCAGGGCCAGCACCCCAGGGCCCGAGCCGAGCCGGGCGGCCAGGGTCGGCCAGCCGAAGGAGGGAACCGCTCGGCTAGGGGGGCCGGACTGGGCCACGCCTCCTCGCACACCGCCACCGCCCCAGCCCCAGCCCCAGCCCCAGCCCCAGCTTACCTGCTGCCTCCCTGTTTCAGGCTTCCCATGAACATTTGATTCGTGGAAAGCAGGGAAGGGGGAGGAGCACGGGGGCAGAGCGTTCAGAGGAGGGGGCGGAGTTGGGGCAGGGACTTTGGGGAAGGGGCAGGGCAGGGGCAGAGTTGGGGCGGGGCTGGGGGCGGGGAAGGGGCGGAGTTGGGGTGGGGGCGGGGCCCAGTGGAGTGTCCTCCATTTTTAAAATTGAAATATGGTAACCCTAGCTTCTGTGAGTCTGCTCCCAGCTCTGACCTGCTTCCTGGGCTGCTTGTCTGGCCCCTCTGGCTCTGGTTGCTGCAGCTCTCCTCCCAGGGCAGGTCTGCTCTCTCTGGGGTGTGCTCTGGTTTTTGGGCTGCAGCTCTGCTTCCAGCAACTTATCTCGGGCCCCTGCTCACTCCTTAGCTCGGCCCCACTCTGTCTGACCCAGGCCATTCCAGCTCACACAGAGGACGGAACCCCCCCTGGCCTTCTGACTCCCTGATTAGCCTGCCCGCCCTGTCAGTCTGGAGCATTGGCCTCTCCCCATTGTGCTGGGAGCTAGCCAACCAAAACACCCCCACTGAATGTTAGTAAGGGGGCAACAGTCCCCTTACATTTGGCTGTCGTTCCTGACTTCCAACTGCAGCTCTCAACACTAGGCCAGACGGCTCATGTCCTGATCTCTACACAGATGGGTTAGAGATTGTAAAGAAACTCTCTCTTGTAAGACTGTATGAAAGGTCATCAGGCTCTGTCCATGTTTCTGACCAGCCCTTTCCTTATTTCTTATAGAAACAGACAGAAACCGAGAGGCAGAAGATTGTGTCTGAATTTCAGCAACTCCGGCAGTTCCTGGAGGAACAAGAGCGACTCCTGCTGGCCCAGCTGGAGAAGCTGGATGAGGAGACTGTGAAGATACAGAATGAAAATATCACCAAAGTCTCCGAGGAGATTTCCCGTCTCAGTGAGCTGATCAGTGAGCTGGAGGGGAAGTGTCAGAAGCCAGCAAGTGAATTCCTGCAGGTGAGACTGAGCTGGAAACATCCCAAATCCCAACACAGGGACAGGACAGCTCCTGAATTGTGGGCATAGGCACTGACTCCGTGGGTGCTCCGGGGCTGGAGCACACACGGGGAAAAATTGCTGGGTGCTCAGCACCCACCAGCAGCTCCCCGCCCAGCTCACCTCCGCCTCCACCTCCTCCCCAAGCACGCCACGTGCCCGCTTTTTCCCCCTAGCTCCCAGCCCTTGAACTGCAAAACAGCTGTTTTGCATGGCTAGGAGGGAGGGGGGAGGAGGGGGAATGCATCGCGCTCAGGGAAGAGGCGGGGCCAGGGGAGGGATTTGGGGAAGGGGTCCAATAGGGACAGGGAGGGGGCAGAGTTGGGGTGGGGACTTTGGGGAAGGGGTTGGAATGGGGGTGGGGCAAGAGTGGAGTCGGGGCAGGGGGGGGCGCGAGCACCCACCGGCACCAGGGAAATTTGGCACATATGACTCTGGGTACAGGGGTCCAGCAGTCAGAGATCTGCGTGTAACTCAATGTGTGCATTGCTGAAACGTGAATGACTATTGTTCTTTGCAGACACACAGACACCTTGATATTAGAGATGGAAAAGCCCCATTAGCTCAAAGAAACCATGGCCCTGGGGCCAGGCAGGGCTGTTTTATCCTGTATTTGCAAAATCCCTTTCCTGGAATCCGAAGTGTGTGTCAGGTGGTACTGACATTTTTTTTAATCTCTCTCTCCTCTCTCTCTCTCCTCTAGGATGTCAGAAGCACCTTGAGTAGGTACGTGGCTCTCTCTTACTCCCACACATACTTGGCAATGCTGGGAAAGAGCATGGTGATGATGTTAGCACTGCATCTCCACAGCAACAAGTGTGGGGAAGGTCACATTTTGGATACAAATCTCTCAGATAAACTTAATCCTGAGGTTCTCACCCTGGTACAGAAGACTCTGGAATTATCCATTCAGTGGGAAAGACTGACCTCAAGTGTTTGCTAGAGATGCCACATCCCTGGGGACTGGCTGCCTCAGGATTGTGGGGATGGAATATGGGCCTATCATTGCTGGGGCCCTGGTTACCATTCAGCCCAGGGCAGCTGTGGTCAAGAGTCTTTCCCATCTGAGTCTTTCCCAGCCTGAGGGTTGTTAGGAGACCTGTGTGGAATGAGCTGGGGAGGGGGGAGTTGGTGTCTCAGTCTAGTTTCTAGTGGACAGATTCAACAGCACTTCACATAGGAACCCCTGTCCCTCAGAGCATGGAGGCCAAGGAGTGAATTGGCCATGGAGACTCAATTCCCCTTTTGTCCCCAGAGCTGATCTCTCCAGACTAGAGTTGAAGAATATTAACGAGTCCTTTGAAGGGAAGATTGTATGGCCATGGGCTGTGTTGCCCCTGCTCTGAGGCTGGGAGAAGTCGAAGAATTCGAACTCCAGGCCCATTAGAGCAGCGACTCACTAGCCAGAATGTCAGAGAAAAACAGAGTTCTCACTCTTAGGTTGGGTGCAGCAAATCAGATACTTTATTTTCTCTAGTAATTGCATGGAGGGAGAGAGCAGAACAGGTCTCTCACCAGGTAAAGAATTACACAAGCATTTATATCTTTTGTTACATACAATAATGAGCTACAGCTGCATTTTTTTTATACATATGTCATCCTGATATCTTATTTTTCTCACCTATTTAGACTATAGTCTACATTCCATACTTATCTAACACAAGGTCACAACAACTTCTCATACAGTTCTTTCCCACTTGCCTCACACAATCCTCGCTTCTACAAATCTCGCGTGATTAGGGTTACAGCTAGCCTGACTCTTGCTCACATAAGGGGACTGTTTGAATTTGACATCCCCTTCAAATCCCCGTCAAGTCTTTCTCTACTTTGAACGAGGAATTCGAACTCCAGGCCCATTAGAGCACCGACTCACTAGCCAGAACTTATAATGAGTCACACAGTGAAATATAATCACATGAAATTGTTTCTCTCTAGGTGTGAGAAGGGGAAGTTCCAGCAGCCAAAGGAGATTTCTCCTGAACTGAAGGAGCAAGTCAGCGATTTCTCCCAGAAAACTATTCTGCTATCGGAGACTCTGAGGAAGTTCAAAGGTACCTAAAATGGATCTAGGAATAGAAATTGGGATGAGCCTCTGAGACTGTGGGAAGAGAATGGTGCTGGTCAATTGGTTCACAATTAGATGATGCTTCTATTTAATTGTTGGGTGAGAATGCCAGACACTTGGGTCCAAGACACTCAGGTTGATTAATTCAAACCTTTGATTGCACCAAAAACATACCTTTCAATTACAATTACAAACTAAGAATTGACACAGCCCCCCTCAGCCTAGCTCCAGCCCTTCAGTGCCGCCCCCCCCCCACTGCACAGACCCCCTCAGCCCAGCTCCCCAGCAGCAGCAGGGATGAGGGACAATGGGAAGCCATTTCAGGGAGCCTCCAGAGGTGAGTCCCTCCCACCAAGAATTTGTTCCACCTTGGCCCCTGCTCACAACAGACCCCCGTCCACAGCCAGAGATTGTCCCTATGTCCTGGTCAGGAGGCAGAGGAGGTTCCCACCCACCCTGAGATAACCCGTGCCTGGAGGGGGGTGCCCTGGTCACAGTGTGGGGATGGGAAACCCTGCTCCACTGAGAAATCCCCCTCCTCTGCTTCCCACATCCTGTGACATAATGGGGGGGCTTCCATGTAAGGGACACAGACAGGGGAGAGACACAGGGTAAGCGGTGTAGAGGTGGGACACACACACACACACACACACACACACACACACACACACACACACACACACACACACACACACACTCCTCCTCCCATAAGACATATTATTTAAACAAGAACATTTAAAAAGTAGTGACAATAATGCACTGATATATGGTTTTAGGATAAATATTTATTTCAATGCCCCCATCCTACAAAAAAAATATTGACTGTGACAGTGAGGTTGTGACAATGCGGTTCTGGCGGAACCCAACTGAGAGTGCCAACTCAGGACAAATTGCTCGAACAGGGCAGTTACAGCCCAAGGCTGGGGTTTTCCCACCTCTAAGGCAAACCAAACCAACCAGACTAAGAGGACTTTGGTCTCACCCCACTGGCTAACCGCAAGTCTCATAAGCAATCTCCTTGGACACTCCAGTTTCCCAGATTACCACCAGTGCCACTCGTTATGGGGACAAATGGTTATGAAAACCAAGACCCCAGTAAAAGAAAAAGGTTCTCCTGATCCCAAAGGACCAAGCCCCAGACCCAGGTCAATATACAAATCAGATTTTACCCACAAATCACGCTATTGCCAATCCTTTAGAATCTAAAATCTAAAGGTTTATTCATAAAAGGAAAAAGATAGGGATGGGAGTTAGAATTGGTTAAATGGAATCAATTACATACAGTAATGGCAAAGTTCTTGGTTCAGGCTTGCAGCAGCGATAGAATAAACTGCAGGTTCCAATCAAGTCTCTGGAATACATCCCCCGCTGGGATGGGTCCTCAGTCCTTTGTTCAAAGCTTCAGCTTGTAGCAAAGTTCCTCCAGAGGTGTGAAGCAGGATTGAAGACCCAATGGAGACGAGGCATCAGCCTTATATAGTCTTTTCCAGGTGTAAGAACACCCCTTTGTTCTTACTGTGGAAAATTACAGCAAAATGGAGTCTGGAGTCACATGGGCCAGTCCCTGCATACTTTGCTGAGTCTCAAGGCATATTTGCCTTTTCTCAATGAGTCCATTGTATAGCTGATGGTTCTTAATGGGCCATCAAGCAGGCTAGGCAGAGCTAACACCAGCTTGTCTGGGATGTCACCCAGAAGCATAGCATAAGTTTGCAACACAGACAGTATAGAGCCAATATTCATAACTTCAACTATAACACTGATACACACATATAGACAGCATAATTATAACCAGTAATCCATAACCTTGTCTTAGACACCCCATTTGACCCCCTTTATACAAGATTTGGGTGCCACTACAGGACCTTGGTTGCAACAATGATCTATATGGTCCCAGATTATATCAATAACGTCACAGAGGTACATTCAAAAACACTAAAATGAGTTGAATTTATTATTAATTATTATTATTATTGTTTATTATTTATTAACTAGCTAGCTAGGTTACGGCTTTTTCAGTGTGGAAATTTGTGCATTATTTTATGGGTTGAATGATGACTGAATGACATAACCTTCCCCCTCCCCCCAATGTCCATCACTAAGTCCGGTAATTTTGTGAAGTGTCTGTCACACGACATGATGCTGCCTACCCCTGGCCAAAGGGACCAAAGTGGGTAACGTTACTTTTATGACAAAGGTTTTGTATGATCTGGGTCTAGGGTATGACAAAAGGCCGTAAGTGAATGAGACAAACCAACTGGAGTCTGAGGGGTGGGAGGGGATGATGAGGGGAAAAATAAATCGCACTTACAGGTTGTCTGTCCTGTGATGGTTGTGAGGCTGCAAAGACATTGGTTCCATTGCTGGGAGATGCCTGGGATGAGAGAGGAAATAGAAGTCTTCAGATTAGTTTATATTGAATGCCTGAGTGTGTCTCTGGGCCTCTCCGTCTGTTTCTGTCATGATGAAAACACAGTTCTATGTGTTCAGAGTGGGGCGCTGTTATAAATGTGAAAGCCTGAAATCTCATCTCTTTTCTCCTTTCCCCTACCAGAAACTCTGCCATCTGCACTGGAGACACAAATTGGGGAACACCTAGGAGCACATAGACTGGGTGAGTTTGCAGGTGAAGATTGTCTTTAAATTATGAGAAAATTCCAGTGAAAACATCTTCATGAGACTGTAACTAAAGTTACCAACCAAATCAACAGTGGCCATGACACACAGCCCTAAAAATAACCCACTAAACAGCAAGGAGATCCAGGGGCACTGGAACATGGGGCGCCAGGGGGCCAAGCCCACCTACTTCTTAACATGGGCATAATTTAGGGGCAGGGGGCCATGTTGGCCACCCCAAACTGCAAGCCTTGGGAAGGCATGGAGCATCACAGGCAGTGGCTGTGCTTTGAGGCTGGGCAGCAGATCAGCTCCCCTCTGTGTAGCACAGCCTCTTCCCGGAGCTGGCCCCTCTCAGTGGCCCCACCCCTGCTCCTCTTTCCCCTGGACCCTCCACCTGCCCTAGGTGGTGAACGCCGGAGAGTGGGGACATGGGAAGGGGGAGGGTTAGGGGCTCTCCATAGTAGCCAAGGCTCCCAGCCTGGCCAGGGGCAGGGCCTTGGTGGGAAGACGAAGGGTATGTCTACACTACAGGATTAATCCGAATTTATATAATTCGAATTTAGGAAACCGATTTTATAAATTCGAATGTATTCGGCCACACTAGGCACCATTAATTCGGTGGTGTGCGTCCAAGCTACCGTAGTAGCATCGATTTCCAGAGCGTTGCATTGTGGGTAGCTTTTCCATAGCTATCCCATAGTTCCCGCAGTCTCCACCCCCCTTGGAATTCTGGGTTGAGACCCCAGTGCATGATGGGGCAAAAAACATTGTCGCAGGTGGTTCTGGGTACAGCCTCCCCCTCCCTCCCTGAAAGCAACGGCAGACAACCATTTCGCGCCTTTTTTCCTGAGTGAACTCTGCAGACTCCATTCCGCAGCAAGCATGGATCCCGTTGTGCTCCAGAACGCAGTCATGAACATTGTAAACACCTCGCGCGTTCTCGTGGAGTTTATGCTTACCCAGGACCAGAAAAAAGAGGCGAGGAGGAGGAGGCGGCGACTGCAGCGCAGCGACAAGCGTGATGAGGACATGGACATGGACCGTGAATTCTCTCAGACCGCGGGCCCCGGTGCTTTGGAGATTATGATGTTAATGGACCAGGTTATAGGCTTGGAACGCCGATTCTGGGCCTGGGAAACAAGCACAGACTGGTGGGACCGCATAGTGCTGCAGGTGTGGGACGATTCCCAGTGGCTGAGAAACTTTCGCATGCGTAAGGGCACTTTCATGGAACTTTGTGACTTGCTTTCCCCTGCCCTGAAGCGCCAGAATACCAAGATGAGAGCAGCCCTCACAGTTGAGAAGCGAGTGGCGATAGCCCTGTGGAAGCTTGCAACGCCAGACAGCTACCGGTCAGTCGGGAATCAATTTGGAGTGGGCAAATCTACTGTGGGGGCTGCTGTGATGCAAGTAGCCAAAGCAATCACGGAGGTGCTGCTACGAAAGGTAGTGACTCTGGGAAATGTGCAGGTCATAGTGGATGGCTTTGCTGCAATGGGATTCCCTAACTGTGGTGGGGCGATAGATGGAACCCATATTCCTATCTTGGCACCGGAGCACCAGGGTACCCAGTACATAAACCGCAAGGGGTACTTTTCAATGGTGCTGCAAGCACTTGTGGATCACAAGGGACGTTTCACCAACATCCATGTGGGCTGGCCGGGAAGGGTTCATGACGCTCGCGTCTTCAGGAACACCAATCTGTTTAAATGGCTGCAGCAAGGGACTTACTTTCCGGACCAGAAAATAACCGTTGGGGATGTTGAAATGCCAATTGTTATTCTTGGGGACCCAGCCTACCCCTTAATGCCATGGCTCATGAAGCCATACACAGGCAGCCGGGACAGGAGTCAGGAGTTGTTCAACTACAGGCTGAGCAAGTGCAGAATGGTGGTAGAATGTGCATTTGGCCGTTTAAAAGGTCGCTGGCGATCCTTACTGACTCGCTCAGACCTCAGCCAAACCAATATCCCCATTGTTATTACTGCTTGCTGTGTGCTTCACAATCTCTGTGAGAGCAAGGGGGAGACCTTTATGGCAGGGTGGGAGGCTGAGGCAAATCGCCTGGCTGCTGATTACTCGCAGCCAGACACCAGGGCGATTAGAAGAGCACACCAGGAAGCGCTGCGCATTAGGGAAGCTTTGAAAACCAGTTTCATGACTGGCCAGGCTACAGTGTGAAATTTCTGTTTGTTTATCCTTCCTGAAAACCCGCCCCCTTTATTGACTCATTCTCTGTAAGGAACCCACCCTCCCCCTTCCCCCAGCTTGCTTTCAAAGGAAATAAAGTCACCATTGTTTAAAAATCATTTATTCTTTATTAATTGATTATAAAAAGAGGGAGAGAACCTGAGTGGGGTTTGGGAGGAGGATCAGCGGGAAGGAAAAGCCCAGTAAAAAAAGGTCAAAAAAATGGCAGCCTTTTGCTTGGGCTGCCCACTGGGGTGGAATGGGAGGGTGTACGGAGCCTCCCCCCCCCGTGTTCTTACATGTCTGGGTGAGGAGGCTATGGAACATGGTGAGGAGGTAAGGGGGTTATACAGGGGCTGTAGCGGCACTCTGTTCTCCAGCAGCCGTTCCTGAAGCTCCACCAGATGCCGGAGCATGTCTGTTTGCTCACGCAGCAGCCCCAGCGTTGCTTCCCGACTCCTCTGATCTTCCTGCCGCCACCTCTCATCTCGAGCGTCTCTCCTCTCCTCACGTTGGTCCCTTCTGTCCTCACGTTGGTCCCTCATGTCCTCACGTTGGTCCCTCCTGTCCTCACGGTCACTGGCTTCTTTCCTAACCGTCTCCTTCCACTCATTCAGATGAGCTCTTTCACTCCTGGTGGATTGCATGATTTCGGCAAACATCTCTTCTCTCGTCTTTTTTTTACGACGCCTTATCTGGGATAGCCTTCGGGAAGGAGGAGGGAGGCTTGAAACATTTGCACCTGCTGGAGGGAGTGAAAAAAGGAGAGAATTTTTTTAAAAGATACATTTTTCAGAACAATGCTTATACTCTTTCACGGTGAATACTATTCACATTACATAGCACATGTGATTTCTGTGCAAGGTCGCATTTTGCCTCTTAATATTGAGTGCCTGTGGCTTTGCTGCTAGAGATCACAGACGCAGGTCCGGGCAACAGAATTCACCTTGCATGCTGCCATGGTAAGCCACTGTCTTTAGGCTTCTGCGCCCTGCTTTCCCACATACCAAGCAAAGCCCGTTGTGCTGCAGTTTTCCTGTTAGCTTGTTTTCTGCTGCTGAAGGTTAACACCCCCCCACCATCCAATTCTCTGGGATGAGTGCTTTCTTCCTCCCCCCACTGCGTGGCTGGTATCAGGGAAGATCCCTGCAGGAACCAAACTAACACCCCCCCCCGCCATGAATTCTCTGGGATGAGTGCTTTCTCCCTCCCCCCACCGCGTGGCTGGTATCAGGGAAGATCCCTGCAGGAACCAAACTAACATCCCCCCACCCCACCCGCCATGAATTCTCTGGGATGAGTGCTTTCTCCCTCCCCCCACCGCGTGGCTGGTATCAGGGAAGATCCCTGCAGGAACCAAACTAACACCCCCCCCCCCACCCGCCATGAATTCTCTGGGATGAGTGCTTTCTCCCTCCCCCCACCGCGTGGCTGGTATCAGGGAAGATCCCTGCTAGCAAAACGCGAAAAGCTCTGGGCCAATCCTCCCCCCCCCCCTTTGCACTTGGCTAAATGCAGGGAAGGATTTCTTTTCAGCCACAGGCAAACAGCCCAGTAGGAACGGCCACCTCTGTCCCCTTAATTAAATTCCCTTATTTCAACCAGGTTACCCTAAGCGATATCACTCTCCTGAGGATTACACAGCAAGATAAAGAACGGATGTTGCTTGAATGCCAGCAAACACCGGGACCATACGCTGCCAGGCTCTGTCAGGCAATGATACCAGATTACTTGCTACTAGCATGGCGTGGTCAAGTGTCCTACCATGGAGGACGGAATAAGGCTGCACTGCCCAGAAACCTTGTGGCAAGGCTTTTGGAGTACCTCCAGGAGAGCTTCATGGAGATGTCCCTGGAGGATTTCCGCTCCATCCCCAGACATGTTAACAGACTTTTCCAGTAGCTGTAGTGGCTGCGAATGCATCCCAAGTGCTCAGGGCAAATTAATCATTAAAAATGCTTGCTTTTAAAACATGTTTTATATTTTAAAAGGTAAACTCACCTGAGGTCCCTTCCATGGGGTCATGGTCTTGGGTGCTGGCTTCGGAGGCTTGGGAGGGTACTTCAGTCAGGGTGAGAAACAGATCCTGGCTGTTGGGGAGAACGGAGAGCTGGGTGCTCTCTGCCAGCTCGTCCTCCTCCTCCTCCTCTTCCCCTTCCACGGAATCATCAGGTGTACCTGATGAGATTATCCCCATCTCGGAATCCACAGTCAGAGGTGGGGTAGTGGTGGCGGCCCCCCCTAGAAATGCATTTAGCTCGGCGTAGAAGCGGCATGTCCGCGGCTCTGACCCGGAGCGACCGTTTGCCTCCTTTGCTTTTTGATAGGCTTGTCTGAGCTCCTTGACTTTCACGCGGCACTGATCTGAGTCCCTATTGTGGCCTCTCTCCATCATGCCCTTGGAAATTTTTTCAAAAGTTTTGGCATTTCGTCTTTTCGAACGCAGTTCTGCTAGCACTGAATTCTCTCCCCATATAGAGATCAAATCCAGTACCTCCTGTACGGTCCATGCTGGTGCTCTTTTTCGATTATCAGCCTGCATGGTTACCTGTGCTGATGAGCTCTCTGTGGTCACCTGTGCTCTCCACGCTGTGCAAACAGGAAATGAAATTCAAATGTTCCCGGGGCTTTTCCTGTCCACCTGGCCAGTGCATGCGAGTTCAGATTGCTGTCCAGAGCGGTCACAATGGTGCACTGTGGGATAGCTCCTGGAGGCCAATAACATCGAATTGCGGCCACACTAACCTTAATTCGGATTAACAATACCGATTTTGACGCTACTCCTCTCGTCGAGGAGGAGTACAGAAATCGAATTAAAGGGACCTTTAATTCAAATTAAATGGCTTCGTTGTGTGGACGGGTCAAGCGTTAATTCGAATTAAGGCAGCTAAATCCGAATTAAAGTCGTAGTGTAGACCAGGCCGAAGAGTGGGGCAGGGCCACGGAGAGGGCAGGGCCACCAGTGGTGGGACCTAGTACCCCCCCTCCCCAACTTCTACCAAGGTGCCGGAACACCTGGGGACATCCCAAGCTGACATCACACAAATAATCCTGACACCAAGCTTAGTGCTGAGTTCATGCCCATTCTAATGAACAAAGACACTCTCCCTGAGCAGCACCCGAACTTCTCCAACATCCGGCCTTTCCTCTAGGCAGGGCTGGGCTCTCCAACTGAAGCTGCTCCCTGCTTCTTGGATTGGGGAGATTCTCTCCCTCTGATGCTGGTAGCTCCTCCCTTCTCTCTGGGCTGGGGCTACCTCACCCAATGCCACCTCTTACTCTCTGATATTAAGCAGCTCTTCCCCAATGCTGCACCTTCCTCTCTGTTCCCGGATCTGGGAATGGAGGCTGCATTAAAGGAGGGAGATTCCCTCTGGGGTTCAAAACTGTACCTGCTTCCTCTGCTCCCTCCTCACTAAAACCATTCTTGGTGTGTCTCTCCTGCTGGGAATGGAGCAGAACCAACAGGGGTAGCTGGGAACTGAAGCTTATGCAAGCAAATGGGAAACTAATGAAGTGGGTCTCCTTACAGAGACTGAGGAACTGCAGTGACATCCCTGCTCAGTCTCAGGTGCCCAGGACAGAGGCAGCTCCCTGGGATCCAGGCCTGTCCCAGCCAGAACTGGGCTGCTGGAGAGTGTGAGAACTGGTCCCAGCCTCCCCCAGGGCTGAGCTCTGCCCCTAACGCTCTGATTCTCTCTCTCCCCAGTGAATGTGACTCTGGATCCAGACACGGCTCATCCCCAACTCATCCTGTCTGAGGATGGGAAAAGTGTGAGATATGGAGACACACGGCAGCAACTGCCCGACAACCCTGAGAGATTTGACACTCGGCCGTGTGTGCTGGGCTGTGAGGGATTCACCTTGGGGAGACATTGGTGGGAGGTGGAGGTGGGGGGTGGGGGAGGCTGGGCTGTGGGGGTGGCCAGAGAGTCTGTGTGGAGGAAGGGATGGATCAGCCTTAGTCCTGGGGGGGGGATCTGGGCTGTGCAGTGGGTGGGTCAGTTCCGAGCTCTCACCTCCCCTGTGACCTCCCTGCCCCTGAGCCGGGCCCCCAGCAGGATCCGGGTTTCTCTGGACTGTGACCGGGGGCAGGTGACATTTATTGATGGTGGTGATGAGGTCCCGATCTTCACTTTCCCTCCGGGCTCCATCCCTGGGGAGAGAATCCGACCCTGGCTCCGGATGGGGGCGGGATCCCCGCTCAGACTGTGTCCCTGAGACACACAGCAGAGGGGAGAACCAGAAATCAGCCTCTCTAGCCTCATGGACCCCAGTATCTATGACCTTGGAGGACTCCTATCTACCCTGCTATCTACCATGCTTAGATTTTAACCGGTCCAAATAATCAGCAGGGTTCTCCCCTTTATTTTGTTTACAAGTGTTTATTTCAGTCCAATCAGCCTTTGGTGGGCAGACCTTAAGAATAGCTTCTAACAATTTTCCTCTCATCTCGGCCAACTGTTCTCTATCTGGTTCCACTTTGTCTGTCCACTCCATTGTCTCATAAAGACGCCTTTGTGTTTCTCTGGGCATTACGCTTCTCAGGAATTGGTCTAGGTCTCCCATAGTGGGGTTATAGCAATTAATAACAACCTCCAACTCCTCTTTAAAGCGGAAAGGGTCATCCCGAATACATTTCTCCAATTCCCCCTTTTTGATTTAATTAAAAGTCCCTTCCTCTGGGAACTGCAAACTTGGATTATCCCTGGTATTCGAATTCCACCCCTTTAGAAATTTGCAGGTCAAGGGTACATAGTTGGAATACATATACGTGGCTGGAGTGCCCTTTTCCGGCACTGGGACCTGCTTGGATTGTGAGGTTCCCATGGTCAGATGGCTTTGCCCGAACAACCCCCCCTTTAACAGGTGCAGGTGAGCAGTCAAACAACCCCTCGCCTGGACCACCTACCGAGCCACAAAGGTAATCCAAACAAAACCAGCCGCCCCCAAACAAGGGATGGCGTTCCCTTCCCCCCACCAGGGCCCCACACCAAGCCCGGCAGACTCGTAGTGTCCCTGTTGGTACTAGATGCAGCACCCCGACCGGGGACAACACGAAGGGCTCGATTCCCCTCAATTCTATATACATATAATGAATTAAATTTAGACAATGCAACCCCCCCTCGTAGGAGAGGATTAATTATTTAATAAAGCAACTGCTATTATACAGAAAGAACAGTTAAACAAGACTAGAATACTGCAGTAAGCCCTGGCCTCCGTTCCAGGCCAGGCCAATCCCCAAGCTTCCTTGTTCAGGTGAAGCTAACTCCTCAACATTCACACCAATGGGGAGGATTTATAAGGGAGGTCCTCGCACACCCTCCTTCTGGCAGAGAGCACCAGCCCACCCGTTAAAGGAAGGGGGTAGGATACCCTACTGCCTCCGGTGCGGTGGGCGATTTCCAGGGACTCCCCTTCTCTCCGAGCAAGGGGAGGGAGCCCACGGCTCCAAGAGGAAGGTCTGGGGTAAGGTTTCGGTCGTAGGTCAGCCATACAAAGGGTTAGGAAAGGCACAGTCCCCGCACACCCCTCCTCTGGCAGAGAGCACCGGCCCGCCTTCAAGAGAATGGGATGGGATACTCTACTGCCCAGGAGTACGTGGGCGGTTTCCCGGGGCCTCCTTGCTCTCCGAGCAAGGAGGGGCGTAATTCGGCACTTCACGGAAAGGCAAGGATAGGGGACCCCTTACAACCCACAGTCACACAGCACACCTAATTTGGGAGGGATATCTGTTACGGCAGTTCTCACCAGTCCACTATAGCCTATTGCTGGTGGGAGCCCTGCCAATCCCCTCGGCCGCTCCGGGATTCCCTGGATTTCCGGCCTACCCACGGTAGGATCCAGGGATTCCTTGGATTTCCGCCCTACCCACGGTAGGATCCACTTTTCCGGGGTCACCCAGCAGCTGGTCAATCGTCCTCCGGGGGGGACCAATCCCCGAAGGCCGAGCCACACAAAGCCAACTAACACAAAACAAACAAAACCCAACACAGACAAGTTACAGAACGGACACACACAAAACGAACAGGCGTCAGGCAAATGAGTCTAGCCTCAAAAGGTTCGGATCACAGCGCGCCCTTACCTGAACCCAGAGCCTACGGGCAGCTCCCCACCGAAGCCGAAATAGAGACAAGGGTCTCTTACCTGGCACCTGGGATCGGTGTGGAAGCTGTCCACGGTCCTCCGGTCTGGTGGGACGTCGAGTGATCCTGGACGAGCCCCCAAACTGTCGTGGAAAAAGTCACCCACGCATTGATTTTAGTTCACAGACTCAAGCCTGAGGCCAGTTTATTGCAATACATACCAACGCGTTGGGGTAGCAGTCCAAAAACTACCACACCCAGCACAGCACGCAGGGTGCTTTTATTCCTTCAAACCGCAAGCATAGTACAAATAATACATCATTTGCGTGAAATAAGAGTTGGGGTCTGTCCCTTTTTCCCGGTACCTTCCTTATTATTTTACGAGAATTGGGTGCCTATTGGGTGAGGGGTTTCTTGGTGGTTTTCGCCATGGGTGGTACTTGGCACCAGTTGGAGTGTTTTTTTTGTCAGGGTACGTATTGTTTTTCCGGGGGTTTACGGTTAAGGGCATAGGGGTTTATCACAGGACACCCAAAGAAGATATATGATTGGCTAGTTTGGCAGTTAGCTGGAATCACCGGGGGGCGGCGGGGGAGGTCACAGATCACCCAAAGGAGAAGCTGCATTTAGTCAGTTTGCATTTAGCTAAAGTTACCTATTGCTTCACACAAGCGGTTATTATATTTTATCAGCCATGAACATATTTCATTAGTGCTGCTGCTGTGGCTTTTTATTCCATCCCTCCTTGCCCCCCCTCCCTCCTCTGGTCATGACCCTTGACTGAGTTTGGCAGGAGGCTGTGTCACTTAGACTAGTTCAGGCTTGTGGCCTGCAGGGCGGGCCTATATGACGAGTCTTCGCCGATGTTCCGATCGGTGCAAGGGAGGCCAGCCAGGCCTATTCCCCCACACCAGAAAGAACCCCTAGTGTGCCAGCCCTTCTCAAGGTCACCACCTCTTTGCCAGGGTCGAGCTGCAGGCTCCTCTACCCCGAGACTGGTTGCTGCAATCCCCAGGGGAACCCCATTACTGCAAACGTCCTTCTCGCCGGTCACACACTCCCAGAGGTTAATCGCCCCCTGAAACCGTCCCTCTCTGAGCCTTCAGCACGCCTAGTCCTCATCAACCCCCCTTCGTTTTACTGCTCCCCAGTCACTTACTGCAAGAAGCGCCATCCATGGGGTGCAGTACATCCCCCGCTGCCACCAGCTGTCACGGAGTCCCCGGGCGATGCTTTGGAACTTCTCCCCACAAAGCCAGTCAGGAGTTTGGGGAGCCTCCTCTCCCTTGGATCAGACTGTCTTCAGGGCAAGAAGCTCACACGGCTTCACCTTCCTGGGTCTGACCTTGGAGCATTCAGCATCCTTTACCCTCCGTGCGCTTCCCACAGTGAGTCCGCCCAGGCGGGGTCCTGGGGAAGCCAGAGGGTCCTGCACGCACCCCCACTTCACAGTCAGATGTGACTCTTAGCCAGCCAGTAAAACAGAGGTTTATTAGATGACAGGAAGACGATCTAAAACAGAGCTTGTAGGTACAGAGAACGGGATGCCTCAGACAGGTCCATTCTGGGGCCAAGTGAGCCAGACAACCCCGTCTGCACTCACTTCCCATCCCCAGCCAGCTCCAAACTGCAAAACTCCCTTCAGCCCCTCCTTTCTGGCCTTTGTCTCTTTCCCGGCCAGGAGGTCACCTGATCTCTTTGTTCACCTTTAGCTATCCCCTTGCAGGGGGGAAGGGCCCCGGCCATTTGTTGCCAGGAGACAGAGTGTCGGCCATTTATGCACACTGGAGACTTAAGAAATGTAAAGGGGAAACTGAGGCCCCACACAGTATTCAGAGGAAACATTAAGAACAGTCCCACTTCGTCACAGTTACTTTCTTTGCGTTTTGTCAAATCTGCAGTGAAAGTGCCCTTAAAATAAACATGTGCTAGGTCATTATCCGTGACGTCTATATTATGAAATATTTGGCAGAATGTGTGTAAAACAGAACAGGGGACATACAATTCTCCTCCAAGGAGTTCAGTCACAAATGTAATTGATGCATTATTGTTTTTAAATGAGCATCATCAGCATGGAAGCATGTCCACTGGAATGGTGGCCGAAGCATGAAGGGACATAGGCATGTTTAGCATATCTTGCACATAAATACCTGCACTGCCAGATACAAACGTGCCATGCGAACACCTTCTCACACTTTCAGGTGACATCATAAATTAGAAGCAGGCAGCATTATCTCCCGTAAACATAAATAAACTTGTCTGTCTTAGCGATTGGCAGAAAACGAAGAGTGGACTTCTAGGCTCTAAAGTTTTTAATTGCTTTATTTTTGAGTGCACTTATAGAAATAAAATCTATGTTTTTAAATTACACTTTCCTGATAAAGAGATTGCACTACAGTACTTGTATGAGGTGAATTGAAAAATACTATTTTTGTTTTGCATGTTTACAGTACAAATATTTGTAATAAAAATAATACAAAGTGAGCACTGTACACTTTCTCTTCTTTGTTGTGATAGAAATCAATATATATGAAAATGTAGAAAAACATCCAAAAACATTTAACAAATTCCAATTGGTATTCTATTGTTTAACAATGTGATTCATCACGATTAATTTTTCTAACCACGATGATTTTTTTTAAGTTAATCACACAAGTTAACTGCAATTAATCAACAGCACTACTATCTTCTTCCAATTTCTTAACAATACCAGGTTACATTTCAAAGTTCTAGTCTATATTACTTGGAATGGCCCCAGATACCATTTATACATTTTTCTAACATGTCTCTAAAGGTTGAAGCTGGGTCAATTAGCTGGCAAGGTTCTTAACTCTTTCGGGCCAGCTCTCACTGAAGTTGAGATCGTGTGTGAATTCTCCAATGTTTAATGAAGTGTGATCTCTGTGTACAACTTTTGGCACAGTCCAAGCACTTATGGAGTCTTCCTGATTCTCTCAGGTAAAACAAGGACTGATCACTTTCTGCAATGTTTCCCACAGTCTAAGCACTTATGGGGTCTCTCTCCAGTGTGGATTGCCTGATGTTTAATAAGGGCTGACTTCCATATGAATCTTTTTCCAGTCTGATTACTAATGGGATCTCTCTCCTGTGTGGATCCTCTGAATGTTATAAGATTTGATCTTTGGGTGAAACTTTTCACATGGTCCAGACACTTATGGGGTCTCTCTCCTGTGTGGATTGCCTGATGTGAAACAAGTTCTGATCTCCATTTAAAACGTCTTTCACAGGCTAAGCAGTTATGGGGTTTCTCCTCTATGTGGATTCTCTGATGTAAAAAAAAGGGATGACATCTATTTGAAACGTTTTTCCATAGTCTAAGCACTTATGGGGGTCTCTCTCGTGTGTGGATTGCCTGATGTTTAGAAGGGCTGATTTGTTTCTGAAACCTTTCCCAGAGTCCAAGCACTTATGGTATTCCCCTTGTATGGATTGCCTGATGTTTAACAAGGTCAGACCTCCATATGAAACTTTTTCCACAATCTAAGCACTTGTGGGGTCTGTCTCCGGTGTGTATTCTCTGATGTGCCATAAGATTTGATCTTTGTGTGAAACTTTTCCCACAGTCTAAGCACTTGTGGGGTCTCTCTCCAGTGTGGATTGTTTGATGTATGAGAAGGGCTGACCTCTGTTTGAAACTTTTTCCACAGTCTAAGCACCTATGGGGTCTGTCTCCGGTGTGTATTCTCTGATGTTGGACAAGGTTTGACCTCCGAATGAAACTTTTCCCACAGTCTAAGCACTCATAGGGTCTCTCTCCAGTGTGTATTCTCTGATGTGCCATAAGATTTGATCTTTGTGTGAAACTTTCCCCACAGTCCAAACACTTATGGGATTTCTCTCCTGTGTGGATGGCCTGATGTTTAAGAAGGGTTGACCTGTGTCTGAAACTTTTCCCACAGTCTAAGCACTTATGGGGTCTCTCTCCAGTGTGGATTGTCTGATGTTTGACAAGGCCTGACCTCTGTTTGAAACTTTTCCCACAGTCTAAGCACTTGTGGGGTGTCTCTCCAGTGTGGATTGTTTGATGTACAAGAAGGTTTGACCTCCATGCGAAACTTTTCCCACAGTCTAAGCACTTATGGGGTCTCTCTCCAGTGTGGATTGCCTGATGATGGATAAGGGCTGACCTCTGTTTGAAACTTTTCCCACAGTCTAAGCACTTGTGGTGTCTCTCTCCAGTGTGGATTGTTTGATGTACGAGAAGGTTTGACCTCTGTATGAAACTTTTTCCACAGTCTAAGCACTTATGGGGTCTGTCTCCAGTGTGTATTCTCTGATGTGCCATAAGATTTGATCTTTTCGTGAAACTTTTCCCACAGTCCAAACACTTATGGGATTTCTCTCCTTTGTGGATTATCTGATGTTGGACAAGGGTTGACTTCTGTATGAAACTTTTCCCACAGTCTAAGCACTTATGGGGTCTCTCTCCACTGTGGATTGCCTGATGTTTGGCAAGGGCTGACCTCTGTTTGAAACTTTTCCCACAGTCCAAGCACTTATGGGGTCTCTCTCCGGTGTGGATTGCCTGATGTCTAACAAGGGCTGATCTCCATGTGAAACTTTTCCCACAGTCTAAGCACTTATGGGGTCTCTCTCCAGTGTGTTTTCTCTGATGTGCCATAAGATTTGATCTTTGTGTGAAACTTTCCCCACAGTCCAAACACTTATGGGATTTCTCTCCTGTGTGGATGGCCTGATGTTTAAGAAGGGTTGACCTGTGTCTGAAACTTTTCCCACAGTCTAAGCACTTATGGGGTCTCTCTCCACAGTGGATTGCCTGATGTTTGGCAAGGGCTGACCTCTGTTTGAAACTTTTCCCACAGTCCAAGCACTTATGGGGTCTCTCTCCGGTGTGGATTGCCTGATGTCTAACAAGGGCTGATCTCCATGTGAAACTTTTCCCACAGTCTAAGCACTTACGTGGTCTGTCCCCTGTGTGGATTTTCTGATGTGTAATCAGCGCTGACTTCCAAATCAAACAATTGCTGCCCTCAAGGTACTGAGAGGGTCTCTCTCCCGGGTGGCTTCTCCCATGGTTAGCAAGATCTGAGCACTTATTTAAGTGTTCCCCACAGTCCAACCATTGAAGTGTTTTCTCTCCAGTATTTATTGCTTGAAGCGTAACAGAACCGAGGTATTTATAGTGTTTGTCTTCCTTGGGGGTTGTCTGCTGGTCTGTGGGATTCCTGTTTCCTTCCACATATATAACAGATTCATCCATTTGCTCCTTTGAGTGGATTCCCGGCAGCCTCTCTGACCTCTGCCAATTTCCCCAGGCTTCTCCCTGTTCCAAGCACTGGGGAAAATTCCCTTCAGCTCTTCTCACAAAGGTCCCCTGTGATTCCCCAGACCCAGGAACATCCTGCTGTTGATTCACCTCCTCGTTCTCACTCACTGTCTCGTCACCTGCTGGGAGAGAGAGACAATCCAGACAGGAGTCATTGTGCTGGAGAGAAATTAAGAGGAATAGCACCAAGGG
Source organism: Emys orbicularis (assembly GCF_028017835.1). Classification (NCBI taxonomy): domain Eukaryota; kingdom Metazoa; phylum Chordata; order Testudines; family Emydidae; genus Emys; species Emys orbicularis. Next base: position 7,958,715 of record NC_088695.1, on the reverse strand, counting down.
AAAACCCACCATACTAAAGCTGCACAGACAGAGCAATTGGATTCTGCCTCCACTTCCCACCCAATCTTTTACAGAGAAGGAAAGTTGGGAAGGAAACTCCTGCTGTTAACAGGACACATGGGAAGCGATGTCAGTGATATCTGCTGACTCTAGCCCTGCCCTGCGTGAGATGAGGAAGAACTGAGGGCACTTATTGATATCACATTTTGGGGATTCTCAACTTTTTCCTTCATTCCCCAGATGGTTTGTGTGTCAGTCCTCACCTGTGTGGGAGCCTCTCAGGATCTCTCTTTCCTCACAGGCCTGGAGATCGGGCACCCATGGCTCTTCCCCTTGTTCCAGCTGGGTGATCAGGTCAGGTTTGGGAATGGGGAATCCTGTGCAGGGAGTGAAATCAGACCAGATCAGGGTGTGCGGAGGACTGAGAGCATCTCTCAGAAAGAGAGAGCGTCTGTCAGAAAGGACATTCCGTGAGCGGAACCTGTCCCTGTGCCATGCTGGGGAATGTGGAATCTAAGAGGACAGAAACATGGTCACTGAGCCCCCTCGGGGGAGGCAGACATCTGGCGAGGTGAGGGGAATTGTGACGCACACCCAGCTCCAGTGTTAAACCCCTGCCTATTTCTAAACCTGCAGAGCCCAGAGCCCTAAACATTGCTGGATCTATTCCCAAGGAGGAGGGAGAAGAGGGATTCTGTGTGGGACTGAGAAACAACACAGACAGGACAACACACGGCTTCTCCACCTTGCAAGCTAGCAGGGTTGGGTGGGGATGATTTAGTATGTGCCTTAGGTTTTGACACCCTGGTCTCGTTAGGGAGTGATGAGGGAAGAACCTAACCGGTGTCAGAAATGCAGACTCCCCCCACTCCCCCCAGTTTCCTATAACCAAGGCGCCAGGAATCCCTTACCCAGCGAGGTCACTGTCTCGTAGTTCTCCCGCATGACGTCCCTGTAGAGGGCTCTCTGAGCGGGGTCCAGCAGAGCCCCCTGCCCCTGGGTGAAATACACAGCCACCTCCTCGAAAGTCACCGGCATCTGAAATAATAAGAATCCCCCACTCAGAACCTGCTGCCCCAGCCACAGTCCCTCTAGTCACAGGGGATGGCCAGAGTAGCAGAATCCTCCCCCCACCCCGCTCAGAGCAGCCAGGAGGCTTCAAGGGGGGGGGGGAGGATTCTTCAAGCAAGAGCTCCTTGTCCCCCTCAGCAGACTGAGCAGGGCAGGTTCTTGTCATTTACCACACACCTGCCAGCCATACGCTGATACAGGAAGCAGAGCTCTGAGCCGGGGACGGGCTTCGCTTTGTATTTCACAGCAGCCTCTGACCAGTGGGGTCAGGCTCCAGCACTGGGAGTCTGGTCAGTTTTCCCAGCCCTGCCCAGCAGGGTGTTTCCTGGTTCAGAAATGGGGGAATGTTTCCCCTCCCCCCCACACGCCAATGGGCCTGTTCAGAAAATCAGGCCCAGGTTGATCATGTTCCAGCAGGTTTATCACACCCCGTCCCACCCTGTGTGTTTAACCCCTCTACAATACCCCTCCCCCACCACCAAAAGCTCCCTAAAAATCCCCTACCTGAGCTGGCTCCAGCACAGCCATTACCCTGCCCAGTCTCCTGGAAGTCGGGACGATCTGAAGCAAAATGTGGACGTGATCCTCAGCCTGTCAGGCGAGAGGGGCAATGGGGGAGGTTACAGAAGGGGCTGGAATCCATGTCACTCCCTAATTCCCCCAGGCTCGCTCCCTGCAGACAGATTCTATGATTCTATGACTGCCATGCTTGGAAGAAACCCAGTTAGTTCATTACCACCCCAGCCAGGCCCCCTCCCCTCACATTAGAACTAAACCCAGCACGTCCCTTCTAAACCTCCGAAGAACAGCATCTCTGAGCCAAACGCTGGAAAAAGAGCAGAATCAAAGGAGTCACTTTAGGGTATTGCCCCACAGTGTATTGTAACCCCTCTCGCTCTCCCCCATCTCCCTCAGTTGTGCGGTGCTCAGCAGAGTGAGCAACTGGCTTTTCCTCTCTCAGCTCCTCCCCTTGTTCCCAGGAGAGCTGACTGCCCCGGGGGTGCAGGGAATGGATCTGGGCAGGGCTGGGAGCTGGGAACCTCCCTCCCCACTTCTTGCTCCTGCTGCCCTTCAAGTCATTAAGATGGCTACCTAGTTCTTTTTCCCCACAAGGGGGAGGCCAAATGACCTGTTTTCCTGGGAAAGAGAGAAAGCAGGGAGGAGGGGCAGCTGGGCGTCACTGAGGATGGGGGGCTGGAAGTGGGTCAGTCTCCTGGTTTTTGCTGAATGCTCCTGATTTCTGTGCTAACAAGCTCTGTTCTGTGCTGTGTTCCCAGTGACCAATAAACCTTCTGTTTTCCAAGCTGCCTGACAGTCACAGCTGACTGTGGAGGTGGGGTGCACGGCCCCTGTGAGGAGTGTCTCAGGCTTCTTCTTAGGCTGCCCCCGGGGTTCAAGCTGGGCCGTGTGCCCTCCCTGGGCCCTGGGGCTGGGGAGGCTGGGGCCACATGCACAGCGGGTGGGGGGGGGATATTGGGTGGTGCTCAGGGGCTGGGGTCCTGCCCCTACAGTGGGGAGGGGAGCTTGCCTCCCCCAGCCCTAGGTTCACCCCCTGTTGGCTGTACCCCATTCTTATCCCCGGCTCCCAGTCCCAGGCAGGGGGGCTGAAACAATCTGTACAGTGGGGGGCGCTGAGATCCATTGAACCAGACTGTAAACCCTGGATAGAATGGAAACCCCTTCAAGCCAGGGGGTGCGGCAGGGCCCCACCAGCCTAGATCCAGCGCCTGTGCTGCCCCCGCTCCCTCCACGGCCCTGATTGTGCCCCGGGCCCCTCTCCTTCCCCGGCCCCCAGGGGCCCCCCATCCTGCATTCAGTTTGGCCCCTGCCCACCTTCTGCCCCTTCCTATTTGCCCCCCTCAGATCTCCCTGAGCTGCAGCCTCCGTCCACACCAGCAAGGCCAGGGGCAGGGAAACAAAGCAGCAGATGGATGGGGGAGAGGATGGGTGGTAACGTGATCCTGCCCCCGCCCCGCACACACCGGTAGCTGGCGGCAGCTTTCCCGGGCCCAGGGCGGGAATCGCAGCCAGCTCCGCTGGGAGCAGCCTGGGGCCAAACCTCCCCCTGCAGCCCGGGTGTGACGCGGGGGGGCACCGCTGCCTGCGGGCAGAGGGTCTCTCTTACCTTCCCTCCGAGCGGGGCCCCCCTGGGGCAGGGGCCGGGAAGGGCCCTGGCCAGACTGGGGGCTCTGCCCTGGGAGAGGCTCCTGGGGAGCAGCGGGAAGGGCCCTGCTGGAGATTCCCCTCTCCCGGCTGCAGCCAGGGCTCCGGGCTCCCAGCACCAGCCGCCGGGGCTCGGGGATCTCGCCAGGAGCCAGAGTCACCGCAGCGGCTGCGAGTCACTTCCTGCTGCCGGGCCTGACCCCAGCGATCGCTCCCCCCAGAGCCGCCTCCCAGCTGCTCCTGGGTCCTAGCGATCAACCCATCGCGCTGCAGCCCCCCTGCCCACCGCACTTTGACTCGCCTCTCTGTGTCTGGCTTCTGTTAGACTCACAGGCTCTAAGGGCAGAAGGGCCCATCATGAGCATCTAGCCCAGGGGTTCTCACAACCAAATTTTTGGCAGCCTCAGAGTAAGGCCAGCAACTCTCGATGGTGGCCGCTGACACTTCTTCCTAAAATACTAAGTGAACTTTAGGAGAAACCAGTAAACATGCACAGAGGTAAGCGGGGACATGGTCCCGCTATTGGGGGGAACTTTCCTGACTTAAACACCTCTCGGGTGGAGTCGAATAGCAGAAGGATCTGAGTCCTTGCTCCCACTCCCTTCACCCAGAGCCTGCCTCACCTTGAGGGCTCCCCTTCCACTCCCCTGTGTGGAAAAGTCCTTATAACCCTGACAAGGCTGGGCCCAGGCTTCCTGAGGGGCTGTCCCCCAACCTGGTTGTGACCACTCAGGACACGGGCTAGAACGTCCCCACTCCGGGGCACTTCCTCTGCTCTGGACACTTCCCTGACCTCTTCCCTGACCATTGTCTATAGTTCAGAACAAATGCAATTTATTAAACAGCAACTAATAAAAAAAAATCAGGACACAATCGGAAAGGTGAAAGGAAAACTTATAGCCCCACTCTGCAGGGCCAGATTAACTTTTCGTGGGCCCGGTGCCAAACATACTTGTGGGCCCCATTGGGGCAAGGAGCAGGGGTTGGGATGGTCAGTCTCCAGAGTGAAGGGCGGGCTGGGCGCTATGAGGCACAGCATGGCAGGAGCGGCCCCGCTCTGCGCAGCCCAGCAGAGGGCGCTGTTTACAAACCAGCCCAGCGCTGTGCTGCCAGCGTGGCCCTTCCCCTTGCGGGCGAATCCGCACCACACTGCCCCCTGCCCAGAGCCCCACCCTTATGCCCAGTGCCCCCTCCCCCAGAGACCTCCCCCGCTGGCCTCCCACCACAACTGCACAGCACCCTGCACACCACACTGCTCACCCAGTGCCCCCCACCCATGCATCTCGCCACTGCCCACCTCCTTCCTCACAGTCCCACCAGCACAGCTGCACACACCCCATATTCCTGAGGGGATTCTGCACCAAACAATTAAAAATTCTGCACACACTATTTTAAAATTCTGCAAATTATATTTGTCAATAAATAAATGTGGAGGCTCCAACATGGCAGTGGGGAACACAGGCCACTGGTTGCATGGAGGTGGGAGATCACCCTGCAGCCTCCCCCCACCCCACCCCACCCCAGGACAGGGATTCAGCAGTGAGGCTGCACCAGACCCTGACACAGTGCAAGGGCCAGGCCTGCCCCAGAAACACCCTGCGGCCCCTGCCCCCCTGTGCCAGATGCACCAGGTGTGGGTGAGCAGGCTCAGCCCGGCAGCAGGATCCAAGTGCAGAGGGACTTAGTGTGGTGGGATCCAGGTGGGGGTAAGAGAGTTCTCTGTGGGGCAATCTGGGTGCGGGCGGCTCAGTGGGAGATCTGGAAGCACAGAAGCTCCTTGGGGGGTTCCAGGTGCAGGGGCAATGGGACTCTGCAGGGGATCCAGGTGAAGGTGTTTGGGGCTCAGCGGGGAGGGTCTATGTGCAGGGGAGGTGGGGTTCATTTGGATGGGGGTCCAGGTGCAGGTGGCTGGGGCTTAGTGTTATACCAATAAAAACTAGCAGGATCTTATTAAAGGGGACAAGATAAAGATGCCACATTTATTATGATAACAATTTGATTTATGACCAATAACTAATATCTTAATCCTTATACACACACATTATACCTAATACCTATAAACACACACACACACATTCATCAGATGTTCTGCAGCTGCTGCATAGTTACCAGTCCTGCTTGAGTCTGTGGCTTGAGTTTGCAGCTTGGGTTCGTAGCTTGTGGCGGCTAACTGGCCAGGAAAGCTGGGCACAAGGACGAGCTGGGTCTCTGTCGGGCATGCACCGATGCCCTTCCATGTTGGCAGCAGAATGTTACCCTCCTCCAAAGTTCTCCATCTCACCCATCCATTTTGTAGGCTTTAATTTGAATCCAGAGTCTATAGGTCTTGCTGTGTCACGCTGCCTCTGGGTTTGGTGATTGATCACCCGTCAATTGCAGACATGACTTTCAGCCTCGGACGGGGCTTTGATCTTCCTTCTATTGTACCTTTTCTTTTTAGGGAGGATTCTTCTTACTTTGTTAGGGCTCTTGTCTGCATCTTCAGCCGTTGGTGTTTGAACTCTATTTAACCAGGACAGGCTGGGGCTGGAGGTTGATTCCATCATCCATACATACCTCATTCACACATCTAAACTAAACTAATAAGATTACAGCAGGGTTTGCAAAAATGAAGGTTGCAGCAAGCCCTTACAAAATGGAATAAGCGTTTTAAAATGGGGTTTGAATTACAATATGGCAAACAGTGAACAGAAGTTACAATATAGACAAGTATAATGGATGGCAAACAGTGAACAGAAGTTACAATATAGACAAGTATAATGGATGGCAAACAGTGAACAGAAGTTACACTGCAGGCAAGTGTAATAAATGGTGAACAGAAGTTACAATACTGAAACAGTGCAAGTCTCAGTGATTTAAGCAGGAATTGGATTGATAGTGAAACTTACAAAGGCAGCTGACTGAACAGCTATGGCTCTTAACAAGCATCTTAACTGTTAATTAGCCAGTTATTGGGGTAACCGGTTTTATGAATGAATATTGTTTCATTCATAAAACTTTACTTATGAAGTTACATTAATAAAGTAAACAATTAAAAACAATTTCATTCATCAGTCCTACATTAGTGGGAAGGGTGTCCGGGGGGCTCATTGCGGTGATACAGATGCAGGGGAGGTGGGGCTTGTCAGGATGAGGGTTAGATGGGCCTGCTTAACAGGGGAGCCCAGCTTCTGCCAAGGAGATGCCTCATGCTGGGCTCCAGCTTCCCTCCCTGCCCCCGCTTCCCCTATTCCCTTCTCTTCCCCACCCCATGCCCACGAAAGCTTTTGTTAGTTTCTAAGGTGCCACAAGTACTCCTGTTCTTTTTATGGAAACAGTGGCTCAAACTCTGCTCTGAATATCAGCAACTCCCCAGTGTCCAACTCTGCAATCGGCTCTCCGGGTAGAGGGCAGTCGGCTGAGCAGTCGGCAGATTTTGGAAGCGAGTCATTTTTAAGTCAGCCAAGGAGGCAAGACAGATCAGACTCCTGAAAGGGGTACAGTGCTGGAGAAAGGCTGAGAGCCACTGGCATGTAGGACCAACAGAGAGAGCACACTGGAGAACACACAATAGTGGGGGGACCACTTCATCCGTTTACTGGACTACAACTGGGGGACAAGAAGAGCACCCTGCAATCCTTCAGGAAGCCAAAAGGAGAGCACACTTTGCATTCATGAAGAAGGGGATCGCAGCAGTGGTGGCTGGTGACCCTGGGAGAATGCTTTAGCCATGGATTTTACCTGTAAAAGTTAATCTCAGCCTATCTGAATCCTGTTATACCTGGTGTTTGGTGTGTAACCTGTTGGTCTTATTGCTTCGCTCACTATCTCTTCAATCTTAGCTAATAAACTCCTGTTTGTTTTCACTAAAACTATATCTCAGGAGCCACTCTCCAAAGCTGGTGGATATTCCAATATTTAGATTTACCAAGCCAGCATGAAACTGCCTCTATGATACCTCACTGGTTACCCAGAAGCCAACAAGAAAGTTGCCTTAAAGAAACCCAGCCTTAGGCCTCCACCCAGACACCCAAGTCAAATATGATGAGGATCACTGAAAATCGTATTCATTATATAAGAAAGTTCTACCAATCCCAAAAAATCAGACACATTACCTCCCAAGTTAATGAGTATTTCAGGTCTTATCCAAATACATGCTTACAGCCAATTCTTATTCACTAAAACTACTATTTATTAAAAAAGAAAAGAGAGAAAATATTGGTTAAAAGAGATCCGCACACATATAGACATGAATACAGTTCTGAGATCAGATTCAGAGTACAGATGTTGAGCTTTGCAGTAGCAAAGAGTTACTACAGAGTTAGGACTTGTCTACACCACGCAGCTTCTAGTGACAGGGCTGTGTCAACACAGCCTTCTCGCTAAAAGTCAGCGTGTGTAAACGTTCTTTGTCAGCACTGTGTCACCACTTTTGCTGAAAAAATGCTTCTACCCCCGCAGGCGGTGTTCGCTTTGTCGGCAGAAGAATGCTCCTGCTGAGAACGTACCATTCAGACTGCCACTTGTCGCAGCAAAACTTTTGTCTTTCGGGGGTGGGGGCTTTTTTAAGCACCTGTGAAAGACAAAAGTTTTGTTGACAACTTGGTAGTATAGACAAACCCTTAGTCCATAGGTTACAGTCTGTGGAAGCAGAGAAAGGGGATTGCAATGCATGACAGTTCGTTAGCAAGAGTCAGGCTAACTGTAACCCTAATAACGCGAAATTTGTAGAAGCGAGTAATGTGTGAGGCGAGTGGGAAAGAACTGTGTGAGAAGCTGTTGCGACCTTGTGTAGATAATGTGTAGATAATATGGAATGTAGACTAAGAATCTACATTAGTGAGCAAAACAAGATATCAGAATGACCTATATATAAACAAAATGCAGCTGTTGCTCATTATTGTCTGTAACAAAAGGTATAAATGCTTGCTGTAATTGTTTACCTGTTGAGAGACCTGTTTAGCTCTCTCCCTCTACGCAATTGCTTGAGAAAATAAAGTATCTGACTTGCTGTACCCAAACAAAAAGTGAGAACTCTGTTATTCTCCGACAATCTGGGGGCTCATCTGGGATGGCAACGCCCGCAGAGGCACCGGCAGCTGCTACGGATCGTTCCCCTTCGAACCCCATGGTGCCAAAATAGAGGTAGGAGACCTTTTGAAATCTCTATTGGGGTGTCGGCGGAGGACTGTCTGTGGGGCCGTCAGTCCCTGTTGGGCTCACGCCATCCAAACTTATTGACTGTGCAGCAAGATCAGATGCAGAGCGGTTCTGGGGAATTGTTTTGCCACCCCCAATAAGGTAGTTGTATGCGGTTCTGGGGAACTGTTAGTTTGGCTGCCCCCATATGCATAAGAGAGATGCATAGGTATGCACCGGTGCTGAGGGGTTTTTACCGCCTCAAGAGGGGTTGTTACCGCCTCATAGTGTATTGAGTCCGGACATAAGGTACAGATGCATCGTGGTATTTGGAGATAGAGGCCTTGGGTGTGTGTGTGTGTGTGTGTGTGTGTGTGTGTGTGTGTGTGTGTGTGTGTGTGTGTGTGTGTGTGTGTGTGTGTGTGTGTGTGTGTGTACACCAGTTTGAATTGAGAGTTACCGGAAGATGCCCAGAGTACTTTGCGAAGTCTTTTGGCTCGTGACCAGAACTACTCTAACGCAAGCCCGGTAACTAGAGGATCTTTTAGGAGATCTGACCCACGGTGGGCTAACTCGGCCTGGCATCGTCCGGCGAGGAAGCTACCTGGGTCTAGGAGTGTGTGAACCCATCTTCCCTCCCCTTTCCTCTCTGTGTGAGCCACTGTCAGTCTGATCATCTTGCTGGATGCAAAGAGAGTGAGCGGTGCCTTCTCTCAGAGACTAGCTGACGCTCTTTGCTGAAGGGAGGTGTAGGAGGGTCATGGCCATCCTCGTTAGTCTCTCCTGTGTGAGTACTCTGTAGGGAGAGATCTTTAGTTTATGTGCCACTAGCGCGGACAGGGCATCCTCCCTGTGTGTGTGATTGGAAAATGGGTGGGGGACAGTCTAAGCATTCCCTCTCACCCCCTAAGGGTACCCCATCTTATTTCATGTACGTACATTATGGTCCTAAAACCTGCAGGTATTTAGAGAATTGGAATCATTACACATGTGAAAATTCATCTAAACAATGCCCATTAGAAGGTACCTTCAATCTAGATAAGATCATACATCTCAGAGGAGCTTTTAATCACCAAAAAGCCTCTGACACACAATGGGAGCAATTTGTCTAATGAGGAAAGGAATGGGTTAATTTGAAATTCAGCTTGGTCCAGAGATAAAGAGAAAGTTGATCTGCTTTCAAGGTCAAGAATCAATGCAGACCAGGCTAAGTACAAAGAAAAACTGCTTTCGGCCCCAGCTGGCTGTGAAAAAAATATAGACATAGTCAAACCAAAGGCAATACAAGTTACAGTGCTGAGATTACATTTGCAAAGCTTAACTGTCCAGTGAGATCCAACAGTCTGCCTTTGTGACCCTGGAGCCGGCGTGGTTTGGGGACACTGAAGAAGCCAGCCTGGACTGGAATCTCTGAAAAGACGCCCCAGGAGACCCCAGGGCGTAAAAGAACAGCCCTCCCAAGAGAGGAAGCAAGTTGGAGATTGCACAGCGCCTTCTCTGAACGTTGTACACAGACGTGGCCAGTCTGGATGTACGTGTGTGAGTATGAAAGTGTGCCTACTCTCAGCCGCAGTAAATCTGAGAACTGGAGAGGGGTTTAGCATTCCTCTCTCCACCCCGGTTGACCGGGAAGGGTGTCAGGTGGATCTACCCCAGTTGTAGCAAGACTGGGCAATAGAGAAGTTGGAGAAAAGGGAAGAGTTGTGTACTTGATAACTAGAATTGAGCAATTAAGAACATAGATCATGAACCAGGCAGCAACTCAAACCTACGCCCAGGGCAAGTTGCAAGCCTTGAGACAGGACTTCCAGGCAGAAAAGGAAGCACTGGCTAAGCAAGTACCGCGGTGTCCTTCAGAGACTTGTCAGAATTTAACCATTTGTGTGCATATGCTGTAACAGCAGTGTGTTTGCCACAAGAGAAAATTGAATAGTTAAACGCCAATGGGCCATACATTTTGCCCAGGTGGCAAGCCTCACGAGGGAGGACTCGGGTAGCCTTGTGAGTAAGAATGTTTAAGGGAAGAGACCAGGAAGGGTGGGGGCTAGTTGAGAAGCCCACCCTCCTAGCTAAATTGGTAGTGGAACAAGCCGGTGCCCATGGAAGGGACGGTTCAGCGAGAAAAGCAAGATCGGGCCCAAGCGGGCAGGCAACAGATAGAGAGATTGGAAAACAGGCTGGAAACTTTGAGGGCATGGTGGAAGGAAAGGAGTAAGTAATTATAAGCATGGGGATTTCAAATCCCCAGGACAATAATTGAAATGGTAAAATCTGAGTTGATTGGGTGTCGTTTTGGGAGACAAGCAAGTGATTTAAGAAAAGAGAGTGAGAAGTTAACTCTGTAGTTGCTAGAGGGAATCAAGCAGTGAAACTTGGTAGGAATGTCTGTAAGTAATTCAGGCAAGAGGTTATTTAAGTGGAATTATTCGACTATGAATACGTTAGTCTAATTTGCTGAAGAACACTCCTGCTGTGTACAATCTGTGTTTTATAAGTTTGAGATGAACTGGTATTGTTTTAAAGTTGCAAAACTGAGAATACTTTTGCCAGACATAGGGAACTAGTGTTGTTTAAGGTATTTAGCATTTAATCCTTAAGGTGACATAATGCTTTACAAGATTTAAAATGTTTTAACTAAAGACCAAAGGTTGTGGCTGCAGCAGGGTAGTCAAAGCCAGGAGAATAAAAGATTTGAATTTGGTTTTGGGTAATAAAATAGCAGATAAAAGATCTGGTAAAGAGAGAGAAGGACAGTGCCCCTGGCTCTGTGTGATCGAACTGTCACTTTACTAGGGGTGCATGGAGATTTTGTAAGCACAAAAGAAACAGTTACACCTTGTGTAGAAATTGATGTGGCTAGTGTTGTGGAAATTGAATTGTGGAAAGGATGTGCATTTTCCCCAGAACATGTGCAGTGTATATTGTAGCAGAGGTAAAAGAAATGCAAACCTACCAATATAGGTTGTGTTGTCTCTTTCAGATCACTGGGTGTTTGAAAGCAGGAGTTAGAAGTAAAAGGCAATCAAAAGTTTGGGAAAGTTAATAGTGTCCTTTTTTTTTAAAGTAAGAATCTTTAAGCTGTGGATAGCTTTGGATCTGGAAGCAAGCCAGAAAGCATCTGTATTAATGCAATTTTCTAACTGATAAGGTAAAAGCTACTGAAACAGGGGCTGCCTATGAAACAAATACAAGGAAATATGAGGTAATTCCTCTGTTTTGCCTGAAATCAATGAGGGTATTTGTATATAAAGGAAATATTTTAAGCAGTGACTGACTACCCAGAAGGGGTAGACCTCTATTCTTTTGTCTTTCAGATCATCAGAGAAAATGGATGCCAGCTGACCAGCATTCAATGTACCATACATTTACTGGTACAATAGGAATTATTTTTGTGTTCTATGTCCTGTCTTGTGGTGTTTGTCTTGTGGCCAGAATTGTTGGGTTTAAGATTTTCATAAGACAGTCTAGTTCAAAATTAAATAGAAGGGTTAAATCAAAAAGCAGATACTTGTTTTATTCAACTTGGAATACAAAGTGTTTGGATAAATCAGGAAAATGTGATATACTAAAGTCTAATACATTTGCTTAAGTAAGAAAAAGAAACTTCTTTGGCCAGATTTTTTAATTGAAAAATTGTTGTTAAAATTTGCATACCAACAGTCTTTGGAAGCAAGGACATGGAAGGTTAACCCACTCCCCATATTGCCCATGGGATCCTTCTGGCTACCTCAGATTTCTAGCCAGAGGGTGGAGAGGGAGGAAAGCTATTGGACACCAGAGATTGTACCGAGTGGACTCCTCAGAAGTGGGTGTGCTCGTCCTGGCTTGTTGCTCCATAGCTCTGTAATAAAGTTATTTTACTGGAAGGGTATATGTGGCATACATTGAATAATAAGACTAATGTACTGTATAATGGCAATGTGTATGCATTCATTGTTGGGAAAAGGTGTATGAGTGAAGAGTGGAAGTTTCCTTTGTAGGTTAAAAGAAGCCAAGAAGGGGAGAAAGAAAAAGAACAGAATGAGTTAACTGAGAAAAAAAAATATAGCTAGCAAGCTCAGTCCAAAGATAAGATGCTGGCCCCATCCAAGGACATTGTTCACAGCTAAGACTTGGCTGACAGCCAAGAAAAGGTGGGCCTGAATGTGCCCAAGCAACCATGAGATCTGCAACACACTGCCAGGCATTAATGAAATGTGTTAGGTTTCTTTTCTCACAGATAAAAGAAGTGCTACCCAAAGACCCTAGTAGCCCTGCCATTCATTGAAACAAGGAGACTGAGTCTAAGTAAAGTCCATCAACGAAAGACTGCTTTGGCTCCACACTGGAAAGGCCCTTTCCAAGTCCTGTTAACCACCAACACCGCTGTGAAGTGCCAAGGACTACCTGCCTGGACCCATGCTTCTCACTGTAAAAAGACCCCTCCACCTCGGGAGGACTCTCCGACTGATGATAAGCCTATTTCTCCTTCTAGCTCTGCTGTGCCTTCTGGACAGCAGGAAAAAGAAAAAAAAGACAAGGTGAAGTGCTAGTAACCTCTCCCCTGTCCACTGACAGACCTACTGTGCCTTTGGATTTTTCTAGAAGAAGCAAAACCATTACAGGGTGATGTGCTAGTAACCTCTCCCCTGTATGATGCTGAACCACACTGTTTCAGGAAAAGAGAAGAAGGAACACTTGCTTCATTGAAACCACAAAGTCCAGGGATTCCTGCCTACAAAAGACATAAAGAACTGACCCTGGTGAAGAAACAAAGAATTACACACTGGCAGGAAGAAACTTGTGGGACCCATGCTTGGGAACGTGGTATTGATTGGATTTTGGGGTTTATTCTACAGGCTGCGCCCTGTGTTTTGGATAAGTCCTTCAGCATGTATTGCCCTCCCTAATTGGATTTTAAATGATAAGTACCAAAGGCCCCTTGTTGCCATTGCCCCTGCCATCTCCTCCATTACACTATTACCCCTGTAACACATCCAAATACAGACAATGCCATATATTTGATAAAACCAATGGCCAAGGCCTTCACAATTTAGTTATTTATTTAAATATTGTTTGGAAAAAGAAATTATTTTTAAGGATGGAAAACAAATGCATCAGTGGAGATAAAAGTATATGATATCACTACAAGTGAACCCCAAGAATCTGTAATTGCAATTGATGGGTTCTATAGCGAATGTTCCTGGAATTTGCACTGTGTTAAATGAGAGAGGCCCTTATTGTTATTTGGTCACCCAATTAGTGAACAATTAAACAAATACCCAAAGAGTTTGTTTTGCTACTGGAAATTTTACCTGCATAGAAATTATTCCAGTGACTAATAATGTTACCTGTACCTTATTGCAACACACCCCCTCTTATGCCATTAATATCAATGCCTCCCGGAAGTACATAAAGGTGTTCAACCAACAGATGTGGTATAGTACTACACCAAAGAGAGATGTATTAGGATATCAATGGACTGTGATTAACACTACACTAGGGACTGTTAAATTTTCATTGCCTTTATCCAGTTTCCAGATAACCTCTACATACCCAAATTGTTCAAAGGGGGCTGCCATTAGATTAGCACAACAGAGGGCTTGGGTTATTTCCTCTAGAAAGAAGAGAGACTTGACTGGATCTCTATGGGATGGGGCCAATAGTGCAGCAGCAGTTTGGAATATTTTTAAGAACCAAGAACATGATGAGAAATTGGGGCAACTAGAGAAGGCCATTGGCCTTGTTTCTGGGGCACAGCTAACCCAGGTACAGGCTGGAGTTGGTGAGTTACATGTTATTTCCGCCCTTAGTTCTATGACCCAGAAGTTGCTGACAGAGATGGTATTGAATATCACTGAGGCTGGGAAGGCATTGCAGTGGGATTTAGCATGTTCAGAAATTCAGGATTTCCTGAATGACCAGCTAATGGCCATTCGGAATGATCTAGAGCATCAGGCTTGGCCCACTGCCCTTACAGACACTTCAGGAGTACCATCTGATCTGTGGCCATGGAGACATACTTGGAGACTTTCTGGGTGGAAGTGCGGACGTTCTCAATGCTCCTTCCAAGCATATGGACCGGTTGGGGGGATGTGGGCTCCCACATACCGAATCCTGCCGGGTCCATGGGGAGGATGCATGTGGGATTGGGTAATTCACCGAGACATCTGGGAAATTAGACTACCTGGTATGCCCAATCGATTTTTAGTCAGTGCTCCTGGGATTACACCTGATATTTGAATGGGGTTAGGGAGTCAATGGACATTTTGGCTGTTAGAACCCCCACAGCTTCAGTGTATCCGTAAACTGAAGCCAGGAGCAGTTGTTACTCTTCATGACTACATTTGCTGGGAGGGTAGGGGACAAGGAACTACCCTGACAGGACACTTACTTTTTCAAGCTAATGATAGCTGTGTGTATGTTAAAGCCACCACATTGCAAGACATACATTTTAATCTCATTACCACTGCAGGCAATCATATTATTTACTGGCCTGCAGATAGAATTTTCCAAGTAGCCCTTAGGTTCCAGATACCCTTTAATTGGACTAGTTTAGTACCTGATCGATTTCAAAATTTGCTTTCACTGTTACCAGAGGTTCAAAGAATCTCTGAAATACAAGGGCAAATTCACATGCTTCAAAAGTATGCCTTTCATACAGCGTATAGAGTGTCTACTTTATGTACTAAGTATGATGTATTGTGCTTTATGACTAAAATTGTACAACAACCCCATCATATTATTGCTATGGGAATGTTATTGCTTGTGTTGCTATTAGTTAGCTTAGGGTTATGTTATTGTAAAGGATGTAATAATAGTAATACCTTTCATGTCCACGCTCATCATGCACTGTCATTACATCCAATCAAAACCCCTAAGGTTGAAGCATCTGAAGTAGAATCTGAATTCCAAGACTTAATGCAAATAGAGATTTGAGAATGTTTGTTGTACTAGTAGTACAAAAGGGGGGGGGGGTTGTGGAAGCAGAGAAAGAACTGACAGGAAGGGGATTGCAATGCATGACAGTTCGTTAGCAAGAGTCAGGCTAACTGTAACCCTAATAACGCGAGATTTGTAGAAGCGAGGAATGTGTGAGGCGAGTGGGAAAGAACTGTGTGAGAAGTTGTTGTGACCTTGTGTAGATAATGTGTAGATAATATGGAATGTAGACTAAGAGTCTACATTAGTGAGCAAAACAAGATATCAGAATGACCTATGTATAAACAAAATGCAGCTGTTGCTCATTATTGTCTGTAACAAAAGGTATAAATGCTTGCTGTAATTGTTTACCTGTTGAGAGACCTGTTTAGCTCTCTCCCGCTATGCAATTGCTTGAGAAAATAAAGTATCTGACTTGCTGTACCCAAACAAAAAGTGAGAACTCTGTTATTCTCCGACAAGTCCAATGTCCATATTCGGGGTGATCCAGATTTGATTGGAGATCACAATCTTATGACAAAGCTTTCCCTGCTAAAGCACCAAGCAGATCTGAGATAAAAAGGATCAGGTCCCAAGGGTCTCTATATAATCCCAGGCTTCTCTTTACAGTTCAGTCTTTAGGCGAATTTATTTCCTAAGCATCATCGGTATCTAGCTACACAATCTAACATAAGGCTACTGCCCATTTTCCACCATTCCCAGGTGATTTGCTATATACCTCAAAGAGAAATCAGTACAATGACATTACTATATTTACAGTTCATTTAAATGTTAAGATCTTTTGATCTCTGAATTAACAGAATACAGCATAGACAGGGACGATTTGATTACATTGTTAATCTCTACCAATATACATGCAAACACACAAACATTATCTACCAAAATGCCCTTAAAGTTTGAATTTGGGTCATTTATCCTGCAGGATGCTTAAACCTTTCCAGCCATGGGTCACACACGAAAAATTCAAATAAACTCTATTAGAAATTTCTATTCCTCTGTAGCTTAAGCGCTCCATAATTATAGCTTGTTCACATCTCTCACCTGAAAGTGTGGCTTCAGCAAAATCAAGGTTTCCCTGGAAATATTGATTTTTATGACATTACTGTAGATTCTGATTAGGAGAATCAAAATGTAATTTCAAACCGTTCAATCATTTCATTTTCAGCCTAAAGTGTCCACATTTTCTGTTTCCACATTTCTGCAAGAAAACATCTCAGAATAGTTAGTTCCGGGAACATTTTCAGTACCTTCACATTTCAGTCTGATCCCGAGAGGGAAGTAATTGCAAAAGGTCAAAATTTCACAAAACAGGAAAATTCTGTTTTCTGACAAACTCTGCCATCACAGTGCAGTTATCAGTCACGGTGATAATTTCTCCTTGAGTCTCTCTGAGATCATCCCAGCAGGAGAGCGTGTGCTGCTCCCTGCACTCCCACAAGTGACCTACCCCAGTGACAGTTCTAGGCACTGACAGGTTGGTGACTCTGCGCATGGTCTCACTCTGTTGCTCCCCCTAGTGTTGGGGGCTGGGAGTGCTCCAGAAGCAGCATCTCTGGGGGACTCTCTTGACTGAGCCTAGGTCACAACCCCAGGAAAGGTCCAGTGTTAAGTCACAAGGTTGCAATGAAACACCCCCTCCTGCAGAAAAGGGACTATAATTACACAGCTATTGCAGCAGGGTCCTATACCTGCATCTTCTACCTCCCAGTGTTTTGACCCCCAGGCTACAGAGTCATTGTCACTTTCTCGATCTGACCCAGGACTATTTAATTATTTAGCCAAAGCGGAACAGTTTGATCAGAAGAGATTGCGGGAGCCCCAGATCAATCACCTAAGATGTGGCAAATCTCTGTTCAAACGCTTCTTACCCAACAGGCAGAGCAGGGAGTAGAACCTGAGTCTCCCATATGCCAGGCGACTGCCCTAACCTCTGGGCTCAAAATTATAAAGGAGCCTCTGCCAGCACCTCCTCTGGATTTTGTCTGAGCCCTGATACAAAAGCTGTGCTCAGCGCACTCCTACAGGATTGGGCCCCACAGGCAAGATAGGATTTCCACTGCAGGCCTTCTGAATGAGGATCCTTCTGGGGTTTAGGTGTGAGGTAGGTGTCTGGATGGCTAGAGTGAGGCAGCAGCAGTGCCCAGGCCCAGAAGCAGAAATTTAGGAACCTTGGGAAATTTTACCATAGAAATGTTGGTGCTGAGTGAGCAGCCAGGCCGAGGTTTTCTGGATTTCAGTGGCACCTCATTCTGGGAGTCAGGGGTTTAAACCTGGGCTTTAGGCACCTAAGTCCAATTGCAGTTCTGGATCTTCACTGCTCCTCCATTGCTCACATGCTACCTTGAAAGTTCCCAGGAAGGCTCCTCAGATGCGGATTGAAGTCTCCCAAGGTCCACTGTCAGTTAAGTGTTTCTTGATTGAGCACTTACTCAGAAAAGTCCTTTCTCAAGATGCTGACCAAATGCTTCACTGATGCTACTTAGAATCAAACACATTGAGAAACAAGCAGATAGCCAATATTCATAACTTCAAATACAAAAATGATACACACATACCGAAAGCATAACCATAACCAGCAAATTACAACCTTTTCATAGACACCTTACTTGACCTTCTTTGTACAATAGTTAGTGCAACGATGGGACCTTGATTGCAACAGTGATCTATACGGTCACAGTTCATTTCAATAATGTCACAATGGGCAAATCGGTAAGGCCTCAATTTAAAACAATGGCCTAATTCTGTGTGTCTTGATTTACCTCTTCAAAATACAGGACTCCAGGGCTCGTGTTCCATCTGCATCGACAGCAGGAACCCGAGTCAGTGGGTGCTACTGGTGCCCAGCCCCTTGGATAACCAGCCCCTAAGCACTTAGGTCAGGACCCAAATTTGGACCCTAAATCAATAGACATTCTTGACATTTGGACCCAGCCCATCATTGTGGTCTGGCTCCTGTGCCGGCTAGCACGGCTGTTTGTACCTCCTCCCCAGCAGCTGCAGGCACAGGGAGTGCTCCTGGGAGGGGCGGGAGAGAGATGGATTGGGGCACGGACAGGCTGGAGGAGGAAGGGGCGGAAAGGGATAGAGGGGGGTGGTCAGGGTGAAGCTGCATCTCTTATACTCTGCACCCTGGCAAAGCCCCTTAGGACCATTAAACCAGGGATGCAGCTCTGGCTGGAGCTCAGGACTTGCTTCTAAGGTCTGCATTGGCCCTTGCAGACACTGAAGAGGGGGCGCATGAACCAGCCCTCTTTCTGCCTCAGTTTACTCATCTGCTCAGTGCTTGTATGTCTGTTTACATTACAGTCTATGGAGGACGAGAGCCCCATGGTGCTGAGCTATAAGCAGACGTTATTAAATAGACCTGAAAAGCTTACGATTCAGTGTCCCGATCCTGAAAAGTCTCCATTTACTGAGAAAGGGGCAGAGCACAAAAATGCCCCCCCAGCTGTCTAACTGAATGTCTCAAAGTAACCAGCTGCACACACACACTTGCATCTGAAGAAGTGAGGTTCTTACCCACGAAAGCTTATGCTCCCAATACTTCTGTTAGTCTTAAACAGGACTTAAACAGGACCCTCTGTTGCTTTTTACAGATTCAGACTAACACGGCTACCCCTCTGATACTTGACAGCTGCACACGGTATGTCCGACAGCCAGGGGAGAGAAATTACAGATACTATATGTACCATTCCAGTCTTTTTCCTTCCTGTAACCCTGTACCAAAGCAGTGAATCTGCTCTGCTCTGCAAGGCTGAGTGAAGACCCAGGTACCTGAGACAGCAGCAGGGGAAAGGTGTTTGAACGATGGCTGCAAATCTCAAGCCACGCGGAGACCAGCAAAAGATCAGCACGTCACTCTGCTGAGCTACAACATTTCTATTAACCACGTTGTTAAACTGCTGCAACACTGGACCCGGGGAACTAGCTGCATCCACATCAGCATTTCTGCCCAGCACAGCTCCCCCACCATAGCTGAATTCCCTCTCCTCGTCCCCGATGGCGGCTTCCCAGACTGCCCCAGGCCTCCTCAGTCTGTCCCCACATCCCCTCCTGCAGCCGCAATGGACAAGTGGCCTGAGAGGACTCTGTTTATCCCACACCAGGTACCCTGCAGGCCCCTAGTTCGAGCTCCCCGCACACTCGCTGCCCTCGGCCATTGAGCCCCAGCCTTCACCTGGGGGACAGGAGCTTGGTCTCCCTGCAGTCCCTGGGCTCTCTGCTGGGATTGACAAAAAGGGAGAAAATGGGTGCAGGCCTTGCTGGGTGTGGTTGTATTACAGGGTCACTTGCCCCACTAGGGCCCAGGCTGAGCTCCCTGCACATTCCACAGGCCCCTGAGCCGCCATCAGATGGACTCTCGGCCTCAGTCCGTGTGGCGGTGGGGGAGGCACTGGGTTATTGCCCTGGGGGAGCTGCTGGGGGAGGGAGGAGATTTACCTGCTCACAGACAATTTTAACAGTTCTAAAGCTTCAACTTTTTGAATCTCAGTGTCTAGTGTCATTAAATAGTTCTGGTCTGACCAAAATATTGTCTGATCCCCCCATAATTTCCCACAACCGTGAAAATTTTAACTCGAATGAAATGCTTAAAACCCAGATTGTTGTGCAACTGTGAAAGTTTAAATCAATAAATATAAAAATTGTTT
Source organism: Emys orbicularis (assembly GCF_028017835.1). Classification (NCBI taxonomy): domain Eukaryota; kingdom Metazoa; phylum Chordata; order Testudines; family Emydidae; genus Emys; species Emys orbicularis. The sequence goes on along the minus strand of NC_088695.1, from coordinate 7,938,793 downwards.
AAAATAAACATTAGCTGTAAAAATTATATATTATCAAAAAAAAATTCTACCATCCCTGACTATCACTCCTTAGGCCTGGTCTACACTAGTTTGTTATTTTGGAATTAGCCAAGTTAATTGAAAAAAAAAATGATTCCGTCCACATGACCAAACCAGCTTTTTCGATTTAAAGGGCTCTTTAATCCGATTTCTGTACTCCACCTCAGCAAGTGGAGTAGCGCTTAAATCGAGATCGCAATCCCGGGCTAAAGGTATTGTGGATGCAATTCGACATTATTGGCCTCTGGGAGCTATTGCAGAATGCTTCCTTGTGACCACTCTGGACAACACTCTCAACCCCAATGCACTAGCCAGGTGGGCAAGAAAAGACCTGGGAACTTTTGAATTTCATTTCCTGTTTGGTCACCATGAGCACAGGTTACCATCAGCACAGTCCACCATCACAGGCAACCATGCAGAGTCCACCATCACCAGAGATCAAGCAATCCCGGATTTGCAGACGAGCTCCAGCATGGTCCGAACGGGAGGTACTGGATCTCATTGCATGCTGGGGACACGAGTCTGTTATGGCAGAACTACGTTCCAAAAAAAGGAACGCAAATACCTACACTAAAGTCTCCAGGGCCATGATGGAAAGAGGCTACTTCAGGGACACAGAGCACTGTCGTACAAAAATCAAGGAGCTCAGGCAAGCGTACCAAAAAGCCAGGGAGTCGAACGGGCGCTCTGGGTCACAGCCCCATACATTCCGCTTCTACTGTGAGCTCCATGTAATTATGGGGGGTGATGCCACCACTATCCCACCACTGTCCGTGGACACCTGCAAGGGGGGAGTTGCACGGAGCGAGGAGGAAGAGTCATTGGAGGACGAAGAGGAGGAGGACGAGGAGGACAGTGCACAGGCGGCAAGTGGGGAATCCGTTTTCCCCCCTAGCCAGGAACTGTGCTTAAAGCTGGAGCCAATAGCCTCCCCCCACTCCCAAGGCGGGCTCCCGGACCATGACCCTGGAGAAGGTACTTTTGGTGAGGGTGAGACTGATCGGAGGCATGCGGTGGGAGACGGGGGGAAAACCCAGCTGCCCTGGGCTGTTCGTGTATAGTTTAAAGGGCTCATCCCTGCTTAGAGCCTCATTGGAGCCACACGGTGGGTGCGGGGAGGGGGGGGGGTGTTGTGTGACGTGATCATCCCAGAGAGCCCGCAGGCCCTATTTTATGGCAAACCAACCAGGCATTGCTTGCTATGGGAAAGGGGGCCCAGGAGTTTGAAAACATTGAAATGAATGTAGAAGAAGCAGAATCCTGTGTGCCCCTAGGCTGCCTGCAAGCTGAATTCTGTTGCCCGGCCGTGTGTGATGGCTTATTCACACCGAAGTGTCCCCTTTGTTCTCTGAAATGTATATTTTAAAATATTACCCTCCCTTTTTCTCCTCCCGCAGGTGCAAATGTTTCAACACGGCCCCTATCTACTCCATCCCAGAGCCTGGTCCAGATTAGAAGGCGGAAAAAACGAACTCGGGACGACATGTTCGCCGAGCTCATGCAGTCCTCCCGCACTGATAAGGCCCAGCTGAATGCATGGAGGCAAACAATTGCGGAGTCCCATAAAGCATTACAGGAACACGAAGAGAGGAGGGACGCGCGCGATGAGAGCAGGCAGGACGCTATCGTCAAGCGCATTAAAGCCATCCACAATGGTCTGCACATTTCCCAGGGTTACTACCCTTGATAGCACTTGGTGAATGATTGCGTTGGCTACTTGCAGCACTGCAGCCCTCACAGTAGATTTGCCCACTCCAAACTGATTCCCAACTGACCGGTAGCTGTCTGGCGTTGCAAGCTTCCACTGTGTTATGGCCACTCGCTTCTCAACTGTGAGGGCTGCTCTCATTTTGGTGTCTTTGTGCTTCAGGGCAGGGGAAAGCAAGTCACAAAGTTCCATGAAAGTGGCCCTATGCATACGAAAGTTTCGCAGCCACTGGGAATCATCCCAGACCTGCAACACTATGCAGTCCCACAAGTCTGTGCTTGTTTCCCGGGCCCAGAATCGGCGTTCCACGGCATGAACCTGGCCCAATGCCACCATGATCTCCCAATCGCCACATGCTGTGCTTCTAGGAACATTTGTGTCCATGTCCTCATCAGTATAGTAATCACACTGTCGTCGCTTCCTCGCCTGGTATTGCAGGTACTGCACATACTGCTGGATAATGCATGAGGTATTTACAATGGTCAAAACTGCAACAGAGATCTGAGCAGGCTCCAAGCTTGCCGTGCTATGGTGCCTGCACAGGTAATCCTAGAAAAAGGGTGCGAAACGAGCTGTTCAGTTCCAGATGGCCGATAAAAGGCAGTAAATGGTTGTCTTCTGTAGCTTTCACGGAGTCAGGAAGCTCATTAGAGCTGCAAGAGCGGGAGAACACAGTTTGCGGCGGAAACGTGAGCAGAGTTTGTGGCGGAAGCTGTGCGGCTCTGTTCACGATGGCCGAAAAACGGCGGGGAATTGTTGCCTTCTGTAGCTTCCATGGGAGCCCAGGACCAACAACATGGAAAATGCGGCGGAAGTTGTGCGGCTCAGTTCACGGTAGCTGAAAAAAGGCGGGAAATGGTTAGATGAAAGAATAGATAGAAAGACGAGAGGACATGCGAGGTGGATTCATAGTACCAGGAGACAGATGGTGCACCGTACTGCACCGTCTGCTGGCAGTATGGCGTCTGCCATAGCTTTCACAGAGGGAGGAGCAAGTGACGGCACACACCCAGAAACACCTGCAAGAATGTTTTTGCCCCATCATGCACTGGGAGCTTAACCCACAATTCCAATGGGTGGCAGAGACTGCGGGAACTGTGGGACAGCTTCCCACAGTGCACCGCTCCGACATTCGATGCTAGCCTCCGTACTGTGGACGTACTTCGCCGAATTCATGCGCTTTAGTGGAGACACACAACACCGAATGTATAAAATAGCTTCCGAAAATTCAAATAAAATAAGTTCACATTAATTTCGTACTGTAGAAGTACCCTTAGACACACAGCTCCTGCTCCTGCAAGCTCATCTTCAGAGGCGGACGCTTCAGTGACCCTCCACACCAGCACAGGGGCTGATTGCAGACGGGAGCCCTTTGGGGTTTTAATTACAGGCTAATTTCACTGAAAGTTACCTGTCACAGGTGTGACTGTATATTTTTTCACTAAAGCCTCCAGGGGTGAAATTGGTTGGGTCCTTCCTTGCTCAGCAAACAGCATGAGTCATTTTCAGAAAAGGAAACACCCCCTTGCTGCTGCAGGCAGGGCATAGTGTGAATTTAGGAAATTGAAACTAACCCTGATCCACTGCCCAGAGGAGCCATGGCTGCAGCGAACCCCGTGGAAAGTCTCCAGGAGGAAGCTACATGTCCCGTCTGTCTGGAGTATTTCACAGAACCTGTCACTCTGGAGTGTGGGCACAATTTCTGCCGAGCCTGCATCAGCCAGTGCTGGGAGGGATCCGATACAGCCGCCTCCTGCCCACAGTGCAGAGAAACTGTGCAACAGAGAAACCTCAGGCCCAACAGGCAGCTGGCAAATATAATAGAAATCGCCAAGCGGCTGAATTTACAGGCAGCAAAGGGAACAGGAGGGGACGGGGTCTGTGGGGAACACCAGGAGGCTCTGAAACTGTTCTGTGAAGAGGATCAAACCCCCATCTGTGTGGTGTGTGACAGATCCCCGGCTCATCGCACTCACACGGTGGTTCCCATACAGGAGGCTGCCCAGGAGTACAAGGTATGGAACTGCTGTGAAATTTAATGTGTTAACTTTTGGGGTTTAATTACAGGCTAATTTCACTGAAAGTTACCTGTCACGGGTGTGACTCATCATTCAGCTCTGTAAATTCTTCAATGTGCGGGAGATGCTGTAACAAAATTAATGATTTGACAGTGCGGCAGCAGAGGCAAAATATCAAGTCTTGAAAGTAGGCTCTACCGCACCCCTTCCCCAAGGCCCCTCTCCTTTCCCCTCCCCAAAGCCCCACTCACTCCATACCCCCCTTTCTCCATTCCTCGCTCTCCCCCACTCTCAATCACTTTCACCAGTCTGGGGCAGGGGGTTGGGGTTCAGGTGGGGTGAGGGCTCCGGGCTGGGGCCGAGGGGTTTGCACTGTGGGAGGGGGCTCTGGGCTGAGCCTGGAGCAGGGGTTTGGGGTGCATGATGGGGTGAGGGGTGTAAGCTCTTGGAGGGAGTTTAGGTGCAGGAGGGGGCTCTGGGCTCGGGTAGTGTTGGGATGCAGGAATGGGTAGGGGGTGCTGGCTCTGGGAGGAGGGTCAGGGCTAGGGCAGGGGTTAGGGTGCAGGAGGGGGTGCAGGAGATGGTATGGGGTGCTGGGTGAAGGAGGGGTTATGAGGTGCTGGCTCCAGCTGGGCGGCACTGACTTACCTCGGGAGGCTCCCAGTCATAGGTGCAGTGGGGCTAATTCAGACTCCCTGCCTGCTCCAGCCCTTCACCACTCCTGGAAGGGGCCAACATGCCCCTGTGGCCCCTGGGAGAGGCATGTGGCTCTGCACGCTGCCCCTGCTCCCGCAGCCTCCATTGGCCACAGTTCCCCATTCCCGGCCAATGAGAGCTGCAGGGGCGGTGCTTGCAGGAAGGAGCAATGTGCAGAGAACCCTGCCCTCACCTCAGGCTGCAGGGGCATGCTGGCTGCTTCTGGGATTGCCGTACAGCTGCCGGAGATTGCGATCGACTGGGAAAGTCTCCAGGATCGACTAGTCGATCGCAGTTGACTGGTAGGTGACCACTGGTCTAGCTAGACAAAAGGTGGGAAGAGAAACTGAGGCACAAAGCAGAGCAGCGGGCTGCCCACAGTCACCCAGCCTGTCAGTGCCAGAGCTTAGCATAGAACCCAGATATCCCCAGACGCAGTCCAAAACCCAAACCACTTTGCCATGCTGACATCTTAGCATCAGCCCACCCAGTGATGAAGTGTGTCCGCTAGGGGGAGAGAGGCCTTGATAAAGGTTCCAGACCCACCAGGGAGAGGTGGTTTCTCACTGGGATACTGAACTCCCGTGTTCCTCCATGAGGGGTTAAACTCAGGTGCTGCCAGCCTGCACTAGAGGAAATCACTGGGCTAAACACTGTGTGGGACCCTGAGCACCTTCAGTCCGCACACAAAAGGGCTCCAGACAGCTCAGGTCCATGCCAAGTACCACTGGGATTACACTGGGTTGCAGCATAACCCCAGGCTGGAGCTGACCGGTGCCAATCTGACCTGTTCTGTTGTGTACGTGGGCAAAGACCAGCCAGAGTGGTTCCATTAATCCCACCAGGCAGCCTTTTGTAATCTCCCAGAATGCACTGCTTCCAGGTTCTTTACCAGGGAATGGGACTGTGGGGAACCTGCCCGGGGGCATTGCCATGGAAAGGGTTTAGGACAGCACTGGGGCAAACCCCAACCGTTCTTTATACAAATCTGCATTATGTCTAATTAGGGTGGTCACTGAGGCATCCCCAGAACATAGGACATGCCCACACCTGCCTGCATGGGCCCATCCTCACCAGTATCAGACATCCTGTGTGGGCCCCACCACCGCTTTTTTTAGTGTGCCACCCACCTGCATCATTCTGCATGAAGGTGCTGTTAGGCAAAAAGATTCTTTTTCCCAAGAATCAGGCAAGCACAGACAATACTGAAGGGGGTTTATTTACGGTACCAGGAAGACTGACAAGCAGCTTCAAAAATATGGTGCTCTAGTGGCCAATTATATACATTCTCTTATCAATTCATTTGCATTTATCTGTACATACAGAGACAGACATTGTTACAAGTCAAACGAGAACCCTGAACAAAGATAAAAATAAGAACAGTACGTACATATAGAGGCCATCCTAATTGCATCAAACATCTATGACTACCTTGCGGGGGAAGGAGGTGGGCTGTAGGGGTGAGTGCTTACAGATATCCAGTGGGCTGTGCAGGGAGGGTTTATTCCTTCCTAAGAACTAAATTACTGGGCGGGCATAAGCTTATCAATTGTTTACAATTGTCAGTGCCGTTTGTGCTACTGAAATATTCCTGCTTGCTTGTCTGGGCCTGATCCTGTTTTCCTCACTGAACTGTCTCTTTCCATGGGCACAAGCTTTGTTCCTTCTTACCGATAAGCTGAACTAAGTTATCATGTATTGACAGAAACTATGTCCTTGCTTCTGAGCAGTTTCTGTCTTTTTTGCTGTCTGAATTTTAACTCCTTCCTGACAATTCCCTCCTTTTGGCAAATCGAACTTTTAAGTGAAATAAAGTCAATACTTTAAATACTTGGATATACATGATTTGTTTTAGGGTTGCCCAAAGAAGGGGGCAGGGGGGAGGGAGAGGGCAACTGGGGGAAGGGGGTAAAGGTAGGAAACATAGTAAGATTTTTAAGCATGTGTATAAAGTACCCACACATGACAAGAGAAGTTAGTAACACAAATATAGAAGGACAATTGTCCACCAGGAGATGGGGCTGTAAGACGCATTACAAACAGGATCTTTCAGTCGGGTGATGGTTTGATTGGAGACCTGGACTTGAATGCGACCTTTGGTGACGTGGTTATGAACGGTGGTAAACGCAGACGCAGCAGCCAGGACCACTTTGAGTAGTAGCTCCTTGGCTAGTTGAACCAGTGTGTTGCCTAGGTATAGGTTGTTATACCACCGAGGAGCTGTCGTCATTTCAGTGAACACATGGCCTGGAAGGTGCACATCACTAGGGTAAATGAATCAGTAATCTGCAGGCACATGGAAGCGTTTGCCTGGCACTGTAATGGTCTGTACACGTAATAAGATGCAGTGGTGATGAAACACTACTGAGTAGCAAATACTTGTACAGCAACTTCACCATCTGCAAGAGGAAGGACATTCACAACAACAGAAGAGGATGAGGTCAAAGGGCAAAGGTGCACACAATGTAATTGTTTGTTTCTGTGCAATAGTCCAAGGTTGTCATTAGTGTAGCATTGTCAGGGGGTGGTGTCAGGTATCCAGACAGCCCTACTTTGTACAGCATATTATTAGCCACATATTTAATAGACTTGAAATGGAAAGAAGAAGGAAACACATGAGTAGGAATGACAGAAGGATAGACAAGAAGGAAACTGAAGGAGGAGGGTGAGTCTGGAGAAAGTAGAGAGGCTACTATTAGTTGTGTAGAGATGCCTGCAATGTGGGCAAGCGCGGGGGAGGAAATGGTATGAGATGGGGGAAAACCCAGGCATACATCTAACTTTTTTTTTTTTCAATATTAAACAGATTACGAGCCAACATATCACAAGCACGACCTTTAGCTTGTGACTTGGCCAGGTTGACTATATCATCTGAGGTTTTCTTAATGATTTAGTAAAAATCCTCTATGGCTGCATCAATTGCAGTCAAAGCATAAGATAACCTGGTGTTGGTATGTCTAAGGGCTTGGGTGGTTTGGCCTTTGACCCAACATTTTGTGATTTTGCATTTTGAAATTGGGGGTCCTATATGTGTGTGCCCACATCCCCTGAAGCTAAATACCCAGTTACAGTCCAGATCCGGTGAAATGCAGAGAGGGGGTCGAAGACTGCTCCCGGGCTGTGGTAGTCAGATTGAGACCTTGGAGCCTGGATGTTTTTGGAGGTGAGCTGTAACCACAATAGATCCCAGGTGGTCCGGTCTGGAGGCAAGCCAAGTGTCTGGTTTTTTTACTCATTTGCCGCTGCCTCCTGTAGGGAGTTGCACAGACTGGTCAGCTTTGGAACAGGTATTTTGTGTAACATGTACCAAGAGCAGATCCCAGGAGGCTGCATCAGGTATGTTTGTGAGAGGTGGGGAGTTACATTTGTTACCTAAAAGGATACAATATAAACAAAATGAATGTATTTATACATTTTAATTCTGGTTTTATGAACCCATGTTGGAATTCCTTGCACTTTCACTGAGGTATTTGTATGGGCCAATACCATGACCTGATTTCCCTCCTGTACGTTCGCCCAAGTGGGGGTCTCTGGAGTGTCCTGGGCTCGAGAGGATACACTTCTACAAGGAACCAGTATGCCTTTTTGAAGTAAAGAGTAAATAATATTACCTAACGCGTCCATGGCCTCAGATTTGAGGGGGTATCGCTTGGTAGGTGGAGGAAGTTGACTGGTAACCTGGATCGGTGAGCAAAGATGAGCAGGCATCGAACTGCAAGACAGCTTATTTTCTGCCCAAACAGAGGGAAATCTGGAACATGTCTAACAGGGTTAGATGGATCCCAAGTAAGAGCCACCGATTTGGCAGTGCAACAGAAGAGATAAATGTATCATTGCAGAGGGGGATGGTATGAGTACGCATAAGTTTATTAGTAACTGTACACTGAGCGAGGTTAAGAATTGCTGCAAGGTCGCAGAGGATGTTCATGCCCAAAATAGTCCCCTCTGCATTTGGAGCTACATAAAAAAAAGTCTGAGTCCAGAAGAATAGATTAGATTTTACAAGAACGGGGTAGCTTTTATAAGCCGTGAGTTGTGCACCTCCTACCCCGAAATAGTAATATACTGTTTAGTAGTGGGGAGGGGGAGATCAGTAATGGAAACAGACGCTTCCGTGTCCACGAGAATTGTGCATGGCCGGCCCCTTATCCATGCTTGTAAGTGTGGCCTTGAGGGAATGTATCAGCAGTACTGACAGGCAAGGGGGGCTGCTGGATCCTAGCGGGACATGGAATTTAAAAGCCTGGCCACTTCCTCTTTACTCAGGTGTGAGTAAGGTTTGGCAGTTGGTTGAGACACCGGGTGGGGCTGTTGTTGGTTACCCAGGGTTATTCGGCTTGGACACCCAGGTGCCCAATGTCCGGTTTCTATGCACATAAAACACTTGGAGGTAGGTGGGGGGGTGGGGGCAGTGGGGGCAGGACCAGGACTAGGTCGAAAAGACAGTGAAGTACTGCAGGGATTCAACTGGCCGTGATTCTGTCCCTGACTAAACTTTTGGGTTTTGCGCTTGCAGTTCTTCTGGGTATGCCCGAGACACCCACAATTATAGCAGGCTACATTATCTTTTGCTGTCACGACAGCAATGCAAGTAGCCTTGCTCCTTATTTCTTTAGCTTGTCTGGCTTCGCATTCAGAGGCCCACATACAGATGGATGCATAATCAGAGCCTGGGTTCACTCCCAAATTAAGGGCTGTTTGCAGGTGGGAGTTAAAACCTTCCTTTAACATCTTTAAAAATGCCTGATCCGTTTTCTTTGGGTCTGCAATGCCTGCATTGCTGGAATACATCTCCCACTTTCTCTCACAGTACTGAGCGGCCGGCTTGTCCTTGCCTTGTACGCAGCCCACGATCAGTCCCCAGCTACCAGCTCCATTCCCCAAGGCTTCTTGGACAGCTTCCTTAAACCCAGTGCAGGCAAGAGTCATATCATTTTCAGATTCAAATTTAACAGAGGCCCAAACGCCGTTTCGGTGTCTTCTGTAGGGATCTTGGCCCATGATAGGTCGGGGCATTTAGCTTTTGTTAAGATATAAAGATCCCTGGGATATAACGTATAGGTGGTAACCATCTGGTTTGTTTTTTTCCAGAATATCAAATTTGGGTCTTTGGCTTTAAATCAGGAAGATCTTTTAGTAAGCCCCTCATTTCCTCTGTGCTGAGAGGAGTGTACTTATAAGTATTATGAGCCACTCTGTTTTCACCTGTCCCTGACCACCGAGTGGTCACTTGGAGAGGGGCCAAGAGAGCGCTGGCACTTAATTTTGAGTTCTGAACTCCACTGGCCATCACCTACAGTCCTCAGCTTAAACCTCTCCAATGCATCATCAGTGATCTACAACCCATCCTGGACAATGATCCATCGCTTTCACAGGCCTTGGGAGGCAGGCCAGTCCTCGCCCACAGACAACCCTCCAACCTTAAGCATATTCTCACCAGCAACCACGCACCGCACCATAACAACTCTAACTCAGGAACCAACCCATGCAACAAACCTCGATGCCAACTCTGCCCACATATCTACACCAGCAACACCATCACAGGACCTAACCAGATCAGCTACAACATCACCGGCTCATTCACCTGCACGTCCACCAATGTTATATATGCCATCATGTGCCAGCAATGTCCCTCTGCTATGTACATTGGCCAAACTGGACAGTCACTACGCAAGAGGATAAATGGACACAAGTCAGATATCAGGAATGGCAATATATAAAAACCTGTAGGAGAACACTTCAACCTCCCTGGCCACACAATAGGAGATGTAAAGGTAGCCATCTTACAGCAAAAAAACTTCAGGACCAGACTCCAAAGAGAAACTGCTGAGCTCCAGTTCATTTGCAAATTTGACACCATCAGATCAGGATTAAACAAAGACTGTGAATGGCTATCCAACTACAGAAGCAGTTCCTCCTCCCTTGGTGTTCACACCTCAACTGCTAGCAGAGCACCTCACCCTCCCTGATTGAACTAACCTCGTTATCTCCATACTGATTTATACCTGCCTCTGGAAATTTCCATTACTTGCATCTGAAGAAGTGAGGTTCTTACCCATGAAAGCTTATGCTCCCAATACTTCTGTTAGTCTTAAAGGTGCCACAGGACCCTCTGTTGCTTTCCAACTCCTGTAATTTCCTTTCATATTCGCAATACACAACCCTAGTCTTTCTTTTGTCTGATCAGACCACAACAACACACTATCCATTGTTCTCATACTCTCATTCCATCCATCTTTTGCCATCATTTTTTGAACCTTCTCATGATTCCCTTTCATAAAATCAATGAGTCTCCCTCCCATGGATGGCATCACTGATGTTCCCCGGGGCCAGTCAATGAGTTTCCCTTCTGTAGAGGGTATCATTGGTGCACCCTGGGGCACGCCAATGAGTTGTCCGCACCCCCCTCCACCCTCCGTGGAGGGTATCATTGACGCATTCTGTGGCAATTCATAAGACATTGTATCCCAGCTTCCTGAAACCCACTTAAGCGGTGCTTCAGGGGAGACTGACTGAGCATACCCTTGTACTCAGTTTACTGCAGCACACACCCTGGTGCTCAGTCCCTGGCAGTGCAGCCTTCGCCTCCAGCGATCCCTGCGCCCCGACAATCCCTGCAGCACACACCCTGGTGCTCAGTACTTGGCAGTGCAGCCTTCGCCTCCAGCGATCCCTGGACCCCAACAACCATGGCCACAAACACAGTCCTGTTCAGTCTTCTTGCCTGTGCATCCTATATGTGGTTCATATTAAAAAAGGAGTGTGGAGGGGTGCCTCAGGGAGTCCCAAACCAAGGTGTGCACTAGAGGCAGTAAGTAAAAAGGTACTCACCTCTATCCCTGGTTGAAACTCTCAGAGGATTACCGATCACACCCTGCTTGCTGCGCCTCATGGGTGTCCTCCTGCATCCTCCGTCTCCTCCTCTCTTTTGCACCAGACAAAGCCATGTCCAGTGCTGGGTCCCTACTGAAGAGGGATAGTGCTCCACAACACTGGGACTGTGAAGCTTCACACCAGACGAATGGCCTCCCGACGTCTCATGGGGTTTGCCCTGGTGCTTAGACCAGCTCTGTCCAAACAGTGCAGTCCCCAGGCCTTCAAGGGTGAAATCCCAGCCCCTATTGAAACCCTGGTGGCTTCTGGGATTTGTATCACTTGGTTTGTTAAACTTTATACAAAACAAGTTTATTGATTCACCCTCATGTGACTCCAGTGCCCTGGTATGCGCTGTATCACTAATCAGTTCACAAATACCAGTAAAGCTTGGTTATAATTGAGATCTCTCTCTAATTACTAAAAAGACTGAACCTGAATTGGTAACAAGTCTGAATGTGACACACTCCCAGTCTCCATTAATGAGGTTTCATCTCGTTGGTGGTCCTGATGTCACAAAGCGATTAGAACCACAGTCATCTTGGGATTCAGATGGAAAAACACCCACTTACAAGCACCTCTCAACTATCCAGATGAAACCTCCCAAATCATTTCTGTTTCTTCAGGAAAGAATCCAGGCCCATTTGAAGACTCTGAGGGAAGAAAGAGAAAAGCTGCTGGGATTGAAAGCGACTGGAGAGGGGAATAGCCGGGAGTATCTGGTAGGTGCCTGTTATGAACCAGCAGGGACTGGCAGTGGGAGGTCTATTTGGAGAATCCTGTGTGGCCTTTGTGAACGTGGGCTTGTGTGTGCTTCTCCATGATCATGGATTGCTGGGTTAGATTCATGTGTAGACAAGCCCTAAGCTTCCATTGCAGTTGATGAGTTAATATCTAGCCCTTGTGGCTTTCCCAGAAATCCCCCCAAGTGAACTGAATGGCCCCGTGAAGTGCTGTCCACTGTGGCTGGTCATTTTGTGCATTTTTTAAATGTTTGTTTCTTTTAACTCCCCTGGTGTCTCTGTCAGGGTAGTGCTGAGTCCTGCCTCCTGCTGCTCTGGGTCTGAATTTCCAGAGACCATAAATAACAGAATATGCTGACCATGACAGACATGGAAACATCCCTTACAGAGGGATACCAGGGCCAAAGGGGAAGGTGCGAGAGAATCCCCTGCCTAATACCCACAGGGTAGAGTCAAATGTCAGAAATCTTAGGATTTTCAAAGATGTTCTCCCTCCTGCACACTCAGCTCTTCATAAAAGGACCCTGGGCTCCATTCATGTCCCTGACCAGCCCTTGCCCTATTTTCATACAGAAACAAACACAAACCGAGAGGCAGAAGATTGTGTCTGAATTTCAGCAGCTGCGGCAGTTCCTGGAGGAACAAGAGCAACTCCTGCTGGCCCAGCTGGAGAAGCTGGACAAGGAGATTGTGAGGATCCAGAATGAAAATATCACCAAACTCTCCGAGCAGATTTCCCGTCTCAGTGAGCTGATCAGTGAGTTGGAGGGGAAGTGTCAGAAGCCAGCAAGTGAATTCCTGCAGGTGAATGAATGACAAACATAGGTGGGGGCTCCAGGGCAGCCAGCTCCCCCTCAGTGCTGCCCGCCAGCGGCCCTGTCGATCGACTCCTCCCCCTCCCTCCAGCACCACCTGCCTGTTGCTATCAGCTGTTCCACTGTGTGCAGAAGAGGCTGGTAGGAGCGGGGAGGGAGTGTGCTCACGAGAGGGGGTGGGGAAGAGGCAGGGTGGGGGTGGAGTGGGAGCGTGAAGGGTTGGGCGGGGGTGTGGCATTGCGGGAAGGGGTGGAGTGTGGGTGGGGCGTGGGGTTTAGCACCCCCAGGGACAATTGGAAACTGGCACCTGTCATTAGAAACATGCCAGATCCCCACACGGGGAAGGGAGGGCTCCTGAATCCTAAGCACTGGGGTCCAGCAGTTGGAGACCATGGTGTAACTCGGCGTGTGCATTGCTGACATGTGAATAACTATTGTTCTTTGCAGAGTCACAGACACAGAGATATGAGAGATGGAAAAGCCCCATTAGTTCAGGGAATCCATGGCCCTGGGGCCAGGGCAGGGCCTCTTTCCCCCCATTCTTCCTAAATCCCTTCCCTGGAATCCCATGTGTGTGTCAGAGGGGACTGAAATTCTTTTGTCTCTCTCTCTCTTCTAGGATATTAGAAGCACCTTGGGCAGGTACGTGGCTCTCTCTCATTCCCCCTCACACTTCACAACGCTGGGAAAGAGCTTGGTGGTGATGTTAACACTGAATCTCCCCAGGGCTCTACAGCAAAAAGTGTGGGAAGGTCACATGTTCAATACGAATCTCTCTGATCAATCTTATCCTGGGGTGCTCACTCTTGTACAGAAGACTCTGGAATTCTCCTTTCAGTGGGAAAGACTGACCTCAAGTATTTCCTAGAAATGACACTTCCTGAGGGACTGGCTGCCTGAGGACTATCAGGATGGATTATGGGCCTTTCACTGCTGGGGCACTGGTCACTATTCAGCCCAGGGCAGCATTTGTCAAGAGTCTTTCCCACCACTGTTTGGAGACCTGCGTGGAATGAGCAGGGGAGGGGAGAGTTGGTGTCTGCTAGTTCCTAGAGAGCGGATTTCTACAGCACTTCACCTGGGGAGCTCTTGTCCCTCAGAGCATGGAGGCCAAGGAGTGAATTGGCCATGGAGACTCAATTCCTCTTTTGTCCCCAGAGCTGATCTCTCCAGACCAGAGTTGAACAGTATTAATGACCTTTGAAGGGAAGGTTGTACGGCCATGGGCAGTATTGCTCCTGCTCTGAGGCTGGGAGACGTCAAGGAATTCTAACTCCAGGCCCATTAGAGCAGCGACTCACTAGCCCGAATTTATAATGGGTCACACAGTGAAATATATGAAATTGTTTCTCTCCAGGTGTGAGATGAAGAAGTTCCAGCAGCCAGAGGAGATTTCTCCTGAACTGGAAGAGTGAGTCAGTGGTTTCTCCCAGAAAACGATTGCGCTATTGGAGATTTTTGGGAATTTCAAAGGTACCTAGAAGGGATCTAGGAATGGAAATTGGGATGAGCCTCTGAGACTGTGGGAAGAGACTGGTGCTGGTCAATTGGTTCACAATTAGATGATGCTTCTACTTAATTGTTGGGTGAGAATGCCAGACACTTGGTGTCCAAGACATTCAGGTTGATTAATTCAAACCTTTATTTCTACCAAAAGCCTGCCTTGCCATTACAGTTACTGATAAAGTAAGAAATGACTCAAAGATGTTAAGGCCAGAAGGGACCATCATGATCATCTAGTCTGACCTCCTGCACATTGCAGGCCACAGAATCTCACCCACCCACTCCTGCAATTGACCCCTAGCCTCTGGCTGAGTTACTGAAGTCCTCAAATCATGCTTTAAAGAATTCAAGTGTAACAGGTTGAGCACTCAGCAGTGCGGCGCCTCCTGCTGGCCAGTCAGGGAATTAGCTCTCCAGCTCCAGAGCGCCCCCTGCTGGCCAGTGTCTCTCCTGCCTCAGTCCCCCTTGTCCCTCCTGAACCCCAGTGCCCCTTACCTTTGGGTTCTGCCCACAGCAGTACCCCCACACTCTGGGTCACCTCTCCCAGGGGAGCCCCAACCCTTTATACACACCTTGCCTCAGTGGCTACTGCCAGTCATCATCTAGCCCACACTCACTGGGGCAGACTGCAGTCTGAAATGGCCACTCATCATTGGCAAGGGGGTTGGACCTCCTGCCTTTCTAGCCCCAGCTGCCTCCCTGCAGCCCTAGTACCATCCCTGGCCCTTCGCAAGGCCTCAGCCTGGGGACTTGCCAGGCCAGAGCTCCCCAGCTCTGCCTGCCCTTCCCCAGCACTGCTCTGTCTGAGGTACCCTGTGCTCGTAAGCAGCCATGTCCTTCTCACTCCACCCCTGGAGTGAGACTCTTGCCTGTCTAGCTCCCAGCCCTTTTATCAGGGCCAGCTGTTGCCTAATTGGGTGTGGCCCCAGGTGTAGCTGCCTCCCCAGTCAGCCAACCTCAGCTGCTTTTCACCTTTTAACTCCTTTTATCCCAGGAGCTGGGTAACTGCCCCGCTACACAAGTTACAGAGAATCCACCATTGAACTAGTTTAAATCTGCAACTGACCCGTGCTCCATGCTCCAGAGGAAGGCAGAAAAAAAAACCCAGGCTCTCTGTCAATCTGATTTAGGGGGAAATTCCTTCCCCACCCCAAATATGGTGGTCAGTTGGATACCGAGCATTTTGGCAAGACCCAAAAGCCAGACACGTGGCAAAGAACTCTCTATAGATCATTGCCCTCCCCATCTACTGCCCCATTGAAGGAACAAAATGGACACCGTGTAGAATCAAGCATGTGGGTTTATTCTGCACAGCACTGGCGGAGTGTCACCTTGCTTATTAGGCTCAGAGACACTGCCAAACAATTGATTGCGGTGGATTACATGGATTATCTATGGGTGGAGGGAAATGACGCGGTAGGTAGTCCCAAGCCCCGGGATAGGTCTAGCAGCAAGACAAGATAAGCACAGTAGCCAATAGTTAAAGATTACATAATGTCTCCTCCCATGGTTTTAGGTCAACTAGTAACATACAATTAGTACTTTGAAAAATGTCTAAAGCATGTTAGTATAAAATATAGATGTTGAATTCTGATTTGGGGTCCATAGGAATGAAGTAGCTCCTCTGATTGTCCAACAGGTACATACCTGAGGGTTAAAACAAAAAACAACAGTGAAAAGTATATGGCAATAGAAATTGTCTTTCAAATTGCTCATTTGTGTTCTCAAGGCAGACACTGGTATCTGGGTGGGGAGAGGGGAGGATGCCATATCTCATACTGACACGCTTGAACCTCTTCCATAAACGCAAGGTTGGTGTGTGGGAAGAGCATGGTTACCTCCTTTGCAAAGGAGGAGACACAAACATAATAGGCTTCTTTCATTCCTTTGGTCTGTTTGCAGCTTTAGATAAAGACACCAATAACGGCTCCCCACCTGGCATTTTGCTGACCAAGCTTATCTTAATAAAAAGCAAGGTTATCTTTTGTTTGTTCTGCTTCTCTTAGCTAATATTGTTCACTGTATACTGGGCCTCTTGCCAAATTCTGGAGTTTGGGCCTGTAAAAAGAGCTGACACAGCCTATATCAGGTTTTTGCATAAGCAGCACATGGATTTTGGCCCTTCACCCATCACCAGCCATGGGACACATTTCTCAAAGGCAGATCCAGCCCATCACTGGGCTCTGGTCCCATATGGCAGCTAGTCTGGGCAAATGGGCTGCAGGGAAGGAGAAAGCCCCTCCCCCACAGTGAGGGATCCCTCTAGCAAAGGAGCCTCTTGTGCCTCCTCCACAGCAGCTGCAGGCACAAGGCGTGTTCCCGAGAGGGCTGGGAATGGGGTGGGGGGGGTGAGGGCAGGTAGAGGAGGAAGGGGGTGGACGAGGGACAGAGGGACGTGGGCAGTGTAAAGCTGAGGCTACATCTACACTACAGGGGGGGGTCGAGTTAAGATACGCAAATTCAGCTACGCGAATAGCGTAGCTGAATTCGACGTATCGCAGCCGACTTACCCCGCTGTGAGGACGGCGGCAAAATCGACTTCCGCGGCTTCCCGTCGACGGCTCTTACTCCCACCTTCGCTGGTGGAGTAAGAGCGTCGATTCGGGGATCGATTGTCGCGTCCTGATGGGACGCGATAAATCGATCCCCGAGAGGTCGATTTCTACCCGCCGATTCCGGCGGGTAGTGTAGACCAGGCCTGAGCCTCTGACACTCTGCACACTGGGCAAGACACACGGGGCCCATTGTCATAGGGATGTAACTCTGGCTGGCTTCAGAACTTCCTCAGCCTGTGCCAAGGTCTGCACCGGCCCCTGCAGCCACTGAACAGCAGAGTCACAAATGGCCCCTCCCCTCTCTCCTTTTGCCGGTACAGGGGTGAATCTGGTCCCTGGAGCCAACCTTCCCCGCCTCAATTTCCACTTTGATAAAATGATTTTACTATTATTTCTATTTCTGCCAATGGAGGACGAGGCCCCGTTGTGCTGCTCTCTGTAGAGACGCTGAGTAAACAGACCCAACAGCTCACAATTAGAGCCAGGATTTCACAAACTCTCAACATCCCGTTAGTGTCAAAGGGGTCAAAGTGGGTAAAGTTACTTTTATGCCAAAGTCTTTGTACGATCTGGGTCTAGATTACGACAAAAGGCAGTAAGTGAACAAGACAAACCAACTGGAGTCTGAAGGGTGGGAGGGGATGATGAGGGAAAAGTAAATCTCTTACAGGTTGTGTGTCCTGGGATAGTTGTGAGGCTGCAAGGACGTTGGCTCCATTGCTGGGAGATGCCTGATTGAGAGGGGAAATAGGTTTCAGACCTTTTTATATTAAATACCTGAGTGTGTCTCTGTGCCTCTCTTCTCTGTTTCTCTGTCATAATTACAAAACAGATTCAGAGTGGGGATGCTGTTATAAATATGAAAGTCTGAAATCTCACCTCTCTTCTCCTTTCTCATACCAGACAGTCTGGCATCTGAATTGAAGAGAAAAAGGGGGGAATCATTTGGAGCACACAGACAGGGTGAGTTTGCAGGTGAAGATTGTCTTTAAATTATGAGAAAATTCCAGAGAAAACCTCTTCATGACATTGTAGCTAAAGTTACCAACCAAACTGACAGCGACCATGACACACACAGCCCTAAAAATAACACATTAAATGGTAAGGAGATCCAGGGGCCCATGTCCCCCCCCACACACACACACTTTTAAAAGTGGGATGACCAGGACAGTTTTCAACATGGGCATAGTTTGGAGGCAGGGGGCCATGTTGCCCCCCCAACCTGCAAGCCATGGGCAGGTGTGGAGCATCGCAGGCAGTGTCTGTGCTTTGGGCAGGGCAGCTGATCAGCTCCTCTCTGTGCAGTGTAGCCCCTGCCCGTGGCACCAATCTCTTCCTGGTGTTGGCCTCTCTCAGTGACTCCACCCCTGCTCCTCTTCCCACAAGGCCCTGCCCCCTGGCCAGAAGCTAGAACCTCTTCTTATGTTCTCCATCTGCCCTGGGTGGTGCACTCTGGGGAGCAAGGACATGCACCGGGGGCTGCTCTCAGGCCCCTTTGACCTCAGCCCAGGGCAGGTGGACCATCAGGGGCTCTCCACAGGGGCCAAAGCCAGAACCAGGCCGCCACCCAGGGAGCCCAGGCTGCACTGGGGAGCCCTGGACCCTCCATCTGCCCAGGGTGGGGCACTCCAGGGAGCAGGGACATGGGCCGGGGACTACTCCCAGAGGCCCATGTCCAGGGCAGGTGGAGTGTCAGGGGCTTTCCATAGTGGGCAAGTCTCCCAGCCTGGCCAGGATGCAGGGCCTCGGTCAGGGCCATGGAGTGGGCGGGGCCACACAAACAGTCCTGACACCACCCTTAGTGCTCAGTTCATGCCCATTCTGAGGAACAGAAACACTCTTAACTGAGTCACATCCGAACAGAGCTCTCTGACACATCCCTCTGCTTCACCCAGTGCAGGGGGTCTCCCCTTCACTCTTCTCCAACATCCTGCCTTTCCTCTGGGCAGGGCGGGGCTCTCCCATTGGAGCTGCTCACTGCTTCCTGGATTGGGGAGATGCTTTTCCTGTGATTCTGGCAGCTCCTCCCTTCTCTCTGGGCTGGGGATGGGGCTACTCCACCCAATGCCTTTTCATACTCTCTGGTTTTAAGTGGCTCTTCCCCATTGCTGCACCTTCCTCTCTGTTCCCTGGCCTGGGAGTGGAGGCTGCATTAGGGGAGGGAGCTTCCCACTGGGATTTAAAGCTGGTTCCTGCCTCTGCTGCTCCCTCCTCAATAAAAGCTTCTGACACCTTCCTGGCTGTGTCTGTGCTGCTGGGAATGGAGCAGCACCAGCAGTGGGATCTGGGAGCTGAACCCTGTGTGAAAAATGAGAAACTCATGAAGTGGGACTCGATACAAAGACCGTGGAGCTGCAGTGACATCTCTGCTTAGTCTCAGGTGCCCAGGACAGAGGCAGCTCCCTGGGATCCAGGCCTGTTCCAGCCAGGACGGGGCTGCTGGGGAGTGTGAGAAATGGTCCCAGCCTCCCCCAGGGCCAAGCTCTGCCCCTAACGCTCTGATTCTCTCTCCCCCCAGTGAATGTGACTCTGGATCCAGACACGGCTCATCCCCAACTCCTCCTGTCTAAGGATCGGAAAAGTGTGAGACGGGGAGACACACGGCAGCCACTGCCCAACAACCCTGAGAGATTTGACACTGCGCGGTGTGTGCTGGGTTGTGAGGGATTCACCTCAGGGAGACATTGCTGGGAGGTGGATGTGGGGTGGGGGAGAGGCTGGGCTGTGGGGGTGGCCAGAGAGTCTGTGGGGAGGAAGAGAGGGATCAGCCGTAGCCCTGAGGGGGGGGATCTGGGCTGTTGGGTGGTGTGGGGGTAAGTTCCAGGCTCTCACCTCCCCTGGGACCCCCCTGCCTCTGAGCTGGGTCCCCAGCAGGATCCGGGTTTGTCTGGACTGTGACTGGGGGCAGGTGACATTTATCGATGCTGGTGACGAGGCCCCGATCTTCACTTTCCCGCCAGGCTCCGTCCCTGGGGAGAGAATCCGACCCTGGCTCCAGGTCTGGGACACAGTCACCTGGCTCCAACTGTGTCCCTGAGACACACAGCAGAGGGGGTAACCGAAAATCAACCTCTCTAGCCTCACACACTCCAGTCTCTATGACCCTGGAGTGGGAAGGGGAAGAACCCCTGGAGCTGCAGGAGGGGCAGAGGGGCCCTGAGGGGCAGAGGTGGGGGCTGGGCAGGGGTCAGAAGTAACAGCTGGGCTGGTGACAGGCAGAGATGGGGTTGGCAGGGACACACCATGAATCAATCAAGGTTTGGAGGGCTGGGGAGAAGCAGCAGCAACCGGGAGTGTTTTGTACAGATCTGTGTCCTTAGAGCTCATTGGGGTCTCCCCGCCCGGGATCAGCAAGAGGGGAAGGGATAAGATCAGGGAAAGAATAGAGCAGCCAAGGGGGATGATCTGTGACAGGGAGGAGAGACACAGGGAAATAAACAGGGATGGAAAGTGAAGGCTAGAACAATAATGAATAGAAAAGGACAGTATGAAAGGAAAGGGAATGTGAGCGGGACGGAGAGATTTATGCCATGTTACTGAAAGTGAGACTGTAACTCATTCATTCCCTATATTAATTCCTGGCCATTGGTGCTATTTTAGTGCCATAAAGAAAACTGTGCTCAGTAGCTGGGGATCTCCTTGCCATATGCTGTGGGTATTAAAGCTCCTTCTTAGCTCCTTTTACTTTGCTACTTTCTAGCAACTTACTGTAAATAAACCATTACAAACAATTCTTCCTGTTTGTTCCACTTTAATGTCCCAGGTGCAGGTGCTGGGGGAGTGTCATGGGATTTGCTTCCCAACTGGGTTGTGTCCCCCCAGCACCCACAGGGAATATCGCGCCTCTAAGAAGAGAGTTTCGATTTTAATGTGATGTGTCACTCTCCAGCCTGTGCTCTGTCTCTGTCCTGTACACACCCATGTCAATCAGGAATTGCTCAGCTGTGCTCTGCGGAGAGGTGACTGGTTGCACAGGGTGCGATCCATGCAGGGACTCGGGTGTTGCAATGCTGAGCATCACAGTGAGTAGTTTTTAGGCAGAGAGAAAATCACAGGAACAACAGCACTGTGACCCTCAGAGCTGAGTCAGGGGCCTAAACTCCCTAGACCAGTGTTTCCTAAAAGTGTGGTACGCGTTCCCCTGGTGGTACGTGAAAGGGTTGCAAGAGGTATGTGGCAGAATTTCTTATTTTATTTTATCATGTTTTTTTTTTTTAGCAGCAGAAAACAATTCACTACATTTTAATATATAAGAATGGTGTACACTTGTACAGTAGAAATACACACAGGTATACACTGTAACTAATATGATAACACATTCAGAGCTAACCCCCAACCAAAATGACGTCAGTGTATTTTGCTCAAATTTTGTTTTCAGGAAGCTATCTGAAACCAGCTCCAAGAGCTGTTCTTCTTCTGAAGCAGAGAGGTCATTTGGCAATGTTTGAACATTGATGATAAAAGGGTTCCTTATCCATTCAAAGGTGCCGTCTGGTTCAGGGAAATACTACGAAGATCTTTCTGCAAGCTTTCCAAATGCTGCTTCATGGTTTGCAACACATCACTATCAAGTTTGTTAGTCGAGTTTATTACTAAGTCATGAAGAGATGGAAAGGAATCCAGTTCACAATGACTAAGACGTTTATGCCACAGTTTCAATTTTGCGACCATGGCGCTCACTTTGTCTTGAACATGGAATATGGATATGAGTTTCCTTTGCAAGGATAGATTGAGGTTGTTTAAATGAGCAAAGATATCTGCAATATATGCTAGTTTGCATAGCCATTTCCAGTCATGTATATGGTCTCAGGTTAAAGGTTTCATCTAAAAAAACTTGCAGTTCTTCTCGCAGCTCAAACAGGCGATTCAGAACTTTTCCATGCGAAAGCCAATGCATGTCAGTGTGAAATAGGAGTTGTGTGTAATCACTGCCCATCTAATCACAAAGTTGAGAAAACAGCTGTGCGTTCAGAGGGCGGCTTTTACAAAATTGATTATTTTCACAGCTTCATCCAGTACTTGCTTTAGATCTGCCTGCATATTCTGGGTGGCGAGTGCTTTCCTGTGAATGCAACAATTAGAGGATTTTGCTTCTGGTGCAACAGCTTGAATACGTGCAACAACTCCTTTCTTCGAACCAATCATGGCTCTGGCACCATCCGTGCTTATTCCAACACAACGACTCCAATCCAAGTCATTGTTTTTGATAAAGTCATCAATAACTTTAAAAATAGCTTCTCCAGTTGTATGTGTTGGCATAGGTTGGCAGAACAAAATATCATCGTGGACTTCATTATTCAGCTCATATCTGACAAACAACAAAAGATTAGCTAAATTCACAATATCAGTGGTTTCATCCACTTGCAGTGCATAGTAGCGACTCTTTTGTACTCTTGACAATAATTGCCGCTTTACGTTTTCAGCCATATTTGTGATTCTATGATGAACAGTGTTATTTGAGAGGGGGACACAATCTCTAGCTTTGCTAGCCTTGTCTCCAATCATCACTCACACCATTACTTTGGCTGTAGGTTTTACTAATGTCTTGCCAATCACTTCAGCAGCTCCAGACTTTGCAATTAAGTACGCCACACTATATAAAGCTTCCAAAGCTTTCATATTTTCACCTCCCGTCACATTATGAATTGTTTTCTGGGACTTTTGGAGATCTTTGCGCCTATTTTTGAAGAATTCTACAAGGTTTTCCCTTGTATTCTTTATGTTTGCTATTGAAATGGTGTTTTAGGTTGGATGGTTTCATACTTTCATTTGTGAGAGTCTCATAACAAATCACATAGTGGAACAGGCTCCACCTCAGTGCCAGTCCACGAAAATCCCAGTTTAAGATATTCTTCAACATATTTGCGGGCTTTTTTCATTTTCTTTGCAGCTGATACGTTCAATAAACTTACAGATGGTTCACACGGTTCACTAATTTTGTCGTCACAATTGTCTGATGTAACCATATCACTGCATTTTTCGGCATAATTATCACTAACATTTGTATTTCCTTCATAATTTTCTTTTGTACATTTCAAACTTCCCGTTTTTAGCCAGCGATCCATTGTAAATGGGATTAACAAAAACAAAAAGAGAGAAATTTTGTATATTAATACATACCAAGTATGTACTTGCTACAATCTTTAGATTACTATGAGTAGTTATTCACTTTTATCTTTTATCCGTCAGTATGACTTCTGCGCATGCCACAAAGGCAAGTGTATTGCCCGAGCCTCGGTAACATGTGGTTTGCGTCGGCTCTGCTGTCCTATTAGATGTTACTGAATGCGTTATCATATTAGCTACAATGTAAACCTGTGTGTATTTCTACTGTACAAGTGTACACCATTCTTATATATTAAATTTTAGCGAATTGTTTTCTGCTGCTAAAAAAAAAAACTATGATAAAGTAAAATAAAAAATTCTGCTGCATACCCCTTGAAACCTTTTCAGGTACCACCAGGGGTACGCGTACCACACTTTGGGAAACATTGATCTAGGGGTTCCGTTTCAATAACACAATAAAAAACCGTCTCGAGCCCCCACTCAGTGACCTGGGACAATTACATACCACCCCCCAGGCGCCTCTAAGAGGCAATACTTCCCCTCTCTCAAGCAAGGAGTCTGAGTGCAGCAAAATCTTTTTAATAAAGGAAGGAAACGATGTGGCATTATGTTGGGGAAACACCACAAACAGAATTCATAACACAAACCATGAACAAAAGATCCAGCCCCAAGTAAGTTTGGCAGTGTCCTTTTCCCCTCAGGGTCTTAAGTCCAGCAACCCAAAAATCCCCCAAAGTCCCAAAAGTCTCTGTCCCTGGTCAGTGCAGCCCAAGACGTCAAAAGCTTATCTGCAGAGTTTTACCTCCTACCCTGGGTGGAGGAGAGGGGGGGTCAGGCGTGTTAAGGGACACCTTACATGGTCCAAGACCGACTGCCCCACCTCTCTGTGGGGTTCTGCTGCAGCCTTCACCATGAGCCATCCCGCCAGCCACTCCGCTCTGCTCCGCTCCACCAGCCATCCTGGGAACTGCTCTACTCCATCAGAGATCATCAGCCCCCCTACTTAACACAACACTCAATGATTTCAGCCTCAGTGCTGGTGCACCATTGGTCCAAAGTGAATTCAGCTCAGCGGCCTGTAACTAGACTCTTTATAGGATCAAAAATAGCTCTGATAGTCCACAGTGGAAAGGAGAAGTGCAGTTGGCATTTCAGGCCCTCAAACACAGCCCACACCACCCAGGACAAGTGCCTCTCTCAATTCACTGGGTTTTGGAACCCATGACCCTTGTCTAGCAAGTCCTACTTAATTGATGGTGAGTCCCTCTGTCATAAAACAGTTCCACTGTCCTTGATTCACATAATCAGGATAAAAACACTTTATTCTTCCTGCCCCAATAACAGAGAAACTGGGGATCCCACAGCAGCCAAAGTGACCATTTGGGCTGCTGTGGGCCCATGCTAGGCGGGGTGGGTGTGCCTATGCAAACAAGATCAGCACCTTCTTTTCCACAACTTGCCACAATTCACCACCAGATGTCAGGGTAGAGCTCATCCTGACTTGGCTTACACTTATCTTTCTCCAGCTCCTCCTCCTGCCCTCTTCTTTCTCTTCACCTCATTCTGCACCTGTGCAGCTGATAGTAGGTGGGGGCACCGCCACAGTGAGCTCCAGTTATCAGCAAACCCATTTCTGATGCAGAGAGAACAGAAGCACAGGGTACTTCTACAGTACAAAATTAATTCAAACTTATTCTATTCGAATTTTCGGAAGTGATTTTATACATTCGGTGTTGTGCGTCCCCACTAAAGTGCATGAATTTGGTGGAGTGCGTCCACAGTACCGAGGCTAGCATCAAATGTCGGAGCAGTGCACTGTGGGAAGCTAGCCCACAGTTCCCGCAGTCCCCGTCACCCATTGGAATTGTGGGTTAAGCTCCCAGTGCATGATGGGGCAAAAACATTCTCAAGGGTGTTTCTGGGTGTGTGCCATCACTCGCTCCTCCCTCCGTGAAAGCTACGGCAGATGCCATACTGCCAGCAGACGGTGCAGTACGGTGCACCGCCTGTCTCCTGGTACTATGAATCCACCTCACATGTCCTCTCGTCTTTCTATCTACTCTTTTATCTAACCATTTCCCGCCTTTTTTTGGCTACCGTGAACCGAGCAGCACAGCTTCCACCGCAAACTCTGGTCTCCCACTCTTGCATCGCTAGCTAATTTTTCCATGTTGTCTGTCCTGGGCTTGCATGCAAGCTACAGAAGGCAACAATTCCCTGCCATTTTTCGGCCATTGTGAACTGATCCGCACAGCTTCCGCGGCCGCTTTTTCCATGTTGTCTGTCCTGGGCTCCAGTGGAAGCTACACAAGGCAACAATTCCCCGCCGTTTTTCAGCCATCGTGAACTAAGCCGCACAGCTTCTGCCACTTTTTCCATGTTGTCGGTCCTGGGTTCCTGTGGAAGCTACAGACAGCAACAATTCCCCGCTGTTTTTTCAGCCATCGTGAACTGAACAGCACAGTTTCCGCCGCAAACTCTGCTCTCCCGCTCTTGCAGCTCTAGCGAGCTTCCCAACCCTGTGAAAGCTACAGAAGACAATCATTTCCTGCCTTTTATTGGCCACCTTGAACCGAACAGGTCTCCTACGTTTCGCATCCTTTTTCCAGGATTACCCGTGCAGGCGCCATAACGCGGCAAGCATGGAGCCCGCTCAGATCACCGCTGCAGTTTTGACCATTGTAAATACCTCGCACATTATCCAGCAATATGTGCAGTACCTGCAAAACTGGGTGAGGAAGCGATGACAGCGTGATTACTATACTGATGAGGACATGGACACAGACGTTCCTAGAAGCATGGCATGTGGCGATTGGGAGAGCATGGTGGCGTTGGGCCAGGTTCATGCCATGGAACACTGATTATGGGCCAGGGAAACAAGCAGACTCGTGGGATTGCATAGTGTTGAAATGCCTATAGTTATCCTCGGGGACCCAGCCTACCCCTTAATGCCATGGCTCATGAAGCCGTACACAGGCACCCTGGACAGTAAGGAGCAGTTCAACTATAGGCTGAGCAAGTGCAGAATGGTGGTAGAATGTGCTTTTCGATGTTTGAAAGCGCGCTGGTGCAGATTACTGACTCGGTTAGATCTCAGCACAACCAATATTCCACTTGTAATTGCTGCTTGTTGTGTGCTCCACAATATCTGTGAGAGTAAGGGGGGAGACATTTATGGCGGGGTGGGAGGTTGAGGCAACTCGCCTGGCGGCCAATTTTGCACAGCCAGACAACAGGGCGATTAGAAGAGCGCAGCAGGATGCGCTGCACATCAGAGAAGCTTTGAAAGCCAGTTTCATGACTGGCCAGGGTACGGTGTGACAGTTGTGTTTGTTTCTCTTGAAGTACCCGCCCCCTATATATATGAAAGGAAATAAAGTCAAATTTTTTTAAAAACAGTTTTTTATTATTTGTTGCACAACACATTGAGAGAAATCTGAAGGTAGACCAGGAAAGGGGGGGGGGTATTGGGTTAGGGGGGTGGAGGAGGAGGGAAGGACAAGTCCAGAAATGAAATCAAAAGTTCGCATATGCCAGCTTTCTGCTGCTTGGGTGATCCTCTGGGGTTGAGTGTGGGGGTCCCCATAGCCTCCCCCCTCATGTTCTTGGTTGTCTGGGTGAGGAGGCTATGGAACTTGGGGAGGAGGGAGGGCGGTTATACAGGGGCTGCAGCAGTCTGTGGTCTTGCTGCCTTTCCCGCATTAGATCCACCATACAGCAGAGCATGTCAGTTTGCTCCCCCATGAGCTTGACCATAGCGTCCTGCCTGCTCTCATCACATGCGTCCCTCCTCTCTTCGAGTTCCTGTAATGCTTTACGGGACTCTGCAATTGTTTGCCTCCACACATTCAGCTGGGCCCTATCAGTGCAGGAGGACTGCATGAGCTCGGCGAACATGTCGTCCCGAGTTCGTTTTTTCTGCCTTCTAATCTGGACCAGCCTCTGGACAGAGTAGATAGGGGCCGCGTTGAAACATTTGCACCTGCGGGAGGAGAAAAAGGGAGAGTAGTATTTTAAAATATACATTTCAGAGAACAAAGGGGACACTTTGGTATGAGTAAGCCATCACACACGGCCGGGCAACAGAATTCAGCTTGCAGGCAGCCTAGGGGCATGTGGGGTTCTGCTTCTTCTACATTCTTCTACATTCATTTCAATGTTTTCAAACTGCTGGTCCCCCTTTCCCATAGCAAGCAATGCCTGGTGGGTTTGCCATATAAAAGGAGAGCCTGTGGGCTCTCTGGGATGATCGCTTCACACACACACACACACACACACACACACACCGCACCCACCGCATGGCTCTGATGAGGCTCAGAGCAGGGATGAGCCCTTTACACTAAACGCGAACAACCCAGCACGGATGGGTTCCCCCCCACCCCGCACCACGTGGATCCGATCAGGCTCTCGCTCACCAAAAGTACCTTCTCCAGGGTCATGGTCTGGGAGCCCACCTTGGGAGTGGGGGAGGCTATTGGCTCCAGCGTTAATAATAGTTCCTGGCTAGGGGGGAAAACGGATTCCACACTTGCCGCCTGTGCACTGTCCTCCTCCTCCTCCTCTTCGTCGTCCTCCAATAACTCTTCCTTCTCACTCCATGCAACTCTCCCCTTGCAGGTGTCCACGGACAGTGGTGGGATAGTGGTGGCGTCACCCCCCATAATTGCGTGCAGCTCACGTTAGAAGCAGAATGTATGGGGCTGTGACCCAGAGCACCCGTTCGCTTCCCTGGCTTTTTGGTACGCTTGCCTGAGCTCCTTGATTTTTGTACGACACTGCTCTGTGTCCCTGGAGTAGCCTCTTTCCGTCATAGCCCTGGAGACTTTAGCGTATGTATTTGCGTTCCTTTTTTTGGAATGTAGTTCTGCCATAACAGACTCATCTCTCCAACATGTGATGAGATCCAGTACCTCCCGTTCAGACCACGCTGGAGCTCACCTGCGAATCGGGGACTGCGTGATCTCCTGTGATGATGGACTCTGCATGGTTGCCTGTGCTGATGGTGACCAAACAGGAAATTAAATTCAAAAGTTCCCAGGGCTTTTCCTGCCCACCTGGCTAGTGCATCAGAGTTGAGAGTGTTGTCCAGGGCAGTCACAAGGGAGCATGCTGGAATAGCTTCCGGAGGCCAATAATGTCAAATTGCATCCACAATACCTTTAACCTGGGATTGCGATCTCGATTTAAGCGCTACTCCACTTGCCGAGGTGGAGTACAGAAATCGGATTAAAGAGCCCTTTAAATTGAAAAGACCAGTTTGGTCATGTGGACGGAATCATTTATTTTTTAATTAACTCGTCTATTTCCGAAATAAGAGACTAGTGTAGACCAGGCCCCAGAGAGCTCAGTAGTCATGGCCTCAGCGACTTCTGTATGGGAAATCCAAGAGGAAACCAAATGTCCCATCTGTCTGGAATATCTGACAGACCCAGTGACCATAGACAGTGGGCACAACTTCTGCTGCATCACTCAGTACTGTGAGACATGGACAGAGGGGGACTATGACCCTTTGTGCAGCCCTGCCTTCAGAGCCCAAATCCAGAAAGAGGCTCTCTGGAATAACTATCAGCTAGAAAATATAGTGGAAAAATCAAACAACTGCATTTCAAAGATGGAAAAGAGAATCTGTGTGAGAGACACAGCAAAGCCCTGGATCTGTTCTGTGAAGAGGACGGGGAAGCCGTGTGTGTGTGGTTTGTGAGAGATTCCCAAAGCACAGATCTCACCCGGTGCTTCTCATGAAGGAGGCTGCCCAGAAATACAAGGTAGGACACACTCTGGATCCAGGTTAATTCAATCCTTCCCTTTTCAGACTCAGTCACTCAGAGCCACAGAATCTCCCAGATTTTCTCCCTGATCTCCGGCTCCACCTAAATCTCTGCCCTGCAGGCTCCTTCCTCTGGGCAGGTGCAGGGAGCCCTGGCCACTGATGGCATCCAGCCTATCAACCCCGCATTGTTCATTAGGGAGAGGTGGGCACTAGATCTCCGTGTGAGGCACTTTCCTCGCACACAGGATTGAAGCAAGATGCAGGGAGGCACTGCCAGCAGGGCATTCACATCAATCATGAACAAATCAGCCCCCACTCTGCTGAATGGCTCTCCCACTTTTCCCCACAGCCCGGCCCCTTGCCTCTCCTCTTCCCCCTAAGGCCCCACCCAGGTTGGAAGCTGGAGCCCGTCCTGGGTAAGCCCAGGGAGCCTGGGCACCTGAGGGGAGCTGCAGACTCTCTACCTTCCCTGGGCAGGTGGAGGGTTCATGGCTCCCCACAGGGTGCCAGCGCGGCTCTTATCCAGCTTGGCCCGGGCGGAGGTTTGGACTTGGGGGCTGAAAAGCCAAGGCCAGGCCATGGTAAGAGCTGCATGGGCAGCTGTGGGGAGTCACAGACCCTCCACTTGCCCAGGGCAGGGAGCCTGGGGGGGCAGGGACATGGGCTGGGGGCTTCCCTTAGGTCCCCCCAGGCAGATGGAGGGACTTGGGCTCCCCAACTCAGCTCCAGCTTCTGGGTTGGCCGGGTACAGGGCTTTTGGGGAAGAGGCAGGCAGGCCAGGGCCACAGAGGGGGGAGGGCCTCGTGGCACCTCCAATTTTAGGAAGAATCACCCCTGATGGAACATGTCTACAGGAGTGGGTTTAAGCACTGGTACTATGGGTTCTTCCCTAGGGACCTAACTCTGGAATCACGTGATTAAAACAGAACTTCTGGTTTCATAATAAAAAAAATCAGCAACCAAAAAGTAACTTTCTAGCCAATATGATTGAAAAGAAAAGTTTCAGTGAGTTATAACTTTCAAGCCTAAATGATATAGTGCCGTGTGCCTGAGTCTGCAGAGAGCCTGAGCCAATAGCTCTGAGAAGAGGTAACTGCCCCACGGATCTCAATAGGGTGTTCACTCTAAGAACTACTGCTCTGGGGTCCTCAGCCACCTCTCCCCAGCTGGTGGGGAAAGAGTTCAGCTGGCAGTGAGCCACTCTGCTGTATCCTCCCTCCCTCCCTCCACGACCTGCAGGGAAAATGCTACTGCCAGGGGGAACGCTACTTTCTTGCTGCTTGGTGTCCCCACCTCATGCTTCTCAAGAAATCTGGGGGGCACGTGACCCTGCATGCCTCCACCACACGTCGCTTCTTTAGCCTTGGGTAGGCCTGGAGCAGCGGGGGTGATGTGTGCAGAAGGTGGGGAAGAAGGCAGTGGGCCCAGCTCACCATCCCAAGAAAATAAACATGACACCCAAATCTGTGCTGGCAGCTTACATGTACTGAGGTTCCTGCCCCAAACATCTTACAGGTTATAAAGATGAGGAGAGACACATTCCCCCTCCCCACCAAACAAGCATTTCTATGCATCATTTATTTTCTTTTCAAACAGTCTTAGCACCTTCTGTATTTTCTGCTGTCCTCAGATGGCATTTACCCAAAATAAATAACAGCCCTTTGACAGAGGCACTGGGTTATTGCCCTGGGGGTGCTGCTGGGGGAGGGAGGAGATTTACCTTCTCACAGACAATTTTAACAGTTCTAAAGCTTCAACTTTTTGAATCTCAGTGTCTAGTGTCATTAAATAGTTCTGGTCTGACCAAAATATTGTCTGATCCCCCCATAATTTCCCACAACTGTGAAAATTTAAATTGGAATGAAATGCTTAAAACCCAGATTGTTGTGCAACTGTGAAAGTTTAAATCAGTAAATATAAAAATTGCTTAAAATAAACATTGTCTGTCAAAATTGTATATTAAAAAACATTCTGCCAAGTCTGACTATCACGCCTTAGACACACAGCTCCTGCTCCTCCAGGCTCATCCTCACAAGGGGATGCCTCAGTGACCCTTCCCACCAGTGCAGGGGCGGATTGCAGAGTGATACATTTTTTCACTAAAGCCTGGGGAAGGGGAGGGGCGGTGAAATTGGTTGGGTCCTTCCTGCTCAGCAAACAGAGTGAAGGTCTACACTACAGCGGGGGTCCGACCTAAGATACGCAACTTCAGCTACGTGAATACCGTTGCTGAAGTTGCGTATTTTAGGTCGGCTTACCTGGTGGTGAGGACGCGGGAAAGTCGACCGCTGCCGCGCTGCCGCCGACTCCGCTGCTGCCTCTTTCCGAGGTGGATTTCCGGAGTCGACGGCAGAGCGATCAGGGATCGATTTTACCGCGTCTTCACTAGACGCGGTAAGTCAATCCCCGATAGACCGATTGCTACCCGCTGGATCGGCGGGTAGTGAAGACAAAGCCTGAGTCAGTTCCAGGAAGGGAAACACCCAGTTGCTTCTGCAGGTGGGGCATAGTGTGAACTCAGGACATTGAAACTTCCCCTGTTACTGTGCCCAGAGAGAGCCATGGCTGGAGAGAACCCCGTGGAAAGTCTCCGGGAGGAAGCGACATGTCCCGTCTGTCTGGAGTATTTCACAGAACCTGTCACTCTGGAGTGTGGGCACAATTTCTGCCGAGCCTGCATCAGCCAGTGCTGGGAGGGATCCGATACAGCCGCCTCCTGTCCACAGTGCAGAGAAACTGTGCAACAGAGAAACCTCGGCACAACAAGCAGCTGGCAAACATGGTAAAAATTGCCAGTCAGCTGAGTTTCCAGGCAGGAGAGAACAGGGTGTGTGGCGAATACCAGGAGGCTCCAAAAGTTCTGTGAAGAGCATTGATCCGTCCGGTTTGCCATCTGTCCTGGGCTCAAAGAGCTCACACGGTTCCCATAGAGGGGGCTGCCCAGGAGTAGAAGGTAGGGAATTGCTGTCAAGTTTAATGGGTAATAACTTTGGATTTTAATTACAGACTAATTTCACTGAAAGTTCCCTGGCACAGGCATGATGCATCATTCAGCTCAGTAAACCCTTCATGGTATGAGAGATGCTATCACAAAATAACTGATTTCACAGAGTGGCACCAGAGGCAAGTCTTTAATGATACCTGATGTGGGAAAGTGTCCTCTGAGATTCTGATGGACAATCTTCCTCATATAAAATATATAGGAGCAGACACATCACCCACCAAGTTAATGATACTTCAGTTCTTACCCAAATACCCGCTTACAGCCAATTCTTGTTAATGAAACTACGATTTATTAAAAGAAGAAAAGACAGTATTGGCAAAAAGGTCATTAGACATACAAATGCGAATAGAGTCCTTAGGTCAGTTTCACCATAGAGATGGCACGTTAGAATTGAAGAGAGTCCTTTTCAGAATCATTTCATCACGTTCTAGTCCAATGTCCAAATGTTCAATATCAGGGCAGTCCAGAAGGGACTGGAGATCTCAGTCTTACGACTCAAACTCCCCCGAATAAAGCTTAAGAAGATCGGAGATAAAAGGATCAGGTCCCAAGAGTTTATATAGACATTTTTGCAGCCTCTCGACAGCAGGCAGTCCTTGGGTGAAGAATAGGTTTTGGAAGTAACCTCCTATTTCCCAAACATCAAAGGTAATAAAACTACATGGATTAACATAAGGTAATTATCCATAAAGCCGTGCATAGACAGTTTACCACAAACTTTAAATATATATATTTATATTACACATACACACAATGACATTATTACACCCAAGTTTCATCTAAATGTTAATATTTCCTTTTGACTTCTGAATTAACAAAATACAGTCCTAGACAGGAACCCTTTGGTTACACTGTTAATCTATAACAAGACATACGTAAATATAGACTACTTTAATTACTATCTTCTAGGGCTGTCAAGTGATTAAAAAAATTAATCATGATTAATTGCGCTGCTAAACAATAATAGAATGCCATTTATTTAAATATTTTGGATGTTTTATACATTTTCAAATATATTGATTTCAATTGCAACACAGAATACATTCCATGCATCTGATGAAGTGGGTTATAGCCCATGAAAGCTTATGCCCAAATAAATTTGTTAGTCTCTAAGGTGCCACAAGGACTCCTCGTTGTTTTTACAGAATACAAAGTATACAGTGAGCATGTTGTATTTTTTATTACAGATACTTGCACTGTAAAAAACATAGTAAATCATATTTTTCAATTCACCAACTTCAAGTACTGTAGTGCAAGCTCTTTATCATGAAAGTTGAACTTACAAATGTAGCATTATGTACAAAAAAATACCTGCGTTGAAAAATAAAACAATGTAAAACTTTAGAGCCTACAACTCCACTCAGTCCTACTTCTAGTTCAGCCAATCACTCAGAAAAACAAGCTTGGTTACAATTTGCAGGAGACAATGCTGCCCGCTTCCTGTTTACAATGTCACCTGAACGTGAGAACAGGTATTCACGTGGCATTATTGCAGCTGGCATGGCAAGATATTTATGTGCCAGATGCGCTAAAGAGTCATATGTCCCTTTCTGCTTCAACCCCCATTCCAGAGGACACGCCTCCATGCTAATGACGGGTTCTAATCGATAACGATCCAAAGCAGAGCGGGCAGAGACGTGCTCATTTTCATCAACTTAGTCAGATGCCAACAGCAGAAGGTTGATTTCTATTTTGGTGGTTCAGGTTCTGTAGTTTCCCAATCAGCATGTTTCTCTTTTAAGACTTCTGTAAGCATGCTCCACACCTCATCCCTCTCAGATTTTGGAAGATACTTCAGATTCTTAAACCTTGGGCCAAATGCTGTAGCTATCTTTAGAAATCTCAGATAGTTTCTTTCTTTGCATTTTGTCAATTCTGCAGTGGAAGTGTCCCCTCATATGCTAGGTCATTATCCGTGACTTCTATATTCTGAAATGTTTGGCAGCATGTGTGTAAAACAGAACAGGGGACATACAATTCTCCTCCAAGGAATTCAGTCACACATTTAATTAATGCATTATTTTTTTTTAAATGAGCATTGTCAGCATGGAAGCATGTCCACTGGAATGGTGGCCGAAGCATGAAGGGACATATGTTAAACATGCCTATCTTGCACATAAATATCTGCACTGCCAGCTACAAATGTGCCATGCCAACTCCTCCTCGCACTTTCAGGCGGTATCATAAATTAGAAGCAGGCAGCATTATCGCTCATAAATGTAAACAAACTTTTTTGTCTTAGCAAGTAGCAGAAAAAGAAGTAGCAATGTGTTGACTTCTAGGCTATAAAGTTTTTAATTGCTTTATTTTTCAGTGCACCTTGTGACAAAGTTCTGTCCTTGACTCCGTGGGTCCTGCGTTTCCTGGCGGATTTTGCTAGCCTCAGAGGCTCACTGTGACCCGCCACGTAGCCCTTCTCTCTCTAGAGGCAAGGGTCACAGCTTACTGAGCCATTTTCATCATAAGCCAACAACAGAGGTGAGGAGAAGCAACCCTCTCTTGCACAGTCTCTGTTGTCTCCCAGTCTCAGTGATTAATCAGGGAGGGGAGTGGGGAGCTGTCACGGAGTGTGGGGGGACACAAGGCCCTGCACCCCTGGCTTCCTGCGATTCACCATGACTCTCAGCCAGCCAGTAAAGCAGAAGGTTTATTTACATGACAGGAACACAGTCCAAGACAGGTCTTGCAGGCACAGACAACAGGACCCCCCCAATTAGGTCCATCTTGGGGTCCCAGGGGCACCACAGCCCCATTGGGGGGGGCAGAGTCCCATCTGGGCTACCTCCATTACCAGCCAGATCCTGAAACTTTCTCTCCCCCAGCGTCTCCTCCCCCAGCCTTTGTTCAGTGTCCCGGGCAAAGGTGTCACCTGGCCTCTAACCCCTTCCTGGGTTCTCATTGTACATGCTCAGGTATCCTCCCTCAAGGCCAGTCTCCCATCCCCCAATGCAGACCATCCTAGCCACACTCCCCTGCCTTCCCAGGCCAACACTGCCCACTCAGCATTCAAAGGCCACATTAAGAACAGTCCCAGTTCGTCACAGGAGCCCAGGCCCATCCTCTACTCCCGGCTCCAGCCCAGGGACCCTAAAATTAGCAGCTATGGTAGCTGACTTTTGGAAATAGGACATGTACTATTCCCTGGGCCACTTCCCCACAGCAGCCCCCACCCATTATCTCCTTCACAATTACCTCAGGGTCTCCTTCCTTGCACCGGATATGGATTCATACTGCTTCATTCCTCCAACAGCACAGCTCCCTCCTATAGCTCCTAACACCCACACCTCACTGACTAACTGAGAGGCTTTTAACGAGTTCCAGCCAGTCCTTGATTGGCTTCAGGTGTCCCAATCAATCTAGCTAACTCCACTGCCTTCTAGAAGGATCTTAATTGGCCCCAGGTGTCTTGATTAACCAGGAGCAACTGCCATTTGGTTACCATCGTACCAGGGATTTGTTTAGCCTGGGGCTAACATACCTGTTCCTTACTACTTTACTGTAGCCATCTGGCCTTGCCCCATCACAACTTATATACAAAAATTAATCTACGTTTCTTAGTTACACTTTTCTGATGAAGAGATTGCACTACAGTACGTCTACGAGGTGAAAGTTAAAAATACTATTTTTGTTTTTCATGTTTACAGTACAAGTATTTGTAATAAAAAAAATAAAGTGAGCACTGTACACTTTCTAAACTTTGTTGTGATAGAAATCAATGTATATATGAACATAGAAAAACATCCAAAAACATTTAACAAATATCAATTGGTATTCTATTATTTAACAATGTGATTCATCGAGATTAATTTTAATACCCACGGTTGATTTTTTTTTAGTTAATTGCAATTTATCAACAGCACTGTTGTCTTCTTCAAGTTTTTAACAATACCAGGTTACATTTCAAATTTCTAGTCTATATAACTTGGAATGGACCCAAATACCATTTACACACTTTTCTAACATGTCTCTAAAGGTTGAATCTGGGTCAATTAGCCTGCAAGGTTCTTAACTCTTTCAGGCCAGGTGTCACAGGAGTTTAGATCGTGTGTGAATTCTCCAATGTTTAATGAGGTGGGATCTCTGTGTACAACTTTTGCCACAGTCCAGTACTAATGAAGACTTGGTCTTGAGTGGATGCTCTGATGTAAAATAAGGACTGATCAGTTTCTTAAATGTTTCCCACTGTCCAAGCACTTATGGGGTCTCTCTCCAAAGTGGATTGCCAGATGTTTAACAATGTCTGACCTCCGTATAAAATTCTCTCCACAGGCTAAGCAGTTATGGGGTCTCTCCCCTGGGTGGAATCTCTGATGTAAAACAAGGGCTGACATCTATTTGAAATGTTTATCCATAGTCTAAACACTATGTGTGTTTTGCCTGATGTTTAGATGGACTGATCTCTTTCTAAAAACTTTCCCAGAATCCAAGCACTTATGATCTCCCTCTTGTATGGATTGCCTGATATTTAACAAGGGTTGAACTCTGCATGCATCTTTTTCCAGTCTGAGCACTGATGGGGTCTTTCTCCTGTGTGGACTACTTGATGTCTAACAAGGGCTGACTGCCATATGAAACTTTTCCCACAGTCCAAGCACTTATGGAGTCTCTCTCCTCTATGGATTGCCCGATGTTTCACAAGGTCTGACCTATGTATGAAACTCTTCCCACAGTCTAAGCACTTGTGGGGTCTCTCTCCTGGGTGGATTGCCTGATGATAAGCAAGGTCTGACCTATGTATGAAACTTTTTCCATAGTCTATACACTTATGGGATCTCTCTCGTGTGTGGACTGGCTGATGTTTGACAAGGGTTGACCTCCGTATGAAACTTTTTCCACAGTCCAAGCACTTATGGGGGCTCTCTCCTGTGTGGCTTATCTGATGTGTAGTCAGTGATGACTCCCAATTCATACAGTTCCTGCCCTTAAGGCATTGATAGGGTTTCTGTCCCATGTGTTTTTTCCCATGGTTATTAAGATCTGAGTGGTTATTGAACCTTTTCCCATGGTCCAACCATTGAAGGGGTTTCTCTCCAGTATGGATTGTATGAAGCGAAACATGCTGTGGTCTCAGAAGAATCCTTTCCCATAACCGAGGCATTCAAAGCATTTGTCTTCCTTCAGGATTATTTTTGCCTCCTGCTTAAACCTTGGCTGCCCCCTCCTCCGATTTGCCCCCTTTGCCCCTTTTTAACTCCTGTAAAAAGCACTCGGCACAATCTTATGGTTAGTAAGGGCAGGGTGAAGGGCAGTGGTTTCAGCAGATGTTACTGTGCATGCTCACTTCACCATAAGTAACACATTCCTACAGGGAGCAGCTGTCTGTATTGCATCTGCGGGAGAGTTAATTAATCCACCCCAATGGGTGATAGCAGCTATGTCATGGGAGAAGCTCAAAAAAAAAAAAAAAAAAAGAAAGAAAGAAAAAGAAAAAGAAAAAGCCAACTGACTCTCCTTCGGCAGGAGGCAGGCAAATGGGAAATGCCAGCCAGAGGGGATTTCCCTGGCAGATAAGGTTTCCAACTCTTCTGGACCAGATGCCATTGCCGCAAACGGCATCTGGTGCAGGAGAGTTGGCAACTCTACTGGCAGATGAAAAATTTTCCCCACAGACCCTAGAAGAGGCTGAAAAGCTAAGAATGATCAGCTCTGGTCTGAGCATGGGCAGCAGCTATAGCAGGACAGGAGAAGGGACATTAAGCAAAGGTGGTTGAAGCATGAAGGGACATAGGAATCTTTAGCGCACCTGGCATGTAAATATCTTGCTACTCCGGCTGCAACAGTGTCATAAGATGGCCTCTTCTCACTTGCAGCATTACCTCCTGCAAATGGAAACAAACTTCTCTGTCTTAGCGAATGGCAGAAAAAGAAATAGCACTGAGCGGATTTCTTGGCTCTAAAGTTTTTAATTGCTTTATTTTTGAGTGCACTTATATAACACATCTATATTTCTAAGTTACACTTTCATGATAAAGAGATTGCACGACAGTACTTGTATGAGGTGAATTGAAAAACAGGATTTTTGCTTTTCATGTTTACAGAACAAATATTTGTAATAAAAATAACAAAGTGAGCACTGTACACTTTCCATTTTGTTGTGATAGAACTCAATAGATATGAAAATGTAGAAAAACATCCAAAAACATTTAACAAATTTCAAATGCTATTCTATTATTTAACAATGTGATCCTTTGAGATTAATTTTTCTACCCACAATTAATTTTTTTGAGTTAATTGTGATTAATGAACAGCACCATCTTCTTCCAAGTTTTTAACAATACCAGGTTACATTTCAAAGTTCTAGTCTCTATTATTTGGAATGGCCCCAAATACCATTTACACCCTTTTCTAACATGTCTCTAAAGGCTGAATCTGGATCAATTATCCTGCAAGGTTCTTAACTTTTTCGGGCCAGGTTGTAGGGCTGAAGAATGAAATCACCCTTTAAATAAATTACACCTACCAATATGGCTCTGCATACTTGCAATGAAATTACTGTAATGAAACCACCTTTTATTATTAATGAAATTGTCTTTTTATAAATGAAACAGTGTTAACCACCTTTGGACAAATTGTGTGTTAGAAGCTTATGAAGAATTGCTTTGGAAGAATCTGTTACTGTAACTCTTTTCTTTTTAATACATTGTAACTAAAGTACCTTCATATTGTAAC
The DNA here is from genome assembly GCF_028017835.1 of Emys orbicularis. NCBI lineage: Eukaryota > Metazoa > Chordata > Testudines > Emydidae > Emys > Emys orbicularis. Next base: position 7,900,334 of record NC_088695.1, on the reverse strand, counting down.
TAAAACCGCCATCTTAAACCACTGATACATTATAATTAAAGCAACTCCATATTGTAACTGAAACTCTGTTTAAAGTTAGGTGTGTGTGTGTGTTTCATATAAAAGTGTGAATGTGGGTGTGTGATGGGATCAGTCCCTGAGGCCAGCTCATCTCAAAGACCAGCTGCCAGCACCACCCTGATGGCTGAAGAACAATATGGGCGAAACTTGCAAAAGAACCCACCCAAGAGAAAGAAAAACAAAAGCCCCATCAAGAAAAAGATCAAAGTCACATCTGCCATTAACTGATGACTCATGGCCATACAGTGTCTAGGAGCAGTGGGACAGGACAGGATCTATGGATAGAAACATATAAAAAGATGGGTACAAAACTATAGGGTTGGGTTCTTCTTCCAGTTCTACGATCATCCTCCAGGAGCATCGGTGCGCACAGACAGGACCCGGCTACCCCCCTAGTGACTAGACCTCCTGGCCAGTGGACTAGTATGAGCAATTGAGGCTGGTAATTATATTTCATCTGTAGAACTGTGTGTGTGTGTGTGTGTGTGTGTGTGTGGTGAACAATCTTAGCTAGGAATAGAAACTGAATTACTTATCTTTTACTCCTATAAAGAATTCTCTGTGTTCACAGCAAATGTGGCATATTGTCTTCTCCCTCAAACAAGATTCTGCTAGTTCTACAGGTGCAACAAGGTGTCACAGAAGTTGAGATTGTCTGTGAATTTTCCAGTGTTTAATGAGGTGTGATCTCAGTGTGCAACTTTTGCCACAGCCCAAGTACTTATGGAGTCTTGCTCTTGTGTGGATTTTCTCATGTAAAGCAAGGACTGATCGGTTTATGAAATGTTTCCCACAGTCTAAGCATTTATGGGGTTGCTCTCCAGTGTGGATTGCCAGATGTTTAACAATGTTTGACCTCCATATAAAACTAAGGCTAAGCAGTTATGGGGTGTCTCCCCTGGGTAGATTCTCTGATGTAAAACAAGGGCTGAAATCTATTTTAAAGGTTTTTTACGTAGTTTAAGCAGTACCTCTGTTTTGCCTGATGTTTAGAAGGCCTAATCTGTTTCTGAAAGCTTTCCCAGAGTCCAAGCACTTATGGTCTCCCTCTTCTATGGATTGCCTGATGTTTAAGAAAGGCTGACCTCTGTATGAAACTTTTCCCACAGTCTGAGCACTGATGGGGTCTCTCTCCTGTATGGATCCTCTGATGATCTACAAAATTTGATCTGTCTCTGAAACTTTTTCCACAGTCCAAACACTTATGCGGTCTCTCTCCAGTGTGGATTGCCTGATGTATAAGAAGGTTTGATCTCCGTATAAAACTTTTTTCACAGTCTAAGCACTTATGGGGTCTCTCTCTGGTGTGGATTTTCTGATGTGAAACAAGGGCTGACCTCTGTATGAAACTTTTCCCACAGATCAAGCACTTATGGGGTCTCTCTCCTGTGTGGATTCTCTGATGTGAAAGAAGGTCGGACCTCCGTACGAAACTTTTCGCACAGTCCAAACACTTATGGGGTCTCTCTCCTGTGTGGATTGCCTGATGTATAAGAAGGTTTGATCTCCGTATAAAACTTTTTTCACAGTCTAAGCACTTATGGGGTCTCTCTCCGGTGTGGATTGCCTGATGTTTAACAAGGTCTGACTTCCGTATGAAACTTTTCCCACAGATTAAGCACGTATGGAGTCTCTCTCCGGTATGGACTGCCTGATGAATAAGAAGGGTTGATCTCCGTATGAAACTTTTCCCACAGTCTAAGCACTTATGAGGTCTTTCTCCACTGTGGATTGCCTGATGAATAAGAAGGGTTGATCTCCGTATGAAAGTTTTTTCACAGTCTAAGCACTGATGGGGTCTCTCTCCTCTGTGGATTGCCTGATGTTTACGAAGGTTTGACCTCTGTATGAAACTTTTTCCACAGTCTAAACACTTATGGGGTCTGTCTCCAGTATGTATTTTCCGGTGTGCCATAAGATTTGCTCTTTGTGTGAAACTTTTCCCACAGTCCAAACACTTATGGGATTTCTCTCCTGTGTGGATGGCCTGATGTTTAAGAAGGGTTGACCTGTGTCTGAAACTTTTTCCACAGTCTAAGCACTTGTGGGGTCTCTCTCCAGTGTGGATTGCCTGATGTTTGACAAGGGCTGACCTCTGTATGAAACTTTTTCCACAGTCTAAACACTTATGGGGTCTGTCTCCAGTATGTATTTTCCGGTGTGCCATAAGATTTGATCTTTGTGTGAAACTTTTTCCACAGTCTAAGCACTTATGGGATTTCTCTCCTGTGTGGATGGCCTGATGTTTAGCAAGGCCTGAACTCTCTATGAAACTTTTTCCACAGTCTAAGCACTTATGAGGTCTCTCTCCTGTGTGCTTTCTCTGATGAAAAACAAGGCCTGATCTCCATATGAAACATTTCCCACAGATTAAGCACTTATGGGATCTCTCTCCAGTGTGGATTGCCTGATGATTAAGTAGGGTTGATCTCCGTATGAAACATTTCCCACAGTCTAAGCACTTGTGGGGTTTCTCTCCAGTGTGGATTGCCTGATGTTGGACAAGGGCTGACCTCTGTATGAAACTTTTTCCACAGTCTAAGCACTTATGGGGTCTCTCTCTAGTGTGGATTGCCTGAAGTGTAACACGCTCCGGTCTCAGAACAAATCCTTTCCCATAACCGAGGCATTCATAACGTTTGTCTTCCTTGGGGGTTGTCTGCTGGGCTGTGGGATCCCTGTGTCCTTCCCCACAGATAATAGATTCATCCATCTGCTCCCTTGAGTGGTTTCCCAGCAGCCTCTCTGACCTCTGCCAATTTCCCCAGGCGTCTCCCTGTTCCAAGAACTGGTAAAAATTCCCTTCAGTACTTCCAACAAAGGCCCCCTGTGATTCCCTGTGCCCAGGAACTTCCTTCTGTTGATTACCCTCCTTCTTCTCACTCACGCTCTCATCATCTGCTGGGAGAGAGACAATCCAGAGAGGAGTCATTGTGCTGGGGAGAAATTAAGAAGAATAGATCCGAGGGAAAACCAACATACTAAAGCTGCACAGACGGAGCAATTGGATTCTGCCTCCACTTCCCAACCAAACTTTTACAGAGAAGGAACATTGGGAAGGAAACTCCTGCAGGTAACAGTATACGTGGGAAGCAATGTCAGTGGTATCTGCTGACTGCAGCCCTGCCCTGGGTGAGATAAGGAAGGAACTAAAGGCACTTACTGATACCTCATTTTTGGGATTCTCAATATTTTCCTTCATTCCCCAGATGGTTTGTGTGTCAGTCCTCACCTGTGTGGGAGCCTCTTGGGATCTCTCTTTCTTCACAGGCCTGGAGATCAGGCACCCACGGCTCTTCCCCTCGTTCCAGCCGGGTGATCAGGTCTGGTTTGGGAAGGGGGAATCCTGTGCAGGGAGTGAAATCAGACCAGATCAGGGTGTGTGGAGGACTGAGAGAGCATTTGTCAGAAAGAACATTCCGTGAGCAGAACCTGTCCCTGTACTGTGCTGGGGAATGTGGAATCCAAGAGGATGGGAACATGGTCACTGAGCCCCCTCGGGGGATGGGGATGTCTAGGGAGGCAAGGGGAATTGTGATGCACACTCAGCTCTAGTGTTAAACCCCTGCCTATTTCTAAACCTGCGGAGCCCAGAGCCCTCCACATTGCTTGAGCTATTCCCGAGGAGGAGGGAGAAGAGGGATTATGTGTGCGACCGAGAAACAACACAGACAGGACAATACACTGCTTCTCCACCTTGCAAGCTACCGATGATCAGGTGGGAATGATTTAGTATATGCCTTAGCAAGGGAGGGATAGCTCAGTGGTTTGAGCATTGGCCTGCTAAATCGAGGGTTGTGAGTTCAATCCTTGAGGGGGCCATTTAGGGATATGGTGCAAAAATCTGTTGGATGATTTAGTTGGGGATTGGTCCTCCTTTGAGCAGGGGGTTGGACTTGATGATCTCCTGAGGTCTCTTCCAACCCTGAAATTCTATGATTAGGTTTTGACACCCTGGTCTCATTGGGGAGTAATGAGGGAAGAACGTGGCTGGTGTCAGACATGCAAACGACTCCCACCCCCCAGCGTCCAAGGGGCCAGGAATCCCTTACCCAGCGAGATCACCGTCTCGTAGTTCTCCTGCATGACATCCCTGTAGAGGGCTCTCTGAGCGGGGTCCAGCAGAGCCCCCTGCCTCTCGGTGAAATACACAGCCACCTCCTCGAAGGTCACCGGCACCTGAGACAACAAGAGTCCCCCACTCAGCACCTGCTGCCCCAGCCCCAATCCCGCTAGTTAAGGGGGAGGGCAGAATAGCCACCCCCACTCTGCTCAGAGCAGTCAGGAGAAGGTGAGAGCTCCTTGTCCCCACCGCAGACGGAGCAGGGCAGGGTCTTCTCATTTCCCACATGCCTGCCAGCCACAGGCTGATATGCGAAGCAGAGCTCTGCGCCAGAGACAGGGACAGGAATCCCAACAGCTTCCCTTCGTATTTCACAGCAGCCTATGGCTAGTGGGTCAGGCTACAGCACTGGGAGTCTGGTCAGTTTTCCCAGCCCTGCCCAGGGGGGTGTTTCCTGGTTCAGAAATGGGGGAATGTTTCCCCACCACCAATGGGCCTGCTCAGAAAATCAGGCCCAGGTTGATCACGTTCCAGCAGGTTTATTGCATCCCATCCCACCCTGGGTGTTTAACCCCTCTACAATACCCCTCCCCCCACCAAAAGCTCCTACCTGAGCTGGCTCCATCACAGCCATTTTCCTTCCCTGTCTCCTGGAAGAAGGGCCCATCTGGAGCGAAATGTGGACACGATTACTCAGCCTGTCAGAGGAGCAGGGAGATTGGGCAGTTTTCATAAGGGGCTGAAGTCCATGTCACCCACCAATTCCCCCCAGGCTCTCTCCCTGCAGACAGATGCTATGATTCTATGACTCTGCCATGCTGGGAAGAAACCCAGTTAGTTCATTAACACCCCGGCCAGGCTCCCCCTCCCCCATTAGAACAAATCCCACCAAGTCCCTTCTAAACCTCCCCAGAACAGCAGCTCTGAGCCAAACACTGGAAAAAGAGCAGAATCAAAGGAGTCACTTTAGGACACTGCCCCACAGTGTATTGTAACCCCTCTAGCTCTCCCCCTCCTCCCTCTGTAGTGCGGTGCTCAGCAGAGTGAGCAACTGGCTTTTCCTCTCTCAGCTCCTCCCCTTGTTCCCAGGAGAGCTGACTGCCCCGGGGGTGCAGGGAATGGATCTGGGCAGGGCTGGGAGCTGGGAACCTCCCTCCCCACTTCTTGCTCCTGCTGCCTATCTTCTTCCCTCGCCCTGGGAGAATGAGCGTTTGCCCCATTGTCGTGGGCCTTTGCTCTCATTAGGCAGCTCAGCCACTGACACTGGTAACGGGGGTTGAACCCGGCTGTGTCACTGAGGGCAGCAGCTCTGGGACTCACAGACACAGGGAGCCCCTCCCCTTGTAGGCCAAACTCACCAGCTGGTCCCTGAAAGGGGCCCTTTGTACAGAGTCATTTCCCTGCCCGGATCCAGCCATTTCCCCAGGTCTCTCCATCACCTGGAGGCTCAGGAGCTGGTATGGTTAGAGTGGTTCCAGCCACTGGAGAACGTGCACCTGGGCTGGTCTCAGAGGTGTGTGATTAAGCGGGAATGTGCTTAATGTTTTCTCTGAATACTCTGTGTGTGCCTCAGTTTCCCCATGTGTTACTCAAGTATCAAGCTGGTGGGATACAGGTGTGTGATCATTGCAGAGACCTCTAGAGGGCAGGTGTGACTGCAGAGTGGCTGCCTGGGCATAGAGAATGGCCAAAATTCTGAATCCTGGCAAGTGATGGCCAGAGCCTGTCCTCTGCAAGGAGCCAGCCCAAGATATTGGAGAACAAAGAGAGAGGGGGAGGCCAGGTGACCTGTTTTCCTGGGAAAGAGAGAAAGCATGGAGGAGGGGCAGCTGGGCATCACTGAGGATGGGGGGCTGGAGGTGGGGCAGTCTCCTGGTTTGGGACTCAGCGGAAAGAACCCAGGACTCGGGATTCCCCCCCAGATGGACTTTTTGAATGCTCCTGATTTCTGTGCTAACAAGCTCTGTTCTATGCTGTGTTCCCAGTGACCAATAAACCCGTCTGTTTTCCAAGCTGGCTGAGAGTCACAGCTGACTGTGGAGGTGGGGTGCACAGCCCCTCTGAGGAGTGTCTCAGGCTTCTCCTTAGGCTACCCCCGGGGTTCAGGCTGGGGCCGTGTGCCCTCTGTGGGCTCTGGGGCTGAGGAGGCTGGGGCCACGCGCTCAGTGGGTGGGGGATATTAGGAATGCTCAGGGGTTGGAACTTGTCTCCCCCAGTGTTAGATTCACCCCCCACCGGCTGTACCCCATTCTTATCCCTGGGTCCTCGTCCCAGGCAGGGGGGCTAAATCAATCTGTACAGTGGGGGGCACTGAGAGCCATTGAACCAAACTGTAAACCCTGGATAGGATGAAAACCCCTTCAAGCCATGATTGTGCCCCTGAGACCCGCTCCTTCCCCAGCCCCCAGCTGGGGCCCCCACCCTGCATTCAGTTTGGCCCCTGCCTACTTTCTGCCCCCCTCAGATCTCCCTGAGCTTCAACCTCCGTCTGCACCAGCGCGGGCATGGAAACAAAGCACCAGATGGGGGGGGGGGGGGGGGAAATGGGTGGTAACGTGATCCTGCCCCCGCCCCGCCCACACCGGGAGCTGGCGGCGGCTTTCCCGGGCCCAGAGCAGGAATCGCAGCCAGCTCCGCTGGGAGCAGCCTGGGGCCAAACCTCCCCCTGCAGCCCGGGGGTGACGGGGGGGGGGCGGGTCTCTCTTACCTTCCCTCCGAGCGGGGCCCCCCTGGGGCAGGGGCCGGGCGGGAAGGGACCTGGCCGGGCTGGGGGCTCTGCCCTGGGAGAGGCTCCTGGGGAGCAGCGGGAAGGGCCCTGCTGGAGATTCCCCTCTCCCGGCTGCAGCCAGGGCTCCGGGCTCCCAGCACCGGCCGCCGGGGCTCGGGGATCTCGCCGGGAGCCAGAGTCACCGCAGCGGCTGCGAGACACTTCCTGCTGCCGGGCCTGAGCCCAGCGATCGCTCCCCGCAGAGCCGCCTCCCAGCTGCTCCTGGGTCCTAGCGATCAACCCATCGCGCTGCAGCATCTCTGTGTCCGGCTTCTGTTCCACTCACAGGCTCTAAGGTCAGAAGGGAGGGACCGTCTTTCATCTAGCGCGGGGAATGGGTAACACATTTTTATAACATATTTAATGAACTTTAGGGGAAACCAGTAAACATGCGCAGAGGTAAGCAGGGAAATGGTGCCGCTATTGGCGGGAACTTTCCTGACTTAAACACCCACCGGTGGAATCAAAAAACAGACGGATTTGAGTCCTTGCTCCCTTCACCCAGAGCCTGGCTCACCTTGAGGGCTCCCCTTCCACTCTCCTGTGTGGCAAAGTCCTTATAACCCCCACAAGGCTGGGCCGAGGCTTCATGAGGGGCTCGTCCCCCAACCTGGTTGTGACCACTCAGGACACGGGCTAGAGCGTCCCCACTCCAAGTACTTTCTCTGCTCTGGACGCTTCCCTGACCATTGTCTATAGTTCAGAACAAATGCAATTTACTAAACAGCAGCTAATAAAAGAAATCAGGAAACAATGGGAAAGGCAAAAGGAAAACACTTAGCCCCACTCTGTGGGCACAGGGGAAGCACAAACAGCGTCTGTGGGATGCCAGGGCAGTTCACAGTCTGTCCCTCCCATGTCCCAGGCCTCCTGCCCAGGCCCTGGCTGTGCTGCAGGGATTCTGTGGCTCAGACACGTGCTCTGGCAGTGGCCACATGCCCTCAGGCTCTAGGTGACAGGACCTTTCTTCCCAGTGTCCCTGGAAAGGTGCAAATAAAAAGCCCCCCCCACACACACACACATTTGGTAATCTTTGTAAGCTGATTGGGGGGACAGGGGGTGGCAGACTCGTGATCTTTGAGCACTTCTGGCTGCTGACCTAGTTCTGTCCCTGCCCCCCCCCCCCCAGGGTTCCACGGGGTGCAGGCCGTGGACTGGGACACCCCCCCGTGGGGGGGTGAAATGCCAGTATGATGGGGATGACTTCATCAGCTTCCTCGTCCAGCCTTGGGCCCCTTACCCCTGTCTACGTCCCAACTCCCCCCCTTCCAGAGCCACGGCTCTGCTCCCGGCCCCACCTCAATGGGATGGGGAGGCACAGAGAGGGATGGGGGGGGGGGGCATTCCACTGGGCCCAGAGCAATTCCAGCCTCCCAATGTCCTGGTTAGTGTCAAAGGGACCAAAGTGGGTAAAGTTGCTCTTATGACGATGTCTTTGCATGAGCTGCGTCTAGGTTGTGACAAAAGGCAGTAAGTGAAGTTTGAAGGGTGGGAGGGGATGATGAGGTGAAAAGCAAATCACACTTGCAGATTGTGGGTCCTGTGATGGTTGTGAGGCTGCAAGGATGTTGGTTCCATTGCTGGGAGATGCCCGAATGAGAGAGGAAATAGAAGGTTTCCGACCTTTTTATATTAAATATCTGAGTGTGTCTCTGAGTCTCTCTGTCTGTCTCTCTGTCATGATGAAAACACAGCTCTTTGAGTTCAGAGTGGGGACGCTGTTATAAATCTGAAAGCCTGAAATCTCACCCCTCTCTTATCCTTTCCCCCTGCAGACACTCTGCCGTCTGCACTGGAGACAAAAAGAGGGGAACCACTCGGCGCACACAGACAGGATGAGACCGCAGCCTCTTTCCAGCCCTGCCCCTCTCAGGGATACTAGCAGAAGGAGACCCAGGGACCTGGGAATGTGCATTCATCCCAATGTCCAGTAGAAATGAGTAGCTGTCTTACATCAACAGAAGGGGATTTTCCATCAGTGCAATTAATCCACCTCTGGGGGAAGCAGTAGCTAGGGTGGTAGAAGAATTCTTCCCTTGACCTTGCTGCATCTGCATGGGGGTTAGATCGACCTAACCCCATCACACAGGTAACTTTTCACAGCTCTGAGCCAATTTGGGGCTAACCAGAGAAAGCCAGTTGGGGTGGCAGAGACCCCCTGAAAGACCACATGAAGGGCTGCTGACATCATCGTTATCACCTGACTCTGCATAGACTGGCCTAGTGACTGGGGGAAGGGTCAGGGAGATGATTATCTGACAGACTGTGTGTGTGTGTGCACGCGTGTCCGTCTGTCCCCTTCTCCCAGGGTCTGTCTGCAGAGGGAAAGGTTTGCCCAGTACCGAAGGTGCTAAGGCTACGTCTACACTTCCAGCTGTAGGGTGCCTGGAGTTAAACCTGCCCTCAGAGACAGCAGCAGGGAAAGCGCTGCCGTGTGTTCACACTGTCAGCTCCAACCGCAGTGGCGCGGCCACATTTGCAGCGGCTTTCGGAGCGGTGCATTATGGGCAGCTATCCCACAGAGCACCTCTTCCCGTTCTGACGCTGAGGCTGGAGGAGGGGGTCCTGTCCCAATGCCCCATCGTGCATCGCTTCACATCCCAGCAGTCCATTCACTTCCTTCCACATTTGGCGCAATCTTTCAACATTTTTTGTACAGCGCGCTCTGTCTTGTAATGGATCCTGAACTATTCAGGAATATGCTGATGGGTCTCACTAGCACATCACGAATGTCAGTCGAGTTATTCCTTAAACTACAAAGTGACAGTGAGGAGTCTGACAAAGAGGTCGACATGCATAATACATACGACACGAGATTGCTTGTGGCATTAACGGGCATGCTGACCACTGTAGAACGCCACTTTTGGGCTCGGGAAACAAGCACCGAGTGGTGGGATCACATCGTCATGCAAGTCTGTGATGACGAGCAGTGGTTGCAGAACTTTTGGATGAGGAAAGCCATTTTTGTTGGACTGTGCGCTGAGCTCACCCCCACCCTGTGGCGCAAAGACATGAAATTGAGAACTGCCCTGCCAGTGGAGAAGTGGGTGGCAATCGCAATCTGGAAGTTGGCTACTCCAGACAGCTACCGATCGGTCGCTAACCAGTTTGGAGTGGGCAAGTCTACCATTGCAGTCGTGTTGATGCAAGTGTGCAGGGCCATTAATCGCATCCTGCTCAGAAGACCTGTGACTCTGGGCAACGTGTGTGACATTGTGGATGGCTTTGCACAGATGGGTTTCCCTAATTGTGTGTGTGTGGCGGGGGGGGGGGGGGGGATAGAGAGCATAGATAGTCCAATTCTGGCATAAGACCACCTAGCCTTCGAGTACCAATCAGAAAGGGTATTTCTCGATGGTTCTCCAGGCGCTTGTGAATCACTGTGGGGGTTTCATGGACATTAACGCAGGCTGGTCCAGAAAGGTGCATGATGCATGCATCTTTTGGAACACGGGCCTGTTCAGGAAGCTGTAAGCCGGGCCTTTGTTCCTGGACCATAAGATCACTGTAAGGGAAGTCAAAACACCCATTTTGATCCTTCAAGACCCAGTCTACCCTTTAATGCCATGGCTCATGAAACCATACATGGGGAGCCTTGACAACAGCAAGAAGCAGTTGAACAAGAGGTTGAGTCAGTGCAGAATGACTGTGGAGTGTGCTTTTGGCCATTTAAAGGCCCGCTGGCGATGTCTATATGGGAAGCTGGACCTGACCAATGACAGCATCCCTACGGTTATAGCTGTGTGCTGTACTCCCCATAACATTTGTGAAGGGAAGGGTGAAAACTTCACTCCAGCATGGACTGCTGAGGTTCAGCGCCTGGAGGCTGAATGTGAACAGCCAGACACCAGGGCTATTAGAGGGACACAGCGGAGGGCCGCAAGGATTAGGGATGCCTTGAGGCAGCAATTAGATGCTGAAATCCAGTAATGTATGGTGCCCTACACAGGAGCCCAGTGGTTCCAATGCTAATAGGTATCTGTGTTTGCTACGTATGATGCACTGACTAGCAGTGCCTGTTGCTTTCCTGGGCTTTTAATTAATGCAATAAAGAATGTTTCCAAAACCAAAAAAAAAAACACATTTATTGGAGATACAACGGCTGGAGAAACAAACATGGCATGACACATCTGTACTGTGTGGGAGGAGGGAAGGGCGCGGGGTGCGGAATGGAACAATCACAGATTTGTGTATGTCCTGGTATTGTATTCAGCCTTCCTGTTTGTGTGGTGCACTTCTGGTTGGCTAAACTGCATGGGCATGGGGGTTGAGTGCAGTGGGTAAGGGTTGGAGTTTATATGCGTGGACGGTAAAGGTAAAGGTGTTGGATGCAGCTGGCGGAGATATGAAACTGGATGTTGTTGAAAGCGGGTTGGTGGTCACATGGGGGTGCAAGGGAAAGAGTTTTGGGACAAGGGCTGTAGCGGGGGGTGGGCGCGGATCTGCTCCGTATGCAGTGCTACAAGCACTTCTATCGAGTCCGCTTGGCACTCCATGATGCTTAGGAGCTGCTCCATGGTTTGTTGCTGGTGATCCGCATTCTCCTGGCAGACCCTCCTTTTGGTCTCCCGCCACTCCTGTACGTTTTCATTTTTGGTAAGGGACTACTGCATAACTTCATGCAGAAGGTCCTCCTTGCTTCTTCGCGGCCACTTCCTGAGGCTGCGAAGCCGTTTGGCCATTGATAACAGCTGGGATCTCAAGGTTGCATCTGTAAAGCCAAAATGCAACATTTTACAGAGGCAGCATTGTTAACACTAAACAGAGCGATGAGTCAGCCGGACTTAACCACAAGCGCAACTCACACAATAGCACAAACTGCCTGTCCCAAGGCAAGGGCACATAACCCACAGGAGCCCCAAAATGGGGAGTAACCAGAGGAGCAGGGGGGACTGATTGTTCGAGGGTTGTACTGTCCTCTGGGGTTCTGTTTCTTGGGGAGAGCCAACAGCTGCAGGGGGCCCCTATACTCAACACTGTCCCCACATTTTCCACAGGCTGGGTTCGTCCTGGAAGATATCTCGCTGCTGAGGGTGACCTGGGAAGCAAGGAAGGGTCTTCTACTACAATGCGGCTTCTGCCCTGACCCTTACGCGGCTTGCCTGTGTGCAGCAATGGTCTCCGCCCCCCCACTCATGGAACAGTGGCGTGGGTATGTTACCCTTACTGGGACAAGGAGCATAGTTGCTCTGCCAAGGAACCTGCGCACGCGGATTGCCCAGCTTCTGCATGAGACCTTCGATGAGATCACGGAGGCTGATTACCACGATGTGAGAGAGCACATCAATGCCCTATTCCGCATCTAGGCATGCTCACAGCCCCAAGCCTTCTTTCTGCAACCCTCCTCGCCCCAACAGCCCGCACTGAACAACTCCCTTCTCAAAATAAAAGCCACTTACCGGGAGCTTCCTCTGCTGTTTGCTCTTCCCCAAGCACTGCCTGCTGCAACTCGCTACCTTCCTCTGGGCTTGAAAACAGCTCCTGGCTGCATGCATCAATGGATGCTGCGCTGTCCTCTGGCTCAGGGGCCCCCTCCTCCTCAGCACCCTCTATCCTGCTTTCCTCCTCCTGCCTTCTTGCACTCTGGGCTGGCACAGCCTCTGAAGTGTCCATGGTGCTCTTCAGAGTGGAGGTAGGCTCACCAGCTCTTTCTAGTACCGGCAGCTCGTGGGGGCAGCACCGGAGTGGCGGTTTGCCTCCCCCGCTTTGTGGTAGGCATTCTGCAGCTCCTTCACTTTAACCCTGCACTGCACTGCGTCCCGGTCATGGCCCCTTTCGATCATGGCCCTTGATATCTGCCCCTAGGTATGGTAATTCCTATGGCTGGAGCGCAGCTGGGACTGGACAACTTCCTCCCCCCAAACACTGCTAAGTCCAGCACCTCAGCCTTGTTCCAGGCTGGTGATCACCTGATGCGTGGTGGCATGGTCATGTGGAAAGATGCGCTGAGAGCCCTCCACGCCTTGCTGAGCAAACAGGAAGGGGACTTTCAAAATTCCCAGATAATTTAAAGGATGGGTCTGACGGTTGGTCACATGAGGGCAGGCAGTTCAAACTGATGACCAGAGTGGTTAGAACAGGCATTGTGGGACACATCCCAGAGGCCGATCAGGGTGCAGTAAGAGACCAGGGCATCCACACTGGCACTGTGGCACTCCAGCCTGGGCCCAGAAAACTCTATGCTTCTCATGGTGGTGGATTACCAATTCTGTCTGGGCCTGACCTTCCCTTTTCTCAAATGGGGGTAAGAGCCCTTCCCCATCTGCAGCAGGGTGAGGCTCAGCACATTGAAGTTTGTGCGGTGCTCAGGTAGTGCCGTGATGGGGGCCAGATAGGGGACTGCAATAGCTACAGACGTGGAGCTGTTTCCTGTTCACGTCAAATTACAAAACATCACATTGGGGTTGTTGCAAACTTTCCTGATTTCACACTGACTCCTTCACTAGCTGGCGTTTCCCTTAAAAACAATTGGAATGAAATGCTTAAAACCCAGATTTTTGTGCACCTGTGAAAGTTTAAATCAATAAATATTAAATTTTGACAAATGTACATTTTAAGCATTTTATATATTGTGACAAAGTTCCTCCTCTATCTTGGTGGGTCCTGCGCTTATTGGCGGATTTTCTTGCCTCAGAGATTCACCATGTGGGTTGGGGAACAGCCCAGAGACCTTCCCCTCTGGAAGAACCCACAGTCCAGGTCAATTGGGAGGTTTGGGGGGAACCCGGGCCCGCCCTCTACTCCGGGTTCCAGCCCAGGGCCCTGTGGACTGCAGCTGTCTATAGTGCCTCCTGTAACAGCTGCATGACAGCTACAACTCTCTGGGTTGATTTGACGGAGGGAGGGGGAAGCAAATGAATACAGAACAAATCTATTTTTTACATCTTAAGACGACGGTGCAGCATGACTGATAGCCCTCGGCATCTTCTGGGTGCTTGGCAGCAAATACTGGGCACTTGGTATGATGACGATGGCCTTCAGGCCTATTGCACGATCTGCTGCTCAGGGAAGACTCTACCTATTACAAGTTGGATCATCGCACATTAGCAAAGACTACGGGTAGGCAAGGGGCTGCTGCTGTGTAGCAATGCAGCCCCACGTCTGCCAGCCCCATGTCTGCCAGCACCCAGATCGCCCTCGGCCTGTTCTGGGTGCTTAGCAGAAAATACTGGGCGCTTGGCAGAAAATGGCATACTACGACTGTCGTAATACACCATCTACTGCTAAAAGGCAAAAGGCTGGTGCAATGCAGCCCTACGGCTGCCAGCCCCACGGCTGCCAGCACCCAGATCGCCGATGAAGGCTACCAGTCATGCTGCACCGTCTACCACCAAAAGGCAGTTAGCTGCTGCTGCTGTGTAGCAATGCAGTCCCACGTCTGCCGGCACCCAGATGACATATGGTGACGGTGAGCTGAGCTGAGCGGGCTCCATGCTTGCCGTGGTATGTTGTCTGCACAGGTAACCCAGGTAAAAAGGCGCGAATCTATTGTCTGCCGTTGCTCTGATGGAGGGGAAGGGGCCTGACGACATGTACCCAGAACCCCCCGCGACACTGTTTTGCATCATTCGGGCATTGGGGTCTCAACCCAGAATTCCAATGGGCGGTGGAGACTGCGGGAACTGTGGGATAGCTACCCATAGTGCAATGCTCCGGAAGTCGACGCTAGCCTCGGTACTGTGGACCCGGTCCGCCAACTAGAGCACTTAGAGCATTTTATGTGGGGACACACACAATCGGCTGTATATAACCGATTTCTATAAAACCGGCTTCTATTAATTCAACCTAATTTCGTAGTGTAGACATACCCTTAGCGACTGGCAGAAAACGAAGAGTGGACTTCTAGGCTCTAAAGTTTTTAATTGCTTTATTTTTGAGTGCACTTATACAAATAAAATCTATGTTTTTAAGTTACACTTTCCTGATAAAGAGATTGCACTACAGTACTTGTATGAGGTGAATTGAAAAATACTATTTTTGTTTTGAATGTTTACAGTACAAATATTTGTAACAAAAATAATATAAAGTGAGCACTGTACACTTTCTATTCTTTATTGATTTCTATCACAACAGATATGAAAACGTAGAAAAACATCTGAAAACATTTAACAAATTCCAATATCTATTCTATTGTTTAACTATGTGATTCATCAAGATTAATACTTTTAACCACAATGAATTTTTTTTGAGTTAATCATGCGAGTTAATTGCAATTAATCAACAGCACTACTATCTTCTTTCGATTACTTAACAATACCAAGTTACATTTCAAAGTTCTAGTCTCTATTTCTTGGAATGGTCCCAAATACCTTTTACACACTTTTCAAACACTTATGGTCTCCCTCTTGTATGGATTGCTTGATGTTTAACAAGGTCAGACCTCCGTATGAAACTTTTTCCACAGTCTAAGCACTGATGGGGTCTCTCTCCAGTGTGGATTTTTTGATGTACAAGAAGATTTGACCTCCGTACGAAACTTTTTCCACAGTCTAAGCACTTATGGGGTCTCTCTCCAGTGTGGATTTCCTCATGTTTAACAAGGTCTGACCTCCGTATGAAACCTGTCCCACAGATTAAGCACTTATGGGGTCTCTCTCCAGTGTGGATTGCCTGATGAAGAAGAAGGGCTGATCTCTGTATAAAACTTTTCCCACAGTCTAAGCACTTGTGGGGTCTCTCTCCAGTGTGGATTGCCTGATGAATAAGAAGGGTTGATTTCTGTATAAAACTTTTTTCACAGATTAAGCATTTATGCGGTCTCTCTCCAGTGTGGATTGCCTGATGTTTGAGAAGGGCAGACCTCTGTATGAAACTTTTCCCACAGTCTAAGCACTTATGGGGTCTGTCTCCGGTGTGTATTCTCTGATGTTCCATAAGATTTGATCTTTGTGTGAAACTTTTCCCACAGTCCAAACACTTATGGGATTTCTCTCCTGTGTGGATTATCTGATGTTTAGCAAGGCCTGACCTCTCTACGAAACTTTTCCCACACTCTAAGCACTTATGCGGTCTCTCTCCTGTGTGTTTTCTCTGATGTCTAAGTAGGGCTGACCTCCATACGAAACTTTTCCCACAGATTAAGCACTTATTCAGTCTCTCTCCAGTGTGGATTGCCTGATGTGTAATCAGTGTTGACTTCGAATTCAAACAATTTCTGCCCTCAAGGCACTGAGTGGGTTTCTCTCCTGTGTAGCCTCTCCCATGGTTATTAAGATCTGAGCGGTTATTGAATCTTTCCCCACGGTGCGAGCATTGAAGTGATTTCTCTCCAGTATGAATTGTCTGAGGTGAAACAAACTGTGGTCTCAGAAAGAATCCTTTTCCATGACCGAGGCATAAATAGTGTTTGTCTTCCTTAGGGGTTATGTGATGGGCTGTGGGATCCCTGTATCCTTCCCCACAGATAAAAGATTCATCCATCTGCTCCCTTGAGTGGTTTCTCAGCAGCCTCTCTGAGCTCTGCCAATTTCCCCAGGCTTGTCCCTGTTCCAAGCACTGGGAAAAATTATCTTCAGCTCTTCCCTCAAAGGTCCCCTGTGATTCCCCGGGCCCAGGAACTTCCTGCTGTTGATTCCCCTCCTCGGTCTCACTCACTCTCTCATCACCTGCTGGGAGAGAGACAATCCAGACAGGAGTCATTGTGCTGGGGAGAAATTAAGAGGAATAGCACCGAGGGAAAACCCAACATACTAAAGCTGCACAGACAGAGCAATTGGATTCTGCCTCCACTTCCCACCCAAACTTTTACAGAGAAGGAACGTTGGGAAGGAAACTCCTGCAGGTAACAGGACATGTGGGAAGTGATGTCAGTGATATCTGCTGCCTGCAACCCTGCCTAGGTGAGAAGAGGAAGGAACTAAAGGCATTTACTGATACCTCATTTTTGGGAGTCTCAACTTTTTCCTTCCTTCACCAGATGGCTTGTGTTAGTCCTCACCTGTGTGGGAGCCTCTCGGGATCTCTCTTCCCTCACAGGACTGGAGATCGGGCACCCACGGCTCTTCCCCTCGTTCCAGCCGGCTGATCAGGTCAGGTTTGAGAAGGGGGAATCCTGTGTAGGGAGTGAAATCAGACCAGATAAGGATGCGTGGAGGATTGCGAGAGCGTGTCAGAAAGGACATTCTGTGAGTGGAACCTGTCCCTGTGCTGTGCTGGGGAATGTGGAATCTAAGAGGACGGGAACATGGTCACTGAGCCCCCTCGAGGGGGGCAGACATCTGGGGACGTGAGGGGAATTGTGGTGCACACTGAGCTCTAGTGTTAAACCCCTGCCTATTTCTCAACCTGCGGAGCCCAGAGCCCTCCACATGGCTGGAGGTGTTACCAAGGAGGAGGGAGAAGAGGGATTCTGTGCGAGACCATGAAACAACACAGACAAGACAATATATGACTTCTCCCCCTTGGAAGCTAGGGGTGTTGGGTGGGGATGATTTAGTATGTGCCTTAGGTTTTGACACCCTGGTCTCATTGTGGTGTCAGTCACACAGACCCCTTTCCCCAGCTTCCAATAACCCAGGGGCCAGGAATCCCTTACCCAGCGAGGTCACCATCTCGTAGTTCTCCTGCATGACGTCCCTGTAGAGGGATCTCTGAACGGGGTCCAGCAGAGCCCCCTGCCCCTGGGTGAAATACACAGCCACCTCCTCGAAAGTCACCGGCATCTGAAACAACAAGAGTCCCCCACTCAGCACCTACTGCCCCAGCCACAATCCCATTAGTCACAGGGGAGGAGGACCAAAGAAGCAGAATCCTCCCCACACCCTGCTCAGAGCAGCCAGGAGGCTTCAGGGGGTGGGCGAAGGTGAGAGCTCCTTGTCCCCCTCAGCAGATGGAGCAGGGCAGGTTCTTCTCATTTACCACATGCCTGCCCGCCACAGGCTGATACGTGAAGCTGAGCTCTGAGCCAAGGACAGGAACAGGAATCCCAACAGCTTCCCTTTGTATTTCACAGCAGCCTCTGGCCAGTGGGGTCAGGCTCCAGCACTGCGAGTTTGGTCAGTTTTCCAGCCCTGCCCAGGGTTCAGAAATGGGGGAATGTTTCCCCTCCCCCTCAACACGCCAATGCGCCTATTCAGAAAATCAGGCCCAGGTTGATCATGTTCTAGCAGGTTCATCACACCCAGTCCCACCCTGGGTGATTAACCCCTCTGCAATGCCCCTCCCCCCCACCAAAAGCTCCTACCTGAGCTGGCTCCATCACAGCCATTTCCCTTCCCTGTCTCCTGGAAGATGGGATGATCTGGAGCGAAACGTGGACGCGATTCCTCAGCCTGTTGGGGCGAGAGGGGCGATGGGGGAGGTTACAGAAGGGGCTGGAATCCATGTCACTCCCCGATTCCCCCCAGGCTCTCCCCCTGCAGACAGACGCTTTGATTCTATGACTCTGCCATGCTGGGAAGAAACCCAGTTAGTTCATTACCTCCCCGTCAAGGCCCCCTATGCCCCCATTAGAACTAACCCCACCAAGTCCCTTCTAAACCTCCCCAGAACAGCAGCTCTGAGCCAAACACTGGAAAAAGAGCAGAATCAAAGGAGTCACTTTAGGGCACTGCCCCACAGTGTATTGTAACCCCTCTAGCTCTCCCCCGTCTTCCTAAGTAGTGCGGTGCTCAGCAGAGTGAGCAACTGGCTTTTCCTCTCTCAGCTCCTCCCCTTGTTCCCAGGAGAGCTGACTGCCCCGGGGGGGTGCAGGGAATGGATCTGGGCAGGGCTGGGAGCTGGGAACCTCCCTCCCCACTTCTTGCTCCTGCTGCCCTTCAAGTCTCTCCGCTCTCCCTTTTCGTCTTCTTCCCTCGCCTGGGAGAACGGGCGACTGCCCCATTGTCGTGGGCCTTTGCTCTCCTTAGGCAGCTCAGCCACTGACACTGGTAACGGGGGTTGAACCCAGCTGTGTCACTGAGGGCAGCAGCTCTGGGACTCACAGACACAGGGAGCCCCGCCCCTTGTAGGCCAAACTCACCAGCCGGTCCCTCAAAGGGGCCCTTTGTACAGAGTCATTTCCCTGCCTGGCTTCAGCCCTTTCCCCAGGTCTCTCCATCACCTGGAGGCTCAGGGGCTGGTATGGTTAGAGTGGTTCCAGCCACTGGAGAACGTGCCCCTGGGGCTGGTCTCAGAGGGGTGTGATGAAGCAGGAATGTTCTTAATATTTTCTCTGAATACCGAGTGTGTTTCTCAGTTTCCCCATGTGTTACTCAAGTATTGAACTGGTGGGATACAGGTGTGTGATCATTGCGGAGACCTCTAGAGGGCAGGTGTGACTGCAGAGTTGCTTCCTGGGCATAGAGGAAGGGTGGGCAAACTGCGGCTGGGCCCGTCCTGTCCCACTCCTGAGCTCACAGGGGAGGCTTCCCCGGCCCCTCCCCGACTTTCCCTCTGCAGCCACACCAACACACACCAGCAGCGCTCTGGGGGGCAGGGCTGCACGGCAGCGAGTCTGGCTCCGGTCACTGCTCTGAGCAGCATAGTAAGGGGGCCGGGGCCAGAGCCAGGGGGTTGGGTAAGGGGCAGGGAGTCCCAGGGGGCAGTCAGGGGACAGGAATCTAGGGGTGGTTGGATGGGGCAGAGGTTCTGGGGTGGTCATCAGGGGATGGGGAACGGGGGGGGTTGATGGGACGTGGTAATCCCGAGGCTCTGTCAGGGAGTGGGGGTGTGGATAGGGGTTCGGGCAGTCAGGGGACGGGTAGGTTGGATAGGAGGTGGGGAGGGGTCTCTGGAAGGGGCGGTCAATGGACAAGGAGCAGGGGGGGCATAGATGGGGTGGAGTCTTGCGGGGGTTGTTAGGGGCAGCGGGTCTCTGGAGAGGGCGGTCAGGGGACAAGGAGCAGGGGGGCTTAGATGGGGTGGGGTCTTTGGGGGGTGGTTAGGGGAAGGGGGTCTCTGGAGAGGGCAGTCAGGGGACAAGGAGCAGGGGGGGTTGGAAGGGTCAGGGATTCTGAGGGGGGGCAGTCAGGGGACGGGAAGTAGGAAGGGGTCGGATAGGCGGCAGGGCCAGGCTGTTTGGGGGAGCACAACTTTTCTTATCCGGCCCTCCATACAATTTTGATCCCCGATGTGGCCCTCAGGCCAAAAAGTTTGCCCACCTCTGGCATAGAGAATGGTCAAAATTCTGTATCCTGACAAGTGATGGCCGAGGAGCCAGCTGAAGGTGTGGGAGAACAAAGAGAGAGGGGGAGGCCAGGTGACCTGTTTTCCTGGGAAAGAGAGAAAGCATGGAGGAGGGGCAGCTGGGCGTCACTGAGGAGGTGGGGCTGGAAGCGGGTCAGTCTCCTGGTTTGGGACTCAGCGGGGAGAGTCCAGGACTCGGGACTCTGGATTCCCCCCCACCCCATGGACTTTTCTGAAAGCTCCTGATTTCTGTGCTAACAAGCTCTGTTCTATGCTGTGTTCCCAGCGACCAATAGACCTTTTTGTTTTCCAAGCTGGCTGAGAGTCACAGCTAACTGTGGAGGTGGGCTGCACGGCCCATGTGGAGAAGCGTGTCAGGCTTCTCCTTAGGCTGCCCTAGGGGCTCAGGCTGGGGCCGTGTGCCCTCCCTGGGCTCTGGGGAGGGGGAGACTGGGGCCACACGCTCAGCGGGTGGGGCGATATTGGGAGTGCTCAGGGGCTGGGGTCCTACGCCTACGGGGGGGGCAGGAACTTGCCTCCCCCAGCCCTAGATTCACCCCCGCCCCGACGGCTGTACCCTGTTCTTATCACCAGCTCCTACTCCCAGGCAGTGGGGGGGGGGGGGGGGTGAAACGATCTATACAGTGGGGGGGCGCTGAGAGCCATCCAGTGGGAGAACACTTTAACCTGTCTGCCCATTCAATGACAGACCTGCGGGTGGCTATCTTACAACAGAAAAACTTCAAAAACAGACTCCAAGGAGAGACTGCTGAGCTGGAATTGATATGCAAATTCGATACAATCAACTCAGGATTGAATAAGGACTGGGAATGGCTGAGCCATTACAAACATTGAATGTATCTCTCCTTGTAAGTATTCTCACACTTCTTATCAAACTGTCTGTACTGAGCTATCTTGATTATCACTTCAAAAGTTCTTTTCTCTTACTTAATTGGCCTCTCAGAGTTGGTAAGACAACTCCCACCTGTTCATGCTCTCTGTATGTGTGTATATATATCTCCTCAATATATGTTCCACTCTATATGCATCCGAAGAAGTGGGCTGTAGCCCACGAAAGCTTACGCTCTAATAAATTTGTTAGTCTCTAAGGTGCCACAAGTACTCCTGTTCTTTTTATTGAACCAAACTGTAAACCCTGGATAGGATGGAAACCCCTTCAAGCCAAGGGGTGTGGCAGGTCCCCACCAGCCTAGATCCAACGCCTGTGCTGCCCACCCCCGGCCCTGATTGTGCCCCTGGGACCCGCTCCTTCGCAAGCCCCGAGCTGGGGACCCCACCCTGCATTCAGTTTTGCGCCGGCCCACCGTCTGCCCCCCCCCCATTCTCCCCCCTCAGCTGCAGCCTCCGTCCGCAGTCCGCACCAGGGCGGCCAAGGGCAAGAAAACAAAGCAGCACATGGGGGGGGGGGGGGGAGATGGGTGGTAACAGGATCCTGCCCCTGCCCCTCACACACCGGGAGCTGGCGGCAGCTTTCCTGGGCCCAGGGCGGGAATCGCAGCCAGCTCCGCTGGGAGCAGCCTGGGGCCAAACCTCCCCCTGCAGCCCGGGGGTGACGGGGCGGGTCACTCTTACCTTCCCTCCGAGCGGGGCCCCCCTGGGGCAGGGGCCGGGCCGGGAAGGGGCCTGGCCAGGGTGGGGGCTCTGCCCTGGGAGAGGCTCCTGGGGAGCAGCGGGAAGGGCCCTGCTGGAGATTCCCCTCTCCCGGCTGCAGCCAGGGCTCCGGGCTCCCAGCACCAGCCGCCGGGGCTCGGGGATCTCGCCAGGAGCCTGGGAGCCAGAGTCACCGCAGCGGCTGCGAGTAACTTCCTGCTGCCGGGACGGACCCCGGCGATCGCTCCCCCCAGAGCCGCCTCCCAGCTGCTCCTGGGTCCTAGCGATAAACTCATCGCGCTGCAGCATCTCTGTGTCCGGCTTCTGTTCCACTCTCAGGACAGAAGGGAGGGACCGTCTTCCATCTAGCGGGGGGAATGGGAGACATATTTTTTCTAAAATACTTAATGAACTTTAGGGGAAACCAGTAAACATGCGCAGAGGTAAGCAGGGAAATGGTCCCGCTATTGGGGGGGACTTTCCTGATTTAAACACCCACCGGTGGAATCAAAAAGCAGAAGGATTTGAGTCCTTGCTCCATTCACCCAGAGCCTGCCTCACCTCCAGGGCTCCCCTTCCAATCTCCTCTGTAGCAAAGTCCTTATAACCCCCACAATTCTGGGCCCAGGCTTCCTGAGGGGCTCGTCCCCCAACCTGGTTGTGACCACTCAGGACATGGGCTAGAGCGTCCCAACTCCGGGGAACTTTCCCCACTCTGGATGCCTCCCTGATCATTGTCTATATCCCAGAACAAATGCAATTTACTAAACAGCAGCTAATTAACAAAAATCAGGAAACAATGGGAAAGGCAAAAGGAAAACCCTTTGCCCCACTCTGTGGGCACTGGGGAAGCACAAACAGCATCTGTGGGATGCCAGGGCAGTTCACAGTCTGTCCCTTCCACATCCCAGGCCTCCTGCCCAGGCCCTGGCTGTGCTGCAGAGATGCTGCAGGTCAGACACGTGCTCTGGCGGTGGCCACACGCCCTCAGGCTCTAGGTGACAGGACCTTTCTTCCCAGTGTCCCCAAAAAGGTGCAAATCCAGAGGACAAATAAAAAGTCCCACTGTACGGGGAGACTTTGTCAAACCAGTAAAGTGCCTAAAACCACTATGGCTTATTGTTAAAAAGCAACCTAGTGAGCAAGCTGTAAATTGGCCAGTCAGCAAACTCAGCTTGACCAAGGCAGGAGGGGTTTTTGGGGTGCCACGGAAGGGGCAGCTTGACCCCGCGTCCTTCCTGATAAGAATTGTCTTGAAGTTGCTGATACATGCATTTTAAAAGAGCAGGAATGTCTATTGGGGTCTCAGAGCTGCAGATTCTGGCAAAACCCACACCTGGTTAATCAATAATCTGAAGGAACCTCTTGCTTGAAACTGCTTACTTAACAAGTTTTCTTTAAGGGACATGTCATTGTATTACTAATGTGTAAATAAGGGGGAAAACCTTGAGATAGGTGGGACTCATTTGGGGCCTGGTCTCTCCCTCTGGATGCATCTTGTGTTCCCCACTGACAGACGGGCTGTCACTGTGCCACTCAAGAGCCACATCAGCTTCGGTAATTATCGAAGGTTGGGGGTGTTTTACTAACCTGTTGTGGACGTGTGTAAGTGCTTGAGACTAGTAAAGTTTAGCTTGAAGTGAAAGCACTCTTGTGTTGTCCTGTTTGTGCCAGCCATCGATCGGTCGGACGGCCGTGTCTCCCCTGATTTATTTCCTGACACCTCCTCGCACAGAGTAAAAGTTACCAAGAGCTTTGGGTTGAAAGAACCCCGGGTTACAGAATTTGGAGGCCCCAGCAAGGAGTGGTGGAGAGGAAGGAGACAGATGGTACAAACAGTGTGTAGTTTGTCCATTGCAATAGGAGGTAAAAGAAAGCGGGGTGGGGTCGCTCCCTACAAGTTCCCGTGTCGCAGTTCGCGAGTTAATCTATGGATACATTCCATTACTGGGACTCAGCATTTAGGCTGATTGCCTGCTCGAGTGGAGAAATTATGTCCAGAGACAGGGAACCAATTCCAGGATACAGCCCCAGAGATCAGAGCTGCCAGAGCTTAATAGTCTGCCAATGACACCATGCAGAAACTGGAGTCCCCGAGATGGACCTGATTCTGACTGGCCATCAGGAAAAGTTCATCTGTCTTATTGGGAGTGGTGAGCGCTGTATGTGTAGCATGTGCAGTCTGTTTTTGGTCGTGGTTAAGAAATAGAGGTTATGGAGGATATTACTGTGTAAGGCTCTGACACTGGTAAAAGACCCTGTAAACCTGCAAAAAAAGTTAAGCCCTGAGTCCAAAGGGAAAGGAGTGTTTGCTCTGAGTCCACAGGGAAAGGGTACTTGCCCGGAGCCCATGGAGGAGTAGAGCCTGGAGCCCACAGAAGGGTAAAGTTAGGTGCTTTTTGCCTAGAGCCCTAGGAACTGGGAAAAGGTGGGTGCCCTATTGTGTGCAGGTAACAGATCTGAACTGATAGAGTCTAGCACAGTAAACGATAGCAAAGAACCTGTGCCTTCTGTCAGAAAGGGTTGCTACCTATCTGGTAGAATGACCACCCCAGAGCAACAAGAGAGAAAGGGAACAAAGGAAAGGGACCAGGAGGGGTGGGGGCTAGTTGAGGAGCCCACCCTTCTTGCTAAATGGTTAGTGGGACAAAGCCTGTGCCCATGGGAAGGGGCAGTTCAGCGAGGAAAGCAGGATCAGGCCCAGACAAGCAGATAGAGATTGGAAAACAGGTTGGGAGCCCTGAGGGGCATAGGTGCAGGAGTAAGGAGAAGAGTAAGTACAGACATGGGGAATTCAGATGCTGGGACAATACTTGGAATGGTGAAATCTGAGTTGATGAAGGGGTCATTTGGGGAGATAAGAAAGTGAGTTAAGGCACGAGAGTGAACAGTTAACTCTGCAGAGGCTGCAGGGAATGAAGCAGTTGAATCTTGTACAAATGTTAATAGAAAAAGAATTCTTGGTTTCCTTGCAGCCATTCTGAAGGGAAAATGGGCCCTTTTCCAAAGGAAAGTTTGTAAATAAACCAGGCAGAAAGACAATCTGCTTTGAATCATTTGACTGAACAATTTAGTCAAATTTGCTAAAAGAACATAAGGGGTTTCTATTGGAACTTACCTGACCCCAAATGTATAGCAATGTAATCTATGTACAGCTGTGTAAAAACTAAAGCAGTGTAAGGGATGTTAAGCAGAAGAGTATGCTTGTATCTCTCTGTGTGTGTATAGATATATTGTGTAAGTGTGTGGAGTGTTTGGGACCTAGGCAAACACTCCTGACTTGTAAAACTTTGTTTTCTAGATTTAAGCTAAATTGGTTTTTGGTTTGGTTTGGTTTTAAATACCACCACTAAAAAGCCATCTGAATCTTTCATTCAAAGTTGCAAAACTGAGAAACACTTTTTGCCAGACACAGGTAACAAGTGGTGTTTGGCTGTGGTGTTTAGCATTTAACCCTTAAAGGTACTACGATGCTTTCTAAAGTTCAATATCTTTTTAAAGACCAAAGTCCTGGCTGCAGCAGGGTAGTCAAACCCAGGAGAATGGGGAGAAATTCTGGATCCTTTTTTCGTGGTAACAAAATAGCAGATAAAAGCTGTAGTAAAGGAATAAAAGATTAAAAAAGACAGTGCCCCTCTAGTGCAACAGCAGGGGTGAGGTGCACAAAAGAGAAGCAACATTAGAAACACCGAGCCTTACGGTGGTTCTGAGTAATCAGACTGTCACTTTGATGAAAACTCTGTGTGAGCACAAAAGAAACAGTTACACTAGGGTTACCATCCGTCCAGGTTTCCCCGGACATGTCCGGCTTTTTCAGCTTTAAATGGCCGTCCAGGGGGGATTTCTAATAAAGTAGAAATGTCCGGGATTTCCCCCTTCCCCTCATGCAGAGTGCGGCGCGGCTGATTGGACGGCTGGGCCTGATTGAAAGCCGCTCGCAGCCACTGGGGCCTCTAGAAGCCAGAGCTCCTCCCCCGCAGAGCAGCGCCACAGTGTTTGGCTGCACATGGAGCTCGCAGCTCTCCCTCGGCCTGGGGGGGCAGGCAAGGGACAGGGAACGGGGGTTAGATTGGTCGGGGGTTCTGGGGGGGCTGTCAGGAGAAGGGGGTGTAGAGAGCGGTTGGGGCAGGCAAGGGACAGGGAACGGGGGGGTTAGATTGGTCGGGGGTTCTGGGGGGGCTGTCGGGAGAAGGGGGTGTAGAGAGCGGTTGGGGCAGGCAAGGGACAGGGAACGGGGGGATTAGATTGGTCAGGGGTTCTGGGGGGGCTGTCGGGAGAAGGGGGTGTAGAGAGCAGTTGGGGCAGTCAGGGGACAGGGAGCAGGGAGACTTAGATAGGGGGTGGGGTCCTGGGGGCAGTTAGGGTGGGGGGGGGTCTCAGGAGAGGGCAGTCAGGGGACAGGTAGGGGGATTCTGAGGGGGGCGGGAAGTGGGAGGGGGTGGGGCTGGGGTGGGGCTAGGGCGGCATCCCGTGTCCTCTTTTTTGATTGTTGAAATATGGTAACCCTAGTTACACCTTATGTATAAATTGATATGGCTAATATAGTGTTATAGAAGTTAAACTATGAAAGGAATGTGCATGTTTCCCAGGACATGTGCAGTGTATATTGTAGAAGGGGTAAAAAGAAATGCAAACAAAGCATGCTACTTATCTAAAATCCTATTAGGGCTCTAAAGGGAGCCACAATTGGTTGTGTTTTCTTTTCCAGCTCACTGTGTGTTTTGGAAGCAAGAGAAAGCAAAACTCGTGGAAGTTGATTGTGTCCCTTTTAAGACAGGGTCTCTGAACTGCTGATGGCTTTGGATCCAAAAGCAAGCCAGAAAGCATCTGTGAAAATGCAACTTACCTTACTGATAGAGGAAGGTGGAAAAAGGAGTCAAACCTAAAAATAAGAGAGGGACAGGTTAACCCTAAGGAGGAAAAATATTCTTTTTGTGTGTGTATGCAGTGCTAAAATCTGAAGCTTTTAATATATTTGATGTTAATATTAAACATTGGGATAAATTTAATGTTAATAAGTACCCCTGTAACAATGTATAGTGTGTATGATTTTTGGAAAAATCTTTAAGGTCATATGGTAATGATGCTTCTCTGCTATTACCTGTGAATACACTTAAAGCTTAGCACAGCAGGAAAAACATTACAAACTTGGTCTGCTGTATAAGAAGGAAAACTGAGGTACACCACCTCATAAGTTTCGTAACTGAACAGTGGGATAATTTCCCCATAACCCTTAAAAGGTAGGAGCCATTGAAACCTGGCCTGCCTATAGAACAAAAACACAGGAAAGTATGGGGGTAATTCCTCTGTTTTGCCTGCAATCAGCAAGGATATTTGTAAAAAAATAATAATAATGGATATTTTAAGCAATAATCTGCCACCCCAAAAGGGGTAGAAACATGTTCTTCTTGACTTTCAGAAAATCAGGAAAAGCTGATACCAGCTGAAGAGCAACCCAGAATACTATGGCTTTAATGTTGTGACAAAGATTGTGTTTTGTGTTTTATGTTTTGTATTTTGTCTTGTTTTGTCTCGTTGCTAGCATTGTTGTGTATTGTGTTACAAAACAAGAAAATACTGCATTAGGCAGAAAAGGATGAGCAAGCATTTTAACTGTATTTACAAAAACCAATGTTGCAGAAGGACAAAGGTCAAGAAACGCCAGTCTGTCAACAGGGAAACATCCTTAGGTGGCAAAGGCACATTTAAAAGCAAAATATGCATGAGACACAAGATGTATCTGTTGGTGGGAAGGGAATAAAAGGATGGACATAAAAGTTTTAAAGTACAAAGTGAAATTACCAAGGGAAAAAAGGGAATGTAAAAACATTGGTTACTAAAAGAATCAGACTTGCCAATTATTACTTCTTAGTCAACTTCCAGCATGCAAGCCCAGCTTAATGCACCTGGGTGTTGTATGACATTGGAGGTAAGGAAAGAAAGGCCCAGTGAAGGTATAGCTGCCCTAATACTATCTCCATGTGAACTGCTGAAGATTATTGGATTTTCCCTGGTAGCCAGGAGGGGTGGGTAGCCTAAAGAAAAGGCTCCCAATAAATGTATTGAACTGCTTTGGGTGGAACTGGATTAGAAGTTGGAATGCTGGATGATACTAACATAGAGGTATTGGCAAACAAATGAAGTTATGTTATAAATGTTTCTGTCATATTATAGCAATTAGGGTATGTGACTTTGAATTTCATGTACCCGAATTTAAATATAGTCACTTAAAAGTGTCTTATACTTCGTATTCTATTGTAACACCTGTGCCCCTTGGAATGGATCTAACTGCTTTACAAACATTGCTTGTACACCCTGATTTCCAGAACCAGTTACATTCTGCAAAACAGGAAAGATGCAGAGTCATGTTTACCATGCATCATAATGCCAATGAAATTAAACGGGTATTTGCAAGAATTGGCCAAGACCTGTCACACCACTGGTGGGAAGTGTTATTGGGATGGTCCCCCACTGGCACAGGAATCCTGAATTTAGCCCTAGACCCCATCATAGTAATCTTGGGGTGCCAAATAGTAGTGGTTTTTGTTACCAGCCTAATGACATGCTGGACCTGGCGCAAAATCTGGCAATTGCAAGTCGCCCGCCCCCGGGAAAGGAACATATCGAACTCGTCGTCCCTCCCTTAAATGGGAAAGGAGGCTAAGGCGATCACTTGTCAATTGTTATGCTGGTGTGCTAAGTATGGGATGCCAACAAGAAGATAATTTGCTCGGTCTCGGCTGAGAGCCTTGAGCTTTCGTTGGATCTCAACTCAGGTGCATCCAGACAAGGTGTGACAGGGATTGTGTAAAGGCCCCCTTGTGTGAAAGGTGGCCTTTAAGGAGGGGAAACTGTACGGGGAGACTTTGACAAACCAGTAAAGTGCCTAAAACCACTATGGCTTATTGTTAAAAAGCAACCTAGTCAGCAAGCTGTAAATTGGCCAGTCAGCAAATTCAGCTTGACCAAGGCAGGAGGGGAGGGGGTTTTGGGGTGCCACGGAAGGGGCAGCTTGACCCCGCGTCCTTCCTGATAAGAATTGTGTTGAAGTTGCTGATACATGCATTTTAAAAGAGCAGGAATGTCTATTGGGGTCTCAGAGCTGCAGATTCTGGAAAAACCCACACCTGGTTAATCAATAATCAGAAGGAACCTCTTGCTTGAAACTGCTTACATAACAAGTTTTCTTTAAGGGACATGTCATTGTATTACTAATGTATAAATAAGGGGGAAAACCTTGAGATAGGCGGGACTCGTATGGGGCCTGGTCTCTCCCTCTGGATGCATCTTGTGTTCCCCACTGGCAGACGGGCTGTCACTGTGCCACTCGAGAGCTACACTCAGCTTCTGTAATTATCGAAGTTTGGGGGTGTTTTACTAACCTGTTGAGGATGTGTGTAAGTGCTTGAGACTAGTAAAGTTTAGCTTGAAGTGAAAGCACTCTTGTGTTGTCCTGTTTGTGCCAGCCATCGATCGGTCGGACGGCCGTGTCTTCCCTGATTTATTTCCTGACACCTCCTCGCACAGAGTAAAAGTTACCAAGAGCTTTGGGTTGAAAGAACCCCAGGTAACACCCCACTTGGTAATCTCTGTAACTGATTTGGGGGGGGGGGGCGGCAGCCTCGTTATCTTTCAGCACTTCTGGCTGCTGACCTAGTTCTGTCCCTGCCTCCCCCCACAGGGTTCCACAGAGTGCAGGCCATGGACTGGGACACCTCCGGGGGCGGGGGAAATGCCAGTACGATAGGGATGACTTCATCAGCTTCCACGTCCAGCCTCAGGCCCCTTACCCTGTCTGCATCCTGACTCCCCCCCTCCCGGAGCCATGGCCCTGCTCCTGGCCCCACCTCAATGGGATGGGGGGGCACAGAGAGGGATAAGGGGGGGCACCACACCCCTACTCTAAAAATCATTCCACTTGTCCCAGAGCAATTCCAGCTTCTCTGCCTGTGCTTTGCCGGGCTAAACCAGTCATGGTGGCAGCCAGGATGCTGGGCAGATGCCCGTGTTGTGAACTCCTTAATGTGTAACCAGTAGAATTTTAATAGCTGAAACGGTTACTTTTTACATGCTATTTTCATCCCTAATCTGGACACCTGCCTTGTAGCTTCAGAGCCCTTAGGCAGAACCCTCCACCAACCCCCAAAGCTTCCCTGACTATTTGCAGTAAAAGAATTCCCCTCTGGCTGCTGGGTGGGGCAGCCCCTCCCCCTCTCTTGCCCCATGGGTGGGGAGCTGCCATTGTATCTCTCCCTCTCCTTCTCCCTGACCCCTACCCTCTTTCCCTCCCTCCCCCTGCCAGGCTGCTCTTGCTCTCACAGCCTCCCCTCCCCATGTCCCCCCTTTCCTCTGCAGTGACCCCCCCACTCAGAGTTTCCCTCTATTGCAGCCCTGTTCCCATCTGGCCCCTAAGTCTTCCCTGATTCTCCTGCATCGCCCCATCCCCCCTTCAGCCATTCCCTACCTCCTGCATCTGCCCCGGACCATCCCTCATCCTCCTCAATCCCACCTTATCTACACCCTCTTCAGCCCTCTCTCAGCTCCCCTCCTCTTCCTCTGTGCCCCCCAGGTGTGGCTGTCCCAGCCCCCAGCGCAGCGTGGGTTGGCTTCCCCCTGTTTTGCACACAGTGGGAGCTGGCAGGTATCATATAGGAAACTGTTCCCTGTAGGAATGTGCTACCTCCACCAGTTGCTGATCTGTAACAGGTTTGTAAGACACTACTATTCTAAAAAACTTCTCTCTGATGTAGTAAATGACTACAGATAGCAGTTTGTCCCCTGCACTCTTTTATTGTCCCCTTCACTCGTGGCAGGAGTAAGTATTATCTAGACCATTCCTGCCAGGTGTTTGTCAGCTACATGACCCCCCGATCAGTCAATTTTTGCCCCCTGCTCAGACCCTGGCTGCTCCCTCCTCCAATTTGCCCCCTTTGCCCCTTTTTAACCCATGTAAAAAGCACTCAGCACAATCTTATGCTTAGGCTACATCTACACTACAGGGGGGGGTCGATTTAAGATACGCAAATTCAGCTACGCGAATAGCGTAGCTGAATTCGACGTATCAGATCCGACTTACCCTGTTGTGAGGACGGCGGCAAAATCGACCTCTGCTGCTTCCCGTCGACGGCGCTTACTCCCACCTCCGCTGGTGGAGTAAGCGCGTCGATTCGGGGATCGATTGTCGCGTCCTGACGAGACGCGATAAGTCGATCCCCAAGAGATCGATTTCTACCCGCCGATTCAGGCGGGTAGTGTAGACCTAGCCTTAGTAAGGGCAGGATGAAGGGCAGTGGCTTCAGCAGATGTTACTGAGCATGCTCAGTTAACCATAAGTAGCACATTAAAACAGGGAATAGTTTTCTGTACTGCACCATCCGGAGAGTTAATTAATCCACCCCAATGGGCGATAACAGCTATGTCTGTGGGAGAAGCTCAAAAAATAAATAAATGCCAATTGACTCTTCAGCAGGAAGCAGGCAAATGGGAAATGCCAGCCAGAGGGGATTTCCCTGGCAGATAAGATTTCCAACTCTCCAGGGCCAGGCGCCATTGCCACAAATGGTGTCAGGTCCAGGAGAGTTGGCAACCCTAGTGTCAGATGAAAAATTTTCCCCACAGACCCTAGAAGGGTCTGGAAAGCTGAAGAATGATCAGCTCTGGTCTGAGCATGGGCAGCAAGTATAGCAGGCCGGGGGAAGGGAGGTTAAGCAACAGTGGTTTAATCATGAAGGGACAGAGGAATCTTTAGTGCATCTGGCATGTAAATATCTTGCGACTCCGGCTGCAACAGTCTCATAAGATTGCCTCTTCTCACTTGCAGCATTACCTCCTGCAATGGAAACAAACTTGTTTGTCTAAGCCAGGGGTGGGCAAACTTTTTGGCCCGAGGGCCACATCGGGGTTGTGAAACTGTATGGAGGGCCAGGTAGAGAAGGCTGTGCCTCCCCAAACAGCCTGGCCCCCACCCCCTATCTACCCCCTCCCACTTCCCGACCCCTGACTGCCTCCCTCAGAACATTCTACCCATCCAACCCCCCCTGCTCCTTGTCCCCTGACTGCCCTGATCCCTATCCACACCCCTGCCCCCTGACAAGCCCCCCGGGGCTCCCACACCTATCCAACTGCTCCCTGTCCCCTGACCCATATCCACACCCCCACTCCTAACTGCCCCCCCAGAGCCCACCCCCTATCCACCTTCCCTGCTCCACCTCCCCTGACCACCCCATCCCACTGCCTCCTGCTCCCTGTCCCCTGACTGCCCCCTGGGACCTCCTGCCCCTTATCCAACTCCTTCCTGGCTCCCCACCCCCTTACCATGGTGCTCAGCACGGCAGGAGCTCACAGCCCCGCCTGAGCCAGCCACGTCGCTCAATGCTGCCTGGCAGGAACGTTGGTCCAGCGCACTGGCGGTGTGGTGTGTTGAGGCTGCGGGGCAGGGGGAACAGCGGGGGAGGGGCTGGGGGCTAGCCTCCCCAGCCAGGAGCTCAGGGGCTGGGCAGGACAGTTCCGCAGGCCGGATGTGGCCCAGGGGCCGTAGTTTGCCCACCTCTGGTCTAAGAAATTGGCTGAACAAGAAGTAGCACTGAGTGGACATCTAGGCTCTAAAATTGTACATTGTTTTATTTTGAATGCAGGTATTTTTTACATAATTCTACGTTTGTAAGTTACACTTTCCTGATAAAGAGATTGCACTACAGTACTTGTATGAGGTGAATTGAAAAATAATATTTCTTTTTGGGGGGGGGGTTACAGTGCAAATACTTGTAATAAAAAATAAAGTGAGCATTGTACACTTTGCATTCTATGTTGTAACTGAAATCAATATATTGAAAATGTAGACAACATCCAAAAATATTTAGAGAAATGCTATTTTATCATTGTTTAACAGTGCAATTAATCACATGATTAATCAGGATTAATTTTTTTTAATCTCTTGAAATCCCTAATTCCAACTGATTTCTTTGATAAAATTATATGGTAAAAAAGAGAAAGGCAGCAATTTTTCATTAATAGTAGCTGAGACACTTTTGTATTTTTCTGTCGGATTTTGGAAGCAAGTTATTTTTAAGTGAGCCAAGTAGGCAAGACAGATCAGACTCCTGAAAGGGGTGAAGTGGTGGGGAAAGGCTGAGAGCCACTGGCATATAGGACCAATAGAAAGAGCACACCGGAGAATGGACAATCGGGGGGAACTTCAGTGGTTTTCTGGACTATAACTGGGGGACAAGAACAGCACCTGTGACACTTCAGGCAGTGGCGTACCCAGGTGGAGGGAAAAGGCGAGCAATAAAAAAAAAAAAAAAAAAGGCGTCATCCGCTGTGGCGCTTTTACTCACCCGGTGGCGGGCCCTTCACTTGCTCTGGGTATCTTCGGCGGCACTGAAGGGCCTGCCGCCGAAGTGCCACCAAAGACCCGGAGCGCCACTGGGTGAGTAAAATAAAAGCGCCGCAACGGGTGGTGCCTTTTTTTTTCTCCCACTCCCCCGGATGAGTACAAAGGCACCAATAAATTGACAAGGCGCCATTTGTGCTCAGTGGAGGAGCGGCCGCTCCACCGCTCCCCCCCAGCTACGCTACTGACTTCAGGTCGCAAACAGGAGAGTACGTTTTGCATTCATGAAAAGGGAGATCCTAGCGATGGTGGCTGGTGACCCTGGGAGAATGCTTCAGCCATGGGTTTTACTTGTTAAACTCTGCCTATCTGAATCCTGTTATACCTGGTGTTTGATGTGTAACCTGTTGATCTTATTGCTTCGCTCACTATTTCTTCAATCTTAGCTAATAAACTCTTGTTTGTTTTCACTAAAAATATATCCCAGTGCTGTGATGTTATATTGGTGCTGATCCTCAGCTGAATCAAACCAGCTGGTATTATCCCTTTGGGGATGGCTTACCTGGGCACTTCTGAGTATCTGGTTGAGAGGGGGTCTGGACACTACAGAAAGACCCGTCAGAGGAGCTCGAGGATGAAGTGGCACTCTCCTGATTTCATCTGGATACTTTCAATACCTGTTGTTTTTCTTAAAACCCCAACTCTTGGAATCATATGAATACTGTGACAAAGTTCCTTCTCTACCTTGGTGGGTCCTGCGCTTATTGGCGGATTTGCTCACCTCACAGATTCACCCTGTGGGTTGGGAAACAGCCCAGAGACCTTCCCCTCTGGTAGAAACCACAGTCCAGGTCAATTCCTCCTGTGTTTGATCAGGAGTTGGGAGGTTGGGGGGAACCCGGGCCCGCCCTCTACTCCGGGTTCCAGCCCAGGGCCCAGTGGACTGCAGCTGTCTAGAGTGCTTTCTGGTACAGTTGCACAACAGCTACAACTCCCTGGGCTACTCCCCATGGCCTCCTCCCAACACTTTCTACATCCTCACCACCAGACCTTCCTCCTGATATCTGATAATGCTTGTACTTCTCAGTCCTCCAGCACTATGCCTACTCACTGTCAGCTTTTTGCGCGCCTCTTGCTCCCAGTTCCTCCCTCACATGCACTTCCTCTCTTCTGGCTCCCCCTTTGGCCTGACTGGAGTGCGCCCTTTTATAGCATCAGAGGAGGCTTAATTAGAGGCAGGTGCTTAACAGCCTCACCTGACTTTTAGCAGGTTAATTGGAGTCAGGAGTTGTCATTAGCCTGGAACAGCCCCTGCTCTGGTCAGTCAGGGAACAGATGCCTGCTTCTCCAGTGGCCAGTAGATCTCCCTTCGACTCCTCTCCTGTAGAGGGAAGGAGGAAGAGGGCTGCTGCTGCTGTTCCTGCTGGGCACTGAGCCCTCGCTGTTGCTGTTGTTGCTGCTCCAGCTGCTCCCCTGGATGGGCTAGACACCTCCACCGACCACCTTTTTCTGTTACCTGCTTGCTGGCTGGCTAGTGGATCGCCCCCCCCCCCCCTCGGTTGCTGCTGTCACTCCAACTACGGCCCCTTGGGGATGGGGGGGCTGCTGGCTCGCTCCCCAGAGGAGGGGAGTCAGGGACCCCAGCTCCAGCCTTTGTTGCTGAGGACACCACCACAACCACCACCATCAGAGCGGGGTCCCTCCTGCCTGGCCACCAGACCACCACCACCTGGAGCTGCTGTGTTCGCTGCTGGGGAGCTGCTGGAACCCTGAGGCCTTGGCTACACTTGCGAGTTGCAGCGCTGTGTAAGCCGCCCCCAGCGCTGTAACTCACTCCCCGTCCACACTGGCAAGGCATTTGCAGCGCTGTATCTCCGTGGTTGCAGCGCTGCATGTACTCCACCTCTCCGAGAGGAATAGCGAGTATTGCGCTGCCACTGCAGCGCTGCGGCACCAGTGTGGCCGCCCAATGCGCTGTGAATGGCCTCCAGAATTATTCGGCAGTATCCCACAATGCCTGTTCTAGCCACTCTGGTCATCAGTTCCAACTCTACTGCCCTGGCCTCAGGTAACCAACCATGTGACCCACAAAGCCCGCGACGCAAACGGCCGCTCGGGTGCTCCACCCGCGACCTGCCGATTCTACAAAGAGCTGGATGCGATACTTGGGGTTAACCCCACCTCCACTCCGAGCACCACCATGGACACTTCAGAGCTGGTGTGGGGAGAGGAGGAGGAGGAAAATGGGAGTGATGGTGGTGGGCCGGATGGAGACACCCCGGAATCCCTGGAGCCATGCAGCCAGGAGCTCTTCTCGAGCCAGGAGGAAGGTAGCCAGTCGCAGTGGCTGGTACTTGGTGGAGGACAAACAGAAGAGCAGGTTCCCGGTAAGCGGTTTTTTTTTTCGGGAAGGAATTTTTTCGGTGCGGGCTCTTTGGGAGAGGAGGGTTAGGCATGCATGCCTAGATGCGGAATAGTGCATTGATGTGGTTTATCACATCGCGGTAATCGGCCTCGGTAATCTCCTCGAATGTCTCATCCAGAACGTGTGCAATGCGCTTGCGCAGGTTTATCGGGACAGCCACCGTGGTCCTTGTCCCAGCCAGGCTAACGTGTCCGCGCCACTGTGCCGCGAGGGGCGTGGGGACCATTGCTGCACACAGGCAAGCTGCATATGGGCCAGGGCGGAAGGCGCATTGCAGTAGAAGACCCTCCCTTGCTTCCCAGGTCACCCTCAGCAGCGAGATATCGTCCAGGACGAACTCCTGTGGAAAATGTTGGGACAGTGTTCAGTGTAGGTGCCCCCTGCAGCTTTTGGCTCTCCCCAAGACACAGAAACCCAGAGGACAGTGCAGCCCTGAAACAATCAGTCCCCCTTACTCACCATTTTGAGGCTCCCGTGAGATATGTGTGCTCTGTTTCGGATGGGAAAATTATGCTATTGTGTAGACCCTGTGTGTTTTCTACTCCTTAAGTGCGGGGGGAATCATTCCTCTGTCTGGTATAAACAATGCTGCCTCTGTTAAATGTTGCATTTTGCCTATACAGCTGCATCAACCTTGAGACCTCAGCCGTCCCTCTTATCGCCTGCTCAGAGACTGCAAAGCCTCAGGAAGAGACCGCGAAAAAGCAAAGAAGACATGCTACAAGAAGTGATGCGGCAATCTATTAAAGAGAATGAGAAAGCACAGAACTGGAGGGAGAGAGAAAGCAGGATACACCAGGAAAACACAGCGCACCGGTGGCAAAGCACCGCGCACTAGCAGCAAAGCACTGATAGGCTCATAAGCATCCTGGAGCGCCAAGCAGATGCTATCCAGGAGCTCGTAGCCATGCAGAAAGAGGAGCAGTACCGGAAACGCAAACGCCACCCCCCCCCGCAGCCCTTGTCCCAAAACTCTTTCCGTTGTGCCCCACTGTCACCTCCAACCCACTTTCCCCAACTTCCGTGTTCTTCACGCCACCCGCTGCCTCCAACACCAGTATCTTCACCACCCAGCCCTGAAAACCACGACCCTTACCCTCTGCACTCAACCCCCATCACCATGCAGTATAGCTGTCCTGAAGTGCAGCACTCACTGCACAGCACACCAGACAGGACATACGCAAATCTGTGATTGTACCGTTCCCCACTCCACCCCCTTGTTTCTTTTCAATAAATGGATTCTTTGGCTTTGAAAACATTCTTTATTATTGCATAAAGTAAAAGACTCCTTAGCCCAGGAAATAAACAGGCACTGCAAGTCTGCTTGTCTGCTAAGCAGACACTGATTCCTAAAGATTGGAACTACTGCACTTCACTCCCGTTCAGGGCACCAGATATCACTGCTGGTTTTTAGCCTCAAATTGCTCCCTCAAAGCATCCCTAATCCTTGCAGCCCCGCGCTGGACCCCTGTAATAGCCCTGCTCTCTGGCTGTGAAAATTCAGCCTCCAGGTGTTGAACCTCGGAGGTCCATGCCTGAGTGAAGCTTTCACCCTCCCTTCACAAATATAATGGAGGGCACAGCACACGGATATAACCGCGGGGATGCTGTTTTCGGCCAAGTCCAGCTTCCCATACAGAGATCGCCAGCGGCCCTTTAAAGGGCCAAAGGCACACTCCACAGTCATTCGGCACCGGCTCAGCCTGTAGTTGAACCATTCCTTGCTGCTGTCAAGGCTCCCTGTGTAGGGTTTCATGAGCCATGGCATTAACGGGTAAGCGGGATCTCCAAGGATCACAATGGGCATTTCAACTTCCCCTACCGTGATCTTCCGCTCTAGGAAAAAAGTCCCGGCCTTCATCTTCCTGAACAGCCAAGTGTTCCGAAAGATGCATGTGTCATGCACCTTTCCGGGCCAGCCTGTGTTAATGTCAATGAAACGTCCACGATGATCCACAAGCACCTGGAGAACCATAGAGAAATACCCCTTCCGATTAACGTACTCGGATGCTAGGTGGGGTGGTGCCAGAATAGGAATGTGCGTCCCATCTATCTCCCCTCCACAGTTAGGGAACCCCATTTGTGCAAAGCCATCCACTATTTCCTGAACGTTACCCAGAGTCACGGTTCTGCTGAGTAGGATGCGATTAATGGCCTTGCAAACTTGCATCAACACGATTACAACGGTCGACTTTCCCACTCCAAACTGGTTTGCGACTGACCGGTAGCTGTCTGGAGTTGCCAGCTTCCAGACTGCAATAGCCACCCGCTTCTCCACTGGCAGGGCAGCTCTCAATCTCGTGTGCTTGCGCCGCAGGGTGGGGGCGAGCTCCTCACACAGTCCCATGAAAGTGGCTTTTCTCATCCGAAAGTTCTGCAGCCACTGCTCATCATCCCAGACTTCCATGACGATGTGATCCCACCACTCGGTGCTTGTTTCCCGAGCCCAAAAGCGGCGTTCCACGGTGCTGAGCATGTCCGTGAATGCCACAAGCAATTTCGTGTCGTACGCGTTTCGCGTCTCGATAGCATCGTCGGACTCCTCACCCTCACTCTCACTGTCACTTTGGATCTTAATGAATAGTTCGACAGCCAAACGTGACGTGCTGGCGAGACTCGTCAGCATACACCTCAGCAGTTCGGACTCCATTTCCCGCAGACAGATCGCGCTGCACAGAAACCGTTGAAAGATGGCGCCAAAGGTGGACGGAAACAAAGGGATTTTTGGGATGCGAAGCAATGCATCACGGGGCATTGGGACAGGACCCAGAATCCCCCACACCCACGCCCCCTTCCCACAACCCACGGTGCCAGAATGGGAAAAGGTGCTCTGTGGGATAGCTGTCCATAATGCACCGCTCCCAATAGCGCTGCAATTGCCGCAAATGTGGCCACGACAGTGCACTGGGCAGCTGTCAGTGTGGACAGACTGCAGCGCTTTCCCTACTCAGCTGCACGAAGTCAGGTTTAACTCACAGCGCTGTACATCTGCAAGTGTAGCCAAGGCCTCAGGAGGAGAAGAAGAGGACCACCCACTGCTGAGGGAACACATGGAGGCTTTGAAGACCACTGTGGAGGGGGCATTTCTGGACTGAGTATTTTTTGAACTGTGCTCTTGTGGTGGGGGTCTGGACTGTTATTGTGGGGAGACCAGGGGTGTGGCGTGTCCCCTGCCCCCGGTCCATCCGTGTCCCCTGCCCCCGGTCCATCCGTGTCCCCCTTTGCCCCCCCACCATCGTTTGCCCCCTCCACCACCCCTACTGGCTGTTTTCCATCTGCCTCATCCTCCTGCCTCTGGGACTGAGCTGCTCGCCTGGCTTGCCACGCCCACTTCCACCATTTGGGCCTGCAACAGCAGCCAGCCAAACATTGACTTTGAGTACAAGCGCTTGTGGGCGCAGACCCCCCAGCCCCCTTGGACTGACCCCCTCTCCTTTGCAACAGGCCCCCCAACTTATCCCTTGCTGCCTACCCCATTTGCCCCTACAGCCTTTGCCCCTCCCCAGCCTTAGCTTCAGTTTGTTTGTCTGCCCCACCCAGCCCTGATTTTCCTGCCACAGCCCTGAAGCTAGCCCCTTGGTCCCTCCTCCCCATTCCCAGCTTGATTCTTGTTCCCCCTACCCTGTAGTCCCCCCAGCCCTGATTAGCCCCTCCCCTTGTGCGCCCATGCCCCCTCCCATGCGCTTGTACCCCTCCCCTGTTTGAGTTTACCCTTCCTCACTGCACTCCCTTATGCTGTTATTACCCCCAATCCCCTAGTGCAGCTAGAGGAGCCGGAACTCCACTCTGAGTCGGTGACTGACACGACCCCCAAGTCCTGGATAGCTCCCCAAAACCCATTTAGCCCTCCCCTTCTGGCGCCCTCCTCCCCTGCCTGCTGCCTAGCGGGGAGGAGTGGTTGCCTCCTCTCCCTCCCCTCCCCTCGCTGTTTGTCCCCCTCCCTGCTCTCATTATGGCAGGGGACATGGCGGGGGAGACCCCTCACGATGATCCTACCGCCCCTCCTCCACCTGCCCCCGCGTCCATTCCCCAAGCCTCTACCTCAACCGCTGCTGCCGACCCACCTGCTACTGCCCCCCCGCAGGGGCACCGGGAAGACCTCCGCTGCTGCCACATCCCTTGCCCCTTCCGATTCGTGGGCGAGCTCCCCCAGCCAGTGGGAAAGGTCAGGGAAGAAAGAAGGGTAAGGGCCCCGCTAAAAAAACCTGGCCCTCCATGGCAGGGGCTACCCCCGCTGCCGCAGCCCCGCTACCGGCTGCGGCATCCCTCCCTGATGCTCCCTCCACCAGCTCTGCGGGTGCCCCTCCCCCAGTCCCCAGGGCATATGCCCAGGTGGCGGCGGCCCCCCCACCTGCTGCTACTCCTCCCACCACCGCCTCCACTACCATCTATAGCAGCCGGGGCCCCTTCCCCACCTTAACCAGGAAGCACGGCGTCCGTTGCCTCCTGGTGCCCACCTCGCCCCACGTGGAGACCTACGTGTGGGCATTGGTGAGAGTGGTGGGGCCCACGACCATCGTAGCGGCCTCCAATATGTACGGAAGGGTAGTCTTCTTTCTAGCATGGGAGGCCGCTGCCCAGGAGGCTGTAGAGACAGGCCTGGCGGTGGGGGGCGTGTTCATCCCCCTGGAACCGTTGGAAGACTTGGGGGTCCAGTTAATCCTGACCTCCGTCCCTCCCTTCCTACCCAATGCCGCCCTGCTGCCTGCCCTTTCTGCCCTGGGGCAACCTATCTCTGTCATCAGCCCTCTTCCGTTGGGCTGCAAAGACCCCGCCCTCCATCACATCCTCTCGTTCCGCCGGCAAGTGCAGCTTCAACTGCCGCCGGCGGCATGTGATGGAGTGGCGCTCGAGGGGTCCTTTCTGGTCTCCTACCAGGGAGCCCATTACCAGGTGCATTACTCCACGGGGGAGGCCCGGTGCTACCTCTGCCGGGTGATGGGGCACGTCCGGAGGGACTGCCCCTTGGCCCGGCACGGAGGAGCGTCCGGGACCTCCGAGCCCTGGCAAGGCGCCGGCCCTGTCATTGCCGGTGCCCCTGGCTGCCCGGCGCCCGGAGCTGCTCCTCCTCCTTCCCAGTCCACCACTGCTTCCGCTCGGGCCCAAGGGATACTCCCCCCAGCGCGCCCAGATGAGCAGGAGAGCCCCGCCTCCGCTGTCTGTGATCCGGCGGGGCCTGTGGAGGAGGGTGCGGCAGTGATACCACCGGGCATAGGAGAGGGCCCGCCCCAGGGGGAATCCTCCCTCCTACATGCTGCCCCACCATTGCCTCCACGCGTCCCTGAGCCATCGCCCTTGCTCCCTGACCCAACACCTGTTAGCCAGCCCCCAGATGATGCCATGGAGGGCTGGTCCTTAGGGCAGGGGAAGCGGGACAAGCGGAAGGCTCGAGCTCCGATCCATCCTTTGGATTCGGAGGCCCCCCGGAAGAGCAGGAAGGGGATGCTGAGCCTTCCACTTTGCCCCCTGACAACTCCCATTCAATGGTGCCAGCTGGGGACAACGTGGCAGCACCAGAAGGTAACATTGCTCCTCCTCTGGAGTCCCTTCCTGTGGCAGCCCCCGATGGAGCCCCTCTCGCCCCCTTACCATCTGAAGCCCCTGCGAGCACCAAGGCGAGCGTCACTTTGGGTTCTGGCGGGGAGAGCCCTGGGGTGGTGGAAGGTGATCTCCCCTCTATTTATGAGGAGATCAAGGGCCTGGGTCTGACCCCGGTCACCCAGGGGGAGGACGACCCTCTGCCAGTGGGCCTCGATCTAAGTGACCTCACCCCGGTTCCCCTTTCCCCATGTTCCCTTCCCCTAACCGCTGCTTCTGCTCCCTCCTCTGAGGGTCCCCTGGATTCTTCCACCTGCCCGGCCACAGGTGGCACCCCGCTGACGGCCGCTGAGCCTACTGAGGTGACGGTCGGTGCCGCGCTGCCGGGACCCGATTCCCATGGGGTGTCCCTCTTAGGTGTGGGGCAACCAACCTCCTTCCCAAGCGGGGACCCCACTACACACCATCCATCTCCAGATGCTGTGGCTGCCACACCAGCCATAGTGGCTGAGCCCGGCATCATTGAGGGTCCCCTTCCCACGCCCGAGATTCCTGAGCCAAACCGAGAGGGGCCACCGTCCAGCAGCCCAACTATTAGGGCTCGGGATCCTGCCTTTGTCCCCCTCCCCGATTCTGTTCCTGATCCCTGCCCTGACCCTACACCTGACCCCAGCCCTGTCCCTGATGCCAACCCCGTCCTTATCCCCTTCACCTCCCGTGATGCCATTGCTGCCCCGGGGCCAACTCCTTCCATATCTCAGAGGATGACCCCCAGGGAGCAGCCTTTGTATTTCCCTGTTCCGACCCACCGGGGGCTGCTGTTTTCCCTCTGCCACCCTCCGTTGAACCGGGGAGCGGGGCAGGCCGCATGGCGTCGGCCCATCGGATGCCACATCGAGGGTCTGCCCCCTGCTTGCCCGTCTCAGTGGGCCATGGGGCTGTGACAGGCCCCACTGGGGGAAAGTCATAGATCGGTAACCCCACCCCCCATACGCTGAGAGAGGATCTGCGGGAGATCCTTGAGGATGTCCGTGGCTCCCGTAACAAGGTACAGCTTGCACTCCAGCGATGGGGAGATTTCCATGGGATCCTCTCGGCTGCGAGGGCCCTCATGGGGGAGGGTAAGAGAACCGGGAAGCAGGCCGCCGCAGCCTATCAGCGGGTTCGCCCCTTCCTTGACTCCTTACTCGCCTACGGGGTAGGTCACGGTTTGCTGCGCAGCCCGACGGAGTCCTCTCTGCTGGCGAGGATCCCCCCTAGCCCTCCTTATGGCACCGATCATCTTCGCAACATTGAACACCCAGGGCTGTAGGATGGGTCTCCGCAGGAACCAGGTGCTCTCCTTCCTTCGGGGGGGGGGGGTACTCTGTGATTTTCCTGCAGGAGACCCATATGGATCCGGCCGCCAAAGCTAGCTGGCAGCTGGAGTGGGGGGACAGGGTCTACTTTAGCCACCTCACAGTTCGTACGGCTGGAGTGGCGACCCTGTTCTTCCCCGACCTACGGCCCAAGGTGCTGGGGGTCACCGAGGCTGTGCCGGGCCGCCTGCTGCACCTCCAGGTCTTCATGGAGGGGCTTGTGGTCAATCTCATTAACGTTTACGCCCTGACATCAGGCCTGGAGAGGTTGCGTTTTTATCAGCAGGCGTCTGCCTTCCTCATCTCCTTGGATCCTCACGAGTGCCTGGTCTTGGGCGGGGACTTTAACACCACCCTCAAGGAATGGGACCGCTTGGGGACCAAGCAGTGCCCGGCTCCGGGAGATCGTCGAACATCACTCCCTGGTGGACATCTGGCGCGACCACCACCCGGACGACGTCTAGACTTTCACCTTCGTCCGGGTGGAGGCCCATCGGTCGCGCCACTCCCGGCTGGACTGCATCTATTTGTCACATTTTCACCTTTCACGGGCCCACTCCTCCAGCATTCGGCTGGCCCCATTTTCAGATCACCACCTTGCCACCGTGACGGCCTCTCTCTGCGTGGAGAGGCTGGGGCCGGCCTATTGGCACTTTAATAACAGTTTGCTCGAGGATGCGGGTTTCATAACATCCTTCCGGGAGTTCTGGCTGGCCTGGCGAGCGCAGAGGCGCGCCTTTCCCTTGGCGCGGCGGTGGGGAAGTTACGTGCCAGGCTCTTCTGCCGTGACTACACCCGGGGCGCCAGCCGATGGAG
Source organism: Emys orbicularis (assembly GCF_028017835.1). Taxonomy (NCBI): domain Eukaryota; kingdom Metazoa; phylum Chordata; order Testudines; family Emydidae; genus Emys; species Emys orbicularis. Next base: position 7,857,260 of record NC_088695.1, on the reverse strand, counting down.
GGATGTGGCGATAGAGCAGTTGGAACGGGAGGTCTTAGAGCTGGAGAGGTGTCTGGCCTCCAGCCCCAAGGATCCATCCATCTGCGGAGCGTGCTGGGAGAAGCAGGAGGAACTCTGGGTCCTCGAAGACCATCGAGCCCGGGGCGCCTTTGTTCGTTCCCGCATCCGCCTCCTTCGGGAGATGGATCACAGCTCCGGCTTCTTCTACGCCCTGGAGAAAAAGAGGGGGGCCAAGAAGCATGTCACCTGCCTCCTGGCGGAGGACAGCACCCCCCTTACGGATCCAGCAGAGATGTGCGGAAGGGCCAGGGCCTTCTTCGCAAATCTTTTCTCCCCGGATCTGACTGATCCTAATGCTTGCAGAGTGCTCTGGGACGGACTCTCGACGGTCAGCGCGGGCGACCGTGACTGGCTAGAGTTGCCTCTCTCTCTGGCCGAGTTCTCGGAAGCCCTCCATCGCATGCCCACCAATAAATCTCTGGGCATGGATGGGCTGACCGTGGAGTTCTACCGCATGTTCTGGGACATCCTCGACCCAGACCTAGTCACCGTCTGGGCCGAGTCTTTGCAGAGCGGGGTCCTCCCTCTTTCGTGCAGGCGAGCCGTGCTCACCTTATTGCCGAAGAAGGGGGATCTCCGCGACGTACAGAATTGGCGTCCCATCTCGCTCCTCAGCACGGACTACAAAATCGTGGCGAAGGCCATCTCGATGCGGCTAGGGTCCGTGCTGGCGGACGTGGTCCACCCAGACCAGACCTACACCGTCCCGGGCCGCACAATATTTGATAACCTGTATCTGGTCCGGGACCTCCTGGAACTAGGTTGTAGGGATGGTCTGCCGTTCGCCCTCTTGTCCCTGGATCAGGAGAAGGCATTTGACAGGGTGGACCATGGGTATCTCCTGAGCACTCTGTGAGCGTTCGGCTTCGGATCCCAGTTTGTGGGTTTTCTCCAGGTGCCGTTCACTTCCGCAGAGTGTCTGGTCAGGCTCAACTGGACCCTGACCGAGCCGGTCAGCTTTGGGTGAGGAGTTCAGCAGGGGTGTCCCCTCTCGGGTCAGCTGTACACTCTGGCGATCGAGCCCTTCCTTTGTCTCCTCCGTCGGAGGTTGACAGGCTTGGTGCTCCGAGAGCCGGAGCTTCGGCTGGTCCTGTTGGCATATGCTGATGATGTGCTCCTCGTGGTCCAGGACCCGGGTGACTTGGCGCAGGTGGAGACTTGCCAGGCCATCTACTCAGCAGCCTCCTCCACCCGGGTCAACTGGATCAAGAGCTCTGGCCTGGTGGTCGGGGACGGGTGGCAGGCGAGCTCCCTCCCACCCACGCTTCAGGCCATCCGGTGGAGCACGGGTCCACTGCTCTATCTCAGCGTTTACCTTTCTGCCACGCATCCATCTCCGCCGGAGAACTGGCACGGCTTAGAGGGCAGGGTGATGGAGCGGCTCCGGAAATGGACAGGACCACTCCGGTGCCTCTCTCTTCGAGGGAGAGCACTGGTGCTCAATCAACTAGTCCTGTCCATGCTCTGGTACTGGCTCAACACCCTGGGCCCAGCCCCGGGTTTCCTGGCCAACCTCCAGATGGCGATTCTAGAGTTCTTTTGGCCAGGAATGCACTGGGTCTCTGCAGGGGTCCTCCACCTGCCCCTGGAGGAGGGAGGGCAGGGCCTGAAGTGCCTAGACACTCAGGTCCATGTCTTCCACCTCCAGGCCCTGCAGAGGCTCCTGTATGGTGCAGGTAGTCTGGCGTGGAAAGTACTGGCGCATGCCTTCCTGCGCCACTTCCGAGGGCTCCGATACGACCGGCAGCTCCTTATCTCCATCCGAGAGGTCTTCCGCGAGACCTCTCTGGGCTGCCGGTCTTCTACCAAGACCTCATCCGGACTTGGAAGCTGTTTTCAATGACCAGGTCCATGGCGGTCACCGTGGGGGCTGATCTCCTTGTGGAGCCCCTGCTACACAACCCCCAGCTTCGTGCGCAGGTGGCGGAGTCCCCCGCGGTGTGCCAGAGGTTGGTCTTGGCTGAAGTCACCAGAGTCGGAGACGTCCTGGACTACGACCGAGGAGACTGGCTGGATCCCCTGATGCTCGCTCAGCGCATGGGGCTCTCCAGACCTCGCACTCCCCAGCGTGTACTTCAGGAGGTAAAGGCTGCTTTACCGCCCGCTGCTCGGGCCTACCTCAACCGGGTCCTGCGAGAGGGCACGCCCCACCCACCCTCCACCCCAGGCCCTGTGGACCTTTTCATTGGGCCCCTGCCCTGTGGACCCAACCGGCCCCCCCGCCCTTTCACTGTGAGCTGGCTGCACGATCTGCAGCCAGTTCTGTTCCAGACCGCGCCAAAGAAACATCTGTACACGCTCGTGCTCCACACCCTTCACTTCATCACCCTCGCGTCCCGCCCCGACACAAAGTGGCGAGACCTCTTGCCACCTCTCGAGGGTGAGAATCCCCGGTGGGCCAGCCTATACTCCACCTTGGTTCCAAGGCCCGCCGGGAATATCAGTTGGTGGCTCCTTCACTGGGCCGTAAGCACGGGCGTGTACTTGGCGCGGTTTACCCCTATCCCAAATACCTGCCCCTTTTGCGGCATGAAGGAAACCCTGGTGCACATTTATCTAGAGTGCACCAGGTTGCAGCCCCTATTCCGGCTCCTCTTAGATATATTAGTACATTTTTGGTTGCACTTTTCCCCTCACCTGTTCATCTATGCACTCCCTATCCATGGCCCCACAAAGTTGCGGGATCTCCTTATCAACCTCCTCTTAGCCCTGGCCAAACTAGCCATCTACAAAACCAGGGAGAGGAGGTTGGCTGATGGGATTTCCTGTGACTGTGGGGCCTATTTCCGCTCCTCTGTACGTTCACGCATCCGGGCAGAGTTCCTCTGGGCGGCATCCGCTGGCTCCCTTGACACCTTCGAAGAGCAGTGGGCGCTGTCCGGGGTTCTCTGCTTGGTGTCCCCATCAGGTTCCCTTCGTTTAGCCCTATGACCTCACTCCCATTCCTGTTTTTTTCATTAGTTGTCCCCCGTAATTATTTGGTATCACAGACCTGTGGATTCTCTCCTTAGGCTGGGGGGAGGTCCTTTCGCAGTGGGCGGCCTTCGCCCGCCCACTTCCTGGATACCAACAGGACTACTCTGCTGTTTCCAACTGACCTGGGTCTATCACAATACATGAGAATCTCATTTAAAAATAAGTTTCTTGCCAGAAAAGCTTGAAACTTTGAAGTTACTTTCTCTTGGTTGAGTAGAAAAACTTGAGAATGTGATAAGAGTGAAACCTCATCACTCAGAAACAAAGAAGTGATATGTTTTAGAAAAGATCTCATGATTCCTTCAGACAATCTTATTAATTTTGAACACTTGGTGCTGTCAGAACTGTGCAGCCATTGATCAGTTTATGTTTCCAGGCCTGTTATCTTCAGGTAAGACTCTAAGCCTCAGATCCTCAAAGGTATTTTGACTGCTGTCAATAGGAGTTAGGAGCCTACAAACCTTGGAGGATCTGTGCCTAAGGATCTAAATGTAAAAATTAACATTCTCCTTTATCTTTTTAGTTCATCCCCCATTGGGGGAGCTGTGCTTATGTCGTTCTTGGCGCTCACACCCCGGCTCTGTGTGTAGTCCCATTGCTTGCCCTCTCTGTCTCTTCCCCTTTGTATTGCCGGTGCTGTGTTAGATCAGTGATGACGTTCCTTTAGGGGACTTGCCCTGGGTAACTGATAGAGAGCTGAGGCCTGAATTCTCACTGGCACACAGCACTGCCAACCCCAGGCATTTAAAAATCACAAGTCAGGCCCCTCGAAATCAGGAGGTTTAATAATAATAAATAGTAAATGTTAAGGGTTTTTTTATTTGCCTTTTGGTTTCTCAGAGCTTTAGGCTGCACTGGGGTGACATTTTAAAGTTTTTTCTCTGCAACGAAGAATGCTAGAAACATCCTTTCTTTAGAAGACAGAAGCCGAGAGCCTCACCTCATCACATGCTTCCAGGAGCTGGGGCTGCAACGGGCAAAACAAATATTGCAAGACTCGTGATAAAATCATGAACGTTGGTGACGCTGCAGCCCCTTCACGCTGAGCCAGAGCAGCCTTAGTGTAACTGAGAATCGGGTCTTGAAAACATTGATTCCAACTTAACCAAGTTTTAGTTTACTGTCATGAGGCCTGGAAGCATTCACATTTATTCATAAATGTTGGCAAACATTGATTTTGCTGCACACACAATCCAATGAAAAAAGATTTCAACTGATAAATGAACATTACAGATATGCAAAGTAAGAACAAGGCTGCTTGAGAATTTATTCAAGTCTGATTGAAGGAGAGTGACTTTGTATATTATGAGAGGTGATGTTGGCAATCTGTGTTTTAATGGCTATAAAGCTTTAGCATTTTGAATCTCAATATGTACTGTCATTAAAGAATTCTAGTCTGACCGGCTATTGTGAAGTGAAGCCCCACTGACCCCTCGCACCAGCACAGGGGGGCTGAGTGCAGCAGCAGAGCCATTTTTTCACCAAAGCCTCCAGGGCTGTAATGTTACCAGTGGGCTGGTTCCCGCTCTGCAAACAGCCTGAGTCACTTCCAGGGAGGGAAAGCCCCAATGGCTGCTGCAGGTGGTGGGGCATATTCCTGAGCTCCAAAGAGTGAAACTTACCCTGTTACACTGTCCAGAGGGAGCCATGGCTGCAGAGAACCCCGTGGAAAGTCTCCAGGAGAAAGCCACATGTCCTGTCTGTCTGGAGCATTTCACAGAACCTGTCACTCTGGAGTGTGGGCACAATTTCTGCCAAGCCTGGATCAGCCAGTGCTGGGAGGGATCCGATACAGCCGCCTCCTGTCCTCAGTGCAGAGAAACTGTGCAGCAGAGAAATCTCAGGCCCAACAGGCAGCTGGCAAATGTCCTAGAAATTGCCAAGCAATTGAGTTTACAGGCAGCAAAAGGAGCAGGAGGGGGTGTGTGGGGAACACCAGGAGGCTCTAAAACTGTTCTGTGAAGAGGATCAAACCCCCATCTGTGTGGTGTGTCACAGATCCAGGGCTCACTGCACTCACATGGTGGTTCCCATAGAGGAGACTGCCCAGGAGTACAATGTAGGGAATTGCTGTCAGATTTAATGGGTTAACTTTTGGGTTTTAATTACAGGCTAATTTCACTGAAAGTTCCCTCTCATGGATATAACTGCAGCATTCAGCTCTGCAAGGCCTTCGCTGTTTGGGAGAAGTTATGACAAAAATAAATGATCTGGCAGGGTGGCAATGAAGGCAAAAAATGAAATCTTCAAAGATATCTGATGTGGGAAACTTATCGGAGATGCTGACTGCTTTTCAAGCCCAGCTTCCACTGGTGAAATAAAGGAATATTTTACTGAATGGAAGCTGTTAACATCAGTGACGTTTAAATCACATGAACTGAAGCCCCGTCTGTGAGAGTGCTGCCTTCAGATTGCAGGAGAGGAAGCTACGAGCTGAGGTCGTTACTGGTTTGTTTAATAGAAATTATTAGTTCTATTTGCATCAATAACCCTTACAGACCACACATGAGATCTGAGCACTGCACAAAACCCAGCCAGGGGCAATCCCTGCCCTGAGCAGGTTACAGTCTAACTAGGGTGGGAGGGAAACTGAGGCACAGAGAGGGGCAGTTTACTTGCCCAGGACAGATGGAACTAGAACCCAAAACTCCCAAGACCCACTCCACTGTGCTAAGCATTACACCATGCTGCCACCTCAACATCAACCTCTCATGAAGAAGTGTGTCCATTAGGAGGGAGAGACGCCTTGGTAAAGGTCCCAGGCCCAGCAGGGAGAGGAGGTTTCCCATTGAGAGTGTGAACTCCTGTGCTGCTCCATGAAGGGTTAAACTGGGCCCTGGTCTACACTACGAGCTTAGGTCGAATTTAGCAGCGTTAGATCGACTTAACCCTGCACCTGTCCACACGGTGAAGCCATTTTTGTTGACTTAAAGGGCTCTTAAAATCGATTTCTGTACTCTTCCCCGACAAGGGGATTAGCGCTGAAATCGACATTGCCAGGACGAATTTGGGGTAGTGTGGACGCAATTTGACGGTATTGGCCTCCAGGAGCTATCCCAGAGTGCTCCATTGTGACCACTCTGGACAGCACTTTGAACTCAGATGCACTAGCCAGGTACACAGGAAAAGCCCCAGGAACTTTTGAATTTCATTTCCTGTTTGGCCAGCGTGGCGAACTCAGCAGCACTGGTGACTATGCAGTCCCCCCAGAATGTTTCTACATTCCCCCTATCATCTCCATCCCTGAGGTTATTGCAGATTAGAAGGCGAAAAAAACCGCACTCGCGATGACATGTTTTCCGAGCTCATTGAGTTCTCCTGCACTGATAGAGCACAGCATAATGCATGGAGGCATTCAGTGGCAGAGGCCAGGAAAGAATTGCTGTGTTTACTTAACGGCAAAAGTATCATGCCTCGCTAGAGATCCTGCCCGAGCCAGGTCGCTGTGTCAGCCTTGGGCTGGGGCATGACTGCTTTGTGAGCAGGAAGGCTGTAGATATAGACATTGCATTAGGTAGCTTCTGTAGCTAGAGAAAACATTCCTGTGCATTCGGCAAAGTTTGTGGCAAAAAAAGAGAAGCCCCGTAGTGTAGTGGTTATAACATTCACCTAACGCATGAAAGCCCCATAGTGTAGTGGTTATCATGTTCACCTAACACACGAAACGTCCCTGGTTTGAAACAGGTCACTGTTCCTTTTTCTGACTCCCCTCCTGCATTTTTAGTCTTAGAACAGACCACGCTGTGAAATTTTACTTTGAATTATATCAATTATGAGTTAAATAATATGGAAGCTCTCTCTAAGTTATAGTCCTGGGTTCCTTTCCCTTTCAGCTGCTCTGATACATTAACATTTTTGTTAGGGGTTGGGGAAAATTTTCATGAACCTTTTATAGGGACTAATGCTATCTAGGACTCTGAAATAATCTTAATCTGGCCCATAGCGTGCAATCCTTCGTTCTGGATTTGTCATTCCACAAGTTGAACTGTTCCTTACTACTGTCTAGGCTTCATAGCCATGGGAGCAAGGGGTAGGCTGGGGTAGGTGAGACCGTGCAGTGCTGCTGGCTGGGAGAGCAGCCTGAGGTAGAAAACTCCAGCTCGCATGATATTCCAGGCAGGACTGAATCTCCATGAGATAAAATTTAAAGAAGAAAGGTTTCAGAGTAGCAGCCGTGTTAGTCTGTATCCGCAAAAGGAACAGGAGTACTTGTGGCACCTTAGAGACTAACAAATTTATTAGAGCATAAGCTTTTGTGGGCTACAGCCCACTTCTTCAGATGCATATAGAATGGAACATACATTGAGGAGATATATATACACACATACAGAGAGCATGAACAGGTGGGAGTTGTCTTACAACTCTGAGAGGCCAATTAAGTAAGAGAAGAAAAAAAAGAGAATGACCTGGAGTCACTCCCATTCGGTGCTCTAAGAGGAGGAGAGCCATGTCTGTCCAGGCACCCTTGATCGACCTCACTGAGGTCTGCCAGCTGAGTGGGGCTGAGCGGGACACCAGCTGGCAGGAGACGGTGGACGGAGCCCCAGACCGGCAGTGGGCTGAACCGCTCACTCCGCTGCCAGTCTGGGGCTCTGTCCGGCGGCCCCACTCAGCCCACTGCCTGCCTGGGGTTCTGATCATCCAGGTAGGCAGTGGGCTGAGTGGGTCTGGTGGACGGGACCCTGGAAAAAAGGCGTGAAATGATTGTCTGCCGTTGGTTTCACGGGGGTGCTGAAGACATGTACGCAGAAGCACCCGCAACAACGTTTTTGCCCCATCAGGCATTGGGAGCTCAACCCAGAATTCCAATGGGTGGTGGAGACTGTAGGAACTGTGGGATAGCTACCCACAGTGCAATGCTCCGAAAGTTGATGCTAGCCTCCGTACTGTGGACGCACTCCACCGACTTAATGGTCTTAAGTGGGGACACACACAATCGACTGTATCAAATCGATTTCTAAAAAATCGACTTATATTAAATCGACCTAATTTCATAGTGTAGACATGCTGCTGGCCTGCACTAGAGGAGATCACTGGGCTAAACACTGTGTGGGACCCCGAGCACCTAGAGTCTGCACACAAAAGGGCTCCAGACAGCTCAGGTCCATGCCAAGTACCACTGGGATTACACTGGGTTGTAGCCAAATTAACCCCAGGCTGGAGCTGACCGGTGCCAGTCTGACCTGTTCTCTTGTGTACGTGGGCAAGGACCAGCCAGAGTGGTACCGTTAGTCCCAACCAGGCAGCCTTTTGAAATCTCCCAGCGAGAGAGCTGCAGGGCAGGTGCTCCAGAGCCGTGTAGCCTCCACAGCTGCAGGTGGAGTCAGTGGAGCTGCAGGAGACCAGCCCCTCTGAGAACCAGGCCCCAGGTGCCTAAAGGTCGACACCCAAAATCTAGAACCTAAATTAAAGGCCAATTATTACATGTGGATCCAGCCCATCACTGTGCTCGGGTCCTCTATGCAGCTAGTCTGGGCACATGGGCAGCAGGGAAGGAGAAAGCCCCTCCCCCATGGTGAGGGATCCCTCCAGCCCAGGAGCCTCTTGTGCCTCCTCCACAGCTGCAGGCAGAAGGCGTGTTCCTGAGAGGGCTGGGAATGGGGTGGGGGTAGGGGTGAGGGTGGGAGGGAGGGGGGTGGACGAGGGACAGGGGCAGTGTAAAGCTGGGCCTCTGACACTCTGCACAGTGGCCAAGACACACAGGGGCCATTGTCATAGGGATGTAACTCTCTGGCTGGCTTCAGAACTTCCTCAGCCTGTGCCAAGGTCTGCACCGGCCCCTGCAGCCACTGAACAGCAGAGTCACAAATGGCAGGAGGGGACGGGGTGTGTGGGGACCATCAGGAGGCTCCGAAACTCCTGTGAAGAGCATCAAACTTTGATCTGTCTGGTTTGCCATCTGTCCCAGGCTCACAGAGCTCACACGGTGGTTCCCATAGAGGAGGCTGCCCAGGAGTACAAGGTAGGGAATTGCTGTGAAGTTTAATGGGTAATAACTTTGGATTTTAATTACAGGCTAATTTCACTGAAAGTTACCTGGCACAGGCATGATGCATCATTCAGCTCTGTAAACCCGTCATGATATGGGAGATGCTGTGTCATAACCATACAGCTAAGGGTAGCCTAGAATTCCTCCTTACCTGTAAGGGGTTAAGAAGCTCAAATAACCTGGTTGGCACCTCACCAAAAGGACCAATGGGGAAAGAAGATACTTTCAAATCGGGGGCGGAGGGGGGAAGGCTTTGTTTGTGCTCTTTTCTCTCCTTTTGGCTGCTTGAAAAGCAGAGAGGTTTTTTTTTTTAAAGGACTTTTTTTTTTTTTTCTAAAGCTGACAGCAGCTGGAGTTTTTCTTTCTCTGCCTGAGGGCAGGGTAGTTAACTTCCTGAAAGGGAAAATTCACAAGCTAAAACAAAAGATAATCTAACACGCCTTGCCTGGCTTTACTTACTATTTTTGTCATTCTAGATGCTTATTTCCATAGGCAGGGTTTTAAGAGATTTTTTTTTTCTGCCTGGTCCCTCTCTGGCTCCAAGAGAGAACATGAACAAAGAGCACAAACAAAGCCTTCCTTCCCCCCCGCCCAAGATTTCCAAGCATCTTCTTTCCCCATTGGTCCTTTTGGTCAGGTGCCAACCAGGTTATTTGAGCTTCTTAAACCCCCACAGGTAAGGAGGAATTCTAGGCTACCCTTAGCTGTATGGTTATGACATGCGGTAACAAAATAAATGATTTGACAGTGTGGCAACAGAGGCAAGTCTTTAAAGATACCTGATGTGGGAAAATGTCCTCTGAGATTCTGATGGGGATTCCTGAAAATCTTCATCATATAACGAATTCTATCAATCCCAAAGGAGCAGACACATCACCCACGAAGGTAATAAATACTTCAGTTCTTACCCAAATACCCGCTTACAGCCAATACTTGTTAACGAAACTACGATTTATTAAAAGAAGAAAAGACAGTATTGGCTAAAAGATCATTAGACATACAAACCCGAATAGAGTCCTTAGGTCAGTTTCACCATAGAGATGGCACGTTAGAATTGAAGAGAGTCATTTTCAGAATCATTTCATCACATTCTGGTCCAATGTCCAAATGTTCAACATCAGGGCAGTGACTCAAACTTGCCCTGAATAAAGCTTAAGAAGATCGGAGATAAAAGGATCAGGTCCCAAGAGTTTATATAGACATTTTTGCAGCCTCTTGACAGCAGGCAGTCCTTGGGGGAACAATAGGTTTTGGAAGTAACCTCCTATTTCCCAAACATCAAAGGTAATTAAACTACATGGATTAACATAAGGTAATTATCCACAAAGCCGTTCATAGACAGTTTAGCACAAACTTTAAAGATAGATATATATACAATTATATTATTACACCCAAGTTTAATCTAAATGTTAATATTTCCTTTTGACTTCTGAATTACACTGCTTATCTATATCTTGTTACAGATTAACATAGACTACTACAATTACTATGTTCTAGGGCTGTCAAGCGATTAAAAAAATTTAATCGTGATTAATCGCACTGCTAAACAATAATAGAATGTCATTTATTTAAATATTTTGGATGTTTTATACATTTTCAAATATATTGATTTCAACTGCAACACAGAATACACTCCATGCATCTGATGAAGTGGGTTATAGCCCACAAAAGCTTATGCCCAAATAAATTTGTTAGTCTCTAAGATGCCATAGGGACTCCTCGTTTTTACAGAATACAAAGTGTACAGTGAGCACGTTGTATTTTTTCAGTACAAATACTTGCACTGTAAAAAACAAAAGAAATAGTGTTTTTCAATTCACCGACTGCAAGTACTGTAGTGCAATCTCTTTATCATGAAAGTTGAACTTACAAATGTAGAATTATGTACAAAAAGTACCTGCATTGAAAAATAAAACAGTGTAAAACTTTAGAGCCTAAGACTCCACTCAGTCCTACTTCTCGTACAGCCAATCACTCAGAAAAACAAGTTTGGTTACAATTTGCAGGAGATAATGCTGCACGCTTCTTGTTTACAATGTCACCTGAACGTGAGAACAGGTATTCGCGTGGCATTATTGCAGCTGGCATCGCAAGATATTTATGTGCCAGATGCGCTAAAGAGTCATATGTCCCTTCCTGCTTCAACCACCATTCCAGAGGACATGCATCCATGCTAAAGATGGGTTCTAATCGATAATGATCCAAAGCAGACCGGACTGACGTGCTCATTCTCATCAACTCAGTCAGATGCCACTAGCAGAAGGTTGATTTTCTATTTTGGTGGTTCGGGTTCTGTAGTTTCCCAATCAGCATGTTCCTCTTTTAAGACTTCTGAAAGCATGCTCCACACCTCGTCCCGCTCAGATTTTGGAAGGTACTTCAGATCCCTAAACACTGGGCAGAGTGCTGTAGCTATCTTTAGAAATCTCACATTGTTACTTTCTTTGCATTTTGTCAAATCTGCAGTGAAAGTGTCCTTAAAATGAACATGTGCTAGGTCATTCTCCGTGACTTCTATATTATGAAATATTTGGCAGCATGTGTGTAAAACAGAACAGGGGACATACAATTCTCCTCCAAGGAGTTCAGTCACAAATGTATCTAATGAATTATTTTTTTAAATGAGCATTGTCAGCATGGAAGCATGTCCACTGGAATGGTGGCCGAAACATGAAGGGACATATGCATGTTTAGCATATCTTGCACATAAATACCTTGCATTGCCAGCTACAAACGTGCCATGGGAACACCTTCTCACACTTTCAGGTGACATCATAAATTAGAAGCAGGCAGCATTATCTCCCATAAATGTAAACAAACTTCTTTGTCTTAGCGATTGGCAGAAAAAGAAGTAGCACTGAATGGACTTCTAGACTCAAGTTCTTAATTGTTTTATTTTTGAGTGCACTTATACAATTAAAATAATCTCTGTTTCTAAGTTACACTTTTCTGATAAAGAGATTGCATTACAGTACTTGTATGAGGTGAATTGAAAAATTTTTGTTTTTGTTTTGAATGTTTACAGTACAAATATTTGTAATAAAAAATAATATAAAGTGAGCACTGTACATTTTCTCTTCTTTGTTGTGAGAGAAATCATTATATATGAAAATGCAGAAAAACATCCAAAAACATTTAACAAATTTCAATTGCTAGTCTATTGTTTTACAATCTGATTCATGGAGTTTAATTTTTCTAACCACGATGAATTTTTTTGAGTTAATCACGAGTTAACTGCAATTAATGAACAGCACTACTATTTTCTTCCAATTTCTTAACAATACCAGGTTACATTTAGAAGTTTTAATCTATATTACTTGGAATGGCCGCAAATACCATTTACACACTTTTCTAACATGTCTCTAAAGGTTGAAGCTGGGTCAATTAGCCTGCAAGGTTCTTAACGCTTTCGGGCCTGATGTTTAACAAGGTCTGACCTCTGTATGAAACTTTCCCCACAGTCTAAGCCCTTATGGGGTCTCTCTCCAAGGTGGATTACTTAATGTTTAACAAGGTCAAACTTTTGTATGAAACTTTTCCCACAGATTAAGCACTTATGGAGTCTCTCTCCAGTGTGGACTGCTTGATGTAAAACAAGGTTTGACCTCCATATGAAACTTTTCCCACAGTCTAAGCAGTGGCGTAGCCAGGTTCTAACATCAGGGGGAGCGAACACATAAAAAAAAGGCGCCACCCGACATATCAAATTACTAATTACATACTTTTAAATTCGTTATACATATTTATTTTGTACTTAAAAACACAAGAATGATATTGTTTTACAAGTACGTGTGTTATTTTGCATTTAAATTAGAAAAACATTTTTACAGTATGACATCTATTTCTATTGTATATAAAATCAAAACACGTGTTATTTACTTATTTTATATTTCAAAAGATAAGATCAAAACAATATGATCATCTATGAAGCAACTACAACAGCCTCTTTCGTCTAAGCTTCATTCTAGCAAAGTTATCGATTACTTTATTATAATCTACTTCAGTAGCTAACTGTCTTTCAATGGAGAGCAAAGCTAACCTAGACAATCTATCTTCACCCATTGTAGAGCGCAGGTAGGACTTTATATGTTTGAGTCGGCTAAAGGGTCGTTCTGCAACTGCGCTACTTATTGGCAAGGTCAGAAAAATATGGTACAATCTCGAAAGGTTAGGATAAATGCAACACATATCATTGGCGATCATGAATTTCAGTACACTGTTGATGGTGGGTTTCTCGTCGACACTTGACTTTACCCTACCGCTAGTGCTCATTATCTCTTTGTACATGTCTTTAAATGAAAGAAACTCTTCCACAATTTTGGTTTGACTGTCGATCACATCTGAGTACATGTCTGCCAACAATTCTAATTTCTTCACATTATCCGCGTTGTCAAAATGCTTTGGATCTAAACCACTAAATTTGGCAGCCACATTTTTAAAATGCTCGAATCTTTTACTCGTGCTATTTATAACAGAATCTAAGGACACTAAGTAGGATTCAAATATGAATTTCTCCCGGGCATCAAATATTCCTTCTTCATCCTCTGCAATTTCCTCATGCAATCTTTTTCTCTTACGTATTCTGTGCTGCTTATATTCCGTAGTAATATCACATTTTCGAGCCAACTCGGTTGCTTCCTTCTCAATCTGTTTGAATTCAGATTCAAATTCACTTCGAATGTTTTTCATATCATTTTCAAAAATCTGAATCAAATGAGAAGCTGTTACCAGATCTAGACTACTTTTCTGTAAATATGTGGATAAATGGAAAGCCTTCTTTAGCACTTTACTCCAGAATATAAGAAGAACTAAGAATTCGTAAGTATCGAGTGTTGTCAGAATACCCTTTGCCTCAGCGAGCTGTTTAGGAGTACAGTTTTTTATCTCACCATCCACAATTCTTTGCAGGGCAATTACTAGTGCTGGTAAATTTTGCAAGACTGCCTCTACTGCTGACTTTCTAGACGCCCATCTGGTATCACAAGGTTTCTTTAGAGTTAATGCGAAAGATTCAATAAGATTGCATTGTTCTTCCTTTAGTATTGAAAGACGAGGTAAACTGCCAGAAAAAAAAGTACACAGACTTTCTAGAGTTCCAAAAAACAACCGAGTTTGAATATTGGAGCTTAATGCATCAATCAGAATTAAATTAAAATTATGTGCACAGCAGTGCATAAAGAGTGCATTTGGAGCAATTTCCCGTATCCTAGTTTGGAGACTTGCTATTTCGCCCGACATGGTGCTTGCTCCATCGTAAGACTGACTGTAACACATAGTTATTGACAGCCCCAAGTTGTTGATTGCTGAAAGAAGAATGTTGAAAACATCTTCAGCACTTGCTCCAGGTAATTCGCTGAATTGTATAAATCGTTCCACTGCATCACCGTTTACTGTTACATATCGTAAGGATAAAGAAAATTGATCAGTTCTGCTGATATCAATAGTAGAGTCAACAATTACGGCAAAGTACTTAGCTACTTTGATTTCAGCTACTATCTTTGATAGAAGCTCGGCCGATAAGGACTGTATCAGATCATTTTGTATGTCAGGACTGAGATATGTTGCATTTCGAGCACTCAGTAATAAATGTTGTTTCAGTAATGTATCATTTTTACCCAACAGCTTAATAAGTTCCAAAAAATTGCCTTTATTTGTACTTGGGGAACCTAAACCTCGATACTCGCGATGACTGCGGAATGCCAATCCCTGAATTCCCAAAAAGAGAACTGCATCTATAATACGTCCTAAAATCATCCTATTTTTTTCTATCTCTTTCCTTTCCGCCGTTAGACCGGCCAAGACTGTTCTATCGTTGAACAAATGGAATTTGGTAAGGAAAAGTTCTTTCTCTGCTTTTTTGTGACTTTCACTTTTTTCATGTTTTTCAATTTTCTGCTTACCTTTAGCAAAATTTTTGCAACCAGTTTTTGGATCACTCCAAGCATTCGACCGATTTGCAAAAAGCCAACAAGCAAAACAAATCATAGTGTTTGCTCTTGGTGAGTAAACCAGCCAGTGCCGCTCGATTGTATGAACACTTTTCACTTCTTTTTGTTTGTACCAATTGGCACTGAAATGACGTCTAGCTTCATCTTTTGGAAAATTGTCAAAATTATCTTTAAGTCCTGGCTGACAAGGGCCTAACTCAAGCAGAGCACGTACTAGATCAGGTGTTACAGGTGTGTCACAAAACAAGTGTGGATCTGTTGGGTATTCCCTCTGTGTGTCAATGATAGCATGGAGTCTTACTGTGTCATTCTTGTCCTCTGCAGGATAGTCTGCTGAAGTAATTAGGTTTTCTGAGGACTCCACTTTCACTACCTGTACAGCCGCAGCAGCCTGGATGCTGTAATCAGCTCCTAGGTTGAAGGTAGGTACTAGCAAGTCTTCAGACGGTTTTACCTCTGGTGAAGTCACATCGGCCGGGGCCCCGTCTCCAGCTCCTTGGCTGAAGGTAGGTTGCAAGTCTTCAGAATGTTCCACCTCTGGTGCAAAAGACGTCGTGGGTGTGTCGAAGGAAAAGTAGGCCTCCAACCTCACATATTTTGACGATTCTTTTACTCGATTTGCATCTTTCTTCATCTTCTTTCTGTCCCACCCAGATAGTTTCTTCTTCTTAGTGCGCTTATCCATCCCTTATCAGAAACAAATAAAATAAATATGAACAATATACGGTTTATAAATAAATCACATTTTAAAAACAAACTCTCCACACAGCAGCCAGGTCAATTTCACAGCTCTATGAATTTGATGCCCGTCGAATTTGGTCAGCAAAGTGTTAAATGATTTGTTGAAAAGGCGCCACATTATTCAAAACTAGAGGAGAAGCTAAAACAATCTGCACACTAAGAAGTAATCAAACAGACTGAACTATTTGAAGTCATCCAAAGGGCTCAGCATTTGTTTACACCACAGGAAACAATTCTTATGAGTATGCATGCTTGTGTGGGTGCCTGGGTGAGTGAGTGTACATGTCAACCGAAAAAAAAAGTGCCGACAAAAGGGCAAAGACAAAACGTTTAAAAAAATATGGGCCCCTTGGCTCTTGCAAGGGATTCATGTGTTACAAGACCAACTAATGCTGTAGTGGTAAGTGTTACAAGTGTACAGACGACGTTTCTACTGCATTAGATTATGTGATGGAAGCTTGTCCAGAAGAAAATGACATGGCTCAAAAATTATTTGGATGTACCCGTATCGGAATGCGCTCTTTCGTCGCCGTTCTTTTGTCGGTGCTTTTTTTTCCTGCGTTATTTTGTTGCTCGGCCACAGGCACCAACTTTCCTTGGCGCCGGTGGGAGCTCGCGCCCCCACCCAGCCCCGCCCCAACTCTGCCCCTCCCTGCCCCTATTGTACCCCTCCCCAAATACCCGCCCCCTGCCCTGCCTCTTCCCCAGCGTGCTGCGTTCCCCCTCCTCCCTCCCCCCCAGGCTTGCCGCACAAATCAGCTGTTGCGCGGCGCAAGCGCTGGGGAGCCAGGGGGAGAAGCAGAACGCGGCGGCGCGCTCAGGGGAGGGGGTCGAGCGGAGACAGAGGTGAGCTGGGCTGGGGGGCGGGGACCGGAGAGCTGCCGGTGGGTGCTCAGCACCCACCAATTTTTCCCCGTGGGTGCTACAGACGCGGAGCAGCCACGGAGACGGCGCCTAAGGTGCCACTTTTGGAGAATGTGCTCAGTGGGAGCAGCCTCTGCCCCTGCTCACCCCCAAGCTAGGCGACTGTGTCTAAGCACTTATGGTGTCTCTCTCCAGTGTGGACTGCTTCATGTTTAACAAGGTCTGACCTCTGTCTGAAACTTTTCACATAGTCTAAGCAGTTATGAGGTCTCTCTCCAGTGTGGACTGCCTGATGATTAAGTAGGGTTGACCTCTGTATGAAACTTTTCCCACAGTCTAAGCACTTATGGGGTCTCTGTCCAGTGTGGATTGCCTGATGTAAAACAATGTGTGACCTCCATATGAAACTTTTTCCACACTCCAAACACTTACGGGGTCTTCCCACAAAGGTCCCCTGTGATTCCCCATGTCCAGGAACTTCCTGCTGTTGATTCCCCTCCTCGTTCTCACTCACTCTCCCATCACCTGCTGGGAGAGAGACAATCCAGAGAGGAGTCATTGTGCTGGGGAGAAATTAAGAGGAATAGCACCGAGGGAAAATCAACATACTAAAGCTGCACAGACGGAGCAATTGGATTCTGCCTCCACTTCCCACCCAAACTTTCACAGAGAAGGAACGTTGGGAAGGAAACTCCTGCAGGTAACAGGACACATGCGAAGCGATATCAGTGATATCTGCTGCCTGTAACCCTTTCCTGGGCGAGATGAGGAAGAACCGAGGGCACTTACTGATACCTCATTTCTGGGATTCTCAACTTTTTCCTTCATTCACCAGATGGTTTCTGTGTCAGTCCTCACCTGTGTGGGCGCCTCTCGGGACCTCTCTTTCCTCACAGCCCTGGAGATCGGGCACCCATGGCTCTTCCCCTCGTTCCAGCCGGCTGATCAGGTCAGGTTTGGGAAGGGGAAATCCTGTGCAGGGAGTGAAATCAGAGCAGATCAGGGTGTGTGGAGGATTGAGAGAGGGTCTGTCAGAAAGGACATTCCTTGAGCGGAACCTGTCCCTGTGCTGTGCTGGGGAATGTGGAATCTAAGAGGACAGGAACATAGTCACTGAGCCCCCTTGGGGAAGGCAGACGTCTGGGGAGGTGGGGGGAATTGTGATTCACACCCAGCTCTAATGTTAAACCCCTGCCTATTTCTAAACCTGCAGAGCCCAGAGCTCTCCATATGGCTGGAGCTGTTCCCAAGGAGGAGGGAGAAGAAGGATTCTGTGTGTGACCGAGAAACAACACAGACAGGACAATACAGGGCTTCCCTACCTTGCAAGCTAGGGGGGTCCGGTGGGGATGATTTAGTATGTGCCTTAGGTTTTGACACCCTGGTCTTGTTAGGGAATGATGAGGGAAGAACCTGACCGGTGTCAGACACGCAGACCCCCCCCAGCTTCCAATAACCAAGGGGTCAGGAATCCCTTACCCAGCGAGGTCACCATCTCGTAGTTCTCCTGCATGACGTCCCTGTAGAGGGCTCTCTGAGTGGGGTCCAGCAGTGCTCCCTGCCCCTGGGTGAAATACACAGCTACCTCCTCGAAGGTCACCGGCTCCTGAAACAACAAGAATCCCCCACTCAGCACCTGCTGCCCCAGCCACAATCCCACTAGTTACAGGGGAGGAGGGACAGAAAAGCAGAATCCTCCCCCGCACTGTGCTCAGAGCAGCCAGGAGGCTCCAGGGGGTGGGGAGAAGGTGAGAGCTCCTTGGTCCCCCCAGCAGACCGGCAGGGTCTTCTCATTTCTCAGACGCCTCCCAGCCACAGGCTGATACGGGAAGCAGAGCTCTGAGCCTGGGACAGGGACAGGAATCCCAAAAGCTTCAGAAATGGAGGAATGTTTACCCTCCCCCCACCACCAATGGGCCCGTTCAGAAAATCAGGGCCAGGTTGATCATGTTCCAGCAGGTTTATCACACCCCGTCCCACCATGAGTGTTTAACCCCTCTACAATACCCCTCCCCCACACCAAGAGCTCCCTAAAAATCCCCTACCTGAGCTGGCTCCATCACAGCCATTTCCCTGCCCTGTCTCCTGGAAGAAGGGCCCATCTGGAGCGAAACGTGGACGCGATTCCTCAGCTTGTCAGAGGAGCAGAGATATTGGGCAGGTTTCATAAGGGCCTGGAGTCCATGTCACTCCCCGATTCTCCCCAGGCTCTCTCCCTGCAGACAGACGCTATGATTCTATGACTCTGCCATTCTGGGAAGAAACCGAGTTAGTTCATTATCACCCCGGACAGGCCCCTCCTCCCCCATCAGAACTAAACCTACCACGTCCATTCTAAACCTCCCCAGAACAGCATCTCTGAGCCAAACACTGGAAAAAGAGCAGAACCAAAGGAATCACTTTAGGGCACTGCCCCACAGTGTATTGTAACCCCCTCTAGCTCTCCCCCTTCTCTCTAAATAGTGTGGTGCTCAGCAGAGTGAGCAACTGGCTTTTCCTCTCTCAGCTCCTCCCCTTGCTCCCAGGAGAGCTGATTGCCACTGGGGTGCAGGGAATGGATCTGGGCAGGGCTGGGAGCTGGGAACCTCCCTCCCCACTTCTTGCTCCTGCTGCCCTTCAAGTCTCTCCACTCTCCCTTTTTATCTTCTTCCCTCGCCCTGGGAGAACGGGCGACTGCCCAATTGTCGTGGGCCTTTGCTCTCATTAGGCAGCTCAGCCACTGACACTGGTAACGGGGGTTGAACCCGGCTGTGTCACTGAGGGCAGCAGCTCTGGGACTCACAGACACAGGGAGCCCCTCCCCTTGTAGGCCAAACTCACCAGCTGGTCCCTGAAAGGGGCCTTTTGTGCAGAGTCATTTCCCTGCCCGGCTCCAGCCCTTTCCCCAGGTCTCTCCATCACCTGGAGGCTCAGGCTCAGGGGCTGGTATGGTCAGAGGGGTTCCAGCCACTGGAGAAAGTGCCCCTGGGGCTGGTCTCAGAGGGGTGTGATGAAGCGGGAATGTTCTGAATGTTTTCTCTGAATACTCTGTGTGTGCCTCAGTTTCCCCATGTGTTACTCAAGTTTCAAGCTGGTGGGATACAGGTGTGTGATCATTGCAGAGACCTCTAGAGGGCAGGTGTGACTGCAGAGTGGCTGCCTGGGCATAAAGAATGGCCAAAATTTTGTATCCTGGCAAGCGATGGCCAGAGCCAGGGCTCTGCAAGGAGCCAGCCAGCTGAAGGTGTTGGAGAACAAAGAGAGAGGGGGAAGTCAGGTGACCTGCTTTCCTGGAAAGAGAGAAAGCACAGAGGCAGCTGGGCGTCACTGAGGAAGGGGGGGCTGGAAGCGGGTCAGTCTCCTGCTTTGGGACTCAGTGAGGAGAGTCCAGGACTCGGGACTCTGGATCCCCCCCCCCCCTGGACTTTGCTGAATGCTCCTGATTTCTGTGCTAACAAGCTCTGTTCTGTGCTGTGTTCCCATCAACCAATAAACCCGTCTGTTTTCCAAGCTGGCTGAGAGTCACAGCTGACTGTGGAGGTGGGGTGCACGGCCCCTGTGAGGAGCGTCTCAGGCTTCTCCTTAGGCTGCCCTCAGGGGTGAGGATGGGGCCGTGCATCCTCCCTGGGCTCCAGGACCAGGGAGGCTGGGGCCACATGCTCAGTGGGTTGTAGGGATGTTGGGGGTGCTCAGGGGTTGGGGTCCTTCCCCTACAGTGGGGGGGGCTTGCCTCCCTCAGCCCTAGGTTCACCCCCTGCCCGCTGTAGCCCGTTCTTATTCCTGGCTCCTAGTCCCAGGCAGGGGGGCTGAAACAATCTGTACAGTGGGGGGCACTGAGAGCCATTGACTCAAACTGTAAACTCTAGATAGGATGGAAACCCCTTCAAGCCAGGGGGTGCGGCAGGGCCCCACCAGCCTCGATCCAGCGCCTGTGCTGCCCCCGCCCTGATTGTGCCCCTGGGCCCCGCTCCTTCCCCAGTTCCCAGATCGGGCCCCCCACCCTGCATTAACTTTGGCCCCTGACCACCTTCTGCCCCCCTCAGATCTTCCTGAGCTGCAACCTCAGTCCGCACTAGCGCAGGCAGGGGAAAAAAGCAGCTGATGGGGAGGGGGATGGGTGGTAACGTGATCCTGCCCCCGCCCCGCACACACCGGGAGCTGGCGGCGGCTTTCCCGGGCCCTGGGCAAAGACTCGCAGCCAGCTCCGCTGGGAGCAGCCTGGGGCCAAACCTCCCCCTGCAGCCCGGGTGTGACGGGGAGGAGGGTCTCTCTTACCTTCCCTCCGAGCGGGGCCCCCCTGGGGCAGGGGCCGGGCCGGGCCGGGAAGGGGCCTGGCCAGGCTGGGGGCTCTGCCCTGGGAGAGGCTCCTGGGGAGCAGCGGGAAGGGCCCTGCTGGAGATTCCCCTCTCCCGGCTGCAGCCAGGGCTCCGGGCTCCCAGCACCAGCCGCCGGGGCTCGGGGATCTCGCCAGGAGTCTGGGAGCCAGAGTCCCCGCAGCGGCTGCGAGTCACTTCCTGCTGCCGGGACTGAGCCCAGCGATCGCTCCCAGCTGCTCCTGGGTCCTAGCGATAAACCCATCGACCTACAGCATCTCTGTGTCCGGCTTCTGTTAGACTCACAGGCACTAAGGGCAGAAGGGCCCATCATGAGCATCTAGCCCAGGGATTCTCACGACCACATTTTTGGTAGCCTCAGAGTGTGGCCAGCAACTCTCACTGGTGCCCGCTCTGACACTTTCCCCTAAAATACTTAATGAACTTTCGGGGAAACCAGTAAACATGTGCAGCCTCCCCCCACCCCACCCCAGGACAGGGATGCCTCAGTGAGGCTGCACCTGACCCTGACACAGTGCAAGGGCCAGGCCTGCCCCAGAAACACCCTGGGGCTCTGCCCCCCCCATGCCAGGGGCACCAGGTGTGGGTGAGCAGGCGCAGCCCGGCAGCAGGATCCAAGTGCAGAGGGACTTAGTGTGGGGGGATCCAGGTGGGGGTAAGAGAGTTCTCTGTGGGGCAATCTGGGTGTGGGCGGCTCAGTGGGAGATCTGGATGCACAGAAGCTCCTTGGGGGGTTCCAGATGCAGGGGCAATGGGACTCTGCAGGGGATCCAGGTGAAGGTGTTTGGGGCTCAGCGGGGGGGGTCTATGTGCAGGGGAGGTGGGGTTCATTTGGATGGGGGTCCAGGTGCAGGTGGTTGGGGCTTAGTGGGGAGGGTGTCTGGGAGTCTCATTGGGGTGATACAGATGCAGGGGAGGTGGGGCTTGTCAGGGTGAGGGTTAGATGGGCCTGCTTAACAGGGGAGCCCAGCTTCTGCCAAGTGGATGCCGCATGCTGGACTCCTGCCCCCACTTCTCGTATCACCTTCTCTTCCCCATCCCATGCTCCTTCCCCACCTTTCCATTTCCTCCCCATCTCACCCCCTCCCTTACCCCCTCCTCTTTCCCCCTGCCCGTTTTCCCCATCCCCTTCTCTTCCCCATTCCATACCCCTTACCCACCTCTCCATCTCCACCCCATCCCAACCCCTTCCTTCCCTCCTGCCCCCACTTCCCCATTTAGCGAGAAGAGCCGTTCTCCTCCCCAGCTGCCCCTCGCTCTTCCTCTGCCCCTTGCACGTCTCCCCTGCTCTCCCCAGGTGTGTCCATCTCTCGCTGCATGGCTGAGAGCCCCGCTGCTGGAGCAGGCTGACAGCTGGCAGGGATGCTACAGAAACAGTGGCTAAAACTCTGTTCTGAATATCAGCAACTCCTCAGTGTCCAACTCTGCAATCGGCTCTCCGGGTGGAGGGGAGTCGGCTGAGCGCCTGTGTACAGATCTCTCGCCAGAGCCACTCCAGCCCCAGTCTGCCAGGTCCCGAAAGTCCAGTTTTATCAAAATCAAAATGTTTTGCAGCAGCATGTAAATTCTGGTGACATGTTTATCATTTCGGTTCCTGTTGCCAACATGGTACCGCGTCATATTTCATAAAAGGTGACCAGCTGCCATGGAGTGTGGGGGAGTCAGGGCCCTGCACCCCCCACTTCCTGCGATTCACCGTGACTCTCAGCCAGACAGTAAAACAGAAGGTTTATTAGATGACAGAAACACAGTCTCAAGTAGGGCTTCTAGGTACAACCAGGACCCCTCAGCCAGGTCCCTCTGGGGGGCAAGGATCTTAGACCCCAAACTTGGGGTTCCCTGCCTCTTCCCAGCCAGCCCCAAACTGAAACCAAAAACCCCTCCAGCAGGCTCTCTCCCTTTGTCCAGCTTCCCGGGGAAAGGTGTCGACTCCCCACTCCCTTCCTGGCTCAGGTTACAGGCTCAGGTACCATCCCTCACCTAAAGTCATCCCCTGCTCTCCCATCCCCCATGCAGACAGCACCATTAAAACTAAACCACATTCCCAGGTCAATCCAGACCGTCCCTACTGCGTCACACCAGCAAACCAAAATGAACCTCCGGAATCAAATGAAACAATAGGAGGGGTCTGAACTGAAGCTTTTTCAGCATTCTTGTTCCAAGGGACACTGTGAAATTTCAGCTTTATTGTTCTTTTCAATTTCCCCCCCCAAAAAATTTCCAATATTCAACCAGCTCTAGTTCGGAAGTGTTCCTATTCTAAAGTCATGGGGCGCGAGAGGCACACAGGTGGGAAACTGAGGTACTGACTGACAAGCAGGAAATTCACAGTGGAGGCAGGAACTGACTGTCCCTCACCAGAGCCCCAGACAAGTGCTTTACCCACAAGCCCACCCTTCCTCTCCAGTCCTGCACCTGAAATCTCCATCTGATGCAGAACTGCTTTCAGAATCACGGGCGCTGCCTCTCCTGGACCCAGCCGGGGGGTGGTTTCTGTGTCCGAGCTGGGGGAGCCTGTCAACATAATTCCAAACACAGGAGAGAAATCCTCACCCCAGGTCTGGCTCATTTGTGGGCATCTTTGAGATCATTTGCAGCTACACTTTTCTAAGTCCAGGCCCGGCCATTCTCAGGCTGGTTCTGGCTCCTTTAATAGGTTGATTAGCTTGTGGTGTCACTAATTATTGCTACACCCTTTCAGCCTAAAACAGCAGCAGAGCCTCCTTGAAAGACTAAAAACTCCTTCCGGCTCTCCCCTCTGAATCCTAAAGAGGTGTTTAAAATAATGACCAGAGATTGATCACTGGCTGGATTTTCTTAGGGTTTCTTCTGGACCAAAGGCAAACTTTGAAATGCACAAACTAGAAATGCTCCCGGCTGAAATGCTGGTTAAATAGCCGCTGCCCAGCAACTAGTGCAACCCAAATCATGACATTAATGCTCGGATAAGCCATTGGCTGCGTTGGCTCATACGCCTCTTCCCCTGTATTCCAGTCTCACTCCACTATTTCCCTGCCTGGATACGGTGGCAGAAACCTTACTACAAAGAAAACAAACTCAAGTGCCTTTATATTTGAAAGTAATTAGCCACTGGACCAATGTACCCAGGGTTCTGGTGGATTCTCCCTTGCTGCCTATTGTTAATTCAAGACGGGATGTTTTTCTAAAAGCTCTGTGGTAGGAATTATTTGGGGGCAGGTCTCTGGGCTGGTCTAGAGGAGGGCAGATGAGATTATATCTCTATGATCCCTTCTGGCCTTGGAATCTAGGCATTAGTCTGATTTCTCCGCTTCCTGGAGGGTCGGACACATGGAGTGGGTCTGATCTCCCTGGGGGAAGCAGGAATTCCACTGATGCCCAGCGTGGAGGCAGAGCTGGGGCTGTGGACTAAAAGCGATCACGTGGATTCACATCACAGCTCGCTCTGCCTTCCCCGGCACCTGTGGAATGCAAGAGGCGCTGAACTCCAGCGCCTTTCAACACTAAGAGGGGGAGACCCCCGGGGGACCCCAGCCTCTCCACATACAGCTGCTGATCAGAGCGATCACAAATGTCAATCAAGTTTCACATCTATAGCGAAGGGGTGATCGCAGGGCATCGGGGGGACACCGGAAAGGGATTTCTCTGCATCCAGTGGATGTGAAATCAGCTGCACACTAACGCTGGAAGGGCCCCGCTAGTCCGTGCTGGCAGGGCTGGTGCAAGGATATTTTGCGCCCTAGGCTAAACTTCCACCTTTCACCTCCCACCCCCACCCCTCCCCCCGGAGCATCGCTTATTATAAACTTTCAAAAATGAATACTGCATAATATGGCATTGTTCATTAGAATTAATACATATTCGGCTTGGAAATGTATTCATTTCATTATTTAGATTACATATTTAATGAAAATAAATGAATAACCTGACAGGGCGTGGGGCTGGCTTGGGGCAGGGGGGTGCGGCAGGGGTTGGCTGCAGACAGGGGGGTGTGGGGCTGGCTGGCTTTGGGCAAGGCAGGGGATGCGGAGCTTGTTGGAGATGGGGTGCGGGGTTGGCTGGAGATGGGGCTGTGGGGCTGGCTGGCTTCGGGCACGGGGTGCAGCAGGGGTTGGCTGGAGACAGGGGTTGTGGGGCTGGCTGGCTTCGGGCACAGGGGTGCAGCAGGGGTTGGCTGGAGACGGGTTGTGGGGCTGGCTGGATTCGGGCAGGGCAGGGCAGGGGATGTGGAGCTGGCTGGAGATGGGGTGCGGGGTTGGCTGGAGACGGGGTGTGGGGCTGGCTGGCTTTGGGTACGGGGGTGCGGCAGGGGCTGGCTGGCTTCAGGCAGGGCTGGGGATGCAGAGCTGGTTGGAGATGGGGTGTGGGGTTGGCTGGAGACAGAGGGTGTGGGGCTGGCTGGCTTCGGGGAGGGGGTGCTGCAGGGGTTGGATGGAGGAGGGGGAGCGGGGCTGGCTGCAGGCAGGGCAGGGGGTGTGGGGCTGGCTGGCTTCGGGCAGGGCAGTGGGGATGTGGAGCTGGTTGGAGATGGGGTGCAGGGTTGGCTGGAGATGGGGGTGTGGGGCTGGCTGGCTTCGGGGAGGGTGTGCTGCAGGGGTTGGATGGAGGCGGGGGTGTGGGGCTGGCTGGCTTCGGGCAGGGCAGTGGGGATGTGGAGCTGGTTGGAGATGGGGTGCAGGGTTGGCTGGAGATGGGGGTGTGGGGCTGGCTGGCTTCGGGGAGGGTGTGCTGCAGGGGTTGGATGGAGGTGGGGGTGCGGGGCTGGCTGCAGGCAGGGCAGGGGGTGCGGCAGGGGCTGGCTGAGGGCAGAGTGGCGGGTACCAGGGCCGTCCCTAGATATTCTTGGGCCCTACGCAGCCCCCCCATGTGGGGGGGTGCCCCAGGCCTCCGTGGGGGAAGTGGGAGATGGGCGGGAGGCCTCCAGGGGGTCGGGGATGGCTTGGGGGGCAGGGGGAAACTACCCCCTCAGCACTCCCCGGTGGCGCAGCTGGGGCCGGGTCTCTGTACTTCCTGCTGCCGGTGAGTGCAGCCCCGGCCCCGCTGCAGAGCTCAGGGGAATGGGGGCAGGGCGGGGCTGAGCAGGGGCTGAGCACTGGGGAAGAACCAGAGTAGCAGGGAGCAGCGCAGCGCCCCCGGCAGCCGGAGGAGGAATGACATCACTTCCCAGCCGGCCGGAGATGATCAAAGAGGGTTACACATTTAGCCGGCGCCGGGTGAGCATCCCAGACATTTTGGGCACCGCTTTTTGGCGCCCTCAAATCTTGGCGCCTTAGGCGGCTGCCTAGTTTGCCTAGTGGATGCACCGGCTCTGTGTGCTGGTAGCCACAGGAGAGAGTGGGGGGGTGGGGGGAAGAAGAGCGGGCCGGTACTGCCACTCTGTGGGCACAGGGGAAGCACAAACAGCGTCTGTGGGATGCCAGGGCAGATCACAGTCTGTCCCTCCCATGTCCCAGGCCTCCTGCCCAGGCCCTGACTGTGCTGCAGGGATTCTGTGGCTCAGACACGTGCTCTGGCAGTGGCCACACGCCCTCAGGCTCTAGGTGACAGGACCTTTCTTCCCAGTGTCCCTGGAAAGGTGCAAATACAGAGGGCAAATAAAAAGCCCCCCCCCTTGTCATCTCTGTAAGACGATTTGGGGGGGCAGGGGGGAAGATTCATGATCTTTGAGCACTTCTGGCTGCTGACCTAATTCTGTCCCTGCCCTCCCCCAGGTTTCCACGAAACGCAAGCCATGGACTGGGACACCCCTGGAGGTTGAGGGGGGGGAATTCCAGTATGACGGGGATGACTTCATCAGCTTCCACGTCCAGCCTCAGGCTTCTTACCCCTGTCTGCATCCCCACTCCCCCACTCCCGGAGCCATGGTCCTGCTCCCGGCCCCACTCAAGGGGCTGGGGGGGCACAGTCAGGGATAAGGGGGGGCACCGAACCCCTACTCTAAAAAGTGTCCACTGGGCCCAGAGCAATTCCAGCCTCTCCCCCTGTGCTTTGCCAGGCTAAACCAGTCATAGTGGTAACGGGGATGCTGGGCGGGGGAGAGAGCCAGGATCCTGGGTGGGGGCCTGTGTTGTGAATTCCTTTAATGTTTAACCAATACATGAAACGGTTACTTCTTTAAAATGCTATTTACATCCCTAGTCCGGACACCTGCCTTGTAGCTTCTGAGCCCTTAGGCAGAAACCTCCACCTACCCCCAAATCTTCAGTGATATTTGAGGTAAAAGAATTCCACTCTGGCTGCTGGGTGAGGCAGCCCCCGCCCTCCTTCCCCATGGGGTGGGGGAGCTGCCCTTTTATCTCTCCCTCTCCTTCTCCCTGACCCCCCACCCTCTTTCCGTCCCTCCCCCTGCCAGTCTGCTCTTGCTCTCACAGCCTCCCCCAAGCCTCCCCCCCGACATCCCTCCTTTCCCTCACAGTGACCCGTTCCCCCCCACTCTCAGTTTCCTTCTATTGCAGCTCTGTTCCCATCTGGCCCATAACTGTTCTCTATTCCCCTGCATTGCCCCATCCCCCCTTCAGCACCCTGCCCTGTCCACTGCATCCTCCTCCTGCCCCTGACCCATCCCTCAACCCCCCTTTTCTACACCCCCTTCCCCTCTTCAGCCCTCTTTCAGCTCCCCATAGGTGTGAGTGTCCCTGCCCCCAGCACAGCGTGGGTTGGCTTCCCTCTGCTCTGCACACAGTGGGAGCTGGCAGGTGTGTATAGGAAACCGTTCCCTGTAGGAATTTGCTACCTGCACCAGTTGCGGATATGTAAATGGTTTATAAGAAACGGCTATTGTAAAAAAACTGCTCTCTGATGTAGCAAATGACTAGAGATAGACCATTCCTGGCAGGTGTTTGTCAGCTGCATAACCCCCCGACCAGTCAATTTTTTCCCCCTGCTCAGACCCTACCCGCCACCCTCCTCCTCCTTCTCCACTTAGGGCAGGGTGAAGGGTGGTGCCACATTTCTACATGGAGCAGTTTTCTGTACTGTACCTGCGGGAGAGTTAATTAATCCACCCCAATGGACGATAGCACCTATGTCTGTGGGAGAAGCTAAAAAAAAATGCCAATTGACTCTCCTTTGGCAGGAGGCAGGTGTGACAGGTTCGATCACAGAAACCCCCTTGGAGGCTGCCAACTCATGTGCCAAGGTTACTTCTGCCCCTGCTTTCCCTGCCAGCTTGGAACTCCAGCACCCCGTCTTGTTGAGCCAGACAGGCCAGCCTGCTCCAACACAGACCCAGGGGCTGAACCATGTGCCCCAAACTGCAGACTTAACTGAAAGCAACTTAAGAAGTGTTCCTGTCTTTAATACTCAGATGCCAAACTCCCAATGGGGTCCAAACCCCAAATAAATCCATTTTACCCTATATAAAGCTTATACAGGATAAACTCATAAATTGTTCGCACTCTATAACACTGATAGAGAGATATGCACAGCTGTTTGCCCCCCCCCCCCCCCCCCGCACACGTATTAATACATGCTCTGGGTTAATTAACAAGTAAAAAGTGATTTTATTAAATACAGAAAGTAGAATTTAAGTGGTTCCAAGTAGTAACAGACAGAACAAAGTGAATTACCAAGCAAAATCAAACAAAACACTCATGGCTAACCTAATACAGTAAGGAAGTGATTACAGATAAAATCTCACCCTCAGATGTTTCAATAAGCTTCTATCACAGCCTGGACGCCTTCCTAGTCTGGGCACAATCCTTTCCCCTGGTACAGCCCGTGTTCCAGCTCAGGTGGTAGCTAGGGGATTTCTCATGATTGCAGCCCCATTTCATTCCTCCCAGCCTGACTCACAGGAAGGCCTGCCTGCAAACAGAGCCATTCACAGTCAATTGTCCTGGTTGATGGGAGCCATCAAGATTCCAAACCACCATTAATGGCCCACACTTTGCATAATTACAATAGGCCCTCAGAGTTATAGTTCATATTTCTAGTTTCAGATACTAGAGTGATACATTTATACAAATAGGGTAACTACACTCAGTAGATTATAAGCTGTGTCATTATACCTTACAAGAGACCTTTTGCATGAAGCATATTTTAATTACATTATATTCACACTCATCAGCATACTTTCATAAAATCATATAGAGTGCAACGTCACAGCAGGAAAATGGAAAATGCCAGCCACAGGGGATTTCTCTGGCAGATAAGATTTCCTGAAAAAGAGATTGCACTACAGTACTTGTATGAGGTGAATTGAAAAATACTATTTTTGTTTTGTGATCACTGTACACTTTCTATTCTTGTTGTGATAGACATCAATATATATGAAAACGTAGAATAACATCCAAAAACATTTAACAAATTTCAGTTGGTATTCTATTATTTAACAATGTGATCATTGAGATTAATTTTAATACACACCATTATGTTTTTCAGTTAATTGCAATTAATCAACTACACTACTATCGTCTTCCAAGTTTTTAACAATACAAGTTCACATTTCAAAGTTCTAGTCTATATAACTTGGAATGGCCACAAATACCATTTACACATTTTTCGAACATGTCTTTAAAAGTTGAATCTGGGTCAAATAGCCTGCAAGGTTCTTAACTCTTTCTGGCCAGGCGTCACACAAGTTTAGATCGTGTGTGAATTCTCCAACGTTTAATGAGGTCTGATCACTGTCTGAAACATTTGTTACAGTCCAGTAGTTATGGAGTCTTGCTCTTGTGTGGATTCTCTGATGAAAAACAAGGACTGATCAGTTTCTGAAATGTTTCCCACAGTCTAAGCACTTATGGGGTCTCTTTCCAATGTGGATTGCTGGATGTTTAACAATGTTTGACCTCCATATAAAACACTTTCCAGAGGCTAAGCAGTTACGGGGTGTCTCCCTGGGTGGATTCTCTGATGTAAAACACGGGCTGACATCTATTTGAAATGCTTTTCCATAGTCTAAGCACTATGTGAGTTTTGCCTGATGTTTAGAAGGGCTGATCTGATTCTGAAAACTTTCCCAGAGTCCAAGCACTTATGGTCTTCCCCTTGTATGGACTGCCTGATGTTTAAAAAGGGTTGAAGTCTGCATGAATCTTTTTCCACAGTCTGAGCACTGATGGGGTCTCTCTCCCGTGTGGATTGCCTGATGATTAAGAAGGGTTGATCTCCTTATGAAACTCTTCCCACAGTCTAAGCACTTGTGGGGTCTCTCTCTTGTGTGGATTACCTGATGTTTAACAAGGTCCGACCTCTGTATGAAATTTTTCCCACAATCCAAGCACTTATGGGGTCTCTCTCCTGTGTGGATTCTCTGATGTGTTTTAAGATTTGATCTCTGTGTGAAACTTTTCCCACAGTCCAAGCACTTATGGGGTCTCTCTCCTGTATGGATTGCCTGATGTTTTACAAGGTCTGACCCCTGTATGAAACTTTTTCTACAGTCTAAGCATGTATGGGGTCTCTCTCCTGTATGGATTGCCTGATGTTTTACAAGGTCTGACCTGTGTATGAAACTTTTCCCACAGTCTAAGCACTTATGGGATCTCTCTCCTGTGTGGACTGCTTGATGTTTCACAAGGGCTGACTTCCATATAAAATTTTTTCCACAGTCTAAGCACTTATGGGATCTCTCGCCTGTGTGGATCTTCTGATGTGTTATAAGATTTGACCTCTGTATGAAACTTTTTCCACAGTCTAAGCACTTATGGGATCTCTCGCCTGTGTGGATCTTCTGATGTGTTATAAGATTTGATCTCTGTATGAAACTTTTTCCACAGTCTAAGCACTTATGGGATCTCTCTCCTGTGTGAATTGTCTGATGATTAGCAAGGCCTGACTTCCATACAAAACTTTTTCCACAGTCTAAGCACTTATGGGATCTCTCTCCTGTGTGGATTGCCTGATGTTTCACAAGGTTTGACCTCTGTATGAAACTTTTCCCACAGTCTAAGCACTTATGGGGTCTCTCTCCAGTGTGGATTGCCTGATGTTTCACAAGGGCTGACCTCCGTATAAAACTTTTCCCACAGTCCAAGCACTTATGGGGTCTCTCTCCTGTGTGGATTGCCTGATGTTTAACAAGGTCTGACCTCTGTATGAAACTTTTTCCACAGTCTAAGCACTTATGGGGTCTCTCTCCTGTGTGGATTGCCTGATGATTAGCAAGGCCTGACTTCCATATAAAACTTTCCCCACAGTCTAAACACTTATGGGGTCTCTCTCCAGTGTGGACTGTCTGATGTTTGACAAGGGCTGACCTCCGTATAAAACTTTTCCCACAGTCCAAGCACTTATGAGGTCTCTCTCCAGTGTGAATAGCCTGATGTTTAACAAGGTCTGACCTATGTACAAAACTTTTTCCACAGTTTAAGCACTTATGGCGTCTCTCTCCTGTGTGGATCCACTGATGTTGTTTAAGATTTGATCTGTGTGTGAAACTTTTCCCACAGTCCAAGCACTTATGGGGTCTCTCTCCTGTATGGACTGCCTGATGATTAAGTAGGGTTGACCTCTGTACGAAACTTTTTCCACAGTCTAAGCACTTATGGGGTCTCTCTCCTGTGTGGATAGCCTGATGTCTGACAACGTCTGACTTCCATATAAAACTTTTCCCACAGTCTAAGCACTTATGGGGTCTCTCTCCTATGTGGCTTATCTGATGTGTAGTCAGTGCTGAAATCCAATTCAAAGAGTTCCTGCCCTTAAGGCATTGATAGGCTTTCTGTCCTGTGTGGCTTCTCCCATGGTCCAAGCATTGAAGTGATTTCTCCCCAGTATGAATTGTCTGAGGTGAAACAAACTGTGGTCTCAGAATGAATCCATTTCCATAACCGAGGCATTCATAGGGTTTGTCTTCCTTAGGGGTTATGTGATGGGCTGTGGGATCCCTGTGTCCTTCCCCACAGATAACAGATTCATCCATCTGCTCCCTTGAGTGGTTTCTCAGCAGCCTCTCTGAGCTCTGCCAATTTCCCCAGGCTTGTCCCTGTTCCAAGCACTGGGAAAAATTCTCTTCAGCTCTTCCCTCAGAGGTCCCCTGTGATTCCCCGGGCCCAGGAACTTCCTGCGGTTGATTCCCCTCCTTTTTTTCACTCACTGTCTCGTCACCTGCTGGGAGAGAGAGAATCCAGACAGAAGTCATTGTGCTGGGGAGAAATTAAGAGGAATAGCAGCAGGGAAAACCCAACATACTAAAGCTGCACACACAGAGCAATTGGATTCTGCCTCCACTTCCCACCCAAACGTTCACAGAGAAGGAACGTTGGGAAGGAAAGACCTGCAGGTAACAGGACACGTGGGAAGCGATGCCAGTGATATCTGCTGACTGTAGCCCTGCCCTGGGCGAGATGAGGAAGAACCGAGGGCACTTACTGATACCATATTTTTGGGATTTTCAACTTTTTCCTTCATTCCCCAGATGGTTTCTGTGTCAGTCCTCACCTGTGTGGGCGCCTCTCGGGATCTCTCTTTCCTCGCAGGCCTGGAGATCGGGCACCCACGGCTCTTCTCCTCGTTCCAGCCGGCTGATCAGGTCAGGTTTGGGAAGGGGGAATCCTGTGCAGGTGGTGAAATCAGAGCAGATGAGGGTGTGTGGAGGATTGAGAGAGCGTCTGTCAAAATGGAACCTCTCTCTCTGCTGTGCTGGGGGAACAGAGAATCCAAGAGGATGGGAACATAGAATCTGGGGAGGTGGGGGGAATTGTGATGCCCTAACTAGGAGTTCCTAGGATCTGTGCTCTCTGGGGGCCTTGCTGATGCACACCCAGCTCTGGAGTTAAACCCCTGCCTATTTCTAAACCGGCAGAGCCCAGAACCCTCCGCATGGCTGGAGCTTTTACCAAAGAGGGAGGTGAACAGGGATTCTGTGTGTGAATGAGAAACAACACAGACAGGACAATACATGGCTTCTCTGCCTGGAAAGCTAGTGGAGGGTCGGGTGGGAATGATTTTGTATATCCCTTAGGTTTTGACACCATTTCGAGAGTGTACAGAAATAAAAACAACCCAGGAAATTATAGACCAGTTAGTTTAACTTCTGTGCCAGGGAAGATAATGGAGCAAGTAATTAAGGAAATCATCTGCAAACACTTGGAAGGTGGTAAGGTGATAGAGAATAGCCAGCATGGATTTGTAAAGAACAAATCATGTCAAAGCAATCTGATAGCTTTCTTTGATAGGATAACGAGTCTTGTGGATAAGTGAGAAGCGGTGATACCAAACTTGGAGGGATTGCAACTGCTTTGGAGGATAGGGTCATAATTCAAAATGATCTGGACAAATTGGAGAAATGGTCTGAGGTAAACAGGATGAAATTCAATAAAGACAAATGCAAAGTGCTCCACTTAGGAAGGAACAATCAGTTTCACACATACAGAATAGGAAGAGACTGTCTAGTAAGGAGTACGGCAGAAAGGGATCTAGGGGTTATAGTGGACCACAAGCTAAATATGAGTCAACAGTGTGATGCTGTTGCAAAAAAAGCAAACATGATTCTGGGATGCATTAACAGGTGTGTTGTGAGCAAGACATGAGAAGTCATTCTTCTACTCTACTCTGCGCTGGTTAGGCCTCAACTGGAGTATTGTGTCCAGTTCTGGGCACCGCATTTCAAGAAAGATGTGGAGAAATTGGAGAGGGTCCAGAGAAGAGCAACAAGAATGAGTAAAGGTCCAGAGAACATGACCTTTGAAGGAAGGCTGAAAGAACTGGGTTTGTTTAGTTTGGAAAAGAGAAGACTGAGGGGACATGATAGCAGTTTTCAGGTATCTAAAAGGGTGTCATAAGAGGAGGGAGAAAACTTGCTCATCTTAGCCTCTAAGGATAGAACAAGAAGCAATGGGCTTAAACTGCAGCAAGGCAGGTTTAGGTTGGACATTAGGAAAAAGTTCCTAACTGTCAGGGTGGTTAAACACTGGAATAAATTGCCTAGGGAGGTTGTGGAATCTCCATCTCTGGAGCTATTTAAGAGTAGGTTAGATAAATGTCTATCAGGGATGGTCTAGACAGTATTTAGTCCTGCCATGAGGGCAGGGGACTGGACTCGATGACCTCTCAAGGTCCCTTCCAGTCCTAGAATCTATGAAAGTCTATGAAAGTCTCTCTCACATGGCAGCTGTGCATTACGGAGCCCATTCCTCTCCAATCTAACTGACCAGGGAAGAACCTGACACTGTCAGACATGCAGACCGCACAGCTTCTAATAACCGAGGGGACGGGTATCCCTTACCCAGCGAGGTCACCGTCTCGTAGTTCTCCTGCATGACGTCCCTGTAGAGGGCTCTCTGAGCGGGGTCCAGCAGAGCTCCCTGCCCCTGGGTGAAATACACAGCCACCTCCTCGAAGGTCATCAGACCCTGAAACAACAAAGGGCCAGAGAAGCTGAATCCATCCATCCCCCCCCCCCCCCCCCCGCACCCTGCTCAGAGTAGCCCGGAGGCTTCAGGGGGTGGGGAGAAGGTGGGACCTCCTTGTCCCCCACAGCAGACGGAGGTGGGCAGGGTCTTCTCATTTCCCCCACGCCTGCCAGCCACAGGCTGATACGGGAAGCAGAGCTCTGAGCCGGGGACAGGGACAGGAATCCCGACAGCTTCCCTTCGTATTTCACAGCAGCCTCTGCCCAGTGGGATGTTTCCTGGGTCAGAAATGGGGGAAATTTCCCCCTCCCCCCTGCTCCCCCGCCAATGGGCCTGTTCACAAAATCAGGCCCAGGTTGATCATGTTCCAGCAGGTTTATCACACCCTGTCCACTCCCTGCCTCACACTGTGTGTTTCCTGCCCCTCCCCCTCTACAACAAATCCTCCCCACCCCACCCCCACAGTTCCCTGTAAATCCCTTACCTGAGCTGGCTCCATCACAGCCATTTCCCTTCCCTGTCTCCTGGAAGACGGGACGATCTGGAGCGAAACGTGGACGTGATTCCTTAGCCTGTTGGGGTGAGAGGGGCAATTTGGGAAGTTATGGAAGGGGCTTGAGTCCATAGCCCCCCTGCCCCCGCAGAGAGAAACTCTGGGCTCTGTCGCGCTGGGAAAATCTTCAGTCGCTTTACACAGACTCGGCCCCTCCCCCCAGCACTGAACACCCTGTGACATCAGTAGGTCCCTGAAAGGGGCCCTTTGTGCAGAGTCATTTGCCTGCCCAGCTCCAGCCCTTTCCCCAGGTCTCTCCATCACCTGCAGGCTGAGGCTCAGACTCAGGGGCTGGTATGGTTAGAGTGCTTCCAGCCATTGGAGAACGTGCCCTGGGGCTGGTCTCAGAGGGGTGTGATGAAGCGGGAATGTTCTTAATGTTTTCTCTGAATACTGTGTGTGTGCCTCAGTTTCCCCATGTGTTACTCAAGTATTGAACTGGTGGGATACAGGTGTGTGATCATTGGGGAGACCTCTAGAGGGCAGGTGTCACTGCAGAGTGGCTGCCTGGGCACAGAGAATGGCCAAACATTCTCTATTCTCGCAAGCAATGGCTTGAGTCTGTCCTTTGCAAGGAGCCAGCCCCAGATGTTGAAGAACAAAGAGAGAGGGGCAGGCCAGGTGACCTGTTTTCCTGGGAAAGTGAGAAAGCATGGAGGAGGGGCAGCCGGACGTCACTGAGGATGGGGGGCTGAAAGCGGGTCAGGCTCTTGTTTTGGGACTCGTCAGGGAGAGCCTAGGGCCGGATCCAGTTTCTGGATTTTCTGGATTTTCCCCAGGATGGACTTTGCTGAATGGTCCTGTTTTCTGTGCTAACAAGATCTGTTCTATGTTTTCTGTGCTAACAAGTTCCTGCCTCCCCCCGCCGCCTGTACCCCGTTCTTCTCCCCGGCTCCTAGTCCCAGGCAGCGGGGCTGAAACAATCTGTACCAGATGAGGGGCGTTGAGAGCCATTGAACCAAACTGTAAACCTTATATAGGATGGAAACCCCTTCAAGCCAGAGGGTGTGGCAGGGCCTCACCAGTGCTGATCCAGCGCTTGTGCTACCCCCCGGCCCTGACTGTGCCCCGGGCCCCTCTCCTTCCCCGGCCCCCAGCTGGGGCCCCCCACCCTGCATTCAGTTTGCCCCCTGCCCCCCCCATTTCCCCCCCCTCAGATCTCCCTGAGCTGCAGCCTTCGTCCGCACCAGCGCGGGCAGGGAAACAAAGCAGCAGATGGGAGATGGGTGGTAACGTGATCCTGCCCCTTCCCCGCACACCCCGGGGGCTGGCGGCAGCTTTCCTGCCCCCAGGGCAGCGAATGGATGCGGAGGGGGGGGGGTGTCTCTCTTACCTTTCTCCAAGGGGCTGCGAGTCACTTCCTGCTGCCGGAATCGCTCCCCCCAGAGCCGCCTCGCAGCTGTTCCTGGGTCCTAGCGATCAACCCACTGTGCTGCAGCATGTGTCTGGCTCCTGTTCCACTCACAGGCTCTCAGGACAGAAGGGAGGGACCGTCTTCCATCTTGCGCGGGAAATGGGTGACACATTTTTCTAAAATACTCTAGGTGACAGGACCTTTCTTCCCAGTGTCCCCGGAAAGGTGCAGATGCCCATGTTGTGAACTCCTTAATGTGTAACCCGTAGAATTTTAATAGCTGAAACGGTTACTTTTTACATGCTATTTTCATCCCTAATCTGGACACCTGCCTTGTAGCTTCAGAGCCCTTAGGCGGAAGCCTCCACTGACTTCCAAAGCTTCCCTGACTACACTGGTCTACAATTTTTGAGAAGTCGTCTGCTTCAGAGATAAAATGTGCTATTTATTATGTATTTTGATGTGCTGAATTCAAATATGACAATTAAAACAACTGATTGGCTACTGTTTCTAAGATATTTAAGTTTTTACATTTTATGTCTATGTATATTGTGTAGATAGAGTTTTAATCATAAATTGTAAACCTAGGTCTTTTCATGTGTTTATGGTTGCTTTACATGATAATATTTCACCTGTCCTGTTTATGTAACACTTTAAAAATCAGCAAAAGGGTTATATAAGTAAAATTTATTATGAAACAAAAGGCAAAAAACTATTCTGTACATAGTTTAGTCCTATTCAGTGTCTACTCGGCGCTTCTTGGCTTGTCTCTTGTATTCATTAAATGGAGCATCTCTTGTCACTGTCCAGCAATAGTCTGCAAGCATTGATGGGCTCCATTTGCCCTGATAGCGTTTCTCCATTGTTGCAATGTCCTGGTGAAATCGCTCGCCGTGCTCGTCGCTCACTGCTCCGCAGTTCGGTGGAAAAAAATCTAGATGAGTGTGCAAAAAATGTATCTTTAGTGACATGTTGCAACCAAGGCTTTTGTATGCCTTGAGGAGGTTTTCCACCAACAACCTGTAGTTGTCTGCCTTGTTGTTTCCGAGAAAATTTATTGCCACTAACTGGAAGGCTTTCCATGCCGTCTTTTCCTTGCCACGCAGTGCATGGTCAAATGCATCATCTGGAAGAAGTTCACGAATCTGAGGACCAACAAAGACACCTTCCTTTATCTTAGCTTCACTTAACCTTGGAAATTTTCCACGGAGGTACTTGAAAGCTGCTTGTGTTTTGTCAATGGCCTTGACAAAGTTCTTCATCAGACCCAGCTTGATGTGTAAGGGTGGTAACAAAATCTTCCTTGATTCAACAAGTGGTGGATGCTGAACACTTTTCCTCCCAGGCTCCAATGACTGTCGGAGTGGCCAATCTTTCTTGATGTAGTGGGAATCTCTTGCATGACTATCCCATTCGCAGAGGAAACAGCAGTACTTTGTGTATCCAGTCTGCAGACCAAGCAAGAGAGCAACAACCTTCAAATCGCCACAAAGCTGCCACTGATGTTGGTCATAGTTTATGCACCTCAAAAGTTGTTTCATGTTGTCATAGGTTTCCTTCATATGGACTGCATGACCAACTGGAATTGATGGCAAAACATTGCCATTATGCAGTAAAACAGCTTTAAGACTCGTCTTCGATGAATCAATGAACAGTCTCCACTCATCTGGATCGTGAACGATGTTGAGGGCTGCCATCACACCATCGATGTTGTTGCAGGCTACAGGATCACCTTCCATGAAGAAGAATGGGACAAGATCCTTTTGACGGTCACGGAACATGGAAACCCTAACATCACCTGCCAGGAGATTCCACTGCTGTAGTCTGGAGCCCAACAGCTCTGCCTTACTCTTGGGTAGTTCCAAATCCCTGACAAGGTCATTCAGTTCACCTTGTGTTATGAGGTGTGGTTCAGAGGAGGAGGATGGGAGAAAATGTGGGTCCTGTGACATTGATGGTTCAGGACCAGAAGTTTCATCCTCTTCCTCTTCCTCGTCTGACTCAAGTGAGAATGATTCTGGTGCATCAGGAACCGGCAGTCCTTCTCCTTGGGGTACTGGGCGTATAGCTGATGGAATGTTTGGATAATGCACAGTCCACTTTTTCTTCTTTGACACATCTTTCCCAACTGGAGGCACCATGCAGAAGTAACAACTGCTGGTATGATCTGTTGGCTCTCTCCAAATCATTGGCACTGCAAAAGGCATAGATTTCCTTTTCTTGTTCAACCACTGGCGAAGATTTGTTGCACAAGTGTTGCAGCATATGTGTGGGGCCCACCTCTTGTCCTGATCTCCAATTTTGCATCCAAAATAAAGGTGATAGGCTTTCTTAACCATAGTGGTTATACTGCGCTTTTGTGATGCAAAAGTCACTTCACCACAAACATAGCAGAAGTTATCTGCACTGTTCACACAAGTACGAGGCATCTCTGCTCACTTTGGCTAAACAGAAATGTGTCCCTTTGCAAAATCAAACACTGACAAATAAGAGAGCACAACACTGTATGATTTCTAGAGCT
Organism: Emys orbicularis; assembly: GCF_028017835.1. Lineage (NCBI taxonomy): Eukaryota > Metazoa > Chordata > Testudines > Emydidae > Emys > Emys orbicularis. Next base: position 7,818,664 of record NC_088695.1, on the reverse strand, counting down.
GATATAGGGCAATTTGTTCAGCAGAGTGATGTAAGCTTTGTTATGATTGCATCATCCATGACTTCTAGGAATAACATTATGCAATTCATATCATGTATGACGCAACACCAGCTTCAGATTGCGTCATTCATTGTTTTGCCTAAAAAGCAAGTACTGTCCAAACCCAGTCATAGATTTATTCAAAGATCCAGTCAAAGATGTATTTTAGTCATTTCTGGTTTAAATTGAGATCCCTTCCCTTTATAACTCACTTATCCTCCGCCATTCCCAAGTCAAGGGTCATATATACTGACCCAATAGCATATCTTGAAAACTAGAGCCAATCAACAATTTTAAGCATCATTTTCGTTCTCAGTGACTCCTCCACCTGTACCAGAGGCAGCTGCAGATCAATCATGAGAGGAGGCTACGGCACCACCGTGACGGCATGAAGTTGGACACTAGCTCCGACCTCTCTGAGAACATGAGACCCAGCGCCCAGGACATCTCGCTGTCACTGGGTCTTGTTGATACTGTTGAACGGCGATTCTGGGCCCATGAAACAAGCACGGAATGGTGGGACCGCATAGTGCTGCAGGTCTGGGATGAATCCCAGTGGCTGCGCAACTTTCGCATGCGGAAGGGGACTTTCCTCGAACTGTGTGAGTTGCTGTCCCCTGCCCTGAAGCGAAAGGACACCCGGATGCGGGCAGCCCTGACTGTCCAGAAGCGAGTGGCCATAGCCCTCTGGAAGCTCGCAACGCCAGACAGCTACCGGTCCGTCGCTAACCAGTTTGGCGTGGGCAAGTCTACCGTGGGGGTTGCTGTTATGCAAGTAGCCAGGGCAATCGTCAAGCTACTGCTATCTAAGGTAGTGACCCTGGGAAACGTGGAGCTCATCAGAGATGGCTTTGCCGAGATGGGATTCCCAAACTGCGGTGGGGCTATAGATGGGACTCACATCCCTATCCTGGGACCGGACCACCAGGCCAGCCAGTACATCAACCGGAAGGGCTACTTTTCCATGGTGCTGCAAGCACTGGTGGACCATCGGGGACGTTTTACCAATATCTACGTTGGATGGCCTGGCAAGGTTCATGATGCTAGGGTGTTCAGGAACTCTGGTCTGTGTAGACGGCTGCAGGAAAGTCTTTACTTCCCGGACCACAAAGTAACTGTTGGGGATGTGGAGATGCCTACAGTCATCCTCGGGGACCCTGCATACCCGCTAATGCCCTGGCTCATGAAGCCCTACACTGGCGCACTGGACTCAGGGAAAGAACTATTCAACTACCGGCTCAGCAAGTGCAGAATGGTGTTGGAGTGTGCTTTTGGCCGTCTCAAGGGGAGATGGAGAAGCCTACTCACTCGCTGTGATCTCAGCGAGACCAATATCCCCATTGTGATAGCTGCTTGCTGTGTGCTCCACAATTTGTGTGAGAGCAAGGGGGAGACCTATATGTCGGGGTGGGAGGTTGAGGCAAATAGCCTGGCTTCTGATTACGTCCAGCCAGACAGCAGGGCGATTAGAAGATCACAGCGGGACGCGCTGTGCATCAGGGAGGCTTTGAAAGCCAGGTTCCTGACTGAGCAGGGTCTCCAGTGACTTTTTACTTTGTGGACACAGATGCTGAACCTGCCCCCGTTTCTTTACCCAGTTACTGTTGACTATCCTTCCAAGTTACATACCCCCTTCCCCACCTTCCCAACAAATAAAATCTGTTCCGTTTTGTTAATGAACAAGGTTCTCTTTTTTACTGTTTTCGCGGGAATGTTTTAAACCGGGGACGCAGACTGTGGCGGGGGGCGGGCTTAGTGTTTTGATGCAAATGATGCTTCTAAAGTCCGGGAATGACAGGCTCCGCAGTGCTGGATTGGTTGTTTCAACGCAGCCTGCCAGCAGTCCTGGGCGGGACTGCATGTATGTGTCGGCCAAGTGACTTTCTGGCAGGGGGCGGAGGGTAACAGATCCCCTGCTGCGTGGCTCTGTGATCCAGGATAAGGACCGCGGCATAGGATCTCTAACTGCCCTCCCCCGCCACAAAGTCACAGATCAACCCCCTCGCACCCCAGAACATGAAAACCGCCTCCCAGACTGACCAGGGTAACTGGTGACTGTACTGTGTATGTGTCCTGATGCTGGACCTGCCCCCGCCTCTGTAGCCTGCTACAGGTGACTGTCCTGTCCAAGTAACAAACCCCTTCCCCCCCTTCAGACAGAATCCCCTCCAAAAGACACTCTCGGAAAAAGTACTTAACAGAAACAGATGTTTTATTATGAACCGCACATGAAAAGGGGGGGGAGGAAACTTGGACGTGGGCTAGTGTGAGATGGGTAGGAAAGGACTTTTCAAACTTTGGAACGAGAGCCTTCCATTGCTGCAGCAGTGTGTAGGGGCCGACTGAAAGTTTTAACGGCCCTTGCCACCCCTCCTTCTTTGTACTTTTGGTGAGGGGGGTGTGGGACTTGGTGGCGGGGGTGGGCGGTTAGAGATAGACAGCAGCAGGGCTCTGTCCTCCTGCCTCCGGTCTTGCAGAACATCCACTAGGCGCCGGAGCATCTCCGTTTGCTCCCTCATTAGTCCAAGCAGGGTTTGAGTAGCCTGCTGGTCCTCCTGGCGCCACCTCTCCTCCCGTTCCATGACTGCTCTGTGCATTTGTGACAAGTTCTCCCTCCACTGTGTCGTCTGGGCTGCCTGCTCTCGTGAGCAGTCCATAAGTTCATAAAACATGTCTTCCCGCGTCTTTCTCTTCCTTCTTCTAATCTGCGCTAGCCTCTGGGAGTGTGATGCCAGGCTGGGTTGGGAGACAGTCGCAGATGTGTCTGTGGGAATGGGAAAAAGGGAGTAAATTCCTGAGACAGATAAATGAAGTTGCTAACAAAGAACATAGTCTTTCTCTGTGAACAACACCATGCACTGGACCTTTCACATGCGCACTCAGGACAAGGTCGAATTTTCGGCCCTCGCCTTCTGTGTCTGGGGTCCTGCAGTTGCGATCAGAGACGCGTTGCAGGACACCTCTACTTCTGCTGCAGGAAAACATGGTAAGCCGTAGACTTGTGGCAGCTTAAAAATGTAATAGTAGCACTGGGCTCCTTTCGCACTGAATGCAAGGCCACTCTCTGCTGGCAGCAATCAGGGAAGCATGAGCTCTGCCCCTGTCCCACCACCTCGCGGCTGTCCCCGGGAAAGATCCCTGTATGCTGCCCCTCTGCCGCCTCCACCGCGTGGCTGTAAAGCAGTCCCAATACTAACATTCCCCTCCCTAATTTAAAGCAGGGCGTCATGTGTGACATTACACTCATGAGGATCTCGGAGACCGAGAGGGGAAGGATGCTGCGTGAGACCATGCAGAGGCCTGGGCCGTATGCCGCCATGCTGTGCCGCGCACTGATCCCGGACTACCTGATGGACTCATGGCGTGGGAACGTGTGTTACCACGGGGGACCGAACAAGATCGCCCTGCCGTGGAACCTCATGCGCATGCTGGAGCGGTACCTCCAGGAGAGCTATGCCGAGCTATCCCAGGAGGACTGTCTGTCCATTCCCGGGCACATTGACCGTCTTTTCATTTAAGTTCAGCATAACGGACTACAGAGTGGAGCGTCCTGTGGTGGCCTAATCATGAATATCCGGACATTACTTGATTTTCTATACATAGTTAGGAGTAAATAGTTCACTAAGCCAACTAAATCATGAACAACAAATTACTAATATAGTTAATATTCCTGTTTTGTTATAAATAAAAGTTTCTATGTTTAAATGAGTGACTGAAAAGCCCATTCTTAACAATATAAATATTCCAGTTATGTTTAAATGAAATGTTGAGATGTTTAAAGCACTCACTGCTTGATCCTTCCCCTGATTCGGTGTCCGGGGTAACGGCTGTGGACGGTTGGTAGGGGATCTCGGTAAGGGTGATGAAGAGCTCCTGGCTGTCGGGGAAATCAGCAGTGCAAGCGCTGTCGACTGCCTCGTCCTCCTCATCTCCTTCCTCATCTTCCCCGTCACCTAACATTTCCGAGGAGGAACCGGCCGTGGACAATATCCCATCCTCGGAGTCCACGGTCACTGGTGGGGTAGTGGTGGCGGCCGCACCTAGGATGGAATGCAGTGCCTCGTAGAAACGTGATGTGTGGGGCTGGGATCCGGAGCGTCGGTTTGCCTCTTTGGTTTTTTGGTAGCCTTGTCTCAGCTCCTTGATTTTCACGCGGCACTGCGTTGCATCCCGGCTGTATCCTCTCTCTGCCATGGCTTTAGAGATCTTCTCATAGATCTTTGCATTCCTTCTTTTGGAGCGCAGCTCTGAAAGCACGGACTCATCGCCCCACACAGCGATGAGATCCAAGACTTCCCGATCAGTCCATGCTGGGGCCCTCTTTCTATTAGATTGCACGGCCAACTCTGCTGGAGAGCTCTGCATCGTTGCCAGTGCTGCTGAGCTCTCCACGCTGTCCAAACAGAAAATGAGATTCAAACTGGCCAGACAGAAAAAGGAATTCAAATTTTCCCGGGGCTTTTCCTGTGTGGCTGGTCAGAGCATCCGAGCTCGAAGTGCTGTCCAGAGCGTCAACAGAGTGGTGCACTGTGGGATAGCTCCCGGAGCTATTACCGTCGATTTCCATCCACACCTAGCCTAATTCGATATTGCCATTTCAAATTTAGCGCTACTCCTCTCGTTTTCGAGGATTACAGAAGTCGAATTTAAAAGAGCTCTATTTCGAACTAAATAGCTTCGTGGTGTGGACGGGTGCAGGGTTAATTCGATGTAACGGCGCTAAATTCGATATAAACTCCTAGTGTAGACCAGGCCTAACAGAAGTATTGGGAGCATAAGCTTTCGTGGGTAAGAACCTCACTTCTTGCATCTGAAGAAGTGAGGTTCTTACCCACGAAAGCTTATGCTCCCAATACTTCTGTTAGTCTTAAAGGTGCCACAGGACCCTCTGTTGCTTTTTAGAGCCTGAGACTCCACTCATTCCTACTTCTCGTACAGCCAATCACTCAGAAAAACAAGTTTGGTTACAATTTGCAGGAGATAATCCTGCCCGCTTCTTGTTTACAATGTCACCTGAACGTGAGAACAGGTATTCGCGTGGCATTATTGCAGCCGGCATCGCAAGATATTTATGTGCCAGATGCGCTAAAGAGTCATATGTCCCTTCCTGCTTCAACCACCATTCCAGAGGACATGCATCCATGCTAAAGATGGGTTCTAATCGATAATGATCCAAAGCAGACCGGACTGACGTGCTCATTCTCATCAACTCAGTCAGATGCCACTAGCAGAAGGTTGATTTTCTATTTTGGTGGTTTGGGTTCTGTAGTTTCCCAATCAGAATGTTCCTCTTTTAAGACTTCTGAAAGCATGCTCCACACCTCGTCCTGCTCTTATTTTGGAAGGTACTTCAGATCCCTAAACACTGGGCAGAATGCTGTAGCTATCTTTAGAAATCTCACATTGTTACTTTCTTTGCATTTTGTCAAATCTGCAGTGAAAGTGTCCTTAAAATGAACATGTGCTAGGTCATTCTCCGTGACTTCTATATTATGAAATATTTGGCAGCATGTGTGTAAAACAGAACAGGGGACATACAATTCTCCTCCAAGGAGTTCAGTCACAAAGGTATCTAATGAATTATTTTTTTTAAATGAGCATTGTCAGCATGGAAACATGTCCACTGGAATGGTGGCCGAAGCACGAAGGGACATATGCATGTTTAGCATATCTTGCACATAAATACCTTGCATTGCCAGCTACAAACGTGCCATGGGAACACCTTCTCACACTTTCAGGTGACATCATAAATTAGAAGCAGGCAGCATTATCTCCCATAAATGTAAACAAACTTCTTTGTCTTAGCGATTGGCAGAAAAAGAAGTAGCACTGAATGGACTTCTAGACACTAGAGTTCTTAATTGCTTTATTTTTGAGTGCACTTATACAATTAAAATAATCTCTGTTTCTAAGTTTCTAACTCGAAGGAAAAGTAGGCCTCCAACCTCACATATTTTGACGATTCTTTTACTTGATTTGCATCTTCCTTCATCTTCTTTCTGTCCCACCCGGATAGTTTCTTCTTCTTAGTGCGCTTATCCATCCCTTATCAGAAACAAATAAAATAAATATGAACAATATACGGTTTATAAATAAATCACATTTTAAAAACAAACTCTCCACACAGCAGCCAGGTCAATTTCACAGCTCTATGAATTGATGCCCGTCGAATTTGGTCAGCAAAGTGTTAAATGATTTGTTGAAAAGGCGCCACATTATTCAAAACTAGAGGAGAAGCTAAAACAATCCGCACACTAAGAAGTAATCAAACAGACTGAACTATTGGAAATCATCCAAAGGGTTCAGCATTTGTTTACACCACAGGAAACAATTCTTATGAGTATGCATGTTTGTGTGGGTGCCTGGGTGAGTGAGTGTACATGTCAACCGATAAAAAAAGTGCCGACAAAAGGGCAAAGACAAAATGTTTAAAAAAAATGCGGGCCCCTTGGCTCTTGCAAGGGATTCACGTGTTACAAGACCAACTAATGCTGTAGTGGTAAGTGTTACAAGTGTACAGACGACGTTTCTACCGCATTAGATTATGTGATGGAAGCTTGTCCAGAAGAAAATGACACCGCTCAAAAATTATTTGGATGTACCCGTATCGGAATGCGCTCTTTCGTCACCGTTCTTTTGTCGGTGCTTGTCACCTTTTGCATCCTAATTTTTTCTGCATCTTCTGTAGCCTCAGGTAAGGGCTGTGCTCTTGCCCCCTGATCACTGGCTATTAACAGATTTCTCAGTTCTTCCTTTGTAGCTTTCTTTCTAAAGCTTATCCTCTTTTCTGAACACAAATTTTCCATGGCTTTTTTGCCAAGTCCCTCATATGCTCTTTGCTCAGCCATGTGTGGGGGAGGGGAGTTAGTTGGGTTTGTGCTGCATGTTAACCCTGAAACCGCAGCCCCTCCTTTTACATTGCAAACCCATTTTAAATGGCCAACCCAACGGGTGCTTGGTATGGTTAATGAGAGCAGTACTGTTTGAAACCATCCCCACTTGTTAACAAGGTTAAAAAAGCCAAAAGACTGTGTCTTACCATGGCTGCCTGCAAGCTGAAATCTGTGGCCTGGCACTGCGTGAGTGATCTCTCACACCAAACCTGCAGGCTCTCAATATAAGAGGAAAAATGCGACCTTGTAACGAAAGCACATGTGCTGTGTGATGTGAACAGCAAAATCTAACGTGAAAGAGTGTACCCATTGTTCTCTAAAATGTATCTTTTTTAACCACCTCTCCCTTCTCCTCCACCAGCTGCAAATGTTTCTCCTTCACAGAGGCTAGTGAATATTCGAAAGCGGAAGCGAAGGACGCATGATTAAATGTTTACTGAACTACAGACTGCCTCCCACGCTGACAGAGCACAGCAGAATGCGTGGAGGCAGTCAATTACTGATTTTAGAAAAGCCCAATATGAGCGAGAGGAGAGGTGGCGTGCTGAATCGCGGGCTGAAGAGCAGAGGTTGCGTGCTGAATCGCGGGCTGAAGAGGAGAAGTGGCGTCAGCTTGTAAACAGAAAGCAAGAGTCGACGCTCCGGCTGCTGGAGCATCAAACTGATATGCTCCTGTGTATGGTTGAGCTGCAGGAAAGGCAGCAGGAGCAGAGACCGCCGCTACAGCCCCTGTGTAACCAACAGCCCTCCTCCCCAAGTCCCATTGCCTCCTCACCCAGACGCCCAAGAACACGGTGGGGGGGCCTCCGGCCACCCAGTCACTCCACCCTAGATGATTTCCCGAGCAATAAGTTTTAAACTGCAGTGTGTCCTTTTCCTTCCCTCCTCCCCCACCCATCCCAGGCTACCTTTGCAATTATCCCCCTAGTTGTGTGCTGAATTAATAAAGAATGCATGAATGTGAAGTAACAATGACTTTATTGCCTCTGCAAGTGGTGCTTGAAGGGGGGAGGGTAGGGCAGGGTGGGGTGGTTGGTTTACAGGGAAGTAGAGTTAACCGGGTGGGGGGGGGGGCGGAGATTTCATCAAGGAGAAACAAACAGAAGTTTCACACCGTAGCCTGGCCAGTCACAAAACTCGTTTTCAAAGCTTCTCTGATGCGCACCGCGCCCTGCTGTGCTGCTCTAACCGACCTGGTGTCTGGCTGCGCGTAATCAGCGGCCAGGCGATTTGCCTCTACCTCCCACCCCGCCATAAATGTCTCCCCCTTACTCTCACAGATATTGTGGAGCGCACAGCAAGCAGCAATAACAATGGGGATATTCTTTTCGCTATGGTCTGAGCGAGTCAGTAAGCTGCGCCAGCGCGCTTTTAAACGCCCAAATGCACATTCCACCACCATTCGGCACTTGCTCAGCCTGTAGTTGAACAGGTCCTGACTCCTGTCCAGGCTGCCTGTGTACGGCTTCATGAGCCATGGCATTAAGGGGTAGGCTGGGTCCCCAAGGATCACGATAGGCATTTCAACATCCCCAACGGTTATTTTCTGGTCCGGGAAGAAAGTCCCTTCCTCCAGCTTTCGAAACAGAGCAGAGTGCCTGAAGACGCGAGCATCATGTACCCTTCCCGGCCAGCCCACGTTGATGTCGGTGAAACGTCCCTTGTGATCCACCAGGGCTTGCAGCAGCATTGAAAAGTACCCCTTGCGGTTTATGTACTCGGTGGCTTGGTGCGCCGGTGCCAAGATAGGGATATGGGTTCCGTCTATCGCCCCACCACAGTTTGGGAATCCCATTGCAGCAAAGCCATCCACTATGTCCTGCACGTTTCCCAGAGTCACTACCCTTGATATCACCAGGTCTCTCATTGCCCTGGCAACTTGGATCACAGCAGCCCCCACAGTAGATTTGCCCACTCCAAATTGATTCCCGACTGACCGGTAGCTGTCTGGCGTTGCAAGCTTCCACAGGGCTATCGCCACTCGCTTCTCAACTGTGAGGGCTGCTCTCATCCTGGTATTCTGGCGCTTCAGGGCAGGGGAAAGCAAGTCACAAAGTTCCATGAAAGTGCCCTTACGCATGCGAAAGTTTCGCAGCCACTGGGCATCGTCCCAGACCTGCAACACGATGCGGTCCCACCAGTCTGTGCTTGTTTCCCGGGCCCAGAATCGGCATTCCACAGCATGAACCTGCCCCAGTAACACCATGATTTCCACATTGCTGGGGCCTGTGCCTTGTGAGAGGTCTATGTCCATGTCCATTTCCTCATCACTCTCGTCGCCGCGCTGCAATCGCCTCCTCCTCGGCTGGTCCCGGTTTTGCTTTGGCATGTCCTGGCTCTGCATATACTCCAGGACAATGCGCGTGGTGTTCATAGTGCTCATAATTGCCGCGGTGATCTGAGCGGGCTCCATGATCCCAGTGCTAGCTATGGCGTCTGGTCTGAAAAAAGGCGCGAAACTAGTATCTGAAAGACCAGGGGAAGGAGGGAGGGAGGGAGGGAGGGAGGGGCGAGTGACGACATGGCGTACAGGTACAGGGAATTAAAATCAAGAAAGGTGGCTGTGCATCAGGGAGAAATACAAACAACTGTCACACAGAATGCCCCCCCCCCCAAGATTGAACTCCTAAGCCTGGGTTTAGCGGGCCGTTGATTTGACGGAGGGAGGGGGGAAGGAAATGAATACAGAACAAATCTATTTTTTTACATCTTAAGACGACAGTGCAGCATGACTGATAGCCCTCAGCATTTTCTGGGTGCTTGGCAGCAAATACTGGGCGCTTGCCAGTATGATGATGACGGATACCAATTATAATATACTATTTACTGCCAAAAGGCAAGGGGTTGCTGCTGTGTAGCAATGTAGCCCCACGTGTGCCAGCCACATGTCTGCCAGCACCCAGATCGCCCTCGGCCTCTTCTGGGTGCTTAGCAGACAATACTTGGCAGAAAATAATATACTATGACTGATAACCGTCCTCATCGGACAATCATGGCTACCAGTCGTAATAAACCATCTACTGCCAAAAGGCAAAAGGTAAGGGGCTGGTGCAATGCAGCCCTACGGCTGCCAGCCCCACAGCTACCAGCATCCCGATCGCTGATGAAGGCTACCAGTCATGCTGCACCGTCTACCGCCAAAAGGCAGTTAGCTGCTGCTGCTGTGTAGCAATGCAGTCCCACGTCTGCCGGCACCCGGATGACATATGGTGACGGTGAGCTGAGCTGAGCGGGCTCCATGCTTGCCGTGGTATGTTGTCTGCACAGGTAACCCAGGTAAAAAGGCGCAAATCTATTGTCTGCCGTTGCTGTGACGGAGGGGGAGGGGCCTGATGCAATGTACCCAGAACCCCCCGCGGCACTGTTTTGCATCATTCGGGCATTGCGATCTCAACCCATAATTCCAATGGGCGCCGGAGACTGCGGGAACTGTGGGATAGCTACCCATAGTGCAATGCGCCGGAAGTCGACGCTAGCCTCGGTACTGTGGACGCGGTCCGCCGACTTCATGCACTTAGAGCATTTTATGTGGGGACACACACAATCGGCTGCATACAACCGATTTCTATAAAACCGGCTTCTATACATTCGACCTAATTTTGTAGTGTAGACATAGCCTCAGAAAGGACATTCCTTGAGTGGAACCTGTCCCTGTGCTCTGCTGGGGAAGGTGGAATCTAAGAGGACAGGAACATAGTCACTGAGCCCACTCGGGGGAGGCAGACATCTGGCGAGGTGACGGGAATTGTGATGCACACCCAGCTCTAGTGTTAAACCCCTGCCTATTTCTAAACCTGCAGAGCCCAGAGCCCTCCATATGGCTGGAGCTGTTCCCAAGGAGGAGGGAGAAGAAGGATTCTGTGTGTGACCGAGAAACAACACAGACAGGACAATACAGTGCTTCTCTACCTTGCAAGCTAGGGGGGTCCGGTGGGGATGATTTAGTATGTGCCTTAGGTTTCGACACCCTGGTCTTGTTAGGGAATGATGAGGGAAGAACCTGACCGGTGTCAGACACGCAGACCCCCCCAGCTTCCAATAACCAAGGGGTCAGGAATCCCTTACCCAGCGAGGTCACCATCTCGTAGTTCTCCTGCATGACATCCCTGTAGAGGGCTCTCTGAGCGGGGTCCAGCAGAGCCCCCTGCCCCTGGGTGAAATACACAGCCACCTCCTCGAAGGTCACTGGCTCCTGAAACAACGAGAATCCCCAACTCAGCACCTGCTGCCCCAGCCACAATCCCACTAGTTACAGGGGAGGAGGGACAGAAAAGCAGAATCATCCCCCCCACCGTGCTCAGAGCAGCCAGGAGGCTCCGGGGGTGGGGAGAAGGTGAGAGCTCCTTGGTCCCCCCAGCAGACGGGCAGGGTCTTCTCATTTCTCAGACGCCTCCCAGCCACAGGCTGATACCGGAAGCAGAGCTCTGAGCCGGGGACAGGGAGAGGAATCCCGAAAGCTTCAGAAATGGAGGAATGTTTCCCCTCCCCCCACCACCAATGGGCCTGTTCAGAAAATCAGGCCCAGGTTGATCATATTCCAGCAGGTTTATCACACCCTGTCCCACCATGTGTGTTTAACGCCTCTACAATACCCCTCCCCCACACCAAGTGCTCCCTAAAAATCCCCTACCTGAGCTGGCTCCATCACAGGCATTTCCCTGCCCTGTCTCCTGGAAGAAGGGCCCATCTGGAGCGAAACGCGGACGCGATTCCTCAGCTTGTCAGAGGAGCAGAGATATTGGGCAGGTTTCATAAGGGCCTGGAGTCCATGTCACTCCCCGATTCTCCCCAGGCTCTCTCCCTGCAGACAGACGCTATGATTCTATGACTCTGCCATTCTGGGAAGAAACCGAGTTAGTTCATTATCACCCCGGACAGGCCCCTCCTCCCCCATCAGAACTAAACCCACCATGTCCCTTCTAAACCTCCCCAGAACAGCATCTCTGAGCCAAACGCTGGGAAAAGAGCAGAACCAAAGGAGTCACTTTAGGGCACTGCCCCACAGTGTATTGTAACCCCTCTAGCTCTCCCCCTTCTCTCTAAGTAGTGTGGTGCTCAGCAGAGTGAGCAACTGGCTTTTCCTCTCTCAGCTCCTCCCCTTGTTCCCAGGAGAGCTGACTGCCCCGGGGGTGCAGGGAATGGATCTGGGCAGGGCTGGGAGCTGGGAACCTCCCTCCCCACTTCTTGCTCCTGCTGCCCTTCAAGTCTCTCCACTCTCCCTTTTTATCTTCTTCCCTCGCCCTGGGAGAACGGGCGACTGCCCCATTGTCGTGGGCCTTTGCTCTCATTAGGCAGCTCAGCCACTGACACTGGTAACGGGGGTTGAACCCGGCTGTGTTACTGAGGGCAGCAGCTCTGGGACTCACAGACACAGGGAGCCCCTCCCCTTGTAGGCCAAACTCACCAGCTGGTCGCTGAAAGGGGCCCTTTGTGCAGAATCATTTCCCTGCCCGGCTCCAGCCCTTTCCCCAGGTCTCTCCATCACCTGGAGGCTCAGGTTCAGGGGCTGGTATGGTTAGAGTGGTTCCAGCCACTAGAGAAAGTGACCTTGGGGCTGGTCTCAGAGGGGTGTGAGGAAGCGGGAATGTTCTTAATGTTTTCTCTGAATACTCTGTGTGTGCCTCAGTTTCCCCATGTGTTACTCAAGTTTCAAGCTGGTGGGATACAGGTGTGTGATCATTGCAGAGACCTCTAGAGGGCAGGTGTGACTGCAGAGTAGCTGCCTGGGCATAAAGAATGGCCAATATTCTGTATCCTGGCAAGCGATGGCCAAAGCCGGTCCTCTGCAAGGAGCCAGCCAGCTGAAGGTGTTGGGGAACAAAGAGAGAGGGGGAAGCCAGGTGATCTGTTTTCCTGGAAAGAGAGAAAGCACAGAGGCAGCTGGGCATCACTGAGGAAGGGGGGGGCTGGAAGCGGGTCAGTCTCCTGCTTTGGGACTCAGTGAGGAGAGTCCAGGACTCGGGACTCTGGATTCCCCCCCAGATGGACTTTGCCGAATGTTCCTGATTTCTGTGCTAACAAGCTCTGTTCTATGCTGTGTTCCCAGTGACCAATAAACCTTCTGTTTTCCAAGCTGGCTGAGAGTCACAGCTGACTGTTGAGGTGGGGTGTACAGCCCCTGTGAGGAGCGTCTCAGGCTTCTCCTTAGGCTGCCCTCAGGGGTGAGGATGGGGCCATGCATCCTCCCTGGGCTCCAGGACCAGGGAGGATGGGGCAACACGCTCAGTGGGTTGCAGGTATGTTGGGGGTGCTCAGGGGTTGGGGTCCTGCCCCTACAGTGGGGGGGCTTGCCTCCCTCAGCCCTAGGTTCACCCCCTGCCCGCTGTACCCCGTTCTTATTCCTGGCTCCTAGTCTCAAGCAGGGGGGCTGAAACAATCTGTACAGTGGTGGGCACTGAGAGCCATTGAACCAAACTGTAAACTCTAGATAGGATGGAAACCCCTTCAAACCAGGGGGTGTGTCAGGGCCCCACCAGCCTAGATCCAGTGCCTGTGCTGCCCCCCAGCCCTGATTGTGCCCCTGGGCCCCTCTCCTTCCCCAGCTCCCAGATAGGGCCCCCCACCCTGCATTCAGTTTGGCCCCTGCCCACCTTCTGCCTCTCCCTATTTGCCCCCCTCAGATCTCCCTGAGCTGCAACCTCAGTCCGCACCAGCGCAGGCAGGGAAACAAAGCAGCAGATGGGGAGGAGGGATGGGTGGTAACGTGATCCTGCCCCCGCCCCGCACACACCGGGAGCTGTTGGCAGCTTTCCCGGGCCCTGGGCGGGAATCGCAGCCAGCTCCGCTGGGAGCAGCCAGGGGCCAAACCTCCCCCTGCAGCCCGGGTGTGACGGGGCGGGTCTCTCTTACCTTCCCTCCGAGCGGGGCCCCCCTGGGGCAGGGGCCGGGCCGGGAAGGGCCCTGGCCAGGCTGGGGGCTCTGCCCTGGGAGAGGCTCCTGGGGAGCAGCGGGAAGGGCCCTGCTGGAGATTCCCCTCTCCCGGCTGCAGCCAGGGCTCCGGGCTCCCAGCACCAGCCGCCGGGGCTCGGGGATCTCGCCAGGAGCCAGAGTCACCGCCGCGGCTGCGAGTCACTTCCTGCTGCCGGGACTGACTCCAGCGATCGCTCCCCCCAGAGCCGCCTCCCAGCTGCTCCTGTGTCCTAGCGATCAACCCATCGCGTAGCGGCATCTCTGTGTCCCGCTTCGGTTACACTCACAGGGTCTCAGGTCAGACGGGCCCATCATGAGCATCTAGCCCAGGGGTTCTCATGACAAAATTTTTGGTGGCCTCAAACTGCGGCCAGCAACTCTCACTGGTGTCCACTCTTACATTTTTTCCTCAAATACATAATTTACTTTAGGAGAAACCAGTAAACATGCACAGAGGTAAGCGGGGAAATGGTCCCACTATTGGGGGGAACTTTCCTGATTTAAACACCACCCGAGTGGAATCGAACAGCAGAAGGATCTGAGTCCTCGCTCCCTCTTCCTTCACCCAGAGCCTGTCTCACCTTGCGGGCTCCCCTTCCACTGTCGTGTGTGGCAAAGTCCTTATAACCCAGACAAGGCTGGGCCCAGGCTTCCGGAGGGGCTAGCCCCCCAACCTGCTGTGACCACTCAGGACATGGACTAGAGCGTCCCCACTCCGGGCACTTCCTCCGCTCTCGACGCTTCCCTGACCTCTTCCCTGGCCATTGTCTATTCCCCAGAACAAATGCAATTTACAAAACAGCAACTAATAAAAAAAATCAGGACACAATCGGAAAGACAAAAGGAAAACTCTTAGCCGCACTCTACAGGGCCGGATTAACTTTTTGTGGGCCCGGTGCCTAACCTATTTGTGGGCCCCCACGGGGCAAGGTGCAGGCGGCGGGATGGTCAGTCTCCAAAGTGAAGGGCGGGCGGGGGCAATGAGGCACAGCACAGCAGAAGCAGCCCCGCTCTGCGCAGCCCAGCACAGGGCGCTGTTTACAAACCAGCCCAGCGCTGTGCTGCCAGCGTGCCCCTTCCCCTTGCGGGCGGGCCCGCACCACACTGCTCCCCTGCCCAGTGCCCAACCCTAATTACCAGCACCCCATCGCCCAGAGACGTCCCCCACTGGCCTCCCACTACAACTGCACAGCACCCTGCACACCACACCGCTCGCCCAGTGCCCCCCGCCCATGGACCTCCCCACTGCCCACCTCCTTCCTCACACTCCCACCATCACAGCTGCACAGCACCCGTATTACTGAGGGGATTCTGCACCAAACAATTAAAAATTCTGCACACAATATTTTAAAATTCTGCACATTTTATTTGTCAATAAATAAATGTGGAGGCTCCAACATGGCAGTGGGGAGCACAGGCCACTGGTTGCATGGAGGTGGTAGATTACCCTGCAGCCTCCCCCCACCGCATCGTGGGACAGGGACTTGGCAGTGAGGCTGCACCCGACCCTGACACAGTGCAACGGCCAAGCCTGCCCCAGAAACACCCATGGGGCTCTGCCCCCCTGTGCCAGGCACACCAGGTGTGGGTGAGCAGGCTCAGCCTGGCAGCAGGATCCAAGTGCAGAGGGACTTAGTGTGGGGGGATCCAGGTGGGGGTAAGAGAGTTCTCTGTGGGGCAATCTGGGTTTGGGCGGCTCAGTGGGAGATCTGGATGCACAGAAGCTCATTGGGGGGTTCCAGGTGCAGGGGCAATGGGACTCTGCAGGGGATCCAGGTGAAGGTGTTTGGGGCTCAGCGTGGGGGCCTACATGCAGGGGAGGTGGGGTTCATTTGGATGGGGGTGCAGGTGGTTGGGGCATAATGGGGAGGGTGTCTGGGAGGCTCATCGGGGTGGTACAGATGCAGGGGAGGTGGGGCTTGTCAGGATGAGGGTTAGATGGGCCTGCTTAACAGGGGAGCCCAGCTTCTGCCAAGTGGATGCCGCATGCTGGACTCCAGCTTCCCCCTGCCCCCACTTCTCCTATCACCTTCTCTTGCCTATCCCATACCCCTTCCCCACCACTCCATTTCCTCCCCATCCCACCCCCTTCCTTACCCCCTCCTCTTTCCCTCTGCCCCTGATTCCCCCATCCCCTTCTCATACCCCTTCCCCACCTCTCCATCTCCTCCCCATCCCCCCCCTTCCTTCCCTCCTGCCCCCACTTCCCCTTTTGGTGAGAAGAGCCGTTCTCCTCCCCAGCTGCTCCTCGCTCTTCCTCTGCCCCTTGCACGTCTCCCCTGCTCTCCCCAAGTGTTTCCATCTCTCACTGCATGGCTGAGAGCCCCGCTGCTGGAGCAGGCTGACAGCTGGCAGGGATGCTACAGAAACAGTGGCTCAAACTCTGCTCTGAATATCAGCAACTCCTCAGTGTCCAACTCTGCAATCGGCTCTCCGGGTGGAGGGGAGTCGGCTGAGCGCCTGTGTACAGATCTCTCTCCAGAGCCACTCCAGCCCCAGTCTGCCAAGTCCCAAAACTCCAGTTTTGTCAAAATCAAAATATTTTGCAGCAGCATGTAAATTTTGGTGACATGTTTATCATTTCAGTTCCTGTTGCCAACATGGTACCGTGTCATATTTCATAAAAGGTGACCAGCTGTCACGGAGTGTGGGGGAGTCAGGGCTCTGCACCCCCCACTTCCTGCTATTCACCGTGATACTCAGTCAGCCAGTAAAACGGAAGGTTTATTAGACGACAGAAACACAGTCTCAAGTAAGGCTTGTAGGTAGAACCAGGACCCCTCAGCCAGGTCCCTCTGGGGGGCAAAGATCTTAGACCCCAGACTTGGGGTTCCCTGCCTCTTCCCAGCCAGCCCCAAACTGAAACCAAAAACCCCTCCAGCAGGCTCTCTCCCTTTGTCCAGCTTCCCAGGCGAAGGTGTTGACTCCCCACCCCCTTCCTGGCTCAGGTACCATCCCTCACCTAAAGTCATCCCCTGCTCTCCCATCCCCCATGCAGACAGCCCCAGTAAAACTAAACCACATTCCCAGGTCAATCCACCCCGTCCCTACTGCGTCACACCAGCAAACCAAAATGAACCTCCGGGATCAAAATGAAGCAATGGGGGGGGGGGGGGGGGGGGGAGGTCTGAACTGAAGCTTTTTCAGCCTTCTTGTTCCAAGGGACACTTTGAAATTTCAGCTTTATTGTTCTCTTTTCAATTCCCCCCCCCCCCCAATTGCCAATATTCAACCAGCTCTAGTTTGGAAGTGTTCCTATTCTAAAGTCATGGGGAGCCAGAGACACACAGGTGGGAAACTGAGACACTGACTGACGAGCAGGAAATTCATAGTGGAGGCAGGAACTGACTGCCCCTCGCCAGAGCCCCAGTCAAGTGCTTTACCCACAAGCCCACCCTTCCTGCACCTGAAATCTCCATCTGACACAGAGCCGCTTTCAGAAGTACGGGTGCTGCCTCTCCTGGACCCAGCTGGGGGGTGGTTTCTGTGTCCGAGCTGGGGGAGCCTGTCAACATAATTCCAAACACAGGAGAGAAATCCTCACCCCAGGTCTGGCTGATTTGTGGGCATCTTTGAGATCATTTGCAGCTGCACTTTTCAAAGTCCAGGCCCGGCCATTCTCAGGCTGGTTCTGGCTCATTTAATAGCTTGATTAGCTTGTGGTGTCACTAATTATTGCTACACCCTTTCAGCCTAAAATAGCAGCAGAGCCTCCTTGAAAGACTAAAAACTCCTTCCGGCTCTCCCCTCTGAATCCTAAAGCTGTGTTTAAAATAATGACCAGAGATTGATCACTGGCTGGATTTTCTTAGGGTTTCTTCTGCAGCAAAGGCAGACTTTGAAATGCACAAACTAGAAATGCTCCTGGCTGAAATGCTGGTTAAACAGCCACTGCCCAGCAACTAGTGCAACCCAAATCATGACATTAATGCTCGGATAAGCCATTGGCTGCGTTGGCTCATACGCCTCTTCCCCTGGATTCCAGTCTCACTCCACCAGTTGACTGCCTGGATACGGTGGCAGAAACCTTATTACAAAGAAAACAAACTCAAGTGCCTTTATATTTGAAAGTAATGAGCCACTGGACCAATGTACCCAGGGTTCTGGTGGATTCTCCCTTGCTGCCCATTGTTAATTCAAGATGGGATGTTTTTCTAAAAGCTCTGTGGTAGGAATTATTTGGGGGCAGGTCTCTGGGCTGGTCTAGAGAAGGACAGATGAGATTATATCTCTATGATCCCTTCTGGCCTTGGAATCTAGGCATTAGTCTGATTTCTCCGCTTGCTGGAGGGTCGGACACATGGAGTGAGTCTGATCTCCCTGGGGGAAGCAGTAATTACACTGATGCGCAGCGTGGAGGCAGAGCTGGGGCTGTGGACTAAAAGCGATTACATGGATTCACATCGCAGCTCGCTCTGCCTTCTCTGGCACCTGTGGAATGCAAGAGGCGCTGAACTCCAGGTCCCCTTTCAACACTAAGGGGAGAGGGTTTGGGGGGGGACCCCAGCCTCTCCACATACAGCTGCTGATCAGAGCGATCACAAATGTCAATCAAGTTTCACATCTATAGCGAAGGGGTGATCGCAGTGCTGCGGGAGAACACCGGAAAGGTATTTCTCTGAGTCCAGTGGATGTGAAATCAGCTGAGCACTAACGCTGGAAGGGCCCCCGCTAGTCCGTGCTGGCAGGGCTGGTGCAAGGATATTTTGCGCCCTAGGCTAAACTTCCACCTTTCGCCTCCCACCCCCACCCCTCCCCCCGGAGCATCGCTTATTATAAACTTTCAAAAATGAATACTGCATAATATGGCATTGTTCATTAGAATTAATACATATTCAGCTTGGAAATGTATTAATTTCATTATTTAGATTACATATTTAATGAAAATAAATGAATAACCTGACAGGGCGTGGGGCTGGCTTGGGGCAGGGGGGTGCGGCAGGGGTTGGCTGGCGACAGGGGTTGTGGGGCTGGCTGGCTTCGGGCAGGGCAGGGGATGTGGAGCTGGTTGGAGATGGGGTGCGGGGTTGGCTGGAGACGGGGGTGTGGGGCTGGCTGGCTTTGGGTACGGGGGTGCGGCAGGGGCTGGCTGCCTTCTGGCAGGGCACGTGATGCAGATCTGGTTGGAGATGGGGTGTGGGGTTGCCTGGAGACTGGGGGTGTGGGGCTGGCTGGCTTCGGGGATGGGGGTGCTGCAAGGGTTGGATGGAGGTGGGGGAGCGGGGCTGGCTGGAGGCAGGGGGTGCGGGGCTGGCTGCAGGCAGGGCAGGGGGTGTGGGGCTGGCTGGCTTCGGGCAGGGCAGTGGGGATGTGGAGCTGGTTAGAGATGGGGTGCAGGGTTGGCTGGAGATGGGGGTGTGGGGCTGGCTGGCTTTGGGGAGGGTGTGCTGCAGGGGTTGGATGGAGGCGGGGGTGCGGGGCTGGCTGCAGGCAGGGCAGGGGGTGCGGCAGGGGCTGAATGAGGGCATGGTGGCGGGTACCAGGGCCGTCCCTAGATATTCTTGGGCCCTACGCAGTCCCCCCCCCCCCCGCGCATGGGCGGGTGCCCCAGGCCTCCGTGGGGGAAGCGGGAGCTGGGCGGGAGGCCTCCAGGGGGTCGGGGATGTCTTGGGGGGCAGGGGGAAACTACCCCCCCAGCACTCCCCGATGGCACAGCTGGGGCCGGGTCTCTGTACTTCCTGCTGCCGGTGAGTGCAGCCCCGGCCCCGCTGCAGAGCTCAGGGGAATGGGGGCAGGGCGGGGCTGAGCAGGGGCTGGGCCCTGGGGAAGACCAGAGCAGCAGGGAGCAGCACTTCCCAGCCAGCCGGAGATGATCAAAGAGGGTTACACATTTAGCCGGCGCCGGGTGAGCATCCCAGACATTTTGGGCACCGCTTTTTGGCACCCTCAAATCTTGGTGCCCTAGGCGGCTGCCTAGTTTGCCTAGTGGATGCACCGGCTCTGCGTGCTGGTAGCCACAGGAGAGAGTGGGGGGGGAAGAAGAGCGGGCCGGTACTGCCACTCTGTGGGCACGGGGGAAGCACAAACAGCGTCTGTGGGATGCCAGGGCAGTTCACAGTCTGTCCCTCCCATGTCCCAGGCCTCCTGCCCAGGCCCTGACTGTGCTGCAGGGATTCTGTGGCTCAGACACATGCTCTCGTGGTGGCCACACACCCTCAGGCTCTAGGTGACAGGACCTTTCTTCCCAGTGTCCCTGGAAAAGTACAAATCCAGAGGGCAAATAAAAAGCCCCCCCCCTTTGTAATCTCTGTAAGACGATTGGGGGGGGCGGGGGGGCAGATTCATGATCTTTGAGCACTTCTGGCTGCTGACCTAGTTCTGTCCCTGCCCTCCCCCAGGTTTCCACGGGACGCAAGCCATGGACAGGGACACCCCCGGACGTTGGGGGGGGGAAATTCCAGTATGACGGGGATGACTTCATCAGCTTCCACGTCCAGCCTCAGGCCCCTTACCCCTGTCTACATCCCGACTCCCCCCCTCCCGGAGCCATGGTCCTGCTCCCGGCCCCACTCAAGGGGGTGGGGGGCACAGACAGGGATAAGGGGGGGGGCACCGAACCCCTACTCTAAAAAGTGTCCACTGGGCCCAGAGCAATTCCAGCCTCTCCCCCTGTGCTTTGCCAGGCTAAACCAGTCATGGTGGCAACCGGGATGCTGGGTGGGGAAGAGAGCCGGGATCCTGGGTGGGGGCCTGTGTTGTGAATTCCTTTAATGTTTAACCAATACATTAAACGGTTACTTCTTTAAAATGCTATTTACATCCCTAGTCTGGACACCTGCCTTGCAGCTTCTGAGCCCTTAGGCAGAAACCTCCACCTACACCCAAAGCTTCAGTGATATTTGAGGTAAAAGAATTCCACTCTGGTTGCTGGGTGAGGCAGCCCCTCACTCCTTCCCCATGGGGTTGGGGAGCTGCCCTTTTATCTCTCCCTCTCCCTGACCCCCACCCTCTTTCCGTCCTTCCCCCTGCCAGTGTGCTCTTGCTCTCACAGCCTCCCCCCAGCTTCCCCCCTGACATCATTCCTTTTCCACGCAGTGACCCGTCCCCCCCTCACTCTCAGTTTCCTTCTATTGCAGCTTTGTTCCCATCTGGCCCATAACTGTTCTCTATTCCCCTGCATTGCCCCATCCCCCCTTCAGCACCCTGCCCTGTCCACTGCATCCTCCTCCTGACCCTGACCCATCCCTCAACCCCCCTTTTCTACACCCCCTTCCCCTCTTCAGCCCTCTTTCAGCTCCCCATAGGTGTGAGTGTCCCTGCCCCCAGCACAGCGTGGGTTGGCTTCCCTCTGCTCTGCACACAGTGGGAGCTGGCAGGTGTGTATAGGAAACCGTTCCCTGTAGGAATTTGCTACCTGTACCAGTTGCGGATATGTAAATGGTTTATAAGAAACGGCTATTGTAAAAAAACTGCTCTCTGATGTAGCAAATGACTACAGATAGCAGTTTGTCCCCTGCACTCTTTTCTTCTCCTCTGCACTCATGGCAGGACTAAGTACTATCTAGACCATTCCTGGCAGGTGTTTGTCAGCTGCATAACACCCTGACCAGTCAATTTTTTCCCCCTGCTCAGACCCTGGCCGCCACCCTCCTCCTCCTCCTCCACTTAGGGCAGGGTGAAGGGTGGTGGCACATTCCTACACGGAGCAGTTTTCTGTACTGTACCTGCGGGAGAGTTAATTAATCCACCCCAATGGACGATAGCAGCTATGTCTGTGGGAGAAGCTAAAAAAAATGCCAATTGACTCTCCTTTGGCAGGAGGCAGGTGTGACAGGTTTGATCACAGAAACCCCCTTGGAGGCTGCCAACTCATGTGCCAAGGTTACTTCTGCCCCTGCTTTCCCTGCCAGCTTGGAACTCCAGCACCCCGTCTTGCTGAGCCAGACAGGCCAGCCTGCTCCAACACAGACCCAGGGGCTGAACCATGTGCCCCAAACTGCAGACTTAACTGAAAGCAACTTAAGAAGTGTTCCTGTCTTTAACACTCAGATGCCCAACTCCCAATGGGGTCCAAACCCCAAATAAATCCATTTTACCCTATATAAAGCTTATACAGGGTAAACTCATAAATTGTTTGCCCTCTATAACACTGATAGAAAGATATGCACAGCTGTTCCCTCCCCCCGCCAGGTATTAATATATACTCTGGGTTAATTAATAAGTAAAAGGTGATTTTATTAAATACAGAAAGTAGAATTTAAGTGGTTCCAAGTAGTAACAGACAGAACAAAGTGAATTACCAAGCAAAATCAAACAAAACACTCATGGCTAACCTAATACAGTAAGGAAGTGATTACAGATAAAATCTCACCCTCAGATGTTTCAATAAGCTTCTATCACAGCCTGGACACCTTCCTAGTCTGGGCACAATCCTTTCCCCTGGTACAGCCCGTGTTCCAGCTCAGGTGGTAGCTAGGGGATTTCTCATGATTGCAGCCCCATTTGTTCTGTTCCACCCACTTACCGGTATATATCTTTTGCATAAGGCAGGAATCCTTTGTCCCTCTGGGTTCCCAACCCCTCCTTCTCAATGGAAAAACACCAGGTTACAAATGGATTCCAGTTCAGATGACATGATCACATGTCACTGTAAGACCCCAAGCCTTCATTCCTCCCAGCCTGACTCACAGGAAGGCCTGCCTGCAAACAGAGCCATTCACAGTCAATTGTCCTGGTTGATGGGAGCCATCAAGATTCCAAACCACCATTAATGGCCCACACTTTGCATAATTACAATAGGCCCTCAGAGTTATAGTTCATAATTCTAGTTTCAGATACAAGAGTGATACATTTATACAAATAGGGTGACTACACTCAGTAGATTATAAGCTTTGTAATTATACCTTACAAGAGACCTTTTGCATGAAGCATATTTTAGTTACATTATATTCACACTCATCAGCATACTTTCATAAAATCATATAGAGTGCAACGTCACAGCAGGAAAATGGAAAATGCCAGCCACAGGGCATTTCTCTGGCAGATAAGATTCCCTGAAAAAGAGATTGCACTACAGTACTTGTATGAGGTGAATTGAAAAATACTATTTTTGTTTTGTGATCACTGTACACTTTCTATTCTTGTTGTGATAGAAATCAATATATATGAAAACGTAGAATAACATCCAAAAACATTTAACAAATTTCAATTGGTATTCTATTATTTAACAATGTGATCATTGAGATTAATTTTAATACACACCATTATGATTTTCAGTTAATTGCAATTAATCAACTACACTACTATCGTCTTCCAAGTTTTTAACAATACAAGTTCACATTTCAAAGTTCTAGTCTATATAACTTGGAATGGCCACAAATACCATTTACACATTTTTCGAACATGTCTTTAAAAGTTGAATCTGGGTCAAATAGCCTGCAAGGTTCTTAACTCTTTCTGGCCAGGCGTCACACAAGTTTAGATCGTGTGTGAATTCTCCAACGTTTAATGAGGTCTGATCACTGTCTGAAATATTTGTTACAGTCCAGTAGTTATGGAGTCTTGCTCTTGTGTGGATTCTCTGATGAAAAACAAGGACTGATCAGTTTCTGAAATGTTTCCCACAGTCTAAGCACTTATGGGGTCTCTTTCCAATGTGGATTGCTGGATGATTAACAATGTTTGACCTCCATATAAAACTCTTTCCACAGGCTAAGCAGTTACGGGGTGTCTCTCTGGGTGGATTCTCTGATGTAAAACACGGGCTGACATCGATTTGAAATGTTTTTCCATAGTCTAAGCACTATGTGTGTTTTCCCTGATGTTTAGAAGGGCTGATCTGATTCTGAAAACTTTCCCAAAGTCCAAGCACTTATGGTCTTCCCCTTGTATGGATTGCCTGATGTTTAAAAAGGGTTGATCTCCTTATGAAACTCTTCCCACAGTCCAAGCACTTGTGGGGTCTCTCTCCTGTGTGGATTACCTGATGTTTAACAAGGTCCGACCTCTGTATGAAACTTTTCCCACAGTCCAAGCACTTATGAGGTCTCTCTCCTGTGTGGATTGCCTGATGATTCAGAAGGGTTGATCTCCTTATGAAACTCTTCCCACAGTCTAAGCACTTGTGGGGTCTCTCTCCTGTGTGGATTATCTGATGTTTAACAAGGTCCGACCTGTGTATATAACTTTTCCCACAGTCCAAGCACTTATGGGGTCTCTCTCCTGTGTGGATTCTCTGATGTTTAACAAGGTCTGACCTCCGTATGAAACTTTTTCCACACTCCAAGCACTTATGGGGTCTCTCTCCTGTGTGGATTCTCTGATGTTTTACAAGGTCTGACCTGTGTATGAAACTTTTTCTACAGTCTAAGCACGTATGGGGTCTCTCTCCCGTATGGATTGCCTGATGTTTGACAAGGACTGTCCTCCGTATAAAACTTTTCCCACAGTCCAAGCACTTATGGTGTCTCTCGCCAGTGTGGACTGCCTGATGTGTTTTAAGATTTGACCTCTGTATGAAACTTTTTCCACAGTCTAAGCACGTATGGGATCTCTCTCCTGTGTGGATTGCCTGATGTTTTAAAAGGTATGACCTCTGTATGAAACTTTTTCCACAGTCTAAGCACTTGTGGGATCTCTCTCCTGTGTGAATTGCCTGATGATTAGCAAGGCCTGACTTCCATATAAAACTTTTTCCACAGTCTAAGCACTTATGGAATCTCTCTCCTGTGTGGATTGCCTGATGTTTGACAAGGGATAACCTCTGTATGAAACTTTTCCCACAGTCTAAGCACTTATGGGGTCTCTCTCCAGTGTGGATTGCCTGATGTTTGACAAGGGATGACCTCCGTATATAACTTTTCCCACATTCCAAGCACTTATGGGGTCTCTCTCCTGTGTGGATTGCCTGATGTTTAACAAGGTCTGACCTCAGTATGAAACTTTTTCCACAGTCTAAGCACTTGTGGGATCTCTCTCCTGTGTGGATTGCCTGATGATTAGCAAGGTCTGACTTCCATATAAAACTTTTCCCACAGTCTAAACACTTATGGGGTCTCTTTCCACTGTGGACTGTCTGATGTCTGACAAGGGCTGACCTCCGTATAAAACTTTTCCCACAGTCCAAGCACTTATGAGGTCTCTCTCCAGTGTGAATAACCTGATGGTAAACAAGGTATGACCTATGTACAAAACTTTTTCCACAGTATAAGCACTTATGGGGTCTCTCTCCTGTGTGGATCCACTGATGTTGTTTAAGATTTGATTTGGTTGTGAAATTTTTCCCACAGTCCAAGCACTTATGGGGACTCTCTCCTGTGTGGACTGCCTGATGATTAAGTAGGGTTGACCTCCGTATGAAACTTTTCCCACAATCTAAGCACTTATGGGGTCTCTCTCCTGTGTGGATAGCCTGATGTTTTAAAAGGTATGCCCTCTGTATGAAACTTTTTCCGCAGTCTAAGCATTTATGGGATCTCTCTCCTGTGTGAATTGCCTGATGATTAGCAAGGCCTGACTTCCATACAAAACTTTTTCCACAGTCTAAGCACTTATGGGATCTCTCTCCTGTGTGGACTGCCTGATGTTTAACAAGGTCTGACCTCTGTATGAAACTTTTTCCACAGACTAAACACTTATCGGGTCTCTCTACAGTGTGGATAGCCTGATGTTTGACAAGGGCTGACCTCCGTATAAAACTTTTCCCACAGTCTAAGCACTTATGGGGTCTCTCTCCTATGTGGCTTATCTGATGTGTAGTCAGTGCTGACTTCCAATTCAAAGAGTTCCTGCCCTTAAGGCATTGATAGGGTTTCTGTCCTGTGTGGCTTCTCCCATTGTCCAAGCATTGAAGTGATTTCTCTCCAGTATGAATTGTCTGAGGTGAAACAAACTGTGGTGTCAGAACGAATCCTTTTCCATAACCGAGGCATTCATAGCGTTTGTCTTCCTTAGGGGTTGTGTGATGGGCTGTGGGATCCCTGTGTCCTTCCCCACAGATAATAGATTCATCCATCTGCTCCCTTGAGTGGTTTCTCAGCAGCCTCTCTGAGCTCTGCCAATTTCCCCAGGCTTGTCCCTGTTCCAAGCACTGGGAAAAATTCTCTTCAGCTCTTCCCACCGAGGTCCCCTGTGATTCCCCGTGCCCAGGAACTTCCTGCTGTTGATTCCCCTCCTTTTTCTCACTCACTGTCTCCTCACCTGCTGGGAGAGAGACAATCCAGACAGGCATCATTGTGCCTGGGAGAAAGAAAGAGGAATATCACTGAGGGAAAACCCAACATACTAAAGCTGCACAGACGGAGCAATTGGATTCTGCCTCCACATCCCACCCAAAAATTCACAGAGAAGGAACGTTGGGAAGGAAAGACCTGCAGGTAACAGGACACGTGGGAAGCGATGTCAGTGATATCTGCTGACTGTAGCCCTGCCCTGGGCGGGATGAGGAAGAACCGAGGGCACTTACTGATACCATATTTTTGGGATGTTCAACTTTTTCCTTCATTCACGAGACAGTTTCTGTGTCAGTCCTCACCTGTGTGGGCACCTCTTGGGATCTCTCTTTCCTCGCAGGCCTTGAGATCGGGCACCCACGGCTCTTCTCCTCGTTCCAGCCGGCTGATCAGGTCAGGTTTGGGAAAGGGGAATCCTGTGCAGGTGGTGAAATCAGAGCAGATCAGGGTGTGTGGAGGATTGAGAGAGCATCTGTCAAAATGGAACCTCTCTCTCTGCTGTGCTGGGGGAACATAGAATCCAAGAGGATGGGAACATGGTCACTGAGCCCCCTCGGGGGAGGCAGACGTCTGGGGAGGTGGGGGGAATTGTGATGCCCTAACTAGGAGTTCCTAGGATTTGTGCTTTCTGGGGGCCTTGCTGACGCACACCCAGCTCTGGAGTTAAACCCCTGCCTATTTCTAAACCAGCAGAGCCCAGAACCCACCGCATGGCTGGAGCTGTTACCAAAGAGGGAGGTGAACAGGGATTCTGTGTGGGAATGAGAAACAACACAGACAGGACAATACATGGCTTCTCCGCCTGGAAAGCTAGTGGGGGGTCGGGTGGGAATGATTTTGTATATCCCTTAGGTTTTGACACCATTTCGAGAGTGTACAGAAATAAAAACAACCCAGGAAATTACAGACCAGTTAGTTTAACTTCTGTGCCAGGGAAGATAATGGAGCAAGTAATTAAGGAAATCATCTGCAAACACTTGGAAGGTGGTAAGGTGATAGAGAAGAGCCAGCATGGATTTGTAAAGAACAAATCATGTCAAAGCAATCTGATAACTTTCTTTGTTAGGATAACGAGTCTAGTGGATAAGTGAGAAGCGGTGCATGTGGTATACCTCGACTTTAGTAAGGCAATTCATACGGTCTTGCATAATATTCTTATCAATAAACTAGGTAAATACAATTTAGATGGGGCTACTATAAGGTGGGTACATAACTGGCTGGATAACCGTACTCAGAGAGTAGTTATTAATGGTTCCCAATCCTGCTGGAAAGGTATCACAAGTGGGGTTCTGCAGGGGTCTGTTTTGGGACGGCCTCTGTTCAATATCTTCATCAACGACTTAGATATTGGCATAGAAAGTACACTTATCAAGTTTGCAGATGATACCAAACTGGGAGGGATTGCAACTGCTTTGGAGGATAGGGTCATAATTCAAAATGATCTGGACAAATTGGAGAAATGGTCTGAGGTAAACAGGATGAAGTTCAATAAAGACAAATGCAAAGCGCTCCATTTAGGAAGGAACAATCAGTTTCACACATACAGAATGGGAAGAGACTGTCTAGGAAGGAGTACGGCAGAAAGGGATCTAGGGGTTATAGTGGACCACAAGCTAAATATGAGTCAACAGTGTGATGCTGTTGCAAAAAAAGCAAACATGATTCTGGGATGCATTAACAGGTGTGTTG
Organism: Emys orbicularis; assembly: GCF_028017835.1. NCBI lineage: Eukaryota > Metazoa > Chordata > Testudines > Emydidae > Emys > Emys orbicularis. The sequence goes on along the minus strand of NC_088695.1, from coordinate 7,790,964 downwards.
TGAGCAAGACATGAGAAGTCATTCTTCCGCTCTACTCTGCGCTGGTTAGGCCTCAACTGGAGCATTGTGTCCAGTTCTGGGCACCGCATTTCAAGAAAGATGTGGAGAAACTGGAGAGGGTCCAGAGAAGAGCAACAAGAATGATTAAAGGTCCAGAGAACATGACCTTTGAAGGAAGGCTGAAAGAACTGGGTTTGTTTAGTTTGGAAAAGAGAAGACTGAGGGGACATGATAGCAGTTTTCAGGTATCTAAAAGCGTGTCATAAGAGGAGGGAGAAAACTTGCTCATCTTAGCCTCTAAGGATAGAACAAGAAGCAATGGGCTTAAACTGCAGCAAGGGAGGTTTAGGTTGGACATTAGGAAAAAGTTCCTAACTGTCAGGGTGGTTAAACACTGGAATAAATTGCCTAGGGAGGTTGTGGAATCTCCATCTCTGGAGCTATTTAAGAGTAGGTTAGATAAATGTCTATCAGGGATGGTCTAGACAGTATTTCGTCCTGCCATGAGGGCAGGGGACTGGACTCGATGACCTCTCAAGGTCCCTTCCAGTCCTAGAATCTACGAAAGTCTATGAAAGTCTCTCTCACACAGCAGCTGTGCATTACGGAGCCCATTCCTCTCCAATCTAACTGATCAGGGAAGAACCTGACCAGTGTCAGACATGCAGACCGCACAGCTTCTAATAACAGAGGGGATGGGAATCCCTTACCCAGCGAGGTCACCGTCTCGTAGTTCTCCTGCATGACGTCCCTGTAGAGGGCTCTCTGAGCGGGGTCCAGCAGAGCCCCCTGCCCTCGGGTGAAATACACAGCCACCTCCTCGAAGGTCATCAGCTCCTGAAACAACAAAGGGCCAGAGAAGCTGAATCCCCCCCCCCCGCACCCTGCTCAGAGCAGCCGGGAGGCTTCAGGGGGTGGGGAGAAGGTGGGACCTCCTTGTCCCCCACAGCAGACGGAGGTGGGCAGGGTCTTCTCATTTCCCACACGCCTGCCAGCCACAGGCTGCTACGGGAAGCAGCGCTCTGAGCCGGGGACAGGGAAAGGAACCTCGACAGCTTCCCTTTGTATTTCACAGCAGCCTCTGCCCAGTGGGATGTTTCCTGGGTCAGAAATGGGGGAAAGTTCCCCCTCTCCCCTGCCCCCCCGCCAATGGGCCTGTTCACAAAATCAGGCCCAGGTTGATCATGTTCCAGCAGGTTTATCACACCCTGTCCACTCCCTGCCTCACACTGTGTGTTTCCTGCCCCTCCCCCTCTACAACAAATCCTCCCCACCCCACCCCCACAGCTCCCTGTAAATCCCCTACCTGAGCTGGCTCCATCACAGCCATTTCCCTTCCCTGTCTCCTGGAAGACGGGACGATCTGGAGCGAAATGTGGACGTGATTCCTTAGCCTGTTGGGGCGAGAGGGGCAATGGGGGGAGGTTATGGAAGGGGTTTGAGTCCATAGCCCCCCCACCCCGGCAAACAGAAGGTCTGGGCTCTGTCACGCTGGGAAAATCCTCAGTCACTTTACACAGACTCGGCCCCTCCCCCCAGCACTGAACACCCTGTGACATCAGTAGGTCCCTGAAAGGGGCCCTTTGTGCAGAGTCATTTGCCTGCCCAGCTCCAACCCTTTCCCCAGGTCTCTCCATCACCTGCAGGCTGAGGCTCAGACTCAGGGGCTGGTATGGTTAGAGTGCTTCCAGCCATTGGAGAACGTGCCCTTGGGCTGGTCTCAGAGGGGTGTGATGAAGCGGGAATGTTCTTAATGTTTTATCTGAATACTGTGTGTGCCTCGGTTTCCCCATGTGTTACTCAAGTATTGAACTCGTGGGATACAGGTGTGTGATCATTGCGGAGACCTCTAGACCACAGGTGTCACTGCATAGTGGCTGCCTGGGCACAGAGATGGCCAAACATTCTCTATTCTCGCAAGCAATGGCTTGAGTCTGTCCTCTGCAAGGAGCCAGCCCCAGATGTTGAAGAACAAAGAGAGAGGCGGAGGCCAGGTGACCTGTTTTCCTGGGAAAGTGAGAAAGCACGGAGGAGGGGCAGCCGGACGTCATTGAGGATGGGGGGCTGAAAGCGGGTCAGTCTCTTGTTTTGGGACTCGTCGGGGAGAGCCCATGGCCGGATCCAGTTACTGGATTTTCTGGATTTTCCCCAGGATGGACTTTGCTGAATGGTCCTGTTTTCTGTGCTAACAAGGTCCTGCCTCCCCCCGCCGGCTGTACCCCGTTCTTCTCCCCGGCTCCTCGTCCCAGGCAGCGGGGCTGAAACAATCTGCACCAGATGGGGGGCGTTGAGAGCCATTGAACCAAACTGTAACCCCTGGATAGGATGGAAACCCCTTCAAGCCAGAGGGTGCAGCCGGGCCTCACCAGCGTTGATCCAGTGCCTGTGCTGCCCCCCGGCCCTGATTGTGCCCCGGGCCCGTCTCCTTCCCCGGCCCCCAGCTGGGGCCCCCCACCCTGCATTCAGTTTGTCCTCTGCCCCCCCATTTACCACCACCCCAGATCTCCCTGAGCTGCAGCCTCCGTCCGCACCAGCGCGGGCAGGGAAACAAAGCAGCAGATGGGGGGATGGGTGTTAACGTGATCCTGCCCCTGCCCCGCACACCCCGGGGGCTGCCGGCAGCTTTCCTGGGCCCAGGGCAGGGAATGGATGCGGGGGTCTCTCTTACCTTCCTCCAAGGGGCTGCGAGTCACTTCCTGCTGCCGGGCCGGACCCCAGCGATCGCTTCCCCCAGAGCCGCCTCGCAGCTGCTCCTGGGTCCTAGCGATCAACCCATCGCGCTGCAGCATCTCTGTGTCCGGCTCCTGTTCCACTCACAGGCTCTACGGTCAGAAGGGAGGGACCGTCTTCCATCTAGCGCGGGGAATGGGTGACACATTTTTTATAAAATACTCTAGGTGACAGGACCTTTCTTCCCAGTGTCCCCGGAAAGGTGCAGATGCCCATGTTGTGAACTCCCTAATGTGTAACCAGTAGTATTTTAATAGTTGAAATGGTTACTTTTTACATGCTATTTTCATCCCTAATCTGGACACCTGCCTTGCAGCTTCAGAGCCCTTAGGCGGAAGCCTCCACCGACTTCCAAAGCTTCCCTGACTATTTGCCGCAAAAGAATTCCCCTCTGACTGCTGAGAGGGAGCGGGTGGACGAAGGATAGAGGGACATGGGCAGTGTAAAGCTGGGCCTCTGACACTCTGCACACTGGGCAAGACACATGGGGCCCATTGTCATAGGGATGTAACTCTGGCTGGCTTCAGAACTTCCTCAGCCTGTGCCAAGGTCTGCACCGGCCCCTGCAGCCACTGAACAGCGGAGTCACAAATGGCAGGAGGGGACGGGGTGTATGGGGAGCACCAGGAGACTCTGAAACTTCTGTGAAAAGGATCAAACTTTGATCTGTCTGGTTTGCCATGTGTCCTGGGCTCACAGAGCTCACACGGTGGCTCCCATAGAGGAGGCTGCCCAGGAGTACAAGGTAGGAAATTCCTGTCAAGTTTAATGGGTAATAATTTTGGATTTTAATTACAGGCTAATTTCACTGAAAGTTGCCTGGCACAGGCATGATGCATCATTCAGCTCTGTAAACCCTTCATGGTATGGGAGATGCTGTGTCATAACCATACAGCTAAGGGTAGCCTAGAATTCCTCCTTACCTGAAGAGGTTAAGCAGCTCAAATAACCTGGTTGGCATCTGACCAAAAGGACCAATGGGGAAAGAAGATACTTTCAAATCTGGGGAGGGGGGGGGGAATGCTTTGTTTGTGCTCTTTGTTCCTGTTCTCTCTTGGAGCCAGAGAGGGACCAGGCAGGAAAAAAAAACCATGTCTTAAAACCCTGCCTATGGAAATAAGCATCTAGAATGACAAAAATAGTAAGTAAAGCCAGGCAAGGCATGTTAGATTATCTTTTGTTTTAGCTTGTGAATTTTCCCTTTCAGGAAGTTAACTACCCTGCCCTCAGGCAGAGAAAGAAAAACTCCAGCTGCTCTCAGCTTTGGGGGGGGGGGGGGGGGGGAGAATGGTCCTTTTTTAAAAAAAAACCTCCCTGCTTTTCAAGCAGCCAGAAGGAGAGGAAAAAAATCCTTTTAAACCGTCTGTGCTTCTGGTTCAAAATGATCCCACCGCTCTGCCACCATGTCAGGGTTCCTTCCCCACTCTGAACTCTGGGGTACAGATGTGGGGACCTGCATGAAAGCCCCAGTAAGCTTATTTCTACCAGCTTAGGTTAAAAACTTCCCCAAGGCACAAATCCTTTGTCCTTGGACGGTATGCTGCCACCACCAAGCGATTTAGACAAAGAATCAGGGAAAGGACCACTTGGAGTTCCTATTTCCCCCAAATATCCCCCCAGGCCCTACACCCTCTTTCCTGGGGAAGCTTGAGAATAATATCCTCACCAATTGGCTACAAAGTGAGCACAGATCCACCCCCCTGGGTCTTAGGACACTGAAAATCAATCAGGTTCTTAAAAGAAAATTTTTAAATAAAATCTAAAAGAATCACCTCTGTAAAATCAGGATGGAAGATAACTTTACAGGGTAACAAAAGATTCACAAACACAGAAGAACTCCCTCTAGGCTTAGTTTCAAAGTTACAAAACACAGGAATAAACCTCCCTCTAGCAAAGGGAAAATTCACAAGCTAAAACAAAAGATAATCTAACATGCCTTGCCTGGCTTTACTTACTATTTTTGTCATTCTAGGTGCTTATTTCCATGAGCAGGGTTTTAAGAGTTTTTTTTTTCCTGCCTGGTCCCTCTCTGGCTCCAAGAGAGAACACAAACAAAGCCTTCCCCTCCCGATTTGAAAGTATCTTCTTTCCCCATTGGTCCTTTTCGTCAGCTGCCAACCAGGTTATTTGAGCTTCTTAACCCCTTACAGATAAGGAGGAATTCTAGACTACCCTTAGCTGTATGGTTATGACATGCTGTAACAAAATAACTGATTTGACAGAGTGGCAACAAAGGCAAATCTTTAACGATAACTGATGTGGGAAAATGTCCTCTGAGATTCTGATGGGGATTATTGAAAATCTTCATCATATAAAGAATTCTACCAATCCCAAAGGATCAGAAACATCACTCACCAAGTTAATGAATACTTCAGTTCTTACCCAAACACAGTAACTCCTCACTTAAAGGCATCCAGGTTAAGGTTGTTTCATTGTTACGTTGCTGATCAATTAGGGAACATGCCCGTTTAAAGTTGTGCAATGCTCCCTTCTAACGTCGTTTGGCAGCTGCCTGCTTTGTGTACTGCTTGCAGGAAGAGCAGCCCGTTGCAGCGAGCTGGTGGGGGCTTGGAACCAGGGTGGACCGACAGCCCCCTATCAGCTCCCCGCTCCCCTAAGTTCCCTGTGCAGCAGCTGCCTGCAGTTCAGCTGTGTCCCTCCCCCCACTGCCATGTGCTGCTCCTGCCCTCTGCCTTGGAGCTGTTCCCCGAGATGCCTGCTTGCTGTGCCGGGGGGGGGGATGGAAGGAAGAGGGGGGCTAATGTCAGGGTATTCCCCTCACCCCCTGATCCTGCACCCCACTTAATGCTCATATCTCCCTCCATTCCTGCTGCCTTGCAGAGTGAGAGAGTTAACCCTTGAGGGCTCAGGCAATTGTTAGTTCATCATTTAGCAGTAGGGGAAATATCCCACCCTCTGACTCCTCCACCTCAACCAAGCTTCACAATCATCATCACTGTGTACCAGTATTAAATTGTTTGTTTAAAACTTATACTGTGTGTGTTTATATATATATATATATAGTCTTTTGTCTGGTGAAAAAAATTTCCCTGGAACCTAACCCCCTCATTTACATTAATTCTTATGGGGAAATTGGATTTGCTTAACATCGTTTCACTTAAAGTCGCATTTTTCAGGAATATAGCTACAATGTTAAGTGAGCAGTTACTGTACATGCTTAAAGCCAACTCTTGTTAACTAAACTAGAATTTATTAAAAGAAGAAAAGATAGCATTGGCTAAAAATCATTAGACATACAAATGCAAATAGAGTCCTTAGGTCAGTTTCACCATAGAGATGACACGTTAGAATAGAAGAGAGTCCTTTTCAGAATCATTTCATAACTTTCTAGTCCAATGTCCAAATGTTCAATATCAGGGCAGTCCCAAGGGGACTGGAGATCTCAGTCTTACAACTCAAACTCGCCCTGAATAAAGCTTAAGAAGATCGGAGATAAAAGGATCAGGTCCCAAGAGTTTATATAGACATTTTTGCAGCCTCTCGACAGCAGGCAGTCCTTGGGGGAACAAGCCCTGAGATTGTACCACATTTTCCTTCATTCCCCAGACAGTTTCTGTGTCAGTCCTCACCTGTGTCGGCGCCTCTTGGGATCTCTCTTTCCTCACAGCCCTGGAGATCAGGCACCCACGGCTCTTGCTCTCCCAGCCTCCTCCCAGCCTCCCCCCGCCGACATCCCTCCTTTCCCTCACAGTGACCCGTCCCGCCCCGCCCCACACTGTCAGTTTCCTTCTATTGCAGCTCTGTTCCCATCTGGCCCATAAGTCTTCTCTATTCCCCTGCATTGCCCCATCCCCCCTTCAGCACCCTGCCCTGTCCACTGCATCCTCCTCCTGCCCCTGCCCCATCCCTCATCCCCCCGTCATCTACACCCCCTTCCCCACTTCAGCCCTCTTTCAGCTCCCCCTAGTTGTGGGTGTCCCAGCCCCCTGCACATCGTTGGTTGGCTTCCCTCTGCTCTGCACACAGTGGGAGCTGGCAGGTGTGTATAGGAAACCGTTCCCTGTAGGAATTTGCTACCTGCACCCAGTTGCGGATATGTAAATGGTTTATAAGAAATGGCTATTGTAAAAAAACTGCTTTCTGATGTAGCAAATGACTAGAGATAGACCATTCCTGGCAGGTGTTTGTCAGCTGCATAACCCCCCAACCAGTCAATTTTTTCCCCCTGCTCAGACCCTAGCCGCCACCCTTCTCCTCCTCCTCCACTTAGGGCAGGGTGAAGGGTGGTGCCACATTCCTACATGGAGCAGTTTTCTGTACTGCACCTGCGGGAGAGTTAATTAATCCACCCCAATGGACGATTGCAGCTATGTCTGTGGGAGATGCTAAAATTGCCAATTGACTCTCCTTTGGCAGTGTTCCTGTCTTTAAAACTCAGATGCCCAACTCCCAATGGGGTCCAAACCCCAAATAAATCCATTTTACCCTATATAAAGCTTATACAGGTAAACTCATAAATTGTTTGCCCTCTATAACACTGATAGACAGATATGCACAGCTGTTCCCTCCCCCCGCCAGGTATTAATATATACTCTGGGTTAATTAATAAGTAAAAAGTGATTTTATTAAATACAGAATGTAGGATTTAAGTGGTTTATTAAATACAGAAAGTCGGAATTAAGTGGTTCCAAGTAGTAACAGACAGAACAAAGTGAATTACCAAGCAAAATCAAACAAAACACTCATGTCTAACCTAATACAGTAAGGAAGTGATTACAGATAAAATCTCACCCTCAGATGTTTCAATAAGCTTCTATCACAGACTGGACACCTTCCTAGTCTGGGCACAATCCTTTCCCCTCGTACAGCCCTTGTTCCAGCTCAGGTGGCCCCCACTTTGCATAATTACAATAGGCCCTCAGAGTTATAGTTCATATTTCTAGTTTCAGATACTAGAGTGATACATTTATACAAATAGGGTAACTACACTCAGTAGATTATAAGCTGTGTCATTATACCTTACAAGAGACCTTTTGCATGAAGCATATTTTAGTTACATTATATTCACACTCATCAGCATACTTTCATAAAATCATATAGAGTGCAACGTCACAGCAGGAAAATGGAAAATGCCAGCCACAGGGGATTTCTCTGGCAGATAAGATTTCCTGATAAAGAGATTGCACTACAGTACTTGTATGAGGTGAATTGAAAAATACTATTTTTGTTTTGTGATCACTGTACACTTTCTATTCTTGTAGTGATAGACATCAATATATATGAAAACGTAGAATAACATCCAAAAACATTTAACAAATTTCAATTGGTATTCTATTATTTAACAATGTGATCCATTGAGATTAATTTTAATACACACCATTATGATTTTCAGTTAATTGCAATTAATCAACTACACTACTATCGTCTTCCAAGTTTTTAACAATACAAGTTCACATTTCAAAGTTCTAGTCTATATAACTTGGAATGGGCCCAAATACCATTTACACATTTTTCGAACATGTCTTTAACTGTTGAATCTGGGTCAAATAGCCTGCAAGGTTCTTAACTCTTTCTGGCCAGGTGTCACACAAGTTTAGATCGTGTGTGAATTCTCCAACGTTTAATGAGGTCTGATCACTGTCTGAAATATTTGTTACAGTCCAGTAGTTATGGAGTCTTGCTCTTGTGTGGATTCTCTGATGAAAAACAAGGACTGATCAGTTTCTGAAATGTTTCCCACAGTCTAAGCACTTATGGGGTCTCTTTCCAATGTGGATTGCTGGATGTTTAACAATGTTTGACCTCCATATAAAACTCTTTCCAGAGGCTAAGCAGTTATGTGGTGTCTCCCTGGGTGGATTCTCTGATGTAAAACACGGGCTGACATCTATTTGAAATGTTTTTCCATAGTCTAAGCACTATGTGTGTTTTGCCTGATGTTTAGAAGGGCTGATCTGATTCTGAAAACTTTCCCAGAGTCCAAGCACTTATGGTCTTCCCCTTGTATGGATTGCCTGATGTTTAAAAAGGGTTGAACTCTGCATGAATCTTTTTCCACAGTCTGAGCACTGATGGGGTCTCTCTCCTGTGTGGACTACTTTATGTCTAACAAGGGCTGACTGCCGTATGAAACTTTTCCCACAGTCTAAGCACTTATGGGGTCTCTCTCCTGTGTGGATTGCCTGATGATTAAGAAGGGTTGATCTCCTTATGAAACTCTTCCCACAGTCTAAGCACTTGTGGGGTCTCTCTCCTGTGTGGATTACCTGATGTTTAACAAGGTCCGACCTCTGTATGAAACTTTTCCCACAGTCCAAGCACTTATGGGGTCTCTCTCCTGTGTGGATTCTCTGATGTGTTTTAAGATGTGATCTCTGTGTGAAACTTTTCCCACAGTCTAAGCACTTATGGGGTCTCTCTCCTGTATGGATTGCCTGATGTTTTACAAGGTCTGACCCCTGTATGAAACTTTTTCTACAGTCTAAGCACGTATGGGGTCTCTCTCCTGTATGGATTGCCTGATGTTTTACAAGGTCTGACCTGTGTATGAAACTTTTTCCACAGTCTAAGCACTTATGGGATCTCTCTCCTGTGTGGACTGCTTGATGTTTCACAAGGGCTGACTTCCATATAAAATTTTTTCCACAGTCTAAGCACTTATGGGATCTCTCACCTGTGTGGATCTTCTGATGTGTTATAAGATTTGACCTCTGTATGAAACTTTTTCCACAGTCTAAGCATGTATGGGATCTCTCTCCTGTGTGGATTGCCTGATGTTTTAAAAGGTATGACCTCTGTATGAAACTTTTTCCACAGTCTAAGCACTTATGGGATCTCTCTCCAGTGTGAATTGTCTGATGATTAGCAAGGCCTGACTTCCATACAAAACTTTTTCCACAGTCTAAGCACTTATGGGATCTCTCTCCTGTGTGGATTGCCTGATGTTTCACAAGGTTTGACCTCTGTATGAAACTTTTTCCACAATCTAAGCACTTATGGGGTCTCTCTCCAGTGTGGATTGCCTGGTGTTTGACAAGGGCTGACCTCCGTATAAAACTTTTCCCACAGTCCAAGCACTTATGGGGTCTCTCTCCTGTGTGGATTGCCTGATGTTTAACAAGGTCTGACCTCTGTATGAAACTTTTTCCACAGTCTAAGCACTTATGGGGTCTCTCTCCTGTGTGGATTGCCTGATGATTAGCAAGGCCTGACTTCCATATAAAACTTTTCCCACAGTCTAAACACTTATGGGGTCTCTCTCCAGTGTGGACTGTCTGATGTTTGACAAGGGCTGACCTCCGTATAAAACTTTTCCCACAGTCCAAGCACTTATGAGGTCTCTCTCCAGTGTGAATAGCCTGATGTTTAACAAGGTCTGACCTATGTACGAAACTTTTTCCACAGTGTAAGCACTTATGGCGTCTCTCTCCTGTGTGGATCCACTGATGTTGTTTAAGATTTGATCTGTGTGTGAAACTTTTCCCACAGTCCAAGCACTTATGGGGTCTCTCTCCTGTATGGACTGCCTGATGATTAAGTAGGGTTGACCTCTGTACGAAACTTTTTCCACAGTCTAAGCACTTATGGGGTCTCTCTCCTGTGTGGATTGCCTGATGTCTGACAACGTCTGACTTCCATATAAAACTTTTCCCACAGTCTAAGCACTTATGGGGTCTCTCTCCTATGTGGCTTATCTGATGTGTAGTCAGTGCTGAAATCCAATTCAAAGAGTTCCTGCCCTTAAGGCATTGATAGGCTTTCTGTCCTGTGTGGCTTCTCCCATGGTCCAAGCATTGAAGTGATTTCTCTCCAGTATGAATTGTCTGAGGTGAAACAAACTGTGGTGTCAGAACGAATCCTTTTCCATAACCGAGGCATTCATAGCGTTTGTCATCCTTAGGGGTTGTGTGATGGGCTGTGGGATCCCTGTATCCTTCCCCACAGATAATAGATTCAACCATCTGCTCCCTTGAGTGGTTTCTCAGCAGCCTCTCTGAGCTCTGCCAATTTCCCCAGGCTTGTCCCTGTTCCAAGCACTGGGAAAAATTCTCTTCAGCTCTTCCCTCAGAGGTCCCCTGTGATTCCCCGTGCCCAGGAACTTCCTGCTGTTGATTCCCCTCCTTTTTCTCACTCACTGTCTCCTCACCTGCTGGGAGAGAGACAATCCAGACAGGAGTCATTGTGCCTGGGAGAAAGAAAGAGGAATATCACTGAGGGAAAACCCAACATACTAAAGCTGCACAGACGGAGCAATTGGATTCTGCCTCCACTTCCCACCCAAAAATTCACAGAGAAGGAACGTTGGGAAGGAAAGACCTGCAGGTAACAGGACATGTGGGAAGCGATGTCAGTGATATCTGCTGACTGTAGCCCTGCCCTGGGCGAGATTAGGAAGAACCGAGGGCACTTACTGATACCATATTTTTGGGATTTTCAACTTTTTCCTTCATTCACCAGATGGTTTCTGTGTCAGTCCTCACCTGTGTGGGCATCTCTTGGGATCTCTCTTTCCTCGCAGGCCTGGAGATCGGGCACCCACGGCTCTTCTCCTCGTTCCAGCCGGCTGATCAGGTCAGGTTTGGGAAGGGGGAATCCTGTGCAGGTGGTGAAATCAGAGCAGATCAGGGTGTGTGGAGGATTGAGACAGCATCTGTCAAAATGGAACCTCTCTCTCTGCTGTGCTGGGGGAACAGAGAATCCAAGAGGATGGGAACATGGTCACTGAGGCCCCTCGGGGGAGACAAACGTCTGGGGAGGTGGGGGGAATTGTGATGCCCTAACTAGGAGTTCCTAGGATCTGTGCTCTCTGGGGGCCTTGCTGACGCACACCCAGCTCTGGAGTTAAACCCCTGCCTATTTCTATACCGGCAGAGCCCAGAACCCTCCGCATGGCTGGAGCTGTTACCAAAGAGGGAGGTGAACAGGGATTCTGTGTGTGAATGAGAAACAACACAGACAGGACAATACACGGCTTCTCCGCCTGGAAAGCTAGTGGGGGGTCGGGTGGGAATGATTTTGTATATCCCTTAGGTTTTGACACCATTTCGAGAGTGTACAGAAATAAAAACAACCCAGGAAACTACAGACCAGTTAGTTTAACTTCTGTGCCAGGGAAGATAATGGAGCAAGTAATTAAGGAAATCATCTGCAAACACTTGGAAGGTGGTAAGGTGATAGAGAATAGCCAGCATGGATTTGTAAAGAACAAATCATGTCAAAGCAATCTGATAGCTTTCTTTGATAGGATAACGAGTCTAGTGGATAAGTGAGAAGCGGTGCATGTGGTATACCTAGACTTTAGTAAGGCAATTCATATGGTCTTGCATAATATTCTTATCAATAAACTAGGTAAATACAACTTAGATGGGGCTACTATAAGGTGAGTACATAACTGGCTGGATAACCGTACTCAGAGTGTAGTTATTAATGGTTCCCAATCCTGCTGGAAAGGTATCACAAGTGGGGTTCTGCAGGGGTCTGTTTTGGGACGGGCTCTGTTCAATATCTTCATCAATGACTTAGATATTGGCATAGAAAGTACACTTATCAAGTTTGCAGATGATACCAAACTGGGAGGGATTGCAACTGCTTTGGAGGATAGGGTCATAATTCAAAATGATCTGGACAAATTGGAGAAATGTTCTGAGGTAAACAGGATGAAGTTTAATAAAGACAAATGCAAAGCGCTCCACTTAGGAAGGAACAATCAGTTTCACACATACAGAATGGGAAGAGTCTGTCTAGGAAGGAGTACGGCAGAAAGGGATCTAGGGGTTATAGTGGACCACAAGCTAAATATGAGTCAACAGTGTGATGCTGTTGCAAAAAAAGCAAACATGATTCTGGGATGCATTAACAGGTGTGTTGTGAGGAGGGGTGGCTCTAGGCACCAGCAAAGCAAGCACGTGCTTGGGGCAGCCCATTTGCAGGGGCGGCAGGGATCCAGCATGGGAGCTGAGAACCAACAGGGGGCCCTGGGAGCTATAGTTCCTTGGTTAGCTCCCTGCCTATAGAGACAGCCCTGGAGCAGGGAAAGAACTACATTTCCCAGCATTCCCATGGCCACTACCAACAGGAAAGAGGGGGAGGGAGTGAGGTAGCTGAGACCTCATGCTGCAGCCTGCTGTGAATGGAAAGCTGTGCTGTGAGTAGGGATACCATATTTTAACATTCAAAAAATAGGACACTCCACAGGGAGGGAGGGTAGCCCCACCCTGCCACCATCCACTCCCTCCGACTGCCCCCCACAGAAACCCCAACCCATCCAACCCCCCCTGCTCCCTGTCCCCTGATCACCCCTGCCCCTAACTGCCCCCCAGGACCCCACCCCCTATCTAAGCGCCGCTGCTCCTTGTCCCCTCATTGCCCCCTCCCGGGACCCCTGCCCCTAACTGCCCCTTGGGACCCCACCCCCATCTAAGCCTCCCTTCTCCTTGTCCCCAACTGCCCTCTCCTGAGACCCCCACCCGAACTTCCGCCCTAGGACCCCACCCCCTACCTGTCCCCTGACAAACCCCTGGGACTCCCATGCCTATCCGACCACTGCTTGTCCCCTGACTGCCCCCCCAACCCCTGACCCATCTAACCCCCCCTTCTCCCTGCCCCTGACTGCCCCCCCGAACCTCCGCCCCATCCAACCCCCCAGCCCCCTTACCGTACCACTCAGACCAGCGTGTCTGGCTCCGCGCAGCGCCAGACACACTGCTGCATACATGCTGCCGTGCTCCACCGCAGAGCCACAGCCCACTCCCCCCCCCCCCACCCCCAGCACCTGCCTTCCAGATTTGAACACCTCAAAATTCAGGAGTGCTCAAGCTCAGTTTGGGCAGCTGTTACTTCATTTCTCCCAAATCAAATATACTGATCCACTGTAACTTGCTGTAGAAAAAGTAGGATAAAATTGAGCAAGAAATGCTTCCCAGTGTTTATTAGGACTGGAATTGCTATTTTCAACAGCCATTGCCTTGTTTGTTTGTTTGTTTGTTTGTTTGTTTGTTTAAAAGGAAGACAGTGATATTGCATTGGCAAATTCCCCATAGAAAGAAAGAGTGGAACAAAAGAATAATACAGGCACCTCAACTTTTCCTCATTTATGTAGGACAGTCTTATAATATGCATCCAGATATCCTCCAATCACACAAGCTGAAAATTGTTCCACTTTACTGCAGTTCTGTAACCATATGGGAACCAATCCTGTCTGTGTTCTGTGCACATCTAAAATTCCTGCTGAATGACCTGCAGTGGGAGCGAGTTACCAGTGACCCAGGGCTGTGACGGCAGGAGGGTGCAGGTGGGGAGGTAGCCCAGGGCTGGGGTGGCAGGAGGTGTGGATGGGGGGGGGGAAGAGTCCAGGGCTGGGGCAGCAGGGGGTGCGGCGAGGAGCCCAGGGCTGGGACGGGGGGCAGCCAAAATTTTTTTTGCTTGGGGCAGCAAAAAACCTAGAGGCGGCTCTGGTTGTGAGCAAGACATGAGAAGTCATTCTTCCGCTCTACTCTGCGCTGGTTAGGCCTCAACTGGAGTATTGTGTCCAGTTCTGGGCACCGCATTTCAAGAAAGATGTGGAGAAATTGGAGAGGGTCCAGAGAAGAGCAACAAGAATGATTAAAGGTCTAGAGAACATGACCTATGAAGGAAGGCTGAAAGAACTGGGTTTGTTTAGTTTGGAAAAGAGAAGACTGAGGGGACATGATAGCAGTTTTCAGGTATCTAAAAGGGTGTCATAAGAGGAGGGAGAAAACTTGCTCATTTTAGCCTCTAAGGATAGAACAAGAAGCAATGGGCTTAAACTGCAGCAAGGGAGGTTTAGGTTGGACATTAGGAAAAAGTTCCTAACTGTCAGGGTGGTTAAACACTGGAATAAATTGCCTAGGGAGGTTGTGGAATCTCCATCTCTGGAGCTATTTAAGAGTAGGTTAGATAAATGTCTATCAGGGATGGTCTAGACAGTATTTAGTCCTGCCATGAGGGCAGGGGACTGGACTCGATGACCTCTCAAGGTCTCTTCCAGTGCTAGAATCTATGAAAGTCTATGAAAGTCTCTCTCACACGGCAGCTGTGCATTACGGAGCCCATTCCTCTTCAATCTAACTGACCAGGGAAGAACCTGACCACTGTCAGACATGCAGACCGCACAGCTTCTAATAACCGAGGGGATGGGAATCCCTTACCCAGCGAGGTCACCGTCTCGTAGTTCTCCTGCATGACGTCCCTGTAGAGGGCTCTCTGAGCGGGGTCCAGCAGAGCCCCCTGTCCCTGGGTGAAATACACAGCCACCTCCTCAAAGGTCACCAGCCCCTGAAACAACAAAGGGCCGGAGAAGCTGAATCCCCCCCACACCCTGCTCAGAGCAGCCCGGAGGCTTCAGGGGGTGCGGAGAAGCAGACGGAGGTGGGCAGGGTCTTCTCATTTCCCACACGCCTGCCAGCCACAGGCTGCTACGGGAAGCAGCGCTCTGAGCCAGGGACAGGGAAAAGAACCTTGACAGCTTCCCTTTGTATTTCACAGCAGCCTCTGCCCAGTGGGATGTTTCCTGGGTCAGAAATGGGGGAAAGTTCCCCCTCCCCCCTGCCCCCCGCCAATGGGCCTGTTCAGAAAATCAGGCCCAGGTTGATCATGTTCCAGCAGGTTTATCACACCCTGTCCACTCCCTGCCTCACACTGTGTGTTTCCTGCCCCTCCCGCTCTACAACAAATCCTCCCCACCCCACCCCCACAGTTCCCTGTAAATCCCTTACCTGAGCTGTCTCCATCACAGCCATTTCCCTTCCCTGTCTCCTGGAAGACGGGACGATCTGGAGCGAAACGTGGACGTGATTCCTTAGCCTGTTGGGGTGAGAGGGGCGATGGGGGAGGTTATGGAAGGGGCTTGAGTCCATAGCCCCCCCCCACCCCCACCGCCGCAGACAGATGCTCTGGGCTCTGTCGCGCTGGGAAAATCCTCAGTCACTTTACACAGACTCGGCCCCTCCCCCCAGCACTAAACACCCTGTGATACCAGTAGGTCCCTGAAAGGGGCCCTTTGTGCAGAGTCATTTGCCTGCCCAGCTCCAACCCTTTCCCCAGGTCTCTCCATCACCTGCAGGCTCAGGCTCAGGGGCTGGTATGGTTAGAGTGGTTCCAGCCATTGGAGAATGTGCCCTTGGGCTGGTCTCAGAGGGGTGTGATGAAGCTGGAATGTTCTTAATGTTTTCTCTGAATACTGTGTGTGTGCCTCAGTTTCCCCATGTGTTACTCAAGTATTGAACTGGTGGGCTACAGGTGTGTAATCATTGGGGAGACCTCTAGAGGGCAGGTGTCACTGCAGAGTGGCTGCCTGGGCACAGAGAATGGCCAAAAATTCTCTATTCTGGCAAGCAAAGGCTTGAGTCTGTCCTCTGCAAGGAGCCAGCCCCAGATGTTGAAGAACAAAGAGAGAGGCGGAGGCCAGGTGACCTGTTTTCCTGGGAAAGTGAGAAAGCACGGAGGAGGGGCAGCCGGACTTCACTGAGGATGGGGGTCTGGAAACTGGTCAGTCTCTTGTTTTGGGACTCGTCGGGGAGAGCCCAGGTTCTGGATTTTCTGGATTTTCCCCAGGATGGACTTTGCTGAATGGTCCTGTTTTCTGTGCTAACAAGGTCCTGCCTCCCCCCGCCGGCTGTACCCCGTTCTTCTCCCCGGCTCCTCGTCCGAGGCAGCGGGGCTGAAACAATCTGCACCAGATGGGGGGCGTTGAGAGCCATTGAACCAAACTGTAAACCCTGGATAGGATGGAAACCCCTTCAAGCCAGAGGGTGCGGCAGGGCCTCACCAGCGTTGATCCAGTGCCTGTGCTGCCCCCTGGCCCTGATTGTGCCCCAGGCACGTCTCCTTCCCCGGCCCCCAGCTGGGGCCCCCCACCCTGCATTCAGTTTGTCCTCTGCCCCCCCATTTACCACCACCCCAGATCTCCCTGAGCTGCAGCCTCCGTCCGCACCAGCGCGGGCAGGGAAACAAAGCAGCAGATGGGGGGGGTGGGGGTGGTAACGTGATCCTGCCCCCGCCCCGCACACCCCGGGGGCTGGCGGCAGCTTTCCTGGGCCCAGGGCAGGGAATGGATGCGGGGGGTCTCTCTTACCTTCCTCCAAGGGGCCGCGAGTCACTTCCTGCTGCCGGGACTGAGCCCAGCGATCGCTCCCCCCAGAGCCGCCTCCCAGCTGCTCCTGGGTCCTAGCGATCAACCCATCGCGCTGCAGCATCTCTGTGTCCCGCTCCTGTTCCACTCACAGGCTCTCAGGACAGAAGGGAGGGACCGTCTTCCATCTAGCGCGGGGAATGGGTGACACATTTCTATAAAATACTCTAGGTGACAGGACCTTTCTTCCCAGTGTCCCCGGAAAGGTGCAAATCCAGAGGACAAATTAACAGCCCCCCCCATTTGGTAATCTCTATAACTGATTGGGGGAGCAGGGGGGCAGACTCATGATCTTTGAGCACTTCTGGCTGCTGACCTAGTTCTGTCCCTGACACACCCCCCCCCCCAGGTTTCCACAAGGTGCAGGCCATGGACTGGGACACCCCCGGGGGTTGGGGGGGGGGAATTCCAGTATGATGGGGATGACTTCATCAGCTTCCATGTCCAGCCTCAGGCCCCTTACTCCTGTCTGCATCCCAACTCCCCCCCCCCCCGGAGTCATGGCCCTGCTCCCAGCCCCACCTCAATGGGATGGGGGGGCACAGACAGGGATAAGGGGGGGCACTGTACCCCTACTCTAAAAATCATTCCACTTGTCCCAGAGCAATTCCAGCTTCTCTGCCTGTGCTTTGCGGGGATAAACCAGTCATGGTGGCAGCCAGGATGCTGGGCAGATCCCCATGTTGTGAACTCCTTAATGTGTAACCAGTAGAATTTTAATAGTTGAAATGGTTACTTTTTACATGCTACTTTCATCCCTAATCTGGATACCTGCCTTGTAGCTTCAGAGCCCTTAGGCAGAACCCTCCACCGACTTCCAAAGCTTCCCTGACTATTTGCAGTAAAAGAATTCCCCTCTGGCTGCTGAGAGGGAGGGGGTGGACGAGGGACGAGGGACAGAGGGACATGGGCAGTGTAAAGTTTTGCCTCTGACACTCTGCACACTGGGCAAGACACACGGGGGCCATTGTCATAGGGATGTAACTCTGGCTGGCTTCAGAACTTCCTCAGCCTGTGCCAAGGTCTGCACCGGCCCCTACAGCCACTGAACAGCAGAGTCACAAATAGCAGGAGGGGACGGGGTGTGTGGGGACCATCAGGAGGCTCTGAAACTCCTGTGAAGAGCATCAAACTTTGATCTGTATGGTTTGCCATCTGTCCCGGGCTCACAGAGCTCACACGGTGGTTCCCATAGAGGAGGCTGCCCAGGAGTACAAGGTAGGGAATTCCTGTCAAGTTTAAAGGGTAATAACTTTGGATTTTAATTACAGACTAATTTCACTGAAAGTTACCTGGCACAGGCATGATGCATCATTCAGCTCTGTAAACCCTTCATGGTATGGGAGATGCTGTGTCATAACCATATAGCTAAGGGTAGCCTAGAATTCCTCCTTACCTGTAAGAGGTTAAGAAGCTCAAATAACCTGGCTGGCACCTGACCAAAAGGACCAATGGGGAAAGAAGATACTTTCAAATCTGGGGGGGGGGAGGGGATGCTTTGTTTGTGCTCTTTGTCCCTGTTCTCTCCCTGAGCCAGAGAGGAACCAGGCAGAAAAAAAAATCTCTTAAAACCCTGCCTATGGAAATAAGCATCTAGAACAGGGGTCAGCAACCTTTCAGAAGTGGTGTGCCGAGTCTTCATTTATTCACTCTAATTTAAGGTTTTGTGTGACGGTAATACATTTTAACGTTTTTAGAAGGTCTCTTTATAACTAAACTATTGTATGTAAAGTAAGGTTTTCAAAATGTTTAAGAAGCATCATTTAAAATTAAATTAAAATGCTGATCTTACGCCACCAGCCTGCTCAGCTCGCTGCCAGCCTCGGTTCTGTTCACCTAGGCCAGCAGCGGGCTGATCAGGGCCTGCAGCTGGGACCCCAGACCTGCGGGGGGGGGGGGGTGATTCAGGAGTCAGGGCAGAGGGCTGGGGGAGGGGGTTCAGGGCAGAAGGCTGTGGTGTGTGGGGGGGGGTTAAGAGATCAGGGCAGAGGGCTGGGGGTGCAGGGCACAAGGCTGGGTGTGTGTTGGGGTGTGGGGGGTTCATGGCAGAGGGCTGGGGGGTGTGGGGGATGCAGGGCAGAAGGCTGAGTGTGTAGGGGGGTTCAGGGCAGAGGGATGGGGCTGGGGGGTGCAGGGCAGAAGGCTGGATGTGTGTTGGGGTCGCGGGGTTCAGGGCAGAGGGCTGGGGTGTGTGGGGGTGCAGGGCAGAAGGCTGAGGGTATGGGGGTGCAGGGCAGAAGGCTAAGTGTGTGTGGGGGATTCATGGCAGAGGGATGGGGCTGTGGGGGTACAGGGCAGAAGGCTGGGTGTGTGTTGGGGTGGAGGGGGTTCAGGGCAGAGGGGTGGGGGGTGCAGGGCAGAAGGCTGGGGTGCTCCCAGCCCCCTGCCCTGAGCAGCTCATGGCAGGGGGCTGGAAGGGATATGCCCTGTTCCACCCCCTTCCCCCAGGCTCCGTCATACGTCTCTCTGCCTCCTCTATGGAGCTGTATGCATGCTGCCGCTCTTCCCCCTCCCCCTTGCTAGGGCCATCAGCTGATTGACGCAGGGACCAAGAGGAGGCGGGGCAGGAAAGCACCACGATGGGGGAAGAAGTGGGGGAGGGTGGAGCTTGGCTGCCGCAGAACCAAGCTTCTGCCTCCTGCCCCCGCAGGGGAGAGCAGTGGGCGGGGGGGCTGAGCGGGGTTGGGGGCCGGGACCACGGCAGGGAGCTGCGTGCCACCTAAAATCGGCTTGCGTGCCGTGTTTGGCACGCATGCCATAGGTTGCCGACCTCTGATCTAGAATGACAAAAATAGTAAGTAAAGCCAGGCAAGACATGTTAGATTATATTTTGTTTTAGCCTGTGAATTTTCCCCTTCAGGAAAAAAGAACAGGAGTACTTGTGGCACCTTAGAGACGAACAAATTTTTTGTTCGTCTCTAATAAATTTGTTAGTCTCTACGGTGCCACAAGTACTCCTGTTCTTTTTGCGGATACAGACTAACACGGCTGCTACTCTGGAACCCTTTCAGGAAGTTAACTACCCTGCCCTCAGGCAGAAAAAGAAAAACTCCAGATGCTCTCAGCTTTAAAAAAGAAATGTCCTTTTTGAAAAAAAAACCACCCTGCTTTTCAAGCAGCCAGAAGGAGAGGAAAAAGAATCCTTTTAAACCCTCTGTGCTTCTGGTTCAAAATGATCCCACCGCTCTGCCACCATGTCAGGGTTCCCTCCCCACTCTGAACTCTGGGGTACAGATGTGGGGACCCGCATGAAAGCCCCCGTAAGCTTATTTCTACCAGCTTAGGTTAAAAACTTCCCCAAGGCACAAATCCTTTGTCCTTGGACGGTATGCTGCCACCACCAAGCGATTTAGACAAAGAATCAGGGAAAGGACCACTTGGAGTTCCTATTTCCCCAAAATATCCCCCCAGGCCCTACACCCCCTTTCCTGGGGAAGCTTGAGAATAATATCCTCACCAATTGGTTACAAAGTGAGCAGAGATCGACCCCCCCTGGGTCTTAGGACACTGAAAATCAATCAGGTTCTTCAAAGAAGAATTTTATTTAAATAAAATCTAAAAGAATCACCTCTGTAAAATTGGGATGGAAGATAACTTTATAGGGTAACAAAAGATTCACAAACACAGAGGAACTCCCTCTAGGCTTAGTTTCAAAGATACAAAACACAGGAATAAACCTCCCTCTAGCAAAGGAAAATTCACAAGCTAAAACAAAAGATAATCTAACACGCCTTGCCTGGCTTTACTTACTATTTTTGTCATTCTAGATCGGGGTCGGCAACCTTTCAGAAGCGGTGTGCCGAGTCTTCATTTATTTACTCAAATTTAAGGTTTTGCGTGCCAGTAATACATTTTAATGTTTTTAGAAGGTCTCTTTCTCTAAGTCTATAATATATAACTAAACTATTGTTGTATGTAAAGTAAATAAGGTTTTTAAAATATTTAAGAAGCTTCATTTAAAATTAAATTAAAATGCAGAGCCCCCCGGCCCGGTGGCCAGGACCGAGGCAGCGTAAGTGCCACTGAAAATCAGCTCACGTGCCGCCTTTGGCATGCGTGCCATAGGTTGCCTACCCCTGTTCTAGATGCTTATTTCCATAGGCAGGGTTTTAAGAGAGGGTTTTTTTCCTGCCTGGTCCATCTCTGGCTCGAAGAGAGAACACGAACAAAGAGCACAAACAAAGCCTTCCGCCCCCCACCCCCGATTTGAAAGTATCTTCTTTCCCCATTGGTCCTTTTGGTCAGGTGCCAACCGGGTTATTTGAGCTTCTTAACCCCTTACAGGTAAGGAGGAATTCTAGACTACCCTTAGCTGTATGGTTATGACATGCTGAAACAAAATAACTGATTTGACAGAGTGGCAACAGAGGCAAGTCTTTAACGATACCTGATGTGGGAAAATGTCCTCTGAGATTCTGATGGGGATTCCTGAAAATCTTCATCATATAAAGAATTCTACCAATCCCAAAGGATCAGACACATCACCCACCAAGTTAATGATACTTCAGTTCTTACCCAAATACAGTAACTCCTCACTTAAAGGCATCCAGGTTAAGGTTGTTTCATTGTTACGTTGCTGATCAATTAGGGAACATGCTCGTTTAAAGTTGTGCAATGCTCCCTTCTAACGTCGTTTGGCAGCTGCCTGCTTTGTCTACTGCTTGCAGGAAGAGCAGCCCGTTGGAGTGAGCTGGTGGGGGCTTGGAACCAGGGTGGACTGGCAGCCCCCTATCAGCTCTCCGCTCCCCTAAGATCCCTGTGCAGCAGCTGCCTGCAGTTCGGCTGTGTCCATCCCCCCACTGCCATGTGCTGCTCCTGCCCTCTGCCTTGGAGCTGTTCCCCGAGATGCCTGCTTGCTGTGCCGGGGGGGAGGGAAGGAAGAGGGGGGCTAATGTCAGGGTGTCCCCCTACCCCCTGCTCCTGCACCCCACTTACCCCATCTTCCATAGATCAGGGGGGACACCCCAGGGCTGCAGTCTCAGCAAGCTGATCTAATTAACAAGGAGGTGTACTTAAGGCAAATGCTCATATCTCTCTCCATTCCTGCTGCCTTGCAGAGTGAGAGAGTTAACCCTTGAGGGCTCAGGCAATTGCTAGTTCATCATTTAGCAGTAAGGGAAATATCCCACCCTCTGACTCCTCCACCTCAACCAAGCTTCACAATCATCATCACTGTGTACCAGTATTAAATTGTTTGTTTAAAACTTATATTGTGTGTGTGTATGTATATATATATATATATATATATATATATATATATATATATATATATATATATATATAGTCTTTTGTCTGGTGAAAAAAATTTCCCTGGAACCTAACCCCCTCATTTACATTAATTCTTATGGGGAAATTGGATTTGCTTAACATCATTTTGCTTAAAGTCGCATTTTTCAGGAACATAACTACAACGTTAAGTGAGGAGTTACTGTACATGCTTAAAGCCAATTCTCGTTAACTAAACTATGATTTATTAAAAGAAGAAAAGATAGCATTGGCTAAAAGATCATTAGACATACAAACGCGAATAGAGTCCTTAGGTCAGTTTCACCATAGAGATGGCACGTTAGAATTGAAGAGAGTCCTTTTCAGAATCATTTCATCACGTTCTAGTCCAATGTCCAAATGTTCAATATCAGGGCAGTCCAGAGGGGACTGGAGATCTCAGTCTTACGACTCAAACTTGCCCTGAATAAAGCTTAAGGAGATCGTTGATAAAAGGATCAGGTCCCAAGAGTTTATATAGACATTTTTGCAGCCTCTCGACAGCAGGCAGTCCTTCGGTGAACAATAGGTTTTGGAAGTAACCTCCTATTTCCCAAACATCACAGGTAATAAAACTACATTGGATTAACATAAGGTAATTAATTATCCATAAAACCATTCATAGACAGTTTACCACAAACTTTAAAGATATATATATATACAATGATATTATTACACCCAAGTTTCATCTAAATGTTAATATTTCCTTTTGACTTCTGAATTAACAAAATACAGTCCTAGACAGGAACCCTTTGGTTACACTGTTTATCTATAGCTTCTTACAGATTAACATAGACTATTACAATTACTATCTTCTAGGGCTGTCAAACAATTAAAAAAATTAAAAAAAAATTTATCATGATTATTCACACTGTTAAACAATAATAGAATACCATTTATTTAAATATTTTGGATTATAGCCCACAAAAGCTTATGCCCAAATAAATTTGTTAGTCTCTAAGCTGCCACAAGGACTCCTTGTTGTTTTTGCAGAATACAAAGTGTACAGTGTGCACTTTATATTTTTATTACAAATACTGGCACTGTAAAAAGCAAAAGAAATAGTGTTTTTTTCAATTCACCTAATGCAAGTACTGTAGTTCAATCTCTTTATCACAAAAGTGGAACTTACTAATGTACAATTATGTACAAAAAATAACTGCACTGAAAAATAAAACAATGTAAAACTTTAGAGCCTATAACTCCACCCAGTCCTACTTCTTGTACAGCCAATCACTCTCTCCTGTGTGGATTGCCTGATGTGCCATAAGATTTGATCTTTGTGTGAAACTTTTCCCACAGTCCAAACATCTATGGGATTTCTCTCCTGTGTGGTTTATCTGATGTTTAACAAGGCCTGACCTCCGTATGAAACTTTTTCCACAGTCTAAGCACTGATGAGGTCTCTTCCCAGTGTGGACTGCCTGATGATTAAGTAGGGTTGACCTCTGTATGAAACTTTTTCCACAGTCTAAGCACTTATGGGTTCTTCCCACAGAGGTCCCCTGTGATTCCCCGTGCCCAGAAACGTCCTGCTGTTGATTCCCCTCCTCGTTCTCACTCACTCTCTCATCACCTGCTGGGAGAGAGAGAATCCAGACAGAAGTCATTGTGCTGGGGAGAAATTAAGAGGAATAGCAGCAGGGAAAAAACTAACATACTAAAGCTGCACAGACAGAGCAATTGGATTCTGCCTCCACTTCCCACCCAAACTTTCACAGAGAAAGAAAGTTGGGAAGGAAAGACCTGCAGTTAACAGGACACGTGGAAAGTGATGTCAGTGATATCTGCTGACTGCAGCCCTGCCCTGGGTGAGGTGAGGAAGAACTGAGGGCACTTATTGATACCACATTTTTGGGATTCTCTACTTTTTCCTTCACGCTCCAGATGGTTTGAGTGTCAGTCCGCACCTGTGTGGGTGCCTCTCGGGATCTCTCTTTCCTCACAGGCCTGGAGATCGGGCACCCACGGCTCTTCCTCTTGTTCCATCCAGGTGATCAGGTCAGGTTTGGGAAGGGGGAATCCTGTGCAGGGAGTGAAATCAGACCAAATCAGGATGCGTGGAGGATTGAGAGAGCGTCTGTCAGAAAGGACATTCCGTGAGTGGAACCTGTCCCTGTGCTGTGCTGGGGAATGTGGAATCTAAGAGGATGGGAATGTGGTGACTGAGCCCCCTCAGTGAGGTGAGAGAAATTGTGATGCACACCCAGCTCTAGTGTTAAACCCCTGCCTATTTCTAAACCTGTGGAGCGCAGAGGCCTCCACATGGCTGCAGCTGTTCCCAAGGAGGAGGGAGAAGAGGGATTCTGTGAGCGACTGAGAAACAACACAGACAGGACAATACACGGCTTCTCCACCTTGCAAGCTAGGGGTGTTGGGTGGGGATGATTTAGTATGTGCCTTAGGTTTTGACACCCTGGTCTCGTTAGGGAGCGATGAGGGAAGAACCTGACCGGTGTCAGACACGCAGACCCCCCCAGCTTCCAATAAGCAAGGGGCCAGGAATCCCTTACCCAGCGAGGTCACCGTCTCGTAGTTCTCCCACATGACGTCCCTGTAGAGGGCTCTCTGAGTGGGTCCAGCAGAGCCCCCTGCCCCTGGGTGAAATACACAGCCACCTCCTCGAAGGTCACCAGCATCTGAAACAACAAGAGTCCCCCACTCAGCACCTGCTGCCCCAGCCACAATCCTGCTAGTCAAGGGGGAGGAAGGACAGAGAAGGAGAATCCTTCCCGCACCCTGCTCAGAGCAGCTAGGAGGCTACAGGGGGTGGGAGAAGGTGAGAGCTCCTTGTCCCCCCCAGCACACGGAGGTGGTCAGGGTCTTCTCATTTCCCACATGCCTGCCAGCCACAGGCTGATACGGGAAGCAGAGCTCTGAGCTGGGGACAGGGACAGAAATCCCAACAGCTTCCCTTAGTATTTCACAGCAGCCTCCGGCCAGGGGGTTCAGGCTCCAGCACTGGGAGTCTGGTCAGTTTTCCCAGCCCTGCCCAGGGGGGTGCTTCCAGGTTCAGAAATGGGGGAATGTTTCCCCTCCCCCACACCCGCCAATGGGCCTGTTCAGAAAATTAGGCCCAGGTTGATCATGTTCCAGCAGGTTTATCAGACCCCGTCCCACCATGTGTGTTTAACCCCTCTGCAATACTCCTCCCGCTCCACCAAAAGCTCCCTAAAAATCCCCTACATGAGCTGGCTCCATCCCTTCCCTGTCCCCTGGAAGATGGGCCGATCTGGAGTGAAACATGGACGCGATTCCACAGCCTGTCAGGGCAAGAGGGGCAATGGGGGAGGTTACAGAAGGTACTGGAATCCATGTCACTCCCCTATTCCCCCCAGGATCTCTCCCTGCAGACAGACGCTCTGATTCTATGACTCTGCGGGAATGTTCTGAATGTTTTCTCTGAATACTGTGTGTGCTTCAGTTTCCCCATGTGTTACAAGGAATAGCTTAGTGGTTTCTGCATTGGCCTGCTAAACCCAGGGTTGTGAGTTCAATCCTTGAGGGGTCCATTTAGGGAACTGGGGTAAAAATCTGTCTGGGGATTGGTCCTGCTTTGAGCAGGGGGTTGGACTAGATGACCTCCTGCGGTCCCTTCCAACCCTGATATTCTATGATTCTATGAAAAGTATCAAGCTGGTGAGATACAGGTGTGTGATCATTACAGAGCCCTCTAGAGGGCAGGTGTCACTGCAGAGTGGCTGCCTGGGCACAGAGAATGGCCAAAATTCTGTATCCTGGCAAGTGGTGGGTGGAGCCCTTCCTCTGCAAGGAGCCAGCGGAAGGTGCTGGAGAACTGCAAGAGAGGGGGTGTGTCTTCCTGGGAAAGAGAAAGCACGGAGGAGGGCCAGCTGGGCGTCACTGAGGATGGGGGCTGGAAGCAGGTCAGTCTCGTGGTTCGGGACTCAGCGGAGAGAGCTCAGGATTCCCCCTTAGATGGACTTTAGTGAATGCTCCTGACTTCTGTGCTAACAAACTCTGTTCTATGCTGTGTTCCCAGTGACCAATAAACCCATCTGTTTTCCAAGCTGGCTGAGAGTCACAGCTGACTGCGGAGGTGGGGTGCACACTGTGAGGAGCATGCCAGGCTTCTCCTTAGGCTGCCCCCGGGATTCTGTCTGGGGACGGGGAGGCTGGGGCCACACGCTCAGCAGGTGGAGGGGATGTTGGGGGTGCTCAGGGGCTGGGGTCCTGCCCCTACAGTGTGGGGGAACTTGCCTCCCCCAGCCATATGTTCACCGACCGCCAGCTGTACCCCGTTCTTATTCCTGGCTCTGAGTCCCAGGCAGGGGGGCTGAAACAATATGGGGGACACTGAACCCAACTGTAAACCCTGGATAGGATGGAAACCCCTTCAAGCCAGGGGGTGCGGCAGGGCCCCACCATCCTAGATCCAACACCTGTGCTGACCCCGGCCCTGATTGTGCCTCTGGGCCCCGCTCCTTCCCTGGCCCCCAGCTGGAGCCCCCCCACCCTGCATTCAGTTTGGCCCCTGCCCACCTGCTGCCCCTTCCTATTTGCCCCTCTCAGATCTCCCTGAGCTGCAGGCTCCGTGTGAATGGTCAGGGGCAGGGAAACAAAGCAGCAGATGGGGGGGATGGGGGGTAACATGATCTTGCCCCCGTCCCGCACACACCGGGGGCTGGCGGCAGCTTTCCCGGGCCCAGGGCAGGAATCGCAGCCAGCTCCGCTGGGAGCAGCCTGGGGCCAAACCCTCCCCCTGCAGCCCGGGTGTGACGGGGCGGGAGGGTCTCTCTTACCTTCCCTCCGAGCGGGGCCCCGCTGGGGCAGGGGCCAGGCCGGGAAGCGGCCTAGCCAGGCTGGGGGCTCTGCCCTGGGAGAGGCTCCTGGGGAGCAGCGGGAAGGGCCCTGCTGGAGATTCCCCTCTCCCGGCTGCAGCCAGGGCTCCGGGCTCCCAGCACCAGCCGCCGGGGCTCGGGGATCTCGCCAGGAGCCAGAATCACCGCAGCGGCTGCGTGTAACTTCCTGCTGCCGGGACTGACCCCAGGGATCACTTCCCCCGCCCCCCCAGCCTTTAAAAAAAATAAATAAATACATTAAATTAATGGAAATATCCCATCTTGTAGAACTGGAAGGGACGAAGATCATCAAGTCCAGTCCCCTGCCTTCACTAGCAGGACCAAGTACTGATTTTGCCCAGATCTCTAAGTGGCCCCCTCAAGGATTGAGCTCACAGCCCTTGGTTTAGCAGGCCAATGCTCAAACCACGGAGCTATCCCTCCACCCCCTAGCTGCTCCTAGCTGCTCCTGGGTCCTAGCCATAAACCCATCGCATTGCAGCATCTCTGTGTCCGGCTTCTGTTACACTCACAGGACATAAGTTCAGAAGGGCCCATCATGAGCATCTAGCCCAGGGGTTCTCACAACCAGATTTTTGCTGGCCTTAGTGTGGGGCCAGCAACTCTCGCTGGTGGCCGCTCTCACACTTTCCCCTAAAATACTTAATGAACTTAAGGAGACACCAGTAAACATGCACAGAGGTAGACGGGGAAATGGTCCCGCTATTGTGGGGAACTTTCCTGACTTAAACACCCCCCGGGTGGAATCGAATAGCGGAAGGATCTGAGTCCTCGCTCCATCTTCCTTCACCCAGAGCCTGCCTCACCTTGAGGGCTCCCCTTCCAATCTCCTGTGTGGAAAAGTCCTTATAACCCCGACAAGGCTGGGCCCAGGCTTCCTGAGGGGCTGTCCCCCAACCTGGTTGTGACCACTCAGGACATGGGCTAGAGCAGGGGTCTCAAACTCAAATGACCACGAGGGCCACATGAGAACTAGTGCATTGGCCTGAGGGCTGAATCACTGACACACCCCCCCTCGCTGCCCCTGGCCATGCCCCCACTCCACCCCTTCCATGAGGCCCCGCCCCTGCCCTGTCTCTTCTCCACCTCCTCCTCCAAGGGGTTTTAATAATATATATCCACTCAGTAAAGGCCCCCCCACACTGCACTGGGCTGCACCACCACTCCACCCCTGCTCTGCCTCTTCCAGGGGTGGCAGGTTTGTAGAAATTTTGGTGGTGACCAAAACCTGCCCCCCCAAACTCCGCCCCCACCTGCCCTCCCCCTCCCCCACGAGCCATGGATACCCCACCCTCTTTCCCTCCCTCCCCCTGCCAGGCTGCTCTTGCTCTCACAGCCTCCCCTCCCCATGTCCCCCCTTTCCTCCACAGTGACCCCCCCACTCAGAGTTTCCCTCTATTGCAGCCTTGTTCCCATCTGGCCCCTAAGTCTTCCCTGATTCCCCTGCATCGCCCCATCCCCCCTTCAGCCATTTCCTGCCTCCTGCATCTGCCCCGGACCCATCTCTCATCCTCCTCACTCCCACCTTATCTACACCGCCTTGCCCTCTTCAGCCCTCTTTCAGCTCCCCTCCTCTTCCTCTGTCCCACCCAGGTGTGGCTGTCCCAGCCCCCAGCGCACCATGGGTTGGCTTCCCCCTACTCTGCACACAGTGGGTGCTGGCAGGTGTCATATAGGAAACATCTCTGTAGCAATGTGCTACCTGTACCAGTTGCTGAGGAATCTTTAGCACATCTGGCATGTAAATATCTTGAGTACTTGTGGCACCTTAGAGACTAACAAATTTGTTAGTCTCTAAGGTGCCACAAGTACTCCTGTTATTTTTGCGGATACAGACTAACACGGCTGCTACTCTGAAACATGTAAATATCTTGCGACTCCGGCTGCAACAGTGTCATAAGATTGCCTCTACTCACTTGCAGCATTATCTCCTGCAAATGGAAACAAACTTGTTTGTCTAAGCCAGGGGTGGGCAAACTTTCTGGCCCGAGGGCCACATCGGGGTTGTGAAACTGGATGGAGGGCCAGGTAGGGAAGGCTTTGCCTCCCCAAACAGCCTGGCCCCCACCCCCTATCTACCCCCTCTCACTTCCCAACCCCGACTGCCCCCCTCAGAACATCCTACCCATCCAACCCCCCCGCTCCTTGTCCCCTGACCCCTATCCACACCCCTGCCCCCTGACAGGCCCCCCGGGACTCCCACACCTTTCCAACTGCTCCCTGTCCCCTGACTGCCCTGACCCATATCCACACCCCCGCTCCTAACGGCCCCCCCAGACCCCACCCCCTATCCACCCGCCTTGCTTCACCTCTGCTGACTGCCCAATCCAACTGCCTCCTGCTCCCTGTCCCCTGACTGCCCCCTGGGACCTCCTGCCCCTTATCCAACTCCTCCCTGGCTCCCCACCCCCTTACCATGGCGCTCAGAGCGGCAGGAGCTCACAGCCCTGCCGGAGCCAGCCACATCGCTCAATGCTGCCTGGCAGGAGCAGTGGTCCAGTGTGTTGGCGGCACGGCGTGCTGAGGCTGCAGGGGAGGGGGAACAGCGGGGGAGAGGCTGGGGGCTAGCCTCCCCAACCAGGAGCTGAGGGGCTGGGCAGGACGGTTCCACAGGCCAGATGTGGCCCAGGGGCTGTAGTTTGCCCACCTCTGTTCTAAGAAATTGGCTGAACAAGAAGTAGCACTGAGTGGATTTCTAAGCTCTAAAATTGTACATTGTTTTATTTTGAATGCAGGTATTTTTTACATAATTCTACGTTTGTAAGTTACACTTTCCAGATAAGGAGATTGCACTACAGTACTTGTATGAGGTGAATTGAAAAATACTATTTCTTTTTTTTTTGGGGGGGGGGGGGGGGGTTACAGTGCAAATACTTGTAATAAAAAATAAAGTGAGCATTATACACTAAGTATTCTGTGTTGTAATTGAAATCAATATATTTGAAAATGTAGACAACATCCAAAAATATTTAGAGAAATGCTATTCTATCATTGTTTAACAGTGCAATTAATCACATGATTAATCAGGATTAATTTTTTTAAATCACTTGAAATCCCTAATTCCAATTGATTTCTTTGATAAAATTATATGGTAAAAAAGAGAAAGGCAGCAATTTTTCATTAATAGTAGCTGCGACACTTTTGTATTTTTCTGTCGGATTTTGGAAGCACGTCATTTTTAAGTGAGTCAAGTAGGCAAGACAGATCAGACTCCTGAAAGGGGTGAAGTGGTGGGGAAAGGCTGAGAGCCACTGGCATATTGGACCAATAGAAAGAGCACACCGGAGAATGGACAATCGGGGGGAACTTCAGTGGTTTTCTGGACTATAACTGGGGGACAAGAACAGCACCTGTGACACTTCAGGCAGTGGCGTAGCCAGGTGGAGGGAACGGGGGGGGGGGGGGAAAGGCACCATCCGCTGTGACGCTTTTACTCACCCGGCGGCACTCCGGGTCTTCGGCGGCGGGCCCTTCACTCGCTCCGGGTGTCTTCGGTGGCACTGAAGGTCCCGCTGCCAAAGTGCCACCGACGACTCGGAGCGCCGCTGGGTGAGTAAAATAAAAGCGCCGCAGTGGGTGGTGCCTTTTTTTCCCCCACTCCCCCGGGTGAGTACAAAGGTGCCAAGAAATTGACAAGGCACCACTTGTGCTCAGTGGGGGAGCAGCCACTCCCCCGCTCCCATCCTAGCTACGCTACTGGTCGGGACACAGATGGGGTAAGGGGCCCAAAGCTGGACGTGGAAGCTGATGAAGTCATACTGGAATTCCCCCCCAACCCCCGGGGGTGTCCCAGTCCATGGTCTGCACCCCGTGGAACCCTGGGGGAGGGCAGGGACAGAACTAGGTCAGCAGCCAGAAGTGCTCAAAGATCACGAGTCTGCCACCCCCTGTCCCCCCCAATCAGTTTACAGAGATTACCAAATTTGAGTGCTTTTATTTGTCCTCTGGATTTGCACCTTTCCGGGGACACTGGGAAGAAAGGTCCTGTCACCTAGAGCCTGAGGGCGTGTGGCCACCGCCAGAGCATGTGTCTGAGCCACAGCATCCCTGCAGCACAGCCAAGGCCTGGGCAGGAGGCCTGGAACATGGGAAGGACAGACTGTGAACTGCCCTGGCATCCCACAGACGCTGTTTGTGCTTCCCCCATGCCCACAGAGTGGGGCTAAGTGTTTTCCTTTGGCCTTTCCCATTGTTTCCTGATTGTTTTTAATTACTTGCTGTTTAGTAAATTGCATTTGTTCTGTTGTATAGACAATGGCCAGGGAAGAGGTCAGGGAAGTGTCCAGAGCGGAGAAAGTACCCGGAGTGGGGACGCTCTAGCCCGTGTCCTCAGTGGTCACAACCAGGTTGGGGGACAGCCCCTCAGGAAGCCTGGGCCCAGCCTTGTCGGGATTATAAGGATTTTTCCACACAGGAGAGTGGAAGGGGAGCCCTCAAGGTGAGGCAGGCTCTGGGTGAAGGAAGAGAGAGCGAGGACTCAGATCCTTCCGCTATTCGATTCCACCCCGGGGGGTGTTTAAGTCAGGAAAAAGCAACACAGAGTCCTGTGGCACCTTTAAGACTAACAGATGTATTGGAGCATACGCTTTCGTGGGTGAATGCCCACTTCGTCGGATGCATGTAATGGAAATTTCCAGGGGCAGGTATAAATATGCTGGCAAGAATCAGTCTGGAGATAACGAGGTTAGTTCAATCAGGGAGGGTGAGGTCCTCTGCTAGCAGTTGAGGTGTGAACACCAAGGGAGGAGAAACTGCTTCTGTAGTTGGCTACCCATTCACAGTCTTTGTTTAATCCTGATCTGATGGTGTCAAATTTGCAGCCAACTACAGAAGCAGCAGGGCTAGATGCTCATGATGGGCCCTTCTGAATTTATATCCTGTGAGTGTAACAGAAGCCTGACACAGAGATGCTGCAATGCGATGGGTTTATCTCTAGGACCCAGAAGCAGCTGGGAGGCGGCTCTGGGGGGAGCGATCCCTGGGGTGTGACTCGCAGCCGCTGCGGTGACTCTGGCTCCCAGGCTCCTGGCGAGATCCCCGAGCCCCGGCGGCTGGTGCTGGGAGCCCGGAGCCCTGGCTGCAGCCGGGAGAGGGGAATCTCCAGCAGGGCCCTTCCCGCTGCTCCCCAGGACCCTCTCCCAGGGCAGAGCTCCCGGCCTGGCCAGGCCCCTTCCCGGCCCGGCCCCTGCCCCTGCGGGCCCCGCTCGGAGGGAAGGTAAGAGAGACCCCCCCCCCCCGTCACCCCCGGGCTGCAGGGGGAGGTTTGGCCCCAGGCTGCTCCCAGCGGAGCTGGCTGCGATTCCCGCCCTGGGCCCGGGAAAGCTGCCGCCAGCCCCCGGTGTGTGCGGGGCGGGGGCAGGATCACGTTACCACCCATCCGCCATTCTCCCCATCTGCTGCTTTGTTTCCCCTCCCGCGCTGGTGCGGACGGAGGCTGCAGCTCAGGGAGATCTGAGGGGGGCAGAAGGTGGGGCGGAGCCAAACTGAATGCAGCGTGGGGGTCCCCAACTCGGGGCTTGCGAAGGAGCGGGTCTCAGGGGCACAATCAGGGGCGGGGGCAGCACAGGCGCTGGATCTAGGCTGGTGGGGCCCTGCCGCACCCCCTGGCTTGAAGGGGTTTCCATCCTATCCAGGGTTTACTGTTTGGTTCAATGGCTCTCAGCGCCCCCCACTGTATGGATTGTTTCAGCCCCCCTGCCTGGGACTAGGAGCTGGTGATAAGAACCGGGTACAGCCAGTGGGGGGTGAATCTAGCACTCGGGGAGGCAAGTTCCCACTCCCCCTGTAGGTATAGGACCCCAGCCCCTGAGCACCCCCAAAATCCCCCCACCTATGGAGCGTGTGGCCCCAGCCTCCCCGTCCCCAGCCTGAGCCCCGGGGCAGCCTAAGGAGAAGCCTGACCCACTCCTCACAGGGGCCGTGCACCCCACCTCCGCAGTCAGCTGTGACTCTCAGCGGCTTGGACGGGTTTATTGGTCACTGGGAACACAGCATTGAACAGAGCTTGTTAGCACAGAAATCATGAGCTTTGAGCAAAGTCCATCTGGGGGGGAATCCATAGTCCCGAGTCCTGGGCTCTCCCCGCTGAGTCCCAAACCAGGAGACTGACCCGCTTCCAGCCCCCCATCCTCAGTGACGCCCAGCTGCCCCTGCTCTGTGCTTTCTCTCTTTCCAAGGAAAAGAGGTCACCTGGCCTCCCCCTCTCTCTTTGTTCTCCAGCACCTTCGGCTGGCTCCTTGCAGAGGATGGGCTCCGGCCATCACTTTGACCATTCTCTATGCCAGGGGTGGGCAAACTTTTTGGCCTGAGGGCCACATCGGGGATCAAAATTGTATGGAGGGCCGGGTAGGGAAAGTTGTGCTCCCCCAAACAGTCTGGCCCTGCCACCTATCCAACCCCTTCCCGCCCCACCCTCAGAATTCCCGACCCATCCAAACCCCCTGCTCCTTGTCCGCTGATTGCCCCCCTCAGAATCCCTAACCCATCCAACCCCCCGCTCCTTGTCCCCTGACTACCCTCTACAGAGACCCCCCTGCCCCTAACGACCCCGCAAAACCCCACTCCCTATCTAAGCCCCCCTACTCCTTGTCCCCTGACCGCCCTCTCCAGGGACCCCCACCCCTAACCACCCCCCCAAGACCACACCCCCTATGTAAGCCCCCCTGCTACTTGTCCCCGACTGCCCTCTCCAGAGACCCCCCCCGCCCCAACCACCTCCCCGAAGACCCCACCTATCCAACCCCCCCCCCGCTCCCTGTCCCCTGACTTCCCCGACCCTTATCCACACCCCCGCTCCCTGACAGAGCCCCAGGATTCCCACACCCCATCAAACCCCCCTATTCCCCATCCCCTGATCACCAACCCAGAACCTCCACCCCATCCAATCACCCCCTGATTCCTGTCCCCTGACTGCCCCCTGGGACTCCCTGCCCCTTACCCAACCCCCTGGCTCTGGCCCCGGCCCCCTTACTACGCTGCTCAGAGCAGCTTCCGGGGCCAGACTCACTGCCGCGCAGCCCCTCCCCCCAGAGCGCTGCTGGTGTGGCTACAGAGGGAAAGCAGGGGAGGGGCTGGGGGAAGCCTCCCCTGCGAGCTCAGGGGTCGGACAGGACGGGCCCACGGGCCGTAGTTTGCCCACCCCACCTCTATACCCAGGCAGCCACTCTGCAGTCACAACTGCCCTCTAGAGGTCTCCGCAATGATCACACACCGGTATCCCACCAGCTTGATACTTGAGTAACACATGGGGAAACTGAGGCACACACAGTATTCAGAGAAAATATTAAGAACATTCCTGCTTCATCACACCCCTCTGAGACCAGGCCCAGGGGCACTTTCTTCAGTTGCTGGAACCACTCTAACCATACCAGCCCCTGAGCCTGAGCCTCCAGGTGATGGAGAGACCTGGGGAAAGGGCTGGAGCCGGGCAGGGAAACTCTACCCAAAGGGCCCCTTTCAGGGACCAGCTGGTGAGTTTGGCCTACAAGGGGAGGGGCTCCCTGTGTCTGTGAGTCCCAGAGCTGCTGCCCTCAGTGACACAGCCGGGTTCAACCCCCGTTACCAGTGTCAGTGGCTGAGCTGCCTAATGAGAGCAAAGGCCCATGACAATGGGGCAGTCGCCCATTCTCCCCAAGGCGAGGGAAGAAGATAAAAAGGGAGAGTGGAGAGATTTGAAGGGCAGCAAGAGCAAGAAGGGGGGAGGGAGGTTCCCAGCCCTGCCCAGATCCATTCCCTGCACCCTCGGGGCAGTCAGCTCTCCTGGGAACAAGGGGAGGAGCTGAGAGAGGAAAAGCCAGTTGCTCACTCTGCTGAGCACGGCACGACTGAGGGAGACGGGGGAGAGCTAGAGGGGGTTACAGTACACTGTGGGGCAGTACCCTAAAGTGACTCCTTTGATTCTGCTCTTTTTCCAGCGTTTGGCTCAGAGATGTTGTCCTGGGGAGGTTTAGCAGGGACTTGGTGGGGTTAGTTCTAATGGGGGAGGAGGGGCCTGGCCCAGTACCGTAGCTAGGGGAGGAGCAGGGGGAACGGCTGCTCCCACTGAGCACATTCTCCCAAAGTGGCACCATAGGCGTCGATTCCGTGGGTGCTTCGGGTCTGGAGCACCCACGGGGAAAAATTGGTGGGTGCTGAGCACCCACCGGCAGCTCCCCGGTCCCCGCCCCGGCCCACCTCACCTCCGCCTCCGCTCCACCTCCTTCCCTGAGCGCGCTGCTGTGTTCTGCTTCTCCCCCTGGCTCCCCAACGCTTGCGCCACAAAATAGCTGATCTGTGCGGCAAGCCTGGGAGGGAGGAGGGGGAACGCGGCACGCTGGGAAAGAGGTGGGGCCAGGGCGGGTATTTGGGGAGGGGTCCGATAGGGGCAGGGAGGGGGAAGAGTCGGGAAGGGCAGGGGGCGGGGATTTGGTGAGGGGTCCAATACGGGCGGGAAGGGGCGGGGCTGGGTGGGGGCGCAAGCTCCCACCGGCGCCAAGGAAAGTTGGCACGTGTGGCCGAGCGACAAAATAATGCAGGGGGGAAAAAGCACTGACAAAAGAACGCCGACGAAAGAGCGCATTCCGATACAGGTACCTCCAAATAATTTTTGAGCAGTCTCATTTTCTTCTGGACAAGCTTCCATCACATAATCAAATGTGGTAGAAACGTCGTCTGTACACTTGTAACGCTTACCACTACAGCATTAGTTGGTCTTGTAACATGTGAATCCCTTGCAAGAGCCAAGGGGCCCACATTTTTTTAAACATTTTGTCTTCGCTCTTTTGTCGGCGCTTTTTTTATCGGTTGACATGTACAGTCACTCACCCAGGCACCCACACAAGCATGCGTACTCATAAGAATTTTTTCCTGCGGTGTAAACAAATGCTGAACCCTTTGGATGATTTCAAATAGTTCAATCTGTTTGATTACTTCTTAGTGTGCGAATTGTTTTAGCTTCTCCTCTAGTTTTGAATAATGTGGCGCCTTTTCAACAAATCATTTAACACTTTGCTGACCAAATTCGACGGGCATCAAATTCATAGAGCTGTGAAATTGACCTGGCTGCTGTGTGGAGAGTTTGTTTTTAAAATGTGATTTATTTAAAAACCGTATATTGTTCATATTTATTTTATTTGTTTCTGATAAGGGATGGATAAGCGCACTAAGAAGAAGAAACTATCCGGGTGGGACAGAAAGAAGATGAAGAAAGATGCAAATCGAGTAAAAGAATCATCAAAATATGTGAGGTTGGAGGCCTACTTTTCCTTCGACACGCCCACGACGTCTTTTGCACCAGAGGTGGAACATTCTGAAGACTTGCTACCTACCTTCAGCCAAGGAGCTGGAGACGGGGCCCCGGCCGATGTGACTTCACCAGAGGTGAAACTGTCTGAAGACTTGCTAGTACCTACCTTCAACCTAGGAGCTGATTACAGCATCCAGGCTGCTGCGGCTGTACAGGTAGTGAAAGTGGAGTCCTCAGAAGACCTAATTACTTCAGCAGACTATCCTGCAGAGGACAAGAATGACACAGTAAGACTCCATGCTATCATTGACACACATAGGGAATACCCAACAGATCCACACTTGTTTTGTGACACACCTGTAACACCTGATCTAGTACGTGCTCTGCTTGAGTTAGGCCCTTGTCAGCCAGGACTTAAAGATAATTTTGACAATTTTCCAAAAGATGAAGCTGGACGTCATTTCAGTGCAACTTGGTACAAACAAAAACAAGTGAAAAGTGTTCATACAATCGAGCGGCACTGGCTGGTTTACTCACCAAGAGCAAACACTATGATTTGTTTTGCTTGTTGGCTTTTTGCAAATCGGTCGAATGCTTGGAGTGATCCAAAAACTGGTTGCAAGAATTTTGCTCAAGGTACGCACAAAATTGAAAAACATGAAAAAAGTGAAAGTCACAAAAAAGCAGAGAAAGAACTTTTCCTTACCAAATTCCGTTTGTTCAACGATAGAACAGTCTTGGCTGGTCTAACGGCGGAAAGGAAAGAGATAGAAAAAAATAGGATGATTTTAGGACGTATTATAGATGCAGTTCTCTTTTTGGGAATTCAGGGATTGGCATTCCGCAGTGATCATGAGTTTCAAGGTTTAGGTTCCCCAAGTACAAATGAAGGCAATTTTTTGGAACTTATTAAGCTGTTGGCTAAAAATGATACATTACTGAAACAACATTTATTACTGAGTGATCGAAATGCAACATATCTCAGTCCTGACATACAAAATGATCTGATACAGTCCTTATCAGCCGAGCTTCTATCAAAGATAGTAGCTGAAATCAAAGTAGCTAAGTACTTTGCCGTAATTGTTGACTCTACTATTGATATCAGCAGAACTGATCAATTTTCTTTATCCTTACGATATGTAACAGTAAACGGTGATGCAGTGGAACGATTTATACAATTCAGCGAATTACCTGGAGCAAGTGCTGAAGATGTTTTCAACATTCTTCTTTCAGCAATCAACAACTTGGGGCTGTCAATTACTATGTGTTACGGTCAGTCTTACGATGGAGCAAGCACCATGTCAGGTGAAATAGCAAGTCTCCAAACTAGGATACGGGAAATTGCTCCAAATGCACTCTTTATGCACTGCTGTGCACATAATTTTAATTTAATTCTGATTGATGCATTAAGCTCCAATATTCAAACTCGGTTGTTTTTTGGAACTCTAGAAAGTCTGTGTAATTTTTTTTCTGGCAGTTTACCTCGTCTTTCAATACTAAAGGAAGAACAATGCAATCTTATTGAATCTTTCGCATTAACTCTAAAGAAACGTTGTGATACCAGATGGGCGTCTAGAAAGTCAGCAGTAGAGGCAGTCTTGCAAAATTTACCAGCACTAGTAATTGCCCTGCAAAGAATTGTGGATGGTGAGATAAAAAACTGTACTCCTAAACAGCTCGCTGAGGCAAAGGGTATTCTGACAACACTCGATACTTACGAATTCTTAGTTCTTCTTATATTCTGGAGTAAAGTGCTAAAGAAGGCTTTCCATTTATCCACATATTTACAGAAAAGTAGTCTAGATCTGGTAACAGCTTCTCATTTGATTCAGATTTTTGAAAATGATATGAAAAACATTCGAAGTGAATTTGAATCTGAATTCAAACAGATTGAGAAGGAAGCAACCGAGTTGGCTCGAAAATGTGATATTACTACGGAATATAAGCAGCACAGAATACGTAAGAGAAAAAGATTGCATGAGGAAATTGCAGAGGATGATGAAGGAATATTTGATGCCCGGGAGAAATTCATAGTTGAATCCTACTTAGTGTCCTTAGATTCTGTTATAAATAGCACGAGTAAAAGATTTGAGCATTTTAAAAATGTGGCTGCCAATTTTAGTGGTTTAGATCCAAAGTGTTTTGACAACGCGGATAATGTGAAGAAATTAGAATTTTTGGCAGGCATGTACTCAGATGTGATCGACAGTCAAACCAAAATTGTGGAAGAGTTTCTTTCATTTAAAGACATGTACAAAGAGATAATGAGCACTAGCGGTAGGGTAAAGTCAAGTGTCGACGAGAAACTCACCATCAACAGTGTACTGAAATTCATGATCACCAATGATATGTGTTGCATTTATCCTAACCTTTCAAGATTGTACCACATTTTTCTGACCTTGCCAATAAGTAGCGCAGTTGCGGAACAATCCTTTAGCCGACTCAAACTTATAAAGTCCTACCTGCGCTCTACAGTGGGTGAAGATAGATTGTCTGGGTTAGCTTTGCTCTCTATTGAAAGACAATTAGCTACTGAAGTAGATTATAATAAAGTAATAGATAACTTTGCTAGAATGAAGCTCAGACAAAAGAGGCTGTTGTAGTTGCTTCATAGATTATCATATTGTTTTGATCTTATCTTTGAAATATAAAATAAGTAAATAACACGTGTTTTTGTTTTGATTTTATATACAATATAAATAGATGTCCTACTGTAAAACTGTTTTTATATTTTAAATGCAAAATAACACGTATTTGTAAAACAATATAATTCTTGTGTTTTTATTTTAAGTACAAAATTAATATGTATAACGAATTTAAAAGTATGGTAATTAGTAATTTGATATGTCGGGTGGCGCCTTTTTTATCTGTTCGCTCCCCCTGATGTTAGAACCTGGCTACGCCACTGGTCCCGACTCCTCCCCTCCCAGAGCGATGGTCCTGCTCCCGGCCCCACCTCAAGGGGGTGGGGGGCATAGATGGAGATAACGGGGGGCACCACACCCCTACTCTAAAAGTGTTCCACTGGGCCCAGAGCACTCCCGGCCTCTCCCCCTTTGCTTTGCTGGGCTAAACCAGTTATGGCGGCAGCCGGGATGCTGGGCAGATGCCCATGTTGTGAATTCCTGAACATGTTACCAGGACAATTTTAATAGTTGAAACGGTTACTTTTTACATGCTATTTTCATCCCTAGTCTGGATACCTGCCTTGTAGCTTCTTAGCCCTTAGGCAGAACCCTCCACCAACCCCCAGAGCTTCCCTGACTATTTGCAGTAAAAGAATTCCCCTCTGGCTGCTGGGTCGGACAGCCCCTCCTCCTCTCTTGCCCCATGGGGTGGGGGAGCTGCCCTTGTATCTTTCCCTCTCCTTCTCCCTGACCCCCACCCTCTTTCCCTCCCTCCCCCAGCCAGTCTGTTCTTGCTCTCACAGCCTCCCCTCCCCACATCCCCTCTTTCCTTTGCAGTGACCCCCCCCCACTCACAGTTTCCCTCTAGTGCAGCCCTGTTCCCATCTGGCCCCTAAGTCTTCCCTGATTCCCCTGCATCGCCCCATCCCCCCTTCAGCCACCGACTACCCCCTGCATCTGCCCCTGACCCATCCCTCATCCCCCCTCAATCCCTACTTACCTACACCCTCTTCCACTCTTCAGCCCTGTTTCAGCTTCCCCTCTCTTCCCCCTCCCCCAGCTGTGGTTGTCCCAGCCCCCAGCGCCGCATGGTTTGGCTTCACCCCTGCTCTGCACACAGTGGGAGCTGATGGGTGTCGTATAGGAAACGTCCCTGTAGGAATGTGCTACCTGCACCAGTTGCTGATCTGTAACTGGTTTATAAGAAACGGCTATTGGAAAAAAACTGCTCCCTGATGTAGCAAATGATGACAGATAGTAGTTTGTCCCCTGCACTCCTTTTTGTCCCCTGCACTGATGGCAGGACTAAGTATTATATAGACCAGGGGTCGGCAACCTGCAGCACACGAGCCAAAGGTGGCACGCGAGCCGATTTTGCCTGGCACACGGCTGCCAGCCGGGGTCCCGGCGGCCGGACCCACTCAGCCCGCTGCCGGCTGAGTGAACGGAACCCCAGGCTGGCAGGAGGCTGAGCGGGGCCGGCGGCCGGGACCCCAGACCAGCAGCAGGCGTGCCCCCCTGCTGTCCCCCTGCACCACGCCGGCTCCTCCATGGCTGGGGCTCGCTGCTGCCACAAGTGGGATGCTCTGGCTCTGCAGTGCCTCTGGAAGCGGCGCCTCCCTACCGAGCTGCTGCAGCGGCCCAAACGGCAAAGCCAATGAGTGGACTCGGGGCGGGGGCCACCGGGGTGGGGTGGGCTCGTAGGGAGGGCTGTGCACCCTCCAGGAGAGTCCAGGGGGCGGGGAGGGGGGGAATCTGGTCTGGGGAGCAGCCCCTGGGCACGGCTGGCCCGTGGGGTCTATAAAGGCTCGTTGGGATTTGCCCCTCAATGAACCGATGTGCGGGGGGTGGCGCAAGGTGAAAGTTTTGCCTAGAGCACAAAATATCCTTGCACCGGCCCTGCCCCTGGGGGTGCTTGCACCCCAGGTTAAGAACCATTGCACTAAACTAATAAGATCTGCATTTTAATTTAATTTTAAATGAAGCTTCTTAAACATTTTTTAAAATTTGTTTACTTTACATACAACAATAGTTTATAGACTTATAGGGAGAGACCTTCTAAAAACGTTAAAATGTATTACCGGCATGTGAAACCTTAAATTAGAGTGAATAAATGAAGACTCGGCACACCACTTCTGAAAGGTTGCTGACCCCTGATCTAGATGCTTATTTCCATAGGCAGGGTTTTAAGAGAGTTTTTTTTTCTGCCTGGTCCCTCTCTGGCTCAGGGAGAGAACAGGAACAAAGAGCACAAACAAAGCATCCCCCTTCCCCCCCCCAGATTTGAACGTATCTTCTTTCCCCATTGGTCCTTTTGGTCAGGTGCCAGCCAGGTTATTTGAGCTTCTTAACCTCTTACAGGTAAGGAGGAATTCTAGACTATTCCTGGCAGGTGTTTGTCAGGTGCATGATCCCCCCGACCAGTCAATTTTTGCCCCCTGCTCAGAACCTGGCTACCCCCCTCCTCCGATTTGCCCCCTTTGCCCCTTTTCAACCCCTATAAAAAGCACTCAGCACAATCTTATGCTTAGTAAGGGCAGGATGAAGGGCAGTGGCTTCAGCAGATGTTACTGAGCATGCTCACTTCACCATAAGTAGTATATTCCTACAGGGAGCAGTTTTCTGTACTGCCCCAGCGGGTGAGTTAATTAATCCACCCCAATGGGCGTTAGCAGCTATGTCGGTGGGAGAAGCTCAAAAAATAAATAAATGCCAATTGACTCTCCTTTGGCAGGAGGCAGGCAAATGGGAAATGCCAGCCTGAGGGGATTTTCCTGGCAGATAAGATTTCCAACTCTCTCGGAGCAGATGCCATTGCCACAAATGGTGTTCGCTCCAGGAGAGTTGGCAACCCTAGTGTCAGATGAAAAATTTTCTCCACAGACCCTAGAAGAATCTGAAAAGCTGAAGAATAATCAGCTCTCGTCTGATCATGGGCAGCAGGTATAGCAGGCCGGGGGAAGGGAGGTTAAGCAATGGTGGTTGAAGCATGAAGGGACATAGGAATCGTTAGCGCATCTGGCATGTAAATATCTTGCGACTCCGGCTGCAACAGTGTCATAAGATTGCCTCTTCTCACTTGCAGCATTATCACCTGCAAATGGAAACAAACTGGTTTGGCTAAGCAATTGGCTGAACAAGAAGTAGAACTGAGTGGAGTTATGGACTCTGAAATTTTACATTGTTTTGTTTTTGAATGCAGGTATTTTTTACATAATTCTACATTTGTAAGTTCAACTTTCATGATAAAGGGATTGCGCTACAGTACTTGTAATAGGTGAATTGAAAAATACTATTTCTTTTGGGGGTGTTTTACAGTGCAAATACTTGTAATACAAAATAAAGGGATCACTGTACACTTTGTATTCT
Source organism: Emys orbicularis (assembly GCF_028017835.1). NCBI lineage: Eukaryota > Metazoa > Chordata > Testudines > Emydidae > Emys > Emys orbicularis. The sequence goes on along the minus strand of NC_088695.1, from coordinate 7,748,820 downwards.
GTGTTGTAATTGAAATCAATATACAGTAACTCCTCACGTAAAGTCATCCCCGTTAACATTGTTTGTTTGTTACGTTGCTGATCAATTAGGGAACATGCTCAATTAAAGTTGTGCAATGCTCCCTTCTAACATCGTTTGGCAGCTGCCTGCTTTGTCTACTGCTTGCAGGAAGAGCAGCCCGTTGCAGCTAGCTGGTGGGGGCTTGGAACCAGGGTGGACCGGCAGCCCCCTATCAGCTCCCTGCTCCCCTAAGTTCCCTGTGCAGCAGCTGCCTGCAGTTCAGCTGTGTCCTTGCCCCCACTGCCATGTGCTGCTCCCCGAGACTCCTGCTTGCTGTGCTGGGGGGGAGGGAAGGAAGAGGGGGGATAATGTCAGGGTGTCCCCCTCTCCCCTGCTTCTGCACCCCGCTTACCCCATCTTCCATACAGCAGGGGGGAACACCCCAGGGCTGCAGTCTCAGCAAGCTGATCTAATTAACAAGGCAGTGTACATAAGGGAAATGCACATATCTCCCTCCATTCCTGCTGCCTTGCAGAGTGAGAGAGTTAACCCTTGAGGGCTCAGGCAATTGCTAGTTCATCATTTAGCAGTAAGGGAAATATCCCACCTTCTGACTCCTCCACCTCAACCAAGCTTCACAATCATCATCACTGTGTACCAGTATTAAATTGTTTGTTTAAAACTTATACTGTGTCTGTGTGTGTGTGTATATATATATATATATATATATAGTGTTTTGTCTGGTGAAAAAAATTTCTCTGGAACCTAACCCCCTCATTTACATTAATTCTTATGGGGAAATTGGATTCACTTAACATCGTTTCGCCTAAAGTCACATTTTTCAGGAACATAACTACAACGTTAAGTGAGGAGTTACTGTATTTGAAAATGGAGACTACATCCAAAACTATTTAGAGAAATGGTATTCTATTATTGTTTAACAGTTCAAATAATCATGTGATTAATCAGGATAAATTTTTTTTAATCACTTGAAATCCCTAATTCCAATTGATTTCTTTGTTAAAATTATATGGTAAAAAAAGAGAAAGGCAGCAATTTTTCAGTAATATTAGCTGTGACACTTGTGTTTTCCTGTCTGATTTTGGAAGCAAGTCATTTTTAAGTGAGCCAAGGAGGCAAGACAGATCAGACTCCTGAAAGGGGTACAGTGCTGGAGAAAGACTGAGAGCCACTGGCATGTAGGACCAACAGAGAGAGCACACTGGAGAACAGACAATGGTGGGGGGACCACTTCATCCGTTTACTGGACTACAACTGGGGGACAAGAAGAGCACCCTGCAATCCTTCAGGAAGTCAAAAGGAGAGCACACTTTGCATTCATGAAAAGGGGGATTTCATCAGTGGTGGTTGGTGACCCTGGGAGAATGTTTTAGCCATGGATTTTACCTGTAAAAGTTAATCTCAGCCTATCTGAATCCTGTTATACCTGGTGTTTGGTGTGTAACCTGTTGGTCTTATTGCTTCGCTCACTATCCCTTCAATCTTAGCTAATAAACTCCTGTTTGTTTTCACTAAAAATATATCTCAGTGCTGTGATGTTCTATTGGTGCTGATCCTCAGTTGAATCAAACAAGCTGGTGTTGTTCTGATGGCTTACCTGGGAATTTCTGAGTATCCAGTGGAGAGGGGCTGGACACTACAGAAGGACACATCAGAGGGGCTGGAGATGAGGTTGCACCTAGTGTTAATCTGCAAGGCAAAGTCAGGACTGGCAGAGCCCTGATGAGTTTGTGTGGGGAAGTAAAAGGCCGGGGGTGACAGGGAACTGACAACCAGTGAAGCAGAAGCACGTCCCCCTCGTGCTGAGACGGGGGAAACCAGGAGATTCACTGTCCGGGGTGTTGGGGCGGTGCTGAATTATTATGAATTACTGCGCTTCTTATTAATGAATGTGGTAAACGCGAATGTGGTATGGCTTGACATGTCTGAATTTGCTAGAGGATTCTGGGAGCAGGGCCTTCTGAGCATCACATGGTTAATGTGGAAATTCTCTATTCTGAGTGTCTGTTCTGTTACCAACCTTTGTCAGTCAACATGCCAGCTCACTAGGTAAAGAAAATGTATAATCATGAGATCAGTGAGCTTGGCACAAGCTGACCCGGGGCAAAATGATCTCTTTGTAAGGCATCGCACTGAGAGCTTGAGTGACTGATTGAAGAGAGAATCAATGTGGGGTGATGTCTGGTGGGTGCCCCTTGTGCAGTCCCTTCCAAACTATTAATTAGGAGAAAATTAGTACTAACATGTCCACAGGGCATGTGACTCCTTTGAAAACCACTGCTTCGGGGGAATCCTTGATAGACCGGGTGCCTGACAAGAAAAGACAATGAAAGAGAGAAATCCTCATCTAGATCGGTGGCTATACCTGCTTCGCTAGCCAATCAGAATACTGTGTGGGGCCAGCATAAATACTGAGGGTTTATGCTTGGGGAATTGAGGCTCACTAGGGAGACGTGAATTAGATAGAATTACAGAAGCAGTATAAGTTTTCTCAAACTGTTGTGCATGGAGTCTACTGAATCTGACTTGTTGATTGGTACCGGGAAACATTCTGCCCAGCTGTGAGCCATTAAAGATCCATCTCAACATTTGGTAGCAGAGGATAATTACTGTGCCAGTGAATAAGTTAACTGTTTCTGAACTGGTTGGATAAGCTAGAATATTATCTTAAGATATTAGACTCAGTGGCCGGGGAACCAAGGATTGGATCAGATTGGGATCAGATTGGTTACAGATTATTGGGAGAGAGGGAAATACACAGGCACGTGGAGTTGAATTAGTGCTATCTTCAAGTCTATGATGTTCTGCAAGTGCGAGCAAGCCGGGTTTACTCTGGAGGACAAGGGGGACACCCTGAAGCCTCCAGGTATGCTTAATGAGTGCTTGTTAAGACAGGTGTTTAAAAGCTTGGGGTCTGATCCATGTGTGACTGCTGCAGTCTCTACACTGCAGAAGAAAGGTTTGGACAACTTGTTGTTGGGGAATCAACAGGGCAATTCTCCCAAGAAAGTCCAAACAGCAGCACGAGTCATCTGTGCTATGTCTCAGGCTGTAAATAAGCTCACAGAAAAGCACAATGCCTGTGAATATGAAAAGGCAAATTTGGAACAGGAATTGGAAAAACTAAAATTGCAACATGAAAACAGGAAACAAAATTTGGATAGTTGGATGGGGACGGGGGTCCCAGGGCGTGGTCAGGGAGCAGCGGGGGTTGGATGGGGCAGGGGTCCCCAGGGGCAGTCAGGGGGCAGGGGGAGTGGATAGGAGGTGGGAGATTCAGGGGGGAATCAAGGGGCAGGGAGCAGGGCGGGGTTGGATTGGGGATGGGGGCTGGGCCACGCCTAGCTGGGAAGGCACAGCCTCCCCCGGCATTCCCTACCTGTCCCTCCATACAATTTTGGTACCTGATGTGACCCTCAGGCCAAAAAGTTTGCCCGCCCCTGCTATAGAGTCTCCCACCTCTCACTCTGACCCAGGGGTTATTGAATTATTTAGCCAAAGTGCAGCAGCAAGATCAGAAGCAATTGAGGGGGATCCTCACATCAGAATATCCCAGACCCCCATGGTTGGGGCAGTCACCTGAGATGTGGCAAGTCTCTGTTCAAACCCTTCCTCCCCATCAGGCAGAACAGAGAGTAGAACCTGATCTCCCATACGCCAGGCGAGTGCCCTAACCGCTGGACTCAGTGTTATAAAGGAGCCTCTACCAGCACCTCCTCTGGGTTTTGCCTGAACCCTGATCCAGAAGCTGTGCTCAGCGCACGCCTATAGGATTGGGCCCCACAGGCATGACAGGCTTTCCACTGCTGGCCTTCTGCGTGGAGGATCCTTCTGGGGTTTAGGTGTGAGGCAGGTGTCTGGATGCCTAGAATGAGGCAGCAGTGCCCAGGCCCAGAAACAGAAATTTAGGAACCTTGGGAAATTTTACCATCGAAATGTTGGTGCTGCGTGAGTTTAGGCCCCTGCAGAGTTAGGGGCAGCCGGGCTGAGGTTTTCTGGATTTCAGTGGCACCTAATTCTGGGAGTCAGTGCTCGAAACCTGGGCTTTAGGCACCTAAGTCCCATTGCGGATCTGGGTCTTCACCGCTCCGTGCCTCAGTTTCCCATCTGTGAATGGGGATAATGTCACTTACCTTCACTCTAAAATGCTTGAGCTCTGCAGATGAAAAGTGCTATATAAGTGCTAGGGGAGCATGAGGGTGATGAAATGGCCCATGAGTCTCCACATGTCCATGACTTGCCATTACAGGGAAAGACAGAAGCTTAGAGGCAGGAAATTGTTTCTCATTTTGACTCTCTGGGCTGGTGTATCCAGGACCAAGAGCAATTCCTGCTGGCTCCGCTGGGGGAACTGGACAGGGAGATTGGGAAGAAATTAAGTGAAAATGCCACTAACTTTTCCAAGCTAATATCTCGTCACAACAAGCTGATCAGTGAGCTGGAGGGGCAGGGCCAGCAGCCAGCGAGTGAATTCCTGCAGGTGAGACTGTTCCAGTCACCCAGACCCCTGCACAGAGACAGGACAGCTCCTGAATCCTGGGCACTGGAGTCCAGCACTCAGAGATCGCAGCGTAACTCGGTGTGTGCATGGCAGAGACGGGAATTATAACTGTTCTTTGCAGAGTTACAAACATGCAGATGTTAGAGATGAAAAGCCCCATTCGCTCAGAGAATCCATGGCTTTGGGGCCAGGGCAGGGTCTCTCTTTTCGGTGTTTGCAAAATCCCTTCTGATCCCTGTTGACACTTGGCAGTTACCGTTTCACTGGGTAGCCGTGTTAGTCTGTATCTACAAAACAACAAGGAGTCTGGTGGCACCTTAAAGACTAACAGATTTATTTGGGCAGAATGCATCTGAAGAAGTGAGGTTTTGACCCACCAAAGCTTATGCCCAAATAAATCTATTAGGCCTGGTCTACACTACCCCCCAAATTCGAACTAAGGTACGCAACTTCAGCTACGTGAATAACGTAGCTGAAGTCGACATACCTTAGTTCGAACTTACCGCGGTTCAGACGTGGTCCACACGCGGCAGGCAGGCTCCCCGTCGACTCCGCGGTACTCCTCTCGCCGAGCTGGAGTACCGCAGTCGACGGCGAGCGCTTCCGGGATCGATTTATCGCGTCCAGACCAGATGCGATAAATCGAACCCAGAACTTCGATTCCCAGCCGCCGAACTAGCGGCTGGGTGTAGACCTGGCCTAAGTCTTTAAGGTGCCACCAGACTCCTTACCGTTTCACTGCTTTGCTTGTTTTCCCTAATTCTTTCCCTGCAGCCTTTACTGTCCCTGAATAGTCTTGTTTCTTTGGCTGCCTCCCCCTTTCCATTCCCAGGACAGGTTGGTTTATCCTCAGACCTCGGGGCAACCCCTTAGGGAGCCACTGCCTGATTCTCAGTCCTGCACTCAGCTCAGCGTTGTCAGGGCAGTCACAGGCTTGTGCTGGCCTTGAGTTCAGTGGGCCAGACCCAGACAGCCATTTTTATGCAGAACTCCCCAGTGTGGTGAGAGCTGCATTGATAACACCTGTATCCATGTGCTCTGCTGGGCTGGGGCCTTTCACGGATTGGATTCCGCAACTGCCAGCACGTGGTTTGCTGAAATCTCATCCCCTGGTGCTGCTGCAAACTCTGATCCCTTCTCTCAGTCTGCATTTGCTGAAAGGAGGATCTAAACTTACCATGCACAGAGCAATCGCCCTGGAGCCCAGAGTGTGACAGCCCCACCCCACTGTGTGACGTATTAGATCGAGTGTTCTTTTCTCTCTTTTTCCCCTCTAGGATGTCAGAGGCACCTCGACCAGACAAGTGGCTCCTTCTCACTCCCCCTCATACTTCTTGAGACTGGGCAGGGGTTGGACACCAGGTGAAAGCCAGGTCTCCCCTCAGCACAGTGTGGACAGGAGCCACATTTCCGCTACTTTCACTTTGTTCAAGTTAACCTTGAGGTTCTCGCCCTGTGAACAAAACGGTGGATTTACCCATCCCGTGGGAAAGATTATGAACTTGTTACATCCCTGGGCGATTGGCTGCCTGTAGACACTGGGGATATAATTAGGGTTTTCACTGCTAGGTCTCTGCTTACCATAGGTGCTGAGTTTTATTTTTCCCTGAGGCTCCGCCCCTACTATGCCCCTCCCCTGAGGCCCTGCCCTCGCTCCGCCTCCTCCCCTAAGGCCTTGCCCTCTGTCTGCCTCTTCCTGCCCCTGCTCCAACCCCTCCCCAAAACCACAGCCAATCTGCAGCTTGCTACTCTCCGCCCTCCCCCAGGCACCTCCCCTAACCACCAAACAGCTCATTGGCAGCCCCGCAGAACAGCTGTGGCTGGTGGGTGCTGAGCACCCCCATATTTGTGGGTGTTTGAGCTCTGGAGCACTCATGGGGTCAGCACCTCTGCTGCGTACAGTCATGGGAGTGAGCAGTGACCAAGTATAAACAGCGACTTACAGTGAGACTTAGCCCACGTCCTGCTGTTAATGGGCAAGTCGGTAAGGCCTAAATTTACAGCAGTGGCCCAATTGTAGGTGTCTCATTTATCTCCTCGAAATACAGGAGTTCAGGGCACGTGGTCCACCTGCATTCACAGCTGCAGCCGGAGTCAGTGGGCGCTGCGGGTGCCCAGCCCCTGGGAGAACCAGCCCCTCAGCACTTCGGTCAGTACCCAAATTTGGACCCTAAATCGAAAGACATTCTTGACGTTTGGACCCAGCCCATCATTGTGCTCTGGCTCATGTGCCGGCTAGCACGGCTGTTTGTGCCTCCTCCCCAGCAGCTGCAGGGACAGGGAGTGCTCCTGGGAGGGGCGGGAGGGAGGGGGGTTGGGGCATGGACAGGCTGGAGGAGGAAGGGGTGGAAAGGGATAGAGGGGTGTGGCCAGGGTGAAGCTGCACCTCTTGTACTCTGCACCCTGGCAAAGCCCCTTAGGAGCATTAAACCAGGGATGCAGCTCTGGCTGGAGCTCAGGACTTGCCTAGCTGCTGCTAAGATCTGCACTGGCCCTTGCAGCCACTGAATACGGGGCCTATTGAACCATCCCTCTCCCTGCCTCAGTTTCCCCATCTATCCAATGCCTGTGTGTCTCTTCACATTACAGTCTATGGAGGACGAGGGCCCCATGGTGCTGAGCTCTGAGCAGACGCTGAGCAAATAGACCCGAAAAGCTTACGATTCAGTGTCGCAATCCTGAAAGGTCTCCGCGTTGCAGTGATGCCAAAGTGACCAAAATGGGTAAAGTTACAGTCACAATTTACTGAGAAAGGGGAGAGCACAAAAATGCCACCCCAGCTGTCTGACTGAATGTCTCTAAGTAACCAGCTGCACACGGTACATCCGACAGCCAGGGCAGAGAAATTACAGGTACTATATGTACCATTCCAGTCTTTTTCCTTTCCGTAACCCTGTACCGATGCACTGAATCTGCTCTGCTCTGCAATGCGGAGTGAAGACCCAGGTACCTGAGAGAGCAGCAGGGGAAAGGTGTTTGAACTTCCGGAGGCCAATCAGAGTGTCCACACTGGCACCGCGGCGCTCCAACGAGAGCGCAACGGACGTTATTCCTCTCGGGGAGGTGGAGTACTAGGAGCGCTCCAGCCACGGAGTCAGAGCGCTCTACGTGCCATGCCAGTGTGGACGGGGAGTGAGGTAGAGCGCTCTTGGCGGCTTTATTGCGCTATAATGCGCAAGTGTAGCCAAGGCCTGACTATCACGCCTTAGACACACAGCTCCTGCTCCTCCAGGCTCATCCTCACAGGGGGATGCCTCAGTGACTCTCCACACCAGCACAGGGGCTGATTGCAGGACCAGAGCCCAAGTGGTACATTTTTTCACTAAAGCCTCCAGGGGTGAAATTGGTTGGGTCCTTCCTGCTCAGCAAACAGCATGAGTCATTTTCAGGAAAGGAAACACCCCCTTGCTGCTGCAGGCGGGGCATAGTGTGAATTCAGGAAATTGAAACTAACCATAGGCGTGAGCAGTCCATTTCATTAGGGTGTGCACCCAGGGAGCCCCGCCCTAGCCCCGCCCCTGCCCTGCCATAGTCCCACCCTCATCCACTCCCTCCTACTTCCCGCCCCCTGACTTCCCCCCTCAGAACCTCCAACCCCCCCTGCTCCTTGTTCCCTGACTACCCCCTCCTGGGACCCCTGTCCCTAACTGCCCCCCCAGGACTCCACCCCCTACCTAAGCCTCCCTGTTCCTTGTCCCCTGACTGCCCCTCTAGGACCCTACCCCCCTACCTGTCCCCTGACTGCCCCGACCCTTATCCACACCTCCTCCCCCAGACAGACCCCTGGGACTCCCACACCTATCCAACTGCTCCCCACCCCCTGACAGGACTCCCAGAACTCCCGACCCATACAACCCCCCCGCTCCCTGCGTCCCCCAACTCCTCTCCACACCCCTGCCTCCTGACAGCCCCCCTCCAGAACTCCTGACTCATCCAACCCCACCCAGCTCCTTGTCCCCTGACCACCCCCTCCAGAGACCCCCCCACACTAACTGCCCCCCCCGGACCCTCCTTGCTCCCTGTCCCCTGACTGCCCTGACCCTTATCCACTCCCCGCCCCCTGAGAGACCCTGGGACTCCCATGCCCCATCCAATCCCCCCTGCTCCCTGACTGCCCCCTCCAGAGACCCCCTGCCCCTAACCACCCCCCTCGGGATCCCACTCCCTATCCAATCCACCCTGTCCCCTGACTGCCCCCACTCCTTATCCAACCCCCCTGGCCCCGGACCCCTTACCATGAGATGAGGCTCCTAGCCTCCCCGTGGAGTAAAACACTGCCCCGCGGGAGCACACAGCCCTGGCTCCCAGAGCGCTGCGTGCATGGCAGCATGGCTCATGGGGAGGGAGGAAGGCGGGGGAGGGGCCGGCAGCTTGCTGTGCTCGTCCGGGCGCTCTGGCCCGGGAGCGCGGACCCCGCGGCTTGCCGCACCAGGAGAGGGGGGCCATTTGCCAACCCCTGCATTAGGGTGTGCCTGGGCACACCCGTCACACCCCGTGTGCACGCCTATGAAACTAACCCTGTTCCACTGCCCAGAGGGAGCCATGGCTGCAGAGAACCCCGTGGAAAGTCTCCAGGAGGAAGCTACATGTCCCGTCTGTCTGGAGTATTTCACAGAACCTGTCACTCTGGAGTGTGGGCACAATTTCTGCCGAGCCTGCATCAGCCAGTGCTGGGAGGGATCCGATACAGCCGCCTCCTGCCCTCAGTGCAGAGAAACTGTGCAACAGAGAAACCTCAGGCCCAACAGGCAGCTGGCAAATGTCCTAGAAATCGCCAAGCGGCTGAGTTTACAGGCAGCAAAGGGAGCAGAAGGGGGCAGGGTGTGTGGGGAACACCTGGAGGCTCTGAAACTGTTCTGTGAAGAGGATCAACCCCCCATCTGTTTGATCTGCAGAGAGTCCCGGGCTCAGCGCACTCACACAGTGGTTCCCATACAGGAAGCCACCCAGGAGTACAAGATACCGAGTTGCTGTCCAGTCTAATGGGTAATAACTTTGGATGTTAATTACAGCATAATGGTGTAACTGTGTCATTCAGCTGTGTGTAGCCTTCATTGCATGAAAGCTGATAGGGGAGTTACAAGCTGTGGCTGGTATTCCGGGTTGTATCACAGTGTTTATTGTTATTTGCATCCCCTACAGACCCCAGATGAGATCTGACCTCGATTGTGGGGGCCTTGCACAAAACCCAGTGAGGGACAATCCCTGCCCTGAGCAATTTACAGTCTAACTGGACAACACAGACAAAGGGTGGGAGGGGAAACTGAGGCACAGTGAGGGGAAGTGACTTGTCCAAGGTGATTCAGCAGATCAGTGGCAGAGCTGAATATTAAAACCTGGTTTTCCAAGGCCCAGTTCAGTGCCTCAACCACTAGGCTACTCTGCCCCTTTCAGCAGCGCTGAGCAGTGATGAAGTGCAGACAGTAGGAGGAAAAGACTCCTTGATACAGGCCCCAGGCCCAGCAGGGAGAGGAGGTTTCCCACTGGGATTGTGAAATCCTGTGTTGCTCCATGAGGGGTTAAACTCAGATGCTGCCGGCCTGCACTAGAGGAGATCACTGTGCTGAACACTGCGTGGGACCATGAGCACCTTGAGGCCACACCCACAAGGGCTCCAGACAGCTCAGGTCCATGCCACATGCTACTGGGATTAGACTTATCTTCAGCAAAACTAACCCCTGGGCAGTGTGGACCTGTGTCAGTGTGACTTGTTCTAGTGTGTTCATGGGCAAGGACCAGCCAACGTGGTTCCATTAGTCCCACCAGGCAGCCTTTAGAAATCTGCCAGAATCCACTGCTTCTGGGACCTTTGCTAGGGACTTTGGGGGAGCTACCCAGAGGCCATTGCCACAGAAAGGGGCTAGGACAGCACTAGGGCAAACCCCAGCTGTTCCTAACACAAATCAACACATCTAATGGGGTTTGCCCTAGGCCTTAGATCAGTGCTCTCCAACCCGTCCAATCCCCAGGGGTACAGGCCTGAAAGTCAATGGAGTTGGACTCCTTTGAGCATTCCCGGCCTATATGGCTGCCCCCGGTGGCTTCTGGGATTGGTATCACTGTTTGTTAAATCTTCTCAAAAACAACTTTATAGATTCACCACCATGGGACACCAGTGGAGAAAGTGGACGTAATAACTTCAAACAATCTGAATACAAAACCCGCCCAATTTCCATAAATAAGGTTTCATTTCCTTGGTGTCTGATGCCCTACCTCTAGAAAGACCCACTGTTGTACACAGTATTGTTGTAATTGTGTTGGTCCCGGGATATTAGAGAGACAAGGTAGGTGAAGTAATATCTGCTCATGGCCAGCTTCTGTGGGTGCACGACAAGCTTTCGAGCTTACCCAGAGCTCTTCTTCAGGCCTGGGAAAGAGTATGTTCCCCAGAGCTGAAGTGTGTGTAAGCTCAAAAGCTTGGCTCTCTTACCAACAGGAGCTGGGCCAGCAGAAGATATTGCCTTACCCACCTAGTCTATCTAGGAAGACTGACTGTTATCTTGAGTTTTGGGTGGAAAAACACCTCATCCACCCCCTATAACCTTCAAAATAAACCCACCAAATCATTTCTGTTTGTCAGGAAAAAATACAAGCCCATTTGAAGACTCTGAGAGAAGAGAGAGAAGAGCTGCTGGGATTTTAAGTGGCTGGTGAGAAGAGAAGCCAGGGGTATCTGGTAGGTGCCTATTGTTCTTCGCCTGCTGGGACATGGAGGTGGGAGGGATGTTTATTGGCAGATTTCTCTGTGGCCTTGTGTGTGTTTCTCTATGATCATGGGATAGTGAGTGTGTGTGTGTGTGTACAGGTGTGCATATCACAAATGTTCTCTCCCTGGAGAAGGACAACAGCATCTTCTGCAGGATCTAAGATGCATTTTAATTAATGAGTTAATTACTACCCCTTGTGGCTTTCACAATATTTCTCCCAAACTGCACTGATTATATCCCAGTAGACATGGAGACAGCCCTTTCAGAGAGATTGGGGCCAAATGGGGAAGCTGTAAGAAAATCCTCTCCCTTGTGATCGCAATGTATAGTCAAGTGTCAGGATGTGAAGAATGGTGGGTTTTGAACCTAAGTCCACAGAGACTGTCACTACAACCCAACTGCTCTCTAGAGCCAGCAGGGGAGGGGCTAGTGGAACTCTGGCCCACCAGACGATCTGCCGACGAAGCTCCTGATTGGAGCAGACGTTTGGATGCCTGAATTACGCCAGCAGGAGTCACTGGAAGTTGTCCAAACAACTGAGTGAACTCCCGATCTGCTGCTGGACTGGACCCTGACTCTGGCTTGGCCCTGGCATTGTTCCCTGCTCAGGTTTGACCTGTAGTACTGCTATCTGACTCCGGCTTGACCCTTTGCGTGGCTGCCTGACTCGGACTCCAGTCCTGATCCTCTGTGTGACTCCAGACACTGATTCTGGCTCAGCCATTGGCATGACTCCTGAGCTTGACTATAGCCCCAACCCTTGGTGAGATCCTGACTTTGACTCCAGCTCTGACTTTGGCTGTAGTTCCTGACTTCCAAATGCAGCTCTGAGCACTAGGCCAGACGGCTCATGTCCTGGTCTCTACACAGATGTGTTAGAGATTGTAAAGAAACTCTCTCTTGTAAGACTGTATGAAAGGTCATCAGGCTCCATCCATGTTCCAGCCCTTTCCTTATTTCTTATAGAAACAGACAGAAACCGAGAGGCAGAAGATTGTGTCTGAATTTCAGCAACTGCGGCAGTTCCTGGAGGAACAAGAGCGACTCCTGCTGGCCCAGTTGGAAAAGCTGGACGAGGAGATTGTGAAGATCCAGAATGAAAATATTACCAAACTCTCCGAGCAGATTTCCCGTCTCAGTGAGCTGATCAGTGAGCTGGAGGGGAAGTGTCAGAAGCCAGCAAGTGAATTCCTGCAGGTGAGACTGAACTGCAGTGACGTCCCTGCTCAGTCTCAGGTGCCCAGGACAGAGGCAGCTCCCTGGGATCCAGGCCTGTCCCAGCCAGAATGGGGCTGCTGGGGAGTGTGAGAAATGGTCCCTGCCTCCCCCAGGGTGGGCTGTGCTCTGCCCTGACACTCTGATTCTCTCTCCCGCCAGTGAATGTGACTCTGAATCCAGACACGGCTCATCCCAACCTTGTCCTGTCTGAGGATGGGAAAAGTGTGAGATGGAGAGGTAGACGGCAGGATCTGCCCAACAACCCTGAGAGATTTGACACTGCGCTGTGTGTGCTGGGCTGCGAGGGATTCACCTCGGGGAGACATTGCTGGGAGGTGGAAGTGGGAGATGGGCGATTCTGGGCTGTGGGGGTGGCCAGAGAGTCTGTGAGCAGGAAGGGAGGGATCAGACGGAGCTCTGAGGGGGGGATCTGGGCTGTGGAGCGGGGGGAGGGTCAGTTCCGGGCTCTCACCTCCCCTGTGACCCCCCTGTCCCTGAGCCGGGTCCCCAGCAGGATCCGGGTTTGTCTGGACTGTGACCGGGGGCAGGTGACATTTATCGATGCTGGTGACGAGGCCCCGATCTTCACTTTCCCGCCGGGCTCCGTCCCTGGGGAGAGAATCCGACCCTGGCTCCGGGTGGGGCTGGGATCCTGGCTCTGGCTGGTGTGGCTGGGATCCTGGCTCTGGCTGGTGTGGCTGGGATCCCTGAGACACACAACGGAGGTGGGAACCAGCAATCAGTGGGCATGTGGAAGCCCTGGCCATCCCGGAAGAGCGTGCCCAGCAGCACAGCCAGCAGCTCGCTGGGCACCAGCCAGCGCAGCACCCCCCCAAATGTCAGGCGGACGGAGTCCACGTAGGCGCAGCTTGTGCATGCGGCACCAGCGGGGACCCATTGACTGTTCTGCCCTGGGGCCCGGAATTGCTGTCGGCGGGCCAGGGGGGATTGTGCTCATGTCCTGCTTGGGGCCCACAGCCCAGCTCCGTGTGCGTCCCATAGCTTGTCCTCTGTGTCGGTTCCCCTTTCTGTGCACCGTGCTGTGATAGATCAATGATGACACGCATTTAGGGGGCTTCGCTTGGGTAACTGATAGAGATTTACCGTCTGAATTCTCCCTGGCACAGTACTTTAAAAATCTTAAGTCAGGCCAGCCCCCCAAAATCATGAGATTTAATAATAATAATAAATAGTAAATATTAGTATTATTTTATTTGCCGTTTGGTGCCTCAGAGCTTTAGACTGCACTGGAGTGAAATTTTTAAGTTTTTCTCTGCAACAAAGAGAACTAGATACTTCCTTTGTTTAGAAAACAAAAGCCGAGAGTCTCACCTCATCACATGCTTCCAGGAGCTGGGGCTTCAACAGACACAACAAATATTGCAAGACTCGTGAAAAATCACAAAAATTGGTGATGCTCCAGCCCCTTCACACTGAGCCAGAGGCGCCTTAGTGTAAATGAGAATCGGGTCTTGAAAACACTGATTCCAGCTTAACCAAGTTTTAGCCCCTGAGTTTATTATCACGAGGCTTGGAAGGATTAGCTTTTATTCATAAATGTTGGCAAACATTGCTTTTGCTGTGAACACACAAACCAATGAAAAAAGATTTCAACTGATAAATGAAAATTACAGATATGCAAAGTAAGAACAAGGCTGCTTGAGAACTTATTCGAGTTTGATTGAAGGAGAGTGACTTTGTATATTTTGAGAGGTGATGTTGGCAATCTGTGTTTTAATGGTTATAAAGCTTTAACATTTTAAATCTCAGTGTGTGCTGTCATTAAAGAATTCTAGTCTGACCTGCTGTTGTCTTATCCCCCCATAATTTCCCACAGCTATGAAAATTTAAGTTGATAAAAATTGGAAAGAAATGCTGAAACCCAGATTTTTGTGCAACTGAAAATGTAACTCAAGAAGTATGGAAAAAATGTTTAAAAATAAACATCAACATTTTCTAACAAAATGTATATATATAATAATTCTGCCGAGTCTAAATATCACTCCTTCATCACACAGGCCCTCATCCTGCAAACTCATCATGACAGGGGATGCCCAAGGTGACTGGTGCCCAAGTGAAGCCCCACTGACCCCTCACACCACCACAGAGGGCTGACAGCAGGAGCAGAGGCATTTTTAACCAAAGCCTCCAGGCCTGTAATGTTACCAGTGGGCTGGTTCCTGCTCTGCAAACAGCCGGAGTCATTTCCAGGGAGGGAAACCCCCAATTGCTGCTGCAGGTGGCGTGCATGGGTGGCAGGTTTGTATAATTTTTGGTGGTGCCCAAGTGGATTCATCCCATCCATGGGACGGACCGGGGCAACTGCCCCAGGCCCCGCGCTTTGGGGGCCCCCACGCTTCAGGGGGACGTGGGGTCCAGGGTGGCCTGGGGGATTAGCGGGGTGCCTGGTGCCGACAGCAGCGAGCAACCCTGCTCCGCCCGCCTCTTCCCACCCCGCCTCTTCCCCGAAGCCCCTGCCCCTGAGCAATGCCGGGAGCTGGCGAGGTGTAGCGGAATGGGCTGGGGCCAGGTCACTCGCTGCTGCCAGCGCCAGGACCCCCACTAACTCCCCAGGCTGCCCTGGAACCCATGAACCCCGGAAGCACAAGGTAGGGGTAGGCACCACCATGTTGTGCAATGAAAACTTGACAAAATTACCGGACTTAGTGATGGACAATGGGGGCAGGTGGGTATTATGTCATTCAATCATTCAACCCATAAAATACACCTCTACTCCGATATAACATGACCCGATATAACACGAATTCGGATATAACGCAGTAAATCAGTGCTCCAGGGGGGCGGGGCTGTGCACTCCAGCGGATCAAAGCAAGTTCGATATAACGCGGTTCCACCTATAATGCAGTAAGATTTTTTGGCTCCCGAGGACAGCGTTATATCGGGGTAGAGGTGTAGCACACATTTTGCCACACTGAAAAAAAAACCCTGTAACCTAGCTAATAATAACAACAATAATAAATTCAACTCATATAATTAATGAAAAATGTGTGTATACTGTATATGAGATGAGATTATATGAGAAATGAAAATGAGTTTGCGTTGGGATTTTACAAGGCACTTATGTTATTGAAACACATTTGGTACCTTGAGGAATGATAACACTTCTTGCAAATCACATAAATAGGGAACCCATGGTCCCCTTCTCTCACCCCATTGCAAAGGCACAGGGGTTATTGCTGGCTGCCCTAGGGCTGCAGAAAACCCTATGGACAAAACATATGGAAAGAAGAGGATCGATTTATACAGAGGGCTGTAGGGGACTCCCATAGTGCATTAACTAACACTTAATAAATACATCAAAATTAAATACATTACAGAGATAAGAGCCTGTAATGACAAACTTTACTTCATGAGAAGCTCCAGAGAAAGAAGACCCAGAAGGAGTAATGATAGGGGCAATCCTAGGGAGACCAAAGGGGCTGGTAGAGGGAGCAGACAGAGAACAATGGTAGAGGCAGAGTCACTGCAGGGTGGACCCAGTCTTCTGCCTCTCCCCTGTGGGTGGAATCACTGATCACTATCACTATAGGAGGGAACAATAGAATGGAATGCCCAGAAGAATGAATGGCTTGAGGACAATTTCCTGAAGGGACCCTTACCCTTAAAGAGCTTTTCTGGCTCCGACATTTACATTTCTACACAGGGTGGTTTGGCCCACAGAAATAAAAATCTGCACATCTTCCATGTGTTTTTGGACCAATGGAAAAAACCAGGTACAATTCAAGTGACTTTTAAAATTGCCTATGAAACCGAGTTAACAAAATAAATGAGCTTATGAACGACCAGAAAATATACGTCTCAAGTGAAAAAAACTGTAACTGGACTTCTTTGCAAAGAAATTGTAAGTGTTCTTACAGGAAAAGCCACAAACTGTCTGGAAAGGAAGAGTAGACTGAATTACTTGCCTCAGTGAAATTAAATATCCAGAGAATTGCTGGGCCTGTGATGATGATGACTGGGGCTTGCGCACCTGTGGCTCCCCCTCCCCGTGCTGTAGAGGCATGGCCAGGCAGGTCTGCATCTGCAAGCAGGCCCCCTGCCTCAGGTGCAGCTCCCATTGGCTGTGCTGGCCAATAGACTGGGAGCCTCCCGACCAATGGGCTGGGGGGGGAGGCAAAGGGGGAGATTGTAGGGAACTCTGGAGCAGGGGAGGCAGTGGGGGAGGGGAATTGTCTGGCACAAAGGGGGGGCTCTCTGGAGGGGATGACAGGGGTACAGGAGCCATTGGGGGGTCTCTCAGGGGGGCAGAGGATTGTGTGGGTCTCTGTGGGATGGGGGGAGTGATGGACGGAGCCAGCCACAGCCCGGGTCTGCTCTGCGGGGGGTGGGGGGTTGCTATAGCCCCCTCAGGAAGCCCCCTCTGTCCTGTGTATTTTATGCCAGCCCTGGGGTGCCCATCGCTGCTCCTTTCCCCCTCCCCCGGTTCCATCTGTCTGTCCCCACAACTCACCAGCTGTCTCTGTCTCTGTCTGACAGTGACAGGCTCCTGCTGCTCTCTCTCTGCCTGGGGCTGAGAGCCGCTGCCTGGGGCTCCCTCCCCCTCCCTGCTGTGCCAGGCAGCTCGGGCACTACCCACTGCAGATCCCATTGGCCGGGGTTCCTGGCCAATGGGCTGGGAGCCAGGTCAGAGCTGGGGCCTCTCAGCAGCTCACAGCGACGGGGGGGGGGGAAGAGCTGCCCCCGAGGTGAGCGCGCCCCACATTGCCGACCCATGGCACGGGGACCCCCAAAGCACGGGGCCTGGGGCCCAAACATTGGTGGAGCTGGGTCCACCTTCAGGAATATTGGTGGAGCATGGGCACGACGGGACCACATACCTCGCCGCCTATGGGTTCCACTGCCCAGAGGGAGGCATGGCTGCAGAGCAATATGTTTTTCATGGAGATGGATTACCAGGAGTGCTCCAGCCATGGAGTCCGGGTGCTCTACGTGCCTTGCCAGTGTGGACACCTCAGGAGTTAAGACGCCCAGGGCTGATTTAATGCGCTCTAACTTGCAAGTGTAGACAAGGCCTAAGTTACCCTGAGTAGACCCAGGTTCAGTTCCCTGCTCTGTGTGAACTCAGGCAAGTCACTTATTCTGTCTGGGCCTGCCTTTCCCTTTTCTAAAATGGGGGTAAGAGCCCTTCCCCATCTGCAGCAGGGTGAGGCTCAGCACATTGAAGTTTGTGCGGTGCTCAGGTAGTGCCGTGATGGGGGCCAGAGAGGGGCCTGCAATAGCTACAGAAGTGCAGCTGTTTCCTGTTCATGTCAAATCACAAAACATCACATTGGGATTGTTGCAAACTTTCCTGATTTCACACTGACTCCTTCACTAGCTGGTGTTTCTCTTAACGCCCCAGCTCCAGCAATCCTGTGATTATGTGACTATCTCAGCTCTCACTTTAACGAAGGTCAGTTTCTCGCTCTCATGGCTGAATAGAAAAAATTGACAATGTGACCAGAGCAAACCCTGAAAGCTCAGAAACAAAGAAACATACGATCCAGAATGTAATTTTTTAGAAGATAAAAACCTCATTTCCTTCAACCAATCTCATGATCTTTGATTACGTGCTTCTGACAATACTGCCTTAGCAGTGATCAGTTTCTGTTGTCAGGCCTCTTGTTTCCAGCAAAGGCTCTAAGGACCTACATAAAAAAATGAAAGTTCTAATTTATCTCTTTAGTTCACCGCCAATCCGGGGGGGCTGTGCTCATTTGCTGCTTGGGCCCACAGTCCGGCTCCATGCGCATTCCCACACCTTGGCCTCTCTATTTCCTTTTCCATTAACTCTGCTGTTTTAGGCCTTGGCTACACTGGCAATTCACAGCGCTGCACTTGCTGCGCTCAGGGGTGTGAAAAAACACCCCCCCTGAGCGCAGCGAGTGCAGCGCTGTAAAGCGCCAGTGTAATCAGCGCCTGCAGCGCTGCAAGCTATTCCCCTCGGAGAGGTGGAGTACTTGCAGCGCTGCGAGAGCTCCCAGCGCTGGCGGCGCGACTACACTCGTGCTTCACAGCGCTGCCGCGGCAGCGCTGTGAATCCACGAGTGTAGCCAAGGCCTGAGATAAATGATCACACTAAATTAGGGGCTTTCCAGGGGTAGCAGATAGAGATTTACGGCCTGAGTTCTCAGTGGCACAGGATTGCCAACCCCGAACTTTTGAAAATTATGAGTCAGGACCCTGAAAACGATGTGATTGCCTTTTATGAAACATACGCATAATAATAAATGTTGAATTCTTTCTACAGTAACTCTTCACTTAACGTTGTAGTTATGTTCCTGCAAAATGCAACTTTAAGTGAAACGATGTTAAGTGAATCCAATTTCCCCATAAGAATTAATGTTAATGAGGGCGTTAGGTTCCAGGGAATTTTTTTTCACTAGACAAAACACTAATATATAGTATACACACACACACACAGACGCACACATGCACACACAGTAAAAGTTTTAAACAAACAATTTAATACTGGTACACAGTGATGATTATTGTGAAGCTTGGTTGAGGTGGTGGAGTCAGAGGGTGGGATATTTCCCAGGGAATGCTTTACTGCTAAATGATGAACTAGCAATTGGCTGAGCCCTCAAGGGTTAACTCTCACACTCTACAAGGCAGCAGAAATGAAGGGAGGGGAGACAGCATGGCAGACAGAGACACACACTGTATGTGTGTGTGACAGAGAGAGAGATGAGCATTTCCCCTTTAAATAAGCTGACCCACTCTTAAGTACGCTGCCTTGTTAAGTTAATCAGCAAGCTGCTGCCAAGAAGTTCCCTCCATCCTGAGCCCTGTCGCGTGTCCCCCTTGCTCTATGGAAGATGGAGTAAGCGGGGTGCAGGAGCAAGGGGGAGGGGGGAGGCCCTGACATTAGCCCCCCCTATTTCTTCCCTCCCCCCGACACAGCAAGCAGGAGTCTCAGGGAGCAGCTCCAAGGCAGCGGGCAGCTGAAGCACATGGCAGTGGAAGCACATGGCAGTGGAACTCCGGGCAACTGATAGCCTGCTGGGCAGCTGCTGCACAGGGAACTTAGGGGAGCGGGGAGCTGATAGGGGGGCTGCCGGTCCACCCTGGTTCCAAGACCCCACAAGCTAGCTGTAACGCGCTGCTCTTCCTGCAAGCAGTGGACAAAGCAGGTGGCTGTTTAAGGACGTTAGAAGGGAGCATTGCACAACTTTAAATGAGCATGTTCCCTAATTGATCAGCAATGTAACAATGAAACAACATTAACCGGGACGACTTTAAGTGAGGAGATACTGTATTTGCCGTCTGGTTTCTCAGATCTTTAAAATGCGATCTGAGCGCAGCCTAAAGTTTTTCTGTGCAACCAAGAAAGCCAGAAACTCCCTTTGTTTAGGAAAGGAAAGCTAAGAGTCTCACCTCATCACATGCTTCCAGGAGCTGGGGCTTTAACAAACACATTAAATACAATGAGACTCATTATAAAATCATGAGTGTTGGAAACACCACATCTTTACACTGAGCCAGAGCTGCCTTAGTGTACATGAGAATCAGGCCTTTGAAACATTGATATCAGCTTAACCTAGGTTTTGTCCTGTGAATTTCATATCACTGGACTTGGAAGGATTAGATTTTATCAGTTGATGTCTGTAAATGTTGATTTCACTGTACACACACAAACCAGGAAAAAATACTCCCACTGCTAATAACTGAAATTTACCAATAGGCCCAGTAAGAGCAATGCTGCCTGAGAACGTATTAGACATTGATTTAAGAATATTTCCTTTGCATATTTTGACATGTGATGTTGAAAATCTCTATTTTAATGGGTATGAAGCTTTAACTTTTTGAATCTGTCTCTACTGTCATGAAATAGTTATTGTCTGACCCAAATATTGTCTGATCCCGCCCTAAATCTCCCACCACCGTGAACATTTAAATTGATAACAATTGGAAGGAAATGCTTAAAGCCCAGATTTCTGTGTAACTGTGAAAGTTTAAATCAATAAATATAAAATTGCTTAAAAATAAAAATTCGGCCAAGCCTGACTATCCCACCTTAGACACACAACTCCACAGAGGGAGCCATGACCGCAGAGAACCCCCTGGAACGTCTCCAGGAGGAAGCTCCATGTCCCATTTGGCTGCAGTATTTCACAGACGCTGTCACTCTGCAGTGCAGGCACGTCAGCCAGTGCTGGGAGGGATCCGATACAGACGTCTCCTGGCCTCAGAAACTGTGCAACAGAGAAACGTCAGGCCGAACAGGCAGCTGGCAAACATGGTAGAAATCGCCAAGCGGCTGAGTTTCCAGGCAGCAAAGGGAGCAGGAGGGGACGGGGTGTGTGGGGAGCACCAGGAGACTCTGAAACTTCTGTGAAGAGGATCAAACCCCCATCTGTGTGGTTTGCCATCTGTCCCGGGCTCACAGAGGTCACAGGGTGGTTCCCATAGAGGAGGCTGCCCAGGAGTACAACGTAGGGAATTGCTGTCACGTTTAATGGGTAATAACTTAGCTTTGGATTTTAATTATAGGCCAATTTCACTGAAAGTTCCCTGGCACAGGCATGATGCATCATTCAGCTCTGTAAACCCTTCATGATATGAGAGATGCTGCAACAAAATAACTGATTTGACAGAGTGGCAACAGAGGCAAGTCTTTAACGACACCTGATGTGGGGAAATGTCCTCTGAGATTCTGATGGGGATTCCTGAAAATCTTCATCATATAAAGAATTCTACCAATCCCAAAGGAGCAGACACATCACCCACCAAGTTAATGATACTTCAGTTCTTACCCAAATACCCGCTTACAGCCAATTTTTGTTAATGAAACAACCATTTATTAAAAGAAGAAAAGACAGTATTGGCTAAAAGGTCATTAGACATACAAACGCGAATAGAGTCCTTAGGTCAGTTTCACCATAGAGATGGCACATTAGAATTGAAGAGAGTCCTTTTCAGTATCATTTCATCACGTTCTAGTCCAATGTCCAAATGTTCAATATCAGGGCAGTCCAGAGGGGACTGAAGATCCCAGTCTTACGACTCAAACGCCCCCTGAATAAAGCTTAACAAGATCTGAGATAAAAGGATGAGGTCCCAAGAGCTTATATAGACATTTTTGCAGCCTCTCGACAACAGGCAGTCCTTGGGTGAACAATAGGTTTTGGAAGTAACCTCCTACTTCACATACATCACAGGTAATAAAACTACATGGATTAGCATAAGGTAATTAATTATCCATAAAGCTGTTAATAGACAGTTTACCACAAACTTTAAAGAGAGATATATATACACAATGACATTATTACACCCAAGTTTAATCTAAATGTTAACATTTACCTCTTGTATGGATTGCTTGATGTTTAACAAGGCCGGACCTCCATATGAAACTTTTTCCACAGTCTAAGCACTTGTGGGGTCTCTTTCCTGTGTGGATTACCTGATGTGCCATAAGATTTGATCTTTGTGTGAAACTTTTCCCACAGTCTAAGCACTTGTGGGGTCTCTTTCCTGTGTGGATTACCTGATGTGCCATAAGATTTGATCTTTGTGTGAAACTTTTCCCACAGTCTAAGCACTTGTGGGGTCTCTCTCCGGTGTGGACTGTCTGATGTGCCATAAGATATGATCTTTGCATGAAACTTTTCCCACAGTCCAAACATTTATGGGATTTCTCTCCTGTGTGGATTATCTGATGTTTAACAAGGACTGATCTCTGTATGAAACTTTTCCCACAGTCTAAGCACTTATGGGATCTCTCTCCGGTGTGGACTGCTTGATGTTTAACAAGGTCTGACCTCCGTATGAAACCTTTCCCACATTCTAAGCACTTATGAGGTCTCTCTCCAGTGTGGACTGCCTGATGATTAAGTAGGATTGACCTCTGTATGAAACTTTTTCCACAGTCTAAGCACTTATGGGGTCTCTCTCCAGTGTGGACTGCTTGATGTTTAACAAGGTCTGACCTCCGTTTGAAACTTTTCCCACAGATTAAGCACTTGTGGGATCTCTCTACGGTGTGGACTGCCTGATGTGCCGTAAGACTTGATCTTTGTGTGAAACTTTTCCCACAGTCCAAACATTTATGGGATTTCTCTCCTGTGTGGATTATCTGATGTTTAACAAGGGTTGACCTCCATATGAAACTTTTCCCACAGTCTAAGCACTTATGGGATCTCTCTCCGGAGCGGAGTGCTTGATGTCTAACAAGGTCTGACCTCCGTATGAAACTTTTCCCACAGTCTAAGCACTTATGAGGTCTCTCTCCAGTGTGGACTGCCTGATGATTAAGTAGGGTTGACCTCCGTATGAAACTTTTTCCACACTCTAAGCACTTGTGGGTTCTCTCTCTTGTGTGGATTGCCTGATGTGCCATAAGATTTGACCTCCGTATGAAACTTTTCCCACAGATTAAGCATTTATGGGGTCTCTCTCCAGTGTGGATTGCCTGATGTGCCATAAGATTTGATCTTTGTGTGAAACTTTTCCCACAGTCCAAACATTTATGGGATTTCTCTCCTGTGTGTATTGCCTGATGATGAAGTAGGGTTGACCTCTGTATGAAACTTTTTCCACAGTCTAAGCACTTATGGGGTCTCTCTCCAGTGTGGATTGCCTGATGTGCTGTAAGAGTTGATCTTTGTGCGAAACTTTTCCCACAGTCCAAACATTTATGGGATTTCTCTCCTGTGTGTATTGCCTGATGTTTAAGAAGGTTTGACCTCTGTATGAAACTTTTTCCACAGTCTAAGCACTTGTGGGGTCTCTCTCTTGTGTGGATTGCCTGATGTGCCATAAGATTTGATCTTTGTGTGAAACTTTTCCCACAGTCCAAACATTTATGGGATTTCTCTCCTGTGTGAACTGCCTGATGATCAAGTAGGGTTGACCTCCGTATGAAACTTTTTCCACAGTCTAAGCACTTATGGGGTCTCTCCCTAGTGTGGACGGCTTCATGTTTAACAAGGTTTGACCTCCGTATGAAACTTTTCCCACAGATTAAGCACTTATGGGGTCTCTCTCCAGTGTGGATTGCCTGATGTGCCATAAGATTTGATCTTTGTGTGAAACTTTTCCCACAGTCCAAACATTTATGGGATTTCTCTCCTGTGTGGATTGCCTGATGATCAAGTAGGGCTGACCTCCGTATGAAACTTTTCCCACAAATTAAGCACTTATGGGGTCTCTCTCCAGTGTGGATTGCCTTATGTGTCATAAGAGTTGATCTTTGTGCGAAACTTTTCCCACAGTCCAAACATTTATGGGATTTCTCTCCTGTGTGTATTGCCTGATGTTTAAGAAGGTTTGACCTCCGTATGAAACTTTTTCCACAGTCCAAGCACTTATGGGGTCTCTCTCCAGTGTGGACTGCTTGATGTATAAGAAGGGCTGACCTCCGTTTGAAACTTTTTCCACAGTCTAAGCACTTATGGGGTCTCTCTCCAGTGTGGACTGCTTGATGTATAAGAAGGGCTGACCTCCGTATGAAACTTTTCCCACAGATTAAGCACTTATGGGGTCTCTCTCCAGTGTGGATTGCCTGATGTACAACAAGGTGTGACCTCTGTTTGAAACTTTTTCCACAGTCTAAGCACTTATGGGGTCTCTCTCCAGTGTGGATTGCCTGATGTTTAGCAAGTACTGACCTCCGTATGAAACTTTTCCCACAGATTAAGCATTTATGGGGTCTCTCTCCAGTGTGAATTGCCTGATGTACAACAAGGTCTGACCTCCGTATAAAACTTTTCCCACAGATTAAGCACTTGTGGGGTCTCTCTCCTGTGTGGATTCGCTGATGTAAAATGAGGTGTGACCACCACATGAAACTTTTTCTGCAGTCTAAGCACGTATGGGGTCTTCTCACAAAGGTCCCCTGTGATTCCCCGTGCCCAGGAACTTCCTGCTGTTGATTCCCCTCCTCGTTCTCACTCACTCTCTCATCACCTGCTGGGAGAGACAGAGTCCAGACAGGGGTCATTGTGCTGGGGAGAAATTAAGAGGAATAGCAGCAAGGAAAAACCCAACATACTAAAGCTGCACAGACAGAGTAATTGGATTCTGCCTCCACATCCCACCCAAACTTTCACAGAGAAGGAAAGTTCAGAAGGAAACTCCTGCAGGTAACAGGACAGGTGGAAAGCGATGTCAGTCATATCTGCTGATTGCAGCCCTGCCCTGGGTGAGATGAGGAAGGAACTAAGGGCACTTATTGATACCACTTTTTTTGGATTCTCAAATTTGACCTTCATTCCCCAGATGGTTTGTGTGTCAGTCCTCACCTGTGTGGGCGCCTCTCGGGATCTCTCTTTCCTCACAGGCCTGGAGATTCGGAACCCACGGATCTTCCCCTCGTTCCAGCCGGGTGATCAGGTCTGGTTTGGGAAGGGGGAATCCTGTGCAGGGAGTGAAATCAGACCAGATCAGGGTGTGTGGAGGACTGAGAGAGCGTCTGTCAGAAAGGACATTCCGTGAACGGAACCTGTCCCTGTGCTGTGCTGGGGAATGTGGAATCTAAGAGGACGGGAACATGGTCACAAAGGCCTGGTCTACACTAACCCCCAAATTCGAACTAAGGTACGCAACTTCAGCTACGTGAATAACGTAGCTGAAGTCGACATACCTTAGTTCGAACTTACCGCGGTTCAGACGCGGTCCACACGCGGCAGGCAGGCTCCCCGTCCACTCCGCGGTACTCCTCTCGCAGAGCTGGAGTACCGCAGTCGACGGTGAGCGCTTCTGGGATCGATTTATCGCGTCCAGACCAGACGCGATAAATCGAACCCAGAACTTCGATTGCCAGCCGTCGAACTACCGCGGTAGTGTAGACCTGGCCTGAGACCCCTCGGGGGAGGCAGACATGTGGCGAGGTGAGGGGAATTGTGACGCACACCCAGCTCTAGTGTTAAACCCCTGCCTATTTCTAAACCCGCGGAACCCAGAGCCCTCCACATGGCTGCAGCTGTTCCCAAGTAGGAGGGAGAAGAGGGATTCTGTGAGCGACCGAGAAACAACACAGACAGGACAATACACGGCTTCTCCACCTTGCAAACTAGGGGGGTCGGGATGATTTAGTATGTGTCTTAGGTTTTGACACCCTGGTCTCATTGGAGAGTGATGAGGGAAGAACCTGACCAGTGTCAGACACACAGACCCCCCCCCCCAGTTTCCAATAACCAAGGGGCCAGGAATCCCTTACCCAGCGAGGTCACCATCTCGTAGTTCTCCCGCATGACGTCCCTGTAGAGGGCTCTCTGAACGGGGTCCAGCAGAGCCCCCTGCCCCTGGGTGAAATACACAGCCACCTCCTCGAAGGTCACCAGCATCTGAAACAACAAGAATCCCCCACTCAAAACCTGCTGCCCCAGCACAATACCACTAGTCATGCGGGAGGAGGGACAGAGAAGCAGATTCCTCCCCGCACCCTGCTCAGAGCATCCAGGAGGCTTCAGGGAGTGGGTAAAAGGTGAGAGCTCCTTGTCCCCCCCAGCCCACGAAGGTGGGTCTTTTCATTTACCACATGCCTGCCAGCCACCGGTTGATAGGAGAAGCAGAGCTCTGAGCCAGGGGCAGGGACAGGAATCCCAACAGCTTCCCTTCGTATTTCACAGCAGCCTCTGGACAGTGGGGTCAGGCTCCAGCACTGCGAGTCTGGTCAGTTTTCCCAGCCCTGCCCAGCGGGGTGTTTCCTGGTTCAGAAATACAATACCCCTCCCCCACCACCAAAAGCTCCCTAAAAATCCCCTACCTGAGCTGGCTCCATCACAGACATATCCCTGCCCTGTCCCCTGGAAGATGGGACGAACTGGAGCGAAACGTGGATGTGATTCCTCAGCCTGTTGGGGCGAGAGGGGCGATGGGGGAGGTTACAGAAGGGGCTTGAGTCCATGTCACACCCCGATTCCCCCCAGGCTCTCCCCCTGCAGACAGACGCTAAGATTCTAGGACTCTACCATGCTGGGAAAAAACCCAGTTAGTTCATTACCACCCCAGCCAGCCCCCCCCACCCCCCATTAGAACTAAACCCACCAAGTCCCTCCTAAACCTCCCCAGAACAGCAGCTCTGAGCCAAACGCTGGAAAAAGAGCAGAATCAAAGGAGTCACTTTACGGCACTGCCCCACAGTGCATTGTAACCCCTCTAGCTCTCCCCCGTCTCCCTCAGTCCTGCGGTGCTCAGCAGAGTCAGCAACTGGCTTTTCCTCTCTCAGCTCCTCCCCTTGTTCCCAGGAGAGCTGACTGCCCCGGGGGTGCAGGGAATGGATCTGGGCAGGGCTGGGAGCTGGGAACCTCCCTCCCCACTTCTTGCTCCTGCTGCCCTTCAAGTCTCTCCACTCTCCCTTTTTATCTTCTTCCCTCGCCCTAGGAGAACGGGCGACTGCCCCATTGTCGTGGGCCTTTGCTCTCATTAGGCAGCTCAGCCACTGACACTGGTAACGGGGGTTGAACCCGGCTGTGTCACTGAGGGCAGCAGCTCTGGGACTCTCAGACACAGGGAGCCCCTCCCCTTGTAGGCCAAACTCCGCAGCAGGTCCCTGAAAGGGGCCCTTTGTGCCGAGTCATTTCCCTGCCCGGCTCCAGCCCTTTCCCCAGGTCTCTCCATCACCTGGAGGCTCAGGCTCAGGGGTGGTATGGTTAGAGTGGTTCCAGCAACTGGAGAACGTGCCCCTGGGCTGGTCTCAGAGAGGTGTGATGAAGTGGTAATGTTCTTAATGTTTTCTGTGCATACTGAATGTGTGCCTCAGTTTCCCCATGTGTTACTCAAGTATTGAACTGGTGGGATACAGGTGTGTGATCATTGCAGAGACCTCTAAAGGGCGGGTGTGACTGCAGAGTGGCTGCCTGGGTATAGAGAATGACCAAAATTCTGTATCCTGGCAAGCTATGGCTGAAAACGGTCCTCTGCAAGGAGCCAGCCAGCCAAAGGTGTGGGAGAACAAAGAGAGAGGAGGAGGCCAGGTGACCTGTTTTCCTGGGAAAGAGAGAAAGCATGGAGGAGGGCAGCTGGGCATCACTGAGGATGGGGGGCTGGACTTGGGTCAGTCTCCTGGTTTGGGACTCATCGGGGAAAGCCCAGGGCTCAGGGCTCTGGATTCCCCCCCAAGATGGACTTTGCTGATTGCTCCTGATTTCTGTGCTAACAAGCTCTGTTCTATGCTGTGTTCCCAATGACCAATAAACCCGTCTGTTTTCCAAGCTGGCTGAGAGTCACAGCTGACTGCGGAGGTGGGGTGCACAGCCCCTGTGAGGAGCAAGTCAGGCTTTTCCTTAGGCTGCCCCCAGGGTTCTGGCTGGGGCCATATGCCCTCTGTGGGATCCAGGGATGGGGAGGCTGGGGCCACATGCTCAGCAGGTGGGGGGGTTATTGGGGGTTCTCAGGGGCTGGTTTCCTGCCCCTACAGTGGGTGTAGGGGGCATGCCTCCCTCAACCCTAGGTTCACCCCCCGCCGGCTGTACCACGTTCTTATCCCTGGCTCCGAGTCCCAGGCAGGAGGGCTGAAACAATCCGTACCATGGGGGGCGCTGAGAGCCATTGAACCAAACTGTAAACACTGGATAGGTTGGAAACCCCTTCAAGCCAGGGCAGCACTTTCCAAGGGGCGGCACTCCAGCCCCCCCCTTTTTTTTTTCTTGGGGCACAAAAAGCCGGGAGCCCTGAACCAAGATGTTCCCTGTCAGCTGAGGCTTTCAGGTTGAGCTGGAACTGACGCTGCAGTTCTGGATGCAGTCGCTAGATGGCGCTCATGGCAGCCGGAGTCGCACAGGCTGGACGGCAGTTCAGGCTGCCCGGCCGCTGGAGAGCCGGAGCATCATCCCCGGAGCTGAGCCCGGCTGCGGCGGCGAGAGGGGCTCAGCTCCGGGGGATGATGCTCCGGCTCTCCAGCGGCCGGGCAGCCTGAGCTGCAGCCCAGCCTGGGTGTGAGGAGCCGGGGAGGAGGGAAGTGGGGCCCGGGATGCAGGGAGGGGGGAGGGGTCCTGTTGCCGCTGCTGCTCTGAGTCTCCCCAGGGCGGCGCGGCGTTTCCCCGCCCGAGGGGGCTGTGCAGGCGCCGCCGGGCTGGGCAGGGGGCGCGGATCCCGGCTCGCGCGCTGACAGGGCAAGTGGCTGGGCAGCCCGAGCTGCCAGGGAGCTGCCGCCACCCCCTCCTGCCCCCGGCCCAGCCCGCCGCGCACCTCTCCCGCCTCAGCCCCGCGCTGCCTGCCCTGGGCGGGGAGAGGCAGAGCCCGGCTCTGAGCGGGGCAGCGGGGGATACTGCCCTGCCGGGGGATCCCCACGGCTCGCGCACCTGGGGGTCAGTGTCTGTCCTCTCGGCTCTGCCTGCACGGGGCTGGAGAAGCAGCTGTCAGCGCCTGCCCCTCTCAGCCCTTGCACCCCCCATCCCGCTCGCAGCCCCTCCACTTGTACCTCCCCCCATCGCTCCTTCGCCACACCCCTTCCCCTTGTACTCTCCCTTCACCCGCACCTCTCCCCTTGTACCCTCCCCCAGCCCTCTCCTCCCGCACCCCCCCTTCCCCTGCACCTCTTCTCTCGCAACCCTCCTGATACCCCCTCTCCTCCTCCACCCTGCTCCGCGAGTACATCACACCCCGCCTCTCTGCCAGTGTAGAGCCCCCAAGCACCCCCACACCCGCTCCTCTGCCTGAACCTCTTTACTAGATCCCCATCCCTTTCTGGGTACAAGGTTTGAGGGTTAGTCCCTATGCCTTCCATGTGCATTTAGAGCACTAAATATGGGGTTGAAGGGAATGGGGGGGGTGAGATTTATACTAAAGTGAAATAAAAATAGGAGAAACGGTTTGATCCCCACTGCAAGTGTAAACAGGGATTGCTGTGGTAAACGAGGAGGTCACGTTTGGGGTGGGAGCCCAGGGCTGGGGCGGCAGGGGCTGTGGGAGGGCACTGGTGGGGGGGGAGCCCAAGGCTGGGGTGGGGGGCAGCCAAAAAATTTTTTGCTTGGGGCTGCAAAAAGCCTAGAGCCGGGCCTGCCCTGAGCCCCTCTCCTTCCCTGACCCCCAGCTGGGCCCCCCCACCCTGCATTCAGTTTGGCCCCTGCCCACATTCTGCCCCCCTCAGATCTCCCTGAGCTGCAGCCTCGTCCAGACCAGGGAGGCCTGGGGCAGGGAAACAAAGCAGCAGATGGGGGGTGGGGTGGATGGGTGGTAACGTGATCTTGCCCCCCTCCCGCACACACCGGGAGCTGGCGGCAGCTTTCCCGAGCCCAGGGCGGGAATCGCAGCCAGCTCCGCTGGGAGCAGCCTGGGGCCAAACCTCCCCCTGCAGCCCGGGTGTGCCGGGGGGGGGTGGGTCACTCTTACCTTCCCTCCGAGCGGGGCCCCCCTGGGGCAGGAGCCGGGCCGGGAAGGGGCCTGGTCAGGCTGGGGGCTCTGCCCTGGGAGAGGCTCCTGGGGAGCAGCGGGAAGGGCCCTGCTGGAGATTCCCCTCTCCCGGCTGCAGCCAGGGCTCCGGGCTCCCCGCACCAGCCGCCGGGGCTCGGGGATCTCGCTGGGAGCCAGAGTCACCGCAGCGGCTGCGAGTCACTTCCTGCTGCCTGGACTGAGCCCAGCGACCGCTCCCCCCAGAGCCGCCTCCCAGCGGCTCCTGGGTCCTAGCGATCAACCCATCGACCTACAGCATCTCTGTGTCCGGCTTCTGTTACACTCACAGGGTCTAAGGGCAGAAGGGCCCATCATGAGCATCTGGCCCAGGGGTTAACACAACCAAATTTTTGGCGGCCTCAGAGTAAAGCCAGCAGCTCTCTCTGGTGGCCGCTCTGACACATTTTCCTAAAATACTTAATGAACTTTAGGAGAAACCAGTAAACATGCACAGAGGTAAGCAGGGAAATGGTCCCGCTGTTGGGGGGAACTTTCCTGACTTAAATACCACCCCGATAGAATCGAATAGCAGAAGGATCTGAGTCCTTGCTCCCTTCACCCAGAGCCTGCCTCACCTTGAGGGCTCCACTTCCACTCTCCTGTGTGGCAAAGTCCTTATAACCCCGACAAGGCTGGGCCCAGGCTTCCTGAGGGGCTCGTCCCCCAACCTGGTTGTGACCACTCAGGACACGGACTAAAGCGTCCCCACTCTGGGTTCTTTCCCCACTCGGGACACTTCCCTGACCTCTTCCCTGACCATTGTCTATAGTTCAGAACAAATGCAATTTACAAAACAGCAAGTAATAAAAAAAAAAAACAGGACACAATCAGAAAGGCGAAAGGAAAACACTTAGCCCCACTCTGAAGGGCCGGATTAACTTTTCGTGGGCCCGGTGCCTAACCTATTTGTGGGCCCCCACGGGGCAAGGTGCAGGGGGCGGGATGGTCAGTCTCCAGAGGGAAGGGCGGGCGGGCAGGGCACAATGAGGCACAGCACAACAGGAGCAGCCCTGCTCTGCGCAGCCCAGCAGAGGACACTGTTTACAAACCAACCCAGCTTCTCCCCCTGCCCCCGCTTCCCTTCTCCCCTTCTCTTTCCCATCCCATGCCCCTTGCCCACCGCTCCATCTCCCCGTTCCTTCCCCCGTACCCCTTTCCCCCCTGCCCCCGCTTCCCCGTTTAGCGAGAAGAGCCGTTCTCCTCCCCAGCTGCTCCTCGCTCTTCCTCTGCCCCTTGCACGTCTCCCCTGCTCTCCCCAGGTGTGTCCATCTCTCGCTGCATGGCTGAGAGCCCCGCTGCTGGAGCAGCTGACAGCTGGCAGGGATGCTACAGAAACAGTGGCTCAAACTCTGTTCTGAATATCAGCAACTCCTCAGTGTCCAACTCTGCAATCGGCTCTCCGGGTGGAGGGGAGTCGGCTGAGCGCCTGTGTACAGATCTCTCGCCAGAGCCAGTCCAGCCCCAGTCTGCCAGGTCCCAAAACTCCAGTTTTATCAAAATCAAAATGTTTTGCAGCAGCATGTAAATTTTGGTGACATTTTTAATCATTTCAGTTCCTGTTGCCAACATGGTACCGTGTCATATTTCATAAAAGGTGACCAGCAAACCAAAATAAACCTCCGGGATCAAAATGAAGCAATGGGGGGGTCTGAACTGAAGCTTTTTCAGCATTCTTGTTCCAAGGGACACTTTGAAATTTCAGCTTTTTTGTTCCCTTTTGAAATGTTTTTTTTAATTTCAAAATGGCCAATATTCATCCGGCTCCAGTTTGGTAGTGTTCCTAAGTTCTAAAGTCATGGGGAGCGAGAGACACATTCGTGGGAAACTGAGGCACTGACGGAGGAGCAGGGAATTCACAGCGGAGGCAGGAACTGACTGCCCCTCGCCAGAGCCCCAGTCATGTGCTTTACCCACAAGCCATACAATAGCATTTAACATCCCTGTTGTGGGAAGAACATCTCAACAGCCCAACACTGTGGCATTTAATTTCAAAAGGGGGAACTATGCAAAAATGAAGGGGTTAGTTAAACAGAAGTTAAAAAGTACAGTGACTAAAGTGAAATCCCTGCAAGCTGCATGGGCGCTTTTTAAAGACACCATAATAGAGGCCCAACTTCAATGTATACCCCAAATTAAGAAACACAGTAAAAGAACTAAAAAAGAGCTACTGTGGCTTAACAACCATGTAAAAGAAGCAGTGAGAGATAAAAAGACTTCCTTTAATAAGTGGAAGTCAAATCCTAGTGAGGCAAATAGAAAGGAGCATAAACACTGCCAAATTAAGTGCAAGAATGTAATAAGAAAAGCCAAAGAGGAGTTTGAAGAACGGCTAGCCAAAAACTACAAAGGTAATAACAAAATGTTTTTTAAGTATATCAGAAGCAGGAAGCCTGCTAAACAACCAGTGGGGCCCCTTGATGATCGAGATACAAAAGGAGCGCTTAAAGACAATAAAGTCATTGTGGAGAAACTAAATGGATTCTTTGCTTCAGTCTTCACGGCTGAGGAGGTTAAGGAGATTCCCAAACCTGAGCCGGCTTTTGTAGGTGACAAATCTGAGGAATTGTCACAGATTGAAGTGTCACTAGAGGAGGTTTTGGAATTAATTGATAAACTTAACATTAACAAGTCACCGGGACGAGCTGGCTTTCACCCAAGAGTTCTGAAAGAACTCATATGTGAAGTTGCAGAACTATTAACTAAGGTTTGTAACCTGTCCTTTAAATTGGCTTCTGTACCCAATGACTGGAAGTTAGCTAATGTAATGCCAATATTTAAAAAGGGCTCTAGGGGTGATCCCGGCAATTACAGACCGGTAAGTCTAACATTGGTACCGGGCAAATTAGTCGAAACAATAGTTAAGAATAAAATTGTCAGACACATAGAAAAACATAAACTGTTGAGCAATAGTCAACATGGTTTCTGTAAAGGGAAATAGTGTCTTACTAATCTATTAGAGTTCTTTGAAGGGGTCAACAAACATGTGGACAAGGGGGGTCCAGTGGACATAGTGTACTTAGATTTCCAGAAAGCCTTTGACAAGGTCCCTCACCAAAAGCTCTTATGTAAATTAAGTTGTCATGGGATAAAAGGGAAGGTCCTTTCATGGATTGAGAACTGGTTAAAAGACCGGGAACAAAGGGGGGGAATTAATGGCAAATTCTCAGAATGGAGAGGGGTAACCAGTGGTGTTCCCTAAGGGTCAGTCCTCAGACCAATCCTATTCAACTTATTTATAAATGATCTGGAGAAAGGGGTAAACAGTGAGGTGGCAAAGTTTGCAGATGATACTAAACTGCTAAAGATAGTTAAGACCAAAGCAGACTGTGATGAACTTCAAAAAGATCTCACAAAACTAAGTGATTGGGCAACAAAATGGCAAATGAAATTTAATGTGGATAAATGTAAAGTAATGCACATTGGAAAAAATAACCCCAACTATACATACAATATGATGGGGGCTAATTTAGCTACAACAAGTCAGGAAAAAGATCTTGGAGTCATCGTGGATAGTTCTCTGAAGATGTCCATGCAGTGTGCAGAGGTGGTCAAAAAAGCAAACAGGATGTTAGGGATCATTAAAAAGGGGATAGAGAATAAGACTGAAAATATATTATTGCCCTTATATAAATCGATGGTACGCCCACATCTCGAATACTGCGTACAGATGTGGTCTCCTCATCTAAAAAAAGATATACTGGCAATAGAAAAGGTTCAGAAAAGAGCAACTAAAATGATTAGGGGTTTGGAACGGGTCCCATATGAGGAGAGATTAAATAGGCTAGGACTCTTCAGCTTGGAAAAGATGAGACTAAAGGGGGATATGATAGAGGTATATAAAATCATGAGTGATGTGGAGAAAGCAGAAAAGGAAAAGTTATTTACTTATTCCCATAATACAAGAACTAGGGGTCACCAAATGAAATTAATAGGCAGCAGGTTTAAAACAAATAAAAGGAAGTTCTTCTTCACGCAGCACACAGTCAACTTGTGGAACTCCTTACCTGAGGAGGTTGCGAAGGCTAGGACTATAACAGCATTTAAAAGAGAACTGGATAAATTCATGGTGGTTAAGTCCATTAATGGCTATTAGCCAGGATGGGTAAGAAATGGTGTCCCTAGCCTCTGTTTGTCAGAGGATGGAGATGGATGGCAGGAGAGAGATCACTTGATCATTGCCTGTTGGTCCACTCCCTCTGGGGCACCTGGCATTGGCCACTGTCGATAGACAGGATACTGGGCTAGATGGACCTTTGGTCTGACCCGGTACAGCCGTTCTTATGTTCTAAGCTCACCCTTCCTCTCCAGTCCTGCACCTGAAATCTCCATCTGACGCAGAGCCCCTTTCAGAAGCACGGGCACTGCCTCTCCTGGACCCAGCCGGGGGGTGGTTTCTGTGTCCGAGCTGGGGGAGCCTGTCAACATAATTCCAAACACAGGAGAGAAATCCTCAGCCCATGTCTGGCTGGTTTGCGGGCACTGGCCTCGCTTCCCTCTTTGAGATCATTTGCAGCTGCACTTTTCAAAGTCCAGACCCAGCCAGTCTCAGGCTGGTTCTGGCTCATGTAATAGGTTGATTAGCTTGTGCTGTCACTAATTATTGCTACACCCTTTCAGCCTAAAACAGCAGCAGAGCCTCCTTGAAAGACTAAAAACTCCTTCCGGCTCTCCCCTCTGAATCCTAAAGAGGTGTTTAAAATAATGACCAGAGATTGATCACTGGCTGGATTTTCTTAGGGTTTCTTCTGGACCAAAGGCAAACTTTGAAATGCACAAACTAGAAATGCTCCCGGCTGAAATGCTGGTTAAACAGCCACTGCCCAGCAACTAGTGCAACCCAAATCATGACATTAATGCTCGGATAAGCCTTTGGCTGTGTTGGCTCATACGCCTCTTCCCCTGGATTCCAGTCTCACTCCACTAGTTGCCTGCTTGGATACGGTGACAGAAACATTATTACAAAGAAAACAAACTCAAATGCCTTTATATTTTAACGTAATGAGCCATTGGAACAATGTACCCAGGGTTCTGGTGGATTCTCCCTTGCTGCCCATTGTTAAATCAAGATGGGATGTTTTTTCTAAAAGCTCTGTGGTAGGAATTATTTGGGGACAGGTCTCTGGGCTGGTCTAGAGGAGGGCAGATGAGATTATATCTCTATGATCCCTTCTGGCCTTGGAATCTAGGCATTAGTCTGATTTCTCCGCTTCCTGGGGGGTCGAACACATGGAGTGAGTCTGATCTCTCTGGGGGAAGCAGGAATTACACTGATGCCCAGCGTGGAGGCAGAGCTGGGGCTGTGAACTAAAAGCGATTACGTGGATTCACATCACAGCTCACTCTGCCTTCCCCGGCACCTGTGGAATGCAAGAGGCGCTGAACTCCAGCGCCTTTCAACACTAAGAGGGGGAGACCCCCAGGGGACCCCAGCCTCTCCACATACAGCTGCTGATCAGAGCGATCACATATGTCAATCAAGTTTCACATCTATAGCAAAGGGGTGATGGCAGTGGTGCAGGGGGACACAGCAAAGGGATTTCTCTGAGTCCAATGGATGTGAAATCAGCTGTGCACTAACGCTGATGGCTCCCACCCCCGAAGGGTCCCCGCCAGTCCATGCTGGTATCCGCAGGAGAGAGCAGGGGGGCGAAGAAAAGCGGGCCGGTACTGCCACTCTGCGGGCCTGGGGGAAGCACAAACAGTGTCTGTGGGATGCCAGGGCAGTTCACAGTCTGTCCCTCCCACGTCCCAGGCCTCCTGCCCAGGCCCTGGCTGTGCTACAGGGATTCTGCGTGTCAGACACGTGCTCTGGTGGTGCCCACACGCCCTCAGGCTCTAGGTGACAGGACCTTTCTTCTCAGTGTCCCTGGAAAGGTGCAAATCCAGAGGACAAATAAAAAGCCTCCGAACTTGGTAATCTCTGTAACTGATTGGGGGGACAGGGAGTGGTAAACTCGTGATCTTTGAGTACTTCTGGCTGCTGACCTAGTTCTGTCCCTGCCCTCCCCCAGGGTTCCACGGGGTGCAGGCCATGGACTGGGACACCCCCGGAGGGCGGGGGAATTCCAGTATGACGGGGATGACTTCATCAGCTTCCATGTCCAGCCTCAGGCCCCTTATCCCTGTCTGCATCCTGACTCCCACCCTCCCAAAGCCATGGCCTTGCTCCCGGCCCCACCTCAAGGGGGTGGGGTGGGCACAGACAGGGATAAGGGGGGGCACTGCACCCCTACTCTAAAAAGCGTTCCACTGGGCCCAGAGCAATTCCAGTCTCTCCCCCTGTGCTTTGCCGGGCTTAACCAGTCATGGCCGCAGCTGGGCTGCTGGGTGGGGGCGAGAGCCGGGATCCTGGGCTGGGCCTGTGTTGTGAATTCCTTTAACCAATACAATTTTAATAGTTGAAACAGTTACTTCTTTAAAGTGCTATTTACATCCCTAGTCTGGACACCTGCCTTGCAGCTTCTGAGCCCTTAGGCAGAAACCTCCACCTACCTCCAATGCTTCAGTGATATTTGCGGTAAAAGAATTCCCCTCTGTCTGGGTAGGGCAACCCCTCCCCCTCTCCTTCCCCGTGGGTTGGGGGAGCTGCCCTTGTATCTCTCCCTCTCCTTCTCCCCGACCCCTACCCTCTTTCCCTCCCTCCCCCAGCCAGTCTCCATTTGCTCTCACAGTCTACCCCCCAATCCCCCCGACATCCCTCCTTTCCCTCACAGTGACCCCCCCCCCCCACACACACACACACAGTTTCCTTCTATTGCAGCCCTGTTCCCATCTGGCCCATAAGTCTTCTCTATTCCCCTGCATTGCCCCATCCCCCCTTTAGCACCCTGCCCTGCCCACTGCATCCCCCTCCTGCCCCTGACCCATCCCTCATCCTCCCTCAATCCCCCTTCTACACCCCCTTCCCCTCTTAACCCTCTTTCAGCTCCCCCCAGGTGTGGCTGTCCCAGCCCCCAGCACATCATGGGTTGGCTTCCCCCCTGCTCTGCACACAGTGGTAGCTGGTGGGTGTCGAATAGGAAACTGTTCCCTGTAGGAATGTGCTACCTGTACCAGCTGCTGATCTGTAACGGGTTTGTAAGAGACTGCTATTGGGAAAAAACTGCTCTCTGCTGTAG
The DNA here is from genome assembly GCF_028017835.1 of Emys orbicularis. Lineage (NCBI taxonomy): Eukaryota > Metazoa > Chordata > Testudines > Emydidae > Emys > Emys orbicularis. Next base: position 7,711,918 of record NC_088695.1, on the reverse strand, counting down.
CAAATGACTACAGATAGCAGTTTGTCCCCTGCACTCTTTTTTTGTCCCCTGAACTCATGGCAGGACTAAGTATTATCTAGACCATTCCTGGCAGGTGTTTGTCAGCTGCATGACCCCCCAACCAGGCAAAGGCAGCGGCGGCTCCAGGCACCAGTGCACCAAGCATGTGCCTGGGGCGGCAAGCCGCGGGGCGAGGCCTGCCGGTCCCTGTGAGGGTGGCAGTCAGGCTGCCTTCGGCGGCTTGCCTGCGAGAGGTTCGCCGGTCCCGCGGATTCGGCGGCAATTCGGCGGCGGGTACACTGAATCCGCGGGACCGGTGGACCTCCTGCAGGCACGCCGCCGAATCTGTGGGACTGGGGACCTCCCCCAGGCAAGCCGCCGAAGGCAGCCTGCCTGCCATGCTTGAGGCAGCAAAAAACCTCGAGCCACCTCTGGCCCCACCCCCTCCATGGCCCCACCCTACTTCTCCTCTTCCCAACAATGCCCTGACCCCTGACCAGGCTGCGAACGTTGGCCCCTGTGGAGAGCCCCTGATGCTCCACCTGGCCTGGGCTGAGGTCTAGGGGCCTTGAGATCAGACCCCGGTACATATCCTTGCTCCCCAGAGTGCACCACCCAGGGCAGATGGAGAACAGGCTCTAGCTTCTGGCCAGAGGGCAGGGCCTTACGGGAAGAGGAGCAGGTGTGGAGCCATTGAGAGGGGCCAGGACTGGGAGGGAAGAGGCTGGTGCCACGGGCAGGGGCTGTGCTACACAGAGGGGAGCTGATCAGCTGCACTGCCATTGCCTGCAATGCTCCATGCCTGCCCAAGGCTTGCAGTGTGTGTGTGTGGGGGGGCAACATGGCCCCCTTCCCTCAAACTATGCCCAAGTTAAAAAGTAGGGGGGGCTGGACATCCCACTTTTGAAATTGGGGGGGCCATTGGCCCCTAGTCCCCCATATTCCAGTGTGGCTCTCCTCGCTGTTTAATGTGTGTATTTTTAGGGCTGTGTGTCATGGCCGCTGTCAGTTTGTTGGTAACTTTAGCTACAATCTCATGAAGATGTTTTCTCTGGAATTTTCTCATAATTTAAAAACAATCTAAGCTGCATACTAACCCTGTCTGTGTGCTCCTAGGGATCCTCCTCTTTTTGTCTCTAGTGCAGACGGCAGAGTGTCTGGAAGGGGAAAGGAGAAAAGAGGTGAGATTTAAGGATTTTATATTTATAACAGCGTCCCCACTCTGATCTCCTAGAATTATGTTTTAATTATGATAGAGAAACACACCGAGACACACTCCGGTATTTAATATAAAAAGGTCTGAAATCATCTCTTTCCTCTGTCATTCAGACATCTCCCAGCAATGTGTTAGGCAAAAAGATTCTTTTCCCCCAAGGATCAGGCAAGCACAGACAATACCGAAGGGGGTTTATTTATGGTACCAGCAAGACTGACAAGCAGCTTCAAAGATATGGTGCTATAGTGGCCAGTTATATACATTCACTTATCAATTCATTTGCATTTATCTGTACATACAGAGACAGACATTGTTACAAGTCAAAAGAGAACCCTGAACAAAGATAAAAATAAGAACAGTACGTACATATAGAGGTCATCCTAATTGCCTCAAACATCAATGACTACCTTGCCGGGGAAGGAGGCGGGGTGTGGGGGGGTAGGGATGAGTGCTTACAGATATCCAGTGGGCTGTGAAGGGAGGGTTTATTCTGTTCTAAGAACTAAGTTACTGGGTGGGCATTAACCATATAAGCTTATCAATTGTCAGTGCCGTTTGTGCTACTGAAATATTCCTGCTTGCTTGTCTGGGTCCGATCCTGTTTTCCTCACTGAACTGTCGCTTTCCATGGGCACAAGCTTTGTTCCTTCTTACCGATAAGCTGAACTAAGTTATCATGTATTGACAGAAACTATGTCCTTGCTTCTCAACAGTTTCTGTCTTTTCTGCTGGCTGAATTTTAACTCCTTCCTGACAAATGGAACCAAAATCCTTGCAGCCTCACAACCATCCCAGGACAGACAATGTATAAGTGAGATTTATTTTCCCCTCCCACCCAGGGCCGGCTCTAGGCACCAACAAAACAAGTAGGTGCTTTGAGCAGCACATTTGCAGAGGGCGGCATTCGGGCCATCCTTTTTTTTTTCTTTTTTTTTTTTTAACTCACTTCCTCCCCTCTCACAACCCTGCAGAAGCGGAGCCATTGAGCAGCTGGGGATCCAGCATGGGCGCTGAGAACCCGCAGGACCCTGGGAGCTGTAGTTCCTTGCCTAGCTCCCTGCCTATAGAGCTATCCCTGGAGCAGGGAAAGAACTACATTTCCCAGCAATCCCTTGGCAGCTATCAACAGGAAAGGGAGGGGTAGGGAGTGAGGTAGCTGAGACCTCATGCTGCAGCTTGCTGTGAGTTGAAAGGGGTGGCCCTGTGAATGGGGAAGAAGTATGCCCAAGGAGTAGAAGGCTTTGCCCCAGATATCCCCTTCAGAAGACTTCCCCAGACTGGATTAGGGATACTGGTGTGACCTCACCTTGCAACCCCCAAAAAAGGAATTGGGTGGACTAAATGGACAGTGCTCCTCTCTATCTGAAGCCTAGTAAGGGAGGTATGTGGATCCCACTAGCATTTAAAATGAAAAGTAAGGGAGGGGAGGCTCTGCTAGAGGACCTGGGCAGCTTTAGATACAGTATCAGGCACTTAGGAGGATTTCCACTTCTGAGCCATGGAAGCAGAAATTGACTTTTCCTTTCCAGATTTAGCTAATATTCAGAAAGGGAATCTAGCACCTGCCTTCCAGATCTGAACACCTCAAAATTCAGGACTGCTCAAGCTCAATTTGGGCAGCTGTTACTTCATTTCTCCCAAATGAAATATACTGATCCACTGTAACTTGCTGTAGAAAAAGTAGGATAAAATTGAGCAAGAAATGCTTCCCAGTGGGTTTTAGGACTGGAATTGCTATTTTCAACAGCCATTGCCTTTTTTTTTTTTTTTTTTTTTTAGTTTAATTTGTTTGAAAAGAAGACAGTGATATCACATTGGCAAATTCCCCATAGAAACAAAGAGTGGAACAAAAGAATAATAAAGGCACCTCAACTTTTCCTCATTTATGTAGGACAGTCTTATAATATGTATCCAGATATCCTCCAATGACACAAGCTGAAAATGGTGCCTCTTTACTGCAGTTCTGTAACCATATGGGAACCAAACCTGTCTGTGTTCTGTGCACATCCAAAATTCCTGCTGAATGACCCACCCTGGGAGCAAGTTACCAGTGACCCAGGGCTGAGGCGGCAGGAGGGTGCAAGTTGGGGGGAGAGCCCAGGGATGGGGCAGCAGGGGGGTGGGGGGAAAGGGGCAGCCCAGTGCTGGGGCGGCAGGGGGTGTGGGAGGGTGGGGGGGGGCAGAACCCAGGGCCGGGGCAGCAGATGGGCACGGGGGGGAGCCAAAACTTTTTTTGCTTGGAGCAGAAAAAAACCTAGAGCCGGCCCTGGGCGAAGGGAGGCTAAGCAATGGTCGTTGAAGCATGAAGGGATATAGGAATCTTTAGCACATCTGGCATGTAAATATCTTGCAACTCAAGCTGCAACAGTGTCAAAAAATTGCCTCTTCTCACTTGCACCATTATTGCCTGCAAATGGAAACAAACTTGTTTGTCTACGCGATTGGCAGAAAAAGAAGTAGCACTGAGTGGACTTCTAGGCTCTAAAGTTTGTAATTGCTTTATTTTGAGTGCACTTATATAACAAAAATAATCTACGTTTCTAAGTTACACTTTCATGATAGGGAGATTGCACTACAGTACTTGTATGAGGTGAATTGAAATATACTATTTTTGCTTTTCATGTTTACAGTACAAATATTTGTAATAAAAATAATATAAAGTAAGCACTGTACACTTTCTATTTTTTGTTGTGATAGAAATCAATAGATATTAAAATGTAGGAAAACATCCAAAAACATTTAACAAATTTCAATTTATATTCTATTATTTAATCCATCGAGATTAATTTTTCTACCCACAATTATTTTTGAGTTAATCATGATTAATCAACCACACTGCTATTTCTTCCATTTTCTTAACAATACAAGTTTACATTTCAAAGTTCTAGTCTCTATTACTTGGAATAGCCCCAAATACCATTTAAACACTTTTCTAACATGTCTCTAAAGGTTGAATCTGGGTCAAATAGCCTGCAAGGTTCTTAACTCTTTCAGGACAGGTTGTAGGGCTGAAGAATGAAATCACCCTTTTAATAAATTATACCTACCAATATGGCTCTGTATACTTGCAATGAAATTCCTGTAATGAAACCACCTTTTATTATTAATGAAATTGTCTTTTTATAAATGAAACAGTGTTAACCACTTTTGGACAAATTATGTGTTAGTAGCTTTCTCTGTGTTCAAATTAAATGTGCCATATTGCCTTCTCCCTCAAACAAGACTCCAGTGAATTCTCCAGTGTTTAATGAGGGGTGATCTCAGTGTACAACTTTTGCCACAGTCCAAGTACTTACGGAGTCTTGCTCTTGGGTGGATTTTCTCATTTAAAACAAGGACTGATCAGTTTATGAAATGTTTCCCACTGTCTAAGCACTTTTGGGGTCTCTCTCCTCTGTGGATTGCTGGCTGTTTAACAATGTTTGATCTCCGTATAAAACTCTTTCCACAGGCTAAGCAGTTATGGGGTCTCTCCCCTGGGTGGATTCTCTGATGTAAAACAAGGGCTGGCATCTATTTGAAATGTGTTTCCACAGTCTAAGCACTATCTGTCTTTTGCCTGATGTTTAGAAGGGCTGATCTGTTTCTGAAACCTTTCCCAGAGTCCAAGCACTTATGGTCTCCCTCTTGTATGGATTGCCTGATGTTTAACAAGGGTTGACCTCTGTATAAAACTTCTGCCACAGTTTGAGCACTGATGGGGTCTCTCCCCTGTGTGGATTCTCCAATGTACAGCAAGGCCTGACCTCTGTATGAAACTTTTTCCACAGTCTAAACACTGATGGGGTCTCTTTCCAGTGTGGATTGCTTGATGTTCAACAAGATTTGACCTCCGTATGAAACTTTTCCCACAGTCTAAGCACTTATGAGGTCTCTCTCCAGTGTGGACTGTCTGATGACTAAGTAGGATTTGACCTCTGTATGAAACTTTTCCCACAGTCTAAGCACTTGTGGGGTCACTCTCCTGTGTGAATTCTCTGATGTGAAACAAGGGCTGACCTCAGTATGAAACTTTCCCCACAAATTAAGCACTTATGGGATCTTTCACCCGTGTGGATTGCCTGATGTCTAACAAGGTCTGACGTGCGTATGAAACTTTTACCACTGTCTGAGCAATAATGGGGTCTCTCTCACGTATGGATCCTCTGATGTGTTATAAGATTTGATTTGTTTGCGAAACTTTTCCCACAGTCCAAACACTTATGGGAACTCTCTCCTATGTGGATTGCCTGATGGTTAGCAAGGCCTGACTTCCACATAAAACTTTTCCCACAATCTAAGCACTTATGGATTCTCTCTCCTGTGTGGATTGTCAAATGTGAAACAAGGGCTGACCTGCATTTAAATGTTTTTCCATAGTCTAAGCACTTATGAGGGTCTCTCTCCTGTGTGGATAGCCTGATGTCTGACAACGTCTGACTTCCATATAAAACTTTTTCCACAGTCTAAGCACTTATGGAGTCGCTCTCCTATGTGGCTTATCAGTGCTACCTTCCAATTCAAGTAGTTCCTGCCCTCAAGGCATTGATAGGGTTTCTGTCCTGTGTGGCTTCTCCCATGGTTATTAAGATCTGAGCAGTTATTGAAGTTTTCCCCATGGTCCAAGCACTGAAGTGATTTGTCTCCAGTATGAATTGCCTGAGGCGTAACAAGCTGTGGTTTCAGAACGAGTCCTTTCCCATAACCAAGGCATTCATAGCGTTTGTCTTCCTTGGGGGTTGTCTGCTGGGCTGTGGGATCCCTGTATCCTTCCCCACATATAATAGATTCATCAATTTGCTCCCTTGAGTGGTTTCCCAGCAGCCTCTCTGACCTGTGCCAATTTCCCCACTCTTCTCCCTGTTCCAAGCACTGGGAAAAATTCTCTTCAGCTCTTCCCACAAAGGTCCCCTCTGGCTCCACTTCCCCTGCTGGGAGAGAGATAAACCAGTCAGGAGTCATTGTGCCTGGCAGAAAGAAAGAGGAATAGCACGGATGGAAAACCCAACATACTAAAGCTGCAAAGACAGAGCAATTGGATTCTGCCTCCACATCCCGCCCAAAAATTCACAGAGAAGAAACATGGGAAGGAAACTCCTGCAGCGAACAGGACAGGTGGAAAGCGATGTCAGTCATATCTGCTGACTACAGCCCTGCCCTGGGTGAGATGAGGAAGAACTGAGGGCACTTACTGATACCACATTTTTGGGATTCTCTATTCTGGCAAGCAATGGCTTGAGCCTGTCCTCTGCAAGGAGCCAGCCCCAGATGTTGGAGAACAAAGAGAGAGGGGGAGGCCAGGTGACCTGTTTTCCTGGGAAAGTGAGAAAGCACGGAGGAGGGGCAGCCGGACGTCACTGAGGATGGGAGACTGGAAGCGGGTCAGTCTCTTGGTTTGGGACTCAGCGGGGAGAGCCCAGGGCCGGATCTGGTCTCTGGATTCTCCCCAAGATGGACTTTGCTGAATGGTCCTGATTTCTGTGCTAACATCATCTGTTCTATGCTGTGTTCCCAGCCTGCCTCCCCCAGCCCTAGGTTCACCACCCGCCGGCTGTACCCCGTTCTTCCCCCTGGCTCCTAGTCCCAGGCAGAGGTGCTGAAACAATCTGTACAGTGTGTGTGGGGGGCGGAATGAGAGCCATTGAGAAACCCCTTTAAGCCAGGGGGTGCAGCAGTGCCCCACCAGCCTAGATCCAGCACCTCTGCCACCACCATCCCCCGCCACGATTGTGCCCGTGGGCCCATGCCATGCGAACTTTTGCTTATGCAACAAGATCAGACGCAGAACGGTGTTGGGGAATTGGTTGCCCCATGTAAGGTCAGTGATATGCGTACGCGGGGCTGGGAAATGTGTTCTTGCCCCAGGGTAAGCCAATGTGTGGCTTAGGTCAGACCTACTGAGTTGAGAGAGAGAGAGAAAGAAAAAAAAATGACGCATCGGGGTATGAAGGAATAGAGGCCTGTGTGTGTGTGTGTGTGCACCAACCAGTGTGAATGAGGGTCATCGAAAGACGCTCAGAGCTCCCTGCGAAGCCAAAAGCTTGTGATGGGGGATATCTCTAACTAACGCAAGCTCGGTGGCTGCATCTTAGTGGATCGGTAAAAGATTCTGACTAAGGTGGCTCTATCTGCCTGGCATCGTCCAGCGAGGGGTCTGCCTGGCTCTAGGATTGTGTGACCCCATCTTCCCTCCTCCCCGCATGAATCACTGACTGATCTGATCAGCTCACCGGAGTCAATTAGACTATGCAGCACCGTCTCTCTGAGACTAGCTGATGCTCTTTGCTGAAGGAAGGTGTAGGAGGGTCGTGGATATCCTCGATAATCTTTCCTGTGTGAGTGCCCGAGGAGTGGTGTGGTGATTTTAGCTTTATGAGCCGCTGCACTCAGCGGGCAGGATAGAGACGTGTCTTAGTTTATGAGCTGTTGCAGCGGACAGGGCACCCCCACACGCTTAGAGAATGGGTGGAAATCAGTCCAAGGACTTGTAAGTACTTAGAGAATTGGAATTTTTACATGTGTGATGATCCATCTGCAATTCCCACTAGAAGGTACCTTCCATTCAAATGGGATCATACGTCTTAAGAGGTACTCTCTAAGACACAAAGTGTAGGATTTAAAAAGGATCCAGATGACTCCCTACCCAAATTATTTTTTGTTAACCCCTCGGCTTCTTTATATCCCCAATTAGTTAAGGCTGAAAGCAAGGAGGGATAGGAAAGGGTTAATTTGAAAAGGCAGCTTGGTCTAGAGATAAGGAGAAAAGCTGCTTTGTGTTCAAGGGCAAGAATCGAGACAGACCAGGCCAAGCACTGAAAACAACAAAGTTTAGAGGCTGCAGAAATGGAAAACACAGACGAAACAGCGAAAGGAGGATCTGAGCTTCGTGTCCCTGGAGCCGATGTGGTTTGGGGACGGTGAAGAAGCCACAGTCAGCTGGCCTGGACTGGAATACCGAGTAAAGGGTCTCTGAAAGAGACACTCCAGGAGACCCCAGGGTGTAAAAGAACAGCCCTCCCAAGAGCGAAAGCAAGTTGGAGATTTTTGTAGCGTACCTCTAGCGTACAACCTGTGTACAGGATAACCTCCTGCCCATCTCCAGGCACCAGCCTGGCAAGCAGGTGCTTGGGGCGGCCACTCCGGAGGGGAGCAGCATGTCCAGCTATTCGGCAGCAATTCGGCGGACGGTCCCTCACTCCCGCTCGGAGCGAAGGACCTCCTGCCGCATCGCCGCAGCAGATCGCGATGGCGGCTTTTTTTTTTTTTTGCTTGGCGCGGCCAAAACCCTGGAGCCGGCCCTGCCCATCTCTCTCTCTCTGTCTCTCCTACCCCCCGGGCATAGCCAGCCCGGGCAGCATGTTTGTGAGTATAAAAAGAGGGAAAAAAAGGGGGTTACAGGTGGCTGTACCTCCGGTCGAAGCAGGACTGACCCTGGTGAAGAAACAAAAAATTACACACTGGCAGGAAGAAACTTGTGGGACCCATGCTTGGGAATGTGGTATTGATTGGATTTGGGGGTTTATTCCACAGGCTGCGCCCTGTGTTTTTGGATAAGTCCTTCAGCATGTATTGCCCTACCTAACTCGATTTTAAATGACAAATACCAAAGGCACCTTGTTGCCACTGCCCCTGCCATCTCCTACAGTGCACTATTACCCCTGTAATACATCCAAATACAGACAATGCCATATATCTGATATAACCCAATGGCCAAGGCCTTCACACTTTAGTGATTTATTTAAATATTGTCTGAAAAGGTTTATTTTTAAGGTTCAGGATATCCCATATAAGCGAACAATTGAATGGAAACAGACTGGTCAAAGGAGATAAAAGTATATGACATCACTACAAATGAGCTTCAAGAATTTGAAATTAAGGTTTTATAAAGGGGTTGATATAATGGCCGTTCCAGGGGTCTGTAGTATATCGGGGGAAGGGGTCCTTGTTGTTTTGGTTACCCAATTAGTAAATAATCAGACTCATACTCAGAGAGTGTGTTTTGCCACTGGAAATTTTACCTGTACTGAAATGATCTCAGTAAGTAACTAATCATTTAACCTGTGCCATATTACAATATACATACATGTTAAGTCTTAGCCTAATATTGCGAGACCTGTAGCAGCAGGGCTCACATCAGAAGTGAGTAAGAAACAGTAGAGTCAGCGTGAGCCAGCCTTGAGATAGCGATGTTTTGAGAACAGAAGTGAGAATGGGCAGGACATAACATAAACAAACTGCAGATGTTTTTAATTAATGCATGCCATTAAAATGTAGAAATGCTTGTGTGATATTGCTTGTACTTTGAAGAAACTGAGGCAGAGATGCTCTCTGTCAGCTGTCTTCTTCCCTTGCAATTGCATGTCCTGAATAAAGCTGTCTCGGATTTTGTTGCTTCCAACCTGAGTGGAGTTCGCTTCTTCCACACAACTCTGACACTTTTTTCCCAAAATACTTAATGAACTTTAGGGGAAACCAGTAAACATGCACAGAGGTAAGCAGGGAAATGGTCCCGTTATTGTGGGGAACTTTCCTGACTTAAACACCACCTGGGTGCAATCGAAGAGCAGAAGGATCTGAGTCCTCGCTTCCTCTTCCTTCACGCAGAGCCTGCCTCACCTTGAGGGCTCCCCTTCCACTCTCCTGTGTGGCAAAGTCCTTACAAACCCAACAAGGCTGGACCCAGGCTTCCTGAGGGGCTCGCCCCCCAACCTGATAGTGACCACTCACCACACAGGCTAGAGAGTCCCCACTCCGGGGCACTTCCTCCGCTCTGGACGCTTCCCTGACCATTGTCTATAGTTCAGAACAAATGCAATTTATTAAACAGCAGCTAATAAAAGAAATCAGGAAACAATGGGAAAGGTGAAAGGAAAGGAAGCACAAACAGCGTCTGTGGGATGCCAGGGCAGTTCACAGTCTGTCCCTCCCACGTCCCAGGCCTCCTACCCAGGCCCTGGCTGTGCTGCAGGGATTCTGTGGGTCAGACACATGCTCTCGTGGTGGCCACATGCCCTCAGGCTCTAGGTGACAGGACCTTTCTTCCCAGTGTCCCCGGAAAGGTGCAAATCCAGAGGACAAATAAAAAGCCTCCGAACTTGGTAATCTCTGTAAGACCATTGGGGGGGCAGGGAGTGGCAGGCTCGGGATCTTTGAGCACTTCTGGCTGCCGATCTAGTTCTGTCCCTGCCCTCTCCTAGGGTTTCACGGGATGCAGACCATGGACTGGGGCTCCCCCGGGGGTCGGGAGAAATGCCAGTATGACAGGGATGACTTCATCAGCTGCCACAGCCGGCCTCAGGCCCCTTACCCCATGTCTGCGTCCCGACTTGCAGCCTACCAGAGCCATGGCCCTGCTCCCCGCCCCACCTGAAGGGGGTAAGGGGGCACAGACAGGGATAAGGGGGGGCACCGTGCCCCTACTCTAAAAGCATTCCAGTGGGCCCAGAGCAATTCCAGCCTCTCCCACTGTGCTTTCCTGGGCTAAACCAGTCAGAGCTGAGGTGTTTCTGAAACCTTTCTTACGGTCCAAGCACTTACGAAGTCTCCCTCTTTTGTGGATTGCCTGATAATTAAGAAGCCTTGACCACGGTATGAAACATTCTCCATAGTCTAAGCACTTATGGGGTCTCCTGTATGGATTCTCTGATGAAAAACATGGGATGAGCTCCATATAAAACTTTCCCCACAGCCTAAGCACTTATGAGATCTCTCTTCTTTGTGGATTAGCTGATGTTTAACAAGGTTTGACCTATATAGGAAACTTTTTCCAGTCTGAGCACTGATGGGGTCTCTCTCCTGTGTGGATCCTCTGAGTGTTATAAGATTTGATCTTTGTGTGAAACTTTTCACATGGTCCAAACACCTATGGGGTCTCTCTCATGTGTGGATTGCCTGATTTGAAACAAGTTCTGATCTCCATTTACAATGTCTTTCACAGGCTAAGCAGTTACGGGGTCACTCCTCTGCATGGATTCTCTGATGTAAAACGAGTGATGACCTCTATTTAGAACATTTTTCCATAGTCTAAGCACTTACAGGGGTCTCTCTCGGGGGTGGATGGCCTGATGTTTAGAAGGGCTGATCTGTTTCTGAAACCTTTCCCAGAGTCTTATGGCCTTATGGTCTCTCTCCAGTGTGGATTGCCTGATGTTTAACAAGTACTGACCTCCGTATGAAACTTTTTCCACAGTCTAAGCACGTATGGGGTCTCTCTCCAGTGTGGATTGCCTGATGATCAAGTAGGGTTGACCTCCGTATGAAACTTTTCCCACAGTTTAAGCACTTATGGGGTCTCTCTCCAGTGTGGATTGCCTGATGTTTAACAAGGTCTGACCTCCGTATGAAACTTTTTCCACAGTCTAAGCACTTATGGGGTCTCTCTCCAATGTGGACTGCCTGATGATCAAGTAGGGTTGACCTCCGTATGAAACTTTTCCCACAGTCTAAGCACTTGTGGGGTCTCTCACCAGTGTGGATTGCCTGATGTCTGACAAGGCGTGACCTCCGTATGAAACTTTTTCCACAGTCTAAGCACTTATGAGGTCTCTCTCCGGTGTGGATTGCCTGATGTTTAACAAGGTCTGACCTCTGAATGAAACTATTCCCACAGTTTAAGCACTTGTGGGGTCTCTCTCCAGTGTGGATTGCCTGATGTCTGACCAGGGCTGACCTCTGTATAAAACTTTTTCCACAGTCTAAGCACTTATGAGGTCTCTCTCCGGTGTGGATTGCCTGATGTTTAACAAGGTCTGACCTCTGAATGAAACTATTCCCACAGCCTAAGCACTTGTGGAGTCTCTCAGCTCTGTGGATTACCTGATGTGCCATAAGATATGATCTATGTGTGAAACTTTTCCCACAGTCCAAACATTTATGGGATTTCTCTCCTGTGTGGATTTTCTGATGTTTAGCAAGGCCTGACCTCCGTATGAAACTTTTTCCACAGTCTAAGCACTTATGGGGTCTCTCTCCAGTGTGGATTGCCTGATGATCAAGTAGGGTTGACCTCCGTATGAAACTTTTTCCACAGTCCAAGCACTTATGAGGTCTCTCTCTGGTGTGGATTGCCTGATGTATAAGAAGGCTTGACCTCTGTATGAAACTTTTCCCACAGTCTAAGCACTTGTGGGGTCTCTCTCCAGTGTGGATTGCCTGATGTATGACAAGGCCTGACCTCCGTATGAAACTTTTTCCACAGTCTAAGCACTTATGAGATCTCTCTCCGGTGTGGATTGCCTGATGTTTAACAAGGTCTGACCTCCGCATGAAACTTTTTCCACAGTCTAAGCACTTATGGGGTCTCTCTCCAGTGTGGATTGCCTGATGTTTAACAAGTACTGACCTCCGTATGAAACTTTTTCCACAGTCTAAGCACTTATGGGGTCTCTCTCCAGTGTGGATTGCCTGATGATCAAGTAGGGTTGACCTCCGTATGAAACTTTTTCCACAGTCTAAGCACTTATGGGGTCTCTCTCCAGTGTGGATTGCCTGATGTTTAACAAGGTCTGACCTCCGTATGAAACTTTTTCCACAGTCTAAGCACTTATGGGGTCTCTCTCCAGTGTGGACTGCCTGATGATCAAGTAGGGTTGACCTCCGTATGAAACTTTTTCCACAGTCTAAGCACTTATGGGGTCTTCCCACAAAGGTTCCCTGTGATTCCCCATGCCCAGTAACTTCCTGCTGTTGATTTCCCTCCTCGGTCTCACTCACTCTCTCATCACCTGCTGGGAGAGAGAGAATCCAGACAGAAGTCATTGTGCTGGGGAGAAATTAAGAGGAATAGCAGCAAGGGAAAACCCAACATACTAAAGCTGCAGAGATGGAGCAATTGGATTCTGTCTCCACTTCCCACCCAAACGTTCACAGAGAAGGAAAGTTGGGAAGGAAACTCCTGCAGATAACAGGACACGTGGAAAGCGATGTCATTGATATCTGCTGACTGCAGCCCTGCCCTGGGTGAGGTGAGGAAGAACTGAGGGCACTTATTGATACTACATTTTTGGGATTCTCTACTTTTTCCTTCATTCACCAGATGGTTTGAGTGTCAGTCCTCACCTGTGTGGGTGCCTCTCGGGTTCTCACTTTCCTCACAGGCCTGGAGATTGGGCACCCACGGCTCTTCCCCTCGTTCCAGCCGGGTGATCAGGTCTGGTTTGGGAAGGGGGAATCCTGTGCAGGGAGTGAAATCAGACCAGATCAGGGTGTATGGAGGATTGAGAGAGCGTCTGTCAGAAAGGACATTCCGTGAGTGGAACCTGTCCCTGTGCTGTGCTGCGGAATCTAAGAGGACGGGAACGTGGTCACTGAGCCCCCTCGGGGGAGGCAGACATCTGGCAAGGTGAGAGGAATTGTGATGCACACCCAGCTCTAGTGTTAAACCCCTGCCTATTTCTAAACCTGTGGAGCTCAGAGCCCTCCACAAGGCTGGAGCTGTTACCAAGGAGGAGGGAGAAGAGGAATTCTGTGAGTGACTGAGGAACAACACAGACAGGAAAATACACGGCTTTTCCACCTTGCAAACTAGGGGGGTCGGGTGGGGATGATTTAGTATGTGCCTTAGGTTTTGACACCCTGGTCTCATTGGAGAGTGATGAGGGAAGAACCTGACCGGTGTCAGACACGCAGACCCCCTCCGCCCCAAGCTTCCAATAACCAAGGGGGAAGGAATCCCTTACCCAGCGAGGTCACCGTCTCATAGTTCTCCCGCATGACGTCCCTGTAGAGGGCTCTCTGAGCGGGGTCCAGCAGAGACCCCTGCCCCTGGGTGAAATACACAGCCACCTCCTCGAAGGTCACTGGCATCTGAAACAACAAGAGTCCCCTACTCAGAACCTGCTGCCCCAGCCGCAATCCCACTAGTCATGGGGGAGGAGGGCCAGAGAAGCAGAATCCTCCCTCCACCCTGCTCAGAGCAGCCAGGAGGCTTCAGGGGGTAACGAGAAGATGAGAGCTCGTTGTCCCCCCCAGCAGAGAGAGGTGGGCACATTTCCCACACGCCTGCCAGCCACAGGCTGATACGGGAAGCAGAGCTCTGAGCTGGGGACAGGGACAGAAATCCCAACAGCTTCCATTTGTATTTCACAGCAGCCTCTGGCCAGTGGGGTCAGGCTCCAGCACTGGGAGTCTGGTCAGTTTCCCCAGACCTGCTCAGCAGGGTGTTTCCTGGTTCAGAAATGGGGGAATGTTTCCCCTCCCCCACACCTGCCGCCAATGGGCCTGTTCAGAAAATAAGGCCCAAGTTGATCATGTTCCAGCAGGTTTATCACACCTCGTCCCACCCTGTGTGTTTAACCCCTCTGCAATACCCCTCCCCCACCACCAAAAGCTCCCTAAAACTCCCCTACCTGAGCCGGCTCCATCACAGCCATTTCCCTGCCCTGTCTCCTGGTAGATGGGCCCATCTGGAACAAACGTGGATGTGATTCCTCAGCCTGTCGGGGCAAGAGGGGTGATGGGAGAGATTACAGAAGGGGCTTGAGTCCATGTCACTCCCCAATTCCCCCCAGGCTCTCTCCCTACAGACAGACGCTATGATTCTATGACTCTGCCATGCTGAGGAAAAATCCAGTTAGTTCATTACCTCCACAGCCAGCCCCCCTCCCGGCCCCCATTAGAACTAAGCCCACCAAGTCCCTTCTAAATGGGGCCAAACTCTCCAGCTGGTCCCTGAAAGGGGCCCTTTGTGCAGAGTCATTTCGCTGCCCAGCTCCAGCCCTTTCCCCAGGTCTCTCCATCACCTGCAGGCTCAGGCTCAGGGGCTGGTATGGTTAGAGTGGTTCCAGCCACTGGAGAAAGTGCCCCTGGGCTGGTCTCAGAGGGGTGTGATGAAGCGGGAATGTTCTGAATGTTTTCTCTGAATACCGAGTGTGTGCCTCAGTTTCCCCATGTGTTACTCAAATATCAAGCTGGTGGGATACAGGTGTGTGATCATTGCAGAGACCTCTGGAGGGCGGGTGTGACTGCAGAGTGGCTGCCTGGGCATAGAGAATGGCCAAAACTCTGTATCCTGGCAAGCAGTGGCCGAAAACGGTCCTTTGCAAGGAGGCAGCCAACCGAAGGTGTTGGAGAACAAAGAGAGAGGGGGAGACCAGGTGACCTGTTTTCGTGGGAAAGAGAGAAAGCACGGAGGAGGGGCAGCTGGGCATCATTGGGGATGGGGGGCTGGAAGCGGTCAGTCTCCTGGTTTGGGACTCACAGGGGAGTCCAGGACTCGGGACTCTGGATTCCCCCCTCCCCCCCGATGGACTTTGTGAATGCTCCTGATTTCTGTGCCAACAACCTCTGTTCTATGCTGTGTTCCCAGTGACCAATAAACCTTCTGTTTTCCAAGCTGGCTGAGAGTCACAGCTGACTGCGGAGGTGGGGTGCACGGCCCATGTGGGGGAACGTGTCAGGCTTCTCCTTAGGCTGCCCCCGGGGTTCAGGCTGGGGCTGTGCGCCCTTCCTGGGCTCCGAGCCTGAGGCCACATACTCAGCGGGTGGAGGGGAAGTTGGGTGGTGCTCAGGGGCTTGGGTCCTGCCTCTACAGTGGGGGGGGGGGGGGGGAAGCTTTCCTCCCTCAGCCCTAGGTTCAGGCGCACTGCCAGGTTTTCCCCCGCCCTAGGCAGCGGAAGGTCCCGCCCCTAAATGCCGCCCCCCACAGAGGCGGTGGAAGGTCCCGGCACTGAAAAACCGCCTTGGTCACCGCCCCCCAAATCACAGCGCCCTAGGCGACCGCCTAGGTCGCCTAATGGGTTGCGCCGGCCCTGCCAAGTTCACCCCCCGCCGGCTGTACCCCATTCTTATCCCCGGCTCCCAGCCCCAGGCAGGGGGGCTGAGACAATCTGGTGGGCACTGAGCCATTGAACCAAACTGTAAAACGTGGATAGGATGGAAACCCCTTCAAGCCAGGGGGTGCGGCAGGGCCCCACCAGCCTAGATGCAGCGCCTGTGCTGCCCCCCGCCCTGGTTGTGCCCCTGGGCCCCGCTCCTTCCCCAGCTCCCAGATAGGGCCCCAAACCCTGCATTCAGTTTGGCCCCTGCTCACATTCTGCCCCCCTCAGATCTCCCGGAGCTGCAGCCTCCGTCCGCACCAGCGCGGCCAGGGGCAGGGAAACAAAGCAGCAGATGGGGGGGGGGATGGGGGGTAACGGGATCCTGCCCCCGCCCCGCACACACCTGGAGCTGGCGGCAGCTTTCCTGGGCCCAGGGCGAGAATCGCAGCCAGCTCCGCTGGGAGCAGCCTGGGGCCAAACCCTCCCCCTGCAGCCCGGGTGTGCTGGGGGGGGGCGGGTCTCTCTCACCTTCCCTCCGAGCGGGGCCCGCAGGGGCCGGGCCGGGAAAGGGCCCTGGTCAGGCTGGGGGCTCTGCCCTGGGAGAGGCTCCTGGGGAGGTTCCCCTCTCCCGGCTGCAGCCAGGGCTCCGGGCTCCCAGCACCAGCCGCCGGGGCTCGGGGATCTCGCCAGGAGCCAGAGTCACCGCAGCGGCTGCGAGTCACTTCCTGCTGCCGGGTCTGACCCCAGCGATCGCTCCCCCCAGAGCCGCCTCCCAGCTGCTGCTGGGTCCTAGCGATCAACCCATCGCGATGCAGCATCTCTGTGTCCGGCTCCTGTTCCACTCACAGGCTCTAATGTCAGAAGGGAGGAACCGTCTTTCATCTAGGCGGGGAATGAGTGTCACATTTTCCTAAAATACTGTGTTCTTCCCTTGCAATTTCATGTCCTGAATAAAGCTGTCTCTGATTTTGTTGCTTCCAACCTGAATGGAGTTCGCTTCTTCCACACCACTCTGACACTTTTTACCAAAATACTTAATGAACTTTAGGAGAAACCAGTAAACATGCACAGAGGTAAGCGGGGAAATGGTCCTGCTATTGCGGGGAACTTTCCTGATTTAAACACCCCCCGGTGGAATTGAACAGCAGAAGGATCTGAGTCCTCGCTCCCTCTTCCTTCACCCAGAGCCTGCCTCACCTTGCGGGCTCCCCTTCCACTCCCCTGTGTGGCAAAGTCCTTATAACCCCGACAAGGCTGGGCCCAGGCTTCCTGAGGGGCTCGTCCCCCACCCTGGTTGTGACCACTCAGGACACGGGCTAGAGCGTCCCCACTCCGGGGCACTTCCTCCGCTCTGGACTCTTCCCTGACCTCTTCCCTGGCCATTGTCTATACCCCAGAACAAATGCAATTTATTAAACAGCAACTAATAAAAGAAATCAGGAAACAATGGGAAAGGCAAAAGGAAAACTCTTAGCCCCACTCTGTGGGCACCGGGGAAGCACAACCAGCGGCTCTGGAATGTCAGGGCAGTTCACAGCATACGCGTGTGCAGCACATTTCATTAGGGTGTGCACCCAGGGAATTTTATTTATATATTAAGGTGAACATTTATTGAATATTCAATCAAAAAGGATATTATATTTATTCATCAAACTAAAGAAACTAAAACTTAACTAGTTTTTTTAAATTAACATGTAAACTTTACTTAAAAAATACAAAATTTAAAAAAATGAGATACGAAATACCAAATTTTTGCTGTAACGATAACCAGGCGTATATAAAGATACAGTCAATTTTCATGATCTTTATCTTTAACCAGATAATGAGCTAACCCAAGTTGACCAAAACAGATTAAGGTTTCTTCATCTTCCTGTCCTAGAGAATGAGACGTCGCTCACCAGGTGTTATGGACTTAAATTCCTCAATCACACCATTGTAATTAACTGATGAAGCCAGTTCTTGTTCAATGTTCAAAATCATGAGTGAGTCGAGGCGCTGTTGGGAAATTGTACTTCTTAGTTTGTTTTTTACATGTGCTAGTTTCGAAAAGGCTCGTTCACATGAATGGCTTGTAACAGGTAAGACTGCAAAGCATTGAATAGATTTATAAAAGGTCTGGAACATGGAAGACCGATCTGATTCCTTTAGCCAATCAAGCCACTCTCTGGTGGTGTTCGTCATGCTACCTTTAGGAACAGATCCGTTATAACCCCGAAGCAATCCCACTTCAGCTTCCAACTCATCCAAGGACACTTTAAATTTGTTGGCAATGATTCTCATATTGTCCTTGCCAATGTCTAAGCTCAGCAGTTTTCCCATTGCAGTCACAATTTTACAAGTCTTCTGTTCAAATCGCTGATCAATGCCGGTAATCACTGAGTCTAGGAGTGGGTAAAATGAAGTTATTCTCTCCAGCTCCTCTTTTGTATCAAAGTGATGCTGGGACTCAAATGCGTCATCAATACGAGTGGACGTTTTTCTCTTCTTAACTGGGGGAATTGATATATCATTCTCTACACACATTTTCACACTGTCATTGAAAATAGATTGAAAATATTCTGGGCCACTTCTCATCGCAGCCAAAGAGTTACACAAGCTTTTCACCCCTGTCATTGCAGTAAGTAAATTGAGATCTGGAGCTTGAAGAGCCTTACTCACTTTTACCACCATCCGGAGAATAGAGTGCATCATGTGAAGGGCAAAGATGAACTGGAATGAATTTAGTTCATGGATAAGTGAGTTATTTCGATAATCTCTAGTAAAGCTTGTAAAATGATGGAGTAGTTTTGTTTTACAGCAGCCACTGCTTCTGCTCTGCATGCCCATCTTGTGTTTGACAGTGACTTCAAAATCTTAGGATCCTACTTCTTGTGAAATCTTCTCCATTACTGCATGTCGCACAGGACTCCCCTCCATGAAGGCATAAAGAGTCTGAATAACACCAAAAAAATCCAAGACAGTTCTGTTTTGTTCACTTGAAGTGCACGCATCTACTAGGACGAGGTTCAAACAATGCGCATAGCAGTGTACATAGAGTATTTCACTGTTTCGTTCTTTACTTTTCATTTGAGCTCCCGCAGTACATCCAGACATAGTAGATGCACCATCAAAACAGACGGACATCACCAGTCAATTTTAAGAATGCCAAGGACGTCATTTAACTGGTCAAAAATAGACTGAGCATCAACTGTTAATAGTCTCTGAACAGACACAAAATGTTCAACTGGACTATGTTTTTCATGGTCAAAATACCGCACCACAACGGACATCTGTTCATGGTGTCCACAGTCAGTAGTGTCACCGGCAATTATTGAGACCATTTTTCCATTTAGTGAAGACACAATCTTTTGTGGCACAACGTTGTGCAAGGCCACAATTAAATCATTGATGTGGGTGTGCCTCCCTCCCTGCTCTCCTGCCCAGCGCGCCGTCGTGGCAGGGCGAAGTGAGGCTGCGGAGGAGGGGGGACAGCTGGAGGGGCCGGGGGCTAGCCTCTCCAGCCGGGAGCTCGCAGGCCAGGCAGGACGGTCCCGCGGGCTGGATGTGGCCCGTGGGTTGTAGTTTGCCCACCTCTGGATTAGGCCTCCTGCTCAGGCCCTGGCTGTGCTGCAGGGATTCTGCGGGTCAGACACATGCTCTGGCGGGGGCCACATGCCCTCAGGCTCTAGGTGACAGGACCTTCTTCCCAGTGTGCCTGTATAGGTGCAAATCCAGAGGGCAAATAAAAAGCCCCCCCACTTGATAATCTCTGTAAGATGATTGGAGGGGAAGGGGGGCAGACTCCTGATCTTTGAGCACTTCTGGCTGCTGACCTAGTTCTGTCCCTGCCCTCCCCCAGGGTTCCACAGGATGCAGGCCGTGGACTGGGACATCCCATGGTGGGTGGGGGTGAGGGAAATGCCAGTAAGATGGAGATGACTTCATCAGCTTCCACGTCCAGCCTCAGGCTCCTTACCCCTGTCTGCATCCCAACTCCCCCTCTCCCGGAGCCATGGTCTTTCTCCCAGCCCCACCTCAAGGGGGCGGGAGGGGGCACAGACAGTCTAAAAAGTATTCCACTGGGCCCAGAGCAATTCCAGCCGCTACGCCTGTGCTTTGCAAGGCTAAACCAGTCATGGTGGCAGCCGGGATGGTGGGCAGATGCCCATGTTGTGAACTCCTTAACATGTTACCAGTACAATTTTAATAGTTGAAACGGTTACTTTTTACATGCTATTTTCCTCTCTAGTCTGGACACCTGCCTTGTAGCTTCTGAGCCTCTAGGCAGAAGCCTCCACAAACCCCCAAAGCTTCCCTGACTGGGTGGGGCAGCCCCTCCCCCACTCCTGCCCCATGGGGTGGAGGAGCTGCCATTGTATCTTTGCCTCTCCTTCTCCCCAACCCCCACCCTCTTTCCCTCCCTTCCCCAGCCAGTCTGCTCTTGCTCTCACAGCCTCCCTGCAGCCTCCTCTCCCCATGTCCCCCCTTTTCTTCACAGTGACCCCCCGATTCAGAGTGTCCCTCTATTGTAGCCCTGTTCCCATCTGGCCCCTAAGACTTCCCTAATTCCCCTGCATCACCCCATGCCCCCGTCAGCCATTCCTTGCCTCCTGCATCTGCCCCTGACCCATCCCTCATCCCCCCTCAATCGCACCTTATCTACACCCCCTTCCCCTCTTCAGCCCTCTTTCAGTTCCCCCTTTCTCTCCCCCCTCCCAGGTGTGGCTGTCCCAGCCCCCAGTGCAGCATGGGTTGGCTTCCCCCTGCTCTGCACACAATGAGAGATAGGAACCTTCCCTGTAGGAATGTGCTACCTGTACCAGTTGCTGATCTGTAACTGACTTGTAAGAAACTGCTATTGGGAAAAAAAACTGCTCTCTGCTGTAGCAAATGACTACAGATAGCAGTTTGTCCCCTGCACTCTTTTCTTGTCCCCTGCACTCACAGCAGGACTAAGTATTATCTTCTAGACCATTCCTGGCAGGTGTTTGTCAGGTGCATGACCCCCTGACCAGTCAATTTTTGCCCCCTGCTCAGATCCTGGCTGCCCTTCTCCTCCAATTTGCCCCTCTTAACCCCTGTAAAAAGCAGTCAGCACAATCTTACGCTTAGTAAGGGCAGAGTGAAGGGCAGTGGCTTCAGCAGATATTACTGAGCATGCTCAGTTCATCATAAGTAGCACATTCCTACAGGGAGCAGTTTTCTGTACTGCACCTGCAAGAGAGTGAATTAATCCACCCCAATGGGTGATAACAGCTATGTCCGTGGGAGAACCTCAAAACATAAATAAATGCCAATTGACTCTCCTTCGGCAGGAGGCAGGCAAATGGGAAATGCCATCCACAGGGGATTTCCCTGTCAGATAAGATTTCCAACTCTCCCAGGCCAGGCGCCATTGCTGCAAATGGCATCTAGTCCAGGAGAGTAGGCAACCCCACTGGCAAATGAAAAATTTTCACCGCAGACCCTAAAAGAGGCTGAAAAGCTGAAGAATTATCAGCTCTAGTCTGAGCATGGGCAGCAGGTATAGCAGGCCGGGGGAAGGGAGGCTAAGCAATGGTCGTTGAAGCATGAAGGGACAGAAGAATCTTTAGCACATCTGGCATGTAAATACCTTGCAACTCCAGCTGCAACAGTGTCATAAAATTGCCTCTTCTCACTTGCAGCATTATCGCCTGCAAATGGAAACAAACTGGTTTGTCTAAGCGGTTGGCAGAAAATGAAGTAGAATTGAGTGGACTTCTAGGCTCTAAAATTTTTAATTGCTTTATTTTTGAGTGCACTTATATAACAAAAATAATCTATGTTTCTAAATTACACTTTCATGATAGGGAGATTGTACTACAGTACTTGTATGAGGTGAATTGAAATACACTATTTTTGCTTTTCATGTTTACAGTACAAATATTTCTAATACAAATAATATAAAG
The DNA here is from genome assembly GCF_028017835.1 of Emys orbicularis. Lineage (NCBI taxonomy): Eukaryota > Metazoa > Chordata > Testudines > Emydidae > Emys > Emys orbicularis. The sequence goes on along the minus strand of NC_088695.1, from coordinate 7,690,058 downwards.
TGAGCACTGTAAACTTTCTATGCTTTGTTGTGATAGAAATCAATAGATATTAAAATGTAGAAATTTAACAAATTTCAATTGGTATTCTATTATTTAACAATGTGATCCATCAAGATTAATTTTTCTACCCACAATTATTTTTGAGTTAATCATGATTAATCAACCACAGTGCTATTTCTTCCATTTTCTTAACAATACAAGTTTACATTTCAAAGTTCTAATCTATATAACTTGGAATGGTCCCAAATACCATTTACAGACTTTTCTAACATGTCTCTAAAGGTTGAAATCTGGGTCAAATAGCCTGCAAGGTTCTTAACACTTTCGGGCCAGGTTGTAGGGCTGAAGAATGAAATCACCCTTTTAATAAATTACACCTACCAATATGGCTCTGCATACTTGCAATGAAATTACTGTAATGAAACCACCTTTTATTATTAATGAAATTGTCTTTTTATAAATGAAACAGTGTTAACCACCTTTGGACAAATTATGTGTTAGTAGCTTATGAAGAATTGCTTTGGAAGAATCTGTTACTGTAACTCTTTGCTTTTTAATACATTGTAACTAAAGTACCTTCATATTGTAACTAAATCCCCATCTTAAACCACTGATACATTGTAACTAAAGCAACTCCATATTGTAACTGAAACTCTGTTTAAAGTTAGGTGTGTGTGTGTTTCATATAAAAGTGTGAATGTGGGTGTGTGATGGGATCAGTCCCTGAGGCCAGTTCATCTCAAAGACCAGCTGCCAGCACCACCCTGATGGCTGAAGAACAATATGGGTGAAACTTGCAAAAGAACCCACCCAAGAGAAAGAAAAACAAAAGCCCCATCAAGAAAAAGATCAAAGTCACATCTGCCATTAACTGATGACTCATGGCCATACAGTGTCCAGGGGCAGTGGGACAGGACAGGATCGATGGACAGAAACATATAAAAAGATGGGTGCAAAACCATAGGGTTCAGTTCTTCTTCCCGTTCTACACTCATCCTCCAGCAGCATCGGTGCGCACTGACAGGACCCGGCTCCCCTCCTCATGACTAGACCACCTGGCCAGTGGACTAGTACGAGCAACTGAGGCTGGTAATTATGTTCCATCTGTATAAGAGTGTGTGGGTGGGTGTGGATGTGGGTGGGTGTGCGGTAAACAATCTTGGCTAGGAATAGAAACTGAGGCCTTGGCTACACTTGCAGATGTACAGCGCTGTGAGTTAAACCTGACTTCGTGCAGCTGAGTAGGGAAAGCGCTGCAGTCTGTCCACACTGACAGCTGCCCAGCGCACTGTCGTGGCCACATTTGCGGCAATTGCAGCGCTATTGGGAGCGGTGCATTATGGGCAGCTATCCCACAGAGCACCTTTTCCCATTCTGGCGCCGTGGGTTGTGGGAAGGGGGCATGGGTGCGGGCGATTCTGGGTCCTGTCCCAATGCCCCGTGATGCATCGCTTCGCATCCCAGAAAATCCTTTGTTTCCGTCCACCTTTGGCGCCATCTTTCAACGGTTTCTGTGCAGTGCGATCTGTCTGCGGGAAATGGAGTCCGAACTGCTGAGGCTTATGCCGACGAGTCTCACCAGCACGTCATGTTTGGCTGTCGAACTATTCCTTAAGATCCAAAGTGACAGTGAGAGTGAGGGTGAGGAGTCCGACGATGCTATCGAGCCGCATAAAGCGTATGACACGAAATTGCTTGTGGCATTCACGGACATGCTCAGCACCGTGGAACGCCGCTTTTGGGCTCGGGAAACAAGCACCGAGTGGTGGGATCACATCATCATGGAAGTCTGGGATGATGAGCTGCAGAACTTTCGGATGAGAAAAGCCACTTTCATGGGACTGTGTGAGGAGCTTGCCCCCACCCTGCGGTGCAAGGACACGAGATTGAGAGCTGCCCTGCCAGTGGAGAAGTGGGTGGCTATTGCAATCTGGAAGCTGGCAACTCCAGACAGACTTGCAGTGCCTGTTTATTTCCTGGGCTAAGGAGTCTTTTACTTTATGCAATAATAAAGAATGTTTTCAAAGCCAAAGAATCCATTTATTGAAAAGAAACAAGGGTGTGGAGTGGGGAACGGTACAATCACAGATTCGCGTATGTCCTGCCTGGTGTGCTGTGCAGTGAGTGCTGCACTTCAGGATAGCTATACTGCATGGTGATGGGGGTTGAGCGCAGAGGGTAAGGGTCGTGGTTTTCAGGGCTGGGTGGTGAAGATACTGGTGTTGGAGGCAGTGGTTGGCGTGAAGAACACGGAAGTTGGGGAAAGTGGGTTGGAAGTGACAGTGGGGCACAACGGAAAGAGTTTTGGGACAAGGGCTGTAGGGGGGGTGGCGTTTGCGTTTGCGGTACTGCTCCTTCTGCATGGCTACCAGCTTCTGGATAGCGTCTGCTTGCGCTCCAGGATGCTTATGAGCCTATCAGTGCTTTGCTGCCGGTGTGCGGTGCTTTGCTGCCGGTGCGCTGCGTTTTCCTGGCGGATCCTGCTTTCTCTCTCCCTCCAGTCCTGTGCTTTCTCATTCTCTTTAATAGATTGCCGCATCACTTCTTGCAAAATGTCTTCTTTGCTTTTTCGCGGTCTCTTCCCGAGTCTTTGCAGTCTCTGAGCAGGCGATAAGCGGGACGGCTGAGGTCTCAAGGTTGATGCAGCTGTATAGGCAAAATGCAACATTTAACAGAGGCAGCATTGTTTATACCAGACAGAGGAATGATTCCCCCCGCACTTAAGGAGTAGAAAACACACAGGGTCTACACAATAGCATAATTTTCCTGTCCGAAACAGAGCACACATATCCCACGGGAGCCTCAAAATGGTGAGTAAGGGGGACTGATTGTTTCAGGGCTGCACTGTCCTCTGGGTTTCTGTGCCTTGGGGAGAGCCAACAGCTGCAGGGGGCACCTACACTGAACACTGTCCCAACATTTTCCACAGCAGTTCGTCCTGGACGATATCTCGCTGCTCAGGGTGACCTGGGAAGCAAGGGAAGGTCTTCTACTGCAATGCGGCTTCTGCCCTGGCCCATATGGAGCTTGCCTGTGTGCAGCAATGGTCCCCCTGCCCCTCGCGGCACAATGGCGCGGACACGTTAGCCTGGCTGGGACAAGGACAACGGTGGCTGTCCCGATAAACCTGCGCAAGCGCATTGCACACGTTCTGGATGAGACATTCGAGGAGATTACCGAGGCCGATTACCACAATGTGATAAACCACATCAATGCACTATTCCGCATCTAGGCATGCATGCCTAACCCTCCTCTCCCAAAGAGCCCGCACCGAAAAAATTCCTTCCCGAAAAAAAAAAACGCTTACCGGGAACGTTTTCTTCTGTTTGTCCTCCACCAAGTACCGGCCGCTGCGACTGGCTACCTTCCTCCTGGCTCGAGAAGAGCTCCTGGCTGCATGGCTCCAGGGATTCTGGGGTGTCTCCATCTGGCCCACCACCATGACTCCCATTTTCCTCCTCCTCCTCCTCCTCCTCCTCCACCCCCACACCGGCTCTGAAGTGTCCATGGTGGTGCTTGGAGTGGAGGTGGGGTTAACCCCAAGTGTCGCATCCAGCTCTTTGTAGAATCGGCAGGTCGTGGGGGGAGCACCCGAGTGGCTGTTTCCGTCGCGGGCTTTGCGGTAGGCACTCCGCAGCTCCTTCACTTTAATCCTGCACTGCAGGGGGTCCCGGTTATGGCCCCTTTCCATCATGTCCTTTGATACCTTCCCAAAGGTATCGTAATTCCTACGGCTGGAGCGCAGCTGGGACTGTACAGCTTCCTCCCCCCAAACACTGATGAGGTCCAGCAACTCGCCATTGCTCCATGCTGGGGCTCGCTTGGCGCGTGGAGGCATGGTCACCTGGAAAGATTCGCTGATAGCACTCCACGCCACGCCGGGCTGAGCAAACAGGAAGGGGATTTTTAAAATTCCCAGGGAATTTTGGTTACCTGAGGCCAGGGCAGTAGAGTTTGAACTGATGACCAGAGTGGCTAGAACAGGCATTGTGGCATACTGCCGAATACTTCTGGAGGCCATTCACAGCGCATTGGGTGGCCACACTGGCGCCGCAGCGCTGCAGCGGCAGTGCAATACTCGCTATTCCTCTTGGAGAGGTGGAGTACATGCAGCGCTGCAACCACAGAGATACAGCGCTGCAAATGCCTTGCCAGTGTGGACGGGGAGTGAGTTACAGTGCTGGGGGAGCCTTACAGCGCTGTAACTCGAAGTGAAGCCAAGGCCTGAATTACTTATCTTTTACTCCTATTTAGAATTCTCTGCGTTCACATTAAATGTGCCATATTGCTTTCTCCCTCAAACAGCACTCCAGTGAATTCTCCAGTGTTTAATGAGGTGTGATCTCAGTGTGCAACTTTTGCCACAGTCCAAGTACTTATGGAGTCTTGCTCTTGTGTGGATTTTCTCATGTAAAACAAGAACTGATCAGTTTCTGAAATGGTTCCCACAGTCTAGACACTTCTGGGGTCTCTCTCCTCTGTGGATTGCTGGATGTTTAACAATGTTTGATCTCCGTAAAAAACTCTTTCCACAGGCTAAGCAGGGGTGTCTCCCATGGGTGTATTCTCTGATGTAAAACACGGGCTGACATCTATTTGAACTGTTTTCCCATAGTCTAAGCACTATGTGTGTTTTGCCAGATGTTTAGAAGGACTGATCTGTTTCTGAAACCTTTCCCAGAGTTTAAGCACTTATCGTATTCCCCTTGTATGGATTGTGTGATGTTTAACAAGGGTTGACCTCTTTATAAAACTTCTGCCACAGTTTGAGCACTGATGGGGTCTCTCTCCTGTAGGGATCCTCTGATGTGTTATAAGATTTGATTGTGTATGAAACTTTTCCCACAGTCCAAACACTTATGCGGTCTCTTTCCAGTGTGGATTGCTTGATGTTCAACAAGATTTGACCTCTGTATGAAACTTTTCCCACAGTCTAAGCACATGTGGGGTCTCTCTCCTTTGTGGATTCTCTGATGTGAAACAACGGCTGACATCAGTATGAAACTTTTTCCAGAAATTAAGCAGTTATGGGATCTTTCTCCCATGTGGATTGCCTGATGTCTAACAAGGTCTGACGTCTGTATGAAACTTTTCCCCCTGTCTGAGCAATAACGGGGTCTCTCTCCTGTATGGATCCTCTGATGTGTTATAACATTTGATTTGTTTGTGAAACTTTTCCCACAGTCCAAACACTTATGGGATCTCTCTCCTATGTGGATAGCCTGATGTCTGACAACGTCTGACTTCCATATAAAACTTTTTCCACAGTCTAAGCATTTATGGGGTCTCTCTCCTATGTGGCTTATCAGTGCTACCTTCCAGTTCAAGTAGTTCTTGCCCTCAAGGCATTGATAGGGTTTCTGTCCTGTGTGGCTTCTCCCATGGTTATTAAGATCTGAGCAGTTATTGAAGTTTTCCCCATGGTCCAAGCACTGAAGTGATTTGTCTCCAGTATGAATTGTCTGAGGCGTAACAAGCTGTGGTCTCAGAACGAATCCTTTTCCATAACCAAGGCATTCATAGCATTTGTCTTCCTTCCGGGTTGTCTGCCGGGCTGTGGGATCCCTGTATCCTTCCCCACAGCTAACAGATTCATCAATTTGCTCCCTTGAGTGGTTTCCCAGAAGCCTCTCTGACCTGTGCCAATTTTCCCACTCTTCTCCCTGTTCCAAGCACTGGGAAAAATTCCCTTCAGCTCTTCCCACAAAGGTCCCCTCTGGTTCCACTTCCCCTGCTGGGAGAGAGAGAATCCAGTCAGGAGTCATTGTGCCTGGGAGAAAGAAAGAGGAATAGCACAGAGGGAAAACCCAACATACTAAAGCTGCAAAGACAGAGCAATTGGATTCTGCCTCCACAACCCGCCCAAAAATTCACAGAGAAGAAACATGGGAAGGAAACTCCTGCAGATAACAGGACACGTGGAAAGCAATGTCAGTCATATCTGCTGACTACAGCCCTGCCCTGGGTGAGATGAGGAAGAACTGAGGGCACTTACTGATACCACATTTTTGGGATTCTCCACTTTTTCCTTCATTCACCAGATGGTTTGTGTGTCAGTCCTCACCTGTGCAGGCACCTGTCAGGATCTCTGTTTCCTCACAGGCCTAACGATTGGGCACCCACGGCTCTTCCCCTCATTCCAGGCGGGAGATCAGTTCAGGTTTGGGAAGGGGGAATCCTGTGCAGGGAGTGAAATCAGACCAGATCAGGGTGTGTGGAGGATTGAGAGAGCGTCTGTCAGAAAGGACATTCCATGAGTGGAACCTGTCTCTGTGCTGTGCTGGGAGAACATGGAATCCAGGAGGACGGGGACATGGTCACTGAGACCCCTTGGGGGAGGCAGACGTCTCATAGACTCATAGACTTTAAGGTCAGAAGGGACCAATATGGTCATCTAGTCTGACCTCCCGCATGATGCAGGCCACAAAAGCTGACTCACCCACAACAGAATCTTCCAGCCTGCGACCCCTGCCCTATGCTGCGGAGGAAGGCGAAAAACCTCCAGGGCCTCTGCCAATCTACCCTGGAGGAAAATTCCTTCCCGACCCCAAATATGGCGATCAGCAGAACCCCGAGCATACAGGCAAGATTCTACAGCCGGACCCTCATTTTACCCGCGATGGCCCGTTAATGCCTATTTGACTAAAATCACATTATCCCATCAAACCATTCCCTCCATAAACTTATCAAGCCTAATCTTGAAGCCAGAGAGGTCCTTTGCCCCCACCGTTTCCCTCGGAAGGCTGTTCCAAAATTTTACCCCTCTGACGGTTAGAAACCTTCGTCTAATTTCAAGCCTAAACTTCCCCACGGCCAGTTTATATCCATTCGTTCTCGTATCCACATTACTACTAAGCTGAAATAATTCCTCTCCCTCCTTGGTATTAATCCCTTTGATATATTTAAAGAGAGCAATCATATCCCCCCTCAGCCTTCTTTTGGTTAGGCTAAACAAACCGAGCTCCTCGAGTCTCCTTTCATAGGAAAGGTTTTCCATTCCTCGGATCATCCTAGTGGCCCTTCTCTGTACCCGTTCCAGTTTGAGTTCATCCTTTTTAAACATAGGAGACCAGAACTGCACACAGTACTCCAAATGAGGTCTCACCAGCGCCTTGTATAACGGAAGCAGCACCTCCCTGTCCCTACTAGAAATACCTCGCCTAACGCATCCCAAGATCGCATTAGCTTTTTTCACAGCCACGTCACATTGCCGACTCATAGTCATCCTGCGATCAACCAGGACTCCGAGGTCCTTCTCCTCCTCCGTCACTTCCAACCTATGCGTCCCTAACTTATAACTAAACAACTGGGGAGGTGGGGGGAATTGTGATGCACTCACTAGGAGTTCCTAGGATCTGTGCTCTCTGGGGGCCCTGATGACGCATACCCAGCTCTGGAGTTAAACCCCGGCCCATTTCTAAACCGACAGAGCCCAGAGCCCTCCACATGAGTCCCTCCACAGAGTCTCCTTCCTTGGAGGTTTTTAAGGCCCGGCTTGACAAAGCCCTGGCTGGGATGATTTAGTTGGGAATTGGTCCTGCTTTGAGCAGGGGGTTGGACTAGATGACCTCCTGAGGTCCCTTCCAACCCTGATATTCTATGATTCTATGGCTGGAGCTGTTACCAAGGAGGGAAGTGAACAGGGATTGTGTGTGTGAATGAGAAACAACACAGACAGGACAATACACGGCTTCTCCTCCTTGAAAGCGAGGGGGGTCGGGTCGGGATGATTTAGTATATCCCGTAGGTTTTGACACCCTGGTCTCACTGGAGACTGTACGGAGATGCAAGTCTCTCTCACACGGCAGCTGTGCATTACGGAGCCCATTCCCCTCCAATCTAACTGACCAGGGAAGAAGCTGACCAGTGTCAGACATGCAGACCCCACGGCTTCTAATAAGCGAGGGGACGGGAATCCCTTACCCAGCGAGGTCACCGTCTCGTAGTTCTCCTGCATGATGTTCCTGTAGAGGGCTCTCTGAGCGGGGTCCAGCAGAGCCCCCTGCCCCTGGGTGAAATACACAGCCACCTCCTCGAAGGTCGCCGGCACCTGAAAAAACAAAGAGTCCTGCACTGAGTACCTGCTGCCCCAGTCAAAATCCCACTAGTCCAGGGGTGGGGAAACTTTTTGGCCTGAGGTCCACATCGGGATTTGGAAACAATATGGAGGGCTGGGTAGGGAAGGCTGTGCCTCCCCCAAACAGCCTGGACCCGCCCCCTATCCACCCCTCCCACTTCCCATCCCCTGACTGCCCACCTCAGAATCTCCGACCCATCCAACCCCTCTGTCTCTCTCTCCCGTGATCTCCCCATCCCAGGACCCCCTGCCCCTAACTGCTCCCAGGACCCCACACCCTATCCAATTCCCCCTGTCCCCTGACTGCCCCGACCCCTATTGACACCCCCCCTTTCAGGCCCCCCGAGACTCCCATGCCTATCGAACCACTCCCTGCTCCCTGTCCCCTGACTGCCCCCTGGAAACCCTGCCCGTTATCCAGCCCCCACCCCCGACTGCTTTCTGTGCTGCTCAGAGCACCAGGACTAGTAGCTGTGCAATCCGGCTGGAGCCAGCCACACCACCACGCAGTCTAGAGCGCTGGCGGCACAGCAAGTTGAGGCTGTGGAGAAGGGGGGACAGCAGGGGAGGGGCCGGGGGCTAGCCTCCCTGGCCGGGAGCTCAAGGGCCGGGCAGGATGGTCCCGTGGGCCAGATGTGGCCTGCGGGCCATAGTTTGCCCACCTCTGCGCTAGTCACAGGGAAAAATAAACAAAACAGAGAAGCTCTGGGAGGCCCAGAAAAGCAGAAATCCCCCCACACCCTGCTCAGAGCAGCCAGGAGGCTTCAGGGGGTGGGTAAAAGGTGAGAGCTCCTTGTCTCCCCCAGCACACGGAGCAGGGCAGGGTCTTCTCATTTCCCACACACCTGCCAGCCACAGGCTGATACGGGAAGCAGAGCTCTGAGCCAGGGGCAGGGACAGGAATCCCAATAGCTTCCCTTCATATTTCACAGCAGCCTCTGGCCAGTGGGGTGTTTCCTGGGTCAGAAATGGAGGAATGTTCCCTCCCCCCTATCCCCCCACCAATGGACCTTTTCACAAAATCAGGCCCAGGTTGATCATTTTCCAGCAGGTTTATCAGACGCTGTCCCCTCCCTGCCTCACACTGTGTGTTTCCTGCCCCTCCCCCTCTACAACAAATCCTCCCCACCCCACCCCCGCAGCTCCCTGCAAATCCCCTACCTGAGCTGGCTCCATCACAGCCATTTCCCTTCCCTGTCCCCTGGAAGACAGGAACAGCTGGAACAAAACGTGGACATGATTCCTTAGCCTGTCAGGGCGAGAGGGGCGATGGGGGAGGTTACAGAAGGGGCTTGAGTCCATGTACCCCCGCCCCCCGCAGACAGATGCTCTGGACTCTGCCGCGCTGGGAAAACCCTCAGTCACTTTATCACAACACGGACCCAGCACCTCCCCGCAGCACTGAACGCCCTGCAATACCAGTAGATCCCTAAAAGGCATCCTTTGTACAGACTCATTTCCCTGCCCAGATCCAGCCCTTTCCCCAGGTCTCTCCATCACCCGGGGGCTCAGGCTCAGGGGCTGCTATGGTTAGAGTGGTTCCAGCCACTGGAGAAAGTGCCCCTGGGCTAGTCTCAGAGGGGTATGAGGAAGCGGGAATGTTCTTAATGTTTTCTCTGAATATCATGTCTGTGCCTCAGTTTCCCCAGGTGTTACTCAAGTATCAAGCTGGTGGGATACAGGTGTGTGATCATTGCAGAGACCTCTGGAGGGCGGGTGTCAATGCAGAGTGACTGTCTGGGCATAGAGAATGGCCAAAATTCTGTATCCTGGCAAGCGATGGCCTGACCCCGTCCTCTGCAAGGAACTAGCGAAAGGTTTGGAAGAACAAAGAGCGAGAGGGAGGCCAGGTGACCTGTTTTCCTGGGAAAGAGAGAAAGCACAGAGGAGGTGCAGCTGGGCGTCACTGAGGATGGGGGACTGGAAGCGGGTCAGTCTCTTGTTTTGGGACTCAGCGGGGAGAGCCCAGGGCCGGATCCGGTCTCTGGATTCTCCCCAAGATGGACTTTGCTGAATGGTCCTGATTTCTGTGCTAACAACATCTGTTCTATGCTGTGTTCCCAGCCTGCCTCCCCCAGCCCTAGGTTCACCCCCCGTCGGCTGTACCCCGTTCTTCTCCCCGGCTCCTAGTCCCAGGCAGGGGGGCTGAAACAATCTGTACAGTGGTGGGAGGGAGGAGGGGAAACGAGAGCCATTCAGAAACCCCTTTAAGCCAGGGGGTGCAGCAGGGTCCCACCAGCCTAGATCCAGCACCTCTGCCACCACCATCCCCCGCCATGATTGTGCCCGAGGGCCCATGCCATGCGAACTTTTGCTTATGCAACTAGATCAGACACAGAATGGTGTTGGGGAATTGGTTGCCCCATGTAAGGTCAGTGATATGCGTACGCAGGGCTGGGAAATGTGTTGTTGCCCCAGGGTAAGCCAATGTGTGGCTTAGGTCAGACCTACCGAGTTGAGGGGTTGTGGTAACGCCCTCAGAGAAGAACACAAGTGTGTTCAGTCCGGACAGAGGGGTTGTGGTGACGCCCTCAGGTTAAAAAAAAAGAGAGAGAGAGATAGAAAGAAAAAAAAAATGATGCATCGGGGTATGAAGGAATAGAGGCCTGTGTGTGTGTGTGTGTGTGCACCAACCAGTGTGAATGAGGGTCATCGAAAGATGCTCATAGCTCCCTGCAAAGCCAAAAGCTTGTGACGGGGGATATCTCTAACGCAAGCTCGGTGGCTGCATCTTAGTAGATCGGTAAAAGATTCTGACTAAGGTGGCTCTATCTGCCTGGCATCGTCCAGCGAGGGGTCTGCCTGGCTCTAGGATTGTGTGACCTCATCTTCCCTCCTCCTCTCCTCCCCGCATGAATCACTGACTGATCTGATCAGCTCACCGGAGTCAATTAGAGTACGCAGCATCGTCTCTCTGAGACTAGCCGACGCTCTTTGCTGAAGGAAGGTGTAGGAGGGTCGTGGATATCCTCGATAATCTTTCCTGTGTGAGTGCCTGAGGAGTGGTGTGATGATTTTAGCTTTATGAGCCGCTGCACTCAGCGGGCAGGATAGAGACGTGTCTTAGTTTATGAGCTGTTGCAGCGGACAGGGCACCCCCACACGCTTAGAGAATGGGTGGAAATCAGTCCAAGGACTTGTAAGTACTTAGAGAATTGGAATTTTTACATGCGTGATGATCCATCTGCAATTCCCACTAGAAGGTACCTTTGATTCAAATGGGATCATACGTCTTAGAGGTACTCTCTAAGACACAAAGTGTAGGGTTTAAAAAGCATCCGGATGACTCCCTACCCAAATTATTTTTTATTAACCCCTCGGCTTCTTTATATCCCCAATTAGTTAAGGCTGAAAGCAAGGAGGGATAGGAAAGGGTTAATTTGAAAAGGCAGCTTGGTCTAGAGATAAGGAGAAAAGCTGCCTTGTGTTCAAGGGCAAGAATCGAGACAGACCAGGCCAAGCACTGAAAACAACAAAGTGTAGAGGCTGCAGAAATGGAAAACACAGACGAAACAGCGAAAGGAGGATCTGAGCTTCGTGTCCCTGGAGCCGATGTGGTTTGGGGACGGTGAAGAAGCCACAGTCAGCTGGCCTGGACTGGAATACTGAGTAAAGGGTCTCTGAAAGAGACACTCCAGGAGACCCCAGGGTGTAAAAGAACAGCCCTCCAAAGAGCGAAAGCAAGTTGGAGATTTTTGTAGCGTACCTCTAGACAACCAGTGTACAGGATAACCTCCCGCCCATCTCTCTCTCTCTGTCTCTCCTACCCCCAGGCATGGCCGGCCCGGGCAGCGTGTTTGTGAGTATAAAAAGAGGGGGGGAAAGGGGATTGCAGGTGGATCTACCCCTGGTCGAAGCAGGACTGACCCTGGTGAAGAAACAAAAAAATTACACATTGGCAGGAAGAAACTTGTGGGACCCATGCTTGGGAATGTGGTATTGATTGGATTTGGGGGTTTATTCCACAGGCTGCGCCCTGTGTTTTTGGATAAGTCCTTCAGCATGTATTGCCCTCCCTAACTGGATTTTAAATGACAAATACCAAAGGCACCTTGTTGCCACTGCCCCTGCCATCTCCTCCATTACACTATTACCCCTGTAATACATCCAAATACAGACAATGCCATACATCTGATAAAACCCAATGGCCAAGGCCTTCACAATTCAGTGATTTATTTAAATATTGTCTGAAAAGGTTTATTTTTAAGGTTCAGGATATCCCATATAAGCGAACAATTGAGTGGAAACAAACTGATCAAAGGAGATAAAAGTATATGACATCATACAAATGAGCTTCAAGAATTTGAAATTAAGGTTTTATAATGGGGTTGATGTAATGGCCGTTCCAGGGGTCTGTAGTATATCAGGGGGAAGGGTTCCTTGTTGTTTTGGTTTCCCAATTAGTAAATAATCAGACTCATACTCAGAGAGTGTGTTCTGCCACTGGAAATTTTACCTGTACTGAAATGATCTCAGTAAGTAACTAATCATTTAACCTGTGCCATATTACAATATACATACATGCTAAGTCTTAGCCTAATATTGCGAGACCTGTAGCAGCAGGGCTCAAGTCAGAAGTGAGTAAGAAACAGTAGAGTCAGCGTGACCCAGCCTTGAGATAGCGATGTTTTGAGAACAGAAGTGAGAAAATACAGGAATGGGCAGGACATAACATAAACAAACTGCAGATGTTTTTAATTAATGCATGCCATTAAAATGTAGAAATGCTTGTGTGATATTGCTTGTACTTTGAAGAAACTGAGGCAGAGATGCTCTCTGTCAGCTGTCTTCTTCCCTTGCAATTGCATGTCCTGAATAAAGCTCTCTCTGATTTTGTTGCTTCCAACCTGAGTGGAGTTCGCTTCTTCCACACCACTCTGACACTTTTTTCCCAAAATACTTAATGAACTTTAGGGGAAACCAGTAAACATGCACAGAGATAAGCAGGGAAATGGTCCCGTTATTGTGGTGAACTTTCCTGACTTAAACACCCCCTGGGTGGAATCAAATAGCAGAAGGATCTGAGTCCTCGCTTCCTCTTCCTTCACCCAGAGCCTCCCTCACCTTGAGGGCTCCCCTTCCACTCTCCTGTGTGGAAAAGTCCTTATAACCCTGACAAGGCTGGGCCCAGGCTTCCTGAGGGGCTCGCCCCCCAACCTGACAGTGACCACTCACCACACGGGCTAGAGAGTCCCCACTCTGGGGCGCTTCCTCCGCTCTGGACGCTTCCCTGACCATTGTCTATAGTTCAGAACAAATGCAATTTATTAAACAGCAGCTAATAAAAGAAATCAGGAAACAATGGGAAAGGTGAAAGGAAAGGAAGCACAAACAGCGTCTGTGGGATGCCAGGGCAGTTCACAGTCTGTCCCTCCCACGTCCCAGGCCTCCTACCCAGGCCCTGGCTGTGCTGCAGGGATTCTGTAGGTCAGACACATGCTCTCGTGGTGGCCACACGTCCTCAGGCTCTAGGTGACAGGACCTTTCTTCCCAGTGTCCCCAAAAAGGTGCAAATCCAGAGGACAAATAAAAAGCCTCCGAACTTGGTAATCTCTGTAAGACCATTGGGGGGGACAGGGAGTGGCAGACTCGTGATCTTTGAGCACTTCTGGCTGCCGACCTAGTTCTGTCCCTGCCCTCTCCTAGGGTTTCATGGGATGCAGACCATGGACTGGAACACCCTTGGGGGTCAGGAGAAATGCCAGTATGACAGAGATGACTTCATCAGCTGCCACATCCAGCCTCAGGCCCCTTACCCCATGTCTGCGTCCCGACTTGCAGCCTACCAGAGCCATGGCCCTGCTCCCCGCCCCACCTCAAGGGGGTAAGGGGGCACAGACAGGGATAAGGGGGGGCACCGTGCCCCTACTCTAAAAGCATTCCAGTGGGCCCAGAGCTATTCCAGCCTCTCCCACTGTGCTTTCCTGGGCTAAACCAGTCAGGGCTGAGGTGTTTCTGAAACATTCCTTACGGTCCAAGCACTTACGGAGTCTCCCTTTTTTGTGGATTGCCTGATAATTAAGAAGCCTTGACCACAGTATGAAACATTCTCCATAGTCTAAGCACTTATGGGGTCTCCTGTGTGGATTCTCTGATGTAAAACATGGGATGAGCGCCATATAAAACTTTCCCCACAGCCTAAGCACTTATGAGATCTCTCTTCTTTGTGGATTAGCTGATGGTTTGACCTATATAGGAAACTTTTTCCAGTCTGAGCACTGATGGGGTGTCTCTCCTGTGTGGATCCTCTGAGTGTTATAAGATTTGATCTTTGTGTGAAACTTTTCACATGGTGCAAACACTTATGGGGTCTCTCTCATGTGTGGATTGCCTGATTTGAAACAAGTTCTGATCTCCATTTACAATGTCTTTCACAGACTAAGCAGTTATAGGGTCACTCCTCTGCATGGATTCTCTGATGTAAAACTAGTGATGACCTCTATTTAGAACATTTTCCAATAGTCTAAGCACTTACGGGGGTCTCTCTCAGGGGTGGATGGCCTGATGTTTAGAAGGGCTGATCTGTTTCTGAAACCTTTCCCAGAGTCTTATGGCCTTATGGTCTCCCTCTTGTACGGATTGCTTGATGTTTAACAAGGTCAGACCTCCGTATGAAACTTTTCCCAGTCTAAGCACTTATGGGGTCTCTCTCCTGTGTGTATTCTCTCATATTAAACCAGGACTGATCTCCATGGGAAACTTTTCCCACAGTCCAAGCACTGATGGTGTCTCTCTCCTGTGTGGATTGCCTGATGTTTAAGAAGGGTTGGCCTCTCTATGAAACTTTTTCCACAGTCTAAGCCAGGGATGGGCAAACTTTTTGGCGTAAGGGCCACATCGGGGTTGCAAAAATATATGGAGGGCAGGGTAGGTAAATCTGTGCCTCCCCAAACAGCCTGGACCCCGCCCCCTATCCTGCCCCCTCCCACGTCCCACCCCCTCAGAACTCCTGACCCATCCAACCCCCTCTGCTCCTTGTCCCCTGACCATCCCTCCCAGGACCCCACCCCCTATCCATCCCATCCTACTCCCTGACTGCCCCCATCCCTATCCACACCCCCACCCTGACAGGCCCCCTGGGACTCCAATGCCTATCCAACACCTGCCTCTGTTCCCCATTCCATGACCACCCCCCCAAACCTCCACCCCATCCAACCGCCCCCTGCTCCCTGACTGCCCCCTGGAACCCTCACTCCCCACCCCCTTACCATGCCGTAGCCAGCCACGCCGCCGTGCTGCCTGGCAGGAGCAGTAGGCCAGAGCGCTGGCGGCACGGTGTGCTGAGGCTGCGGGGAAGGTGGGACAGCATAAGAACATAAGAACGGCCGTACTGGGTCAGACCAAAGGTCCATCTAGCCCAGTATCCTGTCTACCAACAGTGGCCAATGCCAGGTGCCCCAGAGGGAGTGAACCTAACAGGCAATGATCAAGTGATCTCTCTCCTGCCATCCATCTCCATCCTCTGACGAACAGAGGCTAGGGACACCATTCCTTACCCATCCTGGCTAATAGCCTTTAATGGTCTTAACCGCCATGAATTTATCCAGTTCTCTTGTTTATTCAGTTCTTGTATTATGGGAATAAGTAAATAACTTTTCCTTATCAACTTTCTCCCCATCACTCATGATTTTATATAGGGGCAGGGGAGGGGCCAGGGGCTACCCTCCTTGGCTGGGAGCCCAGGGGCTGGGCAGGACTGTCCCGCGGGTCGGATGTGGCCTGTGGGCCGCAGTTTGCCCACCTCTGGTCTAAGCACTTGTGGGGTCTCTCACCAGTGTGGATTGCCTGATGTCTGACAAGGCCTGACCTCCGTATGAAACTTTTCCCACAGTCTAAGCACTTATGGGGTCTCTCTCCAGTGTGGATTGCCTGATGTTTAACAAGGTCTGACCTCCGTATGAAACTTTTTCCACAGTCTAAGCACTTATGGGGTCTCTCTCCAATGTGGACTGCCTGATGATCAAGTAGGGTTGACCTCCGTATGAAACTTTTCCCACAGTCTAAGCACTTGCGGGGTCTCTCACCAGTGTGGATTGCCTGATGTCTGACAAGGCCTGACCTCCATATGAAACTTTTTCCACAGTCTAAGCACTTATGAGGTCTCTCTCCGGTGTGGATTGCCTGATGTTTAACAAGGTCTGACCTCTGAATGAAACTATTCCCACAGTTTAAGCACTTGTGGGGTCTCTCTCCAGTGTGGATTGCCTGATGTCTGACAAGTGCTGACCTCTGTATAAAACTTTTTCCACAGTCTAAGCACATATGAGATCTCTCTCCGGTGTGGATTGCCTGATGTTTAACAAGGTCTGACCTCCGCATGAAAGTTTTTCCACAGTCTAAGCACTTATGGGGTCTCTCTCCAATGTGGACTGCCTGATGATCAAGTAGGGTTGACCTCCGCATGAAAGTTTTTCCACAGTCTAAGCACTTATGGGGTCTCTCTCCAGTGTGGATTGCCTGATGTTTAACAAGGTCTGACCTCCGTATGAAACTTTTTCCACAGTCTAAGCACTTATGGGGTCTCTCTCCAATGTGGACTGCCTGATGATCAAGTAGGGTTGACCTCCGTATGAAACTTTTCCCACAGTCTAAGCACTTATGGGGTCTTCCCAGAAAGGTTCTCTGTGATTCCCCATGCCCAGTAACTTCCTGCTGTTGATTCCCCTCCTCGGTCTCACTCAGTCTCTCATCACCTGCTGGGAGAAAGACAATCCAGACAGAAGTCATTGTGCTGGGGAGAAATTAAGAGGAATAGCAGCAAGGGAAAACCCAACATACTAAAGCTGCACAGACGGAACAATTGGATTCTGTCTCCACTTCCCACCCAAACGTTCACAGAGAAGGAAAGTTGGGAAGGAAACTCCTGCAGATAACAGGACACGTGGAAAGCGATGTCATTGATATCTGCTGACTGCAGCCCTGCCCTGGGTGAGGTGAGGAAGAACTGAGGGCACTTATTGATACTTCATTTTTGGGATTCTCTACTTTTTCCTTCATTCCCCAGATGGTTTGAGTGTCAGTCCTCACCTGTGTGGGTGCCTCTCGGGATCTCTCTTTCCTCACAGGGCACCCACGGCTCTTCCCCTTGTTCCAGCCGGGTGATCAGGTCTGGTTTGGGAAGGGGGAATCCTGTGCAGGGAGTGAAATCAGACCAGATCAGGGGGCATGGAGGATTGAGAGAGCGTGTCAGAAAGAACATTCCGTGAGTGGAACCTGTCCCTGTGCTGTGCTGCGGAATCTAAGAGGACGGGAACGTGGTCACTGAGCCCCCTCGGGGGAGGCAGACATCTGGCAAGGTGAGAGGAATTGTGATACACACCCAGCTCTAGTGTTAAACCCCTGCCTATTTCTAAACCTGTGGAGCTCAGAGCCCTCCACAAGGCTGGAGCTGTTCCCAAGGAGGAGGGAGAAAAGGGATTCTGTGAGTGACTGAGGAACAACACAGACAGGACAATACACGGCTTTTCCACCTTGCAAACTAGGGGTGTTGGGTGGGGATGATTTAATATGTGCCTTAGGTTTTGACACCCTGGTCTCATTGGAGAGTGATGAGGGAAGAACCTGACCAGTGTCAGACACGCAGACCCCCTCCGCCCCCAAGCTTCCAATAACCAAGGGGGCAGGAATCCCTTACCCAGCGAGGTCACCATCTCATAGTTCTCCCGCATGACGTCCCTGTAGAGGGCTCTCTGAGCGGGGTCCAGCAGAGCCCCCTGCCCCTGGGTGAAATACACAGCCACCTCCTCGAAGGTCACTGGCATCTGAAACAACAAGAGTCCCCCACTCAGAACCTGCTGCCCCAGCCGCAATCCCACTAGTCATGGGGGAGGAGGGCCAGAGAAGCAGAATCCTCCCTCCACCCTGCTCAGAGCAGCCAGGAGGCTTCAGGGGGTAGCGAGAAGATGAGAGCTCGTTGTCCCCCCCAGCAGAGAGAGGTGGGCACATTTCCCACACGCCTGCCAGCCACAGGCTGATACGGGAAGCAGAGCTCTGAGCTGGGGACAGGGACAGAAATCCCAACAGCTTCCATTTGTATTTCACAGCAGCCTCGGGCCAGTGGGGTCAGGCTCCAGCATTGGGAGTCTGGTCAGTTTCCCCAGCCCTGCTCAGCGGGGTGTTTCCTGGTTCAGAAATGGGGGAATGTTTCCCCTCCCCCACACCCGCCACCAATGGGCCTGTTCAGAAAATCAGGCCCAGGTTGATCATGTTCCAGCAGGTTTATCACACCTCGTCCCACCCTGTGTGTTTAACCCCTCTGCAATACCCCTCCCCCAACACCAAAAGCTCCCTAAAACTCCCCTACCTGAGCCGGCTCCATCACAGCCATTTCCCTGCCCTGTCTCCTGGAAGATGGGCCCATCTGGAACAAACGTGGATGGGACTCCTCAGCCTGTCGGGGCAAGAGGGGCGATGGAAGAGATTACAGAAGGGGCTTGAGTCCATGTCCCTCCCCAATTCCCCCCAGGCTCTCTCTCTGCAGACAGACGCTATGATTCTATGACTGCCATGCTGAGGAAAAATCCAGTTAGTTCATTACCTCCACAGCCAGCCCTCCCCCTCCCCCCCCGGCCCCCATTAGAACTAAACCCACCAAGCCCCTTCTAAATGGGGCCAAACTCACCAGCTGGTCCCTGAAAGGGGGCCTTTGTGCAGAGTCATTTCGCTGCCCGGCTCCAGCCCTTTCCCCAGGTCTCTCCATCACCTGCAGGCTCAGGGGCTGGTATGGTTAGACTGGTTCCAGCCACTGGAGAAAGTGCCCCTGGGCTGGTCTCTGAGGGGTGTGATGAAGCGGGAATGTTCTGAATGTTTTCTCTGAATACCGAGTGTGTGCCTCAGTTTCCCCATGTGTTACTCAAGTATCAAGCTGGTGGGATACAGGTGTGTGATCATTGCAGAGACCTCTGGAGGGCGGGTGTGACTGCAGAGTGGCTGCCTGGGCATAGAGAATGGCCAAAACTCTGTATCCTGGCAAGCAGTGGCCGAAAACGGTCCTTTGCAAGGAGGCAGCCAGCCGAAGGTGTTGGAGAACAAAGAGAGAGGGGGAGACCAGGTGACCTGTTTTCCTGGGAAAGAGAGAAAGCACGGAGGAGGGGCAGCTGGGCATCATTGGGGATGGGGGGCTGGAAGCGGTCAGTCTCCAGGTTTGGGACTCACAGGGGAGAGTCCAGGACTCGGGACTCTGGATTCCCTCCCCCAGATGGACTTTGTGAATGCTCCTGATTTCTGTGCCAACAAGCTCTGTTCTATGCTGTGTTCCCAGTGACCAATAAACCTTCTGTTTTCCAAGCTGGCTGAGAGTCACAGCTGACTGCGGAGGTGGGGTGCACGGCCCATGTGGGGGAGCGTGTCAGGCTTCTCCTTAGGCTGCCCCCGGGGTTCAGGCTGGGGCTGTGCGCCCTTCCTGGGCTCCGCGCCTGAGGCCACATACTCAGCGGGTGGAGGGGAAGTTGGGTGGTGCTCAGGGGCTTGGGTCCTGCCTCTACAGTGGGGGGGGGGGGGGGGAGAAGCTTTCCTCCCTCAGCCCTAGGTTCAGGAGCACTGCCAGGTTTTCCGCTGCCCCGAAATGCCGCCCCCCCACAGAAGCGGCGGAAGGTCCCGCCACTGAAAAACCGCCACGGTCACCGCCCCCCAAATCACAGTGCCCTAGGCGACCGCCTAGGTCGCCTAATGGGTTGCGCCGGCCCTGCCAAGTTCACCCCCAACTGGCTGTACCCCATTCTTATCCCCGGCTCCCAGCCCCAGGCAGGGGGGCTCAAACAATCTGGTGGGCACTGAGCCATTGAACCAAACTGTAAACCGTGGATAGGATGGAAACCCCTTCAAGCCAGGGGGTGCGGCACGGCCCCACCAGCCTAGATCCAGTGCCTGAGCTGCCCCCAGCGCCCTGGTTGTGCCCATGGGCCCCGCTCCTTCCCCGGCCCCCAGCTGGGCCCCCCCACCCCCCACCCTCTGCCCCTCCCTATTTGCCCCCCTCAGATCTCCGAGCTGCAGCCTCCGTCCACAGCAGCGCGGGCAGGGAAACAAAGCAGCAGATGGGGGCGAGGGGGATGGGTGGTAACGTGAACCTGCCCCCGCCCCGCACACACCTGGAGCTGGCGGCAGCTTTCCCGGGCCCAGGGCGGGAATCGCAGCCAGCTCCGCTGGGAGCAGCCTGGGGCCAAACCTCCCCCTGCAGCCCGGGTGTGACGGGGCGGGTCTCTCTTACCTTCCCTCCGAGCGGGGCCCCCCCTGGGCAGGGGCCGGGCCGGGAAGGGGCCTGGCCAGGCTGGGGGCTCTGCCCTGGGAGAGGCTCCTGGGGAGCAGCGGGAAGGGCCCTGCTGGAGATTCCCCTCTCCCGGCTGCAGCCAGGGCTCCGGGCTCCCAGCACCAGCCGCCGGGGCTCGGGGCTCTCGCCAGGAGCCAGAGTCACCGCAGCGGCTGCGAGTCACTTCCTGCTGCCGGGACTGACCCCCGCGATCGCTCCCCCCAGAGCCGCCTCCCAGCTGCTCCTGGGTCCTAGCGATCAACCCATCGCATTGCAGCATCTCTGTGTCCGGCTCCTGTTCCACTCACAGGCTCTAATGTCAGAAGGGAGGAACCGTCTTTCATCTAGGCGGGGAATGAGTGTCACATTTTCCTAAAATACTGTGTTCTTCCCTTGCAATTGCATGTCCTGAACAAAGCTGTCTCTGATTCTGTTGCTTCCAACCTGAATGGAGTTCGCTTCTTCCACACCACTCTGACACTTTTTACCAAAATACTTAATGAACTTTAGGAGAAACCAGTAAACATGCACAGAGGTAAGCGGGGAAATGGTCCTGCTATTGCGGGGAACTTTCCTGATTTAAACACCCCCCGGTGGAATTGAACAGCAGAAGGATCTGAGTCCTCGCTCCCTCTTCCTTCACCCAGAGCCTGCCTCACCTTGCGGGCTCCCCTTCCACTCCCCTGTGTGGCAAAGTCCTTATAACCCCGACAAGGCTGGGCCCAGGCTTCCTGAGGGGCTCGTCCCCCACCCTGGTTGTGACCACTCAGGACACGGGCTAGAGCATCCCCACTCGGGGGCACTTCCTCCACTCTGGACTCTTCCCTGACCTCTTCCCTGGCCATTGTCTATACCCCAGAACAAATGCAATTTATTAAACAGCAACTAATAAAAGAAATCAGGAAACAATGGGAAAGGCAAAACGAAAACTCTTAGCCCCACTCTGTGGGCACCGGGGAAGCACAACCAGCGGCTCTGGAATGTCAGGGCAGTTCACAGCATACGCGTGTGCAGCACATTTCATTAGGGTGTGCACCCACGGAATTTTATTTATTTATTAAGGCGAACATTTATTGAATATTCAATCAAAAAGGATATTATATTTATTCATCAAACTAAAGAAACTAAAACGTAACTAATTTTTTTTAAATTAACATGTAAACTTTACTTAAAAATACAAACTTAAAAAATGAGACACAAAATACAAAATTTTTGCTGTAACGATAACCAGGAGTATATAAAGATACAGTCAATTTTCATGATCTTTATCTTTAACCAGATAATGAGCTAACCCAAGTTGACCAAAACAGATTAAGGTTTCTTCATCTTCCTGTCCTAGAGAATGAGACGTCGCTCACCAGGTGTTATGGACTTAAATTCCTCAATCACATCATTGTAATTAACTGATGAAGCCAGTTCTTGTTCAGTGTTCAAAATCATGAGTGAGTCGAGGCGCTGTTGGGAAATTGTACTTCTTAGTTTGTTTTTTACATGTGCTAGTTTCGAAAAGGCTCGTTCACATGAATGGCTTGTAACAGGTAAGACTGCAAAGCATTGAATAGATTTATAAAAGGTCTGGAACATGGAAGACCGATCTGATTCCTTTAGCCAATCAAGCCACTCTCTGGTGGTGTTCGTCATGCTACCTTTAGGAATAGATCCGTTATAACCCCGAAGCAATCCGACTTCAGCTTCCAACTCATCCAAGGACACTTTAAATTTGTTGGCAATGATTCTCATATTGTCCTTGCCAATGTCTAAGCTCAGCAGTTTTCCCACTGTAGTCACAATTTTACAAGTCTTCTGTTCAAATCGCTGATCAATGACGGTAATCATTGAGTCTAGGAGTGGGTAAAATGAAGTTATTCTCTCCTGCTCCTCTTTTGTATCAAAGTGATGCTGGGACTCAAAAGCGTCATCAATACGAGTGGACGTTTTTCTCTTCTTAACTGGGGGAATTGATATATCATTCTCTACACACATTTTCACACTGTCATTGAAAATAGATTGAAAATATTCTGGGCCACTTCTCATCGCAGCCAAAGAGTTACACAAGCTTTTCACCCCTGTCATTGCAGTAAGTAAATTGAGATCTGGAGCTTGAAGGGCCTTACTCACTTTTACCACCATCCAGAGAATAGAGTGCATCAAGTGAAGGGCAAAGATGAACTGGAATGAATTTAGTTCATGGATAAGTGAGTTGTTTCGATAATCTCTTGTAAAGCTTGTAAAATGATGGAGTAGTTTTGTTTTACAGCGGCCACTGCTTCTGCTCTGCATGCCCATCTTGTGTTTGACAGTGACTTCAAAATCTTCAACTAGGATCCTACTTCTTGTGAAATCTTCTCCATTACTGCATGTCGCACAGGACTCCCCTCCATGAAGGCATAAAGAGTCTGAATAACACCAAAAAAATCCAAGACAGTTCTGTTTTGTTCACTTGAAGTGCACGCATCTACTAGGACGAGGTTCAAACAATGCGCATAGCAGTGTACATAGAGCATTTCACTGTTTCGTTCTTTACTTTTCATTTGAGCTCCCGCAGTACATCCAGACATAGTAGATGCACCATCAAAACAGACGGACATCACCAGTCAATTTTAAGAATGCCAAGGACGTCATTTAACTGGTCAAAAATAGACTGAGCATCAACTGTTAATAGTCTCTGAACAGACACAAAATGTTCAACTGGACTATGTTTTTCATGGTCAAAATACCGCACCACAACGGACATCTGTTCGCGGTGTCCACAGTCAGTAGTGTCACCAGCAATTATTGAGACCATTTTTCCATTTAGTGAAGACACAATCTTTTGTGGCACAACGTTGTGCAAGGCCACAATTAAATCATTGATGTGGGTGTGCCTCCCTCCCTGGTCTCCTGCCCAGCGCGCCGTCGTGGCAGGGCGAAGTGAGGCTGCGGAGGAGGGGGGACAGCTGGAGGGGCCGGGGGCTAGCCTCCCCGGCCGGGAGCTCGCAGGCCAGGCAGGACGGTCCTGTGGGCTGGATGTGGCGCGTGGGTCGTAGTTTGCCAACCTCTGGATTAGGCCTCCTGCTCAGGCCCTGGCTGTGCTGCAGGGATTCTGTGGGTCAGACACATGCTCTGGCGGGGGCCACATGCCCTCAGGCTCTAGGTGACAGGACCTCCTTCACAGTGTGCCTGTATAGGTGCAAATCCAGAGGGCAAATAAAAAGCCCCCCCACTTGATAATCTCTGTAAGATGATTGGAGGGGAAGGGGGGCAGACTCCTGATCTTTGAGCACTTCTGGCTGCTGACCTAGTTCTGTCCCTGCCCTCCCCCAGGGTTCCACAGGATGCAGGCCGTGGACTGGGACATCCCATGGTGGGTGGGGGTGAGGGAAATGCCAGTAAGATGGAGATGACTTCATCAGCTTCCACGTCCAGCCTCAGGCACCTTACCCCTGTCTGCATCTCGACTCCACCTCTCCCGGAGCCATGGTCTTTCTCCCAGCCCCACCTCAAGGGGGCGGGGGGGGCACAGACAGTCTAAAAAGTATTCCACTGGGCCCAGAGCAATTCCAGCCGCTACGCCTGTGCTTTGCAAGGCTAAACCAGTCATGGTGGCAGCCGGGATGGTGGGCAGATGCCCATGTTGTGAACTCTTTAACATGTTACCAGTACAATTTTAATAGTTGAAACGGTTACTTTTTACATGCTATTTTCCTCTCTAGTCTGGACACCTGCCTTGTAGCTTCTGAGCCTCTAGGCGGAAGCCTCCACAAACCCCCAAAGCTTCCCTGACTGGGTGGGGCAGCCCCTCCCCCACTCCTGCCCCATGGGGTGGGGAAGCTGCCATTGTATCTTTGCCTCTCCTTCTCCCCGACCCCCACCCTCTTTCCCTCCCTTCCCCAGCCAGTCTGCTCTTGCTCTCACAGCCTCCCCGCAGCCTCCTCTCCCCATGTCCCCCCTTTTCTTCACAGTGACCCCCCCATTCAGAGTGTCCCTCTATTGTAGCCCTGTTCCCATCTGGCCCCTAAGACTTCCCTAATTCCCCTGCATCACCCCATCCCCCCTTCAGCCATTCCCTGCCTCCTGCATCTGCCCCTGACCCATCCCTCATCCCCCCTCAATCGCACCTTATCTACACCCCCTTCCCCTCTTCAGCCCTCTTTCAGTTCCCCCTTCCTCTCCCCCCTCCCAGGTGTGGCTGTCCCAGCCTCCAGTGCAGCATGGGTTGGCTTCCCCCTGCTCTGCACACAGTGAGAGATAGGAACCTTCCCTGTAGGAATGTGCTACCTGTACCAGTTGCTGATCTGTAACTGGCTTGTAAGAAACTGCTATTGGAAAAAAAAACTGCTCTCCGGTGTAGCAAATGACTACAGATAGCAGTTTGTCCCCTGCACTCTTTTCTTGTCCCCTGCACTCACAGCAGGACTAAGTATTATCTTCTAGACCATTCCTGGCAGGTGTTTGTCAGGTGCATGACCCCCTGACCAGTCAATTTTTGCCCCCTGCTCAGATCCTGGCTGCCCTTCTCCTCCAATTTGCCCCTCTTAACCCCGGTAAAAAGCAGTCAGCACAATCTTACGCTTAGTAAGGGCAGAGTGAAGGGCAGTGGCTTCAGCAGATATTACTGAGCATGCTCAGTTCACCATAAGTAGCACATTCCTACAGGGAGCAGTTTTCTGTACTGCACCTGCAAGAGAGTGAATTAATCCACCCCAATGGGTGATAACAGCTATGTCCGTGGGAGAACCTCAAAACATAAATAAATGCCAATTGACTCTCCTTCGGCAGGAGGCAGGCAAATGGGAAATGCCATCCACAGGGGATTTCCCTGTCAGATAAGATTTCCAACTCTCCCAGGCCAGGCGCCATTGCTGCAAATGGCATCTAGTCCCAGAGAGTAGGCAACCCCACTGGCAAATGAAAAATTTTCACCGCAGACCCTAGAAGAGGCTGAAAAGCTGAAGAATGATCAGCTCTGGTCTGATCATGGGCAGCAGGTATAGCAGGGCGGGGGAAGGGAGGCTAAGCAATGGTCGTTGAAGCATGAAGGGACAGAGGAATCTTTAGCACATCTGGCATGTAAATACCTTGCAACTCCAGCTGCAACAGTGTCATAAAATTGCCTCTTCTCCCTTGCAGCATTATCGCCTGCAAATGAAAACAAACTGGTTTGTCTAAGCGGTTGGCAGAAAATGAAGTAGAATTGAGTGGACTTCTAGGCTCTAAAGTTTTTAATTGCTTTATTTTTGAGTGCACTTATATAACAAAAATAATCTATGTTTCTAAATTACACTTTCATGATAGGGAGATTGCACTACAGTACTTGTATGAGGTGAATTGAAATACACTATTTTTGCTTTTCATGTTTACAGTACAAATATTTCTAATACAAATAATATAAAGTGAGCACTGTACACTTTCTATGCTTTGTTGTGATAGAAATCAATAGATATTAAAATTTAGAAATTTAACAAATTTCAATTAGTATTCTATTATTTAACAATGTGATCCATCGAGATTAATTTTTCTACCCACAATTATTTTTGAGTTAATCATGATTAGTCAACCACACTGCTATTTCTTCCATTTTCTTAACAATACAAGTTTACATTTCAAAGTTCTAATCTATATAACTTGGAATGGTCCCAAATACCATTTACAGACTTTTCTAACATGTCTCTAAAGGTTGAAATCTGGGTCAAATAGCCTGCAAGGTTCTTAACTCTTTCGGGCCAGGTTGTAGGGCTGAAGAATGAAATCACCCTTTTAATAAATTACACCTACCAATATGGCTCTGCATACTTGCAGTGAAATTACTGTAATGAAACCACCTTTTATTATTAATGAAATTGTCTTTTTATAAATGAAACAGTGTTAACCACCTTTGGACAAATTATGTGTTAGTAGCTTATGAAGAATTGCTTTGGAAGAATCTGTTACTGTAACTCTTTGCTTTTTAATACATTGTAACTAAAGTACCTTCATATTGTAACTAAATCCCCATCTTAAACCACTGATACATTGTAACTAAAGCAACTCCATATTGTAACTGAAACTCTGTTTAAAGTTAGGTGTGTGTGTGTTTCATATAAAAGTGTGAATGTGGGTGTGTGATGGGATCAGTCCCTGAGGCCAGTTCATCTCAAAGACCAGCTGCCAGCACCACCCTGATGGCTGAAGAACAATATGGGCGAAACTTGCAAAAGAACCCACCCAAGAGAAAGAAAAACAAAAGCCCCATCAAGAAAAAGATCAAAGTCACATCTGCCATTAACTGATGACTCATGGCCATACAGTGTCCAGGGGCAGTGGGACAGGACAGGATCGATGGACAGAAACATATAAAAAGATGGGTGCAAAACCATAGGGTTCAGTTCTTCTTCCCGTTCTACACTCATCCTCCAGGAGCATCGGTGCGCCCCGACAGGACCCGGCTACCCTCCTCATGACTAGACCACCTGGCCAGTGGACTAGTACGAGCAACTGAGGCTGGTAATTATGTTCCATCTGTATAAGAGTGTGTGGGTGGGTGTGGATGTGGGTGGGTGTGCGGTAAACAATCTTGGCTAGGAATAGAAACTGAGGCCTTGGCTACACTTGCAGATGTACAGCGCTGTGAGTTAAACCTGACTTCGTGCAGCTGAGTAGGGAAAGCGCTGCAGTCTGTCCACACTGACAGCTGCCCAGCGCACTGTCGTGGCCACATTTGCGGCAATTGCAGCGCTATTGGGAGCGGTGCATTATGGGCAGCTATCCCACAGAGCACCTTTTCCCATTCTGGCGCCGTGGGTTGTGGGAAGGGGGCATGGGTGCGGGGGATTCTGGGTCCTGTCCCAATGCCCCGTGATGCATCGCTTCGCATCCCAGAAAATCCTTTGTTTCCGTCCACCTTTGGCGCCATCTTTCAACGGTTTCTGTGCAGTGCGATCTGTCTGCGGGAAATGGAGTCCGAACTGCTGAGGCTTATGCCGACGAGTCTCACCAGCACGTCACGTTTGGCTGTCGAACTATTCCTTAAGATCCAAAGTGACAGTGAGAGTGAGGGTGAGGAGTCCGACGATGCTATCGAGCCGCATAACGCGTATGACACAAAATTGCTTGTGGCATTCACGGACATGCTCAGCATCGTGGAACGCTGCTTTTGGGCTCGGGAAACAAGCACCGAGTGGTGGGATCACATCGTCATGGAAGTCTGGGATGATGAGCTGCAGAACTTTCGGATGAGAAAAGCCACTTTCATGGGACTGTGTGAGGAGCTAGCCCCCACCCTGTGGTGCAAGGACACGAGATTGAGAGCTGCCCTGCCAGTGGAGAAGTGGGTGGCTATTGCAATCTTGAAGCTAGCAACTCCAGACAGCTACCGGTCCATCTCAAACCAGTTTGGAGTGGGAAAGTCGACCGTTGGAATCGTGTTGATGCAAGTTTGCAAGGCCATTAATCGCATCCTACTCAGAAGAACCGTGACTCTGGGTAACGTGCAGGAAATAGTGGATGGCTTTGCACAAATGGGGTTCCCTAACTGTGGAGGGGCGATAGATGGGATGCACATTCCTATTCTGGCACCACCCCACCTAGGATCAGAGTACATTAATTGGAAGGTGTATTTCTCTATGGTTCTCCAGGCGCTTGTGGATCACCGTGGGCGTTTCATTGACATTAACACAGGCTGGCCCGGAAAGGTGCATGACGCACGCATCTTTCGGAAGACTTGGCTGTTCAGGAAGATGCAGGCTGGGACTTCTTTCCCAGAGCGGAAGATCACGGTAGGGGAAGTTGAAATGCCCATTGTGATTCATAGATTCTAGGACTGGAAGGGACCTCGAGAGGTCATCGAGTCCAGTCCCCTGCCCGCATGGCAGGACCAAATACTGTCTAGACCATCCCTGATAGACATTT
This sequence comes from Emys orbicularis, assembly GCF_028017835.1. Classification (NCBI taxonomy): domain Eukaryota; kingdom Metazoa; phylum Chordata; order Testudines; family Emydidae; genus Emys; species Emys orbicularis. The sequence continues at coordinate 7,661,871 of NC_088695.1, read as the reverse complement.
ATCCTTGGAGATCCCGCTTACCCATTAATGCCGTGGCTCATGAAACCCTACACAGGAAGCCTTGACAGCAGCAAGGAACGGTTCAACTACAGGCTGAGCCGGTGCCGAATGACTATGGAGTGTGCCTTTGGCCATTTAAAGGCCCGCTGGCGATCTCTGTATGGGAAGCTGGATTTGGCCGAAAACAGCATCCCCGCAGTTATATCCGCGTGCTGTGCCCTTCATAATATTTGTGAAGGGAAGGGTGAAAGCTTCACTCAGGCATGGACCTCTGAGGTTCAACACCTGTAGGCTGAATTTGCACAGCCAGAGAGCAGGGCTATTACAGGGGCCCAGCGCGGGGCTGCAAGGATTAGGGATGCCTTGAGGGAGCAATTTGAGGCTGAAAACCAGCAGTGATATCTGGTGCCCTGCACGGGAGTGAAGTGCAGTAGTTCCAATCTTTAGGAATCAGTGTCTGCTTAGCAGACAAGCAGACTTGCAGTGCCTGTTTATTTCCTGGGCTAAGGAGTCTTTTACTTTATGCAATAATAAAGAATGTTTTCAAAGCCAAAGAATCCATTTATTGAAAAGAAACAAGGGGGTGGAGTGGGGAACGGTACAATCACAGATTCGCTTATGTCCTGTCTGGTGTGCTGTGCAGTGAGTGTTGCACTTCAGGACAGCTATACTGCATGGTGATGGGGGTTGAGTGCAGAGGTTAAGGGTCGTGGTTTTCAGGGCTGGGTGGTGAAGATACTGGTGTTGGAGGCAGCAGGTGGCATGAAGAACACGGAAGTTGGGGAAAGTGGGTTGGAAGTGACAGTGGGGCACAACGGAAAGAGTTTTGGGACAAGGGCTGTAGGGGGCGGGTGGCGTTTCCATTTGCAGTACTGCTCCTCTTTCTGCATGGCTACCAGCTTCTGGATAGCGTCTGCTTGCGCTCCAGGATGCTTATGAGCCTATCAGTGCTTTGCTGCCGGTGCGCGGTGCTTTGCCGCCAGTGCACTGCGTTTTCCTGGCGGATCCTGCTTTCTCTCTCCCTCCAGTCCTGTGCTTTCTCATTCTCTTTAATAGATTGCCGCATCACTTCTTGCAGCATGTCTTCTTTGCTTTTTCACGGTCTCTTCCTGAGTCTTTGCAGTCTCTGAGCAGGCGATAAGAGGGACGGCTGAGGTCTCAAGGTTGATGCGGCTGTATAGGCAAAATGCAACATTTAACAGAGGCAGCATTGTTTATACCAGACAGAGGAATGACTCCCCCCGCACTTAAGGAGTAGAAAACACACAGGGTCTACACAATAGCATAATTTTCCCATCCAAAACAGAGCACACATATCCCACGGGAGCCTCAAAATGGTGAGTAAGGGGGACTGATTGTTTCAGGGCTGCACTGTCCTCTGGGTTTCTGTGCCTTGGGGAGAGCCAACAGCTGCAGGGGGCACCTACACTGAACACTGTCCCAACATTTTCCACAGCAGTTCGTCCTGGACGATATCTCGCTGCTGAGGGTGACCTGGGAAGCAAGGGAGGGTCTTCTACTGCAATGCGGCTTCCGCCCTGGCCCATATGGAGCTTGCCTGTGTGCAGCAATGGTCCCCCTGCCCCTCGCGGCACAGTGACGCGGACACGTTAGCCTGGCTGGGACAAGGACCACGGTGGCTGTCCCGATAAACCTGCGCAAGCGCATTGCACATGTTCTGGATGAGACATTCGAGGAGATTACCGAGGCCGATTACCGCAATGTGATAAACCACATCAATGCACTATTCCGCATCTAGGCATGCATGCCTAACCCTCCTCTCCCAAAGAGCCCGCACCAAAAAATTCCTTCCCGAAAAAAAAAACTGCTTACCGGGAACGTGCTCTTCTCTTTGTCCTCCACCAAGTACCGGCCGCTGCGACTGGCTACCTTCCTCCTGGCTCGAGAAGAGCTCCTGGCTGCATGGCTCCAGGGATTCCGGGGTGTCTCCATCTGGCCCACCACCATGACTCCCATTTTCCTCCTCCTCCTCCTCTTCCTCCTCCACCCCCACACTGGCTCTGAAGTGTCCATGGTGGTGCTTGGAGTGGAGGTGGGGTTAACCCCAAGTGTCGCATCCAGCTCTTTGTAGAATCGGCAGGTCGTGGGGGGAGCACCCGAGCGGCCTTTTGCATTGCGGGCTTTGCGGAAGGCACTCCACATTTCCTTCACTTTAATCCTGCACTGCAGGGCGTCCCGGTCATGGCTCCTTTCCATCATGTCCTTCGATACCTTCCCAAAGGTATTGTAATTCCTACGGCTGGAGCGCAGCTGGGACTGTACAGCTTCCTCCCCCCAAACACTGATGAGGTCCAGCAACTCGCCATTGCTCCATGCTGGGCCTCGCTTGGCGCGTGGAGGCATGGTCACCTGGAAAGATTCGCTGATAGCACTCCACACCATGTCGGGCTGAGCAAACAGGAAGGGGATTGCTTGATGTTCAACAATATTTGACCTCTGTATGAAACTTTTCCCACAGTCTAAGCACATGTGGGGTCTCTCTCCTTTGTGGATTCTCTGATGTGAAGCAACGGCTGACATCAGTATGAAACTTTTTCCAGAAATTAAGCAGTTATGGGATCTTTCTCCCATGTGATTTGCCTGATGTCTAACAAGGTCTGACGTCTGTATGAAACTTTTTCCCCTGTCTGAGCAATAACGGGGTCTCTCTCCTGTATGGATTCTCTGATATTTTATAAGATTTGATTTGTTTGTGAAACTTTTCCCACAGTCCAAACACTTATGGGATCTCTCTCCTATGTGGATAGCCTGATGTCTGACAACGTCTGACTTCCATATAAAACTTTTTCCACAGTCTAAGCATTTATGGGGTCTCTCTCCTATGTGGCTTATCAGTGCTACCTTCCAGTTCAAGTAGTTCTTGCCCTCAAGGCATTGATAGGGTTTCTGTCCTGTGTGGCTTCTCCCATGGTTATTAAGATCTGAGCAGTTATTGAAGTTTTCCCCATGGACCAAGCACTGAAGTGATTTGTCTCCAGTATGAATTGTCTGAGGCGTAACAAGCTGTGGTCTCAGAACGAATCCTTTTCCATAACCAAGGCATTCATAGCATTTGTCTTCCTTCCGGGTTGTCTGCCGGGCTGTGGGATCCCTGTATCCTTCCCCACAGCTAACAGATTCATCAATTTGCTCCCTTGAGTGGTTTCCCAGAAGCCTCTCTGACCTGTGCCAATTTCCCCACTCTTCTCCCTGTTCCAAGCACTGGGAAAAATTCCCTTCAGCTCTTCCCACAAAGGTCCCCTCTGGTTCCACTTCCCCTGCTGGGAGAGAGAGAATCCAGTCAGGAGTCATTGTGCCTGGGAGAAAGAAAGAGGAATAGCACAGAGGGAAAACCCAACATACTAAAGCTGCAAAGACAGAGCAATTGGATTCTGCCTCCAAAACCCGGCCAAAAATTCACAGAGAAGAAACATGGGAAGGAAACTCCTGCAGATAACAGGACACGTGGAAAGCAATGTCAGTCATATCTGCTGACTGTAGCCCTGCCCTGGGTGAGATGAGGAAGAACTGAGGGCACTTACTGATACCACATTTTTGGGATTCTCCACTTTTTCCTTCATTCACCAGATGGTTTGTGTGTCAGTCCTCACCTGTGCAGGCACCTCTCAGGAGGCCTGTGAGGAAACAGAGATAACGATTGGGCACCCATGGCTCTTCCCCTCATTCCAGGTGGGAGATCAGTTCAGGTTTGGGAAGGGGGAATCCTGTGCAGGGAGTGAAATCAGACCAGATCAGGGTGTGTGGAGGATTGAGAGAGCGTCTGTCAGAAAGGACATTCCATGAGTGGAACCTGTCTCTGTGCTGTGCTGGGAGAACATGGAATCCAAGAGGACGGGAACATGGTCACTGAGACCGCTTGGGGGAGGCAGACGTCTGGGGAGGTGGGGGGAATTGTGATGCCCTCACTAGGAGTTCCTAGGATCTGTGCTCTCTGGGGGCCCTGCTGACGCATACCCAGCTCTGGAGTTAAACCCCGGCCCATTTCTAAACCGACAGAGCCCAGAGCCCTCCACATGAGTCCCTCCACAGAGTCTCCTTCCTTGGAGGTTTTTAAGGCCCGGCTTGACAAAGCCCTGGCTGGGATGATTTAGTTGGGAATTGGTCCTGCTTTGAGCAGGGGGTTGGACTAGATGACCTCCTGAGGTCCCTTCCAACCCTGATATTCTATGATTCTATGGCTGGAGCTGTTACCAAGGAGGGAAGTGAACAGGGATTGTGTGTGTGAATGAGAAACAACACAGACAGGACAATACACGGCTTCTCCTCCTTGAAAGCGAGGGGGGTCGGGTCGGGATGATTTAGTATATCCCGTAGGTTTTGACACCCTGGTCTCACTGGAGACTGTACGGAGATGCAAGTCTCTCTCACACGGCAGCTGTGCATTACGGAGCCCATTCCCCTCCAATCTAACTGACCAGGGAAGAAGCTGACCAGTGTCAGACATGCAGACCCCACAGCTTCTAATAACCGAGGGGACGGGAATCCCTTACCCAGCGAGGTCACTATCTCGTAGTTCTCCCGCATGATGTTCCTGTAGAGGGTTCCCTGAGCGGGGTCCAGGAGAGCCCCCTGTCCCTGGGTGAAATACACAGCCACCTCCTCGAAGGTCACCGGCACCTGAAACAACAAAGAGTCCTGCACTGAGTACCTGCTGCCCCAGCCAAAATCCCACTAGTCCAGGGGTGGGGAAACTTTTTGGCCTGAGGTCCACATCGGGATTTGGAAACAATATGGAGGGCTGGGTAGGGAAGGCTGTGCCTCCCCCAAACAGCCTGGACCCGCCCCCTATCCACTGTCAAGGCTGTATCCCTACTTTGAACTTTAGGGTACAAATGTAGGGGCCTGCATGAAAACTTCTAAGCTTATCTACCAGCTTAGCTCTGGTCCGCTGCCACCATCTTAAGAATTCCCTCCCTGGGAAGCCTTGAGAAACCTTTCACCAATTCCCTGGTGAATACAGATCCAAACTGCTTGGATCTTAAACAAGGAGAAATTGACCCTTCCCCCCTCCTTCCTTTCACCAACTCCTGGTGAATACAGATCCAAACCCCCTTTGGATCTTAAAACAAGGAGAAATTGACCCTTCCCCCCTCCTTCCTTTCACCAACTCCTGGTGAATACAGATCCAAACCCCCTTTGGATCTTAAAACAAGGAGAAATTGACCCTTCCCCCCTCCTTCCTTTCACCAACTCCTGGTGAATACAGATCCAAACCCCCTTTGGATCTTAAAACAAGGAGAAATCAATCAGGTTTTAAAAAAGAAGGCTTTTAATTAAAGCAAAAGGTAAAAATCATCTCTGCAAAATCAGTATGGAAAATAACTTTACAGGGTAATCAAACTTAAAGAGCTCAGAGGAATCCCCTCTGTCTTAGGTTCAAAGTATAGCAAACAAGATAAGCACTTTAGTAAAAGGTACATTTACAAGTTGAGAAAACAAAGTAAATCTAAGACGCCTTGCCTGGCTTTTACTTACAATTTTGAAATAAGAGAGACTTGTTTAGAAAGATGGGGAGAACCTGGATTGATGTCTGGTCCCTCTCAGTCCCAAGAGCGAACAACCCCTTAAACAAAGGACACACACAAAAGCCTTTCCCCCCCCCAAGATTTGAAAGTATCTTGTCCCCTTATTGGTTCTTGGGGTCAGGTGTCAGCCAGGTTACCCGAGCTTCTTAACCCTTTACAGGTAAAAGGATTTGGAGTCTCTGGCTAGGAGGGATTCCATAGCACTGTACACAGGAGAGCTGTCACCCTTCCCTTTATAGTTATGACACGCCCCCCAAATCACAGATAGTGTTGGACGTCCGGTTCCACACTGGCTGTGATTTCTTCCTGGAGCTCTAGGAGAAAATAGAGTTAATAAAACACATGTACCTTTAGACATACTACTGATTATATAAAAACTAACAATATGTTTCATTACAAGAACAATTGTTAACCAGTTAACTCTGGGAAACTTTCCCGGGAGAGTGCATCAGCCACTTTGTTAGAAGCTTCCGAAATGTGTTGTATTTGAAAATTAAAATCTTGGAGAGCTAAACTCCACCGAAGAAGTTTTTTGTTATTTCCCTTGGCGGTATGAAGCCACTGTAGTGCAGCATGGTCTGTTTGTAGTTGGAACCGCCGTCCCCAAACATATGGGCGTAGCTTTTTCAGCGCGTACACAATGGCGTAGCATTCTTTTTCGCTGATTGACCAGTGGCTTTCCCTCTCAGACAGTTTCTTGCTGAGAAACACGACAGGATGGAATTCTTGATCCGGTCCTTCCTGCATTAAAACTGCTCCCACGCCTCGCTCGGACGCATCTGTGGTTACTAGGAACGGTTCGTCAAAGTCTGGGGCCCTTAGCACAGGGTCAGACATGAGTGTTGCCTTAAGCTGGTTAAAGGCCTTTTGACACTTATCAGTCCACTGAACTGCATTTGGCTGTTTCTTTCTGGTTAGGTTTGTCAGCGGGGCGGCGATTTGGCTGTAGTGTGGTACAAATCGCCTATAATATCCGGCCAAGCCTAAGAAGGATTGGACCTGTTTCTTTGACTTTGGAACCGGCCACTTTTGGATAGCATCCACTTTGGCCTGTAGGGGATTTATAGTTCCTTGACCCACCTGGTGCCCCAGGTACGTCACTCTGTTTTGGCCTATTTGACACTTTTTAGCCTTAACAGTTAGTCCTGCCTGCCGGATGCGCTCGAAGACTTTTTTCAGGTGCTCCAGGTGTTCTGTCCATGAATCAGAAAAAATGGCCACATCATTGAGGTAGGCAACTGCAGATTCTCCCAATCCTGCTAGGAGACCATCTACAAGTCTTTGGAAGGTGGCGGGTGCATTTTGCAACCCGAAAGGGAGTACATTGAATTCATACACCCCTGCCTGGGTGACGAAGGCTGACCTTTCCTTAGCGGGTTCATCTAGTGGTACTTGCCAGTACCCTTTGGTTAAGTCTAAAGTAGAGATGAATTGGGCATGTCCCAATTTTTCCAATAGCTCATCTGTGCGTGGCATTGGATAGTTGTCAGGACGAGTTACAGCATTTAGCTTACGGTAGTCCACGCAAAAGCGTATTTCCCCATCTGGTTTGGGAACTAGAACCACTGGAGATGCCCATGCACTGGTAGAGGGGCGGATTATACCCATCTGTAGCATGTCCTGGATCTCCCTTTGTATAGCCGCTTGGGCATGAGGTGACTCCCGGTAGGGTGGGGTTCTAATTGGGTGAGCATTACCTGTGTCAATGGAGTGGTATGCCCGTTCGGTCCGTCCTGGAGTGGCTGAGAAAATCGGTGCAAAGCTTGTGCACAGCTCCTTTATCTGCTGTCGCTGCAGACGTCCCAGGGTCGTGGAGAGGTTCACCTCTTCCACGCCACCATTCCTTTTTCCTTCATAGTACACACCTGCAGGCCACTCCGCATCATCAGTTTCCTGGGCTGTAAACTGGCAAACGTTTAATTCTCTAGAATAAAAGGGCTTAAGAGAATTAACATGGTATACCTTAGGCTTTATGTTGGAGGTGGGGGAGGCTATGAGATAGTTAACAGCTCCTAGGCGCTCCTGGACCGTGAATGGTCCTTCCCACGACGCTTCAATTTTATGGGCCTGGAGCGCCTTTAAGACCATGACTTGGTCTCCTACTTTGAAGGACCGTTCTCTGGAATGTTTATCATACCAGGCCTTTTGCTCTTCCTGAGCATCCTTTAGGTTTTCTTTAGCAAGGGCTAAAGAGTGTCGGAGGGTGTTTTGTAGGTTGCTTACAAAGTCTAGAATGTTAGTTCCTGGAGAAGGCGTAAACCCCTCCCATTGCTGCTTCACCAATTGTAATGGCCCCTTAACCTCGCGGCCATACACAAGTTCAAATGGTGAAAACCCTAAACTGGGATGTGGTACAGCCCTGTAGGCAAAAAGCAACTGCTGCAACACTAGGTCCCAATCATTGGAGTGTTCATTTACGAAATTACGTATCATGGCCCCCAAAGTTCCATTAAACCTCTCCACCAGACCATTGGTTTGATGGTGATGAGGGGTGGCAACCAAGTGATTCACCCCATGAGCTTTCCACAGGTTTTTCATGTTCCCTGCCAGGAAATTAGTTCCCGAATCTGTAAGTATGTCGGAGGGCCACCCTACCCTGGCAAAAATGTCTGCTAATGCCTGGCACACACTTTTAGCCTTGGTGTTGCTTAAGGGTACAGCTTCCGGCCATCGGGTAGCAAAATCCATGAAAGTCAGTACGTACTGCTTTCCTCTGGGTGTCTTCTTTGGGAAAGGACCCAGAATATCCACAGCTACTCGCTGAAATGGGACCTCAATTATGGGTAGTGGCTGGAGAGGGGCTTTAACCTGGTCTTGGGGCTTTCCCACTTGTTGGCACACCTCACAAGACCGGACATAATTAGCAACGTCCTTGCCCATTCCCTCCCAGTGGAAGGACTTCCCCAACCGGTCTTTGGTTCTGTTCACCCCAGAATGGCCACTGGGATGATCATGGGCTAAGCTCAAGAGTTTTACCCAATACTTAGTGGGAACTACCAGCTGTCTTTGAGGATGCCAGTCTTCCTGGTGCCCACCAGAAAGAGTCTCCTTGTATAAAAGTCCTTTTTCTACAACAAACCGGGATCGGTTAGAAGAGCTGAGAGGCGGTGGGGTGCTCCGTGCCGCTGCCCAAGCTTTTTGAAGGCTGTCATCTGCTTCCTGCTCGGCCTGGAACTGTTCCCTTGATGCTGGAGACATCAGTTCCTCCTTGGACTGTGGACTGGGGCTTGGTCCCTCTGGAAGCGATGCAGGTGCTGGGGCTTTTTTCATTGACTGTGAACCGCTGTCCGCTGGTGCACTATGTGGTATTTCAGTCTCTGGCTGAGCCTCTTGGGTAGGGTTATCTGCTGCTTCCGCCAGTTTAGGCTCGCTGGTGCCCTCTGGCATTGGAGTTGTAGACGGGGTTGCAAGCGCTGGACTCAGTGCTGGCAATGGTTCTGGTGCTGGTTGCGTTGCCAGTTCCGGTTCTGGGACTGGCTTTGGCTGGGTCTCTGGGATTGGATCCACTACGGCTGTTGCAGTCGTTGGCAGGGGATCCGGTTCCACCACCTGTGTTTGGGTCTCCGGTAACACAGACGGGGCCCTGGTGGACGGCTCAGGAACAGGGATGGGGGTGAAAGCTTGCTTAGCCTGGCTGCGGGTGACTATTTCCACCCTCTTGGCTAGCTTCACATGGTTGGCCAAGTCTTCCCCCAGCAGCATGGGAATGGGATAATTGTCATAGACTGCAAAAGTCCACATTCCTGACCAGCCCTTGTACTGGACATGCAACTGGGCTGTAGGCAAGGTTACAGACTGTGACACAAAGGGTTGAATTGTCACTGTAGCCTCAGGGTTGATGAGTTTGGGGTCCACTAGGGATTGGTGGATAGTTGACACTTGTGCCCCAGTGTCCCTCCAAGCGATAACCTTCTTTCCGCCCACTCTCAAGGTTTCCCTTCGCTCCGAGGGTATGAGAGAGGCATCTGGGTCTGGGGTTCTTTGGTGTGATTGGGGTGTAATGAACTGTAATCGGTTGGGGTTCTTGGGGCAGTGAGCCTTTATATGCCCCAGTTCATTACATTTAAAACATCGCCCTGCTAAGGTATCACCGGGGCGATGTTGGTTGATGGAGACTGGTGTGGTGGGGTGAGAAGGCGTCTGGGGTTTCCCTTGGGATGTGGGTGGGGCCTTGGGTTGTCCCCGGTGATAAGGTTTTGTTTCGGCTTGCCCCTTCTGATATTCGCTCCAACTGCTACTAGCTTTTTTCTTTTCTGTCACCTCCACCCATTTGGCTCCAATCTCCCCCGCCTCGGTTACAGTTTTGGGCTTCCCATCTAGGATGTACCTTTCTATTTCCTCAGGAACACCCTCTAAAAACTGCTCCATTTGCAATAGGAAGGGCAACTCTTCCATAGATTTAACATTTGCTCCTGATATCCAGGCATCCCAATTTTTCCCAATGTGGTAGGCATGTCGGGTAAATGACACATCAGGTTTCCACCTTAGGGCTCTGAACCGCCGACGGGCATGCTCAGGTGTTAGCCCCATTCTGATTCTGGCCTTGTTTTTAAAAAGTTCATAACTGTTCATGTGTTCCTTAGGCATTTCAGCCGCCACCTCTGCTAAGGGTCCACTGAGCTGCGGCCTCAGCTCTACCATGTACTGGGTTGGAGGGATGTCGTATCCAAGGCAGGCCCTTTCAAAATTTTCTAAGAAGGCCTCAGTATCATCGCCTGCCTTGTAGGTGGGGAATTTCCTGGGATGGGAAGTGGTACCTGGAGAGGAGTTGTTAGGATGGTCTGATGCACCCTGCCTAGTCCTTGCTGCTTCCAGTTCCATCTCTTTTTCTTTCAGCTCCATCTCTCTTTTATGGGCCTCCTGTTTGGCTTTCTCTTCTCTGTCATGTTTGGCTTTTTCCAGCTCCATCTCTCTCTTGTGGGCCTCCTCTTTGGCTTCTTTCTCGAGTTTTTTAATTTGAAGTAGTCTCTGATGTTTTTTCTCATTTTCTTCTGCTTCTAGTCTGGCCAGTTCTAGTTTGCTAGCTGCTTCACTGGTAGTCATTTTCCTGCTTCCCTGTGCTGGGCCACACCCCTCTGCAGTTGACTGAAACTGGGATGTATTTAGCTCAGGCTCCTGCTGAGTGCTGCTGAGTTAACAGAGACTTTCTAACTAGCTACTCACGAGGATGTAAAAAGAAAAAAAACAAAAAAACAATTCAGCTTGTAAATTCCTTTTACCAGTCGTTTGCTCATTAATTGAACCCTTCTCTTAACAAAGGACCTTGTTAAAAAAACTTAACACCTCTGCCTTCAGGCAAGGAGAGATAAGATATGCATCTACCTTCAGCTCTGCTCTCCAAGCAGCTAGAAGGAAAAAAAAATCTCTTACTGGCTTTTGGGTTTAAAACGATCCCACCGCTGTGCCACCATGTCAAGGCTGTATCCCTACTTTGAACTTTAGGGTACAAATGTAGGGGCCTGCATGAAAACTTCTAAGCTTATCTACCAGCTTAGCTCTGGTCCACTGCCACCATCTTAAGAATTCCCTCCCTGGGAAGCCTTGAGAAACCTTTCACCAATTCCCTGGTGAATACAGATCCAAACTGCTTGGATCTTAAACAAGGAGAAATTGACCCTTCCCCCCTCCTTCCTTTCACCAACTCCTGGTGAATACAGATCCAAACCCCCTTTGGATCTTAAAACAAGGAGAAATTGACCCTTCCCCCCTCCTTCCTTTCACCAACTCCTGGTGAATACAGATCCAAACCCCCTTTGGATCTTAAAACAAGGAGAAATCAATCAGGTTTTAAAAAAGAAGGCTTTTAATTAAAGCAAAAGGTAAAAATCATCTCTGCAAAATCAGTATGGAAAATAACTTTACAGGGTAATCAAACTTAAAGAGCTCAGAGGAATTCCCTCTGTCTTAGGTTCAAAGTATAGCAAACAAGATAAGCACTTTAGTAAAAGGTACATTTACAAGTTGAGAAAACAAAGTAAATCTAAGACGCCTTGCCTGGCTTTTACTTACAATTTTGAAATAAGAGAGACTTGTTTAGAAAGATGGGGAGAACCTGGATTGATGTGTGGTCCCTCTCAGTCCCAAGAGCGAACAACCCCTTAAACAAAGGACACACACAAAAGCCTTTCCCCCCCCAAGATTTGAAAGTATCTTGTCCCCTTATTGGTCCTTGGGGTCAGGTGTCAGCCAGGTTACCCGAGCTTCTTAACCCTTTACAGGTAAAAGGATTTGGAGTCTCTGGCTAGGAGGGATTCCATAGCACTGTACACAGGAGAGCTGTCACCCTTCCCTTTATAGTTATGACAGGGCCACATCGGGATTTGGAAACAATATGGAGGGCTGGGTAGGGAAGGCTGTGCCTCCCCCAAACGGCCTGGACCCGCCCCCTATCCACCCCTCCCACTTCCCATCCCCTGACTGCCCACCTCAGAATCTCCGACCCACCCAACCCCTCTGGCTCTCTCTCCCGTGATCTCCCCATCCCAGGACCCCCTGCCCCTAACTTCTCCCAGGACCCCACACCCTATCCAATTCCCCCTGTCCCCTGACTGCCCCGACCCCTATTGACACTCCCCCTTTCAGGCCCCCCGAGACTCCCATGCCTATCGAACCACTCCCTGCTCCCTGTCCCCTGACTGCCCCCTGGAAACCCTGCCCGTTATCCAGCCCCCACCCCCGACTGCTTTCTGTGCTGCTCAGAGCACCAGGACTAGTAGCTGTGCAATCCGGCTGGAGCCAGCCACACCACCACGCAGTCTAGAGCGCTGGCGGCACGGCAAGTTGAGGCTGTGGAGAAGGGGGGACAGCAGGGGAGGGGCCGGGGGCTAGCCTCCCTGGCCGGGAGCTCAAGGGCCGGGCAGGATGGTCCCGTGGGCCAGATGTGGCCTGCGGGCCATAGTTTGCCCACCTCTGCACTAGTCACAGGGAAAAATAAACAAAACAGAGAAGCTCTGGGAGGGCCAGAAAAGCAGAAATCCCCCCACACCCTGCTCAGAGCAGCCAGGAGGCTTCAGGGGGTGGGGAGAAGGTGAGAGCTCCTTGTCCCCCCCAGCAGATGGAGGTGGGCAGGGTCTTCTCATTTCCCACACACCTGCCAGCCACAGGCTGATACGGGAAGCAGAGCTCTGAGCCGGGGACAGGGACAGGAATCCCAACAGCTTCCCTGCAATACCAGTAGATCCCTAAAAGGCATCCTTTATACAGACTCATTTCCCTGCCCAGATCCAGCCCTTTCCCCAGGTCTCTCCATCACCCGGGGGCTCAGGCTCAGGGGCTGCTATGGTTAGAGTGGTTCCAGCCACTGGAGAAAGTGCCCCTGGGCTGGTCTCAGAGGAGTGTGATGAAGCAGGAATGTTCTTAATGTTTTCTCTGAATATCATGTCTGTGCCTCAGTTTCCCCAGGTGTTACTCAAGTATCAAGCTGGTGGGATACAGGTGTGTGATCATTGCAGAGACCTCTAGAGGGCAGGTGTCACTGCAGAGTGACTGTCTGGGCATAGAGAATGGCCAAAATTCTGTATCCTGGCAAGCGATGGCCTGACCCCGTCCTCTGCAAGGAACTAGCCAAAGGTTTGGAAGAACAAAGAGAGAGGGGGAGGCCAGGTGACCTGTTTTCCTGGGAAAGAGAGAAAGCACAGAGGAGGTGCAGCTGGGCGTCACTGAGGATGGGGGACTGGAAGCAGGTCAGTCTCTTGTTTTGGGACTCAGCGGGGAGAGCCCAAGGCCGGATCTGGTCTCTGGATTCTCCCCAAGATGGACTTTGCTGAATGGTCCTGATTTCTGTGCTAACAACATCTGTTCTATGCTGTGTTCCCAGCCTGCCTCCCCCAGCCCTAGGTTCACCCCCCGCCAGCTGTACCCCGTTCTTCTCCCCGGCTCCTAGTCCCAGGCAGAGGTGCTGAAACAATCTGTACAGTGGGGGGAGGGGGGAAGGGGAAATGAGAGCCATTGGGAAACCCCTTTAAGCCAGGGGGGTGCAGCAGGGCCCCACCAGCCTAGATCCAGCACCTCTGCCACCACCATCCCCCGCCACGATTGTGCCCGTGGGCCCATGCCATGCGAACTTTTGCTTATGCAACAAGATCAGACGCAGAACGGTGTTGGGGAATTGGTTGCCCCATGTAAGGTCAGTGATATGCGTACGCGGGGCTGGGAAATGTGTTCTTGCCCCAGGGTAAGCCAATGTGTGGCTTAGGTCAGACCTACTGAGTTGAGGGGTTGTGGTAACGCCGTCAGAGAAGAACACAAGTGTGTTCAGTCCGGACAGAGGGGTTGTGGTGACGCCCTCAGGTTAAAAAAAAAGAGAGAGAGAGAGAGAGAAAGAAAAAAAAATGACGCATCGGGGTATGAAGGAATAGAGGCCTGTGTGTGTGTGTGTGTGTGCACCAACCAGTGTGAATGAGGGTCATCGAAAGACGCTCAGAGCTCCCTGCGAAGCCAAAAGCTTGTGATGGGGGATATCTCTAACTAACGCAAGCTCGGTGGCTGCATCTTAGTGGATCGGTAAAAGATTCTGACTAAGGTGGCTCTATCTGCCTGGCATCGTCCAGCGAGGGGTCTGCCTGGCTCTAGGATTGTGTGACCCCATCTTCCCTCCTCCCCGCATGAATCACTGACTGATCTGATCAGCTCACCGGAGTCAATTAGAGTATGCAGCATCGTCTCTCTGAGACTAGCCGATGCTCTTTGCTGAAGGAAGGTGTAGGAGGGTGGTGGATATCCTCGATAATCTTTCCTGTGTGAGTGCCCGAGGAGTGGTGTGGTGATTTTAGCTTTATGAGCCGCTGCACTCAGCGGGCAGGATAGAGACGTGTCTTAGTTTATGAGCTGTTGCAGCGGACAGGGCACCCCCACACGCTTAGAGAATGGGTGGAAATCAGTCCAAGGACTTGTAAGTACTTAGAGAATTGGAATGTTTACATGTGTGATGATCCATCTGCAATTCCCACTAGAAGGTACCTTCCATTCAAATGGGATCATACGTCTTAGAGGTACTCTCTAAGACACAAAGTGTAGGGTTTAAAAAGCATCCGGATGACTCCCTACCCAGATTATTTTTTGTTAACCCCTCGGCTTCTTTATATCCCCAATTAGTTAAGGCTGAAAGCAAAGAGGGATAGGAAAGGGTTAATTTGAAAAGGCAGCTTGGTCTAGAGATAAGGAGAAAAGCTGCCTTGTGTTCAAGGGCAAGAATCGAGACAGACCAGGCCAAGCACTGAAAACAACAAAGTGTAGAGGCTGCAGAAATGGAAAACAGACGAAACAGCGAAAGGAGGATCTGAGCTTCGTGTCCCTGGAGCCGATGTGGTTTGGGGACGGTGAAGAAGCCACAGTCAGCTGGCCTGGACTGGAATACTGAGTAAAGGGTCTCTGAAAGAGACACTCCAGGAGACCCCAGGGTGTAAAAGAACAGCCCTCCAAAGAGCGAAAGCAAGTTGGAGATTTTTGTAGCGTACCTCTAGACAACCTGTGTACAGGATAACCTCCCGCCCATCTCTCTCTCTCTGTCTCTCCTACCCCCAGGCATGGCCGGCCCGGGCAGCGTGTTTGTGAGTATAAAAAGAGGGGGGGGAAGGGGATTGCAGGTGGATCTACCCCTGGTCGAAGCAGGACTGACCCTGGTGAAGAAACAAAAAAATTACACATTGGCAGGAAGAAACTTGTGGGACCCATGCTTGGGAATGTGGTATTGATTGGATTTGGGGGTTTATTCCACAGGCTGCGCCCTGTGTTTTTGGATAAGTCCTTCAGCATGTATTGCCCTCCCTAACTGGATTTTAAATGACAAATACCAAAGGCACCTTGTTGCCACTGCCCCTGCCATCTCCTCCATTACACTATTACCCCTGTAATACATCCAAATACAGACAATGCCATATATCTGATAAAACCCAATGGCCAAGGCCTTCACAATTCAGTGATTTATTTAAATATTGTCTGAAAAGGTTTATTTTTAAGGTTCAGGATATCCCATATAAGCGAACAATTGAGTGGAAAAAGACTGGGCAAAGGAGATAAAAGTATATGACATCATACAAATGAGCTTCAAGAATTTGAAATTAAGGTTTTATAATGGGGTTGATATAATGGCCGTTCCAGGGGTCTGTAGTATATCGGGGGAAGGGGTCCTTATTGTTTTGGTTACCCAATTAGTAAATAATCAGACTCATACTTAGAGAGTGTGTTCTGCCACTGGAAATTTTACCTGTACTGAAATGATCTCAGTAAGTAACTAATCATTTAACCTGTGCCATATTACAATATACATACATGCTAAGTCTTAGCCTAATATTGCGAGACCTGTACCAGCAGGGCTCAAGTCAGAAGTGAGTAAGAAACAGTAGAGTCAGCGTGACCCAGCCTTGAGATAGCGATGTTTTGAGAACAGAAGTGAGAAAATACAGGAATGGGCAGGACATAACATAAACAAACTGCAGATGTTTTTAATTAATGCATGCCATTAAAATGTAGAAATGCTTGTGTGATATTGCTTGTACTTTGAAGAAACTGAGGCAGAGATGCTCTCTGTCAGCTGTCTTCTTCCCTTGCAATTGCATGTCCTGAATAAAGCTGTCTCTGATTTTGTTGCTTCCAACCTGAGTGGAGTTCGCTTCTTCCACACCACTCTGACACTTTTTCCCCAAAATACTTAATGAACTTTAGGGGAAACCAGTAAACATGCACAGAGATAAGCAGGGAAATGGTCCCGTTATTGTGGTGAACTTTCCTGACTTAAACACCACCTGGGTGGAATCAAATAGCAGAAGGATCTGAGTCCTCGCTTCCTCTTCCTTCACCCAGAGCCTCCCTCACCTTGAGGGCTCCCGTTCCACTCTCCTGTGTGGAAAAGTCCTTATAACCCCGACAAGGCTGGGCCCAGGCTTCCTGAGGGGCTCGCCCCCCAACCTGATAGTGACCACTCACCACACGGGCTAGAGAGTCCCCACTACGGGGCGCTTCCTCCGCTCTGGACGCTTCCCTGACCATTGTCTATAGTTCAGAACAAATGCAATTTATTAAACAGCAGCTAATAAAAGAAATCAGGAAACAATGGGAAAGGTGAAAGGAAAGGAAGCACAAACAGCGTCTGTGGGATGCCAGGGCAGTTCACAGTCTGTCCCTCCCACGTCCCAGGCCTCCTGCCCAGGCCCTGGCTGTGCTGCAGGGATTCTGTGGGTCAGACACATGCTCTCGTGGTGGCCACACACCCTCAGGCTCTAGGTGACAGGACCTTTCTTCCCAGTGTCCCCAAAAAGGTGCAAATCCAGAGGACAAATAAAAAGCCTCCGAACTTGGTAATCTCTGTAAAACCATTGGGGGGGCAGGGAGTGGCAGACTCGTGATCTTTGAGCACTTCTGGCTGCCGACCTAGTTCTGTCCCTGCCCTCTCCTAGGGTTTCATGGGATGCAGACCATGGACTGGGGCACCCCAGGGGGTCGGGAGAAATGCTAGTATCACGGGGATGACTTCATCAGCTGCCACATCCGGCCTCAGGCCCCTTACCCCATGTCTGCGTCCCGACTTGCAGCCTACCAGAGCTATGGCCCTGCTCCTGGCCCCACCTCAAGGGGGTAAGGGGGCACTGTGCCCCTACTCTAAAAGCATTCCAGTGGGCCCAGAGCAATTCCAGCCTCTCCCACTGTGCTTTCCTGGGCTAAACCAGTCAGGGCTGAGGTGTTTCTGAAACCTTTCTTACGGTCCAAGCACTTACGGAGTCACCCTCTTTTGTGGATTGCCTGATAATTAAGAAGCCTTGACCACAGTATGAAACATTCTCCATAGTCTAAGCACTTATGGGGTCTCCTGTGTGGATTCTCTGATGTAAAACATGGGATGAGCGCCATATAAAACTTTCCCCACAGCCTAAGCACTTATGAGATCTCTCTTCTTTGTGGATTAGCTGATGGTTTGACCTATATAGGAAACTTTTTCCAGTCTGAGCACTGATGGGGTGTCTCTCCTGTGTGGATCCTCTGAGTGTTATAAGATTTGATCTTTGTGTGAAACTTTTCACATGGTGCAAACACTTATGGGGTCTCTTTCATATGTGGATTGCCTGATTTGAAACAAGTTCTGATCTCCATTTACAATGTCTTTCACAGACTAAGCAGTTATAGGGTCACTCCTCTGCATGGATTCTCTGATGTAAAACAAGTGATGACCTCTATTTAGAACATTTTTCCATAGTCTAAGCACTTACGGGGGTCTCTCTCAGGGGTGGATGGCCTGATGTTTAGAAGGGCTGATCTGTTTCTGAAACCTTTCCCAGAGTCTTATGGCCTTATGGTCTCTCTCTTGTATGGATTGCTTGATGTTTAACAAGGTCAGACCTCCGTATGAAACTTTTCCCAGTCTAAGCACTTATGGGGTCTCTCTCCTGTGTGTATTCTCTCATATTAAACCAGGACTGATCTCCATGGGAAACTTTTCTCACAGTCCAAGCAGTGATGGGGTCTCTCTCCCGTGTGGATTGCCTGATGTTTAAGAAGGGTTGGCCTCTCTATGAAACTTTTTCCACAGTCTAAGCCAGGGATGGGCAAACTTTTTGGCCTAAGGGCCACATCGGGGTTGCAAAAATGTATGGAGGGCAGGGTAGGTAAGTCTGTACCTCACCAAACAGCCTGGACCCCACCCCCTATCCTGCCCCCTCCCACATCCCGCCCCCTGACTGCCCCCTCAGAACTACTGACCCATCCAACCCCCTCTGCTCCTTGTCCCCTGACCACCCCTCCCGGGACCCCACCCCCTATCCAACCCGTCCTACTCCCTGACTGCCCCCATCCCTATCCACACCCCCACCCTGACAGGCCCCCTGGGACTCCCATGCCTATCCAACACCTCCCTCTGTTCCCCATCCCCTGACCGCCCCCCCAAACCTCCACCCCATCCAACCGCCCCCTGCTCCCTGACTCCCCCCGGGACCCCCACTCCCCACCCCCTTACCATGCCGTAGCCAGCCACGCCGCCATGCTGCCTGGCAGGAGCAGTAGGCCAGAGCGCTGGCGGCACGGTGTGCTGAGGCTGCGGGGGAGGAGGGACAGCATAAGAACGGCCGTACTGGGTCAGACCAAAGATCCATCTAGCCCAGTATCCTGTCTACCAACAGTGGCCAATGCCAGGTGCCCCAGGGGGAGTGAACCGAACAGGCAATGATCAAGTGATCTCTCTCCTGCCATCCATCTCCACCCTGACAAACAGAGTCTAGGGACACCATTCCCTACCCATCCTGGCTAATAGCCATTAATGGACTTAACCTCCATGAATTTATCCAGTTCTCTTTTTAACACTGTTATAGTCCTAGCCTTCACAACCTCCTCAGGTAAGGAGTTCCACAAGTTGACCGTGCGCTGCGTGAAGAAGAACTTCCTTTTATTTGTTTTAAACCTGCTGCCTATTAATTTCATTTGGTGACCCCAGTTCTTGTATTATGGGAATAAGTAAATAACTTTTCCTTATCTACTTTCTCCCCATAACTCATGATTTTATATAGGGGCAGGGGAGGGGCCGGGGGCTAGCCTCCTCGGCTGGGAGCTCAGGGGCTGGGCAGGACTGTCCCACGGGCCGGATGTGGACTGTGGGCCGTAGTTTGCCCACTTCTGGTCTAAGCATTTATGGGGTCTCTCTCCTGTGTGGATTGCCTGATGTCTGACAAGGGCTGACCTCTGTATGAAACTTTTTCCACAGTCTAAGCACTTATGAAGTCTCTCTCCAGTGTGGATTGCCTGATGTCTGACAAGGGCTGATCTCTGTATGAAACTTTTTCCACAGTCTAAGCACTTATGAGGTCTCTCTCCGGTGTGGATTGCCTGATGTTTAACAAGGTCTGACCTCTGAATGAAACTATTCCCACAGTTTAAGCACTTGTGGGGTCTCTCTCCAGTGTGGATTGCCTGATGTCTGACAAGGATTGACCTCTGTATAAAACTTTTTCCACAGCCTAAGCACTTGTGGAGTCTCTCACCTGTGTGGATTACCTGATGTGCCATAAGATATGATCTATGTGTGAAACTTTTCCCACAGTCCAAACATTTATGGGATTTCTCTCCTGTGTGGATTTTCTGATGTTTAGCAAGACCTGACCTCCGTATGAAACTTTTTCCACAGTCTAAGCACTTATAGGGTCTCTCTCCTGTGTGGATTGCCTGATGATCAAGTAGGGTTGACCTCCGTATGAAACTTTTCCCACAGTCTAAGCACTTGTGGGGTCTCTCTCCAGTGTGGACTGCCTGATGTCTGACAAGGTCTGACCTCTGTATAAAACTTTTTCCACAGCCTAAGCACTTGTGGAGTCCCTCACTTGTGTGGATTGCCTGATGTGCCATAAGATACGATCTGTATGTGAAAATTTTCTCACAGTCCAAACATTTATGGGATTTCTCTCCTGTGTGGATTATCTGATGTTTAGCAAGGCCTGACCTCCGTATGAAACTTTTTTCACAGTCCAAGCACTTATGAGGTCTCTCTCTGGTGTGGATTGCCTGATGTCTGACAAGGCCTGAACTTCGTATGAAACTTTTTCCACAGTCTAAGCACTTGTGGGGTCTCTCACCAGTATGGATTGCCTGATGTCTGACAAGGCCTGACCTTCGTATGAAACTTTTTCCACAGTCTAAGCACTTATGAGATCTCTCTTCGGTGTGGATTGCCTGATGAATGACAAGGCCTGACCTCCGGATGAAACTTTTTCCACAGTCTAAGCACTTATGAGGTCTCTCTCTTGTGTGGATTGCCTGATGTATAAGAAGGCTTGACCTCTGTATGAAACTTTTCCCACAGTCTAAGCACTTGTGGGGTCTCTCACCAGTGTGGATTGCCTGATGTCTGACAAGGCCTGACCTTCGTATGAAACTTTTCCCACAGTCTAAGCACTTGTGGGGTCTCTCACCAGTATGGATTGCCTGATGTCTGAGAAGGCCTGACCTTCGTATGAAACTTTTCCCACAGTCTAAGCACTTATGAGATCTCTCTTCGGTGTGGATTGCCTGATGAATGACAAGGCCTGACCTCCGGATGAAACTTTTTCCACAGTCTAAGCACTTATGAGGTGTCTCTCTGGTGTGGATTGCCTGATGTATAAGAAGGCTTGACCTCTGTATGAAACTTTTCCCACAGTCTAAGCACTTGTGGGGTCTCTCACCAGTGTGGATTGCCTGATGTCTGATAAGGCCTGACCTCCGTATGAAACTTTTTCCACAGTCTAAGCACTTATGAGATCTCTCTCCAGTGTGGATTGCCTGATGTTTAACAAGGTCTGACCTCCGCATGAAACTTTTTCCACAGTCTAAGCACTTGTTGGGTCTCTCACCAGTGTGGATTGCCTGATGTCTGACAAGGCCTGACCTTCGTATGAAACTTTTTCCACAGTCTAAGCACTTGTGGGGTCTCTCACCAGTGTGGATTGCCTGATGTCTGATAAGGCCTGACCTTCGTATGAAACTTTTTCCACAGTCTAAGCACTTATGAGGTCTCTCTCCAATGTGGACTGCCTGATGATCAAGTAGGGTTGACCTCCGTATGAAACTTTTTCCACAGTTTAAGCACAGATGGGGACTTCCCACAAAGGTTCCCTGTGATTCCCCGTGCCCAGGAACTTCCTGCTGTTGATTCCCCTCCTCGGTCTCACTCACTCTCTCATCACCTGCTGGGAGAGAGAGAATCCAGACAGAAGTCATTGTGCTGGGGAGAAATTAAGAGGAATAGCAGCAAGGGAAAACCCAACATACTAAAGCTGCAGAGACGGAGCAACTGGATTCTGTCTCCACTTCCCACCCAAACGTTCACAGAGAAGGAAAGTTGGGAAGGAAACTCCTGCAGATAACAGGACACGTGGAAAGCGATGTCATTGATATCTGCTGACTGCAGCCCTGCCCTGGGTGAGGTGAGGAAGAACTGAGGGCACTTACTGATACTACATTTTTGGGATTCTCTACTTTTTCCTTCATTCCCCAGATGGTTTGAGTGTCAGTCCTCACCTGTGTGGGTGCCTCTCGGGATCTCTCTTTCCTCACAGGCCTGGAGATCGGGCACCCACGGTTCTTCCCCTTGTTCCAGCCGGGTGATCAGGTCTGGTTTGGGAAGGGGGAATCCTGTGCAGGGAGTGAAATCAGACCAGATCAGGGTGCATGGAGGATTGAGAGAGGGTCTGTCAGAAAGGACATTCCATGAGTGGAACCTGTCCCTGTGCTGTGCTGCGGAATCTAAGAGGGAACGTGGTCACTGAGCCCCCTCGGGGGAGGCAGACATCTGGCGAGGTGAGAGGAATTGTGATACACACCCAGCTCTAGTGTTAAACCCCTGCCTATTTCTAAACCTGTGGAGCTCAGAGCCCTCCACATGGCTGGAGCTGTTCCCAAGGAGGAGGGAGAAGAGGGATTCTGTGAGTGACTGAGGAACAACACAGACAGGACAATACACGGCTTTTCCACCTTGCAAACTAGGGATGTTGGGTGGGGATGATTTAATATGTGCCTTAGGTTTTGACACCCTGGTCTCATTGGAGAGTGATGAGGGAAGAACCTGACCGGTGTCAGACACGCAGACCCCCTCCGCCCCCAAGCTTCCAATAACCAAGGGGGCAGGAATCCCTTACCCAGCGAGGTCACCGTCTCATAGTTCTCCCGCATGACGTCCCTGTAGAGGGCTCTCTGAGCGGGGTCCAGCAGAGCCCCCTGCCCCTGGGTGAAATACACAGCCACCTCCTCGAAGGTCACTGGCATCTGAAACAACAAGAGTCCCCCACTCAGAACCTGCTGCCCCAGCCGCAATCCCACTAGTCATGGGGGAGGAGGGCCAGAGAAGCAGAATCCTCCCTCCACCCTGCTCAGAGCAGCCAGGAGGCTTCAGGGGGTAGCGAGAAGATGAGAGCTCGTTGTCCCCCCCAGCAGAGAGAGGTGGGCACATTTCCCACACGCCTGCCAGCCACAGGCTGATACGGGAAGCAGAGCTCTGAGCTGGGGACAGGGACAGAAATCCCAACAGCTTCCATTTGTATTTCACAGCAGCCTCGGGCCAGTGGGGTCAGGCTCCAGCACTGGGAGTCTGGTCAGTTTCCCCAGCCCTGCTCAGTGGGGTGTTTCCTGGTTCAGAAATGGGGGAATGTTTCCCCTCCCCCACACCCGCCACCAATGGGCCTGTTCAGAAAATCAGGCCCAGGTTGATCATGTTCCAGCAGGTTTATCACACCTCGTCCCACCCTGTGTGTTTAACCCCTCTGCAATACCCCTCCCCCACCACCAAAAGCTCCCTAAAACTCCCCTACCTGAGCCGGCTCCATCACAGCCATTTCCCTGCCCTGTCTCCTGGAAGATGGGCCCATCTGGAACAAATGTGGATGTGATTCCTCAGCCTGTTGGGGCAAGAGGGTCGATGGAAGAGATTACAGAAGGGGCTTGAGTCCATGTCACTCCCCCATTCCCCCCAGGCTCTCTCCCTACAGACAGACGCTATGATTCTATGACTGCCATGCTGAGGAAAAATCCAGTTAGTTCATTACCTCCACAGCCAGCCCTCCCCCTCCCCCCCGGCCCCCATTAGAACTAAACCCACCAAGTCCCTTCTAAATGGGGCCAAACTCTCCAGCAGGTCCCTGAAAGGGGCCCTTTGTGCAGAGTCATTTCGCTGCCCAGCTCCAGCCCTTTCCCCAGGTCTCTCCATCACCTGGAGGCTCAGGCTCAGGGGCTGGTATGGTTAGACTGGTTCCAGCCACTGGAGAAAGTGCCCCTGGGCTGGTCTCAGAGGGGTGTGATGAAGCGGGAATGTTCTGAATGTTTTCTCTGAATACCGAGTGTGTGCCTCAGTTTCCCCATGTGTTACTCAAGTATCAAGCTGGTGGGATACAGGTGTGTAATCATTGCAGAGACCTCTGGAGGGCGGGTGTGACTGCAGAGTGGCTGCCTGGGCATAGAGAATGGCCAAAACTCTGTATCCTGGCAAGCAGTGGCCGAAAACGGTCCTCTGCAAGGAGGCAGCCAACCGAAGGTGTTGGAGAACAAAGAGAGAGGGGGAGACCAGGTGACCTGTTTTCCTGGGAAAGAGAGAAAGCACGGAGGAGGGGCAGCTGGGCATCATTGGGGATGGGGGGCTGGAAGCGGTCAGTCTCCTGGTTTGGGACTCACAGGGGAGAGTCCAGGACTCGGGACTCTGGATTCCCCCCCCCCCCACCCCCCTGGACTTTGTGAATGCTCCTAATTTCTGTGCCAACAAGCTCTGTTCTATGCTGTGTTCCCAGTGACCAATAAACCTTCTGTTTTCCAAGCTGGCTGAGAGTCACAGCTGACTGCGGAGGTGGGGTGCACGTAGGGTGACCAGATGTCCCGATTTTATAGGGACAGTCCCAATTTTAGAGTCTTTTTCTTATATAGTGTCCTATTACCCCCCAGTCCCGTCCCGATTTTTCACATTTGCTGTCTGGTCACCCTAGGTGCACGGCCCATGTGGGGGAGCGTGTCAGGCTTCTCCTTAGGCCTTCCTGGGCTCCGAGCCTGAGGCCACATACTCAGCGGGTGGAGGGGAAGTTGGGTGGTGCTCAGGGGCTTGGGTCCTGCCTCTACAGTGGTGGTGGTGGTGGGGGGAAGCTTTCCTCCCTCAGCCCTAGGTTCAGGAGCACTGCCAGGTTTTCTGCTGCCCCGAAATGCTGCTCCCCCACAGAAGCGGCAGAAGGTCCCGCCACTGAAAAACCGCCATGGTCACCGCCCCCCAAATCACAGTGTCCTTGGCGACCGCCTAGGTCGCCTAATGGGTTGCGCCGGCCCTGCCAAGTTCACCCCCAACTGGCTGTACCCCATTCTTATCCCCGGCTCCCAGCCCCAGGCAGGGGGGCTCAAACAATCTGGTGGGCACTGAGCCATTGAACCAAACTGTAAACCGTGGATAGGATGGAAACCCCTTCAAGCCAGGGGGTGCGGCAGGTCCCCACCAGCCTAGATCCAGTGCCTGTGCTGCCCCCAGCGCCCTGGTTGTGCCCATGGGCCCCGCTCCTTCCCCAGCCCCCAGCTGGGCCCCCCCACCCCCCACCCTCTGCCCCTCCCTATTTGCCCCCCTCAGATCTCCGAGCTGCAGCCTCCGTCCACAGCAGCGCGGGCAGGGAAACAAAGCAGCAGATGGGGGCGAGGGGGATGGGTGGTAACGTGAACCTGCCCCCGCCCCGCACACACCTGGAGCTGGCGGCAGCTTTCCCGGGCCCAGGGCGGGAATCGCAGCCAGCTCCGCTGGGAGCAGCCTGGGGCCAAACCCTCCCCCCTGCAGCCCGGGGGTGACGGGGGGGAGGAGGGTCTCTCTTACCTTCCCTCCGAGCGGGGCCCCCCTGGGGCAGGGGCCGGGCCGGGAAGGGGCCTGGCCGGGCTGGGGGCTCTGCCCTGGGAGAGGCTCCTGGGGAGATTCCCCTCTCCCGGCTGCAGCCAGGGCTCCGGGCTCCCAGCACCAGCCGCCGGGGCTCGGGGATCTCGCTGGGAGCCAGAGTCACCGCAGCGGCTGCGAGTCACTTCCTGCTGCCGGGACTGACCCCAGCGATCGCTTCCCCCAGAGCCGCCTCCCAGCTGCTCCTGGGTCCTAGCGATCAACCCAGCGCGCTGCAGCATCTCTGTGTCCGGCTCCTGTTCCACTCACAGGCTCTAATGTCAGAAGGGAGGAACCGTCTTTCATCTAGGCGGGGAATGAGTGTCACATTTTCCTAAAATACTGTGTTCTTCCCTTGCAATTGCATGTCCTGAACAAAGCTGTCTCTGATTCTGTTGCTTCCAACCTGAATGGAGTTCGCTTCTTCCACACCACTCTGACACTTTTTACCAAAATACTTAATGAACTTTAGGAGAAACCAGTAAACATGCACAGAGGTAAGCGGGGAAATGGTCCTGCTATTGGATTTAAACACCCCCCAGGTGGAATTGAACAGCAGAAGGATCTGAGTCCTCGCTCCCTCTTCCTTCACCCAGAGCCTGCCTCACCTTGCGGGCTCCCCTTCCACTCCCCTGTGTGGCAAAGTCCTTATAACCCCGACAAGGCTGGGCCCAGGCTTCCTGAGGGGCTCACCCCCCCCCCCCTGGTTGTGACCACTCAGGACACGGGCTAGAGCGTCCCCACTCCGGGGCACTTCCTCCGCTCTGGACTCTTCCCTGACCTCTTCCCTGGCCATTGTCTATACCCCAGAACAAATGCAATTTATTAAACAGCAACTAATAAAAGAAATCAGGAAACAATGGGAAAGGCGAAAGCAAAACTCTTAACCCCACTCTGTGGGCACCGGGGAAGCACAACCAGCGGCTCTGGAATGTCAGGGCAGTTCACAGCATACGCGTGTGCAGCACATTTCATTAGAGTGTGCACCCAGGGAATTTTATTTATTTATTAAGGCGAACATTTATTGAATATTCAATCAAAAAGGATATTATATTTATTCATCAAACTAAAGAAACAAAAACTTAACTAGTTTTTTTTAAATTAACAAGTAAACTTTACTTAAAAAATACAAACTTAAAAAATGAGACACGAAATACCAAATTTTTGCTGTAACGATAACCAGGCGTATACAAAGATACAGTCAATTTTCATGATCTTTATCTTTAACCAGATAATGAGCTAACCCAAGTTGACCAAAACAGATTAAGGTTTCTTCATCTTCCTGTCCTAGAGAATGAGACGTCGCTCACCAGGTGTTATGGACTTAAATTCCTCAATCACATCATTGTAATTAACTGATGAAGCCAGTTCTTGTTCAGTGTTCAAAATCATGTGTGAGTCGAGGCGCTGCTGGGAAATTGTACTTCTTAGTTTGTTTTTTACATGTGCTAGTTTCGAAAAGGCTCGTTCACATGAATGGCTTGTAACAGGTAAGACTGCAAAGCATTGAATAGATTTATAAAAGGTCTGGAACATGGAAGACCGATCTGATTCCTTTAGCCAATCAAGCCACTCTCTGGTGGTGTTCGTCATGCTACCTTTAGGAACAGATCCGTTATAACCCCGAAGCAATCCGACTTCAGCTTCCAACTCATCCAAGGACACTTTAAATTTGTTGGCAATGATTCTCATATTGTCCTTGCCAATGTCTAAACTCAGCAGTTTTCCCATTGCAGTCACAATTTTACAAGTCTTCTGTTCAAATCGCTGATCAATGATGGTAATCACTGAGTCTAGGAGTGGGTAAAATGAAGTTATTCTCTCCAGCTCCTCTTTTGTATCAAAGTGATGCTGGGACTCAAATGCGTCATCAATACAAGTGGACGTTTTTCTCTTCTTAACTGGGGGAATTGATATATCATTCTCTACACACATTTTCACACTGTCATTGAAAATAGATTGAAAATATTCTGGGCCACTTCTCATCGCAGCCAAAGAGTTACACAAGCTTTTCGCCCCTGTCATTGCAGTAAGTAAATTGAGATCTGGAGCTTGAAGAGCCTTACTCACTTTTACCACCATCCGGAGAATAGAGTGCATCATGTGAAGGGCAAAGATGAACTTGAATGAATTTAGTTCATGGATAAGTGAGTTGTTTCGATAATCTCTAGTAAAGCTTGTAAAATGATGGAGTAGTTTTATTTTACAGCAGCCACTGCTTCTGCTCTGCATGCCCATCTTGTGTTTGACAGTGACTTCAAAATCTTCGACTAGGATCCTACTTCTTGTGAAATCTTCTCCATTACTGCATGTTGCACAGGACTCCCCTCCATGAAGGCATAAAGAGTCTGAATAACACCAAAAAAATCCAAGACAGTTCTGTTTTGTTCACTTGAAGTGCACGCATCTACTAGGACGAGCAGGGCCGTCCTTAGGATTTATGGTGCCCTAGGCGGGATTATTAAACTGGTGCCCCTGTACCTGACTTGCTCTTAGCAACACAAACATAAGCTTACAGTATTGGAAAATTTGCCACATGCACGTTATTAATCCCAGTTTAACTTAATTAAGCACACTGTAATGCTGATGGACTAGCACTAAAGAAGTAGCGCTATAGAAAAAATTCTGATTTGACAGAATGATGCAAATAATATAATTTTTTTAATTTGTCAACATTTTATTGGAAATTTATATGAAGAGGTATTGAAACAAGGATTTGTTTTTAATTAAAAGCAATCTTTCTGGCTTTTTTGGCTGCAAAATCAGTAATAATGTCATTGTATGACAAAGACAAAGTGATGTCTTGTTCGATTGCAGGAATAGCAAGACCAGTCAAGCATTCCTGACTCATTGTAGAACGGAGATAGTTTTTAATGAGCTTTAGTTTTGAGAAACTCCGTTCTCCTGATGCTACTGTTACAGGAATTGTCAGTAGAATACGAGTGGCAATGTACACATTAGGATATATGTCAACAAGTTTGCTGGTATGAATAAACTACAATGTCCATCGCCGATTTTGCATGTGGCAACATTGGTGACAGTGTACTCAATTCTTCGTACAGTTCAAGTCCATTTAAATCAAAACTATCACCGTGCTTCAGGAGGTTCTCTAGGTTCTTGCGCTGTGACCTTGAGCTAGTGTGAAGACACCTCACAAGGCGCTCCGCCCTGACTGAGACACAATAGAGTTGGAAACCCATGTCATTTTTACAAAGCCACTTTTTAGTTTTAAATGTATAGTGGGCATCAGTCTTAATGTTAGTTACAACTCTATATCAACCTTCTACTGTAAATAGATCAATGGCATTATCCAGTTTAATAAGCTGGGTTTCCGAGCAGTGGGGAAATATAACCCCTAGTTTTACTCCTAGGTAAAGCACAAAGTGACCAAAATGAAGTCAGCACAGAATCATCTCATCTAGATTAAGGTAGCACAGAAATGTTACAGAAGTCCTATTGTGCCTCATTTTTGTTTGGAAAGACATTAGCAATAGCAGCACATTTTGGGCACTGCCAGAAATACATGATAAATCACTGCCTCTAAGGTTCCATCAAAAACTGACATTTTCACAACTCTAGCATGATCTGCTACACAGATTCTTCACAAGGAAGTGTCCCTGGCCTTTTTAACTCATATTAACCATGTATTTACTTTATGAAAGTTGGACAAAACATTGTGAAAACGTAAGACATTGGCTGCCCAACCTCTGGGCTGGCAAAAGCTATAGTGACTCACTGGGAAAAAAAGCAAGAGAATCTTAGTACAACATATGGTCACTCTATACCAGGGGTCGGCAACCTTTCAGAAGTGGTGTGCCAAGTTCACTGTAATTTAAGGTTTCCCATGCCAGTAATACATTTTAACGTTTGTAGAAGGTCTCTCTCTAGGTCTATATTATATAAATAAACTATTGTTGTATTTAAAGTAAATAAGGTTTTTAAAATATTTAAGAAGCTTCATTTAAAATCAAATTAAAATGCAGATCTTATCAATTTAGTAAAAAGAACAGGAGTACTTGTGGCACCTTAGAGACTAACAAATTTATTAGAGCATAAGCTTTCGTGGGCTATAGCCCACTTCTAGCCCACGAAAGCTTATGCTCTAATAAATTTGTTAGTCTCTAAGGTGCCACAAGTACTCCTGTTCTTTTTGCGGATACAGACTAACACGGCTGCTACTCTGAAACCTATCAATTTAGTGTGATCCTTGCCTGGGATCCTTGTCTGGGGTTCCAGCCACCAGCCCCGCTCAGCCCACTGCCGGTCTGGGGTCCAGCTACTGGCCCTACTCAGTCCACTGCCGGTCTGGGATTCCATTCACTCAGCCGGCAGCAGGCTGAGCGGGCCGGTGGCGGGCTGAGCGGGACCGGCGGGGGGGCTGAGTGGCTCAGTCCGTTGCCAGTCTGGGGTGCCGGCAGCACTCAGCCTGCTGCTGCTCTGGGGTTCCGGCTGCCGGCCCCTTGCCAGTCGGGGTCCCAGCCGCCAGCCCCGCTCAGCTCCCCACCGGCCCCGCTCAGTCCGCTGCCGGCTGAGTGAATGGAACCCCAGGCCGGCAGCGGGTTGAGTGGCTCAGACGGGGTCTCAGCCGCCAGCCTGCTCAGCCCGTTGCCAGCCTGGGGTTCCTTGGGGGTCCCCAGGCCAGCAGCAGGCGCTGAGTGGGGCCGGCGGCTGGGACCCCGGCTGGCAATGGGGCAGCAGCCGGAACCCCAGAGCGGCGGTGGGCTGAGCCGCTCAGTCCGCCGCGGCGTGCCATCAAAAATCAGCTCGTGTGCCACCTTTGGCATGTGTGCCGTAGGGTGCCGACCCCTGCT
Organism: Emys orbicularis; assembly: GCF_028017835.1. Lineage (NCBI taxonomy): Eukaryota > Metazoa > Chordata > Testudines > Emydidae > Emys > Emys orbicularis. Next base: position 7,632,181 of record NC_088695.1, on the reverse strand, counting down.
CTATACACTAGTAAGGAGATGAGCATATTACAGTTGTTGGAGGGCTCTATTTAGCAGTAACAGGGCTATAGGAAAGTCAGTCAACATTTTTTGTTTCTCTGATGAAAACTGGCCCACTCCCTGCCCCAAACCAAACTTGTCACAAATAATTGTCAACAACTTAATTTTCTGTTTTTGGCTAAGATATTGATTTTTTTAAAAAAAATATTGAAATTGAATTCAGGATTGTTAGCAAGCATTTTTGGCAAACAAAGTTGTTCAATGACAATCTAAATGGCAACACAGTCCTGCTTTCATGCTTGGCTCACCCCCAGCCTGCTGGTCCCACAGCTGTAGTAGAGGAGGAGATAGGTGGAAAACTGCAGGACCCCAAAATCCAACTCTTTGGGTGCTGAGTGGCAACAGCAGCAGCAAACCCTCAGGTCCGATCACACGCCAATGGGCACCACCGCCAGCCCCACGGACCATGGTGAAGTTAGCCCAGCATCTGATCTCAGGGACGGGGCACAGCAGCTCATCCTGCCCTGCGCAGCTCCCCCCGGATGAGATGGATCGCTGCCAGCCCGGGGGAGAGGTTTTTAAAATATTTAAAAGCGCTCCCCAGCTAGGGTGACCAGATCCAGATGTCCTGATTTTATAGGGCCAGTCCCGATATTTAGGGCTTTGTCTTATATAGGCACCAATTACCCACCTAGGGTGACCAGACAGCAAGTGTGAAAAATCAGGACAGGGGGTCGGGGGGGGGGATAATAGGAGCCTATATAAGAAAAAGACCCAAAAATTGGGACTGTCCCTATAAAAGTGGGACATCTGCTCACCCTATCCTAACCCCCTGTCCTGATTTTTCACACATGCTATCTGGCTATCCCCAGCCCAGCCATGTGTGACCATTCCAATCCTGGCTGGCTGCCGAGGAAGTGAGTTACTTTCACTTTCATTCCTCAGCAGGCAGCCAGCTAGCCTTCCCCCTCCCCCCCAACACCTCACCCAACCCAGCCCTGCCGGAGGGGAGGAGAGAGAGAGAAGGGTGCTCCTTTGGGGGGGAGAAAGGGGGAGTGCTCCGTGGGGTGGAGGGGGGAGAAGAATGGACGTTATGGGGGACAACAAAGGATACTGGTGCCAGAGCTGCCGAGCCTGCCTCACCTCACGCCGGGGAAAGAGTCACACTCACAGGTGAGTTCCTTCCCCCACCCCTACTCCCTCCCTTTCCCTTCCCAGAGACCCCAGCAGCCAATCCCCTCCCTCAGACTGTGCTGCATTCGGCTCTCTCTAGGACCCAGCAGCCCTGCTGTTAAGTGCTCCACTGCTTCCCATCTGTCCGGGCTCCTGGCAGAGCGGTGCCCCCAGGTAGCGTGATGCCCTAGGCGGCTGCCTGTTCTGCCTATGGCTAAGGACGGCCCTGAGGACGAGGTTCAAACAATGCGCATAGCAGTGTACATAGAGCATTTCACTGTTTCGTTCTTTACTTTTCATTTGAACTCCCGCAGTACATCCAGACATAGTAGATGCACCATCAAAACAGACAGACATCACCAGTCAATTTTAAGAATGCCAAGGACGTCATTTAACTGGTCAAAAATAGACTGTGCATCAACTGTTAATAGTCTCTGAACAGACACAAAATGTTCAACTGGACTATGTTTTTCATGGTCAAAATACCGCACCACAATGGACATCTGTTCGCGGTGTCCACAGTCAGTAGTGTCACCAGCAATTATTGAGACCATTTTTCCATTTAGTGAAGACACAATCTTTTGTGGCACAACGTTGTGCAAGGCCACAATTAAATCATTGATGTGGGTGTGCCTCCCTCCCTGCTCTCCTGCCCAGCGCGCCGTCGTGGCAGGGCGAAGTGAGGCTGCGGAGGAGGGGGGACAGCTGGAGGGGCCGGGGGCTAGCCTCCCCAGCCGGGAGCTCGCAGGCCAGGCAGGACGGTCCCGTGGGCTGGATGTGGCCCGTGGGTCGTCGTTTCCCCACCTCTGGATTAGGCCTCCTGCTCAGGCCCTGGCTGTGCTGCAGGGATTCTGCGGGTCAGACACATGCTCTGGCGGGGGCCACATCCCTCAGGCTCTAGGTGACAGGACCTTCTTCCCAGTGTCCCTGTATAGGTGCAAATCCAGAGGGCAAATAAAAAGCCCCCCCACTTGATAATCTCTGTAAGATGATTGGAGGGGAAGGGGGGCAGACTCCTGATCTTTGAGCACTTCTGGCTGCTGACTTAGTTCTGTCCCTGCCCTCCCCCAGGGTTCCACAGGGTGCAGGCCGTGGACTGGGACATCCCATGGTGGGTGGGGGTGAGGGAAACGCCAGTAAGATGGAGATGACTTCATCAGCTTCCACGTCCAGCCTCAGGCACCTTACCCCTGTCTGCATCCCGACTCCACCTCTCCCGGAGCCATGGTCTTTCTCCCAGCCCCACCTCAAGGGGGCGGGAGGGGGCACAGACAGTCTAAAAAGTATTCCACTGGGCCCAGAGCAATTCCAGCCGCTACGCCTGTGCTTTGCAAGGCTAAACCAGTCATGGTGGCAGCCGGGATGGTGGGCAGATGCCCATGTTGTGAACTCCTTAACATGTTACCAGTACAATTTTAATAGTTGAAACGGTTACTTTTTACATGCTATTTTCCTCTCTAGTCTGGACACCTGCCTTGTAGCTTCTGAGCCTCTAGGCGGAAGCCTCCACAAACCCCCAAAGCTTCCCTGACTGGGTGGGGCAGCCCCTCCCCCACTCCTGCCCCATGGGGTGGGGGAGCTGCCATTGTATCTTTGCCTCTCCTTCTCCCCGACCCCCACCCTCTTTCCCTCCCTTCCCCAGCCAGTCTGCTCTTGCTCTCACAGCCTCCCCGCAGCCTCCTCTCCCCATGTCCCCCCTTTTCTTCACAGTGACCCCCCCATTCAGAGTGTCCCTCTATTGTAGCCCTGTTCCCATCTGGCCCCTAAGTCTTCCCTAATTCCCCTGCATTGCCCCATCCCCCCGTCAGCCATTCCCTGCCTCCTGCATCTGCCCCTGACCCATCCCTCATCCCCCCTCAATCGCACCTTATCTACACCCCCTTCCCCTCTTCAGCCCTCTTTCAGTTCCCCCTTCCTCTCCCCCCTCCCAGGTGTGGCTGTCCCAGCCCCCAGTGCAGCATGGGTTGGCTTCCCCCTGCTCTGCACACAATGAGAGATAGGAACCTTCCCTGTAGGAATGTTCTACCTGTACCAGTTGCTGAGCTGTAACTGGCTTGTAAGAAACTGCTATTGGAAAAAAAACTGCTCTCTGGTGTAGCAAATGACTACAGATAGCAGTTTGTCCCCTGCACTCTTTTCTTGTCCCCTGCACTCACAGCAGGACTAAGTATTATCTTCTAGACCATTCCTGGCAGGTGTTTGTCAGGTGAATGACCCCCCCGACCAGTCAATTTTTGCTCCCAGCAAACCCTGGCTGCCCCTCTCCTCCGATTTGCCCCCTTTTAACCCCTGTAAAAAGCAGTCAGCACAATCTTACGCTTAGTAAGGGCAGGATGAAGGGCAGTGGCTTCAGCAGATATTACTGAGCATGCTCAGTTCACCATAAGTAACACATTCCTACAAGGAGCAGTTTTCTATACTGCACCTGCAGGAGAGTTAATTAATCTACCCCAATGGGCGATAACAGCTATGTCCGTGGGAGAACCTCAAAACATAAATAAATGCCAATTGACTCTCCTTCGGCAGGAGGCAGGCAAATGGGAAATGCCAGCCAGAGGGGATTTCCCTGTCAGATAAGATTTCCAACTCTCCCAGGCCAGGCGCCATTGCTGTAAATGGCATCTAATCCAGGAGAGTAGGCAACCCCACTGGCAAATGAAAAATTTTCCCCACAGACCCTAGAAGAGGCTGAAAAGCTGAAGAATGATCAACTCTGGTCTGAGCATGGGCAGCAGGTATAGCAGGCCGGGGGAAGGGAGGCTAAGCAATGGTCATTGAAGCATGAAGGGACAGAGGAATCTTTAGCGCATCTGGCATGTAAATATCTTGCAACTCCAGCTGCAACAGTGTCATAAAATTGCCTCTTCTCCCTTGCAGCATTATCGCCTGCAAATGGAAACAAACTTGTTTGTCTAAGCGGTTGGCAGAAAAAGAAGTAGAATTGAGTGGACTTCTAGGCTCTAAAGTATTTAATTGCTTTATTTTTGAGTGCACTTAAATAACAAAAATAATCTATGTTTCTAAATTACACTTTCATGATAAGGAGATTGCACTACAGTACTTGTATGAGGTGAATTGAAATACACTATTTTTGCTTTTCATGTTTACAGTACAAATATTTCTAATACAAATAATATAAAGTGAGCACTGTACACTTTCTATGCTTTGTTGTGATAGAAATCAATAGATATTAAAATGTAGAAATTTAACAAATTTCAATTGGTATTCTATTATTTAACAATGTGATCCATCAAGATTAATTTTTCTACCCACAATTATTTTTGAGTTAATCATGATTAATCAACCACACTGCTATTTCTTCCATTTTCTTAACAATACAAGTCTAAATTTCAAAGTTCTAATCTATATAACTTGGAATGGCCCCAAATACCATTTACAGACTTTTCTAACATGTCTCTAAAGGTTGAAATCTGGGTCAAATAGCCTGCAAGGTTCTTAACTCTTTCGGGCCAGGTTGTAGGGCTGAAGAATGAAATCACCCTTTTAATAAATTACACCTACCAATATGGCTCTGCATACTTGCAATGAAATTACTGTAATGAAACCACCTTTTATTATTAATGAACTTGTCTTTTTATAAATGAAACAGTGTTAACCACCTTTGGACAAATTATGTGTTAGTAGCTTATGAAGAATTGCTTTGGAAGAATCTGTTACTGTAACTCTTTTATTTTAACAGATTTAAAAATTTTATTAAGATGATGTTAAAAAAATAGTGAACAGAGTTTGAGCATAGAAGTTTCTGGTTATCAGGGAATAACATACGGATTATCGCGGGTGCAAAGTTTGTTTTAAGATAAGGTGGTATGAGGAATACATAATCTGCAATATCCCCGATTGGGGGTAAAGGGTTGATGGGTCAGAGTACAGACATTGAGATATGAGGGTATGAAGTTCATAAAGTGGCTATGTTCGGGTGTGGATAATAATAAGTGGATATGATGATGAGGATGGATTGACCCTCATTTGGTGAGATTTAATGTTCAGGGAGTTTATGATTCCAGTTCATATGATCCAACGGAGAAGGTCACTTGGTCCCTTTCTCGTAGTGGGAGAACGATGTCACTCTGGCTCACGCCTCCTGGTACTGTCGGTGGCCGGTGATGTGCTCGATGTAGATGTCCCTGGACCATCGGATGGCGTCTGAGACCATGAGGGGCCACATGAGACGTGCGTAGCGTCGACCCCTTCATATTTTGTAACTAAATCCCCCATCTTAAACCACTGATACATTGTAACTAAAGCAACTCCATATTGTAACTGAAACTGTTTAAAGTTAGGTGTGTGTGTTTCATTTAAAAGTGTGAATGTGGGCGTGTGATGGGATCAGTCCCTGAGGCCAGCTCATCTCAAAGACCAGCTGCCAGCACCACCCTGATGGCTGAAGAACAATATGGGCGAAACTTGCAAAAGAACCCACCCAAGAGAAAGAAAAACAAAAGCCCCATCAAGAAAAAGATCAAAGTCACATCTGCCATTAACCGATGACTCATGGTCATACAGTGTCCAGGGGCTGTGGGACAGGACAGGATCTATGGACAGAAACATATAAAAAGAGGGGTGCAAAACCATAGGGTTTAGTTCTTCTTTCCATTCTACATTCATCCTCCAGGAGCATCGGTGCGCACGGACAGGACCCGGCTACCCTCCTCATGACTAGACCACCTGGCCAGTGGACTAGTACGAGCAAGTGAGGCTGGTAATTATGTTCCATCTGTATAAGAGTGTGGGGGTGGGTGTGGATGTGTGTGGTGTGTGGTGAACAATCTTGGCTAGGAATAGAAACTGAATTACTTATCTTTTACTTCTATTTAGAATTCTCTGCGTTCACATTAAATGTGCCATATTGCTTTCTCCCTCAAACAATACTCCAGTGAATTCTCCAGTGTTTAATGAGGTGTGATCTCAGTGTGCAACTTTTACCACAGTCCAAGTACTTATGGAGTCTTGCTCTTGTGTAAAGAGCAACAGAGGGTCCTGTTGCACCTTTAAGACTAACAGAAGTATTGGGAGCATAAGCTTTCGTGGGTAAGAACCTCACTTCTACTTCTCACTAAGAAGTGAGGTTCTTACCCACGAAAGCTTATGCTCCCAACACTTCTGTTAGTCTTAAAGGTGCCACAGGACCCTCTGTTGCTTTTTACAGATTCAGACTAACACGGCTACCCCTCTGATACTTGCTCTTGTGTAGATTTTCTCATGTAAAACAAGAACTGATCAGTTTCTGAAATGGTTCCCACAGTCTAGGCACTTCTCGGGTCTCTCTCCTCTGTGGATTGCTGGATGTTTAACAATGTTTGATCTCCATATAAAACTCTTTCCACAGGCTAAGCAGGGGTGTCTCCCCTGGGTGGATTCTCTGATGTAAAACACAGGCTGACATCTATTTGAACTGTTTTTCCATAGTCTAAGCACTATGTGTGTTTTGCCAGATGTTTAGAAGGACTGATCTGTTTCTGAAACCTTTCCCAGAGTTCAAGCACTTATGGTCTTCCCCTTGTATGGATTGCTTGATGTTTAACAGGGTTGACCTCTTTATAAAACTTCTGCCACAGTTTCAGCATTGATGGGGTCTCTCTCCTGTAGGGATCCTCTGATGTGTTATAAGATTTGATTGTGTATGAAACTTTTCCCAGTCCAAACACTTATGCAGTTTCTCTCCAGTGTGGATTGCTTGATGTTCAACAAGATTTGACCTCTGTATGAAACTTTTCCCACAGTCTAAGCACATGTGGGGTCTCTCTCCTTTGTGGGTTCTCTGATGTGAAACAAGGGCTGACCTCAGTATGAAACTTTTTCCACAAATTAAGCAGTTATGGGATCTGTCTCCTGTGTGGATTGCCTGATGTCTAACAAGGTGTGACCTCTGTATGAAACTTTTTCCACTGTCTGAGCAATAACGCGGTCTCTCTCCTCTATGGATCCTCTGATGTGTTATAAGATTTGATTTGTTTGTGAAACTTTTCCCACAGTCCAAACACTTATGGAATCTCTCTCCTATGTGGATAGCCTGATGTCTGACAACGTCTGACTTCCATATAAAACTTTTTCCACAGTCTAAGCATTTATGGAGTCTCCCTCCTATGTGGCTTATCAGTGCTACCTTCCAATTCAAGTAGTTCTTGCCCTCAAGGCATTGATAGGGTTTCTGTCCTGTGTGGCTTCTCCCATGGTTATTAAGATCTGAGCAGTTATTGAATTTTTCCCCATGGTCCAAGCACTGAAGTGATTTGTCTCCAGTATGAATTGTCTGAGGCGTAACAAGCTGTGGTCTCAGAACGAATCCTTTTCCATAACCAAGGCATTCATAGCATTTGTCTTCCTTCCGGGTTGTCTGCCGGGCTGTGGGATCCCTGTATCCTTCCCCACAGCTAACAGATTCATCAATTTGCTCCCTTGAGTGGTTTCCCAGAAGCCTCTCTGACCTCTGCCAATTTCCCCACTCTTCTCCCTGTTCCAAGCACTGGGAAAAATTCCCTTCAGCTCTTCCCACAAAGGTCCCCTCTGGTTCCACTTCCCCTGCTGGGAGAGAGACAATCCAGTCAGGAGTCATTGTGCCTGGGAGAAAGAAAGAGGAATAGCACAGAGGGAAAACCCAACATACTAAAGCTGCAAAGACAGAGCAATTGGATTCTGCCTCCAAAACCCGGCCAAAAATTCACAGAGAAGAAACATGGGAAGGAAACTCCTGCAGATAACAGGACACGTGGAAAGCAATGTCAGTCATATCTGCTGACTGTAGCCCTGCCCTGGGTGAGATGAGGAAGAACTGAGGGCACTTACTGATACCACATTTTTGGGATTCTCCACTTTTTCCTTCATTCACCAGATGGTTTGTGTGTCAGTCCTCACCTGTGCAGGCACCTCTCAGGAGGCCTGTGAGGAAACAGAGATAACGATTGGGCACCCATGGCTCTTCCCCTCATTCCAGGTGGGAGATCAGTTCAGGTTTGGGAAGGGGGAATCCTGTGCAGGGAGTGAAATCAGACCAGATCAGGGTGTGTGGAGGATTGAGAGAGCGTCTGTCAGAAAGGACATTCCATGAGTGGAACCTGTCTCTGTGCTGTGCTGGGAGAACATGGAATCCAAGAGGACGGGAACATGGTCACTGAGACCCCTTGGGGGAGGCAGACGTCTGGGGAGGTGGGGGGAATTGTGATGCCCTCACTAGGAGTTCCTAGGATCTGTGCTCTCTGGGGGCCCTGCTGACGCATACCCAGCTCTGGAGTTAAACCCCGGCCCATTTCTAAACCGACAGAGCCCAGAGCCCTCCACATGAGTCCCTCCACAGAGTCTCCTTCCTTGGAGGTTTTTAAGGCCCGGCTTGACAAAGCCCTGGCTGGGATGATTTAGTTGGGAATTGGTCCTGCTTTGAGCAGGGGGTTGGAGTAGATGACCTCCTGAGGTCCCTTCCAACCCTGATATTCTATGATTCTATGGCTGGAGCTGTTACCAAGGAGGGAAGTGAACAGGGATTGTGTGTGTGAATGAGAAACAACACACACAGGACAATACACGGCTTCTCCTCCTTGAAAGCGAGGGGGGTCGGGTGGGGATGATTTAGTATATCCCGTAGGTTTTGACACCCTGGTCTCACTGGAGACTGTACGGAGATGCAAGTCTCTCTCACACGGCAGCTGTGCATTACGGAGCCCATTCCCCTCCAATCTAACTGACCAGGGAAGAAGCTGACCAGTGTCAGACATGCAGACCCCACAGCTTCTAATAACCGAGGGGACGGGAATCCCTTACCCAGCGAGGTCACTATCTCGTAGTTCTCCCGCATGATGTTCCTGTAGAGGGTTCCCTGAGTGGGGTCCAGCAGAGCCCCCTGCCCCTGGGTGAAATACACAGCCACCTCCTCGAAGGTCACCGGCACCTGAAACAACAAAGAGTCCTGCACTGAGTACCTGCTGCCCCAGCCAAAATCCCACTAGTCCAGGGGTGGGCAAACTTTTTGGCCTGAGGGCCACATTGGGATTTGGAAACAATATGGAGGGCTGGGTAGGGAAGGCTGTGCCTCCCCCAAACGGCCTGGACCCGCCCCCTATCCACTGTCAAGGCTGTATCCCTACTTTGAACTTTAGGGTGCAAATGTAGGGGCCTGCATGAAAACTTCTAAGCTTATCTACCAGCTTAGCTCTGGTCCGCTGCCACCATCTTAAGAATTCCCTCCCTGGGAAGCCTTGAGAAACCTTTCACCAATTCCCTGGTGAATACAGATCCAAACTGCTTGGATCTTAAACAAGGAGAAATTGACCCTTCCCCCCTCCTTCCTTTCACCAACTCCTGGTGAATACAGATCCAAACCCCCTTTGGATCTTAAAACAAGGAGAAATCAATCAGGTTTTAAAAAAGAAGGCTTTTAATTAAAGCAAAAGGTAAAAATCATCTCTGCAAAATCAGTATGGAAAATAACTTTACAGGGTAATCAAACTTAAAGAGCTCAGAGGAATCCCCTCTGTCTTAGGTTCAAAGTATAGCAAACAAGATAAGCACTTTAGTAAAAGGTACATTTACAAGTTGAGAAAACAAAGTAAATCTAAGACGCCTTGCCTGGCTTTTACTTACAATTTTGAAATAAGAGAGACTTGTTTAGAAAGATGGGGAGAACCTGGATTGATGTCTGGTCCCTCTCAGTCCCAAGAGCGAACAACCCCTTAAACAAAGGACACACACAAAAGCCTTTCCCCCCCCAAGATTTGAAAGTATCTTGTCCCCTTATTGGTCCTTGGGGTCAGGTGTCAGCCAGGTTACCCGAGCTTCTTAACCCTTTACAGGTAAAAGGATTTGGAGTCTCTGGCTAGGAGGGATTCCATAGCACTGTACACAGGAGAGCTGTCACCCTTCCCTTTATAGTTATGACAGGGCCACATCGGGATTTGGAAACAATATGGAGGGCTGGGTAGGGAAGGCTGTGCCTCCCCCAAACGGCCTGGACCCGCCCCCTATCCACCCCTCCCACTTCCCATCCCCTGACTGCCCACCTCAGAATCTCCGACCCACCCAACCCCTCTGGCTCTCTCTCCCGTGATCTCCCCATCCCAGGACCCCCTGCCCCTAACTTCTCCCAGGACCCCACACCCTATCCAATTCCCCCTGTCCCCTGACTGCCCCGACCCCTATTGACACTCCCCCTTTCAGGCCCCCCGAGACTCCCATGCCTATCGAACCACTCCCTGCTCCCTGTCCCCTGACTGCCCCCTGGAAACCCTGCCCGTTATCCAGCCCCCACCCCCGACTGCTTTCTGTGCTGCTCAGAGCACCAGGACTAGTAGCTGTGCAATCCGGCTGGAGCCAGCCACACCACCACGCAGTCTAGAGCGCTGGCGGCACAGCAAGTTGAGGCTGTGGAGAAGGGGGGACAGCAGGGGAGGGGCTGGGGGCTAGCCTCCCTGGCCGGGAGCTCAAGGGCCGGGCAGGATGGTCCCGTGGGCCAGATGTGGCCTGCGGGCCATAGTTTGCCCACCTCTGCACTAGTCACAGGGAAAAATAAACAAAACAGAGAAGCTCTGGGAGGGCCAGAAAAGCAGAAATCCCCCCACACCCTGCTCAGAGCAGCCAGGAGGCTTCAGGGGGTGGGTAAAAGGTGAGAGCTCCTTGTCCCCCCCAGCACACGGAGCAGGGCAGCGTCTTCTCATTTCCCACACACCTGCCAGCCACAGGCTGATACGGGAAGCAGAGCTCTGAGCCGGGGACAGGGACAGGAATCCCAACAGCTTCCCTGCAATACCAGTAGATCCCTAAAAGGCATCCTTTGTACAGACTCATTTCCCTGCCCAGATCCAGCCCTTTCCCCAGGTCTCTCCATCACCCGGGGGCTCAGGCTCAGGGGCTGCTATGGTTAGAGTGGTTCCAGCCACTGGAGAAAGTGCCCCTGGGCTGGTCTCAGAGGAGTGTGATGAAGCAGGAATGTTCTTAATGTTTTCTCTGAATATCATGTCTGTGCCTCAGTTTCCCCAGGTGTTACTCAAGTATCAAGCTGGTGGGATACAGGTGTGTGATCATTGCAGAGACCTCTAGAGGGCAGGTGTCACTGCAGAGTGACTGTCTGGGCATAGAGAATGGCCAAAATTCTGTATCCTGGCAAGCGATGGCCTGACCCCGTCCTCTGCAAGGAACTAGCCAAAGGTTTGGAAGAACAAAGAGAGAGGGGGAGGCCAGGTGACCTGTTTTCCTGGGAAAGAGAGAAAGCACAGAGGAGGTGCAGCTGGGCGTCACTGAGGATGGGGGACTGGAAGCAGGTCAGTCTCTTGTTTTGGGACTCAGCGGGGAGAGCCCAAGGCCGGATCTGGTCTCTGGATTCTCCCCAAGATGGACTTTG